>NC_037089.1:50047151-52485901 GCF_002994745.2 Rosa chinensis | reverse complement strand
TGAGAAATTTCAAAAAAAAGGTTATCCTGTTAATGATTTTTTGTTTGAATTTCTTTTCGAACTATGTGATTCTATTTCTGTAGTTCCAGGAAATTAGATTTTAAACTTAGATAACCTTTTGTTTTGCCTAGTTGTAAGGGTTTTTTTTGAATGTGTTGTTTTGGAGATTTTTTTCTTCTGTTTTGTGCTTTCAACTTCAGGAGCTTCCTGAAGGTAGCTGGTATTGTCTGCATTGCACCTGTTGGATATATGGTGATTCTGCTGATGATAAAGAGGCTTCAAGCACTTCTGATGGATTTCAATGTTCACAGTGCAAGCAAAAACTTTTTGTTAGACATCTTTCTTGCACCTAAATAGTTTTCATTACCTGTAGAGAGGGCTTAAAGTTGTTTGTTGTGGACCTGTGCTATGTACATCAGAACCGACAGGTAACTGATATTGGTAAAAGAAAATCACCCTTAGTATAAAGAGTTTCCATGAAATCAAGATTTTCAATTAACTTTTAAGTTGGCATGCTGAAGCTGGTTAAGTTTTTAGAAGGTGTATAGCATTAGAAGCTTATGAGATGGTTAAAGAACAGAAGTATTATGTTTGAAAGCAGACAATTATTTGCTATCATCTTTCAGCTTTGCCTTGTTATGAATTCTCAATTTCACATCCTGTCTATGTGCTACTATAATCGCTTTATCTGCTTCTACTTCTTAGATCAGTCGGAACTGGTTTTCAATTAATTATCTTGGTTTTAAAAATTATTTCCTCTCTGTGTTACTAATGACCTTGTGGAGAAGTTAAATTACCTTTCCATCTTGGTTTCACGGAAGTTCGATGTCTACCTTGATCATGAGGCATGTCTCAATAAAAAATGCCTTTATGTAGGAGCCATGCATACTGGATTCTTGGTTGTGTTGTAGAAGCTGGCAAGAGGTATGTTAGCAATTCTAAATACACTTAAGGAGGATCAGTTGATTTTAACAAATGAGGAAAATAAGGATTTCTTTTTTATCCTGGCATGTTTTTATTGGTAAAGCAAGGACTTCACTTACAGCTTGCTAGTGTTCAATCCCATTGTTTCGATATGGAATATTGTGGTTTTACTTTCCTGAAGCTTCATTCTAACTTTAGGCAAATACTTGCAAACTGTTAGTGTCTTGTTAATTATATCAAGGACTCCATTTTTTAACAACGAGGTCTAGCTTGCTTGCTGTCTTCTGTTTTTCAGAGTGAAATAAGGTTATTAATATTCAACTTAATGAGTATATTTTTCTCTTGCCAGAGTTCTCTTCCAAGGCTTGACAGAGGGGTGGTAGTGGAACTCTATTGAAGATGTATTTCCCAGGTCAGGCATTTGCCAAGAATCATTATCAACCCTGCCCTATTTGGTGTCTTGTGAATTGTGACAGTACACGTCTTTAGTTCCTTATTCCCAACCTTTTGATTTGAGTCTGTGTGGTTGAAGCGCAAGGTATTTCAATGCTTTGTTCAAGTCCTCCTAGCCAACACTCTAGTTGCTGTATAATACATTAAACTGGTTGGCCTTTTGGCACTTGTTTCATAGCCAAAGAGAAGTTCTGGTTAAGCTAGATTATACTGAGAAGGCCGTAATTTCCAATGGGGGATGTTTCATTTTATCTTCTAGGAAAAAAACTAGCAAATATGCCTTGGTTTTTCATGGCAGCACTTGTTACATTTCAACCTCTGCAGACAATGTAAAGTTGAGTACATAGCAGCACTAGTTCTGCATCTTCATTCTATTCTTTAGTGATGCCTCCAAGCATACAAAGTCCGATCTTAAGAATCAAAAGTATGCACTTCTACACGCTTTCATTTTCCTCAGATTCTCACATACAGTTTCTGTTTTCAACTTCAATTCTGCTTTGATTTCGTTTTCACAAGCACTCATTTAGTTCACTTGATTTTCAGATGTGCTCATTCGACAGTGGCAGAAAGAGCAAGGTCCAAAATTTGCACTTGTCTTCCGAGTGTTGCCAGATAACAAAGTTATGGACACTCAAACCGTCTTTAACCACGACCCTTAAACATTACTTTGGTGATTTTTCTTTCTTTGAATATTTCCAACACAATGATCCCATTACTATATACATCTCCTTTTCTTGAATGCTCAACACCAATTGCATGCTCTGCAACTC
The DNA here is from genome assembly GCF_002994745.2 of Rosa chinensis. Taxonomy (NCBI): domain Eukaryota; kingdom Viridiplantae; phylum Streptophyta; class Magnoliopsida; order Rosales; family Rosaceae; genus Rosa; species Rosa chinensis. The sequence goes on along the minus strand of NC_037089.1, from coordinate 52,483,754 downwards.
AGAAAGCAATCGAGTTTCTATGTACTATATACATTCTCTAGATGTTTAATTAGACCGATTTCATCATCAATATGAAAGCACAAGTAAACCTTGAAAGGATATTGAGATCTGTTTGAGATTGGTAATCTTAGAACTCTATGACCTCTGCCTTTGCATTTAATGGATACTTCAAGAAAGACTCATGAGACCAAGACTGGCTAAACATACACTTTGGATATGCCAATCAAAGCATATGGCTCCAAGGACGGACGTACTAATTAACCCAACATGGTTAAAGGATGAAAGAACTGTACACTAAGAACAACATTGGCGGATCAAAACCCACATAGGCTCCTTGGAAGGATTGAGATTGAGAACTGCCGGTCTCTCTTCATCATGCTCTTAGACAAGAAATGCTCAGAGACAACGTCTATATATAGCAATGATTAGTCGAGTACTGGCTGGAGTTAGAATGAAGGCGACAATAGGGTACGAGGCCCTCGCATATGACAGCACTTCAACCAAGTAGCATTTAGTCTAGCTAGTACTTCTAAGGTATTCCCCTGCAAAAGGAAGCGTCAGTAAAGATGTCAAGTTCGACATCTAAGGTAACACTAAAAAAAGTTACATACTTAATATACTAATCATTTAACACGATCTTCACACGTGACAATTAGTCTTTTCATTTTATGTTATTTTTGGAACAAACATCGGTCCTTTTATTTGTGTAATAATTTGATTTTATATGTCTCACTTTATTTGTTGAAGTAATGTGCTGATTATTTGTTTTGGAGAATGATTTATCCTGCAAATTATATAAAAAATTGATATTCCACCTTTCATTTCATTTTCTTGGGGAATGAAAGAAAACAACGCGTTTAGAAACGCGCTAATACATTGCACGACGCCGTATTGGCAACCGACCCTTTCCTTTTCCTAATACATTGCACGACGCCGTATTGACCAAGCGAACCAAAGCACATGTAGTACTATTATTGATTTGATATATTTGCACTTGCTATAGAGCGGTGGCCTCTCAAAAATGGAGGTCTAGCGTGGTTGCACTACTGACATCACCTCAGGGTTCGCCGTAGAAACGGATTCTACTATAATAATAATAAAAACCTGCAATCTCAACCATTTAGGTGATCCACCCGTCCATTGTTCATAAATGTGTATTAACGGTCAACGTTAATAGTTAAAACAAATCTTCTTCATCCATTTCCGGCAGCCGCGATGTTTCTGGACAACACTCTAATATCTTAGAGCTGAGCAAGAGGAGCAGCTGCGACCAATCCCCTTTCACTCTTTTTCTTGATGGACTCGGGTTTCGACCTGTTGCTCCACCAATTGACCAATTGCATGGTAGGATCGGAGTTTGAATATAAGTTCTGAAATAACCATCCAAAACCCAGATTTGAATATGAAGTTGTTTTGAAGGAGGTCGAAGAATGAGCAAATGTCTATGGTAACCCAACTCAGATAAAATCAAATTGCATAAATCCTAAAGCTGAAGTAATATTATGATTGACATTGATGACAAGCCAAGTAGAATGCAACATCTTGCCTCCCTCTCTTCCCCGAAAACCACTCACCTTCATCTTCAACCTCTATCCCTCTCTAGTTCACTTTTTCATACCCGAAAGCTCAGACCCAGAACAGAAGAATTTAGGGTCAAGAAGAAGCGACGGCCAATACGAAGCGATGAGCCGTACAAGGGGATATGGATAGCCGAGATTCACGAGCCAAACAAGCGCTCCCGGATTTGGCTTGGGTTATACTCGACTCCGGTGACGGCTGCTCCCGATGAAGGAGGAGTGCAGGGGCATTTTCGTCAAACCCCCCACGGACCCAACTTGGCTCCTCCCCATTAATAAATACAGCAGATTTAAAACAAAAGGAAAGGAAAAAACCATTCCCCAACGCTTTATTAAATTATTATTATTATTATTATTATTATTATTATCTTTTAAAATTGAAAATGGTTTTTGGAGGGTTGCACGACGCCGTATTGGCAACCGACCTTTTCCTTTTCCTAGTACATTGCACGACGCCGTATTGGGCAACCGACCCTTTCCTTTTCCAATTCGGAGTCTGAGGAGAATAAGACATCACTGTGTCTCTGTGTGGGTCTTGCGTTTCATAAGGGATTTCCAATTGCACTCGCTTCGCTTATTTGTTTTCTTCTATCACTCTTAGTTTCTGCGTTACATCCGTCTCTTTCTGGGTTTTGCGCTTCAGAATTGCAGCTATGGGTTGCGATTCTAAAAGAAGGCGTAGAGAGGATGTGGGTGACACAACGATTTCATCATCCAAGAAGCAAAAGCTGATGCAGATGACAGGTTTGGAGCAGACCCAAAAGCTTCTTTGTTGCGGGATCTTGCAGGAGCTAATTGATCACCGTCATGGCTCTGTGGCTGTTCGAATCCCTGATTCTCAGGAGGTTCGAAGGCCTATGGATCTGTCCACCGTCAAATCCAAGTTGGAGAGAGACAACTACTCCAGTATTGATGCCTTTGTGGCCGATGTCAGGCTTACCTTCCTAAATTCGTTATGGTATTACCCTCATGGAGATAAACAGCGTGCAATGGCCAAGAATCTTGGTCAGGTTTTTGAGGCTAAGTGGAAATTACGGTTTCCTGAAACTAGGTCTTCAACCTTGAAAGCTTCTTGTTCTAGTTTGGATAGGTCTGTGTCTCCTATTAGTCCAGTGAGTCCATTAAGTCTTCAACAACTCAACAACAACAAAAGAGAGGCCAAGAGGTCATCCAGAAACCTTGACGAAGAGAAGGGTTCTGCTTCTGCTATCACTTGTGCAGTGGATAAAGATAAGGAACACCGAATCAAGCGCGGCCTTGACGAAGAGAAGGGTTCTGCTTCTGCTATCACTTGTGCAGTGAATAAATATAAGGAGCACCGAATCAAACGGCTAAGGGAACAGGCTCGTAAGGAAATTTTGAGGGTTGAAGAGGCTGCTCGATTGAAAGTCGAGAATCCTTTACAAGATCTTCAACAACTCAAGTTGTTGTGCAGTGGTGGCATCAAACAGGATTCTTGTTACAGGGTGTATCGTTGGTTGACACTTGAGAAGTTGGGCATCTATTTGAAGAGGGATGAACTTGAAGATGTTGATGATGAGGATGAATTTCGCATTGGAGATTGGGAAGAAGGTGAAATCCGTTGATGAAGCTCGAAGAATTTCCATTTTACTTAATTGATTATCACTTCTTTAACTTGAAATTAAAGAAACTGTTTTTTCTTCTCTAATTGTCTGTCCCTTGCATTGTGATTTGTTATGGTGAGCAGATGGAGAACAGAGTCCACAAACAACTAAATATTACATCCACATATGGTGGCATATCATCATCATCAAGTACATACTGCTACGTAGCAAAATTTATTCTATGTACAAAAATTCATGTAATGGTGACAGAAACTTTTGTAGGTGAGTATTTGATTGCATAGCTGGGTGGAGAGTTTGGTGCTGTGTTCCGAATTGGAATAAGTTCTACTATACGTGTTAGGATTTTGCTTCTAAGTGTTGGATTGCTTTCATTACATATGGTAGATTGCCTCATGAGTTGGCAAGTAGTCTAACCACTCTAGTCCTTAAAGTGGTAAATCTGAAGACTATGGTCCCCAAGTGAGGAAACTAATTAGTCCTACCCAAGTGCATAAGGTTCATTTTGGAAAGTTTTTTTCCGGCATATTGCTAGTTTTCCAAGAGATTCTTCACACCTTCAAGGACACTAAGATTTACAAGTTAAGGTCTATGTTAAACTAAAGTGGAAACTGATTGAAGGGGTACTAAGCGGGAGTGCCAATTCTGGGTTACTTGTACAGAACTCTCCATCTTTTCTTTCAAGGAAGACTTTCAGAGGTCTTCTGGCCGGTCTGCATACCTTAGAAAACTTTATATTCAACGGCATACTACTTTCAAAGATTGCTGGAAGGAATTGGGAAATTTCTTTCATCATCAAGGTCATCAACTATGTGGAAACATACCTACCATTGCCTTTGCTTATGAAGAATTTGGAAGTGCAGGACTCAGAAGATATATGAGCGTTGCAAGCTGTGCGTTTATTGATGGCTCAGGTTAACCATCAAGTTTGTTGTTGCTACAGCTCAGCGTAGGAGCTAAGACAACTAAACAGCATTAGCCACTGGCAATTGCCACCACTAGGTTATGTGGATTGCCATGGTCTCATGGAGCATGGATAAAGGGACTATAACTAGCTGGAGGAGCGGGTTGCGTTATATGGAATGAAAATGGTGACTTTTTGAGTGTGGTATGTAGTGGATGAAAGTGTTATGGCGGAGGCTAAGCCTGAGGGTCATTTCCTAGTGGCATTGAAGCTTTGATATATATGCGCAAGGATGGAAGTATGTGGTGGTTTATAGTCAGACGCAAAGGATCTCATTTGACCAACTTCAAGGTCACATTCTAGAGTACTTGCCGAGATGGAGCGGAAGGGTTGCTGCATGATATTACCTCTTTGGTGCAGCGTTTAGAGATGGTATGTTTTTCTTATGTTTTCTAGAGGATTAAAAGGCAGCACACTTTTTGGCAACCAATGTAAACTATACGTGGGAAATTGCATGTTCCTAGGATTCTTCTATGCGTTTGTTGGCTACGAAGCTTGAAACTGATCCAGCATTTTTTGGTTACAAGAAACTGATCTAATTTTGATGTTTAATTTAAGAAAATTTCCACTTGGTTTGAAAATAAATAAATAATGAACACTTCCATTTTTGAATTCTAACATACTGCGGCAAGAGCTTACAAATTTTGTGCAATCCAAGTCTATCGTTTGGCAGACCAACAAACTTACGAACAGTTCCGTTAGCTATATAATGTCACGCCCTCATTAGTTAAGAGTTTATTAACCATTCACATACAGAACAAAGATGTCACTTGATCTCACTTTCCTATTTGCGTGAAGGGTAGATGATGCATTTGCATGGAGTACGTGCAAATAGCTTCCATTGCATCTGTGTTTCGATCTTTCATGTGTATAGCAATCAATTGCTTCTAGCCGAGATAGGTGCCATGAATTAGTACTCTCGATGGAATTTTGTTTGTGCCTTGAATTTGATTCAAAGAACTTGAGATATCTCTTACAGGACCCTATGGAAAGACTGAACTTGTTTTCAACGTCCTCCCAGACTCTCTTTGCTGGTTGGCCGATGGAGCCTTGGCCATTATGAGCTGAGTTAGTTTGGACTTTTTTGCCTTCTTCTTTCCATTTTGTGTAAAAAATTCTACCACGTTTTTCAACAATCATAATTCGTGTAGCAAAGTGGCCTAGTTCGAAACAAAAACTTAATTAAACTGTTTATAATCACTTAACAAAAGTTCAATCATCCAGTTCATGATCATTCAACAAAGTGAAGTCCGGCAATATATGCATCACTTATTATAGTAGGTTCTTGTAACAAGGTAGCATAGCTCTTGCCTTCGTGGTGTAGTTTCAAATTTGGGTTGTTTAGACTTTGAAACCGTTACAGTGGAAGGAGCATTATATGCATCACTTAAAAGCATATTAGTTGTTGATGAGTTGATCCAATCAATCACTCAATCATTCATTTGCGGTGGGTCGAAACTTATTAAAAACATTTTTTGACATTCAAAACATGAAAGTTCTGTTGACAAAGCTCCCGTACTTACTGTTCATTGATTGATAGCTTTAAGCAGCCATCTAATCAAATTAATACGGAAGTACTATTTGAGTGTGACAGACAACTCTTTTCACAGTCAATCAATATCTGCAGGTAGATATTTAATTATAACTTTAATATATAAAACAGCCATGCATGCAGTTAAGGAAGCTAGCTAAGCTTAGCTCGAAAAGGTAGAAGTAGAATTAGCTAGATTTCAGTTTCACTCAAACTCTCAAAGCATACTGATCTCTACAATAATGGCCTACATACACATGCATGCTGGTGGGTTTACAGCAGTGACATAAAAACCTTGCGTCCTCAATGGATCTATTTTTCTTCTGCAATAGGGTAGCTAGCAGTACTCCAACTACAGTGGTACTGGGGTTATGAACGTGCTTGATTTTAAGTGAGAGACGAGCAGCAACAGCTGGGTTTTACGGCTGAATTATTGCTTTAATTGATCTGCTGTATTGGGTACCGAACCCCAGCTGCCAACACTCGTTGCTGCTCTATCTGTATCATTGAAAATGAGAAGCTTAACCACAGTGATTAAGAAAAAAAATAAACATGGTAATCAATAGAGAATTAGGAAAAATTGACACCACTGTTGTATCTGTGAACCTTGGGAATGAACTTTTTTTTTGATATTTTTTTTCATGTTTGGTAATTGCAATTTTGGAAAATCATGCACAACACATGGGAAATTGTTACAACATCGGAGAAAGTGAAACATTCGTTCCCTATTTGGTTTGGGGTTGGGAAAGAAAAACTCATCCCAAGTGAAAAGCGAAAGCAAAAACCATAAGAAGAAAATGTTGATTTCTTCGCATCTACATTATTTACGCTTGACATATATTTTGTTTTAATGTTGCACTTACCAAACATGAGAAATGAAACACAAGCATTCTCAAGTTTCTTAATCTACGACACACTTACTTGAACTATTCAACGAACGAAGTTCAAAAATACATTAGTATGTGATTAGCATTACTCTCGAAAAATAATTAAATTACCTGGAATAACTCGTGCAGTTTATTCTTAAGGTAGCAATAGTCATGTTCCAGCAGCTCTAAAGCTCTCAAGCACCTGAAACGTACACAAACAAACAAATCCATATTAGTATAGAATATTAAGCACCAACTTGTTTGATAGCAAGAATGTTCCTGTTTCTCATGTGAAACTGGAATGCAGGTACGGTGGTGGAAGTGTTTAAAAAATGACAGAGGAATTAATGAGCTACATTACATGCAAGTCTGAAAGCGCAAGAAATGAGGAGGAGAACAGAGACGAAAAGGGCTGGTGAGTGAGAGGGTGACTGACCCAGCACGGTTATGTTGTTCAGAAGCGGCTCGAAAAGCAACGCAGACGTTTCTGAGTCTCTTGGCACCAATGCTTGAGCTGCTTCCGATGAACTGATTCAAATGGATTCCCATTTTCTTGTAGTCTGAGAACTCCCTATCCATCCTGTATGTTGATCATCGATCATCACCAACCCATAATCCCGGCTAATTGGTACTTGTTCATATGAATTCAACCAAAATGACAAACAAAGAGAGACATATGATGATATGATGACTCACAGAAGCGCTCTGAGATTTCTCAAGAGCTTCTCCGACTCTTGGAAGTAGATGTTGACAACTTCAGAAACAAAGTTTGGGGAGCTCTCGTCTTGAAGCTGCTGCAGTTGCAAGAATTGCTCATCCAATACTCCCTACAACCCAGTGTGAATGTCGGTGTTTACTCGTTAAACAATATAGGATATAAAAACGAAAATGAACAAGAAGAAAAACCAGTGAGATAGATTGTACCTGATGAAAGAGCATTGCGAGCAACCGATTCATATCGGCTCGCAACCGATCAACACCCAACCCCAACATCCACACTGGCACACCCGTCTTGGCTAAACAAGGAAATGATCCAACAGCAACAAAGAATTCAGTTTTGCTTCACCCAGCAGCTAGCTAGCTTTAGTTTAGGGCTCTCCTTTAACTTGTGACACCTTGACTGCTAAAGCGGGAAATGCCACCTGGGTTTTTAAAGAGGTAGTGATCGAACACCATTGGGTTTCGGACCCCACTCTTTCCCCAAACTTCACTGAAGCAAATAATGAAACACCTACAGCTCTAAATTTTTAAATGCCCATTTTGACAGTATCAGTTCTCAGACGAAGCGTGGCATTGTGGAACACAATCTCGAGGCGAATGTAGGGCATCAACCGGACCACCCTACAAGCTCTTAGCTCTCAAAATGCCTCGAACCCAATTCAGCAATTTTAAACAGCTAGTAACTAATCTGAGTCTGAGTCTGAGTCCGAGTCTGATGAGTCGGGGTGAGGGAGGTGGTGACCTGCTGTTCCCGTAGCCAGTGAGGCTCGGCATGCTGTCTGTTGTGGCAGAATGGTGCGGCGGTGAAAAGCTGTAACCTCACTCTCTCCACCCGACAACCGCGGGTAACTTGTCAGTCACTCACTCCATCAATCCAGACACCTATGGAGGAGTAAAAAACAATTCAAATCGAGAGAAATGCAAGGTAAACACCTTTCGACATTTAATAGTGATTTTCACAGTTTTTTTTAACCTTTTTTGGTTTCACTTTTCCCCTGCTACTTTCTGTCTCTTTCTTGAGAAAAATTGTTGGTTTCTTTTTGGTTCTGAGCGAGAGAATTGGGAATAGGAGAAGGTGGAAGAAGCGCCCGCTAAACAAGGCTCTGAGGCAAAATGGGTAATGTTGTTTCTTTTGACACACCCAGATTTAGAAGAAAATACAGAAAGTTACCCATTTCGCCACATGTCCTGTTGGTCTTTTAACCAGAATAGCATCATGAGGAGGGTACTTTTCAAAAGGGAGTGATTGGTCACAAAATCATAGGCCAAATAATGGTCTCAATTTCTATGGAAGACAATGCATTTTGGTGTTTGAGTTGGGTAATTAGTAGTGGTGACCTTGTAAAAGTAGTTAGCCCTCTAATCGATCTCTTTTGTGTTCATTAGGTACTAATTGAATTCCAAACTTCATAAAACTAAAAGTTGTAATGGAGTCATTAATGGACCTATAAAAGGTATTATATGATGATCATGGCTCTTTATTTTTCGGACTTATATATACATACATGCATAATGATGCTGCACCAAAAGTTGGATCTTCATTTGTAAGAAATTAAGCAAAACTTTGAAATAGGTAAGAGCACTATAGCTCGGCAATGACCCTTCGCTAGTTTTATTTTATTTATCAGAATTATTATTTTCATTCTAAACTTCATTTAATGCTTTTTATGTTAAGAGCAAGTTCACCCGTAGTCAAGAAATGTCAAGGTCGAAAAGTCAAGAATTCGACCAATCAAGTACTGTTCACTGCCACTGGACATGAGTTTCCACCCGTTTTTTTCTTGACCGGGGCAAGACTATTCATCGAGGCACTGTTCACCCATTTCACTGTTCATTGAGTTTTTAGTCTGAATTCTGCACTGTTCTTTTTACTGTTCATTGTTCTTTTTTTGGGTTTTTTTTTTTTAATAAAATATATTTGATGCTACTAACATGGATTTATGGATAATTAATGTCATAATTATGCAATTTTATTTTTTCAAAAATATTTTCGGGGGACAAGTTATGTTTGTGTGCTTTGAATTTGGCTTGTATTATGTTTTGGGAAGTTTGTGTGCTTTTAATTTCGCTAATGTCTATGTTTTTTTATGTCAGTGTAATTTTAATTTGGTTTGTATTATGTTTATTAGGTGCTATGATTTTGATAAGAGGAATGTGCTTTAATAAGAGGAATTTTAAAATACAACTTTTATTTCATTAAATAGTAGCTTACATAAATGAAAAACTATGAATAAGTACAATACAATTAACAACATGCATAATCAACTAATTATTCAAATCATAATCATAATCCTCATATTCTCTAGGAATCCAATTTGCGTTTGAAGGGTCATCATTAGGGTTAGGGTTGGTGGAATCATCCGTAGAGAAATGTGAAAATTGTGGTTGTGTAGGATATCCCCCGGGGTAAGGTGGTTGCGGATAGTCTCCACCCATAGAAGCAGAGGGTTGTGGGAATCCACCCATAAAAGCAGAGGGTTGTGGGAATCCACCGGTGAAGGGAGGTGGTGGGAATCCACCGGTTAAGGGAGGTTGTGGGAATCCATCGGGGCAAGGTGGTTGTGGGTATGCACCGGGGTAAGGTGGTTGTGGGTATGCACCGGGGTAAGGAGGTTGTGGGTATGCACCACCAAAATTTGGTTGCGGATAGTATCCACCCATAGAAGGTGGCGGCTGCTCGTCAAGATCTTCTTTCTCCGCTATCTTCTTTTGTTTTCTTGACCAATAACGTTTTTTATTTGGTGTCATTTTACTTGTATCAATCTCCATAATACGCTCTTCCCTCTCTTTATTTCGCTCTTCCCTCTCTTTAATTCGATCTTGCCTTTCTTGAAATAGGAGTTGCTCTTTTCGCATTTCGATTTGTAAGAGGATATATGCTCTTTTCTCTTCCTCTTGGAGACTTCGAGCAAATTCGTCATCGAGTTTTTTCTTGCCCGCGGTTGCCTCTATTTGGTTGTTCGCTATACTCTCGAGAGTGCTTGACAAAGGACTTTGATCTTTCGCTGCCTTCTTTCCTTTCTGTATTGCTTCTTTGGCAGCCTTCCTTCCTTGAGGCCTCACATTGGGATTTGCAGTTTCACCTGCAATTACCTCATCTACATCCATGTCCAAGTTGATGGGAGAATTTCCAGGAATTGGTTGTGTAGGCGTATGTTGATTTCCTTCATTTGATGTTCCTCCAGATGTATGACTAGGAATGTCTTTAAATTGTGCAAAGCCCTCCACAACAGCGTAACTAGCAAAACTCTGAAAATTGTGTTTTTTTGGCTTCTTTTTTCTCTTCATCCCGGCATACCACAATTTATGTGCTTCATCTCGCTACGAAATAAATAAAAAAACAATAAAAAAAAAAGGTGGCGGAAAATTACAATTACTACAAATATAAACCCTATTATGAATGGTCATCTATTATAAAAGTCATAATTTTAATGAAGACATATTTTAATTATAATGAAAAACAATTACTACAATCAAAACGATATTATAATTACTACATTATTTATCAAGACATATTTTACTATAATGTATCAATAAGATTTATCAACAAATATAAATGTCATAATTTTAATGAAGACATCTTTTAATTATAACGAAAAACAATTACTACAATTAAAACGATATTATAATTACTACATTATTTATCAAGACATATTTTACTATAATGTATCAATAAGATTTATCAACAAATATAAAGGTCATAATTTTAATAAAAAAGTATCTATCCCGTTTTACAATAAAAATCAATTAGTACAAATATAAACATCGTTATAATTACATCATTATTTATCAACTACATTATTTATCATGTAATATTTTAATTTAATGTATCAACAAATTGAATGATTTATCAAAAAATACATACCTCATCAACCGCATTCAAACCGCTCTTGTACCAAATTTTCGCTTGCCTTGATGCACAATACCACTCATAGAGTTCAATCTTCAAAATTTTCCACCTTCCTTGCAAAGAGGAAGCTGATCGGCTCTGGGGCCAATTTGCGACAAAGTGTCGCCTCACACGCATCCATAAGTCGTTGTTTTTCTGATTTGTGCCCACAGCTGGATCTTGCCCAACAATTTTCCAAGACTTGCACAATTGAACATCTTCCTCATCCGTCCATCTCCTTTTGTCTTGGATATTATCATCTTCATTTTGATCTCCCTCTTGTCCGGCCACTGGACCTGTGTTTCCCCTTTCTTCAGCCATATTGGATATAAATAAATTTGGAAGATGAGAGCTATATGAAGAGGAGGAAGCACAAAATTGGGTTACTATGAAAGATAAATTTTTTGGTGTGAGTTGTAAAATAAATGGTAGGTATTTATAGAGAAATGTTTAGAATTTTTTTAAATTTTTTTAGTTACCGTTTATTAACGTTACAAACATATATATACATGTTAATTGTAAGCCGTAGGATTGCCCATTTAATTGAAATGAAGGGTTGAGATTTCATGACCGTTGGGATCAGAATTCAAACATATATATATATATACATGTTAATCCTCAGCCGTAGGATTTCCCATTTAATTGAAATAAAGGGCTGAGATTTCATGACCGTTGGGATCAGATTTCAAATAGGACCAACGGTTGGATTCCACGTGGCATGCCGGCCATCTCTCTCTGTCGCTACGCGACAAGCGACTGGACTCAGCTTCCATCACGTTGCGGCGCCACGCGACTTCATGGTGTCCTCCACTTCCAAGCCAAGGCGCGTCGATGGTTGCTGATAGCGTGCTCACGTCAGCCACGTGAAGGCTGGGCTTGTGTGGCATGCGGGCTTGATCGGTCATGGAAATAGTCATGGAATTGACTATTTCTTTGGTTGTAGTCATGAAGGGGTGATGTTTGCCCAGGCAAGAATCCTCCGCTGCAAATGTGTTTCTCCCATGGCCGGTCACCACATCAGCTTTTTCTCGACTATGACCAGTCAAGGTGAAACCAGTGCACTTGCTCTAAGAGCAAATATTTTGACTCCAAAACATTCCGAAACTTAGTGGTAGAGATGTTGGCGGTGGAGGCATTCTGGATGCCAGCAGTGATTCTAGTGGCGGAGATGCTGGCGGCGGAAAGGTTGGTGATGGTATCGGCATTGCTGGTGCAGGGCTGCGTAGGGATTTGCATGGGGTCCGAGGCCTCTATTTGGAAACCCAATAGTATTGTTTATTTAAGTTTTTATTTTTTGGGTTGGAATTGGGAGTTGGAGTCCGATGTCCTTTTTTTTTTTTATCATTTCCTCTTTGTTGTTGGGCTTGGAGGTGATAGGCTAAATCTAGCACAAGGTTTTCCTTATTTGTTTTTTAGTTTTTTTCATATCTGGAAAATGGCGTGGGCGTGCTTTTTAGTATGGCTATGGTCGGCTTAGCATACCCACTATAGTTCTGTATATGTGGGGCTCTTGATGTTGGAGTTTGTTACTAATTAGGGGTTTGATTCTAGTTCGTGGCTGGCTCCTTGTAATGGTTATTACTGCCTATACTTGAGTCTTATTTAATAAAGTGTTTTCGTTTCTCCTCAAAAAACTAAAAAACATTCCTAAACTCTTAGGCCTCGTTTAATTCACAGAAGAGAAATCAATTCCCTTGTCTTTTCCATGGGAAAGCGAAACTAAAGTTCCTGTCAAATTTCATTTCCTCTGTTTGGTAAAGCAGGGAAAGTATTCAGGAGAGACCATTTGGTTTCCCTTCCGGTGTTTGGTTGGTGCAGGAAAGGAAAATAAAAATATATCAATGTTTCAATAATACACTTGTATTTTAAAATAAAAACATCATAAAAATTCAAAAATACACTAATTTTTTATGCAAGAGAGGGTATTATTGTCCAAAACTTTTGTAAAAAATGCTGGGAAATGGAAAGGGAAAATCAATCCCATGGGATCTGAGTACTTTCCCCTCTATCAGGAAAGTATTTCCGGAGTTTGTGGTTACCAAACAAAGAAAATTAATGACTTTCATTTCCAAAGTCTTCAATTCTACAAACCAAACGAGGCCTTAACTCTAATTTTGCCCGGGCTAAATCGGTGGGACTTCCTCTTTGTGTGCCTGTCTGTCTGTGGGTTTCTTCTTTTAAGTAGAGATCAAAATCTGATGCTCAAATTCGTTCAAAAGACAACCTATAAACTTTAACAAAAGGGTGTTATCCAATCAATGATAATTGCCAAACCAAAATTCATAATTAAGAAACTTTAATTATATATATTATGTTCCATTGATGTGTAACTCTCGAAATGATCGTGTAAAATTTCTAACTTTTTGCACAGAGCTACTGCACGCATAAACCATCCTAAGATAATGATTTTTATTTATTTATTTATTTTTATTTTTTTTGGGATCAGATAGATAATGGGTTTTGGCTAGCTGTTAGCTCTATAAGTCTATATACTTCTAATTTTTTATGTGGGGCAGGTTAATGAACCTCGGATTGCTCGCATGAAATGCATAATTTGGTTTAAACAAATCGACCTCTGGTCTAGCATATAATGATTTTTGGATATTGTATTGGCCAAACAAACCCACTCCTTGATTGATACATGAACATTTTCTTACTTTCGGGTTGGATGAGGCTCGTAGACTTGGTTGGGGAGTCTTTATGTTGGAAAAGTGACTTAAATTAGAGTGTTTTGAAATCTCACATCAGTGAAGTAACGAATCATCTTTAAATTATAAAGAATGGTACTATATACATTAATGTCAAGACCTTTTTTTATATTAAAACTCCATGTGATTAAAGTGAGAGGAATATCGGTATTATTAGACTGGTATCCATATAACTTATTTGCTACTTTCACCCAACACTATACTTTTTTTAGCAATGTAAATGAATTGATATTTTATTTTATTCTATTAGTATTGAACAAGGTTAGTAATAGGGATGTCAATTCCGACACGACCTGATAACACGACTCAAAACCTGCACGAAATAAAACGGGTTGAACCCGCACGATTAAAAAGCTGGTCGGCCGTAGGTCAACCCGCCAACACGAAGTGAACCCGTATAACCCGATTATGCTATACTTCTTGAAATTTTGGACGTTGGGAGTATTTGATCATAAAATTAGACAATTTGAAATATTTTGCTTTATAATTATTGGATTTAATTATTTATGAATATATATAATTATTTATATTCTTCGTCTTGTGGAGTTTTTAGTGAATTTAATTAATTTATGTATTGTTTAAGTTAAATGGGTCGCATTGTTAACCCTTAAATGTGTCATTTTGTCTAACACGACACGATCTATTTGTTAAATAAATTAAGTGAGTTGGAAATGGGTAACTCATTTAATAAATAGGTTGGTTTTAGTTTAAATTTTGACACGATTATTAAATGGGTTGGGTTTGAGTTTGTATCTTGCGACACGACAAATACCTCGATCTGACACGAACCCAACCCGACATGATCCATTGAAAGCCCTAGTTAGTAATGAGATCACCTATAAATGTTTATTGGCTTTAAAACTATACCTTCTTTTTTGAATATTTATCATCAGTAGGGTCAAAACTTTCTTGCACCGGACAAAATGATACCTAACTTTCCAAAGTGATCAAAATGATACCTAAATTTTTAAAAATAAATCAACTTTATACCAAACTTTCATAAGTGATCAAAATGATACCTAAAGCTTTAAAAACAAATCAACTTGATACCTCGGTTTATTTTTTGTAACATTTTGTTAAAATTGATACGTGTGTTGTGGTGTTTTGTGGGGTTATAATAATGTTTTACACAAAAACTGTTTTTCAATTATTTTTTACTTTACTTTGTTAATTCTCTTCTTCTCTCTCTCTCTCTTCTCATTTTTCTTTGTTTCTTTAGAAATTGGGAAATATCCAAATTTTATTTGTTTCTACGATCGATGGTAGAAATTGAAATTGAATGGAATGTTTCTTTTAATTCTATAGAAGAAGAAGATTGGGTTATAGATGGTTGATGGCCCTCTGACCACAAATTATGTCAATTTTTTGGCTTGATTTTGCATTTGATTTAACGAAGAAGTTAGAAAAAATAAACCGAGGTATCAAGTTGATTTGTTTTTAAAACTTTAGGTATCATTTTGGTCACTTATGAAAGTTGGGCATTAAGATGATTTGTTTTAAAAAATATAGGTATCAATTGAATCACTTTTAAAAGTTGGGTATCATTTTGTTTGGTGCAAGAAAATTTTCACCCAAATGGTGATAAAAACTCTTCTTTTTTCGTTACGATTTAAAACCTTACTCTTGAGATCCATGACACAAAACTGATTAAATTGAACACTAGCATGCCCAAATTATTGATCACTTTAACAATGCAAGGCCGAAATCCCAAGAGTATGTTATGTTTGTTTAATTGGATTAATAGAGGAACATGAAAAGGAAGAAAGCATGCTTTTGTATTGACGTAAGCTGATTATTGGGTGAGGGACCAAAAAAAGTTCTTTATAGGAAGCACTTTTCTATGTCTGATTATTTATAATCAACTCAAGAAAACATTCATCTTAAACTATATCATATGTAATAAACATTTACTTCATATGCATGCTTCTTGTGCTCCCATGCTTACTTTCCATGGCCCTTAATTTTATACCTTCAAGACACACATTCTTCTTTTTTGTCTTATTACCAAAACTTTTTACACTTTGAGCTTTGAAGTTCCAAATGTTTGTACTAAGAAGATTCCTAATTCTTTTTATGTTTTCTGTAAGTGGATTCCTAAACCCTTTGTAACCGTAAAATGTAATAATATGGAGCAACACATTACCTACCGTACCTAACTTAGAATACACTTCATCAGAATGCTATATAGTAGAGATTGAACTCATTGCTCGAGACAGTAAAAAAAAAAAACCACTTTTATTTTATTTTAGCTGTTGCATCAAATTTTAGTTGAATATAATTTATATGTTGATTATTGTATGTGCTGATTATAATTTATCATAACAAGTGTGCGAACAGTACAATCACGTTATCACGTTAAGTAAGTGACAAATATTAAATTCTAAATAAAATTTTTATCTGGCTCAGCCCATTGACGAGGCCTAAATCACGTCACGTAAGTGACAAATATTAAATTCCTTTTTTATAAACTGCTATTTTGTGTGTGTACTACAACGAGCCACTTTACCTACACGCATCAGTCAACACTCAAATCATGTTTTACACGAAACTTATAGATGTATATAAACCTCAGGCTCAGTTGCCTTGCTTAACCGAAATATGAATTATGAAGCATGCGTCTTAAATGGGAGGCATGCTTTTTGAATGATATGCAAGCAGGGGCGGACCTATTCATAGGCCCGAAGGGGTCCGGACCCCCCCCCCCCCCCCCAGAATTTTTGGTATACTTCCATTTTAGTTACTTATTTACCTTTTTAATATTAAAAATAGGCTTAATTTAAGTATTACACCCCCAAAAACTTCTATAACCAATCAATTTGAATAATTAATCAATTATATTAAGAAACACAATTATTAAATTGATTGGTCTTTATGTCTGAATAAGTAAAGTAATTGATTTGTTTTATTTGAAAAATAGGAAGTAATTAATTTACCAAGAAAAAGTAAAGTTATTGATGAATAAGTTATTACTTTCTTCACATGAACATTTGTTATCTTAATCTTTATATGAGTTTAGGAGATGTATAAAATAGAATCTTGCTTGATTTGAAGATGAACATCTTCTACAAGGGAAATATATAAAATATTAATTTTTTGCGAAATTTTAATATTATATACTATATATGTTAGGACCCGCCAGATGTCAAATCCTGATTCCGCCCTGTATCGAGCCCCTGTATGCAAGCTTAGCTTAGTTCACAAAGCCATCCTTTGTTTCTGTACCTCTGTTGGTACCTTCACATCGGTGGCCAATCCAATAGCTTGGAGCGATCTCAGAACATACCAAGTCATGTCAAGCTGCCACCAATCCAGACCATGTCTAGCTGAGTACTCAAAAGCGTGGTGATTATTTTGCCATCCCTCTCCAAATGCTAGTAATGCCACCCACCTGAACAGAATGAAATTTCTTAGCATCACCTATCTGATACTAGTTAATTCAGCCCAATAATATTCTTATCGATAACAGTTCGCATGCTATGTTGTCGGACTATTATCATGAATGAACGGTACATTTAATTTAAGATTCTACATGAACAGGCATTCAAATTCACAAGCACAGGGCATAGCATATCAAAATCTTTGACAAAAGACACCTTTGTTTTTGTAGAAAATGTACATATAGCAAAGGTGTAGAGATATATTACCAATTGTTCCTAGACAAATCACCAGTTTTCCATGCTTTCTCTCCCCAAACATGGCAAGCTGAATTTACCAGCCAAGTAATGTGGTACACCCAAATAATCCTCACACCCTGCAATAGTAATTTTGCAACACATTATTGTTTAAAAACTGTTATATGACAGAGAAGTCCCTTCAGCAAAATCAAAACTGAAAGGCCATCACACTTACCATTCCCCAGACAATGAAAGGGAACCCTCCCATCGCATATAGTAGAACACCAAGAGCAATTGGGTGAGCAATGTAAGTTGCCTTTAGAGCAAGTTCAACCGTAGTTAAGAAATGTCAAGGT
This sequence comes from Rosa chinensis, assembly GCF_002994745.2. Taxonomy (NCBI): domain Eukaryota; kingdom Viridiplantae; phylum Streptophyta; class Magnoliopsida; order Rosales; family Rosaceae; genus Rosa; species Rosa chinensis. Next base: position 52,465,943 of record NC_037089.1, on the reverse strand, counting down.
CGAAAAGTCAAGAATTCGACCAGTCAAGTTACTGTTTACTGCCACTGGACATGGGTTAGCACCCGTTTTTTTCATGACCGGTCAAAACTTTTCACAATTTTTACTGTTCATTTCACTGTTCCTACTTTACTGTTCATTTTTATTGATTATTTTATTGTTTGTACTTTACTGTTCATTTTTACTCGTCTGACCCGACCCGCCTGTTTCTCCCTCCTCCGGCGTCCTCCGTCCACGGACCCGGCTCCCCCGAGGTCGCCTCACCTCGTCCGGCCACTCCGTGGCGTTAGCCGGCCCAGACGCTGCCCCCAGGCAGAGATCGAAGCTACCCAGGCGGAGATCGAAGCAACCCCGAGGTCGCCTCACCTTGTCCGACCACTCCGTGGCATCAGCCGGCCCAGAAGCTGCCCCCAGGCAGAGATCGAAACAACCCCAGGCGAAGATCGAAGCAACTCCGTGGCGTCTATTTCTCTTCTCTCTCCGCGGCCAAGCTGGCACAAGCCTTGGCTGGGCAAGGAAAATGTCATCCTCTTGCCTTTTTTCTTGACTGAAGTCAAGAAAGTTCTGACTTTGCCCGGTCAAGCTTCTGTTGGTGGAAGATGGTTTTCTTTCTTGCCCGGTCACCACCTCAGCAAATCCTGACTTTGCCCGGTTAAAGTAGAACCGGTGGACTTGCTCTTAGGAACTGATAGAAGGGCTGCTTCTGTAAATCCCCAACATTATCTAGGCCCCCACACTGCAAATTTCACAATAACATATAATTCATAAGAAAACATAATACTGAGTGAATATGTATTTGCACCACATTTGATGCAAAGAACAAAGTGGCAGAGAATTTCATACCCTTTCAGCCACAGAATTAGTATCAAAGAGCCAACTCATGTGACTATAACTGCAATGAACATAGTTGAGGACCTTGGAGCTTCGAGGAAGTGGCAGGAGACCAAATATTGGGCTCCCTGGCCAGCGAAATGAGCGGTGGAGATTGAAATAATGGTGGGTTTTGGGATTGGATGGTGGTGATGTGATCAACCCCATGATGGAGGAGGAGGGTTGTAGTTGTTCATTAACCGATACAGAATTGAGTTTTATGCAAAACTAGCACAAAAAGTTGAAAACTTTGAAGAATTTGGTACGGGGTTTTGGTGGGGTTCGTATTTATTTTTCAAGGATTTTCCGGAATTAATTTTATAGTTATTGGACGGTTTCGTGGCTCGTGGACGAAACGGAAGTGTTTTGGACTAATTTTTATTCGAAAAGTATGGTTTTAGGGGGGTTGCAAACGTTAAGATTTTACACATTGGGTTTTTCATAAAACTTCCTTCACGAAAGTTGTAGAGCGCGTCGATACGAGTTCGTAGACATGTGAAACGCGGAAATCAGAGTTCGTATGAAGAAGTTATGGCTATTGGAAAAAGTTTCCATTTTGGTTAAATAGGACAAAAATCAGAAAAATCAGAAGTTTTCGAAATTGGAAACTTTTTCTCTCTCTTCGGTCTCGAGCCCAGTTTCTCCATCTCCCTTCGCCGGCAGATTTCTTCACCGTCCGGCCACCAATCAGCGCGATTCCAAAGGGAATCCTGCTCTCCTCAGTCCCCTATACACGTTTGTGGTGGTGATTGGTCGTGGGAAGCACCGTAGACGATGCTACAAGGCCGAGAAGTTGCACGGTGGAGCTGCAAATTGCCTCAAATCGCCCAGATCAGAGATGGCGTTTTCGGCCACCTCAGGCGGTGATTCTTGAGGGCATTTGATGCCCAGAGGATGTAGATGCTTCCCTCCAAGCGGCTTGCAACGATTCAACCTGTGGAGCTCGAATTTGGAAGATTGAGAATCTAGGGTTCTTCGAATTTCTGAACTTGCGAGGTAAATTCCAGCCAAATGGATTTGATTTTGACTTTGTGCTAGTTATGAATGTTTCAATTGGAGTTGAGATGAAGAACTTTGATGTCTGAAGTTTTGTCAAATTTTGACTTTGGTTTGGTGGCGGTGCCGCCACTGTGGTGGTGGGTTCCGGCGGCTTCCGGCCACCTCTGGGGCAGTTTCTGCTCCTCAGTGCGATCTACTCGTCGATATGAGCATTTCGATATATAGTTTGTAATTTTTGGAAATCGTATGAGCATGTTATGAATTTTCCAAGTTTTAGGGTTTTCGGTTCGATCGGTCTTCTATCCATGAGGATTCGGTTGTCCGATCGACTTGTAGTTTTGATATAGTGATCGTAGAAGTGTTCCGAAGACGTTGGATGGTCTCGGATGAAGATCCGACTGTTGGATCGTCATATAATTGTGTTTTGTGAATTGTGTGCTTTGTGTTGTATTGAGTGTGACCTTGATGTGATTGGGTGATTGGCGAAATTGTGTGAGTGGAGTTTGGACGATTTGGTGCTTATCTTGGTTTTGTGTGAAGACACAGCAGGATATGGAGGTGAGTAAATCTCACGTGGTTCATTTACGAACGGATTTATTTATTACTCGGAATTACTTGTTTAATTGTTAAATCATTTTCGAAACAAATTATTTGTTTTAAAATATATGAACTTGATCGACAACGGTTCATGGGTAAGTGAAAACAATGTTTTGATATAAAATGATTTTCGAAAAGTATAATTTATAAAACTATAGTTGGTATTAGTGGCATCCCTGAGTGGATGACTACGTATATATATATATTTACGTGAAATATATATCTTGGTGGAATTGAGTGTGTAGTTTACTATTGTTGTGCAATGTGATGTTGAGGAAAATATATGGTTTTGGAAATAAAAGATGATTTTGTGATATGAGTGAATTGTGATTTATTCATAATATTGTTTTGAACTGTTGCTTATTGTGTTGAATGAGTAGTCGAGTTCGGTAAAGTTTTGAGTCACGTGGGACTTTAAATGTTTTCGGGTCTATGGATTCGGGTCATAAGTAGTGACAGAGGCAATCATTATCGTAGGTTTGAACCTCGGCCGAGGTGACAGGCTACGATTCAGTTAGAGTTCTAGTCTGTCTGTCACTGTATATTCAGGGGAGTAACACGAGGGTTACATGAAGCCTTTGAACACATGTTTTTAATTGAGAGTGTCGTGTGGGTTCTTTCTTTTATTATCCAAGAGGGATTTGATTTTCATATTATGGGTGAGTTGGGATAATATGATTTTTTTATAACTTTTGTGATGTATGTTACCTTAAGGGGTAAGGATGTCGAGTTTTGAAAACGAGTCATGTTGTGAGATGATTTATTTGGAGTTGATGGGTGATCATCGACTCTGGTGTGAGTTGTTTGACTTCTTTATCTATTTCCGTGTCATTCTAATTGTTTGATTTTAAATGTAATCTCCTGAACTAAGTCATATGCAGGGAGTACTGTCTTTTGAATTGTTTGTTTTAATGTAATCTCCTGAACTAAGTTATATGCAGGGATTACTGCTTTTTGTATTATTTGTTTTATTTGTAATCTCCTTAACTAAACCATATGCAGGGATTACTATGAATTCTTTTGTTTGTTTTCATGTGATCTCCTGAACTAAGTTTCTATGCAGGAATTACTGATTTTGCTTAATTCTTATTGTGGGTACAGTTGCGGCTTGTGATATGTAGTGATTGATAAATGAGTAGGGGTGGCATGATTTTGGTAACCGCGTTATGTTGAGGGAAATGAGTATGATTTCCTGGTTGTGCCGTTGAGGCAAAGGAATAGTGATCTAATAGATAGTGGGGACGTAAAATGAATTGAGAGACAGAGCATGTCGGTTTTTAGTTGGGTTGAAATTGTTGAGCATGTTATTGATTAATTTGAACTTGACGTGTTGTTGTGATAATTGCATATTGTTTTTGTTAAGCTAAGATGGTGAAAGCATGTATTTTGTGGAATTAAATGTTGTTGCTTTAATTATCTCACGAGCTGAGAAATTATAAGCATAAGTGACGTGAGTCACTTTAATTGAGTTTACTCATACGGGCTGAAAAGCTTACCAGGTTTGTTTTGTTCATTCCCGGTGCACTATTCTATGGTGTAGGGGTTTTTGTGCAAGTTTGATTATCGAGTGATCATTATCAAAGCTGAGGTGTACGTTCGATGGCGTGGACGTGGAAGGGTGCTCTTAGTTTTAAGTCTTCCGCTGGGTAGTGAGTTGTGGTGGGTGTGTTTACTTATTGAATTGTCATTCAGTTTGATTTGTAAACTATCTATAGTGTAATATGTGACTCTAAAGAACGAGTCGGTATTGACATTGTGAGTTCAGTTTGTTTGTTGCTTTGTTTAAATGAAAAATTTTCTATATGTGTTTTCTTGTGTTTGTTCTCGCGTTTCGGATTTGAATTTTCTTTATTCAAAATTCGGGGCGTGACAGTTTGGTATCATAGCGTAAGATACATATTTGGTGACAGTCAGTACTACTCGAGTGATGGCCCATCTGCAGCGGATCCCCATCATATACTCTTCGGTATTGACATAGTCATTGGGTATGTGGAGAGTTAGGTGTCGTCTAGGACGTTAAGTCATCAGAGCATAGGTTGGCTCTGTAAGTGAAGTGTAGGAGCTTTGAGTAGCTTCTTGAGTTGTAGTCTTTTGAGGAATGAGAACCTCTGGATTAAACTATGGTGGAGTGGTCGAGGATGGTTTTCATGGAAAATCGTATCCTTTTGTGCGGAGCGTTTGGTTGTTGGGGTCATGGCGCTTGACCTATGCTTGTATATAAAGTCGGTACAAATATTTGATCGAGTGTAGTTGTGCCTTCCTAAGTTGGATTGGCAGAGGTATTGGGTGGAAGGTGCTTATCAGGGGATAGTCATCTTGTTTAATTGCGTGGTGTCTTAGTGGAGCTTTTCAGCATACTATTATGTGTTTAAGGTGACACCGAGGTATCTATGCTGACCTTGTGTGTGGTTTGAGTTCTTGATATGGTATTGAGAATGATTGTGGAATGCTGCTTCTCTGATTATTGTTGTAGAGATTTCGGCAATGCTGATTATGTTTGTGGAATGCTTTGTGATGACTTATGTGTAGGTTAGCTAAGGCTAGACCTGACTGTGATTGTGGTTATGAGATGGTAGGAATTGATGAGTGATTGTGCATGCCTTATATCGATGGTGATCGAGACCTTAGTGTAGTTGTGATTTGGTGAAACAAATTCATTATGATTTGGAATTATTTCACTGTGGCAAATTTAAGTGTTGATTGAGTGATTCAAATGATGTTGTTGTTTTCAATTTTTATAATGCTGGGGTTGTGTGACTGGCGAAGTGATGCAGATACTGTTGTGAGGACAGGATTCTGGACTGTTGTTTTGTCTGTGTGATGTGCTGCAATTGCAGAGTTTTGATTCATGAAATGATTGATTCACCACTAGGTGGTGTGGTAGAGTGTCGTAGTGTGGTGATGTTAGGTGGAGATTCGACGATTAGGTTTGTCTTATCTCCTATTGTTCGAGTTGTGCGGAACATATTAATGCGACTATGATGAAGATGAAGACTACAATGGATCTAGTGTCTTGAACGTGGTACTGTTGGAAATGATGAGACCATTGTGGATGATCGGTTTGTTTTTCCAGACGAGACTACATAGCAACTTGGATCAAGGGATGTTGACTTGCTCAATATCTAGTAAAGGCTTCATGACGAGATCACTACTTGCTGGGGAACAAGGACTGGATTTGAGAATGAGTTTTGCCGTACCTGATTTTGTTGAGGTAGTAGAGGATCTATATCACTTTGATTGTGATTACAATGACATGTAATGATTTATGTGTGGGGCAGGTGGGGCTAGACCTTAGATTGATTTTCTGTCCCAAGATGGGTAGACACTTATTAAGTTGTGATGCATAGGCTTTGGTTGATTTGAATTGAAATGACGGTTTCATTTGCAATTCTTGTAATTCAAGGGTTGCATTTTCGATGAAGTGATACAGATACTGTCGTAATGACAGGATTCTGGACTCTTGTGTGATTTGTGGGTAGTGCTGCAGTCACAGAGTTTTATTGGGTAGTGTACGAGGATGGAATTCATGAAGTGATTGGGTTACCACCAAGTGGTGTGGTAAGGATTCCTACTATTTTGGTACTAGATGGGGTACCTGTATCCATTATTGATCGAGGTAAGTTGTACTTGAGATGAAGGCATTTCTTGCTAAGAATGAGAATTGGATTTGAGCATGATTTATTCGTACTTGTGGGAGTGGTACGTGTAAATTTTGGGACGAAATTTCCTTAAGGGGGATAGAATGTGATGACCCGGAAATTCGTATTTATTTTCCAAGGATTTTCCGGAATTAATTTTATGGTTATTGGACGGTTTCATAATTTGGTTTAAACAGATTGACCTCTGGTCTAGCATATAATGATTTTTGGATATTGTATTGGCCAAACAAACCCACTCCTTGATTGATACATGAACATTTTCTTACTTTTGGGTTGGATGAGGCTCGTAGACTTAGTTGAGGAGTCTTTATGTTGGAAAAGTGACTTAAATTAGAGTGTTTTGAAATCTCACATCAGTGAAGTAAAGAATCATCTTTAAATTATAAAGAACGGTACTATATACATTAATGTCAAGACCTTTTTTTATATTAAAACTCCATGTGATTAAAGTGAGAGGAATATCGGTATTATTGGACTGGTATCCATATAACTTATTTGCTACTTTCACCGAACACCGTACTTTTTTTAGCAATATAAATGAATTGATATTTTATTTTATTGGATTAAATACTTGTTACACCTCAAACTTTTGCCTGAAAAACAGTTTAGTCCCTCGCCTTTCAAATTAAACTGGATAGTCCTTATTCTCTCCAATTCTCACACAACAAGTCCAAAACAGGTCTAAAATGACTATTATACCCCCAAGATTCTTTTTTTATTTTTTTTTCTCTCTTTTTTTAATTTCTCTCTATTTTTTATTTTTTTTATGGCTGGTTCTCTCTCTCTTTGTCTCTCTCTGTCTCTCTCTCAGAGCTCGTATCCGACCTCGATTTTATCCACTCGATTCACCGCACTCACTACCACTCTGCAGCGCTTGGTAGGCCCCCTCCAGCTCTCATGGAAGCTCCGCCGCCACAATTCCATCTACACCTCCGTCGTCGTCCCCACTAAGCTCAGCCACCTCTCCTCCTCCTCATCCTCCACCACTCCCACCAATAAGCCACCTCACTATCATCATCCAACATATTACGAATGATCAGAAACACCCAGATCAGATCGAGCAATAACAACACACAACCCAGATCATAAACACCCATAAACAACCCAGATCCTAAACACCCAGAAACACCCAAGTCGTTGACGTACTGATCAAGATCGAGAGAGAAGGAGAGGAGCGGGTCTCCGGGTTTGAGATTCGAATACGAAACAGATATGTTGAAGACTCGACTCGACCCGCCGAATTCGATCCAGTAATTCACGAGGTTCACCGCCACGAAGCTCGACCCGGAACCCGAACCCGGGTCCTCCAGGCTTTGGAGCCCCAAGAACCCGCCGGCGTCTCCGACAACCTCATCGTCTGGCCAGATGATAAAAGCCAGCCCGCCACAGATCGAGGAGGGGTTCAAATTGCTGACAGAGAACGTGAAGAATGTGGAGAAGCTAGCCGGAAACGGAGTGGAGGGTTGATTGAAGCGGACGGGCTTCGAGTACAGCACTCTGCCGGCGCCGGAGTTGCATTCTGATAGGGGAAGACGAAGACCCATTTAGTGGTGGGTTCTGGAGAGTTGAAGAAGAAGATGAAGATGAGAGAGAACCACACCAGCAAAACGAAAGAGATGGGAAATTATAGAGAGTAGTGAGGAGGACAAGATCAATCTGTGGAGAGAGAGAGAGAGAGAGAAACAAACAGCTAGAAAAAAGCAGAAAAAATAAAAAGAGAAAAAAAAAATAGAGTGAAATTAAAAAAATAGAGAGAAAAAAATAAAAAAAATATCTTGGGGGTAGAATAGTCATTTTAGACCTGTTGTGTTAGAATTAGAGAGAATAAAGACTATTCAGTTTAATTTGAAAGGCGAGGGACTAAACTGTTTTTCAACCAAAAGTTTGAGGAGTAACAAGTATTTAATCCTATTTTATTCTATTAGTATTGAACAAGGTTAGTAATAGAGCTGTCAATTCCGACACGACCCGATAACACGACTCAAAACCCACACGAAATAAAACGGGTTGAACCCGCACGATTAAAAAGCTGGTCGGCCGTAGGTCAACCCGCCAACACGAAGTGAACCCGTATAACCCGATTATGCTATACTTTTTGAAATTTTGGACGTTAGGAGTATTTGATCATAAGATTAGACAATTTGAAATATTTTGCTTTATAATTATTGGATTTAATTATTTATGAATATATATAATTATGGGGAAATATCACCAATGATCACTGAGTTATGACTTATTCGACACTTAACTTACTGTATTTTCAACAATATCACTTAACTCACTCAGTTTTACATCCGTCTTTCACTTAACTCACTGCCGTTAATTCTACCGTTAGAAGCTGTTAAAATTGAGGTTATATTTGTCAAAACACTTAAAAATCATTTTTAACTTAAAAACTACATTTATTAGACTTTTTTTTTTCATTTTTTTTTAATTTCTGAAATTTCTAATAAAAAATGATTTTTTTAAACTTAAATATAATTTGAACAAAAATTGTCTTTTAAAAAAAATAAAAAGTTAGAAATGCATTTTTTAGTGTTTAGACAAATATACCCTCAATTTACATTTATTATACTTTTTTCAATTTTTTAAATTTATGAGATTTCTAATAAAAAATGATTTCTTTAACTTAAATATAATTTGAAAAAAAAATTATCTTTTTTTTTTAAAGTTAGAAATGCATTTTTTTAGTGTTTAGACAAATATACCGTCAATTTTAATAGCTTTTAACGGCAAAATTAACGACAGTGAGTTAAGTGAAAGACGGATGTAAAACTGAGTGAGTTAAGTGATATTTTTGAAAATGCAGTGAGTTAAGTGTCGAATAAGTCAAAACTCAGTGACTATTGGTGATGTTTTCCCTATAATTATTTATATTCTTCGTCTTGTGGAGTTTTTAGTGAATTTAATTAATTTATGTATTTTTTAGTTAAATGGGTCGCATTGTTAACCCTTAAATGTGTCATTTTGTCTAACACGACACGATCTATTTGTTAAATAAGTTAAGCGAGTTGGAAACGGGTAACTCATTTAATAAATAGGTTGGTTTGAGTTTAAATTTTGACACGATTATTAAATGGGTTGGGTTTGAGTTTGTATTTTGCGACACGATAAATACCTTGATCTGACACGAACCCAACCCGACATGATCCATTGACAACCCTAGTTAGTAATGAGATCACCTATAAATGTTTATTGGCTTTAAAACTATACCTTCTTTTTCGAGTATTTATCATCAGTAGGGTCAAAACTTTCTTGCACCGGACAAAATGATACTTAACTTTCAAAAGTGATCAAAATGATACCTAAATTTTTAAAAATAAATCAACTTTATACCAAACTTTCATAAGTGATCAAAATGATACCTAAAGCTTGAAAAATAAATCAACTTGATATATACCTCGGTTTATTTTTTGTAACTTTTTGTTAAAATTGATACATGTGTTGTGGTGTTTTGTGGGGTTATAATAATATTTTACACAAAAACTGTTTTTCAATTATTTTTTATTTTACTTTGTTAATTCTCTTCTTCTTCTTCTTCTCTCTCTCTCTCTCTCTCTCTCCTCGTTTTTCTTTGTTTCTTTAGAAGTTGGGAAATATCCAAATTTTATTTGTTTCTACGATCGATGGTAGAAATTGAAATTGAATGGAATATTTCTTTTAATTCTTTAATTCTATAGAAGAAGAAGATTGGGTTATAGATGGTTGATGGCCCTCTGACCACAAATTACTTCAATTTTTGGGCATGATTTTGCATTTGATTTAACGAAGAAGTTAGAAAAAATAAACCGAAGTATCAAGTTGATTTGTTTTTAAAACTTTAGGTATCATTTTGGTCACTTATGAAAATTGGGCATTAAGGTGATTTGTTTTAAAAAATATAGGTATCAATTGAATCACTTTTAAAAGTTGGGTATCATTTTATTTGGTGCAAAATTTTTTTCACCCAAATGGTGATAAAAACTCTTCTTTTTTCGTTACGATTTAAAACCTTACTCTTGAGATCCATGACACAAAACTGATTAAATTGAACACTAGCATGCCAAAATTATTGATCACTTTAACAATGCAAGGCCTAAATCCCAAGAGTATGTTATGTTTGTTTAATTGGATTAATAGAGGAACATGAAAAGGAAGAAAGCATGCTTTTGTATTGACGTAAGCTGAGTATTGGGTGAGGGACCAAAAAAAGTTCTTTATGGGAAGCACTTTTTTATGTCTGATTATTTATAATCAACTCAAGAAAACATTCATCTTAAACTATATCATATGTAATAAACATTTACTTCATATGCATGCTTCTTGTGCTCCCATGCTTACTTTCCATGGCCCTTAATTTTATACCTTCAAGACACATTCTTCTTTTTTGTCTTATTACCAAAACTTTTTACACTTTGAGCTTTGAAGTTCCAAATGTTTGTACTAAGATTCCTAATTCTTTTTATGTTTTTTGTAAGTGGATTCCTAAACCCTTTGTAACCCTAAAATGTAATAATATGGAGCAACACATTACCTACCGTACCTAGCTTAGAATACACTTCATCAGAATGCTATATAGTAGAGATTGAACTCATTGTTCGAGACAGTAAAAAAAAAAAAAAACAACTTTTATTTTATTTTAGCTGTTGCATCAAATTTTAGTTGAATATAATTTATATGTTGATTATTGTATGGGCTGATTATAATTTATCAAAACAAGTGTGCGAACAGTACAATCACGTTATCACGTCACGTAAGTGACAAATATTAAATTCCAAATAAAACTTTTATCCGGCTCAGCCCATTGACGAGGCCTAAATCACGTTACGTGAGTGACAAATATTGAATTCCTTTTTTATAAACTGCTATTTTGTGTGTGTACTACATCGAGTCACTTTGCCTACACGCATCAGTCAACACTCTAATCATGTTTTACACGAAACTTATAGATGGATATCAACCTCAGGCTCAGTTGCCTTGCGTAACCGAAATATGAATTATGAAGCATGCGTCTTAAATGGGAGGCATGCTTTTTGAATGATATGCAAGCTTAGCTTGGTTCCTATAGTTCACAAAGCCATCCTTTGTTTCTGTACCTCTGTTGGTACCTTCACATCGGTGGCCAATCCAATAGCTTGGAGCAATCTCACAACATACCAAGTCATGTCAAGCTGCCACCAATCCAGACCATGTCTAGCTGAGTACTCAAAAGCGTGGTGATTATTATGCCATCCCTCTCCAAATGCTAGTAATGCCACCCACCTGAACAGAATGAAATTTCTTAGCATCACCTATCTGATACTAGTTAATTCAGCCCAATAATATTCTTATCGATAACAGTTCGCATGCTATGTTGTCGGACTATTATCATGAATGAACGGTACATTTAATTTAAGATTCTACATGAACAGGCATTCAAATTCACAAGCACAGGGCATAGCATATCAAAATCTTTGACAAAAGAAACCTTTGTTTTTGTAGAAAATGTACATATAGCAAAGGTGTAAAGATATATTACCAATTGTTCCTAGACAAATCACCAGTTTTCCATGCTTTCTCTCCCCAAACATGGCAAGCTGAATTTACCAGCCAAGTAATGTGGTACACCCAAATAATCCTCACACCCTGCAATAGTAATTTTGCAACACATTATTGTTTAAAAACTGTTATATGACAGAGAAGTCCCTTCAGCAAAATCAAAACTGAAAGGCCATCACACTTACCATTCCCCAGACAATGAATGGGAACCCTCCCATCGCATATAGTAGAACACCAAGAGCAATTGGGTGAGCAATGTAAGTTGCCTTTAGGAACTGATAGAAGGGCTGCTTCTGTAAATCCCCAACATTATCTAGGCCCCCACACTGCAAATTTCACAATAACATATAATTCATAAGAAAACATAATACTGAGTGAATATGTATTTGCACCACATTTGATGCAAAGAACAAAGTGGCAGAGAATTTCATACCCTTTCAGCCACAGAATTAGTATCAAAGAGCCAACTCATGTGACTGTACCAGAATCCTTCAACTGGGCTATGTGGGTCTTTCTCAGAATCACAAAACTGGTGGTGGTACCTATGTGTACAGACCCAATCAATTGGGCTCCCCTACAAACCCGTAAGTTCAAACACTTCAAAAACCATTATAACTCCAAATAAATAGAGGCTATTTCAAAATCCAAATCTTTCCGACAATGAAATTGAAATTGCACATACCTGAAGTGCTTGAGCTCCAAAATAAGCAAACAAGTACTCAAGCCATTTGGGAAGCTTGAAACTCCGATGTGAAAGATTCCTATGAAAAGAAAGAGTGATACCAAATAGACCAGTCACAACATAAAGTGACGCTGCCACCCAAAAAGCTCCCCAATTGAATTGAAAAGGCGCAAAAAGACTCAGAACATGCATTCCCACCACAACACCAGCTGTGGCCAGATCCTTTGAGTTCCATTTTCTCCCCTTAAACAAAAATCTAGGCCTCTTCACAATCACATCAGATAATATGATTCTCTTATATTTCTCTGGCTCTGGTTCTGTGAATTCTGCCACAGCTGCATTGGTGGTTATGGAAGGTAGTGTTCTATTAGAGTTGGTGAGAAAATGGGTGAAAAGCTTGGTGCTTGATAAGCATTTATTGGGTTCTGATTGTTTTGAACTGCAATGAACAAAGTTGAGGACCTTGGAGCTCCGAGGAAGTGGCCGGAGACCAAATACTGGGCTCCCTGGCCGGCGAAATGAGCGGTGGAGATTGAAATAATGGTGGGTTTTGGGATTGGATGGTGGTGATGTGATCAACCCCATGATGGAGGAGGAGGGTTGTAGTTGTTCGTTAACCGATACAGAATTGAGTTTTATGCAAAACTAGCACAAAAAGTCGAAAACTTTTAAGAATTTGGTTGGGGGTTTTGGTGGGGTAGATGGTTTGATATTTTGTGGCGGTGTCAAATTGCTTAGATTTCGTTCAAAGTCCACCAGAAGAAGAGAAAGAGACAAGAGAGATTGGATTGGGTTTGGGCTTTGGTTTTTGGGTTCACACTGTGAGGCTGTACATGATCCAGATATCTTTTATCCTTACTAAAGATTTTTCCTTTCTTGGATTCTCTGATATTTGTGTTAAATTTGTGTCTCGGATTGCTTAGCTTCTCATCTGTCATTATCTGCATCTAAAGATCTCTCTATTTTACTCAACTGTAGACTCTGCCTAACTGAGGATTTGAGCTATACAGTGTTCTCTATCTCTTTGTTCTTGGCAAAGCACGCTACTAAAGTGTGATTCATGGCAGCAACAAATGGGTCAATCTTTGCGTCTTCCACCAAACCATTTCAGACCACACCGTCCATTTTCAGCAGCAAAGCAAGTCCAGCTTCAAACACACTTGGTGGGTTCTCCTTAATCTCTGCTATTGCTTCAAATTATTGGTTTTCCTTCAAATTAATTATTTTACGGTTACGTGTCAGAAACTTGTGTTATGTGATTTGTTGGAAATTTTAAAACCAAATCCATGATTCAGATTGTGCACATGTTTCGATTGTTAATTTGTTACTCATAATAGTTTATCTTGGTCAAAACAATCATTTCAAGTGGGTGTGTGTACACGTTTTGCTTGCCACAACTGAAAATCATTTATCTTAGAGAAGTTAGTTTTGAATTTGTAAAAGAGATAAGGATTTGCTGTGAACCTTATCCCATTTTCTAAGGTTTGGATGCCACAATAAATCTATCTAGGTTGATTGTATTAAGTGATTTCATTATCCTTCATCATTTTTATCTTCCCCTTCTATGATCTATCCTGTGTGGCTTTGTTGATACTTCCCCAGTTACCAATTTTCCTTCACTAGAGTTAACTTGAGCAGGTGTTGTTTATTGATAACCCTTTTTTGGGTGTTTTTTTTTATTCTTGACTTGGTCTGCACACTCCACTCTATGATTTCATTGAATATTAAACTTTTGAGGGTTTCGAGTTCTATTTCAACTCAATGTTTCCGGTAGATTGTAGTTGCAAAGGAGTTTAACCGTGTGGTCATTCCTCAAATGCATAACACTGCTACAATTTAATGCAGGTAGCAGTTTTAAGGGTTCTTCATTGCCAAAGTGTCCTTTAAAATGGAAGAAAGTTGTCAAAAGCAGTGGAAAAGTTTGTGCCGCAGCAACAGCTGTTGCAACAACTCCAGTAGAGGAAACCAAAGAGTATGAGTTTTCCAAATTCCTCTTACTGCAATTGTATTAGTTTCATTCTTTTTAAAATTTGAATTAATGAAATGAAACATCAACTGAGATTGAAGTGAACATATTATTGATGATGGCGTGCTGGATTTCTGTTTCTGTCAAACTATTTCTTTGCCTCCGGCTTGAGAAGTTGAATTGTGATCATGTTATTGAAAATTTATCTTCTTTTTCTCAGGTTAACACTTCCCTCATGGGCCATGTTTGAACTTGGAAGGGCCCCTGTATATTGGAAAACCATGAACGGTCTTCCTCCTACGGCTGTAAGTATGTTGTATAGATCTCATTGTGTTTTCTTAATTGTCAATTTGTGATAGTAATATCAATTACAAACTTTGACAGGGAGAAAAGCTAAGGATTTTCTACAATCCAGCTGCAAAGAATCTTGTTCCAAATGAAGAATACGGGGTTGCCTTCAATGGTATTTTTCCATGTCCATGTGACTAGAGGCAACTTACAAATGCAAAGTTGCAAACAAGCTTTTGTCTATAGCTTCTTTTATGTTATCATTCTGCCTCCTCTTTGCATTGCAACTGGAGAAGGCACTGTAGATAAGCAACAGATTCTAGATCATACAATATAACCTAAACAACTTATTTTTAAGGGCTCAAGGGTAGTCCTCTATTCAGTGTTTAAAACCTCTCCTCCCAGGCTCCTGTTCTGTGTTTAAGCCCCATCACACCTATTCCCCTTGTTATTTGTTAACTTTTTATGCTTGCCTCTTCTCAGGCTACATGAGAAGGAGAATGTTTGTTTGATGAACATTGTTTCCTATTCCCTGAGCTTACTTTTTTATTCTCATTTGTACTACAAGAGTACTAAAGGCTAACGACTTCTTGTTGTTGTCATTTTTTTTTTTTAGGTCAATAATATCTTCTTCTTAAGTTCCTGTTTAACAGCATTGTTGTTTTCTCTTTGCCTCACTTATGTTAATAAGCCATGAGGGATTAGTACAATGCTCAAATATTTGGAGTCTGTCTTGGCTCCTTGTGCTGCATTTTGGGCCCTGGAGCTTCGAAAGTTCTCCCACATTTCAGTTCCTATTTTCTTTTCTTTTTTTCCTTCTTTTCAACAGCACAGTTTCTTCCTCTTGATCTCACTTATGATTATGAGCCACGAGGGATTTGTAACAATGCTGAAATGGATTTGGAGTCTGTCTTGGCTCCTTGTGCTGCATTTTGGGCTTTGGAGCTTCGAAAGTTCTCCCACATTTTAGCTTTAGTTTTCTTTCTACAACATCATTGTTTTTTCCTCTTGATTTCACTAGTGATTAGGAGCAAATTTCAGTTACGTCATTCATGTCTCTTTGCTTTAGAGCTTCAAAACTCTTTCCTAAAGCTAAATTCTAGAGTTAATCATGTTTTACTATAGGAAGCAGCATTACCATGGATCAGCATACTATTTAGTATTGTAACATTCTGATTGCTTATGTTCTTCTACTCTTCAATTCACAGTTCAGTTTGGATCACTTATGTTTTTTCAACTGTTAAGTCACAGTTCAATTCCTTGACCTGGATGTATTCTCCACAGGAGGTTTTAATCAACCTATAATGTGTGGTGGTGAGCCAAGGGCAATGCTTAGAAAAAATCGAGGCAAAGCTGATTCCCCAATATATTCCATCCAAATTTGCATTCCGAAGCATGGTTAGTAGTGTTTGTTTTATTTTATTTATCTCATTTCTTGGCCATACAATTTTGTTTCCTGACAGTGTTCATTATTCTCCAGCTCTGAACTTAATTTTTTCATTTACAAATGGAGATGAATGGGATGGTCCTTACAGATTACAATTTCAAGTTCCCAAGGGTTTCAAAAACAAACCAATTGAATTCTTCAACGAGGTAAAAGGACATTCAGTCAGCATTTTCAATCTATTACCCCTTTAGCTTCAAATTGCTTACAGTATGCTGCCCAAGGCCAAGCTCTTGTTTAGGAGGAAACGAGAATTAGTTTTGAAATTTTAAATCAGTGGATTTATGAATCACCTCTGTCATCATGAGTAAAAACTTGGAAATTTAGCATAGTGAGTAATTCTGAAATACATAAATTAGACAGTAGATGCACACGTGTTTAGAATTCTAAAAAAAAAGTGAAAGACTGAAACACACTCCTGATATATGTTGCAAAAGCACTCAAAAGACACCTTTTTTTGTTTTTGTTTTACCAAGTACAAAACTTGGAAGGCCTCCTAAAATTACTTGGATGATGCATTTTATGGCAGGGACTAGCCGAAGAGCTGAGTAAAGATGGTGCTTGCGAAAGAGCAATCTTTCCTGATTCGAGCATTGTTGTGAATAGATGTACCATCATGGGAAATTTGACCGTTGAAGGAGTAAGCGAATTCTTCATATTCACAACTATTTATCTATCCCTATAATCCTATTGTTAACCGTATCCGTAAATTTAATGGATTGAATGCCATTGCAGGGTGATCGTTGCAACCTTGATCTCAGACTGGGATGCACAGATCCCAGCTCACCTCTTTATGACCCGAATGCCAATGTAGACGATGGAACATGCCCAATGGATCTGGATTCTTAGGAGCAATTTGTATTGCAGTACTGTCCCCATCTCACTCGTAAATATGTCGCGGTGTGTAAAACATATATCATTGTATTGTGTCAGTCTCTGGAGGGTATAGTGGAATGCTACTGAGATTTTTAGCAATATATCATGGATTTCTATGAGGACTACAAGCCGTAGATGCAAATTTCATCCGTGCTATTTAAGGTAGCATTGTTTTTAGTCTCCCTGCTGATTTCCTGAAGGAATGTATACTAGTCAGGCGCATATATAGTTACATAAATGAGTTTTATAGTTAGACATCAATTTGAGGCTGTTTTCATCGCACTGTAGGATTTAAACTCAGGAGCTCATGTACAAGGCCTGGATCCGGACCTGTCCGGCTGTTTAAAAAAAAAAACGTAGAATAATCGTCAAAAAAGGAGGTTCCACCGAGATTTGAACTCGGGTTACTGGATTCAGAGTCCAATGTCCTAACCGCTAGACCATGGAACCGTTTCGATATTTGTTGATGCTTTAAATTATAAATACATGGCGGCATAAGAAAGAGTCAAACTTTTTCAGCATGAGTCTGGTTGTGATACATAGAACACTGATACAAATGAGAGAGTATTATACCCTACATCCTAATGTGAGATCCAAATTGTTTGGTATTTGGGCTACGACTCCGTTTGATCTTCAATTTGGGATCAAATCTTGACTTTTTGTAATCTAATGACACATTTACTTATCTGAAATAAAATCATACATCGAAGACAAGTGGAATGAGATAATGAAAGAATCAGTATGAGAATATTTCATTTTCATTAAGTTGTTTCCTTACCATATGAAATCAGATAATGCAACTGATTACAATTGATGTTGTTTACTAATGTTCATGAATCAGAATTAAACTAGTTCGATTACTAAAATAACCCTACTAAAATAAATGTTAATGAGAGAGTATATATATTTCTAGGGTTATGAGTAATTTGGGGTTTGATGAATATACATAACGATATTTTGGGTAGAAAAAATGCATTCCTGAGGCTTTCATTCCTAAACTCATATCCCCTATGCTAAAGTTATTTAAGAATCGATTCCTGACAATGAAGTGGGACTCACACCCATTCTGATACTTATATATGTTAATAAACGCATGGACACCGGAATCATACTCTTAATTTTCATTTTCATTCTAAGTAAGTAAATGTGTCATAAGAGTAAAAAGAATTCTTTTAAATTTCTTTTCCTTGAACGAGTTAGTAATGTGAATTATCTTAGATTGTTTAGTCATCTAAAGTATAAGAGATGTTGCCATTTTACTTGTATTGCATATCACCATGTTTACTGTCTGAAATGTGCGCGCGCGTGTGTGTGTCTATATATATATATATATATATATATATATATAGGAGAAACGAGATGAACTTCATTACTACAGGAGTATAATACAATCAGATACTAAGTTACTAACACTTACTCTAAAAACAGAGAGTGGTAGTGAACAAATTATAACAAAGTTTCGAAGCTAGAGCCCAACGAGCAAGTCGATGAGCCACTTCATTGCCCAATAGATAGACATGAGAAAAGTATTCCCAGGTGGTTAGAGCGAGGGCAACCTTATCATAAACGGTACTTAGATGATGATTAGGAGTAGAGAAGGACTGCCTGCACCAAGTGGAGAGAATCAAATTCAAGGCGGACATGCAAAGGGGGTCCTGATATCTCGAACGGTAGGCTGTAAATTAGATCATGTAAAGCAGGCCATGAATCTCATAGAGGAGGCACCGAGAATATGCAAGGGATGATTTGAGATATTGAAAGGAGGCCGTGAGTGAGATCGTGCAAAGTAGGTCATGCGTCACGTACGGTGAGGCCTTGATATCTCAAAAGGGAGGCGGTGAGTGAGATCATGCAAAGGAGATTATGAATCCTGTGGAAGCACCAATCCTGTAGAGGAGGCATTGAGATCATGTCAAGGAGGCCATAAATCCCATAGAGGAGGCTGGTACGCCTGAATTAAGCGCACAAAATTACCCTGCAAAAGACAATTGTTAGTATAGGATAAGCAGGGATCGTTCAGTCCGGGGATTGAGGGTACACTTGTAATTGCAAAAATAAATTAATAAAAGTAAAAAGTATTATGTACAAAAAAATAACAAATAAAGAATTAAAATAATAAAATAAAAAGTATTATGTACAAAAATAAAACAAAGAATAGAAATATATACAAGTTAATGTAAAAAGGGGGGATTGGAGTTTTCAAAACGCAAACAATAATAAAAGAAAGAAAATGTTTCAATTTTTAGGGATTCCAAATCAGATGTATGGACGTTGAGAACTTCGTAATCCACCACTAGCTAAGATAAGAGAAAGACAATTTAACCTAATCTTCAATTACTAAGGCATGTGAATGAAAACAATCAATAACTTTAGGATCGCCGCTAAAGCCTTATTTTTCCCAAAATTACTTAGAACCGTGAACGCACTGCATCCTAAGCTTGCTTATATGCAATCAAGGTGTAGAACGCTACCCTATCAAATTAACTCATTAAGCACACATAAACACATTAAGCTCTTTGGAAAGATTGATTTTAGAGTACAAAACTAGTGAGGAACGCCATCCTAGCATGCATTCTATTTGTTTGATTTCACCTAACATGTAGGCTTTACTACTTGAGTGTTTTAAGACCGTGAACGCACTGCACCTGAAAACTAGCTCCAATTACATGCTCATATTTTAGGTGATCAATCTAAGACATAAACATATAAAAGATTTTATAAAACAAAACCAAACAAAGCATTCACAAAACCTTGTAATCGAAAAAGAGATTCAAAAGCTAAATATCCATCACATAACTAGGATTTCATACTAGTTCTCAACAAGAAAATTACTCACTCATAGTTTGGAAATCCAAAAAAATAAAACCAAAAGAAATTACAAGGAAAAAGATAGAATTACACCATGAAGGGAGTGGATGATGAAAAGCTTGAGACGTTGATCTTGAATCTTGAAAGCAAGACTTCACTATCACGGCACAAGGTGGATGATGACGGCTAGGAGGCTTCATGGCTTGTTCTTCTCTTCTTCTCTTTGCTTGGAAATGCAGAAACTTGAAACTAGAGGATGGAAAGGAAAATGGAAAGGAAGTGGAGAGACAAAGAAGATGGAATAGATGAAGGAATGTGTTTAGGAAAATGGAAAGAAAATGGAGAGACAAAGAAGATGGAATGGATGAAGGAATGTATATAGGAAAAATGGAAAGAAAATGGAGAGACAAAGAAGATGGAATGGATGAAGGAATGTGTGTTTTAGAATGAGAGGAGAAGGTGTTTATATAGGGAAGAAAAAGAAGAGTGAAATGATGAGTGGAAGAAAAATAATGAAAGTGGATCTAAGTTCACTTGTAAAATATGGAAAAGATAGAGAAATGATGAAATGAAAGCAAAGCATGAAGGTGCAGCAACATGGAAGTGATGATGATCTATTAAAGAGATTGTAGAAGAAAAATATATCCAAGGAAAAAGAGAAAAGCATCTAGCTTTCTTCATGTGGGTAGGAAACATGAACATGTGAATATTGAGCTGTTTTTAGGTCAGTTTCTGTCCCTTTATTCATTCAATTATTTCTCCAACAAGACTTCATTATATGCCTTCGACTTCTTCATATGAAATGTTCCACTATGAGTGTAGATCATCCTGACAAATTTTCAGATTTTTATTCCATGCGGTTGGGCCGAAAATGCTGCTGGACCTCTTACAGGTCCAGTTTTCCAGTTTTGCTTCTGTAGAAAATTGGACTGATTGTTTGAAGGCCTTCCACTCATAGTTTTCTCTGGTACTCTTCATAAGAAATGATCCTTGGGCTTTCTAGAATGAATCTGGAAAGTTTCAACTCATTTGGAGTTCGGATGGTTAGTCTGCCACTCCTCATTTCTTGTCTAGCTCGCTTTCTCATTGGCTCAATTTCTCCAAGACACATTTTGTCAGGCCAAAATGCTCATTTTGGGGCCAAACAGCTCATTTCATCATCATCTACTCCAATGTACCTAAAAAAATAGAAATTGAGTTACAAATCCATTTGTTAAGGAATTAACTAAGAAAAATGTGAGGAATTAACTATTAAAATACCACGTTAAAATGCTCCTATCAGAGGCACCAAGATCATGTCAAGGAGGCTATGCATCCTGTATGCGAGGGCCTAAGATCTCACAAAGGAAGCTTTGAGATCATGCTGAAGAAGACATGCAAGAGACTTGTGGAGATTTTCTTGTATATATTTTGTTTTGTTTTTTTAACTGAGTACAAGGATACAGAATATATACAAAGTCTACCACCTAAACCCACAACTAGGATTAACAACTAAGGTAAGATATGAACAGTAGAAGGTAATGTACAAATCAGTGAACCATGCTAGAAAAGTACAAAACAGTAATCAAGTTGTGCTAATCACGTTGCAGCCATGCTGCTTCTATACTGTCATGCAACCATACTCAACCCCATACTGTCACTATTTCCAATACTCCCCCTCAAGCCGGATCAAGAGGATTCATTGAGCCAAGCTTGCCCAAAATTCTGAGAAACTGAGCAGTGGGGAGAGATTTGGTAAAAATATCAGCCAATTGATCATGACTTCGAGTATAATGTGTATCAATAACCTTGGATTGAACTTGAGCTCTAATGTAATGATAATCAACCTCAATGTGTTTGGTTCTTTCATGAAATACCAGATTACAGGCAATATGCATTGCAGCTTGATTGTCACAGAAGAGTGACATTGGTTGACAGCTTGGAAATCCCAAATCAGATAGGAGACCTTTTAACCAAATAAGCCCACATGCAGTGGAAGCCATAGCTCTATATTCAGCCTCTGCACTAGAACTAGCAACAGCAGTTTGTTTCTTGCTCTTCCAAGTAACCAGATTTCCACCAACAAATGTATAGAAGCCTATTATGGATTTTCGATCGAGTGAGTTGCCTGCCCAATCAGCATCAGTGTATCCCATTATGTGAGTGTTTCCGTTGTTTTCATCAAAATACATCTTCCAACAAAACCTTTGAGATAACGAAGAATTCTCTTCACAATGTGAAGATGACCTAAAGTTGGGGCATGCATGAATTGACTGACAATGTTTACAGCATAAGAGATGTCAGGTCGAGTGATTGTGAGATATATAAGCTTACCAACTAGCCGTTGATAGGATGTTAAATTTTCAAAGAGCTCACTTGATACATTGAGTTGCAGTTTGCTGTCAAGAGGAGTACGAGCTGGTTTGCAATCCTCCATACCTGCATCTTGCAGCAGATCAAGTATGTACTTTCTTTGATTTAGAAAGAGATCCCTTTATGAGAAGTAGCTATTTCTATGCCAAGGAAATACTTGAGAATTCCCAAATCTTTAATAGGAAACTTGTTTCGAAGAGATTGCTTAAGAAACTGAATCTCCTCAATATTGTCACCAGTCGCTATCAAATCATCAACATAGATGAGCACTACAAGTTTACAGGTTGAACCTATCCGAACAAACAAAGAAGAATCTGCATTACTCCTGTGAAAACCAACTTCCTTAAGTACTGAACTGAGCTTAGCATACCAGGCACGAGGAGATTGCTTTAAACCATAAATGGACTTGTGTAGCTTGCATACTATTTCAGGATCATAAGATTGGGGATGACCAGGAGGTAATTTCATATAGACCTCCTCTTCAAGATCACCATGTGAAAATGCAATTTTTACATCCATCTGGTACAATGGCCAAGAATGGTTAACAGCAACCGGTAACAAAACTCTTACTGTACTCATTTTAGCAACAGGAGCAAAAGTCTTCTTGTAGTCTACTCCATATGTTTGAGTAAAACCACGAGCTACTAAACGTGCCTTATATCTCTCCACAGATCCATCAGAATGAAGCTTTGTTTTGTAAACCCAACGACTGCCAACAGCCATCTTTCCCTTAGGAATTCGAACAACACTCCATGTATTATTGTCATGGAGAGCTTGAAGTTCATCTGCCATAGCTTTTTTCCATACATCAATATGATTGGCTACCTCAAAGCTTTGAGGTTCATGAGTACCATCAAGAACATTTAGAAAAGCAGAATGGGCTGAAGAGAATTTCTTATAGGATATGAAGTGTGTCATTGGATACCTTGCAGTGTAAGTTTTGTAGTCACTTAGCTTGGATGGAGGACCTCGATCTCATGGATGATTCCTTTGATGAACAACTGCAGGAGGGGATACCAACGGGTTTCTACGAAGAACAACTTCAGGTTCAACAACTGGTTGAGTATCAGTTTCTATATCAGAGGTTACATCTGGAACTTCCAGATCTTCTTGCATACCAGTTTCTACATCAGTGACTACTGCTGGAGCTTCTTGCATTGAAGTGTCAGGATTAAGAAACAAACTGCAATCCTCATCAACAGAAAGATTAGGAGTTGGAAACAAATCAGAGAGACCCAATTTTCTGTAGCTTGGCGACTTCCTCCCCTATTGCATGATACCTCTCCTCATTGAAGGCCCCTCGCCGCTGTTTGATAGGGTAGAAGGATGGTTTAATGCTCAGCTTATGTGTGATGATCTCAGGGGAGATGCAGACTGTCCGCTCAGGGTGTTCGTCGGAGATGCTCATAACCCTTAAAGATGTTTCTGGGTTGACAGGCTCCTTTTTGACATATTTATTCTTGTCATCTCTGGGGTCCTCAAAGATGTCTGGCGGTGGCGCATGGTTTCCTACTGTTAGTATCTCATGGCAGCGGCTCGACCGTGCTATGCTTGTGGAGTAGCATTCTCGTGCCAATTGTTGACTTTCTTTGACACAGCTTGTCTCATTAGGCGTAGGGAACTTCATGAGAAGCATGTATCCGGCTATGATGCACTTGAGCTTATTGAGTGCCGGTCAATCAATGATGGCATTATATGAACTGAAGCAGTCGACAATGATGAACTCGGTATGGATTTTCACCATACATGGACTGGCGCTGATAACTAGTAGCATGTAGTCAGAACCCAATGGTTGCGTTATGTCTCCGGAGAAGCTGAGCAATGGCTCATGATCCTGGAGTAATTTTCTATTCCGCTGGAGTTTTCTATAACAACCATTGAAGATGACATTGACAGTGGATCCGCTGTCCATAAGGACCCTCCCTACCGACCATTTATTGAGTATGGCGTTGATTAAGAATGGATCGTCATGGGGTAGATGCACTTCGCGCTCCTCCTCCTCTGAGAAGGTAATGGGTTCCCAACCAGACCTTGGGAGCTTAGCGGACCTCTAGCAGCAGATAGTGCAAACTTCGTTGGGGTGGTTAGCACGCGCATAACGCTTTTTTGCCCTGTGGCATGTGGGACATGTTGGTAATTGGAGCACCGCCGTCGATGGTATTGATGCAGCCCATTTGTTCGATGTTGGCGACCACGGGTGGCGGTTAGCTATCTTGAATTGCTCCATCTTACTATCGCGGTACAAAGTCTTAACAGCTGTCTTGAGAGCGTTGCAATTATTGGTGTTGTGGCCGCTATCCTCATGGTATTTGCACCATTTGCCGATGTTCCTGGGCTTTCCTACCCTTGGGTATTTTGTTAGGGGTGGTGGCGGAATCTGGTCCTTGCACTGGTCGTATATTTCTTCATACGAGGCTGTGAGGACTGTGAACACTGCATACCGCTAGGAGGACTCCGTCTGTTTATTACGGCTATCCCCATGGGATGAGCGGTTGCCTTGTTGTAATGCTGGTCCTTCCGCCGCTTGTTCTGGTAGGTGCCTTGTTGCCATTCTCTCTTCTTATCAGTTGGCGGCGTAGTAGAGGTTTTGCTAGCGGTATCCTGATGGCTGGCGGAAGGTTGAATGGACATGGTAGGAGTTGGCGGTGGTGGGGGGGGGGGGGGGGGTTTCTCTATATGTGATGAATTCTGCCTGTGCATGGATCACAGGCTTGCTCATGACATGGTCATATGTGGCATTTGGATGGCTGTAATTGAGATGATAGACAAATGGTCCCTTGAGGAGTCCTTGCTTGAAGGCTACCAGCACCATTGTCTTATCGAGATCGCGGTACTGAGATGCCGCCGCCCGCCACCTGGTGACAAATGCCTTCAACATTTCTGCTGCCCCTTGCTTGAGGTTGAACAGCTGAGTTGTGTTGTGATGTCCGGCGGCCAACAGGATGAACCGCGAGAGGAAAGTGTTTGGCAGTGTGTGGAATGAGTCTATGGAGCCTGGTGGGCATTCGAAGAACCAGCTCATTGCCTCGTTGTCCAACATTTCACTGAATAAGTGGCAGAGGGTGGCGTCATCAAATCCCTTATTGTTAGTAACTTTTTTGAAGGTATCCATGTGGACGAAGGGGTCGGACATGCCACTGTAATGTGACATCTTTGGTGTCTTTGCGTGTGCTGGTCTGATAGCCTGCAGGATCCTAGAGTAAATGGTCCTGGTGTGGATGTAAAGAGCGGATTTGGAGTTGGCCCTGGGGCGCTTGCCTCCGCCCGGATTAGCCTTTGCTCTAATTGTTGAATCTTTTCTAGGATTAAGGCGGTTGTGTCGCCTTGAGGTTCCGCTGAACCAGCTCCCGCCTGGGGGTAGGTGGATAACCTTCAGTTCTGGCTCTGGCTGCCGGGCGGTTGGTGTTTGGCTGTGATTCCGCCTCCTGCTCCATCATTAGGCTGCGCAGAGGAGGCGGGCCCATCACTTCTGGTGGGTTCAACAGTACATGCATCTATATGACTGGTACGGGTACCATTCCGCCTGTATTGGGTCGACTGCGTCTGGTGCTCCATGATTGTTCACTCTGTGCTGTGTTAGCGTTTGCTTCCAGTGCCTTTTTTAATTCGTCAAACTTTGACATCAGCATGGCCACCTGCTTTTGGGCATTGGCCTTCTCTATGGGCTCCTTGTTTGCCTTGTGGAGGTCCGCCAATGCCAGCTCATACATAGCGGCAAGGTCCCTGACAGTGGTCAACTACTGCCCGGATGGGTCTCCGCCACAAGGTTTGATGGGGTATTGAATAGTGCACGGTTAACGTTTACCACTGGGTCAACGTTAGCTACAAGGTTTGTGGGGTGGGGGTCGGCGGACTGATCCGCTTGCTGTTGAGCGTTTACCCCGCTACCGCTAGTCATGGTAGTTGTGGTGGATCACCTTTTGTTCAAGGATTCCCACAGACGACCAATGTTAATGTCTAAAAGTTCAACGGTAGTTGAACCTCGATTAACGCTGATCCGATGGACGGACCGCTACTTGTGATATTCAGAGTTTCTGTTTACCTGTCAAGTAAAATACAGAGGGCGTTAGAGAGAGACCGCGTTGGGTGGTCTTCTCTTGTCCGATGCCTAAGTTAGTCAATGTATTTATGTTGACAAAGTAACAGTAGGTAAGTAGTAAATGCGTAATTAATAAGGAGAGAGGAGAGGACCTTTTTTGGGTGAGGAGGGAACTCATCTTCACCATGTTTTCGATGTGGGACTGATATGCTTCAGTTCCCAGCTTTTGGAGCTTCTGATGCTATCTTGGCGCGGCGCATGGCGACACATTCGTGGTGATCTGAGGGTACGCCGGGGCTTAGGCGGTAGCCTACTTGGCTGTGTTTCCGTAGGTCACTCCTTTGGCGGGTTTTGGTACCGCTGGCGGTGGCATGAGCGTGGCTCATTATAGCTAATTATGCTTGCAAATGCCTATGTAAGTACAGAGAGAAACTCCCCCTGACCAGAATCACATGATTTTCTAGTGAAATAGGGAGTATATTAATCAAATCTCACATCCCTGGAGACAATTAGTTTCCTAGTAGCATAATTATAACCCTTTTGAGTAGATGAATATCCTAGGAAGACACATTTATCAGCTCTGGATCAAGTTGATAAGCTTGAATATGAACAAAACATGTACAGCCAAAGACCTTCAAGTGAGACAGATTAATCTTTCTACCTTTCAACACTTCAAGAGGTGATTTGAAACCAAGCACTCTACTAGGGAGTCTTTTGATGAGATATGTGGCAGTGAGAACATCTTGAGACCAAAATTTTTTTGGAACATTCATTTGAAACATCAGTGCTCTTGTTTTTTCAAGAAGATCTCGATTCTTTCTTTCAGCAATCCCATTATGTTGAGGAGTACCAACATAACTAGTTTGATGCACAATGCCTTGTGTGCTCAAGTAGTGTGACATATTATTGGACATATAATCAGTGCCATTATCGGATCTTAACACATGAATGGATGAAGAAAATTGAGTGTTGACAAGTTTATGAAAATCCTTAAAAACATTCACAACTTCACTTTTGAATTTCAGTAGATACAACCAAGTAATCCTCGTAAAATAATCTTCAAATGTTACAAAATACTTAAATCCATCATAGGATTCAAGAACTGGACCCCAAATATTTGAATGAACGATTTCAAAAGGATTACTAGCTCTAGAAAGAGAGGAAGTAAAAGGCAACCTAGAGAATTTTGACAGATGACAGACATCACATTGATTGTCTGCTTTGCACAAATTTGGAAACAAAAAACACAACACTTTCTCTGAAGGATGAGCCAAGCGTTGATGCCACAAATGATGCTCTTGTGCTGATCTTGAACTGACTTGGAAAGCTTTGGAAACAAAAGAGTTCTTAGACAGATAATAGAGACCATTCAAAAAGAAACCCTTACCAATCGTCTTCTTGGTGATGAGATCCTGAAATATGACATTATAAGGAGAGAAGATGACAAGACATTTTAATGTGTTTATAATTCTTCCAACAGATAGGAGCTGAAAAGGAAAAGAAGGAACATAGAGAGCAATTGACTCAATAAGGTTGGAGAGTAATTTGATTTTTCCCTTTCCTAAAACTGAGGCACCTTTGCCATTTGCTACAGATACTTTAGAAGGAGTCACTACTACAAAAAGGTCATCAGGCGACGGTGGATTTGTGTTGTGTGATGACCAAGCTCACCGTGGTCCAAGTGAGTGTTGTGTGATTGAAACATCAGACAACAGAAAAGGAAATTTGCCGTTGTCTGAGATTCATAACACACAACAGATATAACTCATTCTTTGTTGTCTGAGATTCATAACAGACAACAGATATAACTCATTCTTTGTTGTCTGAGACTAATAACAGACAACAGATATAACTCATTCTTTGTTGTCTAAGACTAATAACAGACAACGAATATAACTTAATTTTTGTTGTCTGAGGTAAGTAACACACAACTGAAGTAAAATTATCTCCCTTGTCTGTTGATTACTCAGACAACAGAGATCATTTTATTTATGTTGTGTGTTATGAATCTCACACAACAGAATTTTGTTATTTTCTGTTGTTGGTTGTTAGTTCACACAACAACTATATTTGATTAACTGTAGTCTGAATATTGTAATCAAATTGGCTAACATCCAGTAATTGTTGTAGGAGAAGCCTTAATTTTGAACTCTTTTACAGTCATACAACACATTATTTTGCATTGTGTTGTATGACTGAACCTTGGACAACAAGAATATCAATATAAATGTTTGTCTAGAATAATGCTTGATATATTACCATATAAATACTACTCTAATCCATATCATTCAAGTACCATTATTCAAGCATTCATACATTCAAGTAACTAGATAATGCACTAAACAAGAGCATTCCCAGTTAGCTATACAAGAATAAAAAACATTCCTATTTTCGATAGCTCTTAGTCTTCAACTGTTTCTGGCTTCAACAAAAATGTCTCACTCCCGCAATTGGCATGCAAGATGCAACTTGTTTAGTGATTTGATGAAATTTGACAATGTCTGCATTAGGCACAACATGATTTAGCGAATGCAGAAGAAAGATAATAAAAACTGTATGGGAATGTGAAGCTTTGCAGTGAAGCAAGAAAACAAACATGCAGGAAATTAACAGCCATTTAACAGAGAGTGCAAGTGAAACCAAAACCAGCAAAGTCCAGAAATCACAATATAAATAAAATGATTTCTACCATTACCACATGCAGGAAACAATCTTTAGGATTGTTTTGTGAGATCTGCAATCCTAAATAGAAAAAAATACATGCTGTATAATTATAGGCTCTATGGCAGCACCTTATTATCTTTGCAAGCATAAGTAGCATGTTATGACTTCAAGCACTGACCATTATACAAATCAGTAAGCTTCTAATAAGAATAGATGCAGTTTACAAAAATCAATCAAGGGAAAAAAAATGCCAAGCACACAGCTCTTAAGAAATGGTGAGAGAATTTATGAAATGTTTGAAATGCTAACAACGAACACAAATACGTAAAAATTAAAAGAGAGATCATCAATGAATGAAAAAATGCAGCAAAAACAATGATTACCTCATAGAATGCAGGGTATTTGATAGGCCTAACTATAGGTACTATAGGTTCAAAAAAGATTGAAAGTAACAAAAAAAAAGAAGAGAAATTGCAGATACAAGAACGAAATGGAGGTATTGAAGTCTAAACCCATTGTATGTTTCCGACAAGAGATGGGACAAAGATGAGCATCAAATAGAGAACTACAGAACTTTCATTAGTAATATTCCAACCATTAAAGACATATATGGTACAGTTAACCAAAATCTTTTAGACCATATCTGTTAGACTATCAAGCATTCACAATGACAAATTCCTCTTGTTCATGGAGTAAAAAAAGTGATGGAAGTCTTGGCAAGTTCTCTCATAGAAAAAGTATTATGAGAATGAAACAGAATTAAGTTGCTCCAAAACAATTGCAAGATAAAATAAGATTTGATCAAGAATATACCAATAATAGAGAGTGAAACTCATGAAAGCTAGCACAACAAGATTTGGGCCCCAAAGGGGTATCCCATTTCGGTGTAGGGGTTTGGTAGGGATTTTGGGTTTTCTTAGTTAGTACTATTGGGACTTGCCTATTGACACAGATTTCAAATCCACATGGTGATAATTAACAACCACCATTGAATTTTAGTGAATGATAAATTTTCATAAGAATGATGCCTGACAAGTCCATTGTATGTAACCAGTAACCAAATGTAAACTATGAAAGTGCGAGCACACTGACAAAGGACCTATTACCAGTAACATTATAAATTTGGTAGGAACTCATAATATTTAACAAAACATCCACAATGATTAACAAAGGAATTCCTATATACTTAACCAGATTAACTGATTAGCAAATTAGCAATATGGAAGATTACAAAAGAATAGCTACACCCCCCCCTCCCCCCCCCCCCCCCCCCCCCCCCCCCCAAAGAATAGCTAGTAAACATGAAAACACATAAGCAAATTAATCAATAAAAACTGTAGCAAAGCTTCTGATCAATAATGAATAAAATATCAAAGAGAACATGGCAAGCTCTGGATTCTTGACATGATAAAATGTACTGCATTTTAAAGTCATAGGCCAGCTAACAAACCATTGTATGAAAACAAAAGCAAACTCTGACGAATACCTTCCAATAGGCAGCCTCAGCTGGTATTGTGCTAAGACAGGAGTGAAGATAACTCTAGGCAGAAGGAAGGAAGGTTATTGTACGTATGTGCAGAATATCATTAAAAAAAATGAAAACAATGTAAAGGAACATGTTTGAATATAATTGATGATGACGAATCAAATGACTAGACAATTCAGAGCATAATCAAATGGCACCTAGCTATCGAACCCACTTATGATGTATAATGGCATCTAACTAATAGAATCTTAATATCAAACATCATGCAATGAATGAATTCCTTACTTCAAAACGAACTCTTCTCCAACTGTATCAGGATATGAATACAAAAAGTACCTTTGTGCGGGCTCTTGCAGAAGCAGTAGTTATTCCCTGAGCATTCTCACTGTTCAAAACATAAACATTGAAAGATCAACCCAATAACTCAGTGAACACATTAATATACCTATGAAAGCAAAAGAATAGATAAACAAAGATGACAAAAGGTTCCAACATCTTTTCAAATAATTTTAGTGCAGTTGTTTACTCATCTTGTTTAGCAAGATTTACACTTTATATATCCCAGATATTAGTAACCAACCCCAATATGAAGTCTTTGCCCTCTATAGAAAGGGAAAGACAAACCTTTTCATAATCAATCAACAATAACTAAGAATCAAATCAAATTATATCAGCAAGCTGTAAACCAATACTAAATTAAACTAACAAAACCTAAAATTACTCTCAATTGATAACCCAATATAAGATACCTTGACTAGTTGTGCATTTATGTAATGGAACTTTAAACAAAAAATGCCAGAATACATATTATTAGAGAATGATAATGTTCCAAGATCAAGAGAGAGGAAACATTCCTTTAAGTAGTATAAGGAGATTAGTTTACCTTATTGAGCAGAGTTTTAGTTATTGCTCTGTTAGTTCTATCAGTACCAAATGAACAAGGAAGAAGTAAACAATTCAAAAAGGCTTCCATTAGAAATGAAATAAAAAGGTAAAACGTACTTTGGACCTTATTCTTAAATTGAAATTGAAACATAAAGGTAGAAACACCTAAACTTAAACACAAGCAAATCCTAATGGATTAAAGAACATTTAAAAAGACAGTTAACAACCAACCCATCTCAGCTGCACACTCACCATCTCACGGACACCGTTTCATCAACTAATAGAACAATGCGAACCAAACAACAGATAACCCAAACCAAAAGAATTCCATATAAAATCGGAAAAAGATATAACAAAGAAAAATTCCAATTACAAAGTCACTCACAGTAGCAAGGAAGTCCAACATTAAGATGGAAAACTAACTCAATTATTTGAAAGGTAACCTCACATTTGGAACAACATGCTATTGATCAAGAATGAACAACAAGAACATAAAATCAAGAAAAGAAACACAAATTCAGAAAATAGAAGTCACTCACCTAAAGCAAGACAACCGTAGAAGCTAAACAACCTGAATGGAAACCTTTCACTTATGAAAACTTCCTCCATTGCCCTCTGATAGTTTAGTTTCAAGAGCAGAAAAATTAGACTCTCATTCCCATTCATTTATCCTTCTTCTTCTTCTTCTTCTTCTTCTTCTAACTCTCAATCAAAACTCATACAATTCTATAGCTTCACTCTCCTCTAATCTAGAAATACCCAATCGCAGCCTTTGAGAAAACCCCAAACTCTCAAATTCTCTCTTCTCAATCCCTCTCCGTCTCCTCCTTTCTACTTCTCATTCTTCTTTCTTTTTCAACTAGTCGTTTTCCCCTCCCCTCTCTTTTCTTTCTTCTTCCTCTTTTCATCTCCCTCTTCTCCCTTTCCTTTTCCCGTTCTCTTCCTCTTCTTTTTGGTTTCCATCTCTCTCTTTCTTTTCTCCCCCACCCCCCACCGTCAGCAACCAAAACCCACTCCTTCCTCTCTCTTAACCATTACATAAATAAATAAAAAGTAACAATAGATAAAAACAAATATCATATATATATATAAAACAGAAAATTAGCAATAAAACACCACAAATTTAAGGAACATAACATTTTAAAAAGTCTAACTCAAAGACAATAATCCAAGTAAGCTTCAAAGTTGGGGGCGGGATATCACAACATGTCTTTCTTTCAGCATATCTCGTTCTCTAATTCATTAAAGAAAAGTTGTTACTAGTTTATGATATATATTACACTCTAGAGAGATTAGTCATTCCAGAAATTCAATGGTTTCAAGCAGGGCAAATGCTAGATTGGCTACCTAGCTAGACAACCATATTGGGAAAAGATGCAATTTGTTTGCACCGGATATTGCAGGTCCAAAATCTGCAAACCTTGAAAATTCAAAGTCATCTATCTACCAAACAAATTGGAAAAAGAAACTCAGATCTCAAGCAAAATCAAGACCCATGAAAAATCTCTACTAATCATTTCAAGATTTTATTTCTTTTTCTCCATTTAACAACTTCCTCAGTAAAAACTCAGACCTCGAAACCAATTATTCCACACAAATCTTGCTATGAAATGTAACAATTTCAATCCTCAAATGAACTAAACAACAATTCCTCCATAGTAGCAAAAGTAACTGATTCGAAATTACCGCAATTGAACTAGCGGATAACAAATGCTTACCTGAGTGCCCCTATGGCCTTTCAAGCAAGAGCTGGAGTCAATGGCGCCATCCCTGACGAACCCATCAGCTGCTCATCCAGGTTGATAGAAATGGTGATGACGAAATCCACATGGCACTTTTTGGAGAAAATTCTGAACCGGAAAGGCATCATCTTTCTTTTTAGGGTTTTTTGATAAAGAGAGAGGCAGACAAGTGCAGGGGAGGAGGAAGAAGTAGCGAAGGTTTTAAGGGTAGAAAGCGTTTTGGGTGTTTGGGTGGTTTGAAATTTCAATGTCATTCATGAAATTTCTAGAGAATTTTGGGGTTTCAGAACTACGAGAGAGAGATGACAGGAGAAAGAGATATGAGAGAATGAGGGACTTGATTGTTTGATGGCTTTGCGATAGTCATGCTCAGGGAAGAAATGGAGTGATTTGGGAACTGGGGTTCTTGGGAAGGATTAAAGATGAAAAATTGAGTTTTTAAGGTTTGGTGGAAGAAGGGAAAGGTTCGGGTCGAAGAAGTCTTATTTTGACTCAAGTGCGGAAGAGGGAGAATGAACGGAAAAGAAATTATTTGAACTTCAAATATTACTTCTCAAGTCGATCCCACAACAGAAACACAACACACTGTCGTAAGAGTGTATGACATAAAATCAAAATGTCAAAACATGGAGGGGAATCTGCCGCCTGCTGCATTTTGACTCAAATTGCTGCCGCCTATGTTCCCACTTCACACAACAGAAAAGTATAACTTCTGTTGTCTGATTTCTACAACTTGCACAAGATTTACCTAGTGGAAGATATCCAAGCAAGCTTTCTCAAAATTTGGCGTTTAGTTTTCAATCAAACAACAGAAAATGTCAAGCACCGTTGTCCTAAGTACCCCAAATTTCAGATTTCGAGAGGCAACCATGATTCGAGAGTGGAGTGAAATATGCCGCTAAATTTTTTAGACTCAGACAACGGACAATACTTAATTGTGTTGTGCAATGTAGTTCTGAGAAAAAAGTTATCACTTTGTTGACATTCACACAACAGAACATTACTAATACTGTTGTACAATACATTTTACTTAAACACACAACAGAAGATTTGTGTTCCGTTGTGTGATTAGTGTTGTGTGATTAACTTTTTGTAGTAGTGAGTAGACATTTTTTCAAACTCATGCAGATTTGTAATTTTATTTGTCATGTGATCTGTAGCTCATGAGTCTATAATCCAATAATCATCCATAGTACAAACACTTAGAGCAGTAGAGAAGGATTTTAGAGTACTTAAAGCTTCTTCATGTGGAACACAATCAGTATCTGCAAGAAAGCCAGCAAATTTTCCAAGAAGTGCAGTGTGGTATTCAACTCCAGGAATGTCTGTTTTTTCACTGCCACTATGCATTTGCTTCTTGCTGAGATAAGCAGCAAATTCATTGATTAAAGTAGTGGGATTGGCGGTGAAGTTTAGCCTACCCTCAGAAGGAGTAGAAGAAGTTGCTTCCAGATTTGCCTTTGGTGGATTCCAACTCTTTTGAGCACCTTTGCCTTCCTTAAAAAACTTTGGCTTCTATTCAGGATAAAGAATCCAACATCTATCCCTGACATGTCCAACTCCCTCATAGTAGCTGCATTTCAAGTCAGGTCACTTGCCTTTGTACACTTTAGCTTCAGCTTGCCTGTGATTAGAAGCATATGCTCTAGTTTCAGATGCACTAGTCTTGGACTCCACATTCATCACTTTTTTTCAAACTTCTTCTCTTTGAATGGTAGCACACACATTGTTGAAAGATGGTAATTCAGTATTCATAAGAATATGACTTCTCAAATCTTCATATTCTGAGCTTAAGCTTGCAAGAAGCTGAAAAATCTTGTCCTCTTCAGCTCTATTTAACAACACACTAGCCTCGGTAGTATGAGGTCTATAAACATCTAGCTCATTCCACATACTAGTAAGGCTACCAAGATGTTGAACAAAGGGCTTAACTTCTTGTTGAAGATTAGCAATATCTCGTTTGAGTTGAAAAACTCGAGCAGCATTATTCTGATTTCCATACATCTCTTTGACATTATTCTAGAGATGCATAGATGACTCAGAAAAACTGAAAATTTTTGCTCTTCTGCTCTCTATGGAGTTAATTAGCTAGAATGACGAGTTGATCCTTGCACAGCCAAGAATCAAGATTAGGAGAGACAGCTTTAGGCTTCTGTATAACTCCATTGACATAACCAAGTTTGGACCTTCCTCCAAGAGCAAGTGTAATAGCTCTAGCCCAAGACAGATAGTTGACTCATTCAACAAAATAGAACTAAGACGTTGATTTGGATTAGACTCCACATCAGAAGAGATGGCAAGAGGTTCATCATCTTTAGAACCTGATTTCCCAGCCATCTTAAAATGGTGAACTTAGGAACTTCCCAAGAAGAAAAAACCAGACTCAGGCCTTAAATGCCTGCTCTAATACCATGAAGAAAACAAGCAAGAGAATTGTGGAAATTTTCTTGTATATTTTTGTTTTGTTTTTTTAACTAAGTACAAGGATACAGAATATATACAAAGTATACCACCTAAACCCACAACTAGGATTAACAACTAAGGTAAGATATGAACAGTAGAAGGTAATGTACAAATCACTTAACCATGCTAGAAAAGTACAAAACAGTAATCAAGTTGTGCTAATCAAGTTGCAGCCATGCTGCTTCCATACTGTCATGCAACCATACTCAACCCCATACTGTCACTATTTCCAATACATGCCGAGGTGCCATGGTGTCATTGCAAAGTGACCAAGAGAGTTTGGGCAAGCAACATGACTTCATGTACGTGATTCCGATAGTCGACCAAATGTTTCTATCATAATCCGAAGATTAAGTACGAAGCACGAGAGAGATAGAGAGTAACATAAGATGTATAGCGGTTCACCTCGTCCCTAAAAGGAGGCTACCTCCACTTAAAATATTTCACCATGAGAGTGACTATATATAACCTGAGCTAGGTTGATCTATATTGTACACAGTGATATGGGAATGCAAATTTTACTTACATAGATCTCTTCCTCAACATCAATAGGAAAAAGGGCCAAAACTTAGAATATCCAGAACAAACACGAAATATATTCATGAATGGTATTTTGTTTTCCTACAAAGAATTTATGAGGGCTTTTTAGAACATCTATTGGTTCTAGATAATGTTGAAGTACATGAATTAAGATGAATGTGGAAAATTTGTGAAGGAGCATTTATTGAAGTGGTGCATGAATGGAGCATTAATGAAGTCATTTAGAGATTTTGTCTTTGACTAATATAAAGAGAGGTAATTTGCTCATTCTAATCATCTCATCTAAGAAAAAAAAAACATCTTCATTCAAGTAGAAAATGAAGAGTGTCCACTCCAAGTTGAGAGCGTAGTAGTTGTTAGGTAGCAAAACAAGTGTGAGAGAGTTTCTTTCAAGTAGTGTTCTTGAAGTTTTATATTTCTTGTACCCATCCACTGTTTCATAGTGGAAGTTCCTGTTGTTGCTGCCCCGCGGACGTAGGCACTTTGCCAAACTATGCTATATCATGTGTTCTCTTTTCTTTACTCTTTTATTTCCTTGCATATTTATTCTTTTGTGGTTGGAGTTGTTACTTTCATTCTATTACCTTTTTCCAACAATATATAATATATTATAAGATATATGTATTTGTTATAGAAGGGATTGATCATAATGAAGTCTCCATGACCAAACTTAAAAGATATGCAAAATGATCAACATGGAAACTCAACACATGTAATACAACACAGCTTCTATTGTGAGTCCGTGACAAATAATTTTATATTTTTTTTTTATCTGGGGGCAAACAATACAAACTAAGGGATTCATAGAGTGGTCTCATCATAACCTTGCCAGATACAAGGGAAAAGAGTACCATATCCCATTTACTGCTAAAGTGACATGTTCAATCTAACATTATACA
Source organism: Rosa chinensis (assembly GCF_002994745.2). Taxonomy (NCBI): domain Eukaryota; kingdom Viridiplantae; phylum Streptophyta; class Magnoliopsida; order Rosales; family Rosaceae; genus Rosa; species Rosa chinensis. The sequence continues at coordinate 52,429,170 of NC_037089.1, read as the reverse complement.
TGCAAATACACTTAATAATATCAAGTGCAATAGAAGTCTTCTGTATTATCCAATTAAAATTTTTTTAAAAAGGTGTCAGTCCTTGCAGCTACACACAGAAAATGGGCTATGGGAAAGAATGGGCCAAACCTTCTACAATACTCCTGGAACTTGATGGATTATGCAAAAAGAACGACATAGTGAGACGACATAGTGAGAGAAAATCAACTAGCTAGTAATCTTTTTCCCCCCCTCTCACTACTTGTGCACTTGTGCTAATCCCAAGGGGTTAACCAACTAGTAATCTCTTACCTTCAATCCATATTATGGTGACTCTTTAGAAACTGAATCGGACATATTCAATGAGCAATTCTTGTATCATATGAAAAGGAGATAAACTGCAAGACTAAGAAACCAATTACCAATCGGGAGAAAGAAATGCTAGGACAATCTTTCATAGAACCTCATAGATGACTCTTCATAGAAATAGAGGATTTCAGGGATGTGTTGAACCTTTGGACGATCCACAGCTCCTTTCCGAATGGGCAGGATAATTTTTTTTGGAACTGTCTCTAATGTCAACTTTTGAAGATTAGTAAGGAATTCAAGACCCAGTGGCAATGTCTTTAATGACATGCAGCTCTCAACATGCAAGTCATGGAGATTTGGCATTACCCCATTTTCTATAGTTATTTCTGTCAACAAGGGAAGATTATACAATTCCAGCTTCTTTAGCTTTAAAAAGTCTCTGCAAAAATACAGCTGTTTCCCAACATATGCATTAACAAAGGTAAGATATCCCAGATTGGGCAGTGCTTCAATGTGAGGTACCAAATTTTCTTCAAGTTTAGACCAATGCAGATACAGATGTGTGAGGCTGCAGAGTGAATGAAACCAAAGTGGTACATTCTCCAATCGGCCAACCAAAATAACCACTCGAAGTAGGGGAGGAGATGAACATAGTGCATTTGTTTGAAGAATCTCCTCTTCATCACTTGCCATTAGAAACAAGTAGTGAAGGAGCTGCAGCTTCTGAATGCTGTCACACAGGTGCATCTCATCACTTTCTTTAACATTAGTAATTCCAATCCATACAAGTTGGGTCATACAACCGACCCACCTAATAGTGTCTCCTTCTGCCACAACACATGACAAAACTTGCAATTTATTCATCTAACTAAGATCCACTGGTACTCTTGTCCCCTTGACAAATCTAAACCCAAGAAAATCATCAGTGTAATGGTACATAGTTAGATGGCGCAGATTTAACAACTTGGCAATTTCTTTTGGAAGTTCCTTTATCTTACTTTCGCGGATGTTCAAGGTTTGATGGTTGCGTAGCTTTCCTATGGATTTTGGAAGCTCCTTGATACGAGTTCTCCTCAAATATATATATATCTTAAGTTGAACAAGTACCCAAGATCATCTAGCAGTTTAGTTATTGACATATTCTCCGCCAAGTCTAGCACCCTCAAAAATTTGCAATCAGAAGGCAACGTAGTCTCTTTGACAAAGACAAGAATAGATCGAAGCTGTGATATACCTGTGCTGGATTTAATTTCTCTTTCAAATTGAAATGACAAACGGCGGGCTTCAATTGCTTCATCTTTCCCATCATACACAGCACAAAACTTTTCTTTCTCAGATGTTGAAAGAGCAAGCTCACGCATGACATCATGCATCCTGCATTGTTTTGGCCTTCCTTCTTCATTCCTCTCCACAACTTGTAGCATGCTACTAAAACAAAGTTCCGAAAGATATCTATCTACAATCACTTCCAGTGTGACACCTTTCACATGTTCAACGAATCCTTCAGCTATCCACAATCTAATGGGTCATTTTCTTCTCATTAAATAGTCTTCTGGAAAAAGAGAACAGTATAGGAAACAATGCTTCAATCAGTACGACAAGTCATTGAAATTGAGCAATAAAATGCTCTGCATAGAGCCCAGTAAAGGGACGTTTCTAAGATGCCAATTTAAGCTGTTGCAAACATTGCTCCACTCTGAACGTGACTTTTTGGATGACATGAGACCACCTAATGCTACAATTGCTAGAGGAAAGCCATTACACTTCCCCACAAGTTCCCGAGCAAATGGTTCAAGTTCAAGTGGACAAGATTTAATAGGATGAGTAGAGAATGTCTCCTTGCAAAAAAGCTCCCAAGTGTTCTTCTTTCCCAGGGGTTGAATATGGTGAACATGGCTTGCAACTCCAAAAGCATAGCTTGCTATATCATCATTTCGAGTGGTGAGTACAACTCGACTTCCAAGTTGTCTATGTTGAAGTGATACCCTTATTTGTGCCCAAAGATTTATATCCCATACATCATCCAGCACAACTAGATACTTTTTTGAGTTCAAGAAGTTCACAAGAATCTCTACCAATTCTCTAAAGCTCATCATATCAATGTCTCTTAGAACCTCCTCCTTCCTTGCTTCATGGAATTGCTTGATCAAGCTTCTAAATAAGTCCTCAATCACATAGGTTTGGGTAACTGTAATCCATGCATAGCAATTGAAATGTCTCTTTACAATGTCAATGTTAAAGATCTTTGCAACAAGAGTGGTCTTCCCAGATCCTCCCATCCCAACCACGGAGACTATGCTTTGGCTTTGCAGTTCATTCACTATATGTTCCATTAATACTCTTTTGGGGGCTTCAATCTCGACAAGCTCATCTTCATTGGTAAAGAGAGAAGCCTCTGCTCAGTTCCGCATCCATTTTTGAATATGATCATGAGAAGTACTCGTTCCTTCTAGAGCAGTAACAACACTAACACCATATGTTTGATTCCTCTCCGAAATGTCTTTAATGGTTCCTTTGATTTTGTCTAATTTTTTAGCGATTTGACGCCTATACCAAAAATTCTTTGGAATATAAAATGTTTGGTGAAGACACCTTGCAACTCGAACTCCACGTCCCTGCTTATAGATGTGATATGTGAATTCATCAATGATATCTTCAACGTCATAGACAGAGTCTCTCACGCTTGTTATCCATGTCTCCCCTCCCTCTGATTGTGCTTTCTTTCCCTCAACATCATTTAGGAAGGCTTTCATGCTTACAAGTTCTTGTTTAATGTCATCAACTTTATCGTGAACATTGGCTGTGGAGGATGCTTCGTTCTCAAGAATGGCTACATTTTTGCCAATTAAGAGATCTTAGGTCGCTAACGCCACATTGAGCTTTCGATTGAAACCTTCTCAAGAAGCACGTTCTGTAAATGAAGTGAGTATGTTCCGTTTATGTTGTTAGAAAAATGCTACTATGCCAACTGCAGAAATGAAATTACTTGGAAAATTAAAGCACTCTCTGGGGACTAACATACCAATTTGTCTCGTATAGATCATCAGTTCTTCAGAAATGTCCCATTTTGCTCCAGTTTCTTGCTACCTAAATTTGTTTCCTTGAATGAAACAAAAAAAAAAAATATACATATCTATTAGGGTAGAGAGAGCTGTGAAAATATACTTGTGTTGTTTTGAACTTTTATATTGGTACGTACGTCGAAATTTGTAGACAAGTTACTGTACTGTAGAATTTTCCTATATATATTTATAGTTATACACACATCATTTTTCTCCTTTTTGTTAATTCCGACTGACCAGCTACGTACTGAGTTATAACTGTTGAAGAATATTTGACTTTAGTGTGCTTTGTCAAACTAGGATTACTTTCTATAGTTGTAATAAGAGATAATGTTCTAGATTCCTAATTCTAGTTAGAGTAGGAATCCTTGTACTCCAAGATTATGTACTTATAATCCCTATATATAGGGCTTCTATTATCAATGAAACACACACCAATTCTTTCTACAATCTCTATTGCATCCTACATTCTTAAACATGTTATCATCACAAGCTCTAACCCTTAAACCAAGAAGCTAAAATCCTAAGAAATTCACTCATGGTTAGCCTCGATTGGTTAGTCTCACCTGCACTCTTGCTAGCCTCGTTGCCCCTGTAGCCCCCTCGTACCCCTACACTCGCCTACTAGCCTCGCTAGCGTCTGCATCCGCACGCCCCTGCGCCTACCCTGTTAGCGTCGCTAGCACAGCTCTCAGCTAGCCAGCCCGACCAATCCTCTCGGCTAGCACTAGCCACATATCGGCCAATAGACAGCCAGCCCAACCATTCTTGGCCATCTGTCCGACCAGCCACCAGCAGCTCCCAGCCTTTCTTCCCGGCCACGTCTAGCAGCCCCATATGAACGCCTACAGGCCTGTATCAACATGCGCGTGTATCAAGAATTTCAAGCTCTGAAATTCACAAGTAAGCTTTATATTAAAGTTCTTGTTATTGATTTAAATTTATTTTTATTTTTCTTCAGGGACTTCCTGATACGCCCAAAATAGACGCTCAATTTAACCTTGCAATGATGTAGTGGTCAGTAGTAAAGGATAAGCAAGGATCGTTCGATGCCAGAGATTGAGGGTAACTATATTAATCACACAAAATAAAACAAAACTAAACTAACTCTAAAAGAAACGTCACAAAACAAAAGAAAAGAGAGAAAGATGGAGGGACAGATACGAGGATTGCAGAAGTGTTGCAATCCTGAAACGCGGAAAACTGGGGGTTTTTGGGTTTTCACGAAAATAAACAGAAAACAAAGTAAAGAAAAACGATTTGAGTTTAAGGTTTTGAAAGATATGGATGAAGTTGTTAGGAACTCGGAAATCCACCACCAAAATATGCTTGAGACAAATTTATCATCCTAGTTTCAATTACTAAGTCGTGAAAAAGGTTTCAATCAAGAACAAACCATGAACGCATGCATAAGTTCTTATTACTTCCCTATATTACTTAAGCAAGATGAACGCACCATTACTAAGCCATTAGAATAAACAATCAAGGTATAAAACGCTATCCTATCAACAATTTATTCTAAGCATTAATCACATGTGGAAGTTTGATCGAAACAAGTATGCAAAACTAGTGTGGAACGCCTACCTAGTATGCAATCCTTTTTATTTGGTTTCACCTATTGTCCTATAGGTTTTACTACCATTGAAACAAGCATTATTAACCGTTTAGGAGATTAAAATACCTATTTCTAGCCCCACTTACAAGTTCATAATATTTTATGTGCGCATTCATAAAACATAAACATGCAAGAGTTATCTGTAAACCAAAACCAAATAAACAATTTCACCACAAAGAAATCACGAAACTAGGAATCAAAATATTGTCAAAAACATATCTTAGGGGCTTCAAACCTCGCCCCTAACAAAAGTAGATTAGCCACACATTGTCTCAAAATTCACAACTAGAAACATATAAGTTTGAATTACAAGAGAATAAAAACCGTAAAGGGCAGAAGATGAGAGCCACAAATTCACTTTTAGGCAGCCTTGAATGCAAGAACTCCCCTCAAGATGGTACACGGCAAGGCTTGATGAAGATGGATGATGGTGTGCACGGTTTTTGCTCTTGGAGGACTTGGGAATTTCAAGACTTTGTGTGCTAGGGTTTATGGCAGAAGATGGCGCTGTAGGATGGTGTCCTCCAACGTGTTCAGAGCCTCTATATATATAGAATACAAAGTCCAAGTTTCCTTGTACAATTCCGCTTTGAAAGCGTCTCCTAGTTGCTTGAGGATTACTCTACTTGGTGCACAATTAAATGATTTTCAAGCCTTAATAACCTTTCCAAAATCTTGAGGAATCATTCTAGGACTCTCCTTCATATTTGCAGCAGCAATAACCTTCCAAAAATGCCTTGGAAATCCGCCCAAAGAAGAAGTCTGCAAAACCGTCCTGTTTTGACTAGGATTCAATTTCTGACTCTGAAGCTTCCTTCTTGGACAAGGAACGACTTCTTCTTCACAAGTTTCTGGATGGTTCTTGACTCCCACATGTTCTATGACATCATATCATCTATAATGATCAATAACCATCTGGAAAAACTCCAAAAAAATCACCGGAAAAGATCTCCCAAAAAGCTTCGTGAAAAGCTGACAGTTTCTGCCTTATCGGGAAGCATACTTCGACTTTGATTTCCTACTGCCTCGTTGATGATTTTGACCTGTTCTTTGGCTGTAGTTGAATTATAACATCATGTATTAAAGGATCGCTGGCCCTTTTGTTCAAAGGTGCATCTGGAAAGGTGCAAGAATTGCTCCTCAAAACCGTTCCCAGAAAGCTGATTCTGAAACTGCAGTTTTCTGCTTTGCAGCAACTGTTTTCCACAATGAATTCCGTGGACTTCCCTTGTAATTTCTGGCCAAATGGTTGATCAAACTAGGTCCTCTGCATCAGTACTTCATGCTTCATGGCTTCGTTGCTCCCTTTCAGCTCTTATGTCTCTTGAATCACTCCACGAACTACCTAAAAAGAAAACAAAGTTAAAACTGACTTTTTAAAGGAAATAGCTAAGAAAAGTGTAAGGGATTGCACTTATATTTATCGCATTTTATGCTCCGATCAAATTCCCCCACACTTAGCTTTTGCTAGTCCCTTAGCAAAATCAAAACAAAGAAAATAAAACAAAGACTCAAAAGACTCAAAACAAACTATGCCTTCAACATTGTTGTCTCAGAAATCTCCTACTTTCATAGCATCAAGATTAGCACGCAACCAAGAATTAATCATGAGTAATTCGATAGTTAATTAAAACATATATTCCACATATAAGCATGTAAGACACGGATGTGACAATGGTGATGGGTGGAGCTTAGCATGTATCCAACAAGTATGATTCAAACCTCACAGGATTCACCACTCTTTCTTCTCTCAGATCAAGGCTAATGCTTAAAAGCTTTTTCACTCAAATATATGTGAGAGATGATAATATTTTCGACAAACAAAAAGCTCACATATAAAGAAAGAAAGGCTATGTCGAAATTTATATATATTTTTTTCTTTTACGATCTCATGAAGGATACCAACTACTTGCCGGACGGACCGAACCATATGCTCAACTCTTGTAGCCAATCTCCACAGATCAAAGGCTGCCCATCTTAAGGATCAAAGAGGTCTTACTTCAAGGTTGTAATGGGGCCAAGGTTTAGGGGTTTAAAGAAACGAAAGGGTAAGGAAAAATCACAAAGTGTTCTAAAAACCTAGTGGAGCCTTCATTGAAGCATTGAGACGTCTTCCTTTACTCACCAAGGCATCTTGCAGCGTTGAACTTCTTATGAAATAGGACAAAGACCAAATTCATCGTACTTAGGCCTTCACTTCAAAACAAACTCCATATCCACAATGGGGGGACTAAAATCCATAATTACTTGCACTTTTTTTTTTCTTTTTTTTATTGCCGTCCACATTTTTTTCTTTTTCTTTTTCGGCATACATATATTTTTCTTCTTTCTCATGGACAAGTCTTTCCCCCACACTTATTCTTTCTCATCATCTCCTTTGTAGTGCCTTCAAAATCTTATCTGTCTCATGAATTAGCTCCACTAAATCCTTAGAACAAGGGTAGGGATATAACTATACTAAGGTTTAAAGGTTAGGATTTTGAGGGTGATGAAAGAAAAAGGTTTAAATGTAGGCTCAAAGGGGTTAAACTAGGGGAGTCCCACGACGGGCACAAATATGGACACAGGCTATTTTTGGCTTTGGTGGAATTTCCTAGGTGCCTTTATCCTTTCCAGAACCAGCGACATGTATTGATAAAAGTTTTGACCAGTACAAGAGCAAGTTCTAGTAATCTCTAGAGTCCGTCAAACTTAATCTGTGGCAAGCAGTCAATCAGAGAGAAAGATAATGAGATCACTAAGCATCGCCAAGAAAATAGGAGTATAATTTTTCAATAAACACTCACAAAGAATAGCAAATAAGCTCAAATTCTCACAGGGGTTATTATGAATCAAAACTCATCATCAACATGCTCATAATTCTGTACCAAGGTCATCAAAAACCACATCTACTACACAATCATATGCTTTATATATATCGTAATTAACCACAGAATTATTTTAACATCATCTCAATCTTGTGAGCCTCTTTTATCCATAATTTCAGAGATTAAGTTCATCCCAGACAGTTGAAAGCAACCTAAGACTCGAAAAACAAAACAAAAACTGAAAACAAGAACTAAAGACTCCAAAAGAAAGAAAATAACTAACGCAATTTATTTATTTGTTTTTATTTTTTGAAAATTTTCAATTTTTTTTGGTTTTTTTTTTTTTTTTAATAAGACTCAAATTGGATTCCCTTCCCCCACACTTGAATCATACATTGCCCTCAATGTATGGCAAATTTAATCAAACAATGCATAATAGAAGCGTAAAGGGAGGAAAGCAAAAAAAAATTGAAAAGAAGAAAGGTGAGAAGGTTGATAGAAAAGCTCCCCCTTGTAGACCTCCCAATGCTCACGACCTTTGGAGATGACAACAAAAGACCCCAACCTCAAGACCAGAAGGTCTTGACTTCCTAACGTAAGCTCCATGCGAAGTCTTGTTGCATCTTTGGAAACCAGAAGTTTGTGCTGGCAGCCCATGTTCCAGGTTCCATAATGTTTCTAGGCAGCTTCAGATGACGATTATACCACTGGGAGGTGAAAGTGGACATTGCGAGCTCTCTGTGCATATGTGGAACACTTCCTAACTCCAAGCGGTTTGAAAGTTATAGCCCTATAAAGTTAGAGAAAAAGCAGAAATTTGAACAGAAAACCGGGTAAAGTGACCTTTACCCACTCAAACCTTTATTCCGGGAGCATCACTGGTTCAATGGACGAGATTGTTGGTCTGAAGGTAGTACACATATAGAGCTTTGAGTCCATGGAAAGAACTCCTCATTTCATCCACGGAAATACGCCCAGTTTTTCTTTTTCTATGACACAACTGCACAGTTTTCTGTTTTCCTGAGCTAACCTTGCTGCATTCAAACTGGAACTGGGGACGCATATGAACTCCGAATCTAGTTCTGTAAAAACCTGCAGAAACTACACTCAAATATCTTTCCATCCATGTATGGTAAATCTTCTGGTTCCATCTGAGCGGAAAACGGCAGTCGTCTAAAGTAGACTGACTGTATGGTCAGTACTCTGTTTGTACAGAAGGAACGCTTTTCACACCTCTTTACAACCTTATGACGCTGCACACAAACGAAAAACATAAAAAGGAACTAAATAGAAAACAAAGAAAGCAAAGAAAACATCCTTTGGGTTGCCTCCCAAGAAGCGCTTGGTTTAACGTCCTGCAGCCAGACAGAGTTATTCTTTTAGTCCATGGGAGGTGGCATATCATGGAGGTTCTCCTCCTCTACACTATGCTCCACAAATGCCTCGTAGTAAGGCTTCAAGCGGTGGTCATTTACCTTGAATTCGTTCCCACTCTTCTCACTCTTAATCTGAATTGCATCATGAGGAAACACATTAGTAACAATGAAAGGACCAACCCAACGAGATTTAAGCTTACCAGGAAAAAGTTTAAGACGAGAATGAAATAAAAGAACTTTCTGACCCACAACAAAGGTTTTTCCACGAATCATCTTATCGTGAAAAGCCTTTGTTTTCTCTTTGTAAATCCTTGCGCTTTCATATGCATCATTCCGCATCTCTTCCAACTCATTCAGCTGTAGCTTTCTATGAAGTCCGGCCTCATCAATGTTCATATTGAACTCTTTCACGGCCCAAAAGGCTTTATGCTCAAGTTCCACAGGTAAATGGCAGGCTTTTCCGTATACCAACCTAAAGGGACTCATCCCTATTGGCGTTTTATACGCAGTTCTGTACGCCCAAAGTGCGTCCTCCAATCTTTGGCTCCAATCCTTGCGGTTGGGATTCACAGTTTTCTCCAATATTTTCTTGATTTCTCGATTTGAGACCTCAGCTTGCCCACTTGTTTGTGGATGATAAGGCGTAGAGACCTTATGGGTGATATTGTACTTCTTGAGCAAAGCTTCAATGGTCCTATTGCAGAAGTGGGATCCTCCATCACTTATGAGTGCTCTTGGCATTCCAAACCTAGAAAATATGTTAGACCTAATAAAATCTGCAACAACTCGAGAATCATTAGTACGGGTGGCTTTTGCTTCCACCCATTTAGAGACATAATCCACAGCAAGTAATATATAAAGAAAACCTTGAGATGAAGGAAAAGGCCCCATAAAATCTATACCCCACACATCAAAAATTTCAACAACAAGAATAGGAGTTAAAGGCATTTGATTTTTAGGTCCCAAATTTCTGGTTCTTTGGCATCTATCACAAGTCAAACAAAAAGCATATGCATCTTTAAACAAACTAGGCCAATAAAAACCAGATTCCAACACCTTAAGAGCAGTTTTCTTAGAACCAAAGTGACCACCACAATTTTTAGTATGACAAAACGATAAGATATGATTAAATTCAGGTTGAGGCACACAACGTCTTATCAAACCATCACCACAAAATTTCCATAAGTAGGGCTCATCCCAAACAAACCGATTTGCATCTCTTTTAAGTTTATCTTTCCTAGCATGCGATAAAGTGCTTGGCAATTTCTTTGTAACTAAATAATTCACAATATCTGCATACCAAGGAACACTTACCTCAAGTCCAAAGAGTTGCTCGTCTGGGAATGTCTCAACCATAGGAATGGCGTCTTCATCATGTACTATGCGGATCAAATGGTCTGCAACCACGTTTTCACTTCCCTTTTTGTCCTTTATTTCGACATCAAATTCTTGGAGAAGTAGAATCCATCGAATTAGCCTTGGTTTTGCCTCCTTCTTAGAGAATAAATACTTCAAAGCTGCATGATCAGTATAAATAACAACTTTAGTTTGAAGTGAATAAGATCTAAATTTTTCAAGAGCAAAGACAACGGCTAATAATTCTTTTTCCGTAGTTGAATAATGCAATTGAGCATCATTCAAAGTTCGAGAGGCGTAGTAGATGGCATATGGCTTTTTGTCTTTTCTTTGACCAAGAACTGCGCCTACTGCATAATCTGAAGCATCACACATGAGCTCAAAGGGCAAGGACCAATCTGGAGGAAGCATGATAGGAGCAGATGTCAGAAGCTCCTTCAATTTTTCAAACGCCACCTGGCATTCTTTAGACCATTCAAACGCCACATCTTTCTGCAATAATTGACATAGGGGCCTTGCAATTTGAGAGAAGTCCTTGATAAAGCGTCTGTAAAATCCTGCATGTCAAAGAAAAGAACGAACCTCTCTCACAGAAGTGGGTGAGGGTAAGTAGCGAACAAGATCAACCTTAGCTTTATCTACTTCTATTCCCCTAGAAGAAACAATATGCCCTAGAACAATACCTTGAGTAACCATGAAGTGACATTTTTCCCAATTTAAAACAAGGTTTGTTTCAATGCAACGTTTCAAAATTAATTCTAGATTCCCTAAGCAATTTTCGAAGCTATCTCCAAAAACGCTAAAATCATCCATGAAAACTTCAATTATTTTCTCAATATAATCAGAAAAAATACTAAGCATGCATCTTTGAAACGTACCTGGGGCATTGCAAAGTCCAAATGGCATTCGACGGTAAGCAAAGGTGCCAAAAGGACAAGTGAAAGTGGTTTTCTCTTGATCCTCTTGAGCTATGCATATTTGATTATAACCGGAATAACCATCAAGAAAACAATAAAAAGAATGACCAGCTAACCTCTCAAGCATTTGATCGATGAAGGGCAAAGGAAAGTGATCTTTTCTTGTGGTGGCATTGAGCTTTCTATAATCGATGCAGACTCTATGGCCAGTGACAGTTCGTTGGGGCACAAGCTCATTCTCTTCATTCTTTACCACCGTTATTCCAGACTTCTTAGGAACTACTTGAACTGGTGAAACCCATTTGGAGTCCGAAGTAGGGTAGATAACGCCACAGTCAAGGAGTTTGATAACCTCCTTCTTTACAACGTCCATCATAGGAGGGTTGAGACGTCTTTGAGCTTCCCTTGATGGTTTTGACCCTTCCTCAACAAGGATTCGATGCACACAAGTAGTAGGGCTTATTCCTTTTATGTCAGCCAGAGTCCATCCAATTGCAGTCTTGTGTGCCTTGAGAATGTCCACGAGTTGTTCCTCTTGTGTAACCGTGAGTTTGGAGGAGATGAACACAGGTAAAGTTTCATTATCTCCCAAATAAACATACTTCAAGTGATCCGGTAAAGGTTTAAGTTGAAGTGATGGGGCCTGAACCACAGAAGGAAAAAGTTTATTAGTAGATAACTGAATTGACGTAGGAGGAGTATACCTTTCATGACGTGGTAGTGTCTCAAGGGAGGCTACAGTTTTGATCATGTCATCGTCCAACATTTCCTTGAGCTTCTTTGTAGAAATTGGGGTGCCATTGCTTGTAAATCCGATCCCTTGCTCAATGGTGGTTTCCAACATGTCCTCATTCATTGCTTTTAAGAATTCCTGCGCAAGTGTATCAAAAACATCAATAGAAAAGCAAGAGTTAATTTCATGTAAAGGATACCTCATGGCTTCGAAAATATTGAAACCAATCACTTCGCCATCAAATTCCATGGTCAATGAGCCTGTGTAGACATCAATCTTAGTCCTTGCGGTTCTCATAAAAGGACGTCCCCAACAAAAGTGGTGTTGGAGTCAAGGAGGACTCTTCCATCTCCAAAACATAAAAATCCGCGGGAAAAATCAGCTTGTCCACCTGCACAAGAACATCTTCCAAAAGACCTTTTGGATAGGCATTAGATCTGTTTGCTAATTGAATGATAACATTATCCTTTTTAAGCTCGCCTAGGCCTAGAGATGCATAAACAGAATATGGCATAACATTTATGGATGCACCTAAGTCTAGCATAGCATTGTCAAATCTAATGTTACCAATCACACATGGAACAGTGAAGCTTCCGGGATCCTTGCATTTAGGAGGAAGTTTTCGATCAATCAAGGCAGAAACATTTGCGCCAACTTTCACTACTTCCTTCTCATGAATGTGTCTCCTTGTAGTGCAAAGCTCTTTCAAAAATTTTGCATATTTTGGTGCTTGCTTCAACGCATCAAGGAGAGGGATGTTTATTTGCACTTTCTTAAAGACTTCCAAGATAGCTTTCTCACTTTCATCTTTCTTGGATTTTTCAAATCTGCTTGGAAAGGGTATGGAAGAAGGAAAAATATTAGTATTAACCGGAATGGAACAGTTGGACGTTTTACCTTTTGTTTCTGGGTTCGTTGGGGATTGCAATGAACTTTCAATCCTGGACGTAGCAGGATCTGGGATTGCAACGTCAATTTCAATCCTGGACGTGGCTGGGCCATTTTTTTTTCTGTCTTTTGGAAGTTGGCGTCTCCTCTTCTTCATCAATGTGCACGGTAGTGTTCTTTTGTACCTTGGGGATGGCATTGATGACCTTTCCACTTCTGGTGGTGATGGCATTTGCAGATTCATAGTTTCCCTTTGGATTTGGAATAGTATTACTTGGAAGCTTACCACCTTCAGGGCCTTTTGTCATGAAATCAACCACGTGGCCAAGTTGTTTCTCCATTGCTTCCATCCTCTTTTGCATGAGATTCTGACCTTGCATCAAATTGTTGGTTTGATTTTGCATTTGATTTTGATTCTGCAACAAAGTCTGAGTAGAAATAGTTAAAGTTTTGATAATCTCATTATAGTTATTAGAAGAAGAAGAAGATGAAGAATTTAAAGGACTAGAGTTTAGAGGAGCCTGAGGTTTTTGGTAGAAGCCGGGTGTAGCACGATTGTAACTAGCGTTTGGAGCAGCTGCTTGGACGTTGTCATTGTCTCTCCAACGGAAATTTGGGTGATTTCTCCATCCATCATTATATGTGTTCGAGAAAGGATCATTACGAGGACGATTCTGCCCTTGTTGGAAGCCAATGGCGTTGACTTCTTCATTGTCCATGAGTTGAGGGCATTGATCAGCTGCATGCCCTTGCATTGAGCACACTCCACACGCCATGACTTGTCCTTTCATTCCCTGGGAAACAATAGAGGTAAGCTTGTTAATTTTATCTTCTAATTGAACCAAAGTACTTACCTCATGGGCCTTTTCACGTGTATGGGTGGACTTGGAACTTCCATATTGTTGTTGATTCAAGGCCCTATTCTCAATTAAGATCATTCCAGCTGCAGGTTCCTTGTCAACAAATGATCCACCAGAGGCTGCATCGAGCATATCTCTTTCCAAGTTGGTGAGACCATCATAGAAGCAAGTGAGCAAGGTCTCCTCCTTCATGCCATGTTGAGGGCATTGAGTGATAAGAGTCTTGAACCTTTCATAGTACTCTGCGTAGGACTCATCTTGCCCTTGTTGAATGCCACTTATCTTCTTCCTAAGCATGATGATACGAGATGTAGGGAAGTATTTTTCCAAAAATGCTTTCATCATGCCAGCCCAAGATGTGATGCGTCCACTTGGCAACTCATAAAGCCATTGTTTTGCCTTGTCAGCCAACGAGAATGGGAAGGCTTTCAACTTCAAAATTTGCTCATCAGCTCCTTGTGGCTTCATGCTTGTGCAAATGAACTGAAACTCCATTAAGTGTTGATTGGGATCTTCCATAGAGAGTCCATGGAATGTAGGAAGACGATGAAGTAGCCCAGACTTCAACTCAAAGTCAGCTGTTGCTCCTTCAGCTGCAGCAGGGTAAGTTATACAAGTAGGGACGCCACCTGGTGGAATCACAGAGGTCGAAAGTTGCCTAATGGTGAGAGCCATTGGTTGAGGTGCTGGCGTTGAAGGTTGCTCTTGGAAGAGTAAGGAGATGTCGTACACCTCTTCTTCTTCTTTTGGTGAAGACGAGCTTGCTTCCTTAAGCTTTTTGTTGAATCGAATTGTTTTTTGTAACTCAGGGTCCAAAGGAACAAGCTCGCCTTTTGGATTTCTCCTTGTATGCATACACGAATTGAAGTACCTGAGGAGAAAACAAAAGCAACGTCAAGAATCAAAGAAGAAAAATGAAAAATAAGGCAATATATATAGGGTACGAAAGAGGAAAAAAAAAAATACTTGCAAAAACAAATTTGATTTCAATTAGAAACCGTAAACCAAGTTAGAAAAGAAGTAGAATTCCAATCGTTAACAAAAACTTTCTCTCTAAGTCGTTCGGTAACTCCTTTCCAACACGACCAAGTAGGTAAGGAACGATTTTGGTGGAGACAAAGCTCACTTGAAAACGCTTCTCGTATCCAGACCAATCCTAGACATCGTGCTGTAATAAGATGGGCCTAGTTGAAATAGCGATAGAGTCAATGTTAAAAACAAGAATTCCAAAACTATTCAAGTATGATTTACAACCTCTAATCGAAACCTTAAACAAACTAAAAATTAAAAGTGTGAAAAATATAAATATTTTTCAATCCCCGGCAACGGCGCCAAAAATTGATACGCTAAAAACAAGCTCAATTTAACCCTGCAATGATGTAGTGGTCAGTAGTAAAGGATAAGCAAGGATCGTTCGATGCCAGAGATTGAGGGTAACTATATTAATCACACAAAATAAAACAAAACTAAACTAACTCTAAAAGAAACGTCACAAAACAAAAGAAAAGAGAGAAAGATGGAGGGACAGATAGGAGGATTGCAGAAGTGTTGCAATCCTGAAACGTGGAAAACTGGGGGTTTTTGGGTTTTCACGAAAATAAACAGAAAACAAAGTAAAGAAAAACGATTTGAGTTTAAGGTTTTGAAAGATATGGATGAAGTTGTTAGGAACTCGGAAATCCACCACCAAAATATGCTTGAGACAAATTTATCATCCTAGTTTCAATTCCTAAGTCGTGAAAAAGGTTTCACTCAAGAACAAACCATGAACGCATGCATAAGTTCTTATTACTTCCCTATATTACTTAAGCAAGATGAACGCACCATTACTAAGCCTTTAGAATAAACAATCAAGGTATAGAACGCTATCCTATCAACAATTTATTCTAAGCATTAATCACATGTGGAAGTTTGATCGAAACAAGTATGCAAAACTAGTGTGGAACGCCTACCTAGCATGCAATCCTTTTTATTTGGTTTCACCTATTGTCCTATAGGTTTTACTACCATTGAAACAAGCATTATTAACCGTTTAGGAGATTAAAATACCTATTTCTAGCCCCACTTACAAGTTCATAATATTTTATGTGCGCATTCATAAAACATAAACATGCAACAGTTATCTGTAAACCAAAACCAAATAAACAATTTCACCACAAAGAAATCACGAAACTAGGAATCAAAATATTGTCAAAAACATATCTTAGGGGCTTCAAACCTCACCCCTAACAAAAGTAGATTAACCACACATTGTCTCAAAATTCACAACTAGAAACATATAAGTTTGAATTACAAGAGAATAAAAACCGTAAAGGGCAGAAGATGAGAGCCACAAATTCACTTTTAGGCAGCCTTGAACACAAGAACTCCCCTCAAGATGGTACACGGCAAGGCTTGATGAAGATGGATGATGGTGTGCACGGTTTTTGCTCTTGGAGGACTTGGGAATTTCAAGACTTTGTGTGCTAGGGTTTATGGCAGAAGATGGCGCTGTAGGATGGTGTCCTCCAACGTGTTCAGAGCCTCTATATATATAGAATACACAGCCCAAGTTTCCTTGTACAATTCCGCTTTGAAAGCCTCTCCTAGTTGCTTGAGGATTACTCTACTTGGTGCACAATTAAATGATTTTCAAGCCTTAATAACCTTTCCAAAATCTTGAGGAATCATTCTAGGACTCTCCTTCATATTTGCAGCAGCAATAACCTTCCAAAAATGCCTTGGAAATCCGTCCAAAGAAGAATTCTGCAAAACCGTCCTGTTTTGACTAGGATTCAATTTCTGACTCTGAAGCTTCCTTCTTGGACAAGGAACGACTTCTTCTTCACAAGTTTCTGGATGGTTCTTGACTCCCACGTGTTCTATGACATCATATCATCTAGAATGATCAATAACCTTCTGGAAAAACTCCAAGAAAATCACCGGAAAAGATCTCCCAAAAAGCTTCGTGAAAAGCTGACAGTTTCTGCCTTATCGGGAAGCATACTTCGACTTTGATTTCCTACTGCCTCGTTGATGATTTTGACCTTTTCTTTGGCTGTAGTTGAAGTATAACATAAGGATCGCTGGCCCTTTCTTCAAAGGTGCATCTGGAAAGGTGCAAGAATTGCTCCTCAAAACCGTTCCCAGAAAGCTGATTCTGAAACTGCAGTTTTCTGCTTTGCAGCAACTGTTTTCCACAATGAATTCCGTGGACTTCCCTTGTAATTTCTGGCCAAATGGTTGATCAAACTTGGTCCTCTGCATCAGTACTTCATGCTTCATGGCTTCGTTGCTCCCTTTCAGCTCTTATGTCTCTTGAATCACTCCACGAACTACCTAAAAAGAAAACAAAGTTAAAACTGACTTTTTAAAGGAAATAGCTAAGAAAAGTGTTAGGGATTGCACTTTATATTTATCGCATTTTATGCTCCGATCACTTCCAAAATCCCTTCTCCTACATCCAACATTTCTTGTAACGTGGGTTCGATTCATATTAGCGGAACCGTGGGGAGTTCACACTAAATTACGAACTAAGAGCGTTCATAAGCCACAGACCAAGAGCGTTCGTGAGCATCAAAATATTACTGACTAAGAGCCTTCGTAAGCTACGAACTAAGAGCGTTCATGAGCATCGATAAATTTGACCATTCAAACGTCATTGTTTCCATCCAAATCCAAATTTTGGAAACTATCAACAAAGACAATGGTTATAACTCTTTCTCAACTAGGCCCATCCAATTAATTGCGATGTCTAGGAAATATTTAATATGAGAGAAGGGTTTTACAAGTGAGCATTGCTCCACCAAAATCTCGCCTTACCTTACCGAGTCGCTACCAAATTAGAGTTACCGAAAGGATTGAATAACTACTACTTGTCTAAACTTGATTATTTTTGGATTAAATTTTGATTTAGAAACATTGACGTAATCATTGGCTTTCATTGAAATAAAGTGTCAATTTTAATTCGAACTTTATTCATTCAAGTATGTTTCCCGGAGAGCTAGAATGTCTCGCGGATAGTGCTACTAGGCACACCATACTTCGACATAGGCAATTGTTTCTTGATATGATGCCTACTCAATCGTCAGTAACTATGATGGCAGGGTCATCTAAATTGATTCGTGGTCGGGGACCAACTCAATTCTTGTTGCCAAATGATACAATCATTAATGTCACCAAAGCTATGATATATGGCACCCGATTTTGGTTTATTGTCTTTGAGCTAGTTCTTTTACTTATTTATTTCTTATTCTTTTCTTTCTATTGTGGTATTTTTTTTTCCATATGTGTGTGTGTGTGTGTGTGTATATATATATAGATATTTATCTCAAAATAAACCCTAAACCCTAATGAGACTTGAACTAAAAAAACCCTAATGCGACTCTAAAGCAGCTCCTAAACCCTATTTCTTCTTCCTAACGGTGGCACACCCTACCACCCTTGCTTGCTGCAAAATGACGTCCATTGACGACGTTTCAGCGAGCTTTGCTGCATCTCTCACCCTAGCGGGCTCTGATGTAGTTGACATCTCGCACTTGAACGGCTCGGAGAGGCAATCAATCTCTTAGGCTTATCTCCTGGCCAAACCGATGACAAAAAAACAGTTTGGCACTCAAGATCTGCAGAGCCATTTCCGACCCATCTTGGTCATCGATGAAGCCTTTAAAGTCCAAGACAATACCCAAGGGCACTTTGTTTTCTCCTTTGATCTGAAACGGGATCGGAATAAAGTTTTAAGGGGAGGGCAGTGGTATTTTAACAAAGCCTCGGTTCTACTATTGCAATATGATGGCCTAGAAGATCCACTCGTCATCCCCATGAATCTGCTCTTTTTCTGGGTCAAAATCACAGGTTTTTCCGATCTTCGTTTCTAGCATGGAGCGTTCCAGTTTCAAGGACTGAAAACACCTCTACTACCACCAGTTGCGCGAAACTTGTTTGGCACGGCTGCTATGCACAAGCACCGCAAGCCTATTGTGGTGCGTAGTGAAGACCTCAAGCATGTTGAAGAAACCAATGCCCTAGCCTTAGTCCATGTGGAAGTGGAGTCATCCACTGCAAAATGAGGTAGGCCTACATAGCCGTATACGTCCCCAAAGAAGCTGAAATTTCTGTGTAATGATGGTGAGACTGCTGCTAGCTCATCTATCATGCCCAAGAAACTGAAAGTTCCAGAGTTGCACACCAAATTCTCTGCTAAATCCTTGGGCCTCATTGAAGCTTCAGGAGGTGTCTTAATTCCTAAGGAAGGGTCATTCCCTAAGGAATCTATGCAGCTGGTCAAAGTGGAATAGAAGAAGAAAATAGGACGGCCTCTGGGGTCAAAAAACAAGAACTCTTCAAAGAATAAGAAGATTGAAGCTGAACTGGTGCTTAACATGCTTTGCCCTGGAAAACCTCCTAGCCCTAGTGTTAAGGGCAAGGAGAAAATTTAGTTTTATTTTCGTTTAACTTTGCCTATTTACTTGTCATTGGTAACATAGTTTAAAGGCTTTCTTTGAATATGTGAGCATGAGTACCGTTAAATGAACAGACTTAATCTAGGTATCACTGTGGTTTCACCACAAACTCTTTATCTACCCAGAAATGGTAGAGAGATGATATATAATGGTCATTTCTAGCTTGAGTTTTATTAATATATTGACATGATATTCTTCAAAAAAAAAAAAAAAAGAGAGAGAGAGAAGAATCAGAGCCACAGAGAGAGAGAGAGAGAGAGAGAGAGAGAGAG
Organism: Rosa chinensis; assembly: GCF_002994745.2. Classification (NCBI taxonomy): domain Eukaryota; kingdom Viridiplantae; phylum Streptophyta; class Magnoliopsida; order Rosales; family Rosaceae; genus Rosa; species Rosa chinensis. The sequence continues at coordinate 52,409,555 of NC_037089.1, read as the reverse complement.
AGAGAGTTGTAGAGTTTGGGTTTTTATCAAAGGCTGCGAATTGGGTATTTCTAGATTTGTGGGGAGAGAAGCTAGATGGTTTAGATTGATTTTCAGAAGCAAAGGTGAACATTTAAGAGTTTGGTTTTCTATTTTTGATCAGATTTGTAGAAAGGCGAAAGGGGAGAAAGTTGCTGAAGTGGACGGCTTTGTTTTGGTTTGTTTACTGTCTATGTTTGCCTTGCCTTACGATGAGTGACTTATATTTTCTGAATTTGTGTTTCTTTTCTTGATTTTATGTTCTCGTTGTTCATTCTTGATCAATAGCATGTTGTTCCAAATGTGAGGTTACCTTTCAAATAATTGAGTTAGTTTCCTATCTTAATGTTGGATTTCCTTGCTACTGTGAGTGACTTTGTACTTGGAATTTTGCTTTGTTATATCTTTTTCCAGTTTTACTTTGGAATTCTTTTGGTTTGGGTTATCTGGTGGTCAGTTCTCATTGTTCTATTAGTTGATGAAACGGTTTCCGTGAGATGGTGAGTGTGCATCTGAGCTGGGTTGGTTGTTACCTGGCTTTGTAAATGTTCTTTACTCCTTTAGGATTTGCTTATGTGTGGGTTAATGTGTTTCTGCCTTTATGTTTCAATTGCAGTTTTAGAAGAAGGTCCAAAGTACGTTTTACCTTTTTATTTCTTTTTTAATGAAATCCTTTTTGAATTCCTTGCTTCTTTCTTATTCTGTTTTTTGCTTTTCTCCGGCTTACTGTGATCTATCGGGTGTAGAAATACGATTCTTATTCCTGAGTACTTGTTGATGAATGAAAATCTTCTCTTTGCTCTTGTGTTGTTTCAGATTATTGGATTTTGTTATATACCATGCATGATTAATCTTTCTTTAATATTTTGGTCATATGTTTGGAATCTAATCATTGTGTTGATAACCTGCAATGTATTTGATTCGTGAGTTCTACGTTTAAGTGGTTTACGGACTCAATTTTATGCTATGAGAGACTTCTACCTAAAGTTCTGTTTTATTGATATTATGCTTCTCCTGATTTTAAACTGTTTTCATTATGTTCTTCCTGAAATTAGTCTTGTGATTGTGAGGTTTCCCATCATTGAATTATGAGGTTTGGATTTAGGTGATTTCATTCCGTGTTTGCTCTCCATTTGCTGTGTTTCCTTCTTCAAGCATTGAACTAGAACCATTAAGGTTATGATTCAATTATACACTTTTGTCTAGATGTGGACATAATGTTGATTCATTAGGAAGCCTCTGCCTTAGAATTGAAATAAGTGTACTTTCCAAGTCTGTATGTGGTGGGAGGTGGATTCTACTTTCAAGATAATTATCTCCGTATGGGTTCTTTTTAATGTCATCTTGCAGTTTTGAGATTGTTATGAAATCTTGTATTGTTCGTCTCGGTTGGTTGGAAATGAAATGTCATGCTATCTGCCATTTCAAGAGTTTAGTTCTTAGCTTAGTTTTGTTGATCTGAATTAATTGTAGCCTTATTGCTATCTACTTTTAGTTTGTCATCAATCTTCTGATTTCATGTTTCATCCTTGTTATCTCTTGTCATTGGTATTTGTAATAACTAGCTATAGACGTGGAAATAGTGGTTTTCTATTAGAGTCTATTGTTTTAGGATTTTGTTTATTATATTTGTTAAGGTCTCTTGCTTGGTGTTTAGTCACTTTCTGTTGCTATTTGAGTACATGAGTGGTGATTGATTTTCTATCATATAGTGGTGGAACTATTTCTGCAATTGATTTCCCAATTTGTATGGTGGGAGCACGAAAATTATATATTATCTTAGAATCCTCTAGCCAGTAGGAGAGTGGTACTGGCAATGTGCACATTACTATTATGACGTGACCATGTGTGGCACTGTCATTTGGGTTGTGGTAACCCATTTTAGCTAACAGGTTTGCAGTGGCATTCCTAATATTATCTAAGTTAACAGGTTTGCAATGACATTCCCATATGATATCGAAACTTTTGGGACTGCAATGGCATCTCAAATTGATTTATAAGCTTGCAGTGGCAGCTTGGTTCTTTGCAGTGAACTGATATTGATCATCGTGTTGATCGGGTTTTGTGTTGATCATGTTTCATGTGGGTGTGTTTGGTTACTGAACTGATATTGATCATCGTGTTGGTTATACCTTGGTGTTAGATTGTGGGATGGTTTTATTGATAAGTGCTTATTTGGAAAAGGGAAAAATTCACCAACGGTGTCTGGACACTTAGGGGACTTTCAGAATGATACCTGAACTTACAAAGTTATCAATGTGATACATGGACTCATTTTTTCGTATCAACATCGTACCTATGGCCAATTTCCGTAACGGCTCCGTGACAGAAATTGGCCGTAGGTATCACATTGATACGAAAAAATAAGTCCAGGTATCACATTGATAACTTTGTAAGTTCAGGTATCATTCTGAAAGTCCCTAAATGTCCAGACACCGTTGGTGAATTTTTCCCAATTTTACACGTGAGTCACTTAATGAAGACAAAATGACCGATTTACTCTCAAATTCTTTCTTTTCTTTTCTTTTCTTTTTTTCTTTATTCTTCTTTCTTTCTTTCTTTCTTCTTCTTCTTCTTTTGTGGTTTCTTCTTCCCCTGATTTGAATCATCAAGATTCAAATCATTTTGCTCGTCCGATTCCCACCGCCGATCACCGATCAAACACCGCCGCTGCGTCTCAATCCACCTTCATGCACCACAGATGTTTTTGGTTCCCCCAACTCCAAATCCTATAGCAAATTGAAATTGTGGATTGAGGATTCACCGTTCACTCCAAGTTCATCCCCGCCGCCGCCGCCAATGACTTGACCACCACCACTCTCGTTCTCTCCTCCGACCCCCTTTTATACACCATTGATCAGAAACTCAGACCCCGTGATTTGTGTGCTTAAGTGCAACTTACGCGCAATAAGGGCACGGTCATCAAAGAAGTGGGAATTATTTAGACCCGAAATTATCGTACCACGGGGATTGAAAAGCTAACTTCAATCCTTGGTTATGCCGATTACTAAGTCACTAACAATTAACAAAGAACCTAGAAAAATAGCCCCAAACTATTTACATGCCCGGCTCGGAACAACCAAGCCTAAAATTGGTCAAGAGAACCACAAATAAATGCGGAAACCCACAACCAAGTGGTATTGACAATGAAAGTGGTTTATGAAATTTGATTTTGATTGCGAAAAATAAAATTAACAATTGAAAATTAAAATTAAAATTAAAGATAATAGAAACTAATCAAGAAATGGAAATTAGGTCACTAGGGTATCCTCCTAGCCAAATCTAATGCATAAATATGCTCCGACAATGGTCATTCAATTTATTATGGCATCAAGAATCGTACCCAAGGCTTTTCAAGGCTCATGGGTCAATAGATTTCTTAAAAGGTATTCCTACTCCGGATCAAGGGTCGTAGAAACTCAATTGGGACAATCTAGAGCCTTGTTAAGGCCTCTAGTTGCACCAAAAGGCGAAGAGTACTAGAATCAAGGTTCCCAAGCTAGCCAATACGGCAATCGAAATTGGTATTGTAACTAACCATGTTCTAAACAAGTGTCCTAGCCATAAATTAGAGAAGTGATTAGGTCCCCTGATTTTTTCTAGACATGCTCATCTACACATTGAAGAGTTAATCAAGCTCCTAAGCATGCATCTAAGCCAAATAATATAGATTAGAACATATGCCAAACACGAAATTGAAAACCATTAAATCAAAACATATTTATTACATTAAATCCATGCTAGGGCTCAAACCCTAGCTTCCTAAATAGACTACTCACAACCCATCCACAAATCAACAATAATATTCATCAATTAAAGAGGTAAAGGTGAAGAGGAGTGGAAAGTAACAAGATCAAGTCACAAATTGCTATGGAGCAATTATGACAAGCTTTGATTTATGGCTTTCCACTATACCCAATCTCAAGTCTTGATGTAGATAAGATCCCTTGAAGCTCCTTGAAATATTGATGAGGATTTGATGGAATTTTGGTGAGGTGAATCTTAGTGAGGAGGAAAATAAATCTTAGTGAGGAGGAAAATGGATCTTGGTGAGGTGGAGTGGATCTTGGTGAGGAGAAGAAATGGTGTGGAGGAGTGGTTTTGGGTGTGTTGGAGAAGAAGAGAGAGAGAAGGGTGATGGTATATGAAAATGGGGAGTGCGGCAGGTCTGGATTGAGAGGAATAAAGAATGAGGCTTGGTGCGGCGCTGTAGGTTGAGAGGAATAGAGTCGTGATTATGAAATATATATGGGTGTGGCTGGTTGTGATTGTCAGGAGAAAGAGTAGAGCGAATCGTGCGGCTGTGAAGGAAAGAAAAGAGCTACCACGTGTCAAGGCCAAAGTGATGGTGAGGTCATTGAATGGTATGTTAAAGAACAAGTGCAGGCATGGCTAGCTTTCTCTCACGTCCATGTATGGCTAGCTTAATTAAGCACAATGTTAATTAAGCACAATGTTAATTAAGCTTAACCAATAAACGGCAAATTTTCAATTCTCCTTTCTACAATTTTCTTTTGCGCTCCTTTGGATTGTCATAAGACATTTGCGCACATGTCGTCGTCTTCCATGAATTTTTCTCCATTTTTACAACTCCGCTTATTTTCTACAAAATAAATAAAAGTGAATTAATTACATAATAATTGACTTGAGGATTAACTTATTTCTGGTGTTTTAGATACAATTACATGCATAAAAATGCGTATAATCACACCCCCACACTTGAACTTTGCTTGTCCCCAAGCAAACTAAATGTAAATTAAATGCCAAAAATCTATTAACTCAAACTCAAATGCTCAAACATAAAGAAAGTGTGGTATTAGCCTTTCCAACCATAATCCTCGGAGAACTAATTATGTACATGACCATGAAGTAGATGTAAGCACAACCTAAGATTTTTGAATTTGTGAGGCAATTAACAAGCACATGTGAAAAATGCTCAAGTATATGCATGTGTTGACCCATGTGTCAAATCAATCCACCACAATCAAATAGGCATATAGAAGACCCGACATAACCCGCTAAACTCTCATAGGTTCACTACATATTACCGCTCAAGTGTTTAGGGGCTATATGTGTTTCACTCAAAAGCAATTTCACAACATGCGCGGCCATATGCTTGCTCTTCGATCTCATCTCCGCTAGGTAACCCACAACATTCAAGATTAAGAGGTCTTTTATTTGGTTGTAATGGGGCTAAGGGCAAGTGGCTATAAGAAATGAAAGATAAGGAAATACAAAGTCCATAGAAATCGGTGAAGAAACTCTCTCTTGTAGAGATTTAAGACTTTTGCTTTCAAATGCTCAGTCATTCGCTCTAATCCCAATGTACAACCCACACTATACTACGTACTATGTAATATTTTTTTTTTTTTTTCTACTTTTGTTTTCCTTGAACTTTCTTTCTATTTGCACAAACTTCTTCTTTTTTCTTTTTTTTTCTACGTAATACTCTTTTTTTTTTCTTTACACAACTTTTTTTTTTTTTTTTTTTTTTTTTTTTTTTTTTTTTGAAAACCATTCTTTTCTAAACAAATCACTCACCCCCACACTTATTCTTTTATAATCTCACACTTTTGACTTTTCTTTTCTTTGGAAGCACTCAAACATAAAGTCATTCTCTCGAATCGCTTCACCAACTACCATGGAAGGGTAGGATAAAAGTGTATAGGCTAGGTAGGAATTTGTGGTGGTAATGAACAAAAAGGCCAAATTATATAAATAGGCTCAAAGTGGCAATCTAGTGGTAAATATTTTTGGGCACGTGCTTCTTTGGCCATGGTGGTATATAGTCCTAATGCCTCCATCCTTTCTATCATGTCGCAAGCTAAAAGTAGCCTTGAGAGGTCTCAAGCAAGTTCTAGATACACAATGTCATGAAATTGTACACACATGAAAGAATAAGTGAATGAACGATGCATACACTATAGATATAGGCACAAAAGCTCACAAATAAGGCATGCAAGTTAATCGAATAATCTATATGCTTCTCTAATTATGATGAACGAACCTAACATAGGCTATGTGCACACATATAGTCAAGCATAGATCACATATACACTCAATCACAAAACAAATTCAAAGTCCTAGATCATGCTTAGTCTATTCACAATCACAACAAGTTAAGTTTATGGCTCGTCATTGGAGTTGGAAAAGGCATTAACCACTAAAATATAATTACATAAAGCTAATCTAAATTTTTTTTTTTTTTTTTTTAGTCGCCCGAGCCCTCACCCCCACACTTAAAACCAACATTGTCCTCAATGTTGTAAAGTGAGCTCGAAAGCTAAATCCATGTCGGATTTAGGCATGAGAGTGAAGTCCGGGCAAAAGCACAAAAATTAACTATCTAAATGAAAATCTAAATGCGGAGAAAAGATACGGAAAACCCCCTTTGTAGACCTCCATTGCTCACGACCTTCGAAGAAGACAAATATGAGACACCAACCTCAAGGCACAAGGCCTTGACTTCCTTAACATATACTCCAAGCTAGCTCTAGGTGCTCATGAAAGATCGACTCCATTGAGACATATATAGTGTCCAAAGAGCAATGCGTCACAAATAGGCCATCAAAGAATAAGGACAAGGGTTCTCCATTAAGCTCGTGGTCTTGATCACCTCCAACACACCTCACAACAGCCCTACAATGGCCTCCATTGAAGAGTTGAAGTGCAAGAAGTCCAACCACCCCGAGTGAACACAAACTAGTGAGTGCAGAAAGCTTCCTGCAATGACCTTTATATCTTCAAATGCCCATATCTCAAACTCAGAAAGAGATAAATAGGTGAGACCACTTGGAATGAAAAGTAGACTCAGAGAGCTTTCTATCCATATAAAGCGAGCTACCTATCTCCAACTGAGATGAAAACCAAAACTGGTCAAAATTGCCGATATGTCATGAAGACTTCTGCTGACCCTCAGTCACCAACACAGAAATATCTGAAGCTCCAGAGGTGTAAAGAGGGTGAGACCAACTGGATATAAAACTAGACTCATGAAGCTAACTTTGGTTAAAATTTCACTTGAAAATCAATTATGAGTCAAAAATCGTTGGCCTCCAAACTCACTGATCTGTTCTGCAGTTTCTGCTGTGCCCTGTTTCTGACCTCTGTCACTTGGAACACAATATCTGAAGCTAGGAAGATTGAAATCAAAAACAGTTTCTTCTGTGTATAGAGGACATGTGAAGATACATCTCTGAAAAATTTAAACTCCAAATAGCTTGATATGTAGAGGATATAGCTTCTCAAAGTCACTCTACAGTAGCTGTCTCTGTTCTGACCTCCATGCATTGACCATTAAATAACTTGAGTTCCATTGACTGAAAGTGGTTCAAATTTTGGCATAGGACAATAGACATATAGAAGAATAGCTCCAAAAATTTCAGCTCAAAAAAGCCTGTATAATGGAATCTATAGTCACCCAAATTCAACTGAATTTCAGGACAGAAACTGCACACCACGACATTCTTGCTTTCTTCACACTTCCAATGCCAAACACCTCCAATCCTCCCAAAAAGATGGCTAAATAGCCTTATTGATGCAAAATGAACAAGTAAATTTCAAAACTACCAAGGGTTGCCTCCCTAGAAGCGCTTGTTTTTAAAGACCCCAAGCCGGTCTTCTTCACTTTTCATCCTCAAGGTGGCTCAAAGGATGTCTTCTTACCACCCACAACAATTGTGCTAGCCTCACCATCATTTCCAAAACATCTAGCAATTGAAGAAGTGAGCTTGTAGCTTGGAGGTGGAGGCCAATCATACCTCTTTGGAATTTCCTTCTTCTTCACAACTCCGCAAGTCCCCCTTAATTTCTTGATGGACTCCTCTTGTGCTTCACTCAATGGTGAACTTTTCTTCTTGTGTTGCTCATAAGTCTCAAGAGTAGGAGTTGGTTGCTTTTCAATCTCAATAGTAGGCTCCAAAGTAGAAGTAGGAACTACATCATCATGCTTCAATGGTGGCTCATGGTCATAGCCCCAAATAGGTGAGAAATGATCTTGTGCACGGATTGTAGGCTTGGAAGGATTCAAGGGTCCAAAGATCCGCTCACTCTTGGCTTCATTACCCTTCACCAAATCAATAGAGAAAACCTCCTTCATAATGTTCGGCGGATAGAATGGATTGCATACTTTGATCTTCACTTTGTCACCCAACACCTTGAGTCTAATGGTACCCTTCAACACATTGATCTTCACACCCGCCGTTGCCATAAATGGTCGGCCTAGAATGATAGGTAACTCATTGTCAAGGTAGGGGTCGTCACCCATATCCAACACTACAAAGTCGGCCGGTAGAATAAATTTATTTACTCTCACTAGCACATCCTCTACAACTCCCACCGGACGCCTTGTGCTACGATCCGCTAACTGCAATCTAATTGATGTGGGCTTCAACTCACCAATTTGTAGCTTCCGATATATAGCCAAGGGCATCAAATTGACACTCGCCCCTAAGTCCATGAGAGCTCCTTCAAACACTTTCTCTCCTATGGTACACCCTATGGTAAAGCTCCCCGGATCTTGCATCTTTGATGGTAGTCTTCGTTGGATAATTGCACTTACTTCCTCCTTCAACTCAAATGTCTCATCGGCTTTAAATTTCTTTTTATTCATGCACAAGCTCTTGAGAAATTGAGCATACACCGGCACTTGATGAATGAGGTCTATCAATGGGATATTGACATCCACTTTCTTAAATATTTCTTGTATCTCCCTCATCAAGCCACTCTTCTTCTTACCCCTCTTTGAATTATCTCTTCTTGAGGCATTAGGATAAGGAAGTGGTGGCTCCAATGTAGTCAAATCAAGAGGTGGGTCAAAGGTGAGACTTCCAGTAGTGCCCCTAAGTGTAGTCACGGTCCCACTAGGGTTCTTAGCCCTCAAGGCCTCGCCTAGTGATGAGTAAACCGGACCACTCCTATCCCTAGAGCTACCATGCATATGTAGATCTTCCTCCTTATTCTTCCCCCCTTTTTCTCTAAAAGTAGATGGCTCAAACTCAGGAGTGTCATCAAGAATCTTCCTAGAGGTCTCATCGGCCTTAGATGGGTCCCTAGCCTTCATGGCCTCACCATCTAATTTAGGGTCCGAGACATCCTCATCCCTAGAAGTCTTCTTTCTCAACATGGCCCTTTCTTTGCCACTATCAATCAAACCATATTTGCTTGCATTGTTCTCAAAGGACAAGAAACCATAACCTTTTCCAAGAATAGATTCTCCGGAGAGTACATTTTCTTCCCCTCCGGCTACCTTATCCACCCCCTTATTTCTTCCTTTGGCATTCAAAATCACATCACCCACTCCAAATTTACCGGAAGGTACATTTTCTTCCCTTCCGGTCCCATCCTCCTTATGATAAAAAGAATCATGATGTGTATGCAATTGATCATCAACAACATGGCCAAGAGGTACATTTTTTTCCCTCTTGGCCCCATATGAATGCAAATCAACATCGTCATCAAATAGAGGATTTGTATGGAAACTAGAAGATGTAGGCATGTAAACATGATTATCATATACCTTTCCCGAACGTAGAGTGGTGATGACATTGCATTCATGGAGTTTTCCTCTTGGGTTTGGCTCCGGTTGTGAAGGTAAGGCCCCTTTTGGTCTCTCACTCATATTGGTGGCCATTTGGCCCACTTGTACCTCTAGTCTAGCCATGCCTTGTTGTAGAGTTTGATACCCTTGAACTAGTGAAGAGATGTTTTGCTTGGTCTCCGCATTAGTAGAAGTTTGAACCTTGAGAAACTCTCCCATCAAGTCTTCAAAATTAGGCTTCTTTGGTTCATTTGGAGCTTGAATAGGAATGCCTTGGAGAAAAGGAGGGGAATTGTAGTTCTCGCCTTGGTGAGGGCCTTGAAATGAGCTAGGATTTCCTTGAAACTTGCTACCACTATAGCCAACACCTTGTGTAAACCCGGGAGGTGTGTTTTGACCATGAAATCCTTGACTTGAGGTAGATTGGCCTTGAGAATTAGACCCATATGCTTGCTGTCCATGTTGACCATATTGTGAAAAATGAGTACTTCCTTGGTGTGCATTGCCATAATTAGCAACATTGGATGAGTCTTGACTTTGGCCTCCTCTAAAGCTTTGCTTTCCACCTTGAAACGCACTAGATGAACCTCCTTGGTCTCTCCAAGAAAAATTGGGATGATTCCTCCAACCGGGGTTATAAGTGTTAGAGTAAGGATCATTTCTTTGGTTCCTTGGCACAAAATTACCCACTTGGTTCACTTGTTCTTCAATAAAGTCCGGAAACTTGGATGATAAGTGACACTCTTGAGTGGAATGTGCTAGACTCTCACAAAGCAAACATGATGTAGAAGTTGCCATCTTGACTTGAGCTTGAGGAGGATTTCGGTTCACTTGATTTAGAAATTGGTCAATCTTGCTTTCTAGCCTCTTGAACTCATGCATAGAAGGCCCGGATGATGTTCCTTGAACCTCATAGATTCCACTGCGGCTAGGTGTACTCTCCTTGTTATGCACTTGTTGTCTCCTTGCATCATGATCATCCCAATGAAGGGAATTAAGTGAAAGTTCTTCATATGTGTCCCAAGCGGCATCGGGAAGCTTGCTTGCAATAGTTCCACCACTAAAAGTGTCAACTCTTTGTCTTTGGTCCGCCATCAATCCTCTATAGAACTTGTCCACAAGAAACCACTTCTCTAACCCATGGTGAGGACATGACATCTCAAGATCCTTAAAGCGCTCCCAACACTCATGAAAACTCTCTTGAGGGTGTTGTCTAAATGCAATTAGCTCATCTCTAACATTGGAAGTTCTTGAAGGAGGATAGTACTTTCCTAAGAAAGTTTCTTGCATCTCAACCCATGTACGTATTGATCTAGGAGGCAACTTGCTCAACCACTTTCTTGCATGGTTCTTGAGTGTGAAAGGAAATAATCTAAGCTTCAAACCATTAGAAGTGAGACCATTAGGTTGAACAGTAGTACACACTTGCTCAAACTCCGCAATGTGGTCATAAGGGTTTTCCAAGGCCATGCCATTAAATGTGGGTAGAATGCTCAAGGTAGTTGGCTTGATCTCAAAGGGATGCTCACATGGAGGGAGTACAATGCAAGAAGGGTGATCAACAATAGTGGGGCTAGTGTACTCCCTCATGGTCTTGCCTTGAGGAGGATTTTGTGCATCTCCCATGTTGACTTCTCCTTGTGAATATCTTAGAGGTACTCTCTCTTGATCAAGACCTCGAGGTGGAGCACTCTCGGTCACTAATGGCCTTCGGATCCTCCTTCTTGGTCTCCCTCTAGTATCCTCACTCAATACCCTTCCGCTTCTAAGCGTGATCGGTTGATATGAAGAAGATGCTTCGTTCATACACCTAGGAACAAAAATGAGACCACGTAATGAGTACTCAAAAATTCACAAAATAGGCAATGAGAATCAAATTTCACTTTTTTTTTTTTTTTTTTCAATGAATGAGAGGGGTTAAGAAGAGAAAGTAAGGCAACAATTAAAAAAGAAAATAAAATAACAAAAGCAAAGAAATGATGAAAACCAACAACTCAAGAAATTAACGACTAAGTAGGAAACCTAATAAAAAAAACTAGCAAATAAGTCAAGGCAAGTGACGATCGCTATCGATGCTCATGTCTTACATGTACTACGAAGTAATACAAGGCCCGTCACTTCGATAGAAATAATCACAATGTCTCAACAAACAAACACACAAGTAGGAAATAATCTAAATAAGAAAAGCAAAATAAAGAAACAGTTTTTTTTTTTTTTTTTTTTAATCTAAACAAACAAAGAAAAATTAACTGAAACTAAGAAAATTACGCAAGTGACCTAACAACCAAAAACCAAGGGATTAAAGCTACTACACTTTAATCCCCGGCAACGGCGCCATTTGATTTGTGTGCTTAAGTGCAACTTACGCGCAATAAGGGCACGGTCATCAAAGAAGTGGGAATTATTTAGACCCGAAATTATCGTACCACGGGGATTGAAAAGCTAACTTCAATCCTTGGTTATGCCGATTACTAAGTCACTAACAATTAACAAAGAACCTAGAAAAATAGCCCCAAACTATTTACATGCCCGGCTCGGAACAACCAAGCCTAAAATTGGTCAAGAGAACCACAAATAAATGCGGAAACCCACAACCAAGTGGTATTGACAATGAAAGTGGTTTATGAAATTTGATTTTGATTGCGAAAAATAAAATTAACAATTGAAAATTAAAATTAAAATTAAAGATAATAGAAACTAATCAAGAAATGGAAATTAGGTCACTAGGGTATCCTCCTAGCCAAATCTAATGCATAAATATGCTCCGACAATGGTCATTCAATTTATTATGGCATCAAGAATCGTACCCAAGGCTTTTCAAGGCTCATGGGTCAATAGATTTCTTAAAAGGTATTCCTACTCCGGATCAAGGGTCGTAGAAACTCAATTGGGACAATCTAGAGCCTTGTTAAGGCCTCTAGTTGCACCAAAAGGCGAAGAGTACTAGAATCAAGGTTCCCAAGCTAGCCAATACGGCAATCGAAATTGGTATTGTAACTAACCATGTTCTAAACAAGTGTCCTAGCCATAAATTAGAGAAGTGATTAGGTCCCCTGATTTTTTCTAGACATGCTCATCTACACATTGAAGAGTTAATCAAGCTCCTAAGCATGCATCTAAGCCAAATAATATAGATTAGAACATATGCCAAACACGAAATTGAAAACCATTAAATCAAAACATATTTATTACATTAAATCCATGCTAGGGCTCAAACCCTAGCTTCCTAAATAGACTACTCACAACCCATCCACAAATCAACAATAATATTCATCAATTAAAGAGGTAAAGGTGAAGAGGAGTGGAAAGTAACAAGATCAAGTCACAAATTGCTATGGAGCAATTATGACAAGCTTTGATTTATGGCTTTCCACTATACCCAATCTCAAGTCTTGATGTAGATAAGATCCCTTGAAGCTCCTTGAAATATTGATGAGGATTTGATGGAATTTTGGTGAGGTGAATCTTAGTGAGGAGGAAAATAAATCTTAGTGAGGAGGAAAATGGATCTTGGTGAGGTGGAGTGGATCTTGGTGAGGAGAAGAAATGGTGTGGAGGAGTGGTTTTGGGTGTGTTGGAGAAGAAGAGAGAGAGAAGGGTGATGGTATATGAAAATGGGGAGTGCGGCAGGTCTGGATTGAGAGGAATAAAGAATGAGGCTTGGTGCGGCGCTGTAGGTTGAGAGGAATAGAGTCGTGATTATGAAATATATATGGGTGTGGCTGGTTGTGATTGTCAGGAGAAAGAGTAGAGCGAATCGTGCGGCTGTGAAGGAAAGAAAAGAGCTACCACGTGTCAAGGCCAAAGTGATGGTGAGGTCATTGAATGGTATGTTAAAGAACACGTGCAGGCATGGCTAGCTTTCTCTCACGTCCATGTATGGCTAGCTTAATTAAGCACAATGTTAATTAAGCACAATGTTAATTAAGCTTAACCAATAAACGGCAAATTTTCAATTCTCCTTTCTACAATTTTCTTTTGCGCTCCTTTGGATTGTCATAAGACATTTGCGCACATGTCGTCGTCTTCCATGAATTTTTCTCCATTTTTACAACTCCGCTTATTTTCTACAAAATAAATAAAAGTGAATTAATTACATAATAATTGACTTGAGGATTAACTTATTTCTGGTGTTTTAGATACAATTACATGCATAAAAATGCGTATAATCACCCCGCCAGCCCTGTACTCTTAAATCACAGCTCCAATCACACCCCTCCATCCTCTCCTTCTTCCCGACATGCAATACCACCTCCACACCATCCTCACCTGCAACTTCATCGGTTTAGCCGACAACTTCAGCTTCTAGCCCAACTTCGATCAGAGGCAATTTTCGGCAGACAAAGATTAACAACTTCGGCCTCAACACCATCCTCACCTGCAGAAAATTCGAGCTGTTCTTATTCACCAGCTTCGCCACTCTTCTGCTACCCACCATTGTTCCTCGCCGATTAGTAAACAAAGGACTCGGAGCCTACACCATAAAGAAATTGAGGCTCATGTTCTACGTGTCCTGCGCGGCCAATCGACGACCTTGCTGGGCTGGTCGTATCCAAGCCGGTCCTGCATGCCGTAGAATTGAATGGCGGTGTGGGCGACGAGCCTGATACTGCGATCCCTGGGGCCTTTGGTGGTGCAAACCTTGCTGTGGCTGTCCTTCCGGCCGGTGGCCCTTAGAATGTGGCCTTGAGCCTCCACGATTTCGCTAGCGGTGGGGGAAGAAGCAGTCCTTATCCCCAAACCCAATCGAGAAGCAGCGGAGGATGACGTTGTTGTGTAGTGGTGGAGGTTGTTGTGGTCAAGTCATTGGCGACGGCGGCGGGGATGAACTCGGAGTGTGCAGTGAAGCCTCAATGCACAATTTCAATTTGCTATAGGATTTGAAGTTGGGGGAACCAGAAACATCTGTGGTGCATGAAGGTGGATTGAGACGCAGCGGCGGTGAGAATCGGACGAGCAAGATGATTTGAATCTTGATGATTCAAATCAGGGGAAGAAGAAACCAGAAAAGAAGAAGAAGAAAGAAAGAAAGAAAGAAAGAAAGAAGAATAAAGAAAAAAGAAAAGAAAAGAAAGAAAGAATTTGAGGGTAAATCGGTCATTTTGTCTTCATTAAGTGACTCACGTGCAAAATTGGGAAAAATTCACCAACGGTGTCAGGACACTTAGGGACTTTCAGAATAATACCTGAACTTACAAAGTTATCAATGTGATACCTGGACTCATTTTTTCGTATCAATGTGATACCTACGGCCAATTTCCGTCATGGAGACGTTACGGAAATTGGTCATAGGTACGACATTGATACGAAAAAATGAGTCCAGGTATCACATTGATAACTTTGTAAGTTCAGGTATCATTCTGAAAGTCCCTTAAGTGTCCAGACACCGTTGGTGAATTTTTCCCTTTGGAAAATGGTTTTATCATTAGCTATTTTTATGAATCTTATGGTTGTGATGTTTGAGAATAGTGTTATTGGCTTATTACTCAAGTCATTCACTGACCGTGCTTTTTGGTCATTCCTCATTTCTTTGTGTTTGCAGGTTCTTTTAGTTTTTAGTTTCAAAAGAGTTTGGGTTGTGGGCAGTGGAGAGTAGGCTTTTCTTATTTTGGTCTACTCTTGTAAAAGAAAAGAACTTTTGTTTGTAAGTGTAAGTAGCACTTGGAATACTTTTGGGATCTAATTGCTAAATTAGTTCTGTTGGGAACACTTTCTGTACATTTTTATTTACAACAAATGTTCTTCCTACTTTAAATTCATATCTAAATTTTAAATTTAGCCAGTAAAAATGCTTTGGTTTAGTTTTGGGCCAAGTTCTTACAGAAGCTCTCTACCCTCCTAGGGTCGAAAGAACCCTTTTGAGTTTTAAAGATATAAGAGTCAATGGTTTTCATGTGGAAACATATTGTGAGAGTTGACAAGAGTTCCATTGTGTTACCTTTAATGACTACAGACGAAAACGAGTATTAGTAAACCTTATGTGTCGCTCTAGTGGGTTAGATGTAACCACTATTCGAGCAATTGAATCAAACAATATCATAAGAGATGATCTTTGAGATTTCGACACATATAGACTTTGGACGTTGAGGTCGTGACATGATGCTCTGTATATTAAAGACTTCACACGGAAATTCTTGAACAAAGAGAAGTAAGAATCAAACATTTATTCAAAGAGAGTAAGGCACCACCACTGCTCCTTGGGGCGCTGCCGCCGTACACCACCGGCCGGCTAACGCCGGCGTCTCCTACCTCCTGCGGCTTAAGCATGGCATTGACGCCATGAATGCTTTCTTGACTCCTCTCTCTACTTCTTAAGTCAATTGTGACTTTGTGGCTCAATTAAAATACTCATTGGTTGCTTCTAAGGCCTATTTTTAGTTCTGCAAAGCTTGCTTTTTAGCAAAATTATGATCTAGACAATCCTATGCAAAGCACACTAAAGAAAATATTTCATTCTTACAAAGAATTCAAGGTGATATTTGGGGACCTATTCAACCACCTTGTAGACCATTTAGATATTTGATGGTGTTAATTGATGCATCAACACACTGGCATGTCATGCTCTTGTCCACTAGGAATGCTGCTTTTTCCAAACTCCTAGCCCAAATTATAAAGTTACGAGCTCACCACCCAGATCATCCTATTAAGTTAATACACCTTGACAATGCTAGGGAGTTTACATAAAAACTTTTGATGATTATTGCATATCCCTTGGGATTGAAGTTGAACATCTAGTTCCTTATGTTCACACTCAAAATGGCCTCGCCAAATCTTCCATTAAAAGACTTTAAATGGTTGCCAGGGCATTGGTTATGCGCACTAATCTCCCTGTTTCTGCTTGGAGTTATGCCATATTGCATACAGCTATGCTTATTTGTCTGAGGCCTACTACCACTCAACTGGTTTTTGCGTCCCAGATGGTGACTAGGTATGAGCTTGATGTCTCACACTTACGCATATTTGGGTGTGCAGTTTATGTGCTAATTGCGCCGCCACAGCGTACTAAAATGGGTCTTTATAGACAATTAGACATTTATGTTGGATACGATTCTTCAACCATCATCTGGTATATAGAACCCTTGACTGGCGATTTATTTACCTCTAAATTTGTGGATTGTCACTTTGATGAGACAATCTTCCCCTCATTAAGGAGAGATCAAAACATAAATGTTCAATAGGAACGACATGAATTGTTGTGGTTTATCCCCACTTTGTCTCATCATGATCCTTGAACTGCACAGTCGATCTCTGAAGTGCGGAGAATTCTCGATCTTCAGAACGTAGCAAATTCAATGCTTGATAACGTTTACTGATATCGTGAAAGTGATGAGATCAGATATACCTACTTTAAATGTGCCTGCAAGGATTGATGTCCCTACAAAAAGAGGACATGATGATGTCCCTAATAAAAGAGGACATGATGTTGTCCCCTATATGGGTGATGTTATGGCTCAGGCCATACCTCTTCCAAGAAATCGCAGGAGGCCCACAGGTTCTATGGATTCTCACCCAAGAAAGAAAGCGAGTCTGGCACAACCCAATCCATTAAGAATCGACACTAATAATCCATCTCATGAGAATATTCCAGATTATGGTTATGTCTAAGAGACATCATTAGGGGATGCTCCAACGTCAAAACCAATTCCAGAAAATAGAGAGATCTCAATGAATTACACTAGTGTACATGAGACATTGAATAAAGATTCTATTATTCTTTATGATGCCTTTGCATGTTCTGTTACTCAAGGAATTATAGAACATGATGATATCGAACCTCGCTCTGTTAAAGAATGCCAACAAAGAGAAGATTGACCTAAATGAAAAGATGTAATCCAGGCTGAATTAGATTCACTAACAAAGAGACAAGTATTTGGGCCAGTAACGCTGACACCCCTAAGTGTAAAGTCTATTGGCCATAAATAGGTATTTGTTAGAAAGCGTAATGAGAAAAATGAGGTTGTAAGATATAAAGCGTGCCTTGTGGCTCAAGGTTTCTGACAACGCCCTGGAATCAACTACGATGAGACATATTCTCACGTCATGGACGTTATAACATTTCACTACATTGTCAGTTTGGTAATTTCTAAAAAACTTGATATGCAGCTTATGGATGTGGTTACTGCATATCTCTATGGGATATAGATTCAGAGATATATATGAAGGTCCCAGAGGGACTTCAATTACCCAAATCAAGTGGCTCTAAACTATGGAGTGCATTTTCAATAAGGTTAAAACGTTCACTATATGGATTTGAAACAATCCGGACGGATGTGGTATAACCGTCTAAGTGATTACTTGATTGGGAAGAGATATGTCAATAATAAATTATGCCCATGTGTGTTCATTAAAAGGACAAGTTCCAGATTTGCAATTGTAGCAGTATATGTCGATGACATGAACCTAATTGAAACTCTAGATGAGTTAAAGGAAACTACTAAGTATTTAAAATCTGAATTTGAGATGAACGATCTTGGGAAGACACGGTTTTGTCTCAGATTAGATGGGATCTTGATCCATCAATCAGCATATACTCAGAAAATATTAAGGCGCTTTAATGATCATAAAGTGAAGCCTATGAGTACTCCCATGATTGGCCGAAGTCCTAAACCTAGAAAGGATATGTTCCATCCAAAGGATGAAGATGAAGATGTGTTAGAGGCCGAAGTTCCCTATCTAAGTGCAATAGGTGCGTTATTGTACTTAGCACAATACACAAGATAGGACATCTCATTTGCTGTGAACTTGTTAGCTAAATATAGCTCAACGCCAACAAGCCACCATTGCCTGGTGTAAAGACTACCTTTCGATACTTAAAGGGTATGATAGATATGACTTATTTTATCCTTATAGAGAGAAAATAAAGGACGAAAGAATGGATTCTGACTCCATTGGCTCGAAGGCCATCGTCAACACAGCGTGCCACCGATTGGACATCAAGGAGCACAGCGCCGCCACACCCGGCCCCACCACCGTAGGTGGTGGCATCCTCCCTCCCTCTGTCACAATGATGGTGACATTTTGATATGGTTTGTTAACGTAGGGTATCTCTCTGACCCTCACAAAGGTCTCTCCCATACTGATTTTGTCTTTACCATGAGAAGCACTACGATATCGTAGAGGTCTACAAAATAGACCATTGTTACTACTTCTTTGAATCATGCAAAGATCATTGCTCTACATGAAACAGTGTGTGAGTGCATATGGCTTAGGTCCATAGTTGGATAGATTCGAAGAACATGTGATTTGAAGTCTACCATAGATGAACCTACATGCATTTATGAGGATAATGCAGCTTGTATTGAACAAATGAAATTATGTTTCATCAAGGGCGACAACACTAAGCATATATCACCCAAGTTCTTTTATAATCAGCAACAACAAACACTCAAAAACATTGAAGTAAATCAAATCCGATCATAATTAGCAACAACAAACACCAAGCATATTTACTAAGTCGTTACCTAAATCCACCTTCGAGAAGCATGTGCAAAGTATCGGAATGCGGAAATTATCCAAACTTCCACGATTGTAGTAATCAGGGGGAGATGTCGACATCAGAGGGAGGTATGATGTCTACATGTTTGATCTCGAAAAGCAAAGGACGTGTTGTACTCTTTTTCTCCTCCTCGATGTTGTTTTTGTCCCACAAGGTTTTTATTACTCGAGCAAGGTTTTTAACGAGGCAACATTTGAACTGTCATAACGTCATTAGTGACACCAAGTGTGAGCAACACAAGGGGGAGTGTTGAAGGATATTTGACTTTAGTGTGCCTTGTCAAACTATGATTACTTTCTATAGTTGTAATATGAGAGAATGTTCTAGACTCCTAGTTCTAGTTAGAATAGGAATCCTTGTACTCCAAAATTATGTATTTGTAATCTCTATATATAGGAATCTAGAACATTCTTGATATATCTTGCTAGTTCTAGTTAGAATAGGAATTCTATTATAATGAAAGACACACCAATTCTCTTTGCAATTTCTATTGCATCCTACATTCTTAAACAATAACGACTTGTAATTCAAACAAACGACGTGAATCAGTACAATTCAATGGAAAAGCTTTATGAGTTGATTATATTTGAAGAAACGAAATCAAGCAAAGTAAAGAGATTTGAGTAAAATGCTTGGTCTATCTTGAGGTAAAAGCAGAAGCAAGATTTGGTAAATTTATTATTTTCAGAGAAATACAAATTGAGATCTGTAGAAGGTACTGGCTGAACCGATCCACAGTCAAATGCAATTCAGTTGCACCACAATTAACCACACACAAGTTGCTTTTAAGCAGTTCATTATTAATGAAGTTCTTTTTTGATCAAAAACAAAAAGTTGCTTTTAAGAAGACTTGAAATTAACTTAACTGATACCTCTCCCTCCCTCCCTCCCTCCCTCAAATTCTCAAAAACTAAGACTCGTTGGCTTACTTAAAAATGTTGATTACGTTCAGAGACAAGTTTAATGGATGAGAGAAGTTCATTTGGAGATTGGGATAGAATTATTCCCATCAAAGAAAAAGAAAAAAAAAATCAGAGTTTCAACCGAGAATTTAATTTAGAAACCTGTGCAGCTACTGCTTAAAAACTAAACTAGATGTGTCTTTATAACATTTGTGCAAACTCTTAGGAGATATATAGGGGCAACTTTTTAGAAAATTAACGTACAGATCGAGCAAACGAGCTTGATGATTGAATACTAGGTGATTCGGATCAATTATAAATAAAGAAGTGGAAATTCATCAAATTATTCAATTAAGCAGGCACCATATGAAGAGATTAAACAAAGTCAAGACATGTCTTTGCAAACTGACTATATTTGAGAGACAGACGACGATGAGGAAATTAAACAAAGTCAAGACATGTCAACCTAATTTACAAAGGAGATTTATGTAAATGCAGTATATTAATGATAAACTGGCAATAGTTATCAGTATAAAGCAGATGCAAGAAAATCTAAGTAAAATTACTATCTTCAGAGCAATGCTAGCCAAAACGATACTGAGATTGCAGAATAACTTACCATGTCTTGGATATATGCATGTATATATATCCTAATATATACCACCACCGCCGCGATCAAATTTCAAGAACTGGCCGGATATGATAACCGGAGAGTAATACGGTTGGTGAAAAGTTGTAGACCGAAACAAATGATAAATATTAAGAGTTTAAGACAACAGGCTGGTAGATCCAACTTTCCCGTTATTATGTTAAGAAGACTTCTCGGGCAAAAAAACCAAAAAACAATATATCACAGAAGACAACTTGTGCTACAAGTTTGGTACAGAATATTACTATACATGCATGCAATATTGAAATACACACAAAACGTACTTTTTTAAATTTAGATTTCAGATAAGAATGATATCACGCCTGGGGATCGGAGGAAAAATTTGATGATAGAGTCAGTTTACCAAAAGCAAGAAAGAACGAAGGAAAAACTAAAGAAACTGCATTTTCATTTCATACCCATAACAGGGTTCCCAAAATAACATATATAGTCTTTTACAAAAATGTTATAATCTGAACCAGCTGTCAACTATTCATGTCAGAACCAAAACGTGTCCAGCACAGTGCAAGTGAGGAATGAACAGTAAATGATCTTATCAACTCCTCCCCCTTGAGTAGGGCCTGACCTCAGGCACCAAATGCAGGAAAATCTGGAGTGTCAGAGGATTCGTCACTTGGTGTGGCAGTAGGTGCTTCCAGTATGGCTAGGAATGGTTGTTGACATGAGTGGGTGGGAGTGTACTGCTCATCACAATTAAAGCATAAACCTTTTGCTCTTCTCTCACGTTGTTCTGATGCGGAAAGGATTCTGTGATTGCGATGGGTCGGGATTTTGGTAAGTTGTACTTGTGGTGGGTTAGGTGGTTGGGTGGTGGCAGGTGAGGACAAGTTATGATTGGCACGGTAAGGTAATGGGGAAGTGGTTGAGTATGGAGGATTGGGGCGAAGGTCGGAGGTCGACTGGTATTCGGAAAGCTTAGCCTCACAGCATCGTGCCAGCCTTTGTGCCTCTGTCAAAGTGAGAGGATTGAAGGTTTTGACATCGTTGCGGATTCCCGGTTTCAGGCCGCCCAAAAACATGGGAAGAAGATGATCATCGTTCCAATCTGGGGCTCTGCAGGACAATTTGGTGAAGGCGGTGATGAAGAGCTCCACTGTTGACGTCTGCTGCAGGTGGGATAGTGCAATCTTGAAATCATGATTCGCACCTGCGCCGAAATGGGCCAAGAAAGCCGGTACAAACTGCTCCCAAGTAATCAATGGTTGTCGTTGTTCAAACGAGTTCATCCAAAAACAAGCATCGGGTCCAAAATGGGAAGCTGCAATGGCCACCTTTTCTGATTGTGGTATGCGCTGGGTGCGCAAATACCTTTCGGCCATGGTGATCCAACCGGCAGTATCATCACCCGTAAATCGAGGTAAGTCGACTTTTGGGGGTCTGAAGAATTGGGGTTCATACTGAAGTGTGTGGTGAGCTTGGGTGTGGTGAGCGTTATTTGTGGTGGCAAATTGTGGTTGTGGAATTGATGAAATGGTGGAATATTGTGGTGGTGCAGATGGCAATGGTTGATGTGTGTGTGGATAGGACTCGGGAAGTGTAGGTATTGGTGATGTGAGAGCTGGGAAAGGAGTAGGAGAATTCAAACCTTGGCAAGAAGTGATTGGGGTTGTGATGGACCCAAATGTTATAGGTGGGATGTGGGCCGGTGTACGTGGTGGTGGAAGTGGTGAAAATGATGGAGTTGAAGTGGGGGTGGAGGGAGATGCCGAGCTAAGGGGTTGGTGTTGTCTAGTAAGAACTTGCATCATAGTGCTTTGCAAGGCTGCAAGTCGTGCAGTGATGTGATTTTGAAAGGATGTATGGTTATTGTTGACTGCGTCAATTGCCTGGTGGAATTCCTCTTGAAGAATGGCCAAGGAATTGTGAAATTCTGCCCTTTGTAAAGGTTCTGCTTCATCAGTTGGTTGATAAGAGGACGAAGCTAGGTGGGTACTTGGAGGAGGGGGTGGTGGTGGAACCAAGGCGGAGGTGACTGGGGTGGAGGAGGGAGCAGGAGCTTGCATGGTCCGAGCCATGCTCTGATACCAGTTGATAGAGTCAGTTTACCAAAAGCAAGAAAGAACGAAGGAAAAACTAAAGAAACTGCATTTTCATTTCATACCCATAACAGGGTTCCCAAAATAACATATATAGTCTTTTACAAAAATGTTATAATCTGAACCAGCTGTCAACTATTCATGTCAGAACCAAAACGTGTCCAGCACAGTGCAAGTGAGGAATGAACAGTAAATGATCTTATCACTTGACGCATCTAGGGTTTGCTGGGTTGCTCGTCCGGCGGCGTCCCTATGCCTACTTGGGCCTTTGGCTTTGGCGGGGTAAGGTGGCTGCTGCCAGACGGGTTTGGGCTATTCTCTAATGTGTTATGGTAGGTGTAGGTAAGGAGTTTGTGATCAGTTTTTCTTCTTGTTGGATGGCAGCGGCGGCAAATCCGATTGGAACACGAACCATGGGTTGGATCGTGTTGGCATTAGATCGGGGATGGAGTTCTCTACGGTGGCTGTGTAGGTGGTTTGGGGCATCCTCTAATGGATCTTGGGTGGAGGTTGGGTGGCGGTTTGCAGGTGGAGAGGGTTGGTGGCAGAGGTGGTTCGGGGCCGATCTGGGTTGGTGGTTTCATACTCAAGGTCGGGCGTCTTTGGGCGGTTGGCAAGGCTGGGGTTGCTGGGTGAGTGGTGAGTTGGTGGTGCACGAAGGAACTGGTGGAAGGGATGCTGCAGTTACTTACATATGTTTGGCGGTGAGAATTTCTGGGTTGCTGTTGGTGGCCTCAATGGGAAGTAAAGTTGATTGCATTAGTGTCTTTTCGGTTATTTTTAGGATTTTTTTTTTGTTGGTTTTTTAGGTCTGATAATAAGTCCCTACTCACTTGAGCTAGGGTTTGGGAGTCTTGTTCTTGCTGTGCCATTTTTATGGTGTTCTCCCCGGGGACTATTTGTTAAATTTTCGGTGCTTTCTGGTTATCAATGTGATGGTGAATTGCCCTTGCACGTGGTCTGGTTTTGGGACACGGTGTTGAAGAGGGTGAAGCAGTTCGTCTTGATGTTGGTGGCGAGGTCGTATCGTGATACTCGGGATTGGTTAACTTCTATTGTAGCCCGCAATTATGGGAGTAAAACTTGGTTAGGTGTTGGGCTCTTTCAGCTCATGGATGTCTCTTATAGGGACGGACCCGTAGCTAGTGATCATGGTGGGAATATGTGTTGCGGTTTATACTCTAACTGGTTATTCCAATGCGTTGTAATTTTTCATTTATTAATGATATTATCTTATTCTCAAAAAAAAAAAAAGATATCACGCCTGGGATAACAAGACAAGCAATAATTAGTCCTGATGGTTTTCAGGCAATTCTTTGAAAACTATTGGTCTATTTTTAAGCATTCAGTGGTGAACATTGTCCATGAATTTTTAATCATATTATGCGTTAATCATATTATGTGTTTGTCGAAAGTGAGAAACAGGTTCGGCTTGTCAACTTTACTCGTCTTAGACATGTTCTCCTAAATTGCATCTCTCAAAATCAATAAAGGCTCTTTGCACTACTATAGAAATTAAATCAGACGATGGCTAAAAACTGTCATCTGATAGGGAGGCTGACTGTTGTATATCTCGGTGACGTCTGATGAAGGCCGATTTAGAGAACTGTCGATTGAAGGGTTCGGCATATCTGTCGACAGGCTCTCGACAGCATTAACTGTTGTGTGAACTTTACTCAGACGACGGGCAACTTTAATTAGCAACTGTTGTGTGATTGCGATTAAAATGTCGCTTTATTTTATGTTCGTTATGTGAATTTTATTCAGACGACAGTTTTTATTTTGTAGCCGTCGTGACTATTGTACACATTCGACAATTCTTTTGACAGAAAGTGTGGTGTGAAGACTAACAATTAAACGTATTTGTGGTTTGAGACAACACGTTGTGCTATAACATCTTGGACAATACTTTTCATTTATTCTTGTTGTCTAATTGTTACAAAAGTTCTAAACAATCAAATTAACTCAAATCCCACCATATACAAAATGTATTCAGTAAATTGATGTCAGTGAAAGAGTCAACAAATTCATTTCCTCCAGGGATATGAAATACTACAAGTTGAAACCAGAAAACCAAAAGCTACTTGTGGATGAGCATAACACATTGGTGGCACCTCCCCAAACTGCAGCACCCTGTCTATGTACAGTGGCCAAATAAGTCCCCACTGGCAACCATTACACAAAGCTCCTAGCACTCTTAAGTAAATACAACAATTCACTGTCAAAATGTACATATAAGACAGATGGGTCATCTCTGATATACATGTAATCGTCTGGTGCAATTCAATGAAAAATAAGTCAAAATATATAATGAACCAGGAACAGCTCAAAAAGAATGTATAGGTTAAAAAACCAACAACAAACGTCAGGGATAACAAACCTGGAGGGTGGTATCTAAACAATAGGAAAAGTGTATTATCCACTGCAAGAACAACATCATTAACCTGCACAACAGAAGCACTCTCTAAAATATAAGTTCATAACTTATACATGCAGTGAAGTACACACACTCAAATATCAGGTTTTCATACAAGTACTAAAATGTTTAGCAAAAAACTGCCTATAGGGAGTCTCAAAGTACATAAAAATGTCACTGAAAAACAATCTACAAGAATCTAAACAACTCAAAATTTTTTTTTTCTTTCATTCTGCCTTCTACCATTTACTAAGAGCACAACAAACCAGGAGAAAAAATTGAATCCGGATGAATCTCATATAAAGATATAGAGTTGACAGTCGACCTGTGTATGAGTTACTATTGCTCTCATTTGAGCCCTACTTCCTTGCAAGTTAGATATATTTTGCCTAAGCCTGATTAGCTCTTGGCCAGTATTTTAGTTGCTGCCTGCATAATTCAACGAAAAAGGCTTAACCATATACAAATCATCTATGTATGACAAAATGCAATTTGCGGTCATTGAGTATTCTTGGACTGATGATAATAATCGAATACAACACAGAACATACCTCATTTCCTGTTTTAGCAGTTCTCTTTATCTCAGCAACTTCCTAACAGGACAGTAAAATATATTCAATCTAAAGACAATTAAACTAAAAAATTGTTAACTAAGTAAGAGTGTCTACTGGAAGCTTCTGGCATACTTCTAATTGCAATGCTCCAATTTTCTTCTTTATCCCTGTAGCAAAATGGGGAAGGAAAAGTAAATATGAGGATCAAATTGATGCCAGCACATGCCCATTTGTTCTAATAGAGCACTATCATAAAGCCAATTAAACAATCTGCAATGGAGTATTGTTTGTCATTACAACCTTCCAATTCATATAGTCTAATTCTTTTGTTAGAAAAGTCTTCTGCAACGAGATAGTCTACAAGTATAATTTACTATAATATGAATCTAGAAGCATGTTTCCTCCAACAAGATAAAGAAGCTATTTAAATAAAATTTATAATGCAAGTTGTATATACAAGACCAAAAGTTAATGGAAAACTAGATTCCTCTCTTTGGCCAACTCTACGTAAAACAAAGGGTAGCAAAATCACAAATTTTGCAAGCCATTCAAACAGAACATGATCTTTAATTGTTCTTTCCATCATGATGGAATAGTAGCCTCACACAGAAAGACAACTTTATGCATATAGGAAATAATATAAGGCTTAAGAAACTCCAAATACCTGTGACAAAAGAGGTGCTTGGCTTCTTTTGGCAGCTTCCATTTGGACATAGTACTCCTTGAACTCAACCGGGTAGATTCTACCAAGATCCACCTTGTCCTCTTCATCACGCTACAAAAGAAAACAGTTTTCTTATAGGCCAGTATCACTTAAATAACTGGTTTCAACAACCATACACACATATGGATCTCTTTTAATTGTGCACAGAATCCCCGAAATTAACCCCATTTCCGTAGATTCCGATCACAACCTCCCTGAAATCAATCAATCTCCACAAAATCCAAAACGGAAATTCAAGACGAATTGAAGAAAACTAAACACTAAAGATCGGATTTTCAAACTGAACAGATTAGGGGAAATCAAAAATTGAGAGAAAGATGAAGTAGATACCTAGTTGGAGACCTCGAAAAGCACCTCTGTTTTTGAGGAATTGAGCCAAGCTCTCATCCTCGTCCTCTATATCATCATGCTGGTGGCCAGAGATTGAAAAACCTGTAAAGCTCTTCAAAGCTGAGGCCACTAGCATGCTCCAAAACCTTCCCCGTCTTGTCGGCTTATTTCGGATCCACCACCACTTTGTGCTTGAATCTAGAAATTCTTCTTCTTTTAGTTACTCATCGATTCTCCAATTTAATTACTCTGATTTGAAATATCTCACAAAACCTAGGTGTCAATCTTGGCCTGAAATCCAAGGCCTTCTCCCCCAGCTTGTCGTAGTCAATGACCCAGTGGAGGAATCACCTCATAGGGCAGACTCTCGAAGTAGATCGAAGTGGGCGAGATCTTCTTCCCTCCGGAGGTGTAGTAACCATGGGTCAAGTGACCGCCGGAGGGGAGCCCATGATGTGGTCGTGGGGATGGAACGTGGCGGTGTAGTAGCGGTTGCCGGGTATGCCTTCAGATCGATGGAGAGGATGACGACCTCTTGGATTATGGTCATTGATGGCCTTCAGGGGCTGGTTCCGGAGATGGTGAGGGAGTACAGCCTCTGCCATGATGATGTCAAGCGAAGAGTGAAGCCCGACAATTGGTTAGAGAGACTAGTTTTGGTTTGAAAGTGAAGCCCGAGAGAAGAGTGAGGGTTTGGGAGAGTGAAGTTTTGATTTTGGGGAGACGTTGTCGAGAGTGACAAGCTTTGGGTTTTGGCTTTGGGTCTATGTCAAGAGAGAGTGAGGCGCTGTTGAGAAAGTGAGGAATGAGCTTTGGGTTTTTTGTTATTTTTTTAACTCAAGTGTTGGGATTTCAAGCCCGGTTATATCATTTTGGACAAGCTCTACCAATTTAGACAACGACTCACACAACAAAATTTTATAAAAATGTGGTCTGAATGCAGCTATTTAAAATTGGAATTTATCTTTTATCAATTTCACTTCCCTCGTTGGGGAGTTAGAGAAAAATGATGGTGGGAAATCTCCTTCCTTTCTGCCAAACATATTAATCAGACCACAGTTTTATTATTTCTCGTCATATGATTAATACATGTTGGGAGAAAATTTTGGGTTTGAGATGGGGTTTGGCACCACAAACATGGTGGAAAACTTGCCGCTCAATTTTTTTAGGGTCATACAACAGTTTTATCCTTAAACGTCTTCTGAACTAGTTCATAGTTCCATATCAGACAACGGATTTTATAAAAACGACGTCCAAAAAAAAAATCAATCAGATCACAGAAAACTATGATGCGTCGTCTGATTCAATTTTTGTAGTAGCGTTGATAATATTTTTATTGCTCATGAGCTCTTTTCTAACTTCAATAAGAAGAGTACAAAGCTAGGACTTATGACAGTTAAGTAGGATTTAGAAAAGGATTATGATTTTTTAGATTAGAATTATATTAGGGTTGTTTTATTTTTGAATCAAATAAAGAACTTTTATAGAATGAACTCAATTGAGTTGGTTACAATCAAATTGTAATACATCCAGAATACAATCTGGAGTATTATTCACCCAAAAGGAACTATTGCTAGCTTCAAAAGCTATACCAGCTAAACGATGTGCTACCCCATTACAAGATCTTGGAGCATGACAAACTACCACATTTCTGATGGTACTCATGCCCATTTTAATATCATCCATGAGGCACTCATGATGGACATTGACAATATCATGAGTAGCTTCAAGGCCCTTAACTCAACTTGCTTTGCTGAAGCATATTGAGGCCTTCCTTGATGGCCCTTAACTCAACTTGCTTTGCTGAAGCAACCTGGTACACTGGTATGACAAAAGCAGCACGGAACTACCCTACCCCATCTCTGAGAATTCCACCAACTCCTCCATTTGTTTGTTGTGGTAGAAAACTTCCATCAACATTCAGTTTCCATTGGTTTCCAACTGCTGGTTGCTAACGCTGCTTACTGTGCACAACTTGCTGCTTTACAGGTTGCCTTGCTGCCTTGAATTCTTTTAACCAAGCAAGGGAGCTCACATATATCATTAGCAGTTTGACTAAAATCATTCCACAACTTGTTATTTCTATTCTTCCATATGGCCCATAGGACCATCAATAGCTACTCAAACATGTCTTGTTTGAGATGCAAAGCATGATCAAGCATCCACTCCTTGAAGTTGATATTAGGTGACAAACTCCCATCCAAATTAAAAGGAGAAGATGAAAGAATAGTGGCAGCAGTAGGGCACTTACAAAATACATGAGCATTGTCTTCGTAATTGTGAGGGCAGAGAATGCGGTCAGTGTCACCTATATCCTTTGGTAAGCAGCTTCACTCTGGTAGGCAATAAGTCATTGCAAGCTCTCCAAATGCATATTTGAACCTTCCCATGCACTTTTGCTCTCCATAATCATTTCCACAGTTCTTTAAATGGATCTCCATTGGAAGTAGAAGCAAGTGTGTTAGAAATTACACTTTCTCTAGCTATCCAATAATCGGATTTAACAGAGTAAAAACCTTTCTTTTCCAAGCTCCAAAAGAGTTTGTCTGCCATAGTGCGTCTGCTTAGTGGAATGCATAGTATTCTTTTAGCAATAATAGGAGGAAATAAGTTGCGCACTACAGGTGGTATCCAAGTTCTATTGCTTGTGTCAATCAAATCTGCAACCAATTCAAAATTGGTATTTGCAGGTCTCTGAATCTGAAACTGTTGACATTGAGGAATCCATTTATCCCTCCATATATTTACTTGTGTACCATCTCCAATACGCCATTGAACACCTGCCTTTAGAACCGGTCTTCCACTTAGTATGCTCCTCCAAGAGAACGAAGGTGCATCACTCAACTCAGCTTCCTAAAATGAGTAGTCTGGGTGATAGTTAGCTTTGTTCAGTCTAGCAATTAGAAACTCAGGATTGGAAATAAGCCTCCATCCTTGCTTTGCAAGCATCGCTAGATTGTAAGCATAAGTATTTTTGAAACCCATTCCACCTTCATATTTTGTGAGGCATAACTTTTCCGAACTTCTCTAATGAAATTTTTTTTTTTTCAACAGTATCACCCCAAAAAAAGGATGCACATAATTGATGGATGTCATCACATAAACTCTTGGGTAATAGATAACAATTCATGGCATATAGAGGCACTGTTTGAGCATAGCTTTAATAAGAATTTCTTTACCTACAGAGCTGAGGATTTTTGACTTCCAGCTGATAAGCTTTTTGGTTAACTTCTCCTTGATGTAATTAAACTTTACAGTTTTTGACCTGCCAACACACAATGGAAGCCC
Source organism: Rosa chinensis (assembly GCF_002994745.2). Classification (NCBI taxonomy): domain Eukaryota; kingdom Viridiplantae; phylum Streptophyta; class Magnoliopsida; order Rosales; family Rosaceae; genus Rosa; species Rosa chinensis. Next base: position 52,379,583 of record NC_037089.1, on the reverse strand, counting down.
CAAGAATTTATCATGCTCCTTTGTACATTTGACTCCTAAAATAGCTACCAAACTCGCTTGCTTGTCTTGTTTAACATTATTGCTAAAAACTACACTACTCTTCTGAAAATTAACTTTTTGTCCAGAAACTTTCTCATAAACATCAAGGATCCTTTTGTACTGATAATTAACATTCCTCCTCTGTAGCTGTTCCAAACAAGAAACTGTCATCCGCAAAAAAAAAAAATGATGAAGAGTTGGAGCCTATGGGCACATAGTGAGACCAGCAATAGCATTCATATTCATAGCTTTGGAGATCAATGCAGATAAGCCCTCAGCACAGAGAATAAACATATATGGTGATAAAGGGTCACCCTGCCTGATGCCTCTAGTAGGTACAATAAGAGGGGTTGGTTCACCTTGCACAAGAATTGAGTATCTGACCGAAACAACACAATTCATAATCATTTGAATCTATGGAGAAGCAAAACCATGTTTAGCAAGCATGGCAAGTAAAAAGCTTCATTCCAACCTATTATAAGCTTTACTGATGTCTAGCTTCAAGGAGAAAAAACTCGTTTCTTGTTGCCGCAGTTGATGAATAAAGAGAGCAACCTCAGTTGACACTAAAGTATTGTCAGAAACAAGTCTACCCAGAACATAAGCACTTTGTAATGGGGAAATTATTTATAACAGCCACAATTGTAGCCTGTTTGCTACCACTTTGGAGCTAATTCTGCAAATAACATTGCACAGTGCAATTGGCCGAAAATGCGTTGCATCCTTAGGGTCTTGCATTCTTGGTATCAAGCATAAATGTGTGAAGCTGGACTCTGTCCACACCTCGCCCTTTTCAAGTAGGTTTCTAACAGAAATACAAACATCTTGGCACACAACATCCCAATATTTTTGAAAAAAGAAAGGAGACATACCATCTAGACTCGGGCTTTTAAAAGGGTGCATTTGGAACAAAACCGTCTTTATTTTTTCATCCGAGTACGGTTCCATGAGTTCCTCATTCATCAGTGCCTTCAGTTGTGAATATATGCTTAAAATACAGCATTAGTAAGCGCTGAATTTCAGTGAGATCAATCTGCCATACACCTTCCTCATCCAACATACCCCGAATTGAGTTTTTGCTCTTTCTATTACTTGCTCTTCTATGAAAGAAGGCAGAATTATGATCTCCATCACGCAACCATAATGCTCTAAAGCGTACGTTGCCTCTAATATTTCTCCTGTTGAGCAAGCAACTGACTACATTTAATATGTAGTTCTCGTTGCATTTCATAATGCTCATGAGAGTAAGGCTGCCGCATAATATCATTGAGCTTTTCTTGAATAACTCTCATGTCAACCTTTTGTTCATCAAAATCAGTATGATGCCATTGCATTAACCTACTTCCTGCACATTTTATTTTGTGTCCCAACTGCCTGAGAGCATTTCTAATGGTCGATTGAGCCAATTCCTGCTTTATATATAATATTACTATATTCCTCCCTGCCATGCCATATCTCTTCAAAACAGAATATCTTTCATCTCCTCCTATTTGGAAGCCTTTCAGCACTCACTTCAACCAGTAATGAGCAGTGATGAGAATCGCTAGGGCTTAAGGTAATTACCCTACTGAATGGGAATTGGCTTCTCCACTGTGTTGTTTGGATGCCTCTATCTAAACACTCCTTGGTAAACTTGTTTGACCAGGTAAATCTACTCCTAACAAAAATCATATCAATGAAGCCACAAGATGACATGGTTTGTTGAAATTTTGCCATTGCAGCAGCTGCCCTAGGTGGGCATCCAGACTTATCAAAAGTGACATAATTTAGTTAAAATCTCTTGCCCTCAACCATGGCAAGTTGCAATGTTGAGAGGCTAGGTTTTCGATTAAACTCCGGGTTTGGTCTCTGCCCGTTCTTGCAGCAACCCCGTAAATGCCTGTGAAACGCCAAAGGTCAGTTCCAGGCTTTCCAATTTCAGCGTCAATATGGTTTGGAGAAGACGAGCGCAGATTGACATGCGTATCTTCATTCCATAACAGTGCAAGTCCCTGCGACCCCTCTTCGTGTGGGAAGCAAATACTATCCTTGAAACCTAACCGGGTAGTGATGGAGTTGATCAAGTCCTTTTTTGCTAGGGTTTCTGCCAGAAAGATAACTGTGGGCTTTCGTGATTGCACAAGATTAATGAGTGCGCTTTGAGTTTCCAGGTTAACAATTCCTCTACAATTCCATACTAGGACACTGCCTTGAAGATGGTGGAGGAGAATAGGTGCCGGAGAACACGGCTTTGTCGGTGTCGCACTAGAGGAGGTTTAGACAGTGCTTAGGGTTTTTTATGTTGATAGATTATAACTCCATTATCATTATTATCAACTTTATGTCATTTGACACTTTGGTATCTCAAGTTTATTAGGGTTGTTTTATAGAAATTTGGTTTATGTGAGAAATCGACTTCTCTTGTTATGGAATGAATATCTTCAATTTCTTTTTCTGTTCTCCTTAATGGTGAGGAATTCATCAAGCAAATCATTTTTTCCCTTTATTTTCATTCTTTGCATGGAAACTTTTATGAGCAATTTCAATAATATATTTTTCAAAATAAGCCTCCTCCTCTACGTTGGTTCACTTGGGTGAAAGTAAAAGCTTATGGATCTTTTTGTGATCCCAATACAGTTGGGTTTGGGGGGATTTTTTAGAGATTCAGAAGGTGCTTTTTAGGGTGCCTTTGCACATAAAATGGTTGTTTCTAGTGCGATTGAGGTTGATGTCCTTACAGTTATTGTAGCTTTGCATGCCTGGGTAAGAAATTGGACTCATATATATTTGGCTCGAGACAGACTCTACTCGATCTTGTAGTTAATTATTTCAACTTACCAACTCTAATCCCTTGGAGGTTACATATTGCTTAGCTTAACTGCATTCATTTCACTTTTTCTATAAATTTTCGTGTTTCACATATCTATAGAGAGGATAACTCCTTAGCAAATAAGCTTGCCAACTATGGTGCTGCAAATGAGGGTTCTATTTAGTGGAGGTTGGTTCCAGGTTTATTTTCAAGTTTATATTGTAGTGACCACTCCTCTATTGTTCAATATAGGTTTAGATATCAATTCAAATTGTGTGTCTTCGGTTCTTATGTGTTTTTTCACCTTGCTTAATTTTATGTACTTCCAAGTCCTTGAGGCTTATCATCTATACTTTTCAATTTTGTACTTCCAACTCTTGTTCTCTTGGCGAGGTTTTGGTCTAGCCCCCCTTTCTATGTGTCTTTTTATTCTGATTATTAATAAATTCGGGTAAGGGTACTGAGTTTGCTCTTATCTCGCTTCCTTAAAAAAATATATATATATTGTTGGAATCCTTTCTGCCCCTCATGATCTAAGAGTTTCTAACTTTTGCATATGATTGCTTAGTCTTTGGTAAAGGTTGTAAAATTAGTGCAAGGAAAATTTTGCGGATTTGGAGTCCAAATTACATCAATAGCAATCTTTTAGTATTTTTTTTTCTTTTAATTACTAGCAATCCTTTAGTCCTTTCTTTTTTTTACTTCCTGTTTTCTTGATTTCTTCTAAATGTTTTTTTTTTCTCTCCCAATGCATACTGGGCTCTAAGTTGAACATTGGACCTCTCTTCTGTGTGGCTTTGGATCTATTTGGTCTTTAGTCTTTTCTTTTCTTTACTTCCTATTTTCTTCTAAATGTTTTTTTCCTTTCTCCCCTTAATGCATATTGGGCTCGAAGTTAGACATTGGACCTCTTTTGTGTGTAGCTTTGGATCTATTTGGTCTTTAAGGCCTTTCTTGTGTGTGGATTTGAATCTATTTGGCCTTTAGGTTTGTCTTTTTTCTTTTATCTTTGGGCTTGCATTCTTTTCTTAGATGTTAGGTCCTTTTTTTTTTTAGTGAATAGGTTGCAAAGAAACAGAAACTTTGTTTTACCTTTTTTTATTCAGAATTATTAGTTTTTTATTTATTTGGATGTAGTCCTAAAAAGTGAGTGTGTTTATAGCTATTTCTGAAGACCCTTATGAGTGTGGCAGTACATACTACTTTCATTATAATAATATTTTCAACCTTTTTTCTCTTTTTAGTCAATACGAAAAAATTTACTTCTATTTTGGCTTCTTTTTTTTTTAACTTGGGATGATAGACGATATTAATGAACCAAAGAAGTTACAATAGTTGGCGAGGAGTGCCTCTAATATTGGAGGGACAGACCCACTCCAGGAAAGAAGCAAACCAGTGCCTAAAGCACATTTAGCCAGAGTATGAGCTAGTTTATTAGCTTCTCTATAAACATGGGTGAAATAACAGCTATGCAAGGAGGAAAGAGAATAGGAGATATCATCTACCACTCTACCAACTCCGACTTGTCCACGCCCTTAGATTGTACTGCTTGGACAAGTTGCAGATAATCGGATTCGAAAACAACCGGAGCCAAATGAAATTGCTCCACCAACTGACAGGCTAGGTGACCGACATAAGCTTCCACCAAAAAGGAGCTAGCACCATATCCACATGCACACAAGCTCCTGCAACAATCTGTCGAGTTGCATCCCAGACAACCACTCCCATCCCCCCCTCTGTGTGATGCAAGATCGAAAGCACCACCAATGTTGGCTTTGAGCCAACCTACAGGCGGTAGTTTTGATTAAGTTCTTTTCTCAATCTCTCATTTATTTTATTTAATAAAAACATAATTCCAAAAAAAATCTTTTTGGTAATCGATTAAATAGTAGTTTTGGATGGGTTCTTATTTTTGCATCTCAATAAAGTATATATATGATATAGTATAGTTAAATACTGACACTGCGCTGAATTTTCCTATCACTTCAATGAAAAAAAAAATATTCAAGCCGTCCCCAGTTTTAAATCCTGGATCCGCCAGTGAGCAGGGATGTCAGATGGATTCGATCTCTAGTCTTTAAACGTTCACATATAAGAAGCCAACTGAATAGTTTAACGGTGGAAGTTTTAGTTTCCACATGCAGGATAAAATCTTTGATCGAGAATGGGAAGCCAGATGGGCCTACTGGTGATGAGAGGCAGATTTAATTGTGAATTGACCATACCCGACCTAAACAAATTCATTGGTCTATTAGATAGAGGAAGAGGAATAGAAGCAATGAATTTGCGAGTGTCTGCTTTCCAAAGGTCTTGAACCAAATTTAGATTCCAAGCACCATTATGAATAACTTCAGCAATAGTAAGATTTAAATCTAGTAGAGGTTTAGGATGATCAGAAACCAAATTGTACAGAGGAAAAGGATAACACCAATTAAAAGTCCAAAAATTAATTTGATGGCCAGTGCCAACTAACCATTGTATTCCTTGAAGCAATAAAGGTCGAGAATCAATTATACATTTCCAAGCATGAGATTGAGTAGCATTTTTATGAACAGTAAAGAAAGAGTCTCGATGAAAGTATTTTTGTTTAAAAATACGAACCCGCCAGTTAGTAGGTTCAGTTAAGACTTTCCAACCCAATTTAGCTAAAGTTGCACGATTAAAGGTGGAGGTCTGTCTAACTCCAAGCCACCTTTGTTTTTATGGGAACATACCTAGGACCGAGCAATAGGAGGATGGGTAGTAGAAGAGCCCTAAAAGAACTTGCGGCATTTAGCGTCAAGTTTATTAGTAACTGTAGCAGGACACTAGAAACAAGATAGGACATGGTTAGGAAGACCAGTAAGATTAGCTTTAAATAAGGTTGAGTTTATCTCCTTTGGAAAGCGTTTGTATACGAAGAAGCAATTTCGAAGCATTAACAGGATCCTTCCAGAATACAATGTTCTGGATGCCAAGATATTTTCCAATGGTAGCCTTATGAGGAATTTCCAACAATGCACAAATATCATCTTTAATAACACGATGAACATTGGAAGAGAAATAACAAGTAGATTTGTGGAAATTAATTTGCTGACCTAAAGATGTAGAAAGCATATTAAGGGTCAGATGAATATTCCTAGCTGTCGTACTAGTAGCTTGAAAACTAAGACAATATGTCAATATATCATCTGCAAATACAAGATTAGAAATCCGGAAGCCTAAAGGTGAGTGTAGAATGCCAACTTGTGGATTAGCAGTCTGAGTAAGGTTATTAAGCTGTCGAATTAAAGGTTCCATACACAAAATAAATAAATAAATAAATAAATAAGGAGCTCAGGATTCTGAAAAATTCACTGAAAAATATTGCGAACTCGTGACGACCTCTACTTTTCACTTCCAACCTCAAAAATAAAATTCGACAAACTTCGAAATTTGGGATCTCACGATAATCAAACAAGTTGAGTAGTTCTAGCCCAAGACTGAATTTTTATCCAAAACACCATATAGAGTAACACAATCATACAAATATCAAAAACTTCTTGCCTTAACTCTAATGGTTAATTGGGACCACATATGCAAACACAAATCATTAGTTTCCTCAATAGAAAACCCAAACAGGCCTAAAGCAATCATCTTTATTCAAAGCATGTAAAGAAAATGAAAACAAAATGGTGAGAGGGGCACAGAAAACAAATATGTCCTAGTTCACATCAGTATCGGAAAGGGCCAGCTCCGCCCCAGTCTCAACCTCAGCTTCCACTACCATGTCCTTGCTCACCATTTCTTTCTTTTTTCAGGGTCAGACAGTTCTTACTCTCGAAAGGTGAAATTTAAATAAGGGCTAAATACTGTTTACCACCCTGTGGTATGGACCTCGCATCAATTCAGTCTCTCGACTTTCAATTTCATCAAAAACACCCCTGCGGTATTATTTTCTCGTCCAAGAAGTCCTTCTGACTCAATTCAGTCAATTTCAGCCGTTAACTGCTGACCTGGCATTTCCAACTCATCAATAGTGCGATCCACACGCATGTGAAATTTCCAAACTGACCCTGGGCAACAGAATATGGAAAATTCCAAAATTAATTCCAGTTTTGAGGTTGAGGAGATTTGAACCCCTCCCAAAGCATATGCAAATGAATGGCCCAACCACCAGACCACTTGCATAGTTTTGGTATATTGCAAACAAAAATAGTATATATCTACATAATAGTGTTTTTTTTTTTTTTTAAATATGAACACTTTGTCATCTCCACCCACCTCTCTCCTCCACTGTAACCAATCCCAAAAGCCATGTTTGAGGAATCTTCATCCTCCCCCTACCCTCAATTTGGGCCTCCATGAACAGCTGGTTAACCCCAACTGTCCTCTTCCTCCTCCTCCAGCTCATGATTGGCACCATCTTCATTGCTTCCAGCCTCGGCACCCAAAAGCCCCACGACCAAGACAACCACCCCCACCACCACCACCACCAACAAGGCTTGGCGAGATCTCCCTTTGTTTTGCAGCGGTTTAAATCCATCAACTTCTACGCCTACAGATCTCCGGAACAGACCACGAATTATGAAAAATCCCCTGAATCCGAGACCCATTTTGCTTTCCCACACGCCTAGGAGGTCGAACAGCCCAAGCTCCCCAAATTTCCTTCCATGCTGGAGCGGCTCCAGTCCTTCAAGTTCTAGTTCCACTTCCCCAAAGAATCCAGCCCTCTACAGCCCCGGACCCGGAACCGGAACCCCATTTCAGTTCTTACACTCTCATGAAGACGACGAAGAGTCAGAAGAGGAGGCCGGAGAGTTGGATGAGGACCAATTCGAAGCCGAAGAAGAAGGTGAAGAGAAAGACCAGACCCAACGCCAAGTCGGCATTTGCTCATTTCACGGCGGACGATTATATCACAAAGTGTTTATATTTTTTTTTTTTTTTAAAAACACTATTATGTAGATATATACTATTTTTGTTTGCAAGATACCAAAACTATGCAAGTGGTCTGGTGGTTGGGCCATTCATTTGCATATGCTTTGGGAGGGGTTTGAATCTCCTCAACCTCAAAACTGAAATTAATTTTGGATTTTTCCATATTCTGTTGCCCAGGGTCAGTCTGGGAATTTCACATGCATGTGGACCCCACTATTGATGAGTTGGAAATGTCAGGTCAGCAGTTAACGGCTGAAATTGACTGAATTGAGTCAGAAGGACTTCTTGGACGAGAAAATAATACCGCAGGGGTGTTTTTGATGAAATTGAAAGTCGAGGGACTGAATTGATGTGAGGTCCATACCACAGGGTGGTAAACAGTATTTAGCCCTTTGAATAATTTTTACAATTAGATTGCAAACATCAAATTCGTGATTCAGGGAACAAAGTTGAAAGATAAAAAAAATCAAAATATTGGGATATGTTGTGTTGAATTTGATAGAAATTACCTAAGGTTCAATTTGCGGGCTAAAGAGAGACGTAAATTTGTGATTCAATTTCTGTATCTCTGTGGTTGGTCTAAGAAACAGATTATTCATAGTAAAATTAGACGGACTTAGATCGCCTGACTGTAGCTGGGTTACACCGATACTCTAGAATGATAGTATCTTTTTAAGCAAGTGGTCTTACTCTGATACCCCCTCTCTCTTTTTTCTCTCCCGCCTGCTCTCTAGCTCTCACTGTCGGGGAATAACGGAGCAGTGGAAAAAAAACAAAAAAAACACACACGTCGAAACCACTTGGTGCCACATGAGATGCACGAGTGTCAGGGACAAGTAGGTAAAAAGCCAAAAAAATCAGGGGCAAAATGGACATCTCACTATTCATTCAACACTAAACCTTCTTCATTTTGTTTTAATATAATATAGGGAAAATTCCACAAATGGTCACTCAACTATGACTCATTCGACACTTTGGTCACTCAAGTTTCAAATATATCACTTTGGTCACTCAAGTATTACACTGTCATTCACAAAAGTCACCCAAGGGGCATTTTTTTTCTTACAACAAAGTGACTTTTGTGAATAACAGTGTAATACTTGAGTGACTAAAGTGATATATTTGAAACTTGAGTGACCAAAGTGTCAAATGAGTCATAGTTGAGTGACCAAAGTGACTATATATTCTCCCTTATAATATAATTACTGTGATTAGTTCTGGATAAAGGCGTAATATTAGTAAAAAGTCATGGACAATGTTCACCACTGAATCCTTCACAAAAGAGTGTACCAGTAAAAAGTATGATAGCTAAATTTAAAGCTATTGATCGATTTTCCTTTTTCTCTTGCAAATATGTCGATTGTAGTGTAAGAAAATAAGGGGCTCCCACAGAGGATTAAGTTAAACTAAATGCTTCAACAAGAGTCATAAAAACGTGACTGCAGCTCCTACTGAACATCTGTCGAAAAACAAACTAAAAACCTAACCAAAACAACCCAAAAAAAATATGAAAATTTACAAAGACGCATGATTACAGGCATTTCTATGCATGTAATTATATCTAAAACACTATAAATAAGTTAATCCTCAAGTCAATTATTATGTAATTAATCTATTTTTATTTTTTGTAGTAAATAAGCAGAGGTGTGGAACCAAGATAAAATGTCGCCAAAATTGGAGTAAAATAGAGTTTCCGACAAAAAGACAAAAAAAAAATCAACATTGGTCAACTTCGATGAAGATGTGAAATCTAATTACCCATGTCAGTGCTTTGCGAAAATATTTTGTGGTTGTTGAAAAGATGAGAGAGAAAAGAAAAGAAAAAAAAAGGAAAGAAGGAAAATTAGAAAAGAAGAAGTGCAGCTTAATTAGTTGATTAATTGACTGCATAATTAGTTGATTAATTGACTAATTAATCATTCAAAAGATTGGCTGCTCCACCTACATGGCTGCAGGTGACGTGTTCCTCTTTCAATTCTCATTTAATTTATTTTCTCTCTTTGGCCACTCATATGCTGCCACCTCAACTACTTCTTATCATCTTTCCGTTCTCTCCCTGCCACAAATATGATCCCAGCCATATATATATATATATATATATATATATATATATATATGGGAAAAATTCACCAACGGTGTCTGGACACTTAAGGGACTTTCAGAATGATACCTGAACTTACAAAGTTATCAATGTGATACCTGGACTTATTTTTTCGCATCAATGTCGTACCTATGACCAATTTCCGTAACGGCTCCGTGACGGAAATTGGCCGTAGGTATCACATTGATATGAAAAAATGAGTCCAGGTATCACATTGATAACTTTGTAAGTTCAGGTATCATTCTGAAAGTCCCTAAGTGTCCAAACACCGTTGGTGAATTTTTCCCAATTTTGCACGTGAGTCACTTAATGAAGACAAAATGACCGTTTTACCCTCAAATTCTTTCTTTCTTTTCTTTTCTTTTTTTCTTTATTCTTCTTTCTTTCTTTCTTTCTTTCTTTCTTCTTCTTCTTTTCTGGTTTCTTATTCCCCTGATTTGAATCATCAAGATTCAAATCATCTTGCTCGTCCGATTCCCACCTCCGCTGTGTCTCAATCCACCTTCATGCACCACAGATGTTTCTGGTTCCCCTAACTTCAAATCCTATAGCAAATTGAAATTGTGCATTGAGGCTTCACCGCACACTCCGAGTTCATCCCCGCCACCGTCGCCAATGACTTGACCACAACAACCTCCACCACCGCACAACAACGTCATCCTCCGCTGCTTCTCGATTAGGTTTGGGGATAAGGACTGCTTCTTCCTCCACCGCTAGCGAAATCGTGGAGGCTCAAGGCCACATTCTAAGGACCACCGCCCGGAAGGACAGCCACAGCAAGGTTTGCACCACCAAAGGCCCCAGGGATCACAGTATCAGGCTCGTCGCCCACACCGCCATTCAATTCTACGACATGCAGGACCGGCTTGGATACGACCAGCCTAGCAAGGTCGTCTATTGGCCGCGCAGGACACGCAGAACGTGAGCCTCAATTTCTCGATGGTGGATGCTCCGAGTCCTTTGTTTACTAATCGGCGAGGCACAATGGTGGGTAGCAGCGGAGTGGTGAAGCTGGTGAATAAGAACAGCTCGAATTTTCTGCAGGTGAGGATGGTGTTGAGGCCGAAGTTGTTAATCTTTGTCTGCCGAAAATTGCCTCTGATCGAAGTTAGGTTAGAGGCCGAAGTTGTCAGCTAAATCGATGAAGTTGCAGGTGAGGATGGTGTGGAGATGGTGTTGCATGTCGGGAAGAAGGAGAGGATGGAGGGGTGTGATTGGAGCTGTGATTTGAGAGTGCAGGGCTGGCGGGGTCTGAGTTTCTGATCAATGGTGTATAAAAGGGGGTCAGAGGAGAGAACGAGAGTGGTGGTGGTCAAGTCATTGGCGGCGGCGGCGGGGATGAACTCGGAGTGAACGGTGAAGCCTCAATCCACAATTTCAATTTGCTATAGGATTTGAAGTTGGGGGAACCAGAAACATCTGTGGTGCATGAAGGTGAATTGAGACGCAGCGGCGGTGGGAATAGGACGAGCAAGATGATTTGAATCTTGATGATTCAAATCAGGGGAAGAAGAAACCAGAAAAGAAGATGAAGAAAGAAAGAAAGAAAGGAAGAAGAATAAAGAAAAAAAGAAAAGAAAAGAAAGAAAGAATTTGAGGGAAAATCGGTCATTTTGTCTTCATTAAGTGACTCACGTGCAAAATTGGGAAAAATTCACCAACGGTGTCTGGACACTTAGGGACTTTCAGAATGATACCTGAACTTACAAAGTTATCAATGTGATACCTGGACTCATTTTTTCGTATCAATGTGATACCTACGGCCAATTTCCGTCACGGAGCCGTTACGGAAATTGGTCATAGGTACGATGTTGATACGAAAAAATGAGTCCAGGTATCACATTGATAACTTTGTAAGTTCAGGTATCATTTTGAAAGTCCTCCAAGTGTCCAGACACCGTTGGTGAATTTTTCCCTATATATATATATCAAAAAGTCTTGGGTAGGGGCTGCCACGTGGTGGGGCCGTGCGGCCCTCCAATCAAAACTCTCAAATTTTTCCATCTTTTTCGAAACTGTCCTTGATTTTTAATATGCAATACCCAAAATACCCCCCCCTGCTTGGGATCTGATTGGCTTGCCCCACTGCCACGTGGTGCGGGTGCCGTACGTAAGACCTTCTCTATATATATATACCTCACGTCCTCACCCTAGAGGAGATTCTTTTCCTTCAACACACAGCGCCGCGCACCTCGGTACCAAAACAAAGCTTTTCTTTCTAGTTTATTTTTATATTTGAAGGATTACTCAAACAAAGCTTCAAGGATCTATCAAGGAGATTTCTCCTCTATCTACAAGATTTAATATTTGGGTATTTTGTGGGAGTTGTAATTCAAGGCTAGTCATGTTAGCTTTTTAGCTATTTGTGACTATACTTGTTTTCTCTTACACTTCTCTACTCTTTACTATTTGAATTTTGTAGATTTGATGTCTATAATTATGGGTTGTGAGTAATTTTCTTGTTAGGGGTTAGGGTTGTGTCCCTAATCTAAATTTTGTGTAAAAGATGTTTAATTTAATGTAATGATACAATTTTCATATGATGGATGCTTATATCTATTTTTGTTGGGTTAAAATGCATGTCTAGGAGCCTAGTCAACTCTAGGGTGTGTATTTTGAGCATGTCTAGGACGGAGTTAGGGGCTTGACCCCCTCTAATTCCTAAGCTAGAAACCTTCAATTTCGTATTCGAGGGGTTATAAGTATGGTGATTTACACTCGTTGCGTGATTGCGCGGGCGGGTCACTTAGTAGTCTAATTCTTCGATCTCTACGCCTCTGGATGTGAATTAGTGACCCTTGAACCGGCTCTAATTCATGCCAAGTGAGTTCCTACGACCCTTGAACCGGAGTAGGAATACCAAGAAAGGGAATTTCGGTCCTTGAGCCTTGAACCGCCTTGGATACGGCTACTGCCAAAATAGGAAATATGCATCTACATTAGATTAGCTTCCGACACATGAGATTTGGTGAAGGATCCTCCCTAGCACCTGACATTCCCATTTATATTGTTTACACTTTATTAATTTCTGTGCATTTTTATTAGTTGCTTTACATTTCATTACTTTTTGTTATGTTAGAATCAACTCACAAACATTGAACTATTCCACTCATTTGTGCATATCCACCACTAGGCTCTTAGTTTTGATTAGGTTTTGGTGAAAATCAAAGCCGAGCATTGCTAAGGCTTGGTGCCTTAGATTAGTTTTATTTTATTTTATTTTATTTTATTTGTTTTATTTCCTTTATTTGCTTAGTGACTTTAGTTCCGATCACCCAAGGATTGTGGGTTAGCCACTAATCCCCGTGGTACGATAAACTTTGGGCATAATATTTCCCTATCTTGACGATGATACGTACGCTTGCGTACGTGTATCCAAGTCAATGGCGATGTTGCCGAGGATTAGGGTTTAATAGCCTTAATCCCTTGGTGAATCGGTTATTTATGTCACTTTAGCATATTTTTGTTTCTTTGTTATTAAAAAAAATAAATAAATAAAAAATTGGTTGTTTATTTTGTTTGCGTACTCTTTAATTTTATAATTTCTAATTTTTTTTTTTTGTTACTAATCTTACTTTTGGGAACTCATATATAGGTGCATATTTCTTATCATATTGAGTTATGGATCAATGGAGCTATGGATGGGAAGACACAAGGGGATATGAGCAAGAAAGTTTCTATGGTGGAGATCATCAAGTGTGGAATTCTCATGCGATCGGTTCTGTGTCTTCTTGCAATGAAACTTGTGCTTTGTGTAATTCTCTGTGGCATTCATCTTTTGAGTGCTCTTTGAGATTTGAATGCCCAAATTTTATGCAAGAGTGTGAGTACAAGATGGACATGTATCAAGAGACATTTGTACCCGACGCATATCCACAAGATGAAGCTTATGAGCCTAGGAAGGAATTCGTTGAAGGACTACTAGCTCAATTGCAAGCCTCCAGAGATCTTTTACAAGGCTCTCAAGTTAGGATTTCACAACAAACCATGGTGTCCAAAGGATATCCTCATAAGCAAGCGTATGAGTCTAGGAAGCCTTCTCTTGAAGAATTGCTAGCTCAATTGCAAGCGTCCCAAGCTCGATTGCAAGCTTCTCAAGAAATACTTATACATACCAATGAGCAACTTGAGACTAGTCTTGCACAAGAGCCACCCTTCACCATGTATGAGCATGAATCTTTCTTTGACCAAGTGGAGCCTATTTCAAGAGAAGAAGTGTATATAGAGCATCTTGAGCAAGAATCCTTTATGCAAGATGAAAATGATGATAGTGATGTTGATGTACAAGAAATTGAGCTTGGTTATGAAAGTTTCAATGCAAGTGGGGTGAGAGACTACACTTTGGAGGAATGGGTACAATATTGGAAATCTAAGCTTCCAAATGAAGGGGAGATACTTGAAGATGATTCCGAAGGGGAGGATGACTTGTCTAGTGAGGAGGATGCGGAATTTGAAGTTATACACCATAATCCCTTGTTCATTGAGGAGGATGCGGAGCTTGAAGTGATACACCATAATCCCTTATTCATTGAGGCCGATATTCCCATGGAGGAAGAGAGTCTTTCACTAGCTTGTGATGATGAAGAAATTGAAGAGCTAAAGACTTTCTCTCCTCCCACATCCAAAGTGATCCTTCATGAGCTTCCCAAGGTGGAGAGTAGAACATTGAGCACTTATGTTTTTAATGAGAGGATTGGGATCAAGGTACTTTTACCTCCCAATCCATCATTAAGTGGCCAATGTTTCTACAATGAGGTGATGGATTGGAAAAGAAATGGAGCACTTGCACTCACCCTTTCCCATCACTCTCAAGAGGTTCTACCACCTATTGTTCCTATGAGCATCATTTCTACACCGCTTGAGAAGGAGAAGTCAAGGTTGGCTCCTATAAGAACAATTATGAAGAAGAGGAAGATTAAGAAGCTTCATTTTCGGGAACCAATTGGAACATTCATGGATAGTTCTTGGTCTTGTCTCTATGATACATCAAGGAGTCCCTTATCCCCAAACAATAGGGTGGTCGTACTTGAGAAGTATCCACCTTGACAAGATTATGTTCTATATGGACTGGCAATGAAGTCCTTAAACAAAACGCTTGCTAGGGAGGCAACCCTAGCACATCATCGGTAGTTTTTATTTCTTAGTTTATTTTTGTTGTGAATAAAGATTTTGAGTAATTTTTGGGAGGATTGGGGGTGTCCGGCGTTGGAAATGTGAAGGAGAATTAATTTGGTAGTGAGCAGTTTCTGTCCTGAAAATTCAGTTGAATTTGGGTGACTATAGCTTCCATTCTACATGCTATTTTGAGCTGAAATTTTTTGGAGCTATTTGTCTATATGTCTACTATCTTATGCCAAAATTTGAACCACTTTAAGTAACTGGAGTTCTATTTATTTAATGGTCAATGCATGAAGTTTATAACAGAGGCAGCTACTGTAGAGTGACTTTGGGAAGTTACACCTTCTACATCCTAAGCAATTTGGAGCTAAAAATTTTCAGAGATGTATTTTCTCATGTCCTCTATATGAAGAAGAAACAGTTTTTGATTTGAACCTTCTTAGCTTCAGATATAGTGTTCCAAGTAACAGAGGTCAGAAACAGGGCACAGCAGAAACTGCAGAACAGATCAGTGAGTTTGGAGGCCAACGATGTTTGATTCAGATATGATATTTCAGTGAAATTTTACCTTCATATATATTCATGAGTCTACTTTCGTATCCAGTTAGTCTCACCCTCTTTGCACCTATGGAGCTTCAGATATTACAGTTTTGGTGACTAAGGATCAGCAGAAAACTTCATGACAGATTGGCAAGTTTGACCAGCTTTAATTTTCATTTCAATTGGAGATAGGTGGATAACTTTATATGGATAGAAAGCTCTCTGAGTCTACTTTCCATTTCAAGTGACCTCACCTGATTATCACTTTCTCAGTATGAGATATGGGCATTTGAAGATAGAAAGGTCATTGCAGGAAGTTTTATGCACTCACTAGTTTGTGTTCACTCGGGGTGGTTGGACTTCTTGCACTTCAATTCTTCAATGGAGGTCATTACAGGGATGTTGTGAGGTGTATTGGAGGTGACCAAGCCTATGATTTCAATGGAGGATCTTTGTCCTTATTCTTTGGTGACCTATTTGTGACGCATTGCTCTTTGGACACATGTATTTCTCAATGGAGTTGATCTTTTCATGAGCACCTAGAGCTATTATGGAGTATACGTAAAGGAAGTCAAGGCCTTGTGTCTTGAGGTTGGTGTCTCATATTAGTCTTCTCCAAGGATCGTGAGCAATGGAGGGTCGACAAAGGGGGTTTTCCGTAACTTTACTCCGCATTTAGTTTTTTATTTTCATGTTAATTTTTGTGCTTTCGCTCGGACTTCACTCTCATGCCTAAATCCAACACGGATTTAGCTTTCGAGCTCACTTTACAACATTGAGGACAATGTTGGTTTTAAGTGTGGGGATGAGGGCTCGGGCGCCTATGAAAAAAAAAAACGGAATTATTTTTTTTTAGATTAGCTTTTTGTAATTATATATTAGTGGTTAATGCCTTTTTCCAACCCCAATGACGAGCCATGGACTTAACTTGTTATGATTGTGGATAGATTAAGCATGATCTAGGACTTTGAATTTGTTTTGTGATTGAGTGTATATGTGATCTATGCTTGATTATATGAGTGCACATAGCCTATGTTAGGTTCGTTCATCATAGTTAGAGAAGCATATAGATTATTCGATTAACTTGCATGCCTTATTTGTGAGCTTTTGTGCCTATATCTATAGTGTATGCATCGTTCATTCACTTATTCTTTCATGTGTGTACAATTTCATGACATTGCGTATCTAGAACTTGCTTGAGACCTCTCGAGGCTATTTTTAGCTTGCGACATGATATAAAGGATTGAGACATTAGGACTATATACCACCATGGCCAAAGAAGCATATGCCCAAAGATATTTACCACTAGATTGCCACTTTGAGCCTATGTATATATTTAGCCTTTTTGTTCATTTGCACCACAAATTCCTACCTATCCTATACACTTTTATCCTACCCTTCCATGGTAGTTGGTGAAGCGATTCGAGAGAATGACTTTATGTTTGAGTGCTTCAAAAGAAAGAAAAAGTCAAAAGTGTGAGGTTACAAAAGAATAAGTGTGGAGGTGAGTGATTTTGTATAGAAAAGAAAGTTTCGAAAGAGTTCCAAAAAAAGAAAAAAAAAAAAAGAAGAAGTGGTGAAAATTAAAAAAAAACAGTTCAAAGACAAAAGTGATTGAAAAAAAAAAATTAGCTAGTATTATTTTTGTTTATAGCATAGTTTAGTTAGCGGGTTGTACATTGGGATTAACGTGAGTGACTTAGCATTCGAAAGCAAAAGTCATATATCTCTACAAGAGAGAGTTGCTTCACGGGCTTCCATGGGCTTTATATTTTCCTATCCTTCATTTCTTATAGCCACTTGCCCTTAGCCCCATTACAACCAAATAAAAGACATCTTGATCTTGAATGTTGTGGGCTACCAAGCCGAGATGAGATTGAAGAGCAAGCATATGGCGGTGCATGTTGTGAAATTGCTTTTGAGTGAAACACATATAACCCCTAAAACTTTAGCGGTAATATTTAGTGAACCTATGTGAGTTTAGTGGGTTATGTCAGGTCTTCTACGTGCCTATTTGATTATGGTGGACTGATTTGACACGTGGTCAACACATGCATATACTTGAGCATCTATTACATGTGCTTTTTAATTGCCTCACAAATTCAAAAATCTTATGTTGTGCTTACATCTACTTCATGGTCATATACATAATTAGTTCTCCGAGGGTTATGGTTGGAAAGGCTAATACTACACTATTTTTATGTTTGTGAATTAGTAGATTTTTGGATTAGATTTCATTTAGTTTGCTTGAGGACAAGCAAAGTTCAAGTGTGGGGGTGTGATTACACGCATTTCTATGCATGTAATTGTATCTAAAACACTATAAATAAGTTAATCCTCAAGTCAATTATTATGTAATTAATCTATTTTTATTTTTTGTAGTAAATAAGCAGAGGTGTGGAAACAAGATAAAATGTCGCCAAAATTGGAGAAAATTGGAGTTTCCGACAAAAAGACGAAAAAAAATCAACATTGGTCAACTTCGATGAAGATGTAAAATCTAATTATCCATGTCAGTGCTTTGCGAAAATATTTTGTGGTTGTTGAAAAGATGAGAGAGAAAAGAAAAGAAAAAAAAGGAAAGAAGGAAAATTAGAAAAGAAGAAGTGCAGCTTAATTAGTTGATTAATTGACTGCTTAATTAGTTGATTAATTGACTAATTAATCATTCAAAAGATGGGCTGCTCCACCTACATGGCTGCACGTGACGTGTTCCTCTTTCAATTCTCATTTAATTCATTTAATTTATTTTCTCTCTTTGGCCACTCATATGCTGCCACCTCAACTACTTCTTATCATGTTTCCCGTTCTCTCCCTGCCACAAATATGATCCCAGCCATATATATACACCTCACGTCCTCACCCTAGAGGAGATTCTTTTCCTTCAACACACAGCGCCGCGCACCTCAGTACCAAAACAGAGGCAGCCCTTTTGGGCTGCTCTCTTCCCCATCTCCCTCCACCATTTTTCCTCTTTTCTTTCTAGTTTATTTTTAGATTTGAAGGATTACTCACACAAAGTTTCAAGGATCTCACTACAAGAGAAAATAGCAAAAGCGAGGAATTTCATTGTGACAACCCAAAATTTGTCGCAAAAACTTGGCAAATACGAGGAAATTTCAGTTGTCGCACATAATTCCATCAGCGACAACCAATTTGTCGCATAAAGTAGGAATTTGCGAGAAATTGACAGTTGTCGCCCATATGACACTATGCGTCACCCAATTCCTCGCAAAATGTTAATTAGGCGACAATTTCTACCAATTATCGGTTAATGTTTCTGTGACAACTTTAACTTCCTCCCACAAGATTAATTAGGCGACGACTTTTATGGATTGTTGCTTAATGTTTATGTGACAACTAGATTTCTGTCACTGAAGACTGATTTAGTGACCACTTTTGTGAGCTGTCGGTTAATAATTATGTGACAATCTTACCTTCCTCGCTGAAAATCAATTTGGCGACAACTTTATTGGGTTGTCACTTAATGTTTATGTGACAATTTGAATTTCCTCGCTGAAAATCAATTTAGCGACAACTTTATTAGGTTGTCATTTAATGTTTATGTGACAATTTGAATTTCCTCGCTGAAAATCAATTTGGTGACAACTTTATCGAGTTGTCGTTTAATGTTTATGTGACAATTTCAGTTTTCTCATTGAAAACTAATTAAGCGATGACTTCTACTAGTTGTCGGTGAATGTTTATGTGACAACTTCAATTTTCTCGTAAAAGACCAATTAAGCGACGACTTTTACAGGTTGTCGCTTGATGACTATGTGACAACCTAAACTTCCTCACTGGAAACCAATTAGGTGACAACTTCTACGAGTTGTCGGTTAATGTTAATATGACAGCTTTAATTTTCTCGCAAAAGACCAATTAGGCAATGAGCTCAGTTGGTTGTCGCTTAATATTTATATGACAACTTGAAATTCATCGCTAAAAACCAATTAGGCGACGACTTCTATCAGTGGTCGATTAATATGTATGTGACAACTTTAATTTTCTTGCAAACGACCAATTAAGTGACAACTTGTACAGGTTTCTCTTAATATTTGTGTGACAACTTAAACTTCCTCGTTGAAAATCAATTAGAGAACGACTTGTATGTGTTGTCGGTTAATGCCTATGTGATAACTTTAATTTTCTCACAAAAAATAATTAGGCGACGACTTCTACAAGTTGTCACTTAATGATTATGTGGCGGATTTGGGTAAGGAAAATTCCCCCAAGGTGAATCTGTATAAGTAGAAATCCCCACAAGACAAACATGGGTGAGGAATAATCCCCTCAAGGAAAATTTAGGTGAAGAGAATTCCCCTTGAAGCAATCTCAGTAAAGAGAAATCCCTTCAAGGCAAATATGAGTGAGACTAATAAATTGAATATTTCTATAAAAAAGATATTTTCCAAAATATTCTCATAAGGTGTTTTATCTTGATGACCCGAAATTGGTTGAACGTTAAAAACCAATGGTACTAGCATGATCCTTATGTGCTATCAAAACAAGCCCATAAGGTGTTTTATCTTGATGACGTGAAATTGAGACATCCTTGGAAAGTTGTCCGGAAGATTCAATATAGGCACTTGTGGGATGTTCCAGAAAGAAAAGAAGATGAAGATCTTGTAGACCATGATAATGACCCTGGTGTCGAGGACGACGACACTAGTGTATGGGAGGTTCACGTAGAAGATTATGAAACTAGTACATCCTTGTGCAGACATGATGTCGAACCTAAAACTATTATCATCAACAACACAAATAAAGAAAGACTGTAGCAGATGACAGTGGTTTTATTGACGATGATTCTACGGATGATGATCTTATGTTGGAGCATACTAGAGCTCTTGGTGAAGAACAATTACTGGGCGACCATAGTGACACAAATAGTGACTCGATTTATGAGCTGTTATTTGAATTTTTTTCAGGCTTTCCATAATTTTTTTTTTTTTTTAAGAATGTGGCTTTTCATATTAATATTTAGTAGACAAGATGAAAAAAGATATAGTTTAGTATTTTTCTTAATAATTTTGTGGTTTTTATTGTCTTTAAATAAAATCGTGTCCAGTTTATACACACACACACACATATAGAGGGCTTTCACTAAATGATCCCTTTTTTTGGTCTTTTATAGGGATAGGTATTATACCAACTTTTCGATCATATTTTCACATCTTAACCGTTCAGTTTTTAGATCCTAATGTATAGATCACTTCTGCAAATTTCAGCCAAATTGGTGATCGTTAAGGCATCTAAACTGCAATTTACACGAACGGACCGAATCTGTCGAACTGAAAACCGTTCGTGTTTATAATGGTAAATTGCAGTTTTGGATGCCTTAACGATCATCAAATTGGCTGAAAATTTGTAGAAGTGATCTATACATTAGGACCTAAAAACTGAACGGTTGAGATGTGAAAATATGATCGAAAAGTTGGTCTAATGCCCTATCTCTAGAAATGGCCAAAAAAAGGAATCCCTCATTAGAAGGGCCCTGTATATATGTATATATATATATATATATATTGTTAGGTAGATATATATAGAAATTAATTATACTTGTTATCAGTATTAATTAAGCAAATAGTGCTTATGGTTAAATCGTAATTTAAAAAATAAAGCAATGAACATGGGAGTTGTTCTTCCTTGAACGTGGAAGAATTTCTCTCAAACTGTTTTGAAGTTTTTTTTTTTTTTTTTTTTTTTTTTGAGGTATTAAAAGATAAGAACAAAAATTATCAATAAAAAACAAACTCTAAATATACTCCCTCTGTGTACCGCCAAGATCTAGGGTTTGTTCGCACTAGAATCAAAGGATATGGCTCCAGCTCCGATGAGGAGGAGGAAGAGGACCAAGCAGAGGAGAAAGGCCAAGGCTGGTAAGGAGGAGGAGTGAGTCTCCACGCTTATGAAAATTTTAATTTTGAATTGTAGTTGTCTTGCAGTGGATATTAATTTGGAGAGGTACTGTTATCACTAACTTTTATCACTATTTTAGACAAAAAGAAGTTGAGGCCTCGGAGCGTGAGATTGCGGATCTGAATCTGGGCGACAAGAGCAAGACTCATGGTATGCTTGTTCCATAATTATGAAGATATCAATCTAATTATTGTTATGATTTCGATGACTACGGTTTTGGCTATATGTATTTACTTTTTTGTCAAATCATTCTTATCCTTCAAATGGATCGAAGAGTTGAATTTCTTCCAGTTCTTCTCTCGTCCAGGCGCCACGCTCATAGAAATCTTCATCACGCTATCCTTCCTGTTCTTCTCTCTCGAACAAGCGCGAAAATTAGGCGGAATTTTGAGAGAAAAGAGAGGAGTTAGGACTCTTCTCAAACCAAAAGAGATGGACGACAATATAAAAGGGAACAAAGCCGCCTCATTAGAACTTCAACTTCTCTGTTCAATCTTCATCTCGAAGGGTCTGTTGCAAACTGTCAAGTTTTTTCCTTTCTTTCTAGGTTTTGGTTTGTATTGGTTCTGACTTTTTGTTTATTTGTTTTCAGTTCTTTCTCCTTAACTGACGTTGCTGGTAACAGCTTTCTCTATCTCTTTCTGTAATCTTTCTTTTGTTTCTTGATTTTGATATTTGATTCTTTCTTTTTTGTGGAATTGCATATTGAAGGTTTTAGGACCAAACACATCCACCAAAATGGTACATTTCTCTTATTTTCTGATTTAGATCTACCCAAGTCTCTTGGCAGCTTCTTGATGTTCTGTTTCTTGCTATATACTATGTTTTAGTAATCATAGTATCGCATTGATCTTTTTGCTCCCTACTGTAGGAATCTCATTCTTTGATGTTCTGTTTCTTTTTCAATTAAGGTTTTATTATGTCTACTATGCCTTGTCAATTCACCTTGCAGATGACAGAAAAACTGCATATTTAACTACAGAGTCGAAAAGTGTATGAAAATCAATATTTCACATTCAATTGGTCGGAGAAACGCAATCCGGCAGTGTAATTATTCTTTCTTTCGATTCAATTGGTGATAGCTGGCTGGAATTCCAGATTCCTTATCTCCCTTTTTAGTCTTCTTCTTATTTCTTGTTATATAAAATCTGAATTATTAGTGCAATTTTGACTCACTCAATCTCCACCCACATGCATGTCCTTCTGTTTGTCTGATCTGGATTATCACAAGCAAATCTTCAGTTCTTTTCTTTAAACCCTAGTCTGTGCATAATTGACTTTAGATTAAAAGCTTATTATGCCTCTTGTCTATTAACATGAATGGTTTGTAGAATAGCGTGGGAGCTACACCGCCTAGCCTATACTCTCTGTTCCAATTGCTTAAGGTTTGGTCTTTTATGAATTTTTATTTTTATTTTTTCCAAATTTTGGTGGTTCTCATTTTCTGCTGCGTACCAGGGTAAAGTATCCATGTTTTTCAAGTTTCATTTTCCTTGTTATGAGTGTTCTGTCCCATTCCTTTCTTTTCTTTTTGATGTTGCTGTTACTAGTTTGTAAGGTAAACTCCTTTAACTCGAAGAGAAGTTTTCGAATGTTTTAGGTACAGGCCGGCCTAGTTCTTTATGTAACTATCATGATGGTTTTTCCTTAAATTTTCTTACTGTTTATAGATGCTTATTGGTCTTTCTTTCCTTCACTGCTACCTAGTTCATTTGTTCTTGCAAGAAGTTCAGTTCCACAAACACTTGATGATCTTTATATTGACCAAGATCTACATGTCTATGGTAGACAAGGTATTTAGACCTTAATTTCCTTCTCTTTTTGTTACAAACATGCCTCTGCTTATGTAAAGTGTGGAAGATGATTTACCCAACAGTGAAGAAGATGATATCTTTGGAAGAGATGAAGACGATGTCTAAAACAATGGAGACAATTCGGAAACAGAGGATTTGGAAGAAGATTTGTGATTCATAAATTCATTTTCAGTAATTTTTGGTTTAGGATTAAGCTAGTCTTGGCAAACAATTTTTCTTTTTATTAGCTATTATTATTTTTGTTAGAATTTTTGTAAACTCTATTTAATTTATGATTTAATAAGTCTTCGATTATTATATTTAAATTAATTTTTTTAAATATTTAAATTATTTTAAAAATAAATAAATAAATAATTATTAAATGAGAAAAACAATACAACCTCATTTAAAGTCATTTGCAACAACAATTATTCTTTTGCATACGTTGCGAATCATTATATGCAACATTATATGCGACCTAACGTATTATTTTTATCAACAAATATTTAATCTTGCATTTTATATTTTCGACAACTATGTCGATTTGACATATAAAGATATTGGCAACAATTCAAAGTTATCGTAAAAAGGCTAAATTTCTCGCTTAATTAAATATGCGACGACTTTGGATTGTCGCAACCAGTTGTCGCCTTATGTGTTTTACTGATTGTCAAAAGCGACAAAATTACACGGTTTTTATTTTTGCAATATGCGACGCCATTAGTTCCTCAACGAAATTATAGGAGACAAACAAGAAGCCTCGCATATCGTTTTCTACAACAAATACATATGTGTCACATATTAATCTATGCAACAAAAATGAAACCTCGCAGTTATTTTTTGCAACAAAAAAAAGTCTAGCATATAAATTTTTTATCAAACATATAAACCTCGGATATAGAATATGCAACATAAACGAGGTCTCATATATTAGAAATTGTAACAAATATAAAGTCTCGCTTATAGCATTCTGTAACGCACTCACTTGTCTAGCAAGATGTCATATGCGAGGAACGAATTGCGTCACTTATTGAAAATGCAACAAACATCCAATCCCCGCATATGAAATATGCGACGTAAACAAAGCCTCGTATATTAAAAATAGTAACAAGTATAATGTGTCGCATATAGTTTTTGGTAACATACTTGTGAGACGTCTCACAATTTGTGATATGCGAGGAACCAATTACGTCGCATATTGAAAAAACGACAACCGTGTAATTTCGTCGCTTTTGACAATCAGTAAAACACATAAAGCGACAACTACTTGCGACAACCCAAAGTCGTCGCATTTTCAATTCAGCGAGAAATTTTGACTTTTTACGACAGCTTTGGGTTGTCGCCGATGACATTTTCTCTTGTAGTGTCTATCAAGGAGACTTCTCCTCTATCTACAAGATTTAATATTTGGGTATTTTGTGGGAGTTGTAATTCAAGGCTAGTCATGTTAGCTTTTTAGCTATTTGTGACTATACTTGTTTTCTCCTACACTTCTCTACTCTTTACTATTTGAATTTTGTAGGTTTGATGTCTATAATTATGGGTTGTGAGTAATTTTCTTGCACTAAACACAAAAGGTGTCCAACACATTTTGGAGTTCGTTTACTATGAAAATAAAATATGTTAATACAGAGGACAGGAAGAAAAACAAAACTGAAACAGATTTGAGATTGGTTGCGATATCAAGATGATGAAACTAGCTAGGAAGGAAGTATCCACCCCCAATAATCACACACAACCCACTTTGTCCAATTTACTACCAATTAACTTAGTTGAAGACGCTCAGGTTGGCTCGGTACTCTTGAACACAACCTATTATCCTTTCTTACTTTGTATGCTAGGCAGGAATTGCTCTACGCCTAGACTGCTCCCAAGCAATGCAACCTAAAGGTACGTTTATTAGATTAAACATGTCGATATCATTAAGTTTGAACTTGATGACTCATTCCAACCATTCAAATCGAGCCATTTGTCCATATTAAGTTGGAATATGAAGTACAAACTCGTTCTCGGGTTTCTCGGTGTGATTCGGGTCTCGAAACATAAATTTCCGTTCAACCTCAAATTCACGTGCAGTCTGACCTTCTTGTACTAAATCGCCATAACTTCTTATAGAAAAATGTTATTGACAAGCCATAAAAAAATCTGAAAACTAGACATTCAAGGCTTTCCATCACTATAAAGATCAACATCTGGTTTATCGTGAGCTGGTCTCAGTGCTCTGTTGAAATTGACTGATCTGCACAGGCAGATTTGCTGATATGGCCTTTCAATCCCTCTTTTGCTTCTTTTCTCCTTCTTTTGCCCGAAATACCTATAAAACAAATAAAAAAAGTAAATAAATAGAAAATACACTAAACTAACAAAGAAAGTATAGAGACTAACGTTATCAACATCGCATAATTATGCTCCTATCAAAGTCTTGGAGAATATTTTTGAAAGAATTACATACCATCAGGACCAATTGCTTTGGTCTTGTTGTCAGGGCCTTTCATTTCTTATCTGAAATCTAAAGTGTCTTTAACATAATGAGTGGAGAGTTACATCAACTAGCCTATTACCTTATTCATTATTTGTTTCAGTCAACAAGTTTTCACCGACCGCATTACTCTCCAAATTTCTGGCTTTCATATCCGGCCAGTTCTTGAAACCTGATCTATGCAGGGGTATTAGGATACATCCGAAACATGGTATGTAATTCGGCAATCTCAGTATCGTCTAGCATCTCTGAATATAGCAATTTAACCTTTGGTCTCTTGCTTCTGCTTTATGTCGATAACTATTGTCAATTTATCAATAATACAGCATTAATTTACATAAATCTTCTTTGTGTCAGTTTGCAGAATTAAGTAGACAAAGTCTTGACTTTGTTCAATATCCCCCATATATATGCTTACTAAATTGAACAATCTGATCCATTTTCACTTATTTATTTATTATTTGGTCTGAATTACCTAGTATTCGATCATCAAGCTCGATCGTTTGCT
Source organism: Rosa chinensis (assembly GCF_002994745.2). Taxonomy (NCBI): domain Eukaryota; kingdom Viridiplantae; phylum Streptophyta; class Magnoliopsida; order Rosales; family Rosaceae; genus Rosa; species Rosa chinensis. The sequence continues at coordinate 52,353,396 of NC_037089.1, read as the reverse complement.
CGATCTGTACATTAATTTTCCTTAATTTTCTAAGATGTTGTCCCTGTATATCTCCTAGAGTTGCACAAATATTATGTAAGGTACATCTAGTTTAGTTTTAAGTAGTAGCCGCACCGGTTTCTACATTAAATCTAGTTTAGTCCTTAATTTTATGGAAATAATTTTATTTCAATCTCCAAATGATCGAACTTCTCTCACAACTTGTATCTGAACGTAATCATCATTTGCAGAACGAGTTAGGTATCAATTAAGTTTCAAGTCTTCTTCAAAGCACCTTCTGTGTGGTTAATTGTTGTGCAACTTGATTGCACTTGACTTTAACTGTGGATCGGTTCAGCCAGACAGCCAGTACGTTTTGCAAATCTCAATTTGCATTTCTGAGTAAATATACTCAAATCTTGCTTCTTGTTTTAGGACATGAGAATTGGAGAGATACTTATATCTTGCTTCTTGCATTTTTCAATTTGCATTTCGCTGAGTAAATATACTCAAATCTTGGTTCTTGTTTTAGGATATGAGAATTGAGAGATTGATGAGAGAATTCTGTGTTCCACTATTGATAATAGGAGCTCTATATATAGTGATTACAAAGTACATATTCTAATGATACAAGGAAAACTATTCCGAATAGGACTAGGAATTCTAGAACATTCTCTCCTATTACAATCATAGAACTAATGCTAGTTTGACAAGGCACACTAAATGTTAACATTCTTCAACACTCCCCCTTATGCCACTCAAACTTGGTGGTGACGCTTCGATCGTTGCCTCGTTTAAAACCTTGCTTGAGTGAAAAATCCTATGGGACAAAAACTACCTCGAGGAGGAGAAAAGGAGTACAACACGTCCTTCACTCTTCGAGATCGAACATGTAGACATCATACCTCCCCCTAATGTCGATATCTCCCCCTGATTTCTATAATCATGGGAGTTCGAATAACTTTCTCAATCCAATGCTCTTCACATGTTTCTTGAAAGTGGATTTAGGTAACAACTTAGTGAATAAGTCTGTTACATTATCCTGTGATCGGATTTGGTTCACCTCAATCTTTGGAAGTGATTGTTATTGCTTATTATAAAATAATTTAGGCGATATATGCTTGTTGTTGTCGCCCTTGATGAAACCCAACTTCATTTGTTTAATACAAGCTACATTATCCTCATAAATGCATGTAGGTTCATTTTTGGTAAACTTCAAACCACAAGTTCCTAGAATATGTCTAATTATAGACCTTAGCCATATGCATTCGCACACGACTTCATGTAGAGCAATAATCTCTGCATAATTTGAGAAAGTCGCAACAAGATTCTATTTTGTAGACCTCCAAGATATCGCAGTGTTTCACATGGTAAAGACATAACCTATTTGGGAGCGACCTTTATGAGGATCAGAGAGATATCCTGCATCAGGAAAACCCATCAAAACATCATTGTCATTTCGATGGAGGGGAGGAGTGGGGACGCCGACGCTGGCTACTTGTCCGGTTATGGTATTATGGATGGCGACTTCTTGCCTTCTGGGATCCGATCCCATACTTCTGTCATTCCTTTTCTCTCTGTAGGGATAAAACAAACCCATATCAATCGTACCTTTTAAGTAACAAAATATTGTCTTTACACCAATCCAATGGCAGCGTGTTGGCGCAGAGCGATGTCTAGCTAACAAGTTCACTGCGAATGAGATGTCCGGTCTTGTGCATTGAGCTAAGTACAATAATGCGCCTATTTCACTTAGATAAGGTACTTTGGCCTCTAATAGCTCTTCGTCCTCATCCTTTGGACGAAATGGATCTTTACCAGGCTCAAGACTACGACCAATCATGGGAGTACTCACAGGCTTTGTTTTATCTTCATTAATCCGCCTTAGAAATTTTTTAGTATATATACAGACTGATGGATCAAAATCCCATCACTACTGTGCTTGAGTTCTAAACCAAGATAAAATAGTGTTTTCCCAATATCTTTCATCTCAAATTCGAATTTCAAGTACTTAGCAGTTTCGTTTAACTCATGTAGAGTTCCAATTAGGTTCATGTCATTGACATAAACTGCTACAATTGCAAATCCGAAACTTGTTCTTTTAATGAACATGCATGGGCATATTTCATTGTTAATATATCCCTTCCCAATCAAGTAGTCACTTAGACGGTTATACAATATCCGTCCGGATTGTTTCAATCCATATAGTGAGCGTTTTAATCTTACAGAAAACGCGCTCCGTGGTTTAGAGCCACTTGATTTGGGTAATTGAAGTCCATCTGAAACCTTCATATATATCTCCGAATCTAGATCCCCATGGAGATATTCTGTAACCACATCCATAAGCTTCATGTCAAGTTTTTTGGAAACTACCAAACTGACAAGGTAGCGGAACATAATGACGTCCATTACGGGAGAATATGTCTCCTCGTAGTCGATTCCAAGGCATTGTGAGAAACCTTGTGCCACAAGGCGGGCTTTATATCTAACAACCTCATTTTTCTCATTACGCTTTCTAACAAAGACCCATTTATGGCCAATAGGTTTTACATTTGGGGGTGTCTGCGTTATAGGCCCAAATACCTGTCTCTTTGTTAGTGAATCTAATTCAGCCTGGATCGCATCTTTCCATTTAGGCCAATCCGCTCTTCGTTGACATTCTTCAACTAAGCGAGGTTCAATATCATCATACTCTATAATACCTTTTGCAACAGAATATGCAAAGGCATCATCAATAGTAATAGAGTTTCTATTTATCGTCTCATGTACACTAGTGTAATTCATGAAGATCTCTCTATTCTTTGGAATTGGTTCTGACATTGGAGCGTCCCTCAATGATGTCTCTTGGACATAACCATAATCCGGAATATTCTCATGAGACATATTATTTATATTGATGATTAATGGATAGTTTTGTGCTAAACTCACTTTCTTTCTTGGGCAAGAATCCATCGAACCTTTGTAGGGAGGTCGGCCTTAGCCACAACGCCATCTCCAGTAGGGATGGCAGCGCCGTGCCTTACTACCCTAGTCCTCCACTTTTGGGGATATCTATCCTTACAGGCACGTTTGCAGCAGGTATGTGTAATCTCATCACTTTAGCGATATCAGAAAATGCATCAGGCATCGATTTTGCTATGTTATGATGATAGAGAATTCTCCGCACTTCAATTTCGGACTGTGTGGTTCGGAGATCAAGATGAAACAAAGTGGGGACAGGCCTCGACAATTCCTGTCGTTTCTATTGAACATTTATGTTCTTATCTCCCCCTAACGATGGGAAGACTATCTCATCAAAGTGACAATCTGCAAATCTAGCGGTAAAGAGATTGCATGTCAAGGGTTCTAAGTAGCAGATGATAGTTGGAGAGCCATATCCAACATAAATACCTAATCGTCTTTGGGGACCCATTTTAGAGCGCTATGGCGGCGCAATTGGCACATAAACTGCACACCCAAATATTTGTAAGTGTGAGACATCAGGCTCATAACCAGTCACCATCTGGGACACAGAAAAGGGTTGAGTGGCAGTGGGCCTAAGAAGAATAAGTACAACTGCCTGCAATATTGCATAGCCCCAAGCAGAAATAGGAAGATTGGTGCACATAACCAATGCTCTAGCAACCATTTGTAGTCGTTTAATAGCTACTTCTGCTATACCATTTTGGGTGTGAACATGAGGAACTAGATGTTCAACTTCAATCCCAATGAACATGCAATACTCATCAAAAGTTTTTGATGTAAACTCTCCAGCATTGTCAATTCTTATAGACTTAATAGAGTGATCAGGGTGGTGAGCCCTTAACCTAATAATTTGTGCTAGGAGTTTAGTAAATGCAGCGTTCTTGGTGGACAATAGCATGACATGTGACCAGCGTGTCGATGCATCAACCAACACCATAAAATATCTAAATGGTCCGCAAGATGGTTGAATAGGTCCACAAATATCACCTTGGATTCTTTGCAAGAATTGTATGTTTTCTTTAGTGTCCTTTGCATAGGATGGTCTCAATCCTAACTTTTCTAAAGAGCAAGATTTGCAGAACGAATGATGGGCTTTAGAAAGAACCAATGAGGATTTTGGTTGAGCCATGAAGTCACAATTGACTTTAGAAGTAGAAAAAGGACTCAAAGAAGGGTCCATGGCTGCAGGGGCTAGACGGCGTCGGCCTTAAGTGGTCAGTCTTGCACACTCTTATCGCCGTGAGGCCCAGGTGCATCTCCTCGAACCAATTTTTGGTTCTTACTTCTCTTTGTTCTAAAAAATGGATGTCCGTGTGAAGTCTTTAATATATGGATCATCATATCACGACTTGGGTGTCTCAAAAGGTCATGTCAAAGTCTGTATGTGTCGGAATCTCATAAGTCATCTCTCATGACATGGTTGGATTCAATAATTCAAATAGCAGTTGCATACAACCCACTAGAACGACACATAAGTTTCTCTCGTTTATGTCTGTAGTCATTAAAGGTGATGAAAAAGAACTCTTGTCCATTCTCACAATGTGTTTCCACATGAAAACCATTGACTCTTATATCTTTGAAACTCAATAGCGTTCTTCCTACCCTAGGAGCATAAAGAGCTTCGGTGATATTAATAATTGTGCCATTTGGCAACATAAATTGGGCTAGTCCTCTACCATGGATCAACTGTGATGATCCAACCATTGTAGTAACAGAAGAACGAGTAGGCGTCATCCATAAGAAAAGTCGCCTATTTCAAAGTATAGTATGTGTGGTTGCACTATCCATGAGGCATTCTAGCTCTCCGGGAAACATACTGAAAAATAATAAAGTTCAAAATTAAAATATGTCCAAGACATTCAATTAAAATAAATGGATACTTTATTAATAATAGCCAATGATTACATCAAAGTTTCTTGACCAAAATAGAATTCAAAAGAAAAATCAAACGTAAACAAGTTGTAGTCACTCAATCCGTTCAGTAACTCCAATTTGGTTATGACCAGGTAAGGTAAGGTGAGATTTTGGTAGAGCTATGCTCACTTTTAAAACTGTTCTCTTAGTTCAAACTAGGCCTGGGCACGGGCCGGGACCGCATGCCAATTTGTTAGGCCCGGGACCAAGCCCCTTTTTTTCGGGCCGAGCTCAAATAATGTTCAGTTATAGGGACCATGAAGGACCGGACCAAATAGGCCCAGGCCGGTCCTACCGGGTTTTCGAGCCCAAAAGTCAAATTTTGTTTACCTTCATTTTCAGATTTTATCCATAGTTTCATCATGTTTCTGATTTTCTGGGTTTAGAAGAAGAATATAAAATCATACAAGTTACAAACTAAGCTACAAAATAAAGAGAATAACATCCAAACTTCATAGCTTCTTCATCACCACCCTTAGACTGGTTGGAAGCCACCACCATCTCGTCCCCACAAACTGGTGAAATTGCAGCTGCTTTGGGTTCCATTATTAAAGACCCAAAGTGATAAAGAGAGGCTTCAGATTATACAACAGTAGAACAAAGAAGAAATAACATGCAGAACCCTTGAGCAATAAATAAAATCATATTAAAGAACTGAAAGCCAATACTTAATCATTTATTGACATATGTTGATTTGGAACAGCTAGTCACTCTAAAAGCCAAATAAGAACAACTTCCTACATTCTATATTTCAAACAACTAGTTGCTTTAATGAATTAGTTTCTTTAGGTAACATACATCAATTGCTAACTCTAAAGTATATACAACTTGTAATGGATCTTTCACGTCAACACAAACTCACAACCTTATCACTTATTAGCAGAAGAAAATATTTTACTCATGGAAACCAATGACAATTCACTAAACGATAACAAAGATGAATAAGATTAAAAACAAAACCATATTGCATACATTAACAATTGAATCAGATAAGAGGTCAGGAGTTCGAGCCCTATCAAGGGTGAGAATGGGGTGGGGTTTTTTTTTTTTTTTTTTAAAAAAAATTGAATCAGATAAGCTTTAATTAACAAAAGAAAGATCAATAACAATCAATACCAACCAATCTGATCAAAAATCAAAAAACAAATCTATGAAATCAAGTAAGCCACCGTCTAATGTCAGATAAAATTCAGACACAAATAACTCAATGAAAACCACAATCTGACATAATCGAAGAACATCCAAATCCAACCACGAAAAGAAACCCAACTCTTACCTTGCTTTTGCTAAAAATAAAACTCCTTTCTCTTTTGCTGAAAACTCCTTCCCAAAGTGAATCCAAATATTGGCATCCACCTTTTCCCAGCCAAACCAACACCGACTGACTACCAAATCCAAATCTCACCAAGCTTTCACGATCAACCCAATCTTCTCGTTATAAACTGGAACTACTCAAAACACAAACCACTGGATACAAAACAAATTCGAGAAAAAAATTAACCAATTCAAGGAAAAGAGATTGAGGGCTTCGAGTGGGTTCGAGCTGCGAAGGGAAACTGGAAAAGTGATGCAAAGGAAATTGAAGAACTGAAGAACGCTGCAAATAAATTTCCCAGAGAGTTGCGTCTGGGAAAGGGTCGGGTACTAGAAACTTGGAGAGTGCTGCGAGTTCGAGCTTCAAAGGGAAACTAGAATTGGAATCCTTTCTGAAGTTTCGATCGCTCCAAGGAAACCAAAACCCGAAGCTGGGTCGAGGTGTTGTGTTAAGCGTTGATGGCTGAGGGTTTCAGGTTGATTGAAAGTCTGAAAGTCTTATTGTCTTAAGACAAAGACTGGTAGAACCCTTTCCAAAGGGTATATGGAATCGGGCCCATCTTCGGGCTTTTGGGATTATGGAAACAAGGGCCCCAGATTGGACAATTTAAACTCAAATGGTCCGGGTTTTATTTTTTTTGTCTATTTTTTCTCTCAAAGCTTGGCCCAGACCTCACAGTCCGGATCAATCAGGTTCAGGTTTTTGGGCTTTCGGGCTAAAATGCCCAAGCCTAGTTCAAACATTTCCTAGACATCACAATTAATCTTGGATGAGCTTAGTGAGAAAGAATTAATACAAAATGTCATTTATTGATTAAGGCATAATTGTCATTACATAATTCTTGGGAAAAATAAAGGACTACACTAATCAAAATCTGCGGCGTCCTTGTGCACTTCTTTATCAGATTTGAAGTCCGCTATTATGAGATTGACGTCATTGTCATCACCATCATCTCCTTCTTCAGCAAGATATACTTCTTGCTCTCTCAGGTCTCTATATGCCTTGTATCGTGCAGCTAACTGATTGCTTGCTTTGCATTGTTTGAACCAATGCTCACTTGATGCACATGGATGACACACATCATTGTGGTTGCCTCCCTTTAATTGAGGTGCACCTTGTGCACGAGGGTGATGTTGGCGTCCGTGTTGGACAGTGGCTCCATGCCTATGGCCGGCAATGGCGCCATGCCCTCCTTTCCTCTTTGTGGCTTGTTTGCCACGTGATCTCGCTCTATTTTGGAGGTTTCCTTCCTGTTTAGGGTGGTCATATGGATCTACACGTCCGTTTTGTTCCTTATTCTTAGGCTTCTACTCCTTGCGCCCTTTAGGTGCATTATAATTCACCTCGGGAACGCTCTTAGTTCCAACGTGTCTTGAATTATAATTCTTCATGAGGATGTTGTCATGTTTCTCAGCCGCAGACATAACATTGATTAGCTAATGAAACCTCGTGATCCGTCCAGCATTATACTCACCTCTATATTGCTTTGAGACCAAAATTGCTAAGACGGGGAAGGTGGAGAGAGTTTTCTCAATTAGCTCTTGCTAGGTGACAAGTTGTCCACAAAATCTTAACATGGATTGTAGGCAAAGAGTTTCTGAATTGTATTCAGCAACATATTTGAAGTTGGCAAAACCCAGGTTGCTCCATTGGACCTTCAAGTCGGGGAGGAGGGAATCTTGGACATTGTCAAAACGCTCTTCTAGCTCTACCCATAATTCTCTTGCCTCTCTTATCAACATGTACTCCAAACATAGTGATTTATCCATGTGTCGTCGTATCAAGATGAGAGCTTGAGCATGTCTCATAGTTGTGCGCTCAAATACGAGTTCCGGATTTGGTTCCCGGATTATAGGTAGAATTCCCTTATAAATGAGATGGTTCTCAACATCGATTACCCAGCTATGGTACTCGGATTCTGTTAAGTCCAATATGGGGAAGTCGAGATTTAGCTTGTTCGGCATCCTAAAAAGGAGAAGGAGAAAAATAGATTAGTTTCGAAGTTAAAAACTTTGACGAAAACAAATAATAAGATTTCGAGCTATGCTACCAAGAAATCGATTTCCAAGAATATTTGGATTAGACTCAAACAATGATGTTTATATGGTCATAAATCGATTCTTGCGGACACTCTTAGTCTGAAGCCTTACTAACGCTCTTAGTTCGTTTAGCGTGAATCCCCACGATTCAGCTTTCCAAAGAATCGAACCCACATTGTAAGAAAGGTGGGATGTAGAAGGGATGTTGCAAGTCCCCGAGAAAAATAAGAAAAAGTAAATTGCAGAAAGCAGGAACTTTAATCTTAGAGCTAATTTCATTTTACCTCCCTAACATTTACATGTTAAATCAGTTGTGGCCCTGCACTTTTAATTTCATCACATGTATCCCTATGCTTTCCAATTTAATCAATCATGTCCAATAATTCATTTTTTTGTCAAGTATTTTGTAAATTGAAAATGTGGCTCTAATGGGCTCCCTTGTATGATGACGATTCAATAATGTGGCATGCAAAATTATATCGTATGTGACTACAATTTCAAAATACATCACACAATATTTGGCAAAAAAGCTAAGGGTTAGACAAGATTGATTGAAATTGGTACATACAGGGGCACGCGTGATGAAATTAAAAGTGCAGGGGCACAAATGATTTAAGGTGTAAAGATCAGGGAGGTAAAATGAAATTTGCCCTTAATCTTAAATACTTACTTGGTTAAATTCGGAGCTTGGCAGGCACCTTGTTTCTTGGAAGCTTGAACTTTGGAGACAATGTAGGTCGAGTTGATGGGGACCCTTAGATGGCTCGGTGATGCTTTGCCAGTGGAGGAGATGCGCTGCTCGGATGAGACCGAGTTCGGCGAGGCGGTGGTGAACTTCGACGGTGGTTGAACCTCGGTGGTGTTGTGGCTAGCGTGGGCTAGGTGCACGGGATTTTCGCTTGTGGTTTTTGGTTTTTGATTTCAGGGTTAGGGGGTTCGTGCTGATAACATGTTTTAGGATATGAGAATTGAGAGATTGATGAGAGAATTGTGTGTTCCACTATTGATAATAGAAGCTCTATATATAGGGATTACAAAGTACATATTATAATGATACAAGGAAAACTATTCCGAATAGGACTAGAAATTCTAGAGCCTTCTCTCCTATTACAATCATAGAACTAATCCTAGTTTGACAAGGCACACTAAATGTCAACATTCTTCAACACTTCTGCTTTTACCTCAAGACCAAGCATTTTACTTCGATACCTGCTTCTAGTGGATCGATGCATGAAGTTGGAGTGACATCTCTTTACTTTGCTTGATTTTGTTTCCCTCAAATATAGTCAGCTTATTAAGCTTTTTCATTGAATTGTACTATTCCATGTGTTTGATGTGTGTAGTCTACAAAATTTCCACATGCATACCAATATAAAATTTCAAAACTGCACCAGTATATTTTTATATTTTTACAGCTCTCTCTACTATAATATATATATATATATATATATTGATTTATTTTGTTTCATTCAAGAAAACAAATTTAGGCAGCAAGTAACTGGAGCAAAATGGGACATTTCCAAAGAACTGATGATCTATACGAGACAAAGTGGTATGTTAGTCCCCAGAGGGTGCTTTAATTTACCAAGTAATTTCATTTCTGCAGTTCGAATAGTAACCTTTTTCTAACAAAATAAACTGTACATGTCACTTCATTTACAGAACGTGCTTATTAAGAAGGTTACAATTGAAAGCTCAATATGGTGTCAGCTGCACAAGATCTCTTGCTTGGAAAAATTGTAGCCATTCTTGAGAACGAAGCATCCTCCATAGTCGGTGTTCGCGATAAAGTTGATGACATTAAACAAGAGCTTGTAAGCATGAAAGCCTTCCTAAAGGATGCAGAGGGAAAGAAAGCACAAACGGAGGGAGGGGAGGCATGGATAACAAGCGTGAGAGACTCTGTCTATGACGTTGAAGATACCATTGATGAATTCACATATCGCATCTATGAGCTGAAATACGAAGTTCCAGTTGCAAGGTGTCTTCACGTAACATTTTATATTCCAAAGAATCTTTGGTATAGGCGTCAAATCGCCAAAAAATTAGACAAAATCAAAGGAACCATCAAAGCCATTTCGGAGAGGAATCAGACATATGGTGTTAGTGTTGTTACTGCTCTAGAAGGAACGAGTACTTCACATGATTATATTCAAAAATTGATGAGCAACCAAGCAGAGGCTTCTCTCTTTACTAATGAAGATGAGCTTGTCGGGATTGAAGCCCCAAAAAAGGTATTAATAAAACATATAGTGAATGGACAGCTGAGCCAAGCCATTGTCTCCGCGGTCGGGATGGGAGGATCTGGGAAAACCACTCTTGTTGCAAAGATCTTCAACAATGACATTGTAAAGAGACATTTCAATTGCTATGCATGGGTTACAGTTTCACAAACTTACGTGATTGAAGACTTATTTAGAAGCTTGATCAAGCAATTCCATGAAGCAAGGAAGGAGGAGGTTCCAAGAGAGATTAATATGATGAGCTTTAGAGAATTGGTAGAGATTCTTGTGAACTACTTGAACTCAAAAAGGTATCTAGTTGTGCTGGATGATGTATGGGACATAAATCTCTGGACACAAATAAGGGTATCACTTCAGGATAGACAACTTGGAAGTCGAGTTGTACTCACCACTCGAAACAATGATATAGCAAGCTATGCTTTTGGAGTTGCAAGTCATGTTCACCATATTCAACCCTTGGGAAAGAAGGACACTTGGGAGCTTTTTTGCAAGAAGACATTCTCTACTCATCCTAATAAATCTTGTCCACTTGAACTTGAGCCATTAGCTAGGGAATTTGTGGGGAAGTGTAATGGCCTTCCTCTGGCAATTGTAGCATTAGGTGGTCTCATGTCATCCAAAACGTCATGTTCGGAATGGAGCGATGTTTGCAACAGCTTAAATTGGCATCTCACAAACCATCCTTTACTGGGCTATATGAAGAGCATTTTATTGCTCAGTTTCAATGACTTGTCATACCGATTAAAGCATTGTTTCCTTTATTGTTCTCTTTTTCCAGAAGATTATCAAATGAAAAGAAAACGACTTATTAGATTGTGGATAGCCGAAGGATTCGTTGAATATGTGAAAGGTGTCACACCGGAAGTGGTTGCAGATGGATATCTTTTGGAACTTTGTTTTCGTAGCATGCTACAAGTTGTGGTGAGGAATGAAGCAGGAAGGCCAAAAAAATGCAAGATGCATGATGTCATGCGTGAGCTTGCTCTTTCAACATCCGAGATTGAAAAGTTTTGTGCTGTGTATGATAGGAAAGATGAAGCAATTGAAGCCCGCCGTTTGTCAATTCAACTTGAAGGAGAAATTAAATCCAGCACAGGTATATCACAGCTTTCAATCTATTCTTGTCTTTGTGAAAGAGACTACGTTGCCTTCTAATTGCAAATTTTTGAGGGTGCTAGACTTGGAGAATGTGTCAATAACTAAACTGCCAGATGATGTTGGGTACTTGTTCAACTTAAGATATTTAAATTTGAGGAGAACTCATGTCAAGGAGCTTCCAAAATGGATAGGAAAGCTACGCAACCTTCTAACGTTGAACATCCGCGAAAGTATGATAGAGGAACTTCCAAAAGAAATTGCCAAGTTGTTAAATCTGCGCCATCTAATTATGTACCGTTACACTGATGATTTTCTTGGGTTTAGATTTGTCAAAGGGATAAGAGTACCGGTGGATGTTAGTCAATTAAATAAATTGCAAGTTTTGTCATGTGTTGAGGCAGAAGGAGACACTATTAGGCAGGTCGGTTGTATGACCCAACTTATAAGGATTGGAATTACTAATGTTAAAGAAAGTGACGAGATGCACCTGTGTGACAGCATTCAAAAGTTGCTGCTCCTTCACTACTTGTTTCTAATGTCAAGTGATGAAGAGGAGATTCTTCGAACAAATGCACTATGTTCACCTCCTCCCCTACTTCGAGTGGTTATTTTGGTTGGCCGACTGGAGAATGTACCACTTTGGTTTCATTCACTTTGGAGCCTCGCACATCTGTATCTGCATTGGTCTAAACTTGAAGAAAATTTAGTACCTCACATTGAAGCACTGCCGAATCTGGGATATCTTACCCTTGTTAATGCATATGTTGGGAAACAGCTGTATTTTCGCAGAGGCTTTGTAAAGCTAAAAAAGCTGGAATTATATAATCATCCCTTGTTGACAAAAATAACTATAGAAAATGGGGTGATGCCAAATCTCCATGACTTGCATGTTGAGAGCTGCATGTCATTAAAGACATTGCCACTGGGTCTTGAATACCTTGCTAATCTTCAAAAGTTGACATTAGAGACGGTTCCAAAAAAAATTATATTGCCCATTAGAAAAGGAGCTGTGGATCGTCGAAAAGTTCAACACATCCCTGAAATCCTCTATTTTTATGAAGAGTCATCTATGAGGTTCTATGAAATATTGTCCTAGCATTTCTTTCTCCCGGTAGGTAATTGGTTTCTTAGTCTTACATTTATATCTCTTTTTCATATTATACAAGAAATTGCTCATTGAATATGTCCGATTCAGTTTTCCAAGAGTCACCATAATATGGATTGAGGGGATTCGCACAAGTGCACAAGTAGTGAGATAGGGGAAAAAAGATTACTAGTTGATTTTCTCTCACTATGTCAATCATTTTGCAGAATCTATCAAGTTCCAGGAGTATTGAAGAAGATTTGGCCCATTCTGTCCCTTGTCCCATGAAGAATCCATTTTCTGTGTGCAGCTTCAAAAACTGACACCTGTTTTTTTCTTCTTCTTTTAATTGGATATACAAAAGACTTTGACTGCTCTATTGCACTTGATTTTATTTGTGTATTTGCATGTATAGTGTTGGATTGAACATGTCATTTTAGCAGTAAATGGGATGTGGTACTCTTTTCCCTTATATCTGGCAACGTTTTGATGAGACCACTATATAAACCCCTTAATTTGTATTGTTTGCCCCAGATTAATATATATATATATATATATATATATATAGATATAATTATTTGTCATTGTGTTGTATTACAGGTGTTGAGTTTCCCTTCTATAGCATATGCATATATCCTATAAAATATTATATATTGTTGGAAAAAGTAATAAAATGGAAGTAACAACTCCAACCACAGAAAAATAAATATGCAAGGAAATAAAAAAGTAAAGAAAAGAGAACACCGGATATAACGTGGTTCGACAAAATGCCTACGTGCACGGGGCAGCAACAACAGGAACTTCCACTATGAAACAATGAGTGGGTACAAGAGATATACAAATTCAAGTACACTACTTGAAGAAACTCTCTCACACTTGTTTTGCTACCTAACAACTACTACACTCTCAACTTCGAGTGGACATGCACTCTTCATTTTTTACTTGGATGAAGATGTTTTTTTCTTAGATGAGATGATTAGAATGAGCTAATTACCTCTCTTTATATTGGCTAAGGAGGAAACCTCTAGATGACTTCATTAATGCTCCATTCACGCACCACTTTAATTAATGCTCCTTCAAGAATCTTCCACATTCATCTTGATTCATGTACTTCTACATTATCTAGAACCAATAGATGTTCTAGAAAGCCATTATAAATTCTCTATTGGAAATTAAAATATCATTCATGAATATACTTCGTATTTTATCTGCATATTCTAATTTTTGACCTTTTTCCTATTGATGTTGAGGAAAAGATCTATGCAAATAAAGTTTGCATTCCCATATCACCGTGTACAATAGATCAATCTGGCACTGGTTATATATAGTCACTCTCATGCTAAGACATTCTTAGTGGAGGTAGCCTCTCTTCAGGGATGAAGTGAACCGCTATACATCTTGTGTCACTCTCTATCTCTCTCTCGTGCTTCTTACTTAGTCATCAAATTATGACAGAAACATTTGGTCGACTATGCAAATCACGTACATGAAGTCATGTTGCTTGCCCAAACTCCCTTGGTCACTTTTCCATGACACCACGGCACCTCGGTATGATCTCAAGGCCTCCTTTGCGAGATCTTAGGCCCTCCCATACGTGATGCATGGCCTCCTTGACATGTTCTCAGTGCCTCCTCTACAGGATTTATGGCCTCGATACTTTACATAATCTCATGGCCTCCCGTTCGAGATCTCAGATCCTCAAGTACTTGATGCATGACCTTCTTGACATGATCTCAGTGCCTCCTCTAAAGGATTGATGCCTCTACGGGATTCATGATCTTCTTTGCATGATCTCACTCACCGCCTCCCGTTTGAGATATCAAGACGTCCCGTACGTGATGCATGACCTACTTTGCATGATCTCACTCATGGCCTCTCGTTCAATATCTCAAGTCATCCTTTGCATAATCTTGGTTCCTCCTCTACGAGATTCATGGCCTGCTTTACATGATTTAATTCACAACCTACCATTCGAGATATCAAGACCTCATTTGCACACTACAAGAGAAAATGTCATCGGCGACAACCCAAAGTTGTCGTAAAAAGTCTAAATTTCTTGTTGAATTGAAAATGTGACGACTTTGGGTTGTCGCAACCAGTTGTCGCCTTATGTGTTTTACTGATTGTCACATAAACGTTAACCGATAACTGATAGAAGTCATCGCTTAATTGATTTTTAGCGAGAAATTTCAAGGTGTCACATAAATATTAAGCAACAACCCGTTGATGTCGTCGCCTAATTGGCTTTTTGCGAGAAAATTAAAGTTGTCACATAAACATTAACCGACAACTCATAAAAGTCATCGCCTAATTAGTTTTCAGCGAGGAATTTCAAGTTGTTACATAATCATCAAGTGACAACTTGTAGAAGTCGTTGCCTAATTGGTCTTTTGTGAGAAAATTAAAGTTGTTACATAAACATTAACTGACAACTAGTAGAAGTCGTCGCCTAATTAGTTTTCAGTGACGAAATTCAAATTGTCATATTAACATTAAGCGACAACCTATTCAAGTTGTCACCAAACTGATTTTCAGTGAGGAAGTTAAGGGTGTCACATAAACATTAATCGACAACTCACATAAGTGGTCACTAAATCAATATTCAGCAACAAAAATCTACTTGTCACATAAACATTAAATGACAACCCTTAGAAGTCGTCGCCAAATTAATCTTTTGCGAGGAAGTTAAAGTTGTCACAAGAACATTAACCGACAATTGGTCGAAATTGTCGCCTAATTGACATTTTGTGAGGAATTGAGTGTCACATAATGTCATATGGGCGACAACTATCAATTTCTCGCAAATGCCTACTTTATGCGACAAATTGGTTGTCACTGATGGAATCATGTGCGACAACTGAAATTTCCTCGTATTTGCCAAGATTTTGCGACGAATTTTGAGTTGTCACAATGAAATTCCTCGCTTTTGCTATTTTCTCTTGTAGTGGCATGTCCGCCTTGAATTTGATTCTCTCCAATTGGTGTAGGCTGTTCTCATCTACTCCTAATCTTCATCTAAGGACCGTTTATGAAAAGGTTGCCATCACTCTAACCACCTGGGAACACTATTAGGCGGGTCGGTTGCATGGCCCAACTTGTAAGGATTGGAATTACTAATGTTAAAGAAAGTGACGAGATGCACTTGTGTGACAGCATTCAAAAGTTGCTGCTCCTTCACTACTTGTTTCCAATGGCAAGTGATGAAGAGGAGATTCTTCGAACAGATGCAATATGCTCACCTCCTCCCCTACTTCAAGTGGTTATGATGTAGGACGAGATTTCAGCCAATTTCAACAAAGAATCTCGAAAAGAAAGAAGCGTCTTTACATTAAGAAGAATGATTTGAATATTGAAAATTGGTATTCAAATAGGCTTCTTAATGATGAAATTAATCATAAATTACTCTTTTGGACATATCGGGATTTTCGAGCAAAATCTTAGTTGGGATTCCAAATACTTATTTGCGTAATATTCTTTAGTAGCTAGGATTTTATTTTCGATTTTTTATTTAATCAAGTTTAATTAGGTTTCCTAGTTTTAGTCTACAATAAATTATTCTTTATGTTTTTAGTTGTATTAGGTCTATGCTATGTGCCCTATATAAGGGACCTCTTAGATTGTAATTTTCATTCAAGTTATCAATAAAAAAACCAAATATTAGAGAATTTCTCTATGTTTCTTAAGGCTATGCCCATAATTGCTAGTGGATTCTAGCTCATCTCATATGGCTTTCGACGCTTGACGGAGCCTCTTGCTATCTTGTTCACGCTTCCCGCATCATTTGGTATCAGAGCGGGTATCACCCGCTCCTTAGCAGACGCAATCCAAGGGAGAAGTCCACTACCGCCAACCTCAACGACGCTAGTCGTAGAGTATCCATCAAAGAAAGTTTCGTTGAAGATGAACATACCGAAGGATTTGCCCTAGGACGGCCTCATCAATCCAAAAAAAAAAAAAGGATGGAACGGTGGATATTCACAACTCCAGATTACAACGACTTCCGAACAACATGTATCATCAAAGACAAGGTATGCTCGGTAATACTTGACTGTGGTCTACAAGAGAACTTTGTAGCAAACAAAGTTGTGGATTATTTTCAATTACCGACAGTGAAGCTGAGTGATCCATACTGGATTCCATTTGGGGAGGATAAATATGCACAAGTAACAGAGGTTTGTAAAGTTCCTGTCTCTATGGGAAAATTTTATAAAGAAGAGATTACTTGTCATATGATTGACATGGACGACACTAATGTGCTTTTTGGAAGAGGATGGCATGAAAGTGTCAATGGTTGTTATTGCAAGGACAACACATATTTATTTAGGTAGGATGCGCACAAAATTAAAATCAAGCCTAGAAGGAAGAACATCAAGAATGATCATCCTGAGATGTGTGAAAAGAAACATGAAGAAGCCACTTTGAAGATTGAAGAGAAACTTATTAAAGACAAGGAAGCTGATTCATTCATCACATCAATATCCATGTCATGCATGCTTAATAGCATTCAAGACCAACCCAAAGAGAAGTCAATTGCCATTCCTTTTCAAGTGGAGGAGCTTAAGTTTCAAGATGCTTATTCTAAACTTGTCTACTGTATTGGATTCATGGTGATATCTTTTAATATCGAGAATATTGAAGTTGATGGCTTATCATGTTTTATTCCTACTAATGATCGAGCTGCATTCAAGAGAAACTCGAGGTCGAGTTCTTTTCAAGTGGAGGAGACTGATGTAGAACGAGATTTCAGCCAATTTCAACAAAGAATCTCGAAAATAAAGAAGTGTCTCTACATTAAGAAGAATGATTTGAATATTGGAAATTAGTATTCAAATAGACTTCTTAATGATGAAATTAATCATAAATTACTTTTTGGATATATCGGGATTTTCGAGCAAAATCTTGTTTGGGATTCCAAATACTTATTTGAGTAATATTCTTTAGTATCTAGGATTTTATTTTTGATTTTTTATTTAATCAAGTTTAATTAGGTTTTCTAGTTTTATTCTACAATAAATTGTTCTTTACGTTTTATAGTTGTATTAGGTCTATGCTATGTGCCCTATATAAGGGACCTCTTATATTGTAATTTTCATTTAAGTTATCAATAAACACTACTAAAAAAAATTGCTTTTGCGACGCCTATTTTGCGACGGCAAATTGGGCTTTTGCGACGGAAAAAACTTTTCGCGACGGAAAATTGAGCCTTTTGCGACGGAAATGTTGGCGTTGCAATAGGTGGCGTCACAAAATCCATTTGCGACGGTAAAATGCCGTCGCAAAAAGTATTTGCGACGGAAAACTGTTGCCGTCGCAATGGCTAAACTATTTGCGACGGATACTTTGCCGTCGCAAAAGAATATTTCATTTATTAAAAAAAAAATGGTTTTGCGACGGAAAACTGTTGCCGTCGCAAAAGAATATTTCATTTATAAAAAAAAAAATGGTGTGAATTGCACACCAAAGCTAGTACCATCTGCAGCAAATATCATAAATTGAAAAATATTATGAAACCCATCATCTATAACCAACCAACAATCACAATTCTCAGACCAACCAAAGGTTGTTAAAAAACAAAGATCAGCCAAAGCTTTCTCAACTTTCTTTCAACTTCTAGCTCATCTTGCTTCATCAAGTCATCCATTCCTTGCCTATCCAATTGCTTTTCATACACCGACTCTTTAATTATAGCCTGAGAATGATCCATTTGTACTTGCTCAGCTCTTTAAATAGATACTCATAAGAGTCCTGCACACAAAAGCCACAACCAAAAATTTAACAATTTGGGTTAAAATCAAGGGGTTTCCATCTTGCACAAAGAATTATGCGAGCATATAGAAATATAGAGCATATTCGAAGTAGTCTAGAACTATAGAAAAAGACTAAACCTTTAGCAAAGAGCTTGCATCACAAAAAGTAACAGAAATATAGAGCATATTAAAATATAAGTTTTGCAGAAAACACTATCAATCAAAACCAATATCCTACTATCATGTAGAGGAAAAAACTTATAAAGCTGAAACCCTTATAATTAATTCCTTGTCTTATATTTTAAGGAAGCATGAAATAATTTAAGAAGATAAAATCTATTGTAAAATGTGGTGTTAATGTTGAAAATCGTAAAAGTGGAAGGAAACAAACACAATAAGTTGATAACAGCAAAGGAAATAAAGAGGACGCAGAAACATGGAAGTTAGTAAACTGCCATAAATAGGTGAAATTAAAAACAAGAGAAAGCCGCACAAATGAATCCTCTCTCAAAATGGAAGTTAGTAAACTGCCATGTAAGCTAGAAGCTACCTCAGCACAAATGAATCCTCTCTCAAAATCAGTATGGATGGTCCCTGCAGCTTGAGGAGCCTTTGAAAGCCGCCTAATTTGCCAGCATTTCACCTGCCAAAGGTAATAGTATTTTAGACTCACATGAAGGTCATGGAAAGGAGCTCATGTAAACAGAGCAAGCCTAGATATGTGAATTCAAACACAATTATTAAATAAAACTCTTAACATACTTGAAGACTTAATACTCTAAACTTATTAAAGAGAGAAGGCAAAAGAAAAAAAAAGGACGAATGAAAAAGAGATTCATAGTATAAGGGTCCTACATACTAGCAGTCAAGCCTTAGGGATTTTGGTGAATATAATTCTGTACACGTTTCATCACATTTTCTTTCTACAAGTATAGCAATGATTGTCTGTTCGAATTCCATGCAAGAGTTAAACTTACCAAGTAAACAACAGGCTTAACTGTTAGCAATTGAAAGGTATTCAGGATCTCGACATCAGCAGCTTTCCAGTCCCCTAGACGGATATCTTTTCCATCCTCAAGCCATGCCTTGAGCTGTAGATCCAAGATCATTGTTCAACATTATAAAGGAAAAGGAAAAGTAAGATGACATTTAAAACAACTTGTAAGAATTTGGATTTCTGTAAGAATTTGGCTTTCAATATCATGTTTTTGCAGTTTAGAGACACGTAAGTTTTGGATGCTGCTATGGAGGAGAAGTTATAGATCAGTTTTGTTCTGTTGAGGACTTTTTTCATTTATAAAGGAAAAGAATGAGAAAATGTAATGCTTTTGTATTTCAATGAATGTTACATTATGTTTTGATCACTTCTGAGATTGTTTAATAAAAATATGCATACTTTTATGGTGTAGTGATTGATTAGGCGGTCAACACAATTGAGAAAGCAATATCTTTTTCCCTTTAATCATTAATGTAATAAACAGTCCATAACAAAAAAACCAGAGGCAAGCACATGTTCAAGCATACATAAAGCAACAAATTATGGCATGTTCATGTGAATACAGATAACAACAACTCGTGGCATGTTTTATACCTTAATAGTATAATACAAATCCCCCAAAGAAAGAGCAAAGTACAGTTTTAGTGATTAGTGCTTACCAGTATCAATGAAACCGACAATGACATTTACTTAATTCTTGATGTTAAAGCCGGAAACCTCCAAGGTCTGTTCACCCAAAAGACCCATGAAATCCCAAGAATGAGTGGTGTGCAAACTCCTTTTCGAGTTGGGAAAAACCGAAACAACTCCAGGCATCTCTGTCAAAGTTCAATGGTTATTCACAAATCCATGGACCTGTTTAAATTATAATTCCCTGAAATGAATTGAGGAACTTACTTGAAATTTGGAAAGCTTGCTGATCAGTCAACCTGGCAGCAAAAACTTGTAAGCCATTGAAACCAATAGTGTAAAACTCTGTATAACAAAACTACTAATCAACTGAAAATTACATACTTCCTCCTTGTAGGATCCTATACAACTTGGATTCATACAGCAATTGAGGATTTGTCTTCACATTTTCCTAAAAAGATTTGCTCAGTTCATAAACATACAATACATCTGGGGTTGGAAGAAAATATTGTGCAAATTTAAGCATCTCAAGAATATGTGATGCAGCAACCATATCTTACCTTTACTGTGCCGATTAAAAACTGACTCCCATTAGTACCAGGGCCTGCATTAGCCATGCTCAATACACCAGGCCCAACATGCTTCACTGCAAACAACACATACAAGCAAAAACGACTTTCAGTTGAGATCAGATAATCACATATCTGATATAAACTTCAAATTTAAAACAAAACCAAGATACAAGGACATACAAGCAAAGCTCTCATCATCAAATTTGGAACCATAGATACTGATCCCTCCAGTTCCCTGCAGCCAATAAAACCATTCAATTTAGATTCTTTGAGCAAGAAAACCCGCTATTGATCAGAAGAAGAAGAAATCAAAACGAAAAGGAGACTCACATCTCCTTCAGTGAAATCCCCTCCTTGGATCATAAAATCCTTAATGATGCGGTGGAACGAGCATCTTTTATAACCATATCCTTTCTCTCCTGCAAATAATTGATAACACTAACACAATCAATTTCAACCTACAGCAAATGACCACAACAAGAGCAGCAATAGAAAAGCAGACAAGGATGGGTTTTCTTGCCTGTGCACAGAGCTCGGAAATTCTCTACTGTTTTAGGAACAACCTCACCAAAAAGACCAATCACAACTCGACCAACAGCTTCACCGCCAATGTCTATATCAAAAAAAAACTTTGTTGTGACTTTGGATTGCAGCTGCTCCTCTACCTCCTAAAACCAAACCACCACAGAAAAATGAACCATTAATCAATCCTGGTTTCTCAAACTAGGATTTGTCTCAACTGAGGATTTTTTTTTTTTTTTTGGGGTTAAAAGCAATTTGGGGTTAAATTTACAGAGAAGGAGAAAAGGCAAAGGGGCTTATTGATAACGTATAGTATCTTCCTCCTCACCCTCCTCATCTGAATCGACCACCGCTTCGAGATCAAGAAAATCCACCGAAGGGCCTCTTCTTGCTCCGCTTACGACTCCCGCCGCCGCCGCCACGATAGGGGCCGTATTCATCATCGTCGTCGTCCTCTTCTTCCTCCTCCTCGTCCTCCTCGGTCATGTCGTCAATGAAGCTCGATCTGCTCCGCTTCTCACCAAATCTCTTGCTTCAAAGGAGGCCAGGGATCGCTAGGTTAAGTTTTGAGATCGGTGAATAAAGCGTGAGAGAGAGAGAGGAGGAAGTGGCATGTGAAAGAAAATCAGTTTTGGTCTAGATCTGATCTAAAGGATTGAATAGTCTTGTTTTCTGATTTTTTTTTTTAATTATACAAGCGACGGCGTGACCATACCGTCGCAATAGATGTATAATTATGCGACGGTAAGGTTATTTCCGTTGCAAAAATTCTGAGAGATGCGACGGTAAAATAGTCGTAGCACATGCCGTCGCAAAAGTTGACTTTTCGCGACGGAAAACGTTTCCGTCGCAAATTTCCGAAGCAATTGCAATTGTTTTTAGTAGTGAAATAAAAAACCAAATATTAGAGAAATTTTCTATGTTTCTTATGGCTGTGCCCGTAATTGCTAGTGGATTCTAACTCATCTCATATGACTTTCAACGCTTGACGGAGCCTCTTGCTATTGTGTTCACGCTTCCCGTATCATGTTATTTTGGCTGGCTGACTAGAGAATGTACCACTTGTAGGAACTTGTGGGACTCTAGTCCCACATGGAAGAAAGTTTGAAATATCATGACCTTTTTAAGGACACACCCATGTATAGAATTAAATAGGCAACAAGTCAAAGTGTGGGCTTCGGTGGGCTTTCCTATTGGGCTTCCATAGGAATATGGAGATATATATATATATATATATATATATATATATGTATATATGTATTAAGTCAAAGATGGGCCTTGGGCCTTGGGGCTCTTGGGCTCGGTTTGACTAAATATGATATTCTTTTTTGCTTTACTGTTTTGAATTTCGGATATAATCGAACAGTTGCAACGGATTGAATTGAACAACGTCAAACAACTGCTGACGCAACAGACGTAACTCCTCGTCTTGGGTTCTATATGAGGACGACCTTCGGTCGTCATTGATCAATCAATCTTCTTCTTCCTCCTCCAAAAAGTTATTCTGAGAAACATAAAGTAGAATTCGTCAGGGTCAAGTTCTTGTGCTAGAACTTGTACCAGATAGTTGTATCCACTAGATAGACGTCCGAAACTACAGCACAAGTAGGGGCGAATTTCTGTCTTAGGTCACTGCACTGCAGGCCTCTATCTGATCAAGTTAGTAAATTCAATTTCGAATTAAAGTTATTTGATTTCTATTAATTACTTGCTATTATATATTCAATTTGTGTTCTATATTAGATTATATATACTGCTACTGTTCGTATATACTGATTGTTTCTAACAATCTAAGACAGAAATCAAAAATGGATCAATCGGTATCTACTATGAAGAATCATGTGGAGAAACCTGAGAAATTCAAGGGCTCTGATTTTAAACACTGGCAACAGAAGATGTTGTTCTACTTGACAACTCTTCATGTGGCAAATGTTCTCACAACCGAGGCTCCCAAGGCTTTACCGGAAGGAGAAGGAGATGATGTTCCAACTGATGCTCAAAAAGCCGAAAATCAAAGGGCTATAGAGTCCTGGGCAAGTAATGAGTTTCTATGCAGGAATTACATCCTCAATGCCTTAGACGATTCGTTGTACGATATTTATTCATCATTCAAAACAGCAAAGGAATTGTGGGAGTCATTGGACAACAAGTATAAGACTGAAGTTGCTTGTTCAAAGAAGTTTGTCATTGGCAAGTTTCTGAATTACAAGATGGTTGATGCCAAATCTGTTGTCAAGCAAGTGGAGGAACTCCAAGTCATTGTTCATGAGTTAGATGAAGAAGGTATGGGACTAAATTCGAATTTTCTTGTTGGTTCTGTTATTGAAAAGTTACCTCCTTCATGGAAAGATTTCAAGGTTTATCTGAAACATCTAACTGAGGACATGAATTTTGAGCAATTGGTTCTGAAACTTCGTGTTGAAGAGGATCACCGGAAGAATGAAAGGGGTGATGCTATGGAGCCAAACGCAAACATGATTGGAGGAAGCCCATTAAAAGCCAAGTTTCAGAAAAACAAAGGCAAGAATGCTGCTACCAAACCAACTCTTGCTGCTGCAAAGAAGCCACTCGCCCCACAAAAGACCAAAGCCTTCAAAAAGCCACAAATTGGTGGATGTTGGGTGTGTGGCAAACTAGGGCATAGAGCAAAAGAGTGTCACTTCAAGAAAGATCAAGGAGGTGGTGGTTCTGGAAATTCCAACAAACAAGCAAACCTTGCTGAAACTGAAAATCAATTCATTGGAGTGGTTTCTGCAGCAAATCTGGTAACTAATTCAACTGATTGGTGGATTGATACCGGTGCTTCAATGTACGTATGCTCTGCAAAGGACATATTCACTTCATACCAGCCAATCAAGGAAGGCGAACCTTTGTTCATGGGGAATGCCACAACTGCCAAAGTTGAAGGAAAAGGGAAGGTGATTCTGAAATTCACTTCTGGAAAAGAACTTGTACTTACTAATGTACTTCATGTGCCTGAAATATGTAAGAATCTAGTGTCTGGTCCTGTTCTAAGCAACAAGGGATTCAAACTAGTGTTCGAATCTGACAAATTTGTACTCACCAAGGGTGGGGTGTATGTAGGAAAGGGTTACCTTAGTGAAGGGCTATTTAAACTAAATGTTGTACCTACTATGGTTGCTGCTATTAATAATAATAATGCAAGCACTAGCGCTGCTTCTATGTACATGGTTGAGTCTTCTTCCTTATGGCATTCTAGATTAGGCCATGTTAATTTTCGTTCTTTACAAAGAATGGTAAATTTAGGCATGCTACCAAAGTGTTCGATGAATAATATGACTAAGTGTGAAATCTGTATTGAATCAAAATATGCAGGTCACTCTCACAAATCTGTAGAAAAATCCAATGAAGTACTTGGTTTAATCCATAGTGATTTGTGTGATTTTAAATCAACTCCAACTCGTGGAGGAAAGAACTATTATATCTCATTCATAGATGATTGCAGTAAATATTGTTATGTATATTTGATACATAGCAAGGATGAGGCTTTAAATATGTTCAAAACATATAAAGCTGAAGTTGAGAATCAACTTGAGAAAAGAATAAAAATTCTAAGGTCTGATAGAGGTGGAGAATATGAATCCAAAGACTTTGCATAATTTTGTTCCTCTCATGGCATTGTGCATCAAACTACAGCTCCATATACTCCACAACAAAATGGAGTTGCCGAAGGAAAAAAATAGAACTTTGAAGAATATAATAAATTCAATGTTAATTAGTTCGGGAGCACCACATAATCTGTGGGGAGAGGCCTTGCTTACTGCAAATATGATATTAAATAGGATTCCTCATAAACTAAGTGATCAATCTCCTTATGAACTATGGAAAGGAAGATTGCCTACTTATAAAACTATGAAAGTGTGGGGTTGTCTTGCTGAAGTTCAAGTTCCATTTCCAAAGAGAACTAAACTTGAACCAAAAACAATAGATTGTATATATATTGGCCCTGCCAATAATAGTGCTGCCTATAGATTTTTAGTTTACAAATCTGATATTTCTAATATAAGCACAAACACAATCATAGAATCTGCTGAAGCAGAATTCTTTGAGGATAATTTTCCTTACAAGGATAAGTCTAATCCAAGGAAAAGAACGTATGAAGATACGTTGCCTCAAAGTGAGTTAAACAAAAGTACTGAAATTGATGAAAATGATACTTCTACTGTTCAAGAAGAAATTCTAGAACGAAGGAGAAGCAAACATGGAAAGATTGCTAAAGAGTTTGGACCCGAATTTATGACATTTAATCTTGAAGGAGAACCTCAAACATATAAGACTGCCATGGAATCATCGGAAGCACCTTATTGGAAAGAGGCTATTCAAAATGAAGTGGAATCCATTATACAAAATAATACTTGGACATTGGTTGATTTGCCTCCTGGACATAAACCAATAGGCCATAAATGGATTTTTAAAAGAAAGATGAGACCGGATGGTACCATAGAAAAATACAAAGCTCGTATAGTAGCTAAAGGGTATCGTCAAAAAGAAGGTGTAGATTTTTTCGACACTTATTCGCCGGTGACAAGAATAACATCAATACAAACTTTACTTGCTATAGCGGCTGTACACAATTTGGAAATACACCAAATGGATGTGAAAACCACATTTCTAAATGGCGAACTAGATGAAGAAATCTACATGGAACAACCCGAAGGGTTTATCGTTAAAGGTCAAGAAAATAAAGTTTGTAAATTAGTTAAGTCACTTTACGGACTTAAACAAGCTCCCAAGAAATGGCATGAGAAATTTGATAATACACTATTATCAAATGGATTCAAAATTAATGAATGTGACAAATGTGTCTATGTCAAAGAATGTAGAAACGCATTTGTCATTGTATGCTTATATGTGGACGACATGCTCATTATGGGAACAAGAAAGGATATAATTAATCAAACAAAGAAAATGTTGCATTCCTCCTTTGATATGAAAGATATGGGAATAGCGGATGTGATTCTTGGTATTCGAATTAAAAGGCATTCGGATGGTTACATACTTACTCAATCTCATTATATAGAAAAGGTCCTTAGAAAATTTGGACACTATGATGATAAGCCGGTTGTTACTCCATTTGATCCCTCTAGTCATCTTAAGAAAAATCAAGGTGATAGTGTGTCTCAATTGGAGTATACACAAGTTCTTGGAAGTTTAATGTACATAATGAATTGTACAAGACCGGATTTGGCATATAGTGTAAGTCGACTTAGTAGGTACTCAAGCAATCCGGGAAAAGAACATTGGATTGCCTTAGTAAGAGTCTTACGATATCTAAAGCATACAATAGACTATGGGTTACATTATACAAAATATCTTCCCGTATTAGAAGGGTATTGTGATGCAAATTGGATTTCCAATAATTCGGAAAGTAAGTCCACAAGTGGATACGTATTTACACTTGGAGGCGCTGCCGTATCTTGGAAATCATCAAAACAAACTGTGAATACACGCTCAACTATGGAAGCATAATTTGTAGCCTTAGACAAAGCCGCCGAAGAAGCGGAATGGCTCAAAAATTTCCTAGAAGGTATTCCATTGTGGCCAAAGCCTGTTCCGTCCATTTTCATACATTGTGATAGTATGGCTGCTCTTACAAGAGCAAAGAACCAAATCTACAATGGCAAATCGAGGCATATCAGGCGACGTCACAAAACAATTAGAGACTTGCTCAAGAATGGAATTATTTCCATTCACTACGTAAAATCAAAGGAGAATATAGCAGATCCTTTGACTAAAGGCCTTAATAGAGAGCAAGTCCTCTTTACATCGAGGGGAATGGGCTTAAAGCCAATACAATGAGTCAATACTTGGCAGAAACCTAATCTAGCAACATTGGAGATCCCATGGTCTAGGTTCAATAGGCAAACTAGTTGGGGAAGACTCAAAATGTTTAACACACACATGTATGCTATTTCTAAGATGAGACAAAGTGTGTTTTCCGTTGACGATTGAGGGATGAATATTAATATATATTCTTAATAATGCTAATATCTTTTAAGTGGGATAGTACGGACTATTCTTAATTGGCATTACCTATATGAGACTGATGTGGGGTCGCATCTATGAGAACCGACATGGCTAAGTTCTCTAAAACTCTCATGAAGTAAGGAGTTGTTCAGGACCAAAATGAACACAACCGTAAGAATTTGAACTATGTTTAGATATGATATGTGTGATACTTGTTGTCTCGGTTTACTACAAAACGTGAAGAGTTCAAGACTTGAGTTCACTACTTCACAAAGTAAATCCGATAAGTGTTCACTACGAAAGGTTCAAGTCCAAAAGACACCTTTTCCGATGCATTTCCTATCTAAGTTCTCCGAAATAACGATGAGTTCCCAATTCAATCTCTTATTTTCTATTCAAATGTGGGGTATTGTTAGGGTTTGAATAGAAAATGTGGGGTATTGTTGGAACTTTTGGGACTCTAGTCCCACATGGAAGAAAGTTTGAAAGATCATGACCTTTTTAAGGACACACCAGAGTCCCACATGGAAGAAAGTTTGAAAGATCATGACCTTTTTAAGGACACACCCATGTATAGAATTAAATGGGCAACAAGTCAAAGTGTGAGCTTCGGTGGGCTTTCCTTTTGGGCTTCCATAGGAATATGGATATATATATATATATATATATATATATTAAGTCAAAGATGGGCCTTGGGCCTTGGGCCTCTTGGGCTCGGTTTGACTAAATATGATATTCTTTTTTGCTTTACTGTTTTGAACACTACACCAAAAATTGCATCACACAACCGAACAGAAATCATCTGTTGTGTGTTTAAGTAAAGTCTATTGTACAACGGTATTAGTGATGTTATGTTGTGTGAATGTCAACAAAATGATAATTTTTTTATCATAACTACATTGCACAACGGAATTAAGTATTTTCTGTTGTCTGAGTCTTAGAAAATTTAGCAGCAGATTTCCCTCCACTTTGGAGTCTTGGTTGCCTCTTGAAATCTGAAATTTGGGCTACTAGGCACAACGGTGCTTAAGATTTTCGTTGTGTGATTGAAAACTAAGCGCCAAATTTTGAGGAAGCTTACTTGAATGTCACAAGGTGTAGAAATTAGACAACAGATTTAAGCTATTCTGTTGTGTGAAGAAGGAACATAGGCGGTAACATTTTGAGCCAAAATGTTGTAGGCGGCATGTTTCCCTCCGTGTTTCCAAATTTTGATTTTATGTACAGCACTCAAACAACGGATGGTGAGCTTTCTGTTGTGGGAGTGACTTTGAGAATTAAAATTGTCATGCCACATCGTGTCCAAAAGAAAGAAGAAAACAAAACAAAATCTTAGAATAGCCTCAGAATACAAACTATCAACCCTCTCTCGACCCCCTCTCTATCAACCCTCAGAATAGCCTCTCCATCCCTTGCGTCTCCTCCCCCATGGACATAGTCACCGAGTCCCACATGGCAGTCTCCATGGCCGCCCTTGGCGGCATCGTCATCCTCCACTCCAACGCCGCCTCCTCCGACCAGGCCGCCGTGGTCAGATCCGTCAAGGCCTGCCGTGTCCCCCTCCTCTCCGCCCCGTCTTCATGTCCCGCGGAGACCGCATCCTCCACACCGACGACGTTTTCGACCACGGCGCCAATCCCTATGTCCTCGTCACCGAGTCCGGCTCCCCCAGCTCCAAGCTTTTGGGCTACATGGCGAGCCGTGATTGGGTGAAGCTGGCGAACAAGGAGGTCAAGATTTACGATTACATGGTTAGCTGTAAGGACATGGTTTTGCCTTGGAGCTCCGATTTGGGGAAGATTGAGGAGTTTATAGCGGATAAAGGTCGGGACGTGGCGGCGACGGTGAGGGACGACGAGGTTGTCGACGTTGTGGGGAAGGAGGACGTGGAGTCCATCAATGAGGTAGACCTCAGATTCTTTCGATTCACCGGCACTGAGTCCATCAATGAGGTAGACCTCAGATTCTTTCGTTTCTTCATGAATTTGGTGTGGGTCTTTTCTAAATTGGGTTTAATTACTTCTTTGAAGCATTGGAATTTAGGGATTTATTGATTCTTGAATTTTAGGGCTTCTTCAATTTTTGGATTTTGTGAATCAGTGTTTGTGGTTGTTCATCTTGGCACCGCGTTTTGGTAATGCTTGTTGCTTTTAGGCATTCGTCTTGGCTGCTCATCATCTCATTTGCTGTTCAACGAAGGTATGCTAGCTTCTTTATCATCGATCTTTGTCATCGCAGTACCATCAAGGTTGCTTACCTATTTGTATATACGATGTGAATATCTTTTGTTTCCTTACTTGAGCAATTCGAAGTCATGGAGTTCTTTTATTGCTTTTCAGATTTTGGTATATAGATATGAGCAAATTTCAAAGCTTTTTGCTTGGTTTTTGGTTTGCTGTGTGGTTTTGGTTTAAATGGGTGTTTATGAACTCTGTGGTTGTAGGAAAACATACCCATTGAGGAGGTGCTTGAGAATATGAGATGTAGCAAAGAGGGTCTTAGCAGTGAGGCTGCTGAGGAAAGATTAGCCATTTTTGGGCATAACAAGCTCAAGGAAAAGCAGGTTACTCTCCTCATATTCACAGTCCCTTTCTTTGTTCTTCACAAACTGTGTTTTCTTCTTCATGTTCTCACAATTGTGTGGTATGGGTGTTGTGTTTCTAGAGAGCAAGTTTTTCAAGTTTTCGGGTTACTGTTGCTATTTTTTTACACTGCTTTGATTTTTGGTGATTTGTGATGTTTGTTTATCTGTATGCAGGGGAAGCCTCCTGACTGGCAAGATTTTGCAGTTATTGTTACTCTGCTGGTCATCAACTCCACCATTAGTTTCATCAAGGAAAATAATGCGGGTAATGCTGCAGTAGCTCTCATGGATCGTCTTGCTCCTAAAGCCAAGGTATCAGATATACCAATATGTTTCGTTTTGTTTTTAGGGTGGTAGTTACTGCTTCTGTTATGGTGATACAATAGGCCATAAGCTCCATCTTGGTCTATTGATCAATTTTTGATGTATGAGTAGAAAGATTTTATGGTGATATATGCTTGAAGCAGAATCTGATCCCCAAAAGAGGGATGAATATTTACACAGATTGATGAGTCTCCCAAATCAGGTTAAATATGAATACCACTTTGCCTAGGGATATCGATTTGTTGCTTCAGGTATGGCTTTCATGAACCTCCCTATGTGTTTCTTGCTGAATCCAATGTACTTGAAGTTGAAGTTCTATTCTTTTTGCAATATACATAAATAAGGGTATAGAGATTAGTAATTGCCATCATTGTCATCATGTCATGTATCTCCACTAGTATTCCAATTATGTCTTACCCTCTAGTATTTTTCTTTATTTCAATTTTGTTTGTTGCTCATTTAGAATGCGGCGGTTCTCATAAGTAAAATTTTTGTAGTAATTCAATTAATTGATGTCATTCTGCAAATATGTTGTGAATAATGTATGTTTTCTTTGTTTGCTTTCTTGCCTTGACCATATATGTTGGATGCAAGGGGAAACAAGCTTGCTGGGAGAGAACATTTCTTTGTCTGCATGAGGGAAAAACTGGTGCATATAGCATGGTATAAATTCCAAGAGCAATTGATATTCTCCATCACTTCTATATTCTCTGGTTTAGCTAGTCTAAAGCAACATGTGTTATCCCCCTCCCCCCCAGCTGACTTGTGTAGTAGTGAGTCATATAGAGCTTGTTATGCAAGAATGAACATTACTATAGAGCTTGTTAAGTGTGCTATGCAAGAATGAACATTACTATAGAGCTTGTTATGTAGTAAGGCATAATCCCTTTTGTTTTCATTGCATTTGTAAATTGTGTCAGGAACTATATGGTGGACTATTGCATAAAGAGTCATTGGAAGATCAAGCATGGAGTACCCGGCAATGCAACAAGCTATATTTTCTTTCATCATGTAAAACTTAGCTAGAAAACTTAAAAGCTTCTTAGTCTATGAGATGTATGAATGCTTTAACAATGTTCGTTAAATTCAATATTTGATGAATTGATGTACCACAATGCTTTTGGTACAAATATTGATCATTTGATGGTTTGCATTCAATTTGTATTCCAATTGTTCACTGTTAATTTATATCCATTCAAAATTTAGGTATTCACACAACACAGTTCTAGATATCACACAATGGATTTTAATAAGTAACATCGTCTAGTTTTAATCTCATACAACAGAAAAGACTAGAACTCAATTGTCCTAGTCTAAATCACACAACAGCAATACTACAAAACCGTTGTATGAAAGTCTCAACCCACAACTGCAAAAAAGCAAATTCTGTTGTGTGAACTGCTGCGCATGGGTACGTCCGGCATCTGTCGAGTTCTTGGACAACAGTGTTAAGAAATATACGTCGACTGAATTTGTATCATACAACGGTGAATTCACCGTTGTCTGATTTTTCATCAGACAACATCGAGATAGACGACGGTAAGTCTTCAAATCAGACGACGTTTTTTCACCGTCGTGTGATGCAATTTTTGGTGTAGTGGAATTTCGGATATAATCGAACAGTTGCAACGGATTGAATTGAACAACGTCAAACAACTGCCGACGCAACCGACGTAACTCCTCGTCTTGGGTTCTATATGAGGACGACCTTTTGGTCGTCATTGATCAATCAATCTTCTTCTTCCTCCTCCAAAAAGTTATTCTGAGAAACATAAAGTAGAATTCGTCAGGGTCAAGTTCGTGTGCAAGAACTTGTACCAGATAGTTGTATCCTCTAGATAGACGTCTTAAACTACAGCACAAGTAGGGGCGAATTTCTTTCTTAGGTCACTGCACTGCAGGCCTCTATCTGATCAAGTTAGTAAATTCAATTTCGAATTAAAGTTATTTGATTTCTATTAATTACTTGCTATTATATATTCAATTTGTGTTCTATATTAGATTATATATACTGCTACCGTTCGTATATACTGATTGTTTCTAACCATCACTTTGGTTTCTTTCACTCCAAAGCATTACAACTCTGTATCTGCATTGGTCTAAACTTGAAGAAAATTTGCTACCTCACATTGAAGCACTGCCCAATCTGGGATATCTTGCTTTTCTTAATGCATATGGCACTGCCCAATCTGGGATATCTTGCTCTTCTTAATGCATATGTCGGGAAACAGCTGTATTTTCACAGAGGCTTTGTAAAGCTAAAAAGGCTGCTATTGCGTACTCATATACAAGTGAAGGAATTAGGCCAAGAAGAATAGCCGGATAGATGGTGAGGGACCTAACCAATTAGCCCCATTTAAGTCCATCACATTGTTTGTTCAAACTGATGGTTTTTAACTAGGCTGAAATTGACAACAAGAAAGTGAAGTAGATTGAAAATTGAGTAAAAAAGAAAAGACCTAGATCAGCCACAACTCATAGCCTCATTAAGAGCTCTCTGAGTCTCTGTACAGTTTTAAACACCCAACTACTCGATCTCCTTCATGGGATTGAGACTTTACTTCATTAAAAACACTCATATTCCTACCAAAACTAATCTGCTAATGGAAACAAAGCCTCTTTGGCACCATTACTAGTAGTTGAAGCTACTTTTGAATTTAGTCTCTTGCTTTCTTCATACTTCCCTGCCAGAGAATCAAAGAGAATACCGGCCCCAACCCCAACCGCCAAGTCTATTGTGTAGTGTCCTCTAGTCCCTAACAATCTCACAGCTTGCAACACATTTAATGCATCAAATGTCCATGCCAATTCCCACCTCTGCATTCTTCTCATGTCGAGGGATGCAATCACAGACCCTGCTACATGCCCGGAGTAGAACAAGAAAAATGATACATTCCCAACCGGGAAGTCTGCTCCCGACCCCAAAAATCCCTGTGCAACACAAAATTTCAATCACAATGCCCAAAATTCTGAGACAAGTAATTAACAACCAAATGTCACCAATTCTTTCTTGTCGCCAGTTTAGACAGTCTAACATGTTACGTTATCAGACTCTGAATGCACTGTGTCCAAATATGATTCTGCCTATCCTACACTTCTACCTAAGGAGTTTTCAAGATTCACAGCAAGACAAGAACATTTCCATGCATAAATAGGGGTACCTGAGGCAACGGAAGTTGGGTGGAGTAACCAAGGATTCCCCGGCAAGTGAACATAAATAGGGCGGCGATGGTGGCTCTTGGACGGCCCTCGATTAGCCACGTCCACAATATATACGTTGTCTGCATTCCCACAAACACCTACACCAGAGACTTGTCCTTCAGTTTTGTAATTGATGTCGCAAAATGTTACCAAAACTTGAACGTCACCCAACACCTAAATTCTGAAGAGAATCAAAGCCTATGGGACCTAACCACCAAATTAAAAGCCGAAGTAAAATCCCAACGCCCAGAAAGTAACCTCAAACTTACCAAATGTAAATGCACCTAAATCCCAACCACAACACCAAAATGTACATACAATATGAAAAAAAATTCACATCGACCAGAATGGACATAAATGTATGCGAATTGCTGTCTCTTTCAGATTCCTTCCTAATATGGCAAACAAACAAAAGTGCGCTGCGTTGTCTAAAACAAAATAACACAAACGCCTCCACACAAGTCTAATCAAAACAAGCCAAATCGAACCCAGAAAATCAACACTAATAACAATGTGAAAATCGAAATGAGTTACCGTGTTGAGGCCAGCGAGCAATGTGTTGAGCTGGGGGCTCGAGGCCAGGAGGAGGTGGAGGGAGCGCGTGGTGACGAAGCCGACATCGAAGGGCGGCGCGGAGGAGGGCACCATGCGGAGCGTGTACTCGACGCCCATGAAGAAGAGGAGGCCCATTGCGAAGAAGCAGGGTATCCAGTGGTGCTTGGCGACGTGGACGGCGTCATGCACCGTCCACGTCATGAAGGAGGCCTTGTTGCCGCAGCCGTGCACGGGGAGGAGCTTCTTGGACATGGCGGCGGTAGGGGTGGGGCCGTTTGTGGCGGCGGCGGCGGCTCGTTTGTGGCGCCGAGAAGTGAGGGCCGAAACGGTGCCGTTCATAATGCGGGGGCCAGGGTTGGGTATATAGATTTAGGGGCGAGGGGTATGGGTGATATTTTGGGAAAGGAGGGGCGGGAGGGGCGTGAATGATATTATTGGATAAATAAAGAGAGAGAGAGGGTTGGCGGAGTACACAAAGAAAAGGAGGAGTTGGAAGTTGGGGACTTGGGAGGGTTTGAGATGGGGGGAAATGAAATGTTAATGGTGTGAAAAGCACACGTGGTGGACAGAGCCCACGCGTTACTGACCTTTGTGAGTTGTGACCTTGTGAATTGTGTGGGGGGGTTTGATTTTCCTAAAGTTTGGGGTTTAAGGGGGTTGATTTATTAGTAGCTCAACCACATTTTCTTCTTACATTAAAATATGGAGGGTTTTTAGTAAAATTTAGGGTGCTAAGGTAGTGAATTCCTCATATGGAAATAGTGCAGTTTTTGGTAAGAAATCTTGAATTCTTCATGTGTTTAAATATGAATACAATAAAGATGTATTTTATATGTCGACAAGTCGAGATAAAACTTTGGACATACAAAATATTTTAAGATTAGATTGGCTAACCTTTTGTTACTCCAATTTGTAATGGTGCGGTCTCATATATGTTTTATTTTAATGAATGGGTCATTTTCATACGACCAGTGTGAATACTTTCACATAGTTAGAGACATCTTCTAGTAATTTGCGGAGTCGACATTTTGGCATGGACGGTGATTACGCAAACTAATCTGAGATCGCACGCGCCACCCACAGAGCGTGAGAAACTGACCTGAAAGCCAAAGCCTCTTCCCGATAAGTCCAAGAACACTGAGCAGGAAGAGGAGGGCCCCATATTCCATCACCGTCCATAGGACTGAGATTTTGAGAGATACCAAACCAAACGGGGCCAACTAGCATGTGCGTGGCTCCCGCTCTCAGTCTCAGTTTGGCCATAGACTTAGAGTTAACCCTAGTTAAGTTCTATTTTAGGGTCAAAACTTACTTTATATAGAGAAATTTAGAAAGAAAAAAAAAATAGACTACATCATTTATGTGTACCCTCATTCTGCTATCCACCTAGGCGCCACGGCTAAACCATCGGCAGATGCATTCTGCAATTTACGTTGCTAGCCCTTTTTGAAATCTTTCCCGTCAGTCCACTCAGGGGCAATTGCGTTAATAGAGATATGATCTGTATTTTTTAAATATTTTTTATGTATGTTTTAGCTCCAAATGGTGCCTCTTTAAATATTTTTTTTATGTGTATTTTAGCTCTAAATGAAGTAATGCACGAAGCACCATTTAGAGTCAAGAAAAAAATTTATAAGGACTAGAAGATATATTTTGCAATGGTTCAGTATCATGTGAAGCTTTTAATACTCAACATCCAAATACATGTCACATAGGCACCTACAGTTAATAGAAGTATTATATTTGGTAACTACGCAATACTTGAGATACCATTTGGAATAAGCAAAATTTGTATGTATCAAAAAATACTTATCCCAATAGTTCAGGTATCATTTGGAGTTTTTACCCTTTATAGGAATAAGGTAGAGATGACGCAGAGCAACAAACTTGCGGTGACTTTAGGTTTTCAGGTGATAAAGCCGGATAGAATAAAGTTGAAGGAAGATTGAGCAACGCTCTACTCAAAGGAAAATAAATAGGTATAAGATTGAGCAGGGAAAAAGAGAACCTTATAGACTTATATGAACGGGGCAAACAGAGTTGTGTTGTATGGTGAAAACGCTACTAGAAATTTGGCCAAAGGGGATAGATTACTGTCCATTTGGAGTTTTGGTGCTTATATTTGTCTCTATTGATCAATTACATATTCACAAAATTCGAAAATGTATCACCTAAAACGGCTTCAATAAGAGTCTAGAATTTATCTATGACTACAGAAAACCAAACAACATTTATATTATATAAATCTAGGTCAGCCACATAACACTGCAGCCTCGTCGATGCCTAAGAGGCTACAATTTTCTCTCCTCCCTAATGTATTAGGAGATGAGAGCATGACTCGAGCACCCGGTACTGGATTCAATGAGTAGACACAAAGAAAATGGAGGTTTCATGACCAAGGAAGTCATTAAATTTCTTTGATTGACTAATGAATGATATAGGAATGACTCCATCTGCAATTAATGACAAAGTTAATGACTAATATCTTCTTGTTCGTGACCTAGATTTATATTCCACCAAAAGAAAGTTTTCAAGTTGTTCGATACAATCCAAGTACTGTGAGTGTACACCTACAAGGATCAAGGTTGTTGTACCCTGAAGGGTAGGCGTCAACACTTGCTACACTGAGATATAACCTCCAAAGGACGAACATCTAGTCTTAAAGGTAATGTAACACACGCCTCAACCTACAAGTTCTTACTCAAAGCATCATCCATCTCCAGAATTTCCAACAAAATCAACCAGAGCTAGCCATGACCAAGTTCTTGATGCGCTCTTCATGAGCTTTGGCTTGCGAATTTCCTCCTGTGTCGGTACTTATAATCACAATCATTTAGGTCTAAAATTCTAGGGCTGTATATCTAGGGCATATAGAATTCGCAGACCAATCTTATTTTTACTTTCCACAAGGAAAATGGCCTTATTAGTGTTTACTTGGCCAACAAAAAGACAGTCGCCAGCATATTACTTGGCTAGTGAAAACAGAGTTGCAAAACTAAGTACATGTCGAACTGAAATAACATTTACATGCACACAAACGAGCTCGAAACAGCGCACAGGACCAAAACTTCCCAAACAGATATATAACATTAACAACTTCAAGAGGTTTCAGACATCACGGCGTGCCTCAACACTCGGATTATATCAGTGAGTGAAATAAGCCCCATGAGCAAACCTTGTTGATCCACCACCCAAATTCTGTGCACGTGTTTAGTGACGACCTTGTCGATTACTTCAGCCAGTGTCGAGTCAACTCGACACGCCACAAGTTCTCTTGCACTCTCGACCGCATTAGGATTGCTTGATAATAAGGGGCTGGCTGAAATTGTCTCTGTGTACTCCAGTGCGCTTATGGGTAACCATGTTTTCAGTGTTGACAAGTGGCATCCCCTTATATCTGTTGCAGAAAATGTGCCCAATACCTGCCTGCCCCTTCCCTGTAAAAGGAAATGAAAAGATTTACAGAACCGCTTTACTAGCGTTTCAATAAATTAACGAACAAAGAAAACACGTAATTACACCTCCTCCTAACACGCAATGTTTAAAATGACCTAGAATTAGTCCACTAGCACAATAAGGTATTTGTCGGACCTAGCAAAAACACAATCAAGTATGCTGTTTGTGCTACCAAAACTAAATTTCGGTCAGTTGATGATAGCAGAAGAGAACAATAAAGATAGAGTGAAGGTAAAAGGAAGTCGAATGGAACCTTTGCTGATCAGGGCTTTATTCAAATTATCATCTTAACATTAAGGAAGCTCAAGACCCCTGAGTTACTCACTACAACCCTATGTATGCACCTCTTTTGCACATTATAACATTTTGGCAAAAATAGAGGATTAATGTTCTCGAAGACACTAGTTCTCGGAAATGTAACAACACTTCCTACTTAAACAAGCTACCAAATTAAGTTTTTGGAATGCATATCAAAATCTCATAAAAGTACAACAGGAAATGAAAGACCGAGATACATACATTTACAAGCTGCTTGTGGTCATCTTCGTTGGCAGGGGAGGAACTAACTATCGGAACAGCGTTTAGCAAAGCAATTCGCATGCACTTGATGGCATCTATAACCTTGGTGCGATCAGTAATTGCATAAACCCTCTCTGTCACAGCCCCCAATTCAGAAACGGTGCGTGACAGAATGCCATTCAGTTCAGTGCTAGCTTCAGCATGTTCCT
This sequence comes from Rosa chinensis, assembly GCF_002994745.2. Classification (NCBI taxonomy): domain Eukaryota; kingdom Viridiplantae; phylum Streptophyta; class Magnoliopsida; order Rosales; family Rosaceae; genus Rosa; species Rosa chinensis. Next base: position 52,315,456 of record NC_037089.1, on the reverse strand, counting down.
TCAGGAACCTTAGGACATCCATTTGTGTTAGCATTCGATAGCTGGAAGCAGACTCCACAAGTTCAACTCCAGAGACGTTGTTCATGTGGCTGTCTAGTGGTACCAAAGCACGGTGTATTCCTTTGCTAAAAACTTCCATACAGTCTATGATGCTGAGCACACGGGAGTTAAAAAGTCTAACCATTTAAATTCATAATCAGGGAAGTTGGTATTTCCAAAAACAAATAAAGCAGACATTGTAACATATCCAGGGGTTTTTGTCCACAAGAACTTTTACCATCTTAATAGTACATTACCTTCAAGTTTCATAATTATTGATGGACAAAACACCTTACCCCAACGGCCTAACCCTTAAAAAAGTTTGAACATTTCAGAAAGGGATGTACAAGAAGCAATTTCGAGTGAAGCTTCCCTCATTTTGAAGTGATAACTGTTTGTTTCTGATTTTAGACTAATTTTTGGCTAGTTTTGTGGAAACAAACCCCCCCCCCCCCCCCCCCCCCCCGAAAAAAAAAACAAAAAAACTAAAACAGAGAATAAGCATATGCTATATACCAAACGAGCTCTAAAGCGCAATACTGCAAGAATCATGCCATTTAAAGATGTAATAAGTTATAACCAGTACTACCGAGCATGGAACTATGGATGGATTATGTAACACACAAATTATAGGGAAAGAACGCATTACTCACCTTGTGTTGGGGTTTAGAGTCCACAAGCTTAAACCCTCGAGGCAATGCCCAATAATCGAAGAAACGGGGACAGACATCTTATGCTCTAGATCAAACCCCCCATCATGAATCCCTCCCTCATCAACCATCAATTGATCTCCATCATTTCCTGCAATATGAGCCAGGATATCAAGCATGGTTGCCATCCCTATATAGTGCTTCCGCACAGCCCCGGTTTGCCTGTCAGCTTCCACAATCATCGAGCCGCCTGCTCCAATCCAATGACCCGGAGGGGCCGCCACGGGCACCGCCAGCACCTGGTTGGCCACCAATGCGTTCATGGTGTGAGCCAGAGTCGCCGTGTACGGAACCTCCACCAGCCTCCTCTTGTTTGGCATCATGTCCACAACCTTCTTGTCTCTCAGCCTCTGAGTAGTCTCAGAGAACTGAGTATTGCTTTGCTCCATCATTTGCTGCATGTTTTGGTACTCTCTGAGTTTGACTTTGCCAATGAAAGTATCTAGGCTAGGAAAGTGAAACAGGGGAGGTGGGATTATATAAAAGTAGGACGGTGAGTTGAAGTTGCTGTAGCGGGTACGTGTCAAAGCTAGGCCTTGCAACAGTGCATGGCTATGTTTCTGATAGCCACGTTATGAGAATGGATAGGGTTTAGTTGGCATAACACGTGGAGATGAGATAAGAAAAATGAGAGTACAAACTGTTCAAGTAAATCTCTATTTTGTGTTTAGCTCAAACTCTAGGTTACTTAACCTAGTGGTAATAAGATTATATTAGAATGATCTAGATTCCTATTCAATGTACGATTACTTTCCTTGTATGATTGAGATTCTATGCATTGTAATCCTCTATATAAAGAGACGCCTATTATCAATGAGAAGACACAGCGATTTTCTCTTAATTTCTGATTCCCTAAAACACGTTATCAGCACGAAGCTCTAACCCTGAAAACCCTAATTTAGTAACCTTCAAAATCCTGCAACCACCGCCCCACATATCGAAGCCCTCGACCTAAGGAGCCCAGAACCGGCGGCAGAACCACCGGAACCCGCCGGAAAACCCCTAAACCATCCGTCGGAAAAATCGGACTGGCCCCTGCCCTATGCCTGCCTTGAGCCTGCCCTCTGTGCATTTTCTGAGTCGCTGCCGAGCCCTGTGCACCCCTGTGCCTGCATCTGCGGAGAGCCCTGCACGCTTCCTGCAGAGATCTGCTGAGTGTTGTCGACATCTGCCAAGAAGCCCCGCGCGCATCTTCCGAGCCCTGTGCACCCCTGTGCCTGCCCCTGCCGAGATCTGCTGAGACATGTGCCTGCTCCTGCCCACAGCCCCACACACACCTGCCGACATCTGTCGACAGGCCCTACACATCCTCCGCACAACCCCTGCAGTAGCCCTGCACACCCCGGCCTACCTCCGGCCACCATCAGTTTCCCACCTTTTTTCAGGCAACCCCGACACCTTTTTCCGGTCATCTTCAACATCCTTTTCCGGTCAAGATTTCTGACATCTTTTCAAGATAAACTTTTCTAAAAGTTCCCATTTTTTAAGTCTTTCAATTTATTCTTCATTTTCTCGGGGACTTCCAACATCCCTTCTTCTACCCCCTTTTCTTCTTCATAGGGGAGACAAAAAAGCCAAACTGTGGGGGTTCGTACTCACTCCAAGCTTGGAGCATGTAGAGTCCTCCAAACTTAGAGTTTGTTGAGAAGAAAACGATCGACCACATACATCGTTGTTTCGATCTAATCCAAAACCCCTCTTGGAATCGGATTTTCTTGTAAGCGACTACGCTAAGAAAATCTCTAATTTCTTAGAAGCGACTACGCTCAGAAATTTAATAGTTTTTCGTGGTAGCATTTTTCGCTCCAAAACTAACCCTAATCTTGTGTTGTTTTTCAGGATGAGTAACCTGAACAAGTTGAAGTTTGTTCCACTAGAGACAACTGGTGCAGGATACCATAGGTGGGTCCGAGATGTGCGCTGACTTGATGCCCATTTACGCAAGCGTACGTATCATTGTCAAGATAGGGAAGTATTGTACCCAAGATTATCATACCACGGGGATTAGTGGCTAACCCACAATCCTTGGGTGGTCGGAACTAAAGTCACTAAGCAAACAAAAGCAAAAGAAAAAGAAAATAAATAAAAATGCTATTCTAAGGCACCAAGCCCTAGCAATGCTCGACTTTGGTGAAACTTTGGTTTTCACCAAAGCCTAATCAAAACTAATAGCCTAGTGGTGGCTATTTACAATGAGATAGAAATTGTCATTTGAAATTGTAATTGTAATTTTCTAAAAGACTAAGCCAAAAACTAAATGAACAACAACAATTAAAAATGAAGAAAAACAAAATAGAGAGATTTTGGGTACTAGGGATCACTCTCTAGCAATTTCAATGCAACAAACATATTTCAAGCAAACAAACATATCTTTATGAGAACCAAATCCCGTACTTAATGCCGGTCAAGGCCACTAAGCCGAATTTCCTTAAGGGTATTCACATTTTCGGTTAGGACAAATATGAACTCTCTAACTCATGAATTAGTACCTTACCAGGGCTACCAAAACATGAGCTAAAGGCGTAGAGCTCTAGAAATTAGGGATTTAAGCATGCAATAGTTACAACCTAAAATATAATGATCACGTAGTTCTCTACCTAATACCGGTTAAGGCCACAAAGTCAATTTCTCTTATTTGGTATCCATTCTTCCTGTTAAGGCAAGAATGAACTCTCTAATCCTAATCATTATGCCTTGTTAGGGCCACAACGTCTAGGATTAAAGGCAAAGGGCACAAGAAAATAGAAACTTAGGCAATCAATAATTCTCGATTAAGTAAACTACTTGACACAACACACTAATTACATGAAGCTAGTGAACAAAGAACCACCAATTGTATCACACAACAGAAATCTCAAAACATAACAAAGAGAGTGGTCAATTCCCTAAAATTTATGCATCAAGAATCAATTGACATAGTAATTAGAGTGCACCCATATGAAAATACATTATTTATCACTTGAAAATATGTTCATTACATCAAAATTGAGCTAGAGTTAGAAACCCTAACTCCCAAAAGTAACTACTCACAGCCCATATTAATGAACATTAAAATTACAAAATTCAAATAGCAAAGAGTAGAGAAGTGTAGGAGAAAATAAAGATAGTCACAAATAGCTATGAAGCTAGCATGACTAGCCTTGAATTACAGCCCCACAAAATACCCAAATCTTGAATCTTGTAGAGATTGAGCTCCTTGATAGATCCTTGAAGTTTTGTGTGAGTAGTTCTTCAAATCTCAAAAGAAATTATAAATAAAAGAGGGAAAATGGAGGAGAGGATAGTTGAGTGAGAGCAGCCCAAGGCTACCCCCCTATTTTGGTATATGCGGCGTGGTCTCTAGGGTGAGGTCTGTTGAAGAATAGAGAATAGGGGGTGCTTAAATATGGTCTCGGTGGTGTGCAGTTGTCCAAGATAGAATGGAGAGGATGAGATTTGTTGAGGTGGCAGCTCCTCAATGGCTCCAAAAGAAAAAGAAAGATGCAACGATATGCTGGCGCGTGAGAGGGTGAAGGATGAGGATAGCTAGCTGCACGTGGTCATTAGTTGGGAGAGGAAGACTAAAAGCTGCACCCCCACCCATATCACAGGGAAGAAAGATCACAACAACAATATCCCAAATCAACACCCCCACCCAGATACGAGGTGTTCCATGTTCTAAATGCCTCATACAAGACCATTTGGAACGAGAACAAAGATGAGATACCCGGACGACCACCCCGCAAGTTCCCAAAGAGCAAACTTACTTAGCAGGATACCGGTAGGTTTTGTACCTATCACAAGAACACCGGACACAACACCAACGTTTGCATAGCTTTAAAAAATACTATTAAATCACTCATCCAGAATGGCAAACTTCAACGGTACTTACCCTCTAAGGAAATAGAGGCTATTGATGTATATGGTAGGATTCTAACAATCCATGGTAGGGGCCCAAACCAACTACAACCCTGGGGAATGAAGAGGGGTATAAGTTCTAGCCACGCCGAGGTTTTCAATTTCCATAAAACTAGCAATAAGGGCAATATGACTAGATAGAAGTCAATCACATTCCTAGAGGAAGAGGAAGGAAACCTTAAAATGCCTCATGGCGACCCTTTCCTCATCACGCTTCAAATGGATCACTACATCACTTCTCAAGTACTTGTGGATACAGGTGCATTGGTCAGCGTGCTATTTCGTGATGCATACAAGGCATTAAACAGAGGCCGGTCCAAGCTCTCGCAAGATAATGAACCCTTAAATCAATATCTCAGGAGTCATAGTCCATCCGCTAGGGTCAAATTACCTGTAGATCATGGTGGGAGAAAGCCCAAATTGTTCGACCATCAAAACCAGGTTCATCATGGTCGACTGCGTTTCATCATACAACGCGATCCTGGGACATTCGACACTCTAGTGTCTCAAGATATTTGTGGCTGGCCACATGTTTATGATGAAAGTTCCAACCCCGGTGGGAATAGCAACTATCCAGAGAGATCAAGCTGCAGTAAGACATTGCTATGCATTAACAGTGTCACGGGGCAAGGGAAGAATAGAGATGATATAGGTAACAACAGAGCCTTCGCCTTCTGACAGGTCTGAGGACCCAAGGGACAACACTGATTTAGATGAAGAATGGCCCGGTGCCATAGAAGATATTGAAGAGGTAGTATTATCAGAGGAGTTCCCAGACAGAACTGTCCAGATAAGTACACAGTTGACCCCATCCGTCAGGCATATTCAAATCCAATTCCTACAGGCCAACTCATCTGCTTTCACTTGGTTGTACGAAGACATGGCCAGCATCCCTATGGACGTAGCCATGCACAACCTTAGTATCATACCTTTCTCAAACCCAGTAAGACAAAAGCGTAGAGCTTTCAACCAAGATAAGTATAAGGCCATCCAAGCAGAAGTAAAGAAGTTTAGAGCCATCAAATTAATCAGGGAAGTGACATACCTGCGCTGGCTAGCGAATGTAGTCATGGTACCCAAGAAGACAGTGGGATCTTGGTGTATGTGTGTTGACTACACAAATCTCAACCAGACATGCCCCAAAGACAGTTTTCCACTCCCAAGAATTGATCAGCTCATAGATTCCACAGCTGGGTACCGGTTACTCAGCTTTATGGATGCATTCAGTGGGTATAACCAAATCGAAATGAATCCCGTAGATGAGGAACACACCGCTTTCACCACCGACAAGGGCCTCTACTCTTATCAGGTTATGCCTTTTGGACTTAAAAATGCCAGTGCCACTTATCAGAGGCTTGTCAATGCCATGTTTGCAGAAGTCATCGGTACCATTATGGAAGTTTACGTGGACGATATGTTAGTTAAGAGCCTAACCATTGATGATCATGTCGCGAACCTGGAAATTGTTTTCACCATCATCCTGCGCAACTGTATGCGGCTAAACCCATAGAAAAGCATCTTTGGGGTCAAAGTAGGAAAGTTCCTCAGCTACATCATCAGCCATAGGGGTATAGAGGCAAACCCAGAGAAAGTGCAAGTTATCCTGGACATGACATCACCCACTGTTCATAATGAGGTTTAGTCCCTCACTGACAGGATAGCCGCTATCAAGACTCACAGATAAGTGTACACCTTTCTTCAAATTACTCAAGACCCAACATATAGAGAAAATCACCTGGACCGCTAAGCACGAGGCAGCATTTCTTGGCATAAAAATGTACTTGGTAGTGGTACCCTTGTTGTCGAAACTAGTCTCCGGTGAAATGTTGTACATCAACTTTGTTGCATCCTCAACGGCCGTAAGCTCGGCACTTATCAGAAGGGTTGTGAGTACTATGCATGGAAAGGTTACACAAGGGTAGAGGCGCGGTACCCGGACATTGAAAAAATTGCATTGGACCTCCTGATATCCGCCAAAAAACTCAGGCACTACTTCCAAGCACATTCCATCACAGTTTTTACTAGCCGTCCATTGAGGCAGGTACTTCAGAAGCTGGAGACCTCGGGCAGACTTGTCAAATCGGCTATTGAACTGGGAGAATTCGACATTCACTATAAGCCCCGGACTACTATCAAGAGGCAGGCAGTAGTGGACTTCATTTCTGGCAGCTTTATGTTGATGGAGCTGCAAACAAAAGGATGAGTAGAGCGGATATTCTACTTATCAGTCGGGGCGACGAAGTTTTTGAATACACTTTGAAATTTGCATTTAAGGCATCAAATAACGCTGCCGAATATGAGGCACTCATTGCGGGACTCCAGGTAGCCCGAGAGATAGGTGTTCAGCACCTTCACATCTTCAGTGACTACCAATTGGTGGCAAATCAGGTCAAAGAGGACTTCGAAGCCAAAGAGCCTCAAATGTCATCCTACTAGGCTCTTGCGAAGGCATTAGTACAATGATTCACCATGTTCACAATTACTCAGATACCTAGAGCAAAGAATAACAAGGCAAATGCCCACGCAAAGCTTGCGGCAACTTCTCCAAGTGCTATATACAGGGCCACAAAGGTGGAATTACTGGAAAAGCCGATCACTTCTAAAACGGTGTCGGAGATATTTGCCATCGACAACACTGCCTCATGGATGGACCCCATACTCAAATACATGGTCGATTGCCTAACCCCGGAGGACAAGGTTGAGTCTAGAAAACTACAGCTATTGTTACACCCCACATCTAATAAACCCTTTTTACTAAGTTACATGAAATTCTTTATGGTTACCGTTCGCGGTTATAATTTTAACTTTTAGGGGGAGTGGTTAAAAATTGACTTTTTATGAGTTAAAAATTTGGGAAAATTTCCTTCATGAAAGTTGTAGAGGACGTTAAACCGAGCATGTGCATATGTGGTACGTAAAAATCGGAGTTCGTATGCAAAAGTTATGAGTGAAGTACGAACATTACTGTTCATGGTAAAAATTTTAATATATATGGAATGTTACCCGGGTAGGTTTCCAAACCGGGAAACCCACCCCTCTTTCTCTCTCCCCTCCCCCGACTCTTTCCCCTTTCCCCTTCGGGTCTTTCTTCCTCCCCCCGATTTCCTCACTTTCCGGCCACCATCCGGCGTGCAACCGGTCACCTTAGGGGCGCCTCAACCCGCTCTTGACACTAGGGACCTAGGATTGTGGAGTTTTGGCCGTGAAAGTCCAGATCGAAGCAATAACTTCTCCGGTTGCAATTTTGGGGTTTCGCCGATTTCCGGCCATTCCGGCCACCAGGTTAGCATCGAAGGTTCGGTTTTTGATGGTGATCATTTCCCCTAAGGTAGTTCAATCCAATTTGCAGTGTAGATATCGAATTGACAATTTTCCATTTTTAGGGTTCTTGAAGTTTCGGGCTTTCCTTCACCGGCTTGATTCGACCACTTCGAGGTAAAATTGGTTGATGTTGTAGTTGGGAAGTTGGTTGGGCTTGTTGTCTAGTGCCGGAGTTTGGTGGTCATCGGAGGAAGTGGCCGGACCACGCGCCGCCACTGTAGGTAGCACGTGGTGGCACGTAGAGCTGTGTTTTAATTGTAGTTTTAATCTCATATACCCTATAACGATTGTAGAATGTAATGTATGAAGTTTTGTGGAAATCAGAGGAATTACGAATTTAGTTTAAATTGATTAATTAACGATTTACGTGGTTTCGATCGCCGGAATTCTTTCGAATTCACTTTAGAATTTATTTATCGATGAAAGATTGATGTTGGAGTTTTAAGGATGGATGTTGTAGAGTGTTGAGGAGTCGGATTGTAGGAAGGGGAATGTTTTGAATTTCCAATTATAAGTATTGTAAAGTTAGAATTCCGTCCTGTGAATTATATATTTATGAATGCTATTCGTACAGGACGAGAGGAGTCTCCATACGAGGAAAATCACGAGCGACGTCAGGATTGACCGCATATTGTGAGTGAACTTTTATTTTTCAAAGAATGATGCATGCATTTATTTAATAAGTTCCGAGATTTATAAGTTATTTATCAATTTACTTTCTCGAGCTTATGGTCATTTCGGAAACGGTTTTGGTTAATTGATTTATATGAAGGTTTTATGGCGTGTGGGGTCACGTCATTGGATTATGCTTATTTTCCTTTATTTATTTATCTCCGATGGGATTCCCGGATTTATACTATTTATATTTTATTTATATTCAGTAAATTGAGATTTTTATGAGATTCAAGGAAATTAATCTTTATACTTATTTATATCCTATTTATTTTATTGATGAGATTATCTTGGCGTGTGGGACACGTCATTGGGAATTCATTTACGAGAATTGGGGAAGTTTTATGGATTTATACGGTTTTCGGATTTTCTGTTGCCATACTTTGGGTGACTTATCATTGCTAGCATTGATTTCCGCCTTTGTGGCGCGGTGATGGGATCACCGTAGCCCTCCGCCTTTGTGGCGCAGGTTACTGTCTATGTGATAGTAATTATGTAGCCCGGTATCCTATCGCTACACTTAGTGGCGTAAGGGTATATTACGGGAGTTATGGGAGTATTTTAGCCTGGGAGGCTATCACCCAAGCCTGGGAGGCTCACTTGTATGGCTATCGCCTTCCCCTACTCACTTTACTACTTAAGCTAGCGGGGCTAGCTCGATTTTCATTTAACCAGCGGGGCTGGTCTTGATTTCCGTGAGTATCGGAGTTCCAACTTTTCCTTTTTAACTGTTTGTGACTAGCGGGGCTAGTTGGTTTTCATGAGTGGAACTCCTCTTATTTTATTTTCGTTAATCACTGCATGCATCGGGATTTTTTTTAAAAGAAAGAAAGGTGGGAAAGTATAAAATCCATTTGGTTTGAATTATTTATTTTTGTCCACTCACGCTAACGTTTTATATACTTTTCCCTGGGCCCTTTCGGTTTCCAATGCCCAGTTTTCAGTGTTGCTGCTCGGCGTTCTGAAGTGAGCCATAGTGACCGCATCCGCTTCCGTCATCACATTTTGTAGGTTATTTATTTAGCCTACTGTACTCTTTGGCAAACCTTTATTCCTAGAATGCTCTGATTACTAAGGGATATGTGACCCAAACTTGTATGAATTATATTTGAGGTCTATGACCTAACTTTGGTGATTGTAGTAACTTGTACCATTTGGTTGTTAAGTTTGATGTTGTTAGCTTTGTGATGGGATTGGTTGAATTTGGGAGCAGGGTGGCTCCAGGAGTTGTGGTTGGACTATTAGAAGTGAATTTTGTTTTCCGCAGGATTTTGGGTTATCCATTTTTAAGGGAGGTTATGCCGAAATTTTTGGTAAATCTCCTTTAAAGGTGGGTCCCGCAGGGCCACTTCAGATTCCAGGGTGGAATTTCGGGGTGGGTCCTGTCAGCTATGGTCAGCATGATACACGATTATGAATGGCAAGTTGTACAGAATGGGTCACAGCTTCCCCAACCTCAAGTGTGTTACGCCAGAAGAAGGACACAGGATCCTCAAGGACATCCACGGGGGCATTTGCGGTAACCATGCAGGAGCCCACTCTCTTATCCACAAAGCCCTACGTGTCGGGTACTTCTGGCCAACTATGTCTGCGATGGCTGAGACAGTATCTAGTTCTTGCCACAAATGCCAGATGTACGTGAACATCCCTATGGGCCTGCCTATTGCGCTCTCTATTTTACTTGCCTCTTGGCCTTTCTACCAATGGGGGCTAGATCTCATCGGTAAGCTTCCTACAGCGATAGGACAATTTAAGTATGCCATCATAGCTGTGGACTACTAAACGAAGTGTGTCGAGGCAGAGCCCATGGTAACCATCACGACAAAGAAGGTCAAGAATTTTTTATGGAGGAATAGTTACTGTTGATTCGGAGTCCCGGACACTATTGTCGCGGACAATGGGCCCCAATTTGACAACGATGAGATAAGGCCATACAACGAGAACATGGGCACTAGGATCCTGTACGCCTCGCCAGCGTATCCACAGACAAATGGTCAAGTGGAAGCGTAAACAAAATAATCAAGAAAATTTAAAGAAAATGCTGGACGACGCCAAGGGACTTTGGGCCTCCAAGCTCCCTAATGTTTTTTGGGCCATCAGAACAATAGCAACAAGGCTACCGTAGAGACTCCTTTCTGCATGGCTTTCGGAATAGAAGCAGTACTCCCCATCGAAACCCAAGTATAGAGTGGAAAAATTGAATACTTCGATGCAGGTATCAATGCAGAAGGACTTCAGCTCGATGCAGACTTACTTGAGGATCGATGGGATGTAGCACACATGCATAACCTAGCAAACAAGAGGAGGATAGCCCGCTACCATGACGCTAAGGTTCAGTCCTGGACTCTTGAACTGGGGGATTGGGTCACGAAACAGGTGTACCCGGAGCCAAGAGGCTTCTTGGGTGGGTCCCTATAAAATCGTTGAGGAAGTTGATCCAGCTGCTTTGTACATCCGGGACATGGACAGAGTTCGATCTCGGCATCCATGAAACACCCAATGTCTTAGGTACTATTACAAGAAGCTCCCGGAGCATCTTACCTTAGCTTTTGATCATCCAGCTATGACAAGCTACCCATCGGGTATTTATTCTATATGGGCCACCATGTGGTACTTGAATGGAAAAATGAATTATTCATGGAAAAATAAATTATTCAGACCATTGCTTACATTTTACCTTAGCCACCGGGCATACCAAACATGGCCATTCTGATTAGATACTCTATTCTAGTAATAAGTATCTAAACAAAATTTTTGTTAAGGCACAGATGCAAGCAATTTTAATCCCTTTCAACATTCCCATTCAAGTAGCAAAAAAAAAAATTACAGTCACCCACAAAAAAAATTAACTTGGCCTCCCAAGCAAGGGAAATATTTAAAGGGATACCCATGTATCGGCTCAACAACTATTGTTCAAAACAAGGGTAAATTAAAAAAATAAAATCTAAACAACGAAACAAGATCAGGTGAACTACTCCTGGGCCTCCGAATGACTCCCACCGGCATCACCTTTGGCTCCAGTCATTTCAGATGCTTCTGTTCAGCCTTCTGTTGTTTTATTAAGCGAGCTTTGCTCCACCGATATCTCTCTACTCACTTGGTCATATTTATTTTGGAGTTACCGAAAGAAGTCAAACGACTACCTTTGTTTTGCATTAGCTAGCATTTGGGTTAGATTCTCTTAATGGTTAAGAGACAATGATCTACACCGTTGGCTTATGAATAAAATTTCGAGTTCTTTTTATTATGACTCCATTTTAATTCTGAGCATAATCCTTTGTGTCTACGATGGCTCGACTATCAAGATTAGTTCAAGGACACAGAATAGCCCAAATTCCATTTGCCAAATGGCACCTTGATTATTGTCACAGAAACTCTTTACGATCCTAGGGCGAATCAAACCCTATTGAGCCATTCAAGCCAACAGATTCCATGCGAGAAAACATGTAGAGAACGGAAATGAGTTCTTTTGCAATACCTCTACTGACTACAAATAAAAGAGCATCTTAGAGAAGTTTATGTGTCTCTCTAGTAGACTCTATGTCACTATTCGAACTACTAAATCCAATAAAGTTATGAGAGAAGATCTCTTGGATTTAGACACATATTGGTTTTATCACGACAAGATAGGTCATTCTACTCATGATATGACGGTTTGTCTACTAAAAATTTCATACGAACGTCCATTCTTTCGAGCAAAATGAAGCAGAGAATCAAAAGTTGATTCCTAGACTAAGTGTTACCACTGCCGCTGCCTCTGGCGCTGTCGCCATCCAACACCAGCTTAGGGCTGACACAATCCATATCCATGACGCCATGGATGGAGACCATCATGGTGATGGCACCCCAGGTGATGCTGCAATCACCAACTATGCTTCAAATAGAGTTTTAGACGCTCAGGCCCAACCAAAATCCTCATTGGTTGCTTCTAAGGCCCCTCGCTCGTTCTACAAAGCCTATTTCTTATGGAAATTAGGAACAAGACCATCCTATGCAAAGGATGTGAAAATACTCATTTTGTTCTTACATAGAGTTCTTGGGGATTTTGTGGACTGGTTCAACCAACTTGCGAATGTTTAAATATCTTATGATGTTAGTTAACACGCATACACACTGGTCACGTGTTGTGCCATTGTCCACTTGTAATGATGATTATGCTACACTCCCATCACATATCATATGACAACGGGCTCACTATCCGGATCATCCTATTCAGTTAATTGGATTTGACAATGATAGAGAGTTTATATTGAAAACTTTTGATGATTATTGCAATAGGACTGATGTTGGACATGATATTCCCATGTACACACCCAAATGGTCTCTGAAAATGACCAGGATGGTAGTCCAGATATTGGTAATGCGCACCAATCTCCTTATATCTACTTGGGATGATGCAATATCGTATGTAACTATTCTAATTTGTCTACGACCCACCACCACTCAATCTACTTCTGCATTACAGCTAGTGACTAGATACCAGTATAGTACTTACGCATATTTGTGTGTGCAATTTATGTGTCAATTGCGCCGCTACAGTGAACTATGATGGGTCCTTACAGACGAATAGGCAACTCAGTTTGATTTCAAACCCCAACAATCGTCCGCCACTTAATGCCCTTTCTAGGCTATATTCTTACCACTAAATATGCAGATTGTCACTTTGATGAGACAGTCTTCCCGTCGTTAGGGGAGATAAGAACACAGATGTTCAACAGGAACGATAAGAATTGTCTTGGTATATCCCCACACTACTACAAAATATGCATCACACAACACCTATCAGACAAGAGATTAAAAACTGACCGTTGTCTGATAACGTGAACTCCATCCTACAACGCTGTTAATGAAGTTCTGTTGTGGGAATACAACTAAATTAAGAACTTTTTTTTCAGAGTTCTATCACACAACACAATTATGCATGTTCCGTTATCTGAATGACACAAAATTTAGCGGCATATATCCCGCCATCACTGAGCTCAAAATTCCCACCTAAGACAAGTTCACCAATTTAATCACACAACACAATTATGCATGTTCTGTTGTGTGAATATTTCAAGATACAACGGTATAGCTATTTCTGTTGTATGATTAAAGCTGGGCGCCAAATTTTGCTCCAAATTTCGACTAGGCGCCAAATGTTGTAATAAGTTGGCACCTTCTACTAGGTATATCCAGTGAATGATATAACAAATGGTACAACAGAATGTCTACATTCTGTTGTCTGAAGGCTCAAATCTATTTGAATTGCTCCCTCCAAACCGAGCTAGCTAGGCAGCCAAATTTCCCTCTCTACTTTGACATTATATTGTACGACAGTTGTTTCATTATCCGTTGTGTGATGAACTTAATCAAATTTATTGAAGTATTCAAGTCTTATTACCAAACGAAGCAAATATTCTCACCAGCCAAACCTAGCTACCAAGCAAACTGTCGAGAGAAAGAAAAAAAGAACCCGGGCACTATCAGAACTCTCCCTCTCGAAACTTTCTTTCCCCTCTCGATCACTATCACTCTATCAGAACTCTCCATCACTATCAAATCTTTCTAGCCAAAACACTCTCAATCACTCTCAATCGTTCTCAAAACCTAGTTACCTGGTTTTCTAGCCCGAGTCAGAACACTCTCAATCACTCTCAATCGCTCTCCAAACCCAGATATCGGGTTTCTAGTCTGACTTCTGTTACCCAATCACTCTCAATCGCTCTCCAAACCCAATCACTCTCCAAACCCAGATATCGGGTTTCTAGCCGACGTCCTCCCGGTCATCCTCAACTGCCTTTACGATGCCTTCGGCGACCAAAAACCCACAGTCAAGAAACAGTCTTTGAGTCTACACCGATTTGACATCCACTCATCTCACCAAAGGCTCAAGGACGCCGACTCCGGCGTGGGGGAGGGTGTCGCTACGCCATTGGGTTAGTTTACTGGGTTTGTTTATTAAATTTGATCCCTCTATCAATTCTTTAATATGAAATTTTGTTTACTGGGTTTGTTGATTATAGGGAAATCTCAAAGCTTTACATACAGAAGAGAGATTGGATTATAGAAACTGACGATTGACAAGTCTAGGCGACTCAATTTCTATTTGTTTGAGTGTTTGATTTGTGGTATGCTTTCTTAATTTTCAGCCCATTCTTTTCTTCTTGAGTGTTTGATTAAGTGTCTCTGCGAGTTTTGGTCATTCTAGGCTACTTTCATTTTGGATTTTTTCCTAAAAGATTGACAATTGGATGGTGAATTGCTGATTTGGTTGAGTAGACGAGTTTATACTTGATTAGTGATTTGAATGTCAAGTATGGGCACATTGATTATATAATTGTTGTTTGTTTTTACACTTGTGTCAGAATACTACTGAGAATATTTAGCTCAGATAATTGCTATTGATTTGGAATTGCTATTGTCTGTATATATATACATGTTAGTGGTGACGACTGAATGTGTGAACTTGAGAAAATGATAACAGATTTGGTTATGATTTAGAAACTGGAGACTGGTTATAGACTCTGTCCCGTAGCCCTTTAGCCACCAGGCAAGAAAAGAACAGGTGATCAATGGTTTCAATAGAATCATTACACATCAAAGACTTAGCCTGAGAAAATAAGTTTATACTGGCCATTCTTAATAGCAAGCCAAACAATGAAAGCATACTACCCTTGAGAAATATGATATCTTTGCTTTAAGACCACCATGTGAAAACAAAAGTTCTGGTAGCCCATCATCACCATCTCCCTCCAACTGCTCATCCCCAATCCTAAACATTTCACAATTACGAGTAAGATGAGGTAAGCAAGCAAATGAAAAAACAGATGTATAAAAGTGAAACAGATATGGAAAAGCAAAACAAAAAACAAAAAAGTTTGTCAAAGCAGCTCTAATATTGGATAAGTAGATACCTATTACGGTCCCAAACTATCAACCTTCTGTAACCAGCATAAGATGCCAACACAGTGTCATGTTCAGGGTCCCATTCAACCTGGAATACCTCCTCCCAGCAAGGAACACATGCAAAATGAGGGATTTGATATTATCCTCTATGTTATGCTAATAGTTACTTCTGAAAAAATGTTTGAAGTGCAGCATGAAGAATAATTTTTCACATGAAAGAGGGGGGGAAAAAAAAACTACCGTCAACATAGTATGAGTAGGCCAGCCCACATGTTATTAATTTACCAAGTTCATGAAACTTATAGTTTGTCCACATAAGCTTTATATTTGTGCTGACCAACTACCTTCAATTTGTTCCCAACTGAAATATCTAAAAAGGGGCTGACAAGCTATAATTCTCAACTTCGACCACAAAATGGAGTAACCTTGCACATTTTAATGATTTTATCCCGAAGAGTTTCCTTAGTATACATTTGGGGATGCTTTGAATTTTGATATTAAATTCAGTGACTTAAACTCTTATAGCAGCAAGAGCAGAGAGGTAAATGATATTCAATTCTTCTTCGAAAGCAATATTAATTGCGTAAATCTAGATCATGGAAAATAAGAGAGAGGAAGCTTGGTCAGTAACATGATGCTTCTCTATGAGAGAGATGACAATGGAAAATGATGGGGAGATTTTGATTTACTTGTTTGGTGCAGATTTTGATAACAAATCTTGAACTCCCTCCATGTGATAATTCTTGCTGGGTGCAGATTTTGATAATTCTTGCTGGGTGCAGATTTTGATTTATTTGTTTGGTTTGATAACAAATGTTCTACGGTGAAGAAAAAGTGTGGAATTGAGGCCATCTAATAATGATTAATTGCACATATGTAGGAAATTTCATTATTCAATTACCATTACAAAAGATGGACTGAACAAGTATAACACATTTACTAAAGTTTGAAACAGTTTTTTTTTTGTTCCCTTTATTGAATTTCAGATTATATTGCATGATATGTTTCCAGTTACTAATGCTTGGTACTTGCTACAGATTTAAGGTTTTACAATTTTGTACTTTGCTTTTTTGTTTTCCTTTCTGTTTTCCTTTTTGTTTTAGAGATAGAAACTTTGAGTCACGGTGTTTAATTTGTTTGTCTTTCAGCTTGATAGCTTTAAGGGTTTGAAGGTACATGCACTCCTATATAATGAATGTCTTTCTGTCATAGGGATTTCTTAATTGGAGGGTGTGCTGGACTATTAGAGAAGGTGTTGATTATTAGAGAAGGTGTTGACTATTGCTGCAGGTGAACATCAATGTTTTTGATTGATTTGTTTGGTTTAAATTTATTGGACTATTGCTGTATATAGCTTGTCTTAATCATCTGTTGTTACAGTTGCAATGAGTGTTGTGGTTCTAGTTTCATTACTATGATATAGTATTTGGTTATAATTCTAGGTGTATTGTTTGATGTGAAATAATTTTGTCTGCATCTCTTTCTTACTTTTGTAATTGTGCAGTGTGTTGGCCTGTTAAAACATAGTTAAGCCATGTAATATTGTATAATTGTTGCGAATCACTTGTTAATTATAATAGGAACTGTTCCGGAAGGTATGAGTAAAACTGGTTCTAGTACAAGGCTTATAATAGGTACAATTTGCTTTTGTGTTTTCTTGTTTGCGTTCCTATTGATATAGCATTGATTAAGCTTGTCTTCATGTTTGCTTTTTTGTTTGTGCGTAGTAAAGATGGATAGAACATGGATAGTTGCAGATAGGAGATCTCGTGATTATAAGTTAGGGGTGATTCAATTCTGTAAGTTTGCCTTGGATAATGCTAGAGACCCAAATCACATTAGCTGTCCTTGCACGAAGTGTGGAAATGTAGAATATTTTTCGATTTCGGTAATTAGGGACCATTTATTTGTAAATGGAATTGATGAGAGTTATGATAAATGGATTGATCATGGGGAGGCTGTCGTGGATTCAGGAACAGATGAAGATACCAATAGCATGAAAACAGATTCAGATCAATCTGATTCTGTGCAGTGTAATGAGGGGCAGAATATGAAGTAGAATTAGGTAGTGACGTGGAGTTGGAAGATGATGAGGATGAAGGGCTTTCAAATGAGTGTAACGAGTTTAGACAGTTTGTTGATGATGCCAATAAACCGTTATACCCGGGTTGTGATAGGCACACAAAGCTGAATGTCCTTGTAAGACTTTACAACTTGAAAGCCAAGCATGGTATGAGTGATATCGCTTACTCTGATTGGTTGATTGCCTTTGCAGAGTTTCTTCCAGTAGGCAATGAGATACCTGCGTCTGTGTATGACGCAAAGAAGACCTTGAGTGCTCTAGGAATGGATTACACTAAAATTCATGCTTGCCCAAATGATTGTATTCTGTATAGAAAAGAGTATGTTGATGAAACTGAATGCCCTAGATGTGGTCTTTCAAGGTGGAAAATAGGTAAAAACTCGAAAGAGAGGGACGGTGTGCCTGCAAAGGTATTATGGTACTTTCCCCCTATTCCTAGGTTCAAAAAAATGTTTCAATCAAGTGAAACATGTAAGAGTTTGACTTGGCATGCTACTGATAGAAAACATGATGGCTTGATGCGTCATCCGGCAGATGCTGCTTCGTGGAAGTTAGTAGATGAAAAATGGCCAGACTTTGGTTCTGACCCTAGAAACCTTAGACTTGCATTGTCATCAGATGGGTTCAATCCCCATAGTTCATTAAGTAGCAAGTACAGTTGTTGGCCGGTAATTCTTGTGACCTACAATCTGCCTCCATGGTTAATAATGAAGAGGAAACATATGATGTTAACATTATTGATATCGGGGCCAAAACAACCAGGAAATGACATCGATGTCTACTTGGAACCTCTAATAGATGACTTAAAAATGTTGTGGGAAGGAGTTAGGGGTGTTTATGATGCAAGACAAAGTGAATACTTTACTCTTAGGGGTTTACTATTTTGGACAATAAATGATTTTCCAGCTTATGGTAACCTTTCTGGAAGTATTGTTAAGGGGTATAATGCATGCCCTATTTGCCTTGAAAAAACCGAACCTACAAGGCTAGTTAATGGAGGGAAAATGGCCTACATTGGGCATCGAAGATTTTTACAAAGAAACCATCCGTATCGAAAGCAAAAGGCTACCTTCAACAACTTCTCTGAGCATTCACCTCCTCCTGTGCCTTTGACTGGTGAAGAAGTATTGTGTAGGGTAGAGGAGGAAGTTTTGAAGTGGCCTTTTGGGAAGAAATATCCTCAACCTCCGTATAAGGGTGCCGAGGATGAAAATAGGCCTTGTTGGAAGAAAAAGTCTATATTTTTTGAACTTGAATATTGGAAATTTCTACCGGTTCGGCACTGCCTTGATGTGATGCATATTGAAAAAAATGTATGTGATAGCCTAATAGGGACCTTGCTAAATATTCCTGGAAAAACAAAGGATGGAGTGAAAACTCGGTTGGATTTAGTGGAACTGGGTATTAGATTAGGACTGCAGCCTAATTTTGAAGGTCCCAAAAAACAGCGCTTGCCATTGGCAAGCTGGAACTTAACTCTAGATGAAAAAAGATGTATGTGTGGGTCTTTTTTTAATATGAAGGTTCCTGAAGACTATTCTTCCAACATATCAAATCTGGTTTCCATGGATGATTTAAGGCTTAGTGGACTTAAATCCCATGATTGTCATGCTTTAATGCAGCAACTCCTCCCTATTGCCATCCGAGGTGTGCTTGAAAAACCGGTGAGAATTGCTGTGATCAGGTTATGCCTGTTTTTCAACGAAATCTGCAGCAAAACTATCGATGTGTCAAGGCTGCCAAAAATCCAAAGCGATCTTGTTGAAACATTGTGTGAGCTGGAAAAGTACTTTCCCCCATCCTTTTTTGACATAATGGTTCATCTAACGGTCCACCTAGTTAGAGAGGTGGAGTTATGTGGACCGGTTTTCTTTCGATGGATGTATCCATTCGAGAGGTATATGAAGGTGTGTAAAGGATATGTTCGCAATAGAAATCGGCCGGAAGGTTGTATTGCCGAGTGTTACATTGCGGAAGAGGCGGTTGAATTTATAGCAGAAACTTTTTTCAATGATAATACTGTTGGCATCCCAGCTGCCCCAAATAGAGAAGACAAGCCGACCTCAAGAGCTACGGTTGTCAGTGTCTATGGCAAGTTGTTTGACCAAGCTCATCTCTGTGTGCTTCAAAACACAGATGAAATCAGAAGCTACTTTAGGTAATTTACTGCCCCTCTATCTAATATTATGATTTATGTAAAAAATTTAAGTAAAGTGGACACTATATTCACTAATTATACCCTGTTTGTTCGTTGTTGCAGTGAACACATGGAATATTTGAAGAATGAGTTTCCAAGATTCGAAAATAATAAAAAGTGGCTAACGGACAAGCAAAACAAAACATTTGCTGATTGGTTGAAAGAGAGGGTAAATGTTTTCAGTAGTTCAATCAGCTTTACCTTAAATCACTTTTTTTTGTTTTTACATTATCTCATATAAATTGCTAATTATAAGACATTAACTGTTATGTTGCTAATTATGCAGGTTGCTGGTCAACTCAGTGAACCAGGTTGTGACATCCCCGAGGTTGTGAGGTGGCTTGCAGATAAACCAAGCAATGAAATTCCAAAGTTTAGTGGTTACAAAATAAGGGGAGTCCAGTATAACACAAAGGCTCGTGATGATCTTCGATCGACACAAAACAGTGGCGTATACTTGCTTGCTGAGACACCACAAGTTGCAAGTGCTAGGGATAAAAGGCTAGTTACTGATGACATGAGCTTCTATGGGGTGATCAATGAAATATGGGAGCTCGACTATGAAAAATTTAGGATCCCTATATTTAAGTGTGATTGGGCAGAGAATGGAAGGGGTGTTCAAGTAGATGATCTTGGATTTACACTGGTGAATTTGAATAGGAAGGGTCACCTAAATGACACTTTTGTTTTGGGAAGATTTGTTGAGCAGATCTTCTATGTTGAAGACCCTGTTGATCCATTGTGGTCAGTTGTTATTAGAATCCCAACAAGAGATTACTATGACTTTGAAACTGATGATGAGATTGGTAACATAACTCTTGATCACCATCCCGTCGCTGCTGCGATGCCATCTATTGACTTCTCTGGTCACTTAGCTGATGAGGAAGAAATGGGCTACCTGCGAGTTGGAAAAGAAGATATAGTTGTCGATGGATAATATGGCAGTTGCTTTTAGTATAGTGCTATTTTATTTATTTATTTCGTAATGAACTGTGATCTGTGTTTAAACTTCATTGAATGAAACTTAAGCTTCATATATTATAGTGCATGTTGCTTAGCAGATCTTGTACTTGGTTTACCTTTCTTGAATATGTTGTGTGCCTTAAATAACTCTGTCCAGGTATATTTGTGTTTTTTTTTATGATCATTGGTAATTGATGAATTGCTTTTGTTATAAGTCCCTAATGTGCTTCATGTTTGTGCAGAAAATGGCGCCATCTAAATCTGTCCCTTTACCAAGCAAGTCTAAGGATAAGACATTGAAACCAAAGAAGACAAAGACAAAGTCCAAGTTAGGGGACTTTTCATCATCAAGATCCTCTGAAGCATCTATTTCGAAGAAGAGGAAATCTAAGAAGAAGAAGGATGATCAAGAGACGGGGGGATTGAAACTTCTGAAGCGGCATTGTGTCACAATGTCTCGTATTTCAAAGCGCAAAAGCTTAAGACAAAAGAAAATAGTTCTCTTTAACAGAAAAGGGACTCCATGTGGGAAAGTGGCAAAGGAAATGCAATCGTACATCGGTGTGTTAGCTCGCAGAAAGATACCATTAATAAGAAAAACATGGAGAGAAGTGACACCCGAGGAGAAGGAGAAAATATGGCAACGTGTGCAGGTATATAGTGTTGGATATGCGTAAGACCAGTCGGTGATTCATTATATATTGAAGGAAGAGCTGAAACTTATAGGGACTTTTGTTGTATGCTTTGTGTAAACAGGTGCCATTTGTGCTTGGTCCTGAAAACAGAAAAATGGTAATTGAATCTGCTGCATCAAAATGGAGGGAGTTCAAGTCTCGACTCACTACAAATTACATTATCCCTTTCTTGGATGACCCAGAATCCTTAAAGTATCCTCCAGATGATTACAGATTTATTAATGCAGATCATTGGACTGCATTTGTGGCCGAACGGACAAACGAAAAGTTTCTGGTATGTTTTACATTATAGTTGTTACAGCCTAATTTTGTAATGGATGAATTTGAAAAGATATTTAGTTAAGTGCATTTGTTTTGCAGGAAATGCGTAAGACCCAACAATTGCGGCGCCGCAAGAACAAATATCCTCATCGAATGTCCCGTAAGGGATATGCTGGGTTAGAGGATGAGCTGGTTAGTTAACAATATTTCTCCCAAGTTAGGTACTTGATTATTTTGAGCTTCGATTGTTATTAACTATTCTTTTTGGTAGTCTGAATCATTGGAGGAGGAAGAAATTGATAGAGCAACACTATGGATTAAAGCACGTCAGACCAAGCAGGGGACCTTCAAGGATGAAGAGACAAAGCAGTGCGCTGAAAAAATTGTGAGTGCAATCAAGATTCAGATCAATGCCTATATGTAATGTTATGTTGCTGAGCCGCTTAAGTTGTATACTATAAATGTGTCAGGTTACCTTGAAGGAGAAGGTTGCTATTGGAGAACTAAACACTAGCGGAAGTGATGATGTATTGACGTTGGCTTTGGGGACTCCTGAGCATCCTGGAAGAGTGAGAGGCGTGGGAGGTTATGTGAACCCCTCCATTTACTTCCACTTCCCTAAACGTAGAAAGGAGAGCATCCAAGAGGCGGTGAAAGTGAGTGTGCAGAAAATTCTACAAGAGCAAAAAGAGAAGATCATTGAAGAGGCCAAGGAGCAGATTTTACAAGAGCACAAAGAGAAGATCATTGAAAATGCTAAGGAGCAGATAATTGCAGAAGAAAGGGCATTTTGGATTGCTAAATTTGCAGAGCTAGAAGCAAAGGTAGATGGAAGGCGTAGTGGGACAAGCGACAAAAGTAATCTGCATGGTTCTGTGGGTAGTTGTTCACAAACCGATATTCCTGGTGTTGGTGAAGTGAGATGTGATGTGATGGAAGAAGCAGCGACTCGTTTTGATGGGAAATCAGTTCAAAAAGTTCTAGCTGCATTGGAAGAAAAGCTGGTGCTTAAAAAGGTTTCCAAGAAGGAGAAGGATGCCAAATCTGTCCCCATTAACCACAAACATAATGACCAGGGCAAGTTGGCTGAGGTGGTAGATAATGCAAAACTGGAAGAAGATCAAGCTCAGGTGCATGATGACCCTATAGGGTATATAGATTTGACAACAAAGCAAGAAAAATCAAAGGTATATATGTTGGTATATGAAACTAGTGCAAAGTAGTATAGTTATATATGACTTGGAAATTATGAATGAATATATGGTGTGAGTTGTTTGTTATAACCGAGTGTATTGTTGTTTGTTTCAGGTTATGGGAGTTGAGATTGATGCCAAGTTGGCATTAGGGTCAATTGACCATATTGTAGCTCTAGCTACTGTTATGGAATGCGATGACTCCTCTCAAACTTGTCATGGTTATCCACTAGGGGATAATAATGTGCGAGTTTCAGTCTATTGTGCTGTAGATGAGAAAGCCTTAGTTCCATTTCCTGTGGCCGATGAAATACTAACTGTTAGGCAAGCCATGGGGAGCTGGGTAGCATGGCCAAAAGAGCTGGTCATAATGTCACATGACAAGGTAATTTCTCATTATAATTGATAACAAATAGGTTTCATTTTTGAACCCTATTTGCTCAATTGTGTAGCTACAAAGATTTGAAAATCTTACATCAGTTGAGTTCAATTTGTTGTAGAAATTTACCAAGGATAAAGCTGAGAAGAGGAAGAGAAAAAATTGGTACTGGAAGAAGACGAAAATGCTAAGGTACTAATTAGCTTAAAGTCTTTAGCACCTTCCTTGCCAGCTCCATTGAAGATACTTTGCAATTGGGGTGAAGAGGCATTTAAAGATGGGCGTGCTATCACGTTCGAAATGGAGTCTGAGGTATTTGGGTATCAACGAAAGACGTTTATACTAGGATCAGATGTTGAAAGAATTGCTAGCATGAGGGAAGTTACTGGAAACTGCATAGTGGTATACCAGAGGTAAATAGAAACTCTTTGTAATATACGCTATTTCCTTACATGTATAGATGTGAATTTCTTGTTGCTGAATTCAAACTTGGTATATTGGAATGTTAGGTACCTTCTTGATTTATTGACTCGATATAAAATGCTGGATATGGTTGCTTTTGTTGACCCTTCAATGATCGATGCAATCCGGTACGGGGATGGTCATGCCCAGTCCCAGCATATCAAGGATAGGCTTTTAACGGCAAAACCAAACCAGATTTTCTTGCTGCCTTATAACGCAGAGTAAGTGATTCATTAAGGTTTTTTGTTATATACGTAAAACTTTGCATTTGTGTGTAAGTATTGATAAACATGGGTGGAGAACACAAATCTGATTATTTCATTATATGTAGTAATCATTGGATGCTTACTGTTGTGAATCCGGAGGAAAACACTGTCTATTTCATGGATCCTTTGAAGAGGCGGTTACCCACTGGAGAATGGAGATCAATTGTTGATACGTAAGTCATAGCTAGTCTCCATATATATATAGTACCTGCTTATTTCAAATTCATGTTTATAGTCACCAAAATTTATTTATACTTGAACCAATATATACATCACTATTTGCATGGTGTTGGGAAAAATCATGTGTGCAAGTGATAATGTGCTTGTTTTTTTCTTTAGTGCCATTGCTATGTATAATGCACACAGAGGCAAGAAAGGCAGGAGTTCAGTTTTGTGGAAGAATTTAGCGGTAAGTATGTTTGAGCTAGGTTGGAATTGAATTACCTTTTAAACTATTGCAGATTTTGATTATGTTCTTTTGTTGTTAAATGTATTTGCCTTGCTTAGGGTATTCCTCCCCAACCTAGCTCTACGGAGTGTGACTACTTCGTGATGAGATACATGCGAGATATAATTGAAGATAAGGATCTATCGTTTGTTCGTAAGGTACGCGCTAGGAATGAGCTGTATATATATATATATATATATATGTACTTGTGTTACTAAAGTTGATATTCTCTATTTGTTTGAATGATCTGTGTGGTAATGTTGGGTTGTTAACTTAAAACTGTTTCAGTGGGAGAGGAGAAGCAACTACATGTATAGCCAAGAGGACATTGATGTAATTCAGAATGAGTGGGCAAAATTTGTCGTCAAGTCATATATGTAGGAGCCATCAAGTAATTGGTTGAAGGAGATCGAGGGCAGTTTGTTCAGTTATATATATATGCTGATACATATATTCACATGCAGCATATGTGCATGTTTTTGGAACTTACATGTTGTATCAGCTTTTGCTTTCTTTCAATGTAATTAGCTTTTGCTTTCTTTCAATGTAATTAGCTACAATGCCTTCTGTGGTTTTATGGAATGGATGGATATATATATATATATATATATGAATGCCACCTCTTTTGGTACATTTGATTGTTGAATTAGAGTATTTGAATGCCTAAATCTTATATATTGTGCATTATTTTTGTGGAAATATTTCAGGTAAAGAATTGAAAATAATCAGACAACAGTCAAGTCTTATTACGTTGTATGAATACGTATATTTCGTTAATCACACAACAAATCAATTTTAATCACACAACGGTACCAACCAAATTTTGTTGTCTCATTAAAACTCACACAACAGAACGAATGCATATCCGTTGTCCAATTAAAACTCACACAACAGAACGAATACATATCCGTTGTCCAATGTTAATTCACATAACGGTATAGAAATAAGATGTTGTATGACTTGTGAAGAATTCAACACTGAGCCTCACACATACAACAATTACTTATGATATCTGTTGTGTGAAGGAACAACCAACAACAGTCGCTATATTTTTCTGTTGTGTGATATGTTAACCAACAACAGTGTGTACTTACTACTGTTGTCTGAGTGTTATGTTTCTGTTGTGTGAGAAGTTAACCAACAACAGCGTGTACTTAATTCTGTTGTCTGATCACCATCGAAAATGCGCCGCATCCAATTTCTGGCATTGGCATGTGCAGAACTGGTGCAACGGTTATAAGCAATCCGTTGTGTCTATGATAGTCAGATAATGGTGTTTCACCGTTGTGTGACTGTACTCATCACACAACATCGAGATAGACGACAGACATGGTGCACATCACATAACAGATTTCCACCGTTGTGTGATGCAGTTTTTGTAGTAGTGCCACTACGTCTCATCTCGATCCCCACTAAAGTGATCAGATCACACATATCTGTTGCAGACATGCCTGCAAGGATGGTAGGTATGGAGCCAACTCTATAAAGAGTGACACTCTGGCATTACAGGTCATGGCCCCAGCTAGGATGTGTAGGAGGCCCTTGCGTTCGAAGGATACTTTGGCACAACCCAATCATTGGATTATCGACACTTAAAATCATTCTCATGAGAATATTACGGATTATGGTTATCATTGGGGGATGCCTCAACGTCAGAACCTATTCCTGAGAATATAGAGCTTTTTGAAAATTCCACTAGTGTATATAAGACGTGTGATAGAAACTCCATCATGATTGATGATGTATTTGCGCATGAGTTCGTTGAGTCCGATGATATCAAACCATGCTTCGTTGATGAATAAATGCTAACGTAGAGAAAATTGGCCTAAATGGAAAAATGCTATCCAGGTTAAGTTGGATTCTCTAACGAAGAGGAGGATTTTCGAGCCAATGATGCCAACACCTCCTAACATAAAGTCTATCGACTAATGGGTCTTCGTTAGAAAGTGTGATAAGAAAAAGATATGGAAGTCTTGCCTTAAGGCTCAAGGTTTCGCACAGAACGCCCTGAAATCGACTACGATGAGACATATTCTCTCGTAATGGATGTTATTGCACTCCACTACCTTGTCAATTTGGTAGTTTCTGAATAACTGAACATGCAACTTACAAATGTGGTCACTACGTATCTCTATGGGGATCTAGATACGGAATATACATGAAGGTTCATGGTGATCTTTATTTACCCAAGCCAAGTGGCTCTAGACCACAGAGCACGTTTACAATAAGATTGAAATGCTCACTAAAGTAACTACTTGATTGGGAAGGGATATGCCCGTGCATTTCCATAACAAATTTTGGATTCTATCTGTGACGACCCAGAAATTCTTATTTATTTTCCGATGATTTTCCGGAATATAATTTGTGGTTATTGGACGGTTTCGTGGCTTGTGGATGGAGCGGAAGTGTTTCGGGCGAATAATTATTCGAGAAGTGTGGATTTAGGGGGGGTTCAAGGTTGACTTTTGATACGTTGAGATTCTCCTAAAATTTCCTTCACAAAAATTGTAGAGTGCATCGATACGAGTTCGTGGATATGTGGAACGCCAAAATCGGAGTTCGTATGAAGAAGTTATGGGCATCGGAAAAAGTTTCCATTTTGGTATATATGGGATTTTTCCGGAAAAATATCAGAAAAAGTCAGATTTCCATTTTCGGAAATATTTTCTCTCTCTTCTCTCCTGAGCCCGTGCGCAGCTCTCCATTTCGCCGGCTTCGTTCTTCCTCCTCCGGCCACCATCGGACGAGATTCCAAGCGGGCTTTCTTCGCCTCAACCTCCTCTACACGTCTGTAGTAACCATCGAGCGTGGGACTAGCTGTGGTGGGCACTGCAAGGCCGAGAAGAAGCCACGTCGGGGACGAAATCGGCTTCATCGAAATTGGAGATTCCGGCCACCTTTGCCTGTGATTTTTGAGGGCTTTTGGAGCTCGAAGGACGTAGATGCTTTTCACAAGGTGGCTTGCATCGATTCAACTCGTGGAGGTTGAATTTTGGAATTGAAATTATAGGGTTTCATTCGGGCTGATTTGTTCTAAGGTAAAATTCGATCGATTGACTTATAATTGGACTTTGGTGTAGCTATGAAAGTTGTAATTGGAGTTGTGATGAACATCTTTGATGTTGGAAGTTTTGTGAAATATTGAGTTTTGGTCGGCGGCGTTCTGGCCATGTAAGGGACAGTTTCTGGTATTATATATCATTTACTCGTCGATACGAGCGTTTTAATATATAATATGCAATTTTTGGAGATCGTATGAATATATTGTGATTTTTACGGTTTCGGACCGTTTGATGATTCAATCCGTGAGGATTTGAGAGTCCGATTGACTTGTGATTTTGACATATCAATCGTATAAGTATTCCGGAGACATTGGGTGGTCTCGGATGTGGTTTCACCTTAATTGGTGTCACTTTGGAAATTTTGGTTCAATTTAGCGTTTCGAACGTTATTCCTTGTGTTTCATTGACTTAATCAAGGCTGTACTTTCCTTAGGTACTTGACGAAGTATTCTTGTACGATTAGTTGGTGGTTAGGCTGTTTTGTTCTGTATTGAAGACGCAGCAGGAATTTCAAGGTGAGTAATCCCACAAGGTTCATTTACGAACGGAATTACCTTTATCGTTTTGAGAGGTATTGATTTAACTGCAAACTATAGTTGGTATTAATAGGCATTCCTGAGCGGATGACTACGTATATATATATATATATATTTTTTTTTTTTTACGTGTATATATATATATATATATTTACGTGAAATATATATGTTTTGGTGGTTTGTGGATTTATGAAAACAATATGCATGAATGATGCTTTTTATTGTTTTGGGTTGTGGCTTTTCGGAAAACAAATGATTGTGGAGTTGTTGATTTGATTTGTTTTGAAGAGCATTGAGATTTGTGTATGAAAACAATATGCAAGGAATGATGCTTTTTATTATTTTGTGTTATGGCTTTTCGGAAAACAATGATTATAGAAATGTTGATTTCGATTGTTTTGAAAAGCGTTGCGATTTGTGTAACATTTTGAGTCTAAATGTTTTGCTCCAAGGGACTGTGCGGCCCGAGGAACGAAGGTCTATGACCTTGGGCAGAATATCAAGTAATCACATCTTTGGCCGGACGAGTGGTTACGTTTCAGTTTGAGCTCTAGTATGTCTGCCATATAGATAATTCATGGGGTAACGGGAAGTGGTTATTGATAACTAATGAAATTACATGTTTTTAGGGAACAAGTGTGAGTTGCTTCCTTATTAACGGTTTTTAGAGGGACAAGGTGCAAGTTGTTTTCCTTATTAACGATTTGATAGAATTCAAGTGTGAGTTGTTTTCTATGTTACGATTTTGGTACAATTGATAGAAATCAAAGAGTGAGTTGTTTTCTATGTTAAATTGATAGAATTCAAGTGTGAGTTGTTTTCTATGGTATGATTTTGGTACAATTGATAGAAATCAAGGATTGAGTTGCTTTCTATGTTCAATTGATAAAATTCAAGTGTGAGTTGTTTTCTATGGTACGATTTTGGTACAATTGATAGAAATTTAGGAGTGAGTTGTTTTCTATGTTTCGTTTTAAAAGAAACCAAGGTGTAAGTTGCTTTCTTTTATTTCGATTTGAAAGGAAATTAAGGGTGTGTTATTCTCCTTTATTTCATGTTTTAAGGAATCAAAGCGTGAGTTGTTTTCCTTATTTCTAGTGTGAGTTGTGTTGACTATTTTGAATTACTCATACGGGCTTGTAAAAGCTTACAGAGTTTTGTTATGTGACAACCATGTACACTA
Source organism: Rosa chinensis (assembly GCF_002994745.2). NCBI lineage: Eukaryota > Viridiplantae > Streptophyta > Magnoliopsida > Rosales > Rosaceae > Rosa > Rosa chinensis. The sequence continues at coordinate 52,286,201 of NC_037089.1, read as the reverse complement.
TTCAAATAGTGTAGGGGTTAATCATGCAGGTTAGGATAATCGGGGCTGAAGCTAAGGTAGCGTCTTTGCAGCTTTACAATAGAAAGTCATTTTTGTGACTTTACGGTTATTTGGACTTCCGTTGTGTAGTTAACTCTGAGGAGCATTTACATTTTTTTTTTGTTGGCAATTTAATTTGTAAACTTATGTAATATATGACTCTACGGAGCGGGTCAATATTAACACAGTGGGTTCAGGGTATCAATATGTATTTAGTTGAAGGGAAAAAAAAAAGTTTTTTGGTATTTGGTATTGATAACTGAACGATCACACATGCATAATTATGTTATTATATATCGATTTTTATTTGTGTTAAAAAATCAGGGGCGTGACACTATTGCTGTTCATGTTGGACATGATTTTCATTGGAAGCCCTTAAAAAGTTAAGGAAAACCGTTGAATACTCGAAATTCAAGTTTGAGATGAAGGATCTTAGGAAAACACGATTATGTCTCAGTTTGGAACTTGAGCATTGTGTTGATAGATGCTTAGGCATTTTGACAAGGTCAAGCCTTCAAGCACCCCCCATGATCGTCCATAGTCTTGATCCTAAAAAGGATCCTCTTCGTCCAGAGGATGAGGACGAAGATGTGCTAGAGGCAGAAGTGTCTTACTTAAGTGCAATATGCGCATTATTGTACTTAGCTTAATGCACAAGGCCGGACATCTCATTTACCGTGAACTTGTTAGCTAGATATAGCTTTGCACCAACGCAACGCCATGGAATTGGTGTAAAAGATATCTTTCAGTACTTGAGATGTACGATTGATATGAGCTTATTCTATCCCTACAGAGAGACGATGGATTCGGACCCATCACACACCAAGAACGCCGCCAACACTGGCCTGCGTCCTCTATCCCCATCCCAAAATGACATGTATTTTGGAAGGTTTTGCTGATGTTGGGAATCTCTCTGACCCACACAAAAGTAATTCCCAAACTGGTTAAGTGTTTACCATGGGTAAGACCGCGATATCTTGGATGTCTACAGAACAGATTCTAGTCACTATATCTTCGAACCATGCAGAGATTATTACTCTTCACGAAATGGTTCGTGAATGTATATGAATTGCTCTTCGAACCATGCAAAACCTTTCAAAACGACATGTGTTTTGGAAGGTTTTGCTGACATTAGGTATCTCTCTGATCCACACAAAGGTCATTCCCAAACTGGTTAAGTGTTCACCATGGGTAAGACCGCAATATCTTGGAGTTCTACATAACAAATCTTGGTCGCTATATCTTTCGAACCATGCAGATATTATTGCTCTTCACAAAATGGTTCGTGAATATATATGGATTGGATCCATAATTACATGTTCGAACAATTGTGGTTTGAAGTTTACCACATATGAGCCTACGAGCATTTAAAATAATGCTGCTTGTTTTGAACGAATGAAGTAAGGCTACATCAAAACCGACAACACCAAGCATAATTAGCAAAAACAGACTCTCCTCATGATCAAAGCAAGCTAAGTTCGATCTGAGGACAATATGACAGCCTTGCTCACTAAGTCATTGCCTAAATTGCACTTTCGAGAAACATGTTGGTAGCATCATTTGCAAAAGTTATCCGAACTCCTATGACTGTAGTCATCAGGGGGAGATGCAGACATCAGGAGGAGATATTTACATGTAAGGTCTCAAAACGTGAATGGTGTGTTGTGCTCTTTTTTCCCCTTCGACCGAGGTTATTTTTGTTTCACAGGGTTTTTGTTATTCGGCAAGATTTTTAATGAGGCAACGAGAGCAGCACCATGTTTGGGCGACACAATGGGGAGTGTTCAAATAAATCCAGAATATGTGTCTAGTCCAAACTCTAGATTAGTTGACCTAGTGGTAATAGAGTTAGAATTAGAGATAATATTGGAGAATCTTGGAGATATCCAATCAATGTAATATTACATTTCATTGTACAACTCTAATTCTATGTCTTGTAATCCTCTATATAAATAGACCTCTATTATCAATGAAAGTACGACTTAATTCTCTCTCAATTTTAGTTTTCCGTAAACACTATCAATGTTAACTAGAACTTAAAAAAAAAAAATCAGCACATTTCACGAGATATAACATAGCTAAATAACTAATACAGTTTTTTTTTTTTTAATAAGATAAAAACTTTCAAGTACAATGTTGAATGTTCATACTACCACAAAGCTATAAATTCAAACAGATTAATGGATCTCTACTGTTAGAAATCTCTGCACATCATAAATTAAAATTGACAAAAACGTAACAATTGGGACCAGAAGCTAGATAGAAGAAAGAATAACATCAAAACTCGAGTCTAAAAAGTCAATCAACATTTTGTTACCTTGAAATGTTGACATCTCAATTTGGTATTCACCGTCAGTTACATCGGTTACTAAGCAAGAACCTACAAACTGAAGGATTTCAACACCATGAACTCATGAAGTTAACAAGATCTAGTCCTTGTTGATTGTCCCCAGTCGAAATTAAACTTCGTTTCAATTCCCGTGAAGAACATCAATGCTAAGAAGTACCATGTATTTATTTCATCCCATTTCCCGTGATACCATAATTCCACGCACCAACCCACTCAGAATAGCATTAATTCCGGCTCACCCTTTTATAGAATCAACACTGAAGAAGTCCCATCTCTCACAATCCCGGTACAAACTTGCAGGAGTCACAACTCCCTCCCTCACTCCCATAACTAGTAGATCGTCTAGTCTTTCTCCACCAAAATGTCACTCATTTCCTCACCACCACCATTACCCTTGCTGCTCTTTCTCATGTCTTTTTGGACGCTGGCCACGCCTTTCACGGTAATTATGTCTGATTCAGGCGAGCCCAACGCCCTTGTAGAGGGGCCGCAGACCGGGTTCTCCATCAACAAAGACGGGGCTCGAACCGATGCCCGTGAGCAAGAAGCGGTCTACGACATCATGCGTGCCACGGGCAACGATTGGGCCACTGACATCTCAGACGTGTGTCGTGGCCGTTGGCACGGGATTGAGTGCATGCCCGACAAGAACGATGTTTTCCACGTCGTCTCCCTCTCCTTTGGAGCCTTGTCAGACGACACCGCCTTCCCGACTTGCGACCCAACCCGGTCACATATTTCGCCGTCCATCACTAGGCTCCATTACCTCCGGACCCTCTTTTTCTACCGTTGTTTCAGTTACAACCCCCAGCCAATCCCGTCATTTCTCGGCCAATTGGGTCCCACTCTGCAAACACTAGTGCTTAGAGACAACGGGCACGTGGGTCCTATACCTATTGAGCTGGGCAATCTCACCCGTTTAAAGGTTCTCGACCTCCACAAAAATAATCTCAACGGTTCAATTCCGGTCTCACTAAACCGTGTCACCGGTCTAAGGTCGTTAGACTTGAGCTGTAATTCTCTAACCGGTTCAATACCCAATTTCAGCTTCCCCATCTTAAGCATCCTTGACATGAGCCAAAATCTTCTAGCCGGTTCAATCCCCTCCCAAATCGGAGCCTGCCTTTCTCTTCTCAAGATGGATTTGAGCCACAACTGGCTCACCGGATCGATACCCAACTCCATCGGCGGCCTAAAAGACCTCATGCTCATGGATTTGAGCTACAATCGCCTCAAGGGTCCTCTCCCAATGTGGTTTGGAACCTTGGTGTCTCTTCAAACTCTGAACCTCAAAGGCAACCCTATGGGCCCGACACAAATTCCAAGTGAAGGATTTGAAGGTATGAAGGGTTTAATGATTCTGATCTTATCAAACATGAATCTACATGGTCCTATACCTTCATCGATAGGTCACTTGCCAAGCCTTCGTGTGCTTCATCTTGATGGCAACCACTTGAATGGTTCAATCCCAAATAGCTTTCGAGAGCTTAAGAGCGTTGGTGAGTTGAGATTAAACGACAATGGACTAGTTGGGTCAATTCCATTTGGGAGAGAAATGGTTTGGAGGATGAGAAGGAAGCTTAGGCTTTACAATAATTCAGGGCTTTGTTATAATGCTAATAGCGGTTTTGAAGACAACCTGGATTCATCTTCCAGTTTTGGGATTGGTCCATGCGACCCACCGAGACCGAGGCCATGAAGAATCAAAGCCATTATCGATCTGGTACAGTTTACAAGTTTTCAGTCTGTGTTGAGCTATTGCGACATATAATAGAGCATATACATATTTGTTTCTTTTTTGGCCTGAAATGGGTATGTATCGCACAGTGTAATATATACTTGATCTCAGCAATGAAAATAATCTTCAATTACAAAGCTTTATACAAGGTCCAATTCCACGATGGATCCGGCCCCTCTAAAGTGAGGAGTCTGTAAATTTACTTGAATTTCATAAAATCTTGACTCTTTATCTAATCTAAGGGCTCTGAAAAGTGACACATTATTCTTGGATCAGTTTTTGGTTTTCTACTCTAACTCTAGTTAAGGTGACGTTAGTTGTCGTTAACTCCGGCAAAAAAAAAAAATTCTCCTCTGCGTTAAAGACTCTGGTTGACGTCAAAGTCTTTCTTCTATGCGTGACTTGCTACGTTGTTCTTTCTCTGCGCTTCTATGGAAAATCGTCCATGGTTACAAGAAGGCATGAATACAATCAGGTTCCTCTTTTGAAACGGCCTCTTGATACTTTATTTGATATATGAACTAATTGTTATGTCCACTGATTTTTGAAGTACATAATTTATTGGTTTCTGAAAGTCAAATAGTTCTACTTAGAATGAATTAGGTTAAACTCTCTAGTTCGTCAATCCATATACTTTTATTTGTACAGGAACTAGGTTAAAATCTAGTTAAAATTGAAACTTCATATTTAATAATCCTTGAGGTCGAGAATTACATCAGTTTGAAAACTTCATAGATCTTCCTGTGAGTGAGGCTGAATACTCTAATCTATTAATAGGCTCCTTCCTCTGTTCTTTGACATACACACTAAACCGAAAGTCTTGCTTTCAATGACTCCCCAAGCCATGACCTATTTGATCCTTCAAAACCAGCTTTAGCATTGAGTAAAGAAAAGAAGTATTCGCTATTGGATCCTTCAGTCATGTGGATATCATATATATATATATATATATATATATATATATATATATATATTATGTATCTAGAACTGGATCAGTTCGGTTTCTTTATCAGTTTATCTATGCTTAATGTAAAGTCTATGAACAAAGTGCATATTTGGACAAGAGAGAAAAATGTGGATTGCTATTAAACAACATATAATGGAAATTGCATAAACTCATTTATAGCTTGCTGTCAATCTAATAATCCTAATGAATAAAAGATTGCAGCTTCCATTAAATTACTAATATTTCTATACTTGTGAATTGTTGTATCTTGTAGTTAATATTTGTCTTGTATTATTACATATGAAGTGGTATGGATGACAGTACAACAAGTAATTTCGATGAGGGCATCAATAAGTCTCTTGATTGGATTCCTCGAATAGGTATGCAATTTGATACAGTAGATGCTGCATTTCAATTTTGGCGTAAGTAAGGAGGCCAAACTGGTTTTGGGGTTCGAAAAGTGTATGCAAATAAGAGTCGAATAGATGGACAAATTACTACAGTTAGATTTGTGTGCTCAAAAGAGGGTAATCGAGTAGCAGATAAACGAGATCATCTAACAAAGAACCCTAGAGCAGAAACACGAACAAACTGTCTTGTACGATTGGGACTGCAATTCAATAGAGAAAGTAGCAAGTTTGAGGTTCATGATTTTGTACATGAGCATAATCATCTTCTGCATACTCCAAAAACGTGTCACATGATTCCATCTCAACGGAATCTAACAGATAGTCAAGCTATTCATATTGATTTTGCCGATGACTCTGGACTTAAACCAAAGGCTGCACACCAATTTTTCAGTCAACAAGTTGGTGGGAAGGAAAATCTTGGATACATTGAAAGGGATCAAAAAAATTACTTAAGAAGTAAGCGGCAAAAGGCTATGGCATATGGAGAAGCAGGCAGCCTCCTAAGATATTTACACAATCAATCTTGTGAGAATCCCTCATTCCAATATACTGTACAATTGGATAGTGAAGAACAGATTACAAATATATTTTGGGCAGATACAAGAATGATTATTGCTTATGTTCATTTTGGTGATGTCATTACTTTCGACACCACATACAGTACTAATAAAGAATATAGGCCTTTTGGGGTATTTTCTGGGTTTAATCTTCACAGAGAGACTGTACTATTTAGGGCTGCACTCCTTTATGATGAGATAGCTGAATCTTTTAAGTGGTTGTTCCAGACATTCTTAGAAGCACATAAGCAAAAAAAGCCAAAGACTATATTTACAGACCAAGATCCTGCAATGGCAAAGGCATTGGTCGAGGTGCTTCCAGATACGTTTCATGGATTATGTAGTTGGCATATAATGCAAAATGGAATCAAGCATTTGGGATACCTGATGAAGGATGGCTCATTTTTTCTTACAGATTTTGCAACATGCATGTATGAGCACGAGGAAGAGAAAGAATTTGAAGATGCTTGGAATGCTATGCTATGCAAATATAATGTTTGCAGCAATCCATGGTTGGAAAAGATATATGAAATTAAGGAGAAATGGGCTAAATGTTATATAAAAAAGGTATTTACAATTGGTATGCGAAGTACACAGCTTAGTGAAAGCCTGAACAGTGATTTAAAAGCTTACTTAAAGTCAGACATGATATCATGTGTTTTTTTAAACAGTTTGAAAGGGTCGCTAATGAAAAGCACTATAAGGAGCTAGAAGCTGAGTATAATTCTAGGCAAAAGTTACCGAGCGTGAAGGTACAAAAATCACCTGTACTACAACAAGCAGCGAAAATCTACACTCCATCAATCTTTGAAAAGTATTTCCAAGAAGAATTTGATTGGTCTTCAGCAGCTATTATAAAACAGCGTGAGGAATCTACTCATACACATGAGTATACGATTGCCATTGTAGATGAAAAAAGAGAGCATAAGGAGCATAAGGTGAAATTTCAAACTTCAGACCAAAGTATCTTATGCAGTTGCATGAAATTTCAGAGTTATGGAATTTTGTGTTGTCATGCTCTGAAAGTTCTTGATGTATGGGATATTAAAAGAATTCCTGATCAATATATTCTTAAGAGGTGGACTAGGGAGGCAAGAAATGAGGCTGTTGCAAGCATGAATGAAGCCAATGTAATGGAAGATAAGAAATTGACTATAGCTGAGCGATATAGAACAGCTTGCCCTATATTAGTTGATATTGCATCTCGAGCATCTGGAGATGAAAAAGCCTTTGAATTGGTAATGAAAATCGCACATGAGTTAAGAAAACAGGTTGAAGACATCTTCTTGGACAACTCAACAACGAGTATTGATGAACTGCATAATTCTTCGCAAGGTGGGGGTGAGAGGATGGTTCAAGAAAGTCAAATTGAAAGCTTACTTCAGAAGGCAAAAGGTTTGAAGAAGAAAAACAATTGTAAAGGTCGCAAAAAACGCCCTAAGGCTTGGCATGAGAATATAGGCAAGGGAAAGAAAAAATCTTCTAGGAAAGATAATTCAATTCAAGAATCAGATAAGGTAATAATAACTTTATATTAATTGATTACATGTCATATGTTCAACAAATTGATTTATTTTTTCTTGTCATGCATGTATCAGTTTATCATGTGAGCGAATTTAGTATTTTTCTTTCTTTCTTATCAAACAGGGTCAAGAAGTTGAACCATCGAAAGAGAAAAATGAGAAATCATCTGATAAAGATCAATCAGTACCACAACAATCTCAGGTAAGAAAGGTTGTTATCATGCACATGTGAGTTTATCATATGCAGGTAAATTTAATTTTTTGTTCATTCTTGTCAAATAGGATCAAGAAGCTCAACCATCAAGAAAGAGGAATAAGAAATTGTCTAGTAAGGATCAATCAGTACCTCAACAATCCCAGGTGATAAATGGATTTTGTATAATATGCACTTATAAGTTATTATATATGTTTAGAGTTAAAAAAAAAAAAAATTGTTCTTGTCAAACAGGATCAAACTCAACCATCAAGAAAGAGAAATACAAGATCGTCTGATAAGGATCAATCATTACCTCAAGCATCTCAGGTAACAAAGACTTTTATCATGCATATATGAGTGTTCTTTTTTATATATATCAGAACAAAATTTAAATGTATTGCCAACTCTTTATTTATTGCAAACTGATTTCTAAGGTCAAACCTTTGCCTCTTGTCATATAGAATCAAGAAGCTGAACCTTCAAGAAAGAGAAATAAGAAATCCTCTACAGAGAATCAATCACTACGTCAAGACTCTCCGGCAATAAAGATATTAGTATCAATGTTTGTGACTTAACATGTCATATGTTTATGATATATGCAACAAAATGTAATATTTTTTATTTTTCTTGTCATATAGGATCAAGGAGCTCCACCATCAAGCAAAAGAAAGAAACAATTGTCTAATCGTTTAGTTGGTTATCATACATAGTAATCTTCTATAAATGTCAAAGACTAGATGCAGATAGTTGTACCCCTATTTTTATTTTTTATTGCTGTTAAAAGTTTCATGAATCTTGAAGGAAGTATTGTTGAGATGATTTGAATGATGGGGTTTTATCTCTATATCATTAATCAATGCTAGCTCTTGTGTTAAGCTCTATGATCAAACGTATTTGAAGTAGTAGCACTCTTATGCAAGTTGGCCTTGGTTAATTTCCCCCTTAACTTGCCAGTTCATGAACTGATGATCTTTACCAATCTTAACAACCTCAATAATAATGTTTAAACAATCAGACGATTTTATCTCAGTTGAATAAGAAGATTAATCTTTCATACTTGCCTGATAATTGATCAATGCTCGACTATTAGACTAGAACTATACTGATATGTTGGTGTGTCAATGCAGATCCAATAGTTAATCACAAAAAAGTACCACTTCTAATCGGTAAACTATATCTTTTTCTTTTTGGTCTGAATCAATCAATACCTCATATAATTTATGTTTTAATCTTTAATGTATGTGCTTGGTGCTGTAATAAACGGATTAATGGCTAGATATATAAGAATATCATGATGAGAGTGGTAGAGAATCAAAGGTTGAGGATATGGATTAATATTCAATTGAGGAAACCAAAACAAGCCACTGATATAGCATCCAAATCACTAGATATAAAGCTTGAGCACTCAAACTCAAAGTTTCTTACAACATCCAACCCAAAAAAATGAGTAAAGATGAAGAACAAAAGTCAACTTCTGGCCTTTAATAACTAATACCAAATCATACTCCGTATTCACCTGAACAAAATTTAATTTCAATACAAAAATTTTGAGCTTGGCAATTCATCGAACATGTTATGCGCATCTATCAGACTCCACTACCATTCACTCCAGCTAATCAAAAAAAAAAAAAATCCAAACAGCCGATGTCATACTTCAGCAAGCATCTTTGAGTCTGCGCTTCCTATAATATGAAAATTACGTGTTTGAATAAATCAAATTACCTCAAAGTAAACGATAAAAAGGAAGAACGGATCCTTGCACGCCAAAGGAACTTTAAGGAAAGTTCTTCTGTTTCTCGATCACCCAGATTGTATGTATGCCTTCTTGTATCCGTAGGTGAGTTTCCATGGAAGCACAGAGCATAGCATAGCAGGCTTTGACGCCAAGCAGAGTCTTTAAAGCAGAGGAGAGTTTTTTTTTTGCCGGAGTTAATGACAACTAACGTAACCTTAACTAGAGTTAGAGTAGAAAACCAAAAACTGATCCAAGAATGATGTCACTTTTCAGAGCTCTTAGATTAGATAAAGAGTCAAGATTTTGTGAAATTCAAGTAAATTTACAGACTCCTCACTTTAGATGAGCCGGATCCTTCGACGATAATTTGACAAATGACCTTAAGAAATTAGAAGCGCAAAATAATTGAATGGGCAACAAAATAGCATGCAAACATCTTATTCTCGCCTACAAAAGAGAATTTTGTTTTCAATCTGCCACTGGCGCTGCATTTAATGAGAGTTAAACCCAGTTTTAATCCATAGTTTGTACACCAGCTAGTAGTTGAAACCTTCAAAGCTACGCATATGTTGCAGGAAAACAAGTACAAAGAAAAGAGAAGGGAAAAGGAAAGAAGACAAGCCTATCTGTGAGAAGAAATGCATATATATATATATATCCAAGAATAGCAAGCTGCATCCTTCTAGAAATGCACTCTAAGTACTATCATAGTTCTCTTCTCAAAAAAAAAAAAAAAAAAAAGTACTATCATAGTTCAATGACATGCATTATTCCCATCTCTTTATAGAGCCAGCCAATGTTTCATATATAGAAGTCCAATATTTTGGAAGGTATTGTCTTGTAGGAGTAGGACTCACCAAAAGCACTGCCACTCTGGTCTGACATCAATGATTGGTGGGTATCCTTACTTACTAAGGTTTATCAGTTTATGTAATTGGAACATAATGTCATGCCATTATGCCACTATGCCCCATTGAGAGGTGAGACCGGGAGACTTCTGCAATCTTAAGTTCTCAACCTATTCTTGTATTTGCAATGATGAAGTGAACTATACTCATTCCGATATCAGTCTCGTCTCCCGGCCCTTTGGTAAGTAGTAACACTTTTTTCTACGCTATCCAAGTATGTAAGCCAAAACTAGAATATTACAAATGAACTCGAAATTTCCTAAACAATAACTTATTTTGTTAAAATAATTTACTACAATAACATGTGTTCTACTTTTGATAAATTAAAATCTAACAGAATAATTCAATTTCATTTAATCTACTAACAGTCTCGTTTTTTTAAGTAAATTTGAGAATTTAGTCTCACACATAACTATATATACAAACACTCTTAATTCTCAAGTTGTTGACTCAACTCCATACCAAGTGTCACTGGACGTGATCTACACCACCACCAACCATCACAACAGTGACATGAATTATACCACAAAAACAGAGCCGGCCCTGAGGGCTGCTGCTTGAGGCAGCTGCCTCAGGCCACCACTCTCCGACTGGCCTCTGCCAAGTTTGTTTGTTTGTTTGTTTTTTTTTTTTACATATATTTGTTTATGATTATATAATAGTTTTTCGCATATCAACTACAAAGCGACCACGCTAGTGCAGTGGTAATATAGATGTGATGGTGTTTGTAGCATCAAGGTTCGAAACACATTGTGGCCTTTTTTTTTTTTCTTAATTAGTTTAATTGCACTTTTTGTCTTTTTTTTTTTGGTCTTAATTAGTTTCTTTGCAATTAAACTTTTTTGTTCCTTCTTTTTCCAGCTTCTATGGAAAGAATATTTTGAAATTGAATATTAATATACTTGCCCTTTGTTATTCATTGGTTTCTTTTGTAGTTAAATATATTCTGTTCTTTTTTATTTTTTTCAACTTCTAAGTGAAAAATTATTTTGGAATTGAACACCTTTTTTTTTTTCCTTGCATTAACATTAATGTGGAGGTTTAATTTATATATATATATATATATATATAAATTTGTTCGATTATATGAATTTTATTATGTGAGGCCACATTTAAATTATTTGCCTCAGGCCATGGGCGTAGGGAGTATAGGGTGAGAAGGGTCAGCTGACCCTTCTCAAATTTTCATTCTAACTCTTGATTGGTCAACCATTCCATGTAGATAGATATTATATACTTTAACGACCCTCTTAAGAAATGAAAAGTATGCTTTTTCGGCTAATCAGTTTCATCTTTGACCTAATTAAATACATTAATTATTTTCCTTTTTTTCTATTTGATGCTTTCGTCTTTCAATTTCTATTAATGCAAATGGAATCACAATTAATATTCTCTAATAAATCAAGCTAATTGTCAAACAAATCAGTATCATTCGTCATGTAATTTATTAAGGTATAAGGTAATTATGTAAAGATTTCATTACATGAGCAATTGTGTTAGTAAACTATTTTTTTTTCTTCAATGTAATAGCTTGATTATATTTTGCCCCTCCTAAATGAAATTTTTAGCTACGCCACTGCCTCAGACCATCAAAATGTCAGGACCGGCCCTGCACATAAAACACCGCCTCCCCCTCCGACGCTGCCTCCTCCGGTTTCCATATATGTCTTGTCTTTGCCATAAGTCTTCTCGTCTCTGTTGTGTTTCCATCAACGTGTAGAGCTCAAAGACGCCAAAGCATGACTCCCGTCTTCCCCACTCAAAGTCCCTATCCCAAGATTTTATATACCATTATTACACTTTGATTCTACAAATTTTATATAATTTGAGCTGCCATCACTTGAGTTATGTTGCTTGTCTATCAATTATTGTTTATTTATAGAATCTTTTGGGTTTCTGTTACCATCTCTAGCCAATGCCCAACTTATTCCAACCATTTTGGCATATTCTATTACCTATTTGCTGTTTCTTCTTCCGGACTCTTTGTAACAACTGAACAACGGTCAAGGAGGGCCTTTAAATAAGGGGAGTGAAATTTGCACCCCCATATTACAACCTGCACCCCCTTTTTAATTTTTTAATATTTTCTGATGCCCTCGTATATTTGTTTCCCATATTACCCTTCTTCTCCAACCAACAAACTCAAAGCTGCATCTCATCCTCTCAAACCCGTTTCTCCTCGTTGGCTCATGTATATACCACACAGACACACACAGGCCAATAGTAACAAGAACAACAAAACAAAAAGCTGTGGGAAGCTTTGCAGAAAGAGAGCAGTTGCAGAGCCAAAGCTTCTGCAAAAATCGGAGAGGGGGCCAAAGCATTCGAAGCACAGTGAGACAGACCGATTGCCAAGCACAGTGAACGACGACGGAGGTTGAAACAATTAAAACACCCATCCATCAAAACTCAAAACCAATTATACCAGCATGTAGAGCACAACGAGTAGAAGAAAGTTCATACCTCGAACAGCCCAGAAGATCGCTGGAAAACTTGGGCCTATGGATGTGTATGTGACGTGTCTCTCTATGGGGCTCCAGCAGTTGTAGAAGGCCGTACGGCCTTTGATTAAAGTCCAACACTTGGACCAGTATGACTTGACGATTTTGATGCCGGGGTTTCCTTCAAAATCGGGATTAAACCCGAAGAGATCGGCGTCAAGAGAGAAGGTCGGGAAGAAGCCGTGAAGCCTCAACATTTGGAGATGTCTCACGGGAGACGACACTGGCTCCAAGTGAGGAATATCGACTCGCCGCCCCACTGAGTCGACTCGCCGCGGAATCGGTGGTACCCGAGGAACTAGGAGTCCGGAGAAACGAACGGGTTGAAATGGTGGAAATTCGGGTTCAGCGTCGAGGTGACCGGATGGAACGTCTTCGTGTCGACGTCGAAGACCTCCACGTGTCGGAAATTCGTGTTGCGGCGGAGAGTGGCGACGATTATTCTTTTTCCGTCTGTGCATGGCGGCCGGAGTGAAGCAGTGGAGACCCGATGGAGTGACCCGGAGGGAGTCAACGGGGATGCGGGGGACTCAAAATCTTGGGGGAAATCAATTCGGAAAGTAGATGATGGAGTCGCCGGACGAGGCGGACAACCCGCCGCTCTCACAGACCACCACACGCTTTCCGGGTTGTGAAGCTCGGAAGACGACGATGTCAGTATTGAGCTGGTGAAACTCGTCGTCCCAGGGACGAGAGCCGTAAGAAGCGACGGCGACGAACTCGCCGAGAGAGAAACGGCCGGACTGTAATCGACGGACCCGGGTGGAGTCAATCGGGTGGTTTTCTTTTCGTTCTGATCATCAAGCTCAGTGGAGTAGAGAGCAGAACAGCTCTTGAAAAGCCGATCGGGCTGTTCGTGAGCTGAGATGAGGTAGAGCTTGCCGTCCTTGATGATGGGTCGATCATGGAGGAGGCTTCCGGGCACTGAATGCAGCAGTTGGGGATTTGGGATTTTTTTTTTTTTTAGAATAGGGGATTTGGGATTCGATGACAGCGAGAGAGAGAGAGAAGAAAAATGGTTGGAGAAGAAGGGTAATATGGGAAACAAATATAAGAGGGTATCAGAAAATATTAAAAAATTAAGAAGGGGGTGCAGATTGTAATATTGGGGGTGCAAATTTCACTCCACTTAAATAAATGACAAATAAAAAGTTAAAAATCACTTCTTTCAAGTTTCAACCATCTGGGACAGAGGAAACTGGTTCATTTTGCATAAACCAATAATTATCGTCTTCAAATGTAACAAAAATCATCTCTATCCAGAAGAAGAGGAATCCAAAACAAGATTATATATATATATATATATATATATATATATATATATTCAGTAACCGAATGGTCTTTGGGAGAGAGAAAAGTGGAACATTAGATGGTAGTTGGTTTGAGTGAGGCAACAAAGTCATCATAGTAGTTGCTAAACCGTTCTTAAAAAATGATTGTGTTGTAAAGTGATCGTAATAATAAAAAAAGATACTTAGGGGGGTGTATTGTATTTGGATTTGTGCAGACTTTTTTTAAATGACAGACTTTTTGAAAAGTCCATAGACTCATTAAAAAGTTGATAGACTGTTATGGATTTCTTAAAACCATTGATTTTAGCAACAGACTTTTATTGATTCATGAAAATCTATATACTTTATTATGAATGACTTCTACAGATTTCCTAGGATGTACAAAAAAATAAAAAAAATAAAAAAAATAAAAAACAAATGCAGCCCAAACACAAAACAAAATAATAACTTGTTGTCTCTTCAATGCTATAGTATCTTCTAATAGAAATTGACTCAAATAAATGATTGTTAGTCTGTCTAGCGAGTTTGTTCTCATTCCTAATCTCCCAACAACATAAATATACGATATAGATCACTTGATGTTTATGGTTAATTATTGTCATCAATTTTGTTATCGCCGATTAACATATATTGTAGCAATATTCATCAATGTCTTGATCTATAATCAATCAATTTAAATTCAATTGTTCAACCTTTTTTTGAACCATAATATAAATTTAAATTAATTAGAATAATTAATTAATAAAATAAAATTTAGTAGGGTTCAAGGTCTTAGGGTTAGACCACAATATTTGAGTTTTAGGGTTTCATAAATCTTTTTTTATTGCTATTAGGGTTCAAAGTATCACAATTGAAAAAAAAAATCACATTCAATAACTACAATGAACATGTTGGGTATCAAAAAAGGTTGATATCATAAAAGATTAGAGAAAAGACAAAAAATTAAGAGAGGGATGATGAAGGACAAACTTCTTTGTGCGTAGAGAGAAGAACTTTGATAATTTTTTTTTTTTTTTTGAAGAGGAAACTTTGATAGACTTTTTGAAATCTTTGGTCTGGAGGCTGGAAAATTATTGGAGTTTGGTATGTATAGTTAACACTACAAAGTCCATGATTATCCATGATTTTCTAATTCCATAAGTACGAATGATATTTTGAATACCTCTGTACTTTTATTCATTTTTAAAAATCCTAATTGAATAGATTTTGGTGGAATTCATGAAGTCTTTAAAAATTCTAATTGAATACCTCAAGACTTTTATGGACTATTAAAAGTTTATATTGAATACACCCAGACTTTAAAATTCCATAGATTTAACACTAATTCCATATACAATACACCCCCCTTAATGTTATCAAATTGTCCATTTTTGTTGATATAATTGCATGTCGGTGCATTGAATACTCTCTAAAAAAAACGATATATATTAGTTTGTTGTATGGCTATCAAGTTATGTGGCCTATTTTTGTACTGCTTGCTGAACTTAATGAAATGGCTGACCTATTTCGATAATAAAAAAAAAGTTATGTGGCCTCAATAAATTTTGAATGGAAAAACATTTAATGAAATAAAACTTCAAACGAGTGAAAAATCATAACTTGTAGTCTAACTAATTAAAAAAGATAAGAACCTAACTAATTAAAAAAGATAAGAACATACAAAATTGAGATAATAGGAATTGAAAATAGATCCATCATATGAAGGATATGCAGTACCACCGGAGCCCCGCTCGTTAAAAAAATTATTTTGATTTCAGCTTACATAACACTCGAGAGAGTAAAATCAACTGCATAAAATAAGACATGAAGATAAATGATGACATTGAGTGGTTCATCTTCCTCTTAGATTTGATACGATGGTGCATTAGTGCGTTATTGATTTTTATGGCAGTGATGATGGGGCATGTGTCTTGTTGTTAGCTTTTTTGCGGTTGTAATTGACTAGAAATGAACTGGCCGAGTACAATTCGATTTGGTTCGGCTATACAATCCCAAATATATAGCCGGAGTTTCTTTCGGCGTCACAGTGTAATTAAAATCTAACTCATTTACAACATTGTATTCGATTCGGTTACTTTAAAAAAAAAATTACTCTGCATTAATACATTGAAAAATAAATGTTTGATCAAATTCATGTAGCAGTAAATCGATCTCTAATTGTCCACCCCTACTGGCATGTCATTTTCCTTGCCCTTGTGGATGAGGGTGATGATGAACTGTGAAGAAATTTAATACAAGTAATTGCAACCAAATCCCATTTAATACGTTTTAATTTTATTTGCAAAAAGAAAAAGATAAAGAAAGTGAAATCAGATTTAGGAATAAAGAAATGCAAATGGGGGTCCCCAACTATGTCTGCGGTTTGAAAATGGGACTTGCAAGAATGATAACAACTGGACCGAAAACCTGAAACTTGGAACAAAGAGAGCAAAGCTTAACGAACAAGCCCTGTGGACTTTTTTTTTTTTGCTTCTGCAAATCAAATGTTCCAACCACCAAGCTTCGAATCTCGTCGTCTTCATCTCCGTCGTTTTTGCTTTCTCTCTCTACTCCACTGACCAACAGAGCTTTTTGCTTTCTTAGAGTTCACCAGAAGCCAACAGAGCTGATTTGGATTGCTGGGTTGTATCGGTTTCTCGATTTGGTGGGGGCTTTGAGTTTGACTATGGCTTTTTGTAGAATGTTGTGCTGTGGAAAGGGCTTCGATCGGTACGTTAATCATTTTCTTTATTTATTTCCAAGGCTTGATTTGAATTTTTGAGTTTGATTATTGCTGTTGTTTGTTTTTTTTTTATTTATTTAAATTTTGCTTTATTGTTTAATTAAACTATTGATTCTATGTTCTGCTCTAGTTTTTTCTAGGTGAGAAAGTGGAATTTCTAAGTGGGTTTTGGTTCTGGGTTTAGGTCTGATTTTGGTTCTGGGTTAGCTCATGGGTGTTAGGAAGAGTAGAGTGGTATATGAACTTGAGGTTTATACTTTTCTGGGTTATTCAGATGAGTTTCTTTTATGGAAAAGAAAAGGATTTGCATTCTGGGTTGAGCTCAAATCAAATAGACAAAGAGAACAGGTGTGTTACTGAGAGTTCTGGTCGAGTTGTGGGGATGGTTTTCTGAACTACAAAATAGGGGGGAAGAAGGACGGCGCAGACTGGGTTTAGCTCAATTTACACAGACAAGGAAAATGGGTGGGAGTAAGAGGAATTTATTAGTCCAACTGTTGATTGCTATGTAAGAGGAAAAACAGACTAAACATTAATATTAGATTGGAATCTTGATGACCGAGTAAAACAGTTTACAAGCACACATCAATGAAGTGAGTAATAATTATTTCTTTCTTTGGATGTTCTATTTTATTTCCAGTAAACTTACCGCCTACAAAATTTTCAACAGGCAATGCATCTTTTTTATTGCATTTTGTCCATCTCTCCAACAAGCAAGAAAAGTGTAGTGAACTTTATGCATCTGGTGTTTCGATTCTTGGTCTTTGATTCCCTTCTGTGCTGCTGTTTGTCTGCTATTAGCAATAGTATTTTTTGCTTTAGAAATTTGCTTATTCAATAAATGACTTCTATTTTCATATTATGTACCTCATGCTATGATTGAACGGAATCTGATGTACAGGAAACAAAGAGGAAAGAAGCAGCCAACATGGAGGATCTTTTCCTTGAAGGAACTGCATGCAGCAACAAACAACTTTAATTATGACAACAAACTTGGAGAAGGAGGATTTGGAAGTGTTTACTGGGGTCAGCTCTGGGATGGATCACAAGTAATCATCAATGCTTTTAGTTTCTTTCTTTAATTTCAATATGAATTCTGCTGGTTGCTTAGTTAATTTCAAGCTTTAACAGTATATAACTGGTTGATCATGGAATATTGTTTGTTACAAACTGACAAAGAACAAAGAACATTATTTATCAAAATCTACTCATGAAGAAAAGGTAACTGTTGGTTGATCATTAAGTTGGGTATCTGAATTCGCATTTTTCAATTGGTTTTTGATATGATTATGAAGATTGCGTACACCTGATGAATCTGGTTGTTTTAGAAAGGAAAAAAAAAAGTTCAGATGAGGCATTAAAATAGGTTTAAAGTGACCAATTCAGGGTTTTAGAGCTGGTAGGTACAAGATCATCTGCCATGGTCTTCGATAGGAATAGTTTCAGTAACTGTCTTTTCCTCATAAAAACAGCAGTAGACACTGACAATTTGTAATAGCAAGTAACAGAACATCTGAATCTTGATAATTCTCTGTTTAAGATCCTGTTTATGTTATTGTTTGCAGGGAAAAACATTTCCTAGTTGGTTCCAACTTCATGCTATGCTATATTGGCTTTCCTGTTACTATCAGAAGTAGTATTATCTGGACCATTATTCTTCTAGTTTCACCATTTTTCAAGTGAACTTTTTAGTGTAAGATAAGCTAGAAGTAGTGTTTGCTTATTTCGTAGTTGGTTCCAACATGCATTATTAGCTTTCTCTTGACTATATTCCAACATGAAATGCAATTCTCACGGTAAAAATTTTGCTAGAGGTAATGTTTACTTCGAACATCTAAAGCTGTGAGAATTGCATTTCATGTTGAAATGTAGTCAAGAGGGTAGATTTTGGAAGACAAAACTATTAGGAAAGTACTGGAGTCTTAGAGTTAATTCGTCATGAAAAGAAGTGTAACCACGAACAGTGTAGTGTTCTGGCAAGTTGCTGTACAATTTCATCTTGGAGCATATTCAGGATATTATATAGTGGAAGACAAAAATAATAGGAAAGTACTGTCAAAGAAGTTTAACCAGAAGCACTGTATTATTCTGGTAAGTTTTGTGTCATACTTAGAACCAATCATTTGAGCGGAAGATGAACTATAAATATACTATTCCCTGAAGAATGTGAGGCAAAATCAGCAGCTACCTTGCTGAAACTTATAAGAGAAGGAAGATGATAAGTGCCATCGTTGCAATCTCAAGCTTGAGCTATAGCTGCTAGAGATGAGGCATGTTTTGTATATGGAGAAAGTTTATATGGACTTCACTATTTCCTACCTGTCATTCTCGCCCTCTTAGATCAACAGTATCCGATTGTTTGGGCATATTAGATATACTGATATACATATATACTTACTAAAAGGTTGACGTATTGCATAGGGTCTCTCCAATGTGGGCTCTGCAGAGGCTTTTTCTGCGACAGGAACCTAGGAACTCTAGATCTGCAAGCTATACAATTGTGCCAAGCTGCATGCACCCATGCGTATTGCTGGTTAAAACTATTGTTTCAGTTTGTTAAATTAATTTGATCACTGTGATCGGGATCTAGAAATGAGAGAGAGGACAAGCTTGTTCAAATTTTATTTTTCTATCCAATTAAATTTTATCTTCACTATGACTTAGCTGCGAGCAGATGTATGTCAGAGATTGTTTCTTTATAGTATTGTCTCAGCCTTCTGAAGAAGCACTTGGCTTTTAGGTTCCAGTAATAACTCTAATAGTGACGCAAAGCATGACTGGAGACTGTAAACTTAACAATATAAAACGCAGTTTCTTCAAAAGGAAACCATTAATTCTGAGACGTTGAGACTTCTCTAGACTATCAAAGATGACATGCTTGATTTGCTGTCAGGTTATGGGATTTCCTTAAATTACTTGGCTTGATAGTGATTCCTGTGGAATTGTATTATATATTGTGGTTGTGAAAATCTTTGTGCTTTTAATGCCTAGATTTACTTGTTTTTTTGGGTAATTTGTTTTGTAATTCTGAATCATTTGAATGCAGATTGCAGTTAAAAGGTTAAAAGTCTGGAGCAACAAAGCAGAGATGGAATTTGCAGTTGAGGTTGAGATACTGGCACGAGTTAGGCATAAGAATCTGCTCAGTTTGCGTGGGTATTGTGCAGAAGGACAAGAGCGTTTAATTGTATATGATTACATGCCAAATTTGAGCTTACTTTCTCATCTTCATGGCCAACATTCAGCTGAATGCCTTCTTGACTGGAGTCGGCGGATGAATATTGCAATTGGATCTGCTGAGGGAATTGCGTAAGTACTGAACCCAATTATTTCATCGTTCTGTAATTGTGATTCTCTCTTATGCTAACCTCTTTATTCAATCTGTCCAGCTATCTTCACCACCATGCAACCCCACATATAATACACAGAGACATCAAAGCTAGCAATGTGTTGGTAGACTCAGACTTCCAGGCTCAAGTTGCTGATTTTGGTTTTGCAAAGTTAATCCCTGATGGTGCTACACATGTGACCACAAGAGTTAAGGGTACCCTTGGCTACCTTGCACCTGAGTATGCAATGTTAGGGAAAGCATCAGAGAGTTGTGATGTCTACAGTTTTGGCATTCTCCTGCTAGAGCTTGCCAGTGGCAAAAAACCCATTGAGAAACTGAATGCAACAATGAAACGCACAATTACTGATTGGGCACTGCCATTGGCTTGCGAGAGAAAGTTTGATGCATTAGCAGATCCCAAGCTCAGCGGCAAGTATGTAGAGGATGAGCTGAAAAGAGTTATCTTTGTGGCCCTACTATGTGCTCACAATCAACCTGAGAGAAGACCTACTATACTGGAAGTGGTAGAGCTTCTGAAGGGAGAATCAAAAGAGAAGTTGGCTAAACTAGAGAATGATGAACTTTTTAAGAATCACCAGGCTGCAGACTCTAATGATGGGACATCGGGTGCTGAAGATAGCTCGGATTTCATCTCAGAGGAAAAGGATGACAAGCTGGACTCAAAGGAGGCTGTGCCTGGCATTGCACATATTGGCTGAGAAAATGTGGAAACATGTATATGTGGTTGTGGATTTAGACTTAAAGTAAAGGTGGCACTGGCTATCCTGTCAATTTATACGAATGGCCAGGGATGATAGTTGCCTTTTCATTTGAAACCGTTGTTTGGGTGAGTGCCTTGTTATGTGTGCATTCCTCGTTTGCCTATAGCCCCTTTTTATTTTTGGTTTGTAATGAGCATTTGATTGACATCAGAACTTTTTTTGGTGTTCATCGGCAGTCATCATGTTAGTTTGGTGACCTAGTGCAGCAATACAAAAACGGAACAATTGCTTTGATTCTGAGTTTTCATCTATGTTTACATTTTGCATAATTATTCGCATGATACCTCTGAACCCGCAACTTAAACATCACATATTGCAGCAGGTGCTTTGTAGAATTTGGTCGTGCATTGTGAAAGTTTTGCATATAACAGGTGTGTGCATCATCCTCATCAAAGTAACCATGAGAGGAGCATTCGGAATTATTCGCACCTTGCATGGTCCGTTCATTGCTTTGTGTTCATGATGACAACAAATTAAGGTGCTGCAACTTTGATAAATTTCTTTCAATTATGCTCTGAACATCAACGAGTCTACTCATTCTTAAAAGAAAACATAGCTTTGTCAATGAAGATCTCTCGTCTTTTGGCTGGTTGGCCTGTAAGGCGTTGATAAGTTATATTTTGGGGGCTGAAATTTGCACACCTCTAGTTACAAATCACACATCCTTTTATTTTTTTAATAATATTTCAACTCAACATCTTTTTGCACTTCCTAAAATACCCTCAAGTCAGTTTTTTTTTTTTTTTTTTGCGTCCTCTCTCTCTGTGACCTGGTTCGTCGACCATTCACTCTGATCGTCCTTCTCGGAATCTCCGTCGTCGTTTTGAATAAGACAAAGCCAAGCTAATGAATATGAGTGAGCATTATCAGGTAGCCGGCGACACAAAACCTCCTACTCACTCCCAAGACTACGCTCCTTACCCTAAGCTCGATCCAAACGACGTCGCTCCACCTCGCCTTCTCCGAAACCTGGACCTCCATCTCCATCGCCTCAGAAAAGACCGAATCGCAGTCAGTCCCGTCAAGCGTCAGCGCCGTCTCGAAGTACACCCCTAGGCTCGGGGGCGCAGCTGATCGCCGCAGACAACGTCGCCACCACCATGCCGCTGGAGTCCAACCCTTACGTCACCAATCCGGCTCCGCCTCCTTCTTTGTCCGTCAAGAGTTTGGTCGTGGTTTTGGAGGGGGGAGAGAGAGAGAGAGAGGGAGAGAGAGAGAGAGATTGGTCGTGGTTTTGGAGGAGAGTTTGGTCGTGGTTTTGGAGGAGAGAGAGAGAGAGAGAAGACCCATAACGAAAAAAAGAAAAATCTGAAAGGGTATTTTAGGAAGTGTAGGAAAATGTGAGTTGAAATATTATTAAAAATATGAAAGGGTGTGTGGTTTGTAAATAGAGGTGTGTAAATTTCACCCCCCTATATTTTTTGCAAGACATTGTCAAGTTCACCTTTACTCGATTATTCGACCAAAAAACAAAGAATGCTAACGCAATTTTTTGTGCCAGATCGGAGTTTCGGCATTGAAACTTCAGATGCAGAAGCCTAGTAATTGCTAACAAGAAAATGTCACCGGTTTATTGCACATGCCAATTCAGACCTTAGTGCAAGCATCAACAAATGAAACCCCTCGACTCTAGCTCTGAACGTCATGATTCAAACAACTTCATAAGTACTAAGAATACAGAAAGCTCTCAATTCAATAAAATGCTTAATGAAGTTATTTTTCCAAGTCCAACATCAATTTTCAACTCTGATTTCTGACGTTCTCCAAAGATTTGACCCTCTATCATGTCATGGGCGTGCTTTTAATGATTAGTAACCAAAGCTAATAAGGTATTGATAAATTGCATACATACTAATGATTTGTTGCTCTGAAATTCAAACCAGTGCACCAATTACAGCAGTTGAGTTATAAGTATTGTTAATTTATATCAACGCCAAATGCTTATCCTTAAAACTAGAGATAGGCTCTCGAAGTTTAGAGTGTTAGATGATAACACTTGCCCCTTTGTCAAGAAGATAATGAGACAGCAAATCACTTATTTGGCTACTGCGAATTTGCTTTAGAAGTTTGGAAGCTTGCTTATGTTGACACCCCAGGAAACTGGGAAGAGGGCTACCTTAAGGTTCTTAAGGAGCTCTTTCTGTTACAGCCCTATGATAGTGTCTTATTTTGTAAGGTTATAATTATATGTTGGCAAATTTGGAAAGCTAGGAATGATGTTATTTTTTGAAATACATCTCCTTAGCCCGAGAACTGTCTCTATAGCTGCTGCTGCTTCCACCATGCTTAGCAGTTCCACCCAGCTGACCACGGTTCGAAGGGCGTTGCCAAACACTCAACCAAACTTAATTCATTGGCGGGCTCCTTCCAGAGATTTCATTAAATAAATTTTGATGGATATGTTTGCTCGGATTCTGCTGCGGGGGGCTTTGTGTTAAGAATTCTAACCTTGCGGCGGCTAGAAATTTGGGAAGGACTACGGTGCCGGTTGCGGAAGCCATCTCATTGCGTAACAGCTTAGCCTTTGCCCGAGATAAAGGCTACAGGAGGATTGAGGTTGAAGGCGATTCTAAGCTTGTAATTGACGCTGTCACTGGAAGCATTAACCCTCCTTGGCGACTGATCACCCTTGTTAGAGATACAGGAGACTGCTTCTTGCTTTGATTCAATTTCATTTAAACATGTTCTTAGAGAGGCAAACTTTGTAGCTGATACTTGGTCTGATAGAATTTCGACGGTAGCTTCAAGAGCCTTGTTGTTTGATCGTGTAAACTCTGGGTACCTCAAAGGCTTTAGTATTTAATGTTATTTTATTTTTCAAAAAAAAAAAATGCTTATCCACTTTTGTCTCCATTGTAATAAACTCTAGTAATAACATTTGATCACTCATATGTCTATAAGTAATTTTTGTCAAGAAAATATCTAAATAATAAGAAATTCACTATTTTGGGGGAGTATCAACGTTGGCACCCTAGTAAACCTACCAAGAATGGCAGTAGGAGGATTGCAAAGAAGTGGGAGTTTCCTCCACGGGGTAGATTGAAGGTGAATGTGGACGGAGCTTTCATTCAGGCTTCTGGTAAAGGGGGAGTGGGGGTGGTTGCTAGGGATGACAAGGGTGCATTTCGAGCAGCTTGATCCAAGGTTTGTCCCCTTAGGGGGTCAGCGTTGCACTGCAAAGCCGAAGCTTGTAGGGCGGGACTTCTCTTGGCCATTAATCAAGGCTGGAAAGAGATCAAGGTCGAGAGTGACTCCTCAGTATTGGTGGCTGCTCAAAATCAAAATGGTGAGGATAACTCTCAAAATAGTCGTATTCTTGAGGATTGTAAATCTTATATGCAAGTTTTTTATTATGTCAGAATTCGACATGTATTTCGTGAAGCAAATAGTGTAGCTCATAGATTTGCTCACTTTGCTAGTAAAGATCATGATGTTGATATTTCTTTAGATGAGGTTCCTGGTTTCCTTTTAGGATGTCTTCTATGAGAATAATTGTAATGCATCAATAAGCCCCCCCTCCGGATGTGACCCCGATGCGACAAAACTTATTAAATAATAACATGGGTGTGGGATGATGAGCCTCCCAGCTTGACTGGATTCCAAAACCCATTATTTCAAAAAAAAAAAAAAAAATCGCTATTGACAATAATATATGTTGCATATATATAAATCCTAAATGTCAAAATAAACAAAATTCATCCATGAACATGAAAAGGAGAATAAGCTAAAAAGAAAATAGGATAACGGGCAAGAAAATCCTGAAACCCTAACACCCAAATGCAACTCATTACAAATTTATTTTGAGCTCGCTTTTGTAGCGAACTTACAAACAAAGAATAATTCATGTTTTCTACGAAAAAATTATCGACTAGTCCTCCTTTCACTTACACGTAATTGTGGTAGAAAACAAAATGTCACTTTCTAACAAACAAATAGGAGCCAAATCCTTCTCCATAAGACGCTTGAAATATACCAATCAAACAGAGATAATTTACCAACTTAAAAAAAGAACACGATCCGACTTTTGAAGACCGGCACTTGAAGACCTTACAGCGACCTAGACGCCTAAGAAGGTCCAGACTCGGGCAGGTTGTCCCAAAAATTCTGTTGCTCGACTGAAAACAAAAAATAATTACAAAACACATAAGAATTTCAGAATTTTTTTAACAACCAATATTTCAATGTGAGGCTTCACCGCCAATGCCATATCCTTTTTCGAAAATGATCATAACCCTTAAAATTGAAGAAAACCCCCATTTCAAAGGCGGTCCTCACTTTCATCCAACCTCCTTGGCACGTGCCACCGCCATTCCAATCCATAGCAAAATATATAACCCCACCCGTCTTTACCGTCACTTGTATTTACAACTCTCAGAGACTGAGACAGAGGGAGAGAGCCAAACCCCCCAAAACCCTAGAAATCTCGAACCGCCATTGAAGCTCCACAAAGCTTCACCGCGGCAGGAACGCCAACGGCGTTACCTCTCCACGCCTCTCTCGCCATCCTTTAGTCTCCCCACACCGTAACCAATCGGCTAGGGTTTTCTAGTTTAAGGCTCGATTTAGTGTCTGGTTCCCAGGATGTGGAACAACGGCCAGATTGTGCCGCCAGGCACTGGTGGCTCGTCGATTCCGCCACCACCCGCGGCTCAGCCCTCTTATACGGTGTTGCCGCCTCCGGCAGATGCCGAGGCCGTGCTCGAAGAGAAGGCTCGTAAATGGCAGCAACTCAATTCCAAGCGGTACAGCGACAAGCGCAAGTTTGGCTTCGTTGAGACGCAGAAGGAGGACATGCCTCCTGAGCATGTCAGGAAGATCATTAGGTCAGTTTCTTCTGTTTTTCTCCTTCATTTGGTTATGTATCTAAATGATATTTCCGGATTTCATTTTTGTTAACAGATGCTTGTATTGGTTGAGTGTATTGGTGAACAAAACTACTAAAAATCTACAAACTAGTGCGAATCTAAGTTGGCTCAAGACTTCTATATGAATTTGCACTAGAGATTAGGTTTGCTTCAGGTGCTTGTGATTTGTGAATTTTGTCGATTGGTTAAAACACGGTAACAGAAACTTAAATAGAGTATTGATTTTGTGTGGAACACTAAAAGGAGCAGTAAGGAAATGAAGCATATGATGAGATTTATTTCGTGATCTGGTTATTTATGTGTGGTAAATGTTTATCTATAAATATGCTTTGATTGGAATTTATTTCTTCTTCAAGGCATAGATTCCTCATCAATCTGATTATTTAGAAATTGTATTGTATTTGTTTCATATTCTTAGTGATAAGATTTTTTTAATTCTGTTTTGTGATATGTATCTTTGTATTGGCTTTTGTCATGAATTTAGTATAGTAGTGCTCCAAACTGCGTGGTATTTAACTTGGCATTTCTTTTTACAGAGACCATGGGGACATGTCCTCGAAGAAATTCCGTCACGATAAACGCGTGTATCTAGGAGCACTTAAATTTGTTCCGCATGCAGTTTACAAACTTCTCGAGAATATGCCAATGCCCTGGGAGCAGGTATCTGTTCTTTGTCTATCCCATTGTGTCTTCATATTTTTGATCTATGTAAGCGACAACTAATTTTATCAAATTAATTTTGCAACAGGTCCGTGATGTGAAGGTTCTGTACCATATAACTGGGGCAATTACATTTGTGAATGAAATACCTTGGGTTGTTGAACCTATATATCTGGCTCAGGTGCTTCTCCCTTTCTTATTGCTGCTTAAATTAGAGATTGCTAGCCTCTTCTATCTCCTTTGATGATTTTTACTGAATAGTTTTAATTTAAATTGTTACAGTGGGGTTCAATGTGGATTATGATGAGAAGGGAGAAGAGGGATCGTCGACATTTTAAAAGAATGCGGTTTCCACCTTTTGATGATGAGGAACCTCCATTAGATTATGCTGATAATCTGTTGGATGTTGATCCTCTAGAGCCAATTCAACTGGAGTTGGATGAAGACGAAGATTCTGCTGTTTATACTTGGTTTTATGACCATAAACCTCTAGTCAAGACAAAACTCATTAACGGTCCAAGTTACCGGAAATGGCATCTCTCCCTTCCAATCATGGCAACTCTCCACCGGCTTGCAGGACAGCTACTATCTGATTTGATAGACCGCAATTATTTCTACTTGTTTGACATGGAGTCTTTCTTTACAGCGAAAGCACTCAATATGTGCATTCCAGGTATACATCTTTCTGTCCATTGTTTTCTTCTTTGCTTGGATTCATAAGCAATGATGCTGCTTAATACTTTCTGCTAGTGGTGTATATTGCTTATGAAGGGTGCATATACTTAATTCCATAGTGGTGTATATTAGTTTTGAATGTGGATCCTCTTTTTGTTTCATAGGACTTATTTTACTACACTATCTGCAGGTGGGCCTAAGTTTGAACCATTGTATCGGGATATGGAGAAAGGGGATGAGGACTGGAATGAGTTTAATGACATTAACAAGCTGATTATTCGGTCACCTCTCAGAACAGAGTACAGAATTGCGTTCCCTCATCTCTACAACAATAGGCCCAGGAAGGTAAAGCTCTGTGTGTATCACACACCCATGGTTATGTACATAAAAACTGAGGATCCTGATCTACCTGCATTTTATTATGATCCCTTGATACACCCAATCCCCAGCACAAACAAGGAGCGACGTGAAAAGAAGATTGATGAGGATGATGACACTTTCATACTGCCAGAAGGGGTAGAACCATTTCTGAGTGATACTCAGCTTTATACTGACACAACAGCAGCTGGAGTTTCCCTCTTGTTTGCACCACGCCCCTTTAACATGAGATCTGGGCGGACTCGCCGTGCAGAAGATATACCCCTTGTGTCAGAGTGGTATAAAGAGCATTGTCCTCCGTCCTATCCAGTGAAAGTGCGGGTCAGCTATCAGAAATTGTTAAAATGTTTTGTGTTGAACGAGTTGCATCATAGACCACCCAAGGCTCAAAAGAAGAAGCACTTGTTTCGATCACTTCAAGCTACTAAGTTCTTCCAAACTACAGAACTTGATTGGGCTGAAGCGGGTCTTCAAGTCTGCAAGCAGGGTTATAACATGCTAAATCTCTTGATCCATAGGAAAAATTTGAATTACCTTCACCTTGATTATAATTTCAATCTGAAGCCTGTGAAAACCCTGACAACTAAAGAGCGTAAAAAGTCCCGGTTTGGTAATGCTTTTCATCTTTGCCGTGAGATCTTGCGGTTGACAAAGCTGGTAGTTGATGCCAACATCCAGTTCCGTTTGGGTAATGTCGATGCTTTTCAATTGGCTGATGGCCTGCAGTACACTTTCTCTCATGTTGGTCAGTTGACTGGTATGTATCGTTACAAATACAGGTTGATGCGTCAGATTAGAATGTGCAAAGATCTGAAGCACTTGATTTACTACCGTTTCAACACGGGACCAGTTGGGAAAGGACCTGGATGTGGATTCTGGGCGCCGATGTGGAGGGTTTGGTTGTTCTTCCTTCGTGGCATAGTTCCTCTTTTGGAACGGTGGTTGGGAAATTTACTTGCACGGCAATTTGAAGGGCGCCATTCAAAGGGAGTGGCAAAAACTGTAACTAAGCAGCGTGTGGAAAGCCATTTTGATTTGGAGCTTCGAGCTGCTGTCATGCATGATGTTCTTGATGCGATGCCTGAGGGAATCAAGCAAAATAAGGCCAGAACTATATTGCAACATCTCAGTGAGGCATGGCGTTGCTGGAAAGCAAATATTCCTTGGAAGGTACCTGGTTTGCCAGTTCCCATTGAGAATATGATTCTTCGTTATGTCAAGTCAAAGGCAGACTGGTGGACAAATGTGGCTCATTACAATCGTGAACGTATAAGAAGAGGTGCTACAGTAGATAAGACAGTTTGTCGGAAGAATCTTGGAAGATTAACACGCCTTTGGCTGAAGGCAGAGCAGGAACGACAACACAATTATCTCAAAGATGGCCCATATGTTACACCAGAGGAGGCAGTTGCAATTTACACGACAACTGTGCATTGGTTGGAGTCAAGAAAGTTCAGCCCCATCCCATTTCCTCCATTGTCGTACAAGCATGATACCAAGCTACTCATCCTTGCTCTGGAGAGGTTGAAGGAATCATATAGTGTTGCTGTGAGATTGAATCAGCTTCAAAGAGAAGAGCTTGGTCTTATTGAACAAGCCTATGATAACCCGCATGAAGCATTGTCACGAATTAAGCGCCACTTACTCACTCAGCGTGCCTTCAAAGAAGTTGGCATAGAGTTCATGGATTTGTACAGCTATCTCATTCCAGTCTATGAGATTGAACCTCTTGAGAAGATTACAGATGCATATCTTGATCAATATCTATGGTATGAGGGTGACAAACGTCATCTCTTCCCGAACTGGATCAAGCCTGCAGATTCGGAGCCGCCTCCACTCTTGGTTTATAAATGGTGTCAGGGAATAAACAATTTACAGAGTATCTGGGACACGAGTGACGGGCAGTGTGTTGTCATGCTTCAGACCAAGTTTGAGAAGTTCTTTGAAAAGATTGACTTGACAATGCTAAATAGGCTTCTACGTCTAGTTCTTGATCATAATATCGCTGATTATGTCACTGCGAAGAACAATGTGGTATTGTCCTACAAGGATATGAGTCATACAAATTCGTATGGTCTTATTCGCGGTCTTCAGTTTGCATCCTTTGTTGTACAGTATTATGGACTTGTGTTGGATCTATTGCTTCTTGGATTGACTCGAGCTAGTGAGATTGCAGGTCCACCCCAGATGCCAAATGAGTTCATCACTTATTGGGACACAAAGGTCGAGACCCGGCATCCTATCAGGCTGTACTCTCGATACATAGACAGGGTGCACATCTTGTTCCGCTTCACTCATGAGGAAGCTCGGGATCTTATCCAGCGATATCTCACTGAACATCCTGATCCTAATAATGAGAATATGGTGGGATATAACAACAAGAAGTGCTGGCCAAGAGATGCCAGAATGAGGCTCATGAAACACGATGTCAATCTTGGAAGGAGTGTTTTCTGGGATATGAAAAACCGTCTCCCTCGAAGCATCACAACTTTAGAGTGGGAGAACAGCTTTGTTTCTGTTTACAGCAAGGATAATCCAAATTTGCTCTTCAGCATGTGTGGATTTGAGGTTCGGATACTTCCCAAGATAAGAATGAGCCAAGAGGCATTCAGCAACACAAGAGATGGAGTTTGGAATTTGCAGAATGAACAGACAAAGGAAAGGACTGCAGTTGCTTTCTTACGTGTTGATGATGAACACATGAAAGTATTTGAGAATCGTGTGAGGCAGATCCTTATGTCGTCAGGGTCTACCACATTTACAAAGATTGTCAACAAATGGAATACAGCTCTGATTGGTCTTATGACTTACTTCCGGGAAGCAACTGTACATACGCAAGAACTGTTAGATTTACTAGTCAAGTGCGAAAACAAAATTCAGACCCGTATTAAGATTGGATTAAATTCAAAGATGCCTAGTAGGTTTCCACCTGTCATCTTTTACACACCAAAAGAAATTGGAGGACTTGGAATGTTATCTATGGGTCACATATTGATTCCCCAAAGTGATCTCAGATACAGTCAGCAGACAGATGTTGGTGTGACACACTTTAGGAGTGGGATGAGTCATGAAGAGGACCAGCTGATTCCAAATCTGTACCGTTACATACAACCTTGGGAGAGTGAATTCATTGATTCCCAGCGGGTTTGGGCAGAATATGCTCTGAAAAGGCAGGAGGCTCAAGCACAAAACAGGCGCCTAACCCTTGAAGATTTGGAAGTGAGTTTGATATTGCCAATGTTTTCTAGTTCAAGAATTGTCATGTTTTTTTTTTTTTTGGTGCTAAATCTATACTGATCATTTTTTTTATTTCACCGACAGGATTCATGGGATAGGGGAATTCCACGCATAAATACATTGTTCCAGAAAGACCGGCACACTTTAGCATATGACAAAGGGTGGAGAGTTCGTACTGATTTTAAGCAGTACCAGGTCTTGAAACAAAATCCTTTTTGGTGGACACACCAAAGGCATGACGGAAAACTTTGGAACTTGAACAACTACAGAACTGATGTTATTCAAGCTCTTGGAGGTGTGGAGGGAATCTTGGAGCACACCTTATTTAAAGGAACATAGTAAGTTTGGTTTTCAATTTAGTCTTCAATTTATTAATTTCATCATTTTAAATACTGTGCTTCTTTGTTATCAATTACATGAATCCAAATACATGGGTTGTGAAGAAGTGCAGCCAACAATTTTACTTAATTGAATATATATACTGCCATTATATAGTAAAACTAATGCTTCTTATGATATAATCAAGCTACTTGAGATGGTAGGTTTCTTGTTTGGATAGAGGTGATATGTATGAATGGTAAAGAACGTGAAATAGTGGATATTAGCTTTGATTCTTGCATGCATTGGCAATGTGTGTTACTGCATGCATTGGTAATCTTTTTCTTCAGTGATTCAGATATTTTAATTGCACCTCACTGGCTCTTCTTTTCATTTTCAGCTTCCCTACCTGGGAGGGTCTCTTCTGGGAAAAAGCATCTGGTTTTGAAGAATCGATGAAGTACAAGAAGCTGACTAATGCACAGAGATCTGGGCTCAACCAAATTCCCAATCGTAGGTTCACGCTTTGGTGGTCGCCGACCATTAATCGGGCTAATGTATATGTCGGTTTCCAAGTGCAGTTAGATCTTACTGGGATCTTTATGCATGGGAAAATTCCAACCTTGAAGATATCCTTGATTCAAATATTCCGCGCACATTTGTGGCAAAAGATCCATGAAAGTGTTGTCATGGATCTCTGTCAGGTTTTGGATCAGGAGTTAGATGCTTTGGAAATTGAGACTGTGCAGAAGGAAACGATTCATCCCAGGAAGAGTTACAAAATGAACAGTTCTTGTGCTGACATTCTACTCTTTGCTGCCCATAGATGGCCAATGTCAAAACCTAGTCTTGTGGCGGAGCCAAAGGATGTGTTTGATCAGAAAGCAAGCAACAAGTACTGGATAGATGTACAGCTCCGATGGGGAGATTATGATTCCCACGATATTGAACGTTACACCCGAGCCAAGTTTATGGATTATACAACAGACAACATGTCTATCTATCCCTCCCCCACAGGTATGTGGTATTTTCTGGTTTCTTTACTTCTCCAGATGCTTGCATCTTTGATTTGTCCAAGTAATCATAATTGTTTTATGCAGGGGTGATGATTGGTCTTGATCTGGCGTATAATTTACATTCTGCTTTTGGTAATTGGTTTCCTGGGTCCAAACCACTGCTTCAGCAGGCAATGAACAAAATAATGAAGGTACCACCTTTTCTTTTATTGTCTGATGATTATTTTGTAGTCTTCTGATTGGATTATGTTCAGAAAGCAGGCAAGTAATTGTCCATTGTGCCCTTGCAGTCAAATCCAGCTTTGTACGTCTTGCGGGAGCGGATACGGAAAGGATTGCAGCTTTACTCTTCAGAGCCTACAGAACCTTACTTGTCATCCCAGAACTATGGGGAGATTTTCAGCAATCAAATTATTTGGTTTGTTGATGATACTAATGTGTATCGTGTTACAATCCACAAGACATTTGAAGGCAATCTCACTACAAAACCAATTAATGGTGCGATTTTCATATTCAATCCAAGGACTGGGCAGCTGTTCCTGAAGGTATGTTTTGCTTCTTTGATTTCATGAGTTTGTTCCCCCTGTTTTTCTTAGGTGATCGTTTTGAGCTTTATATTGTATATTGCTATTTGGCAGGTCATCCACACAAGTGTATGGGCAGGACAGAAGCGTCTTGGTCAGTTGGCCAAGTGGAAAACCGCAGAAGAAGTTGCTGCACTTGTGCGTTCTTTACCAGTTGAAGAGCAGCCAAAACAAATTATTGTGACTCGAAAGGGAATGCTTGATCCGCTGGAGGTGCACTTGTTGGATTTCCCTAACATAGTCATAAAAGGAAGTGAGCTGCAGCTTCCTTTCCAGGCTTGTCTTAAGATTGAGAAATTTGGTGATCTGATATTGAAGGCTACTGAGCCACAGATGGTTCTTTTCAACATCTATGATGATTGGTTGAAGAGTATATCATCATATACTGCATTCTCTCGGCTCATTTTGATTCTTCGTGCACTTCATGTGAACAATGAGAAGGCAAAGATGTTACTGAAACCTGATACAACAGTCATTACTGAGCCACACCACATCTGGCCTTCTCTTTCTGATGATCAATGGATGAAGGTAATTTGCTGTTATAAATCTGATAGTTTGTAGTCATTCATCTGTTATTGATTTGCATATCTGCATCCAAAATGTATGTTGACTTTGAAAGCTTTTCATCTAAAGAATGCATGATGTGCGACAAGCTTAAGATCCATTTGAATCAGTTTTTGTAATAGATTTACTTCACTTTTCCAGTTTTTCTGCTCGTTTGCTTTTGCTTATGTATTGTTTGCGATGCATTGTGCAGGTTGAGGTTGCTCTAAGGGATCTGATTCTCTCAGATTATGCAAAAAAGAACAACGTGAACACATCGGCTCTGACACAATCTGAGATTCGTGATATCATTCTTGGAGCTGAGATTACTCCTCCTTCACAACAAAGGCAACAAATTGCAGAGATTGAAAAGCAGGTGATGTATCTTTCTCCATGTTTTGGTCTTTGGATTTTGTCAAATGAAAACTTTTCATAAATTAACTTATGTAAAATTTCTACTTTCAGCATAAAGAAGCAAGTCAGCTGACAGCAGTTACTACTAGGACCACGAATGTGCATGGTGATGAACTCATTGTCACCACTACTAGTCCTTATGAGCAAGCTGCATTTGGGTCCAAGACTGATTGGCGTGTGCGAGCAATATCGGCTACCAATCTCTACCTTCGTGTCAATCATATATATGTGAATTCAGAGGATGTGAAGGTAGATGTCTTCCTCAATTATTAAAGTGCTTTTGTTCTTGGAAAAGATGATAAAAGTGTTTATTTATTTATTTATTTTTGTTTCTTATTTATCAACTTGCATTTGGCCATTTGTTACAGGAAACGGGTTACACTTATATCATGCCAAAGAACATATTGAAGAAGTTCATCTGTGTTGCGGATCTGAGGACACAAATTGCTGGTTACTTGTACGGTGTAAGCCCACCTGACAACCCTCAGGTTAAGGAAATTCGCTGCATTGCCATGCCACCGCAGTGGGGAACCCACCAGCAAGTTAATCTTCCAACGGCTCTTCCCGAGCATGATTTCCTCAATGATCTGGAACCTTTGGGATGGATGCACACACAACCAAACGAACTTCCTCAGCTTTCTCCTCAGGTAATTTTCATTTTTCATGGATTTCCAGCTTGTTTAAAAGTTCTGACTTCTCTTCATATAAGTATACAAAAGAAGAAGAAAATAACCCGTGATGTGTTCTATTGTAGGATCTAACCTCTCATGCTAAGATCTTGGAAAGCACCAAGCAATGGGATGGGGAGAAGTGCATCATTTTAACCTGCAGTTTCACTCCTGGTTCGTGCTCGTTAACTGCATACAAACTCACTCCATCTGGTTATGAGTGGGGACGGGTCAACAAAGACACAGGAAGCAATCCACACGGTTACCTCCCAACTCATTACGAGAAGGTCCAAATGCTTCTCAGTGATCGGTTCCTTGGTTTCTATATGGTAAGATCATTATATCACATGTTCAGTTTTGCCAAATGATAGTCTTTAGTTCTGCCAAATGATAATATCTATTTATGTTGGTTTCCTTTTTTTCTGTGCGGCTTATCAATTTATTTTATGTTTGGTTTGTAGATTCCTGATAATGGTCCGTGGAACTACAACTTCATGGGGGTGAAGCATACACAAGGCATGAAATATGGTATCAAGCTTGGGACACCGAGGGAGTACTATCATGAGGACCACCGGCCAACCCATTACCTCGAGTTTAGCAACATGGAGGAGGGTGACACAGTGGTGGGAGATCGTGACGATATATTCACCTAAGTCTCTGTGTATCTGGAGTGGTGATGGAATTCGAGAATCCTTTTGTTGTAGGCTGTGGATTTATAGTGCTGATGTAATGTTTTTGGTGAAGGCCTGTAAATATTTGATACAGAGGCAGCGTAAATGTTTTTGATATGTTAACTATTTGTATCGAGGGATTGCCAAGGGTGTCAACTCTTGTCTAGATATGGATCAATTGCTATATTCTTAATTATCCTTTGCTTGTTACTCTTTTGAAGTGATACTTGCAAAAAGCAGAATCCTCTTGCCTTGTTTTCTCTTAGTCTCTCCTCTAATCCATTTGCTAGCAAACTCGGATGAGTGTGCATATGATGCTCGTGTTGAACATTATCTGCATAACGCTGTGTTCTTCATTCTCACATGCCGCTATCCTCGTGCTTTGTGGAACCACTGTATGTGGCGTTACTATAAATCATGCAGCACTTATGGGACCTAGTTTTCCTTTTATGTAAACGCTATTCGTATGGCCACCAATGCTACTATATAAATCACTTGTGACACTCGGGTTTCCTAGCGCTCTTCGTTTCTTAATAAAACCTGATTATACCGTCTCCTGGAAATTCTGAGTCGTTCAAGAAACCCTAGGGGACACAATAGCAATAGAACACCCAGCACCACGACAACACCCAACATCATGTCGCCGGTAATATTTTCCATCTCAACTTCTACCATCAGTTTCTACATTAGATCGTTCTGCATGCATCTGTGATTGTGTAACTATTAGTTGGGTTGATTTTGTTCATGAATAATGAGCTTTCATCTCTCTATGTAATGCATTGGCTAATGTTATTGGACTTTACAGTTAGACACTATATATGCTTGTGTTTCTTCCTCGAATCCATCCACTTAAAAAACTTGAAACCAAATATTCTTCCTGCAAACCCTTAATACACACCACCAGAAAAGCTTTCAACTTTTCTAGGATCCACTCTGAAGTCTGAACTCACATAAAGAGCTTACGGATGATCTTTAATCTCGTCGATGAACAATCATATTTCCCATTATTGCCTATTATGGATGATCTTTACTCGTTCTCCTGGGAATCCTGATTTAGCTCACTCAATTATGAGAATGAAGTATACAGTGTAGTGGCAAGCTCCTAGAGTGAGTTGCATTCACGAAAATGAATGTATCAGCCTGGTGAGCTCCTACATTGTGGGATGCTATATAGTTTCTACATGTTCATTTAATTCCAGTTGTAGAAATAGATTCTCTATCATCAACTCTGAGTTTGCTCCAATTCTTTTCGGATAGGACAGTATGATGAGGAGGTGCTTTAAAAGAATTGAAAAGATTATGCGACTCTATTAGCTTCATGTATCATTTATATAATATGAGACAGCAGAAATGCAGAATCTTTATTCAGGTGACAGTAATTTTTGCAACTATCTTGAGCTCTCTTACACTACTGTACGTTCCATTACGAATTTCATTCCCAGTCAGCTTAAACTTTGGAGTCTGGACTAGTTGTGAATCCACTGGTCAGCCAATAGGTTACAGTAGGTTCTAAGTAAAGTTTTTCAAAATGTGTCTACTTAATCAGTGGCATTTCATGTTGCAATCAATGTAATCATAGAGAAGTTTGCCTCCATTTCAAAACATCATACTATTAATATAAGAATGAAATTCAGCCTATATACACTTTCTGTCTTTTGACAAATAAGAAGTGTAAGACTGATTTCTTTTCTATACAATTTTCTTCTTTCTCCTACTGTAACTACTTACAGGTCGGTGATAACTAACTAATTCTTGAACCACCACTCTCTAAGTAGTTAGCTTCCTTGCCGCGCTGATTCAGATTAAGACTCCAATTTCTAGTTCTTTCGAGATACAATTAAGAAGAGGTGCTTCAAATTGAAAGCAGATCTGACTTTTAACAAAAAGAAGTTCCTAAAATTGTGAATGACTTCCATCTGTATATGATGATCTGCTTGAATGGCTTGATTGCGATGGATGTAGGTCATTCAAGACATCCTAAAACCAAAAACACAAGCATTAAGAAAATATCCAAGAAAAAGAAAACAATATTCTCAAGCTTTTACATTTAGAGTTCACATGTGCAAAATTTTACGAAGTGACATGTATTTATATCTGATCTTCCTAGAAAGAATCATCTATTCAGTTACTTCATCAAGTCAGTGCAAGGTTTAGGTTGCGATACTCACTTGTAGTTTCAAACTGGGGTGTTGTCCTTGTCTTGGTAAGATTACTCCACCAGCACCTCTACTACTACGCATGATACCATTC
This sequence comes from Rosa chinensis, assembly GCF_002994745.2. Lineage (NCBI taxonomy): Eukaryota > Viridiplantae > Streptophyta > Magnoliopsida > Rosales > Rosaceae > Rosa > Rosa chinensis. Next base: position 52,248,892 of record NC_037089.1, on the reverse strand, counting down.
ATGCTATCTTGGGCAAGTTCACTCAATCTATTGAGCTCCGGTAGCACAACCTTCCCAAGATCCGGTCTGTCTTTCCGCCTCATTTCTGCACACAGTAAACCTAGTTTGGCAAACTTTAAGGCTTCTTCAACAGGCCAGTCAGGAACAGCAGGGTCAAGAATTTGAGCAAAGTTCCCCATCTCAATAGCTTTCTCAACTTGAAGAGTCAGACCCATTGGTGGGTTGGCTGTTATTAGTTGTAAAAGAATGACACCAAGTGAGTAGACATCAGACTTTGTTACAAGCATGCCTGTTTGCTGATACTCAGGATCGATATAACAGAATGTTCCTGCTGTTGCAGTCATGCAATACTGAGTGACCGAATCAGATCCTGATTGAGGGACAAGCCTGGCCAAACCTACATCACTTATCTTGCCAACATAGTTATGGTCTAGCAAAATGTTTCCGGGTTTTAGATCACGGTGTACTAGGGGTTCTGGCTTAGTTTGATGAAGAAACAAAAGCCCAGTGCAGATATCAGCAGCAATTCTGAACCTTAGCTGCCAAGGAATAACTTGTTTGTTACATCGCCGGAAGAGACAATCCTCTAAGCTACCATTAGCCATGTACTCGTAGACCAGGCAACCATACTCAGGGCAGGCTCCAAGAAGGAGAACCATGTTTGGATGCCGTATGCAGCTCAATATTTCAACCTGCATAATTAAGACCCCTCAGATTTATATACCTTAAATAATATATCTGACTACTACCATCGTCTCATAAGTTAGTAGTGCATCAGTGTTAAGAGGTTCTCTCGAGGGGTAATAATAAACCACTAGAAGCAGAATTAACTAAAATCTTGGTGTGATACATTACCAACTTAAACCAAAAAAGGTCTTTTATTTTCTCTCCCTCTCAAAAATAATTTTCTAATACTTTAGTCCTCTTTACCATAGCAAGAAAAAATAAAAGTTCAATCTTCCGATCATTAATGGGTCAAGATCAGAATTGCACTAATAATTTTACTTACTTCTGTTGTCTCTGTGTTAAATATTCAATAAAAGTGTTGCATGTTAAAGAAAGTCACAAACCTCTTTCTGGAACTGCAACCGTCCTTGAGCTGCATCAGGACGCAGAACTTTTATTGCCACTCGTGTATGGTCTATTTCACCCAGGTATACTGGCCCATAGCCTCCTTCACCAATTTTGCAAGCTTGTGAAAAACCATTTGTTGCTGCTTCAAGCTCCTCAATTGTGTATTTCCTGTACCTTAGATCATATGTCATTGCTTCTGATACCTTCTTCGCCTCTGATTGTTTCAGAGCTTCCATTTCTGCAATCCTTGCTCTTTGTGCTTCCAATTTGGCAACCCTTTGAGCTGCTTCTGCTTCCTTGGTAGCTGCCTTACATTTTGCTTTCTCTTTCTCCACTAGTTTCAATGCCATTTCCTCAGCTAATCGTGCCTCTTCTAATTTATATTCTTTTTCCAATTTCCATAGGTTAAGTTCCTTTGCCTGGGATCGATACATCAATAGAATGTATGCTTCAGTTTGTGTTTGAAATCCAAGATTCATATTTCATTAAAATGAACCATCCGTCTCTATATGGTTTGACATATAGTTTTTCATTTAAACTGTTTCTAGGCAAAAGTAAAACTATAAAGCTAACTTGTCTGTGCATGCACTATAAGATTTACATGCTCCTATCAAGAGGCTTAAGATGCAGCTTGTCACAATATACGAAGTACCAAGTACCAATTTAACTGAGTGGTGTCATGTGAAAAACATATATGTATCGAAGTTTCTGATTCAGTATACCAAAACAGGAAACTTTGAAGATGATTCCAAATCTAAAACAAAGTTCATGCTTAAATAAGGTACTGCATCAAATACCTTATTTTTTTCTGTGATTGCCTCTTTGCAGGCTATATTATACATGTCCATTGTTTGCTTGAGCTCTAACTGAAGCCTCCTCAGCTCAGCTTCCATTCCATCCTATTTTTCAAGGAAACTCGTGGTTAGTACTCTCAACTATGTCTATATGTATGTGCCACTGTAATGAAAATGCCTATTTCTATTTTACTCTGCAAGTAAAGAAGCTAGATGGGAACCATCTAAACTGGTTCTTGACTCCGCGAACTCATAAACATTATGACATGTTAATAGTTGGATGGATGCCCTGAAACTTGTAGGTTTGTGGCTGTTACAATTTTCCTATGCACAGAAAGTGTCCTACCATGTTCTGTGGCGTTGATAACCTTCCACTTTCTGTTGAGGAAGATGAAAATTCATTCTGTGGATAGGTCATGTCAATAAACTCAGTTCCGGAGTAAGATGTCGATGTAGAGCTTCTGTCTGACTCTGAGCTAGTTGGATGCCTAGGGGGCATTCCTGCTGTCATACTATCAGAGAAAGCAAAGGTGCGACCCAAGCTTTGCTTGTTACTGCTCGCCGGTAATATAGTTGCTGACCTGTATGGTTCGTAGTTATTAATTGTATTCCAACATCCTATTTTCTCATCATTATTAGTAGTGTTATATAACTAGAATATTAGAACCTTTTAAAGAAATTAGTTGAGACTTACTTGAGTTTAGTGTCATTTGGCAGGCTACACTGCGGAGACTGTGTCCTTTCTGATGGTGCATTCATCAAAGAAACTTGAGTTAGTAATGACAAAAATTTACTATGTGTACACATGATGTGAGAAATAACGAGGATGCTCAAAGTCAAGAAACAAACCGCTTTGGTGATGCTGCACATTTTGTTCACATGGAGATGGAAGCCCTTTTGGTTTTTGGGGAAGAGCACCAGTTGCAGATCGCACAGACGAGATCTTTTCTCTGCCAATAATATATACAGTGCAAAAGTCCGGTGCCCCCTTTAACACGGTGCTCGGTATGTCTCTAGTTTTGAATCTGTTGAGAAACAACATTGATGTAATGATCAGAACCAATGCATGTATGTGTAATTGTTCCACCTGCTAATTAAGGTTTATGCCTAGGCACATGGAATCAATTAATCACCTGAAAAGGCTGCTTTTAGATGGTACACCAAGTACCAAAACCTCGATTGAATTTGCAGCGACATAGTTGAAAAGTGCTTTCGGTATATCAGAATCTTCCAGTATGACTTCATTGCAGGTTATCTGGTACAAATATCAGCTCATAAGGAGAAGAAATTTTTAGGAGACACAAGATGATGTACAAATTCTGAAGAGGTATGACTCACTTTCTTTTTGATGCAAACACAATGCATTGGACGAAGCCAGTCTTTGGCTTGAGCATCAGGTTGGTTTTTGTAGATTTCTGCAACCTCCTCGGTGACTTCAGAGCTTGGAACCATGCGTCCTGCTGCACCATAATATGAGAAAAACATTGGAAATTAAGTATAAGATTATGATCGTGGATGGATACAAAAGAATTAGATGCAGAGAGAAGGCAGATGTACTTTGGTTGGGAACTGCAGGTTGCTTAACATGAAGCAATGTGAGAGTTTGGCCTGGCTTGACGAGATGATTAACAACCCATTGGAAAGCATATTGACTTCCTTTGTCCTTGTCTATTGCCACTGCTACTGCATCTCCTCTGTTTCTGGATGCTTGCCTTCTTAGTCCCATTAATTTCTGGGTATTCTAAACACTAAAACCCAGCTACAGCTAATTAAGAATTCGATCACGCAGAAATTTACAATGAACACACTTTCAAAACCAATCACAACTTGAATCACCCTTTTGCTTTTGTTTTCTCTCTATCTCTCTCACGATATTGTGGAGGCCTGGCCAGGTGATCAATCCAGCTTTTGACTAGGGAGAGTTTGTTAACACAAGAAAATAGTTGGTTACTTCTGTTAAGAGGAGAAGAGAGCATGGAGAGTTTGTTAAATTACTTCTGTTATGAGGAGAAGAGAGTTGGTTGCTTCAGTTAAGACTCAGGTATCTTAATAGCCATCTGTTTACATTTGCATGATCTTGCGCTCTCAACAGAGCCTTTGATTTTACATTGTTAGAGAAAATATATCGACTGCCAGCATGTTCACATTGTTGAGCAGTTGTAACAGATTGGAATAATCATAAATGTAACATTTTCTTATATTATGAACCTAGCAATAATTTCTTAAAATTATTGCTAAACATCTTGGCATCTTGCAGTTATTGATGAAACACTTACTATTTTGGGATTTACTACATTCAGGATATTCCCAAATTGGCTATGGGTTAAACTGTTAAAGTGACTTAGTGTATCACCCTTATCATAGTGGATTGATATATTTTGATTCGATCGACATGGTCCGCCCTATGACAGGATTTGAACCTATAGCTAGCACGATCTCATGAAGTTTGAATATTTGACATAATCTTATTTGGAGAGCTAACTTTGTGGCTGATTCTTTAGCTAACTTGGGGCAAAAGCTTCCCTACATCGCTCACATTGTCAAATAAGTGGATAACAGTCTCCCCGTCGTTGGTAGTCTGTTACAAGTTTTGAGCATTGGAGTTGAAGAGACTAAAGTCCATGGTTAGTGCCTTACTGGTTCTTTGTGCAAATGGTGGTGTAGTCTGACGTTTTATTTTGTAGTTTGAGTTCTTTACCAATGTGGTGCATGTAGTGAGACCACATTATTATCAAAATGTCATAGTGTTGCTCTAGTTGGATCAGCTGGGTGAGAGAGTAGTTAGGGACTTTGTGTTGTAGTTTGTTTTCTTGTTTTTATAGTCATCAAAAAAAAAAATGTCATAGTGTTCTTACAAATTTTAGCCATCCATTTTAATTTCTCTATGCTTTCTTTTATGACAAATCCTAGCCTTGTCCGTTCAAACTTCAAAGGAGAAACGTTTTTTGGCACCAAAATTATAAACTTGTATTTAGGAGAATATTTGTTCACACATATATCTGTATGAAAAAGTGTTAGATACCGAAGGCTGTCCTTGTATAATTTATTTAAAATCCAAAAAAATAATGATTTCTGAATAAACTAATATCTGGTTTGCACACATATTTGTGTGAATTGTGATAAACACTTATGATTAATGAATTACAATTTACAACTCTAGTTTGATTTCTCTTCTAAACAAGTTTCCCTATTTTCCAAGCTTTTGTAACTAGTTGGGCAAAAAAAAAAAAAAAAAAAAAAAAACTTTTGTAACTACTTGCAATGAAAAGTTTACCATCTTAAGTACTATTAGCAACTGCACTAAGTAAAATTCCTGGATCATCCACACTGATTATTCAGCTGACTAATCATGTTGATTAGGATTGAGACTGTAACTTCTCCATTCTTTCAGGCTGAGGTGCTTCAAGTAATTAAAGGTTTACGAGTCTGAGAATAATCTTCCTTCAGTACAAGATGACGTGCTTGAACGGCTCCTTGAGCTAGCTATCAAATCCAGAATGCGGTAGATTGGGATCACTGATCACATCCTAAAGATAGGGACCAAGACAACAGATTTAAGAAAGTGAAGTAAAACCAAGAGTAGTGTGAAGATAGCATTCAAGAGTTATATGAAGGTGCTTATGAAATAACAGAAGCCTACACGAGTCTTATGGCATGTAATCCATGTATTCATGTTTGATGTTCCTAGGATAATTTATCTATTGCAGTGCTAGGTTTATGTTATGCAACTTACTTGTCTTGTGGAAATCGGGTCTTGTCTTGATAAGAGTTCTTTAGCACCACCCGGCATGACAGAATTCATGCTATCTTGGGCAAATGCTCTCAATCTGTTAAACTCAGGTAGCACAACCTTCCCAAGATCCGGTCTGTCTTTTCGTTTCATTTGAGCACACTGTAAAGCTAGCTTGGCAAACTCTAAGGTTTCCTCAACTGGCCAGTCAGGAACAGCAGGGTCAAGCGTCTCAGTGAAAGTCCCTTCCTTAATAGCTTTCTCAACATGATAAGTCAAACCCATTGGTGACTTGGCTGTGATTAGTTGTAAAAGCATAACCCCTAGTGAGTAAACATCAGATTTTCTTCCCAGCATACCAGTTTGCTGATACTCTGGATCAATATAACAGAATGTTCCGGCTGCTGATGTAATGTGATACTGAGTGATAGAATCAGCTACTGATGAAGGGACAAGTCTGGCCAAACCTACATCACTAATCTTGCTAACATAGTTATGGTCTAGCAAAATGTTAGCGGGTTTGAGGTCACGGTGTACTAGGGGCTCTGGCTTGGTTTGATGAAGAAACAAAAGCCCAGTGCAGATTTCAGCAGCGATTCTGAACCTTAGTTTCCAAGGAATAACTGGGGTGTTACCTCGCTTGAAGATGCGATCTTCTAAGCTCCCATTAGCCATGTACTCATAAACCAGGCAACCATAATCTGGACAGGCTCCAAGAAGGAGAACCATGTTAGGATGTCGCATGCCACTCAATAGTTTAACCTGCATAAAGGTAGTATCAGATATATAGATCATGTAGATCTATAATAGTACATAATCAATGCAAAGTGATAGAAAGATTGAAGTACATCAATGCTCAAATTAAGAGATATCAATCATCATAGCATTTGTATTTGGAGTACTAAGACATGAGTGGAACTTGATTGGTATGATTTTTAGGTACGGTGCACTCTGAATCACTATTAGCAAATGGATTCATGTCTTTGTCTGATGTAGGAATAACTTATACAAGTGAACATCTTCTCTTTTTATCTTTAATTCTGTAAATACTGCCATATTTTTCTCTTTACTATCGCAAGAAATAAATCACTTGAATCAGTTGCCTTTTATTCAAACAATATAATATTACTCCCACTTTATAACTAAGTAGTATCTTCATTCAAAATCAGATTCCAGATAGGAAATTAGTGGTAGTACTTTCCACTGATTCTTTTAGTTATATGCAAAATATCTGAAGAGAGTTCTGGATATACGAGGATTGAAGTTTATGATTTTCAAAGAACAAACCTCTTGCTGGAATTGCGACTGTCCTTGAGCTGCATCTGGACGCAGAGCTTTTATCGCCACTGGTGTGTGGTCCGGTTCCCCTTTGTAAACTGGACCATAGCCTCCTTCTCCAATCTTGCAAGATATCGAAAAATTATTTGTTGCTGATTCAATTTCCTCAATTGTGTATTTTCTATAACTGATATCACAGGCCCTTGCTTCTGATGCCTTCTTTCTCTCTTTAGCTTCTTTAAGGGCTTTCTGTTCTGTATTCCTCCTTTTTTGTGATTCCCATTCAGCAATCCTTTGAGCTGCTTCTGCTGCCTCAATGGCTGCCTTACGATTCGCTTTTTCTCTCTGTACAAGTGCCAATGCAACTTCCTCAGCTAGTTGTGCCTCTTCTAATCTTTTTTTTTCTTCCAATTTCCATTGGTTAAGTTCCATGTCCTGGCATTGATACATAATGAGAAGGTATACTCGAGTAGTTTTGCCATATGAACTGTTGCTAGTTCGCATTTGCTTGGCAGAACTTGGAGGCATAAGATGTCCGTTTTGTGTGTGTGTGTGTCAAGTATACATTTAGTTATATTACACCTTACTAGATGATTGTCAAGCCTGTTTTAAACGTTTTGGTTGTATATATGGTGAAAATTTGTGGTGAGGAAAAACCATATGAATAGTGTTTGATCGAATGATGTAAAAAAATTCATCTTTACATGCCTTGTAGTTCAATTTGTCCAAAACTGAAGGTTGGAGAGATATCAAAACAGACAAAACTTGAAGAAATTCTATGATTAAATAAGTTCTATATCAATACCTTGTGCTCTGGAGAGAGAGCGCCTCCTTGCAGACGGTATTGTACATGTCCATTGTTTGCTTGAGCTCTAGCCTCAGCTTCCTCATCTCAGCCTCCATTTCTTCATCCTATTATTTCAAAGCAAATTAAGTACAAATATACTGCATGTGGCCTGTTGCTCTAATAAATGTGCGTCTATGCATCATATATAGCATAGAAAACCACACTATATTGGTACTCATTTGAGATATCATGACAGGAAATCACTGAATGTGGGAACATCTAAACTGGCTCCTGACTCAAAAAATTTCTGATATTTTAAGTACTTTAATATGCAATACTTACAACAACAAAAAATGCTGGGTAATTGTCTTACCACATTCTGTGAGTGACAGGACTTTCGACTTTCAATTGAAGCTGAGGAAAATTCATTTTGTGCTGAGCTTATGTCGATAAACTTTGTTCCTGAGTAAGATGTCGACGTGGAGCTTCTGTTCTCCCACTCTGAGTTGGTTGAATATTGAGCGCTAATTCCTGATTCTAAACCATCATACAAAGAGGGAAACATGTTATCCATGTTTGGCTTGCCACTACCGACGTATGATATATCAGTTTCTGGTGAGAGCTGATATGATTTGTTCATTGCCAAGTTTCCTCTTGTGAATGGTGACCTGCATTTTTATTAGGTTACTAGTCCAAAAAGTTTACAGGCACATTGACTCATAAATAACTAGGTACATCACAGCCTACATATCTATACGTCCCAATGCATTAGAACTTACTTGATTTCAAAGTCATCTGGCTTGCTAGGGGGGTGGTAACGTGTGCTCTCTGATTCTGTATCAATCAGAGAAACTTAAGTGAGCACATAATGACAAAAATCATTTCCTGAGGTAGCAAATCAATATGGTAATACTTTCAATTATAGAGACAGACCTCTAGCTTGCCGGTAGCTCATCGTTCGTGTATCATTTGATTCAGAAACTTTGCAGGGTTGGTGCTGCATTTTATTACATGAGGGAGCCGCTTTTAGTCGTGGTGTACTGGTAGCTGTTCGGACATTTGAGAGCTTTCCTTTGCCAACTACATACACACTGCAAACATAACTTTTTCAGGATAATTGCAGGATAATTGCATCTTGAAGCTCAAATGCTATGTACCTTTTTCAGTTGTCATGTCAAAACATAACTGTGGTTATTCAAGGGACACCAAGTTCCCCAAAAGAGGCACAAATTCACATAAACTGCATTCGTCGAACCTAAGCCTTCTGAAATTATTTAAAGACATCAGTCATTTGGAGCACAATGTGGTGCACTGTAGTTACTGATGTTTGGATTTGAGTGCAAGGGGTCGGTATTTGTTGATCTTCTCTTGTCGAGTACCACAAACTTGGTCCCAAATCAAGTTTCTTCTCATTTACCACTCTTGCTTTCTCAGGATTACCCTTATTTCTCACAACTCTTTTGAATTTCCAGCTTATATCATTATTTGTGATACTGTAAGTTAAGCAGCTTTCCCATGGCCTTGGGTAATTTGTCAACCATTTGCAACATACCTGGATACATTCCATAAACTTTTTAGGTCAGCTACATCAGTGAAAAGAAGATATATAAAAGAATATAGATTTAATTTGAAGAACAGAATACTCTATACGTGAAAACAGAACACTATGCATCTACGAGTTGGTTTGAATTGTAAGCTTCCAGACTTGTATAAGACAGAATCTGAATAGCTCCAGGAGATTGGTTGTACAAATGTTTTCTTAATTAGAGTTGACCCTAGGGGATATTCATGTACCAGAAAAATTAAACACAAGTACAGTAGTTTGTATAATGTACAAATATTTTCCAAAAATGATTTGAACACATAAGTTGCATCAGACAAGGTTTTGTCTGGCTAACAAGAAACACAAAAGATCAATGTGTTTTCAAATGTTCCCATTTATGTAATATACAGTTAATTATCAGACTTGGCCATTCTACAGAATTAAGTGAATCAAACTCATATAAGCACATACCTGTTCAGCTAGTTAGAGAACACTGGATGTTCAGAATGTGAGAAATCTTGGGCCATTCTGTGATTCCAGGCCTCTGCTCTTGCACCTTCTGCAGATCTGGTCCACCCAAGATGAACAAATTCTTCACCAGTGTCTTCTACTGCCGTCCATCTCCTCCACTATTTTTTGGACATAAAAAACCTAACATGAACAGAATCTAAAGATGGATAAAATACAGGTTCGAGTATTCAGACATGTATGTAGCAAGTACTACTGAATAAAAATAAAAATAAATCGATAAATTTTGAAGATAATATATATAACTTGATTAATTACCACGAAGAAGATCGAGATGCATGCGTTGATGATGAAGTAATTAATTAAGGGCAGGGTTTCACCAGCTTCTTGTCGGATCCAAACTCCGTCTGTTTGTACAAACTCATTATTAATTTGGATGTTTAGGATATGAGAAATGTTGAGCCACTCCTCGTTTCCTCTTTTTCAGAAACTTTGGCTAAGAATTAGGCAAGCTATAATCCTCAAATTTGCAGAAGTGTTTTAATTTGAAAATCAACCTCTCCACTCCACCAGGACCCAGTTGCAATTCCTTCCCACTCCTGCAAGATGATGAAGCTAAATTGTTTCAAATTGAACCAAAAAAAAAAAAAAAAGATGAAGATTGGATGAAGATGATGATGATGATGATTCTTCAATTATCAGTAACTCAAATCCCACCTGTTCACAACAGACATCTTCAAATATTGCACCAGAGACAAAGGACACCGCCATGTTCCCCAAAGCCAACATGAGAACTCAAGCCTTTTCAAATTAGTCAAAGACAATGGGGCATCAATTTGGTGGCATTGTAGTTTCCAATATATAAGGATTCCAGGTTTGGATATGATAGTAGGCATTCAGTATTTCTTCGAGGATCTCATCTTCTGAGTAGTCTCTAATATGTATGCCAAAATAGAAATTCAGTATGCTTTCACAATTCCCCTAAATGTAATAGTGAGTAGGAACTATAGCTTAGTGGACGTAGCCGTTATATAAAATTAACTGAAGCAAACTCATTCAAGCACATAGCAACTACTAAGACCACTCACTGAAAACAGAATACCACAAGTGCTAAGCGCGCATATATATATATATATATGTATGTATGTATATATATATATATATATATGTATGTATGTATATATATATATATATATGTATGTATGTATATATATATATATATATATATATATAACGCCAAGAGGAGGACAGAATAAATGCCAAATATACCTCTTCAGAAGCTGGAGTATTATGAACAATAAAAGTGATCAATGAAATGAGTTGAAGTTATGTCAAATCCTCACATCCTCAACATTATGAACTCAGTAACTTCAATTTGGCCTACTGCAAAGAGGTCACATCCGATGAGATTCCAGGCTTCCAGCTTTCCAATATTCCATGGAGATCTTGAGCTGCTGAGATAAAAAAACCAGATATCAAATCCAACATATAAAAGATTCAGTTCCACTACAAATTGACATGTTCAAACAAACAAATTTACCTTTTCAGGAGCTGGGGCTTAAGAAAGAAGAGGAATGATGATAACCTGGGGGGTGATAATATGAAATTCCCCCAGACATTAAACAAAGTCTTCAATGTGCAGAGGTGAGCATGACATGGAAATCTTGAACATGAAATCAAATGAGACTTTTGGATCATTTCTGCTGTTTCAATGCAGTGAAAATCTTCAGCTGCTGATATAAGAAGATTAGCAAGCAAATGTATTAGTCATTCATAATAGACTCCAATAAGAAGATTAGCCTTTTTGCAAATTCAATCCATGTAACTAAATGTCATATGGTGACTTGATACACTAAAGTGATGATAACTTACTCAGCTATCAAGTTTAGTCCTGGCCTTGATATACAGTTTATTGGTTACATCTTGAATTTATGCAATTTGTTTGATCGTTGGCCTTACCCGATGCACAATGAGTTCTAAGGCTAAATTTAAAGGCGCCTTCCTAAGTTAGTAAAGAGTAGAAACTGAGACCAAGAGATATAGATTGAGTGAGAACATCAATTAAAGATGCTATCAATCTATTGAGTGGTAATGAGATGATGGAAAAGAAAGAAATAAATAAATAGTTGCATTTGAAAGTAGAGAGGCAGAGACTACGAGTCAAGTGCAGCAAAGATGAGACATGTCAGACGAGTCAGTAAGCGTCTTCAGATCCACATATATGATTGAGTTGTAAACTTCATCTTTGGACAGTCAAAAGAGACTCAATCAAGATGCAGAGGATATCAAATTGAAAACAGAAAATAAAAAAAAAGATTGGTGAACTAATTACGTACCAAGGAATTGGATGGATGACGTTGTTGATCAATCCTATTGTTCGATCCAAACTCCATCTTTTTGTACAGTTTTGCGTTGAATTTTGATGTTTGGGATGTGAGAAATCTTGGACCACTCCGGGCCTTGCCTGTCTTTGCAACTTCGGGAGAGAATGCCACACCAGTCGATGATCAAATTCTGAAGCAGCGGCGTCTTCCTTGGAAGGAAGTCTGGCAGTGTCTTCAGCTTATCGCAGCCGAAGATGGATAAAGTAGAAAGGCGTGGCATGAAACAAGTTGGTGACGATGAAGTAGCATCATTCTCATCATGATGATCCCATTCTTCCCACTCCATCATGGAAGAGAAGTCGAGTTGTTTCAGATTGGGGAACAATATAACTTGATGATCAAGTGAGTACTCAAATCCAACCTTTTTCACTCCTTCCATTCCATCAAATCTGAGTGTCTCAAGGGACCCCAAGTAGCCCAAAACCGAAAGAGGCACATACTTACAAACATCGTACCCAGAGAAGGTCAGGCGTTTCAAGTTAATTAAAGAGGAGGTCCAATTGGGGTAGTACAGGGTGCTGCCACCGTAACCTCCGATCTGTAAGGATTCAAGATTTGAATTTGGCTGTAAGGCATTCAATACTGCTTCCTGGATGCTACTCTGGTTTGAGTCGTCGTCTCCCTCGCTCTCGCTCTCCCTCTCCCAGTCGAACCACAGTTCCAAATGAAGAAGGTGTTTCTTGTTCACCAATTTGGCTTTCTCCGCATCACTCGCAGCACTATCTTTCAATTTGCCCTCCAATCTGATCCAAAGCTTCCCCTGAAGCTCGTCCAAGTCTCTCAAATCACTTAACCTCAATCCTTCGCCTTCACCTTCAATTACAACATACTCCAGATCTAGCGTCCGTAGACTTTTCAACCTCGCAATTGATTTGGGCAACTTCGGCCCCCAAACACCCTGAGCATGAAGATGCTGCAAGCTGGTCAACTTTCCCATGGCCTCGGGTAACTTTTCTAACTTACTGCACCAATCAACTCGCAAGGTGTGCAAATTGACTAAATTACACAAACTATCAGGTAATTTCTTCAGCCTCCGACAAAGCCGAGCGTGAAGATGCTGCAAGCTGGTCAACTTTCCCATGGCCTCGGGTAACTTTTCTAACCTACCGCACCCATCAACTCGCAAGGTTTGCAAATTGACTAAATTACACAAACTATCAGGTAATTTCTTCAGCCTCCGATTTTCGGATAAATCCAAATACCTCAAGTGCACCAACACGCCAACCTCGTCCGGAACTTCTTCGATATCGCTGTCACTCAAATTCAACGTCCTCACGCATTTTAATTGTAAAATCAACTCTCGGCTGAGACTTGTAATTTCACAATTAAATGTTGTAATGCTCCGCAGACGTTGGCAGTGGTCAAAAGAAAGGGGAAAACGTCCTTTGGGTGCAAACATTATGGTCAAATGACCAAGCTTATTGGGCAATTCTATTCTCTCCTCCCCACCTTTGAACTCAACTATTAAACATTCATTCTTGGTTAAATATTGGAGAAAGTCGTGCACAATATCATGCATTTGACACTTTTCAATATCTCCAAATTCATCTTTCTTGAAATTCTGGAAGAAAAATCGCCTTACCAAGTCATCAAAATATAACTCTCCAATGTCTATTATTGTCTTTTCTTTGTTCCCAATTGAAACAAGAAAACCTTGTGACATCCACAACTCAATCAAAACTTTTCTATTAATTACATGGTCTTTTGGGAAAGTAACACAATATAATAGACACTGCTTGATCATTGGAGTTAAATCATAATAACTTAATAATAGCGGTTGGAAAACGTGTTGCTCCATCGTGTGTAACTCCCATATCTCACTACTCAAAACATCTTGCCATTCTTTCTTTTCTTTCTTACAGCACATGAGACCACCTAAAATCTTGGCAACAAGAGGCAACCCTTTGCACTTCTTTACAATTTCCCTACCAATAGGTTCTAAATTTCGACACTCATCTTGGTTACTATTGGCAAAGGCAATTCCAGCGAACAATGACCAACAATTTTCATCACTCAACACCTTCAAATTGATAGTGTTATCGGGTGCTCCCATCATCCTAGCTACTTCTTCTTTTCGTGTAGTGACAATTATTTTACTACCTACAGCACCTTTCTGTAAATGTAGCTTCAAGTTTGCCCACTTCATATGGTCTTGGTTCCACACATCATCTAAGACGAGGAGAAACTTTTTCCCCTCAATATACTTCTGCAGACATTCGAAGAAAGCGTCTAGGGGACTCGAAATGGAATTGACATTTCTACCGAGGAGTCCAAGGATGGTTTTGGTTATGTTGAGCTCATTAAATGGGTCTGAGACACAAACCCATATTCTTTCTTTGAAATTTTCCTGGACTCTTTTATCATTATATGCCAGTTGAGAAAGGGTTGTTTTACCGATTCCACCCATCCCTACAATAGGGATGACAATGGGGCTCTGCCCTTCAGGATTACTCTTACTCAACAACTTACCCACCAATAATTCTTTTTCATCTACCCGACCAAATGTTTGATCGACAAAAGAAGTAGTCTTTTGTCGCTCAATAAGTTCAGTACCACTTTTTGTGTACTGAAAGTTAAAATTTTGCCTAATATCAGCAATTTCTGCTAACCTTTTATTGAGATCTTTAATCTTTTGAGCAATGTTGCGACGAAAAAGAACTCGACTAATTTGGCCAGATTTAAAGAGAGCAATAGGAATGCATAGACATACCTTCTTCTTAGTCGTATCAAGAGCATTTCCATCTTCTTTCTTTTGTTTCTCAATTTGTAGCTTCAGAATTTCAGTGTTCCAATCATCCAACACGTCCTCCATCTCTTTGGACACGTCCTTTAAATTATCCAGCCATAGTTTGACTGAATCCTCCTTCACTTGCCTCTCCTCTGCATCTTTGAGCACGGCTTTTATAGCTCGGAAATTGTCTTTGAGATTTGCAACTTCTTTCTTAACATCAACTACCAATTTCACTTGTTGCTGTACCTGTTGACAGGTGATTGAAGCCAATTGTTCTAGGACAACGGAAATGAGTGCTTCAGCCATCAGAAATTGATCAACTTGTAGTGGAAAGAAGGGAAGAAATATGAAACAAGAACGGTACAATCTGGAAGGAAAACAAACTAGGGGTTGGGCTTGTGGTGTTATAGTTATTCTTCCCCAAACATCTTTATAGTGATGAGGCACAAGAATGCTTCCAAGGCAATGCTAGAACCACCACATACTCACGGCAATGGAGAGTTGAAGTTATTCCTTGCTCCTCTATTTTTTGAACATGATTCCTTGCTCCTCTCTTTTTTCAGTTTTTGAACATGATTCCTTGCGCCTCTCTTTCATTTCACTTCTTGTTCAATTGTTCCGATTTTATTTCTGAAGGAATAGATTATTCTTATTCCCTATTCATTTTGTGCCTCACATTTCATTTCTCCCTGTATGTTTCATTTCTCCCTGTATGTTTCATTTCTGTTTGCGAATCTCAGATAACCGCCCCTTTTTGCTTTAATCAATTTTCATATCACTGTCATGTTCGTTGAAACCCAAACGTAAATCGAAAGTATTGTTATTAATGCAGCAGCAATGACTTGGTTAGAAAAGAAATATCCGCTTTGGAAACCTAAGATTAAGCCCACCCCATTTTGGTCCAAAGGAAAGTCTCCATGGTAGTCTAAGGGTCTTGTGAGGTTAATTTTCAGTTTTATGTAGCATAATTATGAGCCTAGTGCTTTTAAGAGTATTAAAATCTTAGGGTGAGTATTCAAGGGTCTTGAGTGTGTCTTTATGTCTATTTAATAAGTATTGAAGAGTCTTATTATTAATAAGTCTTTAGTAGTCTTTTGGTGTGCTAGGAGTTTAAGGGTTGTGTTTGGAGCCTATAAATATGGTTATCTATTGTAAGCCAAATCAGATTGGAATGAATTAAAGTTAAATCCTTTTTGAAGGCTTGTGCCTTGGTTTCTCTCTCCCCTTACCTTCCTCGCTCTATTTCTCCCTTCTACAGCTAAGAACCCTCTGTTTCTTCTAAAATCATTCTGCTTTCTTATTCTCTCAACTCTCCCAAACCACCCAAATCATACTCTCACCTACTGTTGCTCTCTGCTGCATCAGTTATTCAAATCTTGACACAAAAACACATAAAATTCAGAAACAAAAGAGCCAATCAAAACCACAATTTTACACAACTAACAGAAGCCCAAATCATATCAAAGAAAAATACCCAATCTTGATTTTATAGAACTGAAAAAACCAATCAAAGACATACCTCTTCTGTTGCCGAAACCTGTCTCCCAAACTCGATCAAAATCTTGGCACACAACTCTTCTGAAATAAACGCAAACCCAGCTCCCAAAGCCGATCAAAATTTTAGATCTCTCCTCCCAAACTCTATCAAAATCTTAATTCCCTCCTCCTCTCCTCTCTACTCCAACAGCCCGATCTATATCAATCCTTCGCTATCACAATCAGTTTCTATCCCTTTCTATCACAACCACTTCCTTCTGATTTGCACGGCAACAGCTGTTTCTCTCTCCTCTCATCACTCATCAACAACAAAACCGTAACTAAACCGAAAACGAAGGGCAAAAGAGTCTTTTCAAATCCTGAGTGACAGCCCTACAGTGAAACTCACGTTTAGTATATAGCAAAGAGCACACGAAAACAATTCACCAGCACACTGGAGAAAGTAAGGCATACCAAATCGTCATCACCAATAGGCTGGCGGAGAAGTCTCATCTCTGAGAACATGGGTGGGTTCGTTCCGAAATAAAGGTGCTGAACTACGCCTTTACTCTGGAAACGTAGAATAAGTATCATTAAAAGATAAAAAAAAATGAGATAGTTTATCAAAACATAACCACCATGTTAAAGTAATTTACAGGTATCACCAGATAAAGATATGTGGGTAGGTTTAAACACATATAAGCAACTTAAGTGAATCATTACAAAATTCAGCTCAGAATTCAAGATTAGTTTACAATCCTATTTAATCAATACAGTAATTACTAATGCAAACCAAATATAAGTGGTACCAAAATTCTGAATGCTTATGTGAGAAGCTGATGCAACATAGAACAAAAGGTTTTTGCCACTAACTTAACATGGATGCTTACTGTAGCAATTAAATTCATCCTGAGTAGACACTATTTATATGACTACATGCTAATAATGGTTTATCATACTACAGTACTCATATATCAGCATACATGCTGAAATTTCCAACATGGAACAAAGAACAAAGATGCTGATAGATGAATACTGTAGCAACTTTGGCCTGAAATTTCTACAGTTAGCATACATGGTGAAATTTCCAACATAGAACAAAGATGCTGATATATGAGTACTGTAGCAACTTTGGCCTGAGATGCTGATATATGAGTACATGCTGATAATTTAGCACAGTTTCTGACTTCTATTTATACTAACAAAAATGAATGTTATACTTCATTCCTCTCTAAATCCATTGCTAAATTCATGATTGTGATTTTTCTAAATATCAAGAGAAAGACAGCAAAGTAAACAGATCAAATCCAAAATCAGAGTAATATGCGTATAAACCCCCAAATCAAAACCTGCAAATTCAAATCCAATACATATCCCCCAAATTCAAACAACAAAATCAAGATTCCAAAGAGAGATAGTCGGAGCTGTTTTTGATCTGTTTACTTTAAATTTGCAAGATCAGAAAGCACTTACATGATGGTTAATTCTCTCAGAGGTCACTATGAAGTATGAACAGTCAGATCACAATAAAGACAGACCTGCCTCGTTCCGATTCAGCCCAAATCCCAACCAGTCCACAATTGAAGCAAGCAAGCTATAGTATAGTGCACAAATATAATTAGAAGAAACTACTTTAAATTTTATATAAAACCCTTAATCGAATAATCCCAAAAAGCCAAACCCAACAAAATTGACCGAAAAAATTATCTAATGAAGTTAGCTCATACCTTTAAAGATTGAAACTTTGAATGTGAAACGGAAATTCCCAAATTGGGAACAGACTGAAATCGACCAAGACATCCCTTCCTCCTCTCTAGACTTTCCCTCAGCAAATCTTTCTTCTTCTTCTAACTGAAGCCTCCTCAGCTCAGCTTCCATTCCATCCCTTTTTTTTTTTTCAAGGAAACTATCGGTTAGTACTGTCAACTATGTCTATATGTATGTGCCACTGTAATGAAAATGCCTATTTCTATGTTACTCTGCAAGTAAAGAAGCTAGATGGGAACCATCTAAACTGGTTCTTGACTCCGCGAACTCATAAACATTATGACATGTTAACAGTTGGATGGATGCCTTGAAACTTGTAGGTTGGTGGCTGTTACAATTTTCCTATGCACAGAAAGTGTCCTACCATGTTCTGTGACGTTGATAACCTTCCACTTTCTGTTGAGGAAGATGAAAATTCATTCTGTGGATCGGTCATGTCAATAAACTCGGTTCCGGAGCAAGATGTCCTTCCGGAGTAAGATGTCGATGTAGAGCTTCTGTCTGACTCTGAGCTAGTTGGATGCCTAGGGGGCATTCCTGCTGTCATACTATCAGAGAAAGCAAAGGTGCGACCCAAGCTTTGCTTGTTGCTGCTCACCGGTAATATAGTTGCTGACCTGTATGGTTCGTAGTTATTAATTGTATTTCAACATCCTCTTTTCTCATCATTATTATTAGTAGTGTTATATAACTAGAATATTAGAACCTTTTAAAGAAATTAGTTGAGAGTTACTCGAGTTTAGTGTCATTTGGCAGGCTACACTGCGGAGACTGTGTCCTTTCTGATGGTGCATTCATCAAAGAACCATGAGTTAGTAATGACAAAAATTAACTATGTATATACATGATGTGAGAAATAACGAGGATGCTCAAAGTCAAGAAACAAACCACTTTGGTGATGCTGCACATTTTGTTCACATGGAGATGGAAGCCCTTTTGGTTTTTGGGGTAGAGCACCAGTTGCAGATCGCACAGACGAGATCTTTTCTCTGCCAATAACATATACAGTGCAAAAGTCCGGTGACCCCTTTAACACGGTGATCGGTACGTCTCTAGTTTTGAATCTGTTGAGAAACAACATTGATGTAATGATCAGAACCAATGCATGTTTGTGTAATTGTTCCACCTGCTAATTAAGGTTTATGCCTTGGCACATGGAATCAATTAATCACCTGAAAAGGCTGCTTTTAGATGGTACACCAAGTACCAAAACCTCGATTGAATTTGCAGCGACATAGTTGAAAAGTGCTTTTGGTATATCAGAATCTTCCAGTATGACTGCATTGCAGGTTATCTGGTACAAATATCAGCTCATAAGGAGAAGAAATTTTTAGGAGACACAAGATGATGTACAAATTCTGAAGAGGTATGACTCACTTTCTTTTTGATGCAAACACAATGCATTGGACGATGCCAGTCTTTGGCTTGAGCATCAGGTTGGTTTTTGTAGATTTCTGCAACCTCCTCGGTGACTTCAGAGCTTGGAACCATGCGTCCTGCTGCACCATAATATGAGAAAAACATTGGAAATTAAGTATAAGATTATGATCGTGGATGGATACAAAAGAATTAGATCGATGCAGAGAGAAGGCAGATGTACTTTGGTTGGGAACTGCAGGTTGCTTAACATGAAGCAATGTGAGAGTTTGGCCTGGCTTGACGAGATGATTAACAACCCATTGGAAAGCATATTGACTTCCTTTGTCCTTGTCTATTGCCACTGCTACTGCATCTCCTCTGTTTCTGGATGCTTGCCTTCTTAGTCCCATTAATTTCTGGGTATTCTAAACACTAAAACCCAGCTACAGCTAATTAAGAATTCGATCACGCAGAAATTTACAATGAACACACTTTCAAAACCAATCACAACTTGAATCACCCTTTTGCTTTTGTTTTCTCTCTATCTCTCTCACGATATTGTGGAGGCCTGGCCAGGTGATCAATCCAGCTTTTGACTAGGGAGAGTTTGTTAACACAAGAAAATAGTTGGTTACTTCTGTTAAGAGGAGAAGAGAGCATGGAGAGTTTGTTAAATTACTTCTGTTATGAGGAGAAGAGAGTTGGTTGCTTCAGTTAAGACTCAGGTATCTTAATAGCCATCTGTTTACATTTGCATGATCTTGCGCTCTCAACAGAGCCTTTGATTTTACATTGTTAGAGAAAATATATCGACTGCCAGCATGTTCACATTGTTGAGCAGTTGTAACAGATTGGAATAATCATAAATGTAACATTTTCTTATATTATGAACCTAGCAATAATTTCTTAAAATTATTGCTAAACATCTTGGCATCTTGCAGTTATTGATGAAACACTTACTATTTTGGGATTTACTACATTCAGGATATTCCCAAATTGGCTATGGGTTAAACTGTTAAAGTGACTTAGTGTATCACCCTTATCATAGTGGATTGATATATTTTGATTCGATCGACATGGTCCGCCCTATGACAGGATTTGAACCTATAGCTAGCACGATCTCATGAAGTTTGAATATTTGACATAATCTTATTTGGAGAGCTAACTTTGTGGCTGATTCTTTAGCTAACTTGGGGCAAAAGCTTCCCTACATCGCTCACATTGTCAAATAAGTGGATAACAGTCTCCCCGTCGTTGGTAGTCTGTTACAAGTTTTGAGCATTGGAGTTGAAGAGACTAAAGTCCATGGTTAGTGCCTTACTGGTTCTTTGTGCAAATGGTGGTGTAGTCTGACGTTTTATTTTGTAGTTTGAGTTCTTTACCAATGTGGTGCATGTAGTGAGACCACATTATTATCAAAATGTCATAGTGTTGCTCTAGTTGGATCAGCTGGGTGAGAGAGTAGTTAGGGACTTTGTGTTGTAGTTTGTTTTCTTGTTTTTATAGTCATCAAAAAAAAAAATGTCATAGTGTTCTTACAAATTTTAGCCATCCATTTTAATTTCTCTATGCTTTCTTTTATGACAAATCCTAGCCTTGTCCGTTCAAACTTCAAAGGAGAAACGTTTTTTGGCACCAAAATTATAAACTTGTATTTAGGAGAATATTTGTTCACACATATATCTGTATGAAAAAGTGTTAGATACCGAAGGCTGTCCTTGTATAATTTATTTAAAATCCAAAAAAATAATGATTTCTGAATAAACTAATATCTGGTTTGCACACATATTTGTGTGAATTGTGATAAACACTTATGATTAATGAATTACAATTTACAACTCTAGTTTGATTTCTCTTCTAAACAAGTTTCCCTATTTTCCAAGCTTTTGTAACTAGTTGGGCAAAAAAAAAAAAAAAAAAAAAAACTTTTGTAACTACTTGCAATGAAAAGTTTACCATCTTAAGTACTATTAGCAACTGCACTAAGTAAAATTCCTGGATCATCCACACTGATTATTCAGCTGACTAATCATGTTGATTAGGATTGAGACTGTAACTTCTCCATTCTTTCAGGCTGAGGTGCTTCAAGTAATTAAAGGTTTACGAGTCTGAGAATAATCTTCCTTCAGTACAAGATGACGTGCTTGAACGGCTCCTTGAGCTAGCTATCAAATCCAGAATGCGGTAGATTGGGATCACTGATCACATCCTAAAGATAGGGACCAAGACAACAGATTTAAGAAAGTGAAGTAAAACCAAGAGTAGTGTGAAGATAGCATTCAAGAGTTATATGAAGGTGCTTATGAAATAACAGAAGCCTACACGAGTCTTATGGCATGTAATCCATGTATTCATGTTTGATGTTCCTAGGATAATTTATCTATTGCAGTGCTAGGTTTATGTTATGCAACTTACTTGTCTTGTGGAAATCGGGTCTTGTCTTGATAAGAGTTCTTTAGCACCACCCGGCATGACAGAATTCATGCTATCTTGGGCAAATGCTCTCAATCTGTTAAACTCAGGTAGCACAACCTTCCCAAGATCCGGTCTGTCTTTTCGTTTCATTTGAGCACACTGTAAAGCTAGCTTGGCAAACTCTAAGGTTTCCTCAACTGGCCAGTCAGGAACAGCAGGGTCAAGCGTCTCAGTGAAAGTCCCTTCCTTAATAGCTTTCTCAACATGATAAGTCAAACCCATTGGTGACTTGGCTGTGATTAGTTGTAAAAGCATAACCCCTAGTGAGTAAACATCAGATTTTCTTCCCAGCATACCAGTTTGCTGATACTCTGGATCAATATAACAGAATGTTCCGGCTGCTGATGTAATGTGATACTGAGTGATAGAATCAGCTACTGATGAAGGGACAAGTCTGGCCAAACCTACATCACTAATCTTGCTAACATAGTTATGGTCTAGCAAAATGTTAGCGGGTTTGAGGTCACGGTGTACTAGGGGCTCTGGCTTGGTTTGATGAAGAAACAAAAGCCCAGTGCAGATTTCAGCAGCGATTCTGAACCTTAGTTTCCAAGGAATAACTGGGGTGTTACCTCGCTTGAAGATGCGATCTTCTAAGCTCCCATTAGCCATGTACTCATAAACCAGGCAACCATAATCTGGACAGGCTCCAAGAAGGAGAACCATGTTAGGATGTCGCATGCCACTCAATAGTTTAACCTGCATAAAGGTAGTATCAGATATATAGATCATGTAGATCTATAATAGTACATAATCAATGCAAAGTGATAGAAAGATTGAAGTACATCAATGCTCAAATTAAGAGATATCAATCATCATAGCATTTGTATTTGGAGTACTAAGACATGAGTGGAACTTGATTGGTATGATTTTTAGGTACGGTGCACTCTGAATCACTATTAGCAAATGGATTCATGTCTTTGTCTGATGTAGGAATAACTTATACAAGTGAACATCTTCTCTTTTTATCTTTAATTCTGTAAATACTGCCATATTTTTCTCTTTACTATCGCAAGAAATAAATCACTTGAATCAGTTGCCTTTTATTCAAACAATATAATATTACTCCCACTTTATAACTAAGTAGTATCTTCATTCAAAATCAGATTCCAGATAGGAAATTAGTGGTAGTACTTTCCACTGATTCTTTTAGTTATATGCAAAATATCTGAAGAGAGTTCTGGATATACGAGGATTGAAGTTTATGATTTTCAAAGAACAAACCTCTTGCTGGAATTGCGACTGTCCTTGAGCTGCATCTGGACGCAGAGCTTTTATCGCCACTGGTGTGTGGTCCGGTTCCCCTTTGTAAACTGGACCATAGCCTCCTTCTCCAATCTTGCAAGATATCGAAAAATTATTTGTTGCTGATTCAATTTCCTCAATTGTGTATTTTCTATAACTGATATCACAGGCCCTTGCTTCTGATGCCTTCTTTCTCTCTTTAGCTTCTTTAAGGGCTTTCTGTTCTGTATTCCTCCTTTTTTGTGATTCCCATTCAGCAATCCTTTGAGCTGCTTCTGCTGCCTCAATGGCTGCCTTACGATTCGCTTTTTCTCTCTGTACAAGTGCCAATGCAACTTCCTCAGCTAGTTGTGCCTCTTCTAATCTTTTTTTTTCTTCCAATTTCCATTGGTTAAGTTCCATGTCCTGGCATTGATACATAATGAGAAGGTATACTCGAGTAGTTTTGCCATATGAACTGTTGCTAGTTCGCATTTGCTTGGCAGAACTTGGAGGCATAAGATGTCCGTTTTGTGTGTGTGTGTGTCAAGTATACATTTAGTTATATTACACCTTACTAGATGATTGTCAAGCCTGTTTTAAACGTTTTGGTTGTATATATGGTGAAAATTTGTGGTGAGGAAAAACCATATGAATAGTGTTTGATCGAATGATGTAAAAAAATTCATCTTTACATGCCTTGTAGTTCAATTTGTCCAAAACTGAAGGTTGGAGAGATATCAAAACAGACAAAACTTGAAGAAATTCTATGATTAAATAAGTTCTATATCAATACCTTGTGCTCTGGAGAGAGAGCGCCTCCTTGCAGACGGTATTGTACATGTCCATTGTTTGCTTGAGCTCTAGCCTCAGCTTCCTCATCTCAGCCTCCATTTCTTCATCCTATTATTTCAAAGCAAATTAAGTACAAATATACTGCATGTGGCCTGTTGCTCTAATAAATGTGCGTCTATGCATCATATATAGCATAGAAAACCACACTATATTGGTACTCATTTGAGATATCATGACAGGAAATCACTGAATGTGGGAACATCTAAACTGGCTCCTGACTCAAAAAATTTCTGATATTTTAAGTACTTTAATATGCAATACTTACAACAACAAAAAATGCTGGGTAATTGTCTTACCACATTCTGTGAGTGACAGGACTTTCGACTTTCAATTGAAGCTGAGGAAAATTCATTTTGTGCTGAGCTTATGTCGATAAACTTTGTTCCTGAGTAAGATGTCGACGTGGAGCTTCTGTTCTCCCACTCTGAGTTGGTTGAATATTGAGCGCTAATTCCTGATTCTAAACCATCATACAAAGAGGGAAACATGTTATCCATGTTTGGCTTGCCACTACCGACGTATGATATATCAGTTTCTGGTGAGAGCTGATATGATTTGTTCATTGCCAAGTTTCCTCTTGTGAATGGTGACCTGCATTTTTATTAGGTTACTAGTCCAAAAAGTTTACAGGCACATTGACTCATAAATAACTAGGTACATCACAGCCTACATATCTATACGTCCCAATGCATTAGAACTTACTTGATTTCAAAGTCATCTGGCTTGCTAGGGGGGTGGTAACGTGTGCTCTCTGATTCTGTATCAATCAGAGAAACTTAAGTGAGCACATAATGACAAAAATCATTTCCTGAGGTAGCAAATCAATATGGTAATACTTTCAATTATAGAGACAGACCTCTAGCTTGCCGGTAGCTCATCGTTCGTGTATCATTTGATTCAGAAACTTTGCAGGGTTGGTGCTGCATTTTATTACATGAGGGAGCCGCTTTTAGTCGTGGTGTACTGGTAGCTGTTCGGACATTTGAGAGCTTTCCTTTGCCAACTACATACACACTGCAAACATAACTTTTTCAGGATAATTGCAGGATAATTGCATCTTGAAGCTCAAATGCTATGTACCTTTTTCAGTTGTCATGTCAAAACATAACTGTGGTTATTCAAGGGACACCAAGTTCCCCAAAAGAGGCACAAATTCACATAAACTGCATTCGTCGAACCTAAGCCTTCTGAAATTATTTAAAGACATCAGTCATTTGGAGCACAATGTGGTGCACTGTAGTTACTGATGTTTGGATTTGAGTGCAAGGGGTCGGTATTTGTTGATCTTCTCTTGTCGAGTACCACAAACTTGGTCCCAAATCAAGTTTCTTCTCATTTACCACTCTTGCTTTCTCAGGATTACCCTTATTTCTCACAACTCTTTTGAATTTCCAGCTTATATCATTATTTGTGATACTGTAAGTTAAGCAGCTTTCCCATGGCCTTGGGTAATTTGTCAACCATTTGCAACATACCTGGATACATTCCATAAACTTTTTAGGTCAGCTACATCAGTGAAAAGAAGATATATAAAAGAATATAGATTTAATTTGAAGAACAGAATACTCTATACGTGAAAACAGAACACTATGCATCTACGAGTTGGTTTGAATTGTAAGCTTCCAGACTTGTATAAGACAGAATCTGAATAGCTCCAGGAGATTGGTTGTACAAATGTTTTCTTAATTAGAGTTGACCCTAGGGGATATTCATGTACCAGAAAAATTAAACACAAGTACAGTAGTTTGTATAATGTACAAATATTTTCCAAAAATGATTTGAACACATAAGTTGCATCAGACAAGGTTTTGTCTGGCTAACAAGAAACACAAAAGATCAATGTGTTTTCAAATGTTCCCATTTATGTAATATACAGTTAATTATCAGACTTGGCCATTCTACAGAATTAAGTGAATCAAACTCATATAAGCACATACCTGTTCAGCTAGTTAGAGAACACTGGATGTTCAGAATGTGAGAAATCTTGGGCCATTCTGTGATTCCAGGCCTCTGCTCTTGCACCTTCTGCAGATCTGGTCCACCCAAGATGAACAAATTCTTCACCAGTGTCTTCTACTGCCGTCCATCTCCTCCACTATTTTTTGGACATAAAAAAACCTAACATGAACAGAATCTAAAGATGGATAAAATACAGGTTCGAGTATTCAGACATGTATGTAGCAAGTACTACTGAATAAAAATAAAATAAATCGATAAATTTTGAAGATAATATATATAACTTGATTAATTACCACGAAGAAGATCGAGATGCATGCGTTGATGATGAAGTAATTAATTAAGGGCAGGGTTTCACCAGCTTCTTGTCGGATCCAAACTCCGTCTGTTTGTACAAACTCATTATTAATTTGGATGTTTAGGATATGAGAAATGTTGAGCCACTCCTCGTTTCCTCTTTTTCAGAAACTTTGGCTAAGAATTAGGCAAGCTATAATCCTCAAATTTGCAGAAGTGTTTTAATTTGAAAATCAACCTCTCCACTCCACCAGGACCCAGTTGCAATTCCTTCCCACTCCTGCAAGATGATGAAGCTAAATTGTTTCAAATTGAACCAAAAAAAAAAAAAAAAGATGAAGATTGGATGAAGATGATGATGATGATGATTCTTCAATTATCAGTAACTCAAATCCCACCTGTTCACAACAGACATCTTCAAATATTGCACCAGAGACAAAGGACACCGCCATGTTCCCCAAAGCCAACATGAGAACTCAAGCCTTTTCAAATTAGTCAAAGACAATGGGGCATCAATTTGGTGGCATTGTAGTTTCCAATATATAAGGATTCCAGGTTTGGATATGATAGTAGGCATTCAGTATTTCTTCGAGGATCTCATCTTCTGAGTAGTCTCTAATATGTATGCCAAAATAGAAATTCAGTATGCTTTCACAATTCCCCTAAATGTAATAGTGAGTAGGAACTATAGCTTAGTGGACGTAGCCGTTATATAAAATTAACTGAAGCAAACTCATTCAAGCACATAGCAACTACTAAGACCACTCACTGAAAACAGAATACCACAAGTGCTAAGCGCGCATATATATATATATATATGTATGTATGTATATATATATATATATATGTATGTATGTATATATATATATATATGTATGTATGTATATATATATATATATATATATATATAACGCCAAGAGGAGGACAGAATAAATGCCAAATATACCTCTTCAGAAGCTGGAGTATTATGAACAATAAAAGTGATCAATGAAATGAGTTGAAGTTATGTCAAATCCTCACATCCTCAACATTATGAACTCAGTAACTTCAATTTGGCCTACTGCAAAGAGGTCACATCCGATGAGATTCCAGGCTTCCAGCTTTCCAATATTCCATGGAGATCTTGAGCTGCTGAGATAAAAAAAACCAGATATCAAATCCAACATATA
This sequence comes from Rosa chinensis, assembly GCF_002994745.2. Classification (NCBI taxonomy): domain Eukaryota; kingdom Viridiplantae; phylum Streptophyta; class Magnoliopsida; order Rosales; family Rosaceae; genus Rosa; species Rosa chinensis. The sequence goes on along the minus strand of NC_037089.1, from coordinate 52,221,525 downwards.
AAAGATTCAGTTCCACTACAAATTGACATGTTCAAACAAACAAATTTACCTTTTCAGGAGCTGGGGCTTAAGAAAGAAGAGGAATGATGATAACCTGGGGGGTGATAATATGAAATTCCCCCAGACATTAAACAAAGTCTTCAATGTGCAGAGGTGAGCATGACATGGAAATCTTGAACATGAAATCAAATGAGACTTTTGGATCATTTCTGCTGTTTCAATGCAGTGAAAATCTTCAGCTGCTGATATAAGAAGATTAGCAAGCAAATGTATTAGTCATTCATAATAGACTCCAATAAGAAGATTAGCCTTTTTGCAAATTCAATCCATGTAACTAAATGTCATATGGTGACTTGATACACTAAAGTGATGATAACTTACTCAGCTATCAAGTTTAGTCCTGGCCTTGATATACAGTTTATTGGTTACATCTTGAATTTATGCAATTTGTTTGATCGTTGGCCTTACCCGATGCACAATGAGTTCTAAGGCTAAATTTAAAGGCGCCTTCCTAAGTTAGTAAAGAGTAGAAACTGAGACCAAGAGATATAGATTGAGTGAGAACATCAATTAAAGATGCTATCAATCTATTGAGTGGTAATGAGATGATGGAAAAGAAAGAAATAAATAAATAGTTGCATTTGAAAGTAGAGAGGCAGAGACTACGAGTCAAGTGCAGCAAAGATGAGACATGTCAGACGAGTCAGTAAGCGTCTTCAGATCCACATATATGATTGAGTTGTAAACTTCATCTTTGGACAGTCAAAAGAGACTCAATCAAGATGCAGAGGATATCAAATTGAAAACAGAAAATAAAAAAAAGATTGGTGAACTAATTACGTACCAAGGAATTGGATGGATGACGTTGTTGATCAATCCTATTGTTCGATCCAAACTCCATCTTTTTGTACAGTTTTGCGTTGAATTTTGATGTTTGGGATGTGAGAAATCTTGGACCACTCCGGGCCTTGCCTGTCTTTGCAACTTCGGGAGAGAATGCCACACCAGTCGATGATCAAATTCTGAAGCAGCGGCGTCTTCCTTGGAAGGAAGTCTGGCAGTGTCTTCAGCTTATCGCAGCCGAAGATGGATAAAGTAGAAAGGCGTGGCATGAAACAAGTTGGTGACGATGAAGTAGCATCATTCTCATCATGATGATCCCATTCTTCCCACTCCATCATGGAAGAGAAGTCGAGTTGTTTCAGATTGGGGAACAATATAACTTGATGATCAAGTGAGTACTCAAATCCAACCTTTTTCACTCCTTCCATTCCATCAAATCTGAGTGTCTCAAGGGACCCCAAGTAGCCCAAAACCGAAAGAGGCACATACTTACAAACATCGTACCCAGAGAAGGTCAGGCGTTTCAAGTTAATTAAAGAGGAGGTCCAATTGGGGTAGTACAGGGTGCTGCCACCGTAACCTCCGATCTGTAAGGATTCAAGATTTGAATTTGGCTGTAAGGCATTCAATACTGCTTCCTGGATGCTACTCTGGTTTGAGTCGTCGTCTCCCTCGCTCTCGCTCTCCCTCTCCCAGTCGAACCACAGTTCCAAATGAAGAAGGTGTTTCTTGTTCACCAATTTGGCTTTCTCCGCATCACTCGCAGCACTATCTTTCAATTTGCCCTCCAATCTGATCCAAAGCTTCCCCTGAAGCTCGTCCAAGTCTCTCAAATCACTTAACCTCAATCCTTCGCCTTCACCTTCAATTACAACATACTCCAGATCTAGCGTCCGTAGACTTTTCAACCTCGCAATTGATTTGGGCAACTTCGGCCCCCAAACACCCTGAGCATGAAGATGCTGCAAGCTGGTCAACTTTCCCATGGCCTCGGGTAACTTTTCTAACTTACTGCACCAATCAACTCGCAAGGTGTGCAAATTGACTAAATTACACAAACTATCAGGTAATTTCTTCAGCCTCCGACAAAGCCGAGCGTGAAGATGCTGCAAGCTGGTCAACTTTCCCATGGCCTCGGGTAACTTTTCTAACCTACCGCACCCATCAACTCGCAAGGTTTGCAAATTGACTAAATTACACAAACTATCAGGTAATTTCTTCAGCCTCCGATTTTCGGATAAATCCAAATACCTCAAGTGCACCAACACGCCAACCTCGTCCGGAACTTCTTCGATATCGCTGTCACTCAAATTCAACGTCCTCACGCATTTTAATTGTAAAATCAACTCTCGGCTGAGACTTGTAATTTCACAATTAAATGTTGTAATGCTCCGCAGACGTTGGCAGTGGTCAAAAGAAAGGGGAAAACGTCCTTTGGGTGCAAACATTATGGTCAAATGACCAAGCTTATTGGGCAATTCTATTCTCTCCTCCCCACCTTTGAACTCAACTATTAAACATTCATTCTTGGTTAAATATTGGAGAAAGTCGTGCACAATATCATGCATTTGACACTTTTCAATATCTCCAAATTCATCTTTCTTGAAATTCTGGAAGAAAAATCGCCTTACCAAGTCATCAAAATATAACTCTCCAATGTCTATTATTGTCTTTTCTTTGTTCCCAATTGAAACAAGAAAACCTTGTGACATCCACAACTCAATCAAAACTTTTCTATTAATTACATGGTCTTTTGGGAAAGTAACACAATATAATAGACACTGCTTGATCATTGGAGTTAAATCATAATAACTTAATAATAGCGGTTGGAAAACGTGTTGCTCCATCGTGTGTAACTCCCATATCTCACTACTCAAAACATCTTGCCATTCTTTCTTTTCTTTCTTACAGCACATGAGACCACCTAAAATCTTGGCAACAAGAGGCAACCCTTTGCACTTCTTTACAATTTCCCTACCAATAGGTTCTAAATTTCGACACTCATCTTGGTTACTATTGGCAAAGGCAATTCCAGCGAACAATGACCAACAATTTTCATCACTCAACACCTTCAAATTGATAGTGTTATCGGGTGCTCCCATCATCCTAGCTACTTCTTCTTTTCGTGTAGTGACAATTATTTTACTACCTACAGCACCTTTCTGTAAATGTAGCTTCAAGTTTGCCCACTTCATATGGTCTTGGTTCCACACATCATCTAAGACGAGGAGAAACTTTTTCCCCTCAATATACTTCTGCAGACATTCGAAGAAAGCGTCTAGGGGACTCGAAATGGAATTGACATTTCTACCGAGGAGTCCAAGGATGGTTTTGGTTATGTTGAGCTCATTAAATGGGTCTGAGACACAAACCCATATTCTTTCTTTGAAATTTTCCTGGACTCTTTTATCATTATATGCCAGTTGAGAAAGGGTTGTTTTACCGATTCCACCCATCCCTACAATAGGGATGACAATGGGGCTCTGCCCTTCAGGATTACTCTTACTCAACAACTTACCCACCAATAATTCTTTTTCATCTACCCGACCAAATGTTTGATCGACAAAAGAAGTAGTCTTTTGTCGCTCAATAAGTTCAGTACCACTTTTTGTGTACTGAAAGTTAAAATTTTGCCTAATATCAGCAATTTCTGCTAACCTTTTATTGAGATCTTTAATCTTTTGAGCAATGTTGCGACGAAAAAGAACTCGACTAATTTGGCCAGATTTAAAGAGAGCAATAGGAATGCATAGACATACCTTCTTCTTAGTCGTATCAAGAGCATTTCCATCTTCTTTCTTTTGTTTCTCAATTTGTAGCTTCAGAATTTCAGTGTTCCAATCATCCAACACGTCCTCCATCTCTTTGGACACGTCCTTTAAATTATCCAGCCATAGTTTGACTGAATCCTCCTTCACTTGCCTCTCCTCTGCATCTTTGAGCACGGCTTTTATAGCTCGGAAATTGTCTTTGAGATTTGCAACTTCTTTCTTAACATCAACTACCAATTTCACTTGTTGCTGTACCTGTTGACAGGTGATTGAAGCCAATTGTTCTAGGACAACGGAAATGAGTGCTTCAGCCATCAGAAATTGATCAACTTGTAGTGGAAAGAAGGGAAGAAATATGAAACAAGAACGGTACAATCTGGAAGGAAAACAAACTAGGGGTTGGGCTTGTGGTGTTATAGTTATTCTTCCCCAAACATCTTTATAGTGATGAGGCACAAGAATGCTTCCAAGGCAATGCTAGAACCACCACATACTCACGGCAATGGAGAGTTGAAGTTATTCCTTGCTCCTCTATTTTTTGAACATGATTCCTTGCTCCTCTCTTTTTTCAGTTTTTGAACATGATTCCTTGCGCCTCTCTTTCATTTCACTTCTTGTTCAATTGTTCCGATTTTATTTCTGAAGGAATAGATTATTCTTATTCCCTATTCATTTTGTGCCTCACATTTCATTTCTCCCTGTATGTTTCATTTCTGTTTGGTATCAAACCAATCCCCCGAATCTCAATGGTATAATGAGTATAAGAAGTTTCTACAAACTCAGAGGTAGTAAAAAAATTTCGAATTAAACCCAATCATATCACAAGGATTTCCATAACTGTGTCCGAGAACATGAAATTTACATTAACAAGTTTACCCTTGAACTCCACTAGTTTTGTAGGTGATACAAATCGCTAAATGCATGCGGCATGTGATTGTTCACCATTAATTTGGTAAAAATGTTATCAAGAAATAAAATAATACCTAACTACTTCTTGTCCAGTTTGGTAAGACATCAGAGTAAATGACTGCAAGGCTCATCCAACTGAAGGGAGCCTGGGAGGAAGAAAAATATCTAGTGCCAATATATTAGTTTGACTGATACCGGACTAGAGGTTGTCTCTCAGCCATTTTAAAGCTCCATTTGCAACAGACCTGAAAATTCCAAAATCTTTACCGGTCAACTACAGTGCACATAGTGAATACATTGAATAGCGAAGATAAAAGGCTAAAATGGTACAGATATATGCATCCGATGAACATAAGACCGTACATGAAAACAAAATAGCATCACAACTCACGAGCTCGTGATTCAATCAAAGGCTGTAGCCCATGCATGTGTGTGTGTATCCTAGATTTTTAACATAACAGCTCCTGGAAATTGGTAAGCAACGGATTTTCTCACTTGGAATAGATTTACAACTAGAAATTTTGCCCGTGCTTTGCTGCGGAGTTTGTTTTTGTAAATGAATTAGAACAACAAAATAGAAAAGGAACATTGTTACATATTATTGTAGTCAAACAATGTTTATACAATTATACATATTACATTCTAGTTGAAGCTTGTTAAACTGGAGCTGGTACAAAAATGCTAGCTTTATAAAGGTTGTTGCTGGAGCTTGTTCAAAAAGGTCATTGCTCCCAAAATCCTCTAGCTGATTGCTTCGGTTGCAGCTGTGTTAGATGCTGGAGTTGGTTAGGAAAAGTTGCTGCTGGAGTTCATTCAAAAAACAGTGGTTGCTTCTGTTGTAGTGATACAAAATACTTCAGTCAACTGCTTCATTCTATCTATACAAAAAGAGCAGTTGTTGCTGTTGTTGTTGCAGCTACACAAAATAGGTTAGTGTAGCAAAAGTTATAGTTACATAAACTGGCTATTGACGTTTAGTCGTTTTTCTGTTTGCGAGCTTGTACTTTGCTTGCTAAAGATGGTGCTGATGATGATGATGTTGTTGTTCCATGTCTGGTTCGCCTCTCACTTTAAAACAAAGACAATGGAGTTAGTATTGTAGGAAAAGATTTCAAAAAAATGCAGATGCAGAGAGGTGATAAGAGGAAGAAGTCCTACAATAAAACAAAACTGAACAGAACAATGATACTCAGGATGACATAGAGGTACAGGGGTGAAATAGAGTGACAATGATTGAAGATTATAATAGGTTGAAGACTTGATCTTTTTCAAGTATTAACAGATTTGATCTTGATGCATATTTTTGAAAGAAAAAGTGAATGAACTGTTGCAATTCATTAGAGAAGAAGAAGTTGATATATAGAACAGGGATATCAGACAGGCAGACATAATAAGAGGTACATAACAAGAGAATTACAGGTAGAAAAGAGGGAATTACAATTGCAAAACAGGGAAAAAACAATGTGTTCTGATATAGTATTGTGGTGAGCATATATTACTCAACCATGACAGTACTAATAGAAGAAAGAGTCTCAATTTTTTTATTTATGATCATGCATTCTTATCAAACTGTCTAAATTTATATGTTCATGACGCAAATTAAATAAATTAGCATATGCAGTACTACCATGATTACAAAGTAAAAAAGTGAATTAAACAATTTGTGCCTCTTGTAACCAGCAAACTATAAAGGCCACTTGCTATAAAGAACTTCAAATTTTTTTGCTCTTTTAGAAAAAGTAGAAACTAATTGCTCTGCTAAAGAAGGTAGCAATGTTTAGACTGTTTTGTATAAAATGTGTAAAAGCCAAACAAAACAACAATGAAATCTTGAAATTGATTGTATAATTACCAAAGTTGACTTAAATGCAAAGTTGCAGTCATCTTAAATGAAGATTAAGTTTAAGTATAGAAGATGACAATAGTCAAGAGATTAACTGTTAAGAGTCCAAAGAATGCAGAATTTCATACCAATGAGAAAGTACATGGTTGAACATGTAGCAGTAAGCAACTTATATTGAGAAAGTACTTAACTTATAGTGCAGAAAAGTATAAAACATAAATTAAAAATATAGCTTGGGATATATTGGTATAAGTCAATTATACTATTTTTTTTTCCATAGGAGCAATAAATGGCAGAAAATGTAGTTAGAAATGTCAGAAAAATAAAATGGGATAGTATTTAGTGATAATTATAGAAATTAAATTTGTGTGATATTTACCTCTTGGCTTTTTTGTCTGGTTCAGAGATGAATAATTCACTTCCACTTGTTTCGATGGCTCTTTTTCTCCCAGGAGGTTGGTCTGGAGTTGCAGTTATTGGGTCTTCTTGTGTTGGTGGGCCAGAAGGTTGTCCATTTGGGAAGATAGCTTTCACTATGAGTTCACCATCGAGATTCACTTTGATTTGAAAAAGGTTGGTTCTGGCCTATTGTCTTTGCTACCTCTTCTGGCAGTGTTTTTTCTGTTGGATATGATCTCTTGTTCACTAAGTCTTGACAGCTGCTGCCAAAGAATTTTTCTGCTTGTCTTCCCATCAGCAAAACTGTTGCTTGATTATCAGCATCCTCAATGGTCATATAGACTCTGTAACTGTATATAAAGAGATGACAGAGAAAATGGATCAGAATTTTTACCATCTACTTATCATGTTGGAAGTTATAAAGGATATTTCTAGCTCAGGTTGTTCATCAAGTGTAGATGACTGAAATTGAAAATCACTATTCACTATTCACTATTCACAACAGATGAGCAAATCTGCATAAACATAAATTTAGTTCCTCAGCCATTAAAGTTACACTTGTAAGTAGATACTTATGCAGGACAAAAAAATGAATGCTATAATTAAGCGACTGGATATATTTTCTACTGTAATAAGGAAAGGATATAGGTCTATATGTTCAATAGTTACATACATGTATCCACGTGAAAGTAGAAAGGAAAGAACATAGAAAAGATTGAGAAATAACTCAAATAACTGAATAAGGAAACGATTCTGGAAATATGTGAAAGGAAATCAAATAGATCATATTGACAATTTTGAATGGATCAAAGTTTACAAAAACTAAGTAAAAAGCCAGAAAGTGGCAGTTCACAGGAAGATATATCTCATAGGATTTTTATGTTCTTTGTTTTGGCATGGGATCTTTGTCTTCTTTGCTGAGAAAGAGTTAAGAGTGCAAAAGAAAAACCAATTATAATGTATGTTATAACAGTAAGTGGTAATATAAGAGTAAGTAGTAATAGATATAATAATTTTTTAATACATTATGTATCTATATTTGTGTATGTATGTACAATTTCTAACTCAAGCTGTGGTTTACAAATTTTATGGTTCATTCTAACTGATTTTTGCTAATAGATATCAAACTTCATGCTAAAGTTAATATATTGACATGCATAAACAAAGCCAAAACCATACTGTGTATATGCACCATTAAAGAAAAAGATGTTGAGGCATTTCTGAATTGTAGCTGAGTTATTCAAATTATACCAAGTAATATTCAACTCAGCAAGCAATTAATGGTGTTTTTGAGGCATTTTGTTTTTCATTGTCGGCATTGTGAAATTGGACCAAAAAGCTGTAATTCTAATGTTTCCAGAATTCAAAAATATATCATATTTAAAAACAAAAAACCCAACGATATCAATTTTTGAATATATTATAAGAAGTTTTATTATAAAATGGCTCAAAGGATGCTGAAGCAAGAATAGCATAAGCAGTTTTCAGTCACCAAAACTTTACAAAGAGTAAGTTACAAAGAGAATTATCAGATATTTGTAAAGTCTACCTAATCAATATTTTATTAGAAGAGGTATGTGTTGTGAATTTGGCTCGTTGATATGCCTAAATTGATTAGGATTCAAGGCAAAACCAGAAGGGTAAGTGAAGATTAGTGCGCACAGGAATTCTTCTAGTATCCTAATGAGTTTTGGAATAGGAAGAGTTATTCCTATAGATTTAGACCTGGAAAGTAAGTTCTATTCTAGTTAGGAATAGGAAAGCTAGCTCTCTTTCCTTGTTCTAATAGTTTTAGGAATCCTAATGTGACATGTTTGTAACCAGCACCTATAATCTATAAATAGGGCTGCAGGGAGCTCATATAATGTGTCCTAAGATCAAAGAAGAGATCTCAGAGAGTTCTTAGCTACACATAAACACAGGGGCAGGGAGAGCCAAGGGTGATAGAGAGATCTAGCAAAGGGGTTGGGGATTAGCATAGGGATTTCAATAAGTACTTGTAATCAAGTTGTTATTCTCCATAGTGCTAGTGATTCTCAAGAGAGATCACACAGAGGACGTAGGCAAAGTTTTGTCGAACCTCTATAAAATTCTGTGTTCGTGTGCTGTGGTTTTCTGCTGTGATATTTTGCATCATCATCCTATTATTGTTTGCACAGTCATAAGCCTATAAAGAGAAACAAGGTTCTGGGTAAAAGGTGCATATTTACTACAAAGTGGTATCAGAGCTTAGGCTCAAGGTGTTTCTAAAATGGCAGATGACAAGGCAGATGCAGGCAGCAATGTGATGCCCATTATATTGAATGGGAAGGATAACTTCACATTATGGCAGAGGAAGATGAAAAGTGTCCTAATTCTTCAAGGTTTGTACGAGGCTATTCTCGGGATAGAGAATAAGGCAGCTGATATGGCAGACAAGGTTTGGCAGAAGATGGACAAGAAGGCAAAGAGCTTTATAGAGCTACATCTTGCTGATCATGTATTGGTTCATGTATTGGCTAGTGCCGGTGAGAATATGAACAGCAAAGAGACCTGGGATTATCTCAAGAAGGTTTACGCAGGTAAGGTTCATATTGGTGAGAATATGGACAGCAGTAAGACATTGGACAATGACAAAGAGGTTGACGCAGATAAACTCTTCTTGAAAGATGAACTCTATAGTCTTCGGATGGAAGAAGGCGGGGATCTGCAGGATCATCTGAATAAAATTCAGATTTGTGTTGCCAATTTATCAAAGGTGGATGTGAGGTATAAAGATGAGGAGAAAGCACTTATGCTGCTAAGATCTTTACCAGCTTCATTCAAGCACTTCATCACCAGACTCGTTTCCGGTAAGGATTCTCTCAATTACGATGAGATTACCGAAGCTATTCAATCTTATTTTAAGATGAGTAGGGAGACCAAAAGCTCTCAAGGAGGCCTTCATGTCAAAGGCAATGAGACAGGTCAGTTGATGAGTAAGAAGGATAAATCTGGTAACAAGGGTACATCAAAATCCAAGGAAAAATACAAGAAAGGTTGCTTCAAATGTGGTGCTACCAACCACTTGAAAAGAAACTGCAGAGAAGGGAAGATGAAAGCAGCGGCGATGGCAGAGAGTTCAAACACAGCCAATGTAGTCATCAAACAAGATAAAGATGACGGTGAGCTCCTAGTGGTAGCGGCCAGCTCCAATGCTTTCAGAAATTGGATTTTGGATACCGGTTGTACATTCCACATGTGTGCAATCCGAGAATGGTTTGACACATTTGAGGACAGTAGCAGTGGAGAGGTTTTTAGGGGAGATGACTCATCGTGTAGGATCCTAGGTATTGGATCAGTGAAAATCAGAATGCATGACGGAGTTGTTAGAACGCTGGAGAATGTCAGATATATTCCTAAGTTAAGGAAGAACTTGATATCTTTGGGTACTTTGGACAAGGCCGGATATAGGTATCGCTCTGAAGAGGGAAGACTCAAAGTTCTCAAGGGATCACTTGCTGTGATGAAGGGTGACATTCTACCTAACAACTTATACAAGCTTCAAGGGACTACAATAATAGGTGGAGTTGCAATGTCTACTGAGGTAAAAGACAAGACTGAGCTATGGCATCATCGCCTTGGGCACATGAGTCAAAGAGGAATGCAAGAACTCCACAAGAAAGGTAAGCTAGAAGGTGTCAGTGTTTGCAAACTGAACTTCTGCAAGGATTGTACTCTTGGGAAGCAGAAGGTGGCATTCAAGTTAGCAAATTGTGAGAACAAAAGCAAAGGATTGCTGGATTATATTCACTCAGATGTATGGGGCCCAGCACCAGTAAGGTCTATGGGAGGCTTCAAGTACTTTGTTACTTTTCTAGATGATTTTTCGAGGATGATTTGGGTCTACTTTATGAGGGAGAAATCCGAGGTTTTCACCAAGTTTAAGGAGTGGAAAACAAAAGTAGAAAATCTAACCGGCAGAAAAATCAAGTATTTGAGAAGTAACAGTGGCAGTGAATATAGAATGAAAAGGTTCTTACAATTTTGCAAGGATGAAGGAATCACAAGACACTTCACAGTGAAAGAGAATCTCCAACAAAACGGGGCTGCTAGAAGGATGAATAAAACTCTCTTGAAGAGAGAAAGAAGCATGCGGCTGCATGCAGGATTACCGGACACGTTTTGGGCAGATGCAGTTAACCATGCGTGTTACTTGGTTAATCGGTCACCATCAGAAGTCTTGGACTTCAAGTGTGCAGAGGAGGTATGGTCTGGAGAACCAGTTGACTATTCTAACTTAAGGGTGTTTGGTTGCAGCGCATATGCTCATATTTCCAACAATGAGCAAACCAAACTCAGGCCAAAGTCACGCAAGTGCATATTTCTCGGTATTGAGAAAGAGGGCTACCAGTTATGGGATATTGTCAGCAAGAAGAGGGTTCTAAGTAGACACGTCATTTTTGATGAGGAGACAATGCCGTTCAATGAAGTCAAGACAAGTGAGGTGAAGAAGAAGACTGATGTTGTAGAGAAAGCAACCGAAGTTCCTCTAACCAAAGGGATCATGGAAGAAACTCCAGCTCAAGTGGAGCAAATTGAGCAAGTGGAGCATGATAAAGGGGTTATCGAGGAAGAAGTCTTAGAGCAACAACAACAGTCATTAATACAAACTCAGGTGGAGCAATTAGCACTGCGAACCTACGACTCGGTTCGTCAGTCACTTGGGCAGGAGTTCCAGAGAAGCATAGCATTGGACAAGTATGCTCTAAGTTTGAGTCCAGGAGATCCAACCACGTATCAGGAAGCTATAGCAAATGATGTACGGGAAAGTTGGATGGGAGCTATGTTAGAACAGATGAAGAAGTCCATGCAGATGGACTTGGTTCAGGAGTCGGTTCCTAAGCCCAAAGAAAGAAATCAGGTTGGCTGTAAGTGGGTTTATAGGAAAACGGAAGGAATGCATGATAAGGAAGCCATGAGATTCAAAGCTCGGGTATTGGCCAAGGAGTATTCGCAGAAAGTAAAGGTCGATTTTGACCAAATCTCACCAGTGGATAGCTGCGTTTATCATTATGTGTTCAAGAATAGTATGGTTTTACCATTGCTACTTTATTTGGGTGACGTGTTGACTACATGTCAGGATATGTCTAGAATTCCGAAGTTAAAGACACAACTAGGGAAGGAATTTGACATAAAGGATCTAGAAGTTGCACAGCAGATCCTAGGAGTGAAGATAAGGAGGGACAGAGAAGCGGGAAAAATAGGGCTATTATTTGAACCCGTGTCTACTCCACCAGTAGCACACTTCCAGTTGAGTGTGCAGAGATCATCTACGAAGGAGTTAGATGAGATGATGAATGTGTCTTATGCAAGAGTAGTGGATTGTCTTATGTACACTAGAATCTGCTCAAGACCGGGTTTAGCTCAAGCATTGAGCATAGTGTTAAAGTATATGGTGAATCCGGGTAGACGGCATCGGCAAGCAGTGAAGTGGATTCTGTATTACTTGAGAGACACGAAGGAGCATGAATCTGTGTTTGAAAGACAACAAGAACAAGCATGCATTGCTGGTCTTAAGGGTTCAGATTTGGCAGGAGACATAGACAAGATAAGACCTGCAACAAGTTATGTTTTTACTTGTGGTGAAGGTTTAGTGAGCTATAGAACAACTAAAGAATCAGCTACGACGTTGTCTACTATTAAAGTAGATTGCATGGCACTAACAGAAGCTTCCGCAGAGGCATTATGGCTTAATGGATTAATGAGTGAGTTTGGAATTCAACAAGAAGCTGTGATGAAGAATGGGGTCACCAATTTGACAAGGAATCAAGTGTTTCAAGCAGAGACGAAACACGATCATGTTCGTGGTCATCGCAACGAAGGTTGGGTCAACTCAAGGAAGATAACAAATGAGAAAGTTCATTCAAGGGAGAATGTCTCAGATTGTTTGACTAGGACCATTGCCATGGAGGAGTTCAAGTGTTACTTGAACTTGCTCGATCTTACAGCATGTTGAGATTGAGGTGGAGCACCTCATCAATTGAGGTGTGTTGAGGCAAGAAGAGTCTTGCCAAGGTGAAGGTTCTTGAAGGTTTCAGGATTACTTCAAGAAGTACAAGATATCCTGGAGGTTGCAGCAATCAGTTTGGTATCAACTCACCAAGGTGGAGATTGTTGTGAATTTGGCTCGTTGATATGCCTAAATTGATTAGGATTCAAGGCAAAACCAGATGGGTAAGTGAAGATTAGTGCGCACAGGAATTCTTCTAGTATCCTAATGAGTTTTGGAATAGGAAGAGTTATTCCTATAGATTTAGACCTGGAAAGTAAGTTCTATTCTAGTTAGGAATAGGAAAGCTAGCTCTCTTTCCTTGTTCTAATAGTTTTAGGAATCCTAATGTGACATGTTTGTAACCAGCACCTATAATCTATAAATAGGGCTGCAGGGAGCTCATATAATGTGTCCTAAGATCAAAGAAGAGATCTCAGAGAGTTCTTAGCTACACATAAACACAGGGGCAGGGAGAGCCAAGGGTGATAGAGAGATCTAGCAAAGGGGTTGGGGATTAGCATAGGGATTTCAATAAGTACTTGTAATCAAGTTGTTATTCTCCATAGTGCTAGTGATTCTCAAGAGAGATCACACAGAGGACGTAGGCAAAGTTTTGTCGAACCTCTATAAAATTCTGTGTTCGTGTGCTGTGGTTTTCTGCTGTGATATTTTGCATCATCATCCTATTATTGTTTGCACAGTCATAAGCCTATAAAGAGAAACAAGGTTCTGGGTAAAAGGTGCATATTTACTACAGTATGTTCCAAGAATATATTTACAGGTAGTATCATCAGATATCTCACTTTAGCATTTTCAGAAACAGGTTATAAATCAAATCAAGGGTAATCATTGAAATTAACACTGGGTATCAGGTAGCTATTTGCCAGTAGGCCAGTTTGAACAGATATAGTGAATAGATATCAACTATCATTTCTTGGAAAGTTTAACTCATCATCTAAGAAGGAATCACAAAATGTAGCAAGAAATTCTAGTAAACTAATATAGCCTAACTATACTTTGAATTTCTATATACAAAACATAAGAAAGAATTCATATTTAACAGTTTTTACCATGGAAGAGCTGTTTGTATGCCATGCTGCACACAAACGAATTCATTGCTGTTTTCCTTTTCTTTTAGCTGTTTGTAACAGCTTGGGCATGCTCTATACCACCAACCATTGTGTGTTGCGAATCTACAGATTGAAGCACTGCAGTAGACCATTTCTTCCTATGATATATATATATATATATATATATATATGTTTTGCTAGAACATAATCAAACACGGAATCTGTGTTAAATTGAATACATAATTAATGTTGAAGAAAAAAAATGGAGGAGGAATGAACTGCTTACTGAAGCATGATTATAATGTTCGAATAGGCAACATAGTCCATGGAGAGATTTAACAATTTCCCTGATGCTAAGGTCTTCTTTGGCTCGATCAAGGCATGTGGAGAACACCCAAAGTGGCCACTATAATTACAATTTGGAAACTCAGATAACCGCCCCTTTTTGCTTTAATCAATTTTCATATCACTGTCATGTTCATTGAAACCCAAACGTAAATCGAAAGTATTGTTATTCAAATCTTGACACAAAAATACATAAAATTCAGAAACAAAAGAGCCAATCAAAACCACAATTTTACACAACTAACAGAAGCCCAAATCATATCAAAGAAAAATACCCAATCTTGATTTTATAGAACTGAAAAAACCAATCAAAGACAAACCTCTTCTGTTGCCGAAACCTGTCTCCCAAACTCGATCAAAATCTTGGCACACAACTCTTCTGAAATAAACGCAAACCCAGCTCCCAAAGCTGATCAAAATTTTAGATCTCTCCTCCCAAACTCTATCAAAATCTTAATTCCCTCCTCCTCTCCTCTCTACTCCAACAGCCCGATCTATATCAATCCTTCGCTATCACAATCAGTTTCTATCCCTTTCTATCACAACCACTTCCTTCTGATTTGCACGGCAACAACTGTTTCTCTCTCGTCTCATCACTTATTCACACATCAACAACTAAACCGTAACTAAACCGAAAACGAAGGGCAAAAGAGTCTTTTCCAATCCTTAGTGAACAACCCTACAGTGAAACTCACGTTTAGTATATAGCAAAGAGCACATGAAAACAATTCACCAGCACACTGGAGAAAGTAAGGCATACCAAATGGTCATCACCAATAGGCTGGCGGAGAAGTCTCATCTCTGTGAACATGGGTGGGTTCCTTCCGAAATAAAGGTGCTGAACTACGCCTTTACTCTGGAAACGTAGAATAAGTATCATTAAAAGATAAAAACAAAATGAGATAGTTTATCAAAACAATAACCACCATGTTAAAGTAATTTACAGGTATCACCAGATAAAGATATATGGGTAGGTTTAAACACATATAAGCTACTTAAGTGAATCATTACAAAATTCAGCTCAGAATTCAAGATTAGTTTACAATCCTATTTAATCAATACAGTAATTACTAATGCAAACCTAATATAAGTGGTACCAAAATTCTGAATGCTTATGTGAGAAGCTGATGCAACATAGAACAAAAGGTTTTTGCCACTAACTTAACATGGATGCTTACTGTAGCAATTAAATTCATCCTGAGTAGACACTATTTATATGACTACATGCTAATAATGGTTTATCATACTACAGCACTCATATATCAGCATACATGCTGAAATTTCCAACATGGAACAAAGAACAAAGATGCTGATAGATGAATACTGTAGCAACTTTGGCCTGAAATTTCTACAGTTAGCATACATGGTGAAATTTCCAACATAGAACAAAGATGCTGATATATGAGTACTGTAGCAACTTTGGCCTGAGATGCTGATATATGAGTACATGCTGATAATTTAGCACAGTTTCTGACTTCTATTTATACTAACAAAAATGAATTTTATACTTCATTCCTCTCTAAATCCATTCCTAAATTCATAATTGTGATTTTTCTAAATATCAAAAGAAAGACAGCAAAGTAAACAGATCAAATCCAAAATCAGAGTAATATGCATATAAACCCCCAAATCAAAACCTGCAAATTCAAATCCAATACATATCCCCCAAATTCAAACAACAAAATCAAGATTCCAAAGAGAGATAGTCGGAGCTGTTTTTGATCTGTTTACTTTAAATTTGCAAGATCAGAAAGCACTAACATGATAGTTAATTCTTCTCAGAGGTCACTATGAAGTATGAACCGTCAGATCATAATAAAGACAGACCTGCCTCGTTCCGATTCCGCCTAAATCCCAACCAGTCCAAAATTGAAGCAAGCAAGCTATAGTATAGTGCACAAATATAATTAGCGGATCTAGTTTTAGTTCATGATCATACATAGAGATAAAAACTGAAACAGAATGAAAAGACCTGTAAACCCATTTCAAGACCTGTAAACTCTGTGCCAATGACATCAACATCTGGATCGTAAGAAGGATCTGAGGTGTTGTGTTGGCTACTCATTTTCTCTTCTTCCTCTTACACAACCTCGATTCCCATAACGTTCTGCAGTTCACCTCTGTTAAGGGGATTAGAATTGGCAGTCAAGAAATTCAGAGAAGAAAACCCATTCGTGCAGCAGATCGTACCCTCAATAAAGAAATTACCAATTAACCAAAAAAAAAGGACATAAAACAACCATTTGAGCTTATAAACGATCAGAAGAACAAGAACCTCAAAAAAAAAAAAAAAAACCCCACAAAATCTGTCTTATAATGCAGGCTCTGTTTGATGTATACTATATGAACACAAAATCTATAACAAATGAGGCAAAGCAAAAGAAACAGATGAACCCAAGGTACAGACCACTTTAAATGGCAATCGATTAGAAGAAACTATCAAAGCCAAACTCAGGATGATGAAATTTTATATAAAACCCTTAATCAAATAATCCCAAAAAGCCGAACCCAACAAAATTGACCGAAAAAATTATATAATGAAGTTAGCTCATACCTTTAAAGATTGAAACTTTGAATGTGAAACGGAAATTCCCAAATTGGGAACAGGCTGAAATCGACCAAGACATCCCTTCCTCCTCTCTAGACTTACCCTCAGCAAATCTTCTTTTTCTGATTGGCAGCGAAAAGTCCCCTCCCTCTCTGTCTATCACTGTGTGCAAGTCCAGCAAAAGCTCTTAGAGATTGAATCCAATTACAGAATTCGAATCCAGACCCTATCCCTAACCCAATCAATCTCGGTCTCTCTCAAACTCTCACCTAATTTTAAACTATCTATCCAACCAAAGCTATTTCCTCTCCATTTCAATTTTCTACCACCCAATGTTGCATGCACCGAAATTGAAAACCCAATCAATCGCACCTAAAATGTCAAACAATTCGACCAAATAAGAAGCTTACCTGGAGCTTAACCTCTCACAAAATCGAAAGTTTGAAAGTTTCCCAAAATGAATAATGAAGAAGGCTTTCGAACGATACTTGAAACCCGTCCGATCAATCATCGAGGTCTCAGATTGCGGTGTCTTCTACTGGGTTAAGACGGAGATACCAGCAATCGAACTTCTCCTTAAGGGCTGCGTAATTGAGGAAATTTTTTTTTTGAAACGGAGTTTGGAACTCAACTTAGCTTGGAGGCTTATCTCCACGTCTGTTAATATTATTAATAGTCAAACTATAATACAATAGGCACAAGGTTTCAAATTTCGGTTTCGGTTTCGATTTCGGTACTTCAAATTTAAAGAAATTTCGGAGAAAGTTTCGATTTCGGTGGAAATTTCGGTTAAAAATAAAGAAATCACATTAATTGCATGTATAAAATGATATTTTTGAATGAAACTTTTACATAGACTAAACTAACCTATAATAAACCTATTTACAATGTAAACTCTCTAAAATTATACATAAATAATAGAATTGTGATATTTAATATGGACGAGACGACGAGTAATTAACTAAAAATGTAGTAAGTTGCTAAACACTATCTATAATTCTATACGTAATTATAAATGTTATGTATATTGATAATGTGAATGTGATTTACTTTTTTTTTTTTTATGGCTGGAACCCAGTGGGAGGCTTGGCCATCACGCCTTTTTCACTAATAATTAGAAAAATTCAAAGTTTGTTGTGAGAAAACTGAACTCCAAGCCTACGAAAAAGTTAAAAGACATCATTATGGTCATGGTGGTCAAAAAGCCACGCACTAAGAAAATACTAGTAAAAACTAAAAAGAACAGTAAAGCCTTCAACATACCTTCTTAATTAATAATTATATGGTGGATGATACACATGATAGAAAGAGAGTTTCTGTGTTATGAAGGAGGATTGAAAAAAAAAATCAAAATTTCATATTTTGTCAGCGAAAAGTCGAAAACTGTGAAATACGAATTTAACAGAAATTTCAAAGAAATTTCGGACAAAATTTCGGTTTGAATATTTAAATATATTTTGTGTGTAGATATTTCGGAAATTTAGAATTTTGAGGAAATGTACGGAAAATTTCGGTAAATTTCGGAAAACTCCTGACTGAAATGATATAGCATATGAATTTCGTTTCGGTACTTCAAATTTACGGAAATTTCGACGGAAATTTCGGCAGTTTCGGAGAAACTTAAAACCTTGAATAGGCAGGACGTTAAGCCGAAGCCTTGTGAAATACAACAATAATTCTCATAGAGAATGTCCTGAATGATAACAGGACTCTCATCTAGCCAAAGTTCATCTAAATAAGCAGTACTAGCAAGGTATGCTAATCTATTGGCCACACCATTTGCTTTCCTATACACATGACGGAATTGGAAGAAAGAAAAGCTAGAAGAAACGTATAGAAATTAGAAAATTATAGAAGGATGGCAGCCTGTAATTAAAAGATAACAGAAGGGCAAAAGCGTCATTCAATTTGGGGCTCGAATGAACAATCCACGCCTTTTAGATGTATGTATAATTTGCACTCGGTAATTGATGACTAAAAATGTAGGAATTTTCATTCCTTTCATTAAGGGACAAACCCCGAAAGCCCAGTAAAACACTGAGGCCCGAAACATACAAGAAAAAAGTTTCAGTTCCACCTAAGTCCGGATTGGACAGAGAAACAGGAAAGAAAACCAGAAGAACACACTCAAAAGAGAAAGCACCACCGCTTGCAGTTTATAGCTCCGTTGGAGGAGGGCAAGGTAAGCCATCGTTCCTCAAAACTTGTGTCATGGATGGTGGTAGCTGGTTAGCCCATCGCAAAGGACCCACCGTCCGGATGGCAAGCGAAGCTGCTGCATGAGCAGCTTTGTTCGCTTCATGGAGAACCCAGTCCTAGGTGCAGTGATCAAAATAGGAGCATCGTCTCCTTATTTGATCGATGATCCGCTAAGATTTCCGGCTCTGACTAATTGGATACTTCAAGTTAGAGACAACCTCTCTTGCATCTGATTCAAACTTTACCAATTTCAAATTCATTAATACTGCAAGATCGACACTAGATAGTAATGCTTCAGATTCTTCAATTTCCACTGAAGAACAGTTTGCTTGGATAGCAGAGCCACCAAGAACAGAACCAGTATGATCCCTGATGACTACTCAAAGTCAGGTTGAATTTGGGGCGACCAAAACGCATTGCAATTAACTTTGACATGACCTGGTGAGGGAGCAATCCAAATTGGATGTGGAGCTGTTCTGTAGGTGTCATGGATCTGAGTAGCCTGGGAGCGATTCGTTGCATCATGAAACTCAGCAACCAGTTTGATGGTAGTACTGATGATATAGCTCAGAGAAAGGGGCTTATACTGATACACAAAGGCACACCTCGCCTTCAAGATGTTCCAACTCAAAAAGCTGATAAAGGTAAGAATCATTTCTTTCTCACTCTTATTGGATTGATGTCTTGTTAGCCTAAGTATCCATTGATCCAAAGTGGTAACCTGCTGTTTATTAAATCTAATTCCCAAAGGGGAACCAAACCACACTAATTCCAATCAGGGACATAATAGAAGAATGTGCTCCAATGTTTCATTTGCACTCCAACATATAGGGCAAGTAGGTGTAGTAGCAATTTTTCTTCGAAACAGGTTATAAAGGGTAGGAATGGCACCATTTAATGCTCTCCAAAGAAAGAGCCTGATCTTTGGTAGAGTGTTGATGTTCCATAGTACTTTCCACACTTGATTGTCAATCAGGGGTGTGGGCCAGTAGTAGAAAAGAATAGTTTAGCTAGTTGCTCGTGGATCCAATGATACCCAGAGCTAACCGTAAATGCATCGCTCTTGTTTCAGGGCTAAACTATTCTGTCACACCCCTCCTCATCGCCGATAGGAATAGCAAGGATTTTCCTCACTTCACTAGGTTGTATGAGATGCAAAATGCAGTCTAGGTTTCAACTACAAGTATCCCAATCGATTAAAGAGTTAACCCATGTAGGATTACCCACATTTGGAGTCCCAGAAGTAACTAGAGAGCCACCATTTGGAGGAGGGAGCCACTTATCCTTCCAAATATTGATGGTAAAGTCATTGATGACTTGCCAGTTGCACCCACCAATAAACTGGTCCCTAGCCTCCAGTAAGCTAGACTAGCTCCAGGATGCCCTATAGCCTTTGACAGCTTTCAAGAAACTGCAGTTAGGGATCTATCTAGCCTTGATAACTTGTGCCCATAGAGAATTAGGCTCTTGTATAAGGCGCCAGCATTGCTTTGCAAGCAGGGCAAGATTGAAATGATTTAAATCTTGAAAACCCATTCGACCCTCAGTTTTAGGAGTACCAAGGTAGGACCAGCTCTTCCAGTGAATTTTTTTACCCTCTTGGTCTGCTCCCCACCAAAACTTCCCCAAAGTAGAGTTTATCTCATCAAAAATGTTTTTTGGGGAAATTGAAGCAGGCCAGAGGATAGGCAGGAATAGCCATAGCAACTAATTTGATAAGAACTTCTCTTCTAGCCAAAGACAAGGAGCGCTGCTTCCATCTCTCAATCTTTCTATTGACCCGATCTTTGATATAAACCAATGCCTCCTTCTTTGATCTACCCCATACATTGTAAGTAGGAGTATATGTTGAATTGTGAGTCATAATTAGAATTATTAGGAGAATATATGTATTTAGTAGTTACCTTATAAGAGTAGGTTTTCTATATTCGGTTGTACTAACTTATAGTACAATTGGTTGTGTAGTACTTTAGGGTTATATATATATCCTTAACACAAGTGTGAATAATACATCATAAAATTCTCTCATAAATATTTCTCGTCTCCAACTCAATTTTTGACTTGGCATCAGAGCAAAGATCTGCGAGGACTTTGTCTCTTTGTTTTTCATTGTTCTTTCTTCTTATTCAGAGGATTGATTTTTCTTCCCATCACTTTTCAGTGATTTGGATTATTCTCTATTCTTTCATCATAAGACTCTCATAGGTTTCGTTCCCAAATTTTTCGAAACCCTAGTCTTCTGTGTTAATTCTGCTGCGTACTGTTCTTCTTTCACAATGGTTGGACAGAATGAAGTTTCACTTCTAAAAGGAGGAGCAGAAGGGAATACTAGTAATTCAGGTATTTAGAAAGTAGAAGTCTCTGTCCGAAACCCGGATTCTTCTTTAGGTCATTCAGAAGAGCAAAATTGAATGGACCTAGGAACTATCGCACATGGAAGAAGATGATCTTAGCCTATCTTCGTGGAATCCACAGGATGGGCGGCCATGTCACATGTTCTATCAAGGGACATGCGAATAAGGAGAGTGAAGACTATATGAAGTGGGAAGATGTTGATGGAATTGTACTATCAATTTTGTACAAGGCCATGACTGGTGAAGTGATCCAATATATTGATCATTGGATGTGATACTGCTGCAAAATTTTGAAGATGCTCAATGATCTTTATCTGAATGAATTTGACTTCTCTCAAATCTATGAGTTGTTGTGCAAGGAAACAAGGATGAAGCAGGATGGGCAGGCAGTTTCAGTGTTCTACACTCAGCTAAAGAATGCTTAGGCCGAGACTGATCAGCGGCGACCGAACAAATTGAAGAATGATGAGGATATTGCTTGGTACTAGAAAAAGAAGTAGTTGGAGCGAGTGCACCAGTTTCTGAGTAGATTGGATGTTAGGCATGTGCACCAGCTTCTGAGTGGATTAGATGCTAGGCATGACAGTGCCAAGGGAAAACTACTTCGTAGGCAAGAGCCTCTTTCTCTTATTGAGGCTTTTACCTACATCCGTAAGGATGAATCTCAGTAGGATAGTGCAAAGACAGTCCATATAGAGATCTCTAGCTTGGCCATCCAAGCCAAGCCCCCACAAGCTCAAGATCCACCGCCTGGCTTCTTTACACCACTATCTGGACTTCGTCCCATCACTTAGGGTCCTTCATTAGAAGCCAATTCTAGTGGGTCTGTATACCGACACTGCAATCTAGTTGGACACACCAAGGAGAACTAATATAAGTTGGTTGGGTATCATGTTGGATATTTCAGCAGACCCAAGCCAACTGGGCCTTGAGGGAGAAGGAAGGCAGTTGACAATCTTATTCAAAACTCAGAGAACTTTGGTGTTGCAGGGTAAGATTATACCTCAGGCAAAAATGGCAATCCTTCAGTCTCAATGGTTGGTAGAGATACTGGTAAGATTAGTATGGTTTGAAAATTTCTAACTTTGTAGGTTCAGATACATGGATCATCGATTCAGGTGCTTTAGACCATATGACCTATAATAGTACTTTATTAGCTTATCCATCCCTGATGTGTCTTATGTTACCAATGCTAGTGATGAATTGTTTCCTGTTCTAGGTATTGGGTCTATAAGAGTCACACCCACTTTAGTATGTGTCTGACCTTTCCCATCACCTAATTTCTGTCCCTCAACTAAATGCTCAATCCCTGTGCTCTGTGACATTTTTTTCCATGTATGTTGTTTTTCAGGATCTTTTGACCAGTGAGGTAATCGATAGAGGGTATCTGAGGGGGAGATTGTTTCATCTGGATCAAGCATATGCAGGAGAAAAATTTAGGAAGAATGTACCAGTCGCTTTGACTTTGAATTCTAGAGAGCTTAATGAAGTTTGGTTATGGCATAGACACTTAGGGCATCCTTCTTTCAGTGTAATGCACAAAACTATGCCCTTTTTATTAGTTGGGATTGATGAGTATTCTCTACATTATGAAACATGTGTTTTGGCGAAAAGCCATAGAGTCAGTTATCCATTTAGTTTTTCTAACAAAAGTTTCATTCCTTTTGAAATTTTTCACTTTGACGTGTAGGGGCCTTCTAAAGAACCCACTGTGTCTGGAATATGATATTTTGTTATCTTTATTGATGATTGTACTAGATTGTCTTGGGTTGCATTGCTTAAATCTAAGGATGCTATGTTTCCTGCGTTTCAAGCTTTTCAAAAAATGATTCAAACACAATTCAATGGTCTTATCAAGGTTTTTTGTTCTGATAATTTTCGGGATGGGGGAGTTTGCCAATCATGATTTTCAAAAGATTTTTCAAGAATAAGGCATAATTCATCAAACCACTTGTCCCTAAATACCAGAGCAAAATGGTGTGTCTGAGCGTAAAAATCGTCATCTCTTAGATATAGCTTGAGCATTATTATTTGGTGCTCATATGCCCAAGTATCTGTGGGGTGAGGCAGTCCAAACAGCGTCCCCATCTTATCAATCGTCTTCCTTATAGTGTCCTTCAGGGTCATATTCCCTTTGAAGTCTTATCAACCCATGTCTCCATTCCTTCCTTCCATAATCTTCATGCTCATGTCTTTGGTTGTGTTGCTTTTGTTCACATACCAAAAAATCAGAGGTCAAAGTTAGATGCTCGGGCCCTCAAGCGCTACTTTTTAGGTTATGGCTCTCATCAAAAGGGTCACAAGTGTTATCATCCTCCTATACAGAAGTTCTAAATCACCATGGATGTATCATTCTATGAAGATATGTGTTATTTCTCCCTCACCAACACTTCTCTTCAGGGGGAGAATGAGTTTTTCAAAGAGATGTTTGTTGGTGGAGGATTGAAAAAGACTCAAGACAAAGAGGAAAGTACTGTGATGTAACAAGATGAGTCATTCACGATCAAGGAAGGGATTCTACAACCTTTAGAGGAAGAAAAATGACATGAAAATGAAGCTGAAAATATTGGAATAGAAGGAAATTCGACTAGTTGAGAACAATTTTCGACTAGTCGAACCGAGGAAAATAAGCAAGATCAGGATTCGTCGAAGGATAATTTCGACCAGTCGAATTCTAGAGCTGAAGAAGATTCTATTCAGGTTGTTCCCTCATCTGATACTTCACCCCCTGTTGCTAAACTCTCTGGTCAAGAAGCTTCACCTCAGGTATGTCCAATAACTACTCTTAGTGATCCTATAGAGTCAGTCTCTTCTACATATGTGTTAACTAGTAGAACTACTCATGATAAACTAGCTAAAAGATAAGAGCCTTCCATAATTGTTAAAGCTAAGTATCCAGTTGTTGTTTGTGTCACACCAAAGGCTGTCCAAACCTTATGCCTCATTTTTGAATCAAATGTCCTCTATATATGTGCCTAACAAAGTGCAGGAAGCCATGGAAGACCGAAAGTGGGCCAAGGCAATGGAAGAGGAAATGGAGGCATTGGAGAAGAATCACACTTGGGAACTGGTCCCACTCCCACGTGGGAAGAAGCCTGTTGGATGTAGATGGGTTTACACTGTGAAACATAATGCATATGGCACTATAAGAAAATATAAGACAAGGATGGTAGCTAAGGGGTCATATAGGATAGATTATGATGAGACCTTTGCTCCAATAGCCAAGATAAACAATGTTCAAGTATTACTGTCACTTGCAGTAAATTTGAATTAGCCTCTCCATCAATTTGATGTCAAGAATACATTTCTTCATGGAGAGCTTACTGAAGAAGTGTACATGAACTTGTAATGTTGTGTGTAGATTGAAAAAGTTTCTTTATGGATTCAAATAGTCTCCCTGAGCGTGGTTTGACAAATTCACTCAGTCCATGAGACGCTTTGGTTATAGGCAAAGCAATTCAGATCACACATTGTTTCTAAAACACCAAAAGGGGAAGGTAACTATTCTTATCATATATGTGGACGATATGGTTATTACAAGGGATCATTTGGCAGAAATTGGAAGCCTTAAGAAGAAGTTGGCATCAAACTTTGAGATGAAGAATCTGGGCGACTTGAAATATTTTATGGGGATTAAGGTAGGCAAGGGGAGAGATGGTATCTTCCTATGTCAAAGAAAGTATGTACTTGGTCTCTTGGCAGAAATATGCATGTTAGATTGTTCTCCAATTGATACTCCGATTGAGCAAAATCACAAACTAGCATAATATCTTGATCATGTTCCAACTGAGAAGCCTCGTTACCGAAGGTTAGTGGGACGTCTGATTTACCTATCACACACTAGACCTGATGTTGCTTATGTAGTTAGTGTTGTGAGTCAGTTTATGCATAATCCAAGTGAAAGGTACACAGATGTTGTAGTAAGAATTTTGAGATATCTGAAGTCAGCACCTGGAAAAGAGTAAATGTTCCCTAAACATCAACACCTTGATGTTAGTGGATGCAGATTGGCTAGTTGCATCATTGACAGGAATTCTATATCTGGTTACTCACCTTTGTACGTGGGAGGTAACCTTGTCACTTAGAGAAACAAGAAGCAGAAGGTTGTTGCAAGATTAAGTACTAAAGCTTAACACAGAGGTATGACACATGGAGTGTGTGAGCTCTTGTGGCTTCGTAGTTTGCTACGAGATTTGGCTGTAAACTCAAATCTGCTCTGCAACTGTTTTGACAATCAAGTTGCAATTGAAATCTCTCAGAATCTTGTGCAATATGATCGAACAAAGCATGTGGAAGCTGATTGACACTTCATTAAGGAGAAGTTGGATGCGAAGTTGATCACATTTCCTTTTGTTCCAAGTTCCAACTGAAGAACAATTAGCAGATTTACTTACCAAAACTGTATCTAGCAAGTTGTTCTATGACTCACTGGACAAGTTGGGTCTTCGAGACGTACGTTTATGCCCCAACTGAAGGGAGAATGTTGACTTGTGAGTCATAATTAGAATTATTAGGAGAATATATGTATTTAATAGTTACCTTATATGAAAAGGTTTTCTATATTCAGTTGCACTTCGGTTGTATTAACTTGTAGTACAATTGGTTGTGTAGTACTTTACGGTGTGAATAATACATTAGAAAATTCTCTCACAAATATTTATCTTCTCCAACTCAATATTTGACTCCATATGACAGATGAGTGAGTGAGTGAGTACTACCCTGCAAAGTCTTTTAACTTCTTCCATGGGTCACTTTGATCATCTTCTTCCACTGTTTCATCTGTAACTATTCCCACCTCAATTTGGGTATTTACTGTAGCATGAAAGAACAAATTCAAGTCGATCAGATAAAGCTATACACTTAATCTGAAAGAAAAGCTCTGTCATGCATATTGTCAATATCCATTCACCCTTATTTTCAAAGTTCAAATATGTTCACCAAGGGACTTGAAGATCTCTGAAGATGAGTGTGCACAGAAATGCACAAACTGAGAGCACATTCTCAAATGATAAAAGTGAGCATGCACCAATTGGCTGGGACTTGGGTTGAGTATGTGAATGGCTACCGGTAGTATTACTGAGTAAAGCAAGTTCTTCAAGAAATTCACGTTCCTTGACAGTAAAAATGAAAAGAAAATCTGTGGGTTAAATTCCAATAATAATGTCCATTATTTACAGCTTACAACATTATGTAGGTTTATATATCTCCTCTCTCTACTCCCCCCTCCTCTCCCATATCTTACAGCTTAGTGCATTCTTCAGCCTCCGATTATTAGATGAATCCAAAAACCTCAAGTGCACCAACACGCCAACCTCGTCCGGAACTTCTTCGATATTGTTGTCACTCAAATTCAACGTCCTCATGCATTTTAATTGTAATATCAACACTCTGTTAAGAGTTGTTATTTTTTTTTGTTTTTTTTTTTTAATTAAGAGTTGGTGTAGCTACTATTAAGCCTTGATTAATGAAATCGCTGAATATAAGGGGGGAGACATTAAGTCTATACCTCTGATTGCAATAAGCATATAGAGTATTTCCCAAAATAATATCAGGAATCTCTACAAAATACATGTATTCTAACAAGCACCAACTAGCAAAGAGTGCTCTACTGGCTACTTCATTCGCTTGACATGGTCGTGATATAACAGAAAGATAACTCGATATGTAACCCAATTACAACATAACATAATTACCATATACACAACTTTCCTATTATGTTGCAGCGGGATAATAGATTTGACGACACTTAGCTTCACCTTGCCACTAGGCGGCAACGACCATTTGCGAAGCAAGGAACTCGATGCCTACCTAGAGCAGACGTGGCACTATGAGTGCACGTACAGGCACAAAGCAGACTCACCTTACACAACAAGTGTAGGGACTTATTACTCGCAAAAAGCGCAAACGAACTAAATAACATAAATAAATAAGAATTTTAAAGAAAAAAACAGCTGGGGCAGGACCTAAGAATGGAGCCCAAACCCAAACACTAGTAAGGAGATCATAGCCATGTAAGGCCCAACCCAATTCAAGCACAACCCATGACTGCCTATCGTCCTCGTAGCCCCTCCTATGTCTGGCTGCCACTTCCAACAAGCCACCAACCCAATTGCCCAATGGTTGCTCCACCACCCTCGCCCTCTAAATCCGATGCACCATGACCTACATCCTTCCAATCCAGATCGAAACTGGAAACACAAACCCAAGAAAGATCGGTGTCAATCCAGAGTAGATCACAACCAGAGAAAGGAGGCAAAAACCTCGATTGCCCTATAGTGGTCCGCGTTCCACCAACCAACAGCACTGAATCCGTCGACCATAGATAAACCCAGCGGTGACACTGGCCTCCAACCCCCCCTACAAGAATCGAACCACCACCCGACAACAACAACCACCACCTCCACCACCTCCCTCAAATCGCAGCGATCCAGGTCAGAATCCCAACGAGTGAGGACACTACTACCTCACAGCAAGTCCAGACAACATAGCCCGTCTAACGACAACAGCCGAACGGAGAGGGGAAAATTTTTCTAAACCCTAGAGCGCGTATAGAGAGAAAAAAAGCTGTTTCAATAAGATGCAGATTCTTTTAATAATAATGCTTTTTTTTTTTTCTCAAAAAAGGAATATATATTATTTTTATCTTATTAAAAAATTAACAATATTTTAAGATCTTTAAAATTGGAATTTGAACTTAAAACCTCTTCTTCTATTCCGAGGGAGTTAGATACCACAAAATAAATATTTAGTAGGTTAAAATATAAAAACTTTGTGTGACCCAAAAAGGTAGAAGAGAAATGTAATAACTTTAATCCTTATAAATCAAATTCTTGGTATGATTTTAATTTAATTCTCGCTCTTTCTTACTACTTGGGCTAACCATAAAGACTTAATCCTTATATTGTTATTCTATTCTTTACAGTCATCAAAGTTACTCATTAGGTTCGATATAACGTAATGTTTATACCTTAAGAGTGAAAAACTTTCGCATTGCACCAAAGTTTATACCATTTGGTCCTTATTGTTACGCTAGATGTACAATTCTTAGGTTCGCTCCTAAGATGAACGAACATATTCACCCCTATTGTCGATTAACATACTTTTACTTAATAAATTCATAATCCAACGGTCCATATTTTAAATAAGCCTTTAAAGATCATCTTTGTGAAAAATCAATCGAATTAGAAATTGTTTAATTATCTAATTGAATCAAACAGATGTATGGTTTTAACAACACTTATTACTATTATGATGAACCCTTCATGTATTTCATAGAAATGAATAACTAAAAGGGTCTTCAATTTGATTGGTTTTTTACAAAGTTAATATTTGTATTACGTTATACAACATGAATGGTCGGATTAAAAAATTATAAAGTTATTATGCCTTAATCGCAAGAGAGGGTGAATATACTAGTTCATCCCTTAAATGAGTCTAATTAAGAATTGTCCCTAGTTTCATCGATTACAATTAAACAGATGCAGGTATCTAAAAGGAGTTCGAAAAGAAAATAGGGGACGGATTGATAACATCTTAAATTATAGTTAAGATTATACTTCAATTTCTGTCTATTAGATTCTTATGTAATTAAATGCTGAGATTAAACATTTTATTTCTTTGTTTTCATGTTTAATTTAATTAAATTAATAGACTGATTTTTAATTAAATAAAAAAAGTAAATGGAAAACAAAGCCATAGCTGCCCTGAGGATTCAAAAAGGATTAAGGTAGATGAAGATGCCTCCTACTACGTCTTCTTTATCCCTTGATGGAAAATCAAAAGGGATTGAAGAAAGCCCAGGCCATTATCATACATATCTAAACTAAATAATTATCACCAAACCATGTAATTAAAACCCCAAAACTAGAGCATATTTGATGCTTTGCGTATATGCAACACAAACGCATACAAAACCAGCCAACCATGAACAAAACCTACCATATGCTAGATGTTCGGCAAATTCAATCCCAGAATATAACGTAAACTTTTGCATCATAAGTATGAAGGCGAACAAGGGGTGCGCTGATTAAAGTTGAAGTGAGGACGGAGACCTAGTCGTTAAGGTGGTGAGGACGCCAATGATGGCGGAGGTGGCCAAGAGAACAGCTTGGTGGGTGGGACTGTTGGGGGAGGGATTGGCGACTCTCTCTGGCAACAGGCAAGAAAAAACTGTTAAATGATAGTTTCTAGAATTTAAAATTAATTAATTTACTTTAATATACAAGATTTAATCTCAGCCCTTAATTTCGTACTAATCCAATGAACTAAAATTGAAGTATAATTTTAACTATAATTTTGTATGCCATTGATCCGCTCCCAAGAAAATATATAGGGGCTTAAAAAAAAATCCTCCACAATAGTGGCTTTAAAGTAATTTTGAAAAATAGAAAAGGTCGCCGTGCGCTATAACTGACAAAAAGAAGCCGTTGGGGGAAACTTTAAATCCTCCCCCACTCTCAGTAAATGTCACGCGCGCACCAGAGAGCCAAATGCTTCGATCAAACCATAACGGTCTCTCCGCTTTCAAACCCTCTCTCTCTCTCTCTCTGCAACTCTCTCCCAAAAACCCTAATCACCACTATATTGGATTCTGATCTATTCCAAAAATACTCTGTAATTTGATTTGAGAAACTTTGGGCTTGAATTTCAAGTATTTAAGGCTCTGGTTCTCACAGAATCAGAGAGAATCTGCACTAGTATATATGAGGGTTTTGAAGCTGATAGAGCGGCGGCGTTTGGCTCCGGTGAAGCGAAACGACGTCGTTGATGAGAACGAAGGTGTACGGAGCAGGAGCGTCACTCACTCGTATAAGAAACTAGCTCCGTCGCCATTGCTCACGCTCTCCGTTCTGAAGCTCGACGGCTCTGTTTTCGGTAATTCGTATTCCTTTTTTGACTTTCTTATAAGTCTCTGGCTCTGCTTTGTGGAAACTGCTTTTTTGGAATGGAGAAAGTGGATTTTGGAAAAGTGCTTTTGAAAAAAAGCTCTTACTTGTCTCAAAATGGTGGGACTTGAGTAGAGCCCCTAATTGAAGGAACGGTTTCTTGAAGTCAACCCAAAAGTGCTTTTTGTTCTCTTCTGCATTCGTTAAAATTAGTTGATGAAATTTCGATTCTACAGAAATTCATGTTGGGAGGACAGCGACTGTAGCAGAGCTCAAACAAGCAGTAGAGGTGGTGTTTACTTCTTCTATTAGCAAGATTCCATGGTAAAGCTCTCGGATTATATGTAATCGATTTCGTGAGGCCTTTTCGAATTTGGGATTTTTTGATGTGCTTTGGTTGGAGTAATGGTGTTTAACATTGTCTCTAAGATGCAAAGGCTATTTGATGATTTTTGTGGAATCAGGTCACTAGTTTGGGGGCATTTCTGCTTGTGCCATGTAGGTAAGAAGCTAACTAATGACAGAGCGCATATTCGGAATTTTGGGATCAAGGATGGTGATCAAGTATGTACCATAGGAATATCAACTTTTTTTTCAATAAAGTGTCTCCAGCCTTTTTTTTTTTTTCAGTTGCTGCACTTTTGAATCACAATGCATATGTCCACATCGTCAAATTATGTTTGCATATTTAAAGATAGCTATGATCGGATGACTTCTGTACCGGTTATGCAAATCTATAGTATTGACCCTCAGTTGTTCTAATTTTACAAGCATTTATTTGGATATCATTGTCCAAACATCCGACTCTTCCAAATCCTTATTTTGATCTTTATAATTGCTTTCTGGTAGAGAATCCTTTTTGACATATGTCTCTTGTGTGAAAGCTAAGTTTGAACCACTAATACAGTAACACTTTGACTTATACCATAGAACTAAGTAGGAACCTAAATATGGTGATCAACTTGTATTCCATTCCATTTGTACCTTTTTGGTAGAACTCTAAGGCGTAACAGATATGAAATATGCAATAAAGATTTAGCCCTAAAGTGGATGTACCCCTACTTAGGATGCACAGTGAAGTGATATGTAGTGAATTATTCAGAATTTCTACTTCTACATGATATATATTGAATTACTCAGAATTACTGTCTTAGCTCATTTAGCAGGTTGTGGAGTGAAGTTTTACCGCACAAATTATCAGTGTGCAGCAATGTATGAAAAGTATACCAGCATTTATGTGTGCCTATAGTTCAACCCTGTTTTATGTCATCTATTTATGCTCTGATGGGAATGGAGTAAGGGATGTCAATATCATCATGTTTGTTTTAGTTAATTTTTTAATATGCCATATTGCAGTCAATAACTGTTAGCCAAGTAATGCCATTCCTTTTTCAAATTCATCTCCATGTCTTTCCTTGAAGCTATTGCCGGCAAATTCTTAATGTTTGTTCTCTGGTAATGCAGATTGAATTCATTAGGCATATGTCCATCAGCAACATGCCTTTGGAAAAAGGGTCTAAGAATGAGACTGTGCCATACAAACAGCACTTAATGTAAGAATCGCTTCCATTTTTTTTACTGGGTAGTCAGGCTCAAGATGCATTCAATGATATTTATCTGTTCTTAACACTTTGCATAGACAATCTCTAGCATCAGGGTATAAAGCACTTGTAGGAAACATTTGAAAGATTCTCAGTAAATATTGAAAATAAGATAAGAAGGCTTAGCTCTAGAGTTGAAAGGGCTAAATTAGCTAACTGGTTTGGATCTCGCATAAATTCCATCTTCTTTCAGTGCACTATTTTTCTTCTTTTATGTTTGCACATTTTAATTCATGTGTAACTGAGAAATGGAAATACCTGTTGACTTGAAGGTTGTCATATGGATCAAGTGGTCATGAGGAGGAAGTACAGAATGGTTCAGAGGATTTTGACAATAATGTAAGTCAGGAGGACAACTCTGAGTATCCCAATAGAGCTGTGAAGGAAGGTCCTGTGCCTGACTTTAAGTTGCCTCGTTTCTGGAAAGGGTGGCTCTCCTACTCCAAGGTTGTCGAAGGTTTTAAGAGAGGGCAGGAATTATTGATTGAGATGCCTGAATTCCTCAGGAAGCGGATCTAGGATGATGCATCGAAGGGTACTTAGCCACAGCCACAGCAGTAGAATCCATTTCAAATTCAAGTATGACCTGTTTGAGCTAGATTTCCTAGGCATATATATTGTATGAAGTTATTCTGTCGCAGATTAATGCCTTTGATGCTCCCTTGGTCCTACACCTATTTTCTGCATCTAGGCAAAAAAGTGAAAAAAAAAATGAGGCTGTATCTAAATGATGCTTGTGTAAGTACTAACTTACTAATTCTAATTCCAATATTCTCCTAAAACAGATCTTGTAAGTAAGGATTTTTTTTTTCCCCAATTCTTAGATGAAACAGGAATTTGGGCTGTCTGAACCATGGATATTAGGCAACAACTATGAATTTCAATTTGACAGGAAATTGCTGAACTGTATGTCTGTATGAGTTTTGTTTAACATAAATCTTAATCTTTGCTCCTCACTCTTTTGTGTAAATTAATTTGGATGTAGATTTGAAAAAGTGTTAATGACAAAATCAAGAATAATGAGGCTGCATGCCAAAGGAGGAGTGAACAGGTCCATATATACCAGTGTTATAACATAACATTAGCATTGCTTGCTTGACTTTAACAGAGGGGGTTGTAACATCAATTTTGGCTGCTTTAGAGTTTAGACAATTTATCAATAAACTGAAACTCAAGTTTCTCAGATCCCCTTGGATTAGCCCAAGTGGTGAGGGGAGTCTAGAAGTGGATTAAGATCAATAATTCCATTAGCTGTGAGTTTTATCAGATGCTTTACTATATTATCTGAAGTAAATTGTTTACATAATTCTATTTGTTCCAAAGTAAATGGTATCTTTGTTTAGAATTCTCTGGGAAGAAAAAGAAATGTTGCCTTTGATTAGACTTTAGACTTAATTTTGGCACTAACAGAAGCTAGCACCAAAAAGGATAGAACTATATAATTGAAGAATTTTTACAACCAAGGATCACCAGCGTACTGGATTTCCAAATATTTTCATGTTCAGCATCCACAGCCTCTTTCAGCAAGGTCATTCTTCTGGATCTGAGTCATCCACATCATCAATAAAAATCTCTTCGGGGTTATTGTAACTACTGCTTGATGGAAAAAAATTTCTTGCTGGATCTGACTCATCCGCATCATCAATGAAAATCTCTTCGGGGTTATTGTAACTACTGCTTGATGGAAAAAAATTTCTTGCTGGATCTGACTCATCCGCATCATCAATGAAAATTTCTTTGGGGTTATTATAACCATGGCTAGATGGAAAAGAATTTCTTGTTGCATCCGAAGATTCTGACATGTTATCAAGAAGGTAAGGAAGTTCCAGAAACTGCAACAAAGATTCTGTTTGAGGATTCCTAGGACATACAGGAAAGGCACCACTTGAGTCATCAGATTTCTTAGAGGGATTATGGGATGGAGCTGTCTGGCAGAATTCAAAAGGTCTGGCTCCTCTTGCTTGTAGCTTACTCCTCACCCAGTTTCGACAAGCTTCCTTGTCAAGATACACATTACTGAAATTCGCACTTGCGATGGTGAGAGGGAAAGCAGGGTTAAACCGTCTAGTTATTTCGAGCCATTCCTCATCATATTGAATCTCATAAGGCCCTGGCCCTGATTCAACATCAATAACCTGCAGAAAGTCCCTATGTTCACCACACTTATCAAGAGCAAGAAAATTCGTCACCGGACCCCCTTCCCCACCGTGTTGAACACGAGCTGCAAATTTGCAGTGCAGATGAGCTGAAAACCAATAGGGTGGTTTCAGTTTCTCTAGCAAGTAAGCAGCAGCATCACTTCCCAGCTTTTTCTCCCGAACCTCCTTCGTAAAAAATGGTTTCTTTTGAAGGAGTTGCTTCAAGTCTCCATGATCAGTGATGTTTACAGGCCAATCATGTGAAAGAAAAATATCTATCGGTTCCTCAACCTGCATGAGTTTGTGTACGTCATACTCGCGAACATGATATACAGACTTGATGGTCTGTTCATTATAAGGAGGCCTCTCATAGTGTCCTGAACTATAGTGATCTCGCGATTTATAAATACCAGAGAGGCCACCAATGCGAAGGTGTCCGAACTTGACGACCCCAGCAAACCCTAAGAAGTATATGTTAGGTGCGGCCCAACCTCCGTAGTAGAGTTCCCAGAGATAGTTAGAAGCTTCGTGGTTGCCGCCGATGAATATGGTGGGATAGGGAGCGATGGCCTCGCCGGAATAGTACTTCCAAAAGGAGTTCATCTTCCGGTGTTTTGGAGACGCCTTTAAGCTCTTCAAATCGTGTTCATTCCTGACGGCCTGAAAGTCGCCGCAGCAGAGGAGGAGGTCGATTTTGGTGTCGTGGATTCTTTCGATATGTTGGAGGGTCCTGTAGACATTGTCGAGGTCACCATGCATGCAACCTTCTACTGCAATTTTCATTCTCAAAAGGGATGGCCAGAGTCACAAAGTGCAATGTATTATTGGAGGAGTGGCAAAGCAACCTTGTATATATCGAGAGTTTCCCAATCTTTAGAGGAATGGAGTTTTGGGGTTTTTCCAATGCCAAGAGGATTGGAGTTTTTCTGAATACCCAGAGAATTGGAGATTTCCAAATGCCTAGAGAATTTGAGATTGATTGTTTGTTTGTTTTTTTTTTTCCCTTTAATCAAACAACAAGTTTGTAGTAAACCATCATACCCAATCCATATAAAAAGTGACTCTCATAATAGGAAGAATGTTGAAATTTTGCCATACTTATTTGGCTCGAGTGCAGTCTCTGAAAAGATGTACGTAGAGTCTCTCATATTGATCATCATTGCAAGATTTTTCATAGAACCACCAAGTTTCTTCTATTTTTTTTAAAAATTTTATTCTTTTATTTTCTATTTTGTGATTTTACTATGTTGTCCCTACCGCTGAGTTATACTTTTTAATAAACGAGGATTATATCGGTAAAAAACATTCAATCATATAGAGAGTCTAGCCAAGAAGATATGCTTTGAATGAATAGAAGACGAACGGTTCCGTTACAATCCAATCTCAAATATAAATCCAAAAATATTGGGATAGGGTGACCCATAATTTCCAGTGACGTGTCTCTACAAGTAGCTCCATCGCTGGACGTTCGTTGATGTGGCTATCAAATTCGGCCCGGTGCACCGAAGATTCGGTACCCCCTCACGTCACGATTCCATTCTATTCTCTTCTCCTTCTTCTTCTTCTTCAACCATCAAAACAATACAAAACACCAGTCGCGCTCCCACTCGCACATAAATATCTCACTCTCATTTTATAAAAAAACGAAACTTTTTCTGGTCTAGTTCGAGTTTCGCTCCCGGACGTCACAGAGCTTCTGTTTCTCTCCGGTAACTCTCTGCTTCAATTTCAATTTTATTTTCATCTCCGGTACCTTTTGCTTCCATTTTGATCGGTTTTTGTTTACAAAATTGGGCGGTTCAAGCTTTTTGCGCTGATGATTGATGTGTTTTGGGGTTAATTATGACTATTCCTGTTTACGTAGCTTTGATTGGTGTTAGGGCTTGGTAGTCTGAGTCTCCGGAGACTTGCAATTTGATTGTTAGATGTATATTTTGTTCAAGTAAATGATCTGATTTTTTTTAACCATAGGTGCAGTTTGTTCAAATAGCACTTTCTGTTACACTCAATCCATGAATTGGAATCTTTTGTACCTTCAGTTGTTTTCGTTTTCGCATTCGCCTGATACTGATTTGCAGTATCTTCACGCACTGGCGCTGTTAAGACTTAAGCTTGCTTCTTGAGTAGTAAAGCTCGTAGAGATGAATTGGAGTGAAGAACTAATATGTAATGTCATCGTGGTTGTAGTTTTCGCATTGAAAGCCTCGAGTTCTCTGTGAATATTATGTTTGAATTCTTCTCCTTGTGTCATTGTTATTCATACACCTCGTTCCTTTTAACAGAGTATTCATGCCATTTCACAGACTTCTAATGTGCTAACTAATTACAGCTCCTCAACTAACGAAAAAGTTACTCTACTGCTAGTAATGACATGCCACCCCGCGGCTGGAACTTGCAACATTATTAGTGTTTGTAAACTTAAATATTCTCATTGACATGGTTAACAGAAGTTAAGCGTAACAACTGTGTGTCTCGGATATTTATTTCGTAGCCAGACTACTATTTCACGCTCTTGGGGAAATTTCTTCCATGTTTTTATTATTAGTTTCTCTTTCTGTAGTTACTTTGCATGTTGATTGTATATTTTATATGGCAATAAAAAGGACTTGGAGATTATTGACTTGGAGCCTGTTGGTTCATCAATGTATTTATAGCAGCAAAATGGAGCAGCAAATTGCAAAAGAAAAGCCTGCAATTGCTTTCGAGTATGAGCTCTTTGAAGACCCTGATCATCTAACAACTGTTGTAGCTACACTCACTCCAACTAGTCCCTGGATCGATCCTGCCTCATTGAACTTTAAGTACCGAATTGGACGAGGCCCCTTTGGTGATGTATGGTTAGCAACTCATCATCAGTCAGCGGATGATTATGATGAATATCATGAGGTAGCGGTTAAGATGTTGCATCCTTTGAAGGAGGAGGACAGAGAAAAGTTTCTGAGCAAGTTTGAAAAGTTATTTTTCAAGTTCCGCAGACTGTGCGGTGTTTGTTGGTTTCATGGTATCTCAATCATTGATGGAAGGGTGAGTCCCATGGCACATCATTTTGCAATATATTTAGTCATATTTTTACTTTTTCACTTTTAACTGGACGAATTCTGTTATTTGTCCTTTCTCTTTCATAGCATTGATTAGTGGTCATTCAAATGTCTTGGCAGATCTGTATTGCTATGAAATTTTATGAGGGGTCAGTTGGTGACCGAGTTGCTAGGTTGAAGGGTGGAAAACTTCAACTTTTTGATGTTTTAAGGTTAGTTATATGTCTTTTCTGTGTAGCATATAGTTGGTGTTATTAGGAAATCATAACCCATTGTTGTGAATGTTTACAGGTATGGGATTGAGTTGGCAAAAGGAATTTCAGAATTGCATTCACTAGGGCTTCTGGTGCTAAATTTGAAGCCGTCCAACATCCTTGTAGATGAACACGGCCAGGTGGTCCTTGGAGATTTTGGAATCCCATTTCTACTTCTTGGGGCTTCATTGTCTAATCCTAATATGGCTTTTAGACTTGGCACTCCGAACTACATGGCTCCAGAACAGTGGGAACCAGAAGTGAGGGGTCCTATATCTTTAGAAACAGATTCTTGGGGCTTTGGATGTTGCTTTGTAGAGATGTTGACCGGTAGTCAACCCTGGTTTGGGAGTTCAATTAAAGAAATATATCATTCAGTTGTGATCAAGCGAGAAAAGCCACCTGTTCCAAGTGGTTTGCCTCCTGCAGTGGAGAATGTTATCAACGGCTGCTTTGAGTATGATCTCCGTAATAGGCCTTCAATGGAAGATATCATACGTGCATTGGAAAGGTATGCACTCTCTGGATATAATAATACCACTTATAGTAGCCAAAACCTCATCGTGTAGAAACTTACTTGAAGACCAGAAAACTACTTTTACCCTTCTACTTGACTGTGCGTACCCATACCATAACAAACTGTGCCTTTCTTGCTTGTTACCCGTCCCAAACTCTTTAACATTTTATTACGGCTCTTATGACCTTCCTATATTTAGCTATCTGTTACCCGCTCATACCAGCTAGATTCTCTTATTTCTGATAAGAAACATTGCTACATCACTAAGTCAGCACCCCTTATTCTATGAATCTATTTGATAACTAGAAACAATTTTATACAATCCAAAATCCTATGTAGTTGTTAAGCTTCAAACTGCTTCTTCGTAGTCTTTTGTTACTGTTGCAGCTTCAAAATGATGCTCATAGAATCTATTACTTTTAGTTTTCTCTTATGTGAATGAAGATATTAAACTTCAGCATTTCTTTCATGCTGATTATCTGCTAATAAACATGCAGCTCACAAAAAGATGTTCAAAGCGATGGAGAATGGCTTGGTTTAGGGAGCAGCACACCTGCTGGAAAACTTAGTAGCGGCAGTTACAGTGCGTGGCATCTCTTAAAAGATGATCTCCAGGTTGGAGACATAGTTCGCTCCAGAAAGCCAGTAAATGCACGCAAGCGTCAAGCTCTTGATGTCCCTGAAGGAATTGTAACTGGCCTGGAAAGTGATTCTTGTAGTGCCCTGGTGAAGATCCCTCGAGCGCGCAAGCCTGTCAGAGTATCAGTGTCAACACTTGAGAGAGTCACATCTGGCTTGACAGCAGGTGATTGGGTGCGGTTGAAGGGAGAACTGCACAAGCACTCTCCTGTTGGAATTCTTCATTCAATACAACGTGATGGAAGTGTTGCTGTTGGATTTATTGGGCTAGAGACTCTATGGAGAGGGAAATCATCTGACATTGAAATGGCTGATGCATATTATGTAGGAGAGTTTGTGAGGCTGAAGGTGAATGTGGTTACTCCCAGATTTGAGTGGCCTCGTAAGGGTGGAGGGGGGGTATGGGCTACTGGAAGGATCTCACAAGTCCTTCCGAATGGTTGTCTGGTTGTGAGGTTCCCTGGAAGATTGGAATTTGGAGATGAAGCTCGTAGCTTCTTGGCAGATCCATATGAAGTAGAACTAGTGTCCTTTGATACTTGTCCTGGTCTGGTTGAAAAATATCAACATGTTGAGGATTTTCACTGGGCAGTCAGGCCACTTACAGTTGCATTTGGTCTCTTTACAGCCATGAAGTTCAGCTTGTTTGTTGGACGAAATGTAAGCGCAAGGGTGAAAGGCCGAAGAAACTCAGTACAGGGCCAGAGTGGTGGAAATTCAGCTTGGCTTCCTCCACCGGTTGCAAATCTTTTCAAAGAAGGTTCTTCTACTGCTACTGCTAGGTAGTAGTTTATTATTGTCATCAGGCCAAATAGGAACGGGACTGGAAGATCATGGTCGAAACTCGAATGCTCTCAGGTTAAAGAAAAGATGTGTCCATAAGTAGAATGATGCAATGTGTAAATATTTTAAAAACTGCAAGTTGTACGTACTTTTTTTTTTCCTTTGGTACAGCAGTTTCTACATACTTTGTAAATATATAATCTTATGTGGAAATGCCTACTCTATCTGCATTGCATCATGGACTTGGGGGAGCCGAGTTTGGGTGAATCTGAAACGTGAAAACTAATTTTACCCATAATTGGTATCCGGAAATCTAATTGGGTAACAGGTTCAGCAGCAACACTATTCAATTATATTTGGGAAAATCCTTGACTGATGCAATTGTCAGTACGGGACACCATCCTACAGCTCAAGTTTTGAAAAAAAATCTTTGCCATTATCTGCTTGTAATGCTCACTTGTTTGACAGTTTGTGTTTAAGTTGTACTAGGGGTTCAGCTCTTTAGTTGTTTTATTTCTTGTATCGAAAAAAAACTTTATCCTATTATATTTGGTCACTTTTCTTAGTATCTACTTAAGGAATAATACTTTATACCATAACATTGAACTTGGTAAAATGAAATGGTTGAATAATTGAAAGGAAAAAGTCACAAACAGTATCCCAATTTAAAGTCATTTTACACTTTGATACCTCATCTTCTAAATATATCACTTTGATACCTTAACTTATTTTGTATGCATAAAATTCATACACGTCATTAATAACACCGTTAATTCAAGTGTTATGTAGCTTTTTGCTATGGGTATTTTCTTCAATTTATGTTTTCCCACCAAAAATTTCATGGGAGATGATCTAAAATTCTTTTCTTTTTGCGGAAAATAAATCTGTCATCAAAGAAAAAATTATATCTAGGTTTATGGAAGATCAATTTAAGTTATTGTACTGGAAATTTTGACTTATTGTTATGATCCCAGGAAACATAATAATTAAAATGAGAAGAGGTGAGAGATTTATCGTTTTCCTGCTAATTCACAAATAGAGAGTGATCTGGATAAGATCAGATTGTCTGCTAGCTTTATTAATTGTTGATTCTATATCATCTTATTTTAGCTCTTCAAATGTAATTTGTTGGGTAGATACTAGTTTCTTTCAAGTTTAGGGTTTGAGTCTTTCCCCTTTTAATTGAAGAACTCTTCAGACAAAGAAGGAAAAATGCTTGTTCAATTCATTATGCATAATCAATTTCAATACCAATCATAGCAGATTGTCTCTAGTAGAGTTGTAGAAATTGCTCGAAACTTTTAGTATTTATGGTTGTTGTAGTTGGTTGCTTACTCTTTAAATATAGATCCATGTTTATTTGGTTTCATCGGCAATGAAGAAAGATGTAGCAAGTGTTTTTGTTGTATTTTTGTTTTTTAATAAAAATAAATATGAATTAACAGAGTGAGTTTTTGTTAAATGGCAAATAACATGAGATTTTTGGTGGGAAAATATAAATTGACGAAAATACCCATGACAGAAAGCTACATGACACTTGAGTTAACGATGTTATTAACAGCGTGTATAAATCTTATGCATAAATAATAAGTTGATGTATCAAAGTGATATATTTAGAAGATGAGGTATCAAAGTGTATAATGACTTTAAGTTGGGGTACTGTTTGTGACATTTTTCCTAATTGAAAAATGAGATTATTCAGGAATAAACATTGAATGCAAAGATTATGCATTGAATTTCTGGTAGTAGATCCATAATCAAAAAAGTGTTTGTGATTGTTCCAGAAGAAATGAAGTTTGTGATTGTTCCAGAAGAAATGAAACAAAAGATACAATAGAGCTAGGACAGTTATTGTATGAGGTCTACACAATGCTAGATGCAAAGGCGTATTATAGATCGATATGAACATTATGAGCTGTCTCGTAATAAAACCGGTTGTTGCTGATACTTGCTTCTCGGTTCCTTCTTCTCCTTCTTCCATAACCCGAGCTCGAAGAAGAAAGAGATAAGAGGGCCCTATGGAAAATGTGGTCAGAAATCCAGAGTCCGACACTCCCTAACTTATTTGAATTGGTTGCCCTTTGTATAATTTTAAGATTCAATATACTAAAATTCATGGTCGGACTTGTTGCATTTTCGAGCACGAGCCGAATGAGTTTCGACTCGAATTGTAACGAGTCTATTTACAGGAATTACAGCCCTAGTTAGAACCAAAAAAAAATTACGGTTTCAAATTAAAAGATATGTAAAAGGTAGGGTACCAGAACAAATACCCAAAATAATGTAGGGGGATAATAAGTAAATTACTCTTTTCCTTTTTCTTTGTGTCCATTTTGCATTCTCGCTCTGGAAAATCAGTTACAGCCAGTCTCGCAGTTCAGAGTCGAGAGAAGTGTGAACGCCATTAACACACAGAGAGAAAATGCTTCAGAAAAAAGAAGCAGCAGCGATGAAGGGGATGGTGCCATCTCAGCCCTCCATGTAAGTCATTTCGCCACCTCTCTCTTATTTGCTTCTTGATTTTTAGGCACGGAACCTCTGGGTTGCTGAGAATTTAATCAGGACAAAGAAAATGTGGGTTCTCAAGAACCCTGAATTCAATTTTGGGTGCCAAGAAAAGAAGGCAACCAAGTTTGAATCTTTTTATTGATTTTGTTGCTTCAGGAAATACCCAGATGAAGATGATGAACATGAAGTGAAAGAAGGAAATGGGGGGTTGCCAGTAGAAGGTGGTTTTGCAATTGAGGACATTTCTGAAAAGTTTCAGTCTCAGTGCATCAGCCTTTACAAGCGAGACCTCTCAAAACGAGGTACGTTCTGATAATGCATATTTGAGATTTGAAATGCTAGCTAGGAAGAGATTGGTGCTCATAATTTGAGTAGAAGCCTTTTACTTGCTTTGAATCATTTCTTGGAAAACCGAGTGTTAATCTTTTCTGGGCCAAGAATGAAAACCACAAGTTTTCGGGCATTACATGATTATAGATTCAGTCTTAGGAAACTGCAATATGAGTCTATTGGGGGTCATCAAGATTGGTAAATATTTCTAATATAGAGGCCTATTTATATTCTTGGTGCCGGTTCTCGTAACGGTGGTTTCTGTAGTATTAGTGGGAGGGTGTAGAGCTTCTTCTGTAAAGAACCAAAATGTGGATAAGTTTTCGACTAAATGATGCATTTTGTATGTTTGAATGGAGGCTGTTATTTTTGCTTGGTCTGTGTTGTAGACAAAATGTAATCTTATATGGTTTTCAGGTGAAGAGCTCACTTTTGAGAAGAATGGTGGGTGGAGGCAAGAGCAGAAGGGCAGAACTGCAAGGCTGGAGAAACAGCTCAGGTTGAGGTGGGAACTTGAGGAGATAATTGAAGAACAAGTGAACAGGTTCCATGCACACTACAACTTGGATATGGTCCCAACCCGCCTCAAAGACATTTCCCAACTCCTCATGCCCAATTGGACTCCGCCTGATGAGCTTGCCTCCATAGGTTGGTTTGGTGATTGGCGGCCCTCTTCCATTCTGGAACTTGTGCGTTGCTTGTCTGCTTCCTGCTTTCCAATCTCTGCTAGCACAGACCACCTCTTACTGCAGCTCATTCATGAGATTCGGATCGAAGAGGCAATACTTGATGAGGAGATGGCTGAGATTCAGTCTACATGTATCCTCTACCTTCCGTTTGCTCCAATCAACATTCAATCAGGTGGATCTGCCTTGGCTTGTGTTCACTCTGAGTTCAAGAAGATTGAAAGGGTTATCACAAAAGCTCAGCAACTCAGGTCTATTTTCTTTCCTTCCATAGTTTCTCTGAAATTGTTCCACTGTTGCAACTTCAAGAAACACGACTGTTAGCAATTTATATCATCTCAGGTCTAGTAAATACATGTGTTGGAATACCCTATACTATAGGGGTTTGGTTTTGCTTCTCTGTGATGATTGTTTGATCTTATTTTTTGGCTTTCCCCCATACTTTGTATTCCTAGTAAGTAATAACTGTATATCCTCCACAAAGAGATAAAGGAGAGGATAACTAACTACCAGATATGTGATACTGTATGCTAACAGGTTCAAGGCACTGGAATTGGTTTTGAAGAAGATACTGAATGAAATTGATGCAGCAGAGTTCTTAGTGGCATTTGAGGGAATACAAGATGCTATTCACCAGTTTGCAGCAAACCAGAGGTTCCAGAAGGGTCCAGTTGCTATGCCTGTCAAGGCTTTGGGGTCTGCCTGAGAACAAAGGAGATAAAAGATCGTATGGAACTTGCTAACCAAATCAGAAACAGTACTCACTGAAAGAAAAAAATGACAAACCTCTTTTACTTGCCGATTGTTGCTGTATGATATGATATCTTATCGTAGTCTTAGCTTTGATGGACAATCTCGTGTTGTCTAAACAGTGTGTGTAGAGAACTCAAAACAGGTTTACAGTGTCATTCATTCGAAGCTGTTCATGTAAATATGTACAGAGCATGGATTTCGAGTATAGTTTGGTCTGCAAGGGGCCAAATTTTGGTGAGAAGCATGTAGTATGCCATTGTTGTTGCACGTAGACGTAGTATGCCATATTCAGATCTCAATCATCTCATGGTTCCCACAGTGGCTCGGTCCAACAAGTCAATATTGGTTGATAAGGTTGGACTGCTTAGTTGATTGTTAATTTGGACCAAATATTATTATCTCTAAACGAACTTGGAAAATGTTAGATTGTCCAATTCACATGTATAATTTGGAATGAATTTGATTTTAAGCCAACTTCTTACAGTGAAGGGTGTCAAATTACCTTTGCCAATCCCACGAGATTAATGACTTTCTATTCACAATTTAAATTTGAATATATTCATTTTTTGAACGGTTGACTCAACTTAGGGTTTAGAACGCGCGGGAGGAAAAAAGAAAAAAAAGGAGTGTTTTCTCTCCCGGCCGAACGCTGCCGGCGATCTCGCCGCCGCTTTTCTGGCTCGAGAGAGGATGTTGTTTCTGAATAAGGGCGGGTTTTTCGAGCAAAGGTGCGATCCAGGGATGGAGGACGGGGTGTTGTTTTCGGGTTGGGCAGATCGTTCTATCCCTCTCGAATCAGGGGTGACGGAGGCAATGGTGCCGCGATGTGCTGGTTCTTTCCGGCGGTGGGATCTGGCGCTTCCGACTTAACGATCTGTGCTGTGGAGGTGGAGATCAGAACTCGGCGGGGGAGATTTCTTTTAGGATCTGTTTCGTTCTTGGGTTTGGATCTGGTTGAGGCTTTTAACAGGGTGCCGGGTATGTCTGCAATTTGGCGAGGCAGAGTGGCAGCGTAGGGATGTAGTGAGGCGAGGTTGAGGAGTTGGGACGATGGAGTTCGCCGGTGGCAGGAATGGTTGTCGAATGCACACTCTCTCTATTGGGGGAAAGGTCGTTGGGTCGGGCCTTTGCTTTTGGGTCGT
Organism: Rosa chinensis; assembly: GCF_002994745.2. Classification (NCBI taxonomy): domain Eukaryota; kingdom Viridiplantae; phylum Streptophyta; class Magnoliopsida; order Rosales; family Rosaceae; genus Rosa; species Rosa chinensis. Next base: position 52,176,957 of record NC_037089.1, on the reverse strand, counting down.
GCTGGTGGTGTTTTGGTTTCCAGTTTTTCAGGCTTTATTTGTTTATTTTCAGTTCTGTTTTTGGTTGGTTTTGTGTTAATAAGTCCCTACTTCTCGGAGCTAGGGGTTGGGTTCCTACTCCTTTGAGCTAGGATTAGGTCTAGGTGGTATGTTAGGTATATGGTGTCATTCCCATGGACAATTTGGTTCTATTCTGGTTTACCTTTGTTGTCGAGTCGCTGGCATGCGATCCTTTACATGTGGTCTGGTACTTTTGGACACGGTGTTGAAGAGGACGTTGTCGTTTTTGCGGTTGATTACGAGGTTTTACTGGAACTTTTGGGTAATATGTCTCAAGGTAGCCCTGGACATGGGCGTTTGGCGGTTAGAGTTTGGGCCTTTTGGCCTGATGGTTTCTTTAACTGCGGTTTGGGGTTGTGGTCATGTCCTCCCCAATGTATTGCTTTTGGGTTGAATGAATGAATGATTTTTGGTTCGTCTAAAAAAAAAAATAAATAAATAAATAACAGTTGACTCAACTTTATACATGAATAGGTAATACATACATCGGGAAGTACACTCCAACCTTGTACTTTCCCCAAAATAATACACATACAAATAACAATTATAGTTCACTATTCAGTACCTTCTAAAGCTCTACTCCAAAACAATACACACACACACACATATTTTTGCCAAAAAAAAAAATACACATACAATTATACAAATAACAAGTACAGTTCACTATTCATTATTCAATGAACCTCTTATCTTCTAGTCCACATACAAATTATACTAAAGAGACAATAGGATTGTTTTTCAATACGTTTAAAAAACCAAAGAAGAACCGTCCCTGCCACCACTTGCACCCGTAAAGATTGCAAAAGCCATTGGCAACCAGATTGATGCCTAATAAATATCCAGTGGGTTAGAATTGACCAAAAACAGCCGTGCACTCTCCACCGCCATCGCCCTTTAATCATAGGGGTGGTCTGAGTAAGCCTAAAATGTCGATGCTCGATGTGCAAAAGCCACCTTTGTTCTCTACTAGAAACTGTAGTAGAGCTTTTTCTAGTTGCTTGTTTTCATAAAACAATTTTAACATAAAAAGTTATCTTGATATTAAAAAAAATAAAAATAAATAAATCACGGCAAGTATAATCCCCGAGCTTGGGAATCCAATTCCCTAATGTACTAGGTCATCCCCTTTTCAAATTCATTTCAATACGTACTCGATTTCTAAGAAAATAAGATGTATCAATATTTGCGATAAAAAATAATTAAACTACTTCATGAGTTATTTTTCTCGATAACAACATTAATTTTTTTTTTCAGTTTCTAAATATCAGAAAAATTAGGCCATATACAATGCATGTGATGATTTCTTCATAAGGAAGGTATTCAAAATTCCAACACCCTAACGTCTTTCTTTATTTTTTTCCCAAATTTTCTTATAATCGCCAACAAATCCCGATCATTACTTTTCAAAAAAAAAAAATCGTTGAAAGTTGAATCCCCAACATAAAAGCCAAAACTCCCATAAACGCGCCCGCAGAGCGCGTGCACTGCCGTCTCCTCGACCGTCTCTGTCGCCCACCACCACTCAAATACATATAAAATCGAACAAAAGCTCCCCCATAACCCAAACCAAAAGGAAAACCTAACCCCAAATCCTGGAAACCCCAAACCCTAATTGTATCTCGCTCTGAAACAATCGGATTCAATCAATCTGGTCGATTCATCCGCAATCAGGAATCTTGAGAGAACCCTGAAGGATGTCTGCGGCAGTGTGCGGAAGCAAGAGGTCCTTCTTCGAAGAGCTTCCTCCGTCGCCTCCGTTAACCAAGAGACTCCGCTGCTCTTCTTCTACCTCCCCCGTTCGATTCTCTTCTCCTTATCTCATTGATCAGCTCCGTTCCGTCTTCCCTCACATGGACCCTCAGGTAGTCTCTCTTTTATCATTTGTATAAAACTATGCATACATAGGGTTTCGATTAGGTTTTGTGAAAGGTTTTGGATTCCTATTGTTTGTTTTTGGTATTGAGAGATTGGAATTTTTCGATTTGTGTTGCTTGCCTGTGGTTAATTTCTCGGAAATGATTTGTTATTGTATGTTTCGCGGTAATGCAAGAACTTTCTACTGTGATTGGTCAAGTAGATTGTTCGGGTTTTTTTTTTTCTTTTTCGAATGAAGTATTTTGATCAAATGGATGGATTTAATGAATATTTTCTTGATTTATTGGGAAAAATTGTTAATGATGCTGGCTGTGAAAATTTGATCTTTCAGATTCTTGAGCGAGCATTGGAAGAGTGTGGCAATGATATTGATGCTGCTATCAAGAGACTGCATGAGCTTCACATAGGATATGGGGATGAAAATGCTGTTCCTGCTGCAGAACCGAATGATATTTTACAGAAAGGTATAATGTCTCTATTTTGTGGCTATGTTTGGTTTTTGCTTGCTTAGTAACATACAGGGATATACTTTGTTATTTTTTTTTTTTTCACTTTACCATCATTTGGTACATAATTCTTCATTTGTTAGCTTGGATAGGACTTCAATGATCATTTATGAGGTTTGTGATTCAATTTATGGCTACTTGTGGATACGGATTGGTATAAAAGGTCTGTCATGGTCTGAGTCATGCAACTATACTAAAACACGGTTTCTTGTGGATCCATCTCACAATATGTTTACTAAACTTAACCAGTACTGTCTCCCGTTTTTCTGTCATGTGTTTCGTGGTCTTCAATGAACCGAGTGAGTTTCTTAGTTGCTAATAGTGCACTCATGTTGGTTGTAGCTGAAGAAAGACCTTCTGCCCCCTCCCTTTTTTTATCCTTTTGTAAATCAACCCTGTAAGGTGTTATAGAATGAATTGCTTGTTTGTGATTTTGAACGATTGAATTAGCATTAGGCATGAACAAAAAAAAAACCACCTGAATTAATACATTTTCAATTGGTTGTATGCTTTTCAGCTAGATGTCCCAGTATAGGGATACTCAATATTCATCTTGAGAACACTGTATAGGTGTCTGTCTGTTTGTCTGTGAACATTGTTCTTTATTATTTTTTTTTTCAGACCCTTGTATGTATAATATATAATGTTTCATATTTCTGTGATTTATGGCCAGAAAAAATTGGTATAGGACTAGGCATATCAAATTGTTCTTTGAAACAGTTGCTCATTATCACCTAAATCTTGTATTATCTGATCAAAGTAAATATGCTAGTAACAATAAGGATGTTGTTTTGTCAATTATGTTACTCTTTTATTCTGTTTTCGGGGAATATGCTTCAGGCATAGTTAATGTTGGGATTAGAGTCTTTTCAATAACTCAAATGCCTGCTAATTTGTCAGGGGTATTAAATGATGAGGAAGCTGCAGCTGCTTCTGAGAACCCATCAGCTCCACGCAACTTGCCTGCAGATGGTGCGGAATGGGTTGAATTGTTTGTCAGGGAAATGATGAGTGCCTCTAGTGTAGATGATGCTAGGGGACGTGCTGCAAAAGTGCTAGAGGTTTTAGAGAAATCCATCAGTTCACGTGCTGGTGCGGAGGCAGCCCAAAATTTTCAGAAGGTGAGTCTTATATTTATGGTTCTTGTACATGCCACTTTGGGTTATCTGTTATTCATGGTATTGTTCTCTATCTAGCTTCTGATAAGAAGCAGATGGGTTTTCAGGAAAAAATTTTAAATAACCAATGGTAGACATCTTCGTAGATAGGATGCTAATAGGAGGGATGGCACAAATAATTTTGTAATGGTTATCTTTATTCCAGTACGCTTTTGTGATAATTGTTTTATGATTATCAGGAGAATATGCTACTGAAAGAACAAATCGAAGGACTGATAAGGGACAATTCAGTCCTCAAACGTGCTGTGTCTATCCAGCATGAACGTCAGAAAGAGTATGAGGGCAGAAGCCAAGAATTCCAGCATCTGAAGCAGTTAGTAACTCAATATCAGGAGCAGTTGAGGACACTTGAGGTCAGAATCTGCACTTACTGCTCACAGTTGTTTAATTATCGGTTTGGATGATTTAGTAAAAGATCTGAAAACATACATTTTTCTTGAATGCTTTAAGAAGATATTGCAGAAATTAAGGAGAAAATGTGAGCCAATTGTGCAATTTGTTAGTTTTATTTAGGGTATATTTTCCTCAGCTAGAGGGATGGACATGTCATTAGACTGGGTTGATGAGGGTAATAGATTTTAATCATATTTCACATGAACAATGGAGGTCGCTATCCAGATTGACTGTAAATTTGGCTGAGTACATTGCTTTTGTATGTTGTTTACTTTAGTAATCTTAAATATGTTCTCTTATGAGGGTAATGGATTTTAATCATATTTCACATGAACAATGGAGGTCACTGTCCAGATTGACTGTAAATTTGGCCAAGTACATTGCTTTTGTATGTTGTTTGGTAATCTTAAATATGTTATCTTCTTTGTGTAAGTTGGCATTATTTTTTCTTTTGCTTGCTAACTAGTCTTTTGTTGTTTGTTGGCAGCTCAACAACTATGCCTTGACAATGCATCTGAAGCAGGCACAGCAAGGCAACTCCATGCCTGGACGTTTCCATCCTGATGTCTTTTAATTAAATAAACAAAAATTAAAATGTGCTTTGTTGGTAGAGTCAGCAAGATATGTTCTGTTGTGAGCCCTGTTCACATTGTGTTTGTCGATGCGTCAGCTTTTGTAAATCGAAGCTGCTTTGCTGTGTTTGTGTTTCAGTTCAGGTCAGTCGGGATGTGTCAATCAATTGCGGAAGTGGTTAACTTTATTGTCTGGTTTAATATTGGTGAATTTGTATTTACATATGTCTAGCTTGTAAAATGAGAACAGGGTGCTTATGGAGATGGATATACTTGAGCTACTTCTCTCTGCCGTTGTCACCTTAGAATGCTGTTTGCATTCTTTTGATCCTCGTAGGCTTACAGTGAACAAGCACACATGCTAAAATAATAAAAGTTGTGGTTTTTTTTTGGTCTAATTTGGTTACCGTGTTAGTGTATGACTCCTTTCCTTTATTTCTTTGGTTCAAATGTATGGACAATTTCTGTCATCCTAATCTTAGAATAATCACTTCCCTACAGAAATCCAATTTTGGTTATCTATTCATTCTTCTGTTTGTACTAAACCTAATTTATCATCTATCCAATCATTGTTAATGGCTTGCTTTGAGGATTATATTACTTTTATAATTTATTTTTACAACTCATTTTATTAGTCATCCCGTTAATGATGTTGCAAGTAATGGTGGTCTCGTTTAGTCAATAACGTGGAATGGTTTAATTTTGGCCTTTTGGGTTATGTAATGGAATGGCACCATTATCCAACATGGTGGTGTCCATATCATTCTACATTCTAGACAGTTGATTCCGCACCTAGTCGAGTTTAATTATCTTCGGATTTAGAATCAAGGGTGAAAAAAAAATAGTGAGGCAAATAAAACAAGTCTATTAGTCTCATGATTCTCTATTCTTGGATTAGGGAAAATGATCATTTACCCGATTTCTGCTTAAAAATTGCCCACTTGCTCCACCAACTGTTTTTTAACCTCATTTACTCAAAACACTCTAAGGGATTATTTCCCCTTTACCCAATTAATTCTTTTTTATTAATTTTTGAGACTTTTTTGCCCTCTCCTTCTTTCTCACTTAGAGGGAAAAGTCATCCTCCACCTTGCTGTGCTCCGGTGACCAGCGGCCGGTCCCGGGATCCTGCGACCGGTGACTGGAATCTGGCGACCAGTGACCGGAATCCGGCGACCGGTGACCGGAATCAGGAATCCAGCCACCTGACTGTTAACCGGATTCCGGCTTCTGAATTTACTGCCCCCTAATAATACCCAGTAACCATATTATTGCCCCCCAGTAATCATATTACTGCCCCCCAATACTCATAATATTGCCTCCTAATAATCATATTATTGCCCCCCAGTGAATTGCAAAAAACTCCCAAAACCAAAATGAATACTCTACATGCACAATTGATCAATTTATATGCATATTATTGCCCCCCAATACTCATATTACTGCCTCTCAATAATCTTATTATTGCCCCGCAATAGACTTGTATAACTACTCAATATTCATTCTTCTGCCAAATTTACCAAAAAAAAAAAAAAAAAAACAGAACGACTTCGTCCTCCAAAATCAACAAATTGCTCGACTTCAAATCCAGATGTGGTCTATTGGGGGGCAATAGAAATATTCTTGCCCCCCCCCCAGTAATGTGATTTTTAGTCGTCTATTGCCCCCAATAGACATTTAACTTCTCTCTATTGGCCTCCAATTTACATTCAAAACATTTTTTTTTCTTTTTTTCTTTCCTTCTGCCCCTTATTTTACTTAAAAACAAAAAAACAAATTTGGGCACCCAGAAAAATGATCTGGGCACCCACATCAAAACCGGACGCGCTTCTCGCCTACCAGGTGTTGGAATCCGGCGAGGTAGGCGGACCAAAGCTTCTTTGTCGTCTTCAGGAGTGGATGCTGCTTCTCCAATCGGCACGGCAGACCGGAAACCCCAAATTGCAAAAATCGACCAGAAGGCCGGTCGCAGAATCAACTGTGCTCGTCGCCGTCCGATCTCAACAAAGACCTCGATCTGCAGCATCTGAGGCGTCGCCTTCGGCCTATGCGGCGTCGTCCGGCCTCTGTGGCGTCATCTCCGGCCTAGGCCGCGTCGTCTGACCTCCTGTGGATCGGTGCATGGTGCGGGGGGAGAGAGAGAGGGAGAGAGAGAGAGAGAAGGGAGAAAACGTAGATCGGAGGGATGAGAGAGAGATAGATATGAGTGTAATTTATAAATTAAAACGAGGGCAATACTGTCAAACACTGTTGAATTGGGTAAATGAGGTTAAAAAACTCTTGGTGGAGTAAGTGGATAATTTTTGGGCTAAAATTGGGTAAGTGATCACGGCCCCTCGCCATGACTTTGCCCTAAAACCCTGACCCGGACCCAGACTCGCCATGGGACTATGGGTGCCCCAAGGCCCAAAGGGTGTGAGTCGAAAGAAAAGCCTTAAATTTAAAACGTGGGTGCCTGAAACGGAGTCGCAGCATTGACCACACATCCTTTGCATTCCAAGCTCTGCCACTTCACCACCAGTTCCTACCACTCCCTTCCATCCAAACCCCCAGACCTCTTCCTCAGCTCTCTCTCTCTCTCTCTCTCTCTCTCTCTCTCTCTCTACTAGTCACCAAGCAATGGACGCTACATTAACCGCAACCAAATCCTCCAACTGATTTCCCCACACTCCGATGGCCGCCGCGGCCCTTTCTCTCCTCCCTCCTTCCTCTCCTCACCTCCTCTTCCCGCCGTCGCCGTCGCCGTCTTCGTCTTCATCTTCTTCCTTTGCTCTCTGCGGGTCCCGCAAGAGCTTCGCCTCACTCAATTGTACTACTCGTCCGTGGAACAAGTTGAGTAGGAAACGCCGCGTTGGGACGGTGTTCGCCGCTTCCGGTGATTACTACGCCACTCTCGGGGTTAATAAAGCCGCTACTAGCAAGGAAATCAAAACCGCTTATCGGAGATTGGCTCGCCAGGTACCTACTTCTTCTATTCCACCATTATTGATTTTCACACTACTAAGAATCTTTTAGTGTTTTGGTGAATTAACTCTTGGCATCGAATTTTGATAGAATGGAACTGTTAATATGTAGTTTGAGGCATTTTTCAGCAGCCAAACTTACTGCAAACTCCGCTAGCTCCTTCAGGACTTTAATCAACCTGTGATAACTTATTAGGATGCTATAAGCTTGATATTAGTTACGCTTTGATTCGCTGTGCTTATCCTCAGTTAGTGGTCTACTTTTGTTTTGTGTTAAGAGGGAATTTGAGTGCCATTGTCATTTATCCGAAACGCATGAGGTAGAGGAGCTCTTTGGTGGTTGTGATTATAATTAGTAATTACTAAACCTGTATTCAGTATATTTTTAGTGCAATATTTACAACTGGACTCGTGTATGGTCTGAGTTTCTTTTATGTAATTCTGACCGCTTATGTGTATCATTCTGCTCTCAAGTTCCACCCTGATGTCAACAAGCAACCTGGAGCAACTGAAAAGTTTAAAGAGATCAGTGCTGCATATGAGGTATGCCTAATTCACACCCCCTCCCCCCCTCTTATGTAATCTGTATCAAAGACATTTTGTTGCATCTCAAGACTATGGCGTGAAGTGATGAACTAAATTCTGTAAGATGGGTTTCATTGAAAGTGTATTACTGCATTGTGTTGGGTATACTTGTGGTACTAGTTCTCTTTAATTTTGTTCTACTGACATAAGCTTGGTAAGTGCAGGAAAAAAAAAACATATATAAGTTTGAAATACAGGAAAGAAATTATCAAATTCCAATCAGAAAATTTTCAATATTTTTGTTTTGTAGTTTTATTTTATTTTATTATTATTATTATTTTTAGTTAAGCACTTGTAGGTCTTGTGTTTCACTGTTTGGTTCCTTATTTTGACCATTAGTGTTTCAAATTGTTTTGTAATTTGTTGCCCAACATTTTTTCTTTTTAGATATGGTTCACTGTTTTATATTTTGTACAAAGTTGATCTTTTCTATCATATAAGTAGTTTTGTTTACAGAACTGCAGTGGAAGCATAGGCTGCATAACTTTAAGTAGATTATGAATCATTGAGAAAAATTCTGTTAAGTTTGTGCCTGCAGTGTTGAAAACAGTCCATCTCCTCTCTGTCATTTGTATCTTCATATATGTCATTTTGCCCATCATTTTTTCAAGCTGTTGTTCCATCTCTATCCCTGACATAAACAATTTCTGGGTTTTTCTTCCATATGAATCTTTAAACATGATAAACTCTTTTTGTTTTTCAGTTAGTCTCATACTCTCATTAGATCTGGTGTTAGTTTCCCCCTGCAGTGAATATAATTCTAATATTCTCCCATGAAGTATATTATGTTGTTCATTTCTTCATTTCAAATTTATGATATTGTCTTTTGAATTCTGAAGTACAACACTGTCAGGTGCTATCAGATGATAAGAAGCGGGCTTTATATGATCAATATGGTGAAGCTGGAGTTAAGAGCACGATGAGTGGGGGATCTTCAACCTATACGGTAGTGGACTTGGGTTCAGATTTTGTTTTTTTTGTTTTTTTTTTCTTTCAAATTTCATCTTGTATATTATAGATTTGAAAAGGTGGCAGGTTCTTGATGCATGTGCAAATTTGCATGTCAACGATTTGCCATGCATTATCTATTGGTGGATATGTTCTGAGACAATCTGGCCTCAATTTGATGATTATGTCTTTATCTCAGGATTTAAGCAAGCACAATAACTATACCTTGCACAACACATATATACCTTTTGGTCTTTGCACATGACAGCCCACTTCGCTCCAAGTTCCGTCACGATTAGTGAATCAATTTTTGTTTTTTTCACAATTAGCCTTATTTAATATTTACGGTATATGCTACTTCCTCGGCAACATTTGTACACTATAACAGTATTATTTGAAAAGCCATAGACTATATGCCAGTGTCTGTGCAACATTCTCTATAGAGCAGAATTATTTCAAAAAGTAAGCATTCTCCGTAGAAAAATTGTTTAGAGTATGTATGCTATTTTTGGACAGTTGCTTTGTTTGTGAAATGTGTGCCCAAGTTTACATTTGGGTTGATTTATTGGTTATTGTTCTTGTTATTTTCAGTACTTCTCTTGAAGGGCCTGTAGATTGTGTATATATACTTTTAGCAAATGTTGCTTACCTGTAATCCATGGAAGAGAATGCTCTCTCAGTTTCTATGCTGATTTCCTAGTTTCTCATGGATATGTTAATTTCTCTTAATCTCGAAAAACTACCTCTACTTGTTCTCCAATTGTTAATCCGAGATATCTGATGAATGTTTAATTTAGTTAAATGCAATGTTGTTCTTATTTTTGACAGGGCTTACAGTATTATTATGTGGTACTGGAATAGACCTGTATAAGCAACTATAGAGTTGTAAATGGTTTCCATAGCCAGTTGCTTAATGATGCATATTATATGTTTAAAACTTACACAATTTAGTTTTGTTTTTGTGCAGACTAATCCTTTCGATTTATTTGAGACATTTTTTGGGTCAAGCAATCCTTTCCCTGATATGGATACTCGTTTTGAAACACGTCGTCGCAGTACTGTTACTAAGGGTGAAGATATACGGTGAGTCATAATGTTGCAGACAAGAGTCATTGGTTCTTGATTAACATCATTCATTTTTGCATGAATGATACAGAAATTGTATAATTTGAGTTTAGGTGGCCTTTCTTCTTGACAATGAGATGCTATGGCGATTCTAATTTTAGTTCAAATACAATTGCTGCTATTAAATATTTTTTTTCCTCATTTTTCTAAAATGTCAAACCGCTTGTTAGAAATGAGTCTAAATTGGAAGGGCTCTTTGTGGATACCTGATTAGTGATTTGTTCTCCAGGAAAACATAGGCTGAGTAAAAATTTTATACAGAGCAGTTTGAAATTGATTGATTGCCAGAAAAGATTACTTTAATTTAAATATCTATCAAGTTCTTTATCTTGGGTTGCTTAGGCGGGGTTTGAGTTGTTTGCAATAGTCATAGCACATGATTTTTGAAGTCCTTCATTTAACCTGTTTGATAACCTCCAGGATGCCTTGTGAATATGACAACAGATTGATAAAGAATATTAGCGCCTCACTGCTACTTGTTCTTTTCACTACCTTTCTGTGTCTTAGAAATGCCTTTCTTCTCCTATTGTTCAGTAATTGTTGTGATACAAAATGAATATACCATGGACGACTTCTTAGTTGACTCCTGATCCGCGTATGTTCAGTTATGACATCACTTTAGAATTTTCTGAGGCTATATTTGGAGTGGAAAAAGAATTTGAACTTTCCCATCTGGAAACATGTGAAGTTTGCGCTGGGAGTGGGGCAAAAGTAGGCTCCAAAAGGAGGATATGTTCTACTTGTGGTGGGAGGGGTCAAGTTATGAGAACAGAGCAGACACCTTTTGGCTTGTTTTCTCAGGTAACTTTGGGTTTCTGGTTTCTCTGTCGGTGTTGATTTTTATTTTTATTGTTTCTTTCGTTTGAGAAGTACATTTACATATATTCTGAAAAATGAAAAAGTAAGTACTGTTGGCTAACGATCAAATTCTAAAGAAAACTTTGGACTGTTTGGGTTTGATTTTTGGAGACTCAAAACTGCTTTAAAATTAATAAAAATAAATATTTATAAATAAAATAATTGAGGAAAAAAAAAAAGTGACTTGGGTGACTTTTAGAACCACTTAAAAAGTGTTTTGAGCTTCCTGTTAGAAAAACGTTCTTGCAAAATTTAACAAGCGCCTTTAGGCCTTTCAAAAGCATACCCAAACAGACCCGAACATGTAATGAGACAAGTGCATATGGTATAGTTTCCACATTCTATTTCCCGGTCTTTTAGCTGGTTTATTTCCTGTGGTTTAGAAATGTGTCCGGTGTCAAACTGAACTCACCTTAACAGTATCTCAATTGTTGATACTCTTGGAGTGCTTTCAATATCTTTTGGTTATTCAATTATAAAGTTGACATATAATCTTCTCATATTCTTTGGTGAGGAAGTCGATATTTTTTTGGTTGATTTAGACTAACATTTTCTTCAATCAGCACTGGGATATCAATCCTTGAAATGTAAAGTGCAAATTTCTGAGGAAGATATGAAAGTACAATACCAGCTGTTAGTTGTACGAGGCCTTTAACCTTTTGTGTCCTTTTTTTGTCTGTATCTTGTTGGGATCAATTTATATGTATGTCCAAGGAATCAGTAGGAGAAACAGTAGAAGTGGTTTAAAGCATTTGCCGTACGTCAAATTCTTCCTGATGTATAATGGCATAGGTTATGGTTGCCAATGTACTGTCACCAAGTCAATCATGGAATTGTATTTTATGCTAGAGCTTTGTTTTCCTAAGATCGTTGTAGTCTTTTGTTGGGTGGTTGGCATGGTCAGGGTCTTTAAAATGCTGATGCTAAATCAACGAACGTTATGTAAGACAATTAATTTTGACCCAAAATAAAATGTAATGGTTGTGCAACAAAGTCATAAACTATAATTTGTTCTTATATTTTCTCAGGCATGCAACGCAATCAAAATTGGATAAGGGTTTTACAACCTGACATGACATGAGAAGGCACAAATGGTTGCCTTAGATGGCGCCAAGTGGATAAGAAGAATTTACATGTAAATACATGAATGTGGAATAATCACTTAGGGTGCTGTCTGGGAAGGCTAAACATAAAATGATTTAAGTAGTGAGAAATGACATAATGGCCAATCATTACTCTAGGTGGAGCTGATTTGCTAATTGATTCCTATTTGTTCATGAATGCTATGCTGCTTTTGTACATTTTCCAAGTATTTACGGCTAAGGGCTACTTTGAAGTTTATATTGCAACCATATAGATGAGGCCGGTACCCTTTTCCTTTGCCTTAGGGACTTATTCACTCTGTGTAGATTAAAAAACACGATACCTAAATTACTGGTACCTCATCTTCTGGGCAAAAATAATTGGATGGTGGTTTTACGTTGTCTTTCTGTTCATGTTAGGTTTCTGCATGTCCGAAATGTGGTGGAGATGGTGAAGTTATTTCTGAATACTGTCGGAATTGCTCTGGAGAAGGACGTGTTCGTGTTAAGAAAAGTATCAAAGTGAAAGTTCCTCCTGGTGTTAGCAGGGGAAGCATTCTCAGAGTTGCTGGAGAGGGAGATGCTGGACCGAGAGGGTAGGTGTTCGAATTTCGCTGATGTTTGGATAAATCATTGAACAAAATTCCATGTCACTGGATTCTTTTGTCTAAGCTATGATATTTCCATTATAGACTACATGTTCTCGTGATATCTAACTATCTAAGGCTCTGTAGTAATTACCAGGCTTTGAAACAAATGCTGATATCTATTTTTCTTTTCCCCCAAGTGAATATGTTTCTTCTCTCCCCGACAGATTCTCATCAGTATTGATATATCTTAGATGTATCTGTCACTATATTCTTAGGTTTGAGTGCCGATATGTCTAATCATATCCAATATTTTAAACTTTGGTATTTACAATTGGACATCCCTTTACATGGAATTCTTTGGTTCCATGAATATGGAATTATGGATTAACTTCTTATTGTTTCGTTGAGTGAATATTACATCAACTTCTTATTCTATGGCTGTGCAAATATTAGAGGAACTTCAATCAACTACATAGTTTATAAACTCATCATTCATCCAAAAGACAAACTACATTGGAGCGGAAAAATTTGACGATTGCATCTAGGTGGCAAATTTGTTTTGTTATTAAAGTTGCCTTACTCAAATTTGTTATGTTATTAAGTTACCTTATTCACGTATTGTCATGTTGAATATGCACAGTCAAGACAATTTAAGTCTTGTGTGGCCCAATTCATAGTGCAGCAGATTTTCATACCCTTACGAATTTCAGCATCCAGGATTTCATGTTGCTCGTAATTTTGTTTTCAATCCTCAGATGGAATAGTTAGTACTTTTTTTTTGAGAGAATATCATTCTGTTGTATAATTTCAGTGTTTATGCCACATATAATGGTTCATGGTTTAGAATCACTTGTTGATTTTGTTATTCCATCAGGGGCCCTCCTGGAGATCTTTATGTATATCTTGATGTTGAAGAAATAGAAGGAATTCGAAGAGATGGCATAAATCTCTCTTCAACAGTATCTATAAGCTATCTGGACGCCATATTGGGAACTGTTGTTCAGGTGAAGTTTTCATTGGATTATTTCATGCTCCCATTTTATTTTTGAGATTTTTATCCATCATTAAAATGATTTTTTTTCTGTTTTTCTTTTTTTCTGTTGAATAGTTTAAAATTATCTTATCAACAATTTGTTGGTAACCTTGTTCATGATGCTTACTGCTCAAATAAAGTGATTACTCCTTTCACTATTTTTGCACGTGTTGATTTTGCTTCTACCCTTTTAAGACCAAATAGTTTATCATATCTGTCTGAGCTTTCAGAAGGTGAAATTATTTTTCTGGACCAACTTGACTATGGATCTGTTGTAGTACTTACCATGTTTATTTTGGTCCCTTTTTTTAACCCCTCTTCCTCACTTGTATATTTAGCATGACCAATTGATGGAGGTTCTGGCATGTAAACAGGTTAAAACAGTGGAAGGATTAACAACACTACAAATTCCACCAGGCACCCAACCAGGTGACATTTTAGTCCTGACCAAAAAAGGAGTACCAAAGCTGAACAAGCCATCAATTCGTGGTGACCATGTGTTTACAATTAAAGTAGCCATACCAAATCGTACCAGGTATGTCATATTGTATATGGTAGCTGACATTGTCACTTCTTCATTTACCTTCCCCTGTTCATTTCTCAGTTCAGTTCACTGTAAGTCTATTACGTATGTCAAGTATATTTTTGGCGTATGCTCTGTAGAGCCATGTAAGCTGTGCAAGCGTTAGAACATCCTTATGAAAGTAAAAGACACTAACATGCTTGAAAGATAAATTTCAATTAAACAGCACTACTTTGTTGAGACTTGGAAACATGCAGAATATATGGCAGTAGCTTCCAAAGACACTGCGATACTTAAACCTTGAAAAAAAAAAAGAAAAAAAAAAGGACAATCAAAGACAGAATAAAACTGTTGAAAGGCTGGGGTGTCTGCTCACCTGCATACTTGGTCGTGCTGTGCAGAAAATTACAAATAAGTACTCAGAGAGGGAGAGGGGGGGGAGTAGAGGGTGGAGAGAGATGTAGGTTTTTAATGCTGTAAGCTGTAAACAATGGACATTATTATTGGAATTTAACCGCACAGATTTTCTTTTCGTTTAGTGTCAAGGAACGTGAATTGCTTGAAGAACTTGCTTTACTCAGTAATACTACCGCCAGCCGATCACGTACTCGACCCAAGTCCCAGCCAGTTGGTATGTGCTCACTTTTATCATTCGAGGATGTGCTCTCTGTTTGTGCATATCTGTGCACACTCATCTTGAGAGATCTTCAAGTCCCTTGGTGGACATATTTGAATTTTGAAACTGAGGGTGAATGGATATTGACGATATGCATGTCAGAACTTTTCTTTCAGATTAGGTGTATGGCTTTATCTGACTTGAATTTGTCCATTCATTCTGCAGCAAATACCCAAACTGATGTGGGAACAGTTGCAGATGAAACAGTGGAAGAAGATGATCAAAGTGACCCATGGAAGAAGTTAAAAGACTTTGCGGGGTAAGACTCCTCCCTCACTCACTCACTCATCTGTCATATACTCCTAATTTAGTCATCAATTACCGAGTGTAAATTGTAAATCTATTCCAAGGGAGAAAATCCATTGCATACCAATTTCCTGGAGCTATTATGTTAAAAATCTAGGATATACATACACATGCATAGGCTATAGCCTTTGATTGACACGAGATCTTGTCAGTTTTGATGGTATTTTGTTTTCATGTACGGTATTATGTCCATTGGATGCATATTTCTGTATCATTTTTGCTTTTATCTTCGCTATTCAATGTATTCACTATGTGCACTGCAGTTGACCCGTAAAGTTTTTGGAATTTTCAGGTCTGTTGCAAATGGTGCTTTAAAATGGCTGAGAGACAACCTCTAGTCCGGTTTCTGTCAACTAAAATATTGGCACTAGATATATTTCTTCCTGCCAGGTTCCCTTCTATGAGTGGTCTTGAATGAGCCTTGCAGTCAACACTCCTATGTCTTACAAAGTACAAACTGGATAACAAGTAGTTAGGTATTATTTTATTTCTTGATAACATTTTTACCAAATTAATGATGAACAATCGCATGCCGCATGCATTTAGCAATTTGTATCACCTACAAAACTAGTGGAGTTCAAGGGTAAACTTGTTATCTTTACGGAAATCCTTGTGATGCGATTGGGTTTTTTTTTTTTTTTTTTTTTTTCATGTACTACCTTAGGTTTTAGAAAGTTATTCTAGAGTTATTGAACCATTGAGATTCGGGGGATTGGTTTGATACCAAACAGAAATGAAACAGACAGGGAGAAATGAAATGTGAGGCATAAAATGAAAACGGAATAAGTAAAGAATAATCTATTCCTTCAGAAATAAAACCGGAACAATTGAACAAGAAGTTAAATGAAAGAGAGGAGCAAGGAATCATGTTCAAAAAAGAGAAGAGCAAGGAATAACTTTAACTGTTCACTGCCGTGAGTAAGTGGTGGTGCTAGCATTGCCGAAGCATTCTTCGGCCTCATCACTATAAAGATGTTTGGGGGAGAATAACTATAACACCACAAGCCCATAGTTTGTTTCCTTTCCAGATTGTACCATTCTCGTTTTATAAAATTTCTCCGATATCATCAAATATCATCGATATGTAAGATATTTAGAATCCATAAAATGAAGAAATATCTGTAAAATCTGACGAAAGAAACAAAAAAATAAAAAAGTTACCTTAGTTATTCATATAGAAATATACATTATGGAATATGAAGGTTATGTGAGGATATAAAATTTTAAGAACAGATTCTAGTCAGCAAATGACCTAATAAAGAAGCAGCGCAACCTGTTTGGGAAAAATGCCTCGAGGTGAAACCTCTCAAAGCAGATTTAGGTGAGGCCAAGTCCCCTTTGGGTGAGGAGAAATCCCCTCAAAGAGAATTTAGGTGAGAAGTAATTCCCTTAAGGTGAATCTGTGTGAGGCGAATATGGATAAGGAGTAATTTCCTCAAAGCGAAACTGAATGAGGATAAATCTTCTTAAGACGAATCTGAGTGAGGAGTAATCCCCTCGAGGAAAATATGGGTGAGAAGTAATCCCCTAAAAAAGAATCCGAGTGAGGAGAAATCCCCTCAAGACAAATCTAACAATTATTATCTGGAATTCGTACAATAGTCCACAGTCGACATATTCAAAGAGATCTATGACTAATTGACTATCATGTTCATCACTACAATTCGTACTATATAGGTCATATGTTATATGTTTTAGGGGTTGTGACCACTTACCCCATTTTAGCCCAAAAATTGCCCACTTACTCCACCAAGAGTTTGTTGACCTCATTTACCCAATCTAACCTATAGTGACAGTTTTGCCCCCTATTAAACTCTATCATCTCAGACTCTCTCTCTGCCGCGCCCCACCTCCGGCTTCGCTCTCTCTCTCTCTCTCTCTCTATCTCTCTGTGCCATGGTTACTCCGGTAGCTTCGGGCCACCACCTCCATCAAGTCTCCACCGCCATCAGAGAAGATAGGAGCACTGCATCCGGATTCGACCTCAACCTCCGAGCGCCGCCGTCACCCGAACCATACTCTCTCCCCCCCCAAACTCTCTCTCTCTCTGCCATGGCTGCTCCGGCGCTCCACCTTCTGATTCGGGCCAACAACTCAATCGATCCGGCGGATTCTGGGCCATCTAGTCTCTGTTTCTCGATCCGGATCTTGGCCGGGTCTTAACTGGGGAACCCAAGGCGACGAAGACGTACGGTGGTTGAGGTTGAGGTCGGTGGTCCGGTCCCATCAACCTTGTTTCGCCAACTCTTCCCATCTTGACGAAGACGATGACGATCCGACCAATCCTGCACCGGCCTCACACTCGGTGAACCCCGTGAATGAGGAAGGAATTGCAATGTAACTGTGGGGTTTGTTTGATGGTCTACTGGGGGGCAGTAGACACATTATTGGCCCCCAGTAGACTTTGATATGAGGGACAGGGATCACTATAATGTGGTGTTTTGATAAGTTACCTGTTGTTTTCTGTGTATTAAAGTCAAATTATCTGTGAATCCTACAAAAAGGTGCATTTTTGGTGGCCTATTGGGGGGCAGTAGAAACATTGGACTTTGTATTGGGGGGCAATAATATGATTACTGGGGGGCAGTAATATGATTATAAATTGATCTATTGTTCCTGTAGTGTATTCATTTTGGTTTTGGGAGTTCATACAATTCACTGGACGGCAATAATATGATTTTTGGGAGGCAATAATATGATTACTGGGGGGCAGTAATATGATTACTGGGGGGCAATAATAGCCGGATTTCGGATTCCAGTCATCTGTCGCCGGATTTCGGTTACCGGTTTCCTGAATCCGGTCACCGGTCGCCGGAATCCGGTCACCGTTCGCCGGAGTCCCGTCACCGGAGACCGCGTCGGCCACTGGTCACCGGAGCACAGCAAGATGGAAGATGACTTCTCTCTCTAAGTGAGAAAGAAGGAGAGGGCAAAAAAGTCTCAAAAAAAAAGAAAAAAGAATTAATTGGGTAAAGGGGAAATAATCCCTTAGAGTGTTTTGGGTAAATGGGGTTAAAAAACAGTTGGTGGAGCAAGTGGGCAATTTTTAGCCTAAAATCGGGTAAATGATCATTTTCCCTATGTTTTAGTCTAATTATTATATTTTTGTAGATTAGCGAGCAACTTTTCAACTACCTAAAGTCTCTTTTTAAAAGTAGATGAAGTTGACATTCATATATATTTATATGTAAATTCAATAAATTAACTATTTTAAAAATTTATTTTATAAAATATTTCAGATATATCCATCGTATTTTTGATATATATTTTTTAATTTCAATAAATATGTAAAAATTAATATTTTTATCCTTAATTTTAGTGGCAATAAGAGTTATGACCTCTTGTGGTTTGTGATGGCTTCCACGGGAAAGCTAGATCAATATTTTGTGGTGGATGAGAATATATCTTTTGTGAGTCATGCCCTGTAGCTATTAACTTTGATTCCATACATGTAGCTATTAACTTTTATTCCATACATTCAACAAACAATTCCGTCAAATCTTCTATCCGCTTCTGATTCTGAGCACTTACAATTGGTACGTATACATGATTTAGCGGTCACGTCAATTTAGTGGTCACATCAATGTTCATAAGCTCAATTCATTCAGTAATTGAGCAATTGAATTGGTATACACTCGATGACCCATTCATCAATCCATAAATTATGCATCATTTATTGATTTTAATTGGATGAAGGGCATTGTGGAAAAATTTAGAGAGATGCAGATAACATGTTGATTATTTGTAATAGTAAATTTGAGGTCTATTATTAAGTAAAGGAGTCTATTACATTTGAGGTCTATTATTAAAGGAGTTTTAAATGTCAATTTTAAAGATATGAATAGAAACTCTCAAATTAATATTATAAATTTTTTTTTCTTTAAAAGAGGATCAAAGAGTTTCACTTCTTCCCCCATGGTGACTCGAACCCATGACTTCGTACATAGATAGTGAGTGCTCTAACCATTGAGCTAACACCACTTCGTCTAATATTATAATCCTTAATTAATAAGGATGGTTGAAACTTTGTCACCTAATGTCACTGATTAAATTTGACATAAATAAGTACATAGGTGAATTTAAATATAACTTGACCTATAATAAGTTTTGTGGAATATCTCCGGGTATGTTGAAATGGTTAGTTGACGAATTATATGTTATAAAACAAGTCTACAGACAATATCTGTGGCGATGACATTGACAACAATGAAGCAATATTCAAGAAAGGGTGTGTGAATTTGTGCTCCAAAATGGATGACTGATGTCATTAAATAATTTCAGAGGGCTTAGGTTTGACGAGTGCAGTTTAAGTGAATTTGTGCCTCTTTTAGGAAACTTAATGACTTTTAAATCACTACAATTATTTTTTTACATTAAATATGAAAGGTTGGTAGGAGTTGAGTTTCTAATTATCAAGAATAAAATCTTTAGTCCAGAATTAATTGTCTGTTTAATCAAGGTCATAGGTAACAATATCTTACTGTATTTAATATGTGTTGGTATACTAAATGTGGTTGAATTTTTGTTTAATCAAGGCCTGACCAATAATGCATTCTTGTCATTGATCGAACCTGACCAATAATGCATTCTATCCAACATGACTCTGTCGTTTCCTTTCCAACCGTCTTTTTTGCTCTGCAGATTTTATTTCAAATATTTAGCAAGATGACGATTACGAAAGCAAGAGAAATGAACGATTTCATTTTACTGGAATTAAATTTGATAAAGAAAACAAAAAAGTTGAAAAGGAAAGTCTATGATATAAAGTTGAAAAGGCTTAGTTTGGCATTGCTTCCTAGGGTGCTTTTGGAGCTGCTTCTGTTTTTGGACCAAGAGCATGGTGTTTGGTAAAATATCTGAAAGCTGTTTTTGGTTGAAATGACTTCTCCGTAAAGCCGAATTTGGGAAGCTACAATTTGTAGCTTTGAGAAGCTGCTTTGGGAAAACACGGAGGAGCTACAGTGCAATGTTTAATGAAATTTGACTTCATGCCAATTATGTCCTCCTCCTTTTCTGATAATTACATCGAAACAACAGAACCCTATCTTTTCTCCATCTCTTTGCCGTCATTTTCATTATCACTCCACATCTCTTCATCTCCTCCTTCCTCTTCTTCAATTCGTGGATTCTCGCCGGCCTCACCTCCTTCAATTCGTGAGTTTCATCTCTTTGCCGTCATTATCGTTATTATTCCACATCTCCTCCTTCCTCTTCTTCAATTCGTGGATTCTCTCTACAATTTGGGTATTCTGGGTTATGCTTCTTCTCTAAAGATAATCTATCAAACAGAACTCTATTCCTCTGATTCCTCCATAGCTGCACAAAAAGGAGTAAGGTATGTGAGCTTCACTCAGTCAGATCTCCATATCCCAAAGTTTGCTTGACTGCTTCTCTTTACTTTTTATTTCGAGAAATTGATGAGATTTCATTGAATTGTTATATAGGAGAATTCTTGTACATCTCAACATTGGATAATTCGATCCTCATCGAACTTCTCCTCCTTCTCTCTCTGCTATCACTAAAAGGTTCAATCTTGCTCTCTAAGCTCTTTCAGATTCAGTCTTTTTTTTTTATTCGTACCCATGTAATTGGTATTCTTCTGTGAGTTTGGTTTGTGCTTTTAAGATAGATTGAAGCTTGTGTCTTGCTTAATTTGGGATACAAAGCTGAAAGTTTTAATTTTTGTGAAGTATAATTGTCCTGCTTAAGATAGAGATTGGAATGAGGAGAAATTTAATTTTGGTGGATGAACTTTGTTATTCTTATTGTTGATTCTACCTGAATTATCAGGTGGGTTTGATTTGGTTTACTTAACTATGAATAATGGCTATTGGGATGTGAAGCTTTGACAGTTGAAGCTTTCTGGGTTTCTTAAAAAATGGTGGGGAAGATACTTTTCTACTTCTTGTTTGTCATGTGTGTATGTCATGATATCACATTAGTTAACGTTCTGATTGAAAATCTTCCTGGGTATACATCTATTACTTAACTCCATATGTGAGTAGACGAGGAGGTATGTGGGGATTAATCTCAGTGACAACAACGTGGAGAGGTATGCTTATAGGTCTGAGTAGGCCCAAAGGGCTGAAACAATTAGATTTAAGAATTTGAGTTTGCCAATAGATACATATTTCGTTTTGTGATTTGTTTTTGGATTTATTTCTGGGTTTCTCTTTGGTTCTTGTAGATGTAGTTGAGGCGAGAGTACTGTTAGAAACCATTGTCAATTGAGTTTTGAACTTGATTATTTTGTCTTATAGCTTTTTTGCAAAAGAGATACATGATTAATCGGATGGAATTCCAAACAAGAAGCAAGATCTTGTGTATGAATGCGGATGAATGATTAGGAATGCACATTATTAAAAGATTCGGAAGTTTAGGACTTGACGTGTGGGAATGTAAGCTTCAGGTTTGAAAGATCAATCGGGGACATACATGTTACAGGTTTGGTGGTGTACATTCATGTTCTTCATGGAACATATTCGTGAGTGTTTTGAGTAATAAATGGTTTGTCTTTTCCAATATTAGCTCGTAACGGTGAATTGATGCAGTTTTAGGCTTATTCAATGAGTAATTAGGATTACTAATAACCAATTAGCCACTGAGCTAGCTGGGCACAATACGAAGTTTAATAACTAGCCTTAACTTGTAACCCGTCTATAATTGTAGCCAAGTAAGCTATAGAAGATTGCTTCTTGTTAGCTTATACAAGACTTTAAACTGAGGCTTCAAATCTTTCCTAATGTTGTTAGCTCGTGGACCTAATGCAGCATCTGTTAATGGCATATTATATGCAGCATCTGTTAATGGCATATTATATGCAGCATCTGTGTGTGATTTTGGAGTTGTTATGCTCGAATTGTTATAACCAGTTATTGACACCAATCGGCCAACCAGGGAACAGGATCTAGTTGAATGGGCCAAACCATACCTTGCCAGCAAATACCTCACAGGTACTTCCCGCTATGCAAGTGTTAACACTCATCTTGGAATTGGTAAATATTATTTGTCATGATACATTACTATCTAATGCTAGGTGCGCTTACATACCTATAGCTGACATATCTGACTTTCTATGTTCATTGTGTTTAATTGCACTTACAGAACAAAGCATAAGGGATGATTTGGAATCACTTGGTTATGTGGTTATGTATTTCCTAAGAGGAAGGTAAAACTTTCCAGGTAATACAAGTTGATTGGTCTTGTATCAAACTTTCTAGGTAATACAAGTTCATTGGCTTGAAAACATATGAAAAACTTCTTTATATGAGAAGAAATTTGTTGATATCCACTTATTCTTATCTGGGACAAGTGGCCCTCTACTTGGATTTATGCTTTTTTCTTTATGTCATGTTTGTGCTTTCAATGAACTTCAAATTTGTTAACCATAATCTAATGCCAGGTGATGACAAACCAAGAAGTTGTGGATGCCATAAAAAATATAAAGGATTCTCGGGCAGCAGCAAAGCACCTTACTGAAGAGCCAGTCAATAAGAAGAGCTCGGACGATATTTCCTGTGTAGTTGTAAGATTTCGGTGAATGTATAATTTCTGTCTGGCATGTTTGTTGTCTGATTGTACCTCGTTTAACAATGTCTCAGATATGTTTTTATAAAACACCTATGGAATTGAAGTGTGCTTCATCAGTGTGGTATTCCCTTACATGTTGTACACTGACAATCAAGAGGTTTTTATTTTGCAATAGTTTGCCCAAACTTAACCATAAAAACTGATGTCCACTAAGAGGAATACATCAATTCCAAAATGAAAATTGATGTCCCATTAACTACAGAAGATTGAATTACAATGTTGGAATCGATGTGCCACAAACTAGTGCACATCGTGTTTTAGATAGAGATCGATGTCCAGTATAAGTATTGTCATCGATGAAGAAAAGAAAACCGATCGATGTTATGAAAACCTACGAACATCGTAGTGGAAATTACATAAGTGAAGAGACTAGTGAAGATATGGAGGATAATGAACATGATGGAGATGGTCTGGGAAGATAAGAAATGGAGGTGTTAAGAAATACAATTGCACAAAGTCTAATGAATGCTTCTACTAGTTCCATTTAGTTGCAAATTTCAAGCGATTTTAATTTATTTTGTGTAATGGTTCCCGTTGAACTATGGTCGGGAAATTAATCCAAATATTCTATACTTGTTTTGTGTAATAGTAAAACGTAATATGCATATTGAAGGGTTTAATTTATTCGGTCCAACCAAGGGTAGAAGAATAATATATGAGAAATTTTTTCATTTGGTATGGTTACATAATCAAAAAACAGAATTATGTATTTTAGTAGCATATCTTACTATGTATGCCCATTTTGGTAATTATACACAGCCAAACCACTTTTGCCTTGCAACTTACCAAACATCTAGAAATTGCTTTTCGTTCTCACAACACTTTTCAAAACAGTTTACCAAACACCTCAGCTGCTTCTTCTCACAGCAAGTTCGGAAGTGTTTCCTCTCACAGCAAGTTCGAAAATGCTTCCTCTCACAGCACAGCAATCCCAAACTAAGCCAAAGTAAAGTCTTGCCCCTTCGGCCCCCTCATCACGTGGATGTCAGTGGAGCTTATCACCTATGTACAAAGTCAAGTCTGGCGGCAGCATAGGCCCATCACAACATGTGGATGTCGCCCATCACAACATGTGGATGTCGGTGGACCT
The DNA here is from genome assembly GCF_002994745.2 of Rosa chinensis. NCBI lineage: Eukaryota > Viridiplantae > Streptophyta > Magnoliopsida > Rosales > Rosaceae > Rosa > Rosa chinensis. The sequence continues at coordinate 52,153,004 of NC_037089.1, read as the reverse complement.
TATCACCTATGTACAAAGTCAAGTCTGGCGGCCGCATAGGCCCATAATCAACATCTAATGGTATCATGGTATGTACATATATGTATTGACACACCTTATTCTTAGCTACTTTGATCGGTCTCCCCTTCTTTCCACTACAAGTTGATCAATTTCTGATGGCTGAAGCACTCATTTTGGCTGAAGCACTCATTTCCGTTCTCCTAGAACAGTTGGCTTCAATCACCATTCAACAGGTACAACAACAAGTGAAATTGGTAGTTGATGTTAAGAAAGAAGTTGCAAATCTCACCCACAATTTCCAAGCTATAGAAGTCGTGCTCAAAGATGCAGAGGAGAGGCAAGTGAAGGAGGCTACCGTTAAGCTATGGCTGGATGATTTAAAGGACGTGTCCAACGAGATGGAGGACGTGTTGGATGATTGGAACACTGAAATTCTGAGGCTACAAATTGAGAAACAAGAGAAAGAAGCTGGAAATGCTCTTGATACGACTAAGAAGAAGGTATGTCTATGCATCCCTACTGCTTCCTTTTGTTATGGCCAAGTTGGTCGAGTTATTTTTCGTCACGGCATTGCTATAAAGATTAAAGATCTCAATGAAAAGTTAGCAACAATTGCTAGGAGGAGGCAAGATTTTAACTTTCAGTACACGAAAAGTGCTACTGAACATATTGAGCGACAAAAGACTACTTCTTTTGTTGATCAAACATTTGGTCGGGTAGATGAAAAGGAATTATTGGTGCGCAAGTTGTTGAGTGAGAGTAATCCTAAAGGGCAGAGCCCCCTTGTCATCCCTATTGTAGGGATGGGCGGAATCGGTAAAACAACCCTTTCCCAACTGGCATATAATGATAAAAGAGTCCAGGAAAATTTCAAAGATAGAATATGGGTTTGTGTCTCAGACCCATTTGATGAGCTCAACATAGCCAAAACCATCCTTGCACGCCTCGGTGGAAATGTCAATTCCATTTCGAGTGACCTAGACGCTTTCTTCGAATGTCTGCAGAAGTCTATTGAGGGGAAAAAGTTTCTCCTCGTCTTAGATGATGTGTGGAACCAAGACTATATGAAGTGGGCAAACTTGAAGCTACATTTACAGCAGAAAGATGCTGTAGGTAGTAAAATAATTGTCACTACACGAAAAGAAGAAGTAGCTAGGATGATGGGAGCACCCGATAACACTATCAATTTGAAGGTGTTGAGTGATGAAAATTGTTGGTCATTGTTTGCTGGAATTGCCTTTGCCAATAGTAACCAAGATGAGTGTCGAAATTTAGAACCTATTGGTAGGGACATTGTAAACAAGTGCAAAGGGTTCCCTCTTATTGCTAAGACTTTAGGTGGCCTCATGCTTTGTAAGAAAACAAAGAGAGAATGGCAAGATGTTTTGAGTAGTAAGATATGGGAGTTAGACATAGTGGAGCAACAAGTTTTCCAACCGCTATTACTAAATTTTTATGATTTAACTCCAATGATCAAGCGTTGTCTCTTATATTGTGTTATTTTTCCAAAGGACAGTATAATTAACAAAGAAGTTTTGATTAAGTTGTGGATGTCGCAAGGTTTTCTTGGTTCAGTTGGGAACAAAGAAAAGACAATGATAGACATTGGAGAATCATATTTCAATAACTTAGTAATGCGATCTTTCTTCCAGAATTTCAAGAAAGATAAATTTGGAGATATTAAACAGTGCCAAATGCATGATATTGTGCATGACTTTCTCCAATTTTTAACCAAGAATGAATACTTAATTGTGGAGGGCAAAGGTGGTGAGGCGAGAGTAAAATTGCCCAATAAGCTCCGTCATTTGACCATAATGTTTACAATCTATCCTTCTCCCTTTTCTATTGACCACTGCCAACGTCTGCGGACCATTACAACATTTAATTGTGCAATTTCAAGTCTCAGCCGAGAGTGGATTTTACAATTAAAATGCGTGAGGACGTTGAATTTGAGTCACAACTTAATCAGCGAAGTTCCGGACGAGGTTGGCGTGTTGGTGCACTTGAGGTATTTGGATTTATCCGAAAACAAGTGGCTGCAGAAATTACCTGATAGTTTGGGTAATTTAGTCAATTTGCAAACCTTGCGAGTTGGTTTTACTGATGTTGAAAAGTTACCCGAGGCCATGGGAAAGATGATCAGCTTGCAGCATCTTGATGCTAAGAATTGTAAGAGGCTGAAGAAATTACCTGATAGTTTGTGTAATTTAGTCAACAGCTGAAGGTTTTCACCGAATTGAAATAGTGGAACAGCAGAAATGATCCAAAAGTCTCATTTGATTTCACGTTCAAGATTTTTGTGTCATGCTAACCTCTGTATAGTATGGCATATTGAAGACTTTGTGCAACTCTGTTTAATGTAGTGGGGATATTCATATTATCATCCAGTCATATCATTCTCCATGATATCATCATTCCTCTTCTTCATCGTCACTTCTATTTTTCGTAATAATGCTCCAACTCCTGAAGAGGTATATTTGACATCTGTTCTATCCTCCTCTTGAAGTTATATATGCTTAATACTTCTGTAATATTCTGTTTTCGATGAGTGGTCTGAGTAGTTGCTAAGTGCTTGAATGAGTTTGCTTCACTTAATTTTATATAAGGGCCTAGGTCTGCTAAGCTATATTTCCTACTCACTATTACATTTAGGGCAATTGTGAAAGCATACTGAATTTCTGTTTTGGCATACATATTAAGGACAACTCAGAAGAGGAGAGCTGATCCTCGAAGAAATACTGAATACCTACTACCATATCCAAACCTCGAATTCGAAAATACAATGCCACCAAATTGATGCCCCATTGTCTCTGAATAATTCCAAAAGGCTTGAGGTCTCATGTTGGGGGTATATGTAAAGTCTTGCCTCTTTTGGTTTTGGGGAACATGGCGTTGTCCTTTGACTCGGTGCAATATTTGAAGATGTCTGTTGTGAAACAGGTGGGATTTGAGTTACTGATAATGGAATCATCATCATCTTCATCTCATCCTCAACTTTTTTTTTTTTCAAATTTGAAACAATATAGCTTTGTCATTTGCAGGAGTGGGAAGAGTGGAAAGGAATGGCAGCTGGGTCTGGGTGGAGCGGAGAGGTTGATTGTCAAATTAAAGACACCTCTGCGAAATTTGAGGATTATATGTTGCCCAATTCTTAGGCAAAGTTGCTGAAAAAGAGGAAACAAGGAGTGGCTCAACATTTCTCACATCCCAAACATCCAAATTGATAATGAGTTTGTACAGAGAGATGGAGTTTGGATCCTACAAGAAGCTGGCGAAACTGCCCTTAAGTACTTCATCATCAACTCATACATCTTGATCTTCTTTCTGGTAAGTAATTAAGTTATATATATTATTTTCAAAATTTAACGATTTATTTCAATTTCTTTATTTTTATTTTTATTTTTATTCAGTAGTACTTGCTACATACATGTTTGAATAGTACTTGCTACATGTTTGCTGGTTAGAAGAGGCACAAACTGTTTAATTCACTTTTTTACTTTGTAATCATGGTAGTACTGCATATGCTAATTTATTTAATTTGCGTCATGAACATATAAATTTAGACAGTTTGATAAGAATACATGATCATAAATAAAAAAATTGAGACTCTTTCTTCTATTAGTACTGTCATGGTTGAGTAATATATGCTCACCACAATACTATATCAGAACACATTGTTTTTTTTTCCCTCTTTTGCAATTGTAATTCCCTCTTTTCTACCTGTAATTCTCTTGTTATGTACCTCTTATTATGTCTGCCTGTCTGATATCCCTGTTCTATATATCAATTTCTTCTTCTCTAATGAATTGCAACATTTCATTCACTTTTTCTTTCAAAAATATGCATCAAGATCAAATCTGTTAATACTTGAAAAAGATCAAGTCTTCAACCTATTATAATCTTCAATCATTGTCACTCTATTTCACCCCTGTACCTCTATGTCATCCTGAGTATCATTGTTCTGTTCAGTTTTTGTTTTATTCTAGGACTTCTTCCTCTTATCACCTCTCTGCATCTGCATTTTTTTGAAATCTTTTCCCACAATACTAACTCCATTCTCTTTGTTTTAAAGTGAGAGGCAAACCAGACATGGAACAACAACATCATCATCATCAGCACCATCTTTAGCAAGCAAAGTACAAGCTCGCAAACAGAAAAACGACTGAACCTAAATAGCCAGTTTATGTAACTATAACTTTTGCTACACTAACCTATTTTGTGTAGCTGCAACAACAACAACAACAACTGCTCTTTTTGTATAGATAGAATGAAGCAGTTGACTGAAGTATTTTGTATCACTACAACAGAAGCAACCACTGTTTTTTGAATGAACTCCAGCAGCAACTTTTCCTAACCAACCCCAGCATCTAACACAGCTGCAACCGAAGCAATCAGCTAGAGGATTTTGGGAGCAATGACCTTTTTGAACAAGCTCCAGCAACAACCTTTGCTAGATTAGCTTACAACCCTTATATAAAACTAGCATTTTTGTACCAGCTCCAGTTGAACAAGCTTCAACTAGAATGTAATATGTATAATTGTATAAACATTGTTTGACTACAATAATATGTAACAATGTTCCTTTTCTAGTTGTATATCTATTCCAAGTGAGAAAATCCGATGCTTACCAATTTCCTGGAGCTGTTATGTTAAAAATCTAGGATATACATACATGCATAGGCTATAGCCTTTGATTGAATCACGAGCTCTTGTGAGTTGTGATGCTATTTTGTTTTTATGTATGGTCTTATGTTCATCGGATGCATATATCTGTACCATTTTTGCCTTTTATCTTCGCTATTCAATGTATTCACTATGTGCACTGTAGTTGACCCGTAAAGTCTTTGGAATTTTCAGGTCTCTTGCAAATGGAGCTTTAAAATGGCTGAGAGACAACCTCTAGTCCGGTATCAGTCAACTAAAATATTGGCACTAGATATTTTTCTTCCTCCCAGGCTCCCTTCAGTTGGATGAGCCTTGCAGTCATTTACTCTGATGTCTTACCAAACTGGACAAGAATTAGTTAGGTATTATTTTATTTCTTGATAACATTTTTACCAAATTAATGGTGAACAATCACATGCCGCATGCATTTAACGATTTGTATCACCTACAAAACTAGTGGAGTTCAAGGGTAAACTTGTTAATGTAAATTTCATTTTCTCGGACACATTTATGGAAATCCTTGTGATATGTTTGGGTTTGATTCGTAAAATTTTTACTACCTCTGAGTTTGTAGAAACTTCTTATACTCATTATACCATTGAGATTCGGGGGATTGGTTTGATACCAAACAGAAATGAAACATACAGGGAGAAATGAAATGTGAGGCATAAAATGAAAAGGGAATAAGAATAATCTATTCCTTCAGAAATAAAATCGGAACAATTGAACAAGTGAAATGAAAGAGAGGCGCAAGGAATCATGTTCCAAAAGGAGAGGAGCAAGGAATCATGTTCCAGAAGGAGAGGAGCAAGGAATAACTTCAACTCTCCATTGCCGTGAGTAAGTGGTGGTGCTAGCATTGCCTTAGAAGCATTCTTCAGCCTCATCACTATAAAGATGTTTGGGGAAGAATAACTATAACACCACAAGCCCAACCCCTAGTTTGTTTCCCTTGCAGATTGTACCGTTTTTGTTTCATATTTCTCCCCTTCTTTCTCCTACAAGTCGATCAATTTCAGATGGCTGAAGCACTCATTTCCGTTCTCCTAGAACAATTGGCTTCAATCATCCATCAACAGGTACAACAACAAGTGAAATTGGTAGTTGATGTTAAGAAAGAAGTTGCAAATCTCAACGACAATTTCCGAGCTATAAAAGCCGTGCTCAAAGATGCAGAGGAGAGGCAAGTGAAGGAGGATTCAGTCAAACAATGGCTGGATAAGTTAAGGGACGTGTCCAACGAGATGGAGGACGTGTTGGATGATTGGAACACTGAAATTCTGAGGCTACAAATTGAGAAACAAGAGAAAGGTGGAAATACTCTTGATACGACTAAGAAGAAGGTATGTCTATGCATTCCTGCTGCTTTCTTTTGTTCTGGCCAAGTTAGTCGAGTTATTTTTCGTCGCGATATTGCTATAAATATTAAAGATCTCAATGAAAGGTTAGCAACAATTGCTAAGATGAGGCAAGATTTTAACTTTCAGTACACAAAAGGTGGTACTGAACATATTGAGAGACAAAAGACTACTTCTTTTGTCGATCAAACATTTGGTCGTGTAGATGAAAAAGAATTATTGGTGGGTAAGTTGTTGAGTGAGAGTAATCCTGAAGTGCAGAGCCCCCTTGTCATCCCTATTGTAGGGATGGGTGGGATTGGTAAAACAACCCTTTCCCAACTAGCATATAATGACGAAAAAGTGAAGGCCAATTTCAAAATAAGAATATGGGTTTGTGTCTCAGACCCATTTGATGAGCTCAACATAGCCAAAGCCATCATAGTTGCCCTTGATGGAAATGTCAATTCCCTTTCGAATGACCTAGAAGCTTTCTTCCAATGTGTGCACAAGTCTATCGAGGGGAAAAAGTTTCTCCTCGTCTTAGATGATGTGTGGAACCAAGACTATAAGAAGTGGGAACAATTGAAGCTACCTTTACAGAATGGTGCAGTAGGTAGTAAAATTATAGTCACTACACGAAAAGAAGAAGTAGCTAGGATGATGGGAGCACCCGATAACACTATCAATTTGAAGGTGTTGAGTGATGAAAATTGTTGGTCATTGTTTGCTAGAATTGCCTTTACCAATAGAAACCAAGATGAGTGTAAAACTTTAGAACCTATTGGTAAGGAAATTGTAAAGAAGTGCAAAGGGTTGCCTCTTGTTGCCAAGACTTTAGGTGGTCTCATGCTTTGTAAGAAAACAAAGAAAGAATGGCAAGATGTTTTGAGTAGTGAGATATGGGAGTTACACACGATGGAGCAACAAGTTTTCCAACCGCTATTACTAAGTTATTATGATTTAACTCCAATGATCAAACGTTGTCTATTATATTGTGTTACTTTCCCAAAAGACCATGTAATTAAGAAAAAAGTTTTGATTGAGTTGTGGATGTCACAAGGTTTTATTGGTTCAGTTGAGAACAAAGAAAAGACAATGATAGACATTGGAGAGTCATATTTTGATGACTTAGTAATGCGATCTTTCTTCCAGAATTTCAAAGAAGATAAATTTGGAAATATTAAACAGTGTCAAATGCATGATATTGTGCACGACTTTCTTCAATATTTAACTGAGAATGAATGCTTAATCGTTGAGTTTAAAGGTGGGGAGGAGAGAATAGAATTGCCCAACAAGCTTGGTCATTTGACCATAATGTTTGCACCCGAAGGACGTTTTCCCCTTTCTTTTGACCACTGCCAACGTCTGCGGACCATTACAACATTTAATTGTAAAATTACAAGTCTCAGCCGAGAGTTGATTTTACAATCAAAATGCGTGAGGACGTTGAATTTGAGTCGCAATGATATCGAAGAAGTTCCGGACGAGGTTGGCGTGTTGGTGCACTTGAGGTATTTGGATTTATCCGAAAACGAGAGGCTGCAGAAATTACCTGATAGTTTGTGTAATTTAGTCAATTTGCAAACCTTGCGAGTTGATTGGTGCCAGGAGTTAGAAAAGTTACCCGAGGCCATGGGAAAGTTGATCAGCTTGCAGCATCTTTATGCCAAGGGTTGTCGGAGGCTGAAGAAATTACCTGATAGTTTATGTAATTTAGTCAATTTGCAAACCTTGCGACTTGATGGGTGCGAGGAGTTAGAAAAGTTACCCGAGGCCATGGGAAAGTTGACCAGCTTGCAGCATCTTCATGCTCAGGGTGTTTCGGGGCTGAGGTTGCCCAAATCAATTGCGAGGTTGAAAAGTCTACGGACGCTAGATCTCGAGTCTGTTGTAATTGAAGGTAGTGGAGATGAAGAAGGATTGAGGTTAAGTGATTTGAGAGACTTGGACGAGCTTCAGGGGGAGCTTGAGATCAAATTGGTGGGGGAATTGAAAGAAAGTGCTGCGAGTGATGCGGAGAAAGCCAAATTGGTGAACAAGAAACACCTTCTTCATTTGAGACTGTGGTTCTACAGGGGGGAGAGGGACCAGAGTAGCATCCAGGAAGCAGTATTGAATGCCTTACAGCCAAATTCAAATCTTGAATCCTTAGAGATCGAAGGTTACGGTGGCAGCACCCTGTACTACCCCAATTGGACCTCCTCTTTAATTAACTTGAAAAGCCTGACCTTCAGTCGGTGCGATGTTTGGAAGTATGTGCCTCTTTCGGTTTTGGGCTACTTGGGGTCCCTTGAGACACTCAGATTTGAAGGCATGGAACAAGTGAAAAAGGTTGGATTTGAGTACTCACTTGATCATCAAGTTATATTGTTCCCCAATCTGAAACAACTCCAGTTCTTTGAGATGCGGGAGTGGGAAGAATGGGATCATGATGAGAATGATGCTACTTCATCGTCACCAACTTGTTTCATGCCACGCCTTTCTACTTTATCCATCACTTACTGCAAAAAGCTGAAGACACTGCCAGACTTCCTTCCAAGGAAGACGCCGCTGCTTCAGAATTTGATCATCAGACTGTGTGACATTCTCTCCCAAAGTTGCAAAGACAGGCAAGGCCCGGAGTGGTCCAAGATTTCTCACATCCCAAACATCACAATTGGTTGGAAAACTGTACAAAAAGATGGAGTTTGGATCGAACAAGAGGATTGATCAACAACGTCATCCATCCAATTCCTTGGTACGTAATTTGTTCACCAATCATTTTTTTTTTTCTGTTAATTTCCAATTTTCACAATCATCTATCTCTTTTGGCTTGAGATGAAACCAGAGCAGTCCGTCTGTCTCAAGGTTTAGGAAGGCCTAAATGAAAATGATAATAGATTGGTATCATTTCTCTCAGTCAAGGTTTACAACTCAACATGTGGATCTGACGAAAAAAACTTACTGCTTTAGTTTTATAAAACCTGACAATTTCCTTATCAACCAAGCAATAGAAAAAATATTACATAAATTTGAACTTGCTGTGCTCTAATGTGAATTTAGTCAGCTATGTATTTTAGTTTAACAATGTCTGACATGTCTCATCTTTTCTGCTCTTGACTCGTAGTCTCAGCCTCTCTACTTTCAAATGCAATGATTTATTTACTTCTTTTCCATCTTTTCATTACAACTCAATAGCTAGATTGATAGGATCTTTAATTGATGTTCTCACTCAATCTATATCAACTATTCTCAGTTTCTACTCTTTACTAAGTTAGGAAGGCGCCTTTGAACTCATCTTGCATCGGGTAAGGCCAACAATCAAACAAATTGCATAAATTCAAGAAGTAATCAATAAACATATTAAGGCCAGGACTAAACTTGATAGCCGAGTAAGTTATCATCACTTTAGTATATCAAGTCACCACTTGAAATTTAGTTACATGGATTGATTCACTCAGTTCTATAGAATGGCTTGGTCTGATAATATACTTGTACAATACAAATATGGGGACATTTGAAAACATATTGAATTTTTCTGTTTCTTTGTTTGCCAGAGAAAACCTTGTCTGATGCAACTTATATGTTCAGATCATTTTCAGAAAATATTTGTACATTATACAAACTACTGCACTTGTTTTTGTTTTTTCTGGTACATGAATATCCCCTACGGTCAACTCTAATTTAGAAAACATTTGTACCACCAATTTCCTGGAGCTATTCAGATTCTGTCTTAGACAAGTATGGAAACTTACAATTCAAACCAGCTCTTCGATGCATAGTGTTCTTTTTTCATGTATAGAATATTCTGGTCTTGAAATTAATTCTATATTATTTTATATATCTTCTTTTGAATGTGTTGCTGACTTAAGAAGTTTATGGAATGTATCCAGGAATGTTGAAAATGGTTGAAAATTACCAAGGCCGTGGGCAAGCTGTTTAACTTACAGTATCATAAATAATTATAAGCTGGAAGTCTTCAAAAGCTTAGTGAGGTTAACAATATCCAAGAAAGTGTGTGAGAGATAAGGGTGATCCTGAGCAAGCACGATTGGTAAATGAGAAGAAACTTGATTTGGGACCAAGTTTGTGGTACTCAACAAGAGAAGATCAACAAATACTGAACCCCTTGCACTCAAATCCAAACATCAGTAACTACAGTTGCATTGTGCACACTGTGCAATAGATGACAGATGTCTTCAAATAATTTCAGAAGGCTGAGGGATGATGAGTGCTGTTTATGTGAATTTGTGCCTCTTTTGGGGAATTTGGTGTCTGTTGAATCACTGCAGTTATGTTTTGACATGAAAACCAAAGAGGTATATAGAAGTTGAGTTTCAAGATACAATTATCATGAATTTTAATCTTTAATTCGGGAGTCCAGGATTGATTGTCTTATTTAATTCAGGCCATAGGTAACAATATCTTATTGTGTTTGGTATGTGTTCATATTATTGCAGTGCTCCAAAAGGATAAATGATAAGTTGAGAAGAGCAAGTAGGGTTTTTCAAGGGGTGTGCATTTAGAGATGTGAGTAGACAGACCTGAATCATCATCTAATACCTGCCTAGCTTGTCGAAAAGGAAGGTTGGGGAGCCCTATAAGGAGGAAAATGTAACTTTTGGACCTGCGGTCAGAGATGGAGAGAGCGTTTTTGGCGTCGGTGCTCATATTTATGCATCCACTCCTTGAGTGATCCCTTCATTTATGTGATGGACTTGCAAATGCTGCTAGGCATGCTTGCCACACAGTATGTATGTACATGGTGCAAGGTGCTTACGTATAGAGCTCAGGGCTGCTAGTCGAGGTGCTGAATCAGCAATGAGAGCACTTGATCTTGCTGACATGCCCAATTTCCTCCAACTGTAGCCACAGAAAGCTTGGCTGGCACTCTGGGACATATATAGAAGGTCGAGATTTCTCAAACGTGGGGTTTCAGATGTTGCTCTCATTTCTCATACATTTTGGTATGGTTGGAGGTGAAGCCTATTCTCTCTCAAAGTTGCAAAGACAGGCAAGGCCTAAAGTGGTCCAAGATTTCTCACGTCGCAAACATCAAAATTGATCACAAAATTGTACAAGAAGATGGAGTTTGGATTTGATCACCCATCCGATTCCTTGGGTATGTACCAATCATTTTCTTTCTTCTTTTATCTGTTAATCTCCAATTATCTGCATGCAAATTTGATTATTAAGTCTCTTTTGACTGTCCAAAGATGATGATGATCTAACTCTAGGTTGAGTTCAAGCCAGAGCAGTGCCTTGGCCAAGCCAACCAAGGCAACTGCGTTGGATCTCTAGCTTTAGGAAGGCCTAAATGAAAAGGAAAATGACAAAACCTGAAGAAGTTTACTGCATTAGTTTTACAATAGTAAAAAGATTCACCAATTTAGTTCCATAATGTAAATTTGGCCTTGCTCTGCTCTAATTTAAATTTAGTAAACAATTTTAGTTTAACAAAGCCTGATATTTCTCATCTTTGCTGCTCTTGTAGTCTCAGCCTCTACTTTCAAATGCTAATTAATATTTATTTATGTTTGTTTTTCTGTTCTGTTTTTTCTATCCAAAACTCAATAGATTGATAGATCTTAAATTGATGCTCTCACCCAATCTATATCTCCTAGTGTCAGTTGCTTCTCATTACTAATTTAGGAAGGCACCTTCAAATTTAGCCTTAGAACTCATTTGCATTGGGTAAGGCCAGTGATCAAACAACCTGTATATCAAGGCCAGGACTAATCTTGATAACTGAGTAGGTTATCATCACTTTAATGTATGAAATTTAGTTACATGGATTCAATTGCAAAAAGGCTGATCTTCTCACTACACTTCCATCAATTATGAATGACTTATACATCTGCTTGTTAAACTTCTTATATCAGGTGCAAAAGAAATTGATTGCAATGAAATAGTGGAACAGCAGAAATGATCCGAAAGTCTCATTTGAGTTCACATTCAAGACTTTCGTATCATGCTGACCTCTGTATAGTATGGCAGATTGAAGACTATGCAACGCCGTTTTATATGTTGGGGAATTTCATATTCTCACCCAGTCATATCACCATCCAGGATATTGTCGTTCCTCCTTTTTTTATACTGCAGCTCCTTAAAAGGTAAAATAGTTTGTTTGAACATGTCATTTTGTAGTTGAACTGAATCTTTTTTTTTTTATGTTAGATTTGATGTCTGATTTTCTTATCTCAGCAGCACAAGATCTCCATGGAATAGTGGAAAGGTGGAAGCCTGAATCTCATTGGATGTGACCTCTTTGTTGTAGGCCAAATTGAAGTCTCTTTCTTGTCAATCAGTTCATTATGCTGAGGATTTGACATCCTTAATTAAGAAACTTCGACTCAATTCATCAATCACTTCTATTGTTCGTAATTCTTGAGCTTCTGAAGAGGTATATTTGACATTTATTCTGTCCTCCTCTTGGACTTATATATATATATATATATATATATATATGCTAAGTACTTTAGTGGTAGTCTGTCTACAACGAGTGGTCTGAGTAGTTGCTATGTGCTTGAATGAGTTTGCTTCACTTAATTTTATTTAACGGCTAGGTCCACTTAGCTAAATGTCCTGCTCACTGTTACATTTAGGGGAATGTGAAAGCATACTGAATTTCTGTTTTTCCATATATAGTAGAGAAGACTCAGAAAAGCAAAAGATCCTCAAAGATATACTCAATAAACTCTATATCAAGGCCTGAAAAAACTTGATAGCTAAGTAAGTTATCATCAAGTTAGTGTATCAAGTAACCCTATTAAATTTGGTTACATGGATTGAATTTGCAAAAAGGCTATTCTTTTCACTACACTCCAATCTATTATGAATGACTGATACATTTGCTTTGCTAATCTTCTTATATCAGCAGCTGAAGATTTTCGCCGCATTGAAATAGTGGACCAGCAGAAATGATCCAAAAGTCTCATTTGATTTCACATTCAAGATTTTTGTGTCATGCTGGCCTCCGTGTAGCATGGCACATTCAAGACTTTGTGTAACTCTGTGTTAATATAGTGAGAATAGTCATATTCTCATCCAGTCATACCATTCTCCATGACATCATCATTCCTCTTCTCATCGATCACTTCTATTTTTCATAATAAAACTCCCAACTCCTGAAGAGTGAAGAGGTATATTTGACATTTGTTCTATCCTCCTCTTGAAGTTATATATGCTTAATACTTCAGTAATATTCTGTTTTCGATGAGTGGTCTGAGTAGTTGCTATGTGCTTGAATGAGTTTGCTTCACTTAATTTTATATAAGGGATAGGTCCGCTAAGCTATATTTCCTACTCACTATTATGTTTAAGGAAATTGTGAAAGCATACTGAATTTCTGTTTTGGCATACATATTAAGGACAACTCAGAAGAGGAGATGAACCTCGAAGAAATACTGAATGCTTACTACCATATCCAAACCTGGAATCCTTGTATATTGGAAACTACAATGCCACAAAATTGATGCCCCATTGTCTCTGAATAATTTGAAAAGGCTTGAGTTCTCATGTTGGGGCTATATATAAAGTCTTGCCTCTTTTGGTTTTGGGGAAATGGTGTCGTCCTGTTACTCGATGCAATATTTTAAGATGTCTGTTGTGAAACAGGTGGGATTTGAGTCACTGATAATGGAATAATGATCATCATCATCTTCATCCCATCCTCATCTTATTTTTTTTATTTTTTATTTTTTCAAATTTGAAACAATTTAGCTTTGTCATCTTGGAGGAGTGGGAAGAGTGTGAAGGAATGGCAGCTGGGTCTGGGTGGAGGGAAGAGGTTGATCTCAAATTAAAGACACACCTCTGCAAAATTTGAGGATTATATCTCCCCCAATTCTTAGGCAAAGTTGTGGAAAAAGAGGAAACATGATGTGGCTTGACATTTCTCACATCCTAAACATCCAAATTGATAATGAGTTTGTACAAAGAGATGGAGTTTGGATCCTACAAGAATCTGGTGAAACCTGCCCTTAATTACTTCATCATCAACCGATACATCTTGATCTTCTTTCTGGTAATTAATTAAAGTTATATGTGTGTGTGTGTGTGTGTATTATTTTCAAAATTTATCGATCTATTTCAATTTCTTTATTTATTTTTTATTTTTTATTCAGTAGTACTTGCTACTTACATGTCTGAATAGACTGAATAGTTGCACCTCGTATTTTATCCATCTTTCGATTATGTTCATGTTAGGTTTCTTTATGTCCAAAATATTGTGGAAGAGATGGACAGTAGTCATTGCTACAGTTCTTAAGGAAGACACTGGTGAAGAATTTGTTCATCTTGGGAGGAACAGATCTCCAGTGAAGTTGCAAGAACAGAGGCATGGAATCCAGAATGGGCCCAGATTTCTCACATTCTAAACATTGTTTCTCTAACGAGCTGAACAGGTATGTGCTTAAATGAGTTTGAGTCACTTAGTTTTATAGAATGGCTGGGTCAGGTATATTGTCTGATAATATACCTGTACGTTACATATAGAGGGACATTTGAAATAATATTGAATTTTTCTGTTTCTTTGTTAGCCTGACAAAACCTTGTCTGATGCAACTTATATGTTCAAATCACTTTTAGAAAAGATTTGTACATTATACAAGCTACTGTACTTGTGTTTTATTTTTCTGGTACATGAATATCCCATTGGGTCAACTCCAAGAAAAAATTTGTACCACCAATTCGTGGAGCTATTCAGATTCTGTCTTATACAAGTCTGGAGGCTTACAATTTTCAAACCAGCTCTTAGATGCAGTGTTCTGTTTTCATGTATAGAGTATTCTGTTCTTCAAATTAAATCTATATTCTTTTATGTATCTTTTTTTCACTGATGGAACTGACCTAAGAAGTTTATGGAATCATTGGAGCAATCACTGATATATTCTATTATATATCCACTTTTATATATTAAATGCAGTACTCCAGAAGGACAAATGATTAATGGTGAAGAGCAAGCAAGGTGTTTCTAGGGGTGTGCATTCGGAGATGTGAAAAGACAGACCCAAATCATCAACTATTAGCTGCCTTGTCGAAAGGAAGATCAGGGAGCCCAACAAGGAGGAAAATGTTACTCTTGGACCTCCTGTAAGAGAAGGAGTGAACTTTTGATGCTCAAAGTTATGCCACGCCATGCATGCTTGCAACACAGGATGTATCTACGCAGTGCTAGGTGCTTGGAATTAGGCCTTTTCTTATAAAGCTCAAGGCTACGTACTGATCCATGTTCAGAGTCAGCAATGAGAGCACTTGCTCGTGCTGACATGACCAATTTCCACCAACAGTACCAACAGAAAGCTTGTCTGGCAGAAGAAAGTTTGGGATTCCTCAAATGTGGTGTGAGATGATGCTGTCATTTCTCATGCATTTGGGGTTTGGTTGGAATTGAAACTAATATTCTGGTATTATCTAGCCTCGTATCTGGCAGGAATGTAGTTATGAAATCTTAAGAAACACAATTTGCTTTATTTCATTACTTGTTAACTCATTGTGGTGAGTACATTATACAAAAATCTTTATTACATGCATGTTTAGTTTTTTATTGTCGTATGTATAACTCCAGGTATATGTATACCTTCTGGGGTGAACTGTGATAAAAACTCTAGTGCCACCAATTTCATGGTGTTATATACTCAGATAAATTCTATACAAGTCAGGAAAGCTTACCATATAACCACAATACTCTTAGACGGAACTCGATCTGTTTTCTTCTGCAGAGAGTTCTTCTTATGTAAATTTCGATCCTCTATTTGCTTTATGTTCTCTTCAACCTTATTTGATTTACTTGTACTTAAATTCACTGCAATTGACAAAGTAAGTTATTGAATATTTCCAAAAGCAACCACGAGAATAATAGGTCTAGCAAGTGCTAGCAGTTGGTGCCTATGGTGATGACATTGACAACAGAGAATTTACCTCTGACATAGAGTGCTGTTTTGCAAGATGAAGCATCTTCAAGTAGCCTGAGAAAGCAAAATTAATGAACTGTTAATAGGTTGGCAGTACTAGACAAGACCAGATCCACCAATAATTACAGTGGCACCACACTGTACCCCAAACGGATGATATCGTTAAATAATTTGAGAAGGCTTGCCTTCAATGAGTGGCACAGTGACTTATGTGAATCCGTACCTCTATTGGCCAAGAATCTAAAAAAGGTCAGAGTTGAGTCTAGACTCTAGATTGATACAAGTATCCTTAACTTAATTAGGCAATCCATGATAAATTGTCTGATTTCATTCAGTTCATAGGTGACATAACATCATATTGGGTATAACTAAGTTCATAGCAAGAAGGCTTTGCGCTGGAGGAAAATGTTACTCTTGGACCTGTCAGAGAAGTAGAGCATTTTTTTTGCGCGTGGCAAGCTCAGTAGCTCATATATTCTGAATGATACCTTCATTCATGTGACTTGACCTTTCTAGAATATATAGAAACTCTTGTTTGCATTAGTGGTAGTAGGAAGGTGAAGGCTGATAGGGACTAATCATCAGTTCATCACCACATGCTGCCACGCATTCGTGCAGTAGCACAGACTGTTTCTAGTTTGAGACAGTGCAAGGAGCTCAGGGACTAGTGCTGGGAACATGACCAAGATCTCCTGGTCTAGGTGCTTAATTAGCTCTAAGAGCACTTGTTGTTCTGACATGATGAGAAGGGTTCATATTGAGGATGTCACTCCAACTCCTTCGACACTACCTGCACAAAGGGTACGAGTTTATGGTTTCTCAACTGTGAGGTTTACATGTTGCTGCCATGTCTCAGATTAGAAATTTTTGACTCCTATTAGATCGAATATCAAAAGAAGTAAACTTTAGTTTGGTTCACAATTATCAATCATCACACGACAAGTTTATCTCTTATGTACATAATTCATTAGTGTTTTTGCTGGGGGAAAAAAAAAAAAAGAAAAAAAAAAACAACAACAGAAGGATTGTTTAATTATCAGCCCTTGATAAAGACCCTCATTAGCCCTAATCAGGTGAGCTATGTTCCTGGCAGGCACATCTCTAACAATGTCATGATTGCTCAAGAGATGTTGTTTAAGTTCAAAAAGTCTTGTGGCCATAAAGGGTTCTTTGCTTGGAAGGTTGATTTGTCTAAAGCCTATGATAGACTAATATGGAACTTTATTGAGCGTGTGCTTTGGGAAGTTCAATTTCCTGAACCTATTCTGAAATTAATCATGCACTGCATTACTTCCACCAGTTTCCAGATTTGCCTTAATGGTGAACTCACTAATTCTTTTAAAGCTTAGAGAGGGATTAGACAAGGAGATCCTCTTTCTCCTTACATCTTTGTCCTCTGTATGGAAAAGCTATCTCATTTGATAGTCTGCTGTGGAGTTTGGCCAATGGAAACCTGTTAGAGCTTCTCAATCTGGCCCTATGGTTTCTCATTTATTTTTTGCTGATGATTTAATGTTTTTGCTGAGGCCACTACTAATCAAGCCACTACGCTCAAAAAATGTCTTGACCTCTTTTGCTCTCTCTCTGGACAAGCTGTTAGTTATCAGAAGTCTCTTATTTTTTGCTCTCCTAACACTACCAAGATGACTGCTGCTGATATTTCCAGGACTTGTGGCTCTCCCCTTACTGAGGATATTGGAAAATATCTTGGTATGCCTCTCATTCACTCTCGAGTTAATATGCATACGTATGCTGGTGTTTTTGACAAGATCCAAAATAGACTCTCTAGCTAGAAGAGTAAGGTGCTTAGCATGGCTGGCAGACTTACTTTAGTTCAATCTGTTACTTCTTCTATCCCTATTTATGCCATGCAAACTGCAAAACTACCTGCTAGTCTTTGTGATAAAATTGATAAATTAAATAGAGACTTTATTTGGGGGGATACTAATGGCAAAAAGAAAGGTCAACTGGGATATGGTCTGCCAACCCAAACAGTTGGGTGGTTTGGGAGTTAATTTGTGCTGAGATGAACCAGGCAATGCTTTCTAAAGCAAGTTGGAGAATCTTCTAAAATGATAGTGGTTTATGGGCTTCGATTTACAAAGCTAAGTATCTATCTAAAAATCTTCTTACTGATATGAACTATAAGCCTCCTCCTGATTGTTCTAGCACTTGGAGAAGCATCTATGGTGCGAAGTTGATGAGAAAATGCTTAAAATGGAGAGTTGGTGATGGGAGAAGAATTAATTTTTGGACTGATCATTGGCTCATGCCCAATCCCCTTATCACTTTTGCTCTTCCTTTAGCTACTATCAATATTAATGCTGTTATCAGTGATTTCTCCTTACTTTGGTGCCAAGTCACATTGTCAGCCAAATAGTCAGTGTCCCTACTGGTTTTGCGAACTGTGGCAGTGATTCTCTTATCTGGGGCACTACTTCCAATGGTAAATTTTCTGTCAAGTCTGCCTACAATTCTAAGTTTGATTTGAGTAGGCCTCATGTCTCCCATTGGAACACTATATGGAAATTTAATGTTCCTCCAAAACTCAAATCTTTCTTATGGGTGGTTATGCATAAAAAACTTCTGACTAATGTCCAAAGAGCTACAAGAGGCTTCACACTGGATCCTTCATGCCCTATATGCCATATGGAGGAGGAAACTATCTTGCACATGCTCATAGATTGTCCTAGAGCATCTGCCATTTGGAGAGCCTTTCTCAAACCGGGTAACATTCTCAACTCTTTCTTTCTTGATTGGATTGGTTGGATTGCTGCTCAAATTCATTGTCAAACTGTCATTCAAAAGAATGTGAAATGGTGCAGTCTCTTTGTTTTCACTTGTTGGTTCATATGGAAATGGAGGAATAAGGCTGTTTTTATCCCAATTTTGCTATGCCTACCTACCCTAGAAAAGTTATTTGGAACTATGCAGATGAGTGGACTAGTGTCAATCCCAGGAAAAATGTGGATTCTGTTTTCAGTAGTGTTTATCTTGCTTGGCAAAAACCTGCTGATAATTTCTATTAGTTAAATGTGGATGGGACTAGGAGCTCATCTTCTGGTAAGATTGGAGCTGGAGGTGTGATTAGGGATAAATTTGGCAACTGGATTTCTGGATTTCAAGTCAACTTAGGCATTGGTGATATCCTTGATGCTGAGGCCTGGGGTCTTTACTTTGGACTTAAAATGGCTGCTAACTTGCAGATCCCTCAATTGGAGGTTGAGTCTGACTCTGCGGTCCTGGTTCAGCTGATCCAATGTGCTGAGCTTGACACTCACCCTCTTGGTTCTTTATTGATTGGTTGCTTGAACTACATGAAGAGCATGGGAATGGCTCATATCTGCCACATCTTCAGGGGATGCAATATGACCGCAGATGCTTTAGCCAAAGACAGTATTAATCATGAGCTTGGTCTTATTGTTCTTGATAGCCCTCCCCTGCATGCCGCTCAGTTCTACCTTGATGACATAGCCTCTGTGTCTAGAGCTAGAAGGAGTGCTTGTGTTAATTCTTAGTTGTTGTTCTTTTCTGTTTAGGTCTTTTAGGGCCCGCTTGTAACAAAAAAAAAGGATTGTTTAATGGTTATCAATCAACTTATGATCAGTATCTCAAGTAATGATCCTATGTAATATTAGTTTAAGGGCTTGAAATGCAGTTTCTGATTGCCAAATCCAAATGTGACTGATGAATTCGATCAATAGAACTTTTGAGACACAAAACAAATTCCAGGAGTGCGAAAATTATTTCTTAGTCAGAGGAAGTTCTACCTGTCTGATTTGATGTATATGTTCCGGTCAGTTTCAGCAATATTTTCACATTATACAAATATATATGATGTTTGAGGACAAGTATATATTGATAAACAGAGAGAGAGTAAAATTTCAGAGAGAATGGAGATTCAAGTGTTCTTATTCATCTCATACAAAGAGGTATTTATAAGAATACATTTCAAGTGTGAAAGCTCAAAGAGTAACTCAATTTGATAACAACTACATTTACAGCTGCAGCTTCACATGGTGGCTATGATGATGATAATTGCCATGCTTGTTGCCCTTTGGCATAAAGCTTGTCACACAAGTCACAATACCTACATTATACACTCAAGTACCTATTGTATACATGATATAGACATTTATACTAGGACTCATGTTGTACATGTGAATCATATATACTACAACACTCCCCCTTGGATATTTCATGTTAATAGTATTGTCTAGGTAGTGCGCTTCGAAATTGCCTCGTTAAAAACCTTGCCAAGTAATAAAACCCTGTGGGAAAAAACAACCTTGGTCGAAGGAGAAAAAGAGTACAACGCGCGTTGAGTGTGGAGTATGTATCTGGATACTCCCCCTGATTTAGACTCCCCCTGGAGATCGTGGGAGTTCGGATAACCTTTTCAATCCGATACTCTTCACATGTTTCTCGAAAGGGGATTTTGATAACGACTTAGTAAATAAGTCCGCTACATTTTCCTCTGATCGGATTTGATTTATTTCAATTTTTAGAAGTGTTTGTTGTTGCTGATTGTAGAAGAATTTTGGCGATATATGCTTGGTATTGTTCCCCTTGATGAAACCTAATTTCATTTGCTCAATACAAGCTGCATTATCTTCGTAAATGCATGTAGGTTCTTCTGTGGCAGACTTCAAACCACAGGTTCCTCGAATGTGTCTATTTACAGACCTTAGCCATATGCATTCACGCACAGCTTCATGTAGAGCAATAATCTCTGCATGATTTGAGGAAGTAGCAACAAGGGTCTATTTTGTGGATCTCCAAGATATCGCGGTGCTTCCCATGGTAAAGACATAACCTGTAATACCCTGAAAAATCCAAATTAATTTCCGAGGACATTTTAGAATGATTTCGTGGTCATGGGTGATTATACGAAGCTTGGAGAAGTGTGGAATTAGTTCGAACGTTTTTATTTCGAAAAACGTACGTTAATTAGGGCACGCGAAATCGACTTTTTATACGTGCCGAATTTGGGAAAATTTCCTTCACGAAAGTTGTAGAGCGCGTCGATACAACTTCGTGGACATATGGAACGCGTAAATCGGAGTTCGTATGAGGAAGTTATGGCTATTGGAAGAAGTTTCCATTTTAGTATATAAAGGAAAAATTAGAAAATATTTTCATTTTAGCCATTTCCTTTTCCGGAAGGCGCTCTCTCTCTCTCTTCTCTCTCGTCCGCTCCCTCAGAGTCGAAGTTTTTCGACTGACCCGACCCGAACCCGGCATTCCGACCAGACTTTTCCGGCGAGCTCCGACCACCTCCGGCGACGAAACTTTCCAGACAGGATCGCCTCCGCCGTCTGGTCGTCCCTCTGGTGTTCTCTACCGCCGATTCTCCTTCACGGCGGCGCTGCAAGTCGACCCAGTTTGAGGAAAACGGACCCGGCCGGAAAACACAGCTCCGACGTCGGCAAGGCTTCGATTTTTCTTGGTTGAGCTCAGAACTGCCTCGTCGATCGATCCTTGGTGGTAGTTTGGATCGATTCAAGTGAAACTCCGGTCAACTCAGTTGTGATTACTGTTCACGGCTTGTGAGGTAGTTTTTGATCCCTTAAGCTTGTTTTCTGACTTCGATCCAGTTATGAAAGTTCACAAGCATGCTTAGATGAAGAACTTTCATGTTGGGAGTTTTGTCTAATTTTGACTTGGGATGGGCGGCGGTGCCGCCACTGTGATGGTGGTTTCCGGCGACCTCCGGTCACCCAAGGACAGTTTCTGTCCATTTTTGTGTTCTACGTGTCGATATGATCATTTCGATATATTATACGCATTTTTTGGATATCGTATGATTTAGTTATGAATTTTTACGGTTTCGATCGATTTCGATAATCCAATTAATGTTTTTCGAAGATCGGACCGTCCGATGGACTTGTAGATTTGATATGTTGATCGTATGACTGTCCCGGTGACTTTGTGAGGTCACGGGCGAAGATCCGACCGTTGGATCTTCGTATAATTGTGAATTAGGGTTTTGGGAAGCGATTCGTGAGAATCCGACCGTCGGATTTTCATGAAATTTTGTGGAGATGTTGATGAGGATGATTCAGGAAGATCCGACCGTTGGATCTTCGTGATAATTTTGGGGGATGATCCTATGGGCGATCCGTGAGGATCCGACCGTTGGATCATCATATAATTTCGATCCGACCGTTGGATCGTCTTTATTTTTATTTATGAGTTGGTTGGCTAAGTTATGTTCATATTGGATTTAGGTGATTGACGGTCTTCCTTGGTGAGCGGTTTTGGCGTGTTTTGTGAAATTGAAGACGCAGCGGGATTAGAGGTGAGTAAACCTCACGCGGTTAATATTACGAACCGAGTAACTTTAATTAATTTATTTGTCGTAATTGTGTGAAAAATATTTATGGAATAAATATTTGTTTTAAATCATATGGACTTGATCAACTACGGTCCATAGGTAAGTAAAATGATTTTAAGTATACAAAATGAATTTCACGATTTTTATGCGTGAATTATAGTTGGTATTAGTGGTCATTCCTGAGTGGGTGATTACGTATATATATATTTACGTGATTATATGTGGAATGGTGTGACATTGAAGAGTGTGGAATTGTGGTGATTTAGTTATTATGAGTTGAGATGTGACTTATCACATTTATATGTGACTTATCGTATTTATACGTGAATTATCACATTTATACGTGACTTATCACATTTATATGTGACTTATCGTATTTATACGTGACTTATCATATTTATATGAGACTTATCACATTTATATGTGACTTATCATATTTATATGTGACATTATCACATTTATATGTGTCTTATCACATTTATATGTGACATACCATATTTATACGTGAATTACTATATTTATATGTGATGATCATGATCACTGAATCATGTGGATTTTATGATGGACATTGGGGGATGTATAGAGTGTTGGAATGTAGTGCTCTGAGGACAGGGAGTCCGAAGAACGCCGGTTAAATAATAACCGAGATGTAGTGCTCTGAGGACGGGGAGTCCGAAGAACGCCGATTAAATAATAACCGAGATGTAGTGCTCTGAGGACTGGGAGTCCAAAGAACGCCGGTTAATTAATAACTGAGATGTAGTGCTCTGAGGACAGGGAGTCCGAAGAACGCCGGTTGAATAATAACCGAGATGACAGGTAACAAGGTAGTTAGAACTCTAACGTGTTGTTGGTGTTGGGTCCAAACAGTTGGGATGGATCAAAGTGGTAGTATTGTGGGTAGAGAATTGTGGAAATGTATTCGTTGGGGATTTTCCGTGTTTTGTTTTGATGTTTCCTTGCAGATGTTGAGATTGTTGGTTGTTTACTTGAGTTAAAATAAAAATGAATTAAAATCAACAGTTCTTTCTTGTTTACTCATACGAGCTTTGCAAAAAGCTTACCGGGTTTTGTGTTGTTGCAATTTCCGGTACACTATTCAAATTTTGTAGCGGGAAATCCTACAGGTCAGGTGAATCGAGAAGGTGATCAGGCTGCTGAGAGTAGTGGGATTGAGGTTACAGCTTTATTGTGAGGTTGTTATGCTCATTGAGCTTGCATTTAAATTTGGAGAGAGCGTGTTGTAATATTTAGTAACTTGAGGATTGTTTTATTGTTTTATTGAGAGGTGTGAAGTGTGGTTGTTTTGAGAAAAAATTTAGGATGTTTATTTGTAATAGTTATTATTCATGTTTCGGATTTGAATTGTTTATTCAAAATTCGGGGCGTGACATAACCTGTTTGGGAGCGACCTTTGTGAGGGTCAGAGAGATACCCTGCATCAGCAAAACCCATCAAGACATCATTATCATTTTGATGGAGGGGAGGAGGAGAACGTCGGCCACCATGGATGGTGTCGCCGGCGTTCATATTACGGAAGGTGGCCTTTTGCCTTGTGGGATCTAATCCCATACCTCCGTCTTTTCTTTTCTCCCTGTAGGGATAAAACAAGCCCATATCAATCGTACCTTTTAAGTATCGAAAGATTGTCTTTATACCAATCCAATGGCGGCGTGTTGGCGAGGAACTATGTCGAGCCAACAAGTTAACTGCGAATGAGATATCCGGTCTTGTGCATTGAGCTAAGTACAATAATGCACCTATTGCACTTAGATATGGCACTTCAGCCTCTAATAAGCCTTCGTCCTCATTCTTTGGACGAAATTGATCTTTTCTGGGCTCAAGACTACGGCTGATCATGGGAGTACTCACAGGCTTTGCTTTATCTTCATTAAAGCGCCTTAGTAATTTTTGAGTATATGCTGACTGATGGATCATAATCCCATCACTACGGTGCTCGAGTTCTATTCCGAGACAAAACCGTGTTTTCCCAAGATCTTTCATCTCAAATTCAGATTTCAAATATTTAGCAGTTTCTTTTAACTCATTTAGAGTTCTAATTAGATTCATGTCATTGACATATACTGCTATAATTGCAAATCCAGAACTTGTCCTTTTAATGAACACGCATGGGCATATTTCATTGTTAATATATCCCTTCCTAATCAAGTAGTCACTTAGACGGTTATACCACATCCGTCCGGATTGTTTCAATCCATATAGTGAGCGTCTCAATCTTATTGAAAACGCGCTCCATGGTTTAGAGCCATTTGATTTGGGTAATTGAAGTCCATCTGGAACCTTCATATATATCTCTGAATCTAGATCCCCATAGAGATATGCTGTAACCACATCCATAAGCTGCATGTCAAGTTTTTCGGAAACTACCAAACTGACAAGGTAGCGGAACGTTATAACGTCCATTACGGGAGAATATGTCTCCTCGTAGTCGATTCCAGGGCGTTGTGAGAAACCTTGTGCCACAAGGCGGGCTTTGTATCTAACAACCTCATTTTTCTCATTACGCTTTCTAACAAAGACCCATTTATGGCCAACAGGTTTTATATTTGGTGGTGTCAGCATTATAGACCCAAATACTTGTCTCTTTGTTAGTGAATCCAATTCAGTTTGGATCGCATCTTTCCATTTAGACCAATCTACTCTTCGTTGACATTCTTCAACGGAGCGAGGTTCGATATTATCGTATTCTATAATTCCTTTTGCAATATGATATGCAAAGGCATCATTAATAGTCATAGAATTTCTATCCATCACCACATGTATACTAGTGTAATTCATGGAGATCTCTTTATTCTCTGGAATTGGTTCTGTTATTGGAGCGTCCTCCAATGATGTCTCTTTGACATAACCATAATCCGGAATATTTTCATGAGATGGATTAATTGTATCGATGATTAATGGATTATTTTGTGCCAAACTCGCTTTCTTTCTTGGGCGAGAATCCATCGAGCCTATGGGCCTCCCGCGCTTCCTGGCGGGAGCCATGGGTCTAGCCACTACGTCACCCATATAGGGGACGTTGGCGCCATTCTCATGTACTCTTGAGATGGCATCATGTCCTCTAGTGTTAGGGACATCAATCCTTGCAGGCACATTTGCAGCAGGTATATGTGATCTTGTCACTTTAGCGATATCAGAAAACGCATCAGGCATTGATTCTGCTATGTTCTGAAGATCGAGAATTCTTCGCACTTCTATTTCAGATTGTGCTGTTCGGGGATCAAGATGAGACAGAGTGGGGACAAACCAAGACAATTCCTGTCTTTTTTGTTGAACATTACTGTTCATGTCTCCCCCTAATGACGGGAAGACTGTCTCATCAAAGTGACAATCCGCAAATCTAGCGGTAAATAGATCACCTGTCAAGGGTTCTATATAGCGGATAATGGTGGGAGAGTCATATCCAGTATAAAGACCTAATCGTCTTTGAGGACCCATTTTGGTGCGCTGTGGCGGCGCAATTGGCACATAGACTGCACACCCGAATATTCGTAAGTGTGAGACATCGGGCTCATACCCAGTGACCATCTGGGAAGCAGAAAATGGTTGGGTGGCAGTGGGCCTCAGACGAATAAGCACAGTTGCGTGCAATATTGCATAGCCCCAAGCAGAAATAGGGAGATTGGTGCGCATAACCAGTGCTCGAGCAACCATTTGAAGTCTTTTAATGGCAGCTTCTGCGAGACCATTTTGGGTGTGTACATGAGGTACAGGGTGTTCAACCTCGATCCCAATGGACATGCAATAATCATCAAAAGTTTTTGATGTAAACTCTCCAGCATTGTCAAGACGAATTGACTTAATAGGATGATCAGGGTGGTGAGCCCTTAATTTAATGACCTGTGCTAGGAGTTTAGCAAATGCAGCATTTCTCGTGGATAATAGCATGACATGTGACTAGCGTGTCGATGCATCAACCAACACCATAAAATATCTAAATGGTCCGCAAGTTGGTTGAATAGGTCCACAAATATCACCTTGTATTCTTTGCAAGAATGGTATATTTTCTTTAGAGTCCTTTGCATAGGATGGTCTTGATCCTACCTTTGCTAAAGAGCAAGCCTTGCAAAACGAATGATATGAAGTAGTTCTTTCGACCAATCTTTGGTTCGTACTTCTTTTCGTTTTGAAGAATGGATGTCCGTGTGAAGTTTTTAATATACGAAGCATCATATCACGACTTGGGTGACCCAAGCGGTCGTGCCAAAGTCTATATGTGTCAGAATCCCATAAATTTTCATTCATGACATGGTTGGATTCAATTGCTCTGATAGTGGTTGCATATAATCCACTAGAGCGACACATAAGTTTCTCTAATACTCGTGTATTTCTGTAGTTATTAGAGGTAATGCAAAGGAACTCTTGTCCATTCTCACAATGTGTTTCCACATGAAGGTCATTGGCTCTTATATCTTTAAAACTCAATAAGGTTCTTCCAGCCCTAGGAGCGTATAGAGCTTCGATGATATTAATATTCGTGCCATTTGGC
Source organism: Rosa chinensis (assembly GCF_002994745.2). Lineage (NCBI taxonomy): Eukaryota > Viridiplantae > Streptophyta > Magnoliopsida > Rosales > Rosaceae > Rosa > Rosa chinensis. The sequence goes on along the minus strand of NC_037089.1, from coordinate 52,126,259 downwards.
AACAAAAATTGAGCTGGTCCTCGACCATGAATTAATTGTGATGATCCTGCCATCGTAGTTATTGAAGATCGACTAGGCGTCATCCATAAAAATAATTGCCTGTGTCATAATATAGTATGTGTGGTGCCACTATCAAGAAGGCATTCCATTTCTCCGGAAAACATACTGAAAAAGAATAAAGTTCGGAATATTAACACATGTCCATGACATTGAATGCGATACTTTATTGATAAGGAAAATAACCAATGATTACATCAAGGTTTCCAAAGTCTATTCCAAAATACAATCAAACTTTATACAACTTGTAATTGCTTATTCCGTTTGGTAATTCCAATGAAATATGACCAGGGAAGTAGAGAGATGTTGGTGGAGCGAGGCTCGCTTAAATACCTTGATCGCAATTACTTTCCTAGACATCATACTTCATTGGGTACGCCACATGAGAAAAAGTCAATACCATTGTTATTGATTAAGGCACATTTGCCATTCTTGGAAAATAGAAAGGACTATTCTAATCAAAGTCTGCTGCATCCTCGTGCACTTGTTTAGCTTTGAAGTCCTCTATGGTGAGATTGACATCTTCACTCTCTTCATCTTCGGGTTGGATTCTTGCAGATGCTTCGGCAGGACTCGGCAGGAGCTCTCGGCAGATGCTTCGGCAGGACTCGGCAGCACTCGGCAGGACCTCTCGGCAGATGCTTCGACAGGACTCGGCAGCACTCTGCAGGAGCTCTCGCCAGATGCTTCGGCAGGACTCGGCAGCACTCGGCAGGACTCGGCAGGACTTCGACAACGGTTCGGCAGCGGTTCAATTTTTCCGGTGGCCGGTTCAGGCTGTTTCCGGCCGGTTCTGGCGGTTCTGAAACCGGTTCTGGGCCTCTTGGATCAAGGGCTTTGATATGGGCTAGAGTTTGGAGGCTTTTTGTAAGTTTGAAAAAATGACTTCGATCGGATTATGAACTACCTCTCCTCTTTTCAATTTCGATTCTAATTCTAGAGCAATTTCGTGCTGATAACGTGTTTGAGGACAAGTATATATTGATAAACAAAGAGAGAGAGAGTAAAATTTCAGAGAGAATGGAGATTCAAGTGTTCTTATTCATCTCATACAAAGAGGTATTTATAGGAATACATTTCAAGTGTGAAAGCTCAAAGACTAACTCAATTTGATAACAACTACATTTACAGCTGCAGCTCCACATGGTGGCTGTGATGATGATAATTGACATGCTTGTTGCCCTTTGGCATAAAGCTTGTCACACAAGTCACAATACCTACATTATACACTCAAGTACCTATTGTATACATGATATAGACATTTATACTATGACTTATGGTGTACATGTGAATCATATATACTACAACATATGATAATATATTTTATGTTGTCTGATCTCAGTTACATGGATACCTTCTGGGGTGAACTTTAAGAAACTCTAGCACAACCAATTTTGTCGAGCTATTTAGATTCTGTTTTATCAAAGTTTGGAAGCTTAGAATCGAGTCACATGGTCTCAGATGGAAATTTGTTTTGATGTCCAGGGTATAAATTTCTTCACATACAAAATTGGTGGACAAGAAACTCCTAGTGTATTTGGGAATAGGTTGTCTATACTCGTTTTGTCATATATAGTAGAGAACAATGAGAAGGGCAGATGATTCTCGAAGCAATACATAGTCAAAATCTGGAATCGTGATATATTGGTAACTACAGTACCACCAAAATGATGCCCAACTGGATTTTATCTCTAAATGATTGAGAATGCTTGAGTTGTCCTGTTGGGGATATATGTAAAGTTGTACCTCTTTTGGTTTCAGATAACATGGCGTCCTTTGAATCAATGAAATTTTTAAAGATGTATGTTGTGAAAGAGGTGATGTTAAGTCAACGAGAACGGAATAGTCATCATCTTCATCCTCATTTTCCCCCAAATTTGAAACAATTTAGCTTCGTAATCTTGCGGGAGTGAGAAAGGAATGGCAGCTGGGTCTGGGTGGAGTGAATTTAAGGATCAGATCTTGCCCAATCCGAAAAAGAGGAAGAGAGTGTCCCAACATTTCTAGTAATAGTATAGGGAATTGAGAAAACATATAAAAATTAGTTCAGTTTCTTTGTGAGCCAGAGGAAGAGTGGAAGACCTCCTTTTCTTATGCAACTTATTCTATAGAAATGCAGAATGGCGGTGGGTCACTATTATTATAATTATATATGTATCCTAATTTAGTACGCCTTTTATATAGAGACACCCTGTCATTTTTTTTTTCTCGAAAATCCAAAAAGAAAAATACAAACTACACCCTGTCAAGTTTCCAACTGGGAGAAATTCGTGCACCAATAAATAGACCTTCCCTGCATAACACCTCTTCTCTGCATATATCATGACAGATGAATTGCTTTAATTAATTTCAAGTTGGCATGATTAACCATTTTCTATGACATTTTGTTTGAAGTTTTCCAGACACCTACTGGGTCTTGTGTTGATAAACAATTCCTTGTAGACACCTACTACGTCTTGTGTTGATAAACAATTAGTTGTATTGGTGAGCACGCTTCAAGAATTGACTTCGTTTAGCAGCTAGAATTTTTGATAATTCATAATTGGCAAAGATAATTAAGAAATGCTGGAGTATATATCAAGGTAGACTAGCATTCGGTGCTTTCATAAGTTTGCCGAGGTTGTTGGGGAAAATATTGTTGATCAAGACTCTGAAGTTTGAACTTGGTGAACTAGCTTGATGAGTTCTGAGAATTCGGAGGCTGAGTGAAAAAATTTGAATAATTCTTACCAATTGTGGTCTTAACTGGAACCCCGTTTGAGAGGAAGGAAAATTTTGAGTTGCACGCCTGCCCGACTATCTTTGAGTATTCTTTACTGAGATTCTTTTCCTTTCTTTTAGCCTTTTAGGCGATTTTGATTTTTTTTAATAGCGATGTAGTTATAAACCCTGTAGTCTTTTACCGTCATTGAAAAGATGAGAGCACTACTACAAAGTTGCTATTTGAAAGAGTTTAATTTAGGGAAAATGTCTCTTTACCCTAATTCTAGGGACATTAATCCCTCTTACCTCACCTAATTATTAGTTTTCACCCCCACCCTTAAGATGTCTCATTTTGTTTCCTAACCCAATTAAGTTTTTTTTTATCTTTTTTTTATTTTGGGACTATTTTGCCCTCACCCCTCACTCTCCGGAGGTCTCCGGATTTCGCCGGAAACCCCGTCAGACTCCTGTCATCGGCCGCCGCATTTCGGTCACTGGAAATTGTCGGACTTCACCAGAGAGGTCACTGGAAATCTCATAGGTCACTTAAGAGGTTGTCGTAGACTTTTATTGCCCCCCCCCCCCCAAATAAAAAAATTTATTGCCCCCAATAAACAATAAAACCAATAAAATTTGGACTTTGCCAGAGGTTGCCAGACTCTTGCTGGAGGTCCACGAGAAGATCATCGGAGATCTTATAAAAGTTTTAAGAAGTTTATTGACCCCTAATAAAAGCTGTTATTGCCCCCAATAGAAGTTTTATTGTCTCTCAATAAAAGCTAATAAAACTCTTATTGCTCTCGATAAAAGTTAATAAAAATTTTATTGCCCACAATAAAAAAAAAGTTATTGTCTCCCAATAAAAGTTTTACTGAGGATCAATAATCAATAAGAAATGAAGAGGTTCTTGATTTTGAAAATTTTAGGAGGTTTATTGACCCTCAATAAAAGTTTATTGTCTCCAAATAAAAGTTTATTACCTCCTAAAATATATATACAGATCCTATCCAGAGCGGAGCTCCTCTTTGAAATTAACGTGTGAAGTTCGAGTTTTGGGTTACTTTTCGGTCGCATATCCACATCTCGACGGTTCAGTTTTTAGGTACTAGTGTATAGATCATCTATGCAAATTTTCAGCCAAATTGATGATCGTTAAGGCATTAATAACTACTTCAGTACTCAGGTTGACAAATTCAGTCCGTCCATTGGTTTAAGCGAGTTAGATACCTTAACGATCATCAATTTGACTGAAAATTTGCAGAGATGATCTACACAGTAGGACTTAAAAAATGAATGGTCGAGATGTGGATATGCGACAAAAAAGTAACCGAAAACTTGAACTTCACATGTTAATTTCAAAGCGGAGCTCCGATCTGGATAAAATCTGTATATATATATATATATATATATATTTTTTTTTTCCAACTTTGTTTTTACTCTGTCAGATTTTATTTCAAATATTTAGCAAGATGACAATTACGAAAGCCAGAGAAATGAGCAATTCCATTTTACCGGAATTAAATTTGATAAAGACAACAAAAAAGTGTAGAGAAAAGTTCACGATATAAAGTAAAATTTTGATAAAGACAACAAAAAAAGTTGAAAAGAAAGTTCACGATTTGTCTGTGGCCCCTAAAACAAAAGCATTTGATCAACACGATCATTCTCTTTCTTGACCTAGCCGCTCTAGCCCTAGGGATACTTTCTCGTTGGTAGAAAGCAAATCGGTCCATCATGGATCTGGACATACTCAGCTGGAATTGCCGAGGTATATGTAACGATGCCACGGTCAGGGCGCTGAAAGATTTGATTACTCAGAACAGGCCCCAGATCGTGTTTCTCTGTGAGACCAAAATTAGCCGCAGGGAAAAGTTTGAGCGCCTACAGCATGCTTTAGATTTTGCTCATGTAGAGGCTGTGCTGAGTGAAGGACAAGCAGGAGGCCTAGGTTTCTTTTGGAGTGATGAGGTTCAGTTGCGGATCCGAACGACCTCGGCGCATCACATGGATGCGGAATTGGTAGGGGGCGCAGGTGTACTGTCATGGCGGCTGACTGGTTTTTACGGTTATGCTCGGACTGCGGAGAGAGACCGATCATGGCAGCTACTCCGTGAACTGTCCGATCTTGATTCCTTACCGTGGATTGTGATTGGTGATTTTAATGAGATACTGAATAATGGGGAGAAGATTGATGGGCCGCTTAGGGCGGAAAGGCAGATGCGAGGTTTCAGGGAAGCGTTGGGATATGGGGATATGCTCGACCTAGGGTTCCATGGATCTTTAGCTACGTGGTGGGATTCAGAAACTCAGCTGCGACTGGATAGGGCGGTTTGTACGCCATCTTGGTTTGACCTATTTGGGCATTCTAAGCTGTTTCATTTGTTGCCCTCTGATTCAGACCATGTTCCTATATTGTTAAGGGCTAGTTCAGTTCCTCTGGTGTCCAGACCAAAGTCTCATCGGTTCAAGTTTGAAGCATATTGGGTATAGCATCCGGATTGTGCTGGGGTTGTGGAGGAGGCTTGGCGGACTGATATTACTAGTACCCCAATGTTTTGCGTTGCAAAGAAAATTGAACACACCCGAATTCATTTGGATAGATGGCAGAAGCAGACTTTTCGTTGTAGACAAATCCAAATGCTCGGTATAAGGACTCGAATGGAGGAACTCCTTGGAGTGCCTATTTCTGAGGTCGTACAGTAAGAGAAGAAGGAGTTGTTGGAGCGCCTTCAAACTTTGTTGCATCAAGAGGAGATGTTTTGGAGACAACGATCTAAAGTTACCTGGCTTAAGGAAGGGGACCGAAATACGGGTTTCTTTCATAGGAAAGCTGATAATAGAAGACGCAAAAATAGGTTGCAAGGACTATATGATGCACATGGGCAGTGGAAGGAGGAGGATGCGGATGTGGAGGAAATTGTCACGTCCTATTTTGAAAACATGTTCCAGGCTTCTGACATGGATTTTGAGGCTGTGAATAAGACATTGGACGCTATTCAACCTTGCGTTAGTCAGGAGATGAATGCTCGGTTATGTGCAGATTATACGTTCGAAGAGGTTCGTCATGCTTTATTCCAGATGTATCCAACAAAGTCTCCAGGTCCATATGGGATGCCCCCATTATTTTTTCAACAATATTGGAATATCATTGGGGTTGATGTGTTTGAAGCAGTGAGGAGCTTCTTACAATCAGGGCAGTTACTCTGCCAAATTAATTACACACATATATGTCTAATTTCAAAGGTCAGTTCTCCTGAAAGTATGTCTGATTTGAGGCCAATTGCGTTGTGTAATGTTATTTATAAGATATGTTCAAAAGTGATTGCGAATAGGTTGAAAGTTATCTTGCCATCAATGATTTCACCCTTTCAAAGTGCTTTTGTTCCGGGACGTCTCATCACGGACAATATTCTTGTTGCTAATGAGATAGCGCATTTTGTGCATAATAAAAGGGATGGTGGTGAAGGTTTTATGGCTCTCAAATTGGATCTAAGTAAGGCGTATGATCGCATGGAGTGGGTCTTCCTGAGAATGGTGATGGTCCGGTTTGGTTTTACTCAGAGTTGGATTGACACAGTCATGCAATGTGTATCCTCTGTTCGGTATTCCTTTTTGATTAGGGGCAAACCGAGAGGCCATGTTTGCCCTAGTCGGGGTTTGCGTCAGGCCGATCCTCTGTCACCGTATTTGTTTTTGCTTGGGGCTGAAGGTTTCTCTACGTTGTTGCAACATAAGCAGGCGTTGGGGCTATTGCCTGGAATAGAGGTGTGTGCAAATGCTCCATCCATAAATCATTTACTGTTTGCTGATGACAGTATGATTTATAAGCATGCTTCTCTAGAGGCTTTCTATGAGTTGACGGATGTTATTGAGACATATGGGAGGGCCTCAGGACAACTTGTCAATTTTGAGAAGAGTTCAGTGGCTCTTAGTAAGAATACTTTGGTGGAAATCCAGGAGGAGGTTTCGAGTTATTTGGGGGTACCGGTGGTGGAAGCACATGAAAAGTACCTGGGATTGCCTACATATGTAGGTAATAAGAAGACTGCTATGTTTCAATACATAAAAGAAAAGTTGGAGAAGAAACTGGCAAGCTGGTAAGGAAAATTGCTTAGTGGGGCAGGAAAAGATATTCTAATCAGAGTGGTGGCTTCGGCGTTACCTACTTATGCTATGAGTGTTTTTAAACTGACGAAGAACTTTTGTGATGATATGGAACAAATGAGTGCCCGGTTTTGGTGGGGGAGCACTCTAGACAAGCGGAAGATCCATTGGAAATCTTGGAATGTATTTGGTAATCCAAAGGACACTGGTGGTCTTGGCTTTCGGAGTCTGACGGACTTTAATTCTGCTATGTTAGCCAAACAGGCTTGGCGCGTGCTTATTAATCCTTCTTCTCTAGTTGCTCGTATGTATAAGGCAAAGTATTTTCCAGATGGCTCGTTTTGGGAGGCTACTCCTCATGCTTCACCTTCCTATTCCTGGAGAAGTATATTTTCTACACGGGATTTGCTTCAGGAATGTTGTTGTTGGCAAGTGGGGGATGGGAAGGATATTGGAATTTTCTCTTCTAATTGGATTCCGGCTTTACCTAATGGGAAACCGTCAGCCACAGGCTTGGCTCAACGGGAAGTAACATTGGTGGAGGATTTAATTGTGGAGACAGGGGTGTGGGATGAGGCCAAAATCTTGCGGCTGTTTTCGATGGAGGAAGCAGAGGCTATTATTAATATTCCTTTGAGTCGAAGGGTGGTAAATGATAGGTTGATTTGGAGGTTGACCAAGGATGGTAAGTTCTCTGTGAAATTGACCTACCATTTTTCGTTTTCTAATTCTTCTCATTTTAATCCCATCCTATCGTCTGTGGGAGCACCTTTTTGGAAGAAGATTTGGAAATCATCTATTCCAAATAAGGCAAAGATTCATATGTGGAGGGTATGTTTGGATATTTTGCCTTCTCTTGTTAAGTTGGATTCGAGAATGGTGCAGTTAGAGTCTTTGATGTGTGTGTTATGTGAGACATATCAGGAGTCCACTTTACATCTTTGTAAGGATTGTGCTTTCACTCAGAGGGTGTTGCAGTCCAATATGGTTTTGAGACAGGTGTGCTATGGACCTCAACATGAAGGCCGAGATTTGCTTCAATGGTTAGCTGCATGTGCAGCGGAGTTGTCTCCAACAAGCTTTGGAGACTTTCTGTTTCTTCTGTATGGGATTTGGAAGGAGAGAAATGATCGGGTATGGGACCAAAAGAAGGGGGACGCAAGTGATGTGGTGATTCGGACGATGTCTAGATTACAGGAATATCGGTTTCATACCTTGAACAATGGGGAAGGAAAGATTAGACAAAGCAGGATGGTGCGGTGGGTTGCACCTCCGGTGGGTTTTTTGAAGATTAATGTCGATGGGGCATTCGATCATGTGACCCGAAAGGGGGGAGCGGGCTTTGTGATTCGTAATGAACTCAGGGTTATGCTAGCAGGAGGAGCTTGTCCTCTCACTTGGTTATTGTCTCCGGAGCACGGGGAGGTGCTAGCTTGTAAGAAGGCAATGGAATTTGTGCTGGACCATACTTTCTTTCCTGCCATATTGGAGACAGATGCGTTGGTAGTTCAAGGTCAGTTGAGTGTTTCTACTACTGGTAATACGTCCGTTCTGGGACGATTATATGATGATATGGTGACTATGTTGCGGACTCATTCTTTTGTGAAGGTGACTCATTGATAGGAGCATAAAATGTGACGTTTATAATGTTTAAACCCTATATTTTACTAAGTTATTTCCTTTATCTTGATCAATTTAACTTAGTTAGTGTTTTTACAGATAAAATGGAGATCTACTCATACTAGGAGACCTGTGGAAGACATGTGGAAGCATCTAAGAAGTCTGAAGAAGATCATTACCAAATTGAACACAAATTGTGCTTTAAAAATCAAATCCATTATAGATTCGGAAAACTGCCAGTGCAGATCAGTCAACTTCAACAGAGTGTCACAAATCTATCAGAGCTCAGAAAATTATGATCTTTATATGGTTGGAAAGCTACGGATGTCTAGTTTCCATAACTTTTTACAGCTCGTCGATATCGATTTTCTAGAAGAAGTTATGACTATTTTAGTGCACTGAGGTCAAGTCTGCCGGAAATCTGTTTTGTCAAAGAAGTTCTAACTCAATTTGGTTTCTACAACCTAAAAGAGATATTTTGGGAGTTCTAAATCAAATTGAGTTAGAATTGCTTGTGGAGGATTCCTATTGGTCGAAGATTTCTATTCCATGGCTATAAATAAATAGAGGAGGGTGACAAAGAATATATACACATCTCTTCCTTCACCCATTTCATCTTCTTTGTCTCTCCATCTCCTCTCCATTTTCTGTCCATTCTCTAGTTTTCTTTGCTTCGATTTGTAGAACTATGAATTCTAGTTAACAAATAATGTTAAGGGCAAAGTTTAAAGCCCGTTTATATGTTTTGAAATAAAGTTGTGATTTCTATATGTTGATTTATATGTTACTTATGTGAGATTGATCAATTGATTTTGTTTTATGGAAAACTTTTATATGTTTTTGTTCTTTGGTGCGCAACTTAGAATGATTGCATATAATTGGAGCTAGTAATTAGGTTCATGCTTTGTGACCCTAATTCGAATAAGTAGTAAAGGCTTTGGACAAAAGTCGAAATCAATTGGTTTGTGTTATTGAATAGACATGCTTTGTGTACTAGGATTAATACAATTATTGACTAAACTTTCACTTGCTCTTAATGATTTGAAACTTGAGTTTGCATGGTTGCTTTGATTGTGTGAAACCTGTTTTCAAAATATATTGGTTAGGTGCTTTGCTTGATCAATTGTGTAAAGGGAAGTAAAATAAGGGACATTGGTTGCTTTGATCTTTGTTTCTTGGTTGATATATTCTCGTCTCATAGATAACCAACTATTAGAATTGTGACCGGATTTCTTGCATATGGATGTAGTTTTGATCTTTGTTCCTTACGTTCCACCCTTGTAAATGTGTTTTTACATTCTCTTTATTTTATTTAGTTTAATTTTCGAAACCATAATTCTTAAACCCCCTTTTGTTTAGTTATTTGTATATATTTCTTTTCTTTATTTTATTTTTGTAAATAATACTTTATTGTTTAATTTCTTTATTTGTTTACACAATTACAGGTGTACCCTCAATCCCCGGCTAGAACGATCCCTATTTACTATATACTAACGATGACTTACAGGGTTAAATTGCGTGCTGCTTTTAGCGCGTCAATTTTTGGCGCCGTTGCCGGGGATTTGAAAAATCACTTGTTTTTGTTTATAATTGTTGTATATAAATTGTTTGAAACTTAGTTTGAATATTATTTATATTATTGAACACGAATTTTAATTGTAGGTTGTAAATTGAGAGGAATAGGTGAAGTCTCTTTTGTTAATATTGGTCTAAACCCCTTATTGGTACCTAGTTCAGGTCCCGTAAGGTTGAGGGTGGCCTTTATTAACACTTGTTGAACTGTCTTCACACTTATGAACTTTTTCATCTTAGTAAGTATAGCCTATGTGGAATGGTGTCTAGGAAGGGGACAACGTTCTTGACGGGTTTTTGAATCCAGAAGTGCTTGCAAATGGGCCTAAACCACTATGTGGGAGTAGCTCATGCCAAAATGGATTTTTCCTCTCGTGTTCGTCCTCCCCCACCTGGCCATTTCAGTAAGGTTGCCCAAACGATCTGAAAGGGAGTTTGTGTCTAGGCGACTATACTTGGGCCGCACGTCCACTTGATTTACCGCTTGGAATTTAATTCGATATCAATAATGTTTATAATAAAAGAAATACTTGTGAATACTCTATACGTGTAAATTATTTTGTTGTTTCACATTTTAAACTTGTAAAAATACTTTCACGTTTTTTTTTACTCACTTGAGTACTTAACTTGTGTCTTATGTACAATATACTTGTTAATACTTGTAGTTTGTAATTAATAGTTATACTTGTTTTTATTTTGTATTTCTTTGTTAATTATAGTTACTAACTTTATTTAATGTAGGTACCGTCTGGCTGCAAGACGTAAAATACAAGCGCTACTTGGGAGGCAACCCATGCAAATCAGATTTGCTTTCTCTTTCCCTATTTCTTTTTATTTTTCAATTTTTCTCTTTTGTTTTTATTTTAGGATTTGTTTTCGTAAATGACTTCTATCTATGCTTACTTATTTCATTGCATGCTTTTAATTGATTACATTGAGGAAAATGCAATATTTAAGTGTGGGGGAAGAGATTTATATTTTTGTCTTTCATTTTGAGTCCTATATATATATTTGTCTTTTATTTTTGAGTCCTTTATATAAAAAATAAAAAAAATATAAAAAAAAATATTAAAAAAAAAAATTTGCATTCATTCAGTCTTATTAAATTCACCTATTTACAAAAAAAAAAAAAAAAAAAAAAAATTTAAAAAAAAATATATAATAATAATAATAATAATAATAATAATACTAAGCCATGTCTGCATCTCTGTAGGAGTTGAGACTGAGCTCAAGGGAAATGTGAGAGCCACCGCCATAACCGCCACCTCCCTCGGAAGTAGTCTTCATGTTGCCCAAGATGTCCTCACCATGCATGGGGAATAGTGGAAGGGTTTCAATCTCCTGGTGATATTCTCCTCGTTGTTCCATGATCGATCCATCAGCACCATAGCCGACACGTGACCCAAAGTTTAGATCAATGGATCTGTCAGTGGATCTGTCATTACTAGTAGAACCAGTGGAACCAAAATTGAGATCGAGAGATCCACCAACCGGAACGTTCCGAAATTCCTTCAACTTCTGCCTCTCACGAGCCTTGAGGTTCTGGAACCAAAAGAAGACGTTTTTGTCCTCGATCTGCCCATACTGTTTCAGATGAAGGCAGATCTCTTGAATCTGCTCTGGAGTTGGGTACTTAAAACCCTTATCATAGTAAAGGCCCTTGAGGATTCTTAGTTGAGGCGGTGTGGGAGCCCACCGGTTACTACTCCCGGCTGCTTGGATGCTTCCTCCCTCCTCGGTTGGTTGCTGGGCTTGTAATTCCATTTGTTGCTGGGTTTGTAACTCCATTAGTTGCAGAGTTCGTGGTTCCATGTTGATGAAGAAAGGATTTGAGTTTCGAAAGAAAGGCTGAAGGGTTGAGAGAGAAAGGTTGGAACTCGGAAGAATTTTCTTTTGGAGTGAACAGTCGCTCAGAATGCACCTATTTATAGAACGAGTGAGCAGATCTCCACCGTTGGATCGACGATCTCTGAGATTAAATCTACGCGTTGGATTAAAGTCACCCGAAAACACGGAAAAGCTGTTGGCTCGTGAAGGACACGTGGGGGAACCAAACTGATCTCAAGGAGCTGTGACAGACAAGCTACAGCCGAAAGCAGGTTTAATTGCCGTGAATCAAGGAAAAGAAAGGACGCGTGGGGGAATCAAACGAATCTCGAGGATCCGTGACAGACAAGCTATAGCCGAAAGCATGCCATAAATCCAGGAAAAGAAAGGAATATTTACACGTGGGGGAGTTTCTTGGGCCGTGAACTGTCATAACTCTTCTCCTTCCCGGAGAAGCTTTGTTAAAACCGTGTGCCTGTTGAGATTTCTACCCTATTTTGTGCTTTACATATACATCCTTTTTTGTCTCCTCCAGATTTTACTAAGGTTTGTCTAAGCGTGCAGTTTCAAATTCCTTCTACTTCCTCATGGCTCGAACCAAGGTTACCCCTCGCAGGGACGTCAATCAACGCCGTGTTCTCTCTTTGGAGGAAGAAGGTCGTCAAGCGGCCACTAGAGCTGGGCTTACTCATCCATGGGACCATCGTCCTATCCGTGAGCGTACCCGCAGTCCCCCTCCTCTGCCTCGTCGCTCTCCCAGACTGCATCCCGGAGAGTCTTCTTCCTCACCAGCTGCTCGTGCTCCTCGGCCTATGGTCACCCTGGAAAGCTTGTCGGATTCGATTGATGATTTGCGTTCCTCTCTCCGCGATGGTATTATGGTGACAGATTGGAGAGTCAATTGCATGATCGATTACATCTCTGAGATGAACTGCTCTTTGATCCGTTGTCACACTGCAATAAACAAGCTTGCTCAGGAAGTCAATAACTTGCAGGAATATCCTCCTGGGTTTCTTCGCAAGGACGCTACTGCATCACACCATGAAGACCCTCCTCCGGAGGCTGAAACCAGCAAGAGAGCTGCTACCCTCCCGCATACCGCTCCTCCAAAGGAGTAAATGGAGGTACAAGTCTAGGCTGAAAGACTTTAAACATTAAGCGCTGCATGGGAGGCAACCCATTTCAACTGTAGCTGTGGAGGAGCCATCAAACGCAGATTTGCTTTCTTGAACTCTTCCTTCTATTTTATTTTCATGAATTTTAAGTTGTTTTAGGTTTCGTTGTGTTAAATTTCTTTTCTATGCTTGATTTATGCTTTGCATGCTTTATATTTGTTTATACATTGAGGACAATGCATGAATTAAGTATGGGGGAAGGATTATTGCTTTATTGTGTTTTTATTTTATAAAAAAAAAAAAAAAATTATTGTGTTTTTAGTTGTGATACACTAAGGTATATTGGATTAAACATAGGCTTGAAAAAGGGTAGCTGTTTCAGTCCCATTGCACATCGAGACTCCATGTTCCCGTACCTAAGTGTTGAAATTAATGAAAAAAAAATGAAAAATGAAAAATATATAAAAAAAAAAAATTATTTTTGTTTTTCTTTGAGTCTTAGGATGCCCTTTTAACTGTCTAGGATGAGCTTATATCTCTGAAATTAAGGCTAAAAGAGGATCACAAGATTGGGATAATATTTGATGATATTCTTTGGTTAATTATGATTTATGAAAAGCATACGAATGTGTAGTAGATATGGTGCATGCGTAACTTTGGTACAGAATATGAACATATGGATGATAAGTTATGATTCATAATAACCCTTGTGAGAATTTGAGCCATGTGCCCTCTCTTTGTTGAGTGATTAATGAAAAAAATGAATTATACTCTTATTTTCTTGGCGATGATTTTGTTGATCTCATTATTCTTTCATCTTGATTGATTACATGCCATAGATTAAGTTTGATGGACTAGAGAATGCTAGAATTCACTTTTATGCTTGTTGAAACTTTTATCAATACCTGTCCCTGATTTCGGAAAGGATTAAAGGCACTTAGGATTTTTACCACCATAACCAAATATAGTCTGTGTCCCTATTTGTGCCCGTCATGGGACTCCTCTAGTTTAACCATTTTGAGCCTACTTTGAGCCTTTTTATTTCATCACCCTCAAAAATCCCTTAACCCTTAACCTTAGTATAGTTATATCTTTACCCTTTGTTCTAAAGATTTAGTAGAGCATATTTTTGAGACTTTGCTTGGAGTTTTGGTGTCAAGGAAAACTTTTGAAGACATGAAGAAGTTCAAGTGTGGGGGTAGACTTGTCCATATGTAATGTTTGTATGTATTTGCCGAAAAAAAAAAATATGAAATCGAAAGAAAAAAAAAAGAAAAGAAAAGAATATTACGGCAAAATAAAATAAAAAAAGTTGTGTTATTGTTTATGAATTTTAGTCCCCTATACTTAGTGGATCAGGAGTTTGTTTTAAAGTGAAGGCCCATTGTTGAGAAATTTGGTCTTTGTCCAATTCACACTTGTTCAAGAGAATGTTAGAATGAAGCATAGGCCCAACATGATGTCACTTGGCCATTTTATAAAGCATTGGAGGATACATGACGTCATGTTTGCATGGTGGATTCGAAATTTAGTCTCTCTACATTAATAAGTGCTCTACTAGGTTTTTAGGATACTTTGTGATTTTCCTATCCCTTTGTTTCTTTAAACCTTAAGCCTTGGCCCCATTACAACCCTTCATAAAAACCTTTTTGATCCTTAAAATGGGACAGCCTTTGATCTGTGGAGATGAGTTATAAGAGTTGAACCTATGGCTTGGGTTCATTCGTGCATGTAGTTGATATCTTTCATGAGATCTTGAAAAATTATATTCACAAAGTGCTTTTCATTTCTTATATATGTGAGCTATTTGATTGCCTCAAAATATTTTCTCTCACATATAATTGAGTGATTATAAACTTTTAAGCATGAGCCTTGAATCTGAGAGAAGAAAGAGTGATATATCCATGTGAGGTTTGAATCATGACTTGTTTGAAATATGTTAAGCTCCACCCACCACCATTGTTTACTCCCAAGTCTTACATGCTTATATGTGGATTATATTTTGTAATTAGCTCTTGAATATCTTGATGATGTGATTCATGGTTAAGTGCTAATCTTGGTGACTTGAAAGTATGAGATTTCTGAGACAATATGTTAAAGGGCAATAGAGGTCTTTGTGATGTCAACATCTTGATCTTTGTCTTTGAATTTAGTTTCTTTTAGTCTTTTATGTGTGACGTTTTTCTTCTTTGTGTTTTGCTTTGTGTTTTACGTTTTTGGTTTCTTTGAGTCTTTGTGTTTTTGTTTCCATACTTGGTCAATTTTTCGTTGGTTTCTTTGTTTTGTGTCTTAGTCTTTTTGGTTGGTTAGTTTTTGATTTTGCTAAGGGACTAGCAAAAGTTAAGTGTGGGGGAATTTGATAGGAGCATAAAATGTGACGTTTATAATGTTTAAACCCTATATTTTACTAAGTTATTTCCTTTATCTTGATCAATTTAACTTAGTTAGTGTTTTTACAGATAAAATGGAGATCTACTCATACTAGGAGACCTGTGGAAGACATGTGGAAGCATCTAAGAAGTCTGAAGAAGATCATTACCGAATTGAACACAAATTGTGCTTTAAAAATCAAATCCATTATAGATTCGGAAAACTGCCAGTGCAGATCAGTCAACTTCAACAGAGTGTCACAAATCGATCAGAGCTCAGAAAATTATGATCTTTATATGGTTGGAAAGCTACGGATGTCTAGTTTCCATAACTTTTTACAGCTCGTCGATATCTATTTTCTAGAAGAAGTTATGACTATTTTAGTGCACTGAGGTCAAGTCTGCCGGAAATCTGTTTTGTCAAAGAAGTTCTAACTCAATTTGGTTTCTACAACCTAAAAGAGATATTTTGGGAGTTCTAAATCAAATTGAGTTAGAATTGCTTGTGGAGGATTCCTATTGGTCGAAGATTTCTATTCCATGGCTATAAATAAATAGAGGAGGGTGACAAAGAATATATACACATCTCTTCCTTCACCCATTTCATCTTCTTTGTCTCTCCATCTCCTCTCCATTTTCTGTCCATTCTCTAGTTTTCTTTGCTTCGATTTGTAGAACTATGAATTCTAGTTAACAAATAATGTTAAGGGCAAAGTTTAAAGCCCGTTTATATGTTTTGAAATAAAGTTGTGATTTCTATATGTTGATTTATATGTTACTTATGTGAGATTGATCAATTGATTTTGTTTTATGGAAAACTTTTATATGTTTTTGTTCTTTGGTGCGCAACTTAGAATGATTGCATATAATTGGAGCTAGTAATTAGGTTCATGCTTTGTGACCCTAATTCGAATAAGTAGTAAAGGCTTTGGACAAAAGTCGAAATCAATTGGTTTGTGTTATTGAATAGACATGCTTTGTGTACTAGGATTAATACAATTATTGACTAAACTTTCACTTGCTCTTAATGATTTGAAACTTGAGTTTGCATGGTTGCTTTGATTGTGTGAAACCTGTTTTCAAAATATATTGGTTAGGTGCTTTGCTTGATCAATTGTGTAAAGGGAAGTAAAATAAGGGACATTGGTTGCTTTGATCTTTGTTTCTTGGTTGATATATTCTCGTCTCATAGATAACCAACTATTAGAATTGTGACCGGATTTCTTGCATATGGATGTAGTTTTGATCTTTGTTCCTTACGTTCCACCCTTGTAAATGTGTTTTTACATTCTCTTTATTTTATTTAGTTTAATTTTCGAAACCATAATTCTTAAACCCCCCTTTTGTTTAGTTATTTGTATATATTTCTTTTCTTTATTTTATTTTTGTAAATAATACTTTATTGTTTAATTTCTTTATTTGTTTACACAATTACAGGTGTACCCTCAATCCCCGGCTAGAACGATCCCTATTTACTATATACTAACGATGACTTACAGGGTTAAATTGCGTGCTGCTTTTAGCGCGTCACTCATGTAGGCCGCCTGGGCAATGGTGTAGCCCATCAGTTAGCAGCTTATGCTTGCTCTTTGCAGCAAGATTGTTTTTATTTTTCTACTCCTCCTTTTCTTTCAGCTGCAGTTGCAGCGGAACTTTGTATGGTTTGATTGATTTTCTATTGCAATAAAGGGCTGACTTCTTCTTTAAAAAAAAAAGCATTTGATCAACATTGTATTATCAAACAATCAAGGCAAAATAATCTCTTATGTCCAATTTGGTCATTCCACAAACAAAAAGCACAAGCCAGTTTGAGTTTACCAAACACTTTGCCACTGCTTTTTGCCATTGACAGCACTTAAAAAAAGCCAGTTTACCAAACACTCAGCTGCTTTGCTTTTCAGCTACTTTTTCTCAGAAATAAGCAGTAGCCAGCTTTTCTGAAAAGCACAGCCATACCAAACACACCCTAGGCCTATCATCACATGTGGATGTCGGTCGACCCATTCACCAAAATGACCAAATAATGGTTGTACAATATACATGATATATGTATGGATGTCGGTGGAGCTAATCACTAAACAATGGTACGTACAAAGTCAAGTCTGGCAGGCCCTTGGGACCATCATCACATGTGGATGTCGGGGGACCTGAATCACCTGATCACCAAATAATGGTATGTACAGTTGAACATCATATATGTATGGACACAGCTTGTTACTCTCAGCTACTTTGATCGACCTCTCTTCTCTTTTCCGAGCTTCCATCAATTAATTCCAACGCCCGTCAACAATGGCTGATGCTTTCGTTTCCGTGCTACTGGAACAACTGGCTTCAATAACCTATCAACAAATAGAGAAAGAGGTGAGACTGGTTGTGGGGGTCAAGAAAGAAGTTGCCAAGATCACCAGCAATCTGAAAGCTATTCAGGCCGTGCTCGAGGATGCAGAGAAGAGGCAAGTCAAGGAAGCCATCGTCAGAGACTGGCTGGAGAAGCTCAAAGATGTGTCGTACGAGATGGTGACTATGTGCTTGATGAGTGGACTACTGAGATTCTTATACAGCAAGTTGTTCATCACCAACAAGGTGGTGAAGGTAGTACTAGTACTGCTGCTGCTGCTGTTACCAAGAAGAAGGTATGTTTCTTCGTACCCTCCAACTGTTTTTGTTTTGGCCAAGTGAGTCGAGTGATCCACTGCCGTGACATTGCTCGTAGAATACAATATCTGAGTGATAGGTTGAATGAGATTGCTAGAGAAAGACAAAGCTATAACTTTCTAAACACTGAAAGGGTCTTTGAACAACTTGAGAGGATTGAGACTTCATCTTTGATCGATCTCTCCAAGACATTTGGGAGGGAAGATGAAACTGAACTAGTTGTGGGTAAGTTGGTCGGCGAGAGTAGTCAAGAAGAGAGGAACCCTTTAATTATCCCTATAGTAGGGATGGGGGGTATGGGAAAAACTTCTCTTGCCCAGATAGTCTACAATAATGAAAAGGTGAAGTTAAATTTCACAAAAAGGATATGGGTTTGTGTTTCAGACCCCTTTAGTGAGATCAAAATTGCCAAAGCTATTATTGCAGATCTCAATAAAGATGATGCTCCAAATTCAAATGATTTGCAACCTTTATTGAAATGTATACAAAGAAATATTAAAGGCCAGAAGTTTCTCCTCGTGCTAGATGATGTTTGGACTGATGATGACAGAAAGTGGGAACAATTAAAGCTATCTTTACAAAGTGGTCTTGTAGGTAGTAGAATATTGGTGACCACACGGAAAGAGGAAGTTGCTATGATGATGGGAGTAACCTCTGTGGATATGATCCATTTGGAGAAGTTGAGTGAACAATGTTGTTGGTCAATATTCTATCACATTGCTTTGGCCGAGAGGGAAAGAGATGAGTCTAAAGTGTTAGAATCTTTGGGTAAAGACATTGTAAAACGGTGTAACGGTTTGCCTCTTCTTGCAAAGGTTTTAGGTGATGCGCTCCAAGAAAACTAAAAAAGAATGGCAAGATGTTTTGAGTAGTAAGATATGGGGGTTAGACAAAGTGGAGCAACAAGTTTTTCAACCGCTATTACTAAGTTACTATGATTTAACTCCAATAATCAAACGTTGTCTTTTATATTGTGTTATTTTTCCAAAAGACCATATAATTGACAAAAAAGTTTTGATCAAGTTGTGGATGTCACAAGGTCTTCTTGGTTCAGTTGGGAACAAAGAAAAAACAATGATAGACATTGGAGAATCATATTTCGATAACTTGGTAATGCGATCTTTCTTCTAGAATTTCGAGGAAGATGAATTTGGAGATATTAAACAGTGCCAAATGCATGATATTGCGCATGACTTTCTTCAATATTTAACCAAGAATGAATATTTAATTATTGAGGTCAAAGATGGGGAGGAGAGAGTAGAATTACCAGCAAACAATAAGCTTGGTCATTTGACTGTAGTGTTTGCACCCGAAGGACCTTTTACCCTTTCTTTTGACCATTGCCAACGTCTGCGGACCATTACAACATTTAATTGTGAAATTACAAGTCTCAGCCGGGAGTTGATTTTACAATTAAAATGCGTGAGGACGTTGAATTTGAGTTACAACAATATCGAAGAGGTTCCGGACGAGGTTGGCGTGTTGTTGCACTTGAGGTATTTGGATTTATCCTATAATTGGAGGAGGCTGAAGAGATTACCTGATAGTTTGTGTAATTTAGTCAATTTGCAAACCTTGCGAGTTGATGAGTGCAAGGAGTTGGGAAAGTTGACCAGCTTGCAGCATCTTCATGCTATGATTCCGTCGAAGTTGATACAGCTGAAGTTGCCCAAATCAATTGCGAGGTTGAAAAGTCTACGGACGCTAGATCTGGAGTCTGTTGTAATTGA
Source organism: Rosa chinensis (assembly GCF_002994745.2). NCBI lineage: Eukaryota > Viridiplantae > Streptophyta > Magnoliopsida > Rosales > Rosaceae > Rosa > Rosa chinensis. The sequence goes on along the minus strand of NC_037089.1, from coordinate 52,106,507 downwards.
AGGTGAAGGCGAAGGATTGAGGTTAAGTGATTTGAGAGACATGGACGAGCTTCAGGGGAAGCTTACGATCGCATTGAAAGATAGTGCTGCGAGTGATGCGGAGAAAGCCAAATTGGTGAACAAGAAACACCTTCTTCATTTGAGACTGTGGTTCTACAGGGGGGAGAGGGACCAGAGTAGCATCCAGGAAGCAGTATTGAATGCCTTACAGCCAAATTCAAATCTTGAATCCTTACAGATTGAAGGTTACGATGGCAGCACCCTGTACTACCCCAATTGGACCTCCTCTTTAATTAACTTGAAAAGCCTGAGCTTCTATATGTGCGATGTTTGTAAGTATGTGCCTCTTTCGGTTTTGGCCTACTTGGGGTCCCTTGAGACACTCAGATTTGAAGGCATGTTTGGAGTGAAAAAGGTTGGATTTGAGTACTCACTTGATCATCAAGTTATATTGTTCCCCAATCTGAAACAACTCGAGTTCTATTTGATGTCGGAGTGGGAAGAATGGGATCATCATGATGAGAATGATGCTACTTCATCGTCACCAACTTGTTTCATGCCACGCCTTTCTACTTTATCCTTTAAATGGTGCGCGAAGCTGAAGACACTGCCAGACTTCCTTCCAAGGAAGACGCTGCTGCTTCAGAATTTGATCATCACCTGGTGTGACATTCTCTCCCAAAGTTGCAAAGAAAGGCAAGGCCCGGAGTGGTCCAAGATTTCTCACATCCCAAACATCCAAATTGAGCACAAAACTGTACAAAATGATGGAGTTTGGATCGAACAAGAGGATTGATCAACAACGTCATCCATCCAATTCCTTGGTACGTAATTAGTTCACCAATCATTTTTTTTCCTGTTAATTTCCAATTTTGAAAATGATCTACTGCACGCATAACTTGATATCCTCTGCATTTTGATTATTAAGTCTCTCTTTTGGCTTGAGACGAAACTAGAGCAGTCCCTTGGTCTCCAGCTTTAGGAAGGCCTAAATGAAAATGACAATAGGAGATAAAGTTTACAACTTAACGTATATGTGGATCTGAAGAAGCTTACTGCTTCAGTTTTACAAAACCTGACAATTTCCTGTTTCTTCATCAACCAAGCAATAGAAGGGAAAAAAGGATTCACCAATTTAATCCACGTACAATGTAAATTTGAACTTCTATTGTTCATTATACTCCAACTCCTTAATATGTGGAGGAGATGGACTACAGACGTTTCTGACTACTTTTGGCTACAGTTGTGGAAGACACTGGTGAAGAATTTGTTCATCTTGGGAGGAACAGACCTTCACTGAGGTTGCAAGAACAGAGGCATGGAATCAGATTTCGCACATTTTAAACATACGGTGTTCTCTAACTAGCTGAACAGGTATGTGCTTAAATGAGTTTGATTCACTTACTTCTATAGAATGGTTTGGTCTGATAATATACGTGTACGTTACAAATATGGGGACATTTGAAAACATATTGAATTCTTCTGTTTGTTTGTTAGACAGACAAAACCTTGTCTGATGCAACTTATATGTTTAAAACATTTTCAGAAAATATTTGTACATTATACAAACTACTGTACTTGTCTTTATTTTCTCTGGTACATGAATATCCCCTAGGGTCAACTCTAATTAAGAAAACATTTGTACCACCGATTTCCTGGAGCTATTCAGATTCTGTCTTATACAAGGATGGAAACTTACGATTCAAACCAGCTCTTAGATGCATAGTGTTCTGTTTTCGTGTATAGAGATTTCTGGTCTTGAAATTAATTCTATATTCTTTTATGTTGAATGATGTTGCTGACCTAAGAAGTTTATGGAATGTATCCAGGAATGTTGAAAATGGTTGATAAATTACCATGACCATGGGGAAGCTATTTGACTTAAAGTATCATAAATAATTATAAGCTGGAAGACTTCAAGCAAGCAATATTGGTAAATGTGAAGAAACTTGATTTGGGACCAAGTTTGTGGTACTCAACAAGAGAAGATCAACAAATACAGAACCCTTTGCACTCAAATCCAAACATCAGTAACTACAGTTGCACCATGCACACTGTGCAATAGATGACAGATATCTTCAAATAATTTCAGAAGGCTGAGGGATGACGAGTGCAGTTTATGTGAATTTGTGCCTCTTTTGGGGAACTTCGTGTCTGTTGAATCACTGCAGTTATGTTTTGACATGAAAACAAAAGAGGTATATAGGAGTTGAGTTTGGCGGGCACTCTGGGACATATATAGAAGGTTGACATTTCTGAAATGTGAGGTTTCAGATGTTGCTCTCATTTCTCATACATTTGGGTTTGGTTGGAGGTGAAACCAATTCTGTCTCAAAGTTGCAAAGACAGGCAAGGCCCGGACTAGTCCAAGATTTCTCACATCCCAAACATCAAAATTGATCGCAAAATTGTACAAAAAGATGGAGGTTTGGATTTGATCTTCCATCTGATTTCTTGGGTACGTACCAATCATTTTCTTTCTTCTTTTATCTGTTAATTTCCAATTATCAAAATTGATCCACTGCAGGCAGAATTTGATTATTAAGTCTCTCTTTTGACTGTCCAAAGATGATGATGATCTAACTCTAGCTTGAGATCAAACCAGAGCAGTCCCTTGGCCAAGCCAACCAAGGCAACTGCATTGAGTCTCTAGCTTTAGGAAGGCCTAAATGAAAAGGAAAATAACAAAACCTGAAGAAGCTTACAGCTTTAGTTTTGCAGTAGTAAAAAGATTCACCAATTTAGTCCATAATGTAAATTTGCCCTTGCTCTGCTCTAATTTAAATTTAGTAACAAAGCCCGACATTTCTCATCTTGGCTGCTCTTGTAATCTCAGCCTCTACTTTCAAATGCTAATTAATATTTATTTATGCTTGTTTTTATGTTCTGTTTTCTCTATTCAAAACTCAATAGATTGATAGATCTTAAATTGATGCTCTCACCCAATCTATATCTCCTAGTCTCAGTTTTTACTCATTACTAAGTTAGGAAGGCACCTTCAAAATTTAGCCTTAGAACTCATTTTGCATTGGGTAAGGCCAATGATCAAACAAACTGTATATCAAGGCCAGGGCTAAAATTGATAGCTGAGTAAGTTATCATCACTTAGTATATGAAATTTAGTTACATGGATTGAATTGCAAAAAGGCTAATCTTCTCACTACACTCCAATCAATTATGAATGACTAATACATTTTCTTGCTAAACTTATTGTATTAGGCGCAGAAGAAATTGATTGCAATGAAACACTGGAACTGCAGAAATGATCCAAAAGTCTCATTTGAGTTCTCGTTCAAGACTTTCGTGTCATGCTGACCTCTGTATAGTATGGCAGATTGAAGACTTTGTGCAACTACGTTTAATGTGTTTGGGAATTTCATATTCTCACCCAGTCATATCATCCTCCAGGATATCATCACTCCTCTTCTTTTTTATACCGCAGCTCCTTAAAAGGTAAATTAGTTTGTTTCAACTGTCATTTTGCAGTTGAACTGAATCTTTTTCTATGTTAGATTTGATATCTGATTTTCTTATCTCAGCGGCTCCAGATTTTCATGGAATATTGGAAAGGTGGAAGGCTGGAATCTCATTGGATGTGACCTCTTTGCTGTAGGCCAAATTGGGGTCTCTTTCTTGTCACTCAGTTTCATTATGTTTAGGATTTGACACCCTTAATTAAGAAACTTTGACTCAATTCATCAATCACTTCTATTGTTCGTAATACTCCAGCTTCTGAAGAGGTATATTTGACATTTATTCAGTCCTCCTCTTGGAGTCACACACACACACACACACACACACACACACAGATATGCTAAGTACTTTAGTGGTATTCTGTCTACAACGAGTCACACACACACACACACAGATATGCTAAGTACTTTAGTGGTATTCTGTCTACAACGAGTGGTCTGAGTAGTTGCTATGTGCTTGAATGAGTCACACACACACACACACACACACACACACAGATATGCTAAGTACTTTAGTGGTATTCTGTCTACAACGAGTGGTCTGAGTAGTTGCTATGTGCTTGAATGAGTTTGCTTCACTTAATTTTAATTTTATATAACGGTAGGTCCACTTAGCTAAATTTCCTACTCCCTATTACATTTAGGGGGAATGTGAAAGAATACTGAATCTCTGTTTTTCCATACATTGTAGAGAAGACTCAGAAGAGCAGATGATCCTCAAAGATATACTCAATACACTCTATATCATGGCGAGGAAAAAACTCTATATCATCATGTTAGTGTATCAATTAAGTAAACCTATGAAATTTGGTTACATGGGATTGAATTTGCAAAAAGGCTGTTCTTTTTGCTACACTACAATCTATTATGAATGACTAATACATTTGCTTGCTAATCTTCTTATATCAGCAGCTGACGGTTTTCACCGAATTGAAATAGTGGAACAGCAGAAATAATCCAAAAGTCTCATTTGATTTCACGTTCAAGATTTTTGTGTCATGCTGAACTCTGTATAGTATGGCATATTGAAGACTTTGTGCAACTCTGTTTAATGTACTGGGGATATTCATATTATCATCCAGTCTATCATTCTCCATGATATCATCATTCCTCTTCTTCATCAGTCACTTCTATTTTTCATAATAATGCTCCAACTCCTGAAGAGGTATATTTGACATCTGTTCTATCCTCCTCTTGAAATTATATATGCTTAATACTTCAGTAATATTCTGTTTTCGATGAGTGGTCTGAGTAGTTGCTATGTGCTTGAATGAGTTGCTTCACTTAATTTTATATAAGGGCCTAGGTCTGCTAAGCTATATCTCCTACTCACTATTACATTTAGGGCAATTCTGAAAGTATACTAAATTTCTGTTTTGGCGTACATATTAAGGACAACTCAGAAGAGGAGAGATGATCCTCAAAGAAATACTGAATGCCTACTACCATATCCAAACGTTGAATTTGAAAATACAATGCCACCAAATTGATGCCCCATTGTCTCTGAATAATTTGAAAAGGCTTGAGTTCTCATGTGGGGGGTATCTGTAAGGTCTTGCCACTTTTGGTTATGGGGAACATGGCGTTATCCTTTGACTCGGTGCAATATTTGAAGATGTCTTTTGTGAGACAGGTGGGATTTGAGTTACTGATAATGGAATCATCATCATCTTCATCTTCATCTCATCCTCATCTTTTTTTCTGTTTTTTTTTTTTTTTCAATTTGAAACAATATAGCTTTGTCATTTGCAGGAGTGGGAAGAGTTGGAAGGAATGGCAGCTGGGTCTGGGTGGAGCGAAGAGGTTGATTCTCAAATTAAAGACACCTCTGCGAAATTTGAGGATTATATGTTGCCCAATTCTTAGGCAAAGTTGCTGAAAAAGAGGAAACAAGGAGTGGCTCAAAATTTCTCACATCCCAAACATCCAAATTGATAATGAGTTTGTACGAAGAGACGGAGTTTGGTTCCTATAAGAAGCTGGTGAAACTGCCCTTAAGTACTTTATCATCAACTCATACATCTTGATCTTCTTTCTGGTAAGTAATTGTTAGAAAGTAGAGCAAAATTAGCTTGATATAGCTGTCAACATTCAACACAATCATTATGTATCATCACAGTTAATTCTATATAATTAGGCATTAATAGGCCACGAATAGTTTTCCTTTTTGTATCCTAGAATCAAGCTATATCTTTGTATATATGATATACAGATCAATACAGCAAGAATCACTTCCTGAAAATCTGTTTCTGTTATTTTTCATGGTATCAGAGCAGGACGCATAATCCTGACTCTTCTCTAGTCTTCTCAACATCAAATCCACAAAGCCATAATCACAATGGCTGGTGATAACGTTCCACCATCACCATCCAATCCCAGCAAATCAGATAATTCAAAATCTGATGTCTCAAATCCATTCTTCACTCATCATTCAGACCACCCTGGATTGGTCCTAGTCTCCAAGCCTTTGAATGGAGACAATTACACAGGTTGGAAGAGGGCTATGACATTGGCTCTTAATTCTAAAAACAAACTCGGCTTTGTGAATGGTTCAATCAAAGCTCCATCATCCGAAGCTGATCCTGAAGGATATGCAACTTGGTCAAGATGCAATGACATGGTCCATTCATGGATCGTTAACACTGTCAGTTCTGAAATTGCTGACAGTATCATCTACTATCCTACAGCTCATGAGGTATGGGAAGATCTAAGTGAGCGTTTTTCACAAGGCAATGCACCTCGCATATTTGAAATTCAGCGAGACATCGCTTCACTCAGGCAAGAACAACAATCAGTTTCAGCATACTACACGAAATTGAAGAGTTTATGGGATGAATTGGCAACCTATTCAGAAGCATCACAAGGAGCCCAGGCAGATCAACAGAAACTTATGCAGTTCTTGATGGGATTAAATGAGACTTACAGCGCAACCCGCGGTCAAATCCTCTTGATGAATCCCCTTCCAAGTATCAGACAAGCGTATGCTGCCGTTGCCCAAGAAGAGAAGCAACGTTTCATTGCAGCAGCGGAGTCTGGTTCAAGCGCTGCTGCCATGGCAGTTCGAAGTGGCGGCCGGTCGAACCAGATCGGCAGCAGAGGCGGTCGTGGTGACCGACTGAATTTTCGGACCGGTCAGGATGCAGAACGCGGCTTCACCCCGCGTTTTGGTTCAGGTCGAGGAAGGGGAAGGCCGCATTGTACCTATTGTGGTGATCCTGGACATTGGGTCCAAACATGCTTTCACTTGATTGGTTTTCCTCCAGGTCATCCCAAAGCAAAGCAAGGATCAGGAAATTTCCCCAAGAAGCACACTGCTTCACCAGTCGCGCCCTCTCCTTCTGCTCACCAGGTTCGTGCGACAAGCATCGTAGAAGAGGAGAAAGGATCAGCAATTACTTTATCTGAGGCCCAATTCCAGCAGTTTTTAGCTGCTCTTCAACAAGCCCAAAAGCCCAATCCAAATACTGACTCGAGTTCCAAAGCAAATGCAGTAACGCAGCCAGGTTTGTCTAGAGTTGCTTCCCGCAATTGGATTATTGATAGCGGGGCGACAGATCATATTACTTCGTGCTCTAAATTGTTGAATAAAAATAAAAAATATGCATTACCGCCTGTTTTGCTACCTAGTGGAGAAAAAATGCATATTGAAGCCACAGGTTCTATGCCTCTGAGTACCGCATATTATCTACATGATGTACTGTTTGTGCCAAAGTTTAAGGTTGATTTAATGTCGGTTAGCCGTTTGACAAGAGGTCTGAATTGTTCAGTGACATTCTATCCTTATTGGTGTGTTTTACAGGATCTGGCTACGAAGAGGACGATTGGTTTGGGTAAAGAACGTGATGGGCTATACTATTTGGTGGCACTGGCGACGGAGCAAACCAAACATTCCATTACTAAACCTTCTAGATCATCTTGCAACCTTGCCATTTCCGCTACCAACCTTTGGCATCATCGCTTGGGTCATGTTTCTTCTCCATGTTTAAGTCACATAGCAAAACAGTTTCTGCATTTTTCCATTCAGCCATTTAATAATTGCCATGTATGTCCCTTGGCTAAACAGAGTCGTTTACCATTCGGTTCTAGTTCTATTTCTTCTACAAGACCTTTTGAAATGATTCATTGTGATATTTGGGGTCGTTATCGACACCCTTCTCTTTCTGGTGCCTTTTATTTTCTTACAATTGTGGATGATTTCACCCGATTTACTTGGGTTTTCTTAATGAGGCACAAAGATGAAACACAACCACTTTTAAAGCATTTTTTTGCTCACATTCTCACTCAATTTGACTCTCGCATTAAAACTTTCCGAAGTGATAATGGTAGTGAATTTATTTCCCTTCGCTCTTTTTTTCAAGATCATGGCGTTGTCTTCCAACATTCTTGTGTTTACACGCCTCAACAAAATGGGGTTGTGGAGCGCAAGCATCGTCATATTCTACAGGTAGCTCGTGCTTTAAAATTTCAAGCTCACCTCCCTTCACAATTTTGGGGGGAGTGTGTCCTCACAGCCGTCCATATAATCAATCGCTTGCCCTCGCCCATCCTTTCTTACAAAACTCCATTTGACCTTCTTTACTCCAAACCGCCTTCTTTTTCTCATCTTCGAGTTTTTGGTTGCTTAGCTTATGCAACTAATGTGCACCCTACTCATAAATTTGACACTCGAGCCATACCTTCCATTTTCATTGGTTACCCGGTCGGTCAAAAAGCCTTCAAATTGTTTAACTTATCGACTAAGAAAATTTTTACGAGTCGAGATGTTAGATTTCATGAAGATGTGTTTCCTTATGCCTCCAATCCGCCTACTATTCCTTCTGCCTCGTTGGCCCATGACCCAGGCCCAGGCCCCATTCCACTTCTCTCTAACTCCTTTTTTGACTCAGCTTTTGATTCTCAGATGCCTCCCACACCAGTTCGGCCTCCCACACCAGTTCCTTCTTCTCCGCCATCCCCAACCACGCGATCTTCTCCGTCAATCCCAGACCCACGATCTTGTCCGCTTCCGCCACCTCCGCCTCCGCCTCCGCCTCCACCAGTCCGGCCCCCCGTCACCCTTCGCCAGTATTCCCGTCGACCCAGGCCGCCTGCTCCACCCCCGCTCGTCCCTCCTCTTCCTACCCCACCATCTTCTCCGTCTCCTCCTCCCTCACCTCCACCCGTCGCTCTTTCCGACCAGCCTCCTCCCGGCCCACCACTGCTCTGTCGCTCCACCCGCTCCGCTGCGCCACCTGCTCGGTTCGCCGATCTCGACTTCTCCAAGCCTCAGTCCAATGCTTGCACTTACCAATCGCCCTCCTTCCCGCCAGGTCCTTCCAAAGGTACGCGTTATCCATTGGCCAATTATGTCTCTTATCATCGTTACTCTCCTGCCTACTCCTCTTTTGTGGCTCAGCTCAGTGCCGTCCATGAACCAAATTCCTATTCTGAGGCAGCTGCTGTCCCTGAATGGCAGGATGCCATGAGAGCCGAGTTGGAGGCCTTGCAGGCCAACGGTACATGGACACTCACCACGCTGCCCCCTGGGAAGTTCCCCATTGGTTGTCGATGGGTTTATAAAGTCAAGCACAAGTCTGATGGTTCCATTGAACGATACAAGGCCCGGTTGGTGGCCAAGGGCTTCACGCAGATGGCAGGTATTGACTATCAGGACACCTTTTCTCCTACTGCTAAAATAGTTACAGTCCGTTGTCTACTTGCATTGGCTGCGTCCCGTGGCTGGTCCCTTTCTCAACTCGATGTCAACAATGCCTTCCTCCATGGCAATCTGGATGAAGAGATTTATATGTCTCCACCGCCAGGGCTTCGGAGACAGGGGGAGGAGCATTTGGTTTGTCGGTTGCATAAATCCTTGTATGGTCTAAAACAAGCTTCAAGGCAGTGGTTTTCTAGATTTTCAGAAGTTATTCGATCTGCTGGTTTTGTGCAATCTAGAGCGGACTACTCTCTTTTTACCAGAAGGCAAGGCAAGTCATTTACAGTCTTATTGATATATGTTGATGACATCTTAATTACTGGCAATGATCCTGTGAGTATTGCTGATGTTAAGAATTTTCTGCATAAAACATTTTGTTTGAAAGATCTTGGCTGCGTAAAGTATTTTCTTGGCATTGAGGTTTCTGCATCCAAGAGAGGAATTTTTATTTGTCAGCGCAAGTATGCGTTAGAAATTATAAAAGATGCAGGATTATTGGGCGCTGCCCCTGTCGATACACCCATGGAACGTGGTTTAAAGCTGTCAGATAAGACTGAGTTACTCAAAGATCCAGAGAAGTATAGGCGTTTGGTTGGAAGATTGATCTATCTCACAGTGTCAAGGCCAGATATTACATATCCTGTTCATATATTAAGCAGGTTTATGCATCAGCCTCGAAAAGCCCATTGGGAGGCAGCCTTGCGAGTGGTACGCTACCTCAAGTCAGCTCCTGGTCAAGGCTTATTCTTTTCCTCAAATAGTGATCTTCGGCTACGAGCCTTTTGTGACTCAGATTGGGCCGGGTGTCCACTTACAAGAAGGTCTACTACAGGGTATTGTGTGTTCTTAGGACCTTCTTTAATCTCATGGAGGTCTAAACGTCAGAAAACAGTCTCTCTTTCTTCAGCTGAAGCTGAGTATCGTGCTATGACAGGAGCTTGTTGTGAGTTGACTTGGCTACGTTATTTACTTCAAGACTTGGGGATTTTACACCAGGAAACGGCATTGCTTTATTGTGACAATAAGGCTGCTTTACATATAGCAGCAAATCTAGTGTTTCATGAACGTACAAGACATATAGAAATGGATTGTCACTATATCAGGGATAAGATCCAAGATGGTTCAGTGGAGACACGGTTTGTGAGTTCTGGAAATCAATTGGCTGATGTTTTGACTAAAGCTCTTGGCAAGGAAGACTTCATGCTTATGATTCGCAAGTTGGGCGTACAAGATATCCACTCTCCAACTTGAGGGGGAGTGTTAGAAAGTAGAGCAAAATTAGCTTGATATAGCTGTCAACATTCAACACAATCATTATGTATCATCACAATTAATTCTATATAATTAGGCATTAATAGGCCACGAATAGTTTTCCTTTTTGTATCCTAGAATCAAGCTATATCTTTGTATATATGATATACAGATCAATACAGCAAGAATCACTTCCTGAAAATCTGTTTCTGTTATTTTTCAGTAATTAAGTTATATATATTATTTTCAAAATTTATCAATTTATTTCAATTTCTTTATTTTTACTTTTATTTTTATTCAGTAGTACTTGCTACATACATGTCTGAATAGTTGCACCTCCTATTTTGTCCATCTTTCTATTCTGTTCATGTTAGGTTTCTTTATGTCCAAAATATTGTGGAAGAGATGGACAGTAGTCATTTCTGACTAGTTTTGGAAGTGCTACAGTTCTTATGGAAGACACTGGTGAAGAATTTGTTCATCTTGGGAGGAACAGATCTCCAGTGAAGTTGCAAGAACAGAGGCATGGAATCACAGAATGGCCCCAGATTTCTCACATTCTGAACATTGTGTTCTCTAACTAGCTGAACAGGTATGTGCTTAAATGAGTTTGATTAACTTGGTTATATAGAATATCTAGGTCTGATAATATACCTGTACGTTACATATATAGGGACATTTGAAACATATTGAATTTTTCTGTTTCTTTGTTAGCAAGACAAAACCTTGTCTGATGCAACTTATATGTTCAAATCATTTTCAGAAAATATTTGTACATTATACAAAGTTACAAACTACTGTACTTGTGTTTAAATTTTCTGGTACATGAATATCCCATAGGGTCAACTCTAATTATGAAAACATTTGTACCACCAATTTCCTGGAGCTATTCAGATTCTATCTTATGCAAGACTGGAGGCTTACAATTCAAACCAGCTCATAGGTGCTAGTGTTCTGTTTTCATGTATAGAGTATTCTGTTCTCTAAATTTAATCTATATTCTTTTATATATCTTCTTTTCACTGATGTACCTGAGCCATGAAGTTTATGGAATCATTGGAGCAATCATTGATATATTCTTTTATATATTAAATGCCAGTACTCCAGAAGGATTAATGATTAATGGTGAAGAGTAAGCAAGGTTTTTCTAGGGGTGTGCATTCAGATATGTGAATAGACAGACCCAAATCATTAGCTATTAGCTGCCTTGTCAAAAGGAAGGTCAGGGTGCCCAACAAGGAGGAAAATGATACTCTTGGACCTCCTGTAAGAGATGGAGTGAAATTTTCATGCTCATAGTTATGCCACGCCATGCATGCTTGCAGCACAAGATGTATCTACGGGGTGCTAGGTGCTTGGAATGAGTCCTTTGCATATAAAGCTCAAGGCTGCTGGTCCATGTGCAGAGTCCGCTGACATGACCAATTTCCACCAACAGTACCCACAGAAAGCTTGTCTGGCAGAAGAGGACAAATATAGAAGTTTGAGATTTCTCAAACGTGAGGTGGAGATCTTGCTGTCATTTCTCATACATTTGGGCTTATCATCAACTTATCATCAGTATCTCAAGTAATGATCCTATGTAATACTAGTTTAAGGGCTTGAAATACAGTTTCTGATTGTCAAATCCAAATGTGACTGATGGACTTCGATTAATAAGACTTTTGAGACACAATGAATTCTTGCAGTAGTGCGAAAATGGTTTCTTAGTCGGAGGAAGTTCTGCCTGTCTGATTTGATGTATATGTTCCAATCAGTTTTAGCAATATTCTCACATTATACAGATATATTATCATATACTTTATGTTCTCTAATCTCAGTTACATGGATACCCTCGGCTGAACTCAAACTCTAGCAAAACCAATTTCGTCGAGATATTTAGATTATGTTTTATAAAAGTTTGGAAGCTTACAATTGAGTCACATGCTCTTAGACGGAATCTGTTTTCATGTCCAGGGTATAAGTTGCTTCACATACAAAATTGGTGGATAAGAAACTCCTAGTTCATTTGGGAATAGGATGTCTGTACTCGTTTTGCCGTATATAGTAAAGAACAATGAGAAATCAATAAAATCCATTGTATCAGACAAAATGAGGATGAAACCCAAAATAATAATGAAAGTCAGACGAATGTAGTCACCTAGTGCATCTCAAAGCACATCTCAGTTATTCTACAACCATTGGCACCTCTTTCAGAGAACATTGTTTGCTTATACATTCTCTTCAATCTAGTAAATTTTTAAAAGGATCATTTCTTTATTATATACAAAGAGAAGATGAAGAAATCTTTTGGACCACGTACATGGCTTCATTCGTTTGCACGACTTTGCTTGTGTTGAATATGATTTTCATTGATGAATGATTTTCAAGTTTACATATATATAGCAGATTATTACATGCCTAACAATAACTGCATATTAAAGTAAGATCCACAAGTTTAGCCTAATATCAATGCTAATACAGTAACTGAAGATATTAGTGTTAATGAGCTTGATTTGGGGAAGAGATCACGCTTGATTGAGGCAAGGAGTTAATGTCGCTAACACCCCCCCTTCAAACTGGGCGGCTCAGAACGCACAAGTTTGGTACACAAGAGAGTATGGCGCTACTTGTGGAGTGGTTTAGTAAGAAGGTCAGCAGGTTGATCTATGGAAGGGATGAAATGAACCTGATGACTCCCAAGGGCTACCTTTTCCCGAACAAAGTGATAATCTAACTCTTTGTGCTTGGTGCGAGCATGGAAGACCGGATTAGAAGCCATGTATGTGGCACTGAGATTATCACAGTAAAGCAGAATGGGGTACTGAATATGGACACCAAGCTCATACAGTAAGAAGCCTAACCAAGTTGTCTCAGCACTAGCACGAGCAAGGGATCGATATTCAGATTCTGCACTGGAGCGAGCAATGGTTGGCTGCTTTTTGGAACACCAAGAGACAAGTGTATTGCCAAGGTAAATGAGATAGCCGGAAGTGGAACGGCGAGATTCAGGACAACCGGCCCAATCGGCATCAGAGTAAGCAGAGAGGTGGACAGGATGGCGCTGAGGACTGAAAGAGAGACCATGGCCCAGAGTGCCTTTGACATAGCGGAGAATACGTTTGGCAGCAATGAGATGGGGAGCACGAGGATGACTCATAAATTGGGACACAGAATTGACAGCAAAGGCAATGTCAGGACGTGTAAATAGTGAGGTACTGTAGTGAGCCAACCATCTCGCGAAAAACAGTGGGATTTGCAAGAAGGTCCCCATCATGTGTGGTGAGAACAGTCTTAGCTGACAGTGGGGTGCTCACTGGTTGACTGTGTAACAGATCATGCTTCTTTAAAATGTCATGAGCATACTTGAGTTGATTGATGTGGAGGCCATTGGAATTAGGTGTGACCTGTAAACCAAGGAAATAGTGTAGGGGACCAAGATCCTTAATGTCAAATCCACGACCCAAGGCAGCGATAAAACTTTGAAGAAGTCGGTCACTGCTGCCCGTGACAACAATATCATCAACATAGAGTAAGAAGAAAATCACATACAGGCCATGTTGATAGATGAATAAGGATGAATCAGCCTTACTAAGGTGAAAACCAATAGAAAGCAGAAAAGAACTCATGCGTTGAAACCAAGCACGGGGTGCTTGTTTGAGGCCATAAAGTGCCTTGTGAAGCTTACAGACATAGGAGGGCCGAGAGGAATCGACGAAGCCAGGGGGCTGGGTCATGTAAACGTCCTCTTGTAGATAGCCATGTAGGAAGGCATTTTTGACGTCCAGCTGACGAAGAGACCAACCCCGAGACACCGCCACACATAGAACGGTTCGAATGGTAGCAGGTTTGATAACAGGACTATAAGTTTCACCATAATCGATTCCGTGCTGTTGATGAAATCCTTTGGCAACAAGGCGGGCCTTGTAACGCTCTACTGAGCCATCAGGGTTTCGCTTAATGCGAAACACCCATTTGCAGCCCACAACATGCTGAGATGGTGAGGGATGAACAAGCGACCAGGTATGGTTTTTCAACAAAGCGTTAATCTCCTCGGTCATGGCAGCTCTCCAATTCGCATCTTTGGAAGCCTGAGTATAACAAGTTGGTTCCATGGAAGTAAGAACAGATAAAAGAGATTTTGGGATTGGATACTTTAAAATGCCATCTGTGCGAATTTTGGGTTGAATGATCCCATCTCGGAGCCTAGTCCTCATGGGGTGGGTTGGTGGTGGTGGAGGAGGCGGCGGGACAGAAGGAGAAGGGGGAGGAGCAGTAGCATGTGGCTGAGGAGAGGACGGGGCTGGGATCGCTGCAGAAGGGACGGCTGCGGCGGAGGAGAGACGACGGCTGTAAGTCTGAATTGGAGGAGGGGGAGCCGGGATTGGTGCTGCGGGTTGAGATGATGCGCTGGAGGAGGGACGACGATGGTATGTCTGAATTGGAGGAATTGGACTGGAGTGGAGTTGAAGATGAAGAAGAGAGTGGGCTTGGGCCCGACGGTAATAGATCCGGGCTCGGTAGGGGGGCCTGCGGAGGTGCAGGTGGGCTAGTACGTTGTAGTGGGGTGAAATCAAGATAAAATGAATCTGATGGTGATTGGACCTGCAAACCCTTATAGGGAAAATTGGTTTCATTAAACAAAACATGACGTGAGACATAAACACGACCGGTGTTGGGATCAAGACAACGATAACCTTTGTGGTGTGGACTGTAACCAAGGAAGACACACTCAACACTACGACGAGACAATTTGTTAGGAACATTATCTCCAAGGTAAGGAAAACATGAGGACCCAAAAACACGAAGGGAAGAATAGGAGGGAGGATGACCATAGAGACGTGTGTGGGGAGTATCCCAATTTAAGGTAGGAGTAGGAAGAAGATTAATGAGATATACAGATGTGAGTATAGCCTCAACCCAAAGGGATTGAGGAGCACCTGAAGTGAGAAGGAGAGTGCGGGCCATTGAGGCAATATGTTGATGTTTTCTTTCAGCAAGCCCATTTTGTTGGGGAGTGTATGGGCAAGAAAAACGTTGTTGGATGCCCAAAGAAATACAAAATTGGGAGAAGGCATTGTTGATATATTCGGTGCCATTGTCACTTTGAAGATATTGTACAGAACTATGGAAAATATTGTGAATCATGGCAACAAAGTTTTTAAAGTGTGTAAGGACCTCATTTTTCCGGCGCATAGGATAAAGCCATGTGTAACGAGAGAATTCATCGGTAAAAAGAACATAATATTTGAAACCAGTTGTAGACAAGGTGGGGGACATCCATACATCACTATGAATTATTGAAAATAGAGAAGAAGCAGAAATATGGTCTGATGGAAAAGGTAATTTATGAGATTTGCTAAGAGCGCAATTATTACAAAAGGAATTATGAGAAACTTTGGACCCATTAGTAGATCCTAAACGAGCTAAAACTGAAGAAGAGGGATGACCCAAGCGGTTGTGCCAAAGAGACGAGTGAACGGAAGAGAGTGCTTGTGGAAGGGTGGACTCAGAAGACAAGCGAAGTGGATAGAGACCATCTTTACATGGGCCCTGAAACAATAATTGACCAGTACGTAAGCAATATATTTGATAGTAATCTGGAGCAAACAGGAAGAAGACAAGATTATCTTTCGTAAAACGAGCAACAGAGAGGAGATTTTTACGAATGGATGGAATTCGAAAGACATCACGTAAAGAGAAATTAGAGGCACCCAAAGTTAAGGGAAGGTTACCAGTATGGGAGATTGGCATAGAGCTACCATCACCCATATAAACATTGTGAGGACCACCATAGGATTGGGAATTGGATAGAGGCATGGCAGTCATATGATGTGTGGCTCCGGTGTCAGGATACCAATTTGGATCACTAGAGAAGTGGGCACCAGCAAAAGGAGGGGTGGAATTGGGCCCGCTGAACCTGTGAGGACATTGGTGCATGCCATGTTGAGAGGTGTGGCAATTGTGACACCATTGGGGTGCTGGGCCAAGCAGTCCTTGAGTCCAAGGAGGCCGTGCGGCCCTTGGAGGAGAATTAAAGGGCTGATGTGGTGGCATAGGAGAGAAAGATTGACGCGGATAGTTGCGTTTATATCTACCTCCTTGGTTCTGCTTACGGCCTGTGGGGAACGACCGGTGAGAATGATGGGGCTGGTCACGGCGAGAATGGGAACTGGAGGGCGAGCTATGATGGAAGAGAGCAGTAGCAGGACTTGAGTCAGAGGATTGTTGGGCTTCGAAGGCAAGAATCCGAGCCCGGAGGTCTGTGAAGTCAGGAAGTGATGGGTTTTGAGACAGCGCCGTTCTGAGCATGAGGTAGTCAGGTCCAAGACCATGGAGGGTTGCAAGAACCAGATCGTCATCCGAAACAGGTTTATTGATAGAAGCCAAAGAGTCTGCAATTGATTTGGCGTGACGAAGATAATCGTCAATGGATTGAGAGCCTTTTTGAAGCTCAAGAAGCTGCAGCTTGAGACTAGAGGCACTGGCCGTAGAACGCTGGGAAAAATGGCGAGCAAGACAGTCCCAAATTGATTTGGATGTGTCAAAACCAATAGTGAGCTGAGCAACACTTTCAGTCAGAGAAGTGGTGAGAAGACTGACAATTTGTTGGTCCACAGTGAACCAATGTTCATGGGCAGGGTTTGGAATAGATTTGGCTGGTGCAGTTTCGGTGGCGGTGGTTGTAGTAGTGGGAGAAGGTTCAGGGATAGACCCATCTACATAGCCCCAAAGTTTTTGGCCATGAAGGTAAGGTTTAATCTGGCGAAGCCAAGTTAAGTAGTTGGTTTCGGTTAATTTGGTGAATTGGGCAGTGTTTTGGGAAGGAGTGAGTGAGGAAGGTGGGGTGGCCATTGATGCGGGTAATAGGAGTAGAAGACCCAGAAGCAAGAGAAAGAGAAAGGGAACGGAAAGGAACGACAGGTGAGGATCCTAAATTAGGCTGATACCATGTTGAATATGATTTTCATTGATGAATGATTTTCAAGTTTACATATATATAGCAGATTATTACATGCCTAACAATAACTGCATATTAAAGTAAGATCCACAAGTTTAGCCTAATATCAATGCTAATACAGTAACTGAAGATATTAGTGTTAATGAGCTTGATTTGGGGAAGAGATCACGCTTGATTGAGGCAAGGAGTTAATGTCGCTAACAGCTTGATCAGAAGTAAAGTAGCTATAATGACAGGAGTAAATATCATAATAAGGGCCAGTATGATGTTGGGTCTGGTTATCTCAGGAAAAACTATGCTGCCATACTTTATTACAGCTCCACCGACAATAGAACCAGCTAGCAACATCCCCAGATATTCCAAATCATTCTGTTTACACCAAAGAAATCATTTAAAATATTGTCAGATCATGGGAATATTTGAAGAACCATTGCATATGAAATTCAGAAGATGGATTGCCTTTTTAATTATATGGACTCAGTTACTGTGGATATGACTCATATCAGGTAATATCCTGAATGCCTAAATCAGTGCATTTGAAATCATAAATCAACTAAAGAAGTCAACAACTTATTACTACTATGATAAACACGTCAAGCAGGTCATATCTGTCTGATCATTTATTGTACAGATGAGGAGAAATATTGACAAGGATGGAGTGGAAAACTTTCAGAAGATCTGTAAGGCTACAAGCTAGAACATAACTGCTTCTTGTTACAGAACAAAAAAGGGGGGAGATTTTCAGATGAAAACTAGACTGTTAAAAGGGGACCAACAATTCATATCCATAACGCACACAACCATTATGCATTTTAACCGAGAATAAATTTGTAGTAGACACAGACCTCTAATACAGAAACTGAAGCTACACTTTTTTTTTCTTTTTCTGATTGAGCGAACTACCAAAGAAAACTTTAACCAAATTTAAATCTGTGCAAAACCCGTATGACTGAACATGGACGGTACATATTTGATACGCAAGTCATGATTTCGCAAAGTCTAAACCCATATGAGATACAGAGGAGTAGGTTATTCTTTTATTGAATGACGCCGAAGAAACTTCATATTTACCATTGTGACTCACTCATACACATTCTCAGCCCGGATTGGGGTGTTTCTGTTTGAGCTGATGAAAATTTTATATACAGATTCGAATCCCTCCTCATCCAGAACCAGCCAGAAAGGGAAGGATGGTCCTGAAAAGTTGCATTCGAAAGGGAAGCATCTCCCAGTGTTTCTAGTGATTTGGTGCATCCTATCTACAGTGATCACTAATCAGCTTCATATAGATGAAGAAACTATTAATCGACAACATAGCTGCCCAGCTAAGCTATTTGATTAACCTTAAAAAAAAACTCTCTTTGACCAAAATTCCCCTGCAGATCCAAGATTCTAGAATCACTGCAATGTCTTCCAAACATTTTGTGACTCTCTCAATCATGTATTCTATACGACTCTCGTGCACAACTCTTATATCGATGGTCAAAATTATCTTATGCATGACTTTCTCTGTTGCCACTAATCCACGCATACCATATTGAATTCCTTATCCAAACTATTCCGACTGACATATATAATCTAAGCATAGCAAAGCGAGACGGAGAAAAACAAAAGGCCTAAAAAAGAGAAAGTTACCCGATAGTTGAAACCGGTGGCGTTGTTAACTATGCTTGAATTCTCTTCTGCTTCTTCTTCCTCTTGTCGTCTGCGAGGGTCAAGAGCTCGGATGGGGAAAGACCCTTTGGCCCTTGTGGAAGAGAAGCAATGTGGGATATGGATGGCAGCTTTTGAAGAGGCCATGAAGTTGTTTGCAGGCCCAGAAGAGGGGGAGTGCCTGCACCGGAGGAGGAACTTGGGGGCTCCAGTAGCTGCTGCTGCTGCAGTTGCCGCCGCCATATTCTATGCTGTCAACTGTTTACAACTGTCTACTGTTGACGCCAACTGCCTCCTCTCACGGCGTCCAAGCATTCTGGGAGTTTAAATGCCAAGTCACGTTTTTGATTGGCTTAAATTTGCTTACAGGGTTTGAGACTTTGGGTTTTATTTTTATTTTTATTCTTTCATATTTTTTATTTGTTTTAATGTTATTTTTGAATTTAGTGTAATGACTGTCTTTGCCAGTAGTTTTGTTAACCAAAAAATTAACACTATATATGTGCCATGTAAACAAATTTAACAGCAAAGTGAACAGAAGTAATAAATTGGCTAACGGAGCAATAGTTCAAGTACTATAAAGGTAGTTTTGAAAGTTTTTAGATATCAAAATGTGCATTGGACGATAATTCAGGTACCATTTAAAGATTTATTTTTTTTTCAATTAGTATTTAAACATTATAATGAACTAATTTTCATAATAAGTTACGGAACTACAATATAAGAGCATCTTTAGCAATGCTAGCCATTTTTGAGTTAAATTTTAGTTAAAGTAGCTAAAAAGTTATTTTAGCTAGTGATGCGCTTTTGAAAGCGAGCGCATAATTTAACCCTGAAATATCGTTAGTAGTATAAGCAAATAGGGATCGTTCTATTCCGGGGATTGAGGGTACACTTGTAATTGTGAAACAAATAAAGAAAAGTATTATTTACAAAAATAAAATAAAGAATATAAATATATACAATTGTATAAACAAATAAAGAATTAAAATAATAAAGTATTATTTACAAAAATAAAATAAAGAATAAATATATACAAGTAAACACAAATAAGGGGGGGGATTAGGATTCTTAAAATTAAAATTAAAATAAATAAAATAAAGAAAATGTAAAAACATATATACAAGGGTGGAACATAAGGAACAAAGATCAAAATCAATTCCATGTAATCAAATTCGATTCAAACCCTATAATTGTTCTTCCAAGTCATGAGAAAGGAGTTGATCATGTGAAACATTCGAAAGCAAACGATTTCCCATATTTTACTTTTCAATGCTAATTAATCTAAGCGAAAGCACCTAGATCAATCCTATCAAACATGCAATCAAGCCCTAGAAAGCTAGTCAATCATGTCATGTTTAATGCATTACACATAGAGAAAGGCTATCAACTCAAGTGTACAACTTAGTATGAATAAGTTCACCTAATTGCAATCCTCTTCAATTGAATTCGATTTTTGTCCAAAACCTTTACTACTTTGATTCAAGTTTACACAAAACGAAAAGTCGATTTCATGTTCTTAAATCTAGCACCAATTACATGCAAATCCTATAAGTGTCGACCCAAATAAGATAAACATATAAAAGTTTTCTATCAAGCAAATTCAATCGAACAATCACACATAAGCAACTATGGAATCACAACATAGAAATCGAAAATCCTTATTCAATCATAAAATTTCAGAATATAAACTTTATTCAAACATAAATGTCAACTAAAAATAATTCTCACGAAACTAAACAAGATTACAAAGAAAGAGGTTGAATTACACCGTGAGATGGAGATGGGGATGAAGGATGAAACGTTATGGATTCTTGAATCTCGAAAGCAAGCTTCAAGGTGGAGGATGGATGATGATGCTCACGGCTCCTTCTTCTTCTTCTTCTCCCTTGCTTGAAACGTTGAATGCACTAGAGAATTGAGAGAAAATGGAAAGGAAATGGAGAGACAAAGAAGATGAGATGGATGAAGGAAGATGTAGGAAATGGTGACTAAGGAAAATGGAGAGGAAATGGTGAGACAAGGAGATGAAATGGATGAAGGAATTGGTGATTGAGAGTGAGAGGAGAAGGTGTTTAAATAGGGAAGAAAAAGAAGAGTGAAATGATGAGATGAAGAAAAATAATGAAAGTGGAGTATGAAAGTGGTTTGTAAAATATGTAAAAGATGAGGTAATGATGAAAGCAAAGCATGAAGGTGAAGAAATGTGGAAGTGATGATGATCTTTTAGGGTAGAAAAATGTATCCAAGGAAAAAGAAATGCTTTCTTCATATGGGTGGGAAACATGAATATGTGGTGTTGAGCTGTTTTCAGGTCAGTTTCTTCCCCTTTATTCCTTCAATTATTTCTCCATCAAAACTTCAGAATGAGCCTTCAACTTCTTCATAAAAAATGTTCCACTATGAGTGTATATCATCCTGACAAATTTTCAGAGCTTTATTCCATGTGGTTGGGCCGGAAATGCTGCTGGACCTCTTATAGGTCCAGTTTTCCGGTTTTGCTTCTGTAGAAAATTGGGCTCATTGTTTGAAGGCCTTCCACTCATATTTTTCTCTGGTACTCTTCATAAGAAATGATCCTTTGGGTGTCTAGAATGGATCTGGAGAGTTTCAGCTCATTTCGAGTTCATTTGGTCAGGTGGCCGCTCCTTCTTCCTTGCTTGGCTCTGATTCTCCTAGCCGGAGTAAGAAAATATTCAAGGTTGACTTTTTAGTGCATTTTCATTCTTCTCCATCATTTCTAGGTAATTATGGACGTAACACTCATTTCTTCTTCATCTACTCCAATGTACCTAAAATTAGAAATTAAGTTAAAAATCGATTCGTTAAGGAATAACTAAGCAAAATGTGAGGAATTAACATTTAAAATATCACATTAAAATGCTCCTATCAGCTAGTCACTTTAGAATTACGTCTGCATCAATGCTATCTATTTTAGCTAGTTTTGAATTTATTTTATTCTTTAAATGAAGATTAAATAGTTTAAATGTATTTATAAATTATATAAAATAACTTAAAATGAATGTTTTAAATTATAGAGAGCCTCATCTTGCTCTCTATATTTAGGAACGAGCCAATGAGGTAGCTAAAAGTTATAATAGAGAGCCACTTAGGAGTCTGGTGCAGTTGCTAAAATAGATAAAAAAAAGGGGAAATTACTGGTTACTCCCTGTACTTTTAGGGTGTCGACAGTTCAGTCCCTACTATACTAATTTCGACAAGTTACTCCTCAGACTTTCAAATCTCACACAATTTGGTCCAAAATGACTATTTTGCCCCTCCCTTCCACTTTTTGTTTTTTATTTTTCTCTCCTCTCCCCTCCTTTCTTCTAAAATTCATAATTAATTCATACGAACTCCGATATTTTCGTTCCATATATGTACGAGATCATATCGATGAGCTCCACAAGTTTTATGAAGAAAGTTTTTCCAAATTTTGTATATATAAAAAGTCAATTTTCACGACCGCTCCAAATAACATTCGTTTCGAAAATCCACTTTCTTCTAAAATTCATAATTAATTCATACAAACTCTGATTTTTGCGTTCCATATATGCACAAGATTGTATCAACGAGCTCTACAACTTTCATGAAGAAATTTATTCCAAATTTTGTATGTATAAAAAGTCATTTTCACTACCACCTCTAAATAACGTTCGTTTCGAAAATCTCCTTTCTTCTAAAATTCATAATTAATTCATACGAACTCCGATATTTGTGTTCCATATATGTACGAGATCGTATCGATGATCTCTACAATTTTTATGAAGAAAGTTTTTCCAAATTTTGTATGTATAAAAAGTCAATTTTCACGACCCCCCTAAATAACGTTCGTTTCGAAAATAAAATCGATACGAAACCGAATTTCTCTTACAACTACTTATGAAATAGTCTCAATATTCATAATTCAAATATTTGATATTTCTTGGGTTGTGTGTGTGTGTTATTTTGTGGTTTGGGGGGGGAGGCCGGGAGGGGAGGGGGTCGTGAAAATTGACTGTTTATACATACAAAATTTGGAAAAACTTCATTCATAAAAGTTGTAGAGCTCATCGATACGATCTCGTACACATATGGAACGCAAAAATCGGAGTTTGTATGAATTAATTATGAATTTTAGAAGAAATGAGGGGAGAGGAGAGAAAACATAAATAAAAAGAGGAAGTCAGGGGCAAAATAGTCATTTTGGACCAAATTGTGTGAGATTTGAAAGTCTGAGGAGTAACTTGTCGAAATTAGGATAGCAGGGACTGAACTGTCGACGCCCTAAAAGTACAGGGAGTGACCAGTAATTTCCCCTAAAAAAAAACTAAACATGCTCTCCAAAATAGCTAGGGAGCCAAAATAGAGAGTCTGCCAAAGATGCTCTAATAAGGGTGAGACATTTTGGCCTACCTATCAAATATCTCATGGAAATGTATTTATTGGCCTTTTGGCTTAGAGTTATCGGCATCCACTTTTCTTGTCTAACAAGGTTTACAGAAGTTTTTGATAAATTACGTTTTTCGATTTATTTTACTCGATCCAAATAAAGTAGAACATAGAAGTTTCCACTACTAACCATGAGTGCATATGAATAGGTGACATTCCTTTGAATTTATTTATTTATTTTTTTGACAAGTGAAACTTTTATTAAATCAAAAATCAGAATAATATATACACCAAATAAGCGAACTAGGCCTACATTGATACACAACGTACTATTTCATAAAAATTAAACGCTCTAGTGCCTATTACAATCAAAAGTGCCTCGTCTTATTCTACTAGTCACCCACGTAAGCCGATCACAAAATTGTGGCACATGAACACCTAGCACTTCATAAGAAACTCATAGAAGTACCACCTGCCAGTATAGGCTAACCAACACGCACATAATCAACAACTGGGATCTGCTGGATTTGTTAATTCACTTGCAACATCGGTGCATAGAAGAATTTTGCACGCATAAAACTGTATCTAGCCATTTTCATTTTCTACATTTAAAAAAAAAAATTGTACTTCCACGTATATTTTATGTTCATTTTCTATTATGTAAAACGAAAAAACTATTTTGCAAAACATTACCAACGGCTAAGTTCTAATTCAACTTAGTTCTATATAAAAAGATGGGAAGTTTTGAGGAGAATCTTCTATTTCGATTCGGTCATAAATGTGCTTTCAGATTGGTGAAACTCTATGGATTGTCGAGCAAATGAGCAGTTTGACAAGTCCAACTAGAAGAGATCATTTTAAGAATTTAAGTTACCCGGCCAAGATGGGATTGTTCCTCCAACATGATTTCATGACTAACCTTAACCATTAGTGGATCGAACCTGTAAGATTATAAATCCAATTACATGGTTCCATGCACTCTCAGATTGCAAATTGCACTCTGCTGGCATTACATCCCCATGGAAGTTCAGAGTGAGAAACAAAATGACATGGTTGCAATAACAACACGGAACATTAAGGATGGATTTTTCTTTTTTTCTTTCACTGTCATCTTGATTTGTTCTACCATAACTTTTACTATACTCAATCAATAAATTTATTCCAAAAAAAAAATTCATCCAAACAACGTCTTCTACACAGCCATCACAGATATAGAACTGGCATATACTACCTGTATATACAAGGATATGTGTATTACATATCTAGTATAAAGATGTACAATTCTCACATCACCTCTCCAAGAATTTGCTTAAAACAGTTTTTCTTAAATGTGAGTCTTCTTCATCATCATCCTCATCATCACCATCATTTTCATCTTTAATATTTGCATTTAAAGCACAACGGATTACTGAATTGACCTGCATTCTTAGTCTGGCATTGTCAACAAATTGATCTGTCAGCATCTTCCTCAGCTCATCATCAGCCATCCTATCACCACCCTTGATGTCTTGAGCATCGTCCACTGCTATAACAGCACTTTCGACATCCTGTGCAAGGAGCTGTGCCTGTTCCAATTTTATGAATCAGTACAAAGGAGATTATGATTTGGATGGACCAATACTGTAAGCAAATTAGATTCTGATAAAGGAGAGAATACAAGTGACCGGTACATATAAATGCCCTTTTCCACAAATCCAAAAGGCCTTCTGGGCATTTGGCAACTATGGGAATGGACATAGAAGGTGAGATTCCCATGGGGAAACCCAGTGTTTCTCGTATCTAATGAACATTAAGGCATTGTAATCTATAATTAGTTAAATCCACTTAAAAACTATACTGCATTTTCAGTCAAAAAGATTTTAATAAGACGTCCTCTTTTTCCAGCAGGCCAGATGTCAGAATGCGGCCTGATGGATTGAATTCCCTCATTGTAAAACTCCAATGGAATGTATATGATATTGAATACTACTTTTTACTGAGATATTTGTGGCTTTTACAGCAACGATACTCAGTACCTTCACTTCTAGAAGTGTACTTTCATGAGCCAGCTTGTGCCCAAATAGCTACAAATTACTGATAGAAGTCATTGCACAAATACAAGACACAGACACCAACTACAGTTGCAAAGCATACCTCTGCAAGAAGAAGACCAATTCGATTGTCAGACGTTGTCAGTAGATCAACAGCATCAGATGGTGATGAAGTATCCAAGATCAGTTTATCTTCCTCTTCAACCAGAAAATTGACACTACATTCTTGAAGCCGACTGCGAAGTATTTCACATTCATGCAGCAGCTTTGCGTTAGTAGTTGCTGCACACTCTATTCTTCGCTTTTCTTTTTGAAGAGTTCTCTGAAATATAAACATGGAACAACATAAGTTGATAGCTTAAAGTTGTATGTTTTTTCTTACAGAAAGGTAGAGAGGAATACATTCTAAATATTCTCATAATAAAACCAGCTGATAAACCCAGAAGCTTAGCTAAATACAGATATTATAAAATGAATCTAAGCAAAGCAAGAACACTGAATATCCACTAAACCTTGAGATATACAGGTTTTCAGTCAATGGACTACAAAAAAAAAAGGTCAAAATGTTGTTTTGTGTTCAACATCTTTATCTCTATTATTGGGAGCCTTGGTTGGATTTTCCATGTACACTCTTACTGACATCATTTTCTCCCCTTTTTGATAACTGCAGTCTTGTTATTTGGAGAAACCCATTAAGTTTCACATCTCCCTGGTCTAAGAAAACAAGGAACTACCCTTTATTATTTATCTGACACACTGAGGAGGACCAAAAAACTGGTTTTATCACACATCTTGAAGCTTTCAGAAATTTAGATCTCAGAAGAAAATGATGACAACACATATATTAGTAACCCATTACTAAACTTAAATGAAACAGAGGACATACCTCTACTTCTAATTTTTCCTTCATCAATCGACTGAGTTCCTGCTTCAGTTCTGATTGTGAATTTCGAAGAGATTTGACCTCTTTAACAAGTAGCTTTACATCTGTCTTTGATTTCACCTCAAACTCTTCATGAAGTTTCTGCAAGTTGTCAAGCTGCCGCCTAGAGACATCCAACTCCTGTATCAATATGTCATTCTCCTGAATGATAGAAATTTTTGTTAACTCCGAATGCTCCCTTGCATCCTGGAATATTGTAGCACACAATCAACAGAAGGCCCTCAATTTGAAATGACCAGGAGAAGTAAAATAAAAGTTATTAGAAAGAACAAAACCTGCTCAGATCTCAATTGTAATTCCAAGTCCAAGCACTTCCTTCGCAGTTCCTCCATATCCCACTGCATTTGGGTAAATCTTTCTTTTTCATTTAAGACAGCCTGCTGAATATTTTCTTTACAATTTTGCTGGGTAGTTTCAAGTTCCACTTCCAGATCTTTAACCTACAAGAGAAAATTCCCATAAGAAAACAAAATGTTTCGAAAAATAAATTCCAGCCAAGTAATGAGGAGTAAAGTAAATCTATGATTTTGAAAGCCTCCATTCTCTCCTGTGTAAATCACTCAGCAGAGTTATAATGTGTAAATTGGATATACATATAACCGTCAAAAGTTCATAGATTTCACCAATATAAGTCAGTACTCAATTTCAAAGATTGAAAAGAATTACTATTTGAGTATACTGCAATCTTTACAGATATCTTGAGGTGAAAACAATTCATCGGCAACTAAACTGCTGGCAGCCAGCATTTAAACTGAATTTTAGCAGTCACGCAATTATGAATACACAGCCAATCAATTGATGAGATAGGGTTTAGTATTTTTAGTGCTTTGAGTTTGATCCAAATTACAGTGTAGCCAACGTTCCTATCAAAATAGCTATCTGCCAGAACCTAAAAGGTAAAATATAAATACAAAATTAGTCTGAACTAACAAACACCATGAATTTTGACTACCAGAATTCAAGTTTCTAAAGAATAGTTGAAGCTTTGGGCAATCCAATCAAACCTATACTGAACTTTGCGATCCATTACGCATCATTACTCAGTTGCTATTATTTATACAAGAATAGTTCTTCTCATCCCATCACTTTTGTGACTACTTAAGTTGCTACTAATAATTAATCTTCAGACAACTCAATCTTTGACTGTAGTATAACTTAGCCTGACTTTGCTCTTACTCACTGAACTTCACTACTATACTTGCGACCATGCAGGACATGATATCCTCTAGAATATTAGTTTAAATCATAGTTCTTACAATATCAATGGGTGGGGAGGCTAATCTAATTCAATTAAAATAAAGGTAAACTGAAATTAATAGAGAACACACCATATGGACAACCAAAGCTGGGAATAGGAGCAGACTTGTTCTAGCTCAGTCAATCAGTAAATGCCAGCAGTAAATACTTGTTAACCGTTATATATCATTACCTTTGTTGTGAGAAATTGTCTCACAGCAACTTCTTGATTCAATCTTGCTATAAGATCCTCGATGTCAATTTTTGCTGTTCCTAATCTCTGTTGCAATGTAATCAGAACTCTGTTTAATTTTTGTCGCTCATCATGTGGAAAAGCAGCTAGTATAGCCCTTGAAAACTTCAAATCTGAGTTGTCATGAGTATCTGCAATTGTAGGAGCTTCAGAACTTTCAGGAAGGTTGAGGGAGCCATCACCACATAAATTGCCCACCCGCAAGGTAGAAGTATCACTTCCAAAACTCACTGTTGATGGTCCTTGAGCATGGCCATCCCTCTTCCTTTCCTCAGGTTCTACAAAGAACTCGGTTCCATCCATGCAAAGAGGTTTAGAACCATAGGTATTTTCACTTGTTTGCTCCTTGTCTATAGTATTCGCATTACTTCTACCAGAAATTTGGCGCCTGGAGCGCCTTTCTAGGCTTTCCCGAACAGATTTCTGGTTAAATAGGCCAACCTTAACAGATGTATCTATTGAATCATCTAAGTCCTGATCAGATGTCGAATGCTCCATGGCAAGATTAGCAAAGCTATCCTCTCCATACCTTGGTGTTCCAAGCTCAGATACCTCGTATGGAGTATCATTACCATTATCTGATGTGACAGATGAGCTACCAGCAACAACGGAGAGATCTGATTGGGTTTGTAACAAAGAAGACGGAGCTGTGCCACTTGTTGAGTTTACATCTGAAATTAGCTGCGGATCATTGAATGCTGAAAGGTATGGCAACCAAAACTAATATAAACAGATGGTATTCAAAAAATTAAATAAATAAATAAAAGAAGAGGAAAACACGTAATAGAATATTAGAATCATCTATAAGATGCATCAAGAATACACCTACAAGACCTCGCAGCAGCTTCCAGCTCTAGAAAGGTTGCAACCAACACACTTCTTGATATATCGATGTCTGATAACAGCTTTTCTATCCAATCCTCCAAAGAACACCTTCGCTGCAGCGAACTAACCAATTTGAGAATAAGAGGATGAACAATATTTGACGCCATAAAACCATTTTTATGCTAAAGCTATTTCATCCTATTTTAACAAACATATAAGCCAAAATTGCAGAATAAAAGCCTATTCGATAGTAAGAGACACCTATAATTTGCAAAGGTACATCTCAGTCAACTTACTTCAGTTTGGCTCAAAAAATTTCTGATTCTTTGCAATTTCCACAATCAAAGAAGTTAAAATAAAACTTGAAGGTGTGTGTGTGTGTGTGTGTGTGTGTGAGAGAGAGAGAGAGAGAGAGAGAGAGAAAGTGATGTAACCCACCTCTTCCAATAGTATCCGACTTTTCATTCTCAGAAACCCCTTTGGAGGAGCTGGAGGAAGATCTTTCAGGGGGAATGCCTTTTTAAGCTACAAAAATCAAATGGGATTGCTCAATAGTCCGAAAAGTAACAGAACAAAGATAAAAATTCAAGCAAACCTAAAATAAACAAAAGAATAAAAGGCAGAAATTAAATTACTCGGTAGCTAATCATCTCAACTCTAAGATCAGATATCCATAGCTAATTCGACCTAGTGTTTTCTTCTCAACGCACTATATCTAATCAACGGGGTTATATGTTACTTTTAAGTTAGCCACTTATTATAGCCGGAGTATCCCCTTGATGTACTATGCAGTCGGGCAAAACACAGATATTTGGAAAAAGGAAATTAAACATCAACATGTAACGACGGATTTGATGGTCATCACCTTTACCTGTACTATTCCTCTGGGATAGGCCACATCAATAATTTTTCAGTTTCTGTTAAACTCAATTCCCCTTAGATATTTCTGTCTTTCTTTCAGTATTAATTATAAGTGCACACCTAGTGATCTATATTGCATATGCCCTTACTATTTAAGCCAGATTAACTGTAATCTCTCTCTCCCTCCCTCTCTCTCTCTGTGCAGGGAACACAAAATAACTAGCATAATGACATACAATCTTTTGATATTCTTTTTATAACAGCAGCTGATATCCACCTTGTTTTAATTACACATACTAAATAATTCTCTATATCAACATCATTCTTATATTGATCCTAAATGTCATCAATTATTAGTTTGAGTAATCCTTTTACCTGAATTGCTTGAAAACTATTATTATTTTCTGTGTTTCTGTTAAATTTGCATGCCCTGTCTTTTCTGCTGATACATAGAAATTGTCACTTACACTGAACTTGCTAAAAAGGATAAATCACTTACTTCAGAAAATAGCTTTAGAAAATCATTAAATCTTCGTAATATCCCTCGAGTGGTTGTGATTCCTTCCGGTGATTGTAGACCAACTTGAACCCTATAAAACTGTTCTCTGTAAATGTTAATAGCGAAACTAACAAAGTTATGGTTGCAAATAAATGAAAAGGCAGCAGGCATGCTCATACAAGAATATAGATAATGTTTAATCCGAAGATGTTTTTCTTCAACACTGCGACATTAAAAGAGGATAAGAAACATAAAGTTTACCACCACAGGATCTGAACCTCTTGGTTTGGGCAGGTAAGTCCAAGAAGGAACTGTGATGCAGTAACTCCATCCTGTACGAGGATTATGTGGCCAAACAGAGTCCCGTCCATCCTTCATTAAACCCCCAAAGGATATTATTAATAAGAAACAAACAGAATAATAGAAACCCAGTTCATTGCGTCTACAAACCCAAATCTGTCTAATTACTAAACTAATTACCTTACATCCTGCTTTTCACTCAGTTATATATTTTACTGTAAATATTTACCTACATATTGAAACATAGTCGTACAAATGGCCAAAAAGTTTAGGGACATATGTCCCTATATTATTGTAATCACCTTTTGATATTACACAACACAGAGACCCAAGTCATTCAACATAATTTGAAATGTCATCAGCAGATGCCAATGTTTGCATTTGTATATCAACAGAGAAAAATTTACCATGTAGACCCATACAAAACACCCTCAAGCCAAATATTACACCATCCTTCTTAGTAATGTCGGGTCGAAGTTACTAGTGTTGAGTTAGTTACCTAGTGTTACACCATCATTTCTAGTGAAGTTATCAGCTATGTTAGAAGGTGGGCCTTCAGAATCTAAGCATATAACAGTAAATATTATTAAGTGCTTTTTCACTGAAAGAGAAAAGAATCTAAAGTCAAATGCACCAAAATGCCTACAATTCATAGTAAATAAATGAATGACATGTATCACCTCTTTAAACTTATTCCTACTATGTCTCATCTCGAATAATTTAGGTCATAGAACTCGGCATCAGTGAATTACCAAAATGCAACATAATGACTCAGCATCATTTCCAATAGATCTCCGTAATTTTCAATTTAAGATGCAGCCCAAATTTCATAAGACCCTTTTTCCAGGTGCACTAATGTGTATATTATAATGCAACATCACAACATATGACTTTCCTTAAACTAAATTTTTCAAGATTTCCAGGGCATTTCATACTTCTTCTATCCCTCCCTCTCCTATTTTCCAGCCATAATCAACAAATAGTGGCGATCCACTGCCCCTTTCTTTCTGTTGTGCACACACTACAGACACCAACTATCATTTACGTTCCAAGCTCTGTCTTTCCTTCCAATCAAATCTCTACAGATCTCTAGCTTCTATATTCAACTGGAAAGCACTTCACAGTCCCACCACCTCCCTCCCAAAGATTCCGTATATGATTCATAAATCCCTTATTCTTTCTCTCTCTTCCTAGATAGTAAATCGGCTACTTACTCCGATTACGGTATAAATTTCTTACTTCCTCCGCAAATGCTTGCGGGGATTACACAAGCCCACCCTCACCTTTGCGACCATCACTAGTACGCATCAAAATTTTACTCTCTCCCTACTATATCATATTTCCTATAAACAGATTATCCAATACCGTCACTCTTCACATGTAATCTTTATAACTTGATAGCTGAAGCAAAATCAGACAACCTGATCGGCAATTCTAAGTTCAAAATCAAGTGCTGGAAATCAATTCAAAAGATTTCTACATCAAATTCATAAAACCCTAGCCACGCTCAAATCCACACGAAACAAAAAAACAGAGAGATTAGAGAAGAATACCCATTTGCGAGGCGGAGGGCTCCAATCCATTCCGAGAGGGAGAGGCGAGGTGCCGTCGTGGCGGAACTTGGGAGGGCTGGGACTGCGCTCCACGCGCTTACCGTTGGTTCTGTTCCTGCCTCTGCCATCAGAGGCGTCGCCGCCGCCGCCCTCGTCGTCGTCGTCGTCAGTAGGGGCAGTTTCGGAAAAGAAAGAAGTGGTGCGGTGGGAGAAGGGATCGGAAATGGGATCGGACAAGTTGAAGTTGAAGTCGAGGAGAGAGAGGTCGTGAGCGTAGAGATTCATTTTGGGAGTGATTAGTTCAAACTAGCCTCGATGGTTGGTTGTTGATGATTGTAATTTCTGATTTGATCTTTCAAGTGATTGTCATCGCCGGTTTGGCCCTTGAAACTAAATGGAAAGAATTGGCCGAAAAAGGAAAATAACAAAATAATTTATTTTTTTTTTTTGAGAAACAAAATAACATACGTTTAAAAAGTTTTAAATGAATAGAGAGACACTTGGCTCCTTGCTGAGAGGGCAGCACATGGTGAAGGAATTTGGTTACGGAAAGAAGGCAGGCCTCCTCGGCTCCATGGTAGTATTGCATGATTTGTCTAGTTGCTATTAGGTAATTAGGGCCGTGGTATTTTTTTTTTCTTTTTTACTTGTTTAGATCACCCAACGTAATAAGGCCACTTTAATCCTTTGATGTATTGTGCACAAGTTATTAAAGAAATTCATTCTTCCAATTAAAAAAAGGTTAATTACATGTAAGTGCATCTTTAAATGTTTTTTTAGCCATAGGGCCACCAACTAGTTTTTTCCCTCATAAGGCCACTAGATTAAAAAGGTTGTTATATTTTGGATATTAAAAACCAACATATTTACATAAATGTCACTGGAGGACAAAGTCAACAATCATTCTCTCTCCTCTCCGGCAAGGTCTCCGGTCAACTCCGGCCAACTTCCGGTGGGTCTCCGGCCAACTTCCGACAGACCTCCGGCGAACTCCAGCAACCACAAAAGCTACTGTCACTAACACTTAAAGCTACTGTGTCTAGCAACAAAAGCTACTCTGATGAAATTCCCGACAACCTCCGGCGAGGTTACAAAAGATACTATCACTAGCAACAAAAGCTACTGTCACTAGCAACAAAAGCTACTTTGGTGAGATTTCCGGCAACCTCCGGCGAGATAACAAAAACTACTATCACCAACAACAAAAGCTACTCCTTACCCAAAAACCTATGCTCCCCAAAACGAAAAGCTACTATCCCCAACAACAAAAGATACTGTCACAAATACCAAAAGTTACTCTCATCAACAACAAATACTACTTTCATTAGCAATAGAAAACTACTCTCACCAACAGCAAAAGCTACTTTCACCAACACCAAAATCTACTTTCGCCAACATCAACGAGAGTACTCACTAACATTAGAGAGCTATTAACATAGGTACAGAAAGTTACGATCACTATGATAGCAAACCACTATAATAGTTACAGAGAGCTACTGATTTGAAAAAAAAAAAGCTGCCAACTTGAAATGCCACATGAACAATTACACATAAAACTACTAACATAGACACATAAAGCTACTATCACTATATTGAAATGCCACTAGAACAATTACATGGAGCTGCTAACTTGAAATAATGAAAATGAAAATAGAAGCTATTGACATAAGCATACTGACATAAACATAGCTATCAAAGTTACTCCCAACATCTGAGAAAGCTATTACTAACTGATACAAAAGCCACTCTAAAACATCAAAACAAGTATACATTTACAATGTCAAATGTTTGAATCAAAACATTCTGATTTCAACCAAATACAATTGCAATTAGGCACAAATTCAGCCAAATCATCCAAAACCAAGAACAACCAGTCTATTAGGGAAAAGAAAATCTTCGCAACCAAAACAAATCAAATCAAAGACCTGTTAGTCCCAATTATTCCCAAAAAAAAAAATTTGAGCTTGTTGCTCGCCGGAGAAGAGCAAGGAGGCTCGGGTCCGCCATAACCTCAAGAAACTGTTCGTGTTGTCGTCGCCACCACTGGAGGATTCTGGATTTTAGCCGGATCTGCGAAGCAGTTAAAGAAGAAAAGCTCTGGCTCCGGCATAGAAAATCGAAGCATCATATAATCACATACCAGTTTTCCATTCGAAGAGAGCCGAATCAAATGCACCTAGTCAATTCCAATTCCATCATATCCAGATCCAAATTAGAATCTCTAAATTCAGTTAAAACCCTAGCCTACGCAAGAAGCCAAGAAGACAAACCTCATTTTCTTCTCTAAGACTGAGAGTGCCGGCGAAGGTGAGCGATTGTTATGGTGGTCTCCTCGCCGGAGGCATAATAGATAGGTAATTTCGAATTATGACCTGCAGTGGTGATTTTGGCCGGCGACATATATTGATCGAATGACGAGGTCCCATCAGATCTAGTTTGGATCGGCGTCGAGATCAGAGAAAAAGCGGGAGAAAGAGGAGGAGGTGGTGAAACGATGCCGTCTCGTTTCACTCCGATCAGCAACAAGGCTTCTCTCCGTCGAGATCGTCCGGCAAGCGCTGAGCTTCGCTGCGCAATGGTCCGTTGCCGCTGAGGGAGAGCTTCTGATGTCAGAGATGTTCTTCGTCGGCGACGCCATCGATGACAACCATGGCGAGAAGCGAACGAGCTCATCGGAGAGACTGAGAGAGAGAACGTTGAATCGCCGGCAAGAGAGAGAAGAGAGAATGAAGGATTTTTTTTTGTTTTTGTTTTTGTTTAAAGAGAATGGATCTGATATGTTGGTTTTGACGTTTTGTTAAGTGGAAGGGTAAAATTGTCATAGATAAAATCATTTGAAGGTGAAAGTGGCCTTATGAAGACAAAAAGAGTTGGGTGGCCTTATAACTAATTAAAGTTTTAAAATGACACTTGTGTGTAATTTTCTATTAAAAAAATCTCACAAACTAGATGTTGTAAGATAAGTTGATGCAATTAGAAAAAAGAACTCTTAAGGAATTGAGCTAAAAAAAAAAAAAAGGCTGGCTAAGAGTGAAAAATGTTCATTTGGTTTTGAGTTTTTGATTAGTTAGAGTATCTCCAATACTTTGATATAAGAGTATTTCCAACCGTTTCTCTATAAAATCTCAATTATATGTATTTAAAAATTAAAATATTTATAGTTTTTGCTTTCACAATTCCAGTAAGTTCTCAACATTTTTTTTTATAAATTTTATAGGAAAGTTGCTTACGCATGTATCAATTAGCCTCTTTTTTTAATTGTTTGTTCTATTATTGTGCGTGGAACTGATTTTGTTGAGTTTCTTTCTTTGTTAATTGTTTTAATTCTTATCTTTTGATACCTCAAATTTTGATTCCAAAAAGAGGAGAAGAAAATAAAAACAGTCAAGAGTGTTTCATGCAGTTTTTTTCTCCCACATACAAAGAAAAATTGCTCCCATAATCTATTTACAATTTTTCCCTTTATATATAAAGTTACTTACAGTTAAAGTCTTAATAAAGGGCAACCAATAATCAATAAGATAAATCAAACAACTAGTACTTCATCCCCGTAGCTCTCACCAAGCGGTCACTGCTCACTAAGTTAACATCACATATAGCACTCACTAGGCGATCACAAGATCAACTACTAAATTAACATCACCCATAGCACTTGTCAATGGCCTTGAGACGTACCATAGCACTTGTCGGCGGCCATACTAGCCAATATCAACTCAATCCACATTCAAACAAACATGGACATAAGTCATAGGCCAAATTTATCCATCAGAAGGATGGTCCTAGGTGTTGCCCCTATGCTACATGCCACCTTCTCTGACTTCAAAGTAGGAGGGAGGTTCATTATCTAAACTCATATCTTAATGGTATTAAGTTCTATTAGAACTTGGTAAGTGTAACGTCCCGAACCCGAATTCACCGGTTTACTAGTCATTTGGACGGTAAACAACTTTTACTGTCGTTTCAATGCTTTTAGGGGGCCCTAAAAGTTGACTTTTTGTTTGGGTCAAAATTTGAGAAAATTTCCTTCATGAAAGTTGTAGAGGACGTTAAACCGAGCGCGTGCATATGTGGTACGTAAAAATCGGAGTAGTAACGAAGAAGTTATAAGGGTTTTAAGTTAGTGACAGTTTTGTAATTTTGTGGAATTCATGTCTATAAATAGAAATCTGGACTTTCAAGCCCCGAAAATTTTCCCGAAAATTTCCAGTTTTCTTCCTCTCGCCAACGTAACTTTCCAGCGTCGCCGCCGCCTCGTCCGGCCACCTATGGCCATGAAATTGGTGTCCATCTCTTCGTCTTGAAACAAGGTTTCTATCTATATATGCCTTGCACCCTATCATTCACCATAGACGACGAATCGAAGCCAACAAGTTCACTGTAGCAGCTCGGGTTTTCTGGAAAATTTTCCAGATTCCGGCCATCTCCGGCGGCATTTTTGAGCTTGATCGATGCGCCTCGAGATGTGGATGATATTCCTCCAAGCCTTGTTCCATGAATCGAAGGAAAAATCGACGATTCAAAGGTTTGAAATTCTTGACACTGTTCACGTTTCGGGTATAATCTTCACCTTAATTGTTGAGGTAGTTCTAGGCATTTTCTGGCGTTGTTGTAGTTGAAAGAATTAATGTGTGTGTTGAGAAGCCAAATTTTGGTGGCCATTAGAGTTGGTGGCAGCGGCGGCGGTAGCGGCGGCTAGGGTAGCTTTTTAATTTCAATTTCTAGCTAGTTGAATTCTATAATTATCTTAGAGGTTATATATGAAGTTTGGTGAGGATTAGTGGAGTTTTGAATCGGTTATAAATTTCTAAATATTTGGATTTCGATTAATGTTAATCGTGAATCCGGTTGTCGGATTTCCTCCATAATTGTTATATAGTCTGAAATCGATGAGTGGGCAGTGTTGGTGAAGTTTGGTTGGATGTGGTAGAGAATTGGAGAAGTTGATGTTTTGGGTTTTGAGACTTAATTATTGATTATCGTAAAATTATTTTCCGTCCGGTAATTATTTATGTACAAATAATTGTGTACAGGGCGACGTACCGAGGTATTGCTCGACGAAGGAACTCGTATGCATGGTCGCCTAAATAGTACTGTGAGTGGACATTTATTTTAAATTAATTGTGCATGTAGTATATTAGCATTTTCCGATTGAGATTTAATTTACAATTTGAATTATTGAGTTTTATGGTTTTATGAGATTTAGTTTATCGAGATTTATTTATGAATTACGAGATTAGTATTGAAATTCCTTCCCGAGGGCTTTTAGTAGATTTTTGAGATAGTCATTCATGAGTTATTGAGTTGAGGAATGATTTTCGGGAAGTGACTGATTCAGAAAATATTATGAGAATTATGGATTTCGAATATCGGTTTTTATGAGGATTCACGAGTACCAATGTTTCATCGAATATTTGAGCATGATTGATTTATCGAGATTTATTGAGCTTTGAGCTCCGTACTTATCAGCTTTGAAGTTAGATTGAGTTTTCTTTCCATTTATTGATTTACAGAGTATTTGATTTTATGCTTTCGAGGATTTATTGAGATTTTGAAGTTATTTTCAGTTTCTTGAGGAGGCTATTCAGTTTATTAAGGAGGCCAGTTTTGGCGCATGCGTATCTTACCTAGTTGGCAGTCCTTTCTAGGTAATAGTCTGGTTGGCAGTCCCTTCCAGACTACAGCCCGGTTGGCAGTCTCATCCGATGCGTCACCTGGTTGGCAATCCCTTCCAGATGACATGAGGTAGTTAGTCGGCAGTCTCGTCTACTACCTGTGGTTAGTTGGCAGTCCCGTCTACTACTTATGGCTAGTTGGTAGTCCCTTCTATCCACCGCCTCCTATTCTGGTTGGCAGTCCCTTCCGATGCGTCATCTGGGTTGCGGTCCTTCCTAGATGGCATGAGATGACTAGACAACAGTCCTTTCTAGTCATCAAACGAGCCTCATGAAAAGGATGTTTTTATAAGAATTGAGGATGAGATTTTAAGAGGTTTCAAGATGTTCTTGTTACGTGTTTGAGATTTCAGTAAAGAGGATGATTAAGAGTGTTTTCAAGATTGTTACTGCATGCGAGATTTTAGAGAATAACTTGGGAAAGCATTAAGTTTTACTTATACATTTGAAAGTACTTATTTTTTGTCCACTCACTCTAACAGATTTTAAATGTTTTCCCCTGGGCCCTTCGGTTTTAAATGCCCAGTTTGCAGGCCAGTTTAGCTTGAGGTCGAGCATACTTGGGGTTGAGACATAGCTGTCATAGCTTCCGCATTATAAAAGCATCGGTCATTTATCTTGTTTTCTTTTCTCTTGTACGCCTGTACATTAGATTGCTCTGATAACCTATGAGATTAATATTCTTAAATTTAGAATTTTTTATGAAATGAGAGATGTTGTGATATATGGGGCAGGGTGGCTCCAGGAGAATAAGGATGGATGATTTAGAAGTATAGATGTTTTTCTACAGGTTTTGGGTTGTCCATTTTTAGGGGAAGTTCTGTCAAATTTTTTGTAGAATTTCTTCTAAAGTGGGCCCCGCAGGTCCTCTTCGGATTTCAGGGTGAAATCCGGGGCGGGTCCTGTCAGTAAGATAATCTAATGTAGTTCGCCACCAAAAATATAGCATTATCAAAACACCATAGACCACTGTGCAAAACACCATCAGAGTGTCCACAGTCTTAGAACGCACCCTAAACGAACCAAGACAAGCATCTCGAACTTGTACACAACAAGGAGACTCCAAAAACCTTACAGAATTCTTTGAAAAACCTAGTGCCTAGATAGAGAGAGTGTGCTATGATAAAGAAGCAATAATTTCTCACAACCAATGCTAGCTAAAAGCAAGAATTGTAGCCACCCTCTTCAAATTGCGAATCTTCCAAAAACTAAACATTTTCTGAAGTCTATTTATTAAAAAAAAGGGATAATGACCACTTACCCGTAGAATACCAAATACAACCCTATACATTCCACCAACTTATTTTCAACCCCACTTACACAAAAGTTTTCTCTTTTTCTCCCAACTATTCTTTTAACTTAATGTTTATCCCATTAATACCCATCTCTCTTGCTTTTACAATTCTTTTGTTTCCATTTATTTTCTTTTGATGAAACGTGGTGGGTCCATCTTGAATTTATTTGTCTAAATATAGTTGCAGCTAAATTGCATCCTCTATTCGACGGTAAACAAGTTAAACCTTACTATTCATAATTTTGATCGTTGACAGACTTGAATTAATTGCTATTTGTAAAAACACTAGCAAAGAATTGAAGAAAGAAAGAGAAAAATTGAAAAAACTGAAAGACTATAGAGAAAGTTTTAACAGAGAAGCTCCCAACTACTGGGATATTATTTATAGACTCCAAACTAGGATCTATAAAATAGAAGAAGATATTGACACTCTCTTATATATACTTGAAGAGGAACAAAA
The DNA here is from genome assembly GCF_002994745.2 of Rosa chinensis. NCBI lineage: Eukaryota > Viridiplantae > Streptophyta > Magnoliopsida > Rosales > Rosaceae > Rosa > Rosa chinensis. The sequence goes on along the minus strand of NC_037089.1, from coordinate 52,067,198 downwards.
ACCTCTTGACTACCTGAGCATTGGTTAGATCCGCACATCACTGGTATCAGAGCTTGTAAAGAGCTCAAAATGGGAGCCCCCCTATGGGGACAATGTTAGAATTGTTATTAGAGAAATTAAATTCGCTATTAAATTCCTCTGATGAGAAATATCAGAGACTGTTACTGGAATTATCTAGATGTCAAACTCATCTAGAAATGCTACCTACTATAACGAAAATGTTCACCTGGTCAATTGCTGACCAAGAAAATAATGCTCAACCATCCTTGGATGTAAATCCAAGGGCAGAGAGAATTATTATTAAGTTGAGGTGTTTTGTTTTCCACCCTTGGATGTAAATCTAAGGTTTGTTGAGCATAAATTCTTTGGTCAGCAACTAACCAGGTGAACACCACTGCCTACTATAATCCACCAATTGGAAAGATTGGAAAACAAAATGGATTATATCAAGAAACTTCCAAAAACGGAAGAAGAAAAACTAACGAGTGTTAGTAGAAAAATCAATAAACAACAAAAAATGTTGGATTCAATGAAAAATATACTGAAGGACAAGAAAGTGCCTATGTATTCAAACCATTAGAAAAACCAGACACAAATCTTGTTCCAAACATGATTTTTCTGGAGCTCTCTACTAGTCATACTAGTATCCGGTATGATAACCCGGAGAAAAGAGATATCAAGATGTTAAGCATCTTCGGAAAAAAGAAAGGAGTACAACTCCTAAATGCTGAAGAATTCGAATTCAACGAAATTGAACAGGAGGTCAAAAACTCCTCAATTCCAAAATTAGATTTCAGACAAATCTACAAAAGGGTTCGTTTGATCTAATGGATAGAAATTATTTTAAACTACTACAAATAACAACCCCCGCTACAGCAGGAGGAGAGACTGATCTTCTAATGATCACTCATTCAGAAGTGGCCAGAGCCCAAGCAAAAAAAATATCAATTTATGCATATTGGAGCAATCCAAGTAGACATAAATCTGCTTGTGCGAGAAGGCATAGACTGTTCAGTTCTATGTGTCTTACAAGATAATAGACTAACAGATTTCTCAGCTAGTCTGTTGGGAACTCTTGAAGCATCTTTATGTGATCGAACAAGTAGCATATTTCAACTGCTTCCTAAACTTTACCACCAGCTTGAAGGATGCAGTTCACTGTCTACGACTGAGAATCAAGACAGATGGCATATCTATGAAAGAAGATATGTAAGAACTAGCAAAAGTATACAGAACATACTATAAATTGATGAGCACTACAGTAGCCCCCAAGACAAGAATAACAAATATTCCTGGTCTGACTACTGACTTTCTCACCAATCAGAAGAACCATTCACAATAGATTCATAAAGTTACTTGGAATGAAATAACTTTTCCTCTTGAATGAAAATTGTCCGGTCCAAAAAAGCCATCGGAAAGTGCGAAAGCGAGAATTTATGAAAGTAGAAAGACTGGAGAAATCAGTCTCAATTTCGACAATCACAGAAAAAGTGATGTCTGTCCTGAGAACCTCAAGATAAACAGGAATCTTCTCAGAATAAACTATAGCACTAGAAAAGCTAGTGTTAGTGGAACAAAACCCACTATTGAAGAACTAATATCTGAAGAAGAATTAGAAGTTGATCTGAACAGACCAGTCAATATGCTTAGAGCACAAAAGCTCTATGAACTCTATGAAAAAGCAGAATCTTGCGAAAATCCTGAACGATTAGAAAAACTAATCGAAAAAATGAAAGAATTCAAAATCAGAAAGACGAGAAAAGTCTTTCCTTATCATGATGTTGAAATGGAAAAAGGAGATAGCTCCAGAACTTTCATTATCAGAGAAAAAGGAAAAATAAAACTCGCAGTTCAGAAAGCCCCCAAGGGTAAAAAAGAGGAAAGAAATTCCCAAAAATTTGTCCCAGAGGACAATATGCCTAGAGTTCCAATCACGAACTATGGCATCTGGCTAAATCTAGACAAGGCTCTAGACAAAAGAAAAGCCATTTACCAATGGGTAGATAGCCTGATGATGGCCTCTGCACTTACCCTTGGCAAATTTGAAGCACCAGATTTGCAGGTATACTATGAAACTACTCTTACTGGAGTAGCAAAAAAGTATTATCTATCTTTCAAAGAAACTGCCAGAGGAAGAGACTGGCTAGAAGAAATCAAAAATTCAAAGTCTTCGTATGATTTTGCAGTACCCTGTATGATCAGTTCTGTGGAGATCTCTTAAATCTGAGTGAGAAGGCTAAAGAAACGGCCAAATCGAATATCTATGCTCTCAAAATCTGTGACATGAGATATTTTGAAGAATACTTGAATGAATTTCAAGAATATTACTGTACAATTGGTGAACTAGAGAATACTGATCTAGTTAATCTGTTGCACAGAAAACTCCCTGAACCATGGAGAACAGCTGTGAGAGAAAGCATAGCTGAAAAACCAATTGAAAGATTTTCAGTTGGAGGGATTGCCGACAGAATCCGACAATTATTAAAAGAGCAATGCAAAACCAATCTTAGAGCTAAGATGGCCAAGAAACAACTCAAAAGAGTTGAAAATTTCTGTTATGGAATACTGGATATGCCAACCAACCGGGGATGTCATGAATCCAAATTCCATAGTAAGAAAAAAGAAAAATATTACTCTAAAAAATTCAAGAAAAGTAATCAGAAAAAGGATTGGAAATTCAAGAAAAATTCCAATTACAAGAAACAACAAGATGAAAAATCCTAAAAAGAAATTCTTCAAGAAAAATAAGAATATTCATCAGCATAAACAACCAAGCAAGAAAGCTTGCAGATGTTGGTTATGTAAAGCCGAAGGGCACTATGCCAATGAATGCCCAGAAAAGGATAAAAGATCTACTAAAGCTCTCTTTGAAGAATATGAGTAGATAGTAGAAACAGCAAATATGAAAGGCTATGAAATAGCCTATTCTGATGATGAAGATGACGACAGGTCAGTTTACTCTACCTGGTCTGAAGAAGAAGATTTATCTGACTCTGAGTCCGATTATGAAGTAGAGTACTTCGAATTAAGACAGATGAATGTTCTAAGAATCAAAAACTGGGAACAAAGTAAGACATAATCTTCAATGTCTTCTTATCAGGTGAACCCTGGTACATTCGTTTGTGACTACTGCCTATGTCACGAAAAGAATGGTCTCCCTATGTTTTGTGAAGAGTCAAAAAAGACTTATCACAAAGATTGCTTCATAGCTGAAGCAAGAAGGAAAACCAAGAATGGCCTTGTCAGCCAATTGGTAGAACAAGAATATGAAGAATATTTCTCTGAACAAAAAGAGAAAAAGGTAGAAACCTTGTTCCAAGAAATTATGGAACCATCCTCCTCAAAAATAAAGGAAGAAATTGTCGATGAAGAAAAAATCGATAATTTTGAACTGGTTCAATCACCAGAAATTGTTCCAGAAGAATGCAAACCATTCATTCCAAAAGAACAAGCTCAGGAAAATGAGCTCCAGCAATCGAAAGTCGTCTCTACTAGTAGATACAGCAACTACATAGAGATTGGGCTAAAATTCCCTGATCACAAAAAATATCATCTACATGCCTTTGTAGATAATGGATCAGGATTTACTGTTGCAAAGAGATTTGCAATTCCAGAAGAACTCTGGAAAGAAGAAAAGAAAAGAACTGCTACTGGTGTTACATTTGATGGGAGCCATCTCACCATGAATAAGGTAACAAAAAATGTTCATATCACCATTGGTGGAGGAACATTTATCATCCACAATGTTTGGCAATCTGAAGGCCAAGGATCAGATTTCCTGTTGGGAAATGATTTTATTCTCCAACAGAGATTTATTCAGGATGAAGAAGCGATAGGCTTCAGAAAAGGAGAACGAGTGTTCTGGGCAGACCGACTTACATAAGCAAAAAGTGTAGTAGGTCCTGGTTTTACTACTCAGTATCAGAGATCGCAACATAATAGTGGTGATCTTACCCCCTACAAACACAAATTCGAGCCTATACTCCAAATCAAGCAACAAAAAGAATTACTTATTGAAGAATCTTCTGAAGAAGAAGAAGAAGAAGAAGAAGAAACTAGTGAAGATAAAGAAACTAGTTTCATTCAGGAGCATAACCTCAAGCACTTTCAGAATAAGCTTGAGTCTCAGAAAGTTCTCACTCTTGATAAAATCAAGAAACTACTCAAACAGAATATCGATGTAGATTCTCAGAAGTTTTGGGAAAAATACCCAGTGGTCTGTGAATTGAGATTGCATGACATGAATGCTATCTGTCATGTCAAAGCCATTCCTCAGTACAAAGAGGAAGATCATAAAGAATTCAGAAAAGATATTGAAGATCTCCTGAACAAGAGATTAATTCAACCTTCCACTAGCCCTCATCATGCTCCAGCATTGTACGTGAGAAATCATGCAGAAAACCTCAGAGGAAAAGCTAGAATGGTAATTGACTATAGAGATGTCAACAAAAAGACTGTCAAACACGGTTATCAAATTACTCAAGTAAGAGTACTGATCAACCAGCTCAGAAGAGCCAAAGTCTTTTCAAAATTTGATGCAAAATAGGGTTTCTGGCAAGTCAAGATGCATCCTGAGAGTGTGCCTCTCACTGCATTTGGAACACCACAAGGTCATTACGAATGGTTGGTAATGCCTTTTGGTCTAAAGCAAGCTCCCTCAATCTTCCAGAGAAAGATGGATAACATCTTCAAGCATGTTGCAGAGTTTTGCGTCGTCTACATAGATGACATCCTTGTCTTCTCCAAAACCAGAGAAGAACACATGAAACACCTCTACGAGGTTGTAAAGCTGATAGTACAACATGAAATTATCCTAGGAGAAAAGAAAATCTTCTTTATCCTCGATGAAATTGATTTCCTAGGAATAAATATAAAAAATGGAGTGATAAAACTTCAACCTCATATCCTTGAGAAGATCAGGAAATTCCCAGATAGAATTCCTGATGCTAAGAGTCTAGAGAGATTCATTGGTGTCATAAATTATGGGAGAGATTTCATTCCCAAAATCTCAGGGTTAACAGCAATGTTATCTCCTAAGACAAGTTCTAAAAGAAAATGGAATTTCACAGAAGATGATGAAAAAATTGTGAAGCAGATAAAAAATCTCTGCAAAAACCTCCCTCCTCTACAACAACCAGAGGAAAATGATGAAATTATCCTCCAGACAGATGCGAGTGATAACTATTGGTCCGGTGTTGTTCTGGCAAAAACGCATGGAACTAACATTGAAAAGATCTGTAAATTTTGTAGCGGCAAGTTCAGCCTTGCATAACTTAATTATCCCACAGGGGAAAAAGAAATTTTGGCTGTTAAGAAAACAATTTTAAATTCTTCAGCTTTTCTTGGAAAACCCTTTACTGTCCGCACCGATTGTGCTAGAGTCAAGAATTTCAAAAATTTCAAACTTGCTAAAGCTGCTGATAGAGGAAGACTAGCAAATTGGCAATTATTTCTTAACCAATATGATTATGTTGTTGAATTAATTGCAGGAAACAAGAACTATCTTCCAGACGCCTTGACCAGAGAATTGGCAATATTCAGCCGAAAAGATGACGACGAAGGTCGTAATCCCAAAAGCAGAAGAACTAGGAAAGAACATGAACCTGAAGATGATCCCATGGAAACCAAAGAAAAACTCCTCAAAAGGTTTCTGCTAAGTCCTAAAGGACTAGCCACAACTGATCAACCCCAGGGTAAAAGATTGGCTAGCCCGTTTCAAAAGGCAGACAGTAAATGCTCATCAAGATCGTTGAAGGCTGTTGTTTTGCCAAAAAGCAAACCTACTCCAACTGGAGTAATAAATGTTTTTAATTATGAACTTCAAACATTCGATACTCCTGTGTTCAGAACTGGCAGGAGACTAGCCTACCACCAGAAAGCAATTCTGGATAATCTCCTGTTTGCTTTTCAGGAAAGGAGTAGTGGCTTGATGTTTCCAGCATTCTGTGCACTTGCTGAGGAACTCTATGAAAATGGTAGACCACAGTTTGAAGAAATTCATACATAGCAGAGTGTTGTAAGAAAAGAAAAAATTCACTTCCTTGAAAGCCCAGAAAGTGCTAGGGTCTCTATCATGGCACTTAATGAATCAGACTGGCATGAATTTCATAGTCTGATAGGAAGTCATAATTCTGAAGACCGAGTTCCTCCAACTCTCTTTATCATTGCAGGACCATATGTTGGAAGATACTTAGTCAATGTTCAAAGTGAGCATCCTCAAGAACACAAGCTTTGGCTTGTTGAAAATGATTTTGTCCATAATCTGTGGACTAAGACAAATGATGATCTTAAAGGATTGCCTCCTATCATCGTCAACACAGTCAAAAATATTAGAAAAAATGACTGCATGCTTCGTCTAAAGTTCAGATCTACTCTTCCAGAATGGATCCAGAAGGCAAACGGCGAGATTGAGTACATTTCTCCATATCATTATGTGAGGATTATTCAAAGGAAATATCTGCAGCCTGCATGTGTTGGTTACAATGGCCAGCCAAACTCAAGCATCCCATGGATGAAAGCCATGACTCTGGAATATATCAAAAGGATCATCTCTGAAGATATCAACAATACTTTCCTGGCAGCAGGAGAAAAAACTATCATTACTGCTTACTATCATCCTGACGTAGTCAGCAGTGACCTATTCCTATCTCTCACCAAAAAAGAGATAGACTCGACACTGGCATGCTTACAAGATGTATGTTGATACAGATGTCGAAGATAATGCAACAACTGCTTGAATGACCCAGGCAGACAACGACTCGTTTGTCCTCAGTCACAATTTAGAAACAGACGAGAACATGTGAAGCAGTAGGTGTAGAAAGCATTGAAAGTGCTTTTGGACTTTTCCCAAAAGTTGCTTTCGCTTTTCAAAAAGACAGGTGAAAAACATTTCACCTAAGGAATATGCTTTTCCCCCGTCCGACCTCCACCAGCAGGAGCACTCAGGAAAGCAGGAAATCACTGAGTCGTTCTGTACATTTTGTGGTTTTGAATTGTAATTTGAGTTCCGCTCCCTATATAAGGAGCTTTAGCTTCTCTAGAAAGGCATTCGAAAAAACTTCTAGATCAGTTCTAGAAAAGAAAAAAAAAGCCATAGTAGCAGTGTGCTCTTCCTTCCTGTCTAGTGAGAAGTAGTGTGCTTTCATTTCAAGTAAGTACTATAAGCATTCTTATGGATAGCTAAACAGCTTTTTAGCTGTTTACCTGAGAATGAGGCTCTGAATTCTTAGCTTGTAATTATGTTTATATGAATAATTTCAGTGTGTTCACCCACTTCATCAAGTTTTAATTTAGCAAGTTAGTTTCTGTTATCTTAATCATGTTCGGCCAGTATCTTATACTATCTTTAAGTTCAGATTTCCTGGTTGTTAGGAAAAATTGCCTCAGCTTAAGATAGAGATAAGCAGCAGTGATTTCGTCTGTTAAAGTAACCATTAGGCAGGAAGCCGTTAGGTGAAAATTTGGGCATGATGAAGGCTAGTTTTGTTTTTCTCAGAAGTTGAAATAGGGTTTTCTAAGAAAAAGTGAGTTTTGAACCCAAAAGCCAGCATATGATATACTAGGCACTACTTTAGAAATGACTGCCCTTATGAGTCTTTTCTCCTAAAAAGTTGTGTAATTGGGCAAAATACAAGGATGATGGATTGATTGGGCAAAATACCATGAGTTTTTGGGCAAATTGGCACGACCCTAAAAAAAATTGATGTGGCGGATTTTAGTTGACGGCCTTCATGCTTTCCTAGTCCGTCATTTCTTTATCTCCAAGTCAAACCAAAGGCCGATGCTAGCTCCACGTAAGGTGAGAGCCTCAATATCAACGGCCAAGAACGGACGAGGTGTAGGTGGGCTCTCTGTACGACCACAGAGATGGGTTCAATGGTCAATCTCACCCAAATTCATATAAATTGGACACCAAGCCGCAAACCCGACCAGTCCATCAATCACCCAAGTTCGTTTCGTTCTTAGCCTTTGAGGTCCATTAGGGTTTTTCCGCCAAAAGCTCAAAACCTTCGACCCTCAAGCCCATCAACTTCTTCTTCCACCTCGCAATTTTCAAATTTTCCCCTTTTTTTTTCTTCTTCTTTTTCCTCAATTTCGAGAATTAAATAAAATTCGAAATTTCCAGACTTGCAGAGGCCACTTCCTCATCCTCGGGGCTGCGATTCTAGGGTAAGCAGATTTCTTTTTTCCTTTCCCTTTTATTTCGTCTCTGGTTTTCTGTAATTTAGATCTTGGATTTGTTAATTCTTCTGTGTTTCTGCTTTCCCAATTCTGGGAATTTTGTTAGGGTTCTATCTGTGAGTAATTCAGTTTTCTGGGTTTCATTGTTAGAAATTATTAATTAACGAAATTTTGTTGCTTAATGGAACAATTGTGTTTGAGGGTTTAAGAGAGTTTAGTTTAGGTTGCTGTTGAAACCCAATTTTCTTTATTTTGGGTTCTTTGCAGAACCTGAAACAATCGTCGTAGGAATTCAATTTGAAGAATGTTCAAAGTACAATTGGGTTTCAGCCTTTCAGTTTGAGGCGGTTTGTACTTGCATAATGTGCAAGTCACGTGCTTCAGGGACTGGCTATGACAACTGTTGTGTTTTTGAAAAAAGAAAAAAAAAAGAAAAGACGAGTGTTTGTTGTGTACTTGCATGTCAGATTCCATGTTTGCATTCTCCAAGTTTTTTGTTTTTTGTTTTTGTTTTTGTTTTCTTGTTCTTGTTAATGGCACTCGTTTCACTTTAAAATCAAGCATTTCATTTCAAATACTCATAAAAGAGTGTAAATTTGACTTTTTGAGAGTGTTAGTAATATTTCTCTAATGCTGTTTTTTATTTCTAGCCCTGTGTCTTTAGCAGTTATATCCTGTTTCGGTGGAAAAAAATAAATTGTTTTATGCTACAACGTAGCTAAGCGTGGTTCGGTGGAATCTGCAGAATACGCGTACATTGTTGTAGCTCTACTGATTCTTACTATGATGTGGTGCTAAATATTAGGTGATGTAGTCATTGGAAGAGTTTGTTCTTTGTTGTTCCTTATAGTTGGTTTCATAGAAACAAGCCCCTGAAAGGAACTTTGTTTCGATGTGGAAAGATATACAGACGAAACATGTTGTTTGGGGTTTACTTATTGAATTTGGTTTGTTTTACGTTGATGTGCTTTCGTTTTAGCAGAGAGATGGCTGTTCCTTAAACAAAATGGTGGCAGTATAGTTCATCTAGCCAGACTATGTTTAGCTATATGTCAAAATGCAGGACATATTGATGTCTCACAATGAATATGGGTAACATTGTAATCACATGTATAATGTTTAGCATTGTAATCACATGTATAATGTTTGGCACTGTAATACTGGGATTGCAAATGGTTATGTAGTATTTTTCTCTGACTGCTATTGCAGTACAGTATTAACTTGAGAATACCTGTGCATTGTGTAGGTGCTTGGCCCTGATTCCTCTGCCCTTATTGAATTCTTGTTTTCTTGTTTTCTAAATCTTAATTCTGATGCTGAATTTCATCTTGTTTTCTTCAATTGTGAAATATACTTTGTCGTTTATTGATAGATCAAATGGTTGGGATGTTCTCCACTTGCAACTTCTCATTTACTAACTCATTGTTGTCATTCTGTTTCAGGACTGCACTTACTTTCTTGGAGATGGAAACTCCTACTACCCCAACTGATAATAATGGGGTACCTGGTTCAGAAAGCCAGCCGACTAAGCGCAGAAGAAAGAAGTCTATTGTCTGGGAGCACTTCACAATTGAAACTGTTGGGGCTGGATGTACTAGGGCTTGCTGTAACCAGTGCAAAAGATCTTTTGCATATATTACTGGTTCAAGGATGGCAGGCACAAGCCACTTAAAGCGACATATTTCATTGGGAATTTGCCCAGTAAGCCGTCAGAAAAACCAGATGACTCCTTATACACCTGGCTCCAAAACTGATGCTACTGATGTACCAAAACGACGCTACACTAGAGCACATGCAAGCTTCTCTTTTGATCAGGACCGCTGCAGCCATGAGATTGCTAAGATGATAATCATGCACGAGTATCCACTTCACATTGTGGAGCAACAAGGATTTATAAATTTTGTGCGATCTCTTCAACCTCAGTTCAATATGGTAACATTTAACACAATTCAAGATGAATGCGTGGCCATCTACCATAGAGAGAAGCAAAGCCTTTTGAATCTTATCATTGGAAGCCCTGGACGGATTAGTCTTACAGTGGACTTGTGGACTTCAAATCAGAACCTGGGCTATGTTTTCTTAACAGGACATTTTGTTGATAGTGACTGGAATTCATTCAGTCAGATACTCAATGTGGTTATGGTACCATCTCCTGATTCAGGTGACACCTTTAGTCAAGCTATTTTGACTTGCCTGTCCGATTGGCATGTTGAGGGCCGGTTGTTCACCATCACACTTGACCAATCCCTCTCCAATGAAACTATAATTGGAAATCTGAAAGGGCTCCTTTCTGTCAAGAACCCACACATGCTCAACAGTCAATTATTGATAAGAAATTGCTATGCTCGTGTTCTTGGTCGTTTGGCACAAGATATCCTGGGGGCATTGAGTGAAATAATCATGAAAGTTCGCGAAAGCGTTAAGTTTGTGAAGACTTCAGAATCGCATGAAGAAAAATTTGTTCAGCTGAAGCAACAGCTTCAAGTTCCTAGCACAAAAAAGCTTTCAATTGATGATCGTACTAAATGGGACACAACCTACCATATGCTGGTGTCTGCTTGTGAAATGAGGGAAGTATTTGCTTGCTTAGATACTTATGATTCTGATTACAAGATAATTATATCATTGGAAGAATGGAGTCAGGTAGAAACTCTATGTACATATGTGAAGTACTTGTTTGATGCAGCTAACGTTGTGGCTGAGCCAGCATACCCAACTGCAAATGTGTTCTTCCCAATAATATCACAAATTCAAGTTGAACTGATGCAGGCAGCCATGAGTGAGGACTCATTTGTTAGCTCTTTGATCAGACCTCTATATGAAAGGTTTGACAGGTATTGGGAAAACTGCTGCCTTGTTTTAGCAATTGCTGTGATTATGGATCCGAGGTACAAAAAGCAATTTGTAGATTTCACCTTCTCCAAAATTTATGGGGAGAATGCTGAGACTTGGATCAGATTAGTTGATGATGGACTTCATGAACTCTTCCTCGAGTATATGATGCGAATGCTTAGTCTACCGGAAACATTAATGGTGGAAGGGAATGAGGACATCATCAGATCTGACCCACCTGAAGCAGCAGAAGCATCTCATGAAGAAGCCGCAGATGGGCTTTCAGATTTTGATATATATCTCTCTGATATCACAGGTGGTCAGCAAATGAAGTCAGAGTTAGAGCAGTATCTTGAAGAGTCCATTCTGACCCCCCGAGCGCAAGACTTCGATATTCTGGGTTGGTGGAAAGAGAAAACTACAAAGTACCCAACACTATCAAAAATGGCTTCCGATGTTTTGTCTATACCAGTTTCCACAGTTGCCCCCGACTCTGTTTTCAACACTGAATTGAAAAAAATGGACAGTTACCGTACTTCGTTGGGTGCAGCAAATCTCGAGGCTCTCATATGTGCCAAGGATTGGCTACGACATGGACCATTCCCACAACCAGAACCACAGCCACTTGAAGTTTCTAATGATATGGTCAAGATGGAGTTTTTGGCCTAGGTTTTGATCTCTTCTTCTAGGTAGATCATTGATTCAGTTCAATTATGTTTTGTGTTTCCTTCGGTATAGGATGCTGACAGTTCCAAATTTTATGTTACTAGTATAGGAATTGTTTTCATTCTTGGATTAGTAAATCGGTCTATAAGAAATTAATTGGGTTCTCTATTTCTTCTCGTGTTCTTAGAAGGTAACCTTATCTATGAACGAGTAATCGGTTGATTTAGTATTAAGCACATGCATGATCCGTATATAGTTGTATTATTGAATATGATCTGTGGAGACCCAGCAATATGTATAAAAGGAATGTAATTCTTAGTTTCCGATTTTGTAATATGATGACTCTTGAGCAGTCTCTGTTCCCATTTTTGCACCTGCAGTATCGAATGTCATTCTCGCTTGCCTCCGAATGGCTCCCTCTTCTTCAACCTTCATGAAAATGGTCTCTGTGGCAGCTTCGGCTCCAACCCACTTGGTTACACATACCCAGTTTCATTCTTTAGAAAACCCACCAGTTACACTCTTTGAAAATTGCAAATCCATGGACCAACTGAAGCAAATGCATGCTCAAACCATTAAAACAGGTTTCGCATCGGACCCGGCCGCGCTCAACAGGATCATAGTCTTCTGTTGTACCCATGAATTTGGTGACATGAAGTACGCACGCCAGGTGTTTGTTAGAATTCCTGAACCAAGTGTTTTTATTTGCAACGCCATGATCAAAGGCTATAGTAGGACACATTGCTCACATTATGGGATATCTATGTATTCAGCAATGCGGAAGATGGGTGTGAAGCCCGATTGCTATACGTTCCCCTTCTTGTTAAGGGGATTTTCTCGTGAGATTGCGTTGAAATGGGGGAGAGGGTTCCATGCTCATGTGTTGAAGTATGGTTTCGATTCTAATGTTTTTGCTCACAATGCGTTGGTGCATATGTACTCTCTTTGTGGTCAAATTGATATGGCTCGTGGGGTTTTCGATATGGTCAGTGACAAGGATGTTGCTACTTGGAATGCAATGATCTCCGGGTACAATAAGATCAAGAAGTTCAATGAGTCATGGAGGCTTTTCCGTGACATGGAGAAGAAGGGAGTGTTTCCCACTTCTGTTACCCTTGTCTCAGTACTTTCAGCTTGCTCCAAATTGAAGGATTTAGATGCTGGGAAGCAGGTTCACAACTACGTCAAGGAATGTGTGGTCGAACCTAATCTAGTTTTGGAGAATGCTTTGATTGACATGTATGCTGCTTGCGGGAAGATGGATGTTGCAATTGAGATTTTTGAGAATATGAAAAGGAGGGATGTAATTTCTTGGACTACCATTGTTAAGGGGTTTTGCAATTCAGGACAAGTTGATTTAGCTCGAGATTACTTTGATCAGATGCCAGACAGAGACTATATTTCATGGACTGCAATAATTGATGGGTACGTAAGGGTGAACCGGTTCAAAGAGGTTTTGGAGCTCTTCCGTGAGATGCAGAGTTCAAATATAAAACCAGATGAGTATACCATGGTAAGCATTCTAACAGCTTGTGCACATCTTGGAGCACTAGAACTCGGAGAATGGATAAGAACTTACATTGACAAAAACAAGATCAAGAATGACACATTTATGCGAAATGCTTTAATAGACATGTATTTCAAGTGTGGAAATGTTGAAAAAGCTGTGAGGGTATTCAATGAAATGCTTCAAAGGGACAAATTTACCTGGACAGCTATGATTGTTGGCCTTGCTATTAACGGACACGGTAAGGAATCTCTTGACATGTTCAGTCAAATGCTGAAATCTACAGTATCTCCGGACAAGATAACATACCTGGGTGTTCTTTGTGCGTGTACTCACTCTGGCATGGTCGAAGAAGGTAGAATGTTTTTCTCTAGTATGATCACCCTACATGGGATTGAGCCTACTGTTGAGCATTACGGGTGCATGGTGGATCTTCTTGGTCGAGCAGGGCGTCTTAAAGAAGCTTATGAGGTTATACAGAACATGCCAATAGAACCAAACTCAGTTGTTTGGGGAACTCTTCTCGGTGCTTGTAGAATGCATAAAGATGCAGAACTGGCTGAAGTGGTGGCAAAACAGATACTAGATTTGGATCCCGAAAACAGCGCTGTTTATGTTCTCTTATGCAATATATATGCAGCTTGCAACAAATGGGAAAGATTCCGCGAGGTAAGGCAAACGATTATGGATAGGGGGATCAAGAAGACTCCTGGTTGTAGTTTGATAGAGGTGAATGGTGATGTTCATGAGTTTGTAGCCGGGGATGTCTCACATCCTCAATCCGAAAAGATATATTCCAAGTTGGATGAGATGATTAAAGACTTGAAATCTGCAGGGTATTCACCTGATACGTCCGAGGTTTTTCTTGATGTAGGGGAAGAGAATAAGGAGAGTGCAGTTTATAAGCACAGTGAGAAGTTAGCAATTGCGTTTGGATTGATTAGTTTAGGACCTGGGGTGACTATTAGAGTCATGAAGAACCTCAGAATCTGCGTGGATTGTCACAGCATGGCAAAGCTGGTTTCCAAGGTGTATGATAGAGAAGTGATTGTTAGGGATGGAACTCGGTTCCACCATTTCAGACATGGCTCATGTTCATGTAAAGATTATTGGTAACATTGTAATAAAGAATTGAACGTAAATTGGTGATTGTTAATCTCTTTAACCACTGAGCATTTCTTGTTAGAATTATTGCCACACACACACTGAGATGTGATAATTTCTATAGCATCTGCCATGCTAGAGTTTACTCTACATCATACAACAAGAAGTAATTTGAAGAAAATGTCCATTCACGGCTAGAAAATTTTAGCTGCTCCTGCTTATAAGCTTTAGTTTTATCTCATTTGAGCATATATTTGTTATCTTAAAACTTAAAAGGAGATATTCCAATTCTGACTTTAAATGTGAGGCAAAGTTATGCTCGGAAATCACATATTCAAACTCGCACTTCTAATTTGAGGTAAATGTCATTAAATAAATTGATTATGCATATTATAGACTATGATTAAGGTGAATGAATTTGCATGTTATCTTTAAAACGGCACGTCGTATTAAAACTCCAAACGGCGTGTAGTGTTATGAAGAAGGCCCTCTGTATAAATAAGCAAAGCATTGGCGCCAGTGGAGGCGAGTCTCGGAGTCCAACGGCAGAGGTGGTTTCTCAGATTCAAATCTCGACGGAGCACAACTCATCAAAGGTTAGATTCAGAAACCCTAACTCGCCCCCCTTTTTTACTTTCCTCCAAATTCTGAAGCTATGGATTTCCCCAGTTTAGAAATCGTAGAAAGTAGAAAGTAGAAAGGAAATGAAAAACTGCTCTAATTTCTCACAACCCAAACCGACGGTAAAGAAAGTGAAACTACGTAACTGTAGTACCCTGTTAAGTATACTTAGGGGGAATTGTTCGATTCAAGTGATTAGACCTTTAAATTTTCATGGTCATGGGTTTGAGAGCATATGGTATATTGTTGATAGATTATTCATTAAATTACAAACAGTAATTGATACAATGCATCATCAGATTTATGGATTTGGTTTACGTATGGTTTTAGCCTATGAAATTTGGTTTCGGTTAGCATCAAATATCAATACACTGATTTTTTTTTTTTTTATAGAAGAAAATCCTTGTACATTATATAAATGGTTGGATACAGAAAACCTAAAAACCAGAAAAACAACATAGAAGGAGAAAATTTTGTGCTCGGACATAATGATAGGAATAATACAGGACACACGGATTGATTGAAATATGAGAGGACTATGCTTAATGGAATCTGTAGCAATGTTTATAATACTGAAATTGGTTGGAAGAAAAATGGGTCATTGTGTTGGGACATTTGATGCAGACATCCTATTATTGTAGTCATACTGATTACTGAGGAAAATAGTGGCATTGAAAGTGAATAGTTCTCGTATTCAAAGATTCCCGACTAAGTTGAAAAAGTTCGTCATCTTTGAGGATAATTCAACATATAATGATTTCTGTAATCAATAAGACTTGTTAGCACTATCTCCCAACATGATACTTTAAGGGACCATTTTTAAGATTGCAAAACGGTCTCATTTCAATGCAAATACATACACTAATCCCTCCTTGTTTTGCCTCCAATTATTTTGCCAACAAGTGAGACTGAAACACACAGATAGAGATATGAAGTTCAAGGCATTTCTTACAGAGAACGGTGTGAGTCTTTTAGAAAAGAGGTTCTTACCAGCACTAGACAAGATGGGAAAGATATGCCATCTCTTCCTCAACAGGGACCGTGTTTTCTTCCTCCACAACCTTCTCAATGGCGATGGAGTTCAATCCATTGCTCAGTTTAGCAAAGAAGCTCTTTTTGATGACTATCGCATCTCTAGCCAGTATGATGACTGCATTGCCTTTACAGTAGACATTTCTCTTCTGCAGCGTGCTCTTCGTAGCAGTGTCAGCATATGTACTGAGTTTGGAAATGGGCCAACAGCTAATCGCCTGCAGATTAAATTAGCAAAAAAGCTTACTAAAAATTCTACTCAAAGATTGCCTTTCCTTACCTTTGAGACCAAGGGTTATAAATCTGCAGTAATCCAGGATGTACCAATCTCATCACCTTTGTCTAGGAATCAGGTTCTTGAACTTCAAACTGCTCTTGATATGGCTCAAGATTTGCCCCAGACTCTGGTTCAGGTTCCAGATTTGAATCAGTTGCAAAATTTTGTGGATCGGATGAGGCATGTTGGTGATCTTCTTAATATTTCCATAAGCAAGTATGGGGATTTACACATTCAGATTTCAACTACACTGATCACACTTGGTGCTGAGTTTCAGAAGCTTTTGGTCATAGGGGAGCAAGCTGATGCCCCGTCTGAAGACCGAAACTTGAGTGCTCAGACTCGGGCAGCAAGGGCGGTTCTAAGGGGAGATGCTCAATCAGTGCAAGTGAGTGTGAAGCATTTTGGTAAGAGCCTTCAGTGCCATTTGGCGAAGCCAGACTGCGCTTTCTATGGGATTGCTCTACAAGGTGCTTGCTTGACACTGGTTTTTCAATTTTTCATTCCTGGTACCCATCGACTTGATAAGTCAATCAGTATGCATTGCAGACTTCCTGTACTTGACCAAGGGTCCAGCTAAAGGACTTTGGCGGGTTTACCCATATGTGCTCAAGTTTTAGAACTTTGGAAGTAGTCAGTATGATATATGTCTAGACAAATTACTTGTGATTTTGGAAGAGTTGTATTTTACCAATCATGTTGTAGACCATGTTTAATGTTCATGCCTTACATGCTCTTTTAAGATGGTACACTGTGATTCATAATAGTGGAGTTGCCTCTCTCATTGTTCGCTCATCTTTCCGCTTATAACTTGCCTACCGGGTACCACTAGCAACAAGAAAGTGACTAGTTTTTAACATGAATACATGAAGAGTGGATGTATGTTTTCTTAACCTTGTGTTCAAACTGAAGTTGGAGACGGTATATCTCTTAGAGAGCTATATGCAATACTATTTTGATTATAATATGGTGTTTTACCCTGCTTGAAGTTTCTTTCACAATTTACACCCATGAGAACTGTGGGAGCAAAAGGATCCTAACTATTTAGTCGAATCTTTTCTGGGAGGGGGATCAATTGCGATGTTATGTCTGTTTTTGTATTGCTTACAAAGTTCAAAGCCTTTATCTACCAAAAACCAATACAAAAACAATTGACAGTGGAGAAAAGAGCTTTGTATTGCACACATTTTCAGCTACACAGAGTAGACATGGTTTTATATGATACACCATACATTCTCTAATTAATTTTATAACTACAAGGCACAATCTTCTAATTAATTTTATAACTACAAGGCACAATCTTCTGTAATACAAAGCTTGTTCAATATCCCATCCAATTCCTGCAATGCAATCTTGTAACGGTCTTGTGATTTCCTCCCTTCCTCCACAACCTGCACGATGCATTTATACAGATGATCGTACCTGTGAACTGGGTTATTAATATCAATGCCACTGCAGCTGTGATCATAAACATAACTGCGCTTAACATCTTTTCTCCATCGTGAAAGAATGTATTGAGTTGGAATCTCCTGCATGCCATTTTGGTTTAGGATGGAGAGCGCATGCCTGCATAAATATCCTTTCAAGTTGAACATACCACAGACGCAAAGGACCTCCATCTCAGATGGATTATACAAAACCTCATAATCTCTCATCTCTCTGCTATTTCCATCAACTTCAGTTTGTTCCTTCACTGTATATGTAATGACTGGCCCATCGACATTTAATTGTCTTGTGCTAAAACAAGAGTACATCCCCTCTACCTCCTTTCCAAACTTCCTTAAGATGTCATTAGTGTACAGTTCCGAGAGTTGCAACTCAAAATGACTTCCCGATTTGAACATATAACTTGAGTTTCTTGAATCCAAATCTGCCAAGGCTTCCAGCTGATGATGAGTCTGCAGAGCTTGATCATACTTATCTAGAAATTCCTTCAGAGGAGTACTTTTAACCAGAAATTCTTCAGAAAATGAAGAGACAACCTCATTTGGTTGCATAGGAAACATTCCTGCCAAAAATATATCCTTCAAATATACTGGAACCCACCGCTTTCGATCATCATATAATGCTTGAAGCCATTTATGATCTCTAATTCCATGACGCTGGACCATATCCTCCCAGGCTGCTTCAAATTCCTCCACCCTCAAAGAGTAGTAAACTGCTCTAATAAAAGCTGCTTTAATTACCTCATACTCAAATGAACCTCCCAAATTTTCTGGAATCTTGTGCATTATTTGAGACAAGCAAAGACAATGAGAAGCTCTAGGGAAAACATCAGCAATAGCAGTTTGTAATGTTCTGCATTGGTCAGTTATGATGGCTTGTGGAGGACGTCCCAATATGCATGTAAGCCAAGCTCTAAACAACCATGTATAGGATTCAATAGTCCCACTTGCAATTAAACCAAAACCCAGCAGCACGGATTGTCCATGGTGATTGACTCCACTGAATGAGACCAATGGGACTTCAAATTTGTTTTCCAAGCATGTAGTGTCAATGGCAACTACGTCACTGAAATAAGTGTAAGCAACCCTACTCCTCGCATCAGCCCAAAACAAATTTCTCAAGCATCCTTTCTCATTTAGATCCACTACATAAAAGAAGTCTGGATCCATCAATTGCAAGCGAGAAAAGAAATTCTGAACAGCTTTGGCATCTCCTTCTTTAAGCTTCAATTGATTGGAGTAGTCAACTTTATTACCAGATTCTCCTTCGTCAACATCTATGCTTCTGTTACCCTCAGAATCAATAATCACCGTTCGGAATAGCCTTATCTTTTGTACTTCTTCAGCACTATCCAACTGCAATGATCTTTTGGTTCCACCACCTATGCTCTTGTGTGATTTATAAAATTTGCCACTTGCTGGACTGATCAAATGGTTGTGCTCGAGCTCAACTTCAATAATTCTCCACCTGTTGGATTCCATTAACCTGAACTTCACCATTGCTGGACAACCGGTTCTAGTCTCCGGCCTTGGGCGATTAGCTTCACTCTTCTTTTTGAAACCTGCACTACTGCAGCTAAGCTTTCCTCTGTACCTTTCCTTGCTCTTTCTATACCATGTATTACTCACTCTAACCCCAAACCCCTGTTGCTTAGCATAGCAATTGTAGAAGTAATATACATCCTCATAAGAATCAAACTCCATTCCAGCCGAAGGAGGGAGAGGATTCTCTCCTTGCATAATGCCAGTTTGACTTACAAACTCTGTCATTGCACAGTCTCCTTCAATCTCATACCCATCAGCATCATCCTCGCCCGCTGGCTCCGTGTTGAGAGAAACTTCATCCATCTAAAAGTAGATTCAAAAAACAAAACACCACTTAACAAGAAAGATAAAAACAGTAAAATCCAATTAAAGCCAAGTACATATTCCTACAAAATCAGCCCACAATATTTATGCTCCTTCACTTTCAGATGTCCTAATAGAATCAGCTACCTCGATTAACATACCAAGCTAGTGATCCAATCACTATCTAGAAGAGTTAAAAACAGCAACTATAGGGTTGTTCCCTAAAACTGGAGAAACCCAATCACTAGTTTTGAATTCTGAAACTTTGCCTATCATAAAACAAACAAAGCAGTTTCCAACTGCTCCACCATTTTCTCAGCAACCAACCCATAATAGTGAAACTGAATGCCAGTCTACCAAATTTGAGAATGGAATGGGTATAGGGATTAATCATAAAAGATATGACAAAATTCAATGGAGAGCAAACGAGAAATGACAAATTTGTTTGGTTTGGAAGTGGGTGGGTGTACCTGATGAGAGATCTCGGGGGAGCAACAAGAGTGAAGAGTGGGCGCTGGTCTGACCAAAAGCTCAAGCGTAAATGGGGTTTCCGTTTTTGTGCTCCGTATGGTCATGCACTCGTACCATTGCCGTCCCTGCGGCTTTGGCATGTTTTTAACAAACAATTTCTATCATGTGCTTGGCACATGTTTTTCTTTTTCATAATTTGGTCAAAAGTCTTTGTTGTCTTTTTTTTTTTCACTAATTATTATTATTTTTTTAATTAAACCCAAATCAGGTGTCAATATATTTTATTACAAGCCATAATATTCCGTTACATACTGTTTCACTGCCATTTAAGGACATAGACAGATAAGAAGATAGTGGTAGTATCCAGAGTGGTACAAAGAAATAGACTTACTCATTATACAAATAAATACGTGGAAGCATTGGTACTACTAGGGGTCGTCCGGCCCTGCCCAAAATTAATGGGCTCGGGCAGGGCCGGGTAGGGCCAAAACATATATATATTTTTTATTTTTCGGGCCGGGCAGGGCCGAGCTTCTCTTAAAAATCAAGGCCCAGGGCCTTACTGGCTTTTCAGGGCCCGGCCGGGCAGGGCTTTTTTCGGTGGGCAGGGCCGAGCCCATTATATTTATATGTCATATTATTTTGTTTAAAAAATACAAAAAGCTATGAAAAAATGATGATATGTTAATGATTGAACAAAATAAAATACAAAATTACAAAAACACATATGACCTATTGCAATAATTAGTTCAATATAACTACATAAAAATATATTAATACAAAAATTGAATGGGCTTTCGGGCGGGCTTTAATGGGCATATAACGGGCCGGGTCTGGGCTTTGAACCCTCCGCCCTAGCATTGCCTCGTGCCCAATGGGCAGGGCCGAGATGAGCTTTGCTGCTGGCCGGGCCGGGCCGGGCTTTTGCCCATTGGGTCGAGCGGGCGCCCATGGGCTTTTAGTCCCGCGGGCCAAATGATGACCCCTAGGTACTACACCGGAGGCGCTAGAAATCTAGTTTCTTAATACAAGGAAATTTATTGTAATTAGACAAAAACTAAAAACATAGGGTTGGGCCAAAAGGCAAAACCTAAGCCCAAATTAACAATGGACTAGGGCAGCACCCCAGCCCAAACTTTAGGCCCAATAGGGTCACCAAGGAGATTCACCCAGGCCCATCATCTTGGTTTGGACCAGTCCATCGGCTCCTCCTAGTCCCGTCGTACACCACAGTTTGGCCACATTTCGGCCAAACCACGTCGCCTCGTCGCCTCGTCGCCACGATTTGCACCGCTACACCATCCCCGTGATTCAAACCACTGAGCCACGCCGCCACTGCAGCCTGCATCACCACGGAAACCATCCCCGATCCAGGCTTCGCAATCCCCACCACCATCGATCAAGACCTATGGCGTTGTCGATCGAAGAAGCCATCAGCTGGGATCGAAAACTGACCTGTACCGCACAACCACCGCCTTCACCGCCATCCCAGCCAAACCATTTAACAAACTCGAGAGAATCCCTTAGACGAAGCCCCATGGGCGGTAGATCTCCCGTTTGGCAGCAAACCCCAAGACGGCGGATAGGCCGGAGGCTAGTCCGAATGTCCGGGCGTTGCCGGACGAGAACAATTCTTAACACAAGAGATTTGAACAATTTGAACTAGAGCTGGTCATGGGTTAGGCTCAACATGTTTTTCATTAAACCTGAGATTGGATCGGAACAATTTGAACAATTTTTGGCTCAAACTCAAGCTGTTTTCCACTTTCAAAATTCCTCACTAGGTCTAATTTCAATGCAAGATTATAGAGTTGTCAATATCTATCAAATTAAGCTTTCTTAGAGTAAGTTTACCCTTTGAGTCACTAGGTCTCTGGGTCGGAACACTATTCACTTCTTTTTTATGTTTGTTACTTTGTTTCCACCCGTTGAGTGAGATCGTTTGAAAATTATTTTACAATTTTGGTAATTATTAAGGTACTCAAGAATATTTTCTTGAATTCTTCTTCTAGTGAAATCTTCAACTTAAGCTTCTGTTAATAGAGTACATGACGTGGCGAGAGGTAGAGATTTTTTTGGGAATTTTTGGATACCCGAGCTATTTATTATGGTTTTCCGAATTTTCAAGATTATAGAAATTATCTAATGGAAGGGAACTAGAAGCGATGCAGTCTGTACCGTCCAAATTACTCACCGCCTAATCTGGGCCATTGATTAATCCTTAATTTTGGACTATAAATAGCCTTGGACTCATCAGACGATCCAAATTGTCCTAGACACATCAAACTCAAGACTCGATTCCTCGACTTGGCGACTCGGTTGTATCCCCTCCATTACGCCACCTTCGGCCAGCGCACTGATGTCATTTGGTTTGTATTGGCATTACCTACGTTCCACTGGCCATAATCTATTCGTTCATCGAGCATGGAGAGAGAATCGAAGTCCGAAAGTTTCGGTAGATTCGGCGGTTTCTCTGCAATTTCCAATGGCTCCGGCGACGGTTTGACTTGCATGAGGTATGAAAGTTGATCTCCAGTCTGTGTTCTATATGTTAGTATACATGATTTTTGAATTCAATTACATTTTGGAAGAATTGGTTTCTGGGTGTTTCAGCCATCGTTGAAATTACCGTTCATGGTGGTGCTTCGAGTCTTCTTGTTGACGTCATGATTCTTTTGTCTTGGTGGCCACGCTATAGGAGGGAAAATAGGTTGAAGCTAAAAGCCCAACCCACTCCCACTACCCCCATCCATGTACCTGGATCAGCATGAACCGAGCCTCTAGCGACACCACTGGAGTCGTTGCAACCACCGACTCAGTCTGGTGGCTGATAAGAGCACAAAGTGTGACATTTTAATTATGTATTTTCCCTCATTTTGCTTAGTTATTCTCTTAAAATTAATAATTATAACATAGTTTATGTTTTTAGGTACTTCAAGGACTGAAATGGAGAAAACAAGCGAAAAAGAGCAGAAATGAGAGTAAATGAAGGATGAGTTATTTTAGAAACTTTCCTCTTTCATTTTAGGAAATATTTCCTATTTTGTTTTAGGAAACTTTCTTCTTTTAAACTTTCTAATTTCTGATTTTAAAAAGAGTCCATCCCATTAAGAACTCTTGAGTGATGTATTCAAGGAAAACTTAAAGGAAAAATCAGGAAGAATTCAAGGAGATAAAAGGGAGTGTTTATAATAAATATTTATTCTGGATTATCTTATTTTCTATTGATTATAAACTCTAATTAAATTCTGATTTTTCTTGATTGTACTCTGATTTTTCTTGATTGTAGGAGTTTATTGTGTGCACAATTTGAAGAAGAAATTAGTGCAATTTAAAGGAGAGGAATAAGGGATGTATCTGGTCACTATTCAAGGAATATACAATGAGTCATTAAGTGGAAAAGAGATCAGAAAAATCAAGACTTTGTCATGAGAAAATCAAGCAAATTTGGAGGAGAAATCACCTCAAGATGATTGGTCATGATTGCATCACAAGAGATGAGAATTCCACTATAAATAGCAGCCATTCTCTACTCCAAAATCATCACTTCTTCATACAAAATTCAGTTCATTAGCTTAGCTCTCTTCTCTCCAAAACCCTCTCCAAATATTTCAAAAAAATCCTCTCGTCATGAAGAGCTTTAGGACTTCTCCAAGGTTGTTCGTGTTCTTGAAGGCCAAGCCTTGTGTTCTCTTGACGTTCTCCAAGCTTCCTTGAAGATCAAAAAGTGTAATTCATGGACCTTATTTCTGTTTTCGTACTCTTTAGTATTGAATTTCAGATTTCGTTTATGAGCTTTATTATTGGAATTGGATTTTTGTTGAGAATGAGTTTATGTTAGTAATTTTCAGATTTGTTTCTTTATGTTCTTGAGTTGTTTATGATATCTTTATAATCTGATTTTGTGTCATCCTTTATATCTTTAAGCATATGATTTTGGTTGAATAACTATGTTAATCTGCAGGTTAATAAAGCCAAATTTGTGTTCTGATTCACCTAATAGTTTTGGGGCATAAATTGAAGTGGTAAAGGCTATGTACAATGGTCGAAATTATATGCTACATGTTTGTGCGTTTGTAACTTCTTATGGATGCATACATGTTTGGATTCAGAATTCTAATTGCACTTAATGATTCATATTTAATGTTGACGGATGCTCTTCAGTATTAACGTGATGTTTTATATGAAATATTTTAAGTTATGGACTTTTCCTAACTTAGGAGATTAAAGAAGAATTAAAGTGGTACTCGATCTCTTCAGACTTGTACTTCGAATTCATTTATGATATTTAGTGTTGGCACGATTTTAGGTTGTTTAGATTGAAATAATTCATTGCATGTTGATATGGTTTGGAAATTCTGGTTTGAGTGTGAAGAAGTCGATCACATGTATATATTTTTATCTTTTTGTTTTATTTCGTAGGAACTTAGAAACCAAAAGTTGAATCCCCCCTTTTTATGATTGTAAATTTGTAGATAAATACTTGTTAATACTTGTTTTATTAATTACTAATTTAAATTGACCTTTTTGTTTAGGTGTACCCTACAATCCCCGGACTGAACGATCCCTGCTTATCCTATACTAACAACTACATTTTGCAGGGTTAAATTGTGAGGCTATTTTAGCCGCATCAGTGGCCTCCCCAGCTGAGAACCGATGGCAGCCAAACACTCGCTTGCAACACTCAAACCCCCACTTAGAGCGAAGACTCTACCTCCCGCCTTCACTATCGAGCCAAAACTGATCAAAGTAGCCTCCCACCAAGCTTGTGCTACTACAGCCGTTGCAATAGGCCGGTCCGATCATAGATCCCCTCCGCCGAGGCTTTCGCCACCTCCAAAAACCATGCCACTTCACACAACATCGATTACGATCCGGAGCCTATAGAAAATATCTAAACCTGGTAAGGAATTGAGCTTTAATCTAGCCAAAACACCACTGCTATGCACCAAAGAGAGGAACCGTTCCTCTTGCTGTTGCCGCCTGAGAGAAACTGACTCCAGAGCGTCCTACCAGTAGTTTGAGAAGCAGCCGCCACGACTATACTAAACCTAGGGTTTCGGTATGAGGCTTCGCAAAAAGTGAAAGTAATAATTCCAATTTAAGAGCACGTTTACTTACTTGGAATGAAATTGTAAATGAAAGGAATGATTAAGG
Source organism: Rosa chinensis (assembly GCF_002994745.2). Classification (NCBI taxonomy): domain Eukaryota; kingdom Viridiplantae; phylum Streptophyta; class Magnoliopsida; order Rosales; family Rosaceae; genus Rosa; species Rosa chinensis. The sequence continues at coordinate 52,042,057 of NC_037089.1, read as the reverse complement.
GATAAAAATATTCATGCGTTTACCAACATAAAGGAATTAGAATGATTTTGGGTAAAAGTATTCATGCTTTTACTAACACATGAAGGAATCAGAATGGGTGTAGGTCACACCTCCTTGTTATGAATCGATTCCTGAATACTCAGGAATTTGATTACGAAAGGGGAAGATGAGTTTAGGGATCAAAACCTTCGAAATCAAGACCGATTTAGTTCTTCTCCTATTCCAGTTGTCTCCGATTCATGATTATTTTCCATTCCAAGTAAGTAAATGTGTCATAATTGTTCTTGGGCGACTTCTTCTTCGATATATTCTCCTCTTTCGGGTTTTCACCTAATGAAAAATTGGTAGCTTCGCAAGTTGCTTAATCCTAAAACCAATGTATCCTCTAAGGAAAAACAACCATCATCACATTTTTCATCTAAGCACCACACGTAATATTACATTTTATACAAATTCACCATTCTAGCTAATAGCTTCCAAACCTTAACCTTACAAGTCAACCAGGCATCCATCTAAAATCAGGCACATAACTAGAGGGGGGCTTAGTTGAGCTGCAGGCCACCTTATTTTTGTGAACAACGTATTTTAAGTACAGGTTTCATATAGGGTTTAGCTTCTGTAAAGTTAAAAAAAAAAAAAAAAACTCTAACCAACTGCATCATCTTATTTTAGCATCTGCCCCCATTTTTCAGTTCTATTTTTTGTCCAACTTAGTCTTCTTTTTTTTGAATAAAAAACGAACTTATATTAGAACAAGACTGATAGGAGCATTTTAATGTGATATTTTAATAGTTAATTCCTCACATTTTGCTTAGTTAATTCCTTAACGAATCGATTTTTAACTCAATTTCTATTTTCTTAGGTACATTGGAGTAAATGATAGTGAAATGAGCATTATGTCCACACTTACCTACTAATGGTGGAGAAAAATGGAAATGTACTAAAATGTCAATTTTACACATTTTCCTACTCCGGCTAGGAGAAGCCAAGCAAGGAAGAAGGAGCGGCCGCCTGACCAAATGAACTTCAAATGAGCTGAAACTTTCCAGATCCATTCTAGACACCCAAAGGAACATTTCATATGAAGAGTGTAAGATCCAGATAGAAGTGGAAGGCCTTCAAAAGATCGGTCCAAAGTTCTAACTAAAAGACGAAAACTGAAAGTCGGACCTGAACGTATTCTGGAAGCATTTCCGGCCAAAATACCTTTCTAAAAGATCTGAAATTTTACCAGGGTAATCTAAATTCATGGGGGAATATTTGTTATGAAGAAGTCTTGGGCAGAATCTGATAGCAGCATTTTAATGTGATATTTTAATAGTTAATTCCTCACATTTTGCCTAGTTAATTCCTTAACGAATCGATTTTTAACTCAATTTCTATTTTCTTAGGTACATTGGAGTAAATGATGGTGAAATGAGCATTATGTCCACACTTACCTACAAATGGTGGAGATAAAATTGAAGTAAATGAGTAGGAAATCCATCATCATCATCACCCAAAAATATTCCATGTTTTAGGGTGTAATCATCATGTTTTCTCCATCATTTCTCACACTAATCCACCATCATCATCACCCAAAAACATTCCATGTTTTAGGGTGTAATCATCATGTTTTCTCCATCATTTCTCACACTAATTCACCATCATCATCACCCAAAAACATTCCATGTTTTAGGGTTTAATCATCATGTTTTCTCCATCATTACTCACACTAATTTACTCCATCTTTTCCAATTTCAGTCTTCTTTCTCTTCCCTATATAAACACCTTCTCCTCTCACTCTAAAACACATTCCTTCATCCATTCCATCTCCTTGTCTCTCCATTTCCTCTCCATATTTCTTTTCCATTCTCTAGTTTTCTTGTTCTTCATTTTCAAGCCAAGAGAAAGAGAAGCCATGCAATACATCAATTTCCCAACCGCCATCCACCCTTGTGTCGTCCCTAGAAGATTGCTTGCTTTCAAGGATCTTCAAGTTCTTCGTCTCAAGGCTTTATCATTCATCTTTCAAGGTGTATTATATCCTTTCTCTTGTTTTCTTTGTTTGATTTTGTAAAACTATGAATTCTAGTTAACAAATAATGTTAAGGGCAAAGTTTAAAGCCCGTTTATATGTTTTGAGATAAAGTTGTGATTTCTATATGTTGATTTTTATGTTGCTTATGTGGGTTTGTTTAATTAAATTTGCATGATAGAAAACTTTTGTATTTTAATCTTATGTGGTTGCAAACACTTAGGGTTTTGATATAATTGGTGCTAGGTTTAAGAACATGAAATCGACTTTTCGTTTTGTGTAAACTTGAATCAAAGTAGTAAAGGTTTTGTGCAAAGACCGAATTTAATTAAAGAGGATTGCAATTAGGTGGACTTTTCCATACTAAGTTGTACACTTGAGTTGATAGCCTTTCTCTATGTCTAATGCGTTGAACATGTCATGATTGACTAGCTTTCTAGGGCTTGATTGCATGTTTGATAGGATTAATCTAGGTGCTTTCGCTTAGGTTAATTAGCATTGAAAAGTAAAATATGGGAAATCATTTGCTTTCGAATGTTTCACATGATCAACTCCTCTCTCATGACATTTAAAATCAACTATAGGAATTGTAATTGGATTTCTTACATATGGATGTGGTTTTGATCTTTGTTCCTTGCGATCCACCCTTGTATATATGTTTTTACATTTTCTTTATTTTATTTATCTTAATTTTCAATTCTATAATTCTTAAACCCCCCTCCCTTTTTATTTTGTTACTTGTATATATTTCTATTCTTTATTTTATTTTTGTAAATAATACTTTATTATTTTAATTCTTTATTTGTTTATACAATTGTATATATTTATATTCTTTATTTTATTTTTGTAAATAATACTTTTCTTTATTTGTTTCACAATTACAAGTGTACCCTCAATCCCCGGATAGAACGATCCCTATTTGCTTATACTACTAACGATATTTCAGGGTTAAATTATGCGCTTCCCAAAAGCGCATCAATTTTTGGCGCCGTTGCCGGGGAAAGTGTGAAGACAAAAATTAAGATAAATCTTCACACTGATGATGATAGGTACCGTCTATCAAACCCAAATCTGATTTGCATGGGTTGCCTCCCAAGTAGCGCTTGTATTTTACGTCTTGCAGCCAGACGGTACCTACATTAAATAAAGTTAGTAACTATAATTAACAAAGAAATACAAAATAAAAACAAGTATAACTATTAATTACAAACTACAAGTATAATTAACAAGTATATTGTACATAAGACACAAGTTAAGTACACAAGTGAGTATAAAACGTGAAAAGTATTTTTACAAGTATTAAAGTGTGAAACAACAAAATAATTTACACGTATAGAGTATTCACAAGTATTTCTTTTATTATAAACATTATTGATATCGAATCAAATTCCAAGCGGTAAATCAAGTGGACGTGCGGCCCAAGTATAGTCGCCTAGACACAAACTCCCTTTCAAATCGTTTGGGCAACCTTACTGAAATGGCCAGGTGGGGGAGGGCGAACATGAGAGGAAAAATCCATTTTGGCATGAGCTACTCCCACATTGTGGTTTATGCCCATTTGCAAGCACTTCTGGATTCAAAAACCCGTCATGAACGTTGTCCCCTTCCTAGACACCATTCCACATAGGCTATACTTACTAAGATGAAAAAGTTCATAAGTGTGAAGACAGTTCAACAAGTGTTAATAAAGGCCGCCCTCAACCTTAAGGGACCTGAGCTAGGTACCAATAAGGGGTTTAGGCCAATATTAATAAAAGAGACTTCACCTATTCCTCTCAATTTACAACCTACAATTAAAATTCGTGTTCAATAATATAAATAAAATTTAGACTAAGTTTTAAACAATTTATATACAACAAATATATACAATAAATGACACAATTTAGCAAGTGATTTTTCAATCCCCGGCAACGGCGCCAAAAATTGATGCGCCTTTGGCAAGCGCGCAATTTAACCCTGAAATATCGTTAGTAGTATAAGCAAATAGGGATCGTTCTATCCGGGGATTGAGGGTACACTTGGAATTGTGAAACAAATAAAGAAAAGTATTATTTACAAAAATAAAATAAAGAATATAAATATATACAATTGTATAAACAAATAAAGAATTAAAATAATAAAGTATTATTTACAAAAATAAAATAAAGAATAGAAATATATACAAGTAACAAAATAAAAAGGGAGGGGGGGTTTAAGAATTATAGAATTGAAAATTAAGATAAATAAAATAAAGAAAATGTAAAAACATATATACAAGGGTGGAACAAAACCACATCCATATGCAAGAAATCCAATTACAATTCATATAGTTGATTTTAAATGTCATGAGAGAGGAGTTGATCATGTGAAACATTCGAAAGCAAATGATTTCCCATATTTTACTTTTCAATGCTAATTAATCTAAGCGAAAGCACCTAGATTAATCCTATCAAACATGCAATCAAGCCCTAGAAAGTTCATAAGTGTGAAGACAGTTCAACAAGTGTTAATAAAGGCCGCCCTCAACCTTAAGGGACCTGAGCTAGGTACCAATAAGGGGTTTAGGCCAATATTAATAAAAGAGACTTCACCTATTCCTCTCAATTTACAACCTACAATTAAAATTCATGTTCAATAATATAAATAACATCCTAGTTAATTTAAACTAAGTTTCAAACAATTTATATACAACAAATATATACAATAAATGATACAATTTAGCAAGTGATTTTTCAATCCCCGGCAACGGCGCCAAAAATTGATGCGCTTTTGGGAAGCGCATAATTTAACCCTGAAATATCGTTAGTAGTATAAGCAAATAGGGATCGTTCTATCCGGGGATTGAGGGTACACTTGTAATTGTGAAACAAATAAAGAAAAGTATTATTTACAAAAATAAAATAAAGAATATAAATATATACAATTGTATAAACAAATAAAGAATTAAAATAATAAAGTATTATTTACAAAAATAAAATAAAGAATAGAAATATATACAAGTAACAAAATAAAAAGGGAGGGGGGTTTAAGAATTATAGAATTGAAAATTAAGATAAATAAAATAAAGAAAATGTAAAAACATATATACAAGGGTGGATCGCAAGGAACAAAGATCAAAACCACATCCATATGTAAGAAATCCAATTACAATTCCTATAGTTGATTTTAAATGTCATGAGAGAGGAGTTGATCATGTGAAACATTCGAAAGCAAATGATTTCCCATATTTTACTTTTCAATGCTAATTAACCTAAGCGAAAGCACCTAGATTAATCCTATCAAACATGCAATCAAGCCCTAGAAAGCTAGTCAATCATGACATGTTCAACGCATTAGACATAGAGAAAGGCTATCAACTCAAGTGTACAACTTAGTATGGAAAAGTCCACCTAATTGCAATCCTCTTTAATTAAATTCGGTCTTTGCACAAAACCTTTACTACTTTGATTCAAGTTTACACAAAACGAAAAGTCGATTTCATGTTCTTAAACCTAGCACCAATTATATCAAAACCCTAAGTGTTTGCAACCACATAAGATTAAAATACAAAAGTTTTCTATCATGCAAATTTAATTAAACAAACCCACATAAGCAACATAAAAATCAACATATAGAAATCACAACTTTATCTCAAAACATATAAACGGGCTTTAAACTTTGCCCTTAACATTATTTGTTAACTAAAATTCAAGTTCATATGAATTCAAACAAGGAAAACAAAAGATCATTACAAAGAAAAAGAATGAATTACACCGTGAGGGGAGATGGAGATGGAGAGCTTGAACGTTGGAATCTTGAATCTTGGAAGCAAGTCTTCAAGGTGGACGATGGAGGCTATGTCCTCACGGCTTCTTCTTCTTCTCTTTACTTGAAAATGCAAAACTAAGAACTAGAGAATGGAAAAGGAAAATGGAAAGGAAATGGAGAGACAAAGAAGATGAGATGGATGAAGGAAGATAAAACTTATCATCATCACCCAAAAACATTCCATGTTTTAGGGTGTAATCATCATGTTTTCTCCATCATTACTCACACTAATTTACTCCATCTTTTCCAATTTCACTCTTCTTTTTCTTCCCTATATAAACACATTCTCCTCTCATTCTAAAACATATTCCTTCATCCATTTCATCTCCTTGTCTCACCATTTCCTCTCCATTTTCCTTAGTTTTCATTTTCCGACAAATTCCTTCATCCATTCCATCTCCTTGTCTCTCCATTTCCTCTCCATATTTCTTTTCCATTCTCTAGTTCTTAGTTTTGCATTTTTAAGCAAAGAGAAGAAGAGAAGAAGAAGCCATGAAGCCTCCTAGCCGTCATCATCCACCTTGTGCCGTGATAGTGAAGTCTTGCTTTAAAGATTCAAGATCAACGTCTCAAGCTCTCATCATCCACTCCCTTCATGGTGTAATTCTATCTTTTTCCTTGTAATTTCTTTTGGTTTTGTTTGTTTAGATTTGTAGAACTATGAATTCTAGTTAACAAATAATGTTAAGGGCAAAGTTTAAAGCCCATTTATATGTTTTGAGATAAAGTTGTGATTTCTATATGTTGATTTTTATGTTGCTTATGTGGGTTTGTTTAATTAAATTTGCATGATAGAAAACTTTTGTATTTTAATCTTATGTGGTTGCAAACACTTAGGGTTTTGATATAATTGGGGCTAGGTTTAAGAACATGAAATCGACTTTTCGTTTTGTGTAAACTTGAATCAAAGTAGTAAAGGTTTTGTGCAAAGACCGAATTTAATTAAAAAGGATTGCAATTAGGTGGACTTTTCCATACTAAGTTGTACACTTGAGTTGATAGCCTTTCTCTATGTCTAATGCGTTGAACATGTCATGATTGACTAGCTTTCTAGGGCTTGATTGCATGTTTGATAGGATTAATCTAGGTGCTTTCGCTTAGGTTAATTAGCATTGAAAAGTAAAATATGGGAAATCATTTGCTTTCGAATGTTTCACATGATCAACTCCTCTCTCATGACATTTAAAATCAACTATATGAATTGTAATTGGATTTCTTGCATATGGATGTGGTTTTGATCCACCCTTGTATATATGTTTTTACATTTTCTTTATTTTATTTATCTTAATTTTCAATTCTATAATTCTTAAACCCCCCTCCCTTTTTATTTTGTTACTTGTATATATTTCTATTCTTTATTTTATTTTTGTAAATAATACTTTTCTTTATTTGTTTCACAATTAGAAGTGTACCCTCAATCCCCGGATAGAACGATCCCTACTTGCTTATATTACTAACGACATTTTCAGGGTTAAATTGTGCGCTTGCTTTGAGCGCGTCAATTTTTGGCGCCGTTGCCGGGGATTGAAAAATCACTTGCTAAATTGTATCATTTATTGTATATATTTGTTGTATATAAATTGTTTGAAACTTAGTTTAAATTAAGTAGGATATTATTTATATTATTGAACACGAATTTTAATTGTAGGTTGTAAATTGAGAGGAATAGGTGAAGTCTCTTTTGTTAATATTGGCCTAAACCCCTTATTGGTACCTAGCTCAGGTCCCTTAAGGTTGAGGGCGGCCTTTATTAACACTTGTTGAACTGTCTTCACACTTATGAACTTTTTCATCTTAGTAAGTATAGCCTATGTGGAATGGTGTCTAGGAATGGGACAACGTTCATGACGGGTTTTTGAATCCAGAAGTGCTTGCAAATGGGCATAAACCACTATGTGGGAGTAGCTCATGCCAAAATGGATTTTTCCTCTCGTGTTCGCCCTCCCCCACCTGGCCATTTCAGTAAGGTTGCCCAAACGATTTGAAAGGGAGTTTGTGTCTAGGCGACTATACTTGGGCCGCACGTCCACTTGATTTACCGCTTGGAATTTGATTCGATATCAATAATGTTTATAATAAAAGAAATACTTGTGAATACTCTATACGTGTAAATTATTTTGTTGTTTCACACTTTAAACTTGTAAAAATACTTTTCACGTTTTATACTCACTTGTGTACTTAACTTGTGTCTTATGTACAATATACTTGTTAATTATACTTGTAGTTTGTAATTAATAGTTATACTTGTTTTTATTTTGTATTTCTTTGTTAATTATAGTTACTAACTTTATTTAATGTAGGTACCGTCTGGCTGCAAGACGTAAAATACAAGCGCTACTTGGGAGGCAACCCAATTCAGAATATATTCAGATTTGCTTTCTCTTTCCCTATTTCTTTTTATTTTTCAATTTTTCTCTTTAGTTTTTATTTTAGGATTTGTTTTCGTAAATGTCTTCTATCTATGCTTACTTATTTCATTGCATGCTTTTAATTGATTACATTGAAGATAATGCAATATTTAAGTGTGGGGGAAGGGATTTATATATTTGTCTTTTATTTTTGAGTCCTATAAATAAATAAATAAAAATTAAAAAAATAAAATAAAATAAAAACTGCTTTTATTCAGTCTTTTTAAATTCAGCTATTTACAAAAAAAATTAAAAAAATTAAAAAAAAATATATATATAAAATTTTTTAAAAAAAAAAATTTATACACTATACTAAGCCATGTCTGCATTTCCGTAGGACTTTGCTTCAAGGACAACAGAACCATGCCAAGGACATTGCAGAGCTCAAGAAGCAAATGGGACAAGTGGTGGACTTCATGACCAAGTTTCATGAGAGTGGTAAGTTTCCAAGCAATACAATTCCAAACCCAAAGGGAGGCTTTGAAGGTTCCACCAACTGAGGACAAGAGGAAACCACGTCTAGGCTGACAAGACGTAAAATACAAGCGCTGCATGGGAGGCAACCCATTTCAACTGTAGCTGTGGAGGAGCCATCAAACGCAGATTTGCTTTCTTGAACTCTTCCTTCTATTTTATTTTCTTAAATTTTAAGTTGTTTTAGGTTTCGTTGTGTTCATTTTCTCTTCTATGCTTGATTTATGCTTTGCATGATTTATATTTGTTTATACATTGAGGACAATGCATGAATTAAGTATGGGGGAAGGGTTATTGCTTTATTGTGTTTTTAGTAGTTAGTATAAAAAAAAAAAAATGAAAAATAGTTGATGTTGGATTGTGTTTTTTTGTGTTTTTAATTGATGTTGTGATACACTAAGGTATATTGGATTAAACATAGTCTTGAAAAAGGGTAGCTGTTTCAGTCCCATTGCACATCGAGACTCCCTGTTCCCGTACCTAAGTGTTGAAATTAAATTAAATTGTAAAGAAAAAAAAATGTTGGTTTTAGAGTGTTTGAGTCTTAGGATGCTCCTAACGTCTAGGATGAACATGTCTCCGAGTTCATGGCTGAAGGTTTTCACAATCAAAATAGGACTTAATTGAATTCTGTGGTTAATCGACATTGTGATGCTTGTATGAAGATTTGAGATAGGATTGTAACTTGGTTCATTAAGCATGCTAGGATTAAGTCTGATTCATTTGACCCAAGTGAGCTGTTGAGCTAAAATACTTTTTTTTTTTTTTTTTTGAGTGCTTACTGATAATTTCAGAATTTCATGGCTGTATTTGCAAAACCTCATCATTCTTTGGAAATCCAATGATCATGTGCCATAGATTTTAATGGACTAGAGAGTACTAGAACTCGGCTGTTGTGACTGTCAAAACTTGTATGCCATAATATGCACTGATCCTGGATAGGATAGAAGGCATTAGGATAACCACCATAGCCAAACAAGCATGTGTCCCCAATTGTGCCCGTCGTGGGACTCCTTAGAATGAACCCCTTTGAGCCTACGTTGAAAACCTTTGTTTCATCACCCTCACTACCCTACCATGAGCTTAGTACAGGATATCTCTACCCTTGTCTTAAGGACTTAGTAGAGCATGACATAGTATGTAGGGGTGACGATGAAAGACAGGTGTGGGGTGGGGAAAATTCAAGAAAAAAAAAAGAAGAGAAAAAAAAGAAATTTGCCTTGAAAAAAAAAGAAAGAAAGAAAGAAAAGCGGCAAAAGAGAAGAAAAATTGAAAAGAAAACTCTTGGGAAAATGTTGAAGTGTGGTTTTGGACTTGCAAATTTGTAGAAGGCTCAAAATTGAAAATTATGCCTTTGTCCATTCCCATGTTGGTTAGAGTGAAGGTTTGGCCCAAAACAATGATATTTGGTCTACAAAAATGATGACATAAGGTGGTCCTTATATGCTCTGCTAGGTCCTTAGGATTTTTTTTTGTATCCTTAATCTTCATTTCAAAAACCCTAGCTTAGCCCCATTACAACCTGTTTTAAGTGCTGACTTGATCCTTGAGATGGGCAGTCTTTGGTTAGTGGAGTCAGTTACGCAGTCGAGCTTATGGTTTAGGTCCATTTGTGCACTTAGTCATTTCATGAGGTCTTTAAAAATTCTTCACAAAATGTGTTTATTGATGAAATATGCAAGCTGTTTGTTGCCTTACAATTTGTTCTCTTGCATATACTTGAGTGTGAAGCTTTTAAGCATAGCCATTTCTGAGTGAAAAATCGAGAGTATGCCCTGTGAGTTTGGATTGGACTTGTTCGAAACATGCTATCATTCACTGTATAACTTAAGTTCTCCATATCTTGCTTAGTCATATGAATGTCACAGGTTTATTAACCATGGAATTATCTTTGTGATTTTGATTAAGTGTTTAACGTGAAAGCCATGAGTTTGGAGTCTCTGAGACAACAGTTAGGAGCAATAGAGTCATTTACTTGCTTTTTGTCAAGTCTTTGTTCTGTTTTAGATTTTTTTTGTTTTGTTTTGCTATGGGACTAGCAAAAGCTAAGTGTGGGGGAATTTGATAGCAGCATTTTAATGTGATATTTTAATAGTTAATTCCTCACATTTTGCCTAGTTAATTCCTTAACGAATCGATTTTTAACTCAATTTCTATTTTCTTAGGTACATTGGAGTAAATGATGGTGAAATGAGCATTATGTCCACACTTACCTACAAATGGTGGAGATAAAATTGAAGTAAATGAGTAGGAAATCCATCATCATCATCACCCAAAAATATTCCATGTTTTAGGGTGTAATCATCATGTTTTCTCCATCATTTCTCACACTAATCCACCATCATCATCACCCAAAAACATTCCATGTTTTAGGGTGTAATCATCATGTTTTCTCCATCATTTCTCACACTAATTCACCATCATCATCACCCAAAAACATTCCATGTTTTAGGGTTTAATCATCATGTTTTCTCCATCATTACTCACACTAATTTACTCCATCTTTTCCAATTTCACTCTTCTTTCTCTTCCCTATATAAACACCTTCTCCTCTCACTCTAAAACACATTCCTTCATCCATTCCATCTCCTTGTCTCTCCATTTCCTCTCCATATTTCTTTTCCATTCTCTAGTTTTCTTGTTCTTCATTTTCAAGCCAAGAGAAAGAGAAGCCATGCAATACATCAATTTCCCAACCGCCATCCACCCTTGTGTCGTCCCTAGAAGATTGCTTGCTTTCAAGGATCTTCAAGTTCTTCGTCTCAAGGCTTTATCATTCATCTTTCAAGGTGTATTATATCCTTTCTCTTGTTTTCTTTGTTTGATTTTGTAAAACTATGAATTCTAGTTAACAAATAATGTTAAGGGCAAAGTTTAAAGCCCGTTTATATGTTTTGAGATAAAGTTGTGATTTCTATATGTTGATTTTTATGTTGCTTATGTGGGTTTGTTTAATTAAATTTGCATGATAGAAAACTTTTGTATTTTAATCTTATGTGGTTGCAAACACTTAGGGTTTTGATATAATTGGTGCTAGGTTTAAGAACATGAAATCGACTTTTCGTTTTGTGTAAACTTGAATCAAAGTAGTAAAGGTTTTGTGCAAAGACCGAATTTAATTAAAGAGGATTGCAATTAGGTGGACTTTTCCATACTAAGTTGTACACTTGAGTTGATAGCCTTTCTCTATGTCTAATGCGTTGAACATGTCATGATTGACTAGCTTTCTAGGGCTTGATTGCATGTTTGATAGGATTAATCTAGGTGCTTTCGCTTAGGTTAATTAGCATTGAAAAGTAAAATATGGGAAATCATTTGCTTTCGAATGTTTCACATGATCAACTCCTCTCTCATGACATTTAAAATCAACTATAGGAATTGTAATTGGATTTCTTACATATGGATGTGGTTTTGATCTTTGTTCCTTGCGATCCACCCTTGTATATATGTTTTTACATTTTCTTTATTTTATTTATCTTAATTTTCAATTCTATAATTCTTAAACCCCCTCCCTTTTTATTTTGTTACTTGTATATATTTCTATTCTTTATTTTATTTTTGTAAATAATACTTTATTATTTTAATTCTTTATTTGTTTATACAATTGTATATATTTATATTCTTTATTTTATTTTTGTAAATAATACTTTTCTTTATTTGTTTCACAATTACAAGTGTACCCTCAATCCCCGGATAGAACGATCCCTATTTGCTTATACTACTAACGATATTTCAGGGTTAAATTATGCGCTTCCCAAAAGCGCATCAGAATCTAAACTTTCGGTGGAGATAAAATTGAAGTAAATGAGTAGGAAATCCATCATCATCATCACCCAAAAACATTCCATGTTTTAGGGTGTAATCATCATGTTTTCTCCATCATTTCTCACACTAATCCACCATCATCATCACCCAAAAATATTCCATGTTTTAGGGTGTAATCATCATGTTTTCTCCATCATTACTCACACTAATCCGCCATCATCATCACCCAAAAACATTCCATGTTTTAGGGTGTAATCATCATGTTTTCTCCATCATTACTCACACTAATTTACTCCATCTTTTCCAATTTCACTCTTCTTTTTCTTCCCTATATAAACACCTTCTCCTCTCATTCTAAAACAAATTCCTTCATCCATCTCATCTTCTTTGTCTCTCCATTTCCTTTCCATTTTTCTCTCCATCCTCTAGTGCATTCAACGTTTCAAGCAAGGGAGAAGAAGAAGAAGAAGGAGCCGTGAGCATCATCATCCATCCTCCACCTTGAAGCTTGCTTTCGAGATTCAAGAATCCATAACGTTTCATCCTTCATCCCCATCTCCATCTCACGGTGTAATTCAACCTCTTTCTTTGTAATCTTGCTTAGTTTCGTGAGAATTGTTTTTAGTTAACATTTATGTTTGAACAAGGTTTATATTCTGAAATTTTATGATTGAATAAAGAATTTCGATTGTTATGTTGTGATTCCAAAGTTGCTTATGTGTGATTGTTCGATTGAATTTGCTTGATAGAAAACTTTTATATGTTTATCTTATTTGGGTCGACACTTATAGGATTTGCATGTAATTGGTGCTAGGTTTAAGAACATGAAATCGACTTTTCGTTTTGTGTAAACTTGAATCAAAGTAGTAAAGGTTTTGGACAAAAATCGAATTCAATTGAAGAGGATTGCAATTAGGTGAACTTATTCATACTAAGTTGTACACTTGAGTTGATAGCCTTTCTCTATGTGTAATGCATTAAACATGACATGATTGACTAGCTTTCTAGGGTTTGATTGCATGTTTAATAGGATTAATCTAGGTGCTTTCGCTTAGATTAATTAGCATTGAAAAGTAAAATATGGGAAATCGTTTGCTTTCGAATGTTTCACATAATCAACTCCTTTCACATGACTTGGAAGAACAATGTAGGGTTAATTCGAATTCAATGATAAACTTGGGTTTAATCTTTGTTTCTTATGTTTCATTCTTGTACATGTGTTTTTATATTTTCTTTATCTTAATTTTCAATTCTATAATTCTTAAACCCCCCTTCCTTTTTATTTTGTTACTTGTATATATTTCTATTCTTTACTTTATTTTTGTAAATAATACTTTATTATTTTAATTCTTTATTTGTTTATTCAATTGTATATATTTATTCTTTATTTTATTTTTGTAAATAATACTTTTCTTTATTTGTTACACAATTACAGGTGTACCCTCAATCCCCGGAATAGAACGATCCCTATTTGCTTATACTACTAACGATATTTCAGGGTTAAATTATGCGCTTCCCAAGAGCACATCAAAGACCTCAATGGAGGTACTGAGAATCGTGATGGAGAACATCACGAATACAAGTAGGTGCTAGACCTATCCAGATACAACTATTAATTGCTTCAAAGCCTATACTAGCATGCCTATGTGCTACCATATTGCTGGAGCGTGGTTGATGTCGTATTTGAACGTTTGGAATTGTCTGCATGGCACTCTGTATGTCATCAATTAAGCTCCCATTTGCCAAGAGAGTGTGGTATGTGCACAGAGCCTCAGCGATGGCCATGGTACTATCACTTTCTACAACCACATGCTGTATATGAAGAGAAACAAGGAAATCAAGTCCTGCTCTAATTGCCATAAGCTTACATTGTTTCAGAGACGCTGCATATGTCACTGGACTAGCAAATGCTGCTACAAATCTTCCTGATGCATCCCGTAAAATTCCTCCAATGCCTCCCTTAGTTGTTGATGATAAGAAAGCTGCATCAACATTCAATTTAAATGCTCTATTCTTAGCAGGTTTCCATCGAGGCCACGGATGCGCTTTCGGTTGTTTGGCTCCACCTCAAGCTTTCTGAAACTCTTCGAGCCATGAGAAGCTGCTCAGTAATACATCTTGAGCAGTTTGCTGTGTGCCTGACATAGCATGTTATTCCTGTTTTTCCATATAGCCTAGATTATCATTATTAGACGTGCCAAGTTTTCAGCACTCAATGTTAAGGCTCTTTCTAACATCTATTCTCTGAAGTTGAGTGATGGTAAAATAGTGCCCTGCAGATTAAAAAGAGCTGCTGAGAGTATAGTTGTTGCTATGGGACATTTGCAGAAAAGGTGGACCACATCTTCCACTCGATGATTGCAGAGGAAACAGTTGGTGGCACCCTCATACCCCTTAGTAAGCAGCCTCTCTCTTGTGGGGAGCAAATTATGACAAGATCTCCAAACACAAATGCTTACCTTACTAGGGACTTTAGCCTTCCATATATTCTTCCAGAGGTCTTTGTATGGATCCCCACTGGATGTAGAAGTGAGAGTATTTTGCATAACATCTACTCGTGCGATCCTGTATGCAGACTTAACAGAGTAATATCCCCTCCTTTCCGGATGACAAACTAACCGGTCTGGGCAAGGAGTACGACTTAGAGGAATACAAAGAATCCTTGAGGCAATGTCATTGGGGAAGATACTATGGACTAACTTAGCCTTCCACTGTCGAGATGTGCCATCAATGAGGTCTGCCACCTTGTGTAAAGAGGTGTGTTGAGGTCTAACAGGTTGATACGAGGGTTGTACATGGATCCACCGATCAGTCCAAATATTAACTTGCTCCCCATCTCCAATTTTCCATTGTATGCTAGCTTGAAGTACAGCTCTTCCTTGTAAGATACTCCGCCAAGAGAAAGAAGGAGAATCACCTACTGTAGCCTCCCAGAAAGAGCAGTGTGGGAAATATAGAGCCTTATATAACCTAGCAACCAAAGATTGCGGATTGGAGATAATTCTCCATCCTTGTTTAGCAAGCATGGCTATATTGTAAGCATAAATGTTTTTGAAACCCATACCTCCCTCTTGTTTGGTTAAGCAAAGCCTTTCCCAACTTTTGCAATGAATTTTCCTCTTCTCATTAGCGTCCCCCCAAAAGAATGAAGCACATAGTTGGTGGATTTCATCACAGAGGCTTTTTGGTAGTAGATAACAATTCATGGCGTAGAGAGGCATTGTTTGAGCTACGGCCTTGATGAGGATTTCCTTACCAGCACAACTCAGGATTTTAGACTTCCAGCTGATTAACTTCTTTGACAATCATTCTTTGATGTAAGCAAATTTTGCTGTCTTGGACTTTCCTACTCTCAATGGTAAGCCAAGGTATTTATCATGATTATCTTTTCTTTCTACCTCAAGGATAGATGCCAGACTATTCTGGAGAGCAATATCAACATTCTTGCTGAAGACCATACTGCTCTTTTGGAAATTTACTTTTTGGCCCGAAGCGTGCTCATAAACTTTGAGGATGCGTTTAATTGCATGACATTCCCCGTTAGTGCTTGTTCCAAATAACAAGGAATCATCTGCAAAGAATAGATTATGAAGAGTGGGAGCTTGTGGACACATCTTCATTCCCTGAATCAAATTATGTTGCTTAGCATTGGTGATGAGGGCCGACAGACCTTCTGCACAGAGAATAAATAAGTAAGGTGATAGTGGATCACCTTGTCGGATCCCTCTGGTAGGTAATATATGTGGAGTTGGCTCTCCTTGTACCAATAAAGAATAGCTGACTGAAGTGACATTGTTCATGACCATGGTTATCCAATTTGGATGGAACCCTAGTTTGGTCAGGATAGCTTACAGGTACGGCCATTCTAGTCGGTCATAGGCTTTATTGATGTCTAATTTCAAGGAAAAGAAACCAGTTAATTGCTGACGAAGCTTATGCATGAAGTGCGCTGCTTCATTAGCAATTAGTGTGTTATCAGAGATTATTCTCCCTGGTACATATGCACTTTGCAGAGGAGAGATGATGTGAGGGAGCCAAATTTTGAGTCGATTTGCAACAACCTTGGAACAAATTCTACATATGACATTGCTTAAAGCAATTGTCTGAAATTGAGCAGCTTCTTTAGGGTTTTTTTTATCTTCGGTATTAAGCACAGATAGGTGAAGTTGGAGGCTTGCGGTATGTTTCCTGTCTCCACAAAGCTACGCAATGCCATACACATATCAAATCCCACCACTGCCAATATTTTTGGAAAAAGAAAGGGGACATACCGTCCGGGCCTGGGCTCTTCGATGGATGCATTTGAAATAGTGCCGTTTTAATCTCTTCATCTGTGTACTGCTGCATAAGACTGTCATTCATCTCAAGTGACAATTTTGTTGGTGTTGCTTGTATAATTTCTTCAATAGCCTCTAAGTTGGTACCCTTAGTGGAGAATACCAGCTTAAAATATGATAATAGGAGTCTCTGAATTTCATTTGGTTCAACTTGCCACTGCCCATGTTCATCAGTAAGTCCTCTGATTAGGTTCTTGCTCTTACGGTTAGTAGCCCTTCTATGAAAGAAGGCAGAATTCCTATCCCCATCTTTAAGCCAAATTGCACAGGATCGTTGTCTCAAATACTTCTCTTGCTGAGCTAACAGTTGACTGTGTTTAACATGTAACAGTCTTTGTTCTTCATATTGTTCCGGAGAATATGGTCGACGCATGAGATCATTAAGCTTCTCTTGGATGATTCTCATCTCCACTTTTTGATTATTTAGCTTAGATGAGTACCATTGCATCAAAGTATTTCCAGTATCTTGAATTTTTAGGGTAGCCTGTTGTAGTGCATTACCAGTAGAGGGTTTGGACTAGGACTGCTGTATGAGCTCCCCACATCTAGGGTTTTCATGCCAACATTCTTCAAACCGAAATTGCTTCGTGATTTTCCGCCACCTTAGTTTCTCTACACTCACAACAATCAAAATTGGGCAATGATCAAATTCACTAGGATTTTAAGTGGGGACACGACTGTAAGGAAATAGAGCCCGCCATTATGGAGTTTGAAAGCCCCTGTCCAAGCGCTCTTTGGTGTACTTATTGCTCCACGTAAAGCGACTGCCTACAAATCCCATATCAATCAGATCACAGTTGGCCATAGTTCTTCGAAATGTAGCCATGGGTGCTGCTGCTCTTCTGGGGCCTCCAGATTTATCATTGTTCGACATGATTTCATTGAAATCACCAGCCATAAGCCATGGCAAGGTGCATGCTTCGGCTGCTAGGGCTTGGATGAGTTCCCACGTTCGGTGTCTGCCATTCCTTGCTGCAACCCCATACATACCAGTAAATCTCCATTTATGAGTCTCCTCCGTTTTACCAATAACAACATCAATATGATTGGGAGATCGAGATCGTAGCGATACATGAGTATCAGCATTCCAGATCAAGGCTACATCCTGAGAATCCCTTTCCTGCGGATAGCAAATGTTATCTTTCAATCCAAGTCTCTGGGTGAGTGCATCAATATGTTCATTTTGTGCTAGGATTTCTGCCAGGAAGATAATACTAGGTTTACGGGCTTGAACAATGTCAATGAGGGCCCTTTGTGACTCAAAGTTCACAATTCCCCTGCAGTTCCAGACAAGGATGTTGCCATGAAGCATGAGTGGAGGATAGTGGCCGTGGACGCGGCTTGTGTGACGTCGTAGATGGTGGAGCGGCGCTTAGGGTTTTTAATTTTTTATGCAGGGAATTGTTAGATACTTTCTAACTTAGTCATTAATTAAGAAAATGTCTCTAAATTTAAGAACTTTGGTTTAAATTTCTTCACATAAAATTAACTTCAAGTAGCTACCCGCATAATGAGAAAATTCTGAGGCAGGCAGAAGACCCATTCGGTCACCCACCCGCAAGCCCTCCGGGGGAGGTAGAATTGATAAATCATTGCTTCAATTGAGCAACCTGCATTTAAGGCCATACAAGGAATGTAAGAAATAGAATAGAAAACTCGTATGGTTCATCAGTTCATCTTAGCTCGGAGGATATATAAAATATCTTAGTATACTCTCTCTCTTTGTCTCTCTCTCTCTCTTCACATAATGTAATTATTTGAACAAAAGAATACTGTAATTGCCGATGAGTTCTGAGAACGGGCAGTTACCTCCTCCTGAAACTCCTTTTCCTTATCTTCATAACTGGACAAAGTAACTACTTCTACCTTAATATCAAATAAAGTTATAAACAGACGCAATAATAATTCACTAATTAATGAAAATATTAAAGAACACAAGATATAGTAGTGGAGATATATATATATATATATATATATATATATATATACATACACACGCTCATTCCAAAGCGGACGTCTGCACTTCACTAAAGTGCGGACGGCGACGCAGAGGGGTCTTTCCAAGCGGCGACGGCGGCGCGCTGCTTGCAGGAGGGAGGCCGGAGGCATCTCGGACGGTTCTGGGCAGCAACCCGACCTGCAACTGCAGGTTTTCTGGGCAGCGCTGCAACGATGTCGCCGGCCACTCCACCGACTGCAGATCTCTCCGCCTGACCCCTGGCGTCCTTCCGGCAGCCCCCGCCGCTTCATCACCCCCCGAGCCTAGTTTCAGCGCCGCCGTTCGCACTTTAGCGAAAGTGAGGACGTCCTCTTTGGAACGGCTATATATATATATATATATATTTATATATGTATGTATATGAAGAGATCAAGCTCACAGTGAAAATTTCATCGAGCAGGGTACTTTCATGGTCTCTGGACTTGGGAACTACATTCCATATCTGCAGGGCTCAAAATTAAGCTAAAGACACACTGTGGGAGAGGTGGGGTGGGGATTTAAAAAAAAGAAAAAGAAAAAAAAAGGCTAGAGACATACTAAATAAAGAATAACCTACCAGTATGTACATTTACTCATTTAGAATATTAATTCCTCAAGAAAGTCGAAAACTAAACAGAGCTGATTGAGATAAAATTACCCTTCCTATATAATCTTTTAAGTCAAGTTGGAGAAGGTCAAGCGAGGACTTAAAAACAGTGCGCCACAAACAAGACGGAGCAAAAACAAAGCAGTTAGTTTCTTAAAAAGAAGAAGAAAGAAAAACAGTTAATTTTCAAAAGTGTAGCAAAAGAGTGAAAGTGAATTTGCTAAAATTTCGTTTTACTAAAAGAATTAGTCAAATTGGAAATCACGAGTATATAATTAAAATATGAATAGATTGAGTCATTAAATACAAAATTGCACTGTAGTTTATAATGTAATTCCTGAAATTGCACAAAATTCTTAGTAGTAGGAGTAGGGATGTGTGTAGGAGAAGAGATAAATATGTACAATTAAGAATTTTGTTACAATTAATTATGGTAGATTAGATGTACCTTTGTTTTATTCCGTAAAATAAATATTAATGTTTTCTTACGGGCAGGATCAAATGAATGCATCATAAACTATCACCAATGAAAATATGTCATAATCATTAACCGGTGGCAATAAATGTTGACTTGAAAGTACAGGTGCAAATTTCACTCATTTTCTTTTTTTGTTTGTCAAGAAAATGTTTATAGAGGACCTCAAAAACTGTTCTTAGTAAAGGTTTGTTAGCATGCTCTCGACCAACATCATGGCACCACCTGCATAGAAAATGCAAAGTAAGAGAGAAAAATAGAATATCAACCAAGTACTTCCTAGACAAACTACAAATTAACTCACATCTATATTATTATTAAGAGAAGAGAGCTTGCTCTCTAAAATTGAAATTTTTTACCAATTTAACTTTTATTTATTAAAAAACTATGAATTATAATTAATCAATAGAGATAATATGGTAAATTGTATAATAGAAAAAAAAAAAGAAAATGTGGTAGTTGTACAAGAAGTATCTCCACTATCTTTAACTTCTCTCTATACACATAGTGGGTGAACCCTACTAGTATTTATTAGTACAATGTCCGAAATAGCGAGTGCAAATAGCGCACTTTGTCTCTCAAATGTATCATCTTGAAAAAGAAAGGCAACAACATGAGTAAATCTGAGAGTTTTAAGTTTACATAAATTTATGACAATCCTAAATACTACTAAAAGAGTTTTAAGTTTTGGATTAAACAATAAGACTTAAATTAAAAATATGTCACTCGTGAGCATATTGAAAGACTTTGGATCAATCATCTCTCATCTAATGGTGGTGCATTTACTAAAATTAACCACAACTTTTTTGAATCGAAAGAGGTCAGGCCAATTTTATAATTCAACAAGCAGTACCAAACGACACACCCTTATAGGGTAGACAAAAAGAGTTGTCCTTTAGGACACAAAAATCCTATCCTAAAACAAATAAAACCCAGCATACCTAGAGTACACCCACCTTTTAAAAAGTCTACGCACCATTATTCTAACAAGAACTAGAAACTCAGAAGCAACAATTGTAGTAGAGGGTGACTTGTCACCATCCACTCCCTCTGCCTCTTTTTCAATTTTAGGTCCGTCTCTGTCCAAACTTACAATACACTAACATGTACCCTACTTTAGCATCAGGTTCTGATGATGCTTTTCTTTTTTGTGTTTGTACCAGGCATCTTGTTTCTCAAAGCTTCCTCACTCACAAGGCAATCAGATTCATCAATCAACTTGCTATATATTGTCCTAGCCTTTTATATCACAATAAGATATGAAATCGAACCTCTGAACTACCGTTGCAAGATTTCGAAGAAAATTTCCTAAAAACAACTCGTTCGTAGAGTCGAGAAGAGTTTACGAAAGCTAGCTTACAACTTACAAAGCATATGGGTTTACAACTTTTTGCATCGATATGCATGTACTGTAACATTTGATATATTGGACCAAGGAAATGGTTCATTTACTTTTGGAGGTTCATTAACTGAAGGTAGACGAAAGTAGCCAACCCAATATTGCGACATATAACATTAATCCTTTTGATCTAATTGCTACTTAACTTTCTTTCTCCATCGCAATGGGGAGTAAAGTGTTCTAAGGCTTTGATGCATGTCTGGTACTCGATCTGGCACTATGCCAAAAAGTTAATCATACGACACACATCAGACGACAGAAGCCTAATTTTATGTCGTCTTAGTTTTTCAGACGACATAAAAATGTAACTCTGTTGTCTGAATACTCACTGAAACACACTTTTTTCATTTTGAATAGGAGGGTGGCATTCAGACAACATAATAACGTTGTTAGCTCAAGATAGAAATATACCTATAATTTTCATTAATCTGAAGCCAAGAAGGTAGTCATATTCAGACAACAGTGATAAGAGAAATCTGTTCTTATCACTGTTGTCTGAATATAGATGTTGAAATTTTGGAATTCTCCCTCCACAATTTCCCTCTCAAAATGGTCAAACCATAGCTGTGTTAAAAGAAAGGGAACATTCAGATAACAGCACAACGTGCAAATACGATTGCATAATTACATCTTTGTATTCTAATGATTTTGATATACCATGGGCATAGTCTATAGTCTGGAGAATTCTTGGGTACCTTAGTGTTTGCCAGACCCTCATTTTGTTAAATATTTTGGACCATTGGATTAGTAATATATCCAATGGTTCAAAATATTTAACAAATTGGTAACTTGTTTAGCCCTTAGCCTTTCTAATTATGCTATTCATTTCCAATAAGCAAAAATGTTAACACAAACTACTAATTGAATTGAAAACAATAAAGATAGTGAAAACAAGAGTAGTGCTAGAGATCCCAAATTTTTATACAAAAATTAAATCCCAAATGAGGTGTCATGTGCCACTTCATCAGATTTAGTTTGATAATTTCCTATGTGTATTTATATCTTATAATAAAAGACTAAAAAAGCATCATATATTGTACATGTTATACATATAAAGTAAAAACACAGGGATAAAAAAAGGCCTAGCAGAGAATTAAACACCACGAAATCACGAATATAAAATCCCTAAACTAGATGACATGCACTAGCAATTTGTATCACCGCAAGCTATGATTAGGGCTGTAAATAGGCTCGATACAGCTCGTGTTCGACTCGTATTCGGCTCGATTTTAGCTCGTTCGGCTCGTGCTCTTAAGATAAATGAGCCGAGTATGAGCTCAATATTAGGCTCGACAAAAAAACAAGCCGAGCTTGAACAAGGATATATTCGGCTCGTCTAGCTCATGAGTAGCTCGAGTTTGTTAAAACCCGACTCATGAAAATTTATAGTATAATAAAAATATAATTTTTCTGATCTCAAATCTTTAATTCTTTTTATTACATTCCTTTTCAATTGGAAGAGAATCAGAGATTTTAAGTAAAATATATTACAATAAAGTCAAAAGGGATTTGTGTGATGGTTAGACATCAAATTTTGGATTATTATTTTAAATTTTCTTTCTTCCTTTTTTTATTTTTAAATTTAAAGTCAAATGAACCCAGTCGAGCCAATTTAAGCTCGATCTTGTCCAATAAATCAAGCCGAGTTGAGCCAAGCTCGAGCTTAAGAAAAATATTCAAGCCGAGCCGAGCTTGAGCATGGAAAATATTTTTCAAGCTTTAGCCCGGCTCGAGCTCGATAAAAAACAAATGGGCCGAACATGATCACCCTGGTATTCACTCAGGCTCGGCTCATTTACACCCCTAGCTATGATGGACTTTTGATCTGGATTGTCTTGCCGATACTTCATGGAACATGGCAATCTGGATTTTCTATTATTATATTTATATCATGAAAACTCTTGGGATGATTGGATCTCAGCTCCCATTCAAGGGATCTAGATGGATATCATAATGAAAGAGGAGGCTAGTTTCTCAGGATAATATTGCAGAGAGATTTATTATTTAGAATTTTGGATTCTTTTAAGTAAGAATTCAATTCATGGAATGATGGAGCTGGGTCTTTCTGTTGTCTTCTAAGGTTATAATCTTAGAGTTTTACTAAACATTTAATCAAAATTTAATCAAATTAACAATTCCATGGCCAAAGCATGTAACCAAATTCATATTGCTTTTGCAACTAAATATCAAATAATCAACAACAAATATGGGATTGGATATGAAGTTTTTTAATGAATTCGTTTCTGTGCAACAAACATGTAAATGGTTTTGTTTTGATTATTTAATAAAAATTACTTTTTAGATTTATTAGTAACAAAATTAATTGGTTTGAATACAATTTCCACATAGGTAATGATATGGCAACTTCCACCTCATTTGGTATTCATATTTGGTATAAAGTTTTGGGATCTCAAGCATTTTTTTTTTAAATAAAGCCAATTAATATTTGATTATCAATTGACAATTGACAATTATGATTTTTCCTTTTTAAAAAAAATTTAAAAGAACCTTGATTCTATCCTAAGTTCACCGAATTACTATTAGTTAAATAGTTTATATTACTAATTAATTTTATTAATAGTGAATTAATGTTTGATTAATGCTTGTTATTAATGGACAATTACACAATTGAAAATTATGTTTTTTCCTTATTAAAAACAAAACCTTCTAACCTAAGTTTGCAAAATTAGCATTAGTTAAGTAGTCTTTATTACCAATTAATTATATCATTAGTAGTTTTCTTAACTAAATATAATTCTTTTTACATGCATTTTATGACAACCACAACAATTAGTGTAAAAATAAATAATATTTGTTTTAAATGTAGTCAAATGAGAACCTACTTTATGACTTATTTACTCAATTGAGAATCAACTTTACTCTAACGAGAACCTATTACAATTACCACTTTTAGGACTTAATTACTCAAATGAGAACCTACTTTACTCTAAAGAAGACCTTATTTACTTTAATGAGGATTTTTTTTTCTAATTACCACATGTGTCCTCAAAGTGGTTACATGAGTCCTCGGAGTGGTAAATATTATGTAAAATAGAATATGTATGAGAAATGTTAATGTCCATAGCTTTACCCGTCCTCATTTGTGTAATAAAGTTCTCCCTTGTGTAATGAAAGTAATGAGAAAATGATCATTTACCCAATTTTAACAACAAAATTGCCCACTTGCTCCACTAACAGTGTTTTAACCCCATTTACCCAAAACATTCTAAGGGATTATTTCCCTACTACCCAATTAATTCTTTTTTTATTCTTTTTATTTATTTTTAGGACTTTTTTGCCCTCTCCTTCTTTCTCACTTAGAGAGAAAAGTCATCCTCCACCATGCTGTGCTCCGGTGACTAGTGGCCGACAGCAGACTCCGGCGTTCGGTGACCGGAATCCAGCGATCGATTGACCGGAATCAAGAATCTGGCTACTTGACTGGTGTCGGGATTCCGGCGTCTGAATTTATTGCCCCCCAATAATACCCAGTAACCATATTATTGCCTCCCAAAAATCATGTTATTGCCTCCTAATAATCATATTATTGTCGTCCAGTAAATTGTATGAACTCCCAAAACCAAAATGAATACACTACAGGCATAATTGATCAATTTATAATTATATTATTGGCTCCCAATAATTATATTATTGGCTCCCAATAATCATATTATTGCCTCCCAATAATCATATTATTGCCCCCAAATACAAAGTCCAATGTCTCTACTGCCTCCCAATAGACCACCAAAAATGCCCCATTTTGTAGGATTCACAGATAATTTGACTTTAATACACAGAAAACAACAGCTAACTTATCAAAACAACACACTATAGTGATCCCTGTCCCTCATATCAAAGTCTACTGGGGGCCAATAATGTGTCTACTGCCCCCCAGTAGACCATCAAACAAACCCCACAATTACATTGCAATTCCTTCCTCATTCTCGGGGTTCACAGTGTAAAAAAAAAAAAAAAAAGGTGCTATGGGCACCCAAGAGTGTGAAGCCGGTTGGTTTCCTCCAGAAGCGCTTCCTCCAGCAGCATCAAAACCCCCATTTCCTCAACCCTAGAGTCGCCGCCCCCGCCCGTCCAGCCACTCTCAACAACGACAACCCTAATGCCCCTCCTCCTCCTCCGCCGGAAGACGACGACGAGCACGCCAAGAAGAAGCACAAGCTCATCCTCATAATCAAACACCAACAGCAAAATCGCAAACCGACATTGTCGCCGTTCAATTCCGACCCCTACGGCTCCGATTCCAATGCCAACGACGACGATCCGAACAAGATCGGATCCAATCATACGGTGATCATCGACCTCTGATTGATTGTTTTTATTTTTTGTTCTCCTTGTGAAAACCGGCGCACCAGAGAGAGAGAGAGAGAGTCTGGAAGGAGAAAGAGTCTTAGAGGAGAGAGAGAGAGAGTCTGGCAGTCGGCCGGAGGTAGAAAGAGAGAGAGAGAGAAACTGAAGGGGAGGAGAGAGATAGAGTCGGGGAGGAGAGAGTCTGAGAGATGAGTTTCAATTTAATTAATAGATAGGGGCAAAACTGTCAGTAGATGTTAGAATGGGTAAATGGGGTTAAAAAACTCTTAGTGGAGTAAGTGGGCAATTTTTAAGCTGAAATTGGGTAAGTGGTCACGGCCCCGAAAGTAATTGTGTAATGTCCATCGTCGAATTAGTAATTACTCTTAATCTACGTAATTTACCACAAATTCCAACAATTGACGAAAAAACGAAAATTTTTGTTCTAATTATAGTAATTACTTCACCTAAACTAATGTACTAATTTATGGACAATTTAACAAGTATGACAACAAATTTGTTGTCAGAGTGGTAAATTTTTATGTTTTTATCATTAATGAAATGATTACTACAATGGCTACATATTTTACCACAATCACAACAATTGATGTAAAAGTGGTAACTTTTGTCCTATTTATAGTAATTACTCAACCTAAACTAATGTACTAATTTATGGACAATTTAACAAGTGCAATAACAAATTTGCTGTCAAAGTGGTAAATCGTTATATTTTTATCATTAATGGAATAATTACTCAATGCCTACATATTTTACCATAACTCGCAACTATTGGTGTAAAAGCGGTAACTTTTGTTCTGATTGTAGTAATTACTTCAAAAACTATACTATTTAAAAGATTACCAACCATTTTACAATTCCGACAACATTTGTGTTGTGAACATGGTAAAATTAAAATTAGACCAAAAGATATGTAATAACTCAGTATTGTAAGGGTAACTCAGTATTGTAAGGAGCTTCTCCACTTGATAATCAATGTTCTAAATTTGATAAAAGTTGTCCAAATATGATATTTATATCTTTGACCACTCAATTACAAGAATCACAACAACTGTTGTCATAAGTCGTAATTGTAGTTGAACTCTGTGTAATTTATTATTTTGACAATACTTGTTACATGATTTTTAACAATGTTACATATCAAGAAAGAGTGTGTTGTTAATATGGTAAATTTTATTTTTAAAAATGACACATGTTGATATTTAATAGGGTAACCTGTTGACCAGTTCAGTAGGTTTCCACTATATTAATTTACTAAAAGTAAAAAAAAAAAAAAAAAAATAAGGTTATGGCATACATCAAGGTACCTAAGACGACCCCTATAGTCTATACTTGGAGTAGTTTACTTGCATAATATACTCTAGACTCTAGAAATCATCTTAAATATGGCTTCTGGATAGAGATGAGTTTTGTATTGAAAGTGCTATTTTCTTGGGCAGGGAACTTATGTTGAAGGAATCAAAGAGGAAGTTGTGCAGTCTCTTGCTCATGCTCTTTGCTTGATAGCAACCGTAGAAGGTATATCTACATCTTTTAGTTTATCTATATAAATATATATATATATATATATATATTATTTTGCCTATTTGTTTTTCATTTTGGTCTGAAAAAAAAAAAGTTTTCTGGAAGAGTGTGGACTGTGGGTGCTCTTTGTTGCTAGGAGAACTTGTGTTTAAAAAGAGAAGAAAATTAGACTTTTCTTGTGTGATGATGAGGGATCTTTTAAGCAAGTATGGTGTGAGAGAGAGACAACTTGAGAGTTTGAGTTTTTATCAGAGTTCTAAGGTCAATTTCTTTCTATCTAATTTCTTTTCCTTATTTCCTTTTTATCCGACTCACTGAAATGAAGAGATCAGTTATGGACAAGAATCTTGGTCCTTTGGTCAAGACTGTCATGACTCGGTGTATTCAATATACAAGGTCGGAGTGGAATCTTAAATTCATTAAACTCTTTTTAAAATTCAGTGTTGGTATCATAGCTGAAATAGCTTGTGCTACTGATCATATGGCCATGTTCAGATATTTTTTTTCTTCTTACAGTGCTCGATTTAAATTTTCTGCAAGTTTTCATTGAGATTTGGTTCATTTTTTTCATTGCCTCACCTTGATTCTTGATCTTGATCCTTTGCTTCTTTGTGTTTGAGCATTTTGTTGAACACCAGTGCTTGGAAGCTCAACTTGAGCATCATCATAAATCTCCTTAGTTTTTTTATTTGAGTACTAGAATCTGCTTTGTTCATGACTCTTCAGTGTATTGGACAGAAAATTGTAGCGTGTCACTTCTTGCTTGGAGTGTGTACCCCCAGTAAACTTGATCTGTGAGTTTATGTGAAAATTTTACAGAAATGAAGTGAGAAGCTGGTTTCCACTTTAATTGCTTTATTGTGCATATTTGCTGCATAGCTGTACTGCTGAATCAATTTGCAACATTCTGATCATTTAGAAATTACAGAAATTTAACTAGAATTATGAAAAACAACCAAATCCTCAGTCTCAAGTTTAGATAGATCACATTTTACACTTTTCTTCTTACATTCTAATTAATATTAATTAACTTTCATATTTTCTGTTGTTGCAGTGAGACAGAAAAGCAAGCAACATGTACACACAAAATGATATTGATGAGGTTCGGGCCGAGTGGGCACAATATGTTGCCCAATTTCAAGAAAGCCAGTACCTATATATCTGCTTTTAATTTGGACATGCATCACCTATATAACCCAGATTAGAAAGCTATAGGGACTAGTTTTTTGCGTTACATGCTCGATACTGTGATGTTTGTTGGGTTGTCTTTATCGATCATGTCTTTTGTTTCATGGATGAGTTGTATTGAACTGATGCATAACAGGTTGTGTTATATACTGAATGATGAAATAACATTTTCTGGATTTTCAGATTACCTAATGAACAGTACAGAATGATTTTTCAGATTTGATTTGATTCATTTTAGTATTTCCAAATTACCAAATGAACAGTAATTGTGTCGTCTGAACTACCATTCAACAATTCACTCAAAGCCAAAAGTGTGTTGTTGGATCAAACGGAAAACAATAGAAACATGAAAATTCTATTGTTGTTTACCAACTTAGACGACAAAAAGTTGTAGTTTTAATTTCACCATGTAGACAGATATATGAGAAATTATGTTGTCAATTTAATTAAACAACAACAGGACTAGGAAAATTTTGTGATCTTAGTAGCTTAATATCGACACAATCATATGGTCCTAATTGATATCAGACGACAAATAATTGTCGTTCAATGTTACATACAACCACAAATAATATGTTTCTAATTGATATCAGTGATATCAGACGACAAATAATTGTCCTTCAAAGGTACATACAACCACAAATAATATGGTTTTAATTGATATCAGACGACAAATAATTGTCATTCTAATTGATTACAAACAACAAATAAGTTCTCAACACTTAATATTCAGTTCATTCATACCACAGAAATATCATAAATACTGTCTTTGAAATAGCTATTAAACAATACAAGATAAAGATTGCTGATGTCTATTTATATATAAGGTAACACATTTCTGTCGTCTGAAATCTTCATAACACACACATGTACACGTGAGGAATCAATTAGACAACAGAAGAACAAAAACATGTCTGTCGTCTGAGTGCAATAAGACGACAGAGTTTCTATGTCGTCTGATTGCACAAGAGATGACAGCGCCACAGACGACAGAAAATCATACAATCAGACGACATATATGTTATGTCGTCTGATTAACTTTTTGGCATAGTGGTACGTAAAGTGAAAGAGCAATAATGCATTTGAAAAGCGGTCTAAAGTGCTGTCTGCTACTATCTCTAATTACACATGGCTTTAATCAGGAACATGGCCTAGGGACCAAGGGAGAGCAATAACTCATGGTACTCGAGGCATCAGTCCAAAGACTCGGTTGTTTTTTGTGTCCATTGCCATAACAAAGAGTAAAGGCAAATATATAGGAAAGGAAGACCGTTCACCATAGGCTTCTTGTGTTGCAGAAGCGTATTTGAATCCATGTTTTGCCTTGCTGCAGTCGGTTGAGTCGAGATATTTTGGGGTTAATAGGTTTATCTATTATACTCCGATGCTTGTCATACATTAATTTTACATTTAATGAACCAAAATATTGTAGAATTTTTATCGGATGAGTAGAATAATTTCTTTCACTTATGACAATTTGATTTTATTACAGAATATTAGACAGATGGAAAAGCAAGCCCTCACTTTATTTAAAGAATTTGTTCTTTCTTATTGCTCATACATATATCAACCTCTCCATTATTAGTATCAACCACTTTGCTTTATTCAAAGTCTAGCTAGCTAACACCTAACAGCAACCATGTTCATCACCCCCACCCTCAGCATCTCTTGTATAACTTGCATGCGGGGAGAGGAAGGTTCTAGCGTTAATGAGCTTTCAGGCCGCGGTGGTGGGAAGAACAACAGCTCAGTACGGACGTCGGAACTCTACGGAGGGTTAACCAGTGGAAGTCCTTGGGATGATGGAACCTATGATGGCGTCAGAGAAATCACTCTGGTTTATGGCCAGTGCATCGACTCCATAAGTGTGGCATATGATAAAGATGGTCAGTTTGTTAAACCCGGAAAGCATGGAGGTGTCGGGGGCGGTCACCTCCATAAGCCCCTAACTACTGTCGAGGTCAGCTTCAAGTTAAGCTCTATAACAAAGAAATAGGATAATGTGTGGATCAGTATTTTCTTAGTCACAATTCCATGATACATGCAAACATATATATCTCCACCTTAAACTTAGAGAAATTCGATATGTATTAATGTATATAATTTGTTATAGATTTATTCGATTTGACTGAAACAGAAAGATATCTACCATATAGATATCAATCATATTTTGCAATATGTATATCTAATAGAAAATCTTAAGTTTTTTTTAATATAATTATTTTAATTTTATAAATAATATACAGATGAAACTGGAGTATCCAGAAGAGTTCCTAGTTGGCGTAAGTGGATACTCTTGTTCGGTACCCGGGATGGCACCAGAAGTGTTGCGATCACTCAAACTTGAGAGCAATAGAAGGTCATTTGGACCGTTTGGAGTTTTAGTAGGCAATCCCTTTAGTTTCAGAGTACAAGATGGAGAACAAATTGTTGGCTTAAAGGGAAGAAATGGTTGGTACCTAGATGCAATTGGGTTTCATATATCCCCTGCTCCCAAGAGTAAACTCTTTCGGAGAGTCCAACAGAGTTCGATACCGTCAGAACTTTATGGAGGAGTGGCCGGCGGAGGTCCTTGGGATGACGGAGTCTACGATGGCGTAAGAGAAATAACACTTGTTTATGGCCAATGCATCGACTCCATATGTGAGGCATATGATATAAATGGTAAGCTTGTTAAAACCGGAAAGCATGGAGGTTATGGGGGCAATCACCTCCACAAAAACCTAAGTACCGTTGAGGTAAGCTTCAAATTAAGCTCACTTTGATAAATCAAAGATACATTTTTCGTTAATCTATTTTTTTTGAGTCGAACTCAAGAATTCTCACTTAAATATCAAATGATCATAAGTTATAAGTTCGAGAAATACAATACAGAAGCAGAAAGATATTGCGAATTGTATCTAAACGAAAAATTCAAAATAAAAATCTCAACTTCTTTTCTTTTCAAATGATACGCAGATAAAGTTGGAATACCCAAGTGAGTTTCTAGTTAGTGTCAGTGGATACTCTTCTTCTGTACCCGGGATGGCACCAGAGGTGTTACGCTCACTCAAATTTGAGACCAACAAAAGGTCATATGGACCGTTTGGAGTTGAAACAGGCACACCATTTACATTCAGAGTAAAAGATGGAGAGAAAATTGTTGGTTTGAAGGGAAGAAATGGTTGGTATCTAGATGCAATCGGGTTTCATATATCCTATGCTCGCAAGAGAAAACGCTTTCGGATAGTTCGGAAGCATCTTTCCAAAGCTTACGAGTCCTTGGTTCAAATCACTAAACCTCTTACAAATGTTGAGTGCACACTAATAAGCTTGTGATTATTTCTTTTAAGATCGAGTGTAAAGCAGTTTGAATGATGTTGAATGTTGTTGAGGGATTGAAGTGATCGATTGGATCAAAATTTGTTGTGCAATGGTGAGCTTGGCTTCCGAGCAATTGAAAACTTTGTTTGACAAATTTATGTCAGGCCTAAAATCATTTCCAGTAGTGTTTCTCATTAAATTTGTTCTAGTAGAAGAGTCAATTGCCACTTCGTATGTATGATATTGACATTGTGCAGGAAAACAGACTGAAGTAACATTAACAAGGGATGTGAAACAGAAGAGCAAAGTGATGACACTACAATTAATAATTACAAAAGCCTTAACATTAACATTACAAGTTTTCAGGCTCATGCTTGTCTTCTATCTCGTGAACCCTTTTCAAAGACTCTTCAAATGCTTGCAATGCTACATTGTAATGGTCAAGAGAGATCACACCTTCCTCTACAATTTGCAAGGCACTTCTATACAGCTGACTGAACCACTGCATACGGTCAGTAACATCGACATTATTGGAGCCATGATCTGGAATATATAAACGCTTGTAATCCTTTTTCCATCGTGACAGAATGTACTTGGAAGGGATCTCCTCCACTCCATTAAAATTAAGGACACACAAAGCATGCCGGCATAGATACCCATGGAAGTTAAAGCAACTGCAGATACACCGAACCTCACCTGCTGTTCTGTTGTACAGAACCTCATAATCTCTTATCTCTCGCCGATTCCCATCTGCCACGACACGCTCCTTGACCAAGAATATTACAATTGGCCCATCAATGTGCAACTGTGTAGTGCTAAAACAAGAATACATCTCCTCCACTTCAAATTGGAATTTTTTGAATATCTCTTTAGTGTAAACTTTTGAAAGCTGCAACTCAAAAGAACATCTGGTTTTCAACATGGGACTTGAGCTTCTCGACTCAATATCTGCAAGAGCTTCTTCCTTATGCTTCTTTTGTAGAGCCAATTCATACTTATCCAGAAATTCTTTCAGTGGAGTTTGCTTGTGTACGTATTTGTCAAAAAATGGACTCAAGGTTTCACCTGGATGTGCAGCCGACATTCCGGCAAAAGATGTCTCTTTCAAGTAAACTGGAGCCCACCTAAATCGGTCCTCATACAAAGATCGAAGCCACTCATGATCACTAACTCCAAAATGCTGAATCATGAATCCCCATGCTGCTTCAAATTCAATCACCTTCAGACTTTCATAAACTGCTTTAAGCAGTGTCTTCCTAATGGCATCATAATTGCGCGATCCACCCAACTTTTCTGGAACTTTTTTAATGATCAGGGACAAACCAAAACGATGATGGCAGCTAGGAAACACCTCAGCAACTGCACTCTGCAAAACATTGCACCTGTCAGTAATAATTGTTTGCGGAGAATGTCCTGACACACATGTAAGCCAAGCTTTGAACAACCAAATATAAGACTCTGCCGTCTCCCCAGCAAGCAAAGCACAACCAAGCAACACTGCTTGACCATGGTGATTTATCCCCACTAACGCCACAAGTGGGATCTCAAATTTATTTGCCAAGTATGTGTTGTCAATATATATCACATCACAAAAATAACCGCATGCTGCCCTCGACCTAGCATCAATCCAAAACACATTTCTCAAACGCCCATCGTCATTGATGTCCATCAAGTAAAAGAAATTCGGATTTGTCAACTGCATACGACAAAGGTAATTATAAATTGCTTGTGTGTCACCTTTTTTGAGGTTCAACTGATTGGGAATATCATTCCTGGCTTCTGTTGCATTCGAATTCGAGGGTCCATTACCCCCTGAATCTATCACAAGTGCTCGGTACAGCTTAATTGTTCGCTTTTCTGCATCTGAACTTGACTGTGACTTCCTCTTTGTTCCACTTCCCATCTTTTTCATCGATTTGTAGATCTTTGTACCTAATAAGTGATTATGTTCAAGCGCAACTTCAAGTACCCTCCACCTTTTGGAGTCCACTAACCTCATCCTTAACATTGCAGGACAGCCAGTTCTTGTTTCCTTTCTCAAACGGTTCACATCTTTAATTCTTTTGAAACCTTGACTGCTGCAACAAAGAACAGCACCATACTTCTCTTTACTGTTCCTCTTAAACCATGAATTCTTCACTCTAACACGAAACCCCACTTCCTTAGCATAGCAATTGTAATAATTATAAGCATCCTCATATGACTCAAACTCCATTCCAATAGCAGGCGCAACAAATTCCTTTTTTCCTTCTGGGACACGATTTTCAGCATCCAATTCTGTCAAAACACCATCTCCGTCAGTTGCAATCTCATTGCAGTCGGGGTCCTGTACTTGCTCACTGTTAAGAGAACCTACTTCCATCTGAAAGATACGTAAAACCCCTTATTTTCTAACTTTCAAGTTCAAGAAACGAACAATTTCAGAGACCAACCTGCACAAGAAGGCACAATGCTATCATATAAGTGTGTAAACTAGATTTTCAGCTAACATTAAAATTTAAACCCATCTTCCAATTGATGAAAACATCAATACAGCACAGGAATCAATACCCACTTTAACCATCACAGATCATCATACCATAAAATTACTTCCAAAGCAAACAGTCAAATGGTAATCAATGTATCAAAGTTCTCAAACTCTGTCAAGCAAATGTTAGTGTTTGTCTACACAGCTGTTTGTCCTCTTCAAGTTAAATTTCATCCTACTTTCTTTGCAATAGGGTTCCAGCAGACCAAACAGCTTATTAGACACATGCAACTAACTCCCAAGATACTCATAAACATTGGAAGATTTTGAGTCAAGCGCAGAACCCTAGGAAATTTGGGCCCATGTTTTGAAATTGAGAAACGAAGAAAATTGCAGGAATTGGATTGAGAATTAAGTTAAGAGTACTTACAGGATCCGATGAGAAGATGGGTAGCTCCGGAAACTGAGGGTTTGGCCGGCCGACGAGGTCCTCTGGTTGGTTCTGTATTTTAGTAGTCCAAGCATGAGAATGAATTTTAGTAATCTGATCCCCATCGTACAATTGGGTTTCATTTGATTTGATTTGACACTGTAACAGTGAATCTGATTTTGCCACGCAGTAAACAAGTCTGCTACGACCTTTTTCTGTTTACTTTTTCGTTTTTTTTTTTTTACAAACAAATTACTTCTTTTTGATAAATAATGAGATTTGGAACCTAGGCAAATTGGAAGGTTCATCCTCATGTCCATGTTATTATTAATTATAATTATTTTAACTAAAATTTAAATTACTTATCAAACTACTAATTTGGATATTTGTCATAGAATTCTAATTGTAGAGCTTCGTTAAAGTCTGTCCTAATATTCTCATATTTTGATATGATAAATCCAATATAATATGAAAATTTTGTATAATAAAGACAATGGTACGTGTGTTGGTTGAAGTTTGGGTGGTCAATGTGGGTGTATATATTTTCTTTCGTTCTAATTTTATCGGATGTTCTTGAACCGGTCCTTGATCCAAAAGCATTAGAATGAGTCAAAATTATCCACTTACTTCAGCATTTTTATTCCCAACTATCTAATTTAATGTTAAATGACAATTTTATCCCTAGCTGAATTAATAAACTACCCCTATGCCATCGATCTATCTCTCTCTCTCTCTCTCTCTCTCTCTCATCCCTCTCACCGGAGCAAGAAACCAAGTCAGAGTCTGAACGATGAGGGAGGTCCGGCACCGATTGTTGCCTCAACTGGTACGGAGTCAGCTGTCAGCCTTCAACTCGCCGTGTCGTCGACTTTAACCTCCGCGGCGAGTCGGAGGACCCCATTCTCTCCAAGTCCGGCCAGTCTGGCTCAATCGCCCCCGAGATTTGCAACCTCAACAGCCCCACCACCCTCATCCTCGCCGACTGGAAGGTAATCGCCGGCCCAGGCCCTCCGGCGACTTAGACCACGACCTCGACCACAATGACGACGTCGTTTGCAGCAGCAATTTCTTCAACTGATCTCCTTCGTCGATAGCGACTCAGAGGTTGCGAGCGCCGCAGAAGCCGGAGATTTGAGGTTGAGAGAGCTACAGAGGCCGGATATTGGCTGGACTAACCGGATGTACGAGGCAGAGAGAGAATTTCGATTGTTGACGTGGTGCCCAGAACATTTTCTGGGTGCCCAAATCATTTTTTTTTTTTTTGTAATCTGTGGGCAGAAGAAGTCCGAGAAGGAAAGAAAAAAATAAAAAATAAAACGTATCTCGTAATAAGGAGGCAGAAAGCCGAGAATGAAAGAAAAAGGGAAAAAAAAAAGTTCTATTGGGGGCGATAAATGTTTTGAATTGATGTAGTCTCCTCTTTTTTTTCCTTAATCAAAGTTTTATTTGTCTAATTTTACTTAGATTAATTCCCATTCCGGCGACCAAAAGGTAAAGCAATAGACGTCTATTGGGTGGCAATACAGGTTTATTCAGAGGGGCAATAAACCTCTCCAGCCCATATGATATCTTCGACAACTTTTTTGGAGATTTCCGGCCCCTCTATTGGGGGGCAATGAGGGGCAATAGATGTCTATTGGTGGCAATAAATTTTTTCCAGTGACCTATGAAATCTCCAACAACCTCTTTAGGGACCTCCGGCGAGGTTTTTAGAAAAGTCCGGTGGGCGGCAGTCGGTGACCAGAATCTAGCTACCGGTGACTGGATTTCGGCGAAAGTTAGCCTAAATCTGGGGCGAGTGGTGACCAAATTCCTGGGCCGGTGGCGGGGCTCAGGCGAAGTCTCCTATGATTTATCTCTCTTCCAATTTTTTTTTTTCTCTCTCTCTAAGTAACAAATGGGTGAGGGTAAAACCGTCTTAAAAAAAACTTAATGGGGTATTAGAGGAGACTTCCTTAGAGTGTTTTGGGTAAGAGAGAATTAAAAAAAAACTTAATAGGGTAAGTGGAAACAAAAATCCCTAGAAATGGGGTAAATGGACAAAAACCCTTTGTATGTTTTCTATCTTGGGCTTCTCCCTTTTTATTCAAAGCTTAACAAAATTAATCCATGTATGAGTCGACAAGCCAACTGCATATCAAAATTCTAGGCCCACACTGCCTGTACAATTTTTATGTAAAACTTTAAAAGCGCCTCCCACTCACCCCTGATTGACTTGTCGTACCATACACATGACACAGTGACCGTACTGAAGAACTGCTCAACATAGAAGGTAAATAGTGGTTGGCGCTACATGTACACCTTCTCATCAAAAGCAAAGTTTATGTAGAACCTAAAGCTATAAACAAGTACTCGTATAAACTTAAAAAGTAATTTTAAGCAAATAATTATTCCTTGACTTCTAATATGTTTATCAATTTACTCTCGACTTTTCAATTTCGATAAATGACACTCTAATTTTTTTCAATTTTTACCGATTTGCCCCCATTCTCGGTCAATTTTTCTGTAATTTCATCCAAATATAATAAAACTCAACTCATATGACTAGAATATAAGGGCATATTCACAATTTACACCATGACGTGATAGCAATTTACACCATGACCGCATGACATGATAACTTTTGTGGTTTTATATCATCAATAATATGTCTAGAAATTTGTCCAAGTAACTTATTAGGTGTGAAAAACACCAAACAACATTGAAATGTCTAGCACATCAGTCATGCACTTGAGCTTGACAAGAAATTTGGATTGAGTTATAGAAAATTGACCTCAAATTGACGATAGGAGGCAACTCACCAGAAATTAAAAAAAAAAAATGAGTGAAAGTTAGGAGGCGAATTGGAAAACATGGGAGAAGTTAAGGGGCAATTCAGCTAGTTTTCCTTTCAAATGTCAACCTTTTAAGTTGTAGCAACCACTAGGCCATACATGTATAGTAAAAAACTAAAAACTAGCTTAGGATAGAATAGTGTAAGACAACGCATTTTGGCTTAGTTTAGGATTGTTGTGCTGTGAGAGGAAACACTTCCGAACTTGCTGTGAGAAGAAGCAGCTGAGTGTTTGGTAAACTGTTTTTAAAAGTGCTGTGAGAACAAAAAACAATTTCTAAGTGTTTGGTAAGTCGCAAGACAAAAGTGTTTTGGCTGGGTATAATCACCAAAATGGTCATACATGTTAATACACTAGGCACATTACTTATCTCATCATCTCCTTTTTGTACTGTACTATTAAAATCAAACCAAGCAGCAACCTTGTTAATTAACTCAAGGGCTTGTGAGACATTCTTCCCATGAACTCTGCAATTTCTATTTTGCCATAAAAACCTAGCAATCACTACAAACCATTCTAGCTCCCAATCTTTAGCAATAGTTGCAACATGATTAAAAAGCTCCATGAAATTTCATTGACTTGGGCTTTTCTAAATAGTGGAGTTGGTTTCGGAATGCTTTAATTTATTCGTGAGTGAGAAATTGTTAAGCATGTGTTGTTTGAATCATTTTATTGGAGTTAAAATGGTGATTTCTTAGCTTCAGTGTGAGTTGTTGATTTTCTTTTTTACTTTCCTTTTTAATTTGAATTGTTTGACTTTTACGTAATCTCCTGAACTAAACCACATGCAGGGATTACTACGATTTCTATTTATTGATTTTAATGTAGTCTCCTGAACTAAACTATATGCATGGATTACTAGGAAATTGGTTTGTGTGGCTTTTGGTGACCTCCTAAACTAATTTCTATGCAAGGATTACTGGTTTTTATTTAGTTTAATTTGTGAGTACTGTTGTGATTGAGACTCGTAGTGTGGTGGTGATGATGGGAGGAGATGGAGTAGTAAGGGGAGTATGGGTTTGGATTGTGGGAGGTGGAGATGGAGGTTTTGTGGTAGAGATAGAGAGAGAAAAGAGATGTAATGGATGGTATGGGTGGTTTTCTTGCTTGTAGACAGATGAGATGCTTAAATAAATGGAGAGAGAGAGAGAGGTGTAAAATCATCATTAGAAGCAAAAGGGAGCAGTTATAGTCTTGTAAGAAGTATGGAGGTAGAGTATGAGAGTGATAATAGATCCCAGAACAAAGGAAAAATGGTATGAGAGTGATGGTGCATGTAGGATAGAGTAGGTCATGATGAGTGAGAGATGATTATTAAACCTAAAACATGATAGATTTTGAAGTGATGTTGATGGTAGACTTTTGGGTCATAGGGAGTAGAGATGGTATGGAAAAGATGGAAGAAAGGTATGGTTGAATTGGAACCAAAAAGTTTAGAATTTGGTTAAAATAGAATGATGGTGAGTGGATGTAATGGAATAGATGCTATGCTTGTAATCCCCCGGAAATTCATTATTAATTTCTTGAAATTAATAAAGTGTTCGTTAGTGGGATTTCGTGGTTCGAGGGTGGAGCGGAAATTATTTCGAACAATTATTCACGCGGAATGTTTCGATTCAAGAGTTGACTTTTTGTACATTTCGATTTCGTAAAAACTTCTTTCATGAAAGTCGTAGAGTGCATCGATACAAGTTCGTGCATATACGGAACGCGAAAATCGAAGTTCATATGAAGAAGTTATGTGCTTTGGAAAAACTTTCTATTTTTGATAAAATGACAAAACTTGTCAGAAATTGCAAAAAAGGCCAAGTTTCCATTTTGGGAAACCCGATCTCTCTTCTCTCTCCTAGACCGGAAATCGCCCGATTTCCTTCACTCGCGATTTCTTCCTCCTCCGGCCACCTTTGGACGTGAAATCCTTGGGTTAGCTTCGCCTCGACCTTGCACACCTTCATGTGGTCATATTTCCTCCTCTCACGGCGGCTACGCGATGCAGGAAGCAAAACCCGATCCGGGCTCATTTTCGAGTCAACAACATTTTCTCTCAACTCCAGCCACCTTTGCTCGAGATTCTTGACTCTCTAAACTCGCCTCAAGATGCTGAACATGCTCTAAGAAGGATCAGACTTGAAGTGACCTGTGGACGGAGAACGAAGCCTAGCCAGAAAACTGGAAATTTTCCGAGTTCCTGTAGTTTCCAAGGTACTTTTTGACCCTTTTTACTTCAATTCAAGCTTTATGATAGTTATGAAAGTTGTTGGGCTTGATGAGACGAAGAAGTGCATATAGGTTTCACCACCATTGGTGGTGGTTGACGGCAGCGGTTTCCAGCCACTCCACGAACAGTTTATGTTCCTCTTTTTAATCTACATATCGATACGATCATTTAGATATACAACACTTAAATTTTGGAAATTGTATAAGCAAGTTATGATTTTTAGGGTTTTAGAGTTTACGGTTCTATCGGTTCTCAATCCGTGAAGGTCCGGCCATCCGATCGACTTGTAGATTTGATATATTGATCGTATAAGTGTTCCGATAACTTTGTGTGGTCTCGGATGAGGATCCAACCATTGGATCATCGTATAATTGTGTTTTTGTGAATTATGTGCTAAGTTAAGATCGTATATGATTAGGTGTTTGACGAAATTGTTTTGGGCGAACAATTGTTGATTTTGTGATCTTGGCTGTTAGAGAAGACACAGCAGGAGTTAGAGGTGAGTAAATCTAACATGGTTCATTTACGAACCGAGTTATTTAATTGTCAGAGTTGATTGATAATTGTAAATCGTTTTTGAAAATAACGATTTGTTTGAAATAATATGAACTTGATCGACTACAGTTCATAGGGCTACGGCTCACAGGTAAAAAAATGAATTTAAATATAAAATGAATTTCTTAGTTTTAATACGTATGAACTATAGTTGGTATTAGTAGTCATTCCTGCGTGAATGACTACGTGTATATATATATATATATATATATATATATTTATGTGGAATATATTTATATATATATATATTGGATGGTGTGATATTGGGTGAAGTAATGACTGAGAATGGATTGATTATTATTCAAACTTTTATTTCCGCATTAAAGTGTTGAATAATGAATTGTTGATCATATGGTGTGAAAGTTATCATGTATGTTCGATTATGGATTTAGGGTCGATGTAGTGACCGGTATGAGGGTATCAGATGCTCTAATCCTTGGTGGAGGACGGGCTACTATTGTTTGAGTTTAATAGATGCCACAACCCTTATAGGGTGATGGGCTAGATTGAGTAAACGTATCGGATGTTCTGAACTATGTTGATGGACTACAATTAGTGACATGCATGTCGGTTGCCATAACCTAGGCCAGATGATGGATGGGCTACGATACAGTTAGAGCTCTAGTCTGTTTGTCATGGTATTGCATGGCAGTATCACGTGGGTTACTTGGAGCCCACGAGTACGCGTTTTTAAATAGAGTTCGTGTGGTGTCC
Source organism: Rosa chinensis (assembly GCF_002994745.2). Taxonomy (NCBI): domain Eukaryota; kingdom Viridiplantae; phylum Streptophyta; class Magnoliopsida; order Rosales; family Rosaceae; genus Rosa; species Rosa chinensis. The sequence continues at coordinate 52,001,255 of NC_037089.1, read as the reverse complement.
TTATTTTATCGTCCATTGAGGGACTTGAGTTCTTATTTTTATGGAGTTGTTTTGGATTGCTTTAATTACTCTTGAGTTGTGAAATTGTTAAGCATGCGTGACGTGAGTCATTTTAATTGAGTTTACTCATACGAGCTTCACAAGCTTACCGGGTTGTTGTTTGCAATCTCGGTGCACTATTTCATGGTGTAGCGGTTATTCCAGCAGGTCAGGACCACCAGGGTTGAGATCGAGGCAAGGAGTGCAGCAGTGTTAGGTTCAGAACCTATTTTTGTTAGTGTACTGTGCGCTGTTTTTGGTATGCTCATAGCGAGCGTTTACATTTGTATATCAGTTCTCTCGAGTTTTGCAAGCACTTGTTGATGTGATATTTGACTTAAGTGATCGAATCTTTATTGACGTTTCGTTGTTGCTCAGATTTATTTGAAAAAGTTTCTATGTATTTCGGGCATTTGGTTAAGTTTTCGTGTTTCGGATTTAAATATCTTTATTCGAAATTCGGGGCGTGACAATGTTACTCATCATCTTTGCTCCTCCATGAATATAGCTGGAAAATACATGGCACCATCATGAGTGGTGGTGCGCCGCCACTTGTGCTGCCAAAAGTGGTGGTGCAGGAAAAATTTGTGGGAATTTCACTTTTTTTTCTCTTGTCAAAATTTTCTACAAAACATGGAATTAGATTAGTCAACATTAAATTGGACTTTAGAACAAGTAATTAATATTTTTAGGGCACAAATATATATATATATATATATATATATGAATTATGATCCAACAATTTGACTATATATGGCAGCTTCAGTGACTTGATCTTGTGATTTTGCTACTTCTGGTCCTAGCTAAAATCTTTCGTTTTTAGCCTAGTTCTACAGCAAGTCATTACTAGCTATGACAGCCTTCAATGGTTTGACTGAGCTGGACCTGATTCGGATCCATTCCATTCTGGTTTGGGTTGAAATTCTTGGTCTCTCGTCTTCGCTAGTAACAGAAGAACCAGTGAGGTGGTGCATCTAGATAAGGCCAGGATCAGGCGAGGATTGCATTATAGAGTCTGACTTCGTCATCCTATGCAGGCGGCGGTGAAGCAAGCATTTCCAATGATTGATTTCGAGTTTGCATCGGGAGTTTCAACTTCTCTGTTTCAAATATGAACCAGTTGTTGACTTTTGCTGTGTTATGGCCTACTGGAGCATGCCAAGGGAGGTGTCTGGGTCCTTCGTTGACAAAGAAATTAGACGTCGAAGGTTCTGATTCAAACCTAACCCAAACCCTAATTCTAGGAGTAGGGTTTCTAGGGCTGTGGTTCCGAGCGCACAGTCTGGTGTTGATGAGGGAGCCAGTCCTGCTTTGTGGGCCAAGCTCATTTTTCTATCCCTTGTTTCCAATCTTTTCTCCGCTTTGTTCTTGGTTTCATTGCCGGGCTTTTATGTAGACTATGCAAATGCTAGTGGCACATGCAGCTATGATCAGAGCCACAACACTATCTCTGGGACAGGTTAAGGGTAAGGAGGGACATTATGATGAGGAGGGGATAATTACTACTCCTTATACTAAACCATTATAGATCACCGGGGTCAAGCGTGCTACTGAGTCAACTTTGGTTACCTATGACAAAAGCATGAAACAAGTCATTCCCTTTGAGGCAATGCAAATTGATTTTGATCCCTCTCTCGCTTTAGCCTTGCCGAAAGGGCCGTTATCGATGCCTCATGCTAAGAAATGTAAGCTGGGACCTCCTTGAGGAAGCAAGAATAAAGCTAAGACCGAGGAGGCTGGTTTGAAGCCCCCTCAAAAGATGAAGAAGAAGAAGCTCCATTTATAGGTTGAGTCTTTTGTTCAAGTGGATATTGCTTCTGGGGTAACCTCTTCTGCATAGGGAGGTCTCAAAAGCTTTATGAATGTATAGGGTTCGAACTTGACCAATCTCGGTTTGTTTCCTAGTAGTTTCATGGTACTTAATTAGTTACTTAAATTACATCATTGTTCAAGACATCTTTAGTCAAGTTTTCTTGGATATTTAGCAATAACTCAATTTCAACGCGCCCACTGAGGGTGGGTTACTGTGTTTGTACACCTCTTTCTATCTTGTAAATGGATGGACACCCCCTTCATTTAAAAAAAAAAAAAAGATAGAAAATATAATTTAAATAAACCTATAGAAAATGGCGCCGCCTAGGCTGTTTTTTAGAACATTAGGTGAATGATGATGAGGTGGTTGATCATGAAAACTTTGTCATGGAGATGATGTGGTGGCTTCTCTTGTGTTCTACCTTCTTCCTTGAACTTCTTCTTCAAGACTTGAAATGATGATGATGCTTGGTATATGTAAGAGGTTATGGATAGGGATGCAGTTGGAAATGGAGTGGTGGAAATGGAGGTTTTGTGGAGGAGATGATATTGCATTATGTATAGAAAAGAAAGAGAAAAAGATGTAATGGCTAAGTGTGGAGTTATGCCTCTTTCTTATGAAGAATGAGTTCTTAAATAGATGGAGAGGGATGTGAAAATGGTGTTGAGAAGTCAAGATAGCAACTAGGATTTTGAATTAAGCAAAGAGGTGGAGTATAAGAGTGGTAATAGATCCCAAAAACAAGGGAAAAAAGTATGGAAGTGATGGTGTAGGTTAGAGTAGGAAATGATGAGTGAGAGATTGTGATTAAGCCTAAAATATGATAGATATTAAAGTGATGATTATGGTGGACTTTTGGGTAATAGAGAGTGTATAGTTGAATTGGAACAAAAAAGTTTGAAATTTGGTTAAGATAGAATGATGGTGAATGGATGTAATGGAATATATGCTATGTTACTCATCCTCATTGCTCCTCTATGAATATGGCTAAAAAATACATGGCACCACCGTGAGTGGTGGTGCGCTGCCACTTGTGCCTCCAAAAGTGGTGGTGCATGGAAAATTTGCTGGAATTTCACTTTCTTTCTCCTCTTGTCAAGATTTTCTACAAAACATGGAATTGGATTAGTCAACATTAATTAAATTAGACTTTAGAACAAGTATTTCCATGTTTTAGGGCACAAATATGTATACGAATTATGATCCAACAACCAACAAAACACCTCGCCTCGTAGGCACTATGTTTTACCCAACCCTAAACGCCGAGTACGCAATTATGGTACGTCAGAATAAGGTATTTCTACTAAGGCTCATAGAGACACTTATACTAGCATAGACATTATTCTAAATTAAGCAAAACTAAGCAGTTGAAACCTCCTTCCCTTTTTCAAGGGTAGAGGTACCAACATCAACAGGACTAGTCAACACAGGCAATTCATTTACCAACTTCTCCTTCTTCTTTGACGCCTTGACTTTCTTCATAAGCGAAGTCTTCACAATCTTGACTTCAGTCTTGATTTTGTTCTTTGCATCCCGTGGCCTACCACGCTTCTTTGGATATGAAATCACCTTCTTCAGTTTCGATAGCTCTATTGACCCTGCATCAAGATTAACCCTCCCCACAGCTAGGCTCAACCGGGGCTTTTTTGGTGACACCCCATCTATCTCATCCCACTTTCGGTGCCTAGTATTCTCAACCACCACAACCTGCTCTGACTCCACTTGCTGCACAATCTTCTTACTGCCAGAATTCAATGACTGTCCCTGATCCGGTTCGCTTTGCTCAGTCACCACTTGCACTTCTCCAGCCTCTATCCCAGCACAGCACTGTCTGAGCCCGAGTTCTCACTGCCAGCAACACTACACTTCGACACAGACCAGATGTGGATCTCTCTACGAGCTCGGACCTGTGTCACCAACGTTCTAGCAAACCTAACTAGGCTAGGAGTTTCCCTAGTTTGCACTGAGCCCAAAAACCAACGATGGCCCAGGCGTTGTTGCAGCCTCCACCTTGGCCAACATACGCTCTAGATTCCGGAGGGCTGGTGATGTTGTGCTGTTCAAAATGTCCGACAGCGGTGGTCCCACATAAGGGAGTCCAACATGAGTTAGTAGCCCACACTCCGGGCATCTGCCATATAAGTTTTCAAAGAAGAAGTCCAAGTCAACCACCACCCCATCTTCCACCGTAAAACTCCAGTGCAACACTACCGGTTGAAGCAGGTCAATCTCAACCCTAATCCGAATTCTTCCAACATCAAATTCAGTCGTATCCTTCTGTAGATAACGACCCAAAGCACTGTTGAAAACCTCTAAGCTCTAAACACAGAAATCTTAATATTTGGGAGTTCAAAGCTCTTCTTATTGAATGAATGAAACTGTGGCTTTATACTAGCCTTACAAAACAGGAATGAAAAACAAAACAACCACGTTAACATGACCTAAAGACGTGGTGAATCTGTTAAGGAACAATTCAAACCTAAGCTAAACCCTGATATTCAGGACTTTATTAACAGAACAGCAACTAACACGATTAAATGTGATAAGTCTATTTGACTTAGTCACCAAGAAACCTACAGCTCTAACATCCTTCCTTAAACTGACCTGCAAACTGCAGTCAGTTTACCATTGGTGCCACGCGAACTCCAAGCAGATCCCTTAATCTCAAGAACACCTCCAGCTTCAAGGGCTTAGTCATAATGTCAGCAATTTGATCTTTCGAACCACAATGGACCAACTCAATAATCCCATCTTTTGTTAAGTCACGAAGAAAGTGAAATTTAATATCAATGTGTTTACTTCTACCATGCAAAACAGGATTCTTCGAAAGTTTAATAGCTGAGCTATTGTCACAAAAAACCACAGTGCACTTACTTTGTTCATGACCAAGTTTTCCGAGAACCCTACGCATCCACACTCCTTGACATGCACAGGAGGCAGCAGCTATGAACTCTGCCTCAGTGGTGGAGAGTGTGACCACCGGCTGTTTCTTCGAGGACCAAGCCACAGCACCTGAGCTTAATAAGAACACATACCCCGACGTACTCTTTCGATCCTCAATGTCTCCTGCGTAGTCGCTATCCGAATAGGCCAGCAAATTCTTTTCTCCTCCTCTCTTGTAAAGAATCCCTAATCCAACAGTGCCCTTTAAATATCGAAGGATTCTTTTCACTGCTTGTTGATGCAATACAGTTGGCCTCTCCATGAACCGGCTAATTAAGCTCACCACATACGCCAAGTCTGGTCTGGTGGTAGTCAAATACATGAGACTGCCCACCATCTGCTTGTAAGCAGTAGCATCAACACTAGTACCACCTTCATCCTTCACAAGCTTGCACCCCGGCACAATTGGATTCATCACAGGATTACACTGCTCCATGCCAAATCTCTCCAACACTTCATTAGCATATTTCTTCTGACTTATGAAAATTCCCTCAGTGCTTTGCACCACTTCCACACCAAGAAAATATTTCATTTTTCCAAGATCAGACATATCGAACTCTTGCTTCATAGAGGCCTTGAATCTCTCAAACATTGCTTCATTGTTCCCTGTGAAGATGAGATCATCCACGTACAAACTTACCACAAGAAGTCCTCCTCCTTCTTCTGTTTTTATAAACAAAGTGTGCTCACAGAGACATCTTTCAAACCCCTCCTTGACAAAATAGGACTCAATCTTGCTGTACCAAGCTCGAGGAGCCTGTTTGAGTCCGTATAGGGCCTTCTTCAGTCTATACACCTTGTCTTCTGCTCCCTTCTTCTCATAACCCCGAGGTTGCTCAACAAACACTGCTTCATTCAACTCACCGTGCAGAAATGCACTCTTCACATCAAGTTGGTACACATTCCACCCTTTGTGAGCTACAAGAGAGAGAATCATCCTAATAGTATCCCAACGAGCTACCGGAGCAAACACCTCTGTGTAATCTATTCCATATTGCTGAGTGTTTCCCTTGGCCACAAGCCGAGCTTTACATTTATCAACCTCCCCTTTCTCGTTCATCTTGGTTTTAAATATCCATTTCACCCCTATCTTTTTGGCTCCATCTGGTAATGTAGTTAACTCCCATGTCCCATTCTTCTCGATGGCTTTAATCTCCAAGTCCATTGCTTCTCTCCATTTTTGGCTTTTGACAGCTTCTTCAAAGGACATAGGATCACCAGCTGAAGTAAACATCACAAGATTGTTCCCTTCCTCCTCAGACAAACCTTCACCGCTTACGTAATCCTGCATCCATGGTGGCTCTCTTCTTATCCTCCCTTGAACAGGACTTGGAGAATTATCTTCAGTTGACTCATTTGATGAAGAACTAGTAGCTTCTTCTTCGACCTGCTCTTCTTCCTCATTCTCCTCTAATTCATCTTCATCTCCCGATTCAAGAACATCACGGTTAGCTTCTTCAATAGTTTTACCCCAATTCCATTTCTCATCTTCCTCAAACACAACGTCCCTGCTTATAACAACTTTCTTCGACACAGGATCATACAATCTATAAGCTTTAGATTCTTCACTTAAGCCTAAGAAAACACACCTGAAGCTTTTGTCATCAAGTTTTTGCCTTTTGTTGTCAGGAATATGCACATGACCAATGCAACCGAACACCCTTAAATGATCAACAGAAGGTTTGAAACCACACCATGCTTCCTCTGGAGTCATGTCCTTCACTGCTAGGGTAGGACATCGATTGAGTACATGAACCGCCCAGTTAACAGCTTCGGGCCAAAATTCTTTGGGAACTTGTTTCTCTGACAACATACAACGTACCATGTTCATGATAGTTCGGTTTTTCCGCTCTGCAACCCCATTTTGTTGTGGGGTGTAGGCTGCAGTGAGTTGCCTACCAATGCCATTTGAGCTGCAAAACTTGTTAAATTCCAATGAGGTGAACTCCCCACCTCTATCAGTACGAAGACAACATATAAAGTTCCCGGTTTCTTTCTCTACCAAACTCTTGAATTTTTTAAACACAACAATAGCTTCTGACTTGGCATTCAAGAAATAAGTCCACACTTTTCTGCTATAATCATCTATAAAGGTGATTAGGTACCTCTTTTGGCTGTTGGACTCAGGTGTGATAGGACCGCAAATGTCAGAGTGCACGAGCTGAAGCCTCTGAGATGCTCTCCACAAACTTTTCTTTGGGATGGATTCTCGATGTTGTTTGCCTACCATGCAGTCAGGGCACAGTTTCGAAGAAGCTTTGAGAGAAGGCAGACCCTTCACCATTTTCTTGTAGGACAAGGCTCTCAGACCTTTGAAATTAAGATGCCCAAATCTCCGGTGCCATAGATGGGTTTTATCTTCAGATGCAGTTTGAAAGCATGCAGGGGCTGGAGCTTGATCTTGAGTTGGCATCAATGCAAGAAGAACAAACATCCTATTAGCAGACATTTGAGTCTGCATGATTCCTCTGACAGGATGATATATCTTACACGCTCCATGTTGAATAAGAATAGCCAGGTTTCTTTCTTGCAACTAGCCGATACTTAGCAAATTATTTTTAAGCTCAGGAATATAGAACACTTCACTGATTACCTGATTTGCTCCATTAACTTGCAATCTGATGCTTCCTTTCCCCATCACTGTCATCTTTGAGTTGTTGCCAAGCTTCACCATTTGTCTGAATGTCTCATCTAGGTTGAGAAACCATTGCTTATTACCACTCATGTGGTTGCTACAGCCGGAATCAAGGAACCATACTTCTTCTCTTTTGGAATTATGGAGCTCTACGTAAGCCATTAACAACATCTCCTGTTCTTCATCAAGCTCAGCATAATTAGCACTTTTTTCCCAACTAGGACACTCATATTGGAAGTGTCCTAGCTTATGGCATTTGTAGCATTCTACAATCGCCTTGTTGAATGGCTGCCTCCCTCTGCCTCTTCCTCGACCTCGAGTTGCACCTCGACCTCTTCCTCTTCCTCTTCCTCCAAGTCGCTCTTCATAAGAAATCTTCAAGGCCTGCTCACCTCCTCCATCATGACAGTTCATTCTCTGCTCATGAACTAATAAGCTGCTTTGTAACTCATCAATTGTCAACACATCCAAATCTTTGGACTCCTCCACCGAACATACAACGTAATCAAATCTTGAGGTCATTGATCTTAAGATCTTCTCGATGACCACAACCTGCCCCATCTTCTCTCCATGAGCTTTCATCTTGTTTGCAATTGTTAGTGTCCGAGCAAAATACTCGTCCACCTTCTCTCCTTCTCTCATTTGAAGAACTTCAAATTCCCTTCTCAATGCTTGTAGCTGAGCCCTCTTCACTCTTGTTGTCCCCTGATACTTTTGCCTCATCGAATCCCATATGCTCTTTGAACTTTCCTTATCAAGGATTGTTTCCATGATAGTTCGATCTATGGCCTGAAAAAGGTAATTTTTCACCTTTAGGTCTTTCAATCGTTGATCTTCAATTGTTTTCTTTTGTGCCTCTGTTGCCTCAGCTCCTTCTCCTACCGTAAGGATCCCTGTCTCCACCAAGGACCAATATTCCTTCGAACGGAGAAAATTCTCCATGAGCATAGCCCAATGGTCATAGTGACCATCAAACTTAGGTAGAGCAGGTTGCACAAAGCTGCCTCCTTCAGTTGCCATCTTTCTTTCACTCGTTCTCAATTTGTATTTTCTCTCTTTCTCTCTTGTTAGGAGACTGCAGTTCCTAACTACACTCGATCAGGTCCCTTTGTTGGGGCTCTGATACCACTTTGTTGAAAACCTCTAAGCTCTAAACACAGAAATCTTAATATTTGGGAGTTCAAAGCTCTTCTTATTGAATGAATGAAACTGTGGCTTTATACCAGCCTTACAAAACAGGAATGAAAAACAAAACAACCACGTTAACATGACCTAAAGATGTGGTGAATCTGTTAAGGAACAATTCAAACCTAAGCTAAACCCTGATATTCAGGACTTTATTAACAGAACAGCAACTAACACGATTAAATGTGATAAGTCTATTTGACTTAGTCACCAAGAAACCTACAGCTCCAACAAGCACATCCCAATCTTTAAAGGCATTGATCAGACTGAAAGGCCGGAGGAAGGCCCCGGACTTTAATCTAGAAAGCAAGTGACGAGAGTGGGACAGCCATAAGATCCCTCACGCCGTCATACGGTGCTAACACAACCGGTGCCCTATCGAAACCCCATGGCCCTCCTCGAAGTAAACGGTTGCGATTAGAGGGGTCAGTCAAGATGAAAAGGAAACAATCCCAGTGCGCCTGTGCCATATAATGGCCATTGAGTCGCAATGCACAGCGGAACATGCCCATGAACGAGCGCTTGTTAAACGCTCGGGCCGTCTGCTGCTTTCCAACCAAATACGTCTGCGGATGACGCAGACCCTTCCCCTTTGGTGGCCGGAGGTCCACCGATTTCCGTCCATCCGCTAGCCCCAGCAACGCAGACAACCATCTCATCCACAACATCCATAGCAAAGCAGTCTAGGGTTTCGCAGAAACTAGAGTTTTCCTCTCTCACTCTATGCTTGCAGTGCACGGCAAGGGTGTTAATTTGTTTCTCGTATTTTGCAATTTACTCTCCACCTGGCATGTTTTATTCAAACAATATTTTTGAATTCCCCCTATTATGAATATGAATAAATAAATAAATTAATAATAATATATTGTTACACCCCCAGATCTCTCACAGATTACTGCAAAAATTTGAGGAAAATGTGGAACAGAACATGATTGGCATCCCATGACATTCACACAATTCCAAACCACCAAAAAATTGCACTACATATGTTCTACAAATTATAAAAACAGCACTTCCTACTTGAAACGCATAAACCTAAAACAAAACTGGGAAGTGATGGCAAATGACAAAGAAACCCATCTTAAAAGCTACTACTATTTATCAACTAAATCTACTCCATATATCCAATCCACCATCATAGATCATTTGCACAATAGATACATATCTCTTCCATATAGTCTTTCGATAGCATTACGGCAAATAGCAGAGAATGGAAAGAATAAGACTATCTCCAATTTCTTTCTATCTATCAGTATCTACCTGTTAAACTTCAGTACTGAGTTGCAATTCAGCTAACCGCTAAGAATCAGTGAAGATAGATTTTGGACAGATGAAGCTCTCACGGTGCTCTAATAGCAACTAATGATGCCCTTGTTCTTCTCTTCCGGAGGGAGTATTGTGGGCCATTGAAACCTCCTTTGTATCAAAATTTCCCAATGGCACAAGCTGGAAAAAAGAACATACCTGAGAATTAACAAAATGATTACCCCAACAACCAAGACTGAAAAATAATCACGTTATCTGAACTATGTGTGATAAGTGAGGCAATGAAATTATTCTTTTGGTGGTAATCATGGACATTACTTGATCATTGCTGGAAAAGTTGGGTGAAGCCCTTTTAAGCCTTTTTGGAATGAATTCACAGTTTAGCTTCCCTCTGTTGTCCTCATCCACAAAGTTCTGACCCGAAACTTCTGTGAAGAGACAAAGATTAAAAATAAAAATAAAATTAAAAGAACATAATACAAGTATAAAATAAAGCACACGATGGTGTAATTGTCAACAAGCTGTGCACCAAATTAAACAATAAGCTGCTTAACAGTATCTCAGTCACAACCACCAGACAGGGTTTGATAAGTTTTTAAGAAAAAAAAATTCCATTGGAGAACAAACAATTAAAGGCCGCATGTTTTCATATCTGTTAAATAATGTGAGACCAGAGGCGCCTAGGCAAAAGTGGATAAAAGAAGGAAAAAAAAAAACAAAGTTAATTCCCTCAAAAAAAAAAAAAAAAGAAGTATGATCTTATTGAATCAAAAGAAAAATTACACACAACTAGACAAGAAATCTACTGAGAAGAACTCCTATAAACACCAACAAAAACACTAGGCAGTGAGTTATTAATTTATTAAAAGCTACCATTTTTGAGAGAAACCAAAACCATACAGAGAAAGTAATGGAACTATATATACTATATGATTACATAATAAAGTAACCATAGCCTCACCTAAAGGCATTTACCAATTACCAGACACTTAATAATTCGAGGGAGAGTGGAAAGATATATGCTAAGTTCCCCAATAGGTACAGTAGGTGGGTTTAAGTTGAAATGGGGCAAGTCCAGGGCATTTCTATCCATGATACTTTATCCAAAGAAACCTCCTACTTTTGTGTATGTACATAGGCTGGAGGGGTTTGCATGGTGCATGAAGAAATTTACAAAACATGGAAGCAAATGTGGAAGAAATGATCTCAAGTATAAGAAAATGAAGGGACAAATTTGCGCGGACAAGGGAAGTTAGTCAGAGACTCAGAGTTACCTGCAGCACTGCCAACTGAATCCTGATGACATGCAGGGTTCTGCTCTGAAGTTCTTGCGATTACACCTGAGTGTTCTGAGGTCGGTTTCCTTCTTAGGTGGGTCCCCTTATAACAAGACACTATATGATCCATCCGGGGGCTTTCTATAGTAACGTTAGAATCAGCGGTGCTTTCCAGCAGAGTTTCATTCCTAGGAGAGATGATCTTCTGAGAACGCCTATCTCGAACAACAATGAACTGCAAACAATTCAAGAAGATAAGAAACACAGGAAGAAGGGAAATAAATAAGATTACCAACAAACCAACATGCTCACAAAGAAAATAGATATATACCAGATTTGACTCCCAGACCTGGTCAGAAGAATTTCAAGTCTTGAAAGGCAACTCTTCTGATGGATGTGTCCCCCGAACATACTTTTGTGGATGGCAGTCCTGCAAATGCCTGGAATGGTACAATTTATTTACAAATGATGTTTCTAAGGAATTTATATATGATCTGTGCTTCTCATTTGTCCACTCTCTGGATGTGCCCTGAAATGGAATATCACAATCAAGTAAACAAAAGGAAGAGTGGAGCTTAATTCAGATCGTGAGGAATATTTCAACAGTTAAAGTAAAAGAAAATCATAAAAGAAACTTTTCCAAGATTTATTTTTTTAATTTGAAAATTTGCAATCAAGTTCATAATAGTCAATTGTAGAAGGTGCCGACCACACCTTTTCTTTTTCATATTATTCACAGGCAAGCAGATGGAAGAGGTGTTTGGGCTCAAGCAAATAGCAAAAAAAAATGCTAGGCTTGTGGCTTATAAGGTATAGACTAGAACCTGCAGTCAGGAATTGTATAACATAAATTACTGAAAGAGAAACAGTTAATAATAATGATCTCAGTAGAGTTTGAGGGAGATACTTGAACATCTATATGAAGCTAAATTCCTAAATTACAGTGCGTGCATGAATCAGGAACTAAGACGTAAGTCATGAAAAACTTCAAGCACTGGGGACAAGCGACCTCCAGCAAATCCCAACTAAAAGATTGTTTGCCTCCACTGGTTGGTAAAACCAAGGAAATAGCCTAGTGCCCAAAAGTAAGACACTCAGATAATATCCATGAAGCAATCAACTGAATCAAGCACTGGAGTTAGAGTATCATGAGCATTGTCATTCTCTTGCATTGGGAATGAGCAAGTCATCTCCAACACTAGAAACAAACTTGATCATCATATGCTGGAATACTGGTAAAACCTGATCTGATGTACCACTTACTAAAGTACTTTATATAGATCTCTTTTTAGCCGCCACATTGTTATCCATATAACCGTTTTCCAAAAACTACTTACCAAGGCAAGAAGAAAAACAGAACAAAAAAGACCTCAATAAATTTAACTTCACTTTACCTTCTACTCCTAAATAGGTAGCTAACTGTCGTGCTGATAAGGAAGAAAAAACATCCATACTTTAGTGCTCACCACAATTCTGGACTCATAATCCCACACAAAATTCAATTTTGAACTCGAATTCCCTTGCATAAAATTGAAAACTCAACAAAAGAAACAACAAAAAACTAGTATTCCTGAATCCACAGCTTCCAAAAATATCTTCATCACCATTATTTCCACAAATTCAAACACAAATATCACCATTTATTCCTCAATCAATGTTACACAATCAGAGAAATGAGATCTCCTTTTTCAGTGCAGCATTTACTTCTAAAACACTTACTTAATATTTATAAACAAACAGAACGAAACGAAATTAGATTTGACTACAAAAAAAAAAACTGACATGCAAATCACCGAGCGCCATCATAGGATTCAAAGCACAATGGATGGAAGAGAAAAAAAATTCAGAACGGAAAACTGAAAATCAATAGATTACCATTGTTGCACCTCCTGTACATTTGACCATACCACAACTGTTCTATTTGATTCTCATTTTCACCAATAATCCCCACATGAGCAAGTTCCATCCTTGAAATGGTGGAAACGGTTTGAATCCCTCACAATGATCTCCCTCTCCGTAATTACTGATATGAGTTTCGTCACATTGTGGCAATCACCGCAAACCCTCAGGTTCTTGAAGACCCGAATCAGAGTTTTAGGAGGCGTGCTAATGATTCCAAAAGCAATCGCCAATCTCTCACTATGACTCGTGAGGATATGCTCTTTCTCGTCATCCTCGACATCCTGCAACACAAAGCTGAAGTCCGGAACATAACCAAGGCTCTTCATTTTCTCAGTTAGTTCCCTCAACTTCTGGTATATCTGTTCGCATAATGGATGTGTTTGGTTCCCAGTATAAAAGACATCAACTTTATTGTTAACTTCTATTGAGCTCCACCCAGGAGTCTTCCTCAGTCCGCGGTTTCTAGCCATAGATCTCACTTTATCCACACCTTCCCATTTCCCGGTTGTTGCGTATATATTTGACAACAAAACATAGTAGCCCACATTCTCCGAATCAACTTCAAACAAGCCTTCTGAAGCAATTTTCCCCAAGTCAGCATTCCCATGTATTCTACAAGCACCAAGTAGTGCCCCCCAAACAGAAGCATCAGGCTGTACAGGCATAGTCTTAATAAAACTATATGCCTTGTCTAAATGCCCAGCTCTACCAAGTAAATCTACCATGCAGCCGAAGTGCTTTAAACCAGGCTTGATTCCATACTCTTTCTGCATCATATGAAAGTACAATTCACCCTCCATGACCAAACCTGAATGACTACAAGCTGCCATTAGAGATACAAAGGTTACATGATCTGGCTTGACCCCCTCATCTATCATATCTTTGAATAGCTTCACAGCTTTCCCACCATGCCCATGAACTCCAAGACAGGAAACCATGGCATTCCAAGTGACTGAACTCATTCTGGGCACTTGGTAGAATAATGATAATGCATCATCTAGTCTCCCACATTTTCCATACATGTCAATCAAGCAGGTACCCACAAATACATCCAAGTAGAGACAGTTCTTGATCACCCGCCCATGAATTTTCATCCCTTGTTGCAAGGCCCCTAAATGGGTATATGCTGGTAGAATGCTAACCCAAGTTCCTTGGTTTGGAATTATTTCTTTGCACTCTTGCATCATACAGTACACTTCATTCGCCTCACTTGCAAGACCATTTTGAGTGTAACCTGTGATCAAAGTATTCCATGAAACCACATCCTTGACAGGAAGTCCTTCAAAAACAGTACGTGCAGAATCTACAGCACCCAACTTTGCATACATGTCCACAACTGCATTTCCAATAACAACATCTTCCTTGAACCAATCTCTCCTCAAAATGAATCCATAAACAGACCTACTCATTTCAGCATCATTTAATTGAGCTATAATGGAAGCCAAACTCACTAGTGTTAACCAATCAGGCTTAACGCCGGATAGTTGCATTCTGTTGAAGAATCCAAGCGCAGTCATCGGCTCATCATTCTGCTCATTTGCAGTAATTATTGAGTTCCATGACACCAAATCTCTTACCTGCATTTCATAAAAAACCCTGTGTGCGTGTCCCAAGCAACCAAATTTAGCATACATGTTAATCAAGGCATTGCATATGAACAGATCAAACTCTAGTCCATGCTTTATGACATACAAATGAATCAGCATCCCACTTAAGGAATCATCTGATTGTGCACAAGCAGTCAGTAGACTTGCAACAGTTACAGGATCCATCTTTACACCCTCCGATCTCATTTCAATCAAGACATCTAATGCATCTGCTGCATTCCCATTCTGACAAAACCCAGAAATCATTGCATTCCAACAACCCATATCCCGGAATGGCATCTCATCAAACAATTTATGAGCAACGCTAATAAATCCAAACCGTGAATACATATGGATCAAGGAAGCAGCCACAAAGACATCCCATTCCAAACCCAGCTTTATAAGCCAACAGTGTATTTTCTTCCCAACATTTAGATTCCCACACGCTTTCAAGACAGGAGGAAAAGTGTAGAAATCAGGTCGCAGACCAGGGGTCAACAAAAAATCAGAGAAACAGTCTACAGCTTCTCGGAAACGTCCACTGCGAACATATGCAGACACCATTGAATTCCAGGTATAGACATCCTTTCTAGGCATCGAATCAAAAGTGCGGCGTGAGAATGAAACATCACCAAGGTAGGCATACCGATTGACTAGCCTGGAGGAAAAAATAATATCTTGAGCTTTTGCTGACACCACAAGAAAAGCATGGAGACACTTCGCATGGTGAAGTTTTGTGCAGGATTGAAATAGAAGACCGAAATCAGTTCTTTTGTTCTCAGTTCCAAAGCCATCCGATACAGAAGGCAATGAATTAGTAGCTGAAGAGAAGAATTGGTAACAGACTCGCAGTGAGGGGAAACTTTTGCAAGCATGCCTACCTTTGCAGGTGGGCACCAAACTGGAAAGAAACACTACAAACCATCAGCCAGGCAGTGAATAATCTCAGAAGAAGAAAAAACTAGGCCAATAACATATTTATTATCTCAAGACACATATGTGCAAACCTTCTGATAAAATTCAATCAACTTCATTTGAATTTACAAGTTAAGCATGAATCCAAAACAAGCTATTCTCCATGGGAAATTGATGTTTCACGTAGAAAGATCAAATATGCAAAGGATATTAATCTATTGGAACTTCAACAGTTGTTTTAAATACAAAATCTCATCTTTATATAAATAGGCATACCCTGATTGTGATTATTAATACTCGAAAACAATCATTTCAAACTTTTGAATCATACAATCTGAACATCGCAAACTCTGCATATAATACCTCCAATTACCAGAAGAAAAAGTTCCATTTACACCAAAAGATGAAATTTCTTGAATTCCTAGATCAATGTCATCCATTATCAAGAAACTCTCAGTAACCAAACAAACTGTAAAGGTAAAGAAGAACAGAGATAACGTAAACTTGTACCTGAACATACATGAAGGTCTTAGAGAAATCTCAATGGTCAAGGCCAGTGTTCATCTGAGGATTCCAAAATGGGCTGGGGCTGTCAGAAAGAGATGAATGAACTAAATTACAGAATTCGAAACAAAAATCAATGAGAGTAACAACTTGGCATCATGCAATTAGCAAAATACAAAACAATATGAACCAGCTGAATACTCAAACTTGTTGTTAGAAAAACTGCAATAATCCATGAACTGAGCACAAACAAAGCAAAGACAAGAAAAGAAAATAAACCAGCAATTGATACTGTTACGAAAGCAAAAGGAGAAGGAATAATAGAAAAGAAAGCAATCAAAGCAAAGCCCCAATCTGAATTTCTAGTCAGTGTCAGCAAGAAGCTATTCCAATGATTCAATAATACTACTTGGGAAAGAGATCAGAGATAAACAAAGTTACTAGCCCCCGATTCAAAAAAGAAAATCGGCAATTTTCATGAATGGAATTGGTATGAATTAACAAGTGTTAGTTTGCGAATTAGTGAGAGCAGGGATGGACTAAAACCGGGTATTGGAAATGCAGGAGAGCTAGCGTCTGTCTGTCGTAGTTGTAGGGGCTTGAGGCTGGAACTGGAACTGGAACTGGAAGGAAAGAGTATCAGATATGGAGGGCTGGGTCCATAGGTTCAGCACAATTTATGGTTCTGGGGTTTAGGGTATTCACAACTCTACAGCCACTATAGGTGATACAATGTATACTACATATATGAAAACTAAAACTCCAGTCTTCTATGTAGTCTGATTGAATCGTAGCCAAATTACACACACTTGGTTGTAGAGTCCCAAGAGACGGGATCTATTAGTGTCCAAGTTAACCATAGTCCGAGCTCCTTCATCCCCCCATCTCAACTTTCCCATATTCTTCTTTGTTCTTCTTCTCTACAATATGATGTTGGGGATCATCTGAAGTTACCAAAACATTTATTCCACCATAAAAGTTTCACGTCATCTGTTCAACTGAGTGTAAGAGTCAAACAACCAACCTGGAGGGTTTCCAGGACTATTACTCAACCGTTTCAGAAATTTCTTCATAGAAGTGATAAATCCTTATCTCCAGAAATCCCAAAAACATTTCAAAAGAATACATGACATCATGAAGCACTCCTTTTGGTAAAGATGATACATATAGCAATCCAGTTTACTGATTCTATGCTAGTTGTTTCTGCTCTACATAGTGATGATCAGCCTTCCAGATGAATGCCTTCTTTTATTTTCTCGTTTCGTATTAACTTATACAAATGGTATTTACATAATGATTTAAAGACTCTTTTGCTATTTGTTAAGCAAAATAATAAAAAATTAGGCATGTCCAAGGTAGAAGGACTCTAATTGACTGAACATTCGTTACAATAAAAGGTAAGAGTGTGACTGTAGAGTAATCATCAATGCAACTAAAGAAATGTCGAATCTGTCTGTAAACATCCTGCACTTGGTGGTAGATCATATCCCTCTATACCGTTCACTGACAACTCTCTTCTTTCCATCTGCCCAAGTGACCTGCAGTTTTCAAAAGACATTTAGCACTGCATAAATTGTAGACCAAAAAAAGAAAAAGAGGAAAGCAGTTTTAATTTTCATTTTAATTATATAATCATAAAAAGCATAGTACAACAACGTGGACAAGGTGTACACATAAAAACAAGCTAGACAAGACAATTGACAAGTAGGCTCAACTGCCACTAAAAACTAGACAAAGAACCCTAAACTACAAATTCTTCCCAATCAAGTTATTTTTTCATTATCCAAGAAAGAGTACATTTGGTTTGCATGGTTGTCATGTTGTATTGTCCAACTATTGATCCCAAAATTCCTAGAACAAAATGACATGGATCAATGTATTAAGTTTACAGTAAATCTTACTTGTTTGTAAAGGCTCCAAGGAGAATTTACTACTGGATTGTCATAAATAGCTCAAATCTGATATAGTTACTGGAGGAGACCCTTCTCTCTGAATTCTAGGAATGCATTTGTCTTCCTTAGTTCACTATTTCATGAAGCAAAACACCAGTTTTCTCTCCTTGTTTTGCTTATCGATCTCCTCTGAATTCTAGGAATGCATTTGTCTTCCTTAGTTCACTATTTCATGAAGCAAAACACCAGTTTTCTCTCCTTGTTTTGCTTATCGATCTCCAACCGAATAGCATCACTGCAGCGAGGAGCATTGGAAGCTTTATATACACATCAGTATTAGTTATACCTGCTTGTCTGCTACAAGACGGACCTTATTCAAAGACTCTTTAAATGCCTGCCAAGATACCATATAATGATCCTGAGAAATCATCCCTTCCTGAACAACTTGCATTGCTCTTCTATACAAATGATCAAACCACTGAACTGGGTTCGTGATATCAACATTGTTGCAGCCAAGATCTGGTACATACAAGCGCTTAAAGTCTTTCCTCCATCGTGAAAAGATATACTGAAATGGTATCTCTTCCACACCATTATAGTTGAGGATACACAAGGCATGTCGACATAAGTACCCATTTAAATTAAGGCAACTGCACATGCAACGAACTTCTGCTCCCGCTTTGTCATACATAACTTCAAAGTTCCTAACACCCCTCAAAATTTCCTCCCCTTCACGTTCTTTGACCATGTATGTCACTATTGGTCCATTTGTATGAACTTGAGTAATGCTAAAACAGGAAGACATCATTGCAACCTCATGTTGAAACTTTCTGAATACATCTTTTGTGTAGAACTTGGAGAGCTGCAACTCATAATAGCATCTTGTTCTCAATATGGGGTTCAACTCTCTGGACACTAAATCATTACGAGCTTCTTCCTGACGCTTATTTTCCAAAACAAAATCATAAACCTCGAAAAACTCTTCCAAAGAAGTTCTTTGATGAATGTGACCATCAAAATATGGCCTTGTGGACTCTCCATTTTGAAAATCGGGCATTCCAGCAAAACATGTGTCCTTTGAGTAAGCTGGACCCCAACGTTCACGATCTTCATACAAAGTTTGAAGAAATTCATGATTCCTAATTCCAAATCTCTGGATCATATCTTCCCACCCGGATTCAAACTCATCCGCTTTTAATGAGTCGTATACAGTTCTACTCAAAATCATCTGAAACGCCTCGTAGTCTTGCAGTGCTTCCATATTCTCAAGAATACTTTGCACCACATGTGAAGTACAAAGACGATGATGAGCCCTAGGAAATACCTCTACTATAGCACTGTGCATGGCCTTGCACTGGTTTGTGATGATAGTCTGTGGAGGGCGACCAGACATACAGGTAAGCCATGCCCTAAATAACCATATATATGTTTCCACCGTCTCATCAGCAAGCAAACCACAACCAAGCAAAATTGTCTGCCCATGGTGATTTACTCCAACAAATGCAACAAGCGGAATCTCATAATTGTTTGACAAGCATGTAGTGTCAAATGCTACTACATCACCAAAGTAACCGTATGCAGCTCTAGACCTAGAATCAATCCAAAACACATTCCTCAAATGCCCTTCATCACTGAGATCATTCACATAGAAAAAATTAGGATCAGTTAGCTGTACCCGACTGAAATATTTATAAATTGCTCTTGCATCTCCTTGTTTGAGTTTCAATCTCTTGGACACATCAACATAGCTGTTACTTTCTCCTTCATAGGAGTTCGAGCTTCCATAACCAACTATGTCTGAGCCAGGTGTGCGATATAACTTGATCGTGCGTACTTCAACATCAAGGGTTGGCTCCATCTTTCTTTTAGCCCCAGAATCCATCTTCTTGTGGGACTTGGAGTTCTGAGCTCTTTCAGGATCGAATAAATGGTTGTGTTCAAGCTTGACTTCATCCACCCTCCATCTGTTAGATTCCACTAGTCTCAACCTTATCATTGCTAGACAACCAGTTCTCGTTTCTTTCTTGCGACTGTTTGCTTCTTTGATTGTTTTAAAACCCTCACAGTTGCAACATAGAACTGCACCCCGCTTCTCTTTGCTGTTACGCTTTGTCCATGAAGATTTCACCCTGATGGCAAATCCAAGTTCCTTAGCGTAGCAATTATAATAATTGTAAGCATCATCATATGAATCAAACTCCAAACCCACAACTGGTTGGGGATAGACCTTTTCTTGAGATCCACCATTTTGACCATCAATTACAGTATCATCATTCCTGCTCATCTCATGGTCATTGCCTTGAATATCAAATAGCTGTTCATTTAGATCACCTCTGTCATTTTCATTGTCATTGCTATCAATCTCAAAAAACTGATCACTTGTATCATCTCTTTCACTTTCAGGCTCATTCGCATCAATCTCAAACAATTGCTCGCAATCATTCCCAAGATCATTGTTTTCATCCTCCAGAAGTTGCTCGCTGTTTTGAGAACCTTCTTCTATCTACAATAGTAAGCAATCCTTCAAATTTTTAAGATATTCTAAAAATAAGCAGCATTAGTGTAAGATAAGAAAGATATCTCAAGCAATAGCCTGACCTACCAACCATGCATGTTAATGCCGTTTTGTTGCTACAAAGTGACAACACAATCTAAATCTTCTTTACTCCATCAGCTTGTTTTGATTTCAACAAATATGGCTCAGTTGACCCTGTGCAAAACTATGATGCATATATTTGCAGCCTTAAATATTGTTTCCCTGGAAGTCCTCTCTCTAAATGTACAAAGCTCTCTAAAACATTGTTTACCGACTTCTATTCTTATGATATAAACTAACTATCTCCCTGCTCCTTTAACAATTACCATTATTGTCCATTGAGCATCCATCTCTGCTACTTCAATACATAGCCAAACCTTGTCCTAATTATCTGTTTACTTCCTCCTTCACCTGATAGTATAGGCATCCTGGACGCTTTTGTTTTGAAAATTCTATACGTCATTTTCCGCCAATGTTCCTTCTGTGCAATGTTAACACTTAATCTAAACCTCATTCCATAGATAATTAAGCATATGGTTAGTAATTTCAAACTTTTCAATCTAAAGTTGGCATACAGTTAGTACCTATTATGTTCAACTGAATTCAAATAACAAGGCCAGCCTTAAGTGGATTAGTTTTCGCTGGTCTGAAGGCTTCAGTTATATACACAACCATATACTATCAAAGATTTTAACCACCACTATCAAGTACTATATGCTCTATAACCCATTTTTCGTTTGCACCGAAACAAAGGTGAGGTGTTGCTTCCATCATAAATTTACATATTGTCCACATCCTTTAAATCTTTCACCATTCTCTTCCTAACCAGCAATTGATCACACTCCTCGAGGCCACTCATTACAGGATTGGCTACTCATCAAGACTTCAACAAACCTTAGGGTTTCGATTCGACTACCCCTATTAACTTGCTCAATTGCATAACACCTTAAATTTTCAAAATTACTCAACAAGAATTACTAGAACAGTTCAGAAAGTTTTGATTCTTTTCTAAATCACACTACTTTCCAATAATGTAAATTTCCATCCCAAATTTCAATTATTAAATTCTAAATTCCCATTCTCAACCTTGAAATTGTGAGCAATCAATGAAAGATAGAGGATAAGGAGGAGTTAGAGAATAAGAAGAGAGGGACTTACGGTGAATGACAAGGCCCGGTTGGTCGGAGAAAAAGTGGCATCGCCGGTCATGGTTTTTGCAGAGAGAGAGAGAGAGAGAGAGCTTTTGGCACGCCTTGCGTCAAAGCTGTGTGAGCCTAGCTTTACCCTCCCTAATGGGCCGGGAGATTTTCGTATTTAAGCCCTTTATTTCTCTTGTACAACTGTTCAATATGTTTGTCTTCTCCTGGGTCATTTACAAAAACAAATAAACTTGTGTTCAGAAAATATATAAAAAGAAACAAACAATAAACTTCAGGAAAAAAAAAATTAATAATTGAAAGAAGGTTTAAAAATTCAAAATACGAAATAAGACAAACAACTTCAAACTCGCCATGAGATTGAGATTCGATGCAATGGATCTCAGACTCAGGGGAGATTTGCTTTTTCGTGATGATTTTAAAATTTAAACTAGTTTCTTAGTTTTTTCTTGTGAGGGTTTTTAACTTTTAAAGAAAATTTTATGAGAAAATATAGTTTTTGCTTGATTTGTGAAATCACCGGAGGACAAGTTGTTGTCTCTTCATCTAGTTAATTCTCAATTCAACTATAATTTTTTTTTTTACAAATAATACTGAGTGCAAAAATTCTCTTGATAACGTAATGGTGATCTCAGCCTTTGTTATTTATAGTCAATTGTTTTTTTAATAACAAAAAGAATTATACAACCGTCTAATCTTGTTGGTCTAAGTACATATCGGTGCTCTGAATCTCTTAGAAGCGAACCAATTTTTATAACACTACCTACATTCTAAATGTGACACAATTATTCCATTTCAATTTAGAAAACTAGCTACATTCATTGATTTTTTATTTACTTAAGAATTAAAATCGACAAAACGGATTCTTGGATTATGTTGAAAATAAGCACAAGTAGAAGGGCATGAAATAATAAAATCCCAGTAATAGAGCAATACATTGAAACCGTTGGTTCTCAAGTTCCAAGCTCCAACAGCCACAACCAGAAAATGGCTTGGGCTCCTCCTCCTCTGCTCTCTCTCCCTCTCAACCTTCTCCCACCCTCCTCTTCTCCTCTCAACTCCAACTCCCACACACGCAGCAGCTGGCTCATAACCACTAGAACATCATCAAGAGTCACAGCCAGTGCTTCAGACCAAGACCAAACCAACAACAAAGAAAAACAACAAGACTCACCAGCTTTCAATCCCTTTGGTTTTGTCACTGATAACCCCTCAAGCCGTAGCGCCATTCAGCTCCCTGATAACCCTGCAGACGATGGCAATGTTGGCCAAATGCTTAATGTAAGACCCAACTTTACTCCACTTTAAGTGATCAGTTTTGGTCGAGTATAAGTTCATGTTCTTTATTTTGTGATTCTCTATAATGTTTTTCTTGTTATATTATCACTTAAGCAACTGGGTTTGATTTGATAGTCTCATTGTAAGGTGTCATCCTGTGTCTCTTATATTATGGTAGAGTCAAGTTATAATGAACTTTGAGTACAACTAATGTGATTACCAGTGTTGCTGGGAATCTTCTCAACTTTGACAAGGGTAATAGTTGGATCAGTGTTTACTTTGGAATCAGTCATAGCTTGGAAGGAAGATGAGAGATTGAATTTTGGTTGATCACTAGTACACAATATAGAAGTTATATCCCAAAGAATGCTTCACTAGGAAATACCATGCAATTCATTCTTGAGTTTTCTAGTTATTTAGTATTTAACTGTAAATGTTTATTCTACTCGTTTTTATTTTTGATTTCGTGTTTCTGATTCTAGAGAATAGAAGACAAGGGGAGGGATTATGGAAAATACATCAGGTCAGGGGAGCATGTATGGTTCGTGAGAGAGACTGGTAAACCTTTTTCTGCAGCGACGACATTCATTAGTTCTTCTTTCTGTTCTTTATAGCTTTATAAACTTGGTTTCGCCTTGCAGGATCAGCTGAGAGCCAACGTGGAACAATTGTCTTCCTTCACGGGGCTCCCACTCAGTCTTATAGCTACAGAAATGTTATGTCTCAGGTCTGCTGAATTTTGCTTTGTATGTTATTTAGTACCTGTACGTATTCATTTTGGTGATTTTGGCTTACTGTAAAGGCTTAAGAAACACAGTAGTTCATCTCAGAACAGTCGTTTTCTCATCCCATGTTCATGTAATTTGAATCTTTAATGTGGCGTATTTTGCCTTATCTTTCAACTGATTACTGCTAAATTTGTTAATTATTGACTTAATCTTGAGTAGATGTCGGACCTTGGGTTCCACTGCTTTGCACCTGATTGGCTAGGATTTGGTTTCAGTGACAAACCACAGCCAGGATATGGATTTGACTACACAGGTTTATTTATCACCTTATACTTTGTTTTAAGGACTCTATAATGTGCATTAATTTTGTTTTTCAGAAGATTTATGTTTCCACTTGTAGAAGACAAGCTATTGAAGATTTAAGGACTCTATAATGTGCATTAATTTATGTTTTACAGAAAAGGAGTTCCACGACGAATTTGACAGATTACTAGATGTGCTGGGGGTCACATCTCCTTTCTATCTAGTCGTTCAGGTTTGAACACTTGTAGAAGACAAGCTATTGGAGTTGTGTTTGTGATGAAAGATATTCTAGTCCAAATGATTTCAGTAAAGTCTAGTCAAGCTATAGTCAAGTCTATGTTATGGGTTACTTAAATTATGCACCTTACATGCTTCTGTCCTCTTCTTGAAGGGATTTCTTGTAGGTTCATATGGATTGACATGGGCAGTAAAAAATCCTAGCAGACTAGAGAAGCTTGCAATTCTAAATAGCCCACTCACCGTGTCATCTCCTCTTCCAGGACTGTTTAAGCAACTAAGGTTTGTTCTTAATAATTGAGATTTGAGAAAAATAATGACCTAACTATTAAGTAGGTTTGCCTCTCAAGTCTTCACTCTTGAAAAGCTTTTTGTCTAGTTTTGTTTCTAGCCGCAAGTGTCAAATTTCCTTTTATGATCAGATTAGTTAAAGTTTAATTTTCATTTTCCAGTTTCTGTATTTTGATTCCTATTTTCTTTTGCTTTTCTTCAGATTTCCTCTACTTGGTGAGTTTACATGTCAGAATGCTATTATGGCTGAGCGCTTTATTGAAGCAGGTAGCGCGTACGTATCTAGTTCTTATATCCAGTTTTGTGTAAGCACATTAGATATAACTTGAAAAAAAACCTTTTAAATTTGGTGCTATCTTTGTCTTTCTTGTCCAATAACACTTGCTACTATCAGTATGTAAATGGAATTGAAAGCAGCATTTAGCTAAAGCTAACCTGAGGATGCTCGGAGATGCTAGTACATGTTATTAGTCCTTGTGTCAAATGAAAGAAGATGTCAAAATATATAGGCTTCAAAATATGCACCTTTGCCAGGGTGTAGCAAAATTATCCAAAGCATCAGTAATGTAATAGGCATGTGAAAAATTGTTTGCAAAGAATTGAATTTCTAGAAAGATATCAGTCTTGCAATTGTACTGTTAGATTAATAAAATTGAACATCATTGATCTATGTATTAACTGTTTGCCTTCATATCTATTGAGATTTCCTAGCTCTTATAAAGGTATCTATTCTTTCAACAGTTATGCATTGAAGCTGGAAAAGGCTGATGTGTATCGGTTACCATATCTGTCAAGCAGTGGCCCTGGATTTGGTTTGTAATTCACTAATTCGTTTCTTCTTTTGACTATATTTTGCCTCAAGAAACTGTCAAAGTAGGTTAACATATAATTACTTATAATGCCCAGGTATATTTGCCATCTAGTTTATGGTAAGAGCAAATTGAAACTGCTTCGAGTGTACTTTTAATTAGTCTTTATCATATAATTAAGCTATTGCAAAATCACTTAAGGGAGGCATCTTATACTTACCTTTGTTCTAGCTTCACATAATAACTTTAATTAGATGGTTGGTGAGGGCTAAGCATGTACAGATAATGAATCCTTATTAATCCAAGCACATAGTATACTAATTGACTAATTGTGCAATCTGTACATGGCATGTATGACTGATTGATACGCACAACACTGTCCCAACATTAGACATTACCCATTAAAGGCTACAAGCAAATATATAGTATCTCTATGCTTAGAACTAGAGTTTTAAAGTAAAATGCCAGTGTTTTCATTCTTAAATATAAATAAATTTTAGGTGCCTTCAGTCCTTCAAACCATGTTTATTGAAAGCTTAATTTTGAGTATGAACAGAATGAATATTCTCTTGACCATTAAACATATTTTATTGATGTTTCAGCTATACTTGAAGCTGCAAGGAAAGCTAATTTCCAAAGCATCCTGAGCCAAATAGCATCTGGCTTTGCATCTGGAAGGTAGAGCTTTACTGAGCTATGATATAAATATGTTGACTCTGGCCATGTTTGTCAGTTTTAAAGATATATGGTTAATGCTATTTAAAATACCAATTTGATCTTCTTTTTACAAATTTGCATAATGGCAGTCAGACTTGTCATTTGTATTGCATTGGGAAACTTTTTGTGCTATAATGACTAGCTCCAGTAAAGCTAGGTAGAAACATGTATAATGAACTCCATAGGAGCATATAATGTTGTTCAACCAAGCAGTCTACATGAAATATATCATAAGCCACACCTCAGTTTAGCTTGTGGTTGAAGTCTCTAGACCAAGAAACACTGTGATCTATCCTCACAATCAATTAACTGTCATTAGTAACATCATTAAAAACAGGTAATTCTTATGCATACAATTCATTGTGGTTGATCTGATATGAACTTGATGATGGTCCATATCATGACCAAAGTAACACAAATTTGTATACTTTTCTAACTTCATCTTTTACCCTTTCTTCGTGTATTTTAACTTTCTGCTGATGATTTCCTTGTGGACTTCAGATGGGATATACCGACTCTTGTTGCATGGGGAATTTCAGACAAGTATCTACCTCAATCTGTGGCGGAAGAGTTTAAGAAAGCAAACCCCAATGTTGTCAACCTTAAGTTGATAGAAGGTGCCGGGCATATGCCACAGGAGGACTGGTAAAGGACTTTTAGTTCATGTGCAACACAACTTTTTGCCTCTTCTTTTTTCCTAATCATGTATTGAAAATTTACAACAGGCCTGAGAGAGTTGTTACTGCTCTGAGAGTGTTCTTTTAAGTTCATTGCAAGAATCCACATCTAATCTGGAAATCGGTATCATCGTCCTTAGCTAATTGCTTAAAGGTAAGTAAAGATTTCCCCTTAAAAATATCAGTTGACTTTATCATACTTCACAGTACCGACAGAATTTACCTTTTAAAAAAAAAAAAAATTCTTACCTCTTTGAGTTCCTTTCAGTAAAACAGCTGCATGACTAGAGAGGATTGCTTAAACTGCAAAGAAGATCCTAGGAATTTCCTTCGCAACTGATATGTAAATAATTTAGCTCTACTTTTTTGTGTAAATCATTTTGTAAACAGTTTTCTGTTAATTTCCACAGATTGTGTATCAGTATGAGATTACCAATGGTCCACAAATTGTTCATCAGTACAAGAATTTCATAATGTTCTCTTCGTGAGGTTCTGTAATTTTTGTCACCCTTGGAATTTGAAAGCGCATTAAGCATATTTGCTTCAGCTGTAACTCACTAAACCCTCATCAGTGAAATCCCCTCTTATAGGTGCATGTGCATGCAAAGAGAGGATGGATATATCGTTTAGGGAGATGATACTTGTTGCTGCTGTAAAGCCACTCTGATATATTGTTTCCTCAAAGTAGCACTTGTATGCCAAACCTGAGAAGAAATTATCAACTAAAACCTGAGATAAAACCAATTATGGTTGAATATAAACTTTTCGTTCTCATGTATAATATATGTTAAATGTTGATTTATCAGATAATATGATATTTACATATTAGACTACTCGAGTACTAGCTCTATTGGATCATGCAATACAAATATATTTGGTTTAGTTAGGCTTGTCATGCAAAACAAATGAGTGAACTACTGGTGTTTAATTAGACTTGTCATGCAACACGTCGGTTTCTATCCACTCATTACCAGAAACACCTGCTTATATATGTTAACTTGATCCAATTCCTCATAGCCTCCTCATTCTTCTTCTTCTTCTTCTTCAATCCTCTTCGATCTTCACCTAGCTAGTTACATGAACACATATGATGGCAGTAATTACCTTTTGGTTTCTTCTCTTTTCTCTCCTTCCTATAATCACTACAGTTGGAGAAACCATACTATGAATTTTTGGAATTTCTATTCCAGAATCCAAAGGCCCAAGATAACAACAGGGGTCCTACGTTCTCTTCATTTAGATTTGTCGTGCAAAACAAACGGTACTTTTTTTTTTGGACAAACAGCAGTAGTTACAGGTTATACTTATCAATATAAATGTGTTACCTTGGATCAATTCCTCCTCCTCATCAATCTTGTTTCTTCTAGTGATTTTCCCGGTCACCGAGGGTTATGACTCGAGTGCTTGGACTACTTGCACTCTTGCAGCTCCTCCTGTAGCACTTGCAGCCTCCTCTGCTTTTTTCCTTATGCTCTCTCTGGCAGCGCCACCATAGCCCATTGAGTGCTCTAACTCGGGCCCTTTTTCTGTTTTGTATTTGACATAAATCTAATATCAGTCGTCTCGAATTCTCTAATCATTACTTTCTTGAAATCTTCAAAAATTCTTGTATTGTTGCCTATCTCTACTCCTATAAAGGAGGCTTACGTTTTGGTGCCACCAAAAGATTGATCTTCCGAAAATGCCCATGAAAGAGACAAAATAGACTGAAATAAATATTATCCAAAAAGGTTAATATGGTAAAGCTACACACAGAGAGAATGAAAGAGCTTCTTCACGGCTTCACCCACGGTCAGAAGGAGTTCTCAGTTTCAAACTATATTGGTTTCATTCTTTGCATTTGGAAACAGAGATGTAACCACAAATACTGCCTAAAATACTGGAGAATGACCTTAATGATTGGAGAAATTCTAAATTAAGAGAGGATGTTGAAAGTGATGAATAATTTAGAATTATGAGAATTTGATTATTAGAATAATTGTGACATAATGTGACCATTATAGTGGTTACAAGAGTTATGAAATTTGAATAGTTTTAGTATTTATGTCTATTGTAATTGTAATTGTAATTGTCATAATTATAACATTGTTTTGTGTGGGCCTATATAAGTAGGCTAGTTTAGTTGGGTCAAGGAGTGTAAGAGAGAAATTGTAAGAGTTTTGTAATAAAGATTAATAGGTATTTTGAGTTGAAGTTGCAAATTAATAAGGATCCAAGTCATCTAACGACCTCTTGATTGATGAGGAGTTCCAAATTTATCAGACTCGCGTTCCTTTTTCATCCATCTCTCGTTCGAAAGGCTTCTCGAGTTCGAAGTCTGTGTCAAATGAACAAAAATCCTTTTACACACAACTAACAAAAACTGTAAGTAACACAATCCAAATTGTATATATAAGCTAATCTCAAAAGAGTTGGAATTTTTCCTTATGTAGTGTTGAGCAGGTCACTGGGTTCGTTGGAATTGTAGAAAACCCTTTTGAAACTAGAAAAACTAGAAATGCGATGATGAGTTTTTCTTGCAAGCAAAATTACTTCAGGCTCAGGGGAGGCTTCTTTGTTTAACTTTGAGCCAAATCGCATCGGACTTTGCATCAGGAGGGTCTGACTTTACTGAGCTATCAATGTTTCAGCCTCCACAAATATAGTTGCACGTCTGAGATTACCGATGGTAAACAAACAGCGAGAATTTCATAATTTCTCTTCTTGAGGTTATGCAATTTTGGTTAGTCTTGAAAGTTAAAAGTCCAGTAAGATATTTGATTCTGCTGCAACACACTCAAACCTCATCAGTTGAAAGCCCCTCTTTTAGGTAGAAACAAAGAGATAAATGCATATTTCCGACCACAGTTTAGCATATAATACATAATGGAAGTCATTAGTTTATCCATATAGTTGGAATTAAGCCCAGTTTCATGTCAAAAATTGCTTACTACTAGCTGGAGTTACCAAACCTGAATGCAGTCGTGCACCCATTTTTCAGAAACACATGACTGGGCTAGGAACTAAAGTCAGAATCTACTTCGCTCTCTTCTTTGGTTTACTATTTTGACTGGTCTGCACCTTTTTCTTTGATGTCGTCCCTGCCTTGGATTGCTTACTAGTTGTCACCTTTCTTGTTTTGTTCTTTCGATCTTCATCAGCATCATCATCACTGTCTTCATGATCGACATCATCAGCAGAATCATCATTGTCATTGTCTTCATCATCACTGTCTTTAGATTTTCTTTTCACAGCAGACCTCTTGGCCTGACCTCCAGGCTTCCTACCTTTCTTAGATTTGGTAGTTCCCTTGACTTCTTCATCACTTGCTTCTTCATCGACATCATCAATACTCTTATTAGTTCGTTTACTTCCTGCTTTGGCAGCTTGATTTCCAGTTAACTTCTGAAGCTCTGGTACAAAAGCTGAAGTCTAGAAATACAAAAACCCAAAATAGAAAATATTTAAAAAAAAAGAAACAAAAAAGGAGCACTTGTAAAAGATACAAACTTAACCACAATAACAATATTAGAGGGACTCTTTCAGAATGACATACCCTGCCACCAACCGTGATAAAATTAATCTTCTTCCCTGCAGTACATGAAATATAACTATATAAGTCATATACAGGATGTTATTAAAAGGAAGGTTGATTGTGCTTAAAAAAAGGTTGCATGGATAAGGGGTCAGGAACCAAACCATCAACCAACACCTTTCCCGGTTTCTTTTCACGGGAATGAAAAATCCAATTACTAGGATATTGATCACTATCTGCTCCAACTTCAACTGATTTTTCAATGACCTGTAAAAGAAAAGCCACATATATCACCAATTTCTTACCATTAATTTTTCCAGGCCTTTTGCCCCAACGAAAATGAAACAACCATTCACAGGGGAAGTGAGTAGATGCAGCGTCAACTTGGACTGCATATTCAATAACCTACAGGTACATTACTCTATATTTGCGATGAAGAATGCACATTTACGTCCACAAGACAAATTAACATAGATTAAAGTTGAATCTCTAACCTCTTTGATGCTTTTGTGTAAGGCTCCAACACATTCTTTGGACAGGGTGGCAGAACTTTGCTCCGGATGAATTCTTGCCTGCACGAAACAAAATAATAACTAAACCTCCACCAGCGAACAAAATCTAGATGAACAACTAGATATCCAAAACATTTTAGAGCTTTTAACTTGAATAATCAGCAACAGATGTAAACTAAATAGTTCTTATATGCATTCTAAAACTCCATGAAGCAAAGCTGGATTGTACATAGCCTTAGACCATGGCTAATGGGGGTGTCAAACCTAAATCCTTTGTTTTATATTCATATATCCAACTGCAGTTTAGATAATGTTTCCCATCTTGACTTCCTTATCTGGTATGGACCCAACATACACAATTTCCAGGCATTAAAAATCTCTACCATTTTGTTCAGTCCCATAACACACAAGTTTAATGATACCATAATCCTAGACAAAGGAAATATTGGTAGATACTTTATAAAGGATAAAACATGCCTTTTATATTTTTAACATTACAAAATGTAGATGACAAGCCCATATACATCCAGAAAGTCATAGATCATACATACAATAGTCATATCAACTCATATAACAAATAATTTGAAATGTATGCTTGAAATGAAATACATTGTTCCTCTTGAGTTTGTACCATTCCTCCAAAAATGGGATAGTAAGGATCAATCTCATTTCAACCATACACGGAATTTGATTAGAAATGAATAATGATAAAAAATAATAATAATAATAAATAAAAAATAAGTATGAAAACCAGACTCACTTGGTATAGTACTTCATCAGCAACCCAATTGCCAATTCCTGATATAAAGCTCTGCAAGCAAGTAAAACAAGGGGAGGTTATAATCTTTACTTTACAGGAATAACAGAGCCTTTCAAGTGATACTTAGTTATCTACACATCACGATGATCACTTATAGTTCTAGATTACTACATGGTTTGTATTTCAGTGTAATGAGATCATTATCCCAACACATGAATTTGCTTCTTGCTCAAGAGAAAGAACTATGATGTACTAACCTGATCAAGCAATAGAGCCTTAATTGATATTTTCTTCTTGCTTAATGATGCAAGAAGTTCATCTACTGTCATTGGCTCCAAGAGAGCATCGGGCCCGAGCTCAGATATGGGGGGCACAGAAGTTGGCTGGGTACAAATACATTTAAATTTAAAAGTTTATTCTATTCCACCTCAAAAAGGGAAACATCAAAACTTGAAAGATTATAGGTGGATGTTACATACATCTTCAAGTAGGCGGACTCTTGCAAATCGCCTCTTGTCAGTGAACGAGAACTCCAGACCATCATCCAGCTGTCCAAGGAGTATTCAATAGTTACCACATAAGAAGAATTTTTTTTTTTTTTTGCTGGAAGTCATTCATATCCTACCACTGACAATTTATTTGACGAATGATCCTAAATCACACCACTTTCTGCGAGATAAATCAGATAATTAAGCATTGATAAAGTCATCATAAAGAGAGATACCCTTGAAAGAGTGACAGTTATCTTACTGAAATTATTATGAAGTATATCAGAAACCAAAAACTTTGTCCACTGACTATAATTCCAGATTCAAAAATTAAGATGATTGGTTGTCTCTCATTCTCAATACATTTGTTACTTAAAGGTCCAAAACAATAAGAACACATAAAAACCCTCCCAACTTCAATCATTCTAAAGCCTCAGTTGATTTCCCAAAAATAAAATACCCTCATTGGTGTCGAAAATAGCAATTCTTACTTACTTGGACAAAAACCTTGGAATATTTGGAAGGCCACTCATCAGTGTCCTTCACAGCAGACCTGCAAGCAATTCTCCACATTATCAAAATCAAAATCAAACCCAAAACAAAAGGTCCATCTGTTTCGTCTCGTTTTCGGCTTTTACCTCTTGTACTTGGTGACCGCAACCCCTTTAATATACACAGCACCCGCCATCCCTACAACACACACCACCACAAAAATCAACAAAATTCAAACAATATGTAATGTGAAATTCCATACTGCATTGTCGAGAGAGTCGAAACGGCACCGAATTGGAAGGAAGGGAAAGGAGGAGAGTCGAGTTGGAGCCACATGTTCTTGCCCTTGCGGTGGGCGGCGACGATGGTCTTCCCCAAGAGCGAGGCCTCGAAGTCCGCGCGCGAGACTCCGTCGATGACTTTGGAGTCGTCGGCTACGATTGCTTTCGTGATCTTCTTCCCGACGCAGTTTTCCTCTATGGCCCTCCGGGCCGCCTCCACCTCCGGTAGCTCTGGCATTTCGCGCGCTTTTTTGGGTTGATGACGCTGAGTTACCACTCTCTCTGCGTGTTGGGGTTTTTGGGGTTTTGCGCGGAGGATTATAGAAGGCGAGGAGAGTGGCTGGGATCTGGTGCGGTGGGTACAGAGGAAGGCGTGGAATATGAACCGTTGATGAGTTTTGTGTTGGAGATTGTGTGGTGAATTTGAGTTTGGTTTGGAAGCAGTATCGAGTTCAATACAAGTTAAACTCTTGACTTTCCTCGTTTGTTAAAACTCGGATCATTTTTATAGTTAATCGATAGTTATTTGAGTTGATCATTTCTATCCCTATCAAAAAAAAAAAATGTTAGGTTTAATCTGAGCTCGCATTATGCTTAACAAGTTTGATCGTAAAGCCACAAACTTTTTGAAAACCCTACAAATCGACCCCATCAAACCATAGCAAAACCCTTTAAATCCAACACCAATCATTCGAAAATGAATATTTAGACCAAAAATAGTTACACAGTCATCCACAAACCCTGAAAATTTAAAACCCCCAAATTTTTTTTCTTTCAAAAACCCTAGAAGCAATGACCATCATTCTGTACACACAAATAACAACTCGAAAATCATTTTGGCCTCCTTCATCTCGAGGAACCCAACCATCGATGTCCTTCACTATTCTAGCCGGATTTCACCTTCAGGTGTACAACTTTCGAAAAAGAATGGGATCGAAATTGGAATTATGGATTTGGGTTTAGGGATTGCAGGTTTGGGGATTACGGGTTAGGGAGAAAGGGTCGAGGTGTTCAAGTTTTAGGGCTTGAGGTGAATTACAGGTTCTTGCTGTCTCAAACTATCGTCATAGAGGCCAAGGGCAAATTAGTCACTTTACATAATCAGCGTCTTACGGGCGCTGAGCTGGCAAATCGAAAACTGACATGTCAGCAAGCAACAGGATGAAATGGAGGAAATGGACCCGTTGGACTGAATATTTTGAGTTCATGGACTTTTGGGATTAAATTAAAAAGGTAGAGACTGAAATGAGGAAAAAGTAATACTTCAGGGACTAAAAAGATTTTTCCCCTTGTTTAAATGCCTAATGAAAGGCTCCATAGCTAGGATGAAGATGTAAGGGGATAACGGATCTCCCTGTCTGATACCACGGTTGGGCTTGAACTAGCCATTAAGGACACCATTGACTAAGACCGAGAAGGAAGCAGAGGAGATACAGTTCATTATCAAGTCAATCCACCTTTGATTGAATCCAAAAATTTTTAGGCAACTAGCAATATAAGACCAGTTAATAAGATCATAAGCTTTCTCCAAATCAATTTTAATTGCCATGCTTCCAATGTTACCTTTCTTTCTCTGAAAATCTGAAAAGAGTTCATGAGCAATGAGAATGTTGTCTTGGATAGCCCTTCCTGGTGCAAAGGCCCCCTGATTTTTAGAGATACATTTTCCAGGCAAAGGCTTCAATCTTTTAATGATCACTTTGGTGATAATTTTGTAGACCACATTACAGAGACTAATAGGTCTAAAGTCACTTACCTTTTCGGGCATTTCTACCTTTGGAATCAAAGTAATATTTGTATGGTTTATGAGGTGGATAGAATTACCATTATTGAAAAAGTTCTTCACCATTTTGATAATGGGGTCTTTGATGTTGCCCCAGCACGATTGGTAGAAAATGGCTTGAAGACCATCAGGCCCCAGGGCTTTCAAAGCACCAATGGAGTTAATAGCCTCCCAGATTTCATCCTCAGTGACTTGGTTAAGCAGGAAAGCATTGTCTTCATCAGTTATACACGGGGTAACAATAGAAGTAAAATCTTGCATCATAAAATGACTAGGGTAAGTGAGAGTTTGAAAATGTTGTTTAAAATCCTGAACTATGGTCATGGTAATGTCGCATTGATCAGCCAACCAATTGCCATTTGAGCTCCTAATTTTGGAAATAGAGTTGGTTCTCTTCCTTATATTTGCATGTGTTTGGAAAAACTTCGTATTCCGATCCCCTAAATTAAGCCAGTTTGCTCTAGCTTTTTTAGCCCAAAAAACCTCTTCATCATGATAGCACCTGATCAAATTTTGTCGTAGCTTCACATCTTGTTCTTGCAAATAGACAGAGAAAGGAGCATTCATTAATTGTAACTGAATATCATTACACTGCTGACTTAAATCCTCCATCCTCTTAAAGAGGTTGCCGAAAATATTTTTATTCCAGTATTTAACCTGGTGAATAAACTGATTGGAGATGGTAATGAAATTTAAAAGAGGGTCATCATTCAACCTTTGTTTCCGAAAGCCCTGAACAAAAGGTTTAAAATCCTTATGAGTTAGCCATATAGCCTCAAATTTAAAGGCTTTAGGCACTTTTTTTTCCTTAACTTTGATAGTCAAGCAGATAGGTCCATGATCAGACCCAATAATAGGCAAATTTCCCAGAGTAACTTATGGGTAAGCATTAAGAAAGGGGGCATTCACACAAGCCCTATCCAACCGTTCATAGATTAAGGTATCATCACTATGCTTGTTTGTCTAGTTGAAAGGCATACCTATCAAATCTAGTGAAATAAGATTTTCATTATTAAGAAAATTGACAAAATTAAGCATGTAATTAGTTATGGTCTGCGCACCACCCAATTTTTCATCTAAAAAAGTAATGCTATTAAAGTTCCTGTTAATGTACTTGATCGATGGGTCTAATTAACGTAAAGAATGAGAGAGAGAGAGAGACACACACACACACAAGAAATATAGTGGTTCGTCTCCCACCTTAGTTGGAGACTACGTCCACTTGAATATTGTACTATGTGTATTTGGGCCGCAAGGCCCAAAGGGGATTACAAAGTATGTAATTGGATGGCTTTTAAGTGTGAGGAGGGGTCCCTTTTATAGGTAAGGGAACCCCTCCACTTTACATTTTCTTCAATGTGGGATGCAAACGCACTATTCTAGTCTAGAAAGCCATATTGTGGAGGCACGTTGGCAAGGCCGGGAATGTGGCTTCCCGGCAAGGTATTGGCTGCTTCTGACTACCATGGAGTAGCTTGGACATCAGGCTACGGGATGCATGTCGCGGTTGGGTCCACCATGGCTTGTGGGCCCCCCAAAGAGAGTGTTACTTATGCTTGGTGACATAGCAATTTAGTTTAAGCACCTCCTTAATGACATGCTCTTCCTTTTTTGGCTCGTTGTGTTGTAACATGCTAGTGGAGGTATCTACAAGTCGCCGAAGTCCCCAAGTAAGAGGAGTTTGTTGGTTGGGGAGTTATTATCATGAAGTCATCAAGCATAAGCAACTGGGCGGCCTGAAGCACCTACAAGTCCCTGAACTCCGTAAGTAAGAAGGGACTCATTAACTTGCACAACAAAGACAAAAAGACGTATATGGGGAATGCTTGTTGTATTGAGCAACGTATGTGAGTTGCATTGATATGTATTGACATATATGAATGTACGAGGTGCATGATACATATTGATGTATACATGTGAATGGCACCGAGTATGATCAATTATGACATATAAACTCGAGTACGCATGAGGTTGTGTAAACATATGAATTGCATATGATAAATGCGTGATGCGCATATGAAAAACGAACGAGGTCGAGTTGACGGGGTTACGCTCGTGAGGTGTAAGTTGCTTGAGTGCCATGAAGGCAAGCGTTTGTCAGTTCGTGAACGATGAATACGCGAACGCTTGTGTTTGTTTGGTTTTCGCTCGTATTAATGGAATGCGAAAAGAATTTGATTTGTTGCAAACGACAAATGGTAGAAGAATTCAATGTTCCATTAATGTGTATTATGTCAAGGGGATGTGAGTGTAAAGCTTGGAAATTCCAGAAGGCAAGAGCGTGAAAGCTCGGGGGTGCCGGGAAGGCAAGAGCGTGAAAGCTCAGGGGTGCGGGGAAGGCGTGAGTGGGAAGCTCGAGATCGCCGGGAAGGCGTGAGCCAGAAGCTCAGGGGTGCCGGGAAGGTGTGAGCGGAAGCTCGGGGGTGCCGGGAAAGCGTGAGCGGAATCTCGGGGGTGCCAGGAAGGCATGAGCGGGAAGCTCGATGGTTGCTGGGAAGGTGTAAGCGGGAAGCTCGATGGTTGCTGGGAAGACGTGAGTGGGAAGCTAGGGGGTGCTGCGAAGGCGTGAGCGAAAAGCTCATGATCGAGAAGCTCGGGGGTGCCGCAAAGGCATGAACGGAAGCTCGTGGGTGCCGCGAAGGCATGAGTGGGAAGCTCGGGGGTGCCACGAAGGCGTGAGTAGAAGCTTGGGGGTGTCGCGAAGGCTTGAGCGGAAGCTTGTGGGTGCCTCGAAGGCATGAGCGGGAGCTCGTGCTCGAGGTTGCCACTGAGGCTCGATCGTGAAAACTCGGCGGTGCCGTTGAGGTGAAAGCGTTAAAGCTCGAAGTTGCCACTGAGGCTAGAGCGTGAAAGCTCGAAGTTGCCACTGAGGCGAGAGTGAAAACTCAAGGTTGTCGTTGAGGCGAGAGCGAGAAAGCTCGGGGTTACCATGAAACATTAACGGGTAGCTCACAAGTGATGCCCTGAGGCATGAGCGTAACCATTGTTAATTATGCTGGGCTGTATGTACAAGTGCCCAAAGTCCCCAATCAAGGAGGGTTTTCAGCAGGGTTGATACCAAAGAGTGGCTTTATGTCGTATTGCGAGCATAATTAGTGCAACTGCGTTGTCCATCTAGAATTGGTCGGAGCAAACGCTTATGCCCTTTCGAGTGGGCCCCTGGTAGGCCCTCCAAGGAGTCCCCCACTCCTAGCTATAGACCTCCATATGGTCGGAAAATTGTTTGATGAGGGGAGCTGCGTTTAAGCATTGGGTGTTAGGCAGCGAACCTAATCTTTGATACCCAAGTGTCGGGGGTTTACTGTCTGATCAATGGCTGCCATGGACTAAGTTAACCAATCCCTTTACTCTTTCCAGGAGGAGAAAAGCTTGACTGCAATGCCGTGTAGCGGTCATTGTCACCTATGAGGCGTTGCCTTACCGCTTGGCGGTTGGTCATGGACCATAGACTCGTGCAGTCTTTAGAACCATTTAGGTCATTTTTCCCATGGGGAGGGTTTGACAAAATATGGTGGCCAAGAGGCTAGACAAAATATTTACATATAGTGTACATGTAAATCTTGCTAATTGTATGAACAACAAATAAGCATGGCATAGTTTGTTTGATTGTCACATGTTTATTTAATTGGGTTGCAATTAAATAGAAGCATGGCATATGTGTATTGCATGCACTTGTAGTAAAGTTGCTAGTAATATTTTTTCATTGAAACATGCTTAGAGATCATTGAGACCGGAATGCGAAGTATGGCGTGTCTAGCATGTGAGGCCTAGAAAGTGTTGCCAAATCTACAAAATGTTGTAGGCATGCTCAAAAGTATGAAAGCATGGTGTGGCGATAGCTCACATTGAACAAGCGTAAAAGATAAGATATAGTTACTTATCTTATGCCGATTTGGAGCGAGTTGGAATTGGAATCATTGTATGTACCCAAATCATGTTGGAGTTGTCCAAGTATGACGCTCCATTGCTTTGGGGGATAAGGTTTTCCGATAATGTACATCAACTCGTAGGTGAGGTGATGAGCTCAATAGAAATAGTTGAATTTCCTTGAAACAAAATAGGTGATTGGTACACAAGTATGTAAAATCAACACTAGTATTTTGTATATATATATTTTGCATATACTTTGCATATGTACTTTGATAAAATTGTAAGCGAACTGTGTAACCAATGTAATAGTGGGTGACAAATGACTTGCGTGCATATCACTTTGAGCGTCAAATTTGTGGGGAACGGAACCCATTACCTGCAACGATGGAATATAGCGATGAAAACATCATTTATATGTGAATGCACTAGTCAAATGCCACAAATAATCACTTTGATCGATATATGCATGCAACAGCCTATACGTGTGTGTAAACGTTCTTGCCCATAAGATATATGTTTATAAGCATGAGCTCAATTAATGGACCGATAAGTGTGTGACATTGCACATATGTGGCACTATAGTAGAGCATGACAAATCACATAATTAGCAAAGCAGGCAGATACTATTAAGGCATAGGAAATGATCTTGTAGGCATTTGATTATTATAAGCATGTAGTAGGCATATACTCATGGAGAGTGATTGTCTAGCCGCTAACATGTAAGCTAAGTATATATAAAACGTACATGATTGCAGTTTTGAATAGTCATTATATGTGTGCTGTAGCAAGCATAGTATGCCACATGTGATGTTTAATTTCAATTATGCATGCATCTCTAGAACGTGTAGATAAGAGCTATCTAGCTTGTAAAATTGATTAACTCATCAATTAGAAATGTGTGTTGTAGGTGTGCTATAGGCCATGCTCCATGAAGTAGAGATTTGGGGCCATATATACAAAAGAGCATTTATGAGGTGACATGAATTGACCCATTATAAATAATTATGTGCTTGTGTTTGACCATGTTGTTGATGCGGTGTCCTTGATAGTGTATCATGTTTATAAGTGAAAGATATAAGCATGACATGAGGATATGAAAGAAGCAAAGAAAGCATGCCTAGCAGATCATTGCCTAAAGGCATTGGACACGTGGTGTCTAGAGCCTCATATATATCTTATTATGTAGATAAATTAAGATAATACAAGAAGCTTGGCAGACTAGTGCATGATGAGTGCTCATATATGGAGTTGAGATAGAGTGCAGCAGAGCATGCATTCAATGAAAAGGCCAAGTATGCTTAGCAACTGTGTATCATGTATTTGTAGAGCATCGCCATGAATAACATGTATGCATATCATGTAGTATAAGTCATGGCTCAAGTTTATGAGCATCAAATAGCATGTTATTATGGTATGTGCTAAAGTGGAGAGAAGTGCAGTTTATAGTTAAATAAGGACATGAGTCATAAGTGTTAGGCAGAAGACTTAGCTGTCTTCCTTGTAGTAGTTTGACTCTGACCGCCACAGAAACTGACATCCCAATCCACAACTGATTTAGCTTAATCGATTGATTCAACTCCCAGATTTGTCAAAAGTCGGGACTAAAAGTAGTGGGTGATTGGGTGCAGAAAGTAGAAGGTCGTGCAACCTTAAGAGTAACAGCTCGCCATCTGCCTTCATTTGTATTCAAAGGTTTCAACGAGCCTCTCCAAATTCAGACTTCTGCAGATTTTGCCGAGTTCGGGGGTGACTAGAGGAAAGAGAGTTCGGCTGTGATGGAGTTTGACCAGCGGAAAAGGGCCGCTGACGGAGATTGGTGGAAGAATGTGCCGCTGAATGGAGCTTTACCACTGACGGAGATTGGCGGAAGAATGTGCCACCGACTGAAGCTCAGAAGCTTGCTTTGCAGCTGACTGGAGCTTTGTCGCTGACAGATATTGGCTTAAGAATGTGTCGCCGACTGGAGTTCCACGTTGCCGCTGACCCATCTCGGCGATATCACTGACAGCAGCTGGCGGTGGCTAGCCTTGCTGCCACTTCAATGACCTATGATTAATGATTAGAGATAGGATGGGCTGCGCTCCACATGATAGTGCACCAAAGATTGGCGGAAGAAAGTGCCGCTTACTGGAGCTT
Organism: Rosa chinensis; assembly: GCF_002994745.2. Lineage (NCBI taxonomy): Eukaryota > Viridiplantae > Streptophyta > Magnoliopsida > Rosales > Rosaceae > Rosa > Rosa chinensis. The sequence continues at coordinate 51,960,729 of NC_037089.1, read as the reverse complement.
TGCCGCTGACGGAGATTGGCGAAAAAATGTGCCGCCGATTGGAGCTCCGCTGACTGAAGCTCAGAAGCTTGCTTTGCCGCTGACTAGAGCTTTTCCGCTGATCGATATTGGTGGAAGAATGTGCTGCCGACTGGAGTTCGACGCTGCCGTTGATCCATCTCGACGGTATCGCTGACAGCAGCTGGCGGTGGCCAGCCTTGCTGCCACTTTAACAACCTGTGATTGATGATTGGAGATGGGATGGGCTACGCTCCACATGATAGTGCACCAAAGATTGGCGGTGATGAGCTGTGGCTGGCTGAGGTCTTCGGCGAATGGAGCCTGACGGAGGCCTCAATAGCAGTAGGCGCGTTGGATGTTAGCTGCTAGTCTAGTAGCGGGCCGGTGTGCTAGTGCTAGGTTGGGAGCTAGCGGTGGGTGCTTCTCTCTAACAGAGGCGCTGGATGGAGGTGAAGCGGAGCCGCCGATGGTGGGTGTGATGGGTTTGTGTCATGGGTGCCCAGAATAAATTTCTGGGTGTCCAGAGTGAATCAGCCCAATTTTTTTTTTTTGGTGCAGCGTTGACAAGCTATTGTCCAACATTGTTCGGCGTTGACCGGCCCTGATGGGGGTTGACCGAGCGTTGACTCGACGCCTATGGGTCAAAGTTTATGGTACATGATGAAGCCTTTATGCTGGCTTCCCATAGACGGCGACAATGTCAATGTACGTGACCGAGGAGTCTAATTAAAGTAAAGAATAAGAGAAAGAGAGAGAAAGAGCGAGACACAAGAAATATAGTGGTTCTTCTCCCGCCTTAGTGGGAGATTACGTCCACTTGAATATTGTACTATGTGTGTTTGGCCGCAAGGCCCAAAGGGGATTACAAAGTATGTAATGGGATGACTTTCTAAGTGTGAGGTGGGGTCCCTTTTATAGGTAAGAGAACCCCCCCACTTTACATTTTCTTCAATGTGGGATGCAAACCCACTATTCTAGTCTAGAAAGCCATATTGTGGAGGCATATTGGCAAGGCCGAGAAGGTGGCTTCCCGGCGAGGTATTGGCTGTTTCTGACTACAGTGGCGTAGCTTGGACATCGGGCTACGGGATGCATGTCGCGGTTGGGTCCACCATGGCTTGTGGCCCCCCAAAGAGAGTGTTACTCATGCTCGGTGACATAGCAATTTAGTCATGCTAGTAGAGATAGCTACAGTTCCCAATTAAAAGCCATTTTTCATTGTTATCTGGCCTCAACTGCGTTAGGGTGTCCCAAAAGGCAGCCTGTATATCTTTCTGGGGATAGGCATAAATGAAAGTAGTATACCAACTTGAATTGGTAGTTAGATCTGAAATCAAACAATGTACAAATCTGTCATGCGGGGTAATGACAGTAAGATTAACCATCCTTGTTTTCCAAAGAATTAACATTCCACCCCATTGTCCATTAGACTTAACAACAAAAGACCCATCAACCAAAAGACACTTAGTTTTATTTAAGATAGTAGCATCAGCTCTAGTATCGACGATATAGAGCACATCAACATCAAAAGAGCTAGAATAGAAACGAGACTATGCTACAAAACCCTGCCAAGCACTGCCCCTACTATTCCAACAGAAGATCTTCATGGTTTTGGTACCTTGTGAGATGAGGCGCTGTGCTCCTCAGCAATTCCTGCAGCAGCTACAGACATGTTGTCATTTTGAGCCATTTCCTTGATCCTCTTCTTAGAGCCCAAGCTCCTCTCGGAGACCTCCTGAACAGCCATCAAATCCCTCCTTCCATTTATCATCTTTATCTCATAATCATTCATATCCTGGTCCTGATCAAGGTTTTAAATATCGGTATTTTCATATCTATCGGTACTTTGAAAAAGGGAGATATCGGATATATCGGGGATACAGTGTACGAAAATATCGTTTTTGAAAAAAGTCAATTTATTAGAAATTTAGAACTACATATAAATAAATATGAATGTAAACTTCATCTACATCCAAAAAGAGACTCTAGAGGTTGAAAAGCCGCTCTCTGGTCTACAAAAATGCAATAATCAGACCAAGACATATGACCCATATAGTGCGAATTGTAGTGATGAACATGATAGTTATAGATCTCTTTAGAGCTGCCGACTGTTTCCCCTATAAGGGGATAATAAGGATGAACCCAACTAGATGACTGATCATATACTTCTCCATATTGATTATATCCATAAGCATCATAATCAAATTGATCGTTGCCTTCATGAGATTCATTTGAGATCCCACTACGCTCTGTGCCTAAACTGATAGAGTCAAAACTTAAGGCAATTGAAGAAACATCAGATGGGGTACTTTGATCATCAGTTGCACCTCTAGTCCTCCTCCCATATCGGGTCTTCTCTTGAGCACCATGACCAGCTATTCTCACTCCGTGGTCTTCATCTTGGGTGGCATGATCAAAATTACCTTCACAGGTAAATTGGAATCCTCCATCCACAGAAGATTGTCCATATTCATATCTTTCACCTCCACTACCTGTTCCGCTTCAACCCTCCCCACCATCATCAGAACTATCTGGAGTTGCTGTACCACCCCACGCATCATCACCATCTGAATTATCTTCTGGGTTTTTAACAACTTCTTCAGATAAGACTCTCTCTACGTTGATTCCAGCATTAGCTGCAGTTTCTACAACTTGTGGAAGAGGTCTTCCAGCTTCATCATCGAGGTGTGCAGGCATAATCCAATCATGAAGTGGATCAATGCCATTATCAAGCATCTCGCTTGCAACATGAAGTAGATCTATATAGTTGTTTTCATTGACCACATTATTCTTTGCCTGTTTATCTCACAGCTGCAGCTTCATGTTGTAGTAACAGTATACAAGCTTTTCCAACTTCTGATATGCCAAACGGTTCCTTTGCTTGGTATGAATAATAGCAAATGTACTCCAATTTCTCTCACACGCAGAAGAAGAAGCCGTTTGTGCCAAAATACGCATTGCAATTTTCTGCATGTTTGGTGCAGAATACCCAAATTGTGTCCACCAATCAGCTGTAAAGCTACTACAATGAGTTACTACTATAATAGATCAACATTTTCTATTAAAGAAATTATATGTGTGTGTTTTAATGTATACATATACAGATATACCACAAACCTGTATTTCTGGTTTCTCTTGTTTTTCTTGCTATGGTTGACCCAAATGATTCCTTTGCATCTCTAAAGCATACAATCTGCATTAACCATTTGAAAGACAGTCATTTCTAATCCCAAATATTTTTAAGGTTGTCATCAATAAGAAGTTACCTCATCCACAAATGTATCTACAATTTCTCCATTTATGTTAAATTGTTCGACAACTGTTGCCAGAGAGTTTGTGAAGCGTGGGCTATAACCAACATCATGTCGATAATGAAAATTTGGGTTTAAGAAATGTTCTACAAACAAGAAACCAAAAAGTTATATAATATAGATCTAACTAAGTAATTATCAAGATACAACCGTATTTCGAGATAGAGAAATAATACCTGCTGCATGCAATGGTTGACTTAATGTGTTATCCCATCGATCATTGATGATTTTAAGCACCCATTTCTTTCCTCTCATCTGTGATATTTGTTGTTTCACTCTTTCAAACATTTCATATAATATGGGCATGGTTGGCTAAATTTATGTGTCAACAATTCGAAGAATCTCATACAATGGCTTATAAATTTTATGGACTGCTTCCATGCCATCCCAAAATGTCCCATCGAGGACTCTTTTTTTTATCATTTTGACATCTCTGGTCCTGCTCGCTGCATTTTCATTCCATGCGCTACTTGTAAACAATTTTCTCAAATCAGATTTCTTCTTCAAAATGCTGTCGATGGCAATGTGATTTGTCGCAAATCGAGTTTTACCCGGTCAAATCAAACCTCCCTTCGTGATGCTCCTCATTTCAGCCAGTACCCAACCATGATTGTAGATGTAGTTAGTTACACTTTGAGCCCATTTGACGATAGTGGAAACAGTCTCTTGCTTCTCGATAACTTCAAATATCAAATCGATGCAGTGGGCAGCACACGGGATCCAGAACAGCGGATATTTTTTCTGTACTTCCCTTCCGGCCTTTTTAAATGCTGATGCATTGTTAATGACAATCTGGACAACATTTTCTGGTCCAACATCTTGGATAATCTCATCTAACAATAGTTCTATGTACTGAGCATTTTTTGTCATATGTGAAGCATCTACAAACTTCAAAAACACAATTGAACCTTTTGAATACACCATGAAATTTAGAATAGACATTTTGGTTGGGCCAGTCCATCCATCACACATGATAGTGCATCCATATATTTTCCAGGTTTCTCTGTGAGTATCCACATACCTTTTCATTTATGTGTACTCATTCTCTAAGTAACGAGTCTGAATTTCATAGGAGGTAGGAAGCTTTACACCAGGACCTAAACAAGAAAATGATTTATTTTATAGGAATGTTCATTATATAAATTCTACTTAACATAATTGTCCATGAAGAAATATGTAAACACAATATAATTTACCTAGATTTCCAGCTGTAGTCAACATGTTTTGGAAATATGGAGAATCAACTTTGTTAAAAGGGACATCATCATATATGTGGTATTTGGACACCATTGTTGCCAATAGTTCTCTACCACCTTTTAGTAATGATTTAATTGTGCCTTGTTTTGATCGACTATCTTTTGATGGCATTGCTACTGGAGGCTCAGGAAATGAGTACCGATAGGTTTTTGATCGATCAACTTGTATATATTATACTTATATATATATTATATATGTTTGATTTTTTTTAGAAGTACTATAACGTAGTCTATATATATAATAATTATTTTTTATTTTTATACCGTAGAGAATTATTGAGTTTTTTTTTTTTACCTCAAATTTTATAGATATTTCTTCACTCTATCGGGATATATCGCAAATATCTAATATATCGGGGATATTTGAAGATATCGGAGAAATTTCGCAGAAACGGTGACAGATAAGATATTTACCCCCATAAATATATCGGTCCGTCAAAAAAATGAGATATCGGGGGATATATCGGAGATATCGCAGAGATTTTGAACCTTGGTCCTGATTATCCCCAACAAAACTCGAGGCCCTAGCATCGCTATAATTTTCAAACTGCATAGTTGGGGAGGCATGATTAGCATAAAAATAGTCCAACGCACTAGTCGGGGAATTGATATCATCAACCCTAATAATTTGATCATGCACATCATGGTAAAGCCTAGCAATCTCAGGAAAAGACGAGTAAGATAAAACAGAACTTTTGAAGCTAAAATTGCTCACCACTTCCTCCTCACTAGAGGAGGATCCCTTCTTTGAACCAAGGTGCTGGTCCTGGTCATCATCAGAGATAAGGATAATACCCTGTCCTTTTGCTGCATCCTTAAAGCTAATTCCTGGTTTCACAAAAGCCTCCTTCCCAAGAGTAGCCTTACTTCTCAATCTTACAACTACTTTTCCATTCCTTTGGTAAGTCCTAGTCGCTTCAGCCTCCTTAGTCAGAGAGTAGTCCTGGCCCCTTCTGTGAACCAACTTCCAGCTTGGTGAGGTGGATTGAGGTCCACATTGTTGAAATTAGCCTCCTCGACTTTAGCTTCCCTATTAGGCTGGGAGAACTAGAGTCTGACCTTCTCCGAGACTAGGTCTTTAATCTCCTGATCGACATCTATGTCAGCAAGGACCATATCTTCATCCTATTTTTCCTTATCCACCATGACAAAGTCCTTTTCCTTCCTCTTGGCCAGACAATCTTTGATTTTGTGCTTATAGCTGCCACACTGGAAGCAGACCTCAAAAATTGCTTTATAGGACAGAAAGACCTTTGCTGGTTCACTAACCATGTCAAATGGAAGGTCACCCTCATCTTCCTCCCTTATTACCAAGGTATGCTTCAGTGGAGTGCGCAAGTCAATCTCTATGCAAGCTCTAGCGAAGATGTAGTTCTCACTATTCTCCGTGCGTTCATCAAGTTTGATAAACCGACCAATCACTTGCACGATCGGTTGAATGGCCTGCTTGCTCCAGTAATGAAGAGGTAAGTTGGGGAGTCTGACCCACAGAATAAGAGTTTCGAAATCCGTATCCCTCGGGTTGAAAGAAGGAGACTACCTCCGAAATTGGAAAATCCTGCCCTTCACAAACCACGGTCGATTCTCTATAACAAAGTCGAGATCTTGCTGATAGGTGAACTCAAGCGAGTACCAGCCATTAGCCATTTGGGCCAGCTTAACTGTGCCCTGAAGTTCGGACCAGAGCCTGTTACATTTGCGAACAATCTTCCTAGGCAAGACCATTTTCCCAAAGATCTTAGCTAGAAGGCAGTAGTTGTTCAAATGTTCCTTATTGGTGATGGTGTGCTTAGGGATAAAGACTTGGGATTGGGTGTTTTCAACCACCACCTTAGTGCCACCAATGTTGGTAACAAATGGTAGTTCATTTTGGTTAGGGCAAGGTAAAGGATTGAAGATAACAGGGGACATCTGGTTGAGCTAGCCTGGGCACGAGCATTTGGACTGAAAGCCATGGTAGGGTGATTGAATATGACTAAGGAGACTGTTGGAGAATGGATGAACCCAACAGGTCGACGGAGTGTCATATAAATAGCCAGATCGAGACTTGAGGATGGAGATGAAAGGTTTGGGTCGAAATCGGAAATGATGAAGGCTTGCCATTGAAAACTCAAACAGGTTATCCAAAACCAAGAAATCGTGTTCAAGAGGATCAATAAATTTGAAACGATCCTATCTAGGTACCTAAGGAATTCGAAATGAACCGTAGTCTGTGGTTCGTAGGCCAACCTAATTGATTTAACCCACCAGACAAAGGCATAGCAAATAAATAAATACTGAGAGAAAATAGCTCGTACCTGGTCATTAAAATTGTTTGAAATCTTACCTTGAAACCCAGCAAGGAGCATTTCGTATTCTGCAGAGGGATTCTTTGTCCAAAAACGGCGGCCTATAAGGATTCCTGAATGCTGGACACAAGCTATTCAATTTGGTAAATCTAAGCTAGCTAAGGGAAGGGTGGTAGTAGTAGATGGTGGTTTCAAAATGGTAGAGAACATGATTGTCGTTAGATGTATCCCTGGAACTTGCGAAGCGCAAAAGAAAGGGATGTCCATTTGTTGAAAAAGTGGATTTAGTTTTAGAGGTCCAAGTGGCCGTGCAAGGATCAAGCCATGGTGCCCACCTCCCTAGTTCTCCGGCGGCTATGAAACTGGCTCGGTTAAACCCTAGAAGAGCTCTAGGATTTTTGGAGAAGGCGCGTAGAGCACATGTTATGGCTCTTTGTTTTTTATTATTATTCATTTTTTTTCAAGGGTTTTGGTTAATGATTATAGCAAGTGAGATTTTTCCTTTGGACGTTGGTCCTGCCAGATTACTTTTACCGCAAGTTATAAGGTTCTAGTTCGTGTCTCCTTTTGAGTTTTTGTTTGCTTTAGGCCGAGAAACCGCAACTTAGGACCCTGTATCAGTTGCTTGTATAGCTTGGTTAGTTGAGGTAGGTAACTTTTGTTTGCCCTGGAACCATTATAAATATATTATGGATGATATATTACTATATTTATTATACACTTATGATTTTGAGTGCACCATTTTTTTTTTCCTATTGTGATTGCTTTGGCTTATACTAGTACATGTGCATCATGCAAAATTTGATAAGTTTTTGAAAGAGATTTCCTCTGGGTACTTTCTTGGCATATCAATACCAGTAGGCTGTCTGGGGAGAAATCTGTTCTGTAAGTGAAAGTTATGCACTATTCTGTCTTTGCAGGTTCTCTGTCTATTATATGGCCCACATAATGGGTTCGTCACCGACGAGTGACATCTGTCTCCCACCTCTGATAAGTTTGGGTCTCACTGGTATGTTATGTCCAGAGGGACCTAGAAAGTTAGGTTTGATTTGTTTTGAGTGCACTCTATATACTATGCATTATACTATATTGTATATAAATATGAAATGCTTCTTTATTTGTTGCATGTGGCGTGTTATAGTCACTTACTGAGTTTATATCTCATTAGTAATTTGTTGTAGTTGCAAGTACTGAAGATGAGTTGAATGATTAGAAGACTTGGTAGCAGCTAGTGGTTGTATTGCCGTCCCCTAGAATAAAAGTTCAAGTTTCTTTTTTGAGATTGTTCTAAATTTTAGAATGGAGCTTCTGCTACTTTCTTTTTTCAAGTATTTTTGTCTTCAAATGAACTAAAGTGTATTTTGAAGCTTTTCTTTATTTCAATTTAACTTAATAAAAATACAGTTTTCACCTCCAAATTTTGGGGCGTGACAGTCTAGTAAAAACTTTGAACACCCCTAAATGGGTTTTCGAGTCAACGTCCAAGTTGGATTCAAACAATAATGGAGGACTGCCTCCAACTACTGGAAGGCAAACAAACAAAGTTGGAACTTTGATCAATGTGCCCATCATTGGAAGGCGATAACCAAAGTTTCATGAACATCACTTTATTTTTCGATCACCAAGAAAGGGCAAATTGGTTAAGGTATGTGGATCACATAAGATGTAGTTGAAATTGAAAGTTGTCTTAGGGTTAGGAGCGATTATCTAAAAATAGCTATGCATAAGGTAGGCGGTGGGAAGCAGCCTAGCGCCTTGGTATTTAGGCGGGCAATTAGGTGGATGTTTATTTTATTTTAATTTTATCATACAACATATAAATAAGTGCAATTAAAACAAAATGCTATATTTAGTAGTATTTTTTAATCAAGTCCATGGGGTGAAATAGCATATTCATTACAAGTCAGAATAGGTCGTTAGATACCCTTTCACTGTCATTTAAGGACATAGACAGACAATAAGCTAGTGGTAGTACCCATAAGTGGTACGAAGAAATAGACCTACTTATTGTATATTCAAATATGTAGAGGTAGCAGAGACCCTTATTTGGTACTACTCCAGAGGCGCTAGATATACATAGTGCACATCGGTGCTTAGCTTCCTAAATACAAGGAATTTGTTATAATTTAGACTAACTAAAAAACATAGAAAACGGCTTAGGGCTAAACACCCCAGCCTAAATTATAAAGCTCAATAGGGCTGGCCCGAAGAGAAAAGGCTCAACAAGACAAGCCCATACCACAACTCCACCACGCCTGCAGCCGCCTGTGCAGCGCCGCCCACAAGCCCCTCCACGAAGCCAGTACTTCCACTACCTCGTCACGAGCTGCGCCGTTGAGCTCCGCCATGAGCCAACAATGCCTCGAGCCCCACAAGCCCGCACCGTCACCCAAACGCTCCAAGACCCACGCTTTCCCTGGATCTGCACAGAAAGCCACGGCAAACGGCCAGAAAAGCCGCCCAAAATCTGCCATCAACTAGCCTGCCAAACATCTTCTCTTTTGACCTTAGCCCAGAGCATTGAAGTACCCATCTGGCAACTAGCACAGTAACAACGCGGCGATGCTGTTGCTATCCATGGCCGCCGCCGGACAGGGAACGATTCGGTGGTGTAGTGGCTCTCTCGCGGTGCTAGGGCTAAGAGAGAGTTTTTTTTTTTTTTTTGTAAAATAGTATAATTGATTTTGAAAACATAAGAAAAAAAAAATTAAGTGTGTATCAAGTACTTACAAATAAAAAGTAAATTTTAAGTATTTAACCATAAAAAATAATTAATTTGAACAACTCTTTTAATCCCGATCCATCTAGGCGCTGCCTAGACTAATTGAGACGGCCGAACACCACCTAACGTCTAGATGGGGCCTACACGACCAGCCGGTGAGAGATTTTTAGAACACTAGTTAAGAGATAGGCTGGCGGAATACCAATTCCAAGAGTACTGTTGGTATGGCTGTTGTGGCCCAAGACTCGACCCAACATCCTGAGGACAGAACAATTGTACAGGGAGGCTCAACTTCAATTGACGGTGGGCTATTGATTCATGAACAAACATAAGAAATTAAGAACCATTTTAGGTGAACTCGTCAAAATTTTAGGTGCATAATATTAAAGCCATTACCCAAAATTTTTCTAACAACCTTCTATGCACAAGAAACCTTCTAATTTAACATCCTTTGCTCAAATCAGGTCGGATGTGATGTTCCCAATGGGTGCTACCATTTTAGCTATCTTTTATACGGGCTTCTCTTCGGTTGGGTTTTTCTAGCCAACCATTTTTTATTAAATTTCATAACATGCAAACCAAACAAGTGAACTGCTGCTGCTGCTGTTTAGTTAGTCTTATCAGGCAAAACAAATGAGTGAACTACTGCTGTGTCATTAGACTCGTCATGCAACATATCACACTTTCTATGCACTCCTGCGCGCTTATATAAATAAATTCAATTCCTCATAGCCTCCTCATTCTTCTTCTTCTTCTTCAATGCTCTTCGATCTTCACCTAGCTAGTTACAGAAACACATATATGAGGGCAGTAATTAACTTTTGGCTTCTTCCCTATTCTCTCCTTCCTGTAATCACTACGGGTGGTAGGGTGCACAACCATCCTATATATGAATTCTTGGAACTTGTACGACTCCAATATCTGTTAGTATAAATATTGTTGGCATTTCTTCTTTTATCAAAACAGTACTCCATTGATCTAAGTTGTTAAAGAGCTGCAGCCTTGTCAAAAGACCAAGTCTGAAGAACCCTTTTGACCTCATGAACCCAGATAAATTAATGCATTGCATATGAACTAGTGGAAGTTTCTTTCTGTTAAGATACGGGGCCAGAGAAGACACATTTTCCCCCAACTATCCAGACTGCATTCATTTACAATGACACCTATTCTAACATAAAGTTAGCTCTAGATCAGCATTAAACTTTTTCCCTTTGGGGACATACATGCATCTGATAAAATTGGAACGATACAAAGAAGATTGGCATGGCGTCACCACAAAGATGACATGCATAAATAAAAAAATAAAAAAAAGATCATCATAAAACAAGAACAAAACTTTTGTAAAGCTAGCTTATCTTTAACAAGACAGCTGATTTCCTCAGTCATTCCTTTAGAATTTGCTCACCGTGAAATCTAGCCAAGTACATATCATCTGGTTCAGACTTCAGACATACTTCCAAAAGTGCAGTGCCAATAAAGAAACAAGATAGCAAAATGTGATAATTGAACTCCTCAAATAGGCCTAATCACATCTAAAAATGTGAACTTTCAGTACAATATTGGCTTTCATCTCCATAAGCTCAAATACACAAACATCACCTCCTTTCAAATCATGTTCCCTGGCAAATGCAATCCAACCGCCACAAAGTTTGGTTGATAGTCGTTGATTACTATAAGCATAAGGAATCAAATTCACAGGCCACAATCTATTTTTAACCTGAAGCATCACTGTTTGTTTCTCCAGTCGCTTTATGAACTGCCTGATAAAACTAGTTGGTACACTCTGCATAAAAAGGGATGTATAGTAAGTAGTATTGAGTACAGTAACTAAAGAGTAGATGAATATGTTTCCAGTGACTGTACGTACCACATTTGACTTCTCCATATGACAAGCCCCAAGAGAGACTTTGAAGAAGGGATTGTTTGGAATGAACTTGTTGGCAGCTTCAAGATTAACCCTTGGAACCCTTAAAGATGAGCAACGCCTTTGAGCAACCTTCCCACTAGTTTTTGACCTTTTGTTCTTGCCTACAGTAAAGTTAAAACCAACGATTATCAATATATAACCCATTTCCTTAGCCTTGATGTTGGGAAAGACGTAATTCACATTCTGTAGGCTTACCAATTTCATGAGGAGAAGGACTAATAGAGGTCATATCACAATTCATGCTGCAATCCGATTCCACTTTAATTATTGAGCTTCTACTATGTTCAACTTGTTCAATTACACCTCTACCATGCCCTGCCACTAGAGAAAACCAGAAACGCAAGTGCAATTAAGTCATGCAGATATGAAGCTCACTAACTGCATAACTTCCCACATTACCAAAAACAGACGTGCAAGTTATGCAGATGTGGAGTTACTGTGTACTCCAATTACCTGGTAGCAAGGGGAAACTTGTAGCTCGAAAAAATTCGACTTGAAATAAAAGCTTAATGTCCTTAATCAAGGCAAAGACACACACATCACCCACTTTCAAACAATTGTCCTTTACAAATGCAAGCCAACCATGCTGGAGTCTGGCCCTTGATTTTTCATATTTGAACTTGACGGACCAAGTTTTTCCATTTGAAACCCGAAGGGTGACATTATCAGCGTCTTTAATTACATTTCTCTTGAAAAACTTCACTGGAAAACCCTGAAAATTAGATGAAATCATAGGAAATGAGTAAGAAACGTTTCAAAAAGAGTATATATACGTTAATTTATAGTTCTATCAGCTTCCTTACCAAATAACTTTGTTGCACATATGAAGGCTGCAATACGACCTTGAAGTGAGGGTTTTCAGATATGAAAGCATCAACTCTCCATAGAGCTTGAGCTTTTTCACTTTTATTCAGTGAATGCATCTCCCCAATAGCCTCAACTGTTCCCTTCTGGTATCTTCGTGCACTAGACGAGCCTCCGCCATCATTTCCAAACATCGTGTCGGCTGCTTTACCACTCCAACTTGTTCTCATTTTTTTGAATGATGGAGGGCATGGTAATGGAGATTTCTCCCTTGTTTTCGGGTGGGGTGGAGAATCCTCCGAGATTTCAATAGATATATTATCATCTTCTTCATCTTCATGATCCGTCTTTTCCATATCGGGCATTGTTATGGGATAATCAATTTCTGTGGCAGTTCTATCGAATATGCAAACTTGGAATATAGAATTCCCTTCATATCGAAAAACTAGGAAGTCACCGTAGTCTAAAGAGCAGAACTTAGAGAACTCTGGCCAGCCCCTTTCAAACCAAACCTTACCGTTGCACCTTGTCAATTCCACTTCCCACTCAGAACCGCTTGGAAGCTTAAGAAAAGCTGAATTTGATACATCTTCTCCATATTTCATGACAAATTTCTTTGGAATTCTCTGCAGAAAATAATTACGTGCATTTCAAGCTAAATAAATAACGAACATTTTCATTCAGACCCAAGTCTTTTTCTTCGGACAGAAACAAATGAATCATGCAGTCATAGCATAACGTGTATATGGAGAGAGAGAGAGAGAGAGAGAGAGAGAGAGAGAGAGAGAGAGAGAGAGAGAGAGAGATCATATACATAGATGTCTTACAATTTTGATATCTCTAGAAGTGTCCTCCAGAATAATCTGGAAAAAATGCGGAGTGGTAGATGAAAATGTTTGAAGCCGGCAAAAAGAACCCATTCGCTTCTGAAATTCAAAAATGGATGGAACAGACAAGAGAGTAGATTATCTGAAAATGGTTGTGTTTGAAGGTTTTGGTTTTGGATGAAGCATTATATATAAGTACTTCGAGTCTTTTTGTATTCCTCATAACTTAATTAGCAGCTAAACCTATAAAAGCTTTTAATTAAAATCGCAAGGCTCAAAATGGTTTGATCACAGCTTTCAATTGAATCGTCACTGCACAACTACATTAACTCAAAACTCAATGCTTTCTACTCTTTTTATTTATATAGAAAGCTCCTTCTTTAAATTTAATTAATTTTTTATTGCTACAAAAGATGGTTCGTCTTACCATTAATTACAAGGCGACTGAATCATCAGTACCTTTGCATATGAATCCAAAGGTATATATGTATATATAAATCGATCCCCTGGAATTGAGTTGAATAAAGAACCTACAACCCGGTGTAGAATTACGGTTAATTTACTAACAACAAATACATGTGAATATAGAGGGCTTACTCTAAAAAGGGGAAACAATGCATATGTAACATATCTAACATAATGATGAGAATTTTTTTTTCCTTTAAGGAATTCTGTTATTCATAAATAACATATACTAGAGAGACCGATTTGATGAATTTTAATAATTGTCTTAACAAGATATAAGCCCTACCTCTAAATTATGTTCATTTAGCTTATATAGTTTTGGGCAAACAAAAATACGTGTTACACACACACACACAGGTCCATTTTACGTACTAATGGATCCCTTTTTTTGGTTTTTTATAGGGATAGGGCATTAAACCAACTTTTCGATCACATTTCGGCATCTCAACCGTTCAGTTTTTAGGTCCTAATGTGTAGATCATTTCTGCAAATTTTCAGCCAAATCGGTGATCGTTAAGGTATCAAACTAGAATAAATCAATGAACGAACCAAATCTGTCAAAATTAAACCATTCATACTTATAATCTTAAGTCGCCGTTTTGAATGTCTTAACGATAATCAATTTGGTTAAAAATTTACAGAAGTGATCTACATATTAGGAACTAAAAACTGAACGATTAAGATGCTAAAATATGATCGAAAAATTAGTTTAATGCCCTATCCCTAAAAAAGACAAAAAAAAGGATCTCTCACTAGAATGGCCCTGTATGTGTGTTTATATATATATATACAGGCCTTCTCTGCTAAGGATATCCTTACCTTAGCTTATGGAACGGATTTTCATATTTTGACCACTTTTCGATCACATCTTAACCGTTCAGTTTTTAGGTTCTAATGTATAGATCATCTCTGCAAATTTTTAGCCAAATTGATGATCGTTAAGGCATTCAAAACTGCAATTTACAATTATGAATACGAACAGTTCCGGTTCGACAGATTCGGTTCGTTCATTGATTTAATCGAGTTCGATACCTTAACGATCATCAATTTAGCTGAAAATTTGCAGAAGTGATCTATATATTAGAACCTAAAAATTAAACGGTTAAGATGTGAATGTGAGACCGAAAAGTGGCCAAAATATGGAAATCCGTTCCTTAGCTAAGGTAAGGATAACCTTACCTGAGAAAGACTCTGTGTGTGTGTGTATAGGTCCTATCCAGAGCAAAACTTCGCTTTGAAATTAGAGTGCGCATTTAGAGTTTAGGATCACTTTTCAGTCGCATATCCATATCTCTACCGTTCAGTTTTTAGGTACTAATGTATAGATCATCTTTGCAAACTTTCAGCTAAATTGATGATCGTTAAGGCATGGATAACTGCCTTAAAGCTAGTACGGTTCAGGTTAGACAGATTCAGTTCGTCCATTAGCGAGTTAGATACCTTAACGATAATCAATTTGGCTGAAAATTTGCAAAGATGATATATATTAGTACCAAAAAATTGAACGGTCGAAATGTGGATATGCGACAAAAAAGTGACCCTAAACTCTAAATGCACACATTAATTTCAAAGCGAAACTTTGCTCTGGATAAAATTTGTATGTGTGTGTGTGTGTGTATTGAAAAAACAAGAATATTATGTGCATTTACCTTATATAGTTTTCGGCCTTTGGGCGCAATATTAATACATGACAATATCCTAAACTCATAACAACCACTAGTAGCATACATAACTTTACACAAGAGTTTATAATAGTTTGGGTCACTCAACGGATTGCTTTTGGGTTGGGTAGCCGAGAAGTAAAGTTACAGCCATCGACAATCAAGAGGATGAGTTGAGTAGGAAGGACCTTCTAATTTCATCAGACAGTAAATCAGCTTAGTGGCGAAAACGTAGTTCACACATAATAACCAGCCAAAACTTCAATTCAAATAAAGCTTCCAGGGCTTTGATTACCCACGGCCAAGGCCTCCAAAAACTGCTTGTTGCATTATTACAAAACTGCCCCACTGTTAGCTGCATATCAAACCCTATCATAAACGACGCATGAGGACTGGCTTGTATTTTATCACAAACATGTTGCAACCATATACATACTGTGTTGATGGAGTATAGCAATGTCAATTAAATTGAAGGGAAATTTTTAACAACAATCCCCAATAAATGACCCACTCCGAAATTCAGTACATTTTCTTTCAAAAAAATCAAAAGGGTACATGATTTTCAAAACCCATCCACTTTTAGTACATGGTATCAATAACACCATTAAACTTATGCAATTATTCAATTTCAAATGGTAATTTAGTAATTTTCACCTCTCTCTCTCTCTCTCTCTCTGTGGGAACTCCAATCTGTAGTCTGCACTACTCTCACAAATCCAACTCACTCATGACCTCACCTTACACACTTCTAGCTAAACAAAACAAAACGCAAAACCCCAGACTAACTTTTTAGTGGGTATTCCCAATCACCTTCAACCCCAAAAGCCAAAACTCATTTCAATCCTCTGCAGCCTATCATCTTGTTCTCACTCAATCACTCAATGAGGTAGGTTGTTGTTCTACTTGAATTTTATTCTAGGTTTTGTGAATCGGGTGCATGTGCTCTACCTTCACAGCCAAATTCGCCTTCTTCTCTCCATCTTTGCCCACCTACAAGATCCACAACCAGGAAAAGGATGGCAAGCCCATCTTGAAGAGCCTGATGATTCAGACAAAAAAAAAAAAAAAGCCTGATGATGATGAGGGCATCGAGGCCACTGGTCTTGAGGATCTCATCCTCGAAGACGCGGTAATCGCTACAAATCCAGGAGTGGAAAGGGAGGAAGCAGGGAAGAATAAGGGATTCATCGAAATGTTGTAGCAGTGGCGCTGCGACGACTGTGATTGAGAAAGGCATCGAGGGTAGTAGATAGGGACGTACGAGGGTTGCTTGACGCGCTCAAAGCAGCACGCAATTTAACCCTGTAAAATGTCATCGTTAGTATATGGTAAATAGGGATCGTTCTATCCGGGGATTGAGGGTACACCTGTAATTGTGTAACAAATAAAGAAAAGTATTATTTACAGAAATAAAATAAAGAATAAATATATACAAGTGAACAAAAATAAGGGGGGGGGGGGGTTTAAGAATTATAGAATTGAAAATTAAAATAAAGAAAATATAAAAACACATGTACAAGAATGAAACATAAGAAACAAAGATTAAACCCAAGTTTATCATTGAATTCGAATTAACCCTACATTGTTCTTCCAAGTCATGTGAAAGGAGTTGATCATGTGAAACATTCGAAAGCAAACGATTTCCCATATTTTACTTTTCAATGCTAATTAATCTAAGTGAAAGCACATAGACTAATCCTATCAAACATGTAATCAAGCCCTAGAAAGCTAGTCAATCATGACATGTTCAACGCATGAAACACATAGAAAGGCTATCAACTCAAGTGTACAACTTAGTATGAATAAGTTCACCTAATTGCAATCCTCTTCAATTGAATTCGATTTTTGTCCAAAACCTTTACTACTTTTGATTTAAGTTCATAACACAAAAAGTTGAATCATGTTCTTAAATCTAGCACCATTCATATCAAAACCCTAAGTGTTTCGAACCACATAAGATTAAAATACAAAAGATATCTATAAAGCAAATTCAATCGAACAATCACACATAAGCAACTTTGGAATCACAACATAAGAATCAAAATTCTTTATTCAATCATAAAATTTCAGAATATAAACCTTGTTCAAACATAAATGTCAACTAAAAACAATTCTCACGAAACTAAGCAAGATTACAAAGAAAGAGGTTGAATTACACCGTGAGATGGAGATGGGGATGAAGGATGAAACGTTATGGATTCTTGAATCTTGAAAGCAAGCTTCAAGGTGGAGGATGGATGATGATGCTCACGGCTCCTTCTTCTTCTTCTTCTCCCTTGCTTGAAACGTTGAATGCACTAGAGGATGGAGAGAAAATGGAAAGGAAATGGAGAGACAAAGAAGATGGAATGGATGAAGGAATTGGTGATTGAGAGTGAGAGGAGAAGGTGTTTAAATAGGGAAGAAAAAGAAGAGTGAAATGATGAGATGAAGAAAAATAATGAAAGTGGAGTATGAGAGTGGTTTGTAAAATATGTAAAAGATGAGGTAATGATGAAAGCAAAGCATGAAGGTGAAGAAATGTGGAAGTGATGATGATCTTTTAGAGTAGAAAAATGTATCCAAGGAAAAAGAAATGCTTTCTTCATGTGGGTAGGAAACATGAACATGTGGTGTTGAGCTATTTTCAGGTCAGTTTCTGCCCCTTTATTTCTTCAATTATTTCTCCATCAAAACTTCATATTGGGCCTCCGATTTCTTCATATCAAATGTTCCTCTATGAGTATAGATCATCCTGATAAATTTTCAGAGCTTCAATCCATGTGGTTGGGCCAGAAATTCTGCTAGACTCCTCACAGGTCTAGTTTTCCAGTTTTGCTTCTGTAGAAAATTGGACTGATTGTTTGAAGGCCTTCCACTTCTATCTGGATCTTGCACTCTTCATATGAAATGTCCCTTTGGGTGTCTAGAATGGATCTGAAAGGTTTCAGCTCATTTGAAGTTCATTTGGTCAGGCGGCCGCTCCTTCTTCTTTGCTTGGCTTGGTTTCTCCTAGCCGGAGTAGGAATATGTGTAAAATTGATCTTTTAGTACATTTCCATTTTTCTCCATCATTTCCAGGTAATTATGGACCTAACGCTCATTTCACCTTCATCTACTCCAATGTACCTAAAAATAGAAATTGAATTAAAAATCGATTCAATTAAGGAATTAACTAAGCAAAATGTGAGGAATTAACTATTAAAATATCACATTAAAATGCTTCTATCATTGCTTCTTGAGGATGGAGAAGAGTGAGAGAATCACGATGGCCAAACCTATGTTTATGGCCGCCGAAGCTATCAAACTTCCAGGGTTCATAATCCTCGATCCGTTACTTTGAAAAGCTTTCTTCTCCTTCTTCTTCTACAATGAAGGAAGTAGAGAGAGAGAGAGAGCCGAGTTGATTCCCTTCCTTTTTTTTCTTTTTCTTTTTTTTTGTCTTCTTTATCAATCTTTGAAAAGACGGATTTGCCCTTACAAATTTGACCCAAATCACATTGACTAATGGTGGATATAATAGCATGTACATATTTTCGGTCGATATTACAAGTTCATGTATCGTTTTGAATTTTTTGAAAGATAATGTACCAAACTTCAAAGTGGGCCATTTATCGAGGACTATTATTAAAAATTTCCCTTAATTGAAAACTTCAGAGTAGGCCATATGTCGGGAATAACTATATATATTCCTATAATGTCATATGCACAATTCCAAAATACCATACCATTGGAGAACTTATTATCTTCTCATGCTATATATATAGAGGCAACATGCAGGCCCGACCCTACTCAAGGGCAGGCTTTGCTTCAACCTAAGGC
Organism: Rosa chinensis; assembly: GCF_002994745.2. Classification (NCBI taxonomy): domain Eukaryota; kingdom Viridiplantae; phylum Streptophyta; class Magnoliopsida; order Rosales; family Rosaceae; genus Rosa; species Rosa chinensis. The sequence goes on along the minus strand of NC_037089.1, from coordinate 51,941,667 downwards.
CGAAGAGAATGGGGGCACAAATATTTTTTCTATATAAGGTTATATATACACATAAATAAATGTTTTTATTATATAAATATAGCATATAGTGGAGCTAGACGCAATAAAGAGTCCCTGCGTCTTCTCCTCTTCTCTCTTCTAGAATTGTGGACACAATTATAGTAGACGAATTTCAATAGTCTCTCACTCTCTCCAAAACTTTGAAATCAGACAAAAATTCTCTTTAAATTTGGGGTTTCTGTGATTATTCAATCAGTCAATTCATTCTCATCATTTGTCATCTCTTAATCTTTCTTCTATCTATTTTTTTTTCTTCTTCTACGGTGATCAGGCAAAAATTTTGGCATTTCATTAGTGCAGGCCAAGGTAGAGATCAAAATAGGAAGAATCAGATTGGGTGTTCTTTAATTTTCAAATTGTTTAAAATTATGGATACTAGAAATTTTGTTGCTAGTTTTTCATGAGTATCTGTTAATTATTCTAACAACTTGTTAACTTGTAATGTTTCAAGGCCAAAGTAATTCTCAAAATCTCGACTGTATGGTCGCAGCGGCCAGCTTTCATCCTCCCTATTTACTGGTTTTTACAAGTTTGATCTTGCTATCAGCAGCCAATTCTATATTGAATCATGGAGGATTTTTTTTTCCTTATTAATTTTTGGACAAAATACTGTTTACTCCCTCTATTTATAGGGTCTTGACGTTTCAGTCTCTCACGTTTCAATTCAAACCAAATGCTCCTCCACCTCTCAAATTTCACGCGATAAGTCATCGCCGTTAACTTTATGTTAAAATCTCAGTTAAATTGCTGACATGGCATCCCTTGCACATTAAAATGTCTTTTCTACCCTCACTTTTTTCTTTCTTTTTTCCTTCTTGCCTCTTTTGTCTGTTCGTTTCTTTCTCCCTAGCTAAACGCCCCAGAAAAACAAGTAATCACCGTAACGCTCCACTACCTCAACTGCAAAACTGATAATATTTTCAAAATTTTCAGTCGAGTTTGGTTTATGTTTCGATTAACTTATGCGGCATGGTGATTTTCTAGTACTTCTCGAATTATATCTTGCTTGATAAAAATTATGTACTGTTAGCTATTAAAAGAATTTTCATTCGTTTGGCTTCATCGAATTCAGGGCCATCCCTGTTAGGGTCGAAAGCAAGACTCTACAGTCCGATGGTCCAGTCACTTGAAGTATTTCGGAGGTGTGGAGAAGGTCGTGGGAACCTGGGATTAGACCCAACTTGAATAAGTGGAGACCCAAAACTATGACCACTGTTGCTGCACACAATGTTAAATTTGGCTTCATCGCTTTCTTTGCTTCTTCTTTTGCTTCAAGATTGCAAACATAGAAACACAGAAGTATGAGCACCCTGTATCAAGAGACGGTCATAGTAAAGAGGATGAGGAAGAGGTGTACGTTATCCACAGAGGGCATGGGCTGTGAAGGCGGTGGAGGAGGAGGAGTCGGAGATTTAGAAGATGAAGCAAAGAAAAGCAGTAGCGGCGAAGGAGGAAGAGACTGCGTAGGCCGGATCGTTGATGAGCACACCGGGCATTTGGGCAGTCCTCATCTTCCTTAGTGCATAGGTACAAGTTGAAGCCCAGACTGCCCCCTTGTCACAGTCCAAGCCTTGGAAGGCGACATGGCCACTGATCAAGCCCAGATGGCCCCTCTTCCTAACTTTATGAAGGCCTCAATCTGACTCGGTGTAGATTGAGATTTTGAGGTAGAGATTAGCAGCAAAGATGGATTTGGATGCGACCCGGTCTAGATCTGACTTGCTGAGGTGGAAGGTAGCGGCGGCACGGAGGTGGTCTGGAAGAAGAAGAGGAAAATTTTAGGTACAGCAAAAGGAGGAGAGGGTTTAGGGAAAGAGACCAGAAGAAGAAGATCGGTAAAAAGAAAAAAAAAAAAAGGAAAGAAAAATTTATTAATAAAAAAAAAAAAGTAAGTGAGGGTATAATAGATATTTTGGCCAGAAAGGAATGCCACGTCAGCAAATTAATAGAGATTTTGACCGAGAATTAACGACAATGACTTATTGCGAGAAATTTGAGAGTTTGAGGAGCATTTCGTTGAAATTGAAACGTGAGGGACTGAAACGTCGAGACCCTATGACCTCATTTGGTTTGTGAAATGGAAAGGTTGGGAAAGGAAACTTTGCCCCCCCCATAATTGTTGACCAAAAAATAACTCCAGAGTGCCTGAATTTGTCAATCCAAACCCCACACCTGCATTAGCAACTTTTCCAAACATATACATTGAAACTCTAGCAAGCTTCTCAAGTTTCAAAACTCCATCTTGAGCTGTCGGTGCATAATCACATAGCACCCACAAATTCTTGCTTTTCTTTCCGGTTCAATCATCATAGTTCCGATTATCATATTAACCAACTTAACAAGTATGAATACCAAAAGTCGAAGAAAACAACTACTGTTTCTTATCTGCCCCGTGCAACCAGCTTAACCTTCCAATTATCTAATTCCTCCATTTCTTAAATTTAAGCATAAACAAGTAATAAATACATGTTCCTGAGCAAGAACTGAATCCAGAATGAGCTGATCTAGAAGATCAGCACGCTGCCACACATGGTGGTTTTAACGGTGGCCGAAATCACCCAAAACTCCAAGTTTCTCAAACCTTAACTAAAATAAAACCCAAGTATATAGACATGCAGATCTCCAAGAGTTGATCAAGTTTCATACATCACTTACCATCAACGGTGATTGGAGTCGCTAGAAACACTAAACCTTCCCGACTTTGATTCTCTCTCATGCCTTATCATCTGGACAAACCAATATTGTGGATAGGTTGGCGAGAACGAGAGGAAGCTTCTGTCACCTGTGGTGTGATACCCCGAAAATTAGTAATTATTTTTTGAAGATATTCCGAAATTAATTTTATGTTTATTGGACGGTTTCATGGCTCGTGGACGGAGTGGAAGTGTTTCAAATTAATTTTCATTTGGAAAATATGACTTTAGGGGTGGCGCAAAGTTTGACTTTTGATACGTTGAGATTCTTTGAAAACTTCCTTCACAAAAGTTGTAGTACGCGTCGATACGAGTTCGTGGACATATGGAACGCGTCAATCAGAGTTCGTATGAAGAAGTTATGACCATTAGAAGAAGTTTCCATTTTGGTATAAATAAGGAATTTCTGAAAAATCATTTCATAATTTCACTTTCCTTTTCCGGAAAGCTTTCTTCTATCTCGGCTGCACCTTCAGAGTCAAAGTTTTTCGACTGATTTGACCAGGACCCGGCCGACCAGACCCAACTTCTCCAGCGAACTGCGGCGGTCTCCGGCGACGAAACTTTCCAGATAGGATCGTCTCCTCTGTCTGGTCGTCCCTCTGGTGTCCTCTAGGGCAGATTTTCCTCCAAGGCGGCCCAGTTGAGTGTTTATGGACCCGATCGGTTCTCCGATCTGCGACGTCGATGGGCCTTCAAGTTGAGCTTGGGGAGCTTAGAGCAGCTTCCTTGATCGATCCTTAGTGGTTGTTTGGATCGATTCACGTAAAACTTGGTTCAACTCAGATTGGATTACTGTTCACTACTTGTGAGGTAGTTTTCGACCATTTATGCTTGTTTTCTGACTTCGAGCTAGTTATGAGAATTCACAAGCATGCTTAGATGAAGCTTTTTGATGTTGGGAGTTTTGGGAAATATTGAGTTTTGGGCGGCGGCGGCGGTGCGCCACTGCCTGTGGTTACTTTCCGGCGGTGTTCTGGCCATGTAAGGAACTGTTTCTATTACTATATATGTTCTACTCTTTGATACGAGCGTTTCAATATATAGTATGCAAATTTTGGAGTTCGTATGGATTTGTTATGATTTTTACCGTTTCATATCGGTGAATTTATTCGATCAGTGAGGATCCGAGAGTCCGATCGACTTGTGGTTTGGAAACATCGATCGTAGAATTATTCCAGAGATATTGGATGGTCTCGGATGTGGTTTCGCCTCAATTGCCGTCACTTTGCGAATTTTGGTTCGATTTAGGGTTTCGAACGTTATTCCTTGTGTTTCATTGACTGAATCAGAGCTGTAATTCCTTAGGTACGAGACGTAGTAGTCCTTGAACGGCTATTTTGTGGATTGGCTGCCTTGTTCTGTATTGAAGACGCAGCGGGAGTTTCGAGGTGAGTAATCTCACGAAGTTCATTCACGAACGGACTTACCATATCGTTTTGAGAGTTATTTAGTAACTACAAACTATAGTTGGTATTAGTAGATATTCCTGAGTGGATGACTACATATATATATATATATATATATATATATTTAAGTGAACTATATATATTTTGGTGGTTTGTGGATTTATGAAAACGATATGCATGAAATGATGTTTTTTATCGTTTAGGGGTGTGGCGTTTGGAAAACAAATGATTTGTGGAAATGATTGATTTCGATTTGTTTTGAAAAACGTTGAGATTTGAGAAAAGCGTTGAGATTTGGGTATGAAAACAATAGGCATGAATTGATACTCCTTATTGCTTTGTGTTATGGCTTTTTGGAAAACAATGATTTTGGAAATGTTGATTTCGATTGTTTTCAAAAGCGTTGCGATTTGTGTAACATTTTGGGTCCAGTGCGACTCCTTTAATGTTTTTCTCCAAGGGATTGTGCGGCCCGAGGATCGAAGGTTTATGACCTTGGGCAGAATATCAAGTAATCACGTCTTTGGCCGGACGAGTGGTTACGTTTTCAGTTAGAGCTCTAATCTGTCTGCCATATAGATAATTCATGGGGTAACGGGAACTGGTTATTGATAACTCATGACATTATGTGCTTTTAGGGAACAAGGTGTGAGTGTGAGTTGCTTCCTTATTAACGGTTTTGAAAGGGACAAGGTGCAAGTTGTTTTCCTTATTAACGATTTGATAGAAATCAAGGTGTGAGTTGGTTTCTATGTTTTATTGATAGAATTCAAGTGTGCGTTGTTTTCTATGGTACAATTTTGGTACAACTGATAGAAATCAAGAAGTGAGTTGCTTTCTATGTTTTATTGATAGAATTCAAGTTTGCGTTGTTTTCTATAGTACGATTTTGATACAATTAATAGAAATCAAGGAGTGAGTTGCTTTCTATGTTTTATTGATAGAATTCAAGTGTGAGTTGTTTTCTATGTTTCATTTTAAAAGGAAACAAGATGTGAGTTGCTTTCTTTTATTTCGATTTGAAAGGAAATTAAAGTGTGAGTTATTCTCCTTTATTTCATGTTTTAAGGAATCAATGCGTGAGTTGTTTTCCCCATTTCGGGTGTGAGTTGTGTTAACTGTTTTGAGTTACTCATACGGGATTGCAAAAAATTACCGGGTTTGTTGTGTGACAACCCGGTATACTATTCAAACGGTGTAGGGGTTAATCCTGCAGGTTAGGATAATCGGGGCTGGAGCTGAGGTAGCGCCTTTGTAGCTTTACGGTAGGAAGCCATTTTTGTAACTTTACCGTTGATAAGGATTTCCGTTGTGTAGTTAGCTCTGAGGAGCATTTACGTTTTATTTTGTTGTTGACAATTTAATTCGTAAGCATTGTAATATATGACTCTATGGAGCGGGTCTATATTGACATAGTGGGTTCAAGACATCAATATGTACTTGGGTTAAAAGGGAAAAAGTTTCTAGGTATTTTGTATTGATGGTTGAACGTTCACACATATGTAATTATGAGATTATATATCGATTTTCATGTGCATAAAATTAGGGGCGTGACAGGTGCGCAGTCACGATTTGGCTGGAATCGGAAAACCTAGCAGAAAATGCTTGAAGCTTTCGGGCTTCACTCAGCCACTATCACCGCTCATTCGGAGCAAGGAAGACTGGGTTCTGATTTGTGCTGCAAAGAGGAGTCGAACAATACTAGTCGGACGTCGAGATGTAGCGGAAAAGTGGAGAGAGGACTGGGCCACTGTCGCTGCAACACGACTCGGTTTTTGGGGCTCAATCTGATGTATCTCAAGAAATGGACGGAGAAGGGTGAGGCCTAAACACCCGTAATAGAGGGCATAGATAGTATGGACATCTCGCAATTAGAAAGGCTTACGTAGAGTTGACTTTAATGCCACGCCAGCCTACTGATAGGAGCATTTTAATGCGATGTTTTAATACTTATTTCCTCATATTTTACTTAGTTATTTCCTTAAATAAATAAATTTTAATTTAGTTTTTATTTTCTAGGTACATTGGGATAAATGACAAGGAAATGAGCTGAAATGAAGAAATGGAGTTTTCCTGATCCGACTAGGAATCCCAGTCAACACAGGAATCCTGATGAGGCTAGGAAACCTGAAGGCATTAGGAGACCACATGGCTTGAAGATGACGTGGGAGATATTATGGGAGTTTAAATCTGATTTTTGCATGGGAAATGATGGAGATAATGTGAAAATCAAGGAGATTACGTTGAGAAAATCTTGGGAGAGTTTCATGGGATTGTGCAACATGAAAATGCTCAAAACAAGTCCAGATTCGTTCCTTAATTCTCTCAAGATATGTTGGCTGAAATTAGAGAATAAAATCTGCAATTTTAATGTGAAAATCAAGAGAAAATCAAGGGGAGGATATTAAGGATAAAGCCATGGAGAGATTTAAAGGAGAAAAGGTCCAAAATGAGTCCGGATACATTGTCCAGGTTCATGCCTAGATATTTGGCCGAAAATTGTGAATAAAATTAGTTTAAATCTTGGGAAAATCAGCAATAATATATTTGGAAAGATTATGGACTTATTTTGGAGCTTTTTGATTGGTTGAGTGACATGGCAGAGCTGACGTGGCATTAATTAATTGGTTAGAGCTGTGTGGTGCAACCAGAAAATTTCTTAGAAATTAAATTCATGAAGCCTTGCCTTCCCCTATATATAGCCTCCTCTCTAGATGTTTTGGACACAACACAACACCACCACACCAACTACCACACTTCTCTCCATTAGAAAATAAACATTAGAAAAATTCTCTCAATTCTCTAATCTTCAGAAGCTCTGCGTCTTAACCAATGAGGAGAAGAAGTCATGCAATACATTAAGATCCTATCCGCCATCCACCCTTGTATCGTCCCTAGCTAGAAGATCGCTTGCTTTCAAGGATTTTCGAGTTCTTCGTCTCAAGGCCATGTCATCCATCTTTCACGGTGTATTCCATACTTTCTTTTGTTTTCCTTTGTTTGATTCGTAGAGTGATGAATTCTAGTTAACATGACGTTAAGGGCAAAGTTTAAAGCCAATTTATATGTTTTGAAATAAAGTTGTGATTTCTTTATGTTGATTTATATGTTGCTTATGTGAGATTGCTTGATTTATTTTGTTTTACAGAAAACTTTTGTATGTATGTGTTCTTTGGTGGCCAACTTAGGATATATGCATGTAATTGGAGCTAGATTTAAGTAGTAAATGTTTTGGACAAAAGTCAAAATCAATTAAGGAGGATTGCAAATAGGTGAACTTATTCATAACTAGGTTGTGCACTTTGGTTGACATCCTTTCTTTGTTCTTAATGCGTTGAATGTGTTCTTGATTAGCTAGCTTTCTAGACTGTGATTGCATGTTCAATAGGATTGATTTAGGTGCTTTCACTTGGATTAATTATTGAAGGAAAGTAAAAAATGGGAAATCGTTTGCTTTCTAACGTTTCACATGGTCAGCTTCTTTCTCATGACATAGAAAATCAACTATAAGAATTGTGATTGGATTTCTTGCATATGATTGTGGTTTTGATCTTTATTCCTTGCGTTCCACCCGTGTATATATGTTTTTACATTTTCTTTATTTTATTTTTTTTAATTTTAATTTTATAATTCTAAAACCCCCTAATTGTGTTTACTTGTATATATTTTTATTCTTTGTTTTATTTTTGTAAATAATATTTTATACTTTTTATTAATTCTTTATTTGTTTTACAATGACAGGTGTACCCTCAATCCCTAGTTAGAACGATCCCTATTTACTATATACTAACGATGACATTTTCTGGGTTAAATTGCGCGCTTGCTTTTAGCGTATCACCTACAAACGGAGCAAGTTAACGGTGAGGACCGATCGGACGAAAATTGTGACCTCAGGGACTATTCAGATTAAATTAGAATGTCAGGGATTGAAATGAGGACAAAGTCGGAGTACAGGAACTAAACAACATTTTCCCTTACCAAATTATCTAAGAAAATTTTGAATTTTGAATTGTTTATGTTTTGATAATAAGGATATTATTGGAAAATTGATGTTACCTACTTTATTATTCATGCACAAACCAAACATCAGAAAGGAAAGTAAAATACATTTTCCGATTACTTTCCCAGTGTTTCCTGATGCGCTTTTAGCAAGCGCATAATTTAACCCTGAAATGTCGTTAGTAATATAAGTAAGTAGGGATCGTTCTATTCCGGGGATTGAGGGTACACCTGTCAATGTAGGACAAACAAACAATTAAAATTAAAACAAAGTATAATATTCACAAAGATATTACAAAATATATACATATTTACGAAAAGGGGGGATTTTTGGTTTTTGGATTTTCGAAAATAAAACTAAGTTAACAAAATAATTAAAATGCAAAAACATCAAAATACGAATGGAATGAGAGAACAAAGATCAAAATCGAAACATATGATTAAAATTGATTCAAACCCTAATATTGTTCATCTAAGTCATGAGAGAGGAGTTGATCATGTGAAACGTTAAAAGCAAACAATTTCCCATATTTTACTTTTCAATGCTAATTAATCTAAGTGAAAGCACCTAGATTAATCCTATTAAACATGCAATCAAACCCTAGAAAGCTAATCAATCATGTCATGTTTAACGCATTACACATAGAGAAAGGCTATCAACTCAAGTGTACAACTTAGTATGGAAAAGTCCACCTAATTGCAATCCTCGTTAATTAAATTCGATCTTTGTCCAAAACCTTTACTACTTTGGTTCAAGTTTACACAAAACGAAAAGTCGATTTCATGTTCTTAAACCTAGCAACAATTATGCATAAACCCTATAAGTGTCGACCCAAATAAGATTAATACACAAAGGATATCTATAATGCAAATTTAATTAAACAAACCCACATAAGCAACTCTCGAAGAACAATAATATGAATCTGAAAATTCTCAATTAATCATAAAAATTCCAGAAATTAATATTTGTTCAAACACATGTGTCAACTAGTTCATAACCAACGAAATTCAAAGCAAAGGTTACAAAGGAGAATTGGATTACACCGTGGATGAAGATGAGATGGATGATAAACGTTGTGGGCTCTTGAATCTTGAAAGCAAGCTTCAAGGATGGATATGAAGGTTACAAGGAAAAGGAACGAATTACACCGTGAGTGGAGATGGAGATGGAGAGTTAGATGGTTGGATCTTGAATCTTGGAAGCAAGCCTTCAAGGTGGATGATGGAGGATATGATCTTCACGGCTCCTTCTTCTTCTTCCTCTCCTTGCTTGAAAATGTAGAACTTTGCAACTAGAGAATGGAGAAGGAAAATGGAAAGGAAATGGAGAGACAAAGAAGATGAGATGGATGAAGGAATTGGTGACTAAGGAAAATGGAGAGGAAATGGTGAGACAAGAAGATGAAATGGATGAAGGAATGTGTGACTAAGGAAAATGGAGAGGAAATGGTGAGACAAGAAGATGAAATGGATGAAGGAATTGGTGACTAAGGAAAATGGAGAGGAAATGGTGAGACAAGGAGATGAAATGGATGAAGGAATGTGGAAAAATGGAAAGGAAATGGAGAGATAAAGAAGATGAAATGGATGAAGGAATTGGTGACTAAGGAAAATGGAGAGGAAATGGAGAGACAAAGAAGATGGAATGGATGAAGGAATGTGTGTTATGGATTCAGAAATTGGTCTCTATTTATAGGCTTCCAAGCAACACTATTTGGCCTTTAAACAAATCATAATGGGTTAGGTTTGAGCACTTAAACACTTGGTGGATTTGTTAGGTAAGAGCACTTAAACACTTAGTGGATTTGTTAGGTGAGATCACTTTCTCTTCCTTTATTCCTTTAATTTTTATCTCCACTAAGAACTCAGTTTTAGCCTTTGACTTCTTCATATGAAATGTTCCACTATGAGTGTAGATCATTGTGGTAAAATTTCAGAATGTATTGCCATGTGGTTGGGCCGGAAATGCTGCTGGACCTCTTACAGGTCCAGTTTTCCGGTTTTGCTTCTGTAGAAAATTGGGCTGATTGTTTGAAGGCCTTCCACTCATAGTTTGCTCTGGCACTCTTCATAAGAAATGTTCCTTTGGGTGTCTAGAATGGATCTGGAAGGTTTCAGCTCATTTGAAGTTCATTTGGTCAGGCGGCCCTCCTTCTTCTTTGCTTGGCTTGGTTTCTCCTAGCCGGAGTAGGAATATGTGTAAAATTGATCTTTTAGTACATTTCCATTTTTCTCCATCATTTCCAGGTAATTATGGACCTAACGCTCATTTCACCTTCATCTACTCCAATGTACCTAAAAATAGAAATTGAATTAAAAATCGATTTAGTTAAGGAATTAACTAAGCAAAATGTGAGGAATTAACTATTAAAATATCACATTAAAATGCTCCTATCATTTCCAAATATTGGTAGGGAAACTAGTGGGAAATTTACTTTCCCATGCTCATGGGAAAGACCGCCAAGGAACCAATTTCCTTTCTGGCAACCAAACGAGGCCTATAAGTATAATGGGTAACTAGTATTTAGTCCTTAACTTTTTCTCCTCATTTTCTTTTTGTATATATGATATAATTTGACAATGTGATGTAATCTATTAGGTGTACTTGAAAGTTGGAAGTTGGAAGTAGATATATTGATGCATAATTCACAATGGCTACTTGGCAACCCAAAGTTGATGCATAATTCATATTCCTTTATTTATTGAAAACGGCATGGAGAAAAAAAAATAGAGTTCTGTTATAAACTAGAGAAAAATATAGAGATAGAAGAGAGAAACAGAGTATGGAGGAGGTAGAAGTGTCTATTTCATTCTCATTAGACCCCTTTATATAGGAGTAATGTTTACATCATAAGGACATAACTAATGAGTATTTACAGTGGACAACCACATTTATATAATATTTATAACACTCCCCCTTAGATGTCCACCACTAAATGATATGGTGTTGGACGCGCTTAATGTTGCCTCGTCAAAAACCTTGCCATGTAACAAAAAACCCAGTGGGACAAAAACAACACTGGTCGAAGGAGAAAAAGAGTACAACGCGCATATATCCTAGGTAGCATAATTTTGAATGCTCATTCTGATGAGAATCTCCCCCCGATTGTTGCAAGCTTCAGTCAAGTATGTAATAAAATACATGCACCATGTATATTAGATATGGTGTGTCGATCACATAGATGAAACTATGTGTGCTTTGCATAAAAGGGACTCATCATGAATTGCAATTCCTGCAAAAGGTTAGGGTAATACCAATAAAACTGTGATAATAAATCTTACCTCAAGTAGAACCAATTTCATATGCTCAAATTATAGATAAAGATATTAGCAAAGAATAACAATATAAATGAACAACAATTGACACATTTACCTTTATCCGAGCATTGAAATTCAAGTATGGCATACTTAGCCATAAATATCAATTAGTGTAATTGATAATTTCATATAGGCTCAATATGAGCTCTAGATAAATTCATAACTTCACGAAAGTTAGAATATGTTGCAACATTGTGAGCATGATTCAAATTCGATTTCTTAGTCTTGTCATAGTACTCATTGAGGCAATAAGTCACTTTGACCGTAATTGAATGAGTATATATGAAACTTTAGACTTTTTAATTCCATGAGTGAGCTTTAAGCTCTTTCATTCATTCATGGACTTGTCTTTGACAATATGAATCGGTCAAGGATTTGATTAAGCAATATGCTTATAATGACACATAGAATTAGGAGATTTGCTTTTAGCAATTTGCCTATAAAATCTTCATATTAACCAAGACAACATGCCATAAGTCTCTCGTCAATATAACACTGTACTTATAGAAAAGTTGTCACTTGGAAAATGATAATCTCATGTCTCTATAAAGAGACTTGTGTCATAGTGATTTTAATTCACTAGAATGAACACCCTCTTGTATTTTAGGGGTTATAAAGTCCAAATATTTCATCACATTTACAATATTCAAATTCATTGGAATTGCCTCTTTCCAATTTGGCTAGTAGTATAATTTATCTACACAATGAAACGTGATTGTATACAACCCTTGATGATATTTAGTAGCTACAACAGATGAGATATCATCAATGATCATCAATTAGAGATCTATCACACATTCAAAATATATGCATGCATAAGCTATAATAAGCTTTGTTGATATCAAGTACTCATTCATCTTTTAGGAATGTATTGTCTCTTTAGGACAAATTAATTAGAGAATGTGGATCTTTTGTATAACCTCATGAAGAGTGTTATAGGGCTTGTATAATCTTCCCTTATAGGGAGATTAAAACATTGGACTTGGTGGATATATCCCACATAATGCACGCCGTTACAATAGTGTTTCCTCCCCCTAACGGCGGGAAGACCATCTAGTTTGACCATTTGCAAAATATGCGTGCAAAAAATTTGGACTGGAAATCCATTGGTGGGTGGCGAGCCCAAACCAATTTTTTGGTCAAAAACTTGTCTTTAATAAGTGTCACTTTCTCAATTTCTCATAATTGATTGGGACTTTTTCTTTAGATAATAATAAGACATGGTGGATAAATATCACACACCATTTCATATCGTTTTTCATAATATTTCTCCCCCTAATGACGGGAGAATTGTCTTATTAAAGTGACAACTCGCAGATATGCGATAAATTATAATATCCTCATTAGGAAAGTTTGCAATTATTGTTGTATTAAACAACAATGTAGAGTATGTATGTAGATGAGTCTACATGACATAGTAATGACACATTAGTCACGCCAAAATAAATTTATTTGGCTCAATGAAATTTTTAATTCATGATATAGTATACAGTAGCATACTAATAGTTGATTAATACAACTTAATTTAGGTGAAAATTTCATCACCAAATATATGCAATGTATTCCACATAGGTAACATAATGCAAGCTCAGTTGGAGCCGGCTATCAATCAAGATCTGCAACTCTTGAGATGATTGTTACCTTAGCTTATGGAAGCATCAATTGTGAAAAATTATCAACAATAGCAATGGATCATGTCCATAGTTGCATTATATGCATGCAAGACAACTATGTTTGTCATTATATTTATCATGAACATTCATGGTTCAAATTGAATTTATTAATGAACACATGGTTCATATTATTGTTTGACACTAAAAACAAATGTCAAAATTATATACTCAAATTTCGAGTTTGGGACAGTAGTCCATATGAGTATAAGCATATACTCCAATAAATAATAGATTTAGGGACCATAGCCCTCATACTCAAAACATTTGGTTTGAGTCTTCACAATTAGAAGCAAGTTCTAAAAAGTGGAGTGAACAGAGATTCAGATGTACTCATAAAGAGAAGTGACAAAGGTCCTGACATATTTGGAGATCATGAAATAAGAGGTTTCGATTTATTTGATTGTATAACAATCAGTGGAGGAATTTTAAGTCCAAATGTAATAGGATCAAGAAACATGTAGTTTCGATCTCATTATAAAGTGACAATTTTATATTAAATTATCAGATAAGATAATAAGAGGAAATTAAATTGAAGTTGTCAAACTCATGAAAATACATACCTCGATTCTGTTGAAAATATAATTTATATTTTTTGATACCAATATGTGAGTACCATATGCCAAAATAGAGGCAGATTCATTTAGAGTCAGTAATTGAAATATGCATTAATATAGCATTATAACAAAATAATCATAAATTTGTTGTAGTCTAGTTGGTTAGGATATTTGGTTCGCATCCAAAAAGACCTGAGTTCAATTCCCAACGATGGAAAATAATTTTGTTATTTTTCACAAACGACATAATCATATGAGGTAGATATGACAAAAATAATCATAAGTAATAAATGATCGAATAAAATAAATAACTATGATAAGTATCAAATATCAAATAAGGGTTTTTTGCACCAACAGTGTCTGGAGACTTGGGTGACTGACAATATGATACCCGAACTTACAAAGTTATCAAAGTGACACCCAGACTCAATTTTTCGTATCTCCGTCGTACCTGCGGTGATTTTCCGTTACGGTGCCGTCAATCTCGACCACGTGTGAGGCACATGAGTCGCAAAATGAGGGCAAAATAGACTTTTCCACTATATCAAACTCTAAATTATTATATTGAAAATAAAAACTGAATAAATTTTATTACTTTGTTCTATTAACCAAAAATCTCAATCGGTGGAGAGGGAGGTCACAGGACTTGAAATCTCATTCGCCGGAATCTAGGAAGTGGGTCACGTCCGGACCAGGGTTTTCTGTTGAGAGAGAGAGTGTGTGTGTGTTTGTGTGTGTGTGTGTGTGAAGTGAGAAGCTTTCGTTTTCGAGCCAGCGAATTTTTGGGATGTTCGATTCACCGGGGAATTGTGTCAATTCCGATCAAGGGTTTTCGATTAGGGTTGTGCGGTGGTGGAAAGTCGGTTCCTTTTTGGGGTGGGGGGATTTTTGGATTTTTTTGTCAACTTGCTGAGTGTGTGGTTCTTTATGAAGTTGGGATCTCTAAATCTGGGGAGAGGTTGTTGATGTTAACGCTGCAGAGGTGGTCAGGTTGGTCTTGGATACCCAAAACCCGGGCTGAGAAAACCGGAACTGGGATTAGGCGAACATGAATTCTGGCAAATCGAAGTTGAACTCCGACGAGGAGGGGAAAAGGGTTGTCTTGTTTGAACCCAGAACGCCGGCTTCGACTTTTGGAGCTTGAAAACTAGCTTTATGAATACCAATACAATATGGGGCTACTCCTGATTGAGAAAAAGGAGTAGACTTCTAGGCAGGAAGAACTCGGGCAGCCCATTTGATTGTAACTTCTGAAGTTGAACTCCGGCGAGGAGGGGAAAGAGATTGCAGAAATTAAGTTTACTGCTGATTTGAAGTTGGCTGAGGCAAATGCTTTAGTTGCTAGCATAGAAGAAAAATCACTACAGTTTGAGGCAAAGACAGCAACCATGATGGGTGGCGGTGGCGGGGGGCTCAAAGTCAGATTTCGAATGGACTTCGAATTTGGGGCTGTACGGGACCTTCTTCTGATGTTATGTTGCGGCAGGCTGGCAGAGGTGAGGCTGGGATCGAGTGATCTCGCCATCACAAATCTCTCTTCTCTCGAAAGCTCAAATGGGTTTGCTGGGTTTGAGAAGATGAATATGAATGTGTTCTTGCTCATGTTCTTATGCTGGGATTTCTTAGTTTTTTTTTTTTTTGCTGGGTTTAAGAAGATGAACATGAAGACTTGCTAGGTTCAAGTACTTATCTTGATTGCTATCACTGATATGGGACTGGTGGTGGATTTGAATGGGAAAGCAAATTGCAAGAGGTTGAATTTGATGGAAGAACAGAAGAACAATGATGGGTAACTGGTTATAGATAAGAGAAACAAAATTTAATGAATTGAGTGTTCTCCCAAAAAAAAAAAAATGAGGGCAAATTAGTCTTTTTGTCCTCATTTAATCAGTCACATGCATTGCACGTGGTCAAATTAATGGAAATGTGACGGAAAATGACCGCAGGTATGACGGAGATAAGAAAAATTGAGTCTGGGTATCACTTTGATAACTTTGTAAGTTCAGGTATCATACTGTCAGTCACCCAAGTCTTCAGACATTGTTGGTGCAAAAAACCCATCAAATAATGGTAATAGGATGAGTTACTTAACAATAATTACCGGAGAAAGGTAATAAATTGATAATAAAATGAGTTATTAATAACAATAACTACAAGATAATGGCAATTAAAAACATTATCATGATAATTGTAGCTCTTGCAACAAATACTCATGACAAATTCAGTTATGAAAGATTTGTAATAAAGGTAGTTTAAACGTAATAAATGTGATTAAATAGATAAAGATAAGGAAACGTAATTTTTAATCAGTGTCAAGAAAACTGTCGCTGATCATGTCATCAATATGTTTTCCATTGTTCATTGACAGATTCTCCACATAATTTTAGTTAGGAGGTAATCATATGTATAGCGGAATTGAAAATCAGTGACAGATTTAAAGTTCTGAAGGTGCAAAATGCGTCCATTCATATCGTGCTCTAGATAGAACAATGGTTTTCTGGTGAGCAAATCGATCAGCTAATGTTTGCCAAATCTCAAGTGGATCTTTCACCGTAAGGTAATCATCTTTTAGGATCTTGTCAAGATGATAACGCAAGAAAATCATAGGCTTGGCGGGATCTTGCACAGATGACTTATTGTCAACTTTGATGGCATTTCCAAGGTTTTTAGCCATAAGGTGAATTTCAGCATCAAATAGTTCTTGCTAGAAATTTTAAGAGGATCATAGTCCAATTTTGTTAGATGTGTCATCTTTCTACAAAGAGAAAAGATGAGATATATTAGGATCCATAATTATTAGAACAATATGTTCTATGAAAAGTTCATATACGAAACAATGGTTTCGAAGAGTTCATAAATATGAACAATGGATCCCATAGGGAACACACGAGAAAAACATTAGTGTGATGTCTATAGAACCATAGGTTCTAAGACTACTCGGTCAGAGGACTCGAGTTTTGAGCAATGGAACATGTAGTTCTCATTGTCGTATATGAAATATAAATTTTCAACAATTATATGATATAAAAGATACATACAAATATATGTAAATGATCGCATAAAGAAAATTGATATTCATCTAGGAGAGAAAGAAGAAAAACTCATAGATCATTAGCCTTGGTCATAAGCAACTATGTTGCACCATAAGGCTTGATGATCATCATGGAGTTCAAAGAAGAAGAAGAAGAAGAAAAATAAGAGCAAATTCGTGCTGATAACGTGTTATAAACTAAAGAAAAATATAGAGATAGAAGAGAGAAACAGAGTATGAAGGAGGTAGAAGTGTCTATTTCATTCTCATTAGACCCCTTTATATAGGAGTAATGTTTACATCATAAGGACATAACTAATGAGTATTTACAGTGGACCACCACATTTATATAATATTTATAACAAGTTCGACCTTTGAAATAAACACTACATGTCCATTTATGGATAGTTCGGGCACTAATTTTTTTTTGCCGCATCAAAAACCTTATGACCGGCTTTGCATGTACGAACAAATTAAACAATAAAGCTGCACGCCATTCCCATATTTATGGAGCTCTCCTTCCAGATCTGAAAGTTTTATTTAATTTATTTTAATTTTGTTTTATCTAGGTTAACGTTGGGCTGATCGATGGTTAATTTGTCTATCATGAGTTCATGACTGAGGTCGGGTATGAGTTTTAAACCGTAGTAGTCTCTAAAATTTAGATAAACTTTGTATTTGACCCAATTGAAAGACACACAGGGAGACTAAGTTCCAGTGCAAGATAAAACTTGTTGACTTCTGATGATTTGTTAAATTAGTTTTTTCGATTACAGTGGTTTCGTCTCATTTGTGAGATTGGAGTTTCCAACTTTTTGACCTTATTCTTCATGGAGTGGTACTGTGGTAGAGAGGCTTGGGTTGATCATGACACCATATTTGATTAACTAGGTAGACATTGTCTTTTATATATGGTGTCGATTTTTGTCAATAAAATCACAACAACGTTACTTCATAGATTGTGTGTGTGTAGAAGGAGTACTTCAAGTTTTAAATCGTTTGAGTAAAAGAGAAAAATTGAATAATCAAGAGGAGGATTGGAGTAATAAAGGAGTTCTCATTGACGAGATTCGATTCTTGTTTAGTCAGTTGCCTCTAGTCACTTGAAGTTGTGTACTTATAATTTGCAATAGCATTGTCCATTGTGCTAGAGCAGCTCTTTCTTTACCGTTGGCTACTTTATGCATCAGGGACTCAGGGTTGTGCCTGTGTGGCTCAACTAAATCTTCGATGATTATCTATGTTAAGTTATTTATAGAATGTGTGGTACCTTTTTAATTTTTTTTTTTTTTTATGTCGTTTTGGCAAAGTCTTAATGAAACCAAGCTGTGTTCCAAAGCTATTGCTAACAGGTTGAGGATCTTATTACCGGAATTGATATCACCGTTTCAAAGTGCCTTTGTATCAGGGCGTTTAATCACAGATAACATATTGGTGGCCAATGAGGTGGCACATTTTGTATATAATAAAAAAGATGGTGCAGAGGGTTTTATGGCCTTGAAATTGGATCTTAGTAAAGCCTACGATAGAATGGAATGGGAGTTCCTGAGAAGAGTGATGAGTAGGTTTGGCTTTGCTCAAAGATGGATTGATCTGGTCATGCAATGTGTTACAACAGTGAGGTATTCTTTTTTGGTAAGGGGAAAACCAAGAGGATGTTTAGTTCCTACTCAGGGAATCAGACAAGGAGATCCTTTATCCCCTTATTTATTTTTACTTGGGGTGGAAGGGTTCTCTGCTCTACTTCAACAAAAACAAAGAGAGGATTTTCTCTCGGGTATTGAAGTCTGTCAGGATGCACCCTCTGTGAGTCATCTTCTTTTTGTTGATGATAATGTGGAGTTAGATGCATGATTGTTTTCAAATTCAGGAAGTGATTGAAACTTATGGAAGAACTTCTAGTCAAATAGTGAATTTTATTAAGAGTTCTGTGGTGTTCAGTAAGAATGTAACATACTATATGCAAGGGGAAGTGGCTAATCTCTTAGGGGTGGAGGTGGTAGATTTTCATGAAAAATATTTAGGTCTGCCGACTTATGTAGGCAGGAGGAAGTCTGCAACTTTCCAGTATATTAAAGAGAACTTAGCTAATAAATTGAAGAATTGTCAAGGGAAGTTATTGAGTGGTGCTGGCAAGGACATTCTAATCCGAGTGGTGGCTCAATCCTTACCAACTTATGCAATGAGTGTTTTCCAACTTACAAAAGGGTTATGTGATGAGATGGAACAGATGTGTGCACGTTTCTGGGAAGGAAGCACTAATGATAAGTGTAAGATTCATTGGATGTCTTGCGATTTCTTGTGTAATGCTAAGGAAGAGGGTGGACTAGGCTTTCGAAGCTTAGCGGAGTTTAATTTTGCTCTATTAGTGAAACAAGCATGGAGGATCATTCATCATCCTACTTCTTTGATTGCACGGATTTGTGCTGCCAGGTATTTCCCTTTCGGCTCTTTTTGAATTGTAGGGATGCATCTCTTTCTTACTCTTGGAGAAGCATACTATCAACTCATGAGTTAATTGCTAATGGTTTCTATTGGCAAGTGGGTAATGGTGAGAAGGTGAGAGCTTGGAGTGATCCTTGGATACCGGGTCTTTCATCATTTAAACCGGAGTTGCAAACTAACAGTGCGGATGCTACACTTAAAGTTTGTGATTTTATTCTTCCTAAGAATTCTTGGGATGCAAGGAAAATACAGGTTGTTTTCAACCAATACAGCAGAGGCAATCTTATGTACCTCTCAGCTCTAGAAGAGATCAAGATCAGTGTGTCTGGAGGCTAGAAAGCAATGGAAAATTTTCCGTAAAATCAGCCTACAGATTAGCTTTCTTGCATTCTTCATCAGATAGGCCTAGTACTGTGGCAGTCCCGACCAAGTTCTGGAAGTAGATTTGGAAGTGTGGTATCCTTACTTCGGTAAAAATGCATATATGGAGGATTTGTAATGATATTGTCACGCCCCTAATTTTTTTTTAAACACAAATAAAAATCTATATATAATCTCATAATTATACATGCGTGAACGTTCAGTCATCAATACAAAATACCTGGAAACTTTTTCCTTTTAAACTAAGTACGTACTGATGCCCTGAACCCTCAAAGTTAATATACAATCGCTCTCCACAGAGTTATATATTACACAAGTTTACGAATTGAATTGGCAACAACAAAATAAACGTAAATGCCGCTCAGAGGTAACTATACAACGGAAGTCTCTATCAACGGTAAGTCACAAAAATGGCTTCCTACCATAAAGCTGCAAAAGTTCTATCTCAGCTTTAGCCCCGATTATCTTAACCTGCAGGATTAACTCCTACACCGTTTGAATAGTGTACCGGGTTGTCACACAACAAACCTGGTAA
This sequence comes from Rosa chinensis, assembly GCF_002994745.2. Taxonomy (NCBI): domain Eukaryota; kingdom Viridiplantae; phylum Streptophyta; class Magnoliopsida; order Rosales; family Rosaceae; genus Rosa; species Rosa chinensis. The sequence goes on along the minus strand of NC_037089.1, from coordinate 51,921,569 downwards.
GCTTTTGCAAGCCCATATGAGTAACTCAAAACACACATGCACAACTCACGCCAAAAACGAGGAAAACCTTTCAACTCGCGAATAAAGAAAACATACCATGCTTCCCAAAACAATACTCTTTTCCCAAAAGAAACAACGAAAGTCACACCATGACAAAATCATATAAATCGTTAACCTAAAAATTCAAATATGATAAATCGATCCAACCTGGATAAAACAGCAAATCGGTCCAACCTGGACAAAACAGCAAATCTGTCCAACCTGGACAAAACAATAAATCGGTCCAACCTGGACAAAACAATAAATCGGTCCAATCTGGACAAAGTATCAACACACATAAATCACACCTAGTGTTAACCTAACAAATAGAATATGATTCTTTAGTCCAACCTGTACAAAACAACAAATCGGTCCAACCTGGACAAAACATCAAATAGGTCCAATGGCAGACAGACTAGAGCTCTAACTGAATCGTAACTTGTCACCCGGCCAAGGTTCAACCTTACGATATAACATTGCCATGAGGATGCAACCTGCAACCCCGGATCCTTAGGCTAACCTGACCCTCAGATCAAAACGTCAAATCAAATCAAAAGGAGAAATCACAACCTGTGACTCTCAAATCCTCAAACCACCGGTCGTCAGATCAAAACGTTAAATCAAACCAAAATGAGAAATCACAACCTGTGACTCTCAAATCATCAAACACTTTTCAAAACAATAGAAATACCATTTCCCACCATTTGTATTCCGAAAAGTCATATCACAAACAATAAAACGCATCATTCATGCATATTGTTTCCATAAATGCAAAAATCTATCAAAACATATATATTTCACACACACACATATATATATATATATACATGGTCATTCACTCAGGAATGCCACTAATATAAACTATAGTTTGCCGTTAATAAATAACTCTCAAAACGATAAAGGTAATCAGTTCATTAATAAACCTTGTGAGATTACTCACCTCAGAATCCTGCTGCGTCTTCTATACAGAACCGAACTAACACTCTCACCAATAACTCGTCCAATTCACCTTTAGAAGCACCTAATCACCAATGATCTCAAATTAGTAACGATTCACAAATGATTTAAGTCCAAAACCCCTGTTTTGAACTAAAATCCCCAAAGTGACGCCAATCGAGGCGAAACCACATCCGAGACCACCCAATGTCTCTGGAATACTTCTACCATCAATCTACCAAAACCACAAGTCGATCGGATAGTCGGATCCTCATAGATCGAAACATTGAACGGTCTGAAACCGTAAAAACTCTAACATGCTCATACGATCTCCAAAAATTATGTATTGTATGTCGAAATGCTCATATTGATGACTAGATCAACATCAGGAACATAAACTGTCCCTGAGGTGGCCAGAAACCACCGGAAAACATCACCACAGTAGCGGCGCCGCCGCCGGCCCAAAGTCGGAATTTGACAAAACTCCCAACACCAAAGTTCTTCATCTTAACTCCAATTTCAACTTTCATAACTACACCAAAGTCCAAATATGAACCAATCGATCAAATTTTACCTTAGAAGCCGACGAATCCGATGAACCCTAGTTTTGAATTCGCTCCAATTCAATCTCCACAGATGAAATCGATGCAACCCACATTGGGGAAAATGCTCTACGTCCCTTGAAGTGCAAAATCTCTTTTGGAACCATGGTCAAAGGTGGCCGGAGCTGGGAGAATGAAGGTAGGCAAATAGAGGCGATTCCGACCTCTTCTCGGGCTTTTCTTGACGTTGTAGCACGAGCTACAGCTCGACCCACCCTCGATTGCTTCCATAGACGTGTAGAGGGCAGCAAGGCAAACACAACCCACCTTGGATCGAGTCCTATGGTGACCAGAGGAGGAAGAACAAAGCCGGCGAAGTGGAAGGTGCGACGCCGGCTCGGGAGAGAAGAGAGAGAAATCTCCTTCCCAAAATGGAAATCTGATTTTTCTGAAAATTTTCCGGAAAAATCCCATATATACCAAATTAGAAACGTTTTCCAATGGTCATAACTTCTTCATACGAACTCCGATTTTCATGTTCTATATATCCACGAACTTGTATCGATGTGCTCTACGATTTTCATGAAGGAGTTTTCAGAAAATCCCAACGTATAATAAGTCAACTCTTGCACTCCCCTAAAACCATACTTTTCAAATAATTAATTAGTTCGAAATACTTCTGCTCCGTCCACGAGCCACGAAACCATCCAATAACCATAAATTAGATTCTGGAAAATCCTCGGAAAATAGCCACAAATTTCCCGGGCATCACAGATATTCTTCCATCTTTGAAGTGCTTAGCTTCGAAACAAGTTGTTTTGGAGTCTCAGGATTGTGTTCTTTGTGTTGGAGAATTGGAGACAACTTTACACATATGCTGGAACTGTTCTTTCTCTAGACAGGTACTTACTTCACATAGTGAGGTGCATCAAGTTTGTTTTGATGCCCAAACTGAAGATGATGCAGTAGTTCAATGGCTTCATTATTGCGCTGGGAAGTTATCCAAACCAGCCTTTCAGGAGCTTCTTGTTCTTCTCTAGAATATTTGGAAGGAAAGGAACAGAAGAGTATCCAGGCTGCTGATGTGGTGATTCGAACGAGCTCTAGTCTAGCTGAGTACCGTCTGCACAATGTGAAGATTAGGAAAATGGGAATTGGAGATAATACAGTTCGATGGATATGCCTTCCCTTGAGGGTGTTGAAGATCAATATCAATGTCTCGTTTCATGTTGGCACGAAGTGTGGAGGGTTGGGCTTCGTTGTCAGAGATGATCAAGGTCTGATGATTGCCAGTGGGCACGACCTCTTACTAATCTGCTCTCAACTGAACATGCAGAAGCATTAGCATGCTTGGATGCAATCAAGTTTGTCTTGGAACAAAATTTGAATCTTGTTATCATTGAGACGGATTCTTAGGTGGTTCAACGACAAGTTTCTATGTCAAGTGTTGCATATTCCTCAGTTTTGGGCCGAGTCTATGAGGATATTATTGAATTGTTTTCCACTTTTCCAAATATGGAGATCAATTATACCAAGAGAGAGGTCAACCTGGTGGTGCATAGGCTGGCAGCACATGCTACAATGCTCCAGAAAGCAAGCCTTTTCTTTTCTCCTCCTAGTTTTCTGATGGCTGTACTTGCAGCTGATTCCATTATAGTGTAATTTTTGCAGTTTTTCGATAAAGGGATGACATCATTTTACTAAAAAAAAAAAGTCTTAATGAAACTGCTATAAGTCCTTTGATAAACGTTTTGATCTCTTATGAATATAACTTTAGCTTTGATAAAATATAAAAGAAAAGGATTAAAATTAGTTTGTCCCCTCCAACTTTGGGGCAAACATCAGTTTGATCCTTGATGTTTTTTTTTAATCATGATGATCCTTCTGCTTTCAAATTACATCAGCCGTGTCCAAATTACAAATTTTGCTCCAAACATGACGTCACATGTTGAGCTGGTCCCAACATAAGGCCCCACTTTTCAAATTTTGACCCTCCAAGAAGGGTAAAATGGACATTTCTTCTTCTACCCTCAATTCCAAACCCTAAATTCATTATTGCTGCTTACTTTATACTTCTAATCACATTCTTCTCTCCTAGTTTCAAGATCAAACTAAGAAAGCAAATTCCTAGTACTTAGACCTCGAAAAAAATGCCATCAAACTCAGCAAGAAACTCAATTCTTATGAGTGAAAATTAGTGTCGATAATAGCCTTGCAATTGATACAGAAAGCGGGCACACATAAAGTGTCTTTTTCCTTCACGAATATCAGCCACCGCCATTAACATATCAGCCAAATCCTGAACAGACAATCTTTTCATCAGTTTCTTCTTAATCAGTTTCCCCAACCTCTCATTTTCTTCGTCAAACTTGATCCCCTTTGTAATGAGAATTTCCTGAAAATTACGTATGGACATCGGCCACCTCGATGCTCATATTCATGGACTTTTCATCCTTCGAAATCTGATTCAAGTCCCTAATTTTCAACAAATCACTTCCCAGGTACCCAACGAACTTCGCCCTAGCACTGATCAACCCAAACTCCAGGCTAGTTTCTTATATATCAAGCCCAGACCTAATCTGTGTGGCCGTAAGAAATGATGACTTGATTGATCCTGTGCTTCGTGGTGTCGTGGGCCTCGAACAACTGGAGGCTGGAGACAAGGCTGAAAGATTCGCCACTGATAGCGCCAACGAGGTAGGTAGGTGCAGTTATTGTAGGAGGTGAGATTCTAGCCCCAAGAGCGACGCTAGTGGTGGGCCTTGTCGACAAAGAGGAACTCCGATGAGGTGGGATGTTGGTAAAGGTTTCGAATTGGATTATGCAAATCTTGGTACAAGTTGTATAGGCAAGTCAAGATTGGGTTAGAGTTATTGTGGTCGTGATCTGAAGGGGAGGAGGACATGGGTTGAGACATGCATGGTAGACTGGAGAGAGAGAGAGAGAGGAGCTCTTGGGTTTTAGGAAGAGAGCTTAGGAAAAGAGTATGGAGTAATAAGGGTAGTTTGGACATTTCACCTAAACTAAGGGTCAAAGTTTGAAAAGTGGGCTCTCATGTCAGGGCCAGCTCAGCATGTGATGTCATGTTTGGAGTCAAATTTGAAATTTGGACCTAGCTGATGTAATTTCAAAAGCACAAGGATGATCTTGATTAAAAAAAATCAAGGACCAAATTGATGTTTGCCCTAAAGTTGGAAGAGGGCAAATTGACTTTAGTCCAAAAGAAAATTAACTTAAAATTAAGGTTCTTTTTCTTTATTAGATAGGTTGATATATGTTCTCAGTATATTACATTCTCCACATTCGCTGTAAGATTAATGGGGTAATAATTGATGTCACATTTCTAAAAGTAATTTCATTTTGAAGGGAGTTTTTCTCATATGCATTGATGTGTTAACCAACTTTTATGACTTTATTAACTAGCTTAGTTCGGTGAGTCTCAGCTCCATCTGGAAGAGAGCTAGGATTTAATTTGTAAAAGAACCATTATATAAAGTACATAATATTTTGAGGATTTGAAAATGTTAGTCTATATTTAGAACATGTTATAGACATCAAATGGAAAATGGTCGAAGTTAGTTCATCATGTGTAATTTTAGTGGACAAATTATAATTTAACCCTTAAGGATTAGAGTTGGATAATTTTTTTTTTGTTTGAATAATAGTTGGGTAAATTATATACCTTACTATTTGGATTAATATATATATATATTTATTTAAAAAAAAAATAAAGAGCTGGTGCGGCTGCCCTCATGCCTTACTTAATGAAACTGTTGAATACAAGAAGGGGGCATGAAACCTAAACCCCTAATTACAATGAACATCTAGAAAACGTCTTGAAATGATATCAGGAATCTCTACTGAAACTAGGGGTCATCATTTGGCCCGCGGGCCTAAAAGCCCATGGGCGCCCGCCCGGCCCATTGGGCAAAAGCCCAACCCGGCCCACAACAAAACCCATCTAGGCCCTGCCCATTGGGCATGAGGCAGGGTTAGGGCGGAGGGTTCAAAGCCCAAGCCCGGTCTGCGGCCCAGCCCGTTATATGCCCATTAAAGCCCGCCTGGCCCGGCCTTATAAGCACGCCCGAAAGCCCATTCAATTTTTGTATTAATATATTTTTTTTGTAGTTATATTGAACTAATTATTGCATTAGGCCATATGTTTTTTTAATTTTGTATTTTATTTTGTTCAATCATTAACATATCATCATTTTTTCATAGCTTTTTGTATTTTTTTTTTAACAAAATAATATGACATATAAATATAATGGGCTCGACCCTGCCCACCCAAAAAAGTCCGGCCCGTCCCTAAAAAGCCCGTAAGGCCCTGGGTCTTGATTTTTAAGAGAAGCCCGGCCCTGCCAGGCCAGAAAATTAAAAAAAAATGTTTTGGCCTTGCCCGGCCTTGCCCAAGCCCATTAATTTTGGCCCTGCCCTGCCCATTGACGACCCCTAACTGAAACAATGTATTCAATCAGGCACCAACTAGCAAAGAGTGCTCTACTAGCTACTTCATTTGCTTTGACATAGTGGTGACATAATGGAAATATAACTTGATACGTAACTTGATTACAACGTAATAGGATTACCATAAGCACAACTCTTCTACTATGTTGTTGTTGGAGGATAAATCTGACGACACTTAGTTTCACCCTGCCACTTGGTAAGTGTTGTTAGAACCATCCATTTGTTTGATTCAATTAGATAATTAAACGATTTCTGATTGTATTGATTTTTTACAGATATGATAATTAAAGGCTAATTTAATATATGGACTGTTGGATTATAAATTTTTGAAGTAAAAGTATGTTAATCAACGATGGAGGTGAATATGCTCGTTCACCCTAGGGGTGAACCTAAGAATTGTCTCATATATTTTTAATGCTCTGAATCGTTCATTTCAAAAAAGATAGGGACTCATATTTTTGGAAGGTTTTATTCTTTCTTTTCTCTCTCTTCAAGTTATATGGATTTTCATAATTAATAATTTGATAACATTTTTCAAAATTTTAAAATATTATCATATTTAATTATGAATAATAAATTATAGAGAATAAAAAATGTGTAAAAGTAAAATTGAGATTGAATTGGTCTACTCATTTCATTTCATAGCCCCTTTATATAGGGAGAGAATTACAACGGAAATATCAATTACAATGATGACATTAACTGCTGATTGGTCCTTGATCCATGTTGATTGATGTTGATTGCTAATTACTTGATTCCTTCTCCGTCAATCACTATGACGTAGGCACATAATGTGTTTTTCCTTTAACAAAATGATAATATTTTAATTTTTAAGTCCATTATTTTAATATTTTAATTATGGAACTTGGAATTATGGAAGAAAAATGATAGAGATTTTAATTTTTAAGTCCATATAATAGGAATTTTATAGGGAACTTGTTGGAGATGCTCTCCAAAAACTAAAATAGCAATTCATCACATGTTTAGCGGACAATTTAAAGGCATCACAATGTAATAGGGCTGGGATTTTCGAACCGGGAACCGGTGGAACCGGCCCGGACCGCACCGAAACTCCTGGTTCGGTTCGGTGTATAGATCTGAAAGAGGTGTTTTTTCAAATACCGAACCGTTTTCCATCCTTCCGATTCGGTTCCGGAATGCTGCAACTGCAAGAAACCGGGAGAACCGAGCTTTAGGGCTTTTGTATATATGGACCAGTATATATGGACTCGTATTATCCCACTAGCCCAGTTTAGATAACCCAAAAACAAAAGAAAAAAACCCTGACCTGCTACTCATTCTCGATCAAATTGACCTAGCCTTGAAAGTCTGAAATTGAGCTTAAGCCTCCTTCTTCTTCAGTCCTTCTTTAGCCTTCAAACTGACCTAATCTAATTGAAGATTGAGACGCAAGGTCGGACCTTCCCCAATTTCTTCCATTCGAAAAGCCAGAAAGACATAAACCCCCAGTTCATCTTCATCCCCAATCGGCCATTCCCAATTCAAACTTTCAAAGGAGATGGCTTCGAATCCTTCAATTCATTCGAATCCCCAATCGGTCACTCTCGGTCTGGGAAATTGAAGATGAAGAAGTCTCATGATCCCGGCAAAGGGAAGAAGGGTGCTGCAGGTAAATGAGGTTGGGAAACTGCAAAAAATGGTTTCTTTTCTTTGTGGTTAGGAATCGGTTACAACCCATAACCGAACCGAAAGTAACGGTTCCGGCAAAAAATAATGGGCACACCGAACCGGCAAAAGCATATCGGTTTCGGTTCCGATTCAGGCAAAAAATGACAAAACTAGAACCAATCACAGGGCTACAATGTAATGTGCCAAAAAATACATGCACTTTTTTTTTTTTGATCAAAAGAGGTCAGCCCATTATATAGATTTAGCAAGCAGTACAAAAACGAAACACCGGCCCTATGGGGTCGACAGAAAGAATCGTTTCTCAGAGCACCCAAAGACTCCTATTTTAAAAAGAACAAGAATCCAGTATACCCCCAGTACACCCATCTTTTAGAAAGTCCACGCACCATTATTTCATACAAAAACCTAGAAACTCCGAAGCAGGAATAAAAAACCCTAAGAGCTACTGGATTCTGCGACCAAGATCAAAAATTAAATAAAATTAGGAGTAGAGGATGATGTAGCCCAAATTAAGGATCCCCGATTAAACTTAGCCCAGCAAGAGACCCATGCAGCACACAGGAAGTCCACCATCCCAAAGCAAGCCCAAAGGCCCTAACCATAAGCAAAGGTCCACTCCAGGCCCAACAGTCTTAGAGCCCAGTAGCAAACCCTGGCATACCTAGCGACCAAACAGCCGCTGCCCTCAGCAGGACCACCCTCACCATTGCCGCCATAGCCTGTCCCATTGCCGCCATAGCCTGTCCCATTGCCGTTGCAATCAAGTATAGGAGGAAGATCACCATCACCACCATCACAGTTTAATTGCAGCCTAATCTTTGCCACCAAAGGGGATACCTGTTCACCACCGATCACGTTGTCCTTAGCCACCATAAAAATCGAACAATCCCATCTGATCGGATCTGAGTCCACTCCGGCCTGGACAACCTAGCCATCACCGAGTCCCCGTCCCACATCACCTAACCTAAACACACCGGTGGCGAAATGCCCTGCTCCGCCTATCGCTGACGAGCTTGAAGTCAAGGAAGCTCGCGCCATCCCAGCCAAGATGACTACCATCAGAATCTTCGATCCATCCAGAAGACAAATCCGATCCAGATAGATGTTAAAGGGACGTCAAAGCCAAACACCGACATCACCAAGGAAGGGAGAAGAAAGAGAGACGTTGCTGCCATTCCAAATCCAAGGTGTAGAGCCACAACGTGGCTGAGAAACCTCTCTGCCGAGAGTTATGAAATTTGCAGTGCCGCTGCCGCCAATCAAGGCTGGTTGCGACCTTAGGTTGCTCTCGATAGAGAAAGAGAGAGTGTCATTAACTTCATAAAAAAAAAAATATTACATGAACTTGGACCGTGAATACAACAAGTACAATTGCATATGAAAATTGTGACTCAACAAATACAACCATGATAAACGGATTATTAAAGTTTTTCATGATGTAGATGTTGCAAAATCCAACTCATCCATATTGCATAAATAATTGCAAGGATCAACAAACCCCAAACATGCTCAACCATAGTGAACAACCCGCAGTGTTAGATCTAATCACCAACACAAGAAACACCTCTAGCCATCCCCATGCCACTAACCAACTAGGGTAAGACCACCGACCTCTACCAGCGAACCCCTAAATTTTCGACCACAACCAAAAACCTGGCTCCATTGCTCAACACATGCACCAGGGCATGCACCAAAATCACTTCTTCTAGCTAGATACCATCAGCGACCTAACAAACTCGAGAGGGAACAGAGAAGCCTATCCACCGCCGAGCACGTCAAACCGCTGAAGAGCCAAAACCTACCTCCCAATCATCGAACACAGGGAAAGGGCCAAATTTGCACACCCCACGTATCACGTATGACCAACAACAAATCCCACCTTCACGTGAAACAAACTCTAATGTACCGTTGGTAACAAACTCAAACAAAAGACCGGCTCTACAAAATAAGATGGACGGGATGCATGGGGAGACCGACCCAGAACGATGTTGATCGTAAACCCTAGGTGCCCAAAAACGAAGATAAGGAAACCATACCAGTCATGGAGAGAGAGAGAGAGAGAGAGTTTTTTTTTTTCCTAATACACTTCCCAAAAAAATTCCAATTTTTCTTTGTATTACAATAAAAGGGTTCGGTTTCTAATTAACCTAATTCTCACAACCACTTATGTAACTCTATGGACTTGAATTCCCAAAATTTTTCTCTCCCGTCTTCTTCTGTAGCTTATGACTAAATGACAAGCACTAATAACCATGAAAAATGTGACAAAATCTGGATTCCAATAATGAACGTACCAAGAGATTCTCTGAGTTTTTCTCATAGCTCCAAACCAACAGTCATAAACTCATAATTTTTCTCCTTACTGGTGGGAAAAACTAAGGTGCCAACACGTGATAGAACAAAAACGAACGGCCACGGGCGACCTCCCCTGCCACGCGTCATCCACTCAGCGGTCACTCTCAAGGTCACCCAGTTCCTGTTTCTGTTCCAATGCATGGGCCTCCCCTGACTCTACCCTCTTATAAGCCTATGTCATTTTGCCATTCATCTCTCTCACAGAGAGAGAGAGAGAGAGAGAGAGAGAGTTAGTGAGAGAGAGTGTGTGAAATCAATAATATCAAGTTATTTAGCCACAAGAAGAGGCTGCAATTCTTCCCAAATCTAAAAGAGGGTAAGCCCTATCCTATCTTTATTGAAAATACCTTTTATCAAATTATTGTTTACTTCACTCACTCTGAAACTCTGCACACCCTTCTTCTCTGTTCATTCTCCTCCATACTGTTCCTGCATGGTTTCATTGATTCTGTCCAACTAATTTGGCAGCAGTTTTACCCGTTTTTCCTCAATTGGGTTTCTCAGACTGTTTCCAAATTCATACAGATTTTGTTGAAGCAGCAAGAGAACCAATCCATTTCCCCCGATGGCCCCAAAATCAGGCAGAGGCAAAAACAACAAGGCCAAGTCTGACAAGAAGAAGAAGGAAGATAAGGGTTAGATTTCCTTCCTTGAGTTTCCAATCCCTTTCTATAATTTCCCCACTCAAACTCTTGCATGCTTATGAAATTGTACTTCCATTTTTGATACTTTTGCAGTTCCTAGTGTTCTTGACATCACTGTCATTACTCCATATGACACACAAGTTATTCTTAAGGTACTCAACTTGTCTTCCATTTCTAATTGTTTCTGTCCAAACTGTTCTATAATTAAACAGTTATTCATAAGGTGCTCAACTTTTTTTATGTAACAAGTTGTTATACTAATGAATTTGATTAATGATATGAAGGGTATCTCCACTGACAAGATACTTGATGCTAAAAGACTACTGGCTGTGAATGTAGAGACGTGTCATCTTACAAACTATTCCTTGTCTCATGAAGTAAGACTTTAATTTATTTTAATCAGATTACCAATAATTCATTTTTTCCCGGCCAGAACTTTTCTGGGTTTTCCTAGTCAGTCTGCTGGGGATAATAATGGGTTTTTGTTTCTTGATTTGGCATTTTCCAGGTGAAAGGGAAGAGACTGAATGAAAGGGTGGAGGTGGTTAGTCTGAAACCCTGTCTTCTGAAAATGGTTGAAGGTAGGTTAAATTCTCTTACTGGTCATTCAGCACCAACCACTGACAACTAACCACCCATCTTGGTGCCCATTTCCAGTAGTTTAACTGTTTAAAGAATGCCCAGTTTTCCCCTCAAAAAAAAAAAAAAAAAAGCCTAGTTTTAGTTTAGGTTAGATATGTAAATATCTGTGAAACTATTAATTAATTGTCATCTAAAGACAGTGTATGGGTTAGTTTAGCACGATATTCACAACTAAAATAATGCTATATGTATTATGATTTTTTTTTTTTGAAGAGTATATGTATTATGATTGATATGAGAAAGAGACATCCTTATTGTTGTTGTTGTTTATTTTTTATTTATTTGAAAATGGGGACATCCTTGTTTATTGGCTCAAAGGTTTTCTAGCTTCTGTGTGACAGCCTATTACTTTTTTTTTACACCCTTTAAACAACTAAAATAATGCTATATGTTGTTGTTGGATTTTTTTTTTTAAATTTCTCAAAGAGAAATAATTGAAATTTTAGACGTCAATCAATATTGTAAATAGATTTATTGTTTATTGAATAAATACATACGACTGCTCGATCTGTAACATTTGACAAATACTTGTACGTAAATTTTAACCAAAAAAAAAAAAAATCATACCTGAAATTGATGCTACAACCCATCTCTTCTCGGATCAAACCTTAACCTAATAATTTGTGTCTACTCTCCACTCTCCATTCTTGCTCACAACTCGAGCTTTATTTGTTAGACCATTTATACTTTATTAGCAAAAAAAAAAAAATGCTACACTGAACGATGTAACCATTTATTTTACTATTTTGCAGAGGACTATAGCGATGAAGCCGAAGCTGTTGCCCACGTGCGGCGTCTGCTGGACCTGGTAGCCTGCACGACCCGATTCGCCAAGCCCAAACGGTCCGCTGCCGCCCCGGACTCCAAGTCCAAGAAGAGCGGCACCAAACCCGTCAACAAGAACTCCGGCCCATCCTCACCGTCCGTTTCGGCTATCTCGGAGAGCCTCGGGATGGTCGCCATTCACCCGACCCCCAAGCTCTCCGACTTCTACGACTTCTTCTCTTTCTCACACCTCACCCCTCCCATTCTCCGTCAGTCCCAACTCTCTCTCTCTCTCTCTTCTTTCTCTGATTAACCCATTTTCTTACTGCTCTGTTTGGTTCCTCAAAAATGGTTTTTTACTTTTTACTTTGTGTAGATTTACGGAGGTGTGACGTGGACGACGCACAGGAGAGGCGCGACGGTGACTATTTTCACATGCAGGTGATTGTTCTATATGTTGTTGGTACCATATTTTTTTATTTGCATGGTTGTCACGGGCCTATAAATAAAATTAAATCATATGCACGTTGATATTGTGCACCCAACAAAGAAAAAGGAAATCGTAGATCATAATGCCTAGACTTTAGGGTACAATGCATGTCACATTGTGTATATTATATGCTTTTGAGGGCACTAATTACAATAACTAAGTGGGAAAGTGAAGCGTGGGCAAATATTTTGAAATTGTGCACCATGTGTTACATGGAGTGATGGAGCAAGTATCATGTTGTACTAAACTATAAACATAACAAGAACATTTCAGAAAATGGAAACAGTTTGTTGGGAAACAAATTGCGTATTGTTAGGAGAGTAATGGGTGGATCAGGAAATTGGGTTTTTTTATAAATTTTTTTTTTTAAATATCTGGGACATGTTTGGTATTTTCCACGTGAAAATTGAAAAAAAAGGGAAGGTTTTGAGTGGTTGTATTTTGGTACTTATAGTAGTTGTTTTCTTTGGGTCATTTTCCAGTTAGGCCATTTTGTAGTTGGGTTAATTTTCAACTTTGATATGGTTCACATGGTGTCCTTGTCACCTTGTGTGCGAGTGGTTGTGTGTTGTTTTCCTTATGTAGTGTTTTCTGTTCTATATTGATGATGCTTTGCTCCTATTATTGTGACAACAACATGAATACATGCAGATTAAGATTTGCAATGGGAAGCAAGTACAAGTGGTTGCATCAGTAAAAGGGTTCCACACAGTGGGAAAGCAGTTTTTACAAAGCCACTCATTGGTGGATCTTCTGCAACAGCTCAGTAGAGCTTTTGCTAATGTGAGAACTAGCACTCAATTATACCTTGATTATAGATGAAGTAGCTTTAGCCAGAAACAAAGAGTGAAAAAATTGTAAATGCAAGCAACATGCCTTGCATGTTTTAACCCTGATAAATTTGGATTTGGCTTAACCTTTTTCACACAAATATATAGTTAAAAGCAAGGAAGCAGAGTATGATGCCTCCATATTAGTACTTTATTCTTGTATTTCTTAAAATTTTCTTATGCCAAAATTATTTGCTGGAAAATTGTTTGATTCTTGAAGGACCTTTTAAATTACTCCATCATCATTTATGCATGATTTGGTCTATTACCTGAAATTTATCGTCTGGTTATTGCAGGCATATGAATCCTTGATGAAAGCTTTTGTAGAGCATAACAAGGTGAGGAATGACTTTGATGTCAATGTAATTTATTTTGAAATGAGTAGTGTTTAAGCTTTTCCTCTAATGTATTTTTTTGTTTTTTTAATAGTTTGGTGACCTTCCATATGGTTTTCGAGCAAACACATGGCTTGTTCCTCCATCTGTTGCCGAGTCTCCATCAAATTTTCCATCTCTGCCGACTGAAGATGAAAATTGGGGAGGAAATGGTGGAGGCCAGGGAAGAAATGGTGAATATGATCGTCGACCATGGGCTACTGACTTTGCAATTTTGGCTTGCCTGCCTTGCAAAACTGAGGAGGAGAGGGTTGTTCGAGACCGAAAAGCATTTTTGCTTCATAGTAAGTTCATTGACGTATCGGTCTTTAAAGCTGCTGCTGCAATACGTGGTATAATAAATTCTACTGTGAATGGCAAGGAGACAACCAATTGTTCTCCGGGCTCTGTTCTTTATGAGGAGCGTGTTGGAGACTTGTCCATTGTTGTAAAACATGATATAACAGATCCATTGTCAAAGTCCGAAGTAATAGTTAGTGGTGATCATCCATGCAGTACCCGGGAAATTGCTCAGAGGTGTTTACTCAAGGGTTTAACTTCTGATGAGAGTGTGGTTGTTCATGTAAGTATATTTATATCATGCTCATATGATGCATTTCTGCCTACTCAGTGAATAGGGAATGCAGCTCCTCTGACCATTATACGAAGTTAATTCTTCCATTGCATTAGGTTGCTTCTCATTACTGATCTGGTATAGGGCATTTACCAATTTTTTGTTTTAAAAAGGAAAATAAAAATCAAGGTGTAACAGTAAGTGGTGACCAGCACCTACGCAAAGATCTTTGTTATTTCTTCTGTCCTTTGAGGACCATATGTTTCTACTATCACAGTGCTAGCATGAAGAAATGAGACAAAATACTAATTTTGCAGGATACACCCTCCTTGGGTGTGGTCAATGTAAGGCACTGTGGATACATTGCAACGGTTAAAGTTGTTGGTAAAATAAAGAAGGGAAGCTGTGAGGCTAAAGATATTGACATTGAAGATCAACCAGATGGAGGAGCCAATTCTCTTAATGTGAACAGGTTTGAAACGTTTTTTTAATTTTATTCTGTTGATGGTGGATGTGATTAGCCACTTTATTAACTTGAAGGGGGATTTTATCATATTCTCAGCTGTCATCCAATTTTACTTTAATAAGCCAATATGAAGAACCGTATTTCCATCTCTAACATGGTTGAACGTTCTTCATCCCTCACTATTTGCTACACAACTTCATTCAGCTTATGTCTGTACATTGATTGAATGTACTTCTTGTCTTTTTTCTTTTTTTGTTTACAGCCTGAGGGTTCTGCTTCAAAAGTTCAACACTGAATCAGTGGATCACTCTAATTCAGATAGTTTAGAAACTTCTAGGTGTCTGGTTCAAAGAGTATTAAAAGAGAGCTTGGCCAAGTTAGAGGATGAGCCTGCCAATTCTGAGGGGTCTATCAGATGGGAACTTGGTTCTTGCTGGTTGCAACATCTACAAAAGCAGGAAACACCAGTAAACAATTCTGATAGTCCTGAGGATGATATTGAGGCGGCTGAACCAGTTGTTAAAGGTCTAGGGAAGCAATTTAAATTTTTGAAGAAGAGGGAAAAGAAAACAAGTACTGAAGCTGGAACATATGATGAGGAAGACATTGATGCTTATTCTTTGAGTCTAAATGGGGGATCAGATAAATTAGAGGTAAACAATGGCGAGAGTAATGAGATCAGCAATGAGGCAGAATTGAAGACTTTAATTTCAGAAGAAGCCTATTTGCGCCTGAAAGAAGCTGGAACTGGTCTTCATCTAAAGGTTATGAGACTATCTTCAAATAATTATCACTGTTTGAATCTGTATTGTTACTAATGATGTGTCATTTACTGAAAATCAAAGTTGCTAACATGTTTTACCAAAATGTAGCACACTTTTTGTGTCTTTGAGAGCTAACAGTTTAAGCTTGCTTGCTGTAACACTGTGACAGTCAGCAGATGAGCTTATCAAGATGGCGCACAAATATTATGATGAAGTTGCCTTGCCAAAGCTGGTACCCTTCTGTTTAATTTCAGTTGTCCTCTTACAATTGTCTCTGTTATGGTTTATGATCTAAATCTTTTACATTACTAGGTAACAGACTTTGGATCACTTGAACTCTCTCCAGTTGATGGCCGTACGCTGACAGATTTCATGCATTTAAGGGGGCTGAAAATGCGCTCTTTGGGTCGAGTGGTGAGGACTCTCTCTCTCTCTCTCTCTCTCTTCCTGTCCCCGACCTTCCTGCCACCTATAACATCTTAATTAATTTTTTTTTCAATATTCTTTATGGGCTGCTTAATGAAGTTTATTCTGTTTTACATGTCTCTGGCCTCTTGTAATTTGAGCTGCCTGTACTTGAAACTTGTAGTTTTTTTTTCAGTTCTGGTCCTAATATTATGCTTACAAAATCAGGTTGAGCTTTCGGAGAAACTTCCTCATATACAGTCTCTTTGTATTCATGAGATGATTACTCGAGCTTTCAAGCATGTGCTTGAAGCAGTCATTGCTTCTGTTGGCAAAATAACTGACTTGTCTGCGGCAATAGCTGCAACCCTAAATTTTCTACTTGGAGGCTCTGCAATGGATGATGATGTCCTCAAATTGCAATGGCTACGAATATTCCTGGCCCGAAAATTTGGTTGGGCACTGAAAGATGAATTTCAGCACTTGAGGAAGTTATCAATTCTCCGAGGACTTTGCCATAAGGTATTTTAAATATGACTGGTACCAGTGCTGATATAGTATCAAAGCAGAGTCATGGTTTTTACACTTTCTTTTTCCAGGTTGGGCTGGAGTTGGCCCCAAGAGATTATGACATGGAATGCCATAATCCTTTCAGCATATACGACATTATTAGCATGGTTCCAGTGTGTAAGGTGTTATTCTGTTTATTAATCTCTGTCTGATTGACTCAGATTTAGTGGATTCCAAATCTCTTACATATTTTATCTTCTTTTACAGCATGTAGCATGTTCTTCAGCTGATGGACGAAATTTGTTGGAGTCATCTAAAATTGCTCTTGATAAAGGAAAGTTAGAGGATGCTGTACATTTCGGAACAAAGGTACCACTTCATATTAATGGAAATTGATGTCAATTATGTCTTGAATCCTGATACCGATCTTTCCTCTTGAATTTAAAGGCACTAACAAAGATGATAGCTGTCTGTGGCCCCTATCATCGAGTTACTGCAAGTGCTTATAGCCTTTTAGCAGTAGTCCTTTACCACACGGGTGACTTTAATCAGGTATGCTTTCTTTTAACAATGGTGGATTGCATTTCTGTCTTTGTGCTGCTGTTCTATAGACTAAATCTTTTACTTTGGTTTCATTGGTTAGGCAACCATTTATCAGCAGAAGGCTTTAGCTATTAATGAAAGGGAACTTGGGCTGGACCATCCAGATACCATGAAAAGCTATGGGGATCTTTCCGTTTTTTACTACCGTCTTCAATACATCGAATTGGCTTTGAAGTAAGTCATTGCTTCTTAATTTTACTGTCATTTGTATGTGTATTTGATTATTTGGTACATAATTCCTGTAACACCTTTGTTTAACTTCTTCCTTTATGGTAGTGATTTAACTTTATCGTTTTGTGTAGGTATGTAAATCGTGCGTTGTTTCTTCTTCATTTTACATGTGGACTATCTCACCCTAACACAGCTGCGACATACATAAATGTGGCTATGATGGAGGAGGGCATGGGAAATGTCCATGTTGCTCTCAGATACCTACATGAAGCTTTAAAGTGTAACCAGAGACTATTAGGAGCAGATCACATACAGGTGTCATTACATTCCTTCCCACCCGCTCCCCCTTCCTCCCCCCCTCTCTCTATATATATAATATATATTCATCTGTGTTTGGGTGTGCTTCTGTGGATGCATGACTGCATGTATGTCCCACCTTTTTCTGCAAACCTCATATATTTCTTAATTTCTAAACTCAATCTTTTATATGGTTATTTCACCTTTTAGACTGCTGCAAGCTATCATGCCATAGCCATAGCTCTTTCATTGATGGAAGCATATTCTCTAAGTGTGCAACATGAGCAAACAACACTTAGGATACTTCAAGACAAACTTGGACCTGAGGATCTTCGTACTCAGGTAACCACACAATCTTTAGTATTCTCTATATTAGTTGGATGAATGGATTCATGTGATAATTCTGTGTTACTGGTCCTCTCTGTTATTAAAAGAAATTGATGTGACCGTGGTTTATCTTAAACACATAGTTGAAGTAGCCCGTTAACATGTTTAATGACTTGTATATTCCTGAGCAGGATGCAGCAGCATGGCTTGAATATTTTGAATCTAAATCTCTAGAGCAGCAAGAAGCAGCACGAAATGGATCTCCAAAGCCTGATGCCTTGATTGCAAGCAAAGGTCACCTTAGGTATTAATATGGTATTCCCAAATTACTTGATTCCAACTTCGTTAATTATACGTATGGGGACTAAACCCTTCCATGCTCCAATGCAGTGTGTCAGATCTCCTTGACTACATTAGCCCTGATCAAGATTCAAAAGTAAATGATGCACATCGGAAGCAGCGACGTGCAAAGGTGGATATGTTATTCCTTATATGTTCTTGTTACAGATTGCATTCTTAGTTGATCCTACTATTAGGTTTTAAACATTAGGCCAGATCTGGTACGAGAGTGTGATATTACGGTATATCCAATCTGTATATCACATGTTACATGCTTATATTTGCAGGTTTATCAGTCTAGTGATACCATCTATGAGGCACATCAAGATGTAATAGCTGACGATGACTTGCCAAGTGATGGCCTTGAAAACCCTATGATTTTGATAGATAATAATACTGAAGTGGTTGAGGAAAGATGGGTTCATCATGGACTGGAGGAAAAAGATGATGTCTCTAGAAATGGTTTGTCAGTTGCAAGTGTAACTGCCGAAGAAACAACTTCAGATGAAGGATGGCAAGAAGCCAATTCAAAGGGGAGGTCTGGGAATACCGCTACTGGGCGGAGGTTCAGTAGAAAGAGGCCAGACAGTGAATCCAAATACTCGAGGGAAGTCAAATCCTCATCACAGACTGCAGCTGTGAAGAGCTTTCTAAATGATTCATCTTCATCAAAGCAATCAAAGGTTCGTACTGTGAGTACTGGAGAGGATTCAGTTAGACTCCAGTCCAAAACTACTGTTTCTAAAGTCTTCTCTACTCCAGCCACTCTTACGAACTTGACTTCAAAATCTGTATCTTACAAACAAGTAGCTTTGGCACCTCCAGGTACTGTTCTAAAGTCATTGCTGGATAAAGTTGACGACCTAAATGTGGAAGAATCTGAAACAAAGGAGTGTAACCCCCCACCTGAGACATTGAAAACTGAAGAAAGCATAGGTGTAGTTGAACTCATTCCAAATGATGAGAACGAAGGAACACATGCAAGTTCAACCCAGTTGGATGAAACAGGCCCTGAAACTCTGGAAGAAAGGTCTGCAGAGAAAAATGGAAGTAAGCTGTCAGCTGCAGCAGAACCATTCAATCCAAGACCACTCACCATGACTCACCCTCTGAATCCAGTTGCTGTTACAAGTGTTTATGACGTGAGAGCCAGTCAAGCAATGCTTTCTGCGCCTGTGCTCCCCCCAGTAGCTGCCAGAGTTCCTTGTGGTCCTCGGTCACCTTTGTATTATAAAACCAATTATTCTTTTCGCTTGAGGCAAGGTGTTCAAAAATTTCGAAGTCCCCTTTCAGAAAGAAGTGGATCAGGGCCTCCAAAAATCATGAATCCACATGCTCCAGAGTTTGTTCCTGGGAGAACTTTGCAAGCAGATTACATGAATGAATATGCAGAATTTCCAACTGAAGCAAATTCCTCATTTGAAATGAATAGGGCTGAAGAGACGGATGAAAAATCGAGTGGTAAAGCTGAGAGAAAGAGCATCTCTGAGTCTGAGAAGTCAGAGCTTGCCAGGCAGATATTGCTGAGCTTCATAGTAAAATCTGTCCAGCACAACAAGGATTCTGAAAGTGAAAGTAAGCAGGAAAATAATTTAGATGCCGTAGAGAAGGACAGTGCAGTTATAAAGATTCACTATGGAAATGAAGGAAAGAAGGACTTAGTTTCTCAATCCAGTGACTGTGATCAATCAAAAACAACAGATGTAGATACAAATGAAGTTGGTGATAGTGAAGGATTTACAATTGTGACAAAGAGGAGAAGAAGCCGGCAGCAGTTCAGAAGTGAGTTGTACAATCAGCAATCCATCTCGGCTTCTGTTCATTGAAACATACAAGAGATCATATACCTCACGAAATCTGGGTACCACGGATTTTCCCTTCTTTCAACCTCAAATCTCTCACATAACACGTTATAGTCTACAAAGATTTTTTTTTTTTCCTTCTAAGAAAATCAATTAATTTTTGTATCACAATAAGTTTTCATCATACTTATTTTTGTATCCTATTTTTTAGTGGTTTCGATGAATAAAAGTTGTTCTCTCCACCAGGTATGGTGGTAATCGCTATATGAAGAAGTTCCTAATAATCTCTTAGTGAAGTATTAATATCATCGTTTTTTCAGTTTAGTTTAGTTAAGTTTTCAGAATTTAGTTTTTACAGGTTATTTCCTCCTGATAATTGTCATATGAAGAGAGAAAAAGAAGTCATTGTTCAGTATACAGTTAGGTGAAAATTGTAAAACATGAGCCTCTTCTTCATCAGTGCGGTCAAATTTGTTAGGCTTCGCTGTCAAAAATTTCTAGAATTTAAATTATGACCTTAGTTATCAACTCCTAAATTAGATAGTGAAAAAAAAAAATCCTAAATTTTGTGCTATGTCATAGGGCATGTAATAAGTTGAGCTAACTTTAGAAAAGGTTACAAGAGAGATGAGCTCATTGGAGTCAGGTACGTAGCTTAAAAATAGAGATCAGATATATAGATGGTTATGGAAACTCTTGCGTAAAGCGAACTAACCAACTTACATTGACTACCTCCATAATGAATCCAAGAGAACAACAGAAACAAGAGGGCGTTATCAGTTATTGAAGTTGTAATTGGTTCCAGGGTAAAAGGAACAAGAAGGCCAGGTCTTTGCCATCCACATTAATCCTGTTCTTCATTCTGGTCTTGATACTTGAAAATTCCCCAAACAAAAGAAGGAAAATAATACGGAATTGATAGTACATAGCCTATGAGTTCACGCGAGGAAGAAATGGGAATCAGAGGTAAAGCACAGAAGAGAGAAGAGGCGGTGGCGGTGGCCATCGACAAGGACAAAGGAAGTCAATATGCTATCAAATGGACTGTTGATCATCTTCTCAGCAGAGGCCAAGCTCTCACATTGCTTCATGTTAAACACACTACAAATGCAGTTCCCAACCAATGTAATTCAATCTCCCTCCTCTCTTTAGTTCTCTTATGCATGGATGATCATCAAATATATAGAATCCCACATCCGGATTTCAACTTTTTGATTCTATAGATCAGATCATAGTTTCTTCACCCTTTTCCAATTGGTTTTGGGGCGGATGCTACAACTTTAACATGAAACTGGGAGGAGAATCTACCTATGAGGCCATACAGTCGCATGTCGTGTTACTTGAACAGGCAAAAATGATAATGATCTTAAAATTTACCAGTCTGTGCAGTACTCATCAATTGCATATTTTTATATTTAATTTCTCCTGTTTAATTTTTTTTCTTCTCATATCATGGTGCAGCCAGAGGCACGACTTTTATGTCTGAGGATGTTGCAAAGGTGTACAAAAAGCAACTTGATGTTCAAGCAAAAGAGTTGTTTCTTCCATTCCGTTGCTTTTGCACCAAAAAGGCTGTGAGTGTCAAACTGTACATAATTAGTTTCACACCAGAATTTCGTCTCCTCATGGTTTGATTCTCTTTGTTGCAGATAAAATGCAATGAAGTCATAGTTGAGGATACAGATATAACAAGAGGAATCATCAACTATGTCAATGCCAATGGGATTGAAATTTTGGTACTTGGTTCTCCATCAAAAAGCAGCTTATTCAGGTCGTGATCTAAACTAGCAATGAAAAAATTGTACATGCACATTAGCACATATCAATCCTAAATGTATCAACTTTTGTTTGACAGCAGATTCATATCTACAGACGTTCCAACCACCGTGGCGAAAAGGGCACCAGACTGTTGCACTGTTTATGTTATTGGGAAAGGAAAGATCTCATATGTGCGATCCGCTACCAGCTCATTGCCCCCAAAAGCTCCATCGAGTAATCAAATACAGCACCAAGCTAGCAACGTTTCAGATTCAAGTGATACACGAAGCACACCCAGCCAGAACTTTAGAGGTTTGTCACAAGTTCTGTATATATATATATATATATATATATATATATATATATATATTAGTACCATGCATTGTTATAACCTATTTGCCACCCTCATAAGTCAGTAGGATGCTAAATATTTGTCATTAGTAACTCAAGTATCTTTGATTAATGCAGGACCCGAGCAGAAACAGCATCCGGCCCATACCCAGCAAAATGACAATGCAATCCTGTAAGCTTTGATTTTTTGTACTTGGGAATAGATATAAGAAGTATCGATCAGGCACTTGTATTTGCCTGGTTGAGTTTCACTAAGATGTGTTACAGAGTTCTAAAGTCCTATTAATTTATGTGCAACGATTATAACCTGCTGAAAAAGATGTGACCACAGTTGGGATTAACCTATATCTAATACAGGTCACCATTCTCAAGAGGAAAAGCTTCAACGAACAAAACACATGAGCTATCACCCGAGAGTGATATATCGTTTGTGAGCAGTAACAGAAGGTCAAGCACTGATAACAGAAGCTCTACATCATCTTACTCTGGAACCAAGTTCATTGACATGGGCTCTGCCCACAATGACTTCACATCATGCTCAATGGATAGTGGCAAATCGTGGTCATCACAGAACATGGTAAGATGATTTCTAAATGAACCATTAATTAATGTCATTACTCCGAGACTTGCATTTGTGGAGAAAATATTTATGTGAAATAGTTCACAATATTAATACTTGATATGTGCTGAACTTAATAGGATGGAGTGGAATCAGAGATGAGGAGGCTTATGCTAGAGCTCAAGCAAACAAGGGACATGTACAATACAGCCTGCAAGGAGGCACTCGTAGCACAAAATATGGTATTTATGCGTAAACTTGAATGAAGATTGTGTGTTTTTCATTTTCTTTTGGATTTTGATAACAGAACAATAGTTCAAGCAAATATTATATTGGCATGTCACCAGGCAACAGAAATAAACCAATGGAAAAGGGCAGAAGAAATAAGATTAGAAGAGGCAAAAGTAGCTGAGGAAGTTGCAATGGCAGCTGCAGAGAAGGAGAAAGCCAAATGTATGGCAGCCATCGAAGCAGCACAAGCAGCTCAAAGGGTTGCAGAATTCGAGGCACTGAAAAGGAAGACTGCAGAAATGAAAGCCCTTAAAGAAGCGGAAGACATGAAGAAGGCACAAGAAGGAATGCCATTTGATGTCAGGTACAGGAAGTACACACTTGAAGAGATTGAAGCAGCAACACACAGCTTTTCAGGTACTCTCAAGATTGGGGAAGGAGGCTATGGGCCTGTGTATAAAGGTGAACTAGACCATACATCTGTGGCCATAAAAGTTCTACGTCCAGATGCAGCTCAAGGGCATTCACAGTTCAAGCGAGAGGTTTGTGACTTCCAACATGATGAAACACTATTTTCAACTGTCAACTTTCTTCTTAAATACAACAGTTTCTTTATTTAGCACATAAACAACATAACAAAGGGAAATATTGTACCTGTTCTTAATATCAAGGCTGGTACTCTTTCTATTTATCTAAGCAATATCTATTGAGAAATATACTATTAAAGATGTATCTGACAAACTCTTAATCATTATGCAGGTGGATGTTTTGAGCTGCATACGACATCCAAACATGGTCCTCCTTCTTGGAGCATGTCCCGAGTACGGTTGCCTTGTCTACGAGTACATGGCTAATGGTAGCTTAGAAGATCGTCTCTTCCGGAAAGGTAATACCCCAGCTATTCCTTGGCAGCTAAGGTTCCGAATTGCAGCAGAAATTGCCACAGGGCTTTTGTTCCTCCATCAGAGCAAGCCAGAACCCCTTGTACACCGTGACCTTAAACCCGGAAATATTTTGCTGGACCATAACTATGTCAGCAAGATTAGTGATGTAGGTTTGGCTAGACTTGTCCCTCCATCAGTAGCCGACTCTGTCACTCAGTATTACATGACATCAACAGCAGGAACATTCTGCTATATCGATCCAGAGTATCAGCAAACCGGCATGCTTGGAACAAAATCTGACATCTACTCACTTGGAGTCATGCTTCTGCAAATCATAACAGCCACGCCACCAATGGGTTTGACACATCATGTTGAGAGGGCTATTGAGAAAGGGACCTTTGCTGACATGCTTGACCCTGCTGTTAAAGACTGGCCTGTTGAGGAGGCCTTGAACTTTGCCAGGCTAGCTTTACAGTGTGCTGAAATGAGGCGAAAAGACAGACCGGATCTTGGGAAGTTTGTGCTACCTGAGCTTAACAGGTTGAGAGCGCTTGGCCAAGATAGCATGAATGCTAAGATGTTTGGTGGCGGTGAAGTATTCTCTCCAAGAAAAGGCCGATTTTCCACCGGACAAGTGAGTTACATAACCTAACTAACACGGTATATTATGCATTTAAGGAAGATCATATATCAACATTTGCTGCAGAAACAGGACCTTTACTGATTTTTGTGGTGTTGATCACGTTCTTATATCCCAAAAATCAATTTTTTGGGCTTAACTATTTTCTGTATAGGGTTCACTATTTAAAATTTATACTAGGATAGTAGTTAAAAAGAAGCCTAGATGAATTGGTTTTAAACATAAGCACAAAATCAACACTAAAAATATCAGCGGAGGATCCATACTTTTCATGGAGCCCTCTTCAGTATCATATGACTTTGGAAGTTAGAAAGTTTTACTGTATTTTTTTTGGCGCGTGTTTTTCTGTTTTATATCTTCTTAAACTTCATATTTGTTAAATTCTTCGTGGTCTTAGTTACAGGATGTGATGAGTGACCCCGATCTACGACAATTTGGTTATGATAGCTCAAGGAGTCAATCAAGCACATCATCTTAAAACGGAAGAAGATTATTCTCAGATATGTCACAGTCATAATTCTAATTAGTCTGACAAGTCATCTATACACTTAGAAACTTGTGACTGAAGAATTAGTAGATACATTTAGTGTCCACCTTAAAAAGGTGGGAAACTGGGGTTTTTACAATTTTATAGAGAGATGTCAATTGTATATTTGTATTTATATACTTCAAAGAAAAGCTCTATTTGGAGAGAGCATTTACCATATGTCGGTACGATAAATTTACTTTTTTTTTTTTAGGTGAAAAAGTCAATCTCATTCAGCATTTCAGCAAGTAATATAATAATGACTTACCTAGAGAACCATTAGTAAAAGCCATTACATAGAGCACACAACCCTAGTACACCCCTCACACGAGCATACTACTTAGCATACCCCTAGCACACCCGCCTTTTAAGATTAAGCGCAAAAACAAGAAACAAAGTAACCCCAAAATCAATAAACTACCTACGAGACTACTTGTTTCCTGTCAATTTTCTCCACTAAAAAAAAAGAACACAAGAAGCCCGTCATCCTTTCGTAAAGAAGGATAAGAGCCCAAACCTAAAATAAAAAATACAAACTTAAAATGTATATGAGCCCATACTAACCAAGCCCACACTAAGACCAATGCGGCCCACTTAAATGTAACCCTAGCCGTCATCTTCTTGGTAACAACCCACACGGCCCAATTAGGACAAACCCAAGCTTGGGCATCCTCCACCTCGGGCCAAACAACGCTGTTGCCGTCGAGGACCAAACTTGGCGCCATAGCACGACCAACCTAGTCCCGGCCGTCATCACTGCCAACTTGGTCACCACCGCATCCATCGCCATACCCATCATCAGGCTTATTCCAACTGTCAGCATCAATGCCTCCGTCATAAGTAGAGGATCACAACACTCGACCCCATCTGCCCAGATCCCACCAGCCATCGCTATCATCATCTGGCTTCCATAAATATATGAGCGCAGCCAACCATGCCGTCCCAGAAATCAAACCTCCTCCGGTCATCCCAACCTAAGGACCAACGATCTGACATGGATCGAAGACCCTCCCATCACCAACCGCAACAACAGTCAGAGCAAAGAGGCCACAACCAACGAACATGGAGAGGCGGCGAGCGCGCTCGCTGTCACCCCCTAGGAAAAGACGAAAAAGAGAGAAGAAACCCTCCTTCTTGATGGCAGGGTGCAAGATCGCCGCCAGCCAGAGTTAGCCCCCATCGAGAGAACTCTCTCGCGAAGAACAGAGAGAAAAGCATTAGAATAAGGTTGAATGAGTCCGTCCTTACTTATTTATTTTTGGATTAAATACTCGTTACTCCTTATACTTTTCCGTGAAAAATAGTTTGGTACACCACCTTTTAAATTAAACTGAATAGTCCTTATTCTCTCTAATTCTCATATAACAAGTCCAAAATAATCTGAAATGACTATTATGCCCCTCATTTTCTATTATTATTATTTTTTATTTTTTTCTCTATTTTTTTTAATTATTTTTCTCCCTTTTTTTATACTCTCCCTCCCTCTCTCCTGGCCGCACGGTCTCTCTCTCTCCCTCGACCTCTCTTTTTCTTCTCTTCCGCTGCCATCACCGGAGACCACTTCCGGCACCATTCTCAACCAATCCATATCCAAAACAAAGTCTCGAGTTTCTTACCATTCCTTCACATCAACGTAACTGACCCAACAGTCTCCTCCTCCCTCAAAACTTCCAAAAACGTAGAAATCCATAGCCCTCTCACAATCCAAAATTAAACAACACAATTAGGGATTCCATTTCTCGTCAACCCAGAAGCGCCAATCAAAGGAAAAACACAAAGATTACCTAATAGAGGCGGTCTGAAGCTCTAGCAGCCATGAGCGGCGAAGCTAGCTTCTCCCACGCACCAGTGGCGGCGCGTGAAGCCCGTGAGGCTACTCTGGTCAGAATCGGAGGTCTGGAGTTTGGGGTTTTGAAAGATAGTGTAGCTCCGACTTCGTTTATGGAGGTGTTGAAGCTCGATTTGAGCTGGAGACTAGAAATCGAAGGCATGTAGAGCCGAGAGCTCCGGTGATGCTCGGACTACGTCGACGAGCAAAGGGGTTTCTGGGTTTTGCTCTCTAGGGCTTGTTGAGTCTGACAGTGATGTCGATATGACTAGGTGATGGTCGAAAATCGATGAAGGTTGAGAGGCGGCAACGTCGCAGTCTTGGGTGGTAGCGGGTGGAGGCCGGAGGTGGTGCATGTCGATGGTGAGGTTGGGGCTTAGGTCGGATTTGGGTGCTGGATCGATTAGAGGTGGCGGCATGATAAAATGGTGGCCGGAGATGGTGTTCTCCGGTGGTTGCAAAGGGAAGAAGAAGAGAGAGGGAGCGAGAGGTCAGGGGAGAAAGAGAAAGACGCGCGGCTGAGAAGACAGAAAGGGAGAGTTTAGGTTTTTGGTGAGATGGTGGCCGAAAGTGGTGGTCTCCGGTGATGGCAGAGGAAGAGAAGAAGAAGAGAGGTCGAGGGAGAAAGAGAGACCGTGCGGCCAGGAGAGAGGGAGAGAGGGAGGGAGAGAGGGAGAGAGAGAGAGAGTATAAAAAAGGGGACAAAAATAAAAAAAAAATAGAGAAAAAATAAAAATAATAATAATAATAGAAAATGAGCGGCATAATAGTCATTTCGGATCATTTTGGACTTGTTATATGAGAATTAGAGAGAATAAGGACTATTCAGTTTAATTTAAAAGGCGAGGGACCAAACTGTTTTTCAGAGAAAAGTATGAGGAGTAACAAGTATTTTATTTTTTATTTTTTATTTTTTATTCAGCCTTAATTTTTCCGGCTTATGTATACTGAGTCATTGAAAGTTGTTTAATGATCAAAGTAAGTTTGTTACTTTTTTTTTTCTTTAGGAGAAGAAATGATAACCTTAGTGCATAATTTGGTAATATTACAAAAGAGTTCGTCATGCCTAACTCGATAAAAGTGATATCTGTTGAAAGATGTTGACTTTAGTGTGCCTTGTCAAACTAGGTTTAGTTTCTATAGTTGTAATATATAGGAGAGAATTCCTAATTCAAGTTAGAATAAGAATCCTTATACTCCAAGAAATTATACTTTGTAAACCCTATATATAGGGCTCCTATTATCAATGAATAGACACACCAATTCTCTCTAGAATCTATCTTGCATTTTATTTCCTTAAACACATTATCAGCACGAGCCCTAACCTTGAAACCAAAAACCCAAAAACAGAAAAAATTCATCATCATTAGCCTCCCCTGCACCTAGCCTGTGCTAGCCTCGCCTGCCCCTACAGCACAACGCGCCCCTGCGCCTCGTCCAGCTAGCCACGCTGCACCTATAACCCAACTCCTCACGCCCTCGATTCGCACATCCCTTACCGCTAGACTTACTTTCCCTTGCAAGCTTTTACCGCACCAGTTAGCCTCACTCCCTGCCTTGGTTAGCCTCGCCCTGCACCCGGTTAGCCTCGTCTCGCTTAGACTCGCCTCACTAGCTTCTACCACCACTAGCCTTACCTCATTAGCCTCGCTTTAATACACGCCTGCATCAACACGCGCGTGTTTCAAGCCTCGATCAAACAAGTAAGTTTTTATATTAAAGTTCCTGTTTTCAATACTTTAAATTCCTCTTCTTTTTCTCATGGACGTGCAACCTCCCTTCTTCTTCATGCTACCTTTCTGTAACGTGGGTTCGATTCTTTAAAGCGAAACTGCGGGGAGTTCATGCTATAAGGAACTAAGAGCGTTCGTAAGCTACAAACTAAGAGCGCTCGTTTAGCATCGATATAAACATCATTGTTTCGGTCTAATCCAAATATTCTTGGAAATCAATTTCTTGGTAGCATTAAGGCTCAAAAATCTTATATTAGTTGTCGTGGAAGTTTTTAACTCCGAAACTAATTCGTTCTTGTTTTGCTTTTCAGGATGTCAAACTCAAACGAACTCAAATTTGTTCCATTGGATTCTGCAGGCACAAGATACTTGATTTGGGCTCATAAAGTTGAGCTCCACCTTATTGCTCATGACTTATTGCACACAATCCAAGAGCTCTGTTCTTAAGGAACTACTCCAGACCCTCAAACTGAGATTGATAATTTCAGGGCTTTTACCCTGATGAAACACCACATGGATAGTGATATCCAGATTGAGTTCATGAATAAGGATAGTGCTATAAAACTTAGGTAAGTGCTTTGCGAACGTTTTGGTAACGTCAGTGACTCCATCCTTCTGAATTTAGAAGCAGAATGGAATGATCTCCGCATCTCTGACTTCTAGATGGTCATGCAATTTTATTTGGAAGCCGTCCGCATCAAGATGACGATGCATCTTTGTGGAAAGGTTATTACAGAAGGACAACTGATTGAGAAAACCCTCACTACATTCCTTTTCTTTGCATCAAGGTCCTCAAATTTCTTCTGGACTCAAGTAAACATAAGACGGATCACAAGTTTCCATCAGCTAATTGCAGCTATGGAAATTGTCGAAAGGCAAGGCAATGAACTTGTGAGTAGAGAATATGGGAGGCCTTGAGTTGGCTACCATGAGCATCGTCCCATGGCTATAGAAAGTCACCATCGATGCCATGATCCATACGATCGAAAAGCTCAAGAAGGTAAATCGCCAAAGGTGGCGAACACACGACCATAAGGATCGCCGTACAGAGGGACATAGGGGCTGGGCACCATGGCCCTAACGCTGGCCATGGTAATGCCACCCTGCCACCAACGGTCCTAGGGACCATGCACATTGCGCCAATGCGCCTTAATCAAAGGAGAATCCTCTTCATGGTGTCTATTTCTAATATGGAACGTCTGATCAATGGACCTGAGTTTGCAATATACCTATGAAGGTAGCCGCTTCATGGTGATCAAGACATCAAGTTAAAAAAGACTTTAAATTTAGCGATGAAAGACAAAATGCATCAGATTTTATTAGTATAGTCGCTTATTTTTCCAAGAATTATGTAATGGAAATTATGCCTTAATTAATAGATGACATTTGTTTCAAACTCTTTCTCGATTAGACCCATTCAATTAATTGTGATGTCTAGGAAAGCTTTGAACTGAGAGAATGGTTTTACAAGTGAGCATAGCCCCACCAAAATCTCGACTTACTTTACTTGGTCACAACCAAATGGAGTTACCGAGAGGATTGAATAATTACATTTGTCTAAGTTTGATTTTATTAGTTTGGATTAGATTTTGGTCAAGAAATTTTGATGTAATCATTGGCTATTATTAAAAAAGTCTCTATTTATTTTATTGAATGTCTTTGACATATTTTAATTTCAAACTTTATTATTTTTCAGTATGTTTCCCGTAGGGCTAGAATGTCTCGTGGATTATGCTACTGCACACACTATATTTCAAAATAGGCAGTTATTCCTTGAGATGACGCCTACTCGATCTTTAGTGACAACAATAGCTGGGTCATCAAAATTGATTCATGGTCGAGGATTAGCTCAATTTTTGTTACCAAATAGACACAATTATTAATGCCACTGAAACTCTATATGCTCCTAGGACTGGAAGAACCCTCTTGAGCTTTAAAGATATAAAAGCAAGGTTCTAAAAAAAGCTAGGCGCTAGTTGGACGGTGGCCCGGAGCCTAGACCTGGATTCTTCGCCGACAATAGCAAAAAGGCCAAATATCTTCTTACCAAAAACTACAACAGTACAACTAGGATTAGAAATTCAGTCTCCACCTATAGCGATGCCGGAGTGGTACGTTCTTCTAGTCCTCCTCTCTCTCTCTCTCTCTCTGTGATTGGATCAATTTTCTCTCTCTCTCTCTCTCCATGGGTTAATCATCTGTCTTCAGATGTTGTCAATGGCCTTGAGGTCGACTTTGAGGATGAACTGGAACACGAACAAGAAGACGTAGCCTTGTGTTTAGGACTTTATGTTTCTGATCAGGTTTAGTTTTAGAATGAGTTAAAAAAAAAAAACAGAACGTCTAATCGCCGACCGCCCGAAGCCCAGTTCGACCCGCCCAGGCAGCCTAGGCTACTGACTTTCACCCCCGTGCCTAGCTCGATCGATTAGGCCATAATCGGAACGGCATGGAACCGCCTAGCGCCTAAGTAGCTTCCTAGGCCGTTTTTTAGAACCTTGTATAAAAGCTAATGATTTTCAGGTAGAAACACATTGTGATAATGGACAAGAGTTCCTTTGCATCACCTCTAATGACTACGGACATAAACGAGTATTAGAGAAACTTATGTGTCGTTCTAGTGGGTTATATGCAACCACTATCTGAATAATTGAATCTAATCATGTCATAAGAGATGAGTTATGAGATTCTGACACATATAGGCTTTGGCATGACCGTATGGGGCACCCATCTAGTGATATGATGATCTGTATACTAAAGATTTCACACAGATATCCATCCTTTAGAACGAAGATAAGTAAGAATCAAAAATTGATTCGAGGATAAGCACGAAATGGCCATGTGCCTCATGGCGCCGCCACCATGCATGACCGACTAGTTAGGGCCGGCGCTGCCTAGCCCCTGAGGCCAAATCTTGGCTTTGACGCCAAGGATCAATTTTCAACTCCTCTTTTTACTACTAAAGTCAATTATGCGTTTATGGCTCAACTAAAATCCTCATTGGTTACTTCTAAGGCCCATCTTTCATTCTGCAAAGCCTGTTTTTTAGCAAAATTAGGATCGAGACCATTTATATCCAAAGGACACTAAAGAAAATATTCCATTCTTGCAAAGAATCCAAGGTGATATTTGTGGACCTATTCAACCACCTTTCGGACCGTTTAGATATTTTATGGTATTGGTTGATGCATTGACACGCTGGTCATATGTCATGCTTTTGTCCACAAGGAACGCTGCATTTGCTAAACTCCTAGCACAAATTATTAAGTTAAGGGCTCACCACTCAGATCATCCTATTAAGTCGATATGTCTTGACAATGCTGGGGAGTTTACATCAAAAACATTTGATGATTATTGCATGTTCACTGGAATTGAAGTTGAACATTGAGTTCCTCATGTTCATACCCAAAATGGTTTCGCAGAAGCTGCCGTTAAAAGACTTCAAATGGTTGCTAGAGCATTGGGGCTATGCAATATTGTATGCAGTTGTATGTGCTTATTTGTCTAAGGCCCACTGCCACTCAACCCTTTTCTGGGTCCCAGATGGTGACTGGGTATGAGCCTAATGTCTCACACTTACGCATATTGGGTGTGTCGTTTATGTGTCAATTGTGCCGCCACAACATACCGAAATGGGTCACCAAAGACGATTAGGCATTTATGTTGGATATGATTCTCCAAAATGGGTCATCAGAACCCTTGACAGACGATCTCTTTATTGCTAGATTTGAGTATTGTCACTTTGATGAGATAGTCTTCCCATCGTTAGAGGGAGATAAGAACAAGAATGTTCAATAGGAATGATAGGAATCTGTCCCCACTTTGTCTCATCTTGATCCCTGAACCTACAGTCCGACATTGAAGTGTGGAAAATTCTCGATCTTCAGAACATAGAAAATTTGATGCCTGATCCGTTTTTTGATATCGCTAAAGTGAAGAGATCACACATACCTACTGCAAATGTGCCTGCAAGGATTGATGTCCCTAAAAATGGAGCACATAAAGCCTCCGTCCCTAGGAGTGGGCACGGCGCCGCCATCCACAATGATGATGGCATTGTGGCTAAGGCCATGGCTCCGGTTAGGAAGAGCGGGAGGCCCACATGTTTGAAGGATTCTCGCCCAAGAAAGAAAGCGAGTTTGACACAAAATAATCCATGAATCATCGACATAAATACCCCGTCTCATGAGAATATTCCAGATTATGGTTATATCCAAGAGACATCATTGGAGGACGCTCCAATGTCAGAACCAATTCCAGATAATAGAGAGATCTCATTGAATTACACTAGTGTATATGAGACGATGAAAAGAGATTCTATTATCCTTGATGATGCCTTTACATATTCTGTTGCACAAGGAATTATAGAACATGATGATATCGAACCTCGCTCTATTGAAGAATGTCAACGAAGAGTAGATTGGCCTAAATGGAAAGATGTGATCCATGCTGAATTGGATTCACTAACAAAGAGATAGGTATTTGGGCCTATAACGCTGACACCCTAAAATGTAAAACATGCATGTTGGCCATAAATTGGTATTTGTTAGAAAGCGTAATGAGAAAAATGAGGTAGTAAGATATGAAGCCTGCCTTGTGGCGTAAGGTTTCTCACAATGCCCTGGAATCGATTACGATGAGACATATTCTCCCATAATGGACGTTATAACAATCTGCTATCTTGTCAATTATATATATATATATATATATATATATATATAATATATGAAGGTTCCATATGGACTTCAGTTACTCAAATCAAGTGGCTCTAAACCACAGAGCGCGTTTTCAATAAGGTTAAAACGCTCACTATATGGATTGAAACAATCCAGACGGATGTGGTATAACCTTCTAAGTGACTACTTGATTGGGAAGGGATATGTTGATGACATGAACCTAATTGGAACTCTAGATGAGTTAAACATTTGAAATCCGAATTTGAGATGAAAGATCTTGGGAAAACACGGTATTGTCTTGGATTAGAACTCGAGCATGTGATTTTGATCCATCAGTCAGCATATACTCAGAAAATACTAAGGCACTTTAATGATGATAAAGTGAAGCCTGTGAGTACTCCCATGATTGGCTGTAGTCTTGAACCTAGAAAGGATCTGTTTCGCCCAAAGGATGAGGATAAAGACGTGTTAGAGGCTGAAGTGCCCTATCTAAGTGCAATGGACGCATTATTGTACTTAGCTCAATGCATAAGCGGACATCTCATTTGCAGTGAACTTGTTAGCTAGACATTGCTTTGCGCCAACACATCGCCATTGGATTAGTATAAAGAGAATCTTTCGATACGTAAAAGGTATGATTGATATGGGCTTGTTTTATTCCTACGAAGAGAAAACATATGACGGAAGAGTGGGATCAGACCCCACTAGGCAAAACGCCGTTGTCCAGGACGCCGTGACTGGCCATGTCACCGGCGCCGCCGCTGCCGCCGCCAAGGGTTATTGATGACGTCACCCTCCTCTCCTCCATCAAAACAATGGTGATGTTTTGATGGGTTTTGCTGAAGCAGGGTACCTCTCTGACCCTCACAAAAGTCGCTCCCAAACGAGTTATATCTTTACCATGGGAAGCACTGTAATATCTTATATCTTAGAGGTCTACAAAATAGACCATAATTGCTACTTCCTCGAATCATGCAGAGATTATTGTTCTACATAAAGCTATGTGTGAATGCATATGCCTAAGGTCTATAATTAAACATATTAGAGGAACTTGTGGTTTGAAGTCTACCATAGATGAACCTACATGCATTTATAGGGATACTGCAGCTTGTAGTGAACAAATGAAGTTAGATTTCATCAAGGGTGACAACACCAAGCATATATCACCTAAGTTCTTTTATAATCAGCGAACAACAACACTTCTAAAGATTGAAGTGAAACAAATCCAATCAGAGGATAATGTGGCAAACTTATTCACTAAATCATTACCTAATTCCAACTTCGAGAAACATGTGAAGAACATTGGAATGAGAAAGTTATCCGAACTCCCATGATGGATATGTCGACATCAGGGGGAGGTATGATGTCTACATGTTTTGAACTCGAAGAGTGAATGACGTGTTGTACTCTTTTTCTCCTCCTCGAGTTTGTTTTTGTCCCACATGGTTTTTATTACTCGAACAAGGTTTCTAATAAGGCAACGTTTGAAGCGTCATCACCAAGTTTGAGCGGCATAAAGGGGAGTGTTGAAGGATGTTGACTTTAGTGTGCCTTGTCAAACTAGGTTTAGTTTTTATAGTTGTAATAGGAGAGAATTCCTAATTCAAGTTTGAATAGGAATCCTTGTACTCCAAAAAATTATACTTTGTAATCCCTATATATAGGGCTCCTATTATTAATGAATAAACACACTAATTCTCTCTACAATATCTCTTGCATCTTATTTCCTTATACAATATCTCCACACATAATTACATTTGCATATGCCCAAAGAACAAAGAAAAATTATAAAGAGTACCGAGCAACATTAAAAAAATCCAACTCCCATACTCAAATTTAATTATGTGGTTATTAAGATAACAAATTACATATAAGTTATTGACAAAAAATGACTTAACAAATACATCCTCGAAAGATTGAATTAAACATATAAGGATTAAATCTTACAAATAAGGACAATGTGCTCTCCATTTGCCACATGTCATGAGTTAATTTACTTTTTTACCCTTAACTACCTCTTTTGACTTCTAATCCCTTTATAAGGGCACCTCCAACCCTTTAGTCAAAAGCCAAAGTCATTTGGAAAATTTGACACCCCTAGTGTCATTACTATTCATTTCTATTTTGCATTTCCAACCCCCTTTAGTCAAAAGTCATAGTCATTACATAATTTTAATTATTTTAGATAATTATTTAACTACAATATGAATTTATATATCATACAAAATAATCTCATATAATATATCGTCGTTTAAAATTTTTTTAGAAAATTTTATTTTATTTTTTCAAGTTTTTCTCGTTTAAAACTACATTACTCTATTATTAGCCGTTGAATTTAATTCATCGCATTTTTTTGACTATCAAATTAGAAATTAAGTAATTATATATTTATTTTTTAATTTTTGGTATCAATTAATCTTGGTCTTCCATTTTGAATCGAATTCATGAGGAGTGAATCAGAGCCGCTCATTTTGAATAGTGGAAGGTGGAGCCCAGCCTTCTTCCCCTAAGCCATTTTGGCTTTCTACCTTCATTCCTTAGTCATTTTGACTCAAAGTATGACTCAAAAGCCATTTTGACACCCTTTTGATTTGGGTTGGAGATGGTGAAAAAAAGCCCCTTAGTCATTTTGGCTTTTGACTCCATTGTTGGAGATGCCCTAAGGATCAAATCTTACAAATAAGGATAATCTACTCTTCACTTGCCACATGTCATGAGTTAATTTACTTTTTTATCCTTAACTACTTCTTTTAACTTCTAATCCCCTTATGTTACTTTTCTTTTTTTAGAATAATCTTTTTATGTTATTTTTTTTTATGAGAATAATCCGTTTATGTTACTTTTTTTATTTCTTTGAGAATAATCCATTTAAGTTACTTTACAAAACCTCACTCTCCTACTACTCTCATCTCATCATCTAATCCTGCTACTGCACTCATACTCGTCCAATCCTGCACACATCATCGCCTAATCCTGCTACTGCACTCGTCCAATATCCTGCTACTACACTTATACTCGTCCAGTTCTGCTACTCGTGTCCTGCTACTGCACTTGTCATCACCTAATCCTGCTACTACACTTGTCCAATCCTGCTACTGCACTCATACTCATCTAGTTCTGCTACTACACTTGTACTCGTGTTCTGCTACTACACTCGTCCAATCCTGCGACTGCACTCGTCATCGTCTAATCTTGCTACTGCACTCGTCCAATCCTACTACTGCACTCGCTGCACCCATACTCGCTCAGTTCTGCTACTACACTTGTACTCGCGTTCTGCTACTGCACTCGTCATCTCCTAATCTTGCTATTACACTCGTCCAATCCCGCTACTGCACTTGCTGCACTCATACTCGTCCAGTTCTGCTACGGCACTTGCACTCGTGTTCTGCTACTGCACTCATCATCATCTAATCCTGCTACTGCACTCTTCATCATCTAATCCTACTACTGCACACATACTCGTCTAGTTCTTCTATTGCCTTCTTCCTGATCTTGATTTAAGAGTTTGATAATAAAGAACGCGACAAGACAAGTTTGTGGGAATTTTCGGGGAATTTTTTGGATACCCGAACTAATTTTTATGAATTTTAGCAGTGTTAGTATTAAAGAAATTATTTCATAAAATAAAAGAAAATTTGGCCCGATCTGGTCCGTGTATTATCTCTATAGCTTGATATCAACCGTTGAGATCAAGAATATAGTGGTTGGAATAGCACCGAGCACACCAGATTTTACCTGAAGCTTCAAGCTTCTTCGACCCCAATCAACGACCCGCGACCCGAATAAAGATCCGACCTGAATTCTTCGCTCCCACCACCTCCTGCCTGGAAACCTGTCGCGTTCGGTTCTTCACACCGTCGTTGTCACGCCTGTAGTTGTGCTTCGTCTGATCGTGCACCGTGGACGGAGTACGAACGAAAGCATATAGCTGCTCCGACGGGTTTTGCATTTTCCAGAGCTTCGAGTTGGACTCGCTGAAATCTGATGTGATATTGACCACCGGCACCGAAGCTGTGGCAGTGTTCGGAGTTGGACGAGGCGATGTTGAACAAGAATTGGAGATCTCTTCCTCGAAGCCTTTCTTATGAGAGATGAGAGATGAGAGATGAGAGAAGTTTTGATCTGATAATGGCATTGTAGTAATTTTAATGAAAAATTGTATTAATTCGTAATTACACATGAAATTTCAGAGGTTAAGTCTATTCCATTCTCTTTGAGCTTGGGCTTTGTGTCCTTAATTGTATAAATCTAATACAAGATGAGATTTCTGTTTTTGTAAATTTGGTCCGTTACTTTTATGTAATTTTATAGTTATTAAAACTCCTCAATTTACACGGGCCATCTCTATAGGATTAAAAGAGTAAAAGCTAAATAGAATGAACTAGTGGGTTCCCACGCCTATGTTCAGCACCAAGACCAATCCTAGGGCATAAGAAGAAATCCCAATTACCATGAACATCAACGAGAAGTTGTCATCGATCACCATTAGAGTCGACACTAGCATCACAACCACAAGCGGCCACCTTGAATTAGAATTAGAGTCGTCATCTCCTACAATGAATCTATGATACCACGACCAGGTTCAAGAGTAGAACCAAGCCCAAAATTAGATTCAGCAAATTGATATCCACTAAGACATCGCAGCCCTGATCCTCCACTAGTGAGACTTGCTTGCGCTTCAAGAGGCACCACCAAAATCACTTTGTGCCAGTGAAAAGTCAAAAGAGAAAGAGCCAAGGAATGAGATCCATTAGATAATGGGAGAAGGAAGAGAAAAGAGAGTAAAGGCGTCGCCGACGTTGTCGACGAAAGCATGAAAATGCCTAGTGCAGATGATGGTTGTTTGTTAGGTTAAAAGTAAAGGTCGGAGAATGTAAAAGGTGGAGGGAACACTATTCAATCTTCGTCAATTGATAATAAGTTTGTTACTTAAACTGAATGTTACATGTAGTCAGACGCTATAAGTTTGTTGTACTAGGACAAATCAGTGCACCACGACTTTATGTTTATCAGTGTTTTTGCCAGTGCCACTCTACTCTTTTGGAAAAAAAAAAAAAAAAAAAAACTAATGCATTGAGTAACTTTTGATATGATCACAGTTATTTATTTTATTTTATTTTATTTATATATATATACACACACACACACAAAAGACTGTCAACAAATTTACAAACAAACCTCTCTAGGATAACCCAACCCAAACGAGTCAAAGTTGAAAGCCCTTAACACACCAAGGGAAAGACAATTATCCCAAATTTGCTCGTCCTAATTCAATGATCAAGAGTAGTCAAAACATCCGTCATAAAGTTTGTTTCTCTTAATACATATTGAAAGTTTATTGAAGTAAAGAACTTCAACAATTATTAAATGTCATGAACAATGATTTTATGTCTCAAAGCATCCGCTATAAAATTTGTTTCTCTTAAAACATATCGATAGTTGATGGAAGGAAGAAAAATGGCTTTACAGTTTAAGCCACTGCTATCTTTGACACAATTATTAATCAACTCTTTCAACAGAAATGTTCTGAAGACCTTTATTTCTATATTTTAGTAAGTCATGACGAAGACCAATAGCTTCAGCAAGGGCTGCCATTACCATCTTTTATAATGAAGCCTGAAGCAATATCACCAATGCTTTAGATAACGGAACCATCAAAATTTGTAGAAACCGTTAAAAATATGTTGTAATTTTATAGAAGAAAAGAGGAATAGGTGGCAACTAGAACTAAAAGAAAAAAGTGCACGGCACAGGCACTTTTGCGTCACATTTATTCTAATCCTAGGGTCGACAAGATTGGTCGAGCGGAGTGCATGCCACATTATTCCACTTTTATTTTGGCCACATTATTATTCCATTTAGTCAGCCTCACAATTTTACGGCTTTTTTATTTTGGCTCTACACTATTATTATTCCCAATAATTTATTTCCGTGCTGCATTCTCATAAATAATAGAGGAAGTAACAATTACAGAGCAACGTACATAATCATATAAATGACTCAAATTTCCAAAAAGAAAAAAGAAAAAAAAATGGTTATTGGGGGGAGGCTGATTAGTAATGAAGCAACTAATTTAAGAAATAGAGGTTGAGGTTTGAGTTCGAGTGATATCTCGAGGAGAATGCAAAGGAAACAAAGGTAAAAGCTCAGGTGGATGATGATGATCGGACCCTCGCGGTGTACTCAACGGACTTGCTTGGTGCAGATAGAACCCTTTCTCTGCGATAATGGCTCGCTCCTCTTCCTCCTCCACCTCGCACGGCGACACCGGCGTCCTGGGGCTCCCACGTGCCAGAAACTCAAACGGCGAAACAGGTGACATCATCACCGGCCGAACAAGCTGGGGTACACATGCCGATGATGGGAGTACTGTTGTGGTGGTGAGGTGGAGCTCGAGCTTCTTGGTGCTGTGTCTGCGTTCGTGGAGCTTGAAGGCGGGTCGTCGGGGCCCCACTTCGGCGGCGGGTTTGGGGTTGGTGTAGCGGGCGGGGAGGGTGAGAGGGAGCTTCTGGGCCAACGGGTCTTCCGTTGCGCCGGTGAGCTTCTGGACGACGGCCCGGAAGTTTGATGGGTTGGCTTGGACGTAGGTGGTGTTGGGGGAAGCCGGGTCGGATCCGTAAGTGGGTGTGTGAGGGTTCATGTTGGTGGCGAGGGAAGAAGTGGGAGGTTTCTGAGAAAGAAACGAAGCAGCGGGAAGCAGAAGAAGAGAGGCATCAAATGGTAGGGAGCTGAGGATAGGAAGAGGAACAAGGGGTTTTAAAGGCTTTATTTCACTTGGCTTTTACTTTTATTTTTACTAGGGTTTCTTGCTTTGGTTGTATTCTGTGGCTTTGCTTCTGTGCTTTGCTTTATGAGGGGTAGTGTGTGGTGGAAGTGTCAGATATACGGCGGCAAGTCAGACTCAGATAGACTCCGCGTTTTCATTTGTTGTCGTTGAGTCAAGTCAAGCATGTTGATTAGCATCATTTTGTTAAGATAATGTTATACTTGAGTGTAAAAAGAATTATATAATAGAAAATTGACCAAGTTTTCCTACAAAGTCAATCATACGTATCTCTATAATATCATTATGCAAAAAAAAAAAAAAACGTATGATTTACTTTATGATTCTTATTATAGATGTACGTATGATTTACTGTTTAATTGATTATTGATAGGTGATATACATAAAATTGATTGTATGGATTAAAATACAGATTCCGTCACAACAATATTCAATTTTTCATACATAAATAAAAAAGAAAGGTGTGACGAATGTCAAACGTCCAAAAGCTTAACTCCAAATTTGTTTCCAACAAATATTGTTGATTTACTTTTCGATGGTCTTTCACTCTTCGCTTCCTTTACCAACCATTTTTGAACTTTCAGCTAAAGCTTAAGTGAAGCACAAGCATACACTCATCATTTTGTGATCGAGGTAATAATTAACAGCAAGACAAAAGGAATTTGCAATAATTCACACCAATGATAATTTTTGTTTGCAACTGTTCAAAAAGTTTTGAAGTGACAAAAATGCTGAGAAAGACTAGCCAATGTTTAAATTTCAAAAATATTGCTCGACGCATATTTTTAGGAAAGCAAATTACACTAAGCATTGGGCATCTCTTGATCACTCTTTGGATCTAAGTTGGTACTTGGGTGGGAGGTCTTCGGCTGAATGTTCTCTATGCGTTTAATTTTGATTTATTGACTCGAGTTGCTCCAAAAAGGTGCTCATTATAGTCTTTAATTAGTCATTTCCTCAAAAAATAAATGATAAAACTTCGGCATAATGGTTTGGACTTTGGAGGTTCGAGCTTGGTGCAACGGCTTAACGCTCTGCCTCTAATCTAGATCAATTTCGTTTAGGGTGCCGAAGAGACTTTAAGTTGAAATGTCCTTTCCTTTTTTCTTCTCCAAAGAAAAAGGATAATGGTAAAAAGGTAAATAATGGATAAGCTGGCATTGATTGATCGTTGTAATAAACTGAAGACTGTAGATTGCATGAATGCAGACGGCAAAGAGACTTCACTGGGCAGTCTGGTATTTACTTTTCACTTTTGTTTAGTAAATTTGTTTCTGTCGCGATTTTGGGTGGTGTGGTAAATTTTTCTGTTTGGTTCTGTCTTGAGGTTTGCTGGTGGCGTGAGGGATTGAACTTTGACATTATGGAGAAGAAGTTATTTTTCTTCAGCTTTCTTCTCTCTAATTTCTTCAGCTTTGACATTATGGCTGGCATACATGATTCGTTTTCTAGTTTCTTTACTTTACTCTTCTTTTTTTCTTTCTTTCTTTCTCTTTGGGGGTTTGGGATGGTTTTTGCTTTTCTGTACTTTTTGACATTTTGTGGTTTCGTGCTTTACTGCAAGTCTTCCCTTTTCGTTTGAGACACGGGGCTAGCTTCTTCGCTATTTCTACCCCCTTTCCTCTCTTTGAAATTCTTTGTGTTTCATATATAAAAAGAAGGAAGTATCATAAGAAAGTATCAGCCAGAAGACCCTGGAAGACTTTGATCACAATAAGCTTTCCTAAACGCCACGAGTGTCTCTGTGATAGGTGACATCAATGGATAGGGCCACAACATCTTTTTTTTTGGGCCGGGCGGGGCCGAATTTTTTTTATTTTTTTTTATAAATTAAGGCCCAAGGCCGTCCATGGACTTAGGGCCTTAGAGCAAGTGCAGCGGTTGCACTTTGCCCGGGCAAATTGGGGGAATGATGATGTGTTGACCGGCCAAAGTCATTTTGTTGCTTCCACCGGTCCATCTTTGACCAGGCAAGCATTGCCTTTTCATGACCAAGGCCAAAGAAACGGGCAAGCAAATGACTAAATTCTTGACTGGGGGTGAGGGCTGCCAGCTCGGCTGAGGAGAGAGAAGAGAGAGTTTCAGGGGTGAAAGTGAAGAAAAGCAGAAAAATCTGTCCTGGCGATGTGAAGGTCCATGAGAGCAAGACGGCGGCGACGCAAAGCTCGGCGAGGCGGAAAAGCCTGGCGATGGTGCGGAGACGGTTGTACCTCCCCATGGCGCTGGCTTTCTCCGCCTTGACGTTGTCGAAACCTCCATTAAAGAGAGAATATGTTTACAGAGGAAGTGAAATGAAGTGGAGGAAGATAGAAGGAGAGATGGGATTGGATTGAAGATATGGAATAGTGTGGATTGGACCGTACAGAGTGAGTGCGTGGGAGTATGGGAGAGGGTTTTGGGGGAGTGTGTGTTTGGTGGTGAAGGCTATGTGGTTTCTGCAAAAGTATTTTAATGAACAGTAAAAAAAGAGCAAAGAAGCCAGTGAACAGGTGAAATAAACAGTGAATGTAAACAGTAAAACCCACTGGTGAACAGTGAATTACGTGAACAGTATTGACCGGACAAGAAAAACTACGGGTGTAAACCCATGTCCAGTGGCAGTGAATAGTAACTTGACCGGTCGAATTCTTGACTTCTCGACTTTGCCTTTTCTTGACTACGGGTGAACTTGCTCTTACGGGCTTTTTATATGGGCAAGGCCAAGCCAATTGCATTTATATGTAATATTATTTTATTATATATATATACCCAATTATACATTGTGGGAAGTAGCTAGAAAGTAAAAATAAGGCCCTTCAATTCTTTTTTTTTCTTTTTTTGAAAAGAAAAGTTCATTGAACTAGTGATTGAAATCGCTCAAGAGGGCATCCCAATGAGAAACATACAAAGGCCAGAAGTGGCTTGGCCTTAGAGCTAGAAAGTGTACTATACCAACTAGTTGTCATTTTACAATAAAATACTGCTCTGAAATTTTTCTAGAGAAATTGGCAAAAACTGAAGGTATCCTCAGCCTCCTCAAGATAATTACTACCAATACAACTATTGTCATGACCTTGAGAATTGTAGACCCAATGATTAGAATCTGTGATCTGGGCATCCAAAAGATCAGCAAACCAATAAAAACTAGACTTGTCCCAGCATAAAACACACTGCTCGCCAAGGCAAGCAATTGTTGTACATACAATGTGATCACACTAAGGCTTTTTATAAAATATTGCAATGAGCCGTCTACCTGAAAATAAAATCAGCAAACCCGAACATATAGAATTAGCATAAATGAACAAAAACTCAAGCCCAAAACCTCTTGGGTCCCAAAGCTAGACCCATAGAGAGGTCTGGCCTAACAGAAGTTTGAACTGGGCCTAGAAGCAACCCAAATTCTTGAACCGTTGATCTGATCTGGACACCCAAGATCGGGCACCCTTTTGCAGCAGCCTATTGTCGTCCAAAACTACCGTCGTTTGTGCCCTGGCCAACCACCTTTCATGCACCCTCTGCCTCCTTGTAACACCACCATCAGTATCACAACCTGGAGTCCGAGTGGCCAAACCCAGAACCAAGACTAGAATAGGTAGATCCCTCAAGCGCGGTTGTGTAAGATCGCCTCCAACCAAGGCCATACCAACATCTCCAGCATTCACCGCATCAAGGCTACCCACTAGAGAAGAACTTAGCCATCTCTCAACAGTGTCGCAAAACGCCCCAATCTAGATTCTGAATCACCTCCCCCGACAGCAAGGACAGCTTAGGAGTCGTCCACAGAGTGGTCGTGGTAAAAAGCTTATCAGTGCTATCAGCAATACCCACCAACTCCGTCCTGTCTTGCCATTCCTCACGTCAAGGGTAAGGGCGACCAGTCACAAGTACGTACATCAAGAAGAACGGAGGGCTGAGGTGACGAGAACCTTCATATGAACCACACAATAAGGACGACAATGTAGGGTTACGAGAGAAAAACCTCTCACTCTTGGTTTTCATTCTTTTTATGTATAAGCCCCTCAATTCATTCTTTTCAAACATTTTGTTTAATGGTATGTTAATATTTCTCATACATCAACTATTTTTACCACTTTGAGGATTCATTTTACCACTTGAGGACTCATTTGGTAACTATGAAAATTTACCACTTTAAGGACTAATATTACTATTTTGATAACTCATTTTACCATTTTAAGGAAATTGTATGCATGTCATACATTAAC
Organism: Rosa chinensis; assembly: GCF_002994745.2. Classification (NCBI taxonomy): domain Eukaryota; kingdom Viridiplantae; phylum Streptophyta; class Magnoliopsida; order Rosales; family Rosaceae; genus Rosa; species Rosa chinensis. The sequence continues at coordinate 51,877,402 of NC_037089.1, read as the reverse complement.
ACATTGTAGAATTTCCCTTATTTAACACCATGTCAGAACAAAAGGAAAATTGAATAATATTTTAATTTATTTAGCAATGCTTGCTATATTTTAGTTAAATTTTAGCTATACTAGCTAAAAAGTTATTTTGGCTAGTCATTTTTAAAAATATGTCTGAATCAGTTATCTCTATTTTAGCTAATTTTGAATTGATTTCTATATGAAGATTAAATAATTTATATGTATTTATAAATTACATAAAATAACTTAAAAGAAATATTTTAAATTATAAAGTGTCTCACCTCCCTCTCTATATTGAAGAATAAGATAGCTAGCTATGTTATAAAGTAGAGAAAAGATAAAGAGAGAATAGTTTGGGGAGAAGTAGAAGTGTTCGCATTCAATCTCATTAGTCTCCTTTATATAGAGGTAGAGTTTACATTAAAGTACATAACTAATGAGTATTTACGTGGATAGTCACATAGATAATAATATTTACAACACTCGCCCTTGGATGTCCACCAATGAATGATGGTATTGGACGCGCTTATTGTTGCCTCGTTAAAAACCTTGCTAGGTAATAAAAACCCAGTGGGACAAAAAATAACCCTGGACAAAGGACAAAAAGAGCACAACGCGCATATGTCCTAGGTAGCATGCTTCTGGATGCTCCCCCTGATGAGAATCTCTCTCTGATTGTTGCAAGCCTCATTCATGTATGCGATAAGCTACATGTACCATGTATAGTAGTTTGATGTGTCTATCACTGAAGTGAGACCATGTGTGCTTTGCATGTAGGGGCTCATCACAAATTTTCATACCTGTAAAGTTTAAGAAATACCAACAAAGCTAGACGATTTTCAATAAGCCTTACCTCATATGATAAGGTTAGAAACAATCTCATATGCTCAAATTCATACACAAAGTAATAGTTAAACAATATAAAGAAATTGACACATTTAACTTTGTATAGTTTAAAACATTGAAAAATCATCATGGCATACCTAGCCATACACATCAATATATTTGTGTATTGATACGTCTCATCTAAGCTCTTCAAGAGCTCTAAATAATTCATAACTTTGCTAAAGTTAGAATCTGTTGCAACATTATATTCATAATTCGATTTCGTAGTCTTGTCATATTACTCATTGAAGCAATTTAGGTCACGTTAACTATAACGGAATGAGTACATATGAGCTAGCTTAAGACTCATTGATTTCATGAGTGAGCTTCAGGCTCTTTCAACCATTCATAGTCTTGCATTTTGAATCCTTCAAGGATTTGATAAGCAAAACGCTTATAATGACACTTTACTTTTGAGATTTTACTTTTAGCAATGTGTCTTTAAGATCTTCATGATATATGATGACAAAGTGCCATAAATCTCTTGTCAATATAACAGCTATATGTAACACTGTACTTTTAGCAATGTGTCTTTAAGATGTTCATGATATATGATGACAAAGTTCCATAAATCTCTTGTCAATATAACAGCTATATGTAACATTGTACTTATAGAAAATTGTCATTCATATAAGGGAAGATATTCATAATCTCATGTCTCTATAAATAGACATTGTGTCATAGTGATTTATTTTCACTTTAGTAAATACCTTTTTGTAACTTGTAGGGTTAAAGGTCTAAGTATTTGATCACGTTTCAAATATTCAATTTAATTGGAATTGTCTCTTTCCAATTTGGTCAATAATATACTTTGTCGACATTCATAATGAAATGTGGTATAGCATAAATACAGCCCTTAATGATTTTGGTAGCTACCATATGTAAATTATCATCGATGATCATTAATCATAGATCTCACACATTCTTATATGCATGCATTAGCTGTAATAAGCTTATTGATATTGGGTACCCATGCCACTTCTGGGGTATGTATTGTCACTTCTAGGACAATCATCTCTCATAGATGAATTATGTAAAGAATGTGGATCTTTTTACTTATAATCTCATGTAGAGCATTATAGGGCTTGTATGAACTTCCTTTTTTTTTTTTTTTGTGCGAGAGCTTAAAACTTTAGACTTGGTGGATACATTCCACACAAATTCACGTTGTTATTCAAATGACAGTAGTCTTTCCTCCCCCTAACGGCGAGAAGACTGTCTTATTTTGACCATGCTCCAAAGACGCGTTCGAAAATCTATCACTTTCTTTGGAGTGAAGATGTTCATTGGTTGGTGGCGAACCCAAACCAAGTTTTAGGTTAAAAGTGTTTTGTTCATTAGCATCAACCATATTGATTTATTATTGTATCACCAATACATCATTCCCTAATGGCGTACTTACAACTTTTGTATGTGTAGCCATATTGGGAGCTATGATATTGTTTAATGACATTCTCTTCAGGAGAACCATGTCAATTAGATACACTTGCATCTCACAAATCAAATGGAGTCTACATTTTTTGTATTAATATGGTCTGTCTCAAGGATTTTAACCCAAGAAGATGCCTTTGCATTTAGCATATAATTTTGTCACTTTCTTTTATCAATTCACTAGTTTTGATATTTCTCGAAGTCAAAATGAGACGGTGGATAAATATCTCACACCAATTCATATCGTTCTTATGGAACAATCTTTCTCCCCCTCATGGCAGGAGGATAGTCTCATTAAAGTGACAACTCGCAAATATGTGATAAATAAATAATTTGCTTGTATATAAGGTTAGCAGTCATCAAAACTTGTAAGTGCTTCCATGCAACATAGTAGACAAAAGATGACGTAATCGGTCATGCCAAAATAGTGTATTTGGTTCAAGGAACTTCAGGTTCATGACATCATATGCCTTAATTTACTGCAGAAAATTCAACACAGTATATATCCGATGACATAAAGTCATCTCCAACCATATAGGAGGTAATTAATGCAACAATATTTCAAATTTGGTAACATGATAGTAGCTCATTCAGAGCCATAGATCAAGATCTACAACTCTTGATATGGGTGTTACCTTAGCTTCAGTAAACTTTAATTGTGAAATACTGATAATTGGAATGGACCAACTTCATTTTGAACTGCTAGCCAAAATGATATACTCCAAATTTCAAGTTAAAGACTACAATCCATAATAACAAGTAACTTTATTATGTGGAGAACCTCAAGTTCTGCGTCACATATAAATGTGTAGTCATAAAGAGGAGGGACTTCAGGCTCTCATATAATTGGAGATCCAAGAAACTTGAGGTTTCAATTTTTTTTCAATTTATAACAACCTCTTAATTAGGAGCATCAGGTTCCTAGATAATTGGATTAAGAAACATTTAGTTTCAGTGGGAACTCAAAAGGTTACGACAAATCTGAGGAATAACACAATAGTGCTTTAAACTTTGCTTACTGTAAGCAAAAGACGTCAGGGATGTGTGATAATTTCAATGTTCTTACTAGTCAATGCAATTTAATTTGACTAGTGCCATTTTGAAAATGACTTGATAAACATCCACCATATAGTGTATCATAGGTGACACACGTGTAATTTTTAATTTCCTCACATGTGTGGATATTAGGGTAGTAATTACATTGACTCCTGGTTTCTCGCTTGCCATGATCCACTTCTGGTGGCATTTCACGATATAGTCATGTAAACCGGCTTCCTAACTATAGAATGAGACCATAAGATGGCTATATTATACATCTTTGATGATAATATTATGTGCTCTTCTAGAGCCATCAATCAGATATATAAGATATGAGATTGATTATTATATTAGCTTCATGACCATAGCTTATGAGTGAAGGACTTTAGATGGTCATCTAGTTAGTATGATCATTGAGGAACTTCAGGTCCTCATGTAATTAAGGATCAAGGAACTACATGTTCTGATCTCTTTTAATTACAAAAGTCACGATCACAAATTTTGGGGTATACTCATACCCATTGGTCATAAACCAACTGTTAAATATCTGTTTACTTTTAAATTGGTGTCAATATAATTCTCTCAAAACTTCAGGTTTGAGGTTGACCCAGATTAAAACTTAATCATAAATTGTCCATTATCCACTCGAAACTTAAGGTTTGAGTGTGCACAATTAGAACTTCAGGTTCTAAGGTGGAAATCTTTAAGCAGGCATAAAGAAGAATGTATCAATCAACATATGAAAATTTAACTTCCAGTTCGCGTTGACATAAAGTCAAATAAACTATGAATGAATCATATGTGTAATCGAAACTTCAGGTTCAAATTTTTTTTTACGAACTACAAGTTCTAAGATTTCGTAATTTGAACTTCGGGTTCAAATAAATTTGGTCTTCGAAACTTCAGGCTCGAGGTGACTAAAGTGAAGCTTCAAGTTCACTTTTATACTCAAAGCTTCGGGTTTGAGTTTTACTGTTAGAACTTCAGGTTCTACTATGAAATTTTGAACTTTTGGTTCAAAAATATTACATTCGAAATTCATATGTTCGAGGTATAGGACTGCTGGTCCGTATGAGTAACAAAAAAAAATTTAAAAGATAAGTACTGCAACAAAAGTACATAACAAAATAGAAAAATTGCAGGGAAGAAAAATAAATAGATAAACTATGCAATAAAATTAACTGTGGAAACTTCTGGTTCCATTAATGAAGAAATTACACAGAACTTCTGGTCTTCTTAACTTCACAAAATGATAATATTTTTTCTCTCCTCTAATCACACAAGAACATAATTTTATCTTGTGGAGAACGTAGCTGCTAGCTTTAGCCAAGTGCTCAAAATTGAACTTCAAATTCACATTGTCGTACGGAGGAGGGAACCCCAATTCTAAAATAATTTAAGGAACTTCCGGCCCTCTTATATTGGGGATAAAAAATATGGGAGTTCATATACTCAATTTTATAGGTATGAGGATCTTCTGGCCCTCGTTAATTGCATAAACTTTGACGAACATCATGTTGCAATTTTATCATTATGCAAGTTTTGAGGGACTTCAGGCCCTCTGTAATCCGATCATGAGACTTCAGGTCTCGATTGATTATAATTACTATAAAATTCCCAACTAGATATGGGTGTGAGTTCAAGATTTCACTTTTCCAATCGAATGGATGAAGAAGGTGTATCAAATGATATCTTTCAATTAAAAGACAGAAATATGAACTTTCAAAGATAATGCAAAATGGAAGCAAGACAAATTGACCATATGTAAATATCATTAATATTACCTATACCCTACAAGATAATGTGTAATCATAATAATGATATCCGGAGACTACTAACAGTGCTATCAGGCCAAGAATTATATATTGAATGATACAGATCCACTTTACTGTAAATCAAATTGAAGAAACTATCACCCAGTAGCCTTTTGTTGTAAACACATAGGCATACCAACATATGAGAATAATTATGAAGTCGTGCCGCACAAAGGGAAAAGAATAGGAGGTATAATTATCGAATGAAAAAAAAAAAAAAAACCATAATCAGAAATCAAAGGATATGGGGCACAGTATTGAGACAAACATATATAGAATTCCTACGCCCTTCTGACCTTAATTAAGATGTATTCATACAGTCATACACAAACAAAATTCCCTTATGATTTCGGATTATAAAGAAAAGAAGCACAGATATACATGATGGTCTATGAAAACATATAACCAGCGAATGGATCATGACGATCAATGGCAACTCATAGGAGTTGTTACAAACACTTTCATCAGTGAATTGAAAGGGAGTAATAAAATACTCATAGATCAAGTTATTGGTCACAAGCAATAACGCTGCACCATATAATTGTTTGATCATCATGGAGTGTATAAGAAAGCAAGAAAACCAATAGAGCGGAGCATGCTGATAACGTGTTATAAAGTAGAGAAAAGATAAAGAGAGAATAGTTTGGGAGAAGTAGAAGTGTTCTCATTGAGGTAGAGTTTACATCAAAGTACATAACTAATGAGTATTTACATGGACAGCCACATAGATAATAATAATTACAACAAACTACAAGTTATAATAGAGAGCCCCTAAACTAGAGTTTTTATGAAATGGAAGCATAAAACAATATGCATAATTATTTTTTCAAACATTTCATTGAACATTTTGTCACTATTTCAAAAAATATATAGACCAACTATAAATTGTGGGAGCAAATCAATGTAAAGATTTCTCATATGGATCCCTGTTGACTAAATGAGGAAAATTCTACAATGTATTAACGTATGACATGCATACAATTGCCTTAAAAGTGGTAAAATGAGTCCTCAAAATAGTAATATTAGTCCTCAAAGTGGTAACATGAGTCATTGACGTGGTAAATTTTCTTAGTTACCACATGAGTTCTCAAAATAGTAGTATTAGTCCTCAAAGTGGTAACATGAGTCCTTAAATTGGTAAATTTTCTTAATTTACCATATGAGTCCTCAAAATAGTAATATTAGTCCTCAAAGTGGTAAGATGAGTCCCTAAAGTGATAAAAATAGTTGATGTATGAGAAATGTTAACACACCATATCTTTACCCCTAAAATGAATAGTAAAAATAGCATTAAGGGGAATGAGGGCTACCAAAAACAAGCCTAATTGCAGTGCTAGGTCACTATGAACCATTTACCTTGAAACCTTGTATCGGTTAAGAATAAATCTAGCATATAGGAATAGTCTACATAGTACTATAGCGACCTTCCACCACTAAGACTAAGAGTAGGATGCTGTGAATATATTGCTTTTACTAAATTAGGGGGAATGAAAGAATAAACTAAAATGAGAATAATCTGCGTTGTGTAAACCTAACATTCCATTAGATTGTCCTTTTCATACATTAGCGGAATGACATTAGTCAATCCAATATGGGAATTTGATGAGTGCCACTTAAAGATACTCCTCAATATATCCAAAAGAAAACAATATCAATACCTTTTCCTTTTTACAAAGTCAAAAAGTCACTTTTAAGATGTCATCGTTTGGATTTCCAGAAAGCATGGTAGTATGGTTAGCAGGAAGAACATTTAATCATATGAGCATGTGTTGATGTAGAGGACAAGATCATTGCAAAATGGACCAAGAACTAAAAAAGTAAGAATTGTCAAGTGCGTTGTTAACTTAGTGATTAATTTAATGTTGCCAAGCAGCCCAATTATTTTTATTTTATTTTATTTAACAAATAAACAAGAACTTTATTTAGCATTATGCGGTTTAAGCAATTTTTCCTTCATTCTCTTAAAGACTCGGCTTTTCTATGCTTCAAATCTTGTACTACTCCTTCCTCTTCCCTTCCCATTTTTAATATATTGGGGTTGTCTTCTCTAAATTTCCGAGCCCCAAAGTTCACTCCGGTCAACTGGATCTGTCCTAATCCCCCTTGGATAAAAGTGAATACAGATGGGTCATTTGTGGATGATCAAAATGCAGGATTCGGTGGAGTCTTTAGAGACTCTAATGGCTTATTTTTGGGAGCTTTTGCATCTAGGGTAATGGTTCCTAGTGCGGTGGATGCTGAGGTTCTTGCTATCATTAAGGCCTTAGATATTGCTCAGGTTCGTCATTGGACGCATATTTGGCTTGAGACTGATTCAAGTCTAGCAGTTCACTATTTTAACAATCTCTGATTCCTTGGCGACTACAGGTACCTTGGGTGAATTGATTGCATATTGCTAGTCACCTAAACGTTAAAGTTTCTCATGTCTATCGAGAGGGAAATACAGTGGCAGATTGTCTTGCAAGATTTGGTGCAGCGAATGATGACTCTCATTGGTGGGACGAGGTTCCTGATTTCATCTCTGGGCCATTTGGCAGAGACGTCGTTTCTACAGTTTATTATCGGTGTTCCTAGTTTGGTTTTAGTACTTTTCTTCTTTGTTTTGTTATGTCATTCAAAGGCTTGAGTTCTTTTGTTTTGTGCTTTTTTATTTGTACTCTCTAGGCAAGGTTTTGGTCGAGCCCCCCTTGCTTTGTACTTTATTTTTGGTTATTAATAAAATTTCGGGTTAAAATAATAATAATAATAATAATAATAATAATAATAATAATAATAATAATAATAATAATAACTGGATTGGACAAAAAATAAGATTACACCAGAAAGCCTAACCAACAAGTCAACTAAATTAAATAAATGAAATAAATCGGGCGGCGACCCTGGCCTTTTGGCCTCACTAAAGCCGCATAGCTTTGCTGTTGGGCGGGATTTGAATGATTGCCTATGTAGCTCTTGGGATGGAGTAGCTAGATCAAGGTTTTTGCAGGGTTTGTTCTTGGCAGCGATTTCGGTGGTCGTCTCTGTATTGCAATAGCCGTGTTTCCCTGGATCGGAGGAACTCATTTTGATAGTACCAGCTTGGGGTTTCGAAGGAGGCAGGGGCCGTGAGTTGTTGAATCGAGCAATCTGGTTTTAGGAGTGGGATGGGTCGTGACGGCGTGGTCTGAACAATGTTGGTTGTGGCGGCGTGGTTCGAACGGAGTCAAGGTAGCAAGCGGAAGTGCATCAGAGGCTTCTGGTACGGCGATGGTTGCTGGGTCAAGTCAAGGCTACCTTTATGGGCCTTGGTTGGGTCATTCCTCACTGGGCTGCCTTTTGGGCTTCTATGGTGGGCTGGGGTGTTTGCCCTAGGCCAATCACTACGTTTTTTGTTTTGTCTAATTACAATAAATTTCTTGTATTTAGGAAGCTAAGCACCGAGAGTCTCTGCTACCTCTACATATTTGAATGTATATTGAGTATGTCTATTTGTATGTACCACTTGTGGATACTACCACTATCTTCTTGTTTGTTTATGTCCTTAAATGATAGCGGAAGAGTATGTAATGACCTATTCTGGCTTATGATGAATATACTATTTCACTTGATTAAAAAAAAAAAATTGTAGTCCAAACCAAGAGGACGACACCGCAACAATTTCTGCATCTCTGCCATCGAGAGTACACCAATCTGCACAACCAAAAAGATTGAGAGATCTCGTAGAGGCTCCAACTACGATCCAAATCATGAACACCAAAATAATTTTAATCTAAATACACAAGAAAGAATAACCTGTACTCTCAGATCTTCCCAGTATCAGAGAAATTCTTCCGCCGCCAAAGGGTGAACAATTTCTTGTTGCACTACATGGTACGAAGCCATAGGCTCTAGTGGGAAAATTTCACTTCAAATGAAGTTCCGATAAGCAAATTCACAAAAGATGGCAACAGAGAAAAGATAAGGACCGCTGGTAACAGCTGCACACAAGGTGAGAGAAGTAAAGAACACACACACACACAATGGATATAGTGTTCTTTAGTTTTAAACATACACACACACACACACACACACACACACACACACACACACACACACACACACACACACACATATATAAAGGGAGAATTAAGAGAGGACCTTCTTAAAATTGAAAAGTGAGGATGTTTTTATCTTTAGGATGTATTTTAATAATCACAACCACTCATTTTCTAGTTACCTACACACATATCTCCTACAAAAATTAGCCAAATCAAAAAATATGGTTAAATTTGACTAGCACAATATTCGTTTTAATTTTATCTAACAGACTACATCTATTACACAATTTTGAATGACCAAATGATTATGGATTTGGTTGATTTTTGTAAACATCATTCCTGTATAAGAATCTAAAGGATCAACGGTTGAGATCATTGAATTAGGTCACATACTTGTGTAAAATAACAAAAATCCTCAAATCTTTAAAGTAAGGGGGTTCTCTCTCTCTCTCCATAATCATTTGGTCATTCAAAATTTTGTAACCAAATATAGTCCGTTAGATAAAAATAAATTGAATATTGTGCTAATCAAATTGTTAAACATTTTCAGATTTAGCTAATTTTTTGTATGATTCATGTGTGTATGTAACTAGAGAATGAATGATTTAGATTAGGATTAAATTTAGTTTACTCCCCTAAACTTTAGGCCTAAAATCAGATTGGTCCATATTTTTTAAAATCGATTACGATGGTCCCTATACTCTCAAATGACATCTCCCGAGTCCAAAATTTAAATTTGGCTCAAAACATGACGTCAACAGCTGAGTTGGAGCCGGCATGGGGGCCCACAATGAGGGCAAAATGGACATTTCAAGTTTTTCTAATTTTTTCTCTATATTCTCTCTCTCTCTCTCTCTCTCTCTCTCTCTCTCTCTCTCTCTCTCTTCCAGATGCTCTGATCCGCCGTCCAGATCGTCGCCGCCTCCCCCTCCCTCTACGAGCGCCCCGTCTGACGCATCGCCGCTGACTTGGCCAAGAACCTCGACCGCTCCCTCATCCTAGTCCGCAAGTGCAAGCACAGCGGCGTCCTCCACCAGGTCTTCTCCATCACCACCATCGCCGACTTCTGCAAGGTGTCCAACCTCCTCGAGTCCTCCATCGGCGACATGAAGTGGCTCCTCTCCGTCTTCAAGTCTGACGGCGCCAACCTCTCCCTCTCGATATATATATATATATATATGTATATATATATATATATATATATGTATATATATATATATATATCGAGAGAGAGAGAGAGAGAGAGAGAGAGAGAGAGAGAGAGAGAGAGAGAGAGAGAGAGAGATGACCTCCTTAAACTTGAAAGTTAGAATGTTTTTATTTTTAGCTTGTATTTTAATAAAATCATTCATTCTCTAGTTACATACACACACATGAATCATACAAAAAATTAGCTAAATCTGAAAATGTTTAACGATTTGATTAGCACAATATTCAATTTATTTTTATCTAACAGACTATATTTGGTTACAAAATTTTGAATGACCAAATAATTATGGATTTGGTTTATTTTTTGTTGACACTATTCTTGCATAGGAATCTAAAGGATCAACTGTTGAAATTATTGAATTAGGTCTCAAACTAGTGTAAAATAGTAAAAATCCTCAAATTCTTAAAGTAAAGATGTCATCTCTAGAACAGGCCTATATATATATATATATATATATATATATATATATATATATTAGAAATGGTTGGCCATTACTATTGCCTCAGGCCTTGATATTATTGATGAAACTGTAAAATATAAAAGGAAATACATGATGTCTAAATTCTGAATTACAATAACTAAAATTTCTTGACAAATGTAATTTTGTTAAAGGAAAAGCACATTATGTGTCTTCGTCAAAGAAACTGATGAAGAGGGAATCAAGGAATTGCAATCACATCACAATCAACATTTATTATCATTATTGTAATTGATGTTAATTAATGTTTCCATTGTAATTCGATCCCTATATATAGGAGCGGCTGTGAAATGAAATGAGTAGACCAATTCCAATTCCATTTTTCATTGTAATTCGATCCCTATATAAAGGGGCGGCTATGAAATGAAATGAGTAGACCAATTCCAATTCCATTTTACTTTTACACGTTATCAGCACGCTCAGAGCCAATAGCAAGAAAAAAACCCTAGCTTCGAGAAAAAACTCAAACCCTAGAAGAGAAAAAAAAAACTTTCTCTTCCTCTTAAAAAAAAATCTTCCTTTTCCCGCCAGCCTACACGGGCCTCCAGCCCAACCCACTTGCAAAAAAAAAATTGTTTCTAATTTTACCAAAAATGATACTATCGATTCATCTTCTCAAAAAAAAAAAAAAGATACTATCGATTCTTTTAATTCGGATACATATTCGAGATTGTTCAGAGAGCTTTCCCAAATGTAGCTCTAATGAGTTAAAATTACAAAATAAAGAAATTAATTCTCACTTAAATTTAGTCTTATCTGATTACACATTTAATTTCTCTTGAACGGAAATCTAGAATATATATCCAAATTAACAACATTTTCTATTTCTACATGTTCGCCAACTCAGACCATTGTCATTCAGACATTGAACAAATCCTCAATATTTTGTTTAAGACCCGTATTGTAACAGGGTACCTATAATTAGTAGTAATTAGAAGATATGGAAACCGGCATAAATGTCTTCTCTGTAATAGTTAAAGGAGCCTTAAATGCGTTTTTTCTGTTCACATGCCGAATTATATCTACTACGAAAACCTTCATATGAATCCTAAGCCCTTTTGATAAAACAAATAAAAATCTTCATATTTCCTACTAGCCAACATCTTCTTGCTCCAAATTTTTTTGTGGGGGGGGGGGGGGGGGGGGGGTGATAGGAGCATTTTAATGCGACGTTTTAACTGCATTCCCTACATTTCTTACGTTATTTCCTTATTAAAACCCTGTTTAGGAAAGTTTCCATTCTTTGATTGGGAAAGTTCCTATTTGTAGAAAGTTTATATTTTTGTAGTTTCTATTTATCATTTTTAGTAAGTTTCCATTTTCAGTTTAGGAAAGTTGAAATTTTTCATTTTAGGAAAGTTTCTATTTTTCTTATTAGTTTCTATTTTTAGGACCTCCAAGCAAGTGGAAAATCTTGAGGAGGAAAATCAAAGTTGCAACCAAGTGGAAAATCTTGAGGAGGAAAATCAAAGTTGCAAGCAAGTGGAAAATCTTGAGGAGGAAAATCAATTCAAGTTGAACAAGTGATAAACAAGTGGGAAGATATTTTTTACAAATTTGTCTAACATATCTAGCCTTTCATTTATGTTCATCTCCACCCTCCATTCATCATTTTTTGGGCTATAAATACACTTCTCCTCTCACTCTCAAAATATGTTCCTTCATCCATCTCATCTTCTTTGTCTCTCCATTTCCTTTCCATTTTTCTCTCCATTCTCTAGTTTTAAGTTTATGCATTTTTAAGCAAAGAGAAGAAGAGAAGAAGAAGCCATGAAGCCTCCTCGCCGTCATCATCCACCTTGTGCCGTGATAGTGAAGTCTTGCTTTAAAGATTCAAGATCAATGTCTCAAGCTCTTCATCATCCACTCCCTTCATGGTGTAATTCTATCTTTTTCCTTGTAATTTCTTTTGGTTTTCTTTGTTTAGATTTGTAGAACTATGAATTCTAGTTAACAAATAATGTTAAGGGCAAAGTTTAAAGCCCGTTTATATGTTTTGAGATAAAGTTGTGATTTCTATATGTTGATTTTTATGTTGCTTTATGATTAATTGAGAATTTTCAAATTCATATATTGTGATTCGAGAGTTGCTTATGTGAGTTTGTTTAATTAAATTTGAGTTATAGATAACTTTTGTATTTTAATCTTATGTGGTTGCAAACACGTAGGGTTTTGATATGAATGGTGCTAGGTTTGAGAACATGAAATCGACTTTTCGTTTTGTGTAAACTTGAATCAAAGTAGTAAAGGTTTTGTGCAAAGACTGAATTTAATTAAAGAGGATTGCAATTAGGTGGACTTTTCCATACTAAGTTGTACACTTGAGTTGATAGCCTTTCTCTATGTGTAATGCGTTAAACATGACATGATTGACTAGCTTTCTAGGGTTTGATTGCATGTTTAATAGGATTAATCTAGGTGCTTTCACTTAGATTAATTAGCATTGAAAAGTAAAATATGGGAAATTGTTTGCTTTTAACGTTTCACATGATCAACTCCTCTCTCATGACTTCGATGAACAATATTAGGGTTTGAATCAATTTTAATCATATGTTTCGGTTTTTGATATTTGTTCTCTCACTCCATTTGTATTTTTGTGTTTTTGCATTTTAATTATTTTGTTAACTTAGTTTTATTTTCGAAAAAACCAAAAACAAAATCCCCCCTTTTTCGTAAATAATGTTTATACTTGTGAATATCTTTGTGAATATTATACTTTGTTTTAATTTTAATTGTTTAATTGTTTGACAATGACAGGTGTACCCTCAATCCCCGGAATAGAACGATCCCTATTTACTTATACTACTAACGATATTTTCAGGGTTAAATTATGCGCTTGCTTTTTAGCGCATCAGGGGGGGAGGAACACTAGCAATTTTCTCCTTCCGACTTTGCTATCTCTATAATTCCCTAGCTTTTTTAGTACTTTTAAGAATTTCAGCCATGGCTGAGAATCTTGCAACCAATGGAAGCCATGTTCTCAATGTTGAAAATGATAAACCTTGCTCCAATACCAATCAAGAATCAAGCAGTAGCTTTTTCTATGTACCCTTTATGCAGAAGGCGACATAAATCTTGTTACTTTCCTTAATTTTTGGTTCAAGCGTACAATTGAAAAATGTGATCTCTTAGTTTTAAAATGATTCCATCAAATGTTTAAAGTTGAGATCTTTTTATTTTCAGGTAATTGCTTAGGTGTTGGGGACATACTTTTTTATATTTACGGGTTGTGAGTCTGTGGTGGTGAATTTGAACACAGAAAATACGGTGTCGTTTCCAGGGATTGCAATAGTTTGGGGACTGGTTGTGAAGGTCATGATTTACTCTGTTGGTCACATCTCTGGTGCTCATTTCAATCCTGCTGTCACTATTGCTTTTGCTGCTACCAAGAGATTTCCATGGAAACAGGTGAGCTAACTGCTAACCAAACTAAACCTGCATGTGATATTATTTTGTTAATATCTTTCCTTTAGAAATCGTGAACTACCCAAACGCAGTATGAAAATCAATGTGTAACTTCTTGATTACTGTAAGAAGAGAAGTTTTCCAGAGGGCATTGTTTAGTAGTTTTGTCATAGTCAAGAGTATATGTGATCCTTCAAACTCTCTATGTCCCCTTTCACCAAAAAAAAAAATAAAATAATAAAATCTTTTGAACAAATCGTGTTGTATATTCACAGCTAGTTTGGCATTGCTTCTAAAATTTACCGAAAACTATTTCTACAACAAAAAATTGTTATTTTATGAGTTATATATAGCGGACTAGGATCCTCTAAAGTTAATTTGTGTGTGTGTGTGTGTGTGTATTAAATATGATCAACAAAAAAAAATGAGTCTTGTATTACCTATATACTCTAGCCACATTTTGAGGAAAAAATACAATGTATTTTTTTTTTTGGTTATACAAAATAAGGCCCTTTTCGGCCCATTTCGGCCCTATTCGGAAGGCCGACCCTACCCGGCCCTAAATTTTGTTGACTTTGATTAGGTCCGGCTTAGCCCGACCCTAATCCCTAAAATTTAGGGTATGGCCAGCCCTACCCCTGCCCATGATGACCCCTATATATAGGGATATATTCACAAATGGTGTATGAAGTTTATGCATTTCTACACTTTGGTGTACCAACTTTCATAACTATCAGAATTGCGTATCAAGTTTGCTCCAATCTTTCATTTTGGTGTACGCTGTTAAATATTCGGTTATCTTTGCAAAAAAAAAAAAATTCCGTTATCTTTCCTTTAGTTTTGTCTTTTTTTTTTTGGTAAAGATAACTGAAAATTTAACAGCATACACCAAAATGAAATATTGGAGCAAATTTGATACATCATTCTGATAGTTATGAAAGTTGGTACACCAAAGTGTAAAAATGCCTAAAGTTCATACACTATTTGTGATGTTTTCCCCCTATATATATATATATATAGTTTCCCTTAAATGCATAATACATGTTCATAAAGAAACAGTGGGGCCCACCATGTCAGCTCAAATTTTGCCTATAAATTTTAGCCAGCTAAATTTTTTTCTTGATCTTTGGAAAATAGCTTACCGTGGGAGCACCTTATAAGCTAAAAGTGACTTTATAGCCTACCATGGGAGATGCTCTTAGAGGGGAAAGTTAAATTACAATGTTTGAATGTTACCATATATGTAGTTTCCTTCTTAGGGTGCGACTATTACCACCCTATTAAATACTTTGTTCACCCTACAAGTTGTTGATTTATTGAAAGACTAAAATATCCTAATACAAAATTACAATAAAAGACAATATCTTGTTAAATATAATTACAATTTTTTTTTCTTATCTCCTGAAGAACAAATACTTAATAAATGTTGATGCAATTCAGCAATTCAGTGACCAATCATAGTTTCCAGAAGAGAAAAGAAAATAGGTCTAATCATAACCCATATGTTTCATTAATCCATCAGTAGTGAAACATTTATAATGCAAAGAACCAATAAACTGAATGCAGATTGATGTTCATTGGGTAATTCAGTCAAGCACCATCATTCTAAACTTCCTCAGGTTATTCCTTTCCGAGTAAGACCGTTCCTTTATAGTTGAAACTTGAAAACAAGATTACCTTGAGGCCGCCTCTCTGGCCAACATTTTAATCCCTTCTCCTACTTGAACTACTATGACAAAAATGAGGAGGGTAGACATCTGTACATTCAAAATCAAGTTTAGATATTTTGCACTCGTAGCAACATCAAGTATACACTAGTAGACCCCTTCTCCTTCACTTCTCAAGTTTCTCTTAATTGTTTGGGGAAAAGATATTTTGGGTATTGCAAAATCGATGAACAAAGTAAACTTGAAATTAAAAAAATATACATAGGGAGAAGAGAATGTAGGGTGAACAAAATAGTATTAGAAATGATATTTTAGGTATTGCAAATAGGTGAATAAAGTAAACTTGAAATTAAAAAAGTATATGTACGTAGGGTGAACAAAGTGGTTAGTAGGGTGGCAATTAAATTACAATGTTTGAATGTGACCATATATGTAGTTTCCTTCTTATCCTCTATCAACATAAGAGATCAAAATATCACTACTACAAAAAGTGCATCACACAACACCCATCAAACAAGAGAATAAAAGTTTACTGTCGTCTGATAACGTGAACTCCATTGTACAACGGTGTTAATAAAGTTCTGTTGTGGGAATGCTATCAAATTGAGAACTTTTTCTTCAGAGTTCTATCACACAACAGAATTATGCATGTTCTGTTGTATGAATGACACAAATTTAGAGGCAGATATCCCGCCATCACTGAACTCAAAATTCTCTCCGAAAACAAGTTCACCAATTTTATCACACAACAGAATTATGCGTGTTCTGTTGTGGAAATATGCTGCAAGGTACAACAGTCTAGTTGTTTCCGTTGTGTGATAATTTGACAATTTCTACTAGGTGTACCTAGTGCAAGATGAAAAATCTTGTACAACAGGTATTGTTATTCTGTTGTCTGAACGAGGAACACAGGCGGCAGCAATGGTTTCATTTTGGCTCAAATTGATTTGAATTCCTTCCACCAAAAGCTAGGCAGCGGCAAATTTCCCTCCTTTCTTTGGCCCATATCATTTTATGCATACTCTCTTACAACAGTTTTTTAACTATCTGTTGTGGGATGGACTAATTATAATTGAAATCCACCACCAAACTCATATGTCCGAAAGAATAGAAAAACAAAAGAAGAAGAGAGAATCACTTAACCTATTCCCCCCCCCGGTCTCTCTCTCTCTCTGTTCAAAACGCTGAGCGTACGCCTCTTTCTCAGTCCAGCTCCTCTCTTCTATTCTTCATTCCCCGATATATCGACCCAAATCCTCTACTCCGATTTACCCTTCTCCTTGAAGCCCTAATTCACCAGTTGTTCTTATTCTCCAGCAAGAAATTAGGGTTGGAATTGGGGGTCGCTCTTCACTTCTCCAAACCCGCCTCCAACTCCGTCTACCTAATCGGTAATCGAAGCTTTGCTTTGCTTTACCCTCTCTCTCTCTCTCTCTGGCTAAAGATCTGAATCAATTCAAGGCTTTTCGATCTTGTTGGAGGGACGACATCAACGAGAGAAAAAGAGAGAGAAGCCATGAACACGATGCACTGCGTAGAGGTGAGCACCACCGACGAGCTCAACTAGGTCGACATCGAGTCCGGCGAGGTCTTGTACCCTAGCCTCAGTAGTGAGAACCAGCTCCGTTGGGGTTTCATACGCAAGGTCTACGGCATCTTATCCGCTCAGCTTCTCCTCACCACCGACATCTCCTTCGTCACCATTCTCTACACTCCCGTCAAAGTTTGGTTTGCACAATTAAAGTTGTGTTTTTTAGGATTGGGTTTTCGATTATGAAGGAGATTGGGTTCTGGGTTTGGAACAGAATTTGAAATTGGGTTGTTTCTAGTTTTGGGTTTGTTGATTGTGGTTTAAATTTGGGGTCTTTGTGTTTTGGTCTGCAGGATGAGATGGAAATGGCAAAGGCTGGTGGGGACGTTGTGGTGGAGAAGTCTAATACATGTGAAGAATGTGGTGCTAGTCTCATTGGGGAGAAAATTCTCGAGTGGTAAGAGCTATTTCTGCTGGTCCATGATTCCAATATCATTTTTCTATTTACCTCATCTTTGAAGTCGCAGTAACTTTCTTTGTATATACAATGTGAATATCTTTTGTTTCCTTACTTGAGCAATTCGAAGTCATGGAGTTCTTTTATTGCTTTTCAGATTTTGAAACTTGGTTAGAAGTTTTAGTAATGGTATCTAGTTTGACAAGAACTATCTTACTTTTTGCCACTATATATTTCGGAGCTGCGTACTTATGAATCCCTCCATGTTTCACATGCATCTTTAATTGCATTGACCGTTTCCTCTCGACTGTGTTCGTTCCCGATGTCTTTAGATCAATAACTGGGATTTGAAGTTTGACACCATTTTCTGGTGCTTTGTTCTTTACAGTCTCTGGTGGGTGGATGAAAATTCTGGGAATCTTGGATACCTCAGAGTCTGAAAGCCCTTTGACACCAATTTTCAGGTCATCAAAAGCATACAATTCTTTTTATTTTTCTGCAGTACTGTATTCCTCATCTGCCATCTTAACTTTGTTGGTTAGTTGAGAGGTTTTGGCTGGAACTGTGTTGGTTATTGTAATTAGTATGTTGTCTTTCAATTCCAATATTATGTAAATCAAGCTTCTTACCCTAGATGGATGCACAGCTCTGATACCATAAAGAACAGAAGAAGAAGATAGGAATTAAACTGATATTCGTGGGCTCACAAGGTATTTGGTTCTGTTTGTCTACATTCATATATTTATGTATATTTAGCTGAACTTTAGTGTATGTATGAGTTCTGACAAAAGAGGGATCAGATTCTCTCCTCTTGGACTGAATATCCTTTTGGTTATTGTGAGTTGATTCACTTTCACTCTTATTTCTCAGTTTTTTATTTTTTATTGTTTGTTTGTGCCATTCTGTGTTTTAGGGCACTGAAATTTGTGTATAAATAAACCCTAAAGAATTAAGATTGATGGTTTTGGGGATCAAACTAAGCAAAAATGTTTTCCGGTATGAATTGTGTTGTTTGTACAAATCATAGTGATCACTTTCGAGCTGAAAGAGATTAATCGAATGGATAACTCTGTGCTTACAGAGTTACAGGAGCAGAGTTATTTCTTCAAACAAGTTCGTTGCAATTTAAAGAGTTGTGCTAGTTTTTAAATCAGATAGTATGATATCTTCAGACCAAGAAAAAAGAAGGGATCATGATATCTGATATATAAGTAAATAGGACCCCTACGCATACATTGTTCATAGAAATTGATCGGGTTACCTAATTGGATCAAAAAGACTAGAGCTTGGTTACTAGGTTTGAAATTTCTGTGTATTTTGGAGTTTTGGCTAATTGGTTGAGAAACCAAATTAGTTGTTGTTGTTTGAATTTACATTTTGGTTCTGCTGTTTATGGAGAGTGGGTCACTGAAATTTACTTACCTTCTGGTTTGTGCAGGAAGAGGAAGATGAATATGACAAATTTGGGCGATTTATGGTTATGTGTTCTTATACTCAATAGTTCTTCAATTTGTTTTTGTGCTTTTTGTTTATCAAATTTGATGTGATTGGTAATTAAATTTAATTCAGATTTACCATTTGCTTGTTTCTGGGATGTGAGAGTTGCTCTGGTTTTTCTTGGTTTTGTTTGAGGTTACATATAGTGATAATCGTAGGGCTCTATACACGAGTCACCAACAGGAGCCTAAAAACAGTAGACGTTTCAGAGCATTTCTTGTCTTTGTTTATTAATCTATCATCAGAAAATACAATATTGTTCTATAGATGGACCATAATTTTAGCATTTCTAAATCGGCAAATAGATTAGTACATTACTGATATCTAGCCATACAAACTTAGCATTACTATACTATGGCAAAGAAAGTTACACTCCACTGAAGCACAGTGGCTAGATTTGTTTGGCCATGACTATGACTGAAATGAACTCTATAAGCTTCATGTTACAATATGCAGTACTCAAAATGACAATGAATATGCAAATTGAAATGTGGTACTCTGGGTTTATGAAGCTCTTTTATTCTGCATCTATATAGTGTAATCTGTAATCATCTAGAAATTTAGAATGGGAAGAGTTTAATCTTCATTTTTGAATATTTTCTCTGGCTTTGATCGAAGTATACATGGATATGTACATCTAGTTTACAGATTGGGAGATACTCTTCCAATGTTATCTGGCTTAGCCATGGATGTTCACATAATCAATGATTAATATACTTATGTTCATATTGATTAGTCTCATATCAGATCATCACTTGTTGCATACTTCCCCAGTTTAGTGCTTCTTCATTTTTTTTTTTTTGAAAATGGTATAGTGCTTCTTCATAGTATTCTCCAGATCATGATAACTTGTCTGTCTTTATGTTGTACCAGCTTGACAGTAACAATTATTAGTTGATCTCTTAGTTTAGGCTTCCACATAAGAGCAGTCAGAGGAAGCTTCCTAGCCAGTTGATTCAGGTACACAATCAAGTTGCTCTAGAAGTAGTAAACAATGCTCAGCTTTGGAGCTTGCTTCTGTGAGTACTTTGACCTCCAAGTTGTAATTGATTGTCCCCTTGGTTGGAGCAGGTCTTGGTATGTGTAGTAAGTTTAACTTGGGTTTGAACTACTGCGTTAGGATATCAAAATATGGACATTAAGTTTGCTTTGAGTGCAGGTAGTATCATGTTAGCTACCATGGGAACTTTGTCCATATTTTGATATCCTAATTTAGTTTATTTAAAGAAACAAATAGTCTCTTAGATGAAATCTGCTTATTTTGGGATTGGAATTGGTAAAGTGGATGACACAAACTCACCCGGGTTTTGATAGATTTAGCATATCGGCATTGTATATGTACTTGAATATGGCGTGCTTGATATTGTTAACCTCTATAATCATAGCAGAGCATATGGCCTTTACTGGTGCTGGAACAATATCCCTTATATTGGTTATAGGCCAGAAAGCATTGAAATATTTGAGCAATATTTGGAGCAGAAATATGTTGAGCTAATTAATAGTATTAACTTTCTTTCTGCAGGTTGAGGCTGAAGTGTAAAAGTTGGAGCAGCTCAAGTCAAGTAAGCTCAAACAGATCATTTTGAAAAAGAAGTTGGAACTGGAGCATCCACCCGACACACTAGGTGCAGCTCCCTTAGCACTACACTATGCAAGTATGAGAGAATTTAGTCGCAAATATTTCTCTCGTGAAGATTTGTTTGTAACAGCTTTTGCTATTTTTCAATGTTAGCTAGAAGACAGTAGCTATCAAGCTACCTAGAATGCCTTCTTTTTTGGTTTTATGGTGTGGATACATGAATGTATAT
Source organism: Rosa chinensis (assembly GCF_002994745.2). Taxonomy (NCBI): domain Eukaryota; kingdom Viridiplantae; phylum Streptophyta; class Magnoliopsida; order Rosales; family Rosaceae; genus Rosa; species Rosa chinensis. The sequence continues at coordinate 51,856,165 of NC_037089.1, read as the reverse complement.
ATGATTGACAAAGGCTGCTAGCTCTTTTGGTACACTAAACGCTTGAATTAGAGTACTTCATTACGTAATATATATTGAGCATTATATTGGTGCAAATATTCCAGGTACAATATCTATAATGCATGAACAATAGTGAATTAAATTACGTGGTATGAATACGCATATGTCGTTAATCACACAACAAATAACTTGTAATCACACAATGGTCCCTATAAAATTTTGTTGTCTCATTAGTACTCACACAACAGTACAAATATGTATCAGTTGTCCAATGTTAAATCACCCAACGGTATAAAAACAATGTGTTGTATGACTTGTGAAGAATTCAACACTGAGCCTCACACATACAACAGTTACTTATGATACCTGTTGTGTGAAGGAACAACCAACAACAGTCGCCATATTTTTCTGTTGTGTGACAAGTTAACCAACAACAGCGTGTACTTATTACTGTTGTCTGAGTGTTATGTTTCTGTTGTGTGAGAAGTTAACCAACAACGGCATGTACTTACTTCTGTTGTCTGATCACCATCGAAAATGCGCTGCATCCAATTTCTGGCATTGACATGCGCAGAACTGGTGCAACGGTTATAAGCAATGCGTTGTGTCTATGATATTCAGATAACGGTGTTTCACCGTTGTGTGAGTGTGCTCATCACACAACATCGAGATAGACGACAGACATGGTGCACATCACACAACAGATTTCCACCGTTGTGTGATGCAGTTTTTGTAGTAGTGTATGTTTTCTTGTTTCACTCTTCTCAGGTTAGGCATATTTTTCATGAAGCGCATGGTGTAGCCAATAGATTGGCTAACCTCGCTAGCGTTAATTATTTAAATGATGTTTGGTTAGATGAGGCTCTTGTTATTATTTGGGATGTTCTCTACGAAGATAGTTGTAATATTGCTAGAGGTCAAGGCACTATGTCTGTTGGGTGCATCACGAGTGTGAAAGTGTATGCAATTTGTGTATGATGTGCATCAAAGAAATCATTCAAAATAATATTAACCAGAATAATATATACACGAAGCACATAAAATCAATATCCAATCATAAGAAGTTTCCCCGAGATCCCTCTATCTTATTTTCCGATAATCGTGGACAATACAAAATAAAATCAAGCCTCCTAGGTAGTCAAAAAAATAGTCTCACCAAAACTGAATTTTCTTTCCACCAATAGAAAAAGCTCGTCAAGATGAATCCGTAGGCGAAAACAGATCCTAAATTGGACTTAAAGTTCAAAAGTTATGCCAAAAACAAATCCTAGAGAGAGAAAATGGAAAGAGAGAAGTGTAGGAGAGAGAACTCCGAAAATTGTGGGGAAAAATAGCTGAAGTGGGTTAGCCTATTTATAGAACCGAGATAATGGGTTAGTTTTATGATTTTGGTCCACGAATGAATGACACTTGTCAAGGCATCTGTAAAATTTCAACACATGGGCGCCACGTGTCTTGATCTGGTTGTTCTCTCATCATTATTTGCCACATGTCAAACATCTGATATACATATTCCCACTTGCAACATGTAGGACTGCTGTCCTTGGTCACCAAGTAATGCATATCCACCAATAGCAACACACCACATCTCCAATTATTGTAATTTCTATCCAAACTTCAAAAATTCCTTAAAAATAGCACGGAACCCCGAAAAATTAACTGAAAAATGTTGTGAACTCGTGATGACCTCTACTTTCCAGTTCCAACCACACAAAAAAAAATTTGACTAACTTCAAAATTCGGGATCTCACATAAGCTAAGCCACCGCCTATTTAGCTATACATGCTCACAGAATCAAGAGTTTATCAAGTTCATATTTTCGATTCATTAATTTCCTAAAGCATACTTCTCGGTGATAAATCTATAAATATACTTAGGATACATGAAAGTATAGTAGCCAAAAGATTCAAAACATGCATAAACATTAAAGAACATAGGAATTACATTGTTTTGTGCACAAGTTTGGCCATAGCCCCAAATTCAACTACTCACAAGTCATATTTACACAACTACAAGCCATAAACATCATAAATAACAAATAAAAGAGAGCAAAGAATGGAGAACAAGTGATATACCCATGGGTTTGACTCTTTTTGGAGCCAAACCAAAAGCACAAGATGTCTCCCTTACCTCCTAGATGAGGACAAGATGAGGATTTCCACCATCTTCCGTCCAAAAATAGGTGAAGAGTTGAGAAAGAATGTTATGATTCTATCCTCATACGGGCTGTCATTCTTGTATGGGCCTATTTGGGCCTTATGTTTTATGAGTCCACTACTTCTAGATGTTTTCTTTGCCTAAATAGCCACTGGGACTTGTAACAGGATCATTGAATAATAATGAAGTTTTCATTTACTTATTTCCTTCAGGTTCCTTTAGCTTCCTTCGTTTACAATTATATTTTCCGGTTACGATCTCGGGGATCGTAACAACTGGTATCAGAGCCCACACCTGGGCCCTTTCCCTGTTAGTCCGGCGGCTTACGTTGGTGGGATCTCTGGCGGGTATTACAACTCTCGTTATCATTTCTAACGGTAGCTATACCTGTGAGTTTACCCAATTTTCATCGCAACCAAACCCTTACCTACCATTGCAACTCAACCCTTCTGCAACCATCATCAATGGCCACTTACTCCCTCACCAATTTTCATGTGTTCCTTAGACTCACTCACAGTTCTTCCCTCCTCCATACTTGCAACCGATTCATCCTATTGCTCCGCAGCCACTCACCACAACTCCTCAAAGCCCATCAATCCCTACTTATCACTCACCTCATCCTAACCGAAATCTCTGGATTCATCCTTCAAGTTCACAAAGCCATTCACATGAACCATCAATTCCTAGTGTTTATTCTCAGTTTGTCCCCACAAAAACCATGACTACATAACCTATTTACTATTCTGCTCCTCCACCTTCAGCTAATGAGCAACCATGACTAATTTCAGAACTAAAGCAGGTTGAACCTGCCGTTCAACTTCGCTCAATTTCAATGGAACTGCCCTAATTCCCAGTGTTTATTCTCAGTTTGTCCCCACAAAAACCATGACTACATAACCTATTTACTATTCTGCTCCTCCACCTTCAGCTAATGAGCAACCACGACTAATTTCAGATCTAAAGCAGGTTGAACCTGCCGTTCAACTTCGCGCAATTTCAATGGAACTTGACCAGATACTTAAAGATCAATTGGAGGCTAGGATTTCGAAGACGCTAGATTCTTTTGAAGTCATCTGCTCCCAACAATCAACATTCCAGGCTGAGATTTTAGCAGAGCTACGTCAGCTATGTTTGGGTCCCAAAAACCCAGTGACTGAAGCCGATTCGAATTTGTTGAAGTTTGGGTCACTACCAGCTACTATGGTTGCTACATCTCTTACGGTGTCGGGGAAGACATCGTCCTCAGCTACGGCTACAAAGGCTACAACTGGAGGTCATAGTATTCGAATCTCAGAACCAAATTTTAATCTATCACCTCATGAAGCAATATTGAATTTGAATAATGATATTTTTGTTGTGGTGGTATCTGGAAGTAGTAGTGAGGATAATATTGCTATTGGTATGACTGAGAAATTGAATATTGTGAGTAATAACATGGATGCTAGTATGGGAAATAGGGAGTCTGAGATTCAAAGCACTAAAGAGGTGAACAGTGTGATGTGGAAGAATAATGTTCAATCACATTACTTTCAGCACACTCACTTTGACAATGGATCATCTGTTGGGAACACACTTCTCGGTTCTGAGGCTCATACTTCCATGGATGTTGGTGATGCGCCTGAAAGCAAGCGCATAATTTAACCCTGAAATATCATTAATAGTATAAGCAAATAGGGATCGTTCTATTCCGGGGATTGAGGGTACACTTGTAATTGTGAAACAAATAAAGAAAAGAATTATTTACAAAAATAAAATAAAGAATATAAATATATACAATTGTATAAACAAATAAAGAATTAAAAATAATAAAGTATTATTTACAAAAATAAAATAAAGAATAAATATATACAAGTAAACACAAATAAGGGGGGGATTAGGATTCTTAAAATTAAAATTAAAATAAATAAAATAAAGAAAACGTAAAAACATATATACAAGGGTGGAACATAAGGAACAAAGATCAAAATTAATTCCATGTAATCAAATTCGATTCAAACCCTATAATTGTTCTTCCAAGTCATGAGAGATGAGTTGATCATGTGAAACATTCGAAAGCAAATGATTTCCCATATTTTACTTTTCAATGCTAATTAACCTGAGCGAAAGCACCTACATTAATTCTATCAAACATGCAATCAAGCCCTAGAAAGCTAGTCAATCATGACATGTTCAATGCATTAGACATAGAGAAAGGCTATCAACTCAAGTGTACAACTTAGTTATGGAAAAGTCCACCTAATTGCAATCCTCTTCAATTAAATTCGATTCTTGTCCAGAACCTTTACTACTTTTGATTCAAGTTACACAAAACGAAAAGTCGATTTCATGTTCTTAAACCTAGCACCAATTACATGCAAATCCTATAAGTGTCGACCCAAATAAGATAAACATATAAAAGTTTTTTGTAAAGCAAATTTAATCGAACAAACTCACATAAGCGACTTAGAATCACAATTATAGAATTCGAAAACTTTATTTAAACATAGAAATTGGGCTTAAACTTTGCCCTAAACATTATTGTTAACTAGAAACAAGTTCATACGAAATCAAACAAGGAAACCAAAAAGGTTACAAGGAAAAGGAACGAATTACACCGTGAGTGGAGATGGAGATGGAGAGCTAGATGGTTGGATCTTGAATCTTGGAAGCAAGCCTTCAAGGTGAATGATGGAGGATATGATCTTCACGGCTCCTTCTTCTTCTTCCTCTCCTTGCTTGAAAATGCAGAACTTTGCAACTAGAGAATGGAGAAGGAAAATGGAAAGGAAATGGAGAGACAAAGAAGATGAGATGGATGAAGGAATTGGTATTTTGAGAGTGAGAGGAGAAGTGTATTTATAGCCCAAAAAATGATGAATGGAGGGTGGAGATGAACATAAATGAAGGGCTAGATATGTTAGACAAATTTGTAAAAAATATCTTCCCACTTGTTTATCACTTGTTCAACTTGAATTGATTTTCCTCCTCAAGATTTTCCACTTGGTTGCAACTTTGATTTTCCTCCTCAAGATTTTCCACTTGCTTGCAACTTTGATTTTCCTCCTCAAGATTTTCCACTTGCTTGGAGGTCCTAAAAATAGAAACTAATAAGAAAAATAGAAACTTTCCTAAAATGAAAAATGGCAACTTACTAAAAATGATAAATAGAAACTACAAAAATATAAACTTTCTACAGATAGGAACTTTCCCAATCAAAGAATGGAAACTTTCCTAAACAGGATTTTAATAAGGAAATAACGTAAGAAATGTAGGGAAATGCAGTTAAAACGTCGCATTAAAATGCTCCTATCAGTTGGCCACGGATTATTGAGTGGTAATAGTGGTGAAGCGAATTTGTCTGCTGGAAACAAATATGAAAAAGTGCAAGTGACTTCTGAAATGGTGCTAGAGAAAATATGGGAGAAATGGAAATCAAAAGTTCATGCCAAATTTGGAAGTGAAGGGAATGCAACAGAGCTGGATTCTACTATTGGGGAATGGCTCAATCTTGACAGACCGACAACGGATCTGGATTCTACTATTGGGGAATGACTCAATCTTGACAGAGAGATGGTGGTATGTTCTGCTGATGCACAATCTGCAGCAAAGGGAGTGCAATGGTTCATTCTCTGCTTACAACTTCGTCATTATGAGTTAAACTCTTTTGCAAGGAAGCATTCGACGAACTTAGTGAACTGACTCAGAACTCATTATCTCAGGTATTCACTGTATTGGATTTAAATTCTCAACATGTTAGAAAAGCTTTTGAGTGTATCTTGTCCTGTATGCTTAAGTTCTATCGTAATTGCTTGAATGATAAAGCTGGAGAAGAAATTTGGCCTCCTGATGATGGGGAATGGTTGGATTTGGATGGTGAAACCTATTGTCGAGTTGTTAGAGGATTTCTTGATAACAAAAATGTGAAAGAGTTGGCAACTTTGATTATTAAAGCTCAGAAGCTAAAGTCTTCTACAATTGTGGTTGATAGATCATGTTGTTGCGGTATTGTTATTGCTTGTGTTGGTATTGAATTTTCAGATAAAAAACACAACATTCTTGATGAAGTGAATGCTCAGGGAGGTATTTTTGGGGCGTGATGTGCATGTGCCAATATTGAATGCTCTTTGCAAAGAGCGTAGAATTACTGAAGCCACTCAAATGTTTATGGATATTAGTAACTCGGAGCCTTGATAAGGAGAAAGTGAGTTTAAATGTTGTTATAATGGATTCAATTGTGACTGCATTATGTGGAAAGTGTATTGACTCCATTGAGCTAGATGTCAAGATGGATGACGTTGGAATTTCATTTTTAAATTGGTTCCTTGCATTTCCTAATGCAAAGTTCAAGACAGAAGCTGCGAGTATAAGAAACAGCTTGGCATTTTATATTGACGATCAGATGGATTTGGAGATTTCGACATTAAAACATGAACTGCAAACGGCTAAAAGTACACATGAAAGCCACTGCCTGCAATTAGAGGTAAATGCAAAAGAAGCTAAACTTGAATTGCAAAGGAAGTTGAACTAACTTGAGTCTTTGCTAACAGGTTCGAAGAAGAATGAGAAAGAACTAGAGGCATCTTTAGAATCTGTATCCGGGAAATGGAAACAGAAACAAGGATCTTACCAAAATTTTGTAGACTATCAAGCTAGAGCTTTGACAAAACTAAATGCAACTCTGGAATATACAGGGTGTGAAATCATGAGTGCAAAACAAAGTCACTAGCTCTATGCACTCATGGTTAGTAGTGGAAACTTCTTCTACTTTATTTGAAGGGTTAAATACTGTTTACTCCCTGAACATTCAGGGAAAAAACAGTTCAGTCACTCCCTTTTCAATTTCACATGTTTACTTCCTCATCTCTCAATTTTGGACCGATAGGTCCATTCCGTTACTCTCCGTCCAAAAATTCTGTTAAATTGCTGATATGGCAGTCAGTCTACAGTAAAATGTCTATTCTACCCTCACTTACTTTTTTTTTTCTTTCAATTTATTCTTTATCTTTTTTTTTTCTTTTGTTTATCTCTTTCCCTCCCCTCCCCGTCGCCACAGCGCTTCAACCCCATCCTCGCCACTTCACTTCAACCCCAATCTCTGCTTCTCTTCTCCTTTCCCCTAACAAAGGTACTCTCCTTTTACACACAATTTCTACACATCCAAGAACATATCAAAACTCCAAGATACAAAACAGAACGTGATAGAAAAAAACTGCGAGCTTGGCAAAACCCAGATCAAAAAGAACGTCGGAGAAGCCTTCGTGCTCACCCTCCCCTGGCTCAAGCCCCGTGACCAGCGATCTCTCTCTCTCTCTCGCCAAATCCCCAAATTTGAAAAACTCAAAACCTCCACTCCCTGCTTCTGCAAAATCAAGCTCACCAACTCGATCCACCTACCAGTTCTCCGCCGTCCTCTCATCGTTGGCCATGACGCCGCCCGCTCCCACTCCCACTCCCTCAACACCTGGTTCAACCTCACCAAACCCCAAATCGAAACCCAGCCTCCAAGCGCCCTAACCTCTCCATCTCGATCTACACCGCCAGCTGCGACCTCGACTCCGCCAAGCTCCTGGGCCTGGTCACCTGTGCCCCATGGTGTACCAGTTGTTCATGGCCGCCAAAACCATCGCCGATTTGCTGAGCTTGTTGCCGGTGAAGGAGAGAAGATGGGGAGGGTGGCAAGCTCGACATTTATGGTTATGGGTTTGGGGGAATTGAGGAATTGGGTCTGAGGGTGGTGGAGATGGGTTTGTGGGAAGAGGAAGTGATGAAGATTGAGCAAGTGAAGGAGAGTGATGAGGGATAGCTTGTGTGTGTGTGTGTGTGTGAGAGAGAGAGAGAGAGAGAGAGAGAGAGAGAGAGAGAGAGAGAGAGAGAGAGAGAGAGAGAGAGAGAGAGAGAGAGAAAGAGTGAGTGAGTGAGTGAGAGAGAGCTGGAAGAAGAGGTAAAAGATAGGGAAAATATATATAAATATATATATATATATATTAATTAAGAAAAAGAAAAAAGATGAACCGAGCGGATGATAGATTTTTTCCCGCAAAATAATTGCCATGTTAGCAATATAAAGGAGTTTTTGGACGGAGAGCAACGGAATAGACTTATTAGTCCAAAATTGAGAGATGAGGGAGTAAACGTGTGAAATTGAAAAGGGAGGGACTGAACTATTTTTTCCCTGAAAGTTCAAGGAGTAAACAATATTTAACCCTTTTTTGAATCAAGTAAAATAAATCGAAAAACCTAATTTATCAAAAACTTGTGTAAACCTTGTTAGACAAGAAAAGTTGATGCCGAAAACTCTAAGCCGAAAGGCCAATAAATACATTCCCATGAGACATTTGATAGTTAGGCTAAAATGTCTCACCCTTATTACATTGTAGTTCCGTAACTTATTAAGAAAATTAGTTCATTACAATATTTAAATACTAGTTTTTAAAAAATAAAAATTAAAAAGGAAAAATCTTCAGATGGTATCTAAATTATGGTCCAATGCACATTTTGATATCTAAACTTTCAACTTGTAGTACCTGAACTATTGCTTCGTTAGCTAATTTATTACTTCTATTAACTTTGCCGTTGAATTTGCTTACGTGACACAAATATAATTTTTTTTTTTTAACAAAAATGCTGGCAAAACAGTCATTTCACTAAATTCGAAAGAAAAAATTTCGCAAACAGTACACCAAGTAAAGGCCACTAATAATTCTTATACATAATGTTCCAAACCGATCATTTTGGTACACGGACTCTCGAGCCCGACCCACTATGTAGACACGATGTCAATGACGCCGTTAACTCTAATGTCATTATGCATTTGTCAAAGGGTAATTTAGTACTCTCATACTCAGGCTCATTTTTTGGGTTTAAAAAAAAAAAAAATTCTCCTGATCTCCTCTGACTCTCTCCTTCTCTCCCTCTTTGTCCCCCCACCCACACACACACACACACCCAAACCCAGAAACCTCGACCTCAGCGACCACCGCATCCCCTCCACCTTCCAAATCCATACCCGACGGACACCCCGAGTTTCCATTTCGATTACGTGATTTTCAGGACCAATTCCTTCTGTGCATTTGCTTTGAATCTTGCTGTGTTCTTGCGCTTGTGGGGAAGACCTCGGCTTTGATGATGAATGTGGCAGCAATTCTCCCCCACTTCCACCATCTCCTTAAACGACGTCATCACCTCTACCTCTTTCCGCTGCGATGACCTCCTCATCGCCGCCGCCAATATCTCCGGTCTCGTCCAAGTCTTAGATGTTAGAACCCAAACCCCGCTCCAGAGACTCGAATCCCACAATGGCCTTGTTCGCAATCGCTGATAAGCCCCATTTGGTCTCCACATAGTCGTTAAGTACTAGAACATCGCTGGTGAGACCGCTACTTCGAGGTAAGGCTGACCAATCTCGGAGATCACAGCAATGGAGAACTTGTTCTTCTGCTGGTGAAGGCCACTATGCGAGATTGGTGGTCTGAGATTGGCTCTATGTCAATTTTGTTCTTTCTGGTACCCATCTCAAAAATAAAAAGAAGATCACAAGGGATTAGAACACAAAAACTAATTGGTTGAGAAGATTTGAGAGAAGTCAGGTGTAGGTGTCCAAATCAACTCTGGGTTTGACTCATTAGAGACCAAGAAGCATGATGGTGGTGGAGGTGAGTAGAGATGGTGCTTAGAGAAGTGCGGTAGAGGAGAGAGAGCGAGAATTCCAGATTTGAAGACTCGAAGTTTCATACAGAAAACCCAAAAGCAAGGAGCCGCAGAAGAAGGTGCTTCCAGCGGATGAGGAGGCGAATAATAGGCTGTTGGAGGCTGAAGGTGAAGGACGGGAAGGAAAGTGAGTCCCAAAATTGATTTGCATTGTTCCAAATTGAGTTGTTGTTGCTGTTACGTTGTAGTTGTTGATTCAGTAGAGGTCAAAAGTTGTGGATTGATTAGGTTGGAATTGCAGAGGTGATCGGGATTGGGAGGGACCGAGGGAGGAAGAGAGATGGGTGCCCATAATGAGAGAGAGAGAGAGAGAGAGAGAGAGAGAGAGAGAGAGAGAGAGAGAGAGAGAGAGAGAGAGAGAGTTGGGTGCCCAGAGAAAGAAAGTCGGGTGGTCAGAGTAAAAAACTGAAAAGACCATATTATCCCTCAAATTAACGACGTCATTGACGTCATGTACTGATAGTGGGTCGAGTTTCAGATTTCGTGTACCGAAATGCTTGGTTTAGAACTTTAGGTATATGAATTATTAGTGACCTTTATTTAGTGTACTGTTTATGAAATTTTCCCAATTCGAAAACAAGATAAAATAAATCTGTTAAATTAAAAAAAATCAAAAATATGAAAGATTATTAAAATTAAAGATAAAAACCTTGATCCCTCAAACCCCGTAAGGCCATGACTGAGCAAATTAAGCCAATCAAAAACGAGACTTGGCATTTAAACTCCCAGAATGCTTGGACGCTGTGAGAGGAGGCGGTTGGCGTCAACAGTAAACAGTTAACAGGATAGAATATGGCGGCGGCAACTGCAGCAGCAGCTTCAGGAGCCCTCCTCCTCCGGTACTCTCCCTCTTCTGGGCCTGCAAACAACTTCATGGCCTCTTCAAAAGCTGCCATCCACATCCCACATTGCTTCTCTTCCATGGCGGCCAAAGGGTCTTTTCCCATCCGAGCTCTTGACCCTCGCAGACGACAAGAAGAAGAAGCAGAAGAGAATTCAGGCATCGTTAACAACGCCACCGGTTTCAACTCTCGGGTAACTTTCTCTTTTTAGGTTTTTTGTTTTTCTCCGTCTCGCATTGCTATGCTTGGCTTTGATTGGATCCTTAGATTATATATGTCAGTCGGAATAGTTTGGATAAGGAATTCAATATGGTATGCGTGGATTAGTGGCAACAGAGAAAGTCATGCATAAGATAATTTTGACCATCGATATAAGAGTTGTGCACGAGAGTCGTATAGAATACATGATTGAGAGAGTCACAAAAAGTTTGGAAGACATTGCAGTGATTCTAGAATCTTGGATCTGCAGGGGAATTTTGGTCAAAGAGAGTTTTTTTTAAGGTTAATCAAGTAGCTTGGCTGGGCAGCTATGTTGTCGATTAATAGTTTCTTCATCTATATGAAGCTGATTAGTGATCACTGTAGATAGGATGCACCAAATCACTAGAAACACAGGGAGATGCTGTTGTTTGCATAGTCCTTTCTGAATAACATTTACACAGGAAGTGGAAACCCTTTCCTAGTAACTTATGATAGTCGTTGTGATGGGTAAACCCTTTTAAAAGCAGCTATTCAGGACCGTCCTTCCCTTTCTGGCCGGTTGTGGGTGAGGAGGGATTCAAACCCCTATATAAAGTGATTATAAACATTTCTTCTTATACGGCTCAAACAGAAACACCCCAATCCAGGCTGAGAATGTGTATGAGTCAGTGACAATAGTAAAACATGGAGTTTCTTTGGCGTCATTCAATAAAAGAATACTCCTTTCAATCGTTTGTATCTCATATGGGTTTAGACTTTGCGGGATCATGGTTTTAGTATGAAATATGTACTGTCCATGTACAGTCATAAGGGTTTGCAAATAATTAAATTTTGTTAAAGTTTTCTTTGGTACTTCGCTCTATCAGAAAAGGATGAAATATAAAATAAAATGTAGCTTCAGTTTCTGCATTACAGGTCTGTGTCTTCTATAAATTTATACTCAGTTAAACGGCATGATGGTTTTGTTAGCATTATGAATATGAATTGTTGGTCCTTATAACAGTCTAGTTTTCATCTGAAGATCTCCCCCTTTTTTGACTCGTAACAAGAAGCAGTTATGCGCTTGTAGCCTTCCAAATCTTCTGAAAGTTTTCCACTCCATCCATGTCAATATTTCTCATTCTATACAATAAATGATTAGAGTGCTATTACCAGCTTGACTTGTTTATCAAAGTAGTAATACGTTATTGATTTCTTTATATGGTTTATGATTTCAAATTGCATTGATTTAAGCATTCAGGATATCAACTGAGATGATTCATGTCTGCAATAACTGGGCTGGATGTATGAGTCCATTTAGTTAAAAAGGCAATCTATCTTTTGATATTTGATAATGCAATGGCTCTTCAAACATACCCATGATCTGATAATATTTTAAATGATTTGTTTCGTGTGAACAGAAGGATTTGGAATATCTGGGGAAGGTGCTAGCTGGTTCCATTGTGGGTGGAGCTGTAATAAAGTATGGCAGCATAGTTTTTCCTGAGATAGCCAGACCCAACGTCATACTGGCTCTTATTATGATATTCACTCCTGTCATTCTAGCTACTTTACTTCTGATCAAGCAAAGTAGTGCACATGGATGAAGCTATGTACGTGGTCCTTTAGATTTCTTCATCTTCTCTTTGTAAATAAGAAAGAAATGATCCCTTTGAAAAATTTACAAGATTGAAGAGAAATCATAGTTCTCTGAAAGAGTTGCCAATGGTTGTAGAATAACTGAGATGTGCTATGAGATGAAGTAGGTGACTAGAGAATGTATTGTTTCTCATTCGTCTGGCCTTCATTATTATTTTGGGTTTCATCCTCATTTTTTCTGCTACAAAACATTTTATTGATATCTTGTGCAATGTAATCTGTTTTTCATAACTTCATACTACATAACGGATCTGGCTTCTCTAAAGTTGTTTTTGGTAAAGTTTTGTGAAGTTCGTAAAATCTCAATCACAAGTGTAATCTAATGGTTTAAGGGTGAGCCATTTCATTTTGCTTAGCATTTTTCTTAGACAATGACAATCAATCATGGACTACCTAACTACAGATTAAGTTAGGGATAATTGTATCAATCCTAGACTCAACTCTTACCCTTCTCAGATTCCTTGTAAACAGAAGTGTAGTGATATATTCAGAGGACACCAATTTGGCCAATAGAGGTACAGATTCACATACATAAACCACCATGCCATTCATTGAAGGCAAGCCTTCTCAAATTATATAAAGACATCTTCCGTTTGTAGGGTGGTGCCACACTGCTACTGTAATTATTGGTTGATCTGCTCCTCTATTACCAGGAAGAAGATTGAGATGTATGAGTTGATGATGAAGTAATTAATCAAGGGCACGGTTTCACCAGCTTCTTGAAGGATCCAAACTCCGTCTGTTTGTACAAACTCATTATCAATTTGGATGTTTAGGATGTGAGAAATGTTGAGCCCCTCCTCGTTTCCTCTTTTTCGGCAACTTTGCCTAAGAATTAGGCAAGCTATAATCCTCAAATTTGCAAAGGTGTTTTAATTTGAGAATCAACCTCTCCACTCCACCAAGACCCACCTGCAATTCCTTCCCACTCCTGCAAGATGACGAAGCTAAACTGTTTCAAATTTGAACCAAAAAAGAAGATGAAGATGATTATGATGATTCTTCAATCAGTAACTCAACTCCCACCTGTTTCACAACAGAAATCTTCAAATATTGCACCAGAGTCAAAGGACACCGCCATTCTCCAAGCCGAAAGAGGCATGACTTCATATATACCCCCAACATGAGAATTCAAGCCTTTTCAAATTATTCAGAGACAATGGGGCATTAATTTGGTGGCGTTGTAGTTTCCAATATGTAAGTATTCCAGGTTTGGATATGGTAGTAGGCATTCAGTATTTCTTCGAGGATCATCTCGTTTTCTGCGTTGTCTCTAATATGTATGCCAAAACAGAAATTCAGTATGCTTTCACAATTCCACTAAAGTAATAGTGAGTAGGAACTATAGCTTAGTTGACCTAGCCGTTATATAACTTAACTGAAGCAAACTCATTCAAGCACATAGCAACTACTCAGAACACTCCCTGAAAACAGAATACCACAAGTGCTAAGTGGGTGCGCATATATATATATATATATATATATATATATATATATAGGGCCCTTCTAGTGAGAGATCATTTTTTTTGGTCTTTTATAGGGATAGACATTATACTAACTTTTCGATCATATTTTCACATCTTAATCGTTCAGTTTTTAGGTCCTAATGTATAGATCACTTCTGCAAATTTTTAGCAAATTTGATGATCGTTAAGGCATCCAAAACTGCAATTTACCATTATAAACACGAACGGTTCCTGTTCGACAGATTCGGTCTATTCGTGTAAATTGCAGTTTTTGATGCCTTAACAATCACCAATTTGGCTGAAAATTTGCAGAAGTGATCTATACATTAGGACCTAAAAACTGAACGGTTAAGATATGAAAATATGATCTAAAAGTTGGTCTAATGCCTATCCCTAGAAAAGACCAAAAAGAGGGATCCCTTAGTGGAAGCCCTCTATATATATATATATATATATATATATATATATATATTGATACGCTCAAAGCAAGCATATAATTTAACCCTTCAATTATCATTAGTAGTATAAGCAAGTAGGGATCGTTCTATTTCGGGGATTGTGGGTACACCTGTCATTGTAGGACAATTTAAACAATTAAAATAAAACAAAGTATAATATTTACACAATATTAACATAATTTATGATTTAGGGGGTTTTAGGATTTTGGTTTTTCGAAAATTAAAAACAAGAATTAAAACTAAGTATAAACAAAAACACAAATGCAAGAATGAAATGTGAGAAACAAAGATCAAAACTAAGTTTATCATTGAATTCGAATGAACCCTACATTGTTCTTCCAAGTCATGTGAAAGGAGTTGATCATGTGAAACATTCGAAAGCAAACGATTTCCCATATTTTACTTTTCAATGCTAATTAATCTAAGTGAAAGCACATAGACTAATCCTATCAAACATGTAATCAAGCCCTAGAAAGCTAGTCAATCATGACATGTTTAACGCATGAAACACATAGAAAGGCTATCAACTCAAGTGTACAACTTAGTATGAATAAGTTCACCTAATTGCAATCCTCTTCAATTGAATTTGATTTTTGTCCAAAACCTTTACTACTTTTAATTTAAGTTCATAACACAAAAAGTTGAATCATGTTCTTAAATCTAGCACCATTCATATCAAAACCCTAAGTGTTTCGAACCACATAAGATTAAAATACAAAAGTTATCTATAAAGCAAATTCAATCGAACAATCACACATAAGCAACTTTGGAATCACAACATAGAATTCGAAATCCTTTATTCAATCATAAAATTTCAGAATATAAACCTTGTTCAAACATCAATGTTAACTAGAACAACTTCCAACGAAATCAAATAAGGAGAATCAAAAGTGATTACAAGAAAGAAGGTTGAATTACACCGTGAATGGAGAGATGGATGAATAACTTGAATGATGAACAAATGAAACTTGAAAGCAAGCTTCAAAGTACACGGCTTCAAGGTGGAATGGTGGAGATGCTCACGGCCTAGTCCTTGCTTCTTCCTTCCTTGCTTGAAAATGCCAAAGGTTGAACTAGAGAATGGAGAGAGCTTTCGCGCGTAGAGAGAATTTTCTGAATTGTAAGGTGGTATATTTGAAACGTCTAGGGTGTAGTATATATATAGGGAACGGCAAGTCTTGGCCTCCAAGCCGTGAATTTCTGTTTTATTTTTCAAGGAATTAAATTAATAATTCCACATGCCTTCCACCAATGAGAATTTGCCAAATAAGCCCTAGTGTGTCATCCAACCAATCACAAAACTCCAAGAAGATTCCCTAATATATTCTTGCCGAAATTCCTTGAATATTTTCTGATTTTCTTCTTGATATTTCGGCCAAAACATGCTTAGGGTTTCTAGGAATGAATCTAGACGCCATTTGGTGCTTTTCTTGATGTCCACACTTTTTCTTTCCATAAACTTCACCCTAGAAAATCTCTTGCGTAATCTTTTATTCTCTCTTGGATTTTCACGCCACTTTGTCTCTCCTCCTTTTGGTTTTCACGGCAACACATCCCTAGGGTTAGGGTTTCGCGTCACAAACCCTAATATCATGGGCTTTGATGGGCCTTGATCCATTTTGCCGAAAATCCATAGAGTTCTTGGGCTTCGTTGCTTCATCTTCAAGCCTTCTCATCTTCCAACGCAAAACACATTATTTTTCCATTTCTTTTTCATGGTTGTGTTGGAAACTTGCTAGGGAAGCCTTCCTCCATTTCACAGGATTTCCTGGTTAGATTAGGAAAGCTTATTTCTTCATTTCTGCTCAATTGTGTGGCCCTTTTTCTCTCATATTCGTTCGTCTTGATGTTCGCAAGCTCCTCTTTCCATTCGTGCGTTCATTTCCACTTTTTAGCTCAGAGGTCCTGAAATTAGAAACTTTCTAAAAATGAAAAATAGAAACTTACTAAAAATGAAAAATAGAAACTTACTAAAAATGAAAAATAGAAACTTTCCTAAAATGAGAAATGGAAACTACAAAAATGGAAACTTTCTACAATAAGGAACTTTCCCAATCAAAGAACGGAAACTTTCCCAAATAGAGATTTTTCCAAGGAAATGGCGCAGAAAATGTAGGGAAATGCAGTTAAAACGTCGCATTAAAATGCTCCTATCATATATATAGGGGAAGGTTCTGAAGAGGACGTCAGCAACCCAGAAAAAGTGCGAACGTCCCTCCTCCGGGCTCAATCAAGTTTCAACGGCGGCGTTTCTGCTGCCGGACGGAACAAAGCCACGATGTGGAGCAGTTCAGAAGCTGCTGGACTCGTTGACAAAGGGTTCGAAGTGGAGCTCGATGAGCTTCCATGGTTTCCAGAGAGCTCGCCGCGCATCGCTGAGAATCCAATCAGCTGAGCCTCCGCCTGGATGGTGACGCAGTCTGGGATGTCCAGGGGGTCGTCCGGCAACTGCAGCATAGCCATCGCCGCCTTCTTGTCACCGGAGGAGGGACGTCCGCATTTTTTCTGGGTTGCGGACGTCCTCTTCAGAACCTTCCCCTATATATATATATATATATATATATATATATATTTATATATATATATATTTATATATATAACTCGAAGAGGAGGATAGAATAAATGCCAAATATACCTCTTCAGAAGCTGGATATGAACAATAGAAGTGATCAATGAAATGAGTTGAAGTTTCTTAATTAAGGATGTCAAATCCTCAGCATTATGAACTTAGTAACAAGAAAGACACTTCAATTTGGCCGACTGAAATAGGTCACATCCGATGAGATTCCAGGCTTCCACCTTTCCAATATTCCATGGAGATCTTGAGCTGCTGAGATTAGCAAACCAGATATCAAATCCAACATAAAAAAGACTATGTTCCACTACAAATTGAAATTGACATGTTCAAACAAACGAATTTACCTTTTGAGGAGTTGCGGCTTAAGAAAGAAGAGGAATGATTATATCCTGGGGGGTGATAATATGAAATTCCCCCAGACATTACTGTTTGCACCTGTTTTTTACACATCGACCTACTAAGCTCTCACTGTTGGATTAGAGAGAATTTTGGCTGAGATTATGTAAGGGTCAAGAATGAAGTCACTCGATCATTCGGCTGAGAATGAAATTAATTGGCCATTCAGCTAAGATGAGGAAATTAGTCAAATAAGCATTAGGTCGACCGAGAATATAGAATTTACGTCATATGGCCGAAATGAAGGTGTTGACCGAAATCAGAGTTTCTTGGTCACTCAATCGATATTATAGTTTTGAGTCGTATGACTGGGCATTGTTTGGTCACTTGATCGAGATTAGAGTTTTGGGTCTGAAATAAAGACATCGTTCAATCACTCGGCCGAGGTTTGAGATTTTATGTCGAACAACACAAAAGATGATGAAAGTGGATCACACGGTTACATGGTTAGAAAATTCAAGTTCAAATGAGTAACTACGCAGATGGGCCGAGAAGGAGCTCAGATATGCTCGGCCAAGCCTAACTGACAAACATTGGTCGAGGAGTCCGTTCAAGGAAGGAATCCTCACAAGGAAAGAGTTCAAATCAATTAAGGATTTCAATTGTGAAGATTCTAGATATCAGCCGAATCATAACATTTATGGATGAATCAACCCAAAAAAGGAAGATGAATCCTACTTGAATTCCACGTCTTAGAGAGCAAGTTAGCCTAGGTTTGGATATGTATATATAGGAGCTTTAAACTCATTGTAAAAGGTCCTACACCATACAAACAAATCAATATACAACTTTTACTCACAAACTTTTCTCTTGCTATCTCATAGGTACTTTGCCTTCGATTCAACTTGTACAACTTGTTTTCATTTTTAGTTATTAGCTTCAATTCAGTACTTTACATTCCAAGAACTTTACTTTCTTGTTCATTTATTTTATATGCACTTCACTTATCGCACTTAGGAGTAGTTCATAATGTAGAATTCTCATTCATTGATCTCTTTCGGCCAATCCGGATTGGATCGATGCGATTCGCTGTTCACACACATATCATCTCACAACGCTTTGACAACCGAGTCCACTTCACGTTCGTCTTCACCGTGATTAGCGAGTACCTTCACTTGATAAATCTCTTGCTTGTCACCCGAACGTTTGAGTTTACCCAATAAGTGAACGTGATAGAATATCCTGGTCAGAATTGACGCCTAACCGTAGTCCTTGCAACAAAGGCTTTAGAACCTAACAGCTGAGAGGGTTCCTTCCTCAGCCAATAATCATTTGATAAGAAGTTAGATACCAAGCGCAAATCATATCTGAACCTCGCTCAGCCATTCGGCCGCTAGTTGGCACGCCCACGTAATTTCAGAAGGACGATTCAACGTAAGTCCCTCCGCCCTCATTTCGGCCGAGACGATTTTGAGGCAAAAAATTACACAGTCTTCAATGTGCAGAGGTGATCATGACATGAAAATCTTCAGGCGCTGATAGAAGAAGGTTAGCAAGCAAATGTATTAGTCATTCATAACAGACTCCTATAAGAAGATTAGCCTTTTTGCAAATTCAATCCATGTAACTAGATTTCATATGGAGACTTGATAAACTAAAGCGACACTAACTTACTCAGCTATTGAGTTAGTCCTGGCCTTGATATACAGTTTAATAGATTACTTGTAAAGAGTAGAAACTAAAACTAGGAGCTATAGATTAAGTGAGAGCATCAATTTAAGATCCTATCAATCTATTGAGTTGTAATGAGAAGTTGGAAAAGAAATAAATACATACTTGCATTTGAAAGTAGAGAGGCTGAGACTACGAGTTAGGAGAAGCAAAGATGAGACATGTTAAACTAAGGGCTAAATACTGGTTACTACCCTGTGATTTAGGTCCAAAATCAATTCAGTCCCTGCACTTCTAATTTCATAAAAAACACCCATGTACTTTCAATTTTGATCTAATAGGTCCAATTCGTTAATATTCTACTATAGGTTCAACTTATAGTTTGATTATTTGATGAAATTTTTTTTATTTGATAGATTTCTAATAGTGAGACCCACTCCTAAATTGACTATGCATGCCACCTCAACACCACATCATAAAACATATATAGGTCATATATGAGCCACGTCAACAACTTAAATGACTTAATTATTGGAAGACTAATAGATTGGACCTATTAGATCAAAATTGAAACTGCATGGGTGTTTTTGATAAAATTAGAAGTCCAGGGACTCAATTGATTTTGGACCTAAACCATAGGGTAGTAACTAGTATTTAGCCCTTAAACTAAGATACATTGCTGACTAAATTCACATTAGAGCACAATATAATTTACATTGTATGTGGATTAAATTGGTAAATCCATTTTTTCTATTGCTTGGTTGATGAAGAAACAGAAAATTGTTAGGTTTTGTAAAACTAAAGCAGTAAGCTTCTTCAGATCCACATGTTGAGTTGTAAACTTTATCTCCTATTGTCATTTTGATTTTCATTTAGGCCTTCCTAAAGCTGGAGACCAAGGGACTGCTCTAGTTTGGTCTCAAGCCAAAAGAGATAGATCATCATCATCTCTGCTTTGGACAGTCAAAAGAGAGATTTAATAATCAAAATCCAGAGGATCTCAAGTTATGCGTGCAATAGATCATTTTGAAAATTGGAAATTAACAGAAAGAAAAAAATGATTGGTGAACAAATTACGTACCAAGGAATTAGATGGATGACGTTGTTGATCAATCCTACTGTTTGATCCAAGCTCCATCTTTTTGTACAATTTCGCGATTAATTTTGATGTTTGGATGTGAGAAATCTTGGACCACTCCGGGCCTTGCCTGTCTTTGCAACTTTGGGAGAGAATGTCACACCGGCTGATGATCAAATTCTGAAGCAACGACGTCTTCCTTGGAACGAAGTCTAGCAGTGTCTTCAGCTTATGGCAGTACTCGATGGATAAAGTAGAAAGGCGTGGCATGAAACAAGTTGGTGACGATGAAGTAGCATCATTCTCATTATGATCCCATTCTTTCCACCTCGGCAAATCATAGAACTCGAGTTGTTTCAGATTGGGGAACAATATAACTTGATGATCAAGTGAGTACTCAAATCCAACCTTTTTGACTCCATACATGAATTTAAATATGAGTGTCTCAAGGGACCCCAAGTAGCCCAAAACCGAAAGAGGCACATAGTTACAAACAAAGCACCAAGAGAAGGCCAGGCTTTTCAAGTTAATTAAAGAGGAGGTCCAATTGGGGTACAGGTTGCTGCCACCGTAACCTTCAATCTCTACGGATTCAAGATTTGAATTTGGCTATAAGGCATTCAATATTGCTTCGTCGATAGTACTCTGGTCCCTTTCCCCCTTGTAGAACGCTAGTCTCAAATGAAGAAGGTGTTTCTTGTTCACCAATTTGGCTTTCTCCATATCACTCGCAACGCTTTCTTTCAATTTGCCCACCCATCCGATCCTAAGCTTCCCCTGAAGCTCGTCCATGTCTCTCAAATCACTTAACCTCAATCCTTCTTCACCTTCACCTTTAATTACAACCCACAGATATAGCATCCGTAGACTTTTCAACCTTGCAATTGATTTGGGCAACTTCAGCCAAATACCCTTAGCATGAAGATGCTGCAAGCTGGTCAACTTTCCCATGGCCTCAGGTAACTTTTCAACTCCATTTAAAGCAACTCCCAAGGTTTGCAAATTGACTAAATTACACAAACTATCAGGTAATTTCTCCAGCATCCCATTATAGGAACTTCTCGTCCAAATACCTCATGTGCACCAACACGCCAATTTCGTCCGGAACTTCTCCGAAAAGGTTGCAACTCAAATTCAACGTCCTCACGCATTTTAATTGGAAAATCAACTCTCGTTTGAGACTTTTAATTTTACAATTAAATGTTGTAATTGTTTAAGAATAAAGGATTCGAGAGAGAATTGTAGAGAATTGTGTGTTCAATATTGAGAATAGGAGCTCTATATATAGGAATTACAAAGTACATGTTCTAATGTAACAAGGAAAACTAATCCGAGTAGGACTAGGAATTCTAGAACATTCTCTCCTATTACAATCATGGAACTACTCCTAGTTTGATTAGGCACACAAAGTTGATTTTCCTTCAACACTCCCCCTTGTGCCGCTCAAACTTGGTGGTGACGCTTCATCTGTTGCCTCGTTAAAAACCTTGCTTGAGTGAAAAACCATGTGGGACGAAAAACTACCTCGAGGAGGAGAAAAAGAGTACAACACGTCCTTTACTCTTTGAGATTGAACATATAGACATCATAACTCCCCCTGATGTCGATATCTCCCCCTGGTTGCTACAATCGTGGGAGTTCAGATAACTTTCTCAATCAGATGCTCTTCACATGTTTCTCGAAGGTGGATTTAGGTAACGACTTAGTGAATAAGTCCTCTACAATATCCTCTGATCGGATTTGATTTACTTCAATCTTTAGAAGTGATTGTTGTTGTTGATTATAAAAGAACTTAGGTGATATATGCTTGGTGTTGTCGCCCTTGATGAAACCTAACTTCATTTGTTCAATACAAGCTGCATCATCCTCATAAATGCATGTAGGTTCATCCGTGGTAGACTTCAAACCACAACTTCCTTGAATATGTCTAATTACAGACCTTAGCCATATGCATTCACGTACAGTTTCATGTAGAGCAATAATCTCTGCATGATTTGAGGAAGTAGCAACAAAGGTCTGTTTTGTAGATCTCCACGATATCGCAGTGCTTCCCATGGTAAAGACATAACTTGTTTGGGAACGACCTTTGTGAGGGTCAGAGATGTGGCCTACATCAGCAAAACCCATTAAAATATCATTGTCGTTTTGATGTAAGAGAGGTGGGTGAGGCCGGCCACCCTTAGTGGTGGCAGCGGTGCTAGTGGCAATATGGCTGGCTATGTTGTTATGATGGATGGTGGCGATATGCCTAATGGGGTCCAATCCCATTCTTCTATCATTCCTCTTCTCTTTGTAGGGATAAAATAGGACCATATCAATTGTACCTCTTAGGTATCGAAAGATTGTCTTTACACCAATCCAATGGCGGTGTGTTGACGCAGAGCTAAGTCAAGCTAACAAATTCAATGCGAATGAGATGTCTGGTCTTGTGCATTGAGCTAAGTACAATAATGCGCCTATTGCACTTAAATAGGGCACTTCGGCCTCTAATGATTCTTCGTCCTCATCATTTGGACGAAACGGATCTTTTTCGGGCTCAAGACTACGACCAATCATGGACTACTCACAGGCTTTGCTTTATCTTCATTAAAGCACCTTAGAATTTTTTAAGTATATGCAGACTGGTGAATCAAAATCCCATCACTACGGTGCTCGAGTTCTAAACAGAGACAAAACTGTGTTTTCCCAAGATCTTGCATCTCAAATTAGGATTTCAAATATGTAGCAGTTTCCTTCAACTCATCTAGAGTTCCAATTAGGTTCATGTCATCAACATAAACTGCTACGATTGCAAATCCGGAACATGTTCTTTTAATGAACACGTATGGGCATATTTCATTATTAATATATCCCTTCCCAATCAAGTAGTCACTTAGAAGGTTATAAAACATCCGTCCAGATTGTTTTAATCCATATAGCGAATGTTTTAATCTTATTGAAAACACGCTTCATGGTTTAGAGCCACTTGATTTGGGTAATTGAAGTCTATCTGGAACCTTCATATATATCTTTTAATCTAGATCCCCACAGAGATATGCTGTAACCACATCCATAAGCTGCATGTCAAGTTTTTCAGAAACTACCAAACTGACAAGGTAGCGAAACGTTATAACGTCCATTACTGGAGAATATGTCTCCTCGTAGTTGATTCCAGGGCGTTGTGAGAAACCTTGCACCACGAGGCGGGCTTTATATCTAACCACCTCATTTTTCTCATTAAGCTTTCTAACAAAGACCCATTTATGGCCAACAGGTTTTACTTCTGGGGGTGTCTGCGTTATAGGCCCAAATACCTGTCTCTTTGTTAGCGAATATAATTCAGCCTGGATCACATCTTTCCATTTAGGCCAATCCACTCTTCGTTGACATTCTTCGACAGAGCGAGGTTCGACATCATCATATTCTATAATTCCATTTGCAATATGATATGCAAATGCATCATCAATAACCATAGAATTTCTATCCATCATCTCATGTACACTAGTGTAATTCATGGAGATCTCTCTATTCTCTGGAATTGGTTCTGACATTGGAGCGTCCCCCAATGATGTCTCTTGGACATAACCATAATCTGGAATATTCTCATGAGATGGATTATTTACATCGATGATTAATGAATTATTTTGTGCCAAACTCGCTTTCTTTCTTGGGTGAGAATCCATCGAACCTATGGGCCTCCCGTGCTTCCTAGCAGGAGCCATGGGCCTGACCAATGCGTCTCCCATATAGGGGACGTTGGCCCCATGCTCATGTACTCTTGAGGTGGCATCGTGCCCTATAGTTTTAGGGACATCAATCCTTGCAGGCACGTTTGCAGCAGGTATGTGTGATCTTGTCACTTTAGCGATGTATCAAAAAACGCATCAGGCATTGATTCTGCTACGTTCTGAAGATCAAGAATTCTCCGCACTTCAATTTCAGACTATGTGGTTTGGGGATCGAGATAAGACAGAATGGGGACAAACCACGACAATTCCTGTCGTTCATGTTGAACATTTATGTTCTTATCTCCCCCTAACGAAGGGAAGACTGTCTCATCGAAGTGACAAACCACAAATCTAGCGGTAAAGAGATCGCCTGTCAAGTAGCGGACAATTGTTGGAGAATCATATCCAACATAAATTCCTAATAATTGTTGAGGACCCATTTTAGTGCGCTGTAGAGGCGCAATTGGCACATAAACTGCACATCCAAATATGCGTAAGTGTGAGACATCAGGCTCATACCCAGTCACCATCTGGGATGCAGAGAAGAGTTGAATGGCAGTGGGGTTCAAACGAATAAGCACAGCTGCATGCAATATTGCATAGCCCGAAGCAGAAATAGGGAGATTAGTGAGCACTACCAATGCCCTTGCGACCATTTGTAGTCGTTTAATGGCGGCTTATACCAGACCATTTTGGGTGTGAACATGAGGAACAGGATTTTCAACATCAATCCCAATGGACATGCAATAATCATCAAAATTTTTGATATAAACTCCCCAACATTGTCTAATCTGATAGACTTAATAGGATGATCAGGGTGGTGAGTCCTTAATTTAATAATTTGTGCAAGGAGTTTAGCAAATGCATCATTCCTTGTGGACAAAAGCATGACATGTGACCAGCGTGTTGATGCATCAACCAACACCATAAAATATCTGTATGGTCCACATGGTAGTTGAATAGGTCCACAAATATCACCTTGGATTCTTTGCAAGAATGGTATATTTTCTTTAGTGTCCTTTGCATAGGATAGTCTCGATCCTAATTTTGCTAAAGAGCAGGCTTTGCAGAAAGAATGATGGGCTTTAGAAATAACTAATGAGGATTTTGGTTGAGCCACGTAGTCACAATTGGCTTTAGAAGTAAAATTTGGAGACAAAAGAGCATTGGTGGCATCAAAGCCACCCTTGGGCCGCAGAGGGACGGCGGTGCCGGCCAGTGAAGGCTGGTTTTGTGGGTGAATGGCGCTGTGAGGCTCAGGGGCTATTTCGGGGTCCAAAAACAGAGTTTTACTTCTTTTCGTTCTGAAAAATGGATGTCCGTGCGAAGTTTTTAATATTCGGATCATCATATCACGACCTAGATGTCTCAAACGGTCATGCCAAAGCCTATATGTGTCAGAATCCCATAAATCATATCTCATAACGTGATTGGATTCAATTATTCGAATAGTGGTTTCATACAACCCACTAAATCGACACATAAGTTTCTCTAAGACTCTTTTATATCCGCAGTCATTAGAGGTGATGCAAAGGAACTCTTGTCCATTCTCACAATGAGTTTCCACATGAAAACCATTAGCTCTTATATCTTTGAAGCTCAATGGGGTTCTTCCTGCCCTAGGAGCATAAAGAGCTTCAGTGACATTTAAAGTTGTGCCATTTGGCAACATAAATTGGGCTGGTTCTCTACCATGAATCAATTGAGATGATCCAGCCATCGTAGTCACGGAAGATCGAGAAGGCGTCATCCATAGGAATAGTTGCCTATTTATGGTATGTGTAGTTGCACTATCCACGAGGCATTCTAGCTCTCTGGGAAACATACTGAAAAATAATAAAGTTCAAAATTAAAATATGTCCAAGACATTGAATAAAATAAATCGAGATTTTATTAATAAAATAGTCAATGATTACATCAAAGTTTCTTGACCAAAATCTAATCCAACATAAAAAAAAAAATCAAACTTTAGACAAATCGTAGTCACTTAATCCGTTCAGTAATTCCAATTTGGTTGTGACCAGGTAAGGTAAGGCGAGATTTAGGTGGAGCATTGTTCACTTTTAAAACCGTTCTCTCAGTTCAAACCTTTCCTAGACATCACAATTACTCTTGGGTACGCCTGGAGGGAAAAAGTTAATACAATATTTAAGGCATAATTGCCATTACATAATTCTTGGAAAAATAAAGGACTATACTAATCAAAATTTGTAGCATCCTTGTGCAATTCCTTGTCAGATTTGAAGTCCGCTATGGTGAGATTGACGTTGGCATCATCACCATCTTCTTCTTCGGCAAGATAGGCTTCATGCTCTCTAAAGTCTCTATAGGCCTTGTAATGCGCAGCTAATTGATTGCTTGCATTGCATTGCTTGAACCAATGCTCACTTGATCCACATCGATGACACATGTCATTGTGATTGCCTCCCTTTAATTGAGGTGCATTGTTTGCACTTGGATGGCGTCCCCTAGAGGAGTTGGCGCCATTCCCACGGCCTTGGGCGGCTCCACCACGTCCTGGAGCCCCATGGCCTCCTCTCCCACGTTACCATGTTTTGCCACGTGTTCGTCCTTCATTATGACAATTACCTTCCTTTGTAGGGCGGTTATATAGACCAAAACGTCCGTTGTGTCCCTTATTCTTAGGGTTCCCTCCTTGCGCCCTCCTTTGGGTGCATCATTATAATTTGCCTCTTGAATGCTCTTAGCTCTAACAGGCCTTGAATTATAATTCTTCACGAGGATATTATCATGTTTTTCAGCTACAAACATAACATTAATTAGCTGATGAAACCTCGTGATCCGTCCAGTATTGTACTCGGTTTGATATTGCTTTGATACCAAAAATTACTGAGACGGGGAAGGTGGAGAGAGTTTTCTCAATTAGCTCTTGCTTTGTGACGGGTTGTCCACAGAACCCCAACATGTTTTGAGGCATAGAGCTTCTGAATTAAATTCAACTACGGACTTGAAGTCGGCGAATCGTAGATTGCTCCATTGAACTTTCAAGTCGGGGAGGAGGGAGTCCTTGATATTACCAAAACGCTCTTCTAGCGCAAACCATAATTCTCTAGTATCCTTAATTGCCATGTACTCCAATCGGAGTGATTTATCCATGTGGCATCTCATCAAGATGAGAGCGGTGACATTATTTGTAGTCGTATGCTAAAAAATAAGTGCAAGATTTGGTGCCTAAATTACAGGTAGGATCCTTTTTGAAGTGAGGTGGTTCTCAACATCCGTGACCCAACTATGATATTCCGAGCCAGTTGAGTCAAGTATAGGAAAGTCAAGCTTCAACTTCAACATCCTAAAATAAGAAGAAGAAATATATTAGTTTCGGAGTTAAAAACTTCCACAACAACTAAAGTAATAAGATTTCCGAGCTGTACTACCAAGAAATCGATTTCCAAGAATGATTGGATTAGACCGAAACAATAATGTTTATATGGTCATAAATCGATGCTTGTAGACGCTCTTAGTCCGAAGTCTTATGAACGCTCTTAGTTTAATAACGTGAATCCCCACGATTCTGCTTTTTAATAATCTAACCCACGTTATAAGAAAGGTGGGATGTAGAAGAGGGGAGGTTGCAAGTCCCCGAAGAAAAAGAAGAAGGAAATTAAATTTCACAAAGCGGTAACTTTAATTTAAAAACTTACTTGGTTAATTGAAGCTTGAAACCTTAAAAACTTGATCTTGGAGTTGATGTAGCTTCGGTGAGAAGAACCTTGGATGGCTTGAAGGTGTGCGGCAAATGTGTAGGCAGTAGTGAGTAGTAGCTGCCGAAGGGGGAAGCGCTGAGAGTAGCAGCTTATTGTGCAGGGGCGGTCGTCCGAAGGCTAACAGGGCTAGCTGAGTTGTGGCAAGGCTGCAGGGGCAACAGCTAGCACGGCGGATCAAGGTTGCAAGCACACGGGCGCCCAGGTTGGCAGCAGGGAGCGCAGGAGCTTGTAGTGTGGGGTAGGTTGTGGTGAGGGCTCGGCTAGCTCGGGCTAGGGGCTGCAACAGATTTTGGTAAGAAGAGTTTTCGGGTTTTCGGTTTTTGTTTTGTGGTTAGGGCTCGTGCTGATAATGTGTTTAAGAATAAAAGATTCAAGAGAGAATTGTAGAGAATTGTGTGTTCAATATTGAGAATATATAGGAGCCCTATATATAGGGATTTCAAAGTACATGTTCTAATGTAACAAGGAAAACTAATCCGAGTAGGACTAGGAATTCTAGAACCTTATCTTCTATTACAATCATGGAACTACTCCTTGTTTGATTAGGCACACAAAGTCGATTTTCCTTCAACAGTAATGGTCCGCAGACGTTGACATTGGTCAAAAGAAAGGGGAAAAGGTCCTTCAGGTGCAAACATTATGGTCAAATGACCAAGCTTATTGGGCAATTCTATTCTCTCCTCCCCACCTCTGAACTCAACGATTAAGCATTCATTCTCGGTTAAATATTGGAGAAATTCGTGTACAATATCATGCATTTGGCACTGTTTAATATTTCCAAATTTATCTTCCTTGAAATTTTGGAAGAAAAATCGCATTACCAAATTATCAAAATATGACTCACCAATGTCTATTATTGTCTTTTCTTTGTTCCCAACTGAACCAAGAAACCCTTGTGACATCCACAACTCAATCAAAACATTTTTCTCAATTACATGGTCTTTTGGGAAAGTAACACAATATAATAGACAATGCTTAATCATTGGAGTTAAATCATAATAACTTAGTAATAGTAGTTGGAAAATTTGTTGCTCCACTATGTCTAACTCCAATATCTTACTACTCAAAACATCTTGCCATTCTTTCTTTGTTTTCTTACAGCACATGAGACCACCTGAAGTCTTGGCAACAAGAGGCAACTTCTTCACAATTTCCTTACCAATACGTTCCAAATTTTGATACTCATCTTGGTTTCTATTAGTAAAGGAAATTCCAATGAACAATGACCAACAATTTTCTTCACTCAACACCTTCAAATTGATAGTGTTATCAGGTGCTGATCCCATCATCCTAGCTACTTCTTCTTTTCATGTAGTGACTATTATTTTACTTCCCACAACACCATTTTGTAAAGGTAGCTTCAAATTTTCCCACTTCCTTTAGTCTTGGTTCCACACATCATCTAAGACGAGGAGAAACTTTTTCCCCTTGATAGACTTGTGCACACATTGAAATAAAGATTCTAGGTCATTCGAAAGGGAATTGACAGTTCCATCAAGGGCAACAATGATGGCTTTGGCTATGTTGAGCTCATCAAATGGGTCTGAGACACAAACCCAAATTCTGTTTGTGAAATTAGCCTTCACTTCTTCGTCAGTATATGCTAGTTGGGAAAGTGTTGTTTTACTGATTCCACCCATCCCTACAATAGAGATGACAAGGGGGTTCTGCCCTTCAGGGTTACTCTCACTCAGCAACTTTCCCACCAATAATTCTTTTTCATCTACCCGACCAAATGTTTGATCAACAAAAGAAGTAGTCTTTTCTCACTCAATATATGTTCAGTACCACTTTTTGTGTATTGAAAGTTAAACTTTTGCCTAATATCAGCAATTGTTGCCAACCTTTCATTGAGATCTTTAATCTATTGGGCAATGTCGCGACGAAAAATAACTCGACTAACTTGGCCAAAACAAAAGAAAGCAGTAGGAATGCATAGACATACCTTCTTCTTAGTCGTATCAAGAGCATTTCCAGCTTCTTTCTCTTGTTTCTCAATTTGTAGCCTCAGAATTTCAGTGTTCCAATCATCCAACACGTCCTCCATCTCGTTGGACACGTCCTTTAAATCATCCAGCCATAGTTTAACGAAAGCCTCCTTCACTTGCTTCTCCTCTGCATCTTTGAGCACGGCTTCTATAGCTCGGAAATTGCGGGTGAGCTTTGCAACTTCTTTCTTAACATCAACTACATACCAATTTTACTTCTTGTTGTACCTGTTGATGGATGATTAAAGCCAATTGTTTTAGGAGAACGGAAATAAGAGCTTCAGCCATCAGAAGGGGAGAAATGTGAAATGAAAACGGTACAATCTGGAAGGGAAACAAACTAGGGGTTGGGCTTGTGGTGTTATAGTTATTCTTCCCCAAACAACTTTATAGTGATGAGGCTGAAGAATGCTTCTAAGGCAGTGCCAGCACCACCACTTACTCACGGCAATGGAGGGTCGAAGTTATTCCTTGCTCCTCTCTTTTTTGAACATGATTCCTTGCTCTTCTTTTTCATTTCTACTAATTTTGGTACTTTTTCGTTTGCCTCACTTGTTGCTTTCTTCGTTTCTTTGCCTTTCATTTCACTTCTTGTTCAATTGTTCCTGTTTTATTTCTGAAGGATAAGATTTATTCTTTACTTATTCCCTTTTCATTTTAGGGTAAATTTCGCAAACAGTACACCAAATAAATGTCACTAATAATTTTTATACATAAAGTTTCAAACCAAACATTTTGGTACACGAAATCTGAAACTCGACCCACTATCAGTACACGAAGTCAATTTTTGACACTAAAATGTCCATTATGCCCTTAGTTTTTTTTTTAAATATTTTTTTTTCTGTTATGCGAGGTGAGGAAGGCTGTGTTGGAAGCGAGAGAGTGAGCCCGGAAGAAGGAAGAAGAAAGAGATAAAACGAATGAAAAAAAAAATAACAGAAAAAAAATTTATTAAAAAAAAAAAACTGAGGGCATAATGGACATTTTGGTGTCAAAAATTGACGTCGTGTACTGATAGTGAGTCGAGTTTCAGATTTTGTGTATCGAAATGTTTGGTTTGAAACTTTGTGTATAAGAATTATTAGTGGTCTTTACTTGGTGTACTGTTTGTGAAATTTACCCTTCATTTTATGCCTCACATTTCATTTCTGCCTGTATGCTTCATTTCTGTTTGGTATCAAACCAATCCCCCGAAACTCAATGGTATAAATGACTACTACTATAAGAACTTTCTAAAAACTCAAAGGTAGTACATGTTTACGAATAAAACCCAATCTCATCACAAGAATTTCCGTAAATGTGTTGTGAGAAAATGAAATTTACATTAACAAGTTTACCCTTGAACTCCACTAGTTTTGTAGGTGATACAAATCGCTAAATCACATGAGGCATGTGATTGTTCATCATTAATTTGGTAAAAATGTTATCAAGAAATAAAATAATACCTAACTACTTGTTATCCAGTTTGGTAAGATATCAGAGTAAATGACTGTAAGGCTCATTCAAGACCATTCCTGAAGGGAGCCTGGGAGGAAGAAAAATTAGTGCCAATATTTTAGTTAGCTGATACCGGACTAGAGGTTGTCTCTCAGCCATTTTAAAGCAACATTTGCAACAGACCTGGAAATTCCAAAAACTTCATGGGTCAACTGCAGTGCACATAGTGAATACATTGAATAGCAAAGATAAAAGCAAAAATGGTACAGAAATAGGCATCCAATGAACATAATACCGTACATGAAAACAAACTAGCATCACAACTCACAAGAGCTCGTGATTCAATCAAAGGCTATAGCCTATGCATGTGTACATATATCCTAGATTTTTAACATAACAGCTACTGGAAATTGGTAACCAACGGTTTTCTCCCTTGGAATAGATTTACAATTTACATTCGGTAATTGATGACTATAGTAAGTAGGAGTATATGACAGATGAGTGGGTGAGTGAGTGAGTCTTAATTACCCCGGAAAGTCTTTTAACTTCTTCCATGGGTCACTTTGATCGTCTTCTTCCTTTCGTCTGCAACTGTTCCATCTCAGTTTGGGTATTTGCTGCAGAATGAAAGGACAAATTCAAGTCAGATAAAGCTATACACCTAATATGAAAGAAATGTTCTGTCAATTACTGGGATCCCAATTTCTGGATGTTTGGGTGACCAACATGCAGCAATGTAGGTCAGGCTTGCACGAAAGGTGAGGCCAAGAGCACTTACGGAACTGGTGCTTTTATTCTTCTGAACACTGGTGAAGAGATAACTCTGTCGAAGCATGGGCTTCTAAGCACTTTGTCATTCAAACTTGGACCTAAAGCTCCTGTAAGTTATGCTCTAGAAGGATCCATTGCTATTGCTGGAGCTGCAGTTCAGTGGCTTAGAGACGGTCTTGGGATTGTTAAGAGTGCAAGCTAGTGAGATTGAGGCATTGGCATCTCAGGTTGAGTCTACTAGTGGGGTTTATTTTGTGCCTGCCTTTAACGGATTATTTTTGCTCCCTGGTGGTGTGACGATGCTCGTGGGGTTTGTATAGGTATGACAAGGTTTACAAACAAGGCTCACCTTGCTCAGGCGGTGCTTGAGAGTATGTGTTTCCAGGTGAATGATGTGGTAGATTCAATGCACAAAGATGCTGGAGAGAAGGGAGAGGTTAAGAATGAGATGGGAGAGTTCTTGCTGAGAGTGGATGGCGGTGCTACTGTTAATAACCTTCTAATGCAGATCCAGGTTTGGACTTTGTTCGTTTAATCAAATTTGCCAATCTAACATTGCATCTTAATATTCATCTTTTTTTTTCTTTCCTTTCCTGTTCTTAGTATATGCCTTATTGGTGTTCTCTTTAGTTGATGGAAGATCCTTGTTTATATTTGGAAACCATTTCATGATTTTAGCTATCTGTACTTATGTTGGAATTTTGTAGCTATGTGATTCTCATGTATCAAAATGGGTGTTAATTATGTGATTTTACAGCTGGCCATATGTTCTTTCCGTATGCGAATGAGCTGCCAGACTTTGGTGAAGTTCCAAAGCTCTGTATGCTAAATCTTAGAGCTCTGCGCCTCTGCGTCACCCAAGGCTAGCTTGATCTCGTTCCATCCCTCCCACGAATCTTATTAAGAAACTTTAGTAACCTGCTCTGATGCCAAATGAAAATACTGGGATGAAACTAAAAAGCCTAGAGGGGGTGAATAGGCTTTTCCTACAGAAACCACAACTTTTCTTTAATTCAAAAAACCTCAACAAGAAACGTTAAAGGATTGAAAGTTTGAAACATATATATGAATCCCTGAATATAGCAGTGTAGATAAAGTGCACAAAAGAAAGGTAAACACAATCACACAGCAATCAAGAGACAAAAATTGTTTGCACAGTAAAAACCTCAAAATGAGGAAAACAACTGCGGGGGCTTAACTCTCTAAAGCCCTAGTAAAAACTGATTCACTTAATGGAAAGATACGAGTTCTCTTACAAACAACCAATAGCACTGACCTCGACTATACTTACTAGACTCATTCTAGAAGGCTGTATGATCACGTCTTCGTAAATCTTCTCCACTGATGAACTGCTCTCACGAGTAGGATTGACAAATACTAACCTCGACCTTCAATTTTCTTTGCACATCAACAACTACAACTGACCTCGAGAGTACTTGATATGCAATATATGATTGATAAATGAAAAAGTGTTTAACTCAAAAATCTACTTTAACATGGAACAAGTAGATTACTGATACGATTTGAAGCACATCACTATTCAAAGATGAATGAAGCCTTTTTTTTCTAAATCACGATGGATGAACACAATCTTTTCACGTCAAAGGCATACCAAATGAACGCATTTTCTTTTGGTTTATAATATGCAGACTCTCCTAAAACCTTGGACAATAAAGACACCAAAACCTAATTGACTCCTTGAAATAGACAGATTAATAACTAGGTTTACCAACAATAAACCTAAGCAAAGATTCTGGAGTCCACCAGAGATAAAAAGAGAATAATCTCAATTTTATTGATAAAAGATAAAAAAAAGGTGCCTTCTGCAGCCTTAAGGCGGCTTACTTATAAGAAAATAAACCCTAGGGCGACTAACAATGAAACCCTAAAGCCCATGGGTAAAAACGAAAACAACCCGAAAATAACTAGGAAAACCAAAATACCGAAAAATAGAAAAATGCAGTTTTGAGGCCCTAAACGACCCCGAAAGCCCGAAAAAGGCCACAGTTCGTGGCATAGCCATGTGTTTGATTTCTGGCGCGATTCCCTTTCCGGAAAGGTAAGGTGCGTCCCAATCGGACATTGTCGAGCTATTTCCTGTCTACTAGTCACTTTTCGTTTTCCTCCTTTAGCACGACCCAACTGTTCTTCAAATTGGCTGCCATCTGTTCTGCATCAGTCTCCTCCACCTCCGAAGAACTCGACCCCGAGTTCTCTTCAGGATAAAGAGCCTCATCTTCACGAAACTCATGCAAATCAGCAACATTGAAAGTGTTAGAAATGCCCATCGAATCTGGAAGTGCAACAACATAAGCATTATCATTGATCTTCTTCACCACTTTAAAAGGACCATATTTTCTGGGCTTCAGCTTGTTATAGGTACCAACAAGAAATCTCTCCTTTCTCAGGAACACCATCACGTCATCACCTTCCTGAAACACTTTAACTCGCCGATGCTTGTCAGCTGCAACTTTATACTTTGCATTAGTTTGTTCCAACTTGGCCTTAACTGATTCTCTAACAAACTGCACATCCTTGGCCATGCTTTCAGCAGCAACACTAACACCAAGAATTTTAGGAAGCTTTACCAAATCCACCACATGTCGAGGAACAGCAGTATAAACTAAGGAGAATGGGGACTTCCCGATTGCACTATGCACAACACTGTTATACGCAAACTCCACCTATGGTAAAGCATAATCCCACTGTTTGGGTCTATCTCCACAAACACTCCGAACCATGTTGCTGCCCAAAGTTCTATTAGTAACCTCTATCTGTCCATCAGTTTGAGGATGAGCTGTGTTGCTACGGTTCAAGGCTGTTCCAAACATTCTCCACAACGTAAGCCAAAAGTGACTAAGGAATTTCGTGTCTCTATCAGAGGTGATGGACTTGGGCACTCCATGCAAACGAACCACCTCCCTGAAAAATAGTTTGGCTATATTGACGCATCAGCAGTCTTCTTACAAGCTATAAAGTGCGCCATCTTGGAGAACCTGTCAACTACTACAAACACAGAATCCACACCTCTTTGGGTACGGGGTAATCCCAGCACAAAATCCATAGCAAGATCCTGCCAAATATCATCAGGAACAGGTAAAGGAAGATAAAGTCCTGTGTTTTGGGACTGACCCTTAGAAACCTGGCAGGTGTAGCACTTCCTCACGATAGTTCCTGCATCCTTTTTCAACTGTGGCAAGAAAAACCTCTCCTCAAGGCTAGCAATAGTTTTGTCTCGGCCCAAGTGTCCACTCAACCCCCCTCCATGCAGATCTCTAATCAGTTTCTCTCTCAATGAAGAACTAGGGATACATAGCCGATTGCCTTTGAATAAATACTCTTCATTCACATAAAAATCTACAACTGCATTATTGCTACTGCACTTGGTCCAGATCTCCTTAAAATCAGTATCTTCCTTATACAACTCCTTCAAGAGCTCAAACCCCACAATCTCCTGAGCTAAGGTGACCAGCAAGGAAGCCCTCCTACTCAAAGCATCTGCCACCCTATTAAGAGTACCAGATTTATGTTGAATCATAAAAGGAAATTTCTGCAGAAAACTCACCCACCTTGCATGCATCTTATTCACAGTTTTCTGACTATTAAGGTATTTCAAGGCTTGATGATCCGTGAACAGTACAAATTCTCTCTGAATCAGGTAGTGCTCCCATTGCCTCAATGCTCGGAATACTGCATAAAATTCTTGATCATAAGTACTCCACTTCTGATGAGCTTCACTCAGCTTTTCACTAAAGAATGCTACTGGTTTCTTCTCTTGTGACAATACAGCACCTACTCCCACGCCACTAGCATCACATTCAACCTCAAAAACCTTATCGAAATTAGGAAGAGCGAGAACTGGAGCAGTACAAAGTTTCTCCTTGATCAAGGCAAAACTCTTCTCTTATTCCTCTCCCCACTGGAATTTTCCTTTCTTCAAATATTCAGTAATAGGGGCAGTAATGGTACTGAAATTCTTCACAAACCTCTTATAGAAGGTAGCTAAACCATGAAAGCTCAGCACCTCAGAAGTTTTTTTTGGAGCTGGCCATTCTCTTATAGGTCGTACCTTCTCTTCATCAACCTGAATGCCTTCTTCTCCAACCACAAATCCCAGAAATAATAACTTGCTGGTGCAGAATGTACACTTTTTCAGGTTGATGTACAGTTTATTCTCCTGTAAAGTTCCCAAAACCTGCTTCAAGTGATAATACCGTTTGGTCCTGCTATATATCAGTATATCATCAAAATACACTACTACAAAGGAACCTATAAAAGGACGAAGAACCTCGTTCATAAGCCTCATAAAAGTGCTGGGTGCATTAGACAACCCGAATGGCATAACCATCCACTCGTACAAGCCATCCTTGCTCTTAAAAGCTGTCTTCCATTCATCTCCTGGCTTGATTCGAATCTGGTGATATCCACTTCGAAGGTCTATCTTGGTAAACACTTTGGAACCTTCTAGCTCATCAAGCATGTCTTCCAAACGAGGAATAGGAAACCTGTACTTCTCAGTTATCTTATTAATGGCCCTGCTATCAACACACATCCGCCATTGATTGCCCTTCTTAGGAACAAGGAGGACTGGAACTGCACAAGGACTCATACTCTCTCGAATGAACCCTTTTTTTAACAAGTCTTCAATCTGCTCTCTCAGAATCTTATTCTCCTTGGGACTCATTCGGTAATGTGGCAGATTGGGCAAGCTAGCTCCAGGCACCAAATCAATCTGATGTTGAATGTCTCTCATAGGTGGTAACTCGTTGGGCAACTCATCCGAGATCAACTCTTCAAATTCCCCTAACATGTCCTGCACTTCCTTGGGGATCACCACTTCTTCCTTTTCTGCAGACAACAACCCATTTATCACCACTGGACAGAAAACCTCAGATTCTTTAAAGGCCATCTCCATCTCAAGTTCACTGCTAGACAAGGTCAGGAAACTCTCCCCTTTCTTCCCACCAGATTTCTCAAATTGACAAACAGGAGCCATAGCAATTTTATGGTTATTCCACATAAACAACATCACATTGTCCCTGCCTTTATAAGTGATGCGCTCTAAGCAAGCGCATAATTTAACCCTGAAATATCGTTAGTAGTATAAGCAAATAGGGATCGTTCTATTCGGGGATTGAGGGTACACCTGTAATTGTGAAACAAATAAAGAAAAGTATTATTTACAAAAATAAAATAAAGAATAAATATATACAAGTAAACACAAATAAGGGGGGGGGATTAGGATTCTTAAAATTAAAATTAAAATAAATAAAATAAAGAAAACGTAAAAACATATATACAAGGGTGGAACGCAAGGAACAAAGATCAAAATCAATTCCATGTAATCAAATTCGATTCAAACCCTATAATTGTTCTTCCAAGTCATGAGAGAGGAGTTGATCATGTGAAACATTCGAAAGCAAATGATTTCCCATATTTTACTTTTCAATGCTAATTAACCTAAGTGAAAGCACCTAGATTAATCCTATCAAACATGAAATCAAGCCCTAG
Source organism: Rosa chinensis (assembly GCF_002994745.2). NCBI lineage: Eukaryota > Viridiplantae > Streptophyta > Magnoliopsida > Rosales > Rosaceae > Rosa > Rosa chinensis. Next base: position 51,818,915 of record NC_037089.1, on the reverse strand, counting down.
AAAGCTAGTCAATCATGACATGTTCAATGCATTAGACATAGAGAAAGGCTATCAACTCAAGTGTACAACTTAGTTATGGAAAAGTCCACCTAATTGCAATCCTCTTCAATTAAATTCGATTCTTGTCCAGAACCTTTACTATTTTTTATTCAAGTTACACAAAACGAAAAGTCGATTTCATGTTCTTAAACCTAGCACCAATTACATGCAAATCCTATAAGTGTCGACCCAAATAAGATAAACATATAAAAGTTTTCTGTAAAGCAAATTTAATCGAACAAACTCACATAAGCAACTTAGAATCACAATTATAGAATTCGAAAACTTTATTTAAACATAGAAATTAGGCTTAAACTTTGCCCTAAACATTATTGTTAACTAGAAACAAGTTCATACGAAATCAAACAAGGAAACCAAAAAGGTTACAAGGAAAAGGAACGAATTACACCGTGAGTGGAGATGGAGATGGAGAGCTAGATGGTTGGATCTTGAATCTTGGAAGCAAGCCTTCAAGGTGGATGATGGAGGATATGATCTTCACGGCTCCTTCTTCTTCTTCCTCTCCTTGCTTGAAAATGCAGAACTTTGCAACTAGAGAATGGAGAAGGAAAATGGAAAGGAAATGGAGAGACAAAGAAGATGAGATGGATGAAGGAATTGGTTTGGGAAAATGGAAAGGAAATGGAGAGACAAAGAAGATGAGATGAATGAAGGAATGTGTGGGAAAATGGAAAGGAAATGGTGAGACAAGGAGATGAAATGGATGAAGGAATTGGTTTAGGAAAATGGAAAGGAAATGGAGAGACAAAAAAGATGGAATGGATGAAGGAATTTTTGGGAAAATGGAAAGGAAATGGTGAGACAAGGAGATGAAATAGATGAAGGAATGTTTGCGAAAATGGAAAGGAAATGGTGAGACAAGGAGATGAAATGGATGAAGGAATGTTTGGGAAAATGGAAAGGAAATGGTGAGACAAGGAGATGAAATGGATGAAGGAATGTGTTTTAGAGTGAGAGGAGAAGGTGTTTATATAGGGAAGAGAAAGAAGAGTGAAATTGGAAAAGATGGAGTAAATTAGTGTGAGTAATGATGGAGAAAACATGATGATTACACCCTAAAACATGGAATGTTTTTTGGGTGATGATGATGGTGGATTAGTGTGAGAAATGATAGAGAAAACATGATGATTACACCTTAAAACATGGAATATTTTTGGGTGATGATGGTGGTGGATTAGTGTGAGAAATGATGGAGAAAACATGATGATTACACCCTAAAACATGGAATGTTTTTGGGTGATGATGATGATGGATTTCCTACTCATTTACTTCAATTTTATCTCCACCGAAAGTTTAGATTCTGCCCAAGACTTCTTCATAACAAATATTCCCCCATGAATGTAGATTACTGTGGTAAAATTTCAGAATGTATTGCCATGTGGTTGGGCCGGAAATGCTGCTGGACCTCTTACAGGTCCAGTTTTCCAGTTTTGCTTCTGTAGAAAATTGGGCTGATTGTTTAAAGACCTTCCACTCAAAGTTTGCTCTGGTACTCTTCATAAGAAATGATCCTTGGGCTTTCTAGAATGAATCTGGAAAGTTTCAACTCATTTGCAGTTCGGATGGTTAGTCTGCCACTCCTCATTTCTTGTCTAGCTCGCTTTCTCATTGGCTCAATTTCTCCAAGACACGCTTTCTCAGGCCAAAATGCTCATTTTAGGGCCAAACAGCTCATTTCATCATCATCTACTCCAATGTACCTAAAAAATAGAAATTGAGTTAAAAATCAATTCGTTAAGGAATTAACTAAGCAAAATGTGAGGAATTAACTATTAAAATACCGCATTAAAATGCTCCTATCAATAAGTCACATCCACATCATATTGCCAAGGTCGTCCAAACAAAATATGACAAGCATCCATATCAATAATGTCGCACATAACTTCATCTTTATAATGCTTACCAATGGACACCGGTACTTTGCAGGATTCAACAACTCGAACTTGTGGACCTTTCTTGACCCACCCGAGGGAATAAGGTGCCTCATGAGGCTGTGTAGGTAACTGCAAGTACTCCACCAGTTTCTTGGCTACAAAATTTTCGCAGCTTCCATTATCAACAATTAAATTGCACACTTTGTTATTAATGGAACAAAGTGACCTGAAAATATTGTGCCGCTGCCCCTCTTCTTTAGGACATAGTAGAACCCGCTGCAACACAATATTAACCTTCTCAGGAGACTCCTCCTTCGCAAACTCAACCCCATCATAATCGCCATCTCTTCCAACTTCTTCTTCATCCTCATCATAATCATCTATAAGGGCAGTTCTCATCTCAAGGCATACATTAGATCTATGACCAGGCTTGTTGCATCGATAACAAATTTCTATTGTAGGCCTAGCATAAGGATTATTAAGCCTCTGGTTCAGGGCCCTGTTTTGAGCACCACTAGAACTGCCAGCCCCTTTAAAAGGAGGATTGGAAGCCCTAAAAGCACCTTCTGTTTTCTGCAGTGTAGTTCTACCCTTGTCAGTTGAGGCGTTTACTAAATCTGTGCTCCTTTGGTAGTTATATCTCTGGAAAGAAGAAGCTCCTGAAGGTTTCTCTAACAACTCTGCCTTCAATGTTAGGTTTGAAGCTTCTGCCATGGTATGAACAGTTTCCAACCCGATTTTCTCCTGAATGGAAGGCTTCAGCCCACTGACATAGCGAGCCACCTTCTGGCCTTCAGTTTGTCCTAGTTCATTACGCTCTGAGTAGCGTAAGAACTCAGCGGTGTAATCAGCCACTGTCCTAGTTCCCTGGACACATTCAATATACAACCTGTACAAAATCTGCTCATAATCTTCCGGCAAGAACCTCTCCATCATCGGCTGCTTCATTCTTCGCCATGTTTTAACACCCTGCTTCCTCTGCTTCTTTCGAGTGTTCTGCAATTTATCCCACCAAACTGCAGCAGTACTCTTCAATCTCCATGCAACATGCTTAACCTGCTTGTGTTCAGAAACTTCCATAATCTCAAAGAACCTGTCCACCTGAAGCTGCCAATCTAGATAATCTTCTACACCCAAGTTGCCCGAAAAGAAAGGAATTTCGGCCTTGATTTTGTAATCTTGGTCAGCTTGTCCTTGTGGTTCATATTGCACAATCTCTTCTTCAGACTCAGATTCTAAAGTATGAACAACAACCTCTCTACGTGGAGCCCTAACTCGCTGGCCTCCTTCCCTGCCTCTATTCCGATCATTGTTGTTGTGGTTGTTTCTCTCTCCCAACAACCCACGAATTTCTCCAATCTGCTGGTCCATCCGATTGTTCATGGTGTTGATGGCAGCGGTAAACGCTGTCGTAAGAGCTTCGATATCTGATTTTGTAACTTCACCCATTGCTACCAAGGTAAATAGGAGAGACAGGGAAGACCTGCTCTGATACCACCTGACGCAGACGGATTAATAACTAGGTTTACCAGCAATAAACCTAAGCAAAGATTTTGGAGTCCACCAGAGATAAAAGAGAATAATCTCAATTTTATTGATAAAAGATAAAAAAAGGTGCCTTCTGCAGCCTTAAGGCGGCTTACTTAAAAGAAAATAAACCCTAGGGCGACTAACAATGAAACCCTAAATCCCATGGGTAAAAACGAAAACAACGCGAAAATAAATAGGAAAACCAAAATACCGAAAAATATAAAAATGCAGTTTTGAGGCCCTAAACGACCCCGAAAGCCCGAAAAAGGCCACAAGTCGTGGCATAGCCACGAGTTTGATTTCTAGCGCGATTCCCTTTCCGGAAAGGTAAGGTGCGTCCCAATCGGACACTGTTGAGCTATTTCCTGTCTACTAGTCACTTTTTGTTTTCCTTCTTTAGCACGATCCAACTGTTCTTCAAATTGGGCTGCCATCTGTTCTGCATCACTCCTTATATGGAAGGGACAAATCCTAAAAAGATATTCTACAAATAAACATGATTTTATCCCTAATAAAAAAGATAGACTTAATTGAACAAATCATGTAGAATAAATATCCTTTTACAACTTAATGACCGATAGCAATAATGCACAAAAGACCTCCGAACTAAGGAAATCGAACACAGGCCAACTCACATATTCTGACCTAACCGGGATTGCAACACATGTATCAATCCCAGTATGCATAAAGATACAAAACGTATGAGATGCATATGCAATTACCTGTGAATAAGTACCTTGAGGAGTCAGCTGAAGCATTGAGTTTTTCTTTTCATTCAACTAGGTCTTCACTCCAATGATTGGAACACTTCTAACTTAGACCTAAGACTTTAGGTTTTGTATTAGGAATGCCAATATACAATAAAATCTATACTAACACTTTGTTTAGGTCCGTGAAAGAATTTTGTAGCTTAGATCTTTGTGAATAATAGCAAAATAATTGGAAATATTTGACTGTTGTTAGCATCAGGATCCAACTCTGTGTCCCCAGACTACAAAGAAACCAAATGAGTATCAACTGATAATCTTTCTATATGTCACCAGCAGTTGACTTTCTTTAGGCAATGTGATTAGCAATTTAGCAACTGATGCTTTCTGCTAGCTATTGGTGAGTACCTGTTATCAATATTGGTGAATTGGTAATATTATTTCTTTATTCAGAGTTAATTAATAATCTGATTTGTAACCCAAAAAAATTGACATAGAGCTGCTCTGCTAGGGTTTCCCCTGTCCTGATAGGGCTAGTACATTCTCTCCATTGTTCTGGACATCTAAGCTTTTGCAATGATACCACTACTAGGGCTTTTAAATCTCTTACCGATCAAATTCGTCTTTCCATTGTGTCAGATTAGAGAGTTTGAAACCCTAACACGAGCGCTAGAGTTGGGAAAAGAAAAATAGGTTTGAGGCTTTGAGCATAGGACAAGCAGGTGGTTTGGGTTTGTTCTAAAGGGATGACTTCAATCTTATAGTGCATGACTCATCTTTACGTTTATTGATATGGGGATTAAAGGAGGGCATGGTGATCCGACATGGCGGTTGATTGGTTTTTATGGACATTCTCTTATCGAAGATCAATGATCGGTCTTGGCAGCTAATTAACTAGGGATATATGTGATCCTGTTTGTCTTCCATGGGTGTTGATCGGAGACTTAATGAGATTATGAATAAGCGAGAAGATGAAAGGAGCTCACAGATTGAAAAGACATATATATGAGGTATTGGATTGATACAATTGTTCCTTCATCTTCATGGAGTAACGCTTTTGGATATACCGGATGGAGAGTTATTCCTAGTGATCGAGTCAGATTATGTGCTTATACTATTGAGAGCCAGCGTGCCATTCCTAATGCAAAGCCACCAAAGAACCGCCAGTTGCATTTTGAATCCTATTAATATGAAGCTATGAATATTTCTCGACAGATGAATATGACTTTGGAAGCTATTTAACTACGAGTGATTCATGAGATGACTAATATTGTTATGTGTGGCCTATTCAGAAGAGTACTTCGATTTCAGATTTATCCAACGAGATCTCCAGGCCTTGATAGTCTGCCTCCTTAATTTTTTGATATTATTAATCAGAAGACAATGGGTCCATATGTAACCATCTCCAACAGATGGGTCTTTTGCCATCTGGACACCAACGGGTATTTTTGACCGACCAAACCATTCTCCAACAGATGTGTTTTTTACACGTGGATTTGACATCCACCTCTCCTCTATCAAAAATGACAGCTTCCTCTATTTCTGTCTTTTATTTTTTTATTGTTTCTCAGTGCTCTCTCTCTTTCCTTCTCGCGTCTTTCTTCCTTCATCTCACCCAGAACTTCAAAATCTCAGAGAAAGAAATAGTTTTCCTCTCTTCAAATTTCTTCTCTCTTCTTGAATATCAAGAACATGGATCAAATGGATACCTCCCAAGTCACGAGGCCACGTCAACAATGGATATCACAGTCGACTGGTCCGATCTTCCAGTCGAGCTCTGGCCACTGATCGGAGAAAAGCTCGAACTGCGCATCCAGTCTCTCCAATTCCGCAGCGTTTGTCATTCATGGCATTCTTGTGCCTCGCTTCCACCCTTCACTTCCTCTGAAATTCCCTCTCCCATTCTCCGATGGACCCACCTCCTTCCTCTCCCAAAACACCGTCTACCTCCTACAGAGCCCCTTCACGTCATCACTGGCGCCACCGTCGTCTAGAGGTTGGTTGGTCAAGGTTGAAGAGTGTGACAAATTGCTTCTTCAGAATCAGATCACCTCCAGGCGAATCAGGTACACAAACGGCTCGTCGTCGTCTCCTGAATGTTTCAATTTGTTGGAGTTTAAATCGAATTAGGGAAGTCGTATTTTCTGAGATACATCCTTGGCTCTAGTTCTGTTTGTGGTTTAAAGAAAGTAATTTTAATGCCTGCTGAGATTGTTGATTGTGCTATTCTGGTTATCTCTGATAAGGGAAATTTGGGTTTTGCTAAAAGTGGAGATGAGAAACTCACATGGTTTAGTAATGGAGGTTTTGTTTTTGATGATGTTATTGTCTATAAGGGTCAGCCATATGTGGTGGATAGCTTGAGTTATGTTTTTAAGATTGATGTGTCTTCAGAAGTGATGGTGAAGATTTCATCAAAAGTGATTGGTTTTGGTGGGAGGAAGCATTTGGTAGAGTCTTGTGGAGAGCTTTATGTGGTCGATATGTATTTTGATCAAGAACAAAATAAGCAAGAAGGGGATGGTGTTGAGTTAGATTTTTCTTTATTTGTCCGTTGGCGTCGTGGAAGACACCAAAGATATCAGTTTGGTGAACTCAAGGTAGTTGATTTTAAGGCTTGCAAGTTGGAACTGTTGAATGGAGAGTTGGGCAGATGGGTTGAAGTGAAGTGCTTGGGTGATCGAGCGTTTTTCTTGGCTATGGATTGTTGTTTCTCTGTTTGGCCCAAGAATTGGCTGGGTGCAAAGGGAATTGCATTTACTTCTCAGATGAAAACAATGTTAATCTTGCTCTTAGAGAAGTAACTAGACCAGAGAGTTTCATGTTCTACTTAGAGGACCATAGTATTCAGAAGTTGGGATCTTCCCCAAGCGGTTCCCAGATATTTTGGCCACCTCCAATTGAGCTCGGCTCCACATGTTCGTATTCTCTGGATTGATGCAAGTATGATTTGTTGTTGTCATAAAATTCTATAATTGGTTTCTCTTTAAGTTGCGTTCCTTTTCCATGTTTAACTTCATGTTAAATTTGTAGAGTGGTCTACGTATCTCTTGTGTTGTATACTTGATGAATGTTGTTGTTGATAAGATGATAAAGATGTTTCTGAGCTGAATCACTCTCATGTAATTTCAATCCCATTGCAGCAGCAGCACCTACAGACTTGCAGACCAAACATGTAACAAAGCAACCGTGCTGATGCGTTTCTGCAATTGGTTAAGCAACACAAATAGAATTATATATATTAAAATAATATTCAAATTTAACATCTCCATTGGAGCTAAAATTAGTCAAAATGTTAACATGTCAATTTTGCCATGTCATATGTCAAATTCAAATTTGACCAAAGCCAAAAGACAAAACCATTTGAGATGCTCTAAGTCATCCAAAATTTTCTACATTCATGTGTCGTTCTGAGGCAAGTCAATTTCACTCAGGTGTACCTTATTCGCAAAGGAAATCACTATAAAAAAAGAAACTAACTATTTACGATGCGAGATTTACAGGCGTAAATGATATTTATTTACGATGCGCATCAAATCACAATGTATTTTAAAAAATAAAAAATAAAAGCTTATTTTGTAGGGAAATTGGTCCAAATGGTACTTGAATTATCTCGCCTTATAAACTTCGGTACATCAAGTTTCAGAAATGTCAGAACGGTACATGAGATTCGTATCCCGAGCAAAAATATGTACTTGGGGTCGTTAGCTCCATTACGGAGCTTGCCAACTAGCAATTTTTTAAGGGTATTTTTGTCATTTTATGTCTCAATCTTCACTAATCCCAGCCATGTCCTCACTCCGCCGATTAACCCATCTTCTCATCTTCTTCCTCCTCAAGCCCATCCACTTGTTCCAACCAGTTTTGAGTCCAAGCCTCTGCTGCCGAACCACTAGCGCTAGGCCACCCACCACCCCTAATTCTGTTTCGCCACCCATTTCAAGAAGCAGCAACATCTCTGAAAGTTCATCCATTGGCCAGACTCAGCAGTCGAAGGATCAGACTCATCACATTCAAAAATGGTGGGAGGAGTATGGAGTTACTGTTGGTGACGAGTTGGACTAGCTGGAGGAGCAGACACTGCGTAAAATGGGTAATTGAAAGAGGCCATGGATTGTTTGGCAATGGAGTCCCAATTGAGAATTGGTTGGCACTTTCTCGAGTTGGGGGATGAGGGTGGAGGCGTCACGGGCACTATTAGAAATCCGGAGAAGAGGAAGAGAAGAAGGTATAGCAGATTGCAGATTGGGAATGAGATTTGATGAATGGTTGGCATAAAAACAACGATATGGGCTTGGAAAAGAAGAGGATGAGGGATTGTCTTGGTAGGAAGGAATTGGACTTGGAAGGAAGAAGATATTGACCCGGCAAGAAAATCCAAAATCAGAGAGAAGACGAGAAGAGAGCAAAGGCTGGGAAACCAAGTGAGCAAGAAGAAGAGTGAAGAAGAAGATAAGAAAGAACAGAGAGAGAGAGAGACGAGGAAAAAATGCTTAGGTAAAAAAATTAATTAAAATATGAAATGACGAAAGTGCCCTTTAAAAATTGCCAGCTGGCAAGCTCCATAACGTAGCTAACGACCTCAGGTACATATATTCAGTCGGGATACGAATCTCAGATACTGTTCTGACATTTCTGCAACTTGATGTACCGAAGTTTATAAGGTGAGTATTCTCAAAAGAAAAAAAAAAAAAATTTATAAGGTGAGATAGTTGAGGTACCATTTGGATCAATTTCCAATTTTTGTAAAGAACGCCGTAAAAGTCATACTTCTAACAAAAATTTAAGGCGTGTTTACAAGGCACGCTGTGTCTGCTATTCCAGTGCGCGAAAACTTGGCCGAAAACTTCCCTCCTTTGTAAAAAAGGAAAAGCCAATCTGAGAAAATACTCTTCATTTCGTCACACCTCACCACGCCTCTCTCCCTCCTCCGTCTGCAAAACCCCCGACGCCTCCGCCTCTTTCTCTTCCGGCCTCTGCCTCTGCCTCTCCATCAACCTCAATTTTCTCTTGAGGGATCTGTAGGAACCCAAAGCATCAAATTCGTTCACCAGGATTGTCTCCTTCAGTCGCGCTCAATCTCCGTAATGCTTCCCGATGCGAGGTTCGAGTCTCTCCTTCTCTTTCCGATTTTTAATTTTTCGAATTTTGTCTCTCTGATTGGCGCTGATTTGGTCCTGTTCAGGAATTAGATTAGGGTGTCCTTTTGACGACTGGTGCTAAATTTCTTCATGTTAGTAATTCCTTGCATTCATTTCTGGTTTCCCTATCTAGTTTGTTAAATCTCACATTTAACTTTTTCATCACATTTAAAGCTAGGATATGAGCTATCTATGTTAGATCAAAAGCTAGATACCAAGACTAGGTATATGAGTTTCTATGATTAGGATAGTTGATCAAAGAATGATGGCAGTTGATCTAATGACTTACAGCAGAGAGCTGATTCTTTCCGCTGTTCGAAAAATTCATTTTGCTTTATTTTAACTTTTTTCTACAAATAAAAAACGATCAAGGGGTCTTAGATTGTTTGACTATATTTTGTTTGACCTTTGAAGATTAGGGTCTTGTAGTTTGGATTGCATTGGATCTGCATATTTAATCTCAGAGGGAAGTTCAAATTCTCCTGAAGCACCTGCTAGTATAGGAACTCAAGATGCAACAAATTCGGAAATTTCAAACAGAAAACCTAGAGGTAAGGCAAAGGCATTGGACAAAGGAAAAGTAATAGAACCTGTTGAAGTCGAATTCAATGAAAGAAGTCAGCCTTACGGGAAACATGCAGCTAGATTTGCTACTTTCCTTGGTGTCACAGCAAGAGAACTAGTGCCATTAACAATTCCCTCCTGGACTGGGAAAGCACTCTCAGATGAATTCAAAACTGAAATCTGGAAACACATCACTGTAAGTTCCCTTTTAATTACAAGTTTGTAACGGCTTAGTATATTTTTGTTTGTACAAAAGTAGTGTTTTATTGATCTAATTTTCATGTGTAGACTTATTACATTGTGGACGAGTGTCACAAGAAAGTAATTTTTCAAAGAATGTCTAAGCTTTGGCGAGATCATAGAAGCTTGACATTAAAAGAAGTAATGAAGCAAGCTGAATTGGTAGGCCTACAAACAGCTGCTGCCATGTGCAAACCTGATAATATACATTCTATGGATGAGTGGTTAAGGTTTATCAAATCCAGGATGACTCCAGCGTTTATGGTAAGTGTTTCAACAAAGGTTTCCCTTGACTGTTACTTGCTTTCTTACTCACTCTGCTCTGGTTTATCTTGGATGCATATGAAAAATTTACTTTCACTTGGTTTTGTTCATAGGAAAAGTGTGAAAAGTTTAGAAGGATGAGAGAACGAAAAACTTTACTTCATAGGACAAGTAGAAAAAGCTTTGCCTGCATTGAGGATGAATTGGTAAGACTCAACAAAATTTCATATGTTCTATGAATGTGAATAATCGAAGTGATCTCCATAATTTTTGTTTCGTAGAAGCAAAAGTGTGACAAACCTGATTCAATAACAAGGTGTGATGTGTGGCTTCATGCTTATGAAGCAAAGAAGAAGGATTCAAGTGAATATGTTGAAGATCCAGAAGTAGTGGTGAGTAATTATGCCATTATTAATTGCAAAATTAAGTTTAAAATCTCGCCAAAGTTTAGATGAATCTGCATTGTTACAAACCTTAAGAGTCTTGCTTATTGTTCTCTTTATTGGGAGTAGTTCAAAACTTGAAATGAATGATGAGTTTGTATGGTCTGCATTAATTAAACTGTAGGGCTCAAATTTGGTTGTTTTTGTTGTATCCCAAGAGTTGTCCTGAGTTCCCTTGACTATTATTTAATCTGTTGTTTCTCTGTTTGTGTATTGTGAAGTTCAAATCTTTCTATTTTGTTTGTTTCAGTGCCAAATACCCACTCGTTTGGAGCTCTGAGCAGTAACCTTAGATGAATTAAAGCTTTTTAAAGTACATATGCAGATTTAAGGCCTAGACAAACACGAAAAGGAAGCTAACTTTTACAATTAGAATGAAGCATCCTAGTTCTGCGAACACCAGCACCATCTTCATCAAGCAGATGGCTACATAAGCTGGGAAGATTTAAGTTTAATTTGCTACATGTGCTTGTCATGGTTCTAAATTGTGGTTGTTTAGATAACGATCAGCACTTGAAAACTTCCATTCAAGAACTACCTTTGCAGTTAAATCTTCTGTGGTCATTCTCCAACATTCTGGCTGTAGGTTTGTAGAAAATCCAAAAGGGTTGTGGCATTTTGTTTCTACCTATTAATTTATACATTTGTTGCTGTATTTTTCAGAAACAAGTCAAACAAAACATGGCAGAACAAGTGACTTCGCAAACTCATTCTGTCAACGATGATGCTGTTTCTAAAGTTTTAGGACCTGATCGACGAGGGCGAGTACGTGGATATGGATTTGGAGCACTTCCTTCGAAGGTAGATGGTCAAACATTTGTGGGTAACAAAGTTACTATGTTGGAGAATGCACTATCTGCTACTTCACGAGAGCTGCAAGGGTTGAAGATGATGGTAAAATATCTTTTAGCTCGATCAGACGAAGGAGAGAAGAAGAATGTAAGTATTCTGCCCAAAATAGTTCATCTATTATTTCTGTTTTATACGTATAGTAATGTTATTGATATTTTGTTTATTGTAATAAAAAGGAAACCAGCAGTAGTGCTCAGCATTCTGCCACTGCGAGTGCAGAAAGTAAAAAAATAAATGCAACTGTTAGAAGTTCTAATAATGATAGAGCAGAGAGCAAGAAAAGAAAACTTAAAGATGGTAGAGTTGGAGGTTCTGAACAAGAAACAAGCAAACAGAGTAAGCAAAAGACACATGCAAGTATTCTGTCAACAGCAAAAGAACAGGAAGGTGGAAGTCAAGTAATGTTTGTTCCTTCAATGAAAAAATTGAACTTGTTAAGTTGGTTGGATAAAGATGAAAAGATTGTTGCAACTGCTGACCTTCACTCAGAGGATCCAAACGAGAAAGTACATAGTGTTCCTCTTGGTCCTGGCTGTTGGAAAGTTTGGGTGCGCGAAGTCTCTCATGACATAGCTTTGTTTCGGCCAACCCAAGAGTTCTGTACGCTTGCTGCAGCTAAGGGAAGCACAGTGGCTTGGCCCATAAACTTCATCAAGTTACTTTAAAAATGTGGCTATTCGAGGTAAACTATTCTATATCGCTACACAAGTCATTGTGAGCTCGTGGTTAATTGGTGCCAATGTTTCTTATTAATTGAGAATAGTTTGATGCAATCAGTGATGATCGCTTTTATGATTTCTGATTTATGGACTTTTAGACTCTGAGTGCATATTGTATTGTTAGCATTTGTAAATCTCATTTACATCTCTGCCAAGCTGTGGTAATGCTATCAAGTATTAGACTTGTGGTACATAAGGTTACAAAAAAATTGTGAAGCATCTGAAAACATGGGAAGCATTTGAAATGCAGTAATATAATGTAGAATAGCTTTTAGATACTTCTTAGTCATGATTAAGATATTCATCTTGCTCACTGTATTGGAATGATGCACTTGGTGAAAGAACTCATTTTCTGAGGGTGAAGTTGCAGCAACAACTAACCATTATTAGTTCTAACTAAATTGAACTTAGACTTGTGGTTGACACTGAAAAGGTTTTGTAGGTGGAGATATAACAAACTTTATAATTCTATTCAGCATGTTACTGTCGCAAGATGATTTAGGATTGTGTTTTTCTTTGGTCTTTATTGGGGTCTACATGTGTCTTGAGTCTTTGACTTTTTTTTTTCTTTCAACTTCCTGTCGTCAGGCTTCTCACTCTTCCAGAAACTCCTACATGTGATCTGGAATGCAGTTCATAGATTCAATGTGAAGTAAAGTGCAGTTATGGTCCTGGAAGTTTGAAGTATATGATCATGAACTTACCACAACGGTTTCAGTTGAAGTGCAGGTTGGGTGGTTTGTGTATAACTATGAAATTTGTGGATTCATGACTATAGAAGCTACATTTGTGGACTTAAGTTTATTTAATGGAATTGCTACATTTGAAATTGTGAATATAATTTAAGTTGATCAATATAATGGATAATTTTATGAAATGCTCATTTTCTTGTCTATTTATTTGTGGTTGCTTAAGTTGATGTATTGTGAAATGTAAATAAAAGGCACTAGAAAAGGCTGAAAAGCTCATTGAAATGGAGAAAATATCCAGGAAAAAAACCACTAGTGTCTGTGGGAAGCCCAATTGCTTCCTACACTCAGATTTAATTTCAATGGCATTTAAGGGGAGCCGCATTTGGTCTCTCCCCACTGAAAGAAAAATAAGTGTGAATTTTTTTTGTGGTGCTCATTCACATTGATTTTCAGTGCCATTTTCACATTCACACAAACGACAATGTGAAAAGTCACTGTTACAGATGTCTGTATAAATAATTTATTCAAATATCAGTAGAAACTAAATACTTGGTACATACGCTGTGAGAAAATCTAGGCACACTGAGTTTAGTGAGTAATAGTGCAAGCATGTTCTTATGTAGAATCCAGACATTCAGTTCCCACACTAATGTCTGTATCTACAAATTAAAATAAGTGAAAATCCATTGATTTTTTTCTTCTGTGTGAAAGTCAATATTTTTAAAATCTATGTGTTTTGCTCTTTTCACTAATAGTGGTATCTACTTTTGTTTTATTTTAATTTTATTTTATCGCTCCCACCTTAAATTTGGAATAAGTGCTTAAAATTTGCTGACACCGAGTCTAGGCGATGTCGGAATCAATCCTCCTAGACCACACCTTCTCTATATGGCTCATCAATGTCTTCGTACATTTGTACGTTTAACCAAGAAAATAATCAATGTAGGAAATGAAGTGTCAGAATCAATCTCCTTAAAGACCACACCTTCCCTATATGGCTCATCAATGTCTTTGAACAAATCGACAATTAAAGAGGATATGTACGTTGAGAAATTCTTATGTAGGGCAAACGTATCACGTGGCTAGTAGGGTTGCCCAATCAATGAACATGCAAGGAGGTGTATTGGGTATTTCATTTTTTTTTTTTTGAAACAAGGGTTGGTGCGGCCGCCCTCAGGCCTTGATTGATGAAACTGATGAATACAGGGGGGGACTTAAGGCTTGAACCCCAAATTACAATATAGCTCAAGGGGACCTCCCGAATAATAACAGGAGTCCCCACTACTAGCATGTATTCGAACATGCACCAAGTAGCAAACAGTGTCATAACGACTACTCCATTTGCTTTACAATAATGGTGGCATATCGGAAAATTAAAGCAATATCATAAAACCAATAAAGTAGCTTTCCCAATATGCTGATGACTAGGACTAAATCCGCCGACACGAGGTTTCATCCTACCACTAAGAGGTTGCACCCAATTAATGATTTGCTGCCTCACTAGGGCAGACAAGGCATACTGAGTATGCAACCTAGTACAGAGCCCACATGACCTTACCACGAGTTGGCAGGAATTTATTGGTAATCGAATACACCTAAACTTAATACAAATTATTAAAAATAAATAAAATATATTATCAGCCCACCAGCAGAGGCCCAAGGACTGAAGACAGGCCCACGACCCCTGCCAACCTTGATTGTCAACGATTCTTCGTCTGAATCGCGGCATCGCAACTGCTGAACCACTATACCATCGAACCGTAGCTGAAACCATTGGCCGGACCACGCCACCTTTGACCCTCGCCTCCGCCGAACCACATAGACGTCCAAGCTGGGTCGTCAAAACATAGTAATATTGCAGCGCTCCCAACAAGTAGGGTCATCCAAGCCTGACTGCCATTGCGGACGAATTGCAACCGGATCCGAATTGCCCCATCGATTGGGAATCTTGTACCATCCCAAGCTTTCACATCCTCGGCCAAAGGTGATTAGCCTTTCTGGGTATGATCCAGGTCGGCGGTTGCCGACTTTCCCTCGATCTCGACGTTTTCAAATTGTGAGAACTCCCCCAACGAATGTCCTCATCTCGACCTGTACTCCTCTCCTGACCTTCACTGGCGGACTGAGATACTATACCTGCCCGTCCGACGACAGCGCCCCAAAGATGTGCCTCCAGACGGACCATCAGAACACAGACGGGTATTTCATTTTAATAAATAATGACAGTTTCGAAACAAATTTAAAATTTTGTGGATTTTGATTGGGCTACCCCCATCGCCACGTGGAAGAAATCAATGTTGGAAATGAAGTCCTCACTTGAGAAATTATTGCCTCGATACTAAACTCACACGCTCGTCTATTCAGAGTGGGTCTATATACTAAACGAACTCAATGAAGTAAGAGATGCATGCACAAAGTTAATGGATTGCAAACCAAAAAAAGTCCTGGGACACAACTTAGAGAGCACCGAGAATAATCTATTGATATTTTTTGGGTCTTAAAAAAATTGTCGTTTTTGATACTCTAGGGCTGTGTTTGTTACACAGGATTGCCATTGCCCACCTTAATTTCTATAAGAGTCCTGGACTCCTCTAGCTTGGCTTATCCTATTCTAGTACTTGGCTCATGTTTGGTGATGACAGGACTATCATTGATATTTCCTCTTCAATGCTGCAAACTTCTTCAAGAGTTTAATCATCTCCAGATGAGTGTTCCTGTGAAGTTCCTCAAAATCTTGGTGAAGTTCCACTCCGGAAGCGAAGAAAGCCTCTCCGACTCCACAAGGAACCGGCAGAGATCATTCATCACCATCAGAATCCCACCCTCATGCGCGCCCAATTCCAAAAAGGAGATCAACTTCCCTCCCTTTGTCTCCCTCTCCAATCTCATCGCCGCCCTCCATGGAAACGATCAAAGTCAGCACCGCTGTCAAACACCATGTTTCAAGGTTCGAATCCACGCCACAACCAACCACAGGTGGATCTGTAACAAGATCCGGACAGATCCAATCACACACCCAGAAACCGGATCGGGTTTGTAGCCCAGCCACGAACCCGGCCACCATCGTCAGCCGCGAAACCTCGACCTGTGCAGAAACCACCTTGAACCGAAAGTAAGGACGATGGGATCCTCTCAGGCCCCCTCTCCGATCACCGGACACATTAAACACCCGTCCAGCCTCATTCGAAGCAAGTCGGCGAGGCCAGAAGCCAGCGCCAGTGCCGACATGCATCCGAAATGAAATTGGGGGGGGGGGGGGAGAGAGAGAGAGAGAGAGAGAGAGAGCAGGGTCGTGAGAGAGGGAGAGAGTGAGAATGATGAATAGTGGAGTAGAAGGAGTCTTGCACAATCCCATGGTTTTTGGTGGGTTTGTGGTAGAAGGGGTTGGGGCTGCTGTTGGGACTGTGGAGTCTCATTAAAAATAGTCCCCCTTGCTGCCAAACATGAGATAACTGGGATTAGACTAGATAAGGATGTCCAATCCCATCCAATCCCATGTAACAAACACGGCCTAGGGGTTTCTAGAGTTGGGACAGTATGGAATAGTCTCATGCTGGATATATTATTTTTTTCTGGGCTATTGCCTCCATTGATCCCTGCTGTAATGTTTATATAGCATCTCTGAGACTGTTCTAAACTATGCCACCAAATGGAATATTGTTCTTTAATTGTAAGGCTAAAGTTCAGAAGACTATGCAGAGAAATATGATATTCTGGAATAAGTCTGGTATGGAACACAAAAAAAAAATGTAGATGGATCTCGCTCTTCTAGTGATTGGAGGTGGATTGTTAACATATATGAATTTAGTGAATGAATTAGTGGATCTATGGTTAATTTTGGGAGATAAGTAATCCAAGCTGAAGTTTACATACTCTTTCACAGTTTACAGCTTGCTACCTCCCTGCATATTAATCAGTTGGTTGAATTAGACTTGCTAATTAGGTAAGTCCCTTGCAAAGTGACAAAGCTGAACTACACCCCCCCCCCCCCCCCCCCCCTAGCACTTTTTTGATGAATCATTTTCAGTTCTTGCACATAAAACATATTCACAGAGAAGGTAATATGGTAGTTGATCTTGTAGCTAAAGAAGGTAATATGATAGTTGATCTTGTAGCTAAAGAGTGTGCATCATATTGTGGGTGTATGCACCTTACTAATTCTCCCAATCTGGTGATTGAAGGCTTTGTTTGATAATATTCTAGGGATTTCTACAGCTATGACAATCTAAAATAGTCATGCTGGCTAATTAGTTTTTTCTTCTTCTTTTTTCTAAACGATTGCCTCCGTTTTGTTTTTTTTTTTTTTGTTTTTTTTTTTCTGAAATAATATCATGTTGATATAATAATACTTAGGCCAGAAATGACAATTACATATCCTCCCTCTACCATCTATGGGTAGATAAAGAGTTTGTGGTAAACCATAACGATACATAGATTAGGTCCGATCATTTGACGGTACCCATGCTCACTTATTCAAGAAAACCTATAAACTATGTTACTAAAGACAAGTAAATAGGCATAGTTCAAAAGAAAATAAACTAAATTTTCTCCTTGCCCTTAACACTAGGGCTATGAGGTTTACCCAGGCATATCACACTTAGCACTTCTTCAGCAGAAACCTTTTTAGTCTTGGGGGAGTTCTTGTTCTTTGAACCCAATGGTTTTCTCATCTTTTTCTTTTGGTCCACTTTGATTAGTTGCATAGCCTCTTTTGGGACACCTTCCTTAGGAACCAAGATTCCCCCGGAAGCCTCAATCAACCCTAGGGATTTGGCAGAGAACTTGGTGTGGAATTCTGAGACTTTCAGCTTCTTTTGGAGCATCTCTCCCTATCACTCTCACCAAAGAGAGTTTTTAGCTTTTTTGAGGACGTGTATGGTAATGATGGGCTCTCTTGACGGTAGACTGTTTAGGCTCCACAGGAATCAAGGCTAATGCATTGTTTGGTGCTTCAGGCCTTAGATCTTCATTCCTGATCACAATAGGAAGACAAGGTTTGTGCATGCATGGGGTGCCAAACAAGTTTCGGGCAATAGGTGGCAGTATAGGTGTCTGCACTCCCTGAAAACAGAAAAAATCATTTTGAAAGCGAAGATAAGAAAAACCTGGGAAGTGGGAGGCCAAAGAAGTCCCAATATCAGCCTATTCATCAGTATTGGCCTGCGCACCTTGTGCACCACTCATAGGGCAAACCCCTTGTTCATGGAAAATCAGATTGCAATCCCTGCACTTGGCATGTAAGTTCTCAAAGAAAAAGGTGATTCCTTTCACTACACCAGGCATAATTTTAAGTGTCTATTTAAGAAAGAAGGGTTGAGATAGAACATGCGCAACATGAACCCTATTAACCAAAAAAAAAATTTGATTTGGGCACCCACGTCTCCTCCCTTCTCTTCTTCCTTCTTCACCGGCGACATCCTAATATAGGAGAATCATTACAACTAAACTACAAACTACCTCCTCTTACTCCTTCCCCTACCAGTCGATAACCCCTCTTCATCCCTTAAACCCTAAACCTCTATAAACCCCCTGAAAATCAAATTCTCCAAATTTCTCACTCTCCCCAATTCTCCAACGATGGGCTTCTCGACCTAAGCATACCCTACGCTGACCTCCCGCCGCCGGACCGCTCAACCCGCGCAAAGCTAGTGACCAAGGCCCTCGAGCTCGGCTACTCCGGCGTCGCCTACAACCGTACAATCAAGGGTGTCATGTCCAATTGGGACCATTGCTCCATCCCCCTCCTCACTTTCCCTTCTCTCCACAAACACTCACCTCACTTCACCTCCTCCGTCAGCTTCCACCGCAACCTCCTCGGCGTCCCACGCGCCACCCCTTTCAGCCAATACATGCGCCTCACTGTCTGTGTCGAAACCCCTACCCAGGATCAGGCGCTCAATTCCGGTAACCCCGTTTTGAAGACCTACGATTTGGTGGTTGTCAAGCCCATGAACCAATCTGCTTTCGATCAGGCATGTGAGAAAGTGGGAGAGGGAGACAAAGATAGAAAGAGAGTGCAGATCGGGGCTTTGCAGGGCGGGGCGAGAGAGAGAGAGAGAGAGAGAGAGAGAGAGAGAGAGAGAGAGAGAGAGAGAGAGAGAGAGAGAGAGAGAGAGAGAGAGAGAGAGAGAGAGAGAGAGACGTGTAATTAATTAATTAAGTTAAGGGAAAAACTGTCATTTTGCTTTAAACAGGGTAAGTGGGAATACAAATTTGTTGCTTGGATAAGTGAAATAACTTTGACCAATTTTGGTGCTTTGGGTCAAGGACCCTAAATTGTATTCTGAGCTTGAGGAGAGAGTCTGTTAGACCAAGTAGCCAGTTGAGTGGAATGACCGAGATGAACAATAGAATCAGCTAGGAAATTCACCTCTCTTTAGATATGTTTGAATTCTATATGCTGAAAAGGCTTAGCTATTATTTGAATATCAAAAAGTAGAGTTTTGATTCTCCAAGGAATAGTAGAATGCCTATTGATACAGTCTATCAGGATTTAGACTGTAATGACAAAGCCAGAAACTGATGACGTATTTTGATGTTATGACTGAGCCATCAAAATTTAGCTTAACATAAGAAGAGATAGGGGCTTTCATTTAATTGTGTATGTAGTTCTGTTTTTCCTTGTATAGAGTCTTTTATTCTAGTAAAGTATTGATTAGTCATTGAAGTTATTTGTTTTTTTTTTTTCAGTTTATTTAAGACCTGTCACTTACTAAAATTAAAAACAAGACTAATAGATATAGTAGAGAAGTTACAAACATTTGACTCTATCACTTTATAAATAATTTCGAGCCAAATTCAGTACATGAGAATTACAAAAGAAAATTGTGAGATATTTATATATATATATATTTTTTCAAACAACATAGTAATAGTTATAAATTTGATTGATGCAAGTATCATTTCTCTTTATAAATTCATGAACCAATTTTAATTGTAAGAGCTTCATTTTCATACTTAATATGAACACCTTTGTGACTAAAATCTCCTCACTTATGAAGTTAACCAATAACTAATCAAAGGAATGTGGTCACTGTGGATGCGGTCAGACTTTGTTGATCCTTTACGGAAACGTTTGGGTTTATGGGGTCGAGGAGGACGGCTGTGGTCGGTGCGGATGATGGTTGTAGGTGGAGCTAAGTGCGTGATCTGATCTTGGCGACGGTTGTAGGGGTGGTCAGGTTGGCTAATTGGGTGGCTGGGCCGATGACGGTGGGCGTTGACGGTGGCTACCAAGTTGTGTCGTTGGCGACAGCGACTTCCAAGTTGTCAATTGTGACGATGATAGTGTTGGTGCTGCGATGTTGGTGTTGTTCTTCGTCTATCGTCATGCTTCGGTCGGTTTGGTTCCTAGTGGTTGGGTTTTAGGTTTTGGGCTAGGTCTTTTGGTCTACTTGGGTTTGGGTCTCCTTTTGTTTTTCTAGTTGGTTTTTTTGTTTTTTTGTTTAGGTTTTTTCTTTCAATAAGTTCACACCATTTTAGAGTTAGTGACTTGGTGGATTTCGTCTCGGTTTATGCAATTTGTGTGTCATTTTTGTCTTTTTTTTACTATTTATTTTTTTGGGTCTGGTTGTTGATTATGTGCGTGTTGGTTAGCCTATACTGGCAGGTGGTGCTTCTATGAGTTTCTTATGAAGTGTTAGGTGTTCATGTGCCACAATTGCTTGATCGACATACCTGGGTGACTAGCATAATATATTTGTATCACACCTTGACCTCAGGAAAGTGACTAATGAATATTCAAGTGAATTATATAACCACTTCACTGGAGTCAGTCATCTTCACTGACTCAAACCAGAATCACACCACTTGGCCATAGTACAATCTTCTAGCCATTTGGTTCTTTTACAGTTTATCAAACTTTAGTTTTCACTTTTCCCCAGTTAGGCCCAATACCTCTCGATTTCAGGCCATCGAGAACACCCCACAACCTCATAATAAGGCCACCGAGGACACCCCGTACTAAGCGGAATCCCGATTGGGTTTTGGGTCTTTCACCCTAGGGAAACTCTGTCCCTCCTTAATTATCCGCTCGAATCCACGAGCCCCAATCAAGTTTAGGGTCTTTCACCCAAGGGAACTCTATCCCTCCTTACTTATATCCCGGGTCCAATTGGATTTAAATTCATTAACATTCACAAAAGTTCTTTCAATTTCAGTTCAATTCTTAGAATCTGTCAGCCCAGCAACAATCATTTTGACACCCAATATGTCAGTTAATTACAACCCAAATCATATACATATTTATATAATCAATCTGCACAAAAACCGTACCCATACATGAAATTGTAGGCATAAGAGAGAGTACAGACCTTAATAGCCATTAAAATGAAATTAGGTAACCAGAAACAATTACCCAATTCTAGTTCTGCAATCTGAGAAGAAACAAGCTATACGTCTCCAATTTTCGAGATCATGGCTGAACAAGCATGCATGGTGTTTGATGGTATTTTCACGTAGAGGTGATGGTGGTTCGGAAGTGATGTACGGTGGAGCAAGGTGAGAGACCGACAGAGAAAAATGCAAGAGTCATGAGGAGTGTTCCAGACTTTTTCTCTCTTTTCCTTCCCTTCTCTCCTCTTCGTTCTCCCCAATTCTTTACAAAATAGAAGATATAAAGGGGGAATGAGTCGATTGCGAAAGAAACAAAGAGGTTGAGAAAATTCTAGGTTTCTCTCCGTAATTCCAAACCCTTCTCGACTTTTTTTTTTGGGTTTTTGTCCATTTACACCATTTTTAGAGATTTTTTTCCTACTTACCCCACTAAGTTTTTTTAATTCTCTCTTACCCACAACACTCTAAGGAGGTCTTCCCTAATACCCCATTAAGATTTTTTTTTGTTTTTATTATTTTTTTAATACCATTTTACCCTCACCTTTGTTACTTAGAGAGAGAGAGAGAGAGAGAGAGAGAGAGAATGGAAGAGAGAGAAACCATAGGGGACTTCGCCGGAGTCCGATCACCGGCAGCCGGAATCCGGTCACCGGCTGCCGGATTCCGGCCAATTTTCGCCGGATTCCGGTGAGCTGTCGCCGGAATCCGGTCACCGGCCGCCGGATTCCGATCACTGGCTACCACCCACCGGAAAGTTTTTTTGCCCCCAATAGACGTCTATTGCCCCCTAATAGACGTCTATTGCCCCCCAATAGACGACTATCAGCCATGTATTGCCCCCCAATAGACGTCTATTGCCCCCCAATATAGGGGCAATAGACGACTATCAACCATGTATTACCTCCCAATAGACGTCTATTAACCATGTATTGCCCTCCCAATAGACGACTATCAGCCATGTATTTTTTGCCCCATAATAGAGGGGCAATAGAGGTCTATCGCCCCAATAATTTATTGCCCTCTAATAGACGTCTATTGCCCCCAATAGACGACTATCAGCTATGTATCTCCCCCCAATAGACGTCTTTGGCCCCCAATAGAACTTTCGGTAGCCGGAATAAGAACTAATCTTCCTAAAATTAGACAGATAAAACTTTGATTAAAGAAAAAAATGAAGAAATTATATCAATTTTAAAACGTCTATTGTCTCCCAATAGACGTCTATTGCCCCCCAATAGACATTTCGATTACTGAAATGAGAACTAATTTTTCTAAAATTACACAAATATAACTTTAATTAAAGAAAAAAAAGAGGAGATTACATTAATTCAAAACGTCTATTGCCCCCCAATAGACATCTATTGGGAGGCAATAGTCCAACAACTCAGCCATTTTGGTTAAATTTGCATTATCATCATCAATGTACCATTTGTGCAAAACAGACCTCCAAGCAATAAAGTCATCATTGTTGTACATGGAGCTCCGCTGGCGAACCCGAGAGAGCATGTCCAAGCTGATTGTAGGGTAATGTGTGTAGCAGCTGACTCTGCAACCAAATAGCCTCGCAATTGGGTAAGTGAAGGCGTATCCACTGGTGTCAAAATAGTAAGTTGGAGTGAACTTGGTCAATGCTTCCCATGATAGATACACAGAGCCCAGGCTCTGCCCAATCATAGTCAATCTAAGGTACGTTGCTTCCTCGATCCATTTCCGCTTGTACAGATACACTACCTAATCAATTGGATTAGGTATCAATGGAAATTGAATTAGGGATATTGATAGAGTAGGAAAGAGAGCACTGTACCTTGGATGGGTGAAGTAGTTTGACTCCAAAGCGATCGACGGCTCAGGAAGTGAGTGAGTCAGGGGAGGAGTCGTGGTCGCCGGTGAAAATGACGCAGTCAAGGTTGGGGTTTTCGTCCTGGATGGCTTTGACGGTACACCAGAGCACTCTCTCGCCGCCGCCGCCGTCTTTGGTATAGGGGGGAAGAATGCGACGGCGTTGTGGCGGTTGTTTCTGGTGGTGGAAGAGAGAGAGCGCTGCCGGAGTGAAGAGAGAGAGCACTGCCGGAGTGAAGAGAGAGAGCACTGCTGGAGTGAAGAGAGAGAGGGAGGAAAGAGAGAATGCATCGTGCTGCTGGAGAGAGGAGTTGAGTGGCAATGTTGTAGTTTGTTAATTAAGCTGAGGGTAAAGTTGTCATTTTACTTTAAATGAGGTTAGTGGGAATAAAAATCTGTTGTTGGGGTAAGTGGGATAACTTTGGCTTATTTTGGGGCTTTTGGTCAAGGACCCTTTTTTTTTTCCCAACTAAATTCTAAATTCAAGGACTTTGTTAAAAACTATATTATATTTTCTTAAAAAAAAAAACCGGGTTATCACAATTTCTCCCTTTGAAGAAGAGGTACTTTTAATTGTATTAGGCACTAGAGCGTTTAATTTTTATGAAATAGTACATTGTGTATCAATGTAGGCCTAGTTTGCTTATTTGGTGCATATACTATTCTGATTTTTGATTCAATGAAAGTTTCACCTGTCAAGAAAAAAAAAATCAAAGGAATGCCACCTACTGATATGCACTCATGGTTAGTAGTGGAAACTTCTTCTACTTTATTTGAATCGAGTAAAATAAATCAAAAAACCTAATTTATCAAAAACTTGTGTAAACCTTGTTAGTAGGGATGGCAATGGGTAGGGTAGGGTAAGGGGATTAAATTACCATCCCCATACCCGACTTCATTCCCCATCCCCTTACCCGCCCCAATCCCCGTAATAAGAAACTTGGGATTCCCCGTCCCCGTCCCCATTGGGGATCAAGTCCCCGTACCCGCCCCAATCCCCGTTAACAATATTACTAATTTATTATATAAAAATTCATTCAAATAATTATCGATTGTAAACTATGAAGTTAAAATCAAACGTCAACATAAAATATTTTTTTTTATTTCAATCAAACAAAAACAAATATAAGTCTCGCTTAAAAATAAAAAAATAAAAGTTTGCATTCGACAAAAAAATTCCACAATCAACTGCTTAGTGTAACCTAACAACTTACTCATTCACTCGAACAAGGTGAATTGAATAATTTCAAAAATATGTTGACAGAATTTAAATATTGACAAAAAGATGAAGTTTACATAAATATATATTTTTTAGATAATTCTTATTGGGTGGGTATGGGGTTGGGGATCAGAATTCGAATACTGGGGATCCTCATCCTCGTTACCCGATTTCCCTCAAATTTCTCCCCATTAGGGTCGAATACCCGATGGATACCCTACCCTATGGGGATTATTGCCATCCCTACTTGTTAGACAAGAAAAGTTGATGCCGAAAACTCTAAGCCGAAAGGCCAATAATGTATTTGCCATGAGACATTTGATAGTTAGGCCAAAATGTCTCACCCTTATTATATTGTAGTTCCATAACTTATTAAGAAAATTAATTCATTATAATGTTTAAATACTAGTTTTAAAAAAAATAAAAATTGAAAAATCTTCAGATGGTACCTAAATTATGGTCCAATGCAATTTTGGTACCTAAAGTTTCTAACTTGTAGTACCTGAACATTGCTTTGTTAGCCAATTTATTACTTTTATTAACTTTGCCATTGAATTTGCTTATATATAAAATATATATATATATATATATATATATTTTTAACAAAAATACTGGCAAAACAGTCATTTCACTAAATTCAAAAACAAGATAAAATAAATCTGCTAACAACATTAAAAATAAAATAAAAAAATATGAAAGATTATTAAAATTAAGGGACAATGATAAAATAGGTCATTTTAAAGTGTCTTATTATAATTTAGATATCACAAATGTCTCCATGATAATTAAGGTCAACTCTTAACAGTTTGCCACTAAAGTTAAGCTTAATTACGAAAGCTGCCACCGACCGCTGTCTCTCTCTCCCTCTCTGCCTCTCACGTGGCCGGCTCTTTTCTCCGCAGCAATCATTTTGTGTGACATTTTCTCATTTTTCGATTTTCATTTTCCAGTCTCTGCAGATCTAATTCCCTTCAAGTTTCCGACGAAACCCTAAGAGACATGTTCCGATTAAAGCAGGAGAAGATCTGAAAGTGAATTTGATACTCGAATCTGTTTTCTCTCTCTCAATCGGCGAATTCTGATTACAACTGGAGGAGTTGTAAATTGCTCCACATGGCCGACGTCTTACTCTAATTCCGGAGAGGGTGCTCCGAAACCTGGCGGACAAGCTAGTTCTACGAGAAGCGCAAGAATACCTCTCTCTCTCTCTCTGTGTCTGTGAAGCCCTACCCTTCGTTTCTCTCCCAGCTATGGAAGACCTTCACCCTCACTTTGTGGATCTCGACGATGCAGAGCTACAAGAAGAGGACAAAGCCTTAGAAGAACATTCCTTCGTCGGCGACGTTGAAGACTCGGAAGAAAAAGAAGAAGAACCAAACGCCCAAACCGATCCCAATTTAGCTCCATTTTGCTGGCCAAATCAAGAAAGATGACTACGATTCGGAGATTTTGCTGCAATTATCTGCTTCGTTTAACTTCGGTCAATCTCGACTACCTCACTGAAACTGTAAGTGTCTTTCTGTTTCTTGTTGATTAGATTTCTGATCACTGTTGCAGTGTTTCGCTCTCTCAACTTGCTGTTTCTGAGAGTTCTGCGACCACTATAAAGTAATCCTTTCCTTTATTTACTATCTTACTACCAAATTCATACATGTTCCTTCTTATATTTAGTTACATTGTAGATGATATTGGTTAAATTGAACAATTTCATCTGGGAAGGTTGATATTAAATTTATTGGTCACACTCATATTTGAATATATAGATTGCAGTTGGATTACCTTTGTATTCAGGTTGATTGAATTGAATTTGAATTCTCCATTTGTAGGAAGAGGATGGTGTATCGAGTCCAGCCGATAGGTTCTATTCACCTGGGGAATTATCTCGATGCCATACGAAACTGGATTACATTACACGTAGCACCAAATTGTCTGCTTTAGAAATAGTTAATTGAATCTGATATGTTTAGATTGTTAGCTAATATGCAATATGGTATCTATTGCTTGCAGAATACATACAAAACTCTCTTTTTCATTGTGAACCTCCATGCGATGTGTTTTTGGTTTGTTGACTCATCTTTCAATTTATGATGTGATACTTTTTTGGGTCCTTGACCCAAAGCCCCAAAATCAACTAAAATTGTCCCACTTACCCCAGCAACAAATTTTAATTCCCACTAACCCAATTTGAAGCAAAATGACGATTTTAGCCTTAGCCTAATTAAAAATTACATTTTCTCATACTCATCTCTCTCTCTTCCCCACCTCCTCCTCGGCACAATTCTCTCTCTCTCTCTCTCTCTCCCCCCCCCCCCCCCCCCGATGCGGCGTCGAACTCTGGCATCACTCTTGAAGCTCCGGTCGGAGCTACCTAAAGACGATGAAGAAGCTCCGGCTTGCCTAAATCACAGACGAAAAGCGCCAGCTTGCCTGAAGACGACGAAGAAGCTCCGGTCGGAGCTAACTCGCCGGTGGCGAACTCGGATCTCGATTTGAACGTCGTCGTTTCTCTCCACTCTATCTCCAGCACGACTCCTCTTTCTCTCTCTTGCAGATTCCTACAATCTGGTCTCCTCGCAATAACAACTTAGGGTTTCGATATGATATTCAGACATTTGCGTGCTCAATTGAGAGTCTGCAACTGGGAAAAACCGGCGAAGAAAGGTGCAGCGGTGGGTGCCCAAATCAATTTTTTTTTTTTTTTTTTTGGGTCTAAGTTCAGTTTCGGGAGGAAGAACAAGAAGAAGGCAAATTTGACTGTAGGTGCGAAAGGTCGGCGAATAAGGTCCTGGAAGTCACTGGACGAACAGAAACAAAGAACGAATAGAGGTGCGAAAGGTCTTCGTGTAGGAAGAAAGAAGAAGATTGGATATCAAAGGGTGGAAAATAGACTAGATAAGTAGATATGAAGGCGTCCGGGGATCGAGGTCGAAAAGAATTTTTATTTTATTGTCTTGTTTGTTCACTGCATCAGAAATATGATTAGGGGGCAATAGACATCTATTGGGGAGCAATAGACATCTATTAAGCAATACATGACTGATAGACATCTATTGGGGGGCAATAGACATCTATTAGGGGGCAATAGACACCTCAATAAACGTCTATTGGCCTCCAATAGACGTCTATTGGGGGGCAATAGACGTCTATTGGGGGGCAATACATGGTTGATAGACGTCTATTGCCCCTTTATTGGGGGCAATAGACGTCTATTGGGGGGCAATACATGGCTGATAGTCGTCTATTGGGGGGCAATACATGACTGATAGTCGTCTATTGGGGGGCAATAGACGTCTATTAGAGGGCAATAGACGTCTATTGGGGGCAAAAAAACTTTCAGGTGGGTGGTAGCCGGTGATCGGAATCCGGTGGCCGGTGACCGGATTCCGGCAAAAAATGGCCGGATTCCGGCGAAGTTGGCCGGATTCCGGCGGCCGGTGACCGGAATCCGGCTGCCGGTGATCGGACTCCGGCGAAGTCCCCTATGGTTTTTCTCTCTCTCTCTCTCTCTCTAAGTAACAAATGTGAGGGTAAAATGGTATTAAAAAAATAATAAAAACAAAAAAAAAATCTTAATGGGGTATTAGGGAAGACCTCCTTAGAGTGTTTTGGGTAAGAGAGAATTAAAAAAACTTAGTGGGGTAAGTGGGAAAAAAATCTCTAAAAATGGTGTAAATGGACAAAAACCCTACTTTTTTTTCACCTTGCATTATTGCCTGTGCATGTAATACCCATAGATAGATTAGAGTAGAATCATTTGCTTATAAGATTCATGGACTTGTTGTTTGTAACATATGCTGTTGTATACACGAAAGTAATTGTGGACTGTTGATGTTCTCGTTTGGTTCTCTTTCAATAATAAATATTTGTGGCCATAGTGTTCAATTAGAACATTCATGTTAGTCTGATCAATAGCACAGAACATGTCTTTTTATCTTTTTATCTTCTTTTTTTTTTGGTGTGGGCCTATAAATATATGAATACATAGATAAATAAATAGGCTCATAGTTTGTCTTGCTATGCTTGGAAATGAATTTAGTTACGATTTTTTTATTAGCGTTTTAAAGTTTTCATTTTACTTGTGACATGTTCTTGTTTTGTGGGATATGTGCTAATTGTAGAACTAGGTGTCAAATTTGTTGTCACTGGCCAAGTCATTAACCAAGTCACTGGAAATTACATGTCATTTGCCATGTTACTGACTAAGTCACTGACCAGGTAACTGTTAATCTCATGTCTCTGTTATAAACATGTCACTTTAATTGTGTGCGCAATGGATCGAGCAAGGAGGGCAAAAACGTTGGTAGCAAACGTTCCTAGCTAAGTTACTGGCCACATGTCACTGGCTATGTCATTGGTCAAGTTACTATTAGACTCAAATCACCGACAAAGTCATTGACCATGTCACTAGCCAAGTTGCATGTCACTTTCCATGTCATTGTTATACAAGTCACTGACCATGTCACTTACAATGTATGTAACTGACCATGTAACTGATTATGTAACTGATCATGTCACTTATAATGTATGTAGCTGACCATGTAACTGATTATGTAACTGATCATGTCACTTCCAATGTATGTGACTGACCATGTCACTGACCAAGTAACTGTCAGTAGCCAAGTCACTGTTAATCACATGTCACTAACTAAGTAACTGACCATGTCACTAACTAAGTAACTGAACATGTCACTGACCAAGTAACTGTCAGTAGCCAAGTCACAAGTTAATAGCCAAGTCACTGTTAATCACATGTCACTAACTAAGTAACTGACCATGTCACTGTCCAAGTAACTGTCAGTAGCCAAGTCACAAGTTAATAGCCAAGTCACTGTTAATCACATGTCACTAACTAAGTAACTGACCATGTCACTGACCAAGTAACTGTCAATAGCCAAGTCACAAATTAATAGCCAAGTCATTGTTAATCACATGTCACTAACTAAGTAACTGACCATGTCACCACCAATCACATCTCACTTGCCAAGTCACTGTCAATCACGGCACTTGCCAAGTCACTGTTAGATCCATATCACTGGCCAGGTCGCATTGCATGTTACTGGTCATGTACGTTACTATTATACACAAAGTCACTGACCAAGTCACTGGCTATGTTACTGGCCCTGTCACAGTCATGACCATGTCACCGATCATGTAACTGTCAAAGTCACTGACTAAGTCACTATCAATCACATGTCACTTGCCAAATCACTTTTAATCACATGTCACTTGTCAAGTCACTGGTTATGTTACTGGCCATGTCACATTCATGATAACAGAGGGAAGAAAACGACTATAAGAGGTATTAAAATGGACAAACGAAACAATAGATATTATTGGAAAGACTACAAGAGGGCTTAATGCAAATCAAAGAAGGCTTGATTGCGAAAATCATAACTATACTCCTCTGATTTAACAAATATACATACAAAAACCAGAACAAGTAGGAAAAAGACTGCTAGATTTTCAGTCAAAACCATATACCACAACATTGGCTTATAGATAGTGAAATGACAAACTTTTTAAAACAAAATCTAGAAAAATCTGAATCACAATAGTTTCTCATGATATAGTTATTTGCGGTGGCCATTGCTTCAAGATCATTTTCTTGAGAGAATAGGCACATCATAAGCTCCTGTAGATTTGCCAACTTCTCAGCAGAATATGCCAAGTCCAAGTCCACTTTTGTCAAAACTTTCATGGAACTCTCCAACTCTTGAGCGCTGGATTCACTAACTGACATCCATTGATGTGTGTAGCCTATCTCCAACTTTGGACTGCTAACATTAACATCACATATAGCTTAGTCTTCTACCCAAAAGCTCGGTAGTACTTATCTCTTCTAAGACTCTACAATGTTCCAAAAAGAAAAGGGTGGGAATTTGCCTCAAAGTTCAGTTCTTGGTGGTACATATTATCAATCCATATAATTGCCACCAAATATAGAATTCAAATAACTAACTACTGAAACAATGTCTGACATGAATGTAGACTAAAATCAAAGGTGAAACTATACAACTCAATGAAATACTATCATCACTCACATCAAAGGAATGCCAGTCCATTATATTGTGAAATGAAAGGGGCACAGGCAAGAGCTACTCTCATTCTCCATGCTCCAGAAAATGTTTTAGTTACTTTTTGCTGCATCTCTGGAGAGTAACTAAGACCCTGTAAAATTCCTCGTCAGTAATAATCAGAAAATAATAAGTTGAAATTCCATACATCATGCACCCAAATGATAAGCACACGTCCATAACATCTTATCCAAATTTGTTTGAGCAACATGATTCACTGCCAGCAGGCAGCATTGTTGTTTCATAGTATTTGGTGGGCTAGGCAATTTATTTCTCTCATCATTCTTAACTTCAGTATAAAGCAACACTTTCTCTGAGAAAGTGTTCTTTGCATGACAACAATAAACTTGTAGCATTCCACCAACTAAAAAACCAAACCTTTGTAATTTTAACTACTGGATTGTTATAAAAATTAAATGATATGCAGTTTTGCTAACAGACTCAATGTTACATGTACTTTCATACATGAATGTGTTTTTGTGATTCCAACTTGCCAACATTCTAGGAATATCATAAAACTAGCTAGCCTCATCAAATGGGTACGTGAACTTCTGGAGTTGATGCATCTAAATTTTGAGAGTAGTCCTTTATTTTTTACTGTTTACACACACTACTTGAAGAATACTAAAAACAAAAGCCAAACCAGTAGGAACAAAGCCATCTGAAAGGCAGGCCAAAGCAGTAGGAACAAAATCTCTCAGAAATACCTGCAAGCCAAACCAGTAAAACAGCTAGGTTTCTCACTTCGTAAACGTTTCACGTGTAGCTACTCTGATCCATTAGTAATGCCTAACAAGTTCAACAATAAAACATGATAAAGGATGCAAGAAACAGTGCACAAATGAGGAAATTCAAACTCAAGGCTGCGAGTGAACAAATGAGGCATGGAATATCATGACTAAGGTATCATGGATACAATTAATGAATCAAATTTAATACATTGATCTTTTCACACATACAGAGAACTACTAAATAACTGATTCTAACCCCCAAATAGTTCTTGATGTACAAGCACTTCACAATGTACAACAAGTTGGAGAATTAATAACATTTGCCATCATAGAACTAATAGGATTACTTGCTCAAATTTAGTTCTATCAAGAAAGCATGCATATCATCAATGGAACCATACATAAACAATCAACATGGAAACTAAGAAAACAGATAGAAACATGTAGGAACCATTATAACAGGGATTTCCATATTAGAGACCAAAATAAGGCAAGAAAAACAAGTATCATTTGCTAAAAAGCAAGAAGAGAAGGAACCATTACCTGTACCTGATTGTAATTAAGAGCCTCCGCCGTCGTAAGAGAAGAAACAAATTAGCCAAGGAATGAGTTAACTGCCAAAACCAATAAACTGCGGCTCTATAACATCGGCAGCCATCTCCAGATTAAGCCAAACCCTATTAGCACAGCAGCAAAGAGCAAATTCGATTTTGATATCTAAAAATCAAACGAATCAATCGCAGATGAATCGAAGAAGAAAAGAGTCTCTGAACCTATTTCCGAATCAAAATCCAGTGATCAACACAACAAACGCGCTTGCCGGTGGAGGCGGTGACAGCCGGCGAGGGTTTCTGCTCGTCGAAATTCGGCTTCTTCGGCACAGTCCCGGGAACGCTTCTCTTGGTGTCTTGGCTCATTTCGCGGTCTCCTGCTTCTGATTGTGGATAACAAATCAGAGGCGCTACTGTAAAAGCAGATATCGGCTTCGTCGTCAGTGATGAAAACGAAGAGATCGGAGTAAGCTCCGGTGCGAGCGAGGTCCTCCGGTAGGGAACCGCTTCTGGAGGTCTGTATCTCTGTGGAGGAGAAGAGATGGAGAGAGCTGCCTTTAAGGGCATAATGGGAATCAATAAAAGTAAAAACTGACATTTTTAACATCTCCTCATTATTCATAAGGACTAAATTATTATTATTAACAAATTATTATGGATCTTTTTATCAAGTAGGAAATTAGATGACATTTTTATCATTTCACACTTTAATATGACCTTTTCCATCATTTCCCTTAAAATTAAAGATAAAACCCTGAACCATCAAACCCCGTAAGGCCGCGAGCAAATTAAGCCAATCAAAAACGTGACTTGGTATTTAAACTCCCAGAATGCTTGGACGCCGTGAGAGGAGGCAGTTGGCGTCAACAGTAAACAGTTGTAAACAGTTGACAGGATAGAATATGGCGGCGGCAACTGCAGCAGCAGCAGCAGCAGCTTCAGGAGCCCCCAAGCTCCTCCTCCGGTGCAGGCAGTCCTCCTCTTCCGGGCCTGCAAACAACTTCATGGCCTCTTCAAAAGCTGCCATCCACATCCCACATTGCTTCTCTGCCACAAGGACCAAAGTGTCTTCTCCCATCCGAGCTCTTGACCCTCGCAGACGACAAGAAGAAGAAGAAGCAGAAGAGAATTCAAGCATCGTTAACAACGCCACCGGTTTCAACTCTCAGGTTACTTTCTCTTTCTGGGCTTTTTGTTTTTCTCCGTCTCGCCTTGCTATGCTTGTCTTTGATTGGATTAGATTATATAATTAGTGGGAATAATATGGATAAGGAATTCAATATGGTATGCATGGTTTAGTGGCAACACAGTAAGTAATGCATAAGATAATTTTGACTATCCATATCAGAGTTGTGCACAAGAGTGAGAACACATGATTGAGAGAGTCGCAAAAAGTTTGGAAGACATTGCAGTGATTCTAGAATCTTGGATCTGCAGTGACAATGGTAAACATGGAGTTTCTTTGGCGTCATTCAATAAAAGAATACTCCTTTGTATCTCATATGGGTTTAGACTTTGCGGGATCATGGTTTTAGTATCAAATATGTACTGTCCATGTACAGTCATAAAGGTTTGCAAAGAATTAAATTTTGTTAAAGTTTTCTTTGGTACTTCGCTCAATCAGAAAAGGATGAAATATAAAATAAAATGTAGCTTCAGTTTCTGCATTACAGGTCTGTGTCTTCTATAAATTTATACTCAGTTAAACGGCATGATGGTTTTGTTAGCATTAGGAATATGAATTGTTGGTCCTTATAACAGTCTAGTTTTCATCTGAAGATCTCCCCCTTTTTTGACTCGTAACAAGAAGCAGTTATGCGCTTGTAGCCTTCCAAATCTTCTGAAAGTTTTCCACTCCATCCATGTCAATATTTCTCATTCTATACAATAAATGATTAGAGTGCTATTACCAGCTTGACTTGTTTATCAAAGTAGTAATACGTTATTGATTTCTTTATATGGTTTATGATTTCAAATGCATTGATTTAAGCATTCAGGATATCAACTGAGATGAGTCATGTCTGCAATAACTGGGCTGGATGCATGAGTCCATTTAATTAAAAAGGCAATCTATCTTTTGATATTTGATAATGCAATGGTTCTTCAAACATACCCATGATCTGATAATATTTTAAATGATTTGTTTGGTGTAAACAGAAGGATTTGGAATATCTGGGGAAGGTGCTAGCTGGTTCCATTGTTGGTGGAGCTGTAATAAAGTATGGCAGCATAGTTTTTCCTGAGATAACCAGACCCAACATCATACTGGCTCTTATTATGATATTCACTCCTGTCATTCTAGCTACTTTACTTCTGATCAAGCAAAGTCGTGCAAATGGATGAAGCTATGTACGTGGTCCTTAAGATTTTTTCATCTTCTCTTTGTAAATAAGAAAGAAATGATCCTTTTGAAAAATTTACAAGATTGAAGAGAATGTATAAGCAAACAGAGTTCTCTGAAAGAGTTGCCAATGGTTGTAGAATAACTGAGATGTGCTATGAGATGAAGTAGGTGACTAGAGAATGTATTGTTTCTCAGTCGTCTGGCCTTCATTATTATTTTGGGTTTCATCCTCATTTTTTCTGCTACAAAACATTTTATTGATATCTTGTGCATTGTAATCTGTTTTTCATAACTTCATACTACATAACGGATCTAGCTTCTCTAAAGTTATTTTTGGTAAAGTTTTGTCAAGTTCGTAAAATCTCAATCACAAGTGTAATCTAAAGGTCTAAGGGTGAGCCATTTCATTTTGCTTAGCATTTTTCTTAGACAATGACAATCAATCATGGACTACCTAACTAAAGATTAAGTTAGGGATAATTGTATCAATCCTAGACTCAACTCTTACCCTTCTCAGATTCCTTGAAAACATAAGTGTGGTGATATATTCAAGGGACACCAATTTGGCCAATAGATGTACAGATTCACATACATAAACCACCATGCCATTCATTGAAGGCAAGCCTTCTCAAATTATATAAAGGTATCTTCCGTTTGTGGTACAGGGTGGTGCCACACTGCTACTGTAATTATTGGTTGATCTGCTCTTCTCTAGTACTGCAAACTTAGTCCTAAATCAAGCTGTTTCTCAATCAACTATTAATTTTGCTTTGTCAGGCTACTTGAATGTGCTTCATTGTTGTCAATGTCATCACCATAGGCACCAACTGCTAGCGTTTGTAGACCTATTATTCTCGTGATTGCTTATTGAAATATTCAAAATCTCTCTGTCAATTGCAGTGAATTTTAGTACAAGTACATCAAAGAAGGTCGAGGAGAAGATAAAGCAAAATATAGGATCGAAATTTACATTTGAAATTGGTTGCACTAGAGTCTTCTCACAGTTCACCCCAGAAGGTATTCATGTACCTGGAGTTATACGTACAACAATAAATAAACATGTAATAAAGATTTTTGTAAAATATGCAAGTATTTTCTGCAAATGATTAGACCATATATATACGTCAAATCAGACAATAAGAACTTCCTCAGACAATAACCTCCTTTTAATAATATAGTTTAAGAGGAGGATAGAAAAAATGTCAAACCATACCGTACCACACCACAATGAGCTAACAAGTGATGAAATAAAGCAAATTATGTTTCTAAAGATTTCAGAACTACATTCCTGCCAGATACGAAGCAAGCTAACAATATTAGTTTCAATTCCCACCAAACCCAAATGTATGAGAAATGACAGCATCATCTTTAACCTCACATTTGAGAAACCTCAACCTTCTATATAAGTCACCTTCTGCTAGACAAGCTTTCTGTGGGTACTGTTGGTGGAGACAGAGAGATGTATGGGTTGATGATGAAGTAATTAAGGGCAGGTTTCACCAGCTTATTGTAGGATCCAAACTCCGTCTCTTTGTACAAACTCGTTATCAATTTGGATGTCTGGGATGTGAGAAATGTTGAGTCACTCCTTGTTTCCTCTTTTTCCACAACTTTGCCTAAGAATTGGACAAGATATAATCGTCAAATTTTGCAGAGGTGTCTTTAATTTGAGAATCAGCCTCTCCACTCCACCCAGACCCAGCTGCCATTCCTTCCCACTCTTCCCACTCCTGCAAAATGACAAAGCTAAATTGTTTCAAATTTGAAAAAAGAAAAAGAAAAAAAAAAGATGAGGATGGGATGAAGATGATGATGACGATGATTATTCCATTATCAGTGACTCAAATCCCAGCTGTTTCACAACAGACATCTTCAAATATTGCACAGAGAAAAAGGACAAATGCAATGTTCCCTAAAACCAAAAGAGGCAAGACTTTACATATACCCCCAACATGAGAACTCAAGCCTTTTCGAATTATTCAGAGACGACGGGGCATTAATTTGGTGGCATTGTAGTTTCCAACATACAAGGATTTCAGGTTTGGATATGGTAGTAGGCATTCAATATTTCTTCGAGGATCATCTCCTCTTCTGAGTTGTCCTTAATATGTATGCCAAAACAGAAATACAGTACGCTTTCACAATTGCCGTAACTGTAATAGTGAGTAGGAAATATAGCTTAGCAGACCTAGGCCCTTATATAAAATTAAGTGAAGCAAACTCATTCAAGCACGTAGCAACTACTCAGACCACTCATCGAAAACAGAATATATATTACTGAAGTATTAAGCATATATAACTTCAAGAGGAGTATAGAACAGATGTCAAATATACCTCTTCAGGAGTTGGAGCATTGCTATATAAAATAGAAGTGATCAATGAAGAAGAGGAATGATGATATCACGGAGAAAGATATGACTGAATGGTAATATGAATATCGATCCCAATTACATTAAACAGAGTTGCACAAAGTCTTCAATATGCCATACATAACACAAAAATCTTGAACGTGCAATCAAATGAGACTTTTGGATCATTTCTGCTGTTCCACTATTTCCATGCGGCGAAAATCTTCAGCTGCTGATATAAGAAGATTAGCAAGTAAATGTATTAGTCATTCATAATAGATTGGAGTGTAGTGAAAAGAATAGGTTTTTTTGCAAATTCAATCCATGTAATTTCTTAGGGTCTTGATACACTAATGTGATGATAACTTACTTAGCTATCAAGTTTTTTCCTGGCCTTGACATAGAGTTTATTGAGTATATCTTTGAGGATCATATGCTCTTCTGAGTCTTTTTAAACAGAAATTCAGTACTCATTCAAGCACATAGCAAGTACTTAGTGTGTGTAGAGTTTATTGAGTATATCTTTGAGGATCATATGCTCTTCTGAGTCTTTTTAAACAGAAATTCAGTACTCATTCAAGCACATAGCAAGTACTTAGTGTGTGTAGAGTTTATTGAGTATATCTTTGAGGATCATATGCTCTTCTGAGTCTTTTTAAACAGAGATTCAGTACTCATTCAAGTGTGTTTATTGAGTATATCTTTGAGGATCATATGCTCTTCTGAGTCTTCTCAAACAGAAATTCAGTACTCATTCAAGCACATAGCAAGTACTTAGCGTGCGTGTGTGTGTGTTGTGTGTCAAATATACCTCTTCAAAAGCTGGAATATTACGAACAATAGAAGTGATTGATGACTTGAGTCGAAGCTTCTTAATTAAGGATGTCAAATCCTCAACATAATGAACTGAGTGACAAGAAATAGACTTCAATTTGGCCTACAGCAAAGATGTCACATCCAATGAGATTCCAAGCTTCCACCTTTCCAATATTCCATGGAGATCCGGAGCTGCTGAGATAAGAAAATCAGATATCAATCTAACATAGAAAAAAAATTCAGTTCAACTGCAAAATGACATGTTCAAACAAACTAATTTACCTTTTAAGGAGCTGCGACATAAAAAAGAAGAGAAGTTGTGATGATATCCTGGAGGGTGATATGACTGGGTGAGAATATAAAATTCCTCAACACATTAAACGGAGTTGCACAAAGTCTTCAATCTGCCATACTATACAGAGACCAGCATGACACGAAAGTCTTGAACGTGAACTCAAATGAGACTTTCAGATCATTTCTGCAGTTCCACTATTTCATTGCAATCAATTTCTTCTGCACCAAATATAATAAGTTTAGCAAGAAAATGTATTAGTCATTCATAATTGATTGGAGTGTAGTGAGAAGATTAGGCTTTTTGAAATTCAATCCATGTAACTAAATTTCATACACTAAAGGGATGATAACTTACTCAGCTATCAAGTTTAGTCCTGGCCTTTATATACAGTATGTTTGATCATTGGCCTTACCCAATGCAAAATGAGTTCTAAGGCTAAATTTTGAAGGTGCCTTCCTAAATTAGTAATGAGTAGAAACTGACACTAGGAGATATAGATTGGGTGAGAGCATTGATTTAAAATCTATCAATCTATTGAGTTTTGAATAGGGAAAACAGAACAGAAAAAGAAACATAAATATATATTAATCAGCATTTGAAAGTAGAGGTTGAGACTACAAGAGCAGCAAAGATGAGAAATGTCAGGCTTTGTTAAACTAAAATACATTGTTTACTAAAATTAGAGCAGAGCAATGCCAAATTTACATTATGGACTAAATTGGTGAATCTTTTTACTATTGTAAAACTAAAGCAGTAAGCTTCTTCAGGTTTTGTCATTTTCCTTTTCATTTAGGCCTTCCTAAAGCTAGAGACCCAACGCAGTTGCCTTGGTTGGCTTGGCCAAAGGACTGCTCTGGTTTGATCTCAAGCTAGAGTTAGAACATCATCATCCTTGGACAGTCAAAAGAGAGACTTAATAATCAAATTCGCATGCAGTAGATCAATTTTGATAATTGGAAATTAACAGATAAAAGAAGAAAGAAAATGATTGGTACGTACCAAGAAATCGGATGGGTGATCAAATTCAAACCCCATCTTTTTGTACAATTTTGCCATCAATTTTGATGTTTGGGATGTAAGAAATCTTGGACCACTCCGGCCTTGCCTGTCTTTGCAACTTTGAGAGAGAATAGGTTTCACCTCCAACCAAACCAAAATGTATGAGAAATGAGAGCAACATCTGAAACCTCACATTTGAGAATTCTCAACCTTCTATATATGTCCCAGAGTGCCAGCCAAGCTTTCTATAGCTACAGTTGGTTGAAATTGGGCATGTCAACAAGATCAAGTGCTCTCATTGCTGATTCAGCACCTGGACTAGCAGCCCTGAGCTCTATATGCAAGCACCTTGCACCATGTAGATACATACTATGCTGCAAGCATGCCTGGCAGCATTTTCAAGTCCATCACGTAAATGAAGGAATTACTCAAGGAGTGAGTGCATAATTATGAGCACCGACACCAAAAAAAGTTCTCTCCATCTCTGACCGCAGGTCCAAGAGTTACATTTTCCTCCTTATTGGGCTCCCAAACCTTCCTCTTCGACAAGCTAGGCAGCTAATAGATGATGATTCAGGTCTGTCTACTCACATCTCTAAATGCACACCCCATGAAAAACCTTACTTGCTCTTCACAATTTATCATTAATCCTTCTGGAGTACTGCAATAATATGAACACATACCAAATACAATAAGATATTTAACTATGGCCTGAATTAAATAAGACAATCAATCCAGGACTCCCGAATTAAAGGTTAAAATTCATGATAATTGTATCTTGAAACTCAACTCCTATATACCTCTTTGGTTTTCATGTCAAAACATAACTGCAGCAATTCAAGGGACACCAAGTTCCCCAAAAGAGGCACAATTTCACATAAACTGCACTCGTCATCCCTCAGCCTTCTGAAATTATGTGAA
The DNA here is from genome assembly GCF_002994745.2 of Rosa chinensis. Classification (NCBI taxonomy): domain Eukaryota; kingdom Viridiplantae; phylum Streptophyta; class Magnoliopsida; order Rosales; family Rosaceae; genus Rosa; species Rosa chinensis. The sequence goes on along the minus strand of NC_037089.1, from coordinate 51,779,358 downwards.
GACATTTGTCATCTATTGCACAGTGTGCACGGTGCAACTGTAGTTACTGATGTTTGGATTTGAGTGCAAGGGGTTCAGTATTTGTTGAGATTCTCTTGTTGAGTACCACAAACTTGGTCCCAAATTAAGTTTCTTCACATTTACCAATCTTGCTTGCTCAGGATCACCCTTATCTCTCACACACTTTCTTGGATATTGTTAACCTCACAAAGCTTTTGAGGACTTCCAGCTTATAATTATTTATGATAATGTAAGTTAAACAGCTTCACCATGGCCTTGGTGATTTATCAACCATTTTCAACATTCCTGGATACATTCCATAAACTTCTTAGGTCAGCAACATCATTCAAAGGAAGATATATAAAGGGATATAGATTTAATTTCAAGAACAGAATACTCTATACATGAAAAAAGAACACTATCCATCTAAGAGCTGGTTTGAATTATAAGCTTCCAGACTTGTATAAGACAGAATCTGAATAGCTCCAGGAAATTGGTGGTACAAATGTTTCCTTGATTAGAGTTGACCCTAGGGGATATTCATGTACCAGAAAAAATAAAAACAAGTACAGTAGTTTGTATAATGTACAAATATTTTCTGAAAACGATTTGAACATATAAGTTGCATCAGACAAGGTTTTGTCTGGCTAACAAAGAAACGGAAAAATTCAATATGTTTTCAAATGTCCCTATATTTGTAACGTATAGACCTAGCCATTCTATAGAACTTAGTGAATCAAACTCATTTAAGCACATACCTGTTCAGTTAGTTAGAGAACACTCTATGTTTAAATGTGAGAAATCTTGGGCCATTCCGTGATTCCATGCCTCTGTTCGTGCAACCTCACTGAAGGTATGTTCCTCCCAAGATGAACAAATTCTTCACCAGTCTCTTCCATAAGAACTGTAGCAGTTCCAAAAGTAATCAGAAATGACTGTCGTCCATCTCCTCCACAATTTTTTGGACATAAAGGAGAGGAGGATAGAACAAATGTCAAATATACCTCCCCAGGAGTTGGAGTATTATGAACAATAGAAGTGATGATGAAGAAGAGGAATGATGACATTCGGGAGAATGATATGACTGGGTGAGAATATGAATATCCCCACCACATTAAACAGAATTACACAAAAATCTTGAACATGAAATCAAATGATACTTTTGGATCATTTCTGCTGTTCCACTATTTCAATGCAGCGAAAATCTTCAGCTGCTGATATAAGAAGATTAGCAAGCAAATGTATTAGTCATTCATAATATTTTCTCTTTTGCAAATTCAATCCACGAAATCCTCGTTGGGTTACTTGATACACTAAAGTGATGATAACTTACTTAGCTATCAAGTTTATTCTTGGCCTTGATATACAGTTCATTGAGTACTTCTTTGAGGATCATCTGCTCTTCTTGAGTCTTCTCCCTACTATGTATGGAAAAACAGGAATTCAATATGCTTTCATATTCACCCTCAATGTGAGTAGGAAATATAACTTGCTGGACCTAGCCGTTATATAAAATTAAGCGAAGCAAACTCATTCACGCACATGGCAACTACTCATACCACTCGTTGAAAATAGAATAGCACTAAGTACTAAGCGCGCACACACATATGCACACGAACATACACATATAACTCTGAAAGGAGGACAGAATAAATGTCAAATATACCTCTTCAGAAGCTGGAGTATTATGAACAATAGAAGTTAAACTAAATTCATATTAGACATAGCAAGTTCAAATTTACATTGTACGTGGATTAAATTGGTGAATCCATTTTTTCTATTGCTTGGTTGATGAAGAAACAGGAAATTGTCAGGTTTTGTAAAACTAAGCTTCTTCAGATCCACATGTTGAGTTGTAAACTTTATCTCCTATTGTCATTTTGATTTTCATTTAGGCCTTCCTAAAGCTGGAGACCAAGGGACTGCTCTAGTTTGGTCTCAAGCCAAAAGAGATAGATCATCATCATCATCTCTGCTTTGGACAATCAAAAGAGAGACTTAATAATCAAAATGCAGAGGATATCAAGTTATGCGTGCAGTAGATCATTTTGAAAATTGGAAATTAACAGAAAAAAAAAAAAAAAAGTGATTGGTGAACAAATTACGTACCAAGGAATTGGATGGATGACGCTGTTGATCACTCAGTTTCTTCCTCAATTTCTTCATCAGTTTCTCCATCAATTTCTTCATCAGTTTCTTCATTAATTTGGATGTTTGGGATGTGAGAAATCTTGGACCACTCCGGGCCTTGCCTGTCTTTGCAACTTTGGGAGAGAATGGGACACCGGCTGATGATCAAATTCTGAAGCAGCGGCGTCTTCCTTGGAAGGAAGTCTGGCAGTGTCTTCAGCTTAGGGCAGTCCATGATGGATAAAGTAGAAAGGCGTGGCATGAAACAAGTTGGTGACGATGAAGTAGCATCATTCTCATCATGATGATCCCATTCTTCCCACTCCCACATACGCTTAAACTCGAGTTGTTTCAGATTGGGGAACAATATAACTTGATGATCAAGTGAGTACTCAAATCCAACCTTTTTCACCATCCACATGCCTTCAAATCTGAATGTCTCAAGGGACCCCAAGTAGCCCAAAACCGAAAGAGGCACATACTTACAAACCCAGCAATCTTGGAAGGTCAGGCTTTTCAAGTTAATTAAAGAGGAGGTCCAACTGGGGCACAGGGTGCTGCCACCGTAACCGTCAATCACTAAGGATTCAAGATTTGAATTTGGCTGTAAGGCATTCAATACTGCTTCTTGGATGCCCTCGCTCTCCATCCACTCGAACCCTAGTTTCAAATGAAGAAGGTGTTTCTTGTTCACCAATTTGGCTTTCTCCGCGTCACTCGCAGCACTATCTTTCAATTTGCCCCTCCATTTGATCTCAAGCTTCCCCTGAAGCTCGTCCATGTCTCTCAAATCACTTAACCTCAATCCTTCTTCATCTCCACTGCCTTCACCTTCACCTTCAATTACAACAGGCAGATCTAGCGTCCGTAGACTTTTCAACCTCGCAATTGATTTGGGCAACTTCAGATCTTCAATATACTGAGCATGAAGATGCTGCAAGCTGGTCAACTTTCCCATGGCCTCGGGTAACTTTTCGAACCTATCGCACCAATCAACTCGCAAGGTTTGCAAATTGACTAAATTACACAAACTATCAGGTAATTTCTTCAGACACTCACAACCCTGAGCATCAAGATGCTGCAAGCTGGTCAACTTTCCTATGGCCTCGGGTAACTTTTTAACAAAAGTAAAAGCAACTCGCAAGGTTTGCAAATTGACTAAATTACACAAACTATCAGGTAATTTCTGCAGCCTCTTATTCCAAGATAAATCCAAATACCTCAAGTGCACCAACACGCCAACCTCGTCCGGAACTTCTTCGATATGGTTACCACTCAAATTCAACGTTCTCACGCATTTTAATTGTAAAATCAACTTTCGGCTGAGACTTGTAATACTACAATAAAATGTTGTAATGGTCCTAAGACGTTGGCAGTGGTCCAAAGAAAGGGGAAAAGGTCCGGAGTTTGCAAACATTATGGTCAAATGACCAAGCTTATTGTTTGCTGGTAATTCTATTCTCTCCTCCTCATCTTTGAACTCAACAATTAAACATTCATTCTTGGTTAAATATTGGAGAAAGTCGTGCACAATATCATGCATTTTAAAGAGTGCCAAATTTCCAACTTCATCTTCCTCATAATTTTGGAAGAAAGATCGCATTACTAAGTTACTGAAATATAATTCTCCAATGTCAATCATTTTGTTTTCTTTGTTCCCAACTGAACCAAGAAGACCTTGCGACATCCACAACTCAATCAAAATTTTTTTGTCAATTATATGGTCTTTTGGGAAAGTAACACAATATAAAAGACAACGCTTGATCATTGGAGTTAAATCATAATAACTTAGTAATAGCGGTTGGAAAACTTGTTGCTCCACTTTGTCTAACCCCCATATCTTACTACTCAAAACATCTTGCCATTCTTTCTTGGTTTTCTTAGAGCGCATTAGACCGCCTAAAACCTTTGCAAGAAGAGGCAAACCTTTACACCGTTTTACAATGTCTTTACCCAAAGATTCCAACACTTTAGACTCATCTCTTTCCCTCTCGGCCAAAGCAATGTGATAGAATATTGACCAACAACATTGTTCACTCAACTTCTCCAAATGGATCATATTCGCAGAGGTTACTCCCATCATCATAGCAACTTCCTCTTTCCGTGTGGTCACCAATATTCTACTACCTACAAGACCACTTTGTAAAGATAGCTTTAATTGTTCCCACTTTCTGTCATCATCAGTCCACACATCATCTAGCACAAGGAGAAACTTCTGGCCTTTAATGTTTCTTTGTATACATTTCAATAAAGGTTGCAGATCATTTGAATTTGGAGCATCATCTTTATTGAGATCTGCAATAATGGCTTTGGCAATTTTGACCTCACTAAAGGGGTCTGAAACACAAACCCATACCCTTTTTGTGAAATTTAACTTGACCTTTTCATTATTGTAGACTATCTGGGCAAGGGTGGTTTTTCCCATACCCCCCATCCCTACTATAGGGATAACTAGAGGGTTCCTCTCTTCTTGACTACTCTCGCCGACCAACTTGCCCACAACTAGTTCAGTTTCATCTTCCCTCCCAAATGTCTTGGAGAGATCGATCAAAGATGAAGTCTCAATCCTCTCAAGTTGTTCAAAGACCCTTTCAGTGTTTAGAAAGTTATAGCTCTGTCTTTCTCTAGCAATCTCATTCAACCTATGACTCAGATCTTGTATTCTACGAGCAATGTCACGGCGGCGGATCACTCGATTAACTTGGCCAAAACAAAAACAGTTGGAGGGTACGAAGAAACATACCTTCTTCAAATGATCAACTTGCTGTATGAGAATCTCAGTAGTCCACTCATCAAGCACGTCGTCCATCTCGTAGGACACATCTTTGAGCTTCTCCAGCCAGTCTCTGACGATGGCCTCCTTGACTTGCCTCTTCTCTGCATCCTCGAGCACGGCCTGAATAGCTTTCAGATTGCTGGTGATATCAGCAACTTCTTTCTCGACCTCCGCAACCAGTCTCACCTCTTTCTCTATTTGTTGATAGGTTATTGAAGCCAGTTGTTCCAGTAGCACGGAAACAAAAGCTTCAGCCATTGTTGGCGGCTGTTGGAGTTAATTGATGGAAGCTCGGAAAAGAAAAGAGAGGTCGATCAAAGTAGCTAAGAGTAACAAGCTGTGACCATACATATATGATGCACTTTCCATTACTTGGTTGATGACGGTTCTAAGGGGCTGCCAGACTTGACTTTGTACATTCCATTATTTGGTGATAAGGTCCACCGACATCCACGTGCTGAGGGGGCCAGACATCATCGACTTTTCTATTTAGCTTTCTTGTTTTCTTTATCAAAATTAATTCCAACCAGATGAAATTGTTCATTTATCTTGCTTTCGTAATTGTCATCTTACTAAATATTTGAAATCAAATCTGATAAAGACAACAAAAAAAAAGCTGGAAAGGACAAAATAAGGCTCATGCTGAGTCATGCACTAAAACTGGCGGCAGCTTTACTATAAAGTATGCATTATTGGTCAAATTCGATCAGAAACATTAGGTAGTCGTGTGTTTAAATTCAACCACGGTTTCTAAAAGTTTCAGTCTTTCAGATCGAGAATCCGGTTGAAGTTTATAATTTCTTCACAATTCTTCTCCCTGTTTTTGTTCCTTTTTTTTCTTTTTCTTACATAAATAGAAGGGAAAATTCTCATACACGAAACTGTACATTTAAATTGAAGAACAAAATACTCTGCAATCTGCACAATAAACAGAACATGCATTATTCGTACATCTAGATGCTAATAATTGAATTCTAAGCTTCCGGACATGTATAAGACAGAAAGCGAATATATCCAGAAAATTAGCAGTACAAATATTTTCTTGTGAAAAAAAGAAGAAGAAGAAGAAGGCACGAGTAAAATATGTAATGATGAATTGATGATTTACTCATACAAGTTGCATAAGAAAAGGTGGTCTTCCACTCTTCCTCTGGCGCACAAAGAAAACAGAACTAATTCTTATATGTTTTCACGTTTCCCCATACTAATTACCAGAAAGAAAGATTGATATGGATGAGTTGGGTGACTTGATGATGAAGTAATAAGGGCCATCATCCTGCAGGGTTTCACCATCTTCTTGTAGGATCATAGCTCCATTGAATGTTTAGGATCTGAGAAATGTTGGGCCACTCTTTTCCTCTTTTTGTGGATTGGGCAAGATGTGATCCTCAAATTCTGCACAAGAGTCTTAAATTTGAAAATAATCCCCTTCACTCCACCCAAACCCAGCTGCCATTCCTTTCCCACTTCTGCAAGATTATGAAGCTAAATTGTTTCAAATTTGGGGGGAAAAATGAGGATGAAGATGATGATTATTCCATACTTTAATTGTAACTCAATATCACCTATTTCACAATAAACATCTTTAAAAATTCAGCAATTCAAAGCACACCATGTTCTCTGAAACCAAAAGAGGCACAACTTTGCATATATCCCCAACAGGACAACTCAAGCATTCTCGAATTATTTAAAGACAAAATCCAATTGGGCATTATTTTGGTGGCACTGTAGTTACCGATGTTTCAGGATTCCAGATTTGGATCTGGTAGTATGCACTCAGTATTGCTTCCAGGATCATCTGCTCTTCTCATTGTTCTCTACTATATATGGCAAAACGAGTAGACAACCTATTCCCAAATGAACTAGGAGATTCTTATCCACCAATTTTGTATTTGAAGAAATGTATACCCTGGACATCAAAACAGATTTCCATCTAAGAGCATTGTAAGCTTCCAAACTTTTATAAAACAGAATCTAAATAGCTCGACGAAATTGGTTGTGCTAGAGTTTCCTAGTGTTCACCCAAGGAGGTATCCATGTAACTAAGATTATAAAACTGATTGGAACATCTACATCAAATCAGACAGGCAGAACTTCCTCTGACTAAGCTGTTTCTTAATTCAGTTTTCCCACTCCTGCAAGAATTCGTTTTTGTCTCAAAAATTCTTATTAATCGAAGTCCGTCAGTTACATTTGGATTTGACAATCAGAAACTGCAACCTTTTACCCTTTTGTGTACACTTTCTGCGGGTACTGTCGAAGGAATTGGAGCGACATCCTCAATATGAACCGCTCTCATGCCAGAACGAGCAAGTCCTAGCTCTTAGAGCTAATTAAGCACCTGGAACAGGAGATCTTGGTCTTGTTCCCAGCAATAGTTGCACTGTGTAGAAGTAGAAACAGCCTGTGCTACTGCACGAATGCGTGGCAGCATGTGGTGATGATTAGTCCCTATCAGCCTTCACCTTCATACTACCACCTAGGGATAATTCTATCAATCCTAGATTCAACTCTTACCTTTTCAGATTCCTCGTAAAACAGAAGTGTGGTGATATATTCAAGGGACACCAATTTGGCCAATAGAGGTACAGATCCACATAAACCACCGTGCCATTCATCACAAATTATTTAAAGGTATCTTCCATTTGTGGTACTGGGTGGTGCCACACTGCCACTGTAATTATTGGTTGATCCCTCTTCTCTAGTACTGCAAACTTGGTCCCAAATCAAACTGTTTCTCAATCAACAGTTTATTAATTTTGCTCTCTTAGGCTACTTGAAGGTGCTTCATCGCTGTTGATTTCATCACCATAGGCACCAACTGCTAACATTTGTAGACCTATTATTCTGGCGTGGTTGCTTTTGGAAATATTCAAAAACTTTCTCCGTCAATTGCAGTGAATTGAAGTACAAGTACATCAAAGAAGGTTGAAGAGACGATAAAGCGAATACAGGATCGAAATTTACATTTGCAGAATTCTCTGCAGAAGAAAACAGATCAGTTCCGTTTAAGAGCTTGTGGTTATATGGTAAGCTTTCCTGACTTGTGTACATATACATATACATATATGAAATTGGTGGCACTATAGTTTTCTCACAGTTCACCCCAGTAGGAATTCATATACCTGGAGTAATACAGACAACAATAAAAGACGAAACATGTAATAAAGATTTTTGTATAATGTGCAAATACTTTCTGCAAATGATTGGACCATATATATACGTCAAATCAGACAATAAGAACATCCTCAGACTATCTATGACTTGGACGAACTTCAATATGTCAAACCATACGTATCTCACCACAATGAGCTAACAAGTGATGAAGTAAAGCAATTTATGTTTCTTAAGATTTCAGAACTACATTCATGCCAGATACGAGGCAAGCTAATACTAGAATATTAGTTTCAATTCCAACCAAACCCAAATGTATGAGAAATGACAGCATCATCTCAAACCTCACACTTGAGAAATCTCAACCTTTTATTAAGTCACCTTCTTCCAGACAAGCTTTCTGTGGGTATAGTTGGTGGAAATTTGTCATGTCAGCACAAGAAAGTGCTCTCATTGCTGACTGAGCAAATGGACCAGCAGCCTTGAGCTTTATATGCAAAGGACTAATTTGAAGAACCAAGCACCGCGTAGATACATCCTGTGCTGCAAGCATGCAGTGCATAAATATGAGCATTGACACCAAAAGTTCTCTCCATCCCTTACAGGAGGTCCAAGAGTAAAATTTTCCTCCTCGTTGGGCTCCCTGACCTTCCTCTTCAACAAGGCAGCTAATAGTTGATGATTTGGGTCTGTCTATTCACATTTCCGAATGCACACCCCTTGAAAAACCTTGCTTGCTCTTCACCATTAATCATTAATCCTTCTGGAGTACTGCATTTAATATGAACACATACCAAATATATACGATAAGATAGTTGCCCTGAATTAAGTAAGCCAATCAATCCTGGACTACCTAATAAAAGATTAATATTCAGGATAATTGTATCTTGAAACTCAAATGCTACGTACCTTTTTCAGTTGTCATGTCAAAACAGAACTGTAGCTATTCAAGGGACACCAAGTTCCCCAAAAGAGGCACAAATTCACATAAACTGCATTCGTCGATCCTAAGCCTTCTGAAATTATTTGAAGACCTTAGTCATTTGGAGCAGTGTGGTGCCACTGTAGTTACTGATGTTTGGATTTGAGTGCAAGGGGTCAGTATTTGTTGATCTTCTCTTGTTGAGTACCACAAACTTGGTCCCAAATCAAGTTTCTTCTCATTTACCAATCTTGCTTTCTCAGCATTGTCCATATTCCCATGCCCTGGGTAATTTGTCAACCATTTGCAACATACCTGGATATATTCCATAAACTTTTTAGGTCAGCTACATCAGTGAAAATAAGTTATATAAAAGATTATAGATTTAATTTGAAGAACAGAATATTCTATAAATGAAAACAAAACAATGCATCTAAGAGCTGGTTTGAATTGTAAGCTTTGAGACCTGTATCAGACAGACTCTGAATAGCTCCAGGAAATTGGTGGTACAAATGTTTTCTTAATTAGAGTTGACCTTAGTTTGTATAATGTACACATATTTTCGGAAAATGATTTGAACATATAAGTTGCATCATACTAACAAAGAAACAGAAAAGGTCAATATGTTTTCAAATGTTCCCACATATGTAACGTACAGTTATATTATCAGACTTGGCCGTTCTATAGAACCAAGTGAATTAAGCTCATATAAGCACATACCTGCTCAGCTAGTTAGAGAACACAGGATGTTCAGAATGTGAGAAACCTTGGGCCATTTTGTGATTTCATGCCGCTGTTCTTGCAACTTTTGGAGATCTGGTCCTCCCAAGATGAACAATTTCTTCACCAGTGTCTTCCATAAGAATTGTAGCTGTTCCAAAAGTAGTTATAATGACTGCCGTCCATTTCCTCCAAGATTTTTTGGACATAAAAAAACCAAACATGGGCAGAATCTAAAGATGGATAAAATATAAAGATGGATAAAATACAAGGTGAGAGTATTCAGACATGTATGTAGCAACTACTGAATAAAAATGAAAATAAAGAAATTGAAATAAATCGATAAATTTTGAAGATAATATATATAACTTGATTAATTACCAGGAAGAATTAGGCAAAGCTATAATCCTCAAATTTGCAGAGGTGTTTTAATTTGAGAATCAACCTCTCCACTCCACCGAGACCCAGCTGCAATTCTTTCCCACTCCTGCGAGATGACAAAGCTAAATTGTTTCAAATTTGAATTTAAAAAAAAAAAAGATGAAGACCGGATGAAAATGATGATGATGATTCTTCAATTATCAATAACTCAAATCCCACCTGTTTCACAACAGACATCTTCAAATATTGCACCAGAGTCAATGGACACCGCCATGTTCCCCAAAGCCAAAAGAGGCACGACTTCATATATACCCCCAACATGAGAACTCAAGCCTTTTCAAATTATTCAGAGACAATGGGGCATTAATTTGGAGGCATTGTAGTTTCCAATATATAAGGATTCCAGGTTTGGATATGATAGTAGGCATTCAGTATTTCTTCGAGGATCATCTAGTCTTCTGAGTTGAGTCTAATATGTATGCCGAAACAGAAATTCAGTATAATTTCAGAATTCCCCTAAATGTAATAGTGAGTAGGAACTATAGCTTAGTGGACCTTGCCGTTATATAAAATTAACTGAAGCAAACTCATTCAAGCACATAGCAACTGCTCAGACCACTCACTGAAAACAGAATACCCCAAGAGAAGGACAGAATAAATGCCAAATATACCTCTTCGGAAGCTGGAGTATTATGAACAACAGAAGTGATCAATGAAATGAGTCAAAAGTTTCTTAATTAAGGATGTCAAATCCTCAACATTATCAACTCAGTTACAAGAAAGAGACTTCAATTTGGCCTACTGCAAAGAGGTCACATCCGATACGATTCCAGGCTTCCAGCTTTCCACTATTCCATGGAGATCTTGAGCTGCTGAGATAAGAAAACCAGATGTCAAATCCAACATAAAAAGATTCAGTTCCACTACAAATTGAAATGTTCAAATAAAGGAATTTACCTTTTGAGGAGCTGGGGCTTAAGAAAGAAGAGGAATGATGATATCTTGAGGGGTGATAATATGAAATTCCCCCAGACATTAAACAGGGTTACACAAAGTCTTCAATGTGCAGAGGTCAGCATGTCATTAAAATCTTGAACATGACATCAAATGAGACTGTTGGATTATTTCTGCCATTCCATTGGTTCAATGAAGCAAAAATCTTCAGCTGCTGACGTAAGAAGATTAGCAGGCAAATGTATTAGTCATTCATAATAGACTCCAATCAGAAGATCAGCCTTTTTGCAAATTCAATCCACGTTACTAAATTTCAAATGGTGACTTGATACACTAAAGTGATGATAACTTACTCAGCTATCAAGTGAGTCCTAGCCTTGATATACAGTTTAATAGATTACTTGTAAAGAGTAGAAACTAAAACTAGGAGATATAGATTAAGTGAGAGCATCAATTTAAGATCCTATCAATCTATAGAGTTGTAATGCGAAGATGGAAAAGAAATAAATAAATATTTGCATTTGAAAGTAGAGAGGCTGAGAGCCTGAGACTACGAGTTAGGAGCAGCAAAGATGAGACATGTTAAACTAAAATACATTGCTGACTAAATTCACATGAGAGCATAGTATAATTTACATTGTACGTGGATTAAATTGGTGAATCCATTTTTTCTATTGCTTGGTTGATGAAGAAACAGGAAATTAATTGTCAGGTTTTGTAAAACTAAAGCAGTAAGCTTCTTCAGATCCACATATATGTTGAGCTGTAAACTTTATCTCCTATTGTCATTTTGATTTTCATTTAGGCCTTCCTAAAGCTGGAGACCAAGGGACTGCTCTAGTTTGGTCTCAAGCCAAAAGAGATAAATCATCATCATCATCTCTGCTTTGGACAGTCAAAAGAGAGACTTAATAATCAAAATGCAGAGGATATCAAGTTCTGGAAATTAACAGGAAAAAAAAAATGATTGGTGGACTAATTACTTACCAAGGAATTGGATGGATGGCGTTGTTGATCAATCCTGTTGTTCGATCCAAACTCCATCTTTTTGTACAGTTTGGCCACCAATTTGGATGTTTGGGATGTGAGAAATCTTGGACCACTCCGGGCCTTGCCTGTCTTTGCAACTTTGGGAGAGAATGGCACACCAGCTGATGATCAGATTCTGAAGCAGCGGCGTCTTCCTTGGAAGGAAGTCTGGCAGTGTCTTCAGCTTTCTGCAGAACTCGAAGGATAAAGTAGAAAGGCGTGGCATGAAACAAGTTGGTGACGATGAAGTAGCATCATTCTCATCATGATGATCCCATTCTTCCCACTCCCACATACGCTTAAACTCGAGTTGTTTCAGATTGGGGAACAATATAACTTGATGATCAACTGAGTACTCAAATCCAACCTTTTTCACTCCTTCCATCCAATCAAATCTGAGTGTCTCAAGGGACCCCAAGTAGCCCAAAACCGAAAGAGGCACATACTTACAAATACTGCACTCAGTGAAGGTCAGGCTTTTCACGTTAATTAAAGAGGAGGTCCAATTGGGGCACAGGGTGCTGCCACGGTAATATCGAATCTCCAAGGATTCAAGATTTGAATTTGGCTGTAAGGCATTCAATACTGCTTCCTGGATGGTACTCTGGTTGACCTCGCTCTCGCTCTCCATCCACTCGAACCATGGCATCCTCTCGAAGCGTAGTTTCAAATGAAGAAGGTGTTTCTTGTTCACCAATTTGGCTTTCTCCGCATCACTCGCAGCACTATCTTTCAATTCGCCTACCAATTCAATCCTAAGCTTCCCCTGAAGCTCGTCCATGTCTCTCAAATCACTTAACCTCAATCCTTCTTCATCTTCAATTACAACATCCAGATCTAGCGTCCGTAGACTTTTCAACCTCGCAATTGATCTGGGCAACGTCAGCAACGTACGCTTAGCATGAAGATGCTGCAAGCTGGTCAACTTTCCCATGGCCTCGGGTAACTTTTCAAGGCTACGGCACCTATCAAGTCGCAGGTTTGCAAATTGACTAAATTACACAAACTATCAGGTAATTTCTTCAGCCTCTTATTCCAAGATAAATCCAAATACCTCAAGTGCACCAACACGCCAACTTCGTCCGGAACTTCTTTGATATCGTTCCAACTCAAAGTCAACGTCCTCACGCATTTTAATTGTAAAATCAACTCTCGGCTGAGACTTGTAATTTTACAATTAAATGTTGTAATGGTCCGCAGACGTTGGCAGTGGTCAAAAGAAAGGGGAAAAGGTCCTTCGGGTGAAAACATTATGGTCAAATGACCAAGCTTATCGGGCAATTTTATTCTCTCCTCCCCACCTTTGAACTCAACAATTAAGCATTCATTCTTGGTTAAGTATTGAAGAAAGTCGTGAACAATATCATGTATTTGGCACTTTTTAATATTTCCAAATTTATTTTCTTTGAAATTCTGGAAAAAAGATCGCATTACTAAGTTATTAAAATATGATTCTCCAATGTCTAGTATTGTCTTTTCTTTGTTCCCAACTGAATCAAGAAAACCTTGCGACATCCACAACTCAATCAAAACATTTTTCCTAATAACAAGATCTTTTGGGAAAGTAACACAATATAAGAGACAGCGCTTGATCATTGGAGTTAAATCATAATAACTTAGTAATAGTGGTTTGAAAACTTGTTGCTCCACTGTGTTTAACTCCCATATCTCGCTGCTTAAAACATCTTGCCATTCTTTCTTTGTTTTCTTCCAAAGCATGAGACCACCTAAAGTCTTAGCAACAAGAGGCAACCCTTTGCATTTCTTTACAATTTTCTTACCAATAGGTTCTAAATTTCGACACTCATCTTGGTTACTATTGGCAAAGGCAATTCTAGCGAACAATGACCAACAATCTTCATCACTCAACACCTTTAAATTGATCGTGTTATTGGGTGCTCCCATCATCCTAGCTACCTCTTCTTTTCGTGTTGTGACTATTATTTTACTACCTAGAGCACCATTCTGTAAAGGTAGCTTCAATTTTTCCCACTTCGTATAGTCTTCATTCCACACATCATCTAAGACGAGGAGAAACTTTTCTCCCTTCATAGATTTGTGCACACATTGGACAAAAGCTTCTAGGTTATTCAAAATGGAATTGACATCTCCACCAAGAGCTCCAACGATGGCTTTGGCTATGTTGAGCTCATCAAATGGTTCTGAGACACACACCCATATTCTTTTTGTGAAATTAGCCTTCACTTTTTCATCATTATATGCTAGTTGGGAAAGGGTTGTTTTACCGATCCCACCCATCCCTACAATAGGGATGACAATGGGGCTCTGCCCTTCAGGCTCGCTCAACAACTTACCCACCAATAATTCTTTTTCATCTACCCGACCAAATGTTTGATCAACAAAAGAAATAGTCTTTTGTCGCTCAATATGTTCAGTACCACTTTTTGTGTACTGAAAGTTAAAATCTTGCCTCCTCTTAGCAATTGTTGCTAACCTTTCATTGAGATCTTTAATCTTTTTAGCAATGTCGTGACGAAAAATAACTCGACTAACTTGGCCAGAACAAAAGGAAGCAGTAGGAATGCATAGACATACCTTCTTCTTAGTCGTATCAAGAGCATTTCCAGCTTCTTTCTCTTGTTTCTCAATTTGTACCCTCAGAATTTCAGTGTTCCAATCATCCAACACGTCCTCCATCTCGTTGGACGCGTCCTTTAAATCATCCAGCCATAGCTTAACGGAAGCCTCCTTCACTTGCCTCTCCTCTGCATCTTTGAGCCCGGCTTCTATAGCTTGGAAATTGTGGGTGAGCTTTGCAACTTCTTTCTTAACATCAACTACCAATTTCACTTGTTGTTGTACCTGTTGACGGGTGATTGAAGCCAATTGTTCTAGGAGAACGGAAATGAGTGCTTCAGCCATCAGAAATTGATCACCTTGTAGTGGAAAGAAGGGGAGGCCGATCAAAGTAGCAAAGAATAAGAAGTGTGCCTTAGTGTGTCAATGCATATATGTACATACCATGACACCATTATATGTTGATTAGGCCGACCGACATCCACATGTGATGATGGCCCTATAGGGCCAGACTTTACTTTGCACATACCATTATTAAGTCCACCGACATCCACGTGATGAGGGGGCCTAAGGGGCAAGACTTTACTTTATATCATGAACTTTTCTTTTCAACTTTTTTGTTTTCTTTATCAAATTTAATTCCAGTAAAATGAAATCGTTCATTTCTCTTGCTTTCGTAATCATCATCTTGCTAAATATTTGAAATAAAATCTGACAGAGCAAAAACAGTTGGAAAGGAAACGACAGAGTTAGGGGTCATCATGGGCCGGGCTAGGGCCGGCCCTACCCTAAATTTTATGGCTTAGGGTCGGGTCGGGCCTGGCCTAGTCAAAGTCAACAAAATTTAGGGCCGGGTAGGGTCGGGCCAGGGCTTAAATATGCTAACCCTTACCCGCCCGAAAAGCCCGATCCGTTAAGGCAGAAAGGGCCGGCCCTCAAATAGGGCCGAAATGGGCCAAAAAAGTGCCTTATTTTGTTTAACAGAAAAAAAACATTATTTTTTTCTTCTCAAAATATGGCTTAATGGTATATATTGGTAATAAAAGACTCATTGTTTTTTATTGAACATATTTAATACACACACACACACTTGTAACTTATAACATTTATTAATATTAGTTAAGGTGGTTATATTCAATTAACTATCTATATAAATCTCTCAATATTAATTGTTGTGTAACAAAGAAAATAGAAATTAAAGAAAACAAAACTCATGAAATCAATTACAAAGAAATAGATAAATTGCATACTATAGAAAAAAGAGAAACATAATTAAAAAATAGAAAAAAAAAAAAAAATTAGGGCTTATTCGGGCGGGCCAAAAATTTCGAAATTGAAATTAATCAATCTGACAATGGTCATATGCATATACAACAGTAGTAGGTATTTTGTAAAAAAATTATGCCGATCTTCATTAAATAAGGCACCAAACGGAGCGGTCAACACTTTGTATAAGCAAACTTCCGTAAGGGGAGCGGCACCTTTTGCGGACAAACATCCCCGTAATTTGACAGCAGGTGATAGACCCCCTCTCCATGAGAGTGTGGGAGCTGATAGATCAAAAAAAAAAAATTGCAAATTCTTGGTTATGAGCATATTTGTGTTAGGTTTTATTTAGGGTATGGAATTGACCGCGTCGATAGAGACCCAACCGAAGGTGGAAGTCACTGAAATTTTTACCACTACCATATATTCATATACGGACGACATCCAACGGTGCATTTTAAAAAATTCCATTTCGTCCCCCATTTTGCTCATGGAGGATAACAAGCCTAATAAACGAGTTATACTACATTAATAGGCATATAAGGATTATATGTGATCCAAAAATTCTGAAATGGAAATCGACCAATCTGAAAATTCTCATATGTTTATACAACATTGATAGGTATTGTGTAAAAAAATTAGGCCGATCTGCCATGAATAAGGCGACCAATGTAGCGGTCAACGCTTTACACAAGCAAACTTCCCTAAGGGGAGCGGCACCATGCGCGGACAAACGTTGCGGAATTTTGACATCCGTAAGTAGACCCCCTACCCATGAGAGTGTGGGAGCTGAAAGATCGAAAAAAGTGAATTGCCAAGAACCGGTTAAGAGCATATTTGTTTTATGTTCTATTTAGGGTATTGAGTTGACCGGGTAGATCGCACTACTACAAAAACTGCATCACACAACGGTGGAAATCTGTTGTGTGATGTGCACCATGTCTGTCGTCTATCTCGATGTTGTGTGATGAGCACACTCACACAACGGTGAAACACCGTTATCTGAATATCATAGACACAACGCATTGCTTATAACCGTTGCACCAGTTCTGCGCATGCCAATGCCAGAAATTGGATGCGGCGCATTTTCGATGGTGATCAGACAACAAAAGTAAGTACACGCCGTTGTTGGTTAACTTCTCACACAACAGAAACATAACACTCAGACAACAGTAGTAAGTACACGCTGTTGTTGGTTAACTTGTCACACAACAGAAAAATATGGTGACTGTTGTTGGTTGTTCCTTCACACAACAGGTATCATAAGTAACTGTTGTATGTGTGAGGCTCAGTGTTGAATTCTTCACAAGTCATACAACACATTGTTTTTATACCGTTGGGTGATTTAACATTGGACAACTGATACATATTTGTATGGTTGTGTGAGTACTAATGAGACAACAAAATTTTATAGGGACCGTTGTGTGATTACAAGTTATTTGTTGTGTGATTAACGACATATGCGTATTCATACCCCATAATTTAATTCACTATTGTTCATGCATTATGGATATTGTACCTGGAATATTTGCACAAATATAATGCTTAATATATATTACGTAATGAAGTACTCTAATTCAAGCGTCTAATGTACCAAAAGAGCTAGCAGCCTTTGTTAATCATCTATACATTCATGTATCCACACCATAAAACCAAAAAGAAGGCATTCTAGCTAGCTTGATAGCTGCTACATCCTAGCTAACATTGAAAAATAGCAAAAGCTGATACAAACAAATCTTTGCGAGAGAAATATTTGCGACTAAAGTTCTCTCATACTTGCATAGTGTAGTGCTAAGGGAGCTGCACCTAGTGTGTCGGGTGGATGCTCCAGTTCCAAATTCTTTTTCAAAATGATCTATTTGAGCTTACTTGACTTGAGCTGCTCCAACTTTTACACTTCAGCCTCAACCTACAGAAAGAAAGTTAATACTATTAATTAGCTCAACATATTTCTGCTCCAAATATTGCTATAGATCTATACATATTTATCAATCATCCATACATTCATCTATACCATGTAGCAAAAATAGAAAGCATTCTAGCTAGCTTTGATGGCTACTGCATTCTAACGAACAATTACATACTTGCAGTATCATGAAAGTGCCTCCTCCAGACAAAACAATGACTAAAATTACCTGAACCTACAATCTTGTATGAATTTGTTTTCTTTTTCTTTAGCTAGTTCCCAAAGGAGAAGCATAAATTTACATTTACAACATTTACATTGAGCACAAATTTGTAATTTCTCTCCTTAAACAAGAAATTAAATGGAAGTATGACCGAAGTTTATTTCACCCTCACATTACTATATTTCCTTGAGCACTCTACCCAGCTCCCAACATGTAAACAGTAGCACATTTGTATAGAGACATAAAGACAGTGCATGGCTTCCAATTGCATACCTCAAGTTGTTCATGAAGCTGCTTCTGGAGTTCTACCTGTAATCGCAATGCTTCAGTAATCCCCATACCGCTCCTGCAAGTAAACAGGAAAAAGTTTAAAGTTCATTTCAAGGACACCCTTGCTCTTGAGAATGACAAATTTCCGGCCAAGAAAGCGCCACCTCTTTGGATAATTTTCTGAGGATTGCGCCCCTCAGCAGGCCATCTATTAATTGAAGAATCTGTTGTTGCAACCCATATGCTATCATCATCTAGAGCCAACTGCAGAATGGGGTGTTCTCCTTGGCAAAGCAAAAGACTCTCTCTTGTGGTCAAGTCTGTCAAGAACAACTAAAAATATAAACAGAATTGAGCATTAAACAATGAGCAACAAAGCCAAACAGCCAAAGACGAAAGATGTCTGGGGGAAGTCAATTTGTAAGGAGGAACTGTACTCACAGAAAGGTCTCTCCCACCACTATATACATGACTAAACGTTGGCGTACTGGCAAGTGCCCAAATAGAATCTGTGTGCACCGCATAAGAATGCACGCATCTTTGCTGACCAAGATCCCATAGTCTACAAAATAGACAGAGAATTAGGTGGATAAAGGACAAAGTACCAAATTACCAACTACTTATGACATAAGTAATTCATCTTGCATCTAAATGCTAATTGTTTGCATGGTAAAGAAGAGATAGGTGAGTTATCAACCTAATCATTGAATCAGAAGATCTTGATAAGCAAAACCTGCAAAAGTGAAAGTTCAAAGAGAAATTGGTCAATGGACTGACAACATAACAAAATTGCATAGAACCATCCACCCACAGCTCCCATTTTCCCTCAGATTTCAGAAATACATCGATCAATATTATAAGAGAGAGAAGTCAAATATATACTAATTACTTAAGGTATGGCAACGGAGGGAAGGCCATTTGCAGCAACAGCTAATCGGGTTTATGAGGATATTGAACTACCGTCATCAGCAGAGTGGGTTCAAGACGAAGGATATGAAACTCTCATTGTCAATCTACAGGGTTTGTCATAGTTCCCTAGCCTATTGTACATACTATTAAATTATCATCTACAATAATTAGGCTGAGGGTTAATGGTGACGAATGAGCTAGAAAAACCTTATATATATGCAGACTGCATCGGGATAATATTTTGCTAAAACCATATTTAATCAGGAACTTCACCAGTTGCATCGATTTTAGTCAGTTTCGATATACAAAATAATTAGTCGATTAATTTCATAGAGATATATGCATAGTACTTGTCATAATTTTCGAATATACGTACATACAATTCATGTGTATAAAAGCTAGAAGTAATGCATTGATGCAGGATATAAGAAGGAGAATCTGAGGATCCAAGTAACCTCAACTCGAAACATAAGGGTGCTCGGTGAACGCCCAGTTCGTCCGGAAAACAATGTATGGCAGCGCTTCCGCAAAGAAATTCAAGTTCCATCAAACTGTGATGTTAATGAAACCTCTGCCAGGTTTGACAACGGATTCCTTTACGTCAAGATTTCGAAAACCATAGCTCCGGTCGAGACAGCAGCACAAAAGGATCAGAAACCACTAAAGCCAGCAACTGAAAAACCACCACCACCCGCAGAAGCAAAAATTCCAAAGCCTCAAAAGCCTAGATGGGAAGAATAAATCATTCTAATCTCATATCATGGTCTAACTCATATGCAAAATGTATTTTTCTGTATCAATGAAAGACATTTAGAAAAATATTAGACAGATTACAGAGTCATACGCAAGTTAAATGGATTCAATCTAAGAACAAAGCTTGATTATGTAGAGTTAAAACATAATTCATGTACAAATATAAAAAATCATATAAAGCATTCAATCAACATAGCCTATGAAGAACTAATCCAACCAACCTGCCAGTAGAATCAAGAAGCAGAGATTGGAACATATCCATTATCATGCATATGTTCCACCAGAGACAAGAAGTGATCCACTATCATGCACTGCCAGTGCATAAACTGATTCTTTATGGACTTTGGCAGAGATTGGAACATAACCATGTGCCTGAGTTGTGTGCATAGAAATGCTGTTGCTAGAGCTGATAGTAAGTAAACTTGTAATCGGTTGTGCATTTCCAGAACCATTGGTGGCATTTGAACAATCATCTTCCACAGAATCACCTGACTTTGAGACCGGAGCAAGGGCTGCTTCGAGATCCCAAATGAATACCTCCCCTCCAAGTCCACCAGAGGCAACAATATTGCTCTAAAATGCATGACACTATAAAAGGATCAGAAACTTTCTTATTCAATAGAAAGAAATTAATTGTATTAAAAATGAAAGGTTACAAGATGACGATTGGCATGGGCGAAACTGGTGGAGCCTAGACGACGATTGGCAAAAAATGAATATGTTGCTGTACATCGAGATCTTCGACAGCGACAACGAGAGGCTCGAGATTTCCCAGAACAAGTCGAGTCGCAGATGGCTAGACTCAACCCCTGTCTCAACGCCAAAAGAATTTGGAATTGAGGTAACCGAAGTCACGCTGCTGCTGCTTCTCAAGGTCAGGACGCTCGGATTTGAACTCTCCGTGTTGTTTCTCATCTCACTGATGCTCGATTGAGCGTTCAATTCGAATCCCATTTTTTCAATTGTGGAAAAATTTGGTATGGATTTCGAAAAATTGAGAGGAAAATGGTAAATTGAGGGATTGAACTAGTGGTTTGGATTAGAAGTGAGGAGGGCACAAGAATTTCATTTTGGATAAGAAGGGGAAGAGAAGTGGCGAAGAAGATGACAAGAAGGTCGAGAGGTTTTGTTTTGTACTTTGCAATTAGGTCGAGATGTGGCTCGGTCTATATTAACCCTCAATAAATTTTCCAAGTCACTCCCACAACGTTTCTATAACAAACTGTTGTAGGAGTGTATTACATAAAAACAAAATGCTAAAACATGGAGGGAAACAATGCCGCCTACTGCTTTGGGCTCAAAATCTTGCCGCCTATGTTTTTAGTTCACACAACAGAATAGCTTAAATCTGTTGTGCAATTTCTACAGCTTGCACTAGGTGTACCAAGTGGAAGACATTCAAGCAAGCTTTCTCAAAATTTTGCGCCCAGTTTTCAATCACACAACGGAAATAGTTGTACCGTTGCACCTAGTAGCCCAAATTTCAGTGTTTCAAGAGGCAACCAAGACTCCAAAGTAGAGGGAAATCTGCCGCTAAATTTTCTAAGACTCAGACAACGGAAAATACTTAATTCCGTTGTGCAATGAGTTCTGATAAAAAAGTTATCATTTTGTTGACATTCACACAACAGAACATCACTAATACCGTTGTACAATAGAGTTTACTTAAACACACAACAGATGATTTCTGTTCCGTTGTGTGATTGGTGTTGTGTGATTAACTTTTTGTAGTAGTGTCGAGGTCCAACCGAATGCGGAAATTGTTGAAATTTCTACCACTAACATATATTCATATGCAAACAACATCCAGCGGTTCATTTTAAAAAATTCCATTTCGTCCCCTATTTTGCTCATGGAGGGTAACAAGCCTAATAAACTAGTTATACTACATTACAAGACATATAAGAATTATGTGCGATCCAAAAATTTTGAAATGAAAATCGATCAATCAGAAAATTCTTATATGTTTATACAATAGTGATAGGTATTGTGTAAAGAAATTAGGTTGATCCGCCGTGAATAAGGCACCTAACAGAGCGGTCAACGCTTTGCACAAGCAAAATTCCCTAAGGGGAGCGGCACCATGCGCGGACAAACGTTGCGGAATTTTGACATGCATAAGTAGACCCCCTACCCATAAGAGTGTGGGAGCTAAAAGATCGAAAAAAATGAATTGCCAAGGACCGGTTAAGAGCATATTTGTTTTATTTTCTATTTAGGGTATTGAGTTGACCGGATAGATCGAGGTCCAACCGAATGCGGAAATTGTTGAAATTTCTACCACTAACATATATTCATATGCAAACAACATCCAGCGGTTCATTTTAAAAAATTCCATTTCGTCCCCTATTTTGCTCATGGAGGGTAACAAGCCTAATAAACTAGTTATACTACATTACAAGACATATAAGGATTATGTGCGATCCAAAAATTTTGAAATGAAAATCGATCAATCGGAAAATTCTTATATGTTTATACAATAGTGATAGGTATTGTGTAAAGAAATTAGGCTGATCCGCCGTGAATAAGGCACCTAACGGAGCGGTCAACGCTTTGCACAAGTAAACTTCCCTAAGGGGAGCGGCACCATGCGCGGACAAACGTTGCGGAATTTTGACATCCATAAGTAGACCCCCTACCCATTAGAGTGTGGGAGCTGAAAGATCGAAAAAAGTGAATTGCCAAGGACCGGTTAAGAGCATATTTGTTTTATGTTCTATTTAGGGTATTGAGTTGACCGGGTAGATCAAGGTCCAAACGAAGGCGGAAATTGTTGAAATTTCTACCACTAACATATATTCATATGCAAATAACATCCAGCGGTGCATTTTAAAAAATTCCATTTTGTCCCCCATTTTGCTCATTAAGAAGTTAACATTACATTGGTAAAATGGTTTCAACTCGACCAATTGATTATTTTTAGTTATGTTGATTACTTGATTTATTTCAAAATTGGTATTACATGAATATATTGTCCAATTTGAAATAATAGCTTTGTAATTATTACAGTTAATTAGTTAACAGTAATTATTGGTAAATATTAAAATACCCATAAGATTATATTAAAACGGTGGCATTTTTGCCGAATTAACAGTTAATTCTTAAAAAAAAATTATTTTTTTCTTCTCAAAATATGGCTCAATTTAAAAGACTCATTTCCTTATGGCAAATTGAAATAATTTTCTACACTTCCATAGTTTTATACATATAACACATGTAATAGAAAATAACAAAAATAAAATATAAATTTTAGGGCGGGGTTAGGGCCGGGCTTTTAGGGCTGGGTCGGGCCTAGCCCTTACGGGCTCAATCGGGCCGGGCCGTAGGGTAGGGCCGGGCTTTATTTGTGTGACCCATACCCTACCCTAAATAAAAAAGGGTCGGGCCGGCCCGCCCTAATGGAAGGGCCGGGCCGGGCTTCGGCCCTACGGGCCGGGCGGGCTTAGGGCCCAAGGGCCATATGATGAGACTTAGACAGAGTCATGTTGGATAGAATGCATTATTGGTCAGATTCGATCAATGACAAAAATGCATTATTGGTCATCCATTTTGGAGCACAAATTCACACACCCTTTCTTGAATATTGCTTCATTGTTGTCACAAATTCACACTCCCATATCTCGCTGCTTAAAATATCTTGCCATTCTTTCTTTGTTTTCTTCCAAAACATGAGACCGCCTAAAGTCTTAGCAACAAGAGGCAACCCTTTGCATTTCTTTACAATTTTCTTACCAATAGGTTCTAAATTTCGACACCCTTTCTTGGTTACTATTGGCAAAGGCAATTCTAGCGAAAAATGACCAACAATCTTCATCACTCAACACCTTTAAATTGATCGTGTTATTGGGTGCTCCAATCATCCTAGCTACCTCTTCTTTTCGTGATGTGACTATTATTTTACTACCTAGAGCACCATTATGTAAAAGTAGCTTCAATGTTTCCCACTTCGTATAGTCTTCGTTCCACACATCATCTAAGACGAGGAGAAACTTTTCTCCCTTCATAGATTTGTGCACACATTGGACAAAAGCTACTAGATTATCCAAAATGGAATTGACATCTCCACCAAGGGCTCCAATGATGGCTTTGGCTATGTTGAGCTCATCAAATGGGTCTGAGACACAAACCCATATTCTTTTTGTGAAATTAGCCTACACTTTCCCTTTTTCATCATTATATGCTAGATGGGAAAGAGTTGTTTTACCGATCCCACCCATCCCTACAATAGGGATGAAAAAGAATTGATGGACTTGTAGATGAAAGAAGGGGAGAAATATGAAACGAAAACGGTACAATCTGCAAGGGAAACAAACTAGGGGTTGGGCTTGTGGTGCTATAGTTATTCTTCCCCAAACATTTTTATAGTGATGAGGCTGAAGAATGCTTCCAAGGCAATGCTAGCACCACCACTTACTCACGGCAATGGAGTGTTGAAGTTATTCTTTGCTCCTCTCCTTTTGGAACATGATTCCTTGCTCCTCTTTATCATTTCTACTAGTTTTGGTACTTTCTCCTTTGCCTTTCATTTCACTTCTTGTTCTATTGTTCCAGTTTCATTTCTGAAGGATGAGATTATTCTTTACTTGTTCCCTTGTCATTTTATGCCTTACATTTCATTTCTCCCTCTATGTTACATTTCTGTTTGGTATCAAACCAATCCCCCCAAACTCAATGGTATAATGACTACCATAAGAACTTCCTAAAAATTCAAAGATAGTACATGTTTCCGAATAAAACCCAATCGTTTCACAAGGATTTCTGTAAATGTGTGAGAAAATGAAATTTACATTAACAAGTTTACCCTTGAACTCCACTAGTTTTGTAGGTGATACAAATCGCTAAATGCATGAGGCATGTGATTGTTCATCATTAATTTGGTAAAATGTTATCAAGAAATAAAATTATACCCAACTAATTGTTCTCCAGTTTGGTAAGACATCAGAGTAAATGACTGTAAGGCTCATTCAAGACCATTCCTGAAGGGAGCCTGCGAGGAAGAAAAATTAGTGCCAATATTTTAGTTGACTGATACCGGACTAGAGGTTGTCTCTCAGCCATTTTAAGGCACCATTTGCAGCAGACCTGGAAATTCCTAAAACTTCATGGGTCAACTGCAGTGCACATAGTAAATACATTGAATAGTGAAGATAAAAGCAAAAATGGTACAAAAATAGGCATCCAATGAACATAATACTGTATATGAAAACAAACTAGCATCACAACTCACAAGAGCTTGTGATTCAATCAAAGGCTATAGCCTATGCATGTGTATGTATATCCTCGATTTTGAACATAACAGCTCCAGGAAATTGGTCACCAACGGTTTTCTCCCTTGCAATAGATTTACAACTTACACTCGGTAATTGATGACTAAAGTAAGTAGGAGTATATGACAGATGAGTGGGTGAGTGAGCCTTACCTCGCAAAGTCTTTTAACTTCTTCCATGGGTCACTTTGATCGTCTTCTTCCACTGTTTCGTCTGCAACTGTTCCCATCTCAGTTTGAGTATTTACTGTAGAATGAAAGGACAAATTCAAGTCAGATAAAGCTATACACCTAATCTGAAAGAAATGTTCTGTCATGCATATCATCAATATCCATTCACCCTCAGTTTCAAAATTCAAATACGTTCACCAAGGGACTTGAAGATCTCTCAAGATGAGTGTGCACAGATATACACAAGTAGAGAGCACATCCTCAAATGATAAAAGCGAGCACGTACCAACTGGCTGGGACTTGGGTCGAGTACGTAAACAGCTGGCGGCAGTATTACTGAGTAAAGCAAGTTCTTCAAGCAATTCACGTTCCTTGACGCTAAATGAAAAGAAAATCTGAGGGGTTAAATTCCAACAATAATGCCCATTGTTTACAGCGACAGCATTACAAACTTACATATCTCTCCTCCCTCTACTCCCCCTCCTCTCCCCCTCTGAGTAACAGCACGACCAAGTATGCAGGTGAGCAGACACCCCTGCCTTTCAATAGTTTTATTCTGTCTTTGATTGTCCTTTTTTTTTTTTTTTTCAAGGTGTTAGTATCAGTGTTTTTGGAAGCTACTGCCATATATTCTGTAAGTTTCCAAGTCCCAACAAAGTAATTCTGTTTAATTGAAATTTATTTTTCTAGCATTTTAGTGTCTTTTACTTTCATAAGGATGTTCTAACGCTTGCAGAGCTCACACGGTTCTACAGAGCATACGCCAAATATACTTGACCTACGTAATAGACTAACAGTGAACTGAACTGAGAAACAAACAGGGGAAGGTAAATGAAGACGTGACACTGTCAGCTACCCTATACAAAATAGAGACAACTGTTACCTGGTACGATTCGCTATGGCTACTTTAATTGTAAACACATGGTCACCATGAATTGATGGCTTGTTCCGCTTTGGTACTCCTTTTTTGGTCAGGACTAGAATGTCACCATGGAATTTGTAGTGTTGTTAATCCTTCAACTGTTTTAACCTGTTTACATGCCAGAACCTCCATCAATTGGTCATGCTAAATATACGAGCGAGGAAGAGGGGTTAAAAAAAGGGACCAAAACAAACATGGTAAGTACTACAACAGATCCATAGTCAAGTTGGTCCAGAAAAAGAATTTGAGCTTCTGTAAGCTCAGACAGATATAATGAACTATTTGATCTTAAAAGTGTAGAAGAACAATCGACACATGCAAAAATAGTGAAAGGAGTAATCACTTTATGTGAGCAGTAAGCATCACGAACATGGTTACCAAAAAATTGTTGAAGATAATTTTAAACTATTCAAAATAATAATAACAATTTTAATGATGGATAAAAATCTGAACAATAAAATGGGAGCACAAAATAATCCAATGAAAACTTTACCTGAATAACAGTTCCCAATATGCAATCCAGATAGCTTAGAGATACTGTTGAAGAGAGATTTATGCCATCTCTTCAAATTCCTTCTACTTCTTCAACATCAAGATATACATAAAGATCCCCAGGAGGACCCCTGATGGAGTAACAAAATATACAAATGATTCAAAACCATGTACCACAATGTGTGACATAAATACTGAAATTATACGTACAGAATTACGGACATATTTATTCTATCAGAAAAAACTACTAACTATTCCATCTGAGGATTGAAAGCAAAATTACGAGCAATCATGAAATCCTGGAGGCTGTAATTCATAAGGGTATGAAATCCGCTACACTATGAATTGGGTCACACAAGACTTCAGTTGTCTTGACTGTACGTAGTCAACATAACAATACGTGAATAAGGCAACTTAATATCATAACAAGTTTGAGTAAGGCAACTTTAATAACATAACAAATTTGACACCTAGATGCAATCGTCAAATTTTTCTGCTCCAATGCAGTTCGTGTTTTGGATGAATGATGAGTTTATAAACTTTGTATTTGATTGAAGTTCCTCTAATATTCGCACAGCCATAGAATAAGAACTTGCTGTAACATTCACTCAATAAAACAATAAGAAGTTAATCCATATTTACGGAACCAAAGAATTCTATGTAAAGGGATGTCCAATTGTAAATACCAAAGTTTAAAATATTGAATATGATTAGACATATCAGACTCAAACTTAAGGATATAGCAACAGATACATCTAAGATATATCAGTACTGAAGAGCATCTGTCGGGGAGAGAAGAAACATCTTCCCTTGGGGGGAAAGAAAAATAGACCAGCATTTGTTTCAAAGCTTGGTAATTACTACCGAGCCTTACATAGTTAGAAATCACAAGAACATGTAGTCTATAATCGAAATATCATAGCTTAGACAAAAAGAAGCCAGTAACATGGAATTTTGTTCAATGATCTATCCATACATAAGGGAAATTCGAACACCTACCCTCTCGGTCCAGCACCTCCCTCTCCAGCAACTCTAAGAATACTTCCCCTGCTAACACGAGGAGGAATTTGCACTTTGATACTTATCTTAACATGAACACGTCCTTCTCCAGCACTTCCGACAGTATTCAGAAATACCTTCACCATCTCCACCACAATCCAGACATGCAGAAACCTAACATGAACAGGAAGATAACTTAAAACCACCATCCAATTACTTTTGCCCAGAAGATGATGTACCAGTAATTTAGGTATTCTGTTTTTTAATCTACACAGAGTGAATCAGTCCCTAAGGCAAAAGAAAAGGATACCGGCCTCATCTCTATGGTTGCATTATAAACTTCAAAGTAGCCCTTAGCCATAAATACTTGGAAAATGTAGAAAAGCAGGAAAGCATTCATGAACATATAGGACTCAATTAGCAAAATCAGCTCCACCTAGAGCAATTATTGGCCATTATATCATTACTCACTACTTAAATCATTTTATGTTTGGCCTTCCCAGACAGCACCCTAAGTGATTATTCCACATTTATGCATTTATATGTAAATTCTTCTTATCCCAATTGGCGCCATCTAAGGCAACCATTTGTGCCTTCTCATGTCATGTCAGGTTGTAAAACCCTTATCCAATTTTAATTGAGTTGCATGCCTCAGAAATATAAGAACAAAGTATAGTTTATCACTTTGTTGCACAACCATTACATTTTATTTTGGGTCAAAATTAAGATTGTCTTACATAACGTTCATTGATTTAGCGTCAGCATTTTACAGACTGACCATGCCAACCACCCAACAAAAGACTACAACGATCTTAGGAAAACAAAGCTCTAGCATAAAATACAATTCCATGGTTGACTTGGTGGCAGACTGGCAGTACATGGCAACCATAACCTATGCCATTATACATCAGGAAGAATTTGACGTACGGCAAATACTTCAAACCACTTCTACTGTTTCTCCTACTGATTCATTGGACATATATATAACTTGATCCCAACAAGATACAGACAAAAAAAGAACACAAAAGGTCAAAAGCCTCGTACACACACTAACAGCTGGTATTGTACTTTCATATCCTCCTCAGAAATTTGCACTTTACATTTCAAGGATTGATATCCTAGTGCTGATTGAAGAAAATAATAGTATAAATCAACCAAAATAATATCGACTTCCACACCAAAGAATATGTGAAGATTATATGTCAAATTTATGATTGAATAACCAAAACATATTGAATGCACTTCAAGAGTATCAACAATTGATATACTGTTAAGGTGCATTCAGTATGAGACTGGACAAATTTCTAAACCACAGGCAATAAACCAGCCAAAAAACCGGGAAATAGAATGTGAAAACTTTATCATATGCACTTGTCTCATTACATGTTCGGGTCTGTTTGGGCTTGCTTTTGAAAGGCCTAAAAGCGCTTGTCCAATTTTGCAAAAACGTTTTTGTACCAGGAAGCTCAAAATACTATTAAGTGGTTCTAAAACTCACCCAAGTAAGAATTTTTTTTTCCTGCAATTATTTTATTTATAAATATTTATTTTTATTAATTTAAAAGAACTTTTGGGTCTCCAAAAATCAATCCCAAACAGAACCAAAGTTTTCTTTAGAATTTGATCGTTAGCCAACAGTACTTTTGATGAAAGATACGAGCAAAATATTCAAAGTCAGGATTTGGAAAGTAGTTCAAATAAATCTAGGCTTTATTATTAGGATTCTTATAATTATTAGGATTATTTCTTTAGGATTCTTTAAGGATATCTAGAATTATCTTAGCCTCCCTATATATAGAGGCCTTTGTAGTCTTTTATTTTCAGATTGAGATTAATAAAATTGAAAGCTTTCTGCTTCTCTCTAGGTTTGTGTGATGCAACCTAACCATAGGTGTGATGCCTAAGTCCTCTGGGTGTAATGCCTAGAAACCCTACTGGTGTGATGCTAGTAGCTTTATCCTAGAATCTTACTGGTGTGATGCTAGCAGTTCTATCCCATTTCTTCTTAAGTTTCTTATTCTAAATCCCTTTTCTTTCTAACAATCGAGACTGCTGCAAATAAACCCTAGTTCTACAGTTCTTTTGCTACTTGTCCTGCATCAACTTTTTTTTTTTCCCCCGGAAGATATGTAAATGTACTTCTAAAATGAAAGAAGCAATAAAAATAAAAAGCAACAGAGACAGAGAAACCAGAAACCCAAAGTTACCTGAGAAAACAAGCCAATAGGTGTCTGCTCTGTTCTCATAACTTGACCCCTCCCACCACAAGTAGAACATATCCTCCTTTTGGAGCCTACTTTTGCTCCACTCCCAGCGCAAACTTCACATGTTTCCAGATGGGAAAGTTCAAATTCTTTTTCCACTCCAAATATAGCCTCAGAAAATTCTAAAGTGATGTCATAACTGAACATATGTGGATCAGGAGTCAACTAAGAAGTCGTCCATGGTATATTCATTTTGTATCACAACAATTACTGAACAACA
Source organism: Rosa chinensis (assembly GCF_002994745.2). NCBI lineage: Eukaryota > Viridiplantae > Streptophyta > Magnoliopsida > Rosales > Rosaceae > Rosa > Rosa chinensis. The sequence goes on along the minus strand of NC_037089.1, from coordinate 51,749,133 downwards.
GGAGAAGAAATGCATTTCTAAGACACAGAAAGGTAGTGAAAAGAACAAGTAGCAGTGAGGCGCTAATATTCTTTATCAATATGTTGTCATATTGAGGCATCCTGGAGGTTATCAAACAGGTTAAATGAAGGACTTCAAAAATCATGTGCTATGACTATTGCAAACAACTCAAACCCTGCTTAAGAAACCCAAGATAAAGAACTTGATAGATATTCAAATTAATCTTTTCTAGCAATCAATCAATTTGAAACTGCTTTGTATAAATTTTTTTACTCAGCCTATGTCTTACTGGAGAACAAATCACTAATCAGGTATCCACAAAGAGCCCTTCCAATTTAGACTCATTTTTAACAAAGGGTTTGACATTTTAGAAAAATGAGGAAAAAAATGTTTAATAGAAGCAATTGTATTTGAACCAAAATCAGAATCACCATAACCTAAACTCAAATTAACATATTCATGAGAAACTAGGATATCAATAAAGAAACTGGGAGAGCATTCTCTTCCATGGATTACAGGTGAGCAACATTTTCTTAAAAACAAAAAACAAAAAAATATATATACACACACAATCTACAAGCCCTTCAAGAGAATAAGTACTGAAAATAACAAGAATAATAACCAATAAATCAACCCAAATGTAAACTTGGGCACACATTTCAGAAACAAAGCAACCGTCCAAAAATAGCATACATACTCTAAACAATTTTTCTACGGAGAATGCTTACTTTTTGAAATAATTCTGCTCTATAGAGAATGTTGCACAGACACTGGCATATAGTCTATAGCATCCCAATAAGTCAATTACAGATTTACAGGTTGATTCAGACCGAAAAGTAATCTTTATGCACCAAAGAATTAGAGTCCTGAAGGAGTTTGCACTAAGTTTGGTTGCTGAAAAATGCCTCAAACTAACAGTTCCATTCTATAAAATTCGACGCCAAGAGTTAATTCACCAAAACACTAAAAAGATTCTTAGTACTGTGAAAACCAATCATGGTGGAATAGAAGGATTAGGTACCTGGCGAGCTAATCTCAGATAAGCGGTTTTGATTTCCTTGCTAGTAATCACCGGAAGCGGCGAACACCGTCCCCAACGCGGCGTTTCCTGCTCAACTTGTTCCACGGACGAGTAGTCAAATTGAGTGACGCGAAGCTCTCGTGGGACCCGCCGAGAGCAGAGAAAGAAGACGGCGACGGCGACGGCGACGGCGGGAAGACAAGGTGAGGAGATGAGGGAGGGAGGGCCGCGGCGGCCATCGGAGTGTGGGGAAAGCAGTTGGAAGATTTGATTGTGGTTAAATTGAAGTGTCTATTCTATTGCCTGGAATTTTATGGTAAGTAGTTTGAATATTAAGTACATCTTTATGTTTTATTATGCATTTTTTGTAACATTAGGCTGAAATTTTAATGATTTACAAACTTCATCACCATACCCCAAGATGCAGCTATATGTACAATTCATTTAACATGAGTGTGAAATGATATACTCATTTTTGGTTCTCATTTATTCACGTTCCATATTCATCGATTCATTCACAAGCTTGCAAAATGAAACTCGATTATACGAAAATGATTTAGTCATGACATAAAAAGTTTAGACAAGATTTCATCATATTCACAAGAATTAGATTTCTGACATTATTGACTCGTATTTGCTTGTACACCCACATGCACCGTCAAAAAGTGAACCTACGTCTTCTCAATCGCTGACCATTTCGTGTTCTTCAGCATTTTCGATCAAGATCTCAATCAATTTGAGGCGCTTGTGTTCTTGAATAGGTTGAGATGGGATTTCGAGAGGGTTGGTGGAACTGGGCCAGTCTTAGATGGTGGAGATTTCGCCTCCCATTGCTTCCAAGCTGAGTTTGATTCAATTATGAGGGAAGTAATGACGTCGAATTTGGATTTACCCACTTTGCCACATCCCCGAGTAGCGGTAAAAGGAAGAGATTGGGCCTGGATTTGACAAAACTCGTACTTCAATGTAGAGAGAGAGAGAGAGAGAGAGAGAGAGAGAGAGAGAGAGAGATGGGTGCCCAGAATAAGAGAGAGAGCTAAGTGCTCAGATAAAAATCTGAAGAGACCAAATTACACCCTCAAATTATGTCACGTGGCACATTGACTAACGGCATGCACAAATAAGTGGTCGGGGTTATAAGTTCGTGTACTACAGTTTAGGATTTGTAACTTTATGCATAGAAATTCATAGTGGCACTATTTTCATGTACTGTTCGCAGAATTTTCCCTTATGATAAATCAAAAAACTCAATTTATCAAAAATGTCTATAAACTTTGTTAGACAAAAAAAAGTTAATGCCAATAACTCTAAGCCGAAAGGCTAATAAATTCATTCCCATGAGACATTTGATAGGTGGACCAAAATGTCTCACCCATATTCATATTGAAATTCAGTAACTTAATAAGAAAATTAGTTCATTATAAAGTTTGAATGCTACATTCTCAAAAAAGAAAAAAAAGAAGAAGGTTTGAATACTAGTTTAGAAAAATCAAAAAAATAAAAAGAAGGTGAGCTCGAAGCAAATTAAGCCAATCAAAAGCGTGACTTGGCATTTAAAAGATGAAGGCAGTTGGCGTCAGCAGTTAACAGTCAAACAGGATAGAATATGGCGGCGGCAACTGCAACAGCAGCTTCTGTAGCGCCCAAGCTCCTCCTCCAGTACAGCCACTCCTCCTCTTCCGGGTCTGTAAACAACTTCATGGGCTCCAGAATAGTTGCCATCCACATTCCACATTGCTTCTCTTCCACGAAGGCCAAAGGGTCTTTCCCCATCCGAGCTCTTGACCTTCGCAGACAACAACAAGAATAAGCAGAACAGAATTCAAGCATCATTAACAACAGCACCGATTTCAACTCTCAGGTTACTTTCTCTTTCTGGGCTTTTTGTTTTTCCCCGTCTCGCATTGCTATGCTTGGCTTTGATTGGATTAGATTATATGTTAGTCAGAATAATTTGGATAAGGAATTCAATATGGTATGCATGGATTAGTGGCAACACAGTAAGCAATGCATAAGATAATTTTGACTATCCATATCAGAGTTATGCACCAGAGTCATATAGAATACATGATTTTGAGAGTCACAGGAAGTATGGAAGAAATTGCAGTGATTCTAGAATCTACGATCTGCAGGGGAATTTTGGTCAAAGAGCGGCTTTTTTTATTTTTATTTTTTATTTTATCTTTAAGGTTAATCAAGTAGCTTAGCTGGGCAGCTATGTTGTCAATTAATAGTTTCCTTATCTGTATGAAGCTGATTAGTGATTACTGTAGACAGGGCCGGTCCTGAAAATTAAGAGGTCTAGTGCGAAAATTTAAATGATGCCTTATTAATCACGATCTCAATTAGAAGAACTAAGAAAAAATGATCGGTATAAATAGAAGAAGAAAATAGTGGACACCTAAAAACATCAACAAGGAAAAATAGAGAAAAAAAGAGAGTCAAGAAACATAACAGAAGATCGAAGAAGAAAGTTGAGAGGCCTTAGGAATGAAAAGAAAAAAAATATGTATTAAAAGAAGAGAGAAGATCACAAAGTAGGCAAAGAAAAATTAAACAGAGCTAAGCACCCATGGGTTTTGAACCCAAGACCAATCAAGCCTAACAACTTAAGGTAAAGTAGCCAACTGAACTGAACAATAATTCAATAACTCTCAACATTCTTGACCTATATATTTATCTAACGCCATTACAAAATTGAATTCAGAGACCTTCGAAAACCGAAGGCCTTGTGCGGCTGCTCCATTTGAACACCCTCAGGGCCGCCCCTGACTGTAGATAAGATGCACCAAATCACTAGAAACACAGGGAGAATGGGAGATGTTGTTGTTTGCTTAGTCACTTATGGTAGCTATGCAAGCCAGTCCTTTCTGAATAATATTAACCGAGAGATGGAAAACCTTTCGAATGCAACTATTCAGGACCATCCTTCCCTTTCTGGCCTGTTGTGGGTGAGGAGGGATTCGAATCCGTATATAAAATCTTCTTCTTATACAGCTCAAACAGGAACACCCCAATCCTAGCTGAGAATGTGTATGAGTCAGTCACAATGGTAAATATGAAGTTTCTTCGGCGTCATTCAATAAAAGAATAACCTACGCCCCTGTATCTCATGTGGGTTTAGATTTGCAAAATCATGGCTTCAGTATCAAATATGTACTGTCCATGTTCAGTCATAGGGTTTTGCAAAGATTTAAATTTGGTTCAAGTTTTCTTTGGTAGTTCGCTCAATCAAGAAAAAAAAAATGTAGCTTCAGTTTCTGTATTTGAGGGCTGTGTCTACTACAACTCTATACTCTGTTAAAATGCATGATGGTTGTGTATATTATGGATATGAATTGTTGGTCCCCTTTTAACAGTCAAGTTTCATTTGAAGATCTCCCCTTTTTTTTGTTCTTTATGTCGTCAATGGACACCATGCTTTCGATGGAGGAGGGTACGATGTTGTGAAGAGGAGGCTAGGGTTTTGGTTTTTGGGAGTGGCTACTATAGACGCTCTAGTTTTTTTTTTCCCCTAATGATTCGATTACCTCCATTTTATTTAGGAAAAATGATAAAAGTATAACATTCATGTCTTATCTTAGATTAGGGTACAATTTAATTCATGTTAAAACAATCCATCTATTAATAACCTGAAATTAAAAATAATAAAAATTACAAATCATGCCACTGACACTTCTCACCAAACCCGTTGCCAAAAACTGTCTCTATCCAAAAAGAAAAACCAGCTGCAAAAAGCTTCATTCGAGAGTTGACTGAGTTTGACCATCAACATGCCCATTATTTATAGGTGTGGGAGGACTTGGGTCATAAGTCGTGATTACTATCGTCTTCATACCTATAATTATTATCGAGCTTTATGATCGTAATCATTGCCGTGTTTTATGGCCGTAATGATTATCACACTTATTGCTGTAATCAATACTGTGCTTTATGGTCATCATTGTTGCTGCATTTACAATCATAATTATCACAGTATTCATGGTTGAAATCATTCTCGTATTCATGGTAGGGTTAATTGTCATGATTGTGGGTCCTAATTTGTTGACCACCCCCAAAGCATCTTTGACATATGTATTCCTTTTCATAATTCAAATTTTGCTAGATCTTGAAGGATGTAGAAAGTAGAAACCAGAGATAGAGCAGGAAAAGAAAAAGAAAAAAAATCGGAATTGGCCATGCATATATGTTAAAGCATCTTTAACAGACTCTCTACCTTGGCTCCTTAGTTATTTTAGAGAGCATCTTTAATTTTTTTTATCAAATTTAGCAACTCCACCAGACTCTTTAGGGAAGCAAAATGATAGAAAGAGGCAGAAGAGGAAGTTTACGCCAAAATTTTTCTAAATTATTTAAAGGATTTGGGGTGGTGTGTGTGTATATATATGTGTGTGTGTATATATATATATAGGGTTTCTGTCCATTTACCCCATTTCTAGGGATTTTTTTCTCACTTATTTTTTTAATTCCCTCTTAGCCAATACACTCTAAGGGAGTCTTTCCTAATACCCCATTAAGATTTTTTTTTTTTTAATTTTTTTTTTAACACCATTTTACCCCTCACCCCTTTGTTACTTAGAGAGAGAGAGAGAGAGAGAGAGAGAGAGAGAGAGAGAGAGAGAGAGAGAGAGAGAGAGAGAGAGAGAGAGAGAGAGAGAGAGAGAGAAAAACCATAGGAGACTTCGCTGGAGCTCGTCACCGGCCGCCGGAATCCGGTCACAGGTTGCATGAATCCGGCCAACTTTGGCCGGAATCCTATCACCGGTCGCCGGATTCCGGCCAACTTTCGCAGGATTCCGATCACCGGTCGCCGCCCATCGGACCTTTCAGAAAACCTCACCGAAAATGTTTATTACCCCAATAGACGTCTATTGCCCCCAATAGACAACTATCAGCCCTGTATTGCCTCCCAATAGACGTCTATTGCCTCCCCGTAGGACTTTCAGTCGCCGGAATTAGAACTAATATTTCTAAAATTAGACAAATAAAACTTTGATTAAAGAAAAAAATTGAAGAGATTATATCAATTCAAAACGTCTATTGCCCTCCAATAGCAATAGACATTCAAATTTTTTTTTCTCTTCCATTCTGCCCCATTACTTAAAAAAAAAATCGTTATTTGGGCACCCAGAAAATGATTTGGGCACCCAAATCCTCTTCTCCCTTCTTTCCGGTTGCAGACCCGACTACTTCTGGCGAGGCTGGGGTCGTAGATGATGTCTATGCCGTTGGAAAACCAACCTTGAATGCCGGTGACCACGACGGTGAGAGAGAGGAGAGATCGAGGTGTTGATACTCCGCCGGATCGGGTTCTGCAAAACGATGGCTGCTGGTGGTTCTGCGTCATCGACAAGCCCTATCGGAGCAGCAAAGACGACTGGTGGTTCTGCAGAACGATCGGAGCAACTAGTGATTCTGCAAAACGATCGGAGCAGAGGCCGAGAGCGTCGTTGACGAGGCCGGGAGCAACTCAACAATCGCCTCTAGGTTATGTAGTAATTTTCCCGCTATTCTGGTACCTTCCAGCATTGGAGACTCCGTCGTGGAGCAACCCGGGCTCGGAGGTGTCGGTTTTGAGTTGTCGTCGGCTTCTGGAGAGAGAGAGAGAGTGAGAGAGAGAGAGAGAGAGGCAGTTGAAGTAATTGTTTAATTGGATTGAGGGCAAAATCGTCATTTAGTGTGAAATTGTGTATGTGGGAACAAAAATATGTTGGTGGGGTAAGTGGGAAAAATTGGCTCATTTTGGTGCTTTTGGACAATGACCCATATATATATATATATATATATATGTATATATGTGTGTATATATATATAATTTCTTGAAACGCAAACATATCACATCTATTTGTCAATCAAATATTGACACGTATCTCTATGGGGAAATCATCAATTGCTACAGATAATTATGCAAAACTACATATAAATATTAGTCCCATTTTCACATTCACATGAATGGCAGTGTGAAAAGTTACTATTTAAAATGTTGGGTGAATGAAAATTATTTTGCAAATTAAATTTTTTTTATCACTGACGGATATCTATGTATAACGAATTTATACAAATATTTTTTTCAAAAAAAAAATTATAATTTATACAAATGTCAGTATAGACTAAATACTTGGTACATACGGACATCTGTGAGAAAATCTAGGCACACTGAGTTCAGTGAGTAATTGTGTAAACATCTTCTTATGTAGAACTCAGACATTTAGTTCACACACGAATGTCTATATTAACAAATTAAAATCAGTGAAAATCCACTGATTTTTTTCAGTGTGAAAATCAATATTTTTGAAATCTACGTGTGTTGCTCTTTTCGCTAATAGTGGTATCTACTTTTGTTTTATTTTAATTTTATTTTTTATCGCTCCCACCTTAATTTGGAATAAGTGCTTAAATTCTGCAGACACTGAGTCTGCCAACAAAAAGTTTAGGCGGTGTCAGAATTAATCCTCCTAGACCACACCTTCCCAGTATGTACGTTTAACCAAAAAAGAAATCAATGTAGGAAATGAAGTGTTAGCGGAATCAATCCTCCTTAAAGACCACACGTTCCCTATACGGCTCATCAATGTCTTCGAACGAAGCGGCAATTAAAGAGGATATGTACGTTTGACCAAAAAAGAAATCAATGTAGGAAATGAAGTCCTCACTAAGAAATAATAGCGGAAGTTGGCCTTGGTACTAAAAAAAGTTAATGGATTGCAAACCAAAAAAAGTCCTAGGAAGGACAAAAGCTCCGTGAATAATCTATTATTATGAATACTACGGGTTTCCAGAATACTACTGCTATTTTTTGTGTCTTAAAAAGATGTCGTTTTTGATAATCTGGGTTTCTAGAGCTGGGACAATATGGAATAGTCTCATGCTGGCTATATTATTTTTCCTGGGCTATTGCCTCCATTGTACCCAATAAGAAGAAGAAGAAGAAGAAGAAGAAGTAAAATGATCTTCAATCCCTGCTTTAATGTTTATTATAGCATCTATGAGACTATTCTAAACTATGCCAACAAATGGAATATTGTACATTCTTTAATTGTAGGGGTAATTCTCATACACCCCAAATCCACCAATATACTCCCCATACACCCCAACAACTTATTTTTACCTCCACTCACACAAAACTTTCTACTTTTTCTCCCTACTTTTCAAAAGCACTCACTATTCATCCCATTATTACCTCTCTCCATCATCTTTTCTTTTTCTTACATAATTATTTTTTTGATAAAGCGTGGCGGGCCCATATTGAATTATTTGTTTAGACTACGTTTGCAGATAAATTTTCATCCTGTACTCAAAAGGTAAACAGTTAAAACTACTATTCATAATTTCGATCGTTGACAGACTTGAATTAAATATTATCTGTAAAAATACAAGCGAAGAGTTGAGAGAAGAAAGAGAAAAGTTGAGAAAGTTGAAAAACCTTAGAGAAAGTCTTAACAGAAGAACTCCCGACTACTAGATATCATCTTCAGGCTTCAAACAAGAATCTATAAAGTTGAGCAAGATATTGAAAATAGCATATATATACTTAAAGAGGAACAAAAACCTCTTGATTATTTGAGCATTGGTTAGATCCGCACCTCACTGGTATCAGAGCTTGTAAAATAGCTCAAAAGGGGAATCCCCAATGGGGACAATGTCTGATTTAATATTAGAGAAGTTGAATTCTCTACTAAAATCCTCTGATGAGAAACATCAGATCTTGCTGAAAGAATTATCTAGATGTCAAGATCATCTAGAAAAACTGCCTGCTATAATCTACCAATTAGAAAAATTGAAAAACAAAATAGATTATATCAAAGAACTTCCAAAAACGGAAGAAGAAAAGCTAACAAGTGTTAGTATAAAAATCAATGAACAGCAAAAAATGCTGGATTCTATGAAGTATATACTGAAGAACAAGAAAGTGCCTACAGTAAAAACAAAGAAAGCTAATGGATTTAAACCATTAGAAAAACCAGATAAGAATTTTGTTCCAAACATGATTTTTCTGGAACCATCTACTAGTCAAACTAGTATCCGGTACGAAAACCCGAAAAATACAAGAGATGTCAAAATGATGAGCATCTTCCGGAAAAAGAAAGGAGCACAACTCCTCAATGATGAAGAATTCGAATTCAACGAAATTGAACAGGAGGTAAAAAACTCCGCAATTCCAAAATTAGATTTTAAATAAATCTATAAAAGGGGAAAATTTGATGTGTTGGATAGCCACCACTTCAAGTTATTGGAATTTACAATCCCCTCCACAACAGGAGAAATTGATCTACTGATGATCACTCTTGTAGAAGTCGACCGAGCAAAAACAAAAAATTATCAATTTATGCATATTGGAGCAGTCCAAGTAGGTATAAAACTTCTTGCTTGAGAAGGCATAAACTGTTCAGTTCTATGTGTCCTCCAAGACAATAGACTGACATATTTTTAAGCTAGTCTGTTGGGAACCCTTGAAGCATCTTTATGCAATCAAGTGGCTATTTCAACTGCTTCCCAAATTTCTCAACCAACTTGAAAGATGCAGCTCACTGTCTAAGACTGAGAGTCAAGATAGATGGCATATCAATGAAAAAAGATATGCAAGAACTGGCTATAGTATACAAAATATACTATAAATTGATGAGTACCACGGTAGAACCTAAAATTAGGATATCAAATATCCCAGGTCTTACTACTGGTTTCCTCACCAGCCAGAAGAACCATTCACAACAGATTCACAAGGTTACTTGGAATGAAGTAACTTTTCCTATTGAATGGAAACTGTCTGGTCCAAAAAAATCAGCAGAAAATGCCAAAGCGGCAATATATGAAAGCAGAAAGACTGGAGGTATCAGTCTAAAATTCGACGATCACAGAAAAAGTGACGTCTGTCCTGAAAATGTCAAGATAAACAACAATCTTCTTAGAAGAAGCTACAGCACTAGAGAAGCTAGTGTTAGTGGTACCAAATTCTCTGTTAAAGAACCAACATAACCTATCACTGAAGAAGAATTAGAAGCTGATCTGAACAGACCAGTAAATATGCATAGAGCACAAAAGCTCTATGATCTCTATGATGAAGCAGAATCCTGCGAAAATCCTGATCGATTAGAAAAGCTAATCGAAGAAATGAAAATTTTCAAACCAGGAAAAGAAAGAAAACTCCTTCCCTATCAAGATATTGAAATGAAAGAAGGAGAAAGCTCCAAAACAGTCATCATAAGAGAAAAGGGAAAAGTAAAACTCCCTTTACAGAAAGCCCCTATGGGCAAAAATAGAGTAAGAAATTCTCAAAGATTTGTCCCAAGAGGACAATATACCCAGAATACCAATTTCCACTCATGGTGTCTGGTTAAATCTAGACAAATCTCTAGACAAGAGAAAAACTCTAGACCAATGGGTTAATAGCCTGATGATGGTGTCTGCTCTAACCCTTGGAAAATTTGAAGCACAAGATCTTCAGGTGTACTATGAAACTACTTTCACTGGAGTAGCAAAAAAATATTACTTCTCTTTTAAAGAGATTGCCAGAAGGAAAGACTGGCTTGAAGAAATCAAAAATTCAAAATCTCCGTATGATTTTGCAGTACCCCTGTATGATCAGTTCTGTAGAGATCTCTCAAATCTGAGTGAGAATGCTAAAGAAACGGTCAAATCAAATATCTATGCTCTCAAAATCTGTAACATGAGATATTTTGAAGAATACTTGAATGAATTTCAAGAATACTACTGTACAATCGGTGAACTAGAAAATACTGATCTAGTCAACCTGTTGCATAGGAAACTCTCTGAACCAAGGAGAACAGCTGTGAGAGAAAGCATAGCTGAAAAACCAATTGAAAAATTTTCAGTTGGAGGAATTGCCGACAGAATTAGACAATTACTAAAAAAGCAATGCAAAGCCAATCTTAGAGCTAAGATGGCCAAGAAACAACTCAAAAGAGTTGAAAATTTCTGTTATGGAATACTGGATATGCCAACCAATTGGGGATGTCATGAATCCAAATTCCACAGAAAAATAAAAGAAAAATATTACTCAAAAAAATTCAAAACGAGTAATAAGAAAAAGGATTGGAAATTCAAGAAAAGCTCCAATTACAAGAAACAATGGGATGAAGATCCTAAAAAGAAATTTTCAAGAAAAAGAAGAATCACTGAGTCAATCCTCAAAATACTCAACCAGGCAAGAAATCTTGCAGATGCTGGTTATGTAAAGCTGAAGGGCACTATGCCAATAAATGCCCGGAAAAGGGTAAAAGATCTACTAAACCTCTATTTGAAGCATATGAGCCTATAGTAGAAACAACAAACATGAAGGGGTACGAAATAGCCTATTCTGATGATGAAGATGATGACAGGTCAGTATACTCTGCCTGGTCTGAAATAGAAGAATCATCTGATTCTGAAATAGATTCTGAAGTAGAGTACTTGGAATATAGACAGATGAACGTTCTACAAGTCAAAAACTGGGAAAAAAGTAAGACGGAAGCAATAACGTCTTCTTGCCAGGTAAACCCTAGTACATTCGTTTGTGACTACTGCTTATGTCATGAAAAGAATGGACTTCCTATGTTCTGTAAAAGGTCAAAAAAGACTTATCACAAAGAATGCTTCATAGCTGAAGCAAGAAGAAAGACCAAAAATGGTCTGGTCAGCCAATTGGTAGAACAAGAATATGAAGAATACTTCTCTGAGAAAAAAAAAAAAGAAATAGAAAAGATGTTCCAAGAAGCTATGGAACCCTCTTCCTCAAAATTAAAGGAAGAAAAACTCGATACAACTATAGAACTGGTTGAAATACCAGAAGAATGTAAACCATTCATACCTCAGGAACAAGAACAAGTTCAAGAAAATGAACTTCAGCAATCGAAAGTCGTCTCTACTAATAGATACAGCAACTACATAGAGATTGGACTCAAATTCCCTGATCATAAAAAATATCATCTACACCCCTTTGTGGATAATGGATCAGGATTTACAGTTGCAAAGAGATTTGCAATTCCAGAAGAACTCTGGAAACAAGATAAGAAAAGAATAGCTACTGGTGTCCAGTTTGATGAAAGCCACCTAACCATGAACAAGGTAGCAAGAAATGTTCACATCACCATTGGTGGAGGAACATTTATTCTCAACACCCTTTGGCAATCAGAAGGCCAAGGATCTGATTTCTTGTTGGGAAATGATTTTATTCTCCAACAAAGATTCATCCAGGATGAAGAAGCGATAGGCTTCAGAAAAGGAGAACGGGTATACTGGGCAGATAGGCTTACTCAAGCCAAAAGTGTGGTAGGTCCAAACTTTACTACACAATATCAGAGATCGCAACAGAATAGTGGTGATCTTACCCCCTACAAACCCAAATTTGAAACCATCCTCCAAATCAAACAACAAGAAGAACTACTTATTGAAGAATCTTCTAAAGAAGAAGAAGAAACAACTAGCGCAGATGAAGAAGCTAGTTTCATTCATGAGCATAACCTCAAGCACTTTTAGAATAAGCTTGAGTCTCAGAAACTTCCCACTCTTGAAAAAATCAAGAAACTACTCAAGCAGAACATCGATGTAGACCCTCAGAAGTTTTGGGAAAAAGACTCAGTGGTCTGTGAATTAAGATTACATGATATGAATGTCATCTGTCATGTCAAAGCTATTCCTCAGTACAAAGAGGAAGATCAGAAAGAATTCAGAAAAGATATTGAAGATCTCCTGAACAAGAGATTAATTCAACCTTCCACTAGCCCACATCATGCTCCAGCATTCTACGTGAGAAATCATGCAGAAAACCTAAGAGGAAAAGCTAGAATGGTGATTGACTACAGAGATGTCAACAAGAAGACTGTCAAAGACGGTTATCAAATTGCTTAAGTAAGAGTACTGATCAACCAGGTCAGAGGAGCTAAAGTCTTTTCAAAATTAGATGCAAAGTCGGGTTTTTGGCAAGTCAAAATGAATCCTGAGAGTGTTCCTCTCACTGCATTCGGAACACCACAAGGCTATTACGAATGGTTAGTAATGTCTTTTGGTCTAAAACAAACCCCCTCAATCTTCCAAAGAAAGATGGACAACATCTTCAAACATGTGGCTGAATTCTGCGTCGTCTATATTGATGGCATCCTTGTCTTCTCCAAAAACATAGAAGAACACATGAAACACCTCCACGAGGTTATAAAGCTGATAGTTCAGCATGGAATTATCCTAGAAGAAAAGAAAATCTTCTTTATCCTCGATGAAGTTGATTTCCTAGGAATAAATATCAAAAATGGAGTAATAAAACTCCAACCTCACATTCTTGAAAAGATCTGGAAGTTCCCAGATAGAATTCCTGATGCTAAGAGTCTAGAGAGATTCTTAGGAGTCATAAACTATGGGAGAGATTTCATTCCCAAAATCTCAGGACTAACAACAATGTTATCTCCAAAAACCAGTTCCAAGAGAAAATGGAACTTCACCACAGATGATGAAAAAATTGTGAAACAGATAAAAAATCTCTGCAAAAACCTCCCTCCTCTACAACAAGCAGAGGAAGATGATGAAATTATCCTCCAAACAGATGTGAGCGATAATTACTGGTCCGGTGTTGTTCTGGAAAAAACGCTTGGAACCAACATTGAAAATATCTGTAAATTTTGTAGTGGCAAGTTCAGCCCTGCAGAACTGAATTATCTCATAGAGGAAAAGGAAATTTTGGCTGTCAAAAAGATGATTTTAAATTCTCTAGCTTTTCTTGGAAACCCCTTTACTATCCGCACCAATTGTGCTAAAGTAAAGAACTTCAAAAATTTTAAACTTGATAAAGCTGCTGATAGAGGAAGATTAGCAAACTGGCAATTATTTCTTAACCAATATGATTATAATGATGAATTAATTACAGGAAACAACAACTATCTTCCAGACGCCTTAACTAGAGAACTAGCAATGTTCAGTCGAAAAGATAACGACGAAGGTCGCAACCCCAGAAGCAGAAGAACTGGGAAACAACATGAAAATACTGAGGATCCCAAAGAACAAATCCTCAAAAGATTTCTACTTAGTCCTAAAGGACTAGCCACAACTGATCAATTCCATGGTAAATGATTGGCTAGCCCGTCTCAAACGACAGACGGTAAAGGCTCATCAAGACCGTTGACGGCTGTTGCTTTGCCAAAAAGTAAACCGACTCCAACTGGAGTTATAAATTTTTTTAATTATGAATTAAGAACTTTTGCTGATCCTGTGTTCAGAACTGGCAGGAGGCTAGCTTACCACCAGAAGGCAATCCTGGATAATCTCTTATTTGCCTTTCAAGAAAGAAATAGTGGTATTATGTTCCCAGCTTTGTTCGCCTTAGCTGAAGAACTCCATGAAAATGCTAGACCACAGCATGAAGAAATTCAAATACAGCAGAGTGCTGTTAGAAGTGAAAAAATTCACTATCTCAAAGATCCAGAAAGTGCTAGAATTCCTATCATAGCACTCAAAGAATCAGATTGGTTTGAATTCCATAATCTGATTGGAAGCCATAATTACGAAAGCTGTATTCCTCTAACCCTCTTCATTATCGCAGGACCATATGTTGGAAGATATGGTGTTAATGTTCAGAGTGAACATCCTCAAGAACACAAGCTCTGGCTTGTTGAAAATGGTTTTGTCCATAATCTTTGGACCAAAACAAATGATGATCTCAAAGGCATGCCCCTATCATCGTCAACACAGTCAAAAATATCAGAAAAAATGACTGTACACTCAGACTGAAGTTCAGATCTACTCCACCAGAATGGATTCATAAAACAAACGGTGAAGTTGAATATATTTCTCCTTATCATTATGTGAGAATTATTCAAAAATGATATCTTCAGCCCGCCTGTGTTGGATACAATGGCCTGCCAAATTCAAGTATTCCATGAATGAAGGCCATGTCTCCCGAATACATCAAGAAGATCATCCAAGAAGATACCAGAAATACTTTCCTGGCAGCAAGAGAAAAAACAATTATCACTACCTATGATCATCCTGAAGCAATCAGCAGTGACCTCTACATATCTTTCACGAGAAAAGAGATAGACTCGACACTGGCATGCTTATAGTGGGTGGAAAAACTTGAAAATGACAATCACTACAAGATGTATTTAGATACAGATGTCAAACAAAACGCAACTACTGCCAGAATGGCCTGGATGGATGACAACTCCTTTATCCTCGGCCACAACTCAGAAACAGACGAGAACATGTGAAGCGGCAAGTGTAGAAAGCACTGAAAGCAACTTTGGACTTTTCTCAAAAGTTGCTTTTGCTTTTCAAAAAGAAAGCAGGTGAAAAACATTTCACCTAAACGAAATCTGCTTTTACCATCCGACCTCCATCATCAGGAGCACTCACGAAAGTAGATAATTACGGAGTTGTTCTGTACA
Organism: Rosa chinensis; assembly: GCF_002994745.2. Taxonomy (NCBI): domain Eukaryota; kingdom Viridiplantae; phylum Streptophyta; class Magnoliopsida; order Rosales; family Rosaceae; genus Rosa; species Rosa chinensis. The sequence continues at coordinate 51,733,746 of NC_037089.1, read as the reverse complement.
TTTTTATGTTTTGAAATTTAGTTTGAGTTATGCTCCCTATATAAGGAGCTTTAGGTTCAGTTGTAAGGCATTCGAAAACTTCTAGATCAGAAAATTGAGCAGAATCAAATTCTCTCAAGAAGTAAGAAAGCCATAGTAGCAGTGTGCTCTTTTCTTCCTGTCTAAGTGTGAAATGTGCTTTCATTACAAGTAAGTATCTGTAATCATTCTCATGGATAGCTAAACAACTTCTTAGCTGTTTACCTGAGAATGAGGCTCTGAACTTTACTCTGTAAATAATGTTTGAATAAATAATTTCAGATTTCTCATCCACCTTATCAATTATGTTTTAAAATTTAGTTTAATGTTTCAAATGTTTATATCTGTCTCTGCCTTATTCCTGTACTATTTTTAGGCTCAGCCTTTCTTGTTCTTAGAAAAAATTGACTCAGCTTAAGATAGAAACAAGCAGCAGTGATTCCGCCTGTTAAAGTAACTGTTAGGCAAGGAGGCATTAGGTGAAAAACTTGGGCATGTTGAAGGCTAGTTTTGTTTGTCTCAAAAGTGTGAACATGATTTTCTAAGAAAAGGTAAAGGTAAACACCCAAAAGTCAGCATAGGACATATTAGGCACTAGTTTAGAAAAGACTACCCTCATAGGTCTTTTCCCCAACGATTTGTGTAAATGGGCACAATACAAACTTGTTGGTGCAAGTGGGCACAATATATGTGATTTCTGGGCAAACAGGAATTAACCCTTAATTGTAAGGCTAAAATTCAGAAGACTATGCAGAGAAATATGATATTCTAGAATAAGTTTGGTATGGAACACAAAAAAAAAAATGTAGATGGATCTCACTCTTCTAGTGATTGGAGGTGGGTTGTTAATATATATGAATTTAGTGAATGAATTAGTGGATTTATGGTTAATTTTGGGAGATAAGTAATCCAAGCTGAAGCATACAGATTCTTTCATGGTTAATTTACAGCTTGCTGCCTCCCTGCATCTTGCTCAATTGAAGATTGAATTAGACTTTGCTAATTTGGTAAGTCCCTTGCACAGTGACAAAGCTGAACTATGCCCCCTAAGAACTTTTTTGATGAATCATTTTCAGTTCTTGCACATAAAGCATATTCACAGAGAAGTTAATATGATGGTTGATTTTGTAGCTAAAGAGTGTGTGGATCATATTGTGGGTGTATTCACCCTTACTGATTCTCCCAATTTGGTGATTGAAGGCTTTGCTTAATAATATTCTACCAATTTCTCAAGGTATGACAATCTACAATAGTCATGCTGGCTAAAAAGTTTTTTTTTTTTTTTTGCCCTAAATGATTGCCTCCATTTTTTTTAGGCAAAATGATTAAATTTTTTTTTAAAAATTTAAAAGAAATTATAAAAATAAAAAATAAAAACTCTTAGCCCACCCCACCCTTACATTTGTTAGTGAGTCGAACCTATGACCTTTACAATGTTAGAATTATAACTTATCAACAAGTCACAGCTCACCGACAAATGATAAAAAAATGTTATTTGTACATGTCTTATGTTATATTAGGTTACACAATTTAATTCATGTTAAAACAATCCATCTATTAATAACCTGACATTAAAAATAACAAAAACTACAAAACTATGCCACTGACAGTTCTCACCAAAACCGTCGCCGAAAACCGTCTCTATCCAAAAAGAAAAATCAGCTGCAAAGACAAGTTTTCACGGAAAAGCTCTCTCGCTGTCGACCTATAATAGTTCCCATCAAGCTTCAAGGTCAAAGACAAGGTCACAATCTTAAAGTTTAAATCTCTGACTTGACCTATTACGATTGTGACATGCATTGTCTCCTGCATGCATTATGACATTTATTGTGACATTTACGATTCAATTCTCTGATCAATCTCCGGTGATGCCGCCACAAACATATCATGAGATATTGGATATGTAAAACTGTAAGGTTGATCCCCGCAAAGGTAGAGAAATGAATTCATCATTGAGTTCGATCCACATGTGCCATTAGAGTTGAAGGAGGAGAGTGTAAGGAGATGCACTGGGAATATGGTGGTCGTCAGTCAAGGGGCGTACTCGTGGACGTTGGATTGAGGGAGGGGTTGATTGGATGGTGGAGATGGTGAGGAAGTGTGAGGTTTGATGGTGGTTTGATATAGGGGAATCGGTTGGGATCCGACATGTCATTGGTGACAGCTTGTGGGCCAGATTACAAAGTAAAAGGCTGTATTATAAAGAGAGCAGAAGTAGAAGAGTGAGACATAAGAGCATGTCCACCGGTCTGCTATTGACCGGCCTCCAGCTAAGATTAAGGATGTGGTGACCGGCAAGAAGCAAAAACTTCCATCCACCGGCCCAAGATTGACTAGCCAAAGTTTGGCTTTTCCTGACCAAGTCCAAAAAAAAAGCCAAGCCCATGACTTTCTTCTTGACCCAAGCTTGGCCAGCTGCCAGCTCAGCCCAAAACCATCGTGGCTGACGTCATAGGCTTCGGTGGAGAGAAGGACACTTTGCAGGGACCTCGTGTTGGCGAGTTGCGTGTCGTTTAGCTTCGAAAAAAGGGTTGGCGCATGCTGCAACTAACTTTTGTGGCATAGTGGCAATTAAAAGGCAGTAGGGGCTACACGTGTAATTGTACCATTGGCTGGTTTGGGATTTTGAACCCAACAGTCAAATGATATGGACCGTTGGATTGAATACTTTGAGCAGATCTGACGGCTAGGGAATTAATATGTATGTATATTTGTAACGTTAACAAACGGTAACAAAAAAAAATTCTAAAAATTTCTCTATAAATACCTACCATTTATTTCACATCTCACACCCAAAAAATTATCTTTCATAATAACCCAATTTTGTTCTTCCTCCTCTTCCTATAGCTCTCATATTCCAAATTTTGTTATTTCCAATATGGTTGAACAAGGGAGAAACACATGTCTTGACAGGACCCGCCCCGAATTTCACCTTGAAATATGAGGTGGCCCTGTGGGCCCACCTTAGGAATAGTTCTACCAAAAATTAAGCAGAATCACCCCTAAAATGGACTACCCAAAAACCTATAAAACACACAAAACACTTCAAGCAAACCAACCTTGTACTCCTGGAGCCGCCCTGCTCCCAATTACTATTAACTCCACTTTCACAAAACATGAAACTCAACTTTACAATACTAATCCCAAAGGTTATCAGAGCAATACTAATATACAAATATATAAAAAGAAGAGTAAAGGATCAAGGGATCCTACAATGCGGAAGTAGTGACAATCATCCCTCAAATGCCCACCTGCAAACTAAGCATTTGAAACCGAAGGGCCCAGGGGAAAGTAATTTAAAACACGTTAGAGTGAGTGGACAAAAAATAAATAAATAAGATAATTCGAATGAAAGTAAAGCTTTAATACTTTCCCACATGTTCATCTTTTAAAAACCTTGATGCATGCAACGTGGATAAAACATATTTCTCGCAACACGAAAATTCGTGAAAACATTCCAGCCCCGCTGGTCAAAAGAAATCGAGCTAGCCCCGCTAGCTGAAGGTATCAATCAAATATGGGGAAGAAGTTTTCACCATACAAATAAGGGAGCCTCCCAGGCTCGGGTCGGAGTGTCCCACACTCTGGAGCATTACCCATGAACACATAGTAAGCAGGGAGGAGTACTAATAGGCTAGCTAGCAATAAATATGACGACCCAGGTATGGTGAGTTAAAATAATACGAAAATCGAAAATCAATAAGGCTTCCCCAATATCTCATGAGAAAATACATATTCCAACGACGTGGCCCCGCACGCCAAAATATTTTCGAATTCATAAACCAATAGGCGAGGAATAATAGTTGAATAAAATTCTCTCGAAAATCCCATTTTCGAACACCTTTCAGAAATCACAGAATCGACGAATGACAACAATATTTAATTCCGGAAACAGCTTCGGAAAATAATTCGTCGAAAATCATTCATAAATCGCAAATCATACTTTATTTCTAAATTCACAATATCCTTTAAAAACTTAGAGCCAAAAATCATTCTGAAATTATAACCGAGATAAATCAATTTATATTCTCAAATAAATAAACGTATGTTATAAATATTATATATATGTGGCTGTCCACTGTAAATACTCATTAGTTATGTCCTTATGATGTAAACTTTACTCCTATATAAAGGGGTCTAATGAGAATGAAATAGACACTTCTACCTCCTCCATACTCTGTTTCTCTCTTCTATCTCTATATTTTTCTCTAGTTTATAACACGTTATCAGCACGAATTTGCTCTTATTTTTTTTTTCTTCTTCTTCTTTGAACTCCATGATGATCCGCAAGCCTTATGGTGCAACATAGTTGCTTATGACCAAGGCTAATGATCTATGAGTTTTTCTTCTTTCTCTCCTAGATGAATATCAATTTTCTTTATGCGATCATTTACATATATTTGTATGTATCTTTTATATAATAAAATTTTTGAAAATTTATATTTCATATACGACAATGAGAACTACATGTTTCATTGCTCAAAACTCGAGTCCTCTGACCGAGTAGTCTTAGAACCTATGGCTCTATAGACATCACACAAATGTTTTTCTCGTGTGTTCCCTATGGGATCAATTGTTCATATTTATGAACTTTTCGAAACCTTTGTTTCGTATATGAATTTTTCATAGAACATACTGTTCTAATAATTATGGATCCTGATATATCTCATCTTTTCTCTTTGTAGAAAGATAACGCATCTAACAAAATTGGACTATAATCCTCTTAAAATTTCTGGCAAGAACTATTTGATGCTGAAATTCGCCTTATGGCTAACAACCTTGGAAATGTCATCAAAGTTGACAGTAAGTCATCTGTGCAAGATCTGGCCAAACCTATGATTTTCTTGCGTTATCATCTTGATAAGATCCTAAAAGATGATTACCTTACGGTGAAAGATCCACTTGAGATTTGGGAAGCATTGGCTGATCGATTTGCTCACCAGAAAACCATTGTTCTATCTAGAGCACGATATGAATGGACGCATTTTGCGCCTTCAGAACTTTAAATTTGTCACTGATTTTCAGTTCCGCTAAACATATGATTATCTCCCAACTAAAATTATGTGGAGAATCTGTCAGTGAAGATAACAAGTTCAAAGTCTCTGATTTTTTTGTGGACAATGGAAAACATATTGATTACATGATCAGCGGCGGTTTTCTTGACACCGATAAATTTTAAGCCTATGTTTAGGCGTTTTTTTTGTCTCTATTTATTTTGTTTATGTTGAAGGAAAACCTAATTTGTGTTTAGCCCAAACTCTAGGTTACTTGACCTAGTGGTAATAGGATTTAATTAGAAGGATCTAGAATCCTAATCAATGTAGAATTCCTTTCCTTGTATGATTGAGATTCTATGCATTGTAATCCTCTATATAAAGAGGCCCCTATTATCAATGAGAATACACAGAAATTTTCTTCCAAATTCAGTTTCTCTACAACACGTTATCAGCACGAGCCCTAACCCTGAAACCCTATAATCGCAGCCTAATCCCAGAAACCTTTGCAGCTAAAGTAACGTGCTACAGTACCCCCCCCCCCCCCCCCCCCCTCTGCTACAGTACTAAGGCGACTTTTCCGACAACTTTCCGGCCGACTTCCGGCAACTTTTCTGGATAACTTTTCGGTCAGCTACAATAACTCCGGCAGCTACAGTACTTCGGCTGCTACAGTGCTTACTACAGTATTTTTCGGTGACGTTTTTCCCCGGCCATCTTTTAAGGTAAACTTTTCTAAAAGTTCCCGTTTTTGAAGTTTTTCCTTTAATTTCTTCTTCTTTTCTCGGGGACTTCCAAAATCCCTTCTTCTACCCCCCTTTTCTCTACATAGGGGAGACCAAAAGCCGAACTGTGGGGGTTCGTGCTCACTCCAAGCTTGGAGCTTGTAGTGTCCTCCAAACTTAGAGTTTGTTGAGAAGTTATGATCGACCACAAACACATCATTGTTTCAATCTAATCCAATATCTCTTGGAATCTAATTTCTTGGAAGCGACTACGCTCGAAAATTCCTAATTTCTTAGAAGCGATTACGCTCGGAAATTCCTAATTTCTTGGAAGCGATTACGCTCAGAAATTTCATATGTTTTCATGGTAGCCTATTTCGCTCCGAAACTAACCCTAATTTCTTGTTCTCATTCAGGATGAGTAACCTGAACAAATTGGACTTTGCTCCATTGGGAACAACGGCCTCTGGATATCACAGGTGGGTTCGTGATATCCGCCAGCATCTCAAGGCTGATAGAATCCTGGATATGATTCTCGAGCCTAGCCAGGACGTGCTAACTGTTGAGCAAGCTCAAGCTTTGGAAGCAAATAGAGCAGCCTTAGAGGCAAATAAGGCGAAAGCCATCATCCTAATGACTCGTCATATGGATGATTCGCTCCAGTACGAGTATATGAATGAAGAAGACCCCAGAAGGCTGTGGGTCTCACTTGAAGAAAGATTTGGCAACGTCCGTGACTCCTTGCTTCCTGACCTAGAAGTGAGATGGCATAGCCTCCGCTTCTGTGATTTCAAGTCAGTTCTTGACTATAACTCGGAAGCACTTCGCATTAAATCCTTAATGGAATTCTGTGGTAAAGAGATCACAGATGCGATGTTGATTGAGAAGACTCTCTCTACCTTCCCCGTCTCTGCATTGATGGTTGCTAAGAACTATCGAATCGATGTGAATGCAAGACGGATCACAAGGTTTCATGAGCTCATTGGAGCTATAAATGTCGCTGAAAAGCATGACAATATCCTTGTGAAGAACTATAATTCGAGATCCGTGGAAACAGAGCATATTCCGGAATCCAATTATAGTCGCACCTCTAAGAGAGGGCGCCAAGGGCAAAACCCTAATCTTAGGTATACTTCTGGACATTCTGATCCATATAATTGCTCTACTTGGGAAGGTAACCGCCAAAATAGGCGAACACGGAACCGAAGAGGTAAACGTGGAAAGAGAGAGGGAGGCAATGCCTCTGGCCATGTTGGTGGCGCCACCAACACTAAGAGCCATCTAAATGACGCTTTCAAAGCGCCTCAATCAATGGAGTTCTAGCAAAGAGATGTATGTTCTCGATGTGGAGTGTCTGAGCATTGGGCACACATTTGTAGAGCTCGTGAAGAACTGGTCACAGCCTACAAAGCATATTGTGAAGCAAGAGAAGCTCACTATGTGGAACAAGAAGATCAAGAAGATGATCTAGAGTGAAGGGTTGAAGACTACAAATCTGGCTGGGATCAATAGATCGCCAATTCTGTTTAAGTCTTTATTTTCAAGAGATGTAGGCGATTGCCATATTCCTTTTTATTGGATTAGCTTTTCTTTAATCATAGAAACAATGATGTATTCCGTTGGCTTATGAATACAATTTCGAGTTCTTTTCATTATGACTCAATTTTGATTCTGAGCATATGACCTTGTGACTACGATGGCTAGACCATCAGTATTAATTCAAGGACATGGAATAGCCCAAGTTCCATTTGCCAAATGGCACCTTGATTACAGTTGTCACAGAAACTCTCTACGCTCTTAGGGAAAATAGTACTCTATGAATAGCTAACGAATTCCATGCGAAAATGCATGTAGAGAACGGAAATGAGTTCCTTTGCATTACCTCTAATGATTGCGAACAAAGACGCATCTTAGAGAAGTTTATGTGTCTCTCTAGTGGACTTTATGTCACTATTCGAGCTATTAAATCCAATAAAGTTATGAGAGAAGATCTCTTGGATTTAGACACATATTGGCTTTGTCAGGACAGGACAGATCATCCTAGTCATGATATGATGATCCGTCTACAAAAGACTTCACATGGACATCATTCCTTTTGAGCAACATGAAGCAAGATGCCGCCATAAATGGCACCAACCATGGGCATAACGCCATGGTTGTTCCTCCTAGTGGCCATGACGCCATACATGCTAATTTCCATGGCTCCCACGCCATGATGCGAGATGTAGTCACACATTTTGCTTCTAATAGCGCTACAGACGCTTAGGCCTAACCAAAATCCTCATTGGTTGCTTCGAAGGCCTCTCGCTCGTTTTACTAAGCCTGTTCCTTAGGGAAATTAGGACTGAGACCGTCCTATGCAAAGGATATGACAATACTCATTCTGTTCTTACAAAGAATCCATAGGGATTTTGTGGATTAATTCAACCAACTTACGGACGCTTAAATATTTCATGATGTTGGTTGACACGCAAACACGCCGGTCACGTGTTGTGCCATTGTCCACCTATAAATGCTACTTATGCTACACTCCTAGCACATATCATGTGACAACGGGCTCACTCCCCGAATCATCCTATTCAGTCAATTGGATTTGACTATGCTAGAGAGTTTACATCGAAAGACTTTCGATGGATATTGCAATGGGTTTGATGTTAGACATCACATTCCCATGTACACACCCAATTGGTCTCGCGGAAATGACTACGATGGTAGTCCGAACATTGGTAATGCGCACCAATCTTCTTACATCCGCTTGGGGTGATGCAATATCGCATGCAGCTATGCTAATTCGTCTACGACCTACCGCCACTCAATGTACCTCTGCGTTATAGCTAGTGACTGGGTACACGTCTTTTGTACTTACGCACATTTGAGTGAGCCATTTCTGTGCCAATTGCGCAGCCACAACGCTCTATGATGGGTCCTTATAGACGAATGAGCAACTACGTTGGATTTGAGCTTCCAACAATCGTCCGCCACTTAAATACCCTTGCTAGGCGATCTTCTTACTGCTAGATTTGCGGATGTCACTTTGATGATACAGTCTTCCCGTCGTTAGGGGGAGATAAGAACACGAATGCTCAACAGGAACGACAGGAATTGTCGTAGTCTGTCCCCACTATGTCTCATCTTGATCCCTGTTAAAGTGACGAGATCACACAATTATGCTGCAAACATGCCTGCAAGGAAGGACGTCCCTACGAGAGGACGTAAGCGCCATCCTACACGGAGGTAGGCATGGCGCCAATGCCAAAGAGAGTGGCACTCTGGCGTTACAGGCCCTGGCCCCAGCTAGGATGCGTGGGAGGCCCGTGGGTTCGAAGGATACTTTGGCACATTCCAATCCTTTAATCATCAAGACTCAAAATCCGTCTCATGAGTATCTTCCGGGTTATGGTTATCGTTGGGGGACGCCTCAACGTCAAACCCTATTCCTGAGAATATAGAGCTCTATGAAACTTACACTAGTGTACATGAGACGTGGGATAGAAACTCCATCAGAATTGATGATGTAGTTGCGTATTTTGTTGCGCATGAGTTTTTGAGTTAGATGATATCGAACCACGCTCCGTTGATGAATGAATGCCAACGTAGAGAGTTTTTGGCCTAAATGGAAAGATGCGATCCAGGTTAAGATGGATTCTCTAACGAAGAGGAAGGTTTTCGAGCTAGAGATGCCAACACCTCCTAACATAAAACCTGTTGACTAATGGGTCTTCGTTAGAAAGCGTAGTGAGAAAAAGAGATGGTAATCTTGCCTTATGGCGCAAGGCTTCTCACAAAACGCCCTGGAATCGACTACGATGAGACATATTCTCTCGTAATGGATGTCATTGCACTCCACTACCCTGTCAGTTTGGTAGTTTCCGAATAACTGAACATGCAGCTTACAAATATGGTCACTACGTATCTCTATATGGATCTAGATACGGAATATACATGAAGGTTCATGGTGTACTTCATTTACCCAAATCAAGTGGCTCTAGACCATGGAGCGCGTTTACAATAAGGTTGAAACGCTCACTAAAGTGACTACTTGATTGGGAAGGGATATGCCCACGCGTTTCTATGACAAGTTTCAGATTCTATCGCGGTTCATGTTGGATATGATCTTCATTAGAAGCCTTTAAAGAGTTAAGGGAAACCGCTGAACACTTGAAATCTGTAGTTTGAGATGAAGGAGTTTGGGAGAACACGATTATGTCTCGGTTTGGAACTTGAGCATCGTGTCGATAGATGCTTAGGCATTTTGATAAGGTCAAGCCTCCAAGCACCCCCATGATCGTCTGTAGTCTTGATCCTGAAAAGGATCCTCTTCGTTCGAAGGATGATGACGAAGATGCGCTAGGGGCAGAAATGCCCTAGTTAAGTACAATAGGCGCATTATTGTACTTAGCTCAATGCACAAGACCAGACATCTCATTTACCATGAACTTGTTAGCTAGATATAGCTCTGCGCCAACGCGACGCCATTGGATTGGTGTAAAAGATATCTTTCGATACTTGAGATATATGAATGATATGGGCTTGTTCTATCCCTACAAAGAGATGATGGATTCGGACCCATCACACACCAGGTACGCCGCCAACGCTGGCCTGCGTTCTCTATCCCCATCCCAAAACGACATGTGTTTTGGAAGGTTTTGCTGATGTTGGGTATCTCTCTGACCCACACAAAGGTCGCTCCCAAACTGGTTAAGTGTTCACCATGGGAAAAGATCGTGATATCTTGGAGGTCTACAGAACAGACCGTAGTTGCTATATCTTCGAACAATGCAGAGATCATTGCTCTTCACGAAGTGGTTCGTGAATGTATATGGATTGGATCCATAATTACGCATGTTCGAACAATTGTGGTTTGAAGTCTACCACAGATGAGCCTACGAGCATTTAGGATAATGCTACTTGTTTTGAACAAATGAGGCAAGGCTACATCAAAAGCGACAACACCAAGCATAATCAGCAACAACAGACACTCCTCGAGATCAAAGTGAACTAGGTTCGATCTGAGGACAATGTGGCAGACTTGTTTACTAAGTCATTGCCCAAATCCACGTTCGAGAAACATGTGGCAAGAATTGACTTGCCAAAATTATCTGAACTCCCATGATCGTAGTCATCAGGGGGAGGTGCAGACATCAGGGGGAGATGTCTACATGTTCGTCTCGAATCATGAAGGGTGTGTTGTGCTCTTTTTCCCCTTCGACAGAGGTTATTTTTGTCCCACTGGGTTTTTGTTACTCGGCAAGGCTTTTAATGAGGCAACGAGAGAAGCACCACGTTTGGGCAACACAAGGGGGAGTGTTGAAGGAAAACCTAATTTGTGTTTAGCCCAAACTCTCGGTTACTTGACCTAGTGGTAATAGGATTTAATTAGAAGGATCTAGAATCCTAATCAATGTAGAATTCCTTTCCTTGTATGATTGAGATTCTATGCATTGTAATCCTCTATATAAAGAGGCCCCTATTATCAATGAGAATACACAGAAATTTTCTCCCAAATTCAGTTTCTCTACAACAGTTTAGTCATTTTAGGCCTATGTTCTGGGACCGATTACACGCAATTACATTTTCTTATCTTTATATGTTTAATCATATTTATTATGTTTAAATTACCTTTATTACAATTCTTTCATAACTGAATTTGTCATGAGTATTTGTTGCAAGAGCTACAATTATCATGATAATATTTTTAATTGTCATTATCTTGTAGTTATTGTTATTAATAACTCATTTTATTATCAATTTTATTACCATTCTCTGGTAATTATTGTTAAGTAACTCATCCTATTACCATTATTTGATACTTACCATAGTTATTTATTTTATGTGATCATAATGAACATTTATTATTTATGATTATTTTTTGTCATATATACCTCATATGATTATGTCGTGTGTGAAAAAATAACAAAATTTATTTTGCATTGCTGGGACTTGAACCCAGGTCTTTTTGGATGCGAACCAAATATCCTAACCAATTAGACTACAACAATTTTATTGATTATTTTGTTATAATGTTATATTAATGCATGTATCAATTATAGACTCTAAATGAGTACCCCTCTATTTTTGGCATATGGTACTCACATATTGGTATAAAAAATAACAATTATATTTTCAACAGAATCGAGGTATGTATTTTCATGAGTTTGACAACTTCAATTTAATTTCCTCTTATTATCTTATCTAATAATTTAATATAAAATTGTCACTTTATAATGAGATCGAAACTACATGTTTCTTGATCCAATTACATGAGGACTTAAAGTTCCTCCACTGATTGTTATACAATCAAATGGATTGAAACCTCTTGTTTCTTGATCTCCAATTATGTCAGAACCTTTGTCCCTTCTCTTTATGAGTACATGTGAACCTCTGTTCACTCCACTTTTAGAACATGCTTTTAATTGTGAAGACTCAAACCAAATGTTTTGAGTATGAGGGCTATGGTCCCTAAATCTATTATTATTGGAGTATATGCTTATACCCATATGGACTACTGTCCCAAACTCGAAATTTGAGTATATCATTTTGACATTTTTCAGTGTCAAACAATAATATGAACCACTTGTTTATTAATAAATTCAATTTGAACCATGAATATTCATGATAACTATAAATAATGACAAACATAGTTGTCTTGCATGCATATAATGCAACTATAGACATGATCCATTGCAATTGTTGATAATTTTTCACAAATGATGCTTCCAAAAGCTAAGGTAACAATCATCTCAAGAGCTGCAAATCTTGATTGATGGCCAACTCCAACTGAGCTCATATTATGTTACATATATGTAAATCTTCCTAACAAGGAAATTATAATTTATCGCATAGTTGCGAGTTGTCACTATAATAAGACAATTCTCCGGTCATTAGGGGGAGAAATATTATGAAAAATGTTATGAATTGGTGTGTGATATTTATCCACCATGTCTTATTATTATCTTAAGAAAAAGTCTCAATCAATTATGAGAAATTGAGAAAGTGACACTTATTAAAGACAAGTTTTTTACCTAAAAATTGGTTTGGGCTCACCACCCACCAATGGATTTCCAATCCAAATTTTTTGCACGCATATTTTGCGAATGGTCAAACTAGATGGTCTTCCCGCCGTTAGGGGGAGGAAACACTATTGTAACGACGTGCATTGTGTGGGATATATCCACCAAGTCCAATGTTTTAATCTCCCTATAAGGGAAGATTATACAAGCCCTATAACACTCGTTATGAGGTTATACAAAGATCCACATTCTTGAATTAATTTGTCCTTGAGAGACAACAAATGCCTAAAAGAGGCATGGGTACTGGATATGAATAAGCTTATTATAGCTAATGCATGCATATATTTTGAATGTGTGATAGATCTCTAATTGATGATCATTGATGATATCTCATTTGTAGTTGCAACTAAATATCATCAAGGGCTATATACTACCACGTTTCATTGTGTCGACAAATCATACTATTGACCAAATTGGAAAGAGGCAATTCCAATGAATTTAAATATTGTAAACGTGATGATATACTTGGACTTTATCTACCCTAAAAAATTACAAAGGGTGTACTAAAGTGAATTGAAATCACTATGACACAATTCTCTTTATAGAGACATGGGCATTCTTCTCCAAGCGACAACTTTTCTATAAGTACAGTGTTACATATAACTATTATATTGACGAGAGGCTTATAGCAGGTTGTCATGATTATTATGAAAATCTTAAAGGCAAATTACTAAAAGCAAATCCCCAAATGTGTCATTATAAGCATGCATATTGCTTAATCAAATCCTTGACAGATTTATATTGTCAAAGGCAAGTCCATGAATGAATGAGCTTAAAGCTCACTCATGGAATCAAAATTCTAAAGCTGATACATACTCATTCAATTACGGTCAAAGTGACTTATTGCCTTAATGAGTACTATGACAAGACTAAGAAATCGAATTCGAATCATGCTCACAATGTTGCAACATATTCTAACTTTCGCGAAGTTATGAATTTGTCTAAAGCTCATATTGAGCCTATATGAAATTATCAATTACACTAATTGATATTTATGGCTAAGTATCCCATACATAAATTTCAATGCTCGGAATATTGTATAAAGGTAAATGTGTCAATTGTTGTTCCTTTATATTGTTATTCTTTGCTAATATCTTTATTTATAATTTGAACATATGAAATTGGTTCTACTTGAGGTAAGATTTATTATCATAGTTTTATTGGTATTACCCTAACCTTTTGCAGGAATTGCAATTCATGATGAGTCCCCATTATGCAAAGCATACATGGTCTCACCTATGTGATCGACACACTATATCCAATATACATGGTGCATGAATTTTATTGCATACATGATTGAAGCTTGCAAAAATTAGGGGGAGATTCTCATCAGGGGGAGCATTCAAAATTATGCTACCTAGGACATATGCGTGTTGTACTCTTTTTCTCCTTCGACCAAGGTTGTTTTTGTCCCACTGGGTTTTTTGTTACCTGGCAAGGTTTTTGACGAGACAACATTAAGCGCGTCCAACACCATATCATTTAGTGGTGAACATTCAAGGGGGAGTGTTATAAATATTATATATATGTGGCTGTCCACTGTAAATACTCATTAGTTATGTCCTTATGATGTAAACTTTGCTCCTATATAAAGGGGTCTAATGAGAATGAAATAGACACTTCTACCTCCTCCATACTCTGTTTTTCTCTTCTATCTCTATATTTTTCTCTAGTTTATAACAACGTAATAATTAATTACGAAACAATATTGCATGCATCACTTAAAATCAAAAGTCCACTCACCATATACGGCTAACGTGGCACCCAAGCGTAAGGATCCTCGTCGAGCGATGGGTCGGTACTTCGTCCAGTACAAAATTATATTCCGTAAACAACCATACGACACTTAATACGATTTTAAACCGAAACCCGAAAACCCCATGTAAATCAACATCTCCAATTCTTTCCAGATTCAAACCAAACTTCACTACTAATATGAATCCGTCGATTAAAACATTCCATAGCGGAATAAGGGAAATCCGAAGGTCAGATTCCCCCAAATCGACATCTGAAACTCTAAACTTCGAAAATTCACAATCAATGTCAAACTCCTCCAAAATTCTCCAAAATCATATATTCAACTTCTACAACAAATATAGGATTTAATTGGCTGAAAAATTGGAATTAAAAGGTTGCCCTACGCGTTGCTGGGCCACCAAACTTTGGTAGCAACACCTACTCAACAGTCCAAACATTTTTCATAACTACAACAAGTTCCAATTTTACCTGTAAGTGATCGAAATTGGCCGGTGAAGTTTTTCCAGAAAAAACCCAAGAACCCTAGGATTTGAAATCATCGATTCGACCTCCACACTTCAAATCGTGGCTCAAGGCTAGGGGCAAAATGATCCTTGGAAAAAACCGAACCTTCGACGCCGGTTTGGTGGCTGGAGACGGCCGAAATAGCCGAAAGTTCCGATCAGCTACAGTGACCGTCACGGCTCAAAATCGAGCTCCTCCGGCCGAATCACTGCAAAACACCACCACAGATGTGACAAGGAGGAAGAGGCGAGCTTGCCGGTGCTCGGATTCCGTCGTGGGTCAGCCGGAGGAGGCAGAATTTGACCGATGAGGAGAAAAGGATCAGGGAAGAAGAGAGAGAAAACAGGGTAGGTTTCCAAAAATGGCAACTCACCACAGTAACTTTATATATTTATAGAAAGTTACCGTAAACAATAACTTTTATATTTTCGGCCATAACTTACGTATACGAACTCTGATTTTTACGTACCACATATGCACGTGCTCGGTTTAACGTCATCTACAACTTTCATGAAGGAAATTTTTTCAAATTTTGACCCGAACAAAAAAGTCAACTTTTAAGGCCACTAAAAGTACTGAAACGACAGTAAAAGTGAAAGTAAAGATCGTTTACGGTCCAAATGACTAATAAACCGATGAATTCAGGTTCGGGACATTACATGTCTAGTGGCAGGACAAGGGGGAGATCAAAGTGAAGATGAAACTGCCGAATCCAGGAGGAGATGGAGAATAAGGAAGATGTTCAATTGTGCAAGTCTTGGAAAGCTGTAAGCCAAAATCAGGCTGTGGGCACAAATCAGAAAAAAAATCGACCTATGAAGGGGCGTGAAGCGACACTTTACCGCAAATTTGAGTGGAAATGGCCGATCATCTTCCTCTTTGCAGAGAAGGTGGAAAATTTTTAAGGTTGAACTATTTGAGTGGCACTGTTCATTAAGGCAAACTCGTAATTGGTACCAGAGCGGTTCGAATGCAGTTGATGAGGTATGCATTTGTTGATAAATCATTTAATTTGTTGATACATTATAGCTATAGTTAAATTCTGCTTATTACCTTGTACTTTCAAGGGTTCATCTGTTTAGTCTCTGCACTTCTAATTTAATCAGGAAAGTCCTTGCACTCTCCAATTTCATCAAATCGATCCAATCCGTCACTATTCTGTCAATTTTCACTGTTAAAATGCTAACGTGGAACCCTCTCACATGGAAAATTCCCAAACCACCCATCGCTAGGCAACCCGCCGATGCGTTAGTGTTGTGAATGCAGATGGGTAGTATGGAAATTTTCCCCGAAAATTGACGGAGTGGTGACGGATTGGATCGATTTGATGAAATTAGAGAGTACAAGTACTTTTCTGATTAAATTAGAAGTGCAAGGACTGAACTGATGAACCCTTGAAAGTACAGGGCAGTAAGCAGAATTTAGTCCTTATAGTTAAATATTACTTGATAAATAATGTAGTAATTATAAAATGGTTATAATTGTAGTAATTGCTTTTCATTGTAATAAGACATACATTATAATTAAAATAATTACTTGATAAATAATGATGTGTTCAAGTAAAACCCTAATTTGTGTTTAGCCCAAACTCTAGGTTACTTAACCTAGTGGTAATAGGGTTAAATTAGAAGGATCAAGATTCCTATTCAATGTACGATTACTTTCCTTGTATGATTGAGATTCTATGCATTGTAATCCTCTATATAAAGAGGCCCCCATTATCAATGAGAATACACAGCAATTTACTCTCAATTTCGTTTCCCTAAAACATGTTATCAGCACGAAGCTCTAACCCTGAAACAAATAGCCAAACCCTGATTCAAGAAGCTAAAAACCTTGAATACGAATACAAAACCTTGAAGCCTTTTCTGCCTCCACCTCACACCATGAAGAACTCGATCCCAGGAGTCCAGAACGGGCGGCCCCACCCCAAGAACCGGCCAAAAACCTACCGAACCGACCACCGAAAGCTCTACACAACTCGCAGCAAATATTCCACCGGTTCACCATCTTCTGGACCTCCAATTTCCACCAAATTTTGGATAAGCCTCTTGATCCGAAGTTTTAGGAACCGGAATAAAAAGTCCAAAAACCAGCATAAAAATGGCTGAACCGGCTGCCTGATCGTCCGGCAGAAAAACAGGCAAAAAGAAAGGAAAAAGAAAAGAAGAAGAAGAGAGCAGCCCAACAAGAAGCAACCGAGCCCAGAGCAAGAGGCAGCCCATAAAGAAAAAGAATGGCATGCGGCCCAGAAAGAAAAGAAAAGGGACGCAGCCCAGCAAAAGAAAAAAAAAGGAGTGGGATGCGGGCCCAGAAGAGAAGAAAAGAAAGAGAAGAAAGAAGAAGAAAAAGGGGACAGGGCCCAGAAGAAGGAAAGAAAGAAAAAAAAATGGAGCCATCCCCACGTGCAGCAGAAGAAGAAGAAAAGAAAAGAAAAAGTAAAAAAAAAGGGGGCCCTGGCCCACGTGGAAGAAAAAAAAAATGTCAAAGTCAAAGACAAAAAGGTAATTTTTACTAAATGTTTCTGCTTTCTATACTTTTAAATTCTTTTCTTTTTCTCTGGGACTTGCAACCTCCCTTCTTCTACCCCCCTTTCTTCATCATAGGGGAGACCAAATTGAGCCGAACTATGGGGGTTCGTGCTCTCTCCAAGCTTAGAGCTTGTTGAGATCTCCAAACTTAGAGTTTCTGGAGAATTTATGATCGACAACTTACATCATTGTTTTGATCTAATCCAACCCCTCTTGGAATCGAATTTCTTGGAAGCGACTAAGCTTGGAAATTCCTAATTTCTTGGAAGCGACTACGCTTAGAAATTTTATATGTTTTCGTGGTAGCCCTTTACGCTCCAAAACTAACCCTAATTTCTTGTTCTCTTTCAGGATGAGTAACCTGAACAAATTGGATTTTGCTCCATTGGGAACAACGGCCTCTGGATATCATAGGTGGGTTCGTGATGTCCGCCAGCATCTCAAGGCCGATGGAATCCTAGATACGATTCTTAAGTCTAGCCAGGACGTGCTAACTGTTGAGCAAGCTCAAGCTTTGGAAGCAAATAGAGCAGCCTTAGAGGCAAATAAGGCAAAAGCCATCATCCTAATGACTCGTCATATGGATGATTCACTCAAGTACGAGTGTATGAATGAAGAAGACCCCAGAAGGCTGTGGGTCTCACTCGAAGATAGATTTGGCAAAGTCCGTGACTCCCTGCTTCCTGATCTAGAGGTGAGATGGCATAGCCTCCGCTTCTGTGATTTCAAGTCAGTTCTGGACTACAACTCGGAAGCACTTCGCATTAAATCCTTAATGGAATTCTGTGGTAAAGAGATCATAAATGTGATGTTGATTGAGAAGACTCTCTCTACTTTCCCTGTCTCTGCATTGATGGTTGCTAAGAACTATCAAATCGATGTTACTGCAAGACGAATCACAAGGTTTCATGAGCTCATTGGAGCTATGCATGTCGCTGAAAAGAATGACAACATCCTTGTGAAGAACTATAATTCGAGATCCGTGGAAACAGAGCATATTCTGGAATCCAATTATAGTCGCGCCCCAAAGAGAGGGCGCCAAGAGTGAAACCCTAATCTTAGGAATACATTTGGACGTTCTGGTCCATATAATCGCTCTACTTGGGAAGGTAATCGCCAAAATAGGCGAACAGGGAACCGAACAGGTAAACGTGGAAAGAGAGAGGGAGGCAACTCCTCTGGCCATGTTGGTGGCGCCACCAACACTAAGAGCCATCTAAATAACGCTTTTAAAGCTCAATCAATGGAGTTTGAGCAAAGAGATGTATGTTTTTGATGTGGAGTGTCTGATCATTTGGCACACATTTGTAGAGCTCGTGAAAAAATCGTCACCGCCTACAAAGCATATTGTGAAGCAAGAGAAGCTCACTATATGGAACAAGAAAATCAAGAAGATGATCTAGAGTGAAGGTTGAAGACTATAAATCTGGTTGGGATCAATAGATCGCCAATTTTGTTTAAGTCTTTATTTTTCCAAGAGATGTAATAGGCAATTGCCATATATTTTTGTAGTGAATGCCAATGGTTTAATTTTCTTCAAATTAGGCTCACTCAAAGTAAGTGTGATATCTAGGAAGGTTATGAGATTAGTGGTACTTAAGCCAGCCTTGCTCCACCGACATCTCTGTACTCACCTGGTCACATTTATTTTGGAATTACTGAAAGAAGTTAGACGACTACCATTGTTTTGCATTAGCTATCATTTTGGATTAGATTTTGTTTAGTCAAAGAGACAATGATGTAACTCCGTTGGCTTATGAATAAAATTTCGAGTTCTTTATGACTCCATTTTGATTCTGAACATATGACTTTTGTGACTACGATGGCTGGGCCATCAGTATTAATTCAAGGACATGGAATAGCCCATATTCCACTTGCCAAATGGCACCTTAATTACTGTCACAGAAACTCTCTACGCTCCTAAGGCCAATCGCACCTATGAATAGCCAATGGATTTCATGCGAAAACGCATGTAGAGAACGAAAATAAGTTCCTTTACAATACCTCTAATGATTGCGAACAAAGGCGCATCTTAGAGAAATTTATGTGTCTCTCTAGTGGATTCTATGTCACTATTCAAGCTATTAATCCAATAAAGTTATGAGAGAAGATCTCTTGGATTTAGACACATATTGGCTTTGTCACGACAGGATAGATCATCATAGTCATGATATGATGATCAGTCTACTAAAGACTTCACATGGACATCATTCCTTTCGAGCGAAACGAAGCATGAATCAAATGTTGATTTCTGGACTTAGTGTGACCGACGTTGCTGCCTAGGGCACCGCCTCCGTCCACCACCAGCTTGGGGCTGGCACAATCCCTATCCATGACACCATGGATAGCGTCCATCATGGTGATGGCATCGCAGATGATGCTGCAATCACCAACTTGCTTCAAATAGAGTTTCAGATGCTCAGGCCTAACCAAAATACTCATTGGTTGCTTCTAAAGCCTCTCGCTCGTTTTACAAAGCCCTTTCCTTAGGGAAATTAGGACTAAGACAGTCCTATGCAAAGGAAATGAACATACTCATTATGTTCTTACATAGAATCCATGGGGATTTTGTGGATTGATTCAACCAACTTCCGGACGCTTAAATATTTCATAATGTTGGTTGACACGCAAACACGTTGGTCACTTGTTGTGCCTTTGTCCACCTATAAATGCTGCTTATGCTACACTCCTAGCAAATATCATATGACAATGGGCTCTCTCCCCGGATCATCTTATTCAGTCAATTGGATTTGACAATGCTAGAGAGTTTACATCAAAAGACTTTCGATGGATATGGCAATGGGACTGATGTTGGACATCACATTCCCATGCACACACTCAAATGGTCTTGCGGTAACGACTACGATGGTAGTCCGGACATTGGTAATGCGCACCAATCTCTTTATATCCGCTTGGGGTGATGCAATATCGCATGCAGCTATGCTAATTCATCTACGACCTACCGCCACTCAATGTACCTCTGCGTTACAGCTAGTGACTGGGTACAAGTATCGTACTTACGCATATTTGAGTGAGTCATTTATGTGCCAATTGCCCCGCCACAACGCTCTATAATGGGTCCTTACAGACGAATGGGCAACTACGTTGGATTTGAGACTCCAACAATCATCCGCTACTTAATGCCCTTGCAAGGCGATCTCTTTACCGCTAGATTTGCGGGTTGTCACTTTGATGAGACAGTCTTCCCATCATTAGGGGGAGATAAGAACATGGATGTTCAGCAGGAAAGACAGGAATTGTCGTGGCCTGTCCCCACTATGTCTCATCTTGATCCCTGTTAAAGTGACGAGATCACACAAATATGCTACAAACAAGCCTACAAGGAAAGACGTCCCTATGAGAGGATGTAGCGCCACCTACACGGAGGTAGGCATGGTGCCAACGCCAAAGAGAGTGGCACTCTAGCGTTACAAGTCATGGCCCCAGCTAGGATGTGTGGGAGGCCCGTAGGTTCGAAAGATGCTTTGACACACTCCAATCCTTTTATCATCGACACTCAAAATCCATCTCATAAGAATCTTCCGGGTTATGGTTATCATTGGGGGACGCCTCAACGTCAGAACCTATTCCTGAGAATATAGAGCTCTATGAAAATTACACTAGTGTACATGAGACATGGGATAGAAACTCCATCATAATTGATGATGTAATCACGCATTTCGTTGCGCATGAGTTTTTTGAGTCCAATGATATCGAACCACACTCTGTTGATAAATGAATGCCAACGTAGAGAAATTTGGCCTAAATGGAAAGATGCGATCCAGGTTAAGATGGATTCTCTAACGAAGAGGAAGGTTTTTTGATCTAGTGATGCCAACACCTCCTAACATAAAACCTATTGTCTAATGGGTCTTCGTTAGAAAGCGTGATGAGAAAAAGAGATGGCAATCTCGCCTTATGGCGCAAGGCTACTCACAAAAAGCCCTGGAATCGACTACGATGAGACATATTGTCTCATAATGGATGTCATTGCACTCCACTACCCTGTCAGTTTGGTAGTTTCTGAATAACTGATTATGCAGCTTACAAATATGGTCTCTACGTATCTCTATGGGGATCTAGATACGGAATGTACATAAAGGTTCATGGTGATCTTCATTTACCCAAGTCAAGTGGCTCTAGACCACGGAGCGCGTTTACAAAGAGGTTGAAACGCTCACTAAAGTGACTACTTGATTGGGAAGGGATATGCCCGCTCATTTCCATAACAAGTTTCGGATTCTATCGTTGTTCATGTTGGACATGATCTTTATTAGAAGCCCTTAAAAAATTCAGGGAAACTGCTGAACACTTGAAATCCGAGTTTGAGATGAAGGATTTTGGGAGAACACAATTATGTCTCGGTTTGGAACTTGAGCATAGTGTTGCTAGATGCTTAGGCATTTTGACAAGGTCAAACCTTCAAGCACCCCCATGATCATCCATAGTCTTGATCCTGAAAAGGATCCTCTTCGTCCAAAGGATGATGACGAAGATGTGCTAGAGGCAGATGTGTCTTACTTAAGTACAATAGGCGCATTATTGTACTTAGCTCAATGTACAATACCATACATCTCATTTGCATGAACTTGTTAGCTAGATATAGTTTTCCGCCAACACGATGTCATTGGATTGGTGTAAAAGATACCTTTTAGTACTTGAGATATACGATTGATATAGGCTTGTTCTATCCCTACAGAGAGATTATGGATTCGGACCCATCACACACCAGAAACGCCGCCAATGCTGGCATGTGTTCTCTATCCCGATCCCAAAATGATATAAGTGTTTTGGAAGGTTTTGCTGATGCTGGGTACCTCTCTGACCCACATAAAGATCGCTCCCAAACTGGTTAAGTGTTCACCATGGGAAAAGACTGTGATATCTTGGAGGTCTACAGAACAGACCGTAGTCGCTATATCTTCCAACCATGCAGAGATTATTGCTCTTCATGAAGTGTTCGTGAATGTTTATGGATTGGATCCATAATTACGCATGTTCGAACAAATTGTGGTTTGAAGTCTACCACAAGATGAGTCTACGAGCATTTAGGATAATGTTGTTATTTTTTGAACAAATGAAGCTAGGCCACATCAAAAGCGACAACACCAAGCATAATCAGCAACAACAGACACTCCTCAAATACCAAAGTGAACTAGGTTCGTTCTGAGGATAATGTGGCAGACTTGTTGACTAAGTCATTGCCCAAATCCACGTTCGAGAAACATGTGGCAAGAATTGGCTTGAGGAAATTATATGAACTCCCATTATCGTAGTCATCAGGGGGAGATGCAGACATCATGGGGAGATGTCTACATGTTCACCTCGAAACGTGAATGGTGTGTTGTGCTTTTTTTCCCCTTCGATCGAGGTTATTTTTGTCCCACTGGGTTTTTGTTACTCGGCAAGGTTTTTAACGAGGCAACGAGAAAAGCACCACATTTGGGCAACATAAGGGGGAGTGTTCAAGTACAACCCTAATTTGTATTTGGCCCAAACTCTAGGTTACTTGACCTAGTGGTAATAGGGTTAAATTAGAAGGATCTAGATTCCTATTCAATGTACGATTACTTTCCTTGTATGTTTGAGATTCTATGCATTGTAATCCTCTATATAAAGAGGCCCCTATTATCAATGAGAATACACAGCGATTTACTCTCAATTCTGTTTCCCTAAAACATGATGTAATTATAACGGTGTTTATATTTGTACTAATTGATTTTTATTGTAAAACAGTGAGAAACTTTGTTATTAAAATGATGACCTTTATAATAGATGACCCTTCATAATGGCATTTATATTTGTACTAATTGCATTTTTTATTCTTTTTTTATAAATAAAATAGCTTGATGAAGCACATTAATTGTGGCATGTCGGGATGAAGAGAAAAGGGAAGACCAAAAGATACAATTTTCAGAGTTTTGATTGTTACGCTGTTGTGGAGGGCTTTGCACAATTTAAGAAAAATTATTGGTAACTGTAGGTGGCTCATAATTTGTCCACCGAAAATATTAGAAAAATAGTAAATTGCAGTTTTAAGGCCCAAAACTATCCCGAAAGCCCGAAAAACCTCTCACGTCTTGGCAAAGCGACGAGTTCTTTGCCTAGCGTTGTTCTCTTTCCAAAAAGTTATAGAAATCACAATTATGACATTAATTATCTATAAATCTCCATTATTACCATCTTTTTTTTTTTTGTTACAAGCAGGGCCTAAAAGACCCAAACAAAACAACAAAAGAAACTAAGAACTAGAACAAAACCCAGTCCATCAAATATATTTCAATTTTACCATCTATTTACATCAAATATATTTCAATTTTACAATTAAAAAAAAATCAATGAACAATAACTGACTGGTCAAGAAACAGAACGGGTGGAAACCCATGTCCAGTGGCAGTGAACAGTTTCTTGACTGGTCGACCCCTTGACATTTACCCCCAATGGGTGGACTTGCTCTAAATGAGGGTGTTTTAAAGGTATTGTTCACATGCTGTTAGTCACATGTCATGTCACAGTTCATGTCATTGTACAAGTCACTGACCATATCACTTTTCGAAGCTCTATGTGTCTACTAACCAAGTCACTGATTGAGTGTTGAGCAAGTCACTAACTAGGAATGTCACAGTACATGACACAATTCATGTAATGTCACAGTACAAGTCATTGATCATGTCACAATTCATGTCATAGTATAAAGTCGCTGACCAAATCACTTTTCAAAACCCCAGGTCTCTGCTAACCAAGTCACCGACTCAGGTTGTCTCTCAGTCCCCTCGTCCCCAAGCCAGCGTCACTCACCATTTATGTTCGCCCCTGTAGCTCTCCCCATCCAAACCCTAAAATGATCCCTGCCGGCATCAAGATCCCTAAGATCCAGTTCAGCAATTCCCTTGTAGTTACCTCGCAGTCATCCGACTCCGGAATCTCTCTCAACAGCGTCAAGGTCACACCAACTCTTGAGCACGGGTCGTTGTCGGCCTCTATCAGGTGAAGTTGGGAGGTAGTAAGCTACTTAGTCGGAGCATCGAGGTCTTGGTAGGGGTTGTTGAGCTTTGTGGCAGCGACGTTGATCTGATCATCGACGGCGATGGTGGGTTTGGTTGAATCAACCATGATCAAATTGCAGAGAAAAGGGAATGTGGGTTTTGGTGAATGCAACCGTGTATTAGGCTTTAAGGGCAACATTGGAATCAACTTTGATATTAGGTTGACTAATTTAAACATAAACTCAAACATTTATGAATTAAATCAGGATACTAGATAATTTACACCTAACTTTATCTTTTGGTTATCTAAGGCCAAGTCCAGTAAGAGGGAGCTATATTGGGGCCAGTGCTATAATTTAGCCCCCAAAAATATTATCGGTGCGTCCATTACCACCTTACCATTTTCTTAGTTCATCGTACAAACATTTGAATTATTGAAAGACTACCTTACTCAAGTGTAAAATGACTACTACTACTGAGTACATTAATTTTCTAAAATCAAAATTTGTAAGGAAAAATAAATAAATAACCAATGAATTAAATAGAAAGATTACTTAATTTCTCATTGGATAACATTAATCTTCATCTTCTCCACCCAAATTTACATTTATTACTATTTTTTTGTCTTTTTGTTACCTCTTCATCATGAATTCGTTATTTAATTCACAAAATCATTAGTGTTAAGTATATCAAAATCTTTGCAATACCTTGTGTGAACACCGAAAGTAAAAATTTAAAACATGAAATAAAAATCTCAATATCTTCTTCATTGATCATAGTTGTTAACTAACTAATCTTTTGACATATATTGAAATAGATGAACATTAAAGCAGAAAGAAAAAATTTTAAAAAATGAAGTAAATTAGATTATGATTTTGTTAGGACACTTTAATATATTATAATTTTTATTGGTATAAATTAAATGCGAGATTTTCATTAAAAAAAAATTTCTTTTAATTGGATATGTTATATAAGGATATTTTTGGAAATAGAAATGAGTTATATAAGTAAATTTAATAATTGAAATTAAAATGTAGGGTGTAATGAGCAAGTAGGGTGAACAAAGAAAATAGTAGGGTGGCAATAGCCGCACCCAAATATTATTCTTTCTTCATAACCAAGTGAACCATCTCCAGTAAGGCAGGGCTAAATTTTAGTCATTTCAAGTATTTTATGATTTTATATTATGTTTTTCAATTTTTATGATATTATTTTATTTTAATAATATTTTAATTTAGACTAATTTTTGTTCCACTCGTTTCCAAATGCCGTCTTTTTAGCCATTACCCTTCGTAGAATTTTCAGAGACTTTTATATATGCAACACAAAGAGCTTCATCTTCTTTTCTTGTCCAATTCACACATTTGAGAGAATGAGTGGACATGCTTCAAATAAATCGAACTGGTAAAAGAGAAGAAAGAAAGTGTGAGAAATTAGGAAGATAGAATGTATGTATATATAGGTAAAGTGGGAAAAAAATGATCATTTTTTTTCTTGGTAATACAAATCTTAACGTTAGTAATACATATAAAAAAAATTGAACAACAGTTATGCATGTTTAATTAAGCTCCTTGATTGTATATTGTTGGATTACAGCGATTATTTATTATGGGACCTTAGATTTGTTTTCAAATGCATGCAGTCCATCAGTGTCAATTATGTTTAATTGATGTTAGTTTTTTGTGGGTCCCACAAATGCCAAAGGGCCACTAATAGAGTTATTTTCAGCCCCCTCCCACCCTCCTTTTTTTTGTGTGAAAATGATCCTTTATTGAATGAAACAAAATTACATAACACGGGAATGACCGGTGGTGGACAAGAATTCTCCACTCTCCTCCCTAAAACCTAAACCAGTTACGGGTCCGTCACCATAAATGACTTCCATGAGCCGAAATGGCCCAACCCCTAACCACCTATACCGCCCAACAACTCGGGCTACCGAGAATTCCGAGAATATCGATACCACCTCATAGACAACCGCTAAAACAACCAACGTCCTCTTCCACACCGTGTCGCAAAGATACCAGACCACGTGCAAGGATCGCTCGTCAGCACATCGACCATAAGATAACACCAACAATAAACCACTTCGTCCCCAGAAATGACACCACATCCATGGCACCTCCATTTGACCCAACCCTAGCTCAAAAGAGTAGAGACATGCTAATGACCAAGAAAACCTAACCAAAGCACTAACTAAAAACACAACTTTAAACAAAATGAAAAAACAACCGCCATACTCCTCTTCCTTCTCCCCAGGAGGCTCGCCGGCAGACGCCCACCATAATGAAAACCTTTCGAGCTCACCTTGCCAAAGAAACCCAAACCACCCTCCTTTAGACCTATAGCTCTTCGGATCTTTTGTTGTTGTTGTAGCCCATAATTTAGCAAAAATGACTAGAGATCTCAATTTAAGTCTCTTACTAGAGATAACCTAATATGGAGTCTTTTTTTTATTATTATTATTTTTTTATCATATATCCCTTTTACTTTTATTGATAACAAACAAAAAGTTGTTGTAATAAAAAACAAAAACCAAAAAGTCGTTTTTCTATCACAAACAAAAAATTATCATTGTCATGAGTAAAAAGATTATGACTTTATATCCAATAACGGAGGAGGATTACCTTTATCATAACATAAAAAAGAGATCAGCTTGGATTTTGGGGTGATTGGGAACGTCACATCTCCGGCCTCCGTGAAAGCACGAGGAGCATCAAGTCAACTCACAAAGCGATTTGTAAACAACGTAACAGATGCCACGTGGCAGTACATGAGGGTTGAAGGTAGTTCAGGCTGTTCAGCTAACCTCGAACGATCGAACCAATTGCTTGTTGTATCCTCCGCCCAAAAACTACTCTCCTCTCCATTAAAACCCCAAAACGAAACAAATCAATCCAATAAATTTGGGATCTGTTTCTTTAATAGGGGATTTGTTTGGTTCTTTAACATATATATATGCGTCTTTTTATGGTAAATAATCTTGGAATAGGATAATTTTCTTCGTTGTCCCTCTTATCCAATTATTTTGGAATTTGCTGACATTTTGGATAGTCCCAAGAAAACTACATCATAGTCTCTTGTGTCTTTTCTTTAAATACCAAAGTTTTGAGCTTTAGAAACCCAAACAAAGTTCTGAGCTTTAGAAACCCAAACAAAGTTTTGAGCTTTGATCTCAGGGAGAAGAAGAGAAGATGTCTAAGCAAGCAGAGGAGGAAGTGTATATTGGGTCAATTGACCAAGGAACCACCAGCACCAGATTCATTATCTATGATCATTTGGCCCGCCCAGTTGGGTCTCACCAGGTCGAGTTCACTCAGGTCTACCCAGAAGCAGGGTAAACCACTTTTCTTCTCTTTTCTCCTTTTTTGTTGGAATTCTGTCTCTCTGTGATTCATGGATTTTTGTTTGTTTGTGTGTAATGATGAGGTAGATGGGTGGAGCATGATCCAATGGAGATATTGGAGAGCGTGAGAGTTTGCATGGCTAAGGCTCTGGACAAGGCCACCGCCGATGGGCACAACGTCGACAGTGGATTGAAGGCGATTGGGTTGACCAATCAGAGAGAGACCACTCTCGTTTGGAGTAAATCCACTGGCTGCCCTCTTTACAATGCTATTGTTTGGATGGATGCCCGTACCAGTTCTGTTTGCAGGTACTCCTTTTCATGTTTAATATTAAGATCTGAAACCATTTATTTTATTGATTGTGAATTGAATCGTGGATTTTAATGGATAGTGATAGAATTCAATACCCTTTTCTTAGTTTAATTAGTTGAATGTTAGTTGGGTTTTCTATTGGTTTCAGTTTTGAACCATTACCATTGGATGGATTTGTTTATGGCAAGTTGGGTTTAATTTTCTTAGTGCACAGTTGTGACCATGTTTGGATCAAGTAAATACAATTTTCCTGTTGTTATTTGTGATGTGTGCGATTTCCAATGGAGAATTGTGATTGTGTGTTTGTGGTTGTTTTGCTGCCAGAAAATTGGAGAAAGAATTATCTGGGGGCAGAACTCATTTTTCAGAGATATGTGGTTTGCCCATAAGCACCTATTTCAGTGCTATGAAGCTGCTATGGTTGATGGAGAATGTCGATACTGTTAAGGAGGCTATTAAATCAGGGGATGCTCTGTTTGGAACTATAGACACTTGGTTAATCTGGAACTTAACCGGTGGTCTCAAGGGAGGGGTACATGTCACGGATGTCTCCAACGCGTCACGCACTATGCTCATGAATCTTAAGACTCTTGAGTGGGATCAACCCACCTTGGATACCTTGGGAATTTCCGCTACAATTCTCCCCAAAATTGTCAGCAACTCTGAGGTCATTGGAAATATTGCCATTGGATGGCCAATTACTGGGATCCCAATTTCTGGATGTTTAGGTGATCAACATGCAGCCATGTTAGGTCAGGCTTGCAGGAAAGGTGAGGCCAAGAGCACTTATGGAACTGGTGCTTTTATTCTTCTGAACACTGGTGAAGAGATAACTCTGTCGAAGCACGGGCTTCTAAGCACTTTGTCATTCAAACTTGGACCTAAAGCTCCTGTAAATTATGCTCTAGAAGGATCCATTGCTATTGCTGGAGCTGCAGTTCAGTGGCTTAGGGACGGTCTTGGGATTATTAAGAGTGCAAGTGAGATTGAGGCATTGGCATCACAGGTTGAATCTACTGGTGGAATTTATTTTGTGCCTGCCTTTAACGGATTATTTGCTCCCTGGTGGCGTGATGATGCTCGTGGAGTTTGTATTGGTATGACAAGGTTTACAAACAAGGCTCACCTTGCTCGAGCGGTGCTCGAGAGTATGTGTTTCCAGGTGAAAGATGTGCTAGATTCAATGCACAAAGATGCTGGAGAGAAGGGAGAGGTTAAGAATGAGAAGGGAGAGTTCTTGCTCAGAGTGGATGGTGGCGCTACTGTTAATAACCTTCTAATGCAGATCCAGGTTTGGACTTTGTTTGTACTGTCAAATTTGCCAATTTAACATTGCATTTTTTTCTCTCATGCTCATAGTATACGCCTTATCGGAGTTCTCTTTAGTTGTTGGATAATCATGTTTATATTTTAAAACCATTCCGTGATTTTAGCCATCTGTTGTTGGTACATCTTCTAGCTCATTGTCACCACAAGAAACTAAAACTAAGGAATGGAATTGTAGATGATCAAATAAAGTAGATCTCCATTCTTGTCATGTTCTTGTTTTATGGTATATTGATACCAGGTACAGAATCAATTCTATGGGATCCATCCTTTTTCTTTTTGATAATTTTTTGAATCCTTTGTTTAACAACAAGCCAACCTGCTTTTCTTAGGTCAGAGAATTAAAGATGTTATTACTACCTGTGCTGCAGACATGCTAGTAGTGCAAGTTTTGTAGAGAAATTTCCGTTTTCTTCCTATTAGAAATGGTCTGAGAAATCAGTTACCTTCTGTTTCATGTACTTGGTACAAGAGTCCCTTATATAGTAATATTGTTAATTCTTAGAACAAAGCAGTTCGCTTATCTTTACCGAACCCTAAATAGTTAAACAGAAGGTTGGTAGGCATTCCATATTTACAAAGTAAATCATCGCTTAATCTATCGTTTGAGTTTTTGTTTACCTATTCCATTATCAAGAGATTTGAAAGAAGAAATTAAATTATTCTAGGATATGCAATAAGCTGGTCTGTGTTGTAAAAACCCCTCTTTCTGTAATATGTTATTCTTTCATGCTTATCCTAAAGCTCGTCTTCATATTGATAATGATTTGATCTTATTCTTCATGTTGTTGGCGTTTAGGCGGACATGATGGGCAGCCCAGTTGTAAGGCCAGCTGATACTGAGACAACAGCTCTCGGAGCTGCTTATGCTGCTGGATTAGCTGTTGGTGTATGGACTGAAGAACAGATCTTTGCTTCTGAAGACAAGACGAGGACTTCCACCACCTTCCATCCAAAAATAGGTGAAGAGTTGAGGAAGAAGAAGTTGGAGTCATGGTGCAAAGCTGTTTCAAGAACTTTTGATTTGGCCGATCTTTCGCTTTGATGTAGTACTCTCCTCTCTTCCCTGTTATCCTTAATATTAATACTTATTTGATAAGATCCTTGTGAATAATAGCAAAATATTTGCTAATATCCGACTATTGTTAGCATGAAAATCCAACTCTTTCTGTGCCCAAACTACAAAGAAACTAAATGAGAATCAACTGATTATCTTTCTAGATGTCACCAGCAGTTGACTTTCTGTGGCAATGTGATTAGCAATTTAGCATCTGAGGCTTTCTACTAGCTATTGGTGAGTATCTGGTATGAAATTGGTGAAAATGAACTATTTAGTTTTTCTTTATCTAATTACCTGATTAGGTAACAAAAAAACTCGCATAGAGCCGCTCTGCTAAGGTTTCCTCTACCCTCCTAAGGGTGAGTGCACTCTCTCCCTTGTTATGAACATCTAAGCTTTTGCAATGATACCACTACTAGGGCTTTTTCAATCAAACCTGTCTTTTCATTGTGTCAGACGCAAATAGGATTTACAAAAGCAAAATAGGTTTTGAGCGTATGTTCAGGAGGGATGACTTCACTCTTATATAAAGTGATATACTCTACATTTTATTAGTAGGTAGAATATTACATTGCTCACTCAATTATGATTTATTTAACACTTCGATATCTATATTTTTGAGAATATCATTTTAGTTACTGACATTTAGCACATTTTTCCACTTTGATCACTATAGTAAAATTTACCACAACAAGCCGTTGTTAAGGGAAAATTTTGTCTAATCAATAACAAGTTGTCAAAAGCTGTTTTCTTCAATCATCCGTTGGAACCCCTGATTGAGTTTACACAGGAAATACAAATTCCAGTTTGTTTGAGACTGTCGAGTCCACGTGAGAAGATACGTTGGCAATATACTGTGATAAGAAATTAGGAAGCCTGACTGCCTGACAAATGTAATCAATCTTTCAAGCAACGTCTCATTTTTCTCCCATCACAAATTCAATTATATTTTTCAGATTATGAGTGGGCAGAAAACTATTTGATCATCTGCTCATCTCATAATATTTTTCCTCGGGAAATTTTCAAAAAAAAGAGGACGGAAATTTGGGTTTGCAGGTAAATCACCTTTGGGTTTTCTAGGAAGCACTTGGAAAATTTAATATTTGTTCAAGTAAACCCTAATTTGTGTTTGGCCCAAACTCGAGATTGCTTGACCTAGTGGTAATATGGTTAAATTATAAGGATCTAGATTTCTATTCAATGTACGATTACTTTCCTTGTATGATTGAG
Organism: Rosa chinensis; assembly: GCF_002994745.2. Taxonomy (NCBI): domain Eukaryota; kingdom Viridiplantae; phylum Streptophyta; class Magnoliopsida; order Rosales; family Rosaceae; genus Rosa; species Rosa chinensis. The sequence goes on along the minus strand of NC_037089.1, from coordinate 51,701,885 downwards.
ATTCAATACATTGTAATCCTCTATATAAAGAGGCCCCTTATCAATGAGAATATACAGCAATTTCCTCTCAATTTCAGTTTCTCTACAACACGTTATCAGCACGAGCCCTAACCCTAGCCCTAAAAACAAAAAACCCAAAAACTCTTCTCACCAAAACTGCCGCAAGCTCCTAGCCCTTGTTAGCCATGCCCTATGCTGCCCCTGCAGCCCTTGCGCACCCGTCTGCGGCCTACTGCCCCTGCAGCATTGCCGCACGCCTGTTGCCCGCTGCAACACAGCAGCACGCTAGTTTCTGTGCAGATCAGTCTGCTTTCACGCTCGAAACGTCTTGTTCGGAACCTTTGATCAAAATACTTTGTTCATCAAAGTTGTTCATCTCTGTCTCTTCTATCTGACCTCCAAATTTCAGACCTATTGGAGTCGTTTTGAGACATGTATACCATTCGAGGTGGGAGATGTTCAGCAAGCTCGTTCCTGTGCATATCAGTCAGTTTGCAAGCCCCGAAACGCCTAGTTCAGAACTTCAGATCAAAATTCTTCCTTCATCAAAGTTGTTCACGTCTGTCTCTTATATCTAATCTCCAAATTTAAGCCCTATTGGAGTAGTTTTGAGACCTGTACACCAATCGGAGTGAGAGCTGTTCAGAAGTGAATTTGCTCCGAATTTCAACAAGTTTGATTCGCCTAGGACTGAAGCTCGTCTGCAATCCTACAACGAGGATCGAATACGCTCTGCAATCCTAAGAGTTATGGTTTACTAAAAGTTCCCGTTTTTGAAGTTTTTTATTCTTTTTCGCTTCTTTTTCTCGGGGACTTGCAACCTCCCTTCTTCTACCCCCCTTTCTTTATCATAGGGGAGACCAAATTAAGCCGAACTGTGGGGGTTCGTGCTCACTCCAAGCTTGGAGCTTGTAGAGTTCTCCAAACTTAGAGTTTGTTGAGATAAAACGATCGACCGCAAACATCATCGTTTCGATCTAATCCAACCCCTCTTGGAATCGAATTTCTTGGAAGTGACTACGCTCTGAAATTCCTAATTTCTTGGAAGCGACTACACTCAGAAATTTTATTTGTTTTCGTGGTAGCATTTTTCGCTTTGAAACTAACCCTAATTTCTTGTTCTCTTTCAGGATGAGTAACCTGAACAAATTGGACTTTGCTCAGTTGGGAACAACTGGCTCTGAATATCACAGGTGGGTTTGTGATATCCACCAGTATCTCAAGGCCGATTGAATCTTGGATACGATTCTCAAGCCTAGCCAGGACGTGCTAACTGTTGAGCAAGCTCAAGCTTTGGAAGCAAATAGAGCAGCCTTAGAGGCAAATAAGGCAAAAGCTATCATCCTAATGAATCGTCATATGGATGATTCGCTCCAGTACGAGTGTATGAATGAAGAAGACCCCAGAAGGCTGTGGGTCTCAGTGTCTCACTCGAAGATAGATATGGCAACATCCGTGACTCCTTGCTTTCTGACCTAGAAGTGAGATGGCATAGCCTCCGCTTCTGTGATTTCAAGTCAGTTCTTGACTACAACTCGGAAGCACTTTGCATTAAATCCTTAATGGAATTCTGTGGTAAAGAGATCACAAATGCGATGTTGATTGAGAAGACTTTCTCTACTTTCCCCGTCCCTACATTGATGGTTGCTAAGAACTATCGAATCGATGTTACTGCAAGACAAATCACAAGGTTTCATGAGCTCATTAGAGCTATGAATGTCGCTGAAAAGCATGACAACATCCTCGTGAAGAACTTTAATTCGAGATCCGTGGGAACAGAGCATATTTCGATATCCAATTATAGTCGCGCCTCAAAGAGAGGGCGCCAAGAGCGAAACCCTAATCTTAGGAATACATTTGGATGTTCTGGTCCATATAATCGCTCTACTTGGGAAGGTAAAAGCCAAAATAGGCGAACACGGAACTGAAGAGGTAAACGTGGAAAGAGAGAGGGAGGCAACGCCTCTGGCCATGTTGGTGGCACCACCAACACTAAGAGCCATCTAAATGACGCTTTCAAAGCGCCTCAATCAATGGAGTTTGAGCAAAGAGATGTATGTTCTCGATGTGGAGTGTCTGATCATTGGGCACACATTTGTAGAGCTCATGAAGAAATTGTCACCGCCTACAAACCATATTGTGAAGCAAGGGAAGCTCACTATATGGAACAAGAAAATCAAGAAGATGATCTAGAGTGAAGGGTTGAAGACTACAAATCAGGCTGGGATCAATAGATCGCCAATTCTGTTTAAGTCTTTATTTTCCAAGAGATGTAATAGGCAATTGCCATATATTTTTGTAGTAAATGCCAATGGTTTAGCTTTTCTTCAAAGTAGGCTCACTCAAAATAAGTGTGATGACTAGGACGGTTATGAGATTAGTGGTACTTAAGCGAGCCTTGCTCCACCGACATCTCTCTACTCACCTGGTCACATTTATTTTGGAATTACCGAAAGAAGTTAGACAACTACCATTGTTTTGCATTAGCTATCATTTTGGATTAGATTTTGCTTAGTCAAAGAGACAATGATGTAACTCCGTTGGCTTATGAATAAAACTTCGAGTTCTTTATGACTCCATTTTGATTCTGAGCATATGACTTTTGTGACTACGATGGCTGGGCCATCAGTATTAATTCAAGGACATGGAATAGCCCAAGTTCCACTTGCCAAATGACACCTTAATTACTGTCACAGAAACTCTCTACGCTTCTAGGGCGAATCACACTATGAATAGCCGACGGATTCCATGCGAAAACCCATGTAGAGAACATAAATGAGTTCCTTTGCAATACCTCTAATGATTGCGAATAACGGTGCATCTTAGAGAAGTTTATGTGTCTCTCTAGTGATTTTATATCACTATTCGAGCTATTAAATCCAATAAAGTTATGAGAGAAGATCTCTTGGATTTAGACACATATTAGATTTGTCACGACAGGATAGGTCATCCTGGACATAATATGATGATCCGTCTACTAAAGACTTCACATGGACTTCATTTCCTTCTAGCGAAACGAAGCATGCATCAAAAGTTGATTTCTAGACTAAGTGTGACCGACGCAGCTGCCTAGGGCACCGCCTCCGTCCACCACCAGCCTAGGGCTGGCGCACTCCCTATCCATAACGCCATGGATAGCATCCATCATGGTGATGGCGCCCCAGGTGATGTTGCAATCACCAACTTTCTTCAAATAGCGTTTCAGACGCTCAGGCCTAACCAAAATACTCATTGGTTGCTTCTAAAACGTCTCGCTCTTTTTACAAAGCCCGTTCCTTAGGGAAATTAGTTCTAAGACCGTCCTATGAAAAGGAAATGAACATACTCATTCTGTTCTTACATAGAATCCATGGGGATTTTGTGGTTTGATTCAACCAAGTTGCGGACGCTTAAATATTTCATGATGTTGATTGACACGGAAACACGCTGGTCACGTGTTGTGCCATTGTCCACCATAAATGTTGCATATGCTACACTCCTAGCACATATCATATGACAACGGGCTCACTCCCCAGATCATCCTATTAAGTCAATTGGATTTGACTATGCTAGAGAGTTTACATCGAAAGACTTTCAATGGATATTGCAATGGGACTGATGTTGGACATCATATTCCCATGTACACACCCAAATGGTCTTGAGGAAACGACTACGATGATAATCCGGACATTGGTAATGCGCACCAATCTCCTTATATACGCTTGGGGTGATGCAATATTGCATGCAGCTATGCTAATTCGTCTACGATCCACCGCCACTCAATGTGCCTTTGCGTTATAGCTTGTGACTGGGTACAAGTATCATACTTACGCATATTTGAGTGAGCCATTTATGTAATAATTGCGCCGCCACAACGCTCTATGATGGGTCCTTACAGAGGAATAGGCAACTACGTTGGATTTGAGACTCCAACAATCGTCTGCCACTTAATGCCTTTGCATGGCGATCTCATTACCGCTAGATTTGCGAGTTGTCACTTTGATGAGACAGTCTTCCAGTCGTTAGGGGGAGATAAGAACACGGAACACGGATGTTCAGCAGGAAAGACAGGAATTGTCGTGGCCTGTCCCTACTATGTCTCATCTCGATCCCTATTAAAGTGACGAGATCACACAAATATGCTGCAAACAATCCTGCAAGGAAGGACGTCCCTACGAGAGGACGTAACGCCACCCTACATGGAGGTAGGCATGGCGCCAACGCCAAAGAGAGTGGTACTCTGGCGTTACAGGCCATGGCCCCAGCTAGGATGCGTGGGAGGCCCGTAGGTTCGAATGACACTTTGGCACATTCTAATCCTTTGATCATCAAGACTCAAAATCCGTCTCATGAGAATCTTCCGGGTTAGTGTTATCGTTGGGGGACCCCTCAACGTCAGAACCTATTCCTAAGAATATAGAGCTCTATAAAAATTACACTAGTGTACTTGAGACGTGGGATAGAAACTCCATCATAATTGATGATGTAGTTGCGCATTTCGTTGCGCATGAGTTTTTTGAGTAAAATGATATCGAACCACGCTCCGTTGATGAATGAACGCCAACGTAGGGAGATTTGGCCAAAATGGAAAGATGCGATTCAGGTTAAGATGGATTCTCTAACGAAGAGGAAGGTTTTCGAGCTAGTGATGCCAACACCTCCTAACATAAAACTTGTTGACTAATGGGTCTTCGTTAGAAAGCGTAGTGAGAAAAAGAGATGGTAATCTCGCCTTATGGAGCAAGGCTTCTCATAAAACGCCCTGAAATCGACTACGATGAGACATATTCTCTCTTATTGGATGTCATTGCACTCCACTACCCTGTCAGTTTGGTAGTTTCTGAATAACTGAACATGCAGCATACAAATGTGGTCACTACGTCTCTCTATGGGGATCTAGATACGGAATATACATAAAGGTTCATGGTGAACTTCATTTACCCAAGTCAAGTGGCTCTAGACCACGGAGCTCATTTACAGAGAGGTTGAAACGCTTGCTAAAATGACTACTTGATTGGGAAGGGATATGCCCACGCGTTTCCATAACAAGTTTCGGATTCCATCGCGGTTCATGTTGGACATGATCTTCATTAAAAGCCCTTAAAGAGTTAAGGGAAACCGCTGAACACTTGAAATCCGATTTTGAGATGAAGGATTATGGGAGAACACGATTATGTCTCAGTTTGGAACTTGAGCGTCATGTCGATAGATGCTTAGGCATTTTCACAAGGTCAAACCTTCAAGCACCCCCATGATCGTCTGTAGTCTTGATCTTGAAAAGGATCCTCTTCGTCTGAAGGATGATGACGAAGATGTGCTAGAGGCAGAAGTGCCTTACTTGAGTACAATAGGTGCATTATTGTACTTAGCTCAATGCACAAGACATGACATCTCGTTTGCAGTGAACTTGTTAGCTAAGGTATAGCTCTGCGCCAACGCGATGCCATTTTAATTGGTGTAAAAGATATCTTTCAGTACTTGAGATGTACGATTGATATGGGCTTGTTCTATCCCTACAAAGAGAAGATGGATTCAGACCCATCACACACCAGAAAAGCCGCCAATGCTGGCCTGCGTTCTCTATCCCCATCCCAAAACGATATAAGTGTTTTGGAAGATTTTGCTGATGCTGGGTACCTGTATGACCCACACAAAGGTCGCTCCCAAACTGGTTAAGTGTTCACCATGGTAAAAGACCGTGATATCTTGGAGGTCTACAGAATAGACCGTAGTCGCTATATCTTCGAACCATGCAGAAATTATTGCTCTTCACGAAGTGGTTAGTGAATGTTTATGGATTGGATCCATAATCACGCATGTTCGAACAATTGTGGTTTGAAGTCTACCACAAGATGAGCCTACGAGCATTTAGGATAATGTTGTTCATTTTGAACAAATGAAGCAATGCTACATCAAAAGCGACAACACCAAGCATAATCAGCAACAGCAGACTCTCTTCAAATACCAAAGTGAACTAGGTTCGATCTAAGGATAATGTGGCAGACTTGTTTACTAAGTCATGCCCAAATACACGTTCGAGAAATATGTGGCAAGAATTGGCTTGCGAAAATTATCTGAACTCCCATGATCGTAGTCATCAGGGGGAGATGTCTACATGTTCACCTCGAAACGTGAAGGGTGTGTTGTGCTCTTTTTCCCCTTCAACCGAGGTTATTTTTGTCCCACTGGGTTTTTGTTACTCGGCAAGGTTTTTAACAAGGCAACGAGAGAAGAGCCGCGTTTGGGCAACACAAGGGGGAGTGTTCAAGTAAACCCTAATTTGTGTTTGGCCCAAACTCTAGGTTACTTGACCTAGTGGTAATAGGGTTAAATTAGAAGGATCTAGATTCCTATTCAATGTATGATTACTTTCCTTGTATGATTGAGATTCTATACATTGTAATCCTCTATATAAAGAGGCCCCTATTATCAATGAGAATATACAGCAATTTCCTCTCAATTTCAGTTTCTCTACAACAATATTAAATTATTAATTTTTCATAATTTGTAGATGAATAATGTAGCGAAAATGTATGAAATTGAATATGTGTAAATAACTATAAAATGAGAAGTCATGATTGTTCAAAAAATGTATTTTTGGTGAAAAGTCATTTATTTTCTAAAAGTCATCTCACATCTATAAAATATTTGTCATAACTATGAAACGAGAAGTCATCTTTCCTCTTATCTTTTTGCATATGAGTTTTTCCTAGTGTCTTGAAAATTCATTGAGTCTTTTTCAAGATAAAGTTCAAACACAATCTGACTTCGATGTTATTGAGATTTGGAGTGCAGAGTGTTGCTACAACAAGAAGAATGTCGTTTTATCCTATGAAACGTTTGTCATTGAAACCTTTAAGCACCGATGAGGATGCAATTTTGTCTTAAGGAGATAGAACCAAATTATACACTTGACCATATATTGTTTAAGGTTTTTCTAACTTGTATTGGTTTTACTTGATTAAATTTATGCATTGGTTTCTTGATTTTATTATTAGTATAGCAATTAGACCACCATTTTTAGCGACACAAGTTTGGAATAATTCGCTGCAATGGCAAAACTACATAACTAAGTACCTGGAACTCAGCAACCCTTTAACCAAGAATTCCCCAAAAATCAAACTGGACCATACGTGCGCCTAATGATGAATAACCCACATATTGGTTATTCTAAATTTTGGTAAATTTGATGAATATGCCCTTCAGTTTCTGTTTTATGTTCAAACTTATAACGACAATTACTAAAATGTAAAATGAAGTCAACAATATAGCATTTACTGAAATCCTTAAAATTTTGTATATTACTAAAATACCGCTGTATTTGAATTAATAATTTTAAACCTTAATTTTTTTTAAAAAGTAAGAGTTCATAAATTAATATGACTCTTGATCATGGTCAAAGAAAAGTATCAAAGAGACTACTCCCAATAGACAATATAAGCTCCGAGTAGTCTATGCTAATAAAATAGATTTGCCTCGTAGGCAACCTATTCTACCTAATTCTACTTCGCCAAGCACGCCATCGTGGTACGAGAGAGCTAGATCCTTCTACAGAGACTTCTAGAAAAGCTTCCACTAGCATAGATATTATTCTAATTGCAACTAAACAAATCAAGCCACTATCACCTCCTTACCCTTGGAGGCTTTAGGTGTACCATTCTCAATTGGCAGAGTAAACTTCGGGTGCCCATTCACCAATTTTTTTGTCTTCTTCGAATCCTTGCTTCACTTCATAGTTGAAGTTTTCACCACCTTGCAATCAGCTTTCACTTTGTTTTTGGCACCTCAAGGACGACTACACCTCTTTGTACTCTCCTGTGAAGAGTCCAAAACTACTAACCTCATTGTGACATTGTCCAAGTTGGTTCTACCATAACTAGACTTAGCCTTGGCTTATTTGGAGAAACTCCATCTTCCTAAATTCATTTCCTCCTCAAACCAGCCACTTGAGATTTTGTGGCCAATACCAGCTCCCCAAATGAAGGTTCATAGTTCTGACCTTGCTCATTGACCCAGGCCATCTGCACTAGCCTCTACTTCACTCACCTGCAAAGTCACCTGCCCCTCTTGACTACCAACCTCAGATACCACTTTCCTGCCAGAAGTACCCTCCCTTGCTGATCTAGGTTGAAATGCCCTCCAAACTCGAGCCTTTGGCATCGAGGCAGGCATAAACCGGTTCAAACCCCATTCCCATCTCCACTTACCTGAGCTCCGAACACCAAGGAGGGGCCAGCAGCCGGTGCACTGTCAACCCTGGCCATAACCCGATCCAAACTTCTCTGAGCCAATGAAACAGTTTCCCTGAAAGCCTCGTCCAGAGGTAGGCTGGAACACGCAGTCTCACATGGGTGAGCCTACCACAATCATTGCACCTTCCATACATATTTTCGAAATGGAATTCCAAATCAACATCAATTTCGTCCTCCACCGTGAAACAACGACAAACACCACCGATTGCATCAAGTCAATTCCTACTCGTATCCATATTTGACCCGCGTCGAACTCAATTGTATCCTTTTGCATATACCGCCCTAGTGCGCAGCCCAACCTACGGAGACACCGATCAGAATGGAAAGTCGGAGGGAAGCCTTTGATCTTCACCTATAGAGCCAAAAATTCAGCGGGACTGCCCCAATTTGCCCAACACCATCATATGGCTCCAAAAACACTGGCGCACGATCAAAGCCCTAAGGACCACCCCGAAGTATCTAATTCAGGTCTGACAGAGTAAAAAGAAACCTGCATCATGCTCGTACACCATGTACCTTCCATTAAGTCTCCAAGCCCTTCTAAACATCCCCATGAAAGAGTGCTTGTTGAAAGCTCTTGCTGTTAAAAGCTTGCCAACCAAGTAAGTTTGAGTCCTCCGCAAACCCTTTCCTCACGGTGGCCACAAATCCACTGGCCTTTGCCTATCAGCCAAGCCCAGAGAGGTTGCTAACCTCACTGCCATCTATCCACAACGTCCATGATCTCAACACCAAACAAAGAAAAACCTAGGGTTTTCTGCTTTTCTTACGTAGACTCGCTCTCGGAGGCTAGGGTTTTTAGTAACTGCTAGAAGTCTATATTAATTTTAAATCTTAATTGAATATAACAAGATTATAAGGACTTTTAAAATCTCACTTGGTTACCTGTGGACTTTTAAAATATAAAAAAAATCTTGTAGGCTCTTAAATAAGTATTGTATATGGAATTAGTGAAAATTTTAAAGTAATCTATGGAATTTAAAAGAACTTTTCAAAATCTCAGTTGAATACTTGTGGACTTCTAAAATACAAGAAAATCTTATAGACTTAAGTGAACATACCTCCCACCCCCCAACCCCAAAATGTTGATGTTATTAATAAAGGTGTATTGTATATGGAATTAGTGGAACTTTTAAAGAAATTTATAGAATTTAAAGGGCACGTTTACTTACTTAGAATGGGAGGGAATGATTACGGGGTAAAACTATTCCTATGTTTACTAACACATAAAGGAATCGGAGTGATTCTAGGTAAAAGTATTCCTGTGTTTACTAACACATGAAGGAATCAGAATGAAAATAGGTCTCACCTCCTTATAAGGAATCAATTCCTGAATACTCAGGAATTTGATTACGAAGGGGAGATGAGTTTAGGAATCAACTCCTCTGTAATCAATACCGATTCCTTTCTTCTCCCATTCCAGTTGTCTCCGATTCATGATTATTTTCCATTCCAAGTAAGTAAACGTGCCAAAAAGTTTATTGTATTCAATAGACTTTTAACAGTCATGAAAGTCTCAGGGTATTCAATTGGGACTTTAAAAAGACTTCATAAATTTGACCAAAGTCTAGGGGTATTCAATCAGAACTTTTAAAAATGAATGAAAGTACAGGGGTATTCAAAATATCATTGATACATATGAAATTAGAAAACCATACATAATCATGGACTTTGTAGTGTTAAGTATAAATACCAAAATCCAATATTTTTCCAGCCACCAGACGTTTAACTGCATGCTGAAGTCAAGGAATGAGCTTCTTTGTACGAAATGGATCATCTTCCAAAATGAGCATTTTGCCTCAAGTTCTTAAAATGGTTGGCCTTTGTTTAGTTCATGTGTGACGTCAGATTTCTCATGTTTTTGGTTTTTCTGTTAGTCCTCTATGTTGTATGGTGTTTCTCAATTGTTGACCGAGGTAATTGACTGATGAGAAATGTATGACCATCTAATTTGCCATAACAGTTTGGATACTTGGAATAGGAAATTTTATAGAGGTATAGCCTTTTCTAGAATATTGGTCATCTACACAGTGGATAAGAGTTAAACATTTACCCATAACAAAATGAAAGAATGAAAGCAACTCACACAACTAACTGCAAAAAATAGAATACGAAAGCATTACGAAGAATTTTTTCGATTGTAGTATTTTCCCAATAAATTTGTTGGAAGTGCTAGAATCAAGATTATAGAATTATATGTTTATTTCTCTAGAAAGAAACAAAGACAAAAGATAGTATATAACCGGTAATAGATACTATCACTACTACAAAAATTGAATCAGACGACGCATCACAGTTTTCCGTCATCTGATTGATTTTTATTTTTTTGGACGTCATTTTTATAAAATCCGTCGTCTGATATGGAATTATGAACTAATTCATCAGAGGACGTTTAAAGACAAAACTGTCGTAGGACCCTAAAAAAATTGAGGGCAAGTTTTAATTTCAGTTTACCCCCCTGAAGTTAGGGGTCGTCATCATGTTAGTCCCTCGAGTTTCAATTTAATCAGTAACACCCTTGTACTCTCCAAATTCATCAGCCGTGTCCAATTTCTACTATTCCGTCCAATTTGGACCGTTAAGTTTGACTTTTGAGGGCTAAAATGGTCATTTCAAGACAAAAAAAAAACAAAACAAAAAAGAATTTTTTTTCTTCTTTTTTTCGTTTTTATTTTTTTGCATTTTTTTTTCTGTTTTTTTCTTTCATTTTTTTTCTTTTTCTTCGCTTATTATTATTATTATTATTATTATTATTATTATTATTATTATTATTATTATTTTAATAATTTTGTCTTCAACCTATACACCACAAGTTATAATAGGTTTATAAAAACAAAAACAAAAAACTCTAGGTGGTCAAAAAGCAGCTCGCTGGTCTACAATATTTGTGATATATCTCCGATAAAACAACGAATTTTAGGATATATCCCCAATAAAGTGAAGAAATATCTATAAAATATGATTAAAAAAATAAATACATATATTTCTTCACTTTATTGGGGATATATCCTAAAATTCTTCGCTTTATCGGAGATGTTCCACAAATATCGTAGACCAGCGAGCGAAGAATTTTAGGATATATCCCCAATAAAGTGAAAAAATATCTGTATTTATTTTTTTAATTATATTTTACAAATATTTCTTCACTTTATTGGGGATATATCCTATTATTCTTCACTTTATAAACCTATTATATTTTATAGATATTCCTAAAATTTTTCGCTGGCTGGTTACAAATAAACCCTATAATAGGTTTATAAAAACAAAACAAAAAATACTCTAGGTGGTTAAAAAGTCGCTCGCTGGTCTACGATATTTGTGATATATCTCCGATAAAGCGAAAAATTTTAGGATATATTTGTAAAATAAATCTATAAAATATAATAGGTTTAAAATATATCCTATAATAGGTTTAAAATATAATAGGTTTAAATATAATAGGTTTAAAATATAAAATAGGTTTAAACCCTATAATATGTTTAAAATATAAAAAATTTCGCTTTATCGGAGATATATCACAATAAAGTGAAGAATTTTAGGATATATCCCCAATAAAGTGAAGAAATATATGTATTTATTTTTTTAATCATATTTTATAGATATTTCTTCACTTTATTGGGGATATATCCTAAAATTCTTCACTTTATAAACCTATTATATTTTACAGATATATCCTAAAATTCTTTGCTTTATCGGAGATATATCACAAATATCATAGACCAGCGAGCGGCTTTTTGACCACCTAGAGTTTTTTTTTGTTTTTATAAACCTATTATAACTTGTGATGTATAAGTTGAAGACAAAAAAAATAATAATAATAATAATAAGCTAAGAAAAAGAAAAAAAAAACAAGAAAATGAAAAAAAAAAACAGAAAAAAAATGGAAAAAAAAAAAACAAAAATGGAAAAAAAAAAATCTTTTTTTTGTTTTTATTTTTTTTATTTTTTTTGTCTTGAAATGACCATTTTAGCCCTCAAAAGTCAGACTTAACGGTCCAAATTGGACGGAATAGTAGAAATTGGACACGGCTGATGAATTTGGAGAGTACAAGGGTGTTACTGATTAAATTGAAACTCGAGGGACTAACATGATGACGACCCCTAACCTCAGGGGGGTAAACTGAAATTAATCCTTTGAACAAATCCACTGGGCGCATAAGCCACCATATCTGTGTGAGTCCTTGTCCAAATTAATAGGGCCAGACTTGAAATTCCAGCACTTGAGCGAAAAAATAACAAAAATAACAAGACATACCAAAAACCAAAACCAACAGCGCTGCACTTTCCCTCGACACAGACCCAAAATCGGAACCCTCACTCTCGACAGCTCCTCACTCTGTCGACAAAACCTAAAGCTAAAACCTCACTCTCCCAAACCCTCGCTCTTAGCTCGCGGCTCACTCGCCCATTACTCTCTGCTGAATTCAAAATCCCCAATTTTCTAGGGTTTCAGTTTTCAATCTCAAGAGGATATTGTTGAAGCGGAAGGCATCATGGAAGAGGATGTTCTCCATCCCCATCTTCGATACTGGCCCCTCAAGGCCATCACCATAATCCAAGCGGTCATCATCCTCTCCGTCGATCTGAGGGGGCATGCCCGACAATCTCTACTACAGCGACAACGAGTACATCGACCAAATAGAGAATCTCTCTCGCTTATGTGTCTCAGTGGGGCAACTCAAGGAGCCGGAGTAGTCCACCGCCAAAGCCACCACTTGGTTGAGGTGCGCGGCCTAGAACCTTGATCTCGATCTCCTATTTCGGTTCGATTTCCTCTGATTCCTTCAGTTTCTTTAGTTTTCACCAGTGTATCTGGCTATGGAGGTTGAGATCTCAGATCAGGATTTGACTACTTCCTTTACCTTTTTTTCTTTTCTAGTTTCAACTAATTAGTATGAACCAATAGAAATATCATGAGCCAAAATTGCGATCGATCATTTCTAAAATGCGGTTCTTGTTTAGTTATGAAATTCTGAGTCTGTTGGTGGATGAGGATTTGAGATATGGTTTTCACAACCCAGTTTTGATTTAGCAATGTTTGTTGTTTGGTGATTTTGATTTTTATATTGTATATATGTACAGATAAGGCTGAGAGATTGTTGGCTGAAGCAGAGGGTATGGATCGCAGTGGGTTGTGTTTCCGGAAGCGTTTCTGGGAGGGTATCCACGCGGCTCCAATTTCAGGGTTGCGATTGGGAACAGAACTGCCAAGGGGAAAGAAGAGTTCCTAAAGTATCATGCTGCAGCCATTAATGTGCCTGGTAAAACTACCTTTTTTTTATGCTTTAGCTATGCATACTGGAATGAATTGGTCTCATCAGAGTGCAAGATTGATTGAATGCTGCATTGAAATACAATATGTGCAGTGACATGTCAGTTTATGCCTAAACTTCAAGTTTAACTTTTGGTTGCTATTTAGTCTTTACTTTGGACCGAAGAAACTTTACTTATGTTCTCTTTCATATGAGAAATATTCTTGAGGAAAGTTTAACTGGTGGGACTTGATTATTCCTGTTTTCTAGGTATACATCCTGGTCAATGTGCAAACAAAATCCTTAGTAGTGCATAGTCTAAGTAAATTCTGACACCAGTTGTAATGCAAGAAGTAAAATTTATGTAATGAGTATAAGTTTTGCTTATAGCTTTCTTCAGTGATTAATCACAGAAGACCAAGATTGTGTGATTATGAATCCCTTACAGTTCATCTTCACGTATTTCATAGCTAAAATTGTATACTAATGCTCTAATTTGTTCTGCACCATCATAGGCTTATGTCCAGCAACTAGAAACAAGCTGTTTAAAACTGGTGCAACTGGAGCTGGAACTTGACAGGACTGGAAAACAGGTGAGTAGACAAATCTTCACTTTTTGTCTGTGTATCATGCTCCATAAATAGTAAACCAGTGACTACGTGATTGCAGGTAGCCTATGGAGGCAGTTCATCCTTAATTTGGTGGGGGGACTGGGCTAGAATTTGCTTTTGGGAGGGTGTCTTTGTAGGTGAGACTCGCATTTCATCGCCCATTTCCAATTTGTATAGGTCTGTGTCCATCTACCCTTAGTGTCATTCTCTTCTTCCCATGTTGTTTTTTTTTTCTTGGAATTTTACTTTAACAAGAAATCTAAGTGATTGGGGTGATTTAGTTGTTTTTTTTTTCCTTGGAATTTTACTTTAACAAGAAATCTAAGTGATTGGGGTGACTCAGTAATGTTGCCATGCATCTCATTTGGACTAACTAGGAGACTATGTATATGAAAACGGGTTTTTTTTTTCTTGCAAGCCCTTTCTTTGCTTAATAGCTTGAATTCTTTGGTCCCTCTTAAGTTTATGTGCAAGAATTCAACTTTTTCCTTGACTGTTACCTTATGGAAAGATCAATACTTTTTTGATACTTTAAAAAGGAGTGCTCCACTGTTCATTATTTGTTCATTGGTGTACACTGTACATTCTCCAAATCTAAAACAACGGCTGAATCTTCTGACCAAGTTTTATTGCACTGCTCTTTCATAACTTGGATTTGGAACAGATTGGTCAGGGTCTATTTCTGGTAAGTCTCCCTCATATTCTTCATAATATTACATTATGTTCAGGCTACTTAGTAATATTGCTATATTCAATTTTATTTTACAGAATTGAATTTTATTGTTTCATAGTCTTCTCTCTTTTTAATACTCAGTTTTCTTTAATTAATTAAACCTGATAAATACTTGGACTACATGAAAGATAAGTAGCTGATGTATGTACTCCTTTCCAGATTGGTTAGATCATGATTTTACTTCCTTCACTCTTTTTAGTTGACAAGTTTGAGAATTTGAGATGTTGTTCAAAATTACTTGTTCTACTAATAACTTTGAATGATTCAACTTTGTTAGAATTGTCTAGAGAGTTACTGAGTTTCTTAACCGATCCTATTGGCTTTACTGCAGATGATATAGTTAGTTACTACTATTACTATTATCAAGGAATGAGAGATTCTGATTGCTTGTCTGTTGATTTGATTGTACTTTTCATTGGGCAAGTGATTAAATTTTGTAATCGCGATGTGTTTGTTTATGTGATCTGCAGTTTTAGATGTCTGATTCTTATCATGCAATTAGTTCAGTGTTGAGTATATTTTGGTCCTGAGGTTTAATTCTGAAAACTGGTGTTCTTTGCTTTGTGATCTAATTCATTATCTCAGTGACATTTAAGTTTTCATAAATTTGTTTATGTTTGAACATGGTTATTGTTTGTTAAAGTCTTGCTAGTTGAGTTTGTATTTTTCCCTACTTGAGTTTTGTGTTCTACTAGTGTTTTGTCCTAGTTCGTATTGGATTCAGATTTTCTGTGATAGCAGCAAAGCTAGACTCCTTAAGTAATGGTAATTTTTATATATTTTGAGAGCAGCAAAGCTAGAACCCGGAGGTCTTGTACTTCCTTCAAATGCAATGGTAATTTTCTGTCTCTTTTATCTTTCAATTGTTGTGGCTTGTACATCTTTAGTTATAAATACACGGTTGCTGTTTTAATGTCATTGAATTGACAATCATATCAACCTCATATGTTGTTAACTTGTGGATTATCAACTAGAGTACGTATGCAGCTTCGTCAATATATTTTTGTACAACATTAGATGCTAAATGAATTTGGTTCTGTCATGCTGATTTTGTTGTTGACTGCTTGCAGTTGTACATAGCACCTATATATTCATGTTGCAGGTTTCATAGCTATGTATGCTACACTTGCCAGTCGTGATGTGGACTATTGTTTGATTCCAGATTCCCCCTTTCTTTCTTAAAATGACGAGGTGGACTTTTTGAGTTCATTGAAAAACGACTTAGAAAATGGACATATGGTTATTGTGATTGCTGAGGAAGCAGGACATGATCTTCTTTTAAAGAGCTTGCAATCCATGAACCAACAAGATGCTTCAAGAAACAAGCAACTTAAAGACGTTGGGTTATGGATATCTCAGAAGATCAGGGTATTACTCGCAATCCTACAGAGTTAGTGCTTGGAAACTTCCAAAGCTAGACTCCAATGAGGCCATGAGAGCAGCAAAGCTTGCAAAGCTAGACACAAGTAAATTTCTAGATGTATTCTGCTATGAGAGTACTATTAGATGTACTCCTTTTGGGGATAAAAGATTAACTTTGCACAATTCATTTTGGTGCATGATGTGAATTATAACAATTTCTTCTATATATATATTGATCAGTTAATTTGGTCTTTTTTGATTCCACATCTAGCAAATATAATGCATTGAATCATTCTATTAGGACTACAATAACCACAAAAAAACTGTCGTATGTGCACAATAGTCACAATGACCCAAAAATAAAAACTGTCGTCTGAATGTAAAATAGATAATGGATACTTTGAAAAACTGTCGTCTGAATGAAAGACACACAACGGGCATAAAATAAAGCGACCTCTGAATTGCCTTCACACAACAGTTTCTAAAGTCGCCCGTCGTCTGAAGAATAGTCACGCAACAACTAATGCTGTCGACAGGTTGCGGACATGTTGCGCGCCATGCTGCCGAGCCCTTCACACGACGGTTCCCTACAATCGATCTTCATCAGACGGTGCCTCGATAGACGACACTTTGCCTCCATATCAGACGACGGTTTTTAGCCGTCGTCTGATTCAATTTTTGTAGTAGTGTATTGCTATGATTTTTGCAGTCATAGTAACATTGATAAGTACGTATACCGAAAAATATCAAGTGGTTTTTTAAATCCATGGAACCAACTCTGGAAGTTTCTTTAAAAGGCTAAAAATGTCTGAGACCGTGATTTTGCACTTAAAACCATGGGACTACAGTATAGCATACTATTTTTAAGCCAAAATTTCAAAATTTTATTTTCTCATCAAAATCTTCTCATCCCTAGATCAACAATTTTTAGTTCCATCACTGAGAGCAGCTCCTAAACATCATGTTTTACCAATACTGAGATTATGACACCGAGAATTTTAATAAAGAAAAGTGTGTTAGCAAATATTTAATATGTTATAACATGATATTTCATGTTATGTCAAGACTGCCACAGTTTAAAAGTAACCTCTCAAAAGAATTAAGAGAAAAATGTATCATTAGTGCCTGAACTCTTGTGCACCGGCTAAGTTGATACCCAGACTCTTGTGTCTCAACCTTTTTTAATCCAAAAGATTCAAAACTCTGAGATTGATAGTCTGTGTGCAGCAGAACACAAACTGGAATCGAATCTCCAACAGTAGAGAGATGGCGAAGATGTGGAGGATTTTTAAGGAGTCTGGACCCCCCCCCCCCCAAAAAAAAGTTTTCTAATCTACTCATTTATCTCCTATTCTTTCCTAATCGAGTGAAATGAGAATCCCATCGACAAAAGCATACTTTTGAACAGGAGTATGAGCCCCAACAAAATTTAATTTAAGCCAAATGATGGGTGTCCATAGTAATTCCATAATTTGACAGAATTACCATGTGACGAGATTATTAAGGAAATTTGAATTGTTATAAGAGTTGGAATTGGAAGTACTGGTAGAAGAAGTCTAGTGTTGGGAGAAAATCTGCACACAGTGAGCGTAAATGTCACCCAACATAATTTCACTCGTATTCATTTAGTGAATAGAGTTTTTATTATTTTGGGTTCGATCCATTCAAGACAGAATGTGTCTCTTAATTACAATCCCTTGTTACAGGGAAACACCCTTTGATTCCATTTATGAAGAAACCAATTGATGGGATGTGTGTTTGTTTATTTGTTTTTGCGGCTGCACCCGGATATGTGAATGGGTTGCCTACGTACCCTTGGAGAGGGATCAAGCCACTCGTAGTTCAAGAGTTCCAATGAGTGGATGACTCATTGGAGGCTTTTGATTCTGGAATTAGAGTAGTGTTTGGGACGAATTTGGTTTAAGTGGACCAGAGATTCGATTTTGTGTTTAGGATGCGGTTGCATCTAGATAGATTTGGTTCTAGATTGCCTACATACCCTTTGCGGGATCAAACCACATGTAGTTCCGGCTTTTTAGATTTAAATGGGTAAATGACCCATTTATTTTGAATTTGTGTTTGGGAAAGTGTTTAAAGCCCTTGAATTTGGTTTGGACTTTATTTGTGTGATTTGGGAATGAATTTGATTTTTTTCTGGTGTTGGGAGAATTTGACTGGAGTCAGTGATTCATTTGGGATTGGTTGAATTTGACTGGTGGAGTCAGGGATTCTGTTTGGAGTTGCGGTTGCATCTAGTGGGTCGCTAGACTGCCTACATACCCTGTGAAGGGATCAAACCACTGTAGTTCATCATATTTGGGATTTCGGTTTTGTACCGACTTTTTTATCCGACGGATGAGTGTATGTTTTTTTGAACCCGTCAAATGTATTTCTTTGGGACACCTAATTTGGTAGAGTGTCTGTTGATTTGACCCAGACCCGATGTACTGAGATTTGCAGTGAGCCTTGTGATTTGGAATGGGCTTTAGGCTGCAAATTAATCGGGCTCGAGCTTTAAAGTGCTCTGGACACCCATATTTATCCTCAGGCTTTAGTTTCATCAACGCCAGGTGGAAAAGTGATATGGGCATCATAATGGGCCTTGGACTTTGTAATGGGCTTTGTGTCACCTTCTTCACTTATCGGCGAAAAACAATTTGATGGGGCCTGAACTTTTGCGAAGTTGTATAACGGGCTTTTGAAATTGGGCTTCGTACTGCTCCGAAATTGGTTGAGCCTAGCAGCTTGCAACCCATGGATGGACACCCATAAGTTTTGATTTTATATCTACACCCATTTTGAACCGACTTCATGTCTTGGACAAAATTGAAACCCAAAGAGGCCAGGTCGTGGAGTGATTCCCCGTATACAGACTTGATTTGTATATTTTGAAGGCTTTTGTTTTTTTGTTCAAAGCTACAGTAGCACCATGCATATGAGACTTTTTGACCAAGTATGTTGATCAATTTCCCACCGCCAAGCCTCGTGGCTGTCAATTGGTCTTCCACTGTTTTTTTTTTTGTCTTCTTACAAATCACATCATGGCCTCAAGAGATTATTTAATTAATCTTGCCATCATTCTTCACTTTGTCTTTATACTGATCATGCTACGGCCCCAAGGATCATTTGGTTAATCCTTGCCACATTTGTCTTCTAGTTAAGCATACATGGTCAGGTTTGAATGCTTTGTTTAGACAATTAATATGGCCTCCACCATGTTTTGTTTCCACCGTTTCAAGAGACAAAGCTGTAGCCCACCACTTTGACACATAATTTCAAAGCACTTGTCCTTCTCTTTATGTGCCTTCAACGTCTTCTTCTCCAGGAACAATTGAGTTCATTCACCTCATTTTGGTAGAGTCTCTGTATGTATTGCAGATGCAGGTGAAGACAGGAACTTGGACAGCGTGGTTTCTGGGATTTGATGGACAAAGTGAGTCCAGATTTCTCACATAGAAGTGAAAGGCTTCTGCTTCACAACTTGGTCTCAGGTTTCTGATTTCTTTCCTCCTTGCTTGCAGGTTGTTGGAAATACTCCAAGAGAACATCAAGGGTAAATTATTTCCTCCAGACACCAATTTTATGTTTTGTGTGGTTGATGTTCTGGCTGTTGTGTTCTTTGCGTGGCTTATTTTGCAACTGGTGCAAGGCCATTTGCTGCACTGCGGTGGAAAGGAAAGGAAGGAGGCTTTCGGTGGTGACCGTTGTTGACTTCCAGAACGGATGGCATGACACTCCACCGATTGGTCATACACTCGTTGATACACATGTATCGTATACAAGATTGCGACCGTTCGGGGATCTCTATGGCTCCACAGCGACACCAGTAAAAGAGACCCTGCAAAAAAAACAAGAGGTAGCAGAGAGGCCTCAACCTTTTAGCGTCTGCTTGCCGGCTCCTCCTTCGAACTGCTGGAAACTTCTTCTCTCTTTTGCAGCAGGGCTTCACCTTTCTCTTGATGTGTTTTCTGTCCTCCAGTCCTTCTTGCTGCTCCCCTTTTTCTCATCTGTGTGGTAGCTCCTTTTATAGGAAAGTAATGGATAAGGTGGAGCTGAGGATGACTCCAGTTTGAAATTGAAATGATTTGATATTCAAAACTAGTTTGACCGAGTTTGTAGGTGTTCGGCCAGCCCCACAAAGCTGCTGGAATTTGAATTGATGATAGCTATCTTGGCTTTGATCTCATCATAATTTGAAAAGTCCAACTAACTGTTGTGGACGTTAATGTGCATGTATGAGCCAAACAACTTGAAATTTGAAAAACTGCATTATCTCTTCCAACTCTAACTGTGGTTGATCTCATCAGCTTCCTCTTTATTTGGTTTGAACGTACTTGGCCTCTTCTTTTGCAACTAATCTTGAAGTCATCATTTCATGCATAATTGATGCAACATACTGCATTTGAATTCCCTAAGATAACATAATATTATCATAAGAAATAATGCAGCAAAGCCACCTCTCCAAAACTTGAACGTCACTATTTTTTTTTTGTTTCAACATCTAGTAATTGAAACTTTATGAGATTAGTCGTGATTGGTCAACTTTGGTCAATCCTGGTCAAACCAGGAACAGTTGGTTAGACGATTAGATAGTCGTCGAGAATTTAAATACTTATTTAACGAATTATTAACAATCATTATGTCGGAATCTTGGACTACAGTTACCCGAGAAACGGAAGGTTCGTAAATCTCAGACAACATGAATTAAGCGACTTCATAATCTAGGTAGGGGATTCGGGGCATTTTCTCTGTTAGTAGCTTTGTTTTTTTATATAAAGTGATGCATGCATGATGCATGTTAAATTTCATGGTTTGGTTATGTTTAAATGCAATGCATATTAACCACTTCATGAGAGATAACATTGGTAGCTTGAGAGCGAAGGGTGGCACTGACTTTCTTGGGTTCGATCTCCAAAACCTCCAGAGGATTAGCTACACCTGTTGGATTGTGTGCAATCGTAATGACGACCCGATTCCGCATGTGTAGCTAGGTAGCGGACGCTCTTGCTACGCTTAATTACTTGGTTATGAATTGATTTGAGGTAAGGTCGTGTAGTTGGTCTATGGGACTAGCCTTCAGGTATTGTTTTGGGCCCGCATTCACTTGAAGTTCATGCATCAGATTTTATATCAGAAAATCATTTAAGTTGTCATTCTTAAAGAAAATGCATTTACATTTGTTTTTTTATACTGGCGCCACAAAAGATAAAAAGTTTTCAAATCTAGCAGGGGTGAAGCCCCCTACTGAGCAACGAGGATGAAAACTCACCCCTACAACAGTGTGGAAGCAGGTACTGTGCACTAGTGATGAGATTGATGAATGAAACGGGTGTGCGGAGTCATCTTGGGTAAATGTTTGTAATAGACATAAGTTCCAAAGTTTAATTCAATTTCTTGATTATTTAATGCTACCACGGAAGTCGTTGGTTGATCATTCATGTCAAATCCGATAATTCGAGGAGTTGATTATTTCTTGATTCCTTATTTACTCAAGCTTTAGACAAACAAATATTTGAAATAAAAGTTTTACAGTTTTCATCTCAAAATTATTTTAAATGATTCCGGTGTGCGTTTTACGGAAAATGATTTACTAAAATGCCTTGCAGGTTTTGGAATGTAAATAGAACCTTCGGTTTGTGTTTCAGGGCCTCGCGGCACTATGACATGCTCAAGCTGGTGAGGTGCAGTTTGGAGCGTTACAAGGAGTTTTAAAAAAAAATTGGGCAAAAATCCAATCTTTCTAGGGTTTCAGCAATGAAGATATAAAAATTGGTTTCTTTTAGTGCTTGAATAAAGAAAGAGTATTATGGAAATCGACATGTGTGTTCTAGGTTTTATATTATTTTTGTTTTTGGACTATGATGGTTAACTTCAAATATTAGGATTTTTGAATGTTGTAGTCTGAATCCGGAAAAAATCGATTTGGGAAAAGTTTGAATACGATTCAATATCAAGTATTTTACATCTGAATGAGCATGAGCATTTTGTTTGGATTCATAATAGTTGGAGAATTTGTTGTCTCTTATTGACATTGATATTGATTGTTCAGGTTCATATGTTAGATTTTGCAGCTTCTGACCATCTGTGCACAATGGAAATCTTCCATGGGACCAAGAAGTATAAGGTGGCTAGGTTCAAAAAGATTGGGGGGGGGGGGGGGGATCTATTTAGAGGGGCTAGATCTTAGAGTTGTTCTCATGGGTGGAGATGAACAACGTTGCATATGCATTGGGGGTACAGGGAGAAGCCTATCTCCTACCATGTCAAGCTGCCTCGAACATCAAGCAATGAAGGATTCATTCCAATTAAGAATGATGCAGATGCTCTAGAAATGGTGAAGGTGATACATTTGAGTAAGAGGCATATTAATATGTATATAACAGGGGGTGGTCCTAGGAGGAAGAAAGAGACTGAATTAGATGATCTGAAGCCAGAAGACCCTGACTGGGAAAATCCACTGAATAAATGGAGTGCAGCAGAGAAGGAAAGAATGTTTGAGGTAGTAAACTTACAGGCTAGTTAGTACAACAGCTCTCCAAGCAGATTACATGTGGGGACCAGTGCTCCAGATATCATTGATCTCACATATGGAGTGGTGGTTCAAATGGTAATAAGGTGAAATAAGGGTTGCTGAAGGCTTTAAAGAATGTGGAGTAAATGTTGGGGTTGGGCCAAGTCAAGACACATTTGAAAGGTTATCTGATATTGTAACAGATGTGTTGGGTTCACAAGCAACTGCAGGGCAAGAAAATGTGGGACACAGTAGAAAAAGTTTTGAAACAGAGAGGCATAAGGGTAACTTTAGGGACCCTCTACAAAACCTAAAAGAGTTAAGCATGTTGCTAAAAGGCCTTGGCCTGCCTCTGCTATAACAGCTCTAAAGAAAAAGCTTGAGGCAGAGGTTAGGGAAAGGGAGGCAATAGCTGAAAAAGAGACTGCAGAGGTTTAGGGAAAGGGAGGCAACGGTTGAGGAAAGGGAGGAAACTGATAGATTGAGAGCAAGAGAGGCTGCAGAGCAATTGGCTCAGGAAGAGGCAGTAAAGAGAGAGATGGACGCTGTAGATAACAGGGCAAGAAAGGTTTTAGCTGTGAAAGAGAAGTTGGCTGAAGAACTTAGGGAAAGGTTAGCTCAATCCAAGCAGAATAAGAGATCTAGGGGTGAAGATAGTTCTAGCAGATTTACTCCAGCTGAGAAGGGCAAAAGACCTGTTGAGGCTGCAAAAGTGAACAGGAGGGGGGAAGAAACCAAAGGAGCCAAGGTATAATATAAGAGGGAAAGGCAAAGGCAACGATGCAAGAGTTTAGGAGGTAGTTGATGATGATGGTTCAGACTTCTATGTCGATTCAGATTATGATCTCAACCATGATGAGTTTGATGATGCTGAATTTGAAGAAAACATCACAGAACAAAGAGTTGTTGAGGAGTTTGAAGATATGGGTTTCAGAGGCTATTGTTCAGATGAAGCTGGAGATTCTAATAAGTTAGAGAGTTTGAGTCGATCTGATACTGAAGAAGATGAGGATGGCAATCCACTCCCAAAGAAGCTTAATAAATGAGTGAAGATCAGACCTTGGATCAGATATATGGATCTAAAAAGTCCCAAGTTCAGGTTAGGTTTTGGCATTCCCAAACTCAGAGAGCTTAAGGAGGCCGTGAGGGAGTCTGCAATCAAGAATCAGCTTGGACTGTGGTTTGAGAAGAATTCTAAGCACAAGGTTGAGGTCAATTGTCAATGGGACTGCCCATTTAGATTGTATGCTTGCATTTCAAGGGGTAAGGGTCCAACTTTGATTATCAGGACTTTGAACAACAAGCGCATATGTTTTCAAGTGGAAACAAGCCATTTCTTAGAGTACAACAGGATTGCCAAAGAGGTGTAAGAAGATCTGCTGATGGATAAGAACTGGTCTAGAGCTGGCATCCATAGTCACATAGAGAAGAAATACAAGTTGGATGTGGGGGTGTAAACCATCAGAAGAGCTAAGAGAAAAGCGAAGACGATGAATGAGGGCCACTACAGTGAGCAGTACAACAACCTTGCTGCTTATAGGAAAGAGTTATTAAGAAGTAATCATGGTTCCATAGTTGAAATCAAGGCATGTATGAATGTTGAAATAAGGAGGTTTCAGAGAATCTACATCTGTTTTGCAGAATGTAAGAATGGGTGGATGAATGGTTGCAGCCTCTCATTGGTTTGGATCGGTGTCACCTAAAAGGGCACCATCCTGGACAGTTATTAGCAACAGTTGACATAGATGCAAACAATAAAATATTCCCAATTGCATATGCCATTGCTGAAGCTGAGAACCAAGAGACCTAGACCTGGTTCCTAGAGCTTTTGAAATGGGATTTGAAGATGGAGAGGGCCAGCAGCTATACCTTCATTATAGATAAGCAGAAGGGGCTGGGAAATGCAATAGCAGGTTTGGACTAAATTTTTGCTTTTAATTTGTACACTTTGTGTGAAATTAAAATGAGATATTGAGGTGTTGTTTTTGTTACAGGCTTTGTTGTATAATCTGTTTACTTTAGCTTTGTGCATTATAACTGCAGGTTGGTTTCCAAATGTTGAATATAAGCACTGTGTGAGACATCTCTATAACAATTTCAAGACCAACCATCCAGGAGAGGGGCTGAAGCAGTTGGTTTGGAATGCAGCTTGATCCAACATTGTTGTGTGGTACAACAAGCACATGGCTGAACTGAGGGAGCTTATTGATGATGCTTGGAAATGGTTTCAGGACAAGAATCCAGCACAATGGTTTAGGGCCTATTTCAGAGGTGTGATATACTACTCAAAAACCTCTATGCTATTGTACCAGGCAGGGATAAGCCTATACTCACTGTGTTGGAAAAGATTAGAATGGATATGATGGTGAGGCAAGCAAACAGAAGAGTGGCTTGTGAAAAGTGGAAGGATTTGGTTGGACCTAGAATCAAGAATATTAATGACAAGATTGGTCAAAGGACAACATTATACAGAGCACACAGATCAGAGGAATTCATATTCCAAATAATTGGTGGGAATAGTGGCAGCAAGCATGCAATAGACTTGGGCCTTCATACTTGCACTTGTAAGAGGTAGCAGCAAATTGGGATACCATGTGTTCATGCCATCTGTGCAATAAGGTTCAAGACACAGGAAGCTGCCTTATACTATGATGTCTACCTCATGCCCTCAACCTATTTGGAATCATACAACCCCATAATCTATCCTGTAGTAAGCCAAGAGGGATTGGCAACCTGTTGAGTACCCAATTGCACCTCCACTTTACAAACAGCAGCCTGGTATGCCTAAAATAAAGAGGTTAAAGGAACCAAGAGAGAGGAAACAGACCACAGCCCCCTGCACCCAAAGAGGGTAAATTTCCTAGAATTGGTATCAAAATTTCATGTAGAGTATATTAAGCAAGGACACAACAAGCTAGGTTGTCCAATCACCAAGGCATCAAAGACAGCAGCATCAGTAAGTACTTAAACTCGAGTTTAACCATTAGCACTTTTTACTCTGTTTACTTTTTCTTTAAAAATTCAACAGGGAGAAAGTTCATCAAATGGACCAAATACTGGTAACAAGAGGAAGATAACCAACAACAAGGTATGTTTTAAATTGTCCTGTTTGTGACTTGTGATATTGAAATTGCAATTGTGGTGAATGTTCTGTTTCTTTGTTTTGGATATGATTTTGGTAGCCCAAAAGAACATCTCTTCCAAAGGGGTGTTCTAACTTGAAGGAGCATATCATAAAGTCAAGGAAGACATGGCAGAAGGTCAAGGATGTTGTTGGTGGTACTTCTGGTGTCAATAACAATGCATCAACCTCACAAAAAGTGCAGCAACCTCCTACTCAAAGCAGCCAAAATCCTGCTGCAAAAGGTGCACAGAAGAAATCATCCCAGCCTATGCAACCAAGCCAAGCTTCCTCTGAATGGGCTGGTTTTTAAACCTAAACCTATTGAGTTTGCTGTTTCTTAGCCTATTTTGATTGCAACACTTTGGAATCTTTGGAAAAGAAGTTTCAGTTAGGGTAGCTTTAAACTCTTGGATTTCAATTTAAGTACAAGTTGTGTATTCAGTGCTGCTGGACAAATTATTCAAATTATGCATCATGGAACTGTATTTATTTTGATCTGCCATGATTTTTGCTTGTAAGAACTGATGTGGTAATTAAATGGGTGTTTTGGTAGAATTTGATTATGGTACATGTGTTTTCATTAGTTTCTTAGTTCTTTTCTAATGTTGATTTTGATGGAGAGAATACTTAACCCATTTGATCAGGTTCCTTAATTACTGGAAAATGGACTGATATGCTGTTATGTTGCTAAAGTTAATTTGGAGGGAAAGTTGTGTGGCAAATGAATTTTAGAGGGAAATTAGTTGTTGGGAGAAGCTAAGGGTCATTCAGGTCATTTGCCCTTTTTTTTAGCCTACGTGCTTGCACGTGATTTTTTTAACTTCGCTGTCTGAGAAATTGGAAATTATTCTATGCACCGACGGTGTAAGTGACCCAACCCTTATAAAATAATCTCAACCCTTGATATTTATTATCAACTTTATTTTTAATAAACAAAAAGTGTATTTAATGCAATCTAACCATTTATTTATGTTTGTGCAAGTGCACGGCGGTGCTCTGAATAATCTCTCCTGAGAAATTTGACGAAAGTATGTCAACAATAGTAAAATCATTGTTCAAGTATCATATTGGTAGCAATAAAAATCTGGGTATTAACTTAGCCGGTGCACAAGAATTAAGACACTAATGGTGCATTTTTCTAAAAAATTAACATAAGTAAAATGTTCAAAATAAATAGAACTACAACCACAAAGCCCACATACAATGTAAGATCTAGAAATGAAGGACACGAAGGACTGGTCTAACCTTTCACTCACTCCATTTCAAGTTCCAACAACAAAAGCTAAAAGCCTAGAACTCAAAACTCGCCCCTCTCTTCCTAACTGCGAATTCTCGATGATCGGAGTTGGAGACCTCTTCCCTTGATAGTGCTTCAAGAATTCCCTATACGATGAGTATTTCAGGCCCATTCATTCCGTAGCTGTCGGCGTCCAAGATCCTCAAGTTCATTTCTCATTTTTCTTGGTCCTCCGGTTTTTCCTTGTTTCCTTCCAGCACATATACTAGCAAAGAATCGGGGGGAAATGGGTGTACACACCAAAAAGAAATCTAGGATATTTTCATCGTTGAGCGTTGATTTACTTGGCCTAGTCATTAACAAGGTTAAGGACAAAGAAGATAGAAACTCGTTACCTCAGAACTGCAAGCAATGGTTTAAATTGGAAGGTCTAGACCGGTCATCACTTTCCCTTGATGTTAACAAGCCCGGATTTTCCCTTCCTGCACTAACTAGATTCCCCAATATAGTCAATTTGACATTATGGGATTTCAAGACCCACACCGACCTCGAATTCATAGCCAAAGTATGTCCTAAAATCGAGAGCATCATGATTGAATGCTGAGATGAGAAGCCAAAAGGTGATGGTTGTATTTTAAGCCGAAAAGGTCTCTGTGCTTTGGGAGATGGGTGTCCCAAATTGTCCGAAGTTGAGATTATTGGGCCAAACGCAACAGGGGATTCTGGAGTTGATGAGCTTTTACATTCAGCACAGAACTTGGAGCCCCTGGTTTTGCTAAAGAATAGCTTGATATCGGGTGAAGCCCTCAGAGCAATTGGGTTCACATCTTCCATTAGCATTTTAGAGCTAATACATTGTTATAACATTACAGATGAGGGATTGGCTTTTTCAGTGAATGGATCTACCTCAAAAACCCTTAAGAAATTCGTCCTTTATACTTGCCCTAAAATCACTAATACTGGGGTCGAGCTTTTGGGCAAAATGTGCAGCTTGGAGCACCTGGAATTGTCCTCTGGGGGAGAAATGAGTCAAATCACTGATATTGGAGGTGTGGCAATCTCTGCAATTCGAACCCTCAAGGAATTGAGATTGAATCATCTAAACGTGTCAAACCCTACCATAGTCGCTCTTGCACAGAATTTCCGCAACTTGGAAATACTTGATATAGGGGGTTCTGAAAGGGTAACTAGAGCTGGCATTTGTGCATTTTGCAGTCATAAGTGCTTGAAATTCCTTGAATTGCACGAGTTAAATATCAATCTTTTTAATGTGGAACGGATAGTGCTTGGATGCCCTTCATTGGATTCTATTGTCGTGGATTCACGTAGGAGGCTTGATCTAACTTGGAGCGATCAATTGATGCATGACAAAACTAAAAGAGTTGTTAAGTATGTTGTAAGTTATGCTCTTGATATGTATTTGCAGGACTTTTATGTTCTATGATATTTACTTATTTAGTTAGTAGATTGTGCTTACCCATGCTCTAGCTTCAGATTTTGCAAACTTTTTCCAAGTGGGAGAAAGATCTGTAATGAGTTTTGAACACATGTAGATGATATTTTATGAAAAAAGTTGGAAATTTCAAAACTCTTCATTATGGTAACTTCCCAAGATTCATTCATGGAGACTATTCTCCTCTGGATTTTCGTTGAGCTGTTGTTTCCTACTTCCATATTTATGCCTTTTTGCTCCAACTTCTTTCTGCTACTGTTTCTTGGCTTGTACTTCTTGTGGACACCATTGTTATTGTTGGTGTCATAGTTTTCATGGTTCAAGTTTTCATGTCTCATTTGTCTTCTCAGATAGCAATGATGCGCAGTCTGCTGTTGCAATGCGCTGCTCATCATAGATACTGTAGCTTTGATTCTGCTATGTTCTTACTACTGCTGGACATCTCCATTGCGAGTGACTTTGCCAAGAGAAGGCTCATATTTCAGGAAAAAAATATATATATACATATATATATATACATACATACATATATATAGGTAATTGATCCACTTAAATGGGTAGAAGAGAGGTCAAGAACTCCAGATAAACAAAGGTGGTTTTGTAGTTGCAATTTTCGTACTTCAAAGTAGCAATTGTTTGCCTAAAATTGATAATATAATTTCCTGGAAGTAACAATGTTGGTTGTAACCATATGCATTTGTGTATTAAGTCTTCCAACTTGCACAACTTGAATTAAAAATTTGGGATTTCATTTCATGATTTATGTAAGACCACTATGAGACTGTCATTTTATCACCAAAAAAGCAGAGGACAACCCACAAACTGTGCTATGGAGTCCCAAGTATAAGGTGCACTATTTGGATTTTATATACCGGAAGGTAGGCACTTTCTAATATATGGATTTCGATAGTAGTTGTGAAGGAGCTGCCATTGATGACACCCTGCTGTAATCTTCATCATCTGCACAAGTAGAGTATCTCCTGGTCTAGCTTAGCTGCACCAACTACGTTAACTCCCAAATGTGCATAGTAAAGGAGGAGGGATATTTAGGATAGATAGCCCCAAAATCAAAGACTATTTGTGGCGTCAGGAACAAAATTCTTCTGGCAACGTTAGCATGAATTTTTTCAATTGTTGAAATTTGTTAGTTAAATTTGAAAATCTTATTGGAGTTGAATATATATGATCCTCGAAGACGCAGAATCAGGAGTCAACAGTCTCTTATGGTTTGCAAGATACAAAATAGAAACATGAAAGTTTGCAACCAGGGATAGGACTATTTACTTGGTCTTATGCCCCTAACATTTGACTGCAATTGCGGTTCAATACACTTGTGTCTGCTATGTTCGAATATTAATTATAAGCAGTTGCATTCCCAGAGCAGAAAAAAAAAAAATCTTCTGTAATGTAAATAAAAGCATGATTGAGCGTGGAAAAATCTATCAAAGTTCTTATCTCTCGTGTGAAGAGGATGGTCCGATCCTCCATCATATTTGCTTTCTTGGTTTTTATTTTATTTTTTTATATCTTGTTCTTTTATCTTTTGTGATATCAACATTTTTTGATACCCAATATGTTCATTGTTGTTGTTCAATTTGATTTTTTTTTTTTTCAATTGCAATACTTGAAAACCTAATAGCAGTAAAAATGATTTATGAAACCCTCAAAACCCTAGGGTTAGGGTTTGTTACCATTCATCAAAGAGGAAAGCAAAACTCTCCAAATTAACAATGATTTTGTTAATGTACATAAAACCTCCTTCAGCAGTGATACCTACAGTTATTAGATATGAATAGTAATGACTGTAATGGAAATGATTCATGTGTGGAGCATTTAAAACTCAATGGTGAATGGACATGCATAGGACAAGTTCACTAAAGTCGCTGAATCCTAGTTCGATATGGTATATATAGTGGTCTCATACTTCTTCTTCTTCTTCTTTTTTTTTTTTCAGTTGAAAATGTTAATCCTGTATGCATTTCAGCAAGCTGTACAATAATAATTTTCCCATAGGGCCATCAAAAAAAGTCATTACGCAGAGTACACAAAACAAGCACACCCTACGAGAAGTGTACTTCTAAGTACACCGCTAGCATACCTACCTTTTAAGATGAAGCACAAGAACAAGAAACTACATAACTCCGAATTTAAATAAAACTACCTACGAAGCTACTAGCAACTTGTTGATCTTTTCCACTCAAGAAGAAAACAAAACAGCCTCAGCTTCCTTAGTTGAGGTAATCAGCTCCTCAAAAGGAATCAGACCCTTCTCAGCAAACACTAATCTCAAATGGCTCCTCCATTGAGTTCTTCTCCTCCTCAGGCATCCTCGTATCACCATCTGAAGTCATCACTTCTTCAATTGGCTTAGTTTCCACAGCTAAAGGCATCACTTCTTCAGCTGGATCAAATCCTTCCTCCACAATAGGAGTCTTGCTAACCTCCTCATCTTCAAGAAGTTTGAGATACCTCTTTTGACCTTTGACTTGACTCGAGAAGGCTTCTCAGACTTCACAGTAGTTGCTTAATTTAACTTTGTTTTTAGAATTTTTGGAAGAAAAAAACTTCGCTGACCAGCCCTGGTCAGCAAGGGCTGCTCATAACCAATCATAGTTCTACACATAGGCTACCTTTTGGTCCTGTTCCCTTTTATCTCTTCCTTTGCAGGTTTACTTCATTTACAATTATGATTAGGGAAACATAGTGGGCCCATATTTGAATTTGTTTGTTCTAATATATTGCAGCTCTATTCATCCTCAATGCTCAAGGTAAACAGTTAAAATTATACTATTCAGAATTCCTATTGCTGATAGACTTGAGCTGATTGCTATTTGCACTAATACGAGCAAAGAATTGAAAAAGGAAAGACAAAAGTTGGAAAAATTGAAAAATTTTAGAGTTAATCTTGTCAAAGAAACTCCCAATTATTGGAATATCATTTATAGACTTCAAACAAGAATCTATAAAGTAGAGCAAGATATAGAAGATCTCTTATATACTCTGCAAGAGGAACAAAAACCTCTTGATTACTTGAGCATTGGTTAGATCCGCAAATCACTGGTATCAGAGCTTGTAAAATAGCTCAAAAGGGGAATCCCCAATGGGGACAATGTCTGATTTGATAATAGAGAGACTGAATTCTCTATTAAAATCTTCTGATGAAAAATATCAGAACCTACAGCAAGAATTATCTAGATATCAAAATCATCTAGAAAAAATACCTGTTATAATCCACCAATTAGAAAAATTGAAAAACAAACTGGATTATATCAAGGATCTTCCAAAAACGGAAGTAGAAAATCTAACAAGTGTTAGTAGAAAAATCAATGAGCAGCAAAAAACGCTGGATTCTATGAAAAATATACTGAAGGACAAGAAAGTGCCTACAGTAAAAACAAAGAAAGCTAATGGATTTAAACCATTAGAAAGACCAGAAAAGAATCTTGTTCCAAACATGATTTTTCTGGATCCCTCAACTAGTTCTACTACTATTCGGTATTAAAACCCAAAAGAAACTCGAGATGTCAAAATGATAAGCATCTTCGGGAAAAAGAAAGGAGTACAACTCCTAACTGCTGAAGAATTTGAATATAATGAAATCGAGCATGAGGTAAAAAACGCTTCAATTCCAAAGCTAGATTTCAAATAAATCTACAAAAGGGGAACGTTTGATCTAATGGATAGCCATCATTTCAAACTATTGGAATTTACAACCCCTTCTACAACAGGAGAAATAGATCTTTTGATGATCACTCCTGCAGAAGTTGCCAGAGCAAGAGCAAAAAATTATCAATTTATGCACATTTGAGCAGTCCAAGTAGACATAAAACTCTTGGCTCGAGAAGGCATAAACTGTTCAATTCTATGTGTCCTCCAAAACAATAGACTAACAGATTTTCAAGCTAGTCTGCTGGGAACCCTTGAAGCATCTCTATGCATTGAAGTGGCATATTTCAACTGTTTCCAAATTTCTCAACCAGCTTGAAAGATGCAGCCCACTGTCTACGACTGAGAGTCAAGACAGATGGCATATCTATGAAAAGTGATATGCAAGAATTGGCAATAGTATACAGAATATACTATAAACTGATGAGTACCACAGTAGGGCCAAAGACAAGGATATCAAATATCCCTGGTCTTACTACTAGATTCCTCACTAGTCAGAAAAACCATTCACAACAAATTCACAAGGTTACTTGGAATGAAGTAACTTTTCCTATTGAATGGAAGTTATCTGGTCCGAAGCTACCAGCAGAAAGTGCAAAAGCAAAAATTTACGAAAGTAGAAAGACTGGAGAAATCAGTCTAAATTTTGACAATCACAGAAAAAGTGATGTCATCTGTCCTGAAAATATCAGGATAAACAAAAATCTTCTTAGAAGAAGCTAGAGAAGCTAGTGTTAGTGGTACTAAATTCTCTGACGAACCATCAGAGTCCATCACTAAAGAAGAATTAGAAGCTGATCTGAATAGACAAGCCAATATGCTTAGAGCACAAAAGCTCTATTATCTCTATGATGAAGCAGAAATCTGCGAAGATCCTGAACGATTAGAAAAACTAATCGAAAAAATGAAAATTTTCAATCCAGGAAAGGAAACAAAACTCCTTCCCTACCAAGATATTGAAATGGAAAAAGGAGATAGCTCCAAAACTTTCATCACAAGAGAAAAAGGAAAAGTAAAACTTCCTTTACAGAAGGCCGGCCCTACGGGCAGAAATGGAGAAAGAAATTCTCAAAGATTTGTCCCAGAGGACAAGATTCCCAGAGTACCAATTTCCAACTATGGTATCCGGCTAGATCTAGACAAAGCTCTAGACAAGAAAAAAACTCTTGACCAATGGGTAGACAGCCTGATGATGGCATATACTCTTACCCTTGGAAAATTTGAAGCTCCTGATCTTCAGATGTACTTTGAAACTACTCTCACTAGAGTAGCAAAAAAGTATTACTTCTCTTTCAAGGAAACAGCCAGAGGAAAAGAATGGCTGGAAGAAATCAAAAATTCAAAATCTCCTTATGATTTTGTAGTACCCCTGTATGATCAGTTCTGTGGAGATCTCTCAAATTTGAGTGAGAAAGCCAAAGAAACGGCAAAATCAAATATCTATGCTCTCAAAATCTGTGACATGAGATATTTTGAAGAATACTTGAATCAATTTCAAGAATATTATTGTTCAATTGGTGAACTAGATAACACTGATCTAGTCAACTTATTGCACAGAAAACTCCCTGAACCATGGAGAACAGCTGTGCGAGAAAGCATAGCCGAAAAACCAATTGAAAGATTTTCAGTTGGAGGAATTGCCGACAGAATTAGGCAATTGCTAAAAGAACAATGCAAAGCCAATCTTAGAGCTAAGATGGCCAAGAAACAACTCAAAGGAGTTGAGAATTTCTGTTATGGAATACTGGATATGCCAACCAACTGGGGATGTCATGAATCCAAGTTCCACAGAAAAAGAAAAGAAAAGTATTACTCGAAAAAATTCAAAAGGAGTAATAAGAAAAGAGATTGGAAATTCAAGAAAAGTTCCAATTACAAGAAACAAAAGGATGAAGATCCTAAAAAGAAATTCTTCAAAAAAAAGAAGAATAATAGAGTCAACCATCAGAATACTCAACCAGGCAAGAAAGCTTGCAGATGTTGGTTATGTAAAGCTGAAGGGCACTATGCCAATGAATGCTCGGAAAAGGGTAAAAGATCTACTAAAGCTCTATTTGAAGAATATGAGCCTATAGTAGAAATAGCAAATATGAAGGGCTAAGAAATAGCCTATTCTGATGATGAAGAAGACGACAAGTCAGTATACTCTGCCTGGTCTGAAGAAGAAAAATCATCTGATTCTGACATAGATTCTGAAGTAGAGTACTTAGAATCTAGACAGATGAATGTTTTGAGAATTAAAAATTGGGAAGAAAGTAAGACAGAAGCATCAATGTCTTCTTATTAGGTGAACCCTAGTACATTCGTTTGTGACTACTGCTTGTGTCACGAAAAGAATGGTCTCCCCATGTTTTGCGAAGAGTCGAAAAAGACTTACCACAAAGAATGTTTCATAGCTTAAGCAAGAAGAAAAACCAAGAATGGCCTTGTAAGCCAATTGGTGGAACAAAAATATGAAGAATATTTCTCCGAACAAAAAGAGAAAGAAGAAGAAAAAGATGTAGAAACTCTGTTCCAAAAAATTGTGGAACCTTCTCCTCCATCTTCCTCAAAAATGAAGGAAGAAATCATCGATGAAGAAAAAATCGATGAAGATATTGAACTGGTTGAACCACCAGAAATTGTTCCAGAAGAATGTAAACCATTCATTCCAAAGGAACAAGCTCAGGAAAATGAGCTTCAACAATCGAAGGTCGTCTCTACTAGTAGATACAACAACTACATATATAGAGATTGGACTAAAGTTGCCAGAGCACAAAAAATACCATCTACATGCTTTTGTAGATAATGGCTCGGGATTTACAGTTGCAAAGAGATTTGCAATTCCAGAAGAACTCTGGAAAGAAGATAAAAAAAAACAACTACTGGAGTTACGTTTGATGGAAGCCATCTTACAATGAATAAAGTAGCAAAAAATGTTCATATTACCATTGGTGGAGGAACATTTATCATCCATAATGTCTGGCAATCTGAAGGCCAAGGATCAGATTTCTTGTTAGGAAATGATTTTATTCTCCAACAGAGATTCGTCCAGGATGAAGAAGCAATAAGCTTCCGAAAAGAAGAGCGGGTATTCTGGTCAGACCGACTTACACAAGCAAAAAGTGTAGTAGGTCCCAACTTTACTCAGCAATATCAGAGATCGCAACAGAATAATGGTGATCTTACCCCCTACAAACCCAAATTTGAAACCATCCTCCAAATCAAACAACAAGAAGAACTACTTGTTGAATAAACTTCTTCCGAGGAAGAAGAAGAAACTAGTTTCATCCATGAGCATAACCTCAAGCACTTTCAGAATAAGCTTGAGTCTCGGCAAATTCCCACTCTTGACAAAATCAAGAAACTACTCGAGCAGAACATCAATGTAGACCCTCAGAAGTTTTGGAACACCACAAGGACATTACGAATGGTTAGTAATGCCTTTTGGTCTAAAACAAGCTCCCTCAATCTTCCAGAGAAAGATGGATAACATCTTCAAACATGTTGCGGAGTTCTGTGTCGTCTACATTGATGACATCCTGGTCTTCTCCAAAAACAGAGAAGAACATATGAAACACCTCCACGAGGTTGTAAAGCTGATATTTCAGCATGGAATTATCCTAGGAGAAAAGAAAATATTCTTTATCCTCGATGAAGTTGATTTCCTAGGAATAAACATCAAGAATGGAGTGCTAAAACTCCAGCCTCATATCCTTGAGAAGATCTGGAAATTTCCAGATAGAATTCCTGATGCCAAGAGTCTAGAGAGATTCGTAGGAGTCATAAATTATGGGAGAGATTTCATTCCCAAAATCTTAGGACTAACAGCAATGTTATCTCCTAAAACCAGTTCCAAAAGAAAATGGAACTTCACGGCAGATGATGAAAAAATTGTGAAGCAGATAAAAAATCTCTGCAAGAATCTCCCTCCACTCCAACAACCAGAGGAAAATGATGAGATCATTCTCCAAACTGATGCGAGTGACAATTACTGGTCTGGTGTTGTTCTAGCAAAAACGTCTGGAACTAACATTGAAAAGATCTGTAAATTTTGTAGCGGCAAGTTCAGCCCTGCAGAACTAAATTATCCCACAGGGGAAAAAGAAATTTTGGCTGTCAAGAAAATAATTTTAAATTCTCCAGCTTTTCTTGGAAAACCCTTTACTGTCCTCACCGATTGTGCTAGAGTAAAGAATTTCAAAACATTTAAACTTGATAAAGCTGCTGATAGAGGAAGATTAGCCAACTGGCAATTGTTTCTTAACCAATATGATTATAATGTGGAATTAATAGCAGGAAACAAGAATTATCTTCCAGACTCCTTAACTAGAGAACTGGCAATGTTCAGCCGAAAAGATGACGACGAAGGTCGTAATCCCAGAAGCAGAAGACCTAGGAAAGAACATGAACCTGCTGAGGATCCAAAAGAAAAAATCCTCAAAAGATTCCTGCTAAGTCCAAAAGGATTAGCTTCAACTGATCAATCTCAGGGGAAATGATTGGCTAGCCCGTCTCAAACAGCAGACGGTAAAGGCTCATCAAGACCGTTGACGGCTGCTGCTTTGCCAAAAAGCAGACCTACTCCAACTGGAGTTATAAATATTTTTAATTATGAATTAAGAACCTTTGATACTCCTGTGTTCAGAACTGGCAGGAGACTAGCTTACCACCAGAAAGCAATTCTGGATAATCTCCTATTTTCTTTTCAGGAAAGAAGCAGTGGTCTAATGTTCCCAGCTCTCTTTGCACTAGTTGAAGAACTCTATGAAAATGCTAGGCCACAGTTTGAAGAACTTCATACACAGCAGAGTGCTGTTAGAAAAGAAAAAATTCACTTCCGTGAAGATCCAGAAAGTGCTAGGGTCCCTATCATAGCACTCAAAGAATCAGACTGGCATGAATTCCATAGTCTGATCGGAAGTCATAATTCTGAGGACCGTATTCCTCCAACTCTCTTCATTATTGCAGGACCATATGTTGGAAGATACTTAGTTAATGTTCAAAGTGACATCCTCAAGAACACAAGCTTTGGCTTGTTGAAAATGGTTTTGTCCATAATCTGTAGACTAAAACAAATGATGATCTCAAAGGCTTGCCCCCTATCATTGTCAACACAGTCAAAAACATTAGAAAAAATAACTGCATGCTTCGTCTGAAGTTCATATCCACTCCTCCATAATGGATCCAGAAGGCAAACGGTGAGGTTGCGTATATTTCTCCATATCATTATGTGAGAATTATTCAAATGAAATATCTTCAGCCTGCCTGTGTTGGCTACAATGGCCAACCAAACTCAAGCATCCCATGGATGAAAGCCATGGCTCTAGAATATATCAAAATGATCATCTCTGAAGATATCAACAATACCTTCCTAGCAGCAGGAGAAAAAGCTATTATCACTGCTTACGATCATCCTGACGTAGTCAGCAGTGACCTCTTCCTATCTCTCACAAGAAAGGAGATAGATTCGACACTGGCATGCTTACAGTGGGTTGAAAAGCTAGAAACAGACAACCACTACAAGATGTATGTTGATATAGATGTCGAAGACAATGCAACAACTGCCCGTATGGCGCAGGCAGATAACGACTCGTTTGTCCTTGGTCACAATTCAGAAACAGACGAGAACATGTGAAGCAGCAGGTGTAGAAAGTACCGAAAGAACTTTTGGACTTAAGTTGCTTTTGCTTTTCAAAAGACATGTGAAAAACATTTCACCTAAAGGAATCTACTTTTCCTCGTCCGACCTCCACCAGCAGGAGCACTCAGGAAAGCAGGAATTCACGGAGTCGTTCTGTACATTTTGTTGTTTTGAATTTTAGTTTGGAGTCCGCTCCCTATATAAGGAGCTTTAAGTTTCATTGTAAGACATTTGAAAATTTCCATATCAGTTCTAGATTCGAAAAATAGCTTAGCAATTCTAGATCATAAAAATCGAGAAGAATCAGATTCTCTCAAGAAGTAAGAAAGCTATAGTAGCAGTGTGCTCTTCCCTTCCGGTTTAAGTGTGAAGCTTGCTTTCTTTACAAGTAAGTAACTGTAATCATTCTTATGGATAGCTAAACAGCTTACTAGTTGTTTACCTGAGAATGAGGCTCTGAATTTCTGTAATCATGTTAAATAAATAAATTCTATATGAAGCCCAATATGTAGTCTGAAAATATTTGTTTAAGTTTTGAATCTGCAATTTATCTGTTTATCAGTTAAAAGTTAAGATTGACTATTCAAAAAAAGAGCCTAGAACAACAGTGATTCCGCCCCGAAAGTAACGGTTTAGACAGGATGTCGTTACGTGAAATATGGCATGTTGAAGGCTAGATCTATGCTCTTTTGAATTTTACATTGCAAGCTTGATAATTGTGAAAACAGATAAAGGTAGAAAAGGTTGA
Source organism: Rosa chinensis (assembly GCF_002994745.2). Lineage (NCBI taxonomy): Eukaryota > Viridiplantae > Streptophyta > Magnoliopsida > Rosales > Rosaceae > Rosa > Rosa chinensis. The sequence continues at coordinate 51,663,334 of NC_037089.1, read as the reverse complement.
AAAAGAAAAAAAAAGAGGGACAATTGTTATACACTTAGAGGAGTACCCAAAACCTGGTCAGCCAAGTACCATCATTTTTGGAATGACCGGGTTTCTTCTTTTGAGGATAGATGATCAGACGAACATCTTTCTGAGGGATAGAAAGTGACAAATCTTCAACTCCGTCCATTATAGGAGCAGGCCTACTCGTATATCATACATGGTACATCCAATCACAGTAATGCTCTGTTTACTTACAAACTCTTTCAACTTGGCGGAAATAATTTTTTTTTTCATTTATATATATAACCAAAAAAGAAAAAGAAAAAATTGGTCATTGTCATTTTATTCCAAATCAGTGCCTGCAATATCAATCAAGTCTATCCAAATCTTAACTGGTGTCTTGGATCCGTTAAGGATGATAAAAATTGGACGTGTGTTCATATGAATCTTGTTCCACTAATACACGTGCCATCCAGAATGATTAAAAACTGACACCATAGAAAATTAGGATTCTCAAACATATTTGAGACCGAAATTGGAATAATTAAATTCTCACAAATCACATGTTGGTGGAGACGTGGAGTCCCTTCAATAGATGAAGCCTCCCCTAGTACCATATTCATTGCAAGATTAGGTATTCAAGTTATAATATCAAACGTGTCAGCAGATTCAGCACACATCCTTTTTTAGAGAGAGAGTGTCTAATAAAACCAAAAAATTACAAAGCTTTGTCCTAATGGAGATTTGTTCTAATTAAGTAGCAACAAAAGCTGTAAATGTTTATCCTAAAAGTTTTTTTTATTTTATATTTTTTATATTAAATCTTAAGAGAATAACAACATAAATTCTATACTACTCTAAACGGAGAACGCGAACTAGTATAGTCTATATAAATAGAATAATGTTAGGTGAATCACCTTTTTAGATACAACTACATCCCATCTTATTTGGCACCTAATGTGACACAATCTATCATTTAATAAAATTCTGTGATAAGTCAAATTTTCTGCTACATCAGTTGCCATCTGGTTCATCCATGAGTTAATGAGGTCCAAACTTTATCCACAATAATCACTCTTTGATCTGGACTACTGATAGTTTTTCCTAAAAGTCTCGATACATCATGAAAGCCAATCTCAAGAAAAACTTGAACTTGTTCTGCACTGTGTCTCAAACTAATCAGACCACATGCAAAAACAACTCGCTATTGATCATGTCATAAGACTGAATTGGCATAATAAAAAATAAAAAGCAAAGAAGTTAAACTTCCTTGAATGTCTTTGTTATATTCTCCTCTATCTTTAGATGAACTGGATGATTTGAGGTTAATTTGCAATTATAACTAGTTGAACGCTCTAAGAATGTACTTTCTTAGTCCCGAAAGGTCTCATTCAAAAGATCACCTATGCAAGGAGGGACCGTCCATGAGGGGCTAAGATAAGTTGTAGCTCACCTCATTTTGTGAAGAGAATAAATAGTTTACACTTATAACATTTTAGATATAGCGACACAAGTTTTTTTTTAATAAATAAGATATCTTAAATTTAACTCAAGATCGACCACTTATTGTATAATTAAAATGTTGGTTCTATTAAACTGTTGTGAATAATAATTATTTCTAACAACAAATTCCTAGATTTTGGCCGTGTTAAGATATAGAACTCAAAATGCACAACCGTTACTACTAAAAATGACACAAATAGTATTCCATCAAAAATTTTGATCTGAGTACATGAACTACTGTTGTCGTCAAAATTAACCGTCATAACACGACCACAACCATGACGCACCACGTCCATAACCTAAAGATATGTCTAGGGCGCCTCTCCATCGCAATCATTAATAATAGAAGAGAAAACACAATGTTCGTGGACGTCGGAAGACAATGGCGTCATACGAATTCAGATCGGATCTGTGAAGCCCGAAAACAACTCCACCGTCAGATAGAGAACCAAGCACAACGTAGAGGTTAGAGTTTATCACGACCATGCATGAGAGAGAGAAATTAAACTCTCACAATCGACAATCGTCTTTTAACGTACACATAATCTTCTTCAGAAACACTGATTTCAGACATTAGATCTGAATAGTGACGACTATAATTGCTGAAAAACACTAGTTAGTTAGCTAGGTCGCTTTCGTCATGAAAGAGGCTGTTCTTAACATTTGGTCCCGCCAGGGTAGAAACCCCAGGCCAGGAGGGTGAAGCATCGAGTAACATGTATGGTGGCACATCATGGTTAACTTATTAGCTGGGTTTCATGTTACAGCTAGCCAACTGGAAACTCATATATAAAACTCTGCGAGTGTGTTTTGGATGGATCGAATCAGGAGAGGGTGAACCAATCCGATTTATTCAAAAGTGAATACAAACAAGCTTGTCCTTGAAGGCGTGAAGACTCTCTCAACGGCCCACACTCTTTTAATGATGAAGCCAACAATTTTCACCCCCACTATTTGTTTGTTGGTTTATGTGCATGCTTACAAAAGGGTCACCTGCCTTGCCATCACCCCTCTCTCCCTCCCACACGTGCTCATTGCACTTGCTTTGGCTTCTTCTCCAGTAATAGGGTGGCCTCCAATAATTAAGCTTCCAATTAGGTTTTTATGTGTTTTTGGTCCACCCACCCAGCATATATATTCACCCTGTTATGATAACATATTTTAACTTAATAATTTACCGATATAAATTTTAAAGCATCCTTTAAAATAATTATAAAAAAAAAAGTTAAAATAGAGATCATTTAGTCATTTAATTGAATCAAATAAATAGATGATTTATGCAACAATTACTACTATTATGACTTTATGATGAATTGACCATGTATTAGAGTAACTAAAATGTCTCCAATTTGTGTTGATTTTTTACAGAGTTGATTTTTACATTACGTAATAAAACTTAAATAGTTTGATTATAAATTTACAGAGTTAAAATCGTTAATAATAAGAGAGAGTGAATGAGCACGTTCACTCAAAAGATGAACTTAAGAACCATTCATAATGATATCTTAACACAATAACATAAAACACCATTATTATGAACAAATGTATACGCTTATATGAAACTCTACAAAAAATGTAATTAGAATAAAAACAGATGACTTAAAAATGATTGAACGATTGTAATAAAAAAAATGATTGAACAATATTGCGACCCTATCAAGTGTTGCAACCGAAAACTGTAGAGCTGGATAATACTAATAATCTTTTGTATAATGTTAGTGTTATTTTCTAATTTAGGGAACTTATATATAGATTTTGGAGTGTAATGAGATATTTGGTTGAGTGGATATAGAGAAGGCAAATAAATTAGTGAAAGGGAATAAGAAAAATAATTTATTAGGAAAGAAAATGAGAATTATCCGAAAGGATGTTGTGCACGCCATTCAACACACGCGGGACGTCAGGAGACTCTGCAACCGCTCGAAAAACAACTCACAATATCTTCAACTACAAAATATGAAACTGGGAAATTATTGTGTGCCTCCACCCTCACCATTACTCTAAAGTCCCAATCATATCACAATTCACATGCATTATCATGCTATTAACTTCCTAATACAGCAATCTACCCAATTTTGATCCAAATGCAGGCCCACATTTGGGATCGCAAAGAAATAAGGGTTACCAATCAAATTATAACTAAGCAATGCATGTGATCCCTCCACACGAACTAACTATGTGTTTGTGAGTTGTCAACTTGTAATGATCAAATGTAAAGAAAAAAAAAATAGGACAATTTTTTTTTTTTTTGGAGAGAATGTAAAAGATCACAGCTGGAGCATTATATAAATTAAGGTCCAAATACCAGCGATAAACATGTCTGTTTACTCGGCCAGAGAAACAAAACATATATAAAAGGAGTTCTAGCAAAACACTAGGGCTGGCATTTTAGGCCGAATGGGCCGAACCAGTCGATTTTCGAACCTGCCTGTATCGCATTGGACCGACTTATCGGCTTACCGACATTTCGGGGCAGATTGGCAGAAGCTTTGCAAAGTTCTTCACTATGTTCTTAAAGACTCAATTGCATTCGGTAGAAGCCCAATACTGAAATAAACTAACCAAAAATTCAGTATACCTATTTTCCGGTTTGAACATTTAACGGTTCGGTGACGATTGCGAATTTGGCTTACCGAGCAATTTCAATTCGATAGCGGTAGACCCAAATTATGCTTGGTTTTGAGCCGAATGCAACCCTACAAAACACTAACCATTAAGGTCAAAAGGAGTGCATGTATTGAAAGTAAAAATATTGCTTGTAGTCACCCTATCCAGAATATAAATGTCACTAACAAGAATTTTGAGGCCACACTTTAGGTGTGCATATTATAGATTTAGTTTCACGGTGCACCTCTTAGAACAACTCCAACAGATTCCCTATATTTTGATTTTCCTCTACTTTAGGCAAAAATGAGACTGTTTTGCTCCAACAGATTCCCTATAACTATCTCTATTTTATAGAAAGAGAGGAGAGAGAAAACCAAATTCCCTATATTTACAGCAAACTCCAAAATTTTAAAGAAGAATATGGAGATTTTATAGATTACTGTAAACTAGGGAATCTGTTGGAGTTAAAGAAGAAAAATAAGCTAAAGGTTTGACTTTTGCTTCTCTATAATACAAAAATTATAGGGAAGCTGTTGGAGTTGCTCTTACTCTCTTAGTCCTATTCTTAGTAAGATAACAACATGACAAGTCTTGAAAAAGCTTACCTTTTAATATTCCCGACTTTTTTAATATTTTATTGAACTTTTCTTTTTTAATGCTAAATGGAATTTTGCTGAATTTGTCATCATTCAGTACATTTGCAAGAGAAGCATATAAACATTGAACCTTTACTTGTACCCGAGATGGTTAAGATTACCCAAAATGCTTGAAAGATTAATTCTCTATATGCCTCTCTTCATCCAACGTTTCATGCCAAGATCAGAAGAATGAGGCATAACGTCGTACGTCCTGCATTCTTAGTCTGGGTAGGATTAGTGGTCCATGACGCTATGAGCACACGGCTGGTAGCAATAGTTGCATTACAATTCAATCATGCTCCATTAGCAATAGTCATGTTCATTACTAAAACAGAAAACCTGTCGTCACTCTAACCTGGAGGAGTGGCCATGATCTGTCAAAATCTTCTCACTCTAATTGGTAGACCAAATCTTAGGTGTTGGACTGGTCTTTGAGTATATACCTTACGAACTTTTTAGCCTCTTCCACATTAGGGTTGTTGGTCCAATGAACATGGATGCGAGGGTTAACGCTTAATTTTTCTTGTTTGTTATAATTACTTGATGTCTTGATGTACCATACAAATTCTCGTAATCAACGACTACAAGGAAAACATGAGTGGCTCACACTATATTATAAGACCAGTAAATGTTTAACCCTATTCTATTATATATATATATATATATCTTAAAGTGTCAGTGAAATTTAAATTCATGACTTTCACAGTGTTATCTTTTTTTTTTTTGATATAACCAACAAAGTCACGTAAAAGACATATAAGTTATACATAATGCAGAGGACAACCAGGTAGGGTTACATTCAGCTGGAGAGAAGATTGAGTCAATGAGGCATAACGTCGTTCTGCATCTTAGAGCAAGTTCACCCGTAGTCAAGAAATGTTAAGGTCGAGAAGTCCAGAATTCGACCCGTCAAGATACTGTTCACTGTCACTGGACATGGGTTTACACCCGTTGTTTTTCTTGACCGGTCAAGACTGTTCATCTTTTACTGTTCATCAATTTTACTATTGGGTCATTACTGTTGGATCACTGTTTCAATTGATACCAACAACCCAGATTAAAGGACTGTTGGAATCAAAATCACTTAAGAAGCCAACGGTTCGATGCCAAGTGTCCTGCCGCCCAGTCAATGTCGCTACGCAACAAAATCCTGCTGCAGGTCGGCCACGTTGCGCTTCTGGATTGGTCCGTGTCTTCCACCCTTGGATTTTGCCGCGTCTATCTCTTCGCAGCCTTCCTGATGTCACCCACGTTCTCCTGTCCTGCAGCGTTGGCAGCTCCATGACTTTGGGCAAGAAAAAAGTCACAGCCTTGCCCTTTTTCTTAGCCTGGGTCATCAAAAGCCATCTTTTGGCTGGTCAAAACACAACTGGTGGAGGAGTGTTTTTGACAATGGCTGGTCAACACATCATCATTCCCTCACTTTGCCCGGGCGGGCAAAGTGATACCGTTGGACTTGCTCTTAGAGTCTAGCTAGGATATTATTTCCATGAGCACAGGCCACATGCTAGTAGCAATAGTTGCATTACAATTCATACATGCTCCAAAAGCAAGTCACATGTTCATCACTAAAACAACAAACCTGTTATCACTCTAAACCTGGAGGAGCGGCCATGATCGTGTTAAAATCTTCTCACTCTAATTGGTATACCAAATCTTAAGTATTGCCGAATTGGTTTGTATACCTTACGAATTTTCTAGCCTCTTCCACATTAAGGTTTGTCGGTTCAATGAACATGGATATGAGAGTTAACTCTTACTTTCTCTTGTTTGTTATAGTTACTTGATATACTATACAAATTCTCATAATTAGCAACTACAAAAAAACATAAGTAGCGCGCTCATACACAGATGTTTAACCCTATACTATTTCACATATTCTAAGGCGTTAATGAGATTTGAACACGCGACTTTTACAATGTTGATTTTTTCATATAACTAACAGAACACATAAAATAGATATGCGTTATACAGAATGCGGAGAGATCAACCAGGTGATAGTACAAACATAAATTAGATGAGACATCACAGGGTTAGTTGCATGTTTTGCTGCAAGCTAGATGTGATATCACAACTCCATAAAGGTTAGTTGCATTTTGGTACATCATGAGGTTGGTGTTGCGAAGCAGCCAATCCCTACTCAAAAACATGAAAACAACAGCTCAACACTGAAGAATTTTGAGTAAAAAAAAGAAAGGCGATTCCGACATCTATGCGTCGAAAATATGCGCCAAGCTTTATTTTTAAGCACAACTCCCCCCCCAACTTTATTATCCACCACTGTCACCATTCTCCAATCCTGGCCGTCTATCAAAACCACACCACACCATACACCCACACCGCAGAGAATCATTTCCCAATATCCTCCTCGAATATGTGATTTTTTTTTCGGAATATAAACCCACCCGCGAGCTTCGCAAAAGGCTCTCCATATCTTTTATCTATCTCTCTCTCTCGCTCGCTCACACTCTCCAGCCTCCCGAGTTTAGTTTTTTTGAATTCTCCGGCGTACGGAAACCTAGGGTTCCGGCGAGGATGGCGGTGCTGCTCTCGTACCTTGCCACGGAGATTGTGATCCCGGTGTGCGCCGTGGTCGGGATCTTGTTCTCGCTCGCGCAGTGGTACTTGGTGTCGCGCGTGAGGGTCACGCCCGACCGCAACGCGCCGGCGGCGGGAACCAACACCAAGAAGAACGGCTTCAACGACTACCTCATTGAGGAGGAGGAAGGCGTCAACGACCAAACCGTTGTCGCTAAGTGCGCTGAGATTCAGAATGCTATCTCCGAAGGTACACCTGTCTTCCTCTACTCAATCCTTTCGACGTTTTATTAGATCTGGTGTTTTGTTTTGAATTTATGATGATCTTTTTTAAGGTTAGAATTGTTTAACTGTGCTTGTTTGCTCAGAAGAGCTCGAGTTTGGTACCTTTGAAAACGGAGAAAATCTAGGAAAGTGTAACAGTGGTTCAGTTAAACTCGGGTTTTTGTGGTCTGCTATATCTCAGCAGCCAATCAAACGGTGTCGTTTGTCTGTGAATGGATGTGTGTTTTTTCTTTAGTATTATTGTTCCTCATGAGTTGGGTGGTGATGAGGATCTGGTTTAGAAATGAGTTTTGTGTTTGAGTACATTATTCAGATCTAAATCTAGAGAAGATAGATTTTTGGTCCTTTGCTCCCATAGTGATAACTAGCAATTAATCATTTTTGTCCTATATAAATTAGAGTGAGTTGGCTTTGTGGGCGTTACCGTGTATTATCATGAATTGAGGTGCACGCACGTGTCACGTGATTTCATGTAGCAAGTGGTGGAGCATCTTTGAGTATAAAAAACTAAGGTTATCTTGATTTTGTGGGTATAGTATTCTGTCCGATTTGTCTGTATCTAAATTAAAGGTTTATTTTTCTTATAAAAAAAAAGAATATCTTTCATAAGGTTTTGAAATGATTTTGTTTCTTTCCTGAAAAAGAAGAGACATGCTATGTGAGCAAATGAGCATGTATTTAGTTTTGCTATTAACACAGGTAGTCACAGTACTGCTGGCAGTTATTACCAACTGCTGGTATTACTTTGACAGCAGTCACAGTCAGTAAAGACAGATTAATTTTTTATTTAAAATATAATTTTTTTTTTTGAAGACAGATATCTTTGCTCTAAAAAGATATGTTTGAGTTCTTTCAAAAAGAAAAAAGAAAAAAAGAAGAAGATATATTTAGGTTGCTGCTAAGCTTTGTTCAAATAATGAGATAAACATGAATCCTTTGAATTCTTATTCCTTCTCTGTGTTAGCCTTTAACCTAACTATATTCTATGCCACTTTGGAATCTGCTTTCATCATGATGTCCTCAACATTGAAGAGTTTAGCTGCCTTTCTGGTGTTAATTTTGGTCCTTTATCATTGGCTTTTATTTCTGATTTATTCAGATTATCTTATAATCTATTTCTTGGCTATGCTCTTAATCTATGTCTGTAGGTATTGGTTGCAAGCAATTAAGTATCTCCATTTTATTGAAAAATATGTGTTTATTGTTGTACAGGTGCAACATCCTTCCTTTTCACCGAATATCAGTATGTCGGGGTCTTCATGGTTGTTTTTGCGGTCTTGATCTTCCTCTTCCTCGGGTCGGTGAAGGGCTTCAGCACAGAGAGCCAGCCGTGCACTTATGATGTGACAAACACCTGCAAGCCAGCACTTGCTACTGCAGTCTTCAGCACTGTTGCTTTCTTACTTGGTGGTATCACCTCACTCCTCTCTGGTTTTCTTGGGATGAAAATCGCCACTTATGCCAATGCCAGGACAACATTGGAAGCAAGAAAAGGTGTGGGGAAGGCCTTTATCGTGGCCTTTAGGTCTGGTGCAGTCATGGGTTTTCTCCTTGCAGCCAATGGTCTTTTGGTCCTTTACATTACCATCAATCTCTTTCAGCTGTACTATGGTGATGACTGGGAAGGCCTTTTTGAGGCAATTACTGGCTATGGTCTTGGTGGATCAGCAATGGCTCTTTTTGGGAGAGTAGGTGGTGGTATCTATACCAAGGCTGCTGATGTTGGTGCCGACCTTGTTGGTAAAATTGAAAGAAACATTCCTGAAGATGATCCAAGAAACCCAGCTGTAAGTATTATTGATTTTTCTTAAACTTTGTCTTTAAGATCAAATTATGGGGCTTTGATGATAAAAGTTTTTGGTTTAACCTTCAGGTGATTGCTGACAATGTTGGTGATAATGTCGGGGATATTGCTGGTATGGGATCCGATCTTTTTGGCTCATATGCTGAATCATCTTGTGCTGCTCTAGTTGTTGCTTCCATTTCCTCATTTGGAATCAACCATGAGTTCACCGCTATGCTGTATCCCCTCCTTGTCAGTTCTATGGGCATTCTTGTTTGTTTAATCACAACCTTGTTTGCCACTGATTTCTTTGAGATCAAGGCGGTCAAGGACATTGAACCAGCTTTGAAAAAGCAGCTTATCATCTCCACTGTTCTTATGACTATTGGAATTGCAATTGTAAGCTGGGTTGCTCTGCCATCATCCTTCACAATTTACAATTTTGGAGTTCAGAAAGTTGTAAAGAACTGGTAAGATCTGTATGAGTTTTGTTACCAACTAAGGAAGTACTAACCTGACTTCAGAATCAATTCATTGGTTCTGGCCATAATTAAGTTTTCATTTGATTGGCCATTGCAGATGGTATAAGATGCATTGGTTCTGGCCCTAATTAAGTAGATGTATTGTTTTGCAGGCAATTGTTCTTGTGTGTATCTGTTGGTCTTTGGGCAGGACTTATCATTGGGTTCGTCACTGAGTATTATACTAGCAATGCATACAGGTACTACAATATATTTTATAATGCCTTTCTTCTTTTACTACTTTCAAGTCCTGTATCCACTTAACCATTTCATCTATTGTTCACAGCCCCGTGCAGGATGTTGCTGATTCCTGTAGGACTGGTGCTGCCACCAATGTTATCTTTGGACTTGCTCTGGGATACAAATCAGTCATCATTCCAATTTTTGCCATTGCAGTCAGCATTTTTGTTAGTTTTAGTTTCGCTGCTATGTATGGCATTGCAGTGGCTGCTCTTGGGATGCTGAGCACCATTGCTACAGGGTTGGCAATTGATGCCTACGGGCCCATCAGTGACAATGCCGGAGGTATTGCTGAAATGGCTGGCATGAGCCATAGAATCCGTGAGAGAACTGATGCTCTTGATGCTGCTGGGAATACCACTGCTGCAATTGGAAAGGTAATTTTTATTTTGGAATGTTCATATATTTATATTTGGAAGTAGCATGTTGTCTTTTTGGGTTGTGCAACCAATGCTTCAGCAGGAATATTCACTTGACCTCTCTTGTTCTGTTTGATCTCTTTCTAAACCTTAGAAATACAAAAATACCATGGCAAGTTTTTTTCTCTCCTTTTCAATTATATAAGCATACTTGTGTGTTTCCAAAGGTGGCTGCAAAGTCATTCAGCTAGATTTTGGTGCTATATTGCCACTATTATCAGTGGTGGTATTGAGTTGGAAGGCAAGTTAATGTGCTTATGTTTTTATTAAACTGCCTTTTGTCTATGTCCTCTGTAAGGACATTCCTCAATTGCTTCATGTTCCGGGTGCTTTGTCTCGGCATTATAGCAACAGTGCCCTGTGATGAGACTTTTGTCATGTTTAGCTGTTTCTATTATATTTTATCTTGATCTATACGAAATGTATTTTCGGTGTACCAATGAATTTATTTGGATATTTGATTCCAGGGATTTGCTATTGGATCTGCTGCTTTGGTGTCTTTGGCACTATTTGGTGCCTTTGTCAGTCGTGCAGCAATTTCAACAGTTGATGTCCTAACCCCAAAGGTCTTTATCGGATTGATTGTGGGTGCAATGCTTCCTTACTGGTTCTCTGCCATGACCATGAAGAGTGTGGGAAGTGCAGCTCTGAAAATGGTTGAGGAAGTTCGCAGGCAGTTCAATACCATCCCAGGACTCATGGAGGGTCTTGCCAAGCCCGACTATGCTACCTGTGTCAAGATCTCCACTGATGCATCCATCAAGGAGATGATTCCACCTGGTGCCCTTGTCATCCTTACACCTCTCATTGTCGGAACATTGTTTGGTGTGGAGACCCTCTCTGGTGTCCTGGCTGGTTCCCTTGTTTCTGGTGTCCAGGTAAATTTTAAACATAGATATTTCAGTATTTTTTTTTTTTGACTTGTTCCAGGTGTCTTTTGATTAAATGAGAATTTTCATTTGCTTAGTAGATGTTGATTTGCAAGTTTGTCCTTCTTATCAGGTAGCAATATCTGCCTCCAACACTGGTGGTGCATGGGACAATGCCAAGAAGTACATTGAGGTAAGCATTTTTTTACCTTTTAGGTTCTCTGGTTATTATCATTTCAAACCATATACATCATTTGCTAATGGGTTTATTTTGGGGTGATTGCAGGCTGGTGCTTCGGAGCATGCAAGGACTCTTGGCCCAAAGGGGTCCGACCCACACAAGGCTGCAGTGATCGGTGACACCATTGGTGACCCACTGAAGGACACTTCAGGCCCATCACTCAACATCCTCATTAAGCTCATGGCTGTGGAGTCCCTTGTGTTTGCTCCCTTCTTTGCCACTCACGGTGGCCTGCTCTTCAAGATCTTCTAAGGAAAGGAGGCTACGCCACTTTCCTGAGTATTGGGTATCTATATTTCTTTTTGTTCTATTTTTGTTCTGCAAGGCAGAGTTTTATCAGCCCTACTTTTGTTGTACCAGTATCTCTATCCTCCCTCTCTTAGTTAGTGTTTCAATTTGATATCAACTCTGAGAATTAATGACGAAAATTAGCTTTCTCGAAATGAAATTTCTCTATATGAAATGTTTTATTCAGAGAAATTGGATGTTTTGCTTATGTGTCCTGCTTGTGTTCGAACCAATGTCTTCCTAGAAGTTTGAGGATTAGTTTGGCGTTTCAGTTTTGTATTTTTAGCTATCGCAGAGAAAAAACATGTACCGAAGCTGCATGATGTCTTCCTACATCATGATGAAACATATACAGGCTCGCCAATTCGCATCAAGGAATGCTGCAAAGCATAGGAAAACCTGCTTGAACTGATTGCTTGGATGCATACACAATGGACTTGCTCGCTTAAGGTTGATAGAAACTGGTGAACCCTCGTTACCTCATTGGTTTCTATAGAGTGCCTTTTAACACCTCTTTGGGTGATTCAAACCTTTTGTCATTTTTCTAATGTGAAACTCAAGGTCAGTTATGTTCTTCTAAACTATGTGATTGGTTATTTGGTAGGAGAGGATTACTGGATGATTCCTTATAGTTTCTGCTCCTCAAAAGGAGAAGGTCTTCTGTGTGGTTGTAGCGCCATGTGGCACTTCAATCACACTTCTCCATTTAAAATGTTACACACATACTATCTTTACAAGTGTTCAATGAAATTCTAAAATTGCTCCACATTTATTCTTCAATTGACTTGCTGCACCACACAGTGGCACAACGACCGTACAGAAGAACTGCTCCTTCAAAAGCCAAGAACCGATTAAAAGAATCTTGACTAGATTAGTTTAGCAAGTAGGTTTATATCAGGATTAAGTGATTAACTAAAACAGCACCTGAATATGTCTCATTGTCCAGACTCCACTTTATTGAAAATGTTTTTAATAATGATTCTTAAGAGTTGAAAGAGTTCAAATGGAAAAAACATTTGAAACAGTAAATAATACTCTTGAAAATTTCATTTATCTCGGTCATAAAAAATGCAAGTAAATTATTGCAAGAATAGCTTCGAGTTTAACAGCATCTCCAACCGTCAAATTGCGCTTGAAAGCTCCAAAAATACAAGTTTAAGTGGGGAGATTCTATTGGCCCAGCAAAACAAAAAGTAGGAGATTCTAATATTCCATTGATGTTTTCATGCTTTTGCTGATGACTTCAACACGTTTCAAATCTGTGCTTGCAAACAAGAAAGAGTCAGATGCACTATTAAAAAGAAGGTCACATGCGAGTAACTTGCATTCATTATTTCCCAGCCAAAGCCAAATAACATAATCCTCATTTTCAGGGCATACTACTGTGGGAACCATTTCAGAGATTTATTTTCTATTAACGAATTTCATTTTAAAATTAGAAAGAAAAAAAAAAAACAACACCTTTCCTATTTTTTCACATGTACAATGGCAATGACAAGTTCAATTAATAATTTGAGGTGTTTAAACACCATTTCCTCTTTATATTCCAGAGCCAGTTTCGTGGACTTCGCATTGCTTTTCATTCCAACATCTCAAGTTTTTGACTCTCCCTCTCCCTCGCTCTCTGTCTTTGTTTCCACTTTCTAAAATGCTCTCATTCTCTTTCACTCAAACCAAACCTTCACTCCTCCCTCCAAATCTCTACCCATCTTCTCACTCATTCTCTCACTCTCTTCTCCCACCTCTAAAACCCGACAAAAACCGGACCCATCTTCATCTCCAAAGCCTAACAATCCAAGCCATCGATGCTGCACAGCCCTTTGACTACGAGTCTCAACTCAAAACCCACTACCAAAAATCCAATGCTCTCAAAATTGGCATTATTGGCTTCGGCAACTACGGCCAGTTCTTGGCCAGGTCCTTCGTCCAACAAGGTCACACTGTCCTCGCCCATTCTCGCTCTGACTACTCCAAACTCGCCCAAGAAGTCGGCGTTTCGTTCTTTACCGACCCCAATGACCTCTGTGAGCAACACCCAGAAGTGGTTCTCTTATGTACTTCGATTATGTCCAGTGAAAAGGTAATCAAAACCTTCCCATTTCAGAGACTTCTTCGAAATACCTTATTTGTTGATGTTCTTTCAGTCAAGGAGTTCCCAAGAGACTTGTTCCTCAATTACTTGCCTGCTGAGTTTGACATTCTTTGCACACACCCAATGTTTGGTCCACAGAGTGGTAAGGACTCGTGGGTTGGTCTTCCTTTTGTGTATGACAAGGTTAGGATTGGGGATTGTGGTTTTAGGCTCAATAGGTGTGAGAAGTTTTTGGACATTTTCGCAAGGGAAGGGTGTAGAATGGTGGAAATGTCGTGTGCCGAGCACGATAGGGATGCTGCAGGGTCACAATTTGTCACACACACAATGGGGAGAGTGTTGGAGAAATTCAGATTGGAGTCCTCGCCGATTAATACTAAAGGGTATGAGACTTTGTTGAACTTGGTGGAGAATACGGCTGGGGATAGCTTTGAGTTGTACTATGGGTTGTTTATGTATAACAAGAATGCAATGGAGCAGCTGGAGAGGCTGGACATGGCATTCGAGGATCTTAAGAAAGAGTTGTTTGGGAATTTGCATGAGGTTTGTAGGAGACAGTTGTTTGGGAGTGCTGAACGGGTCGAAGCCTTAAGAGAAGAAGAGGATGCAGAACCGCAGGAGTTGCTTTCGACTGGTAGTCAAATCGGAAGCAATGAGGATCGTCGGAATGGTGCGCTAAAAAAGGTTACGAAAATGGTCATGCTTCTCTGAATTCAGCTCCTGTGTATCTAAGATAATATGCCTAATGTAAACCTAAACCGTTTCTATGGCTGAAGAGCTTGTGGCTCGTGGTTGTGTATGTTCTGTTTCTATTTTCTAATGAAGAAGATCAGTGTTATTGCTTCTGTGCAGATGATAATGATGATCTGAATTATTGAGAGGATGTAGTTCTTCACTGCGGTAATGCATATTTTCAGTTAGGCTATCCATGGCTTTGTGAATCTTTCTACTCTTTCTTTAATTACTTATGTCAACCATTGACTGAATCCGATATGAGCTTGCACATTGCGGCACATGCTCTTTAGACTTATAATCCGATGGAAACTAAATCGAATGTGGTGTAGCGTTGGATCCAACTCATAGTAAACTATTGCAATTTTGCAATATAGAAATACCAAGGAAAATTAGAGACTGGAACTAGAGGGACTTAAACTTGAAAAATAGGGATGCACTAGACTAGGAGGAATCACCAACAAGGTCCACACCGTTAAATGAGGAATACTTGAACATTAAACAAGCTGTAACCTACACTCAACCGCCAAGGGATAGTGGGAGCTTTCAAAGAGAATTAATATCTAACAATAATGGGTGACCGATCGAGTGTTTTAGGAAAGAAAATCAGTGTTTTTTTTTTTTTTTTACGAAACCTAAAACACAAAACCACGAGGGACACCTCCCCCAGCTGATCCAAATGTAACGCTGGGGACACAGACAAAGGGAGGCAGAAAAACCAAATAGAAGGCTCAGGCTAGCCATGAGCTAGATCAGCTAATTTATCAGCCACAAAATTGGCCTCCCTGTGCACATGGCGGAAAATAACACTTTGAAACTGCCGAGACAAACTAAGGATATCCTGTACCAGCACTCGAATACGCCAGGGACTGAGCTCCTGCCCTCCAGACAATCCAGTAAAATTTTAGAATCCCCCTCAACCACAATATGAGAATTATGATGGTGAAGCAGTGCCGTGTGGAGGCCGTCACGAAGTGTAGTAGCCTCAGCCACCAAAACACTTGCCAGCCCTATGGACTTATTCACTGCCACTAGCGAATTACCAAACTCATTGCGTAAAACAAACCCAATAGTAGCCCTGTCATGCCGAACCGATCCATCAAAATTCAATTTCACGCAATTCAAGTCTAGAGGGTGCCATTTAACATAGAAAGCCTTCGAGGTAGACGACGGACTAGCTTTAGGATTCACCTTAGAATAATTAACTCCTACCATGATCGCAGTAAAGAAAGTACGTTGAGGAAAGGGTTGCTTCTGCTAGAAGATAAGCTGGTTCCTCGCAAACCAAATGGACCAACCTAGTAACAGGGCATGCTGAAAAGCCTCCAAAGGAACCATTCCATGTTACTAGGTTGGTCCATGTGAGTGGAGAAGGAAATGGCGATAAGGCCCAGACTTGAGACGAGAAGTCACATTGAAAAAACAGATGTGAAGTAGTTTCTGAAGCATGGGAATAGAAAGGGCAGAGAGCTGGGACATTGGGATGATGCAAGGAGAGGCGGTCCTGTGTTTTCAATCGATTCCTGAGTAACAGCCAAGCAAAAACTTTCACTTTAGGAGGGATAAAAGGTTTCCAAATTTTAGCTAGTAGGACAGCGTGAGAGCGGGGAGGCTTATGCTGAGATTGCAGCCAAGAAGTGCTCTTGATGGTGAAGGAGCCAGAGTCATCTGGACCCCAGACAAACTCATTAGGCGTCGGCGTAATTGGTAAAGGGGTGGCAATAATTTGATTGACCACCTCCTCTTGCAGTAAGTGAAGCAAAGCTTGTTGTTTCCAGGTAGAGTTCTGAATAAACGAGCTAACCTTGAGGTCTCATTGTATAGCATGCTGCTGCGATTCGGGAATGAGGGTATACAATGGAAATGGGAGAACCCAATTAAAAGACCAAAAGAAAATTGATTGCCCATCACCAACAATCCATCGTATTCCCTCAAGTAAGAGCTCGCGTGCATGCAAAATACCTTTCCAAGCTAACAAGTGGGTCAATTTCTTGTTAAGCGTAAAAAAATGAGAATTCCTATGATATTTCTGTTTGACGATAGAAACCCACCAATTATTAGGCTACGTAAGAAGCCTCCATCCTAACTTGGCAAGTGCAGCTTTATTAAAGACCGCAGCAGGCCTTAGGCCTAAGCCACCCGCTTGCTTAGGCAGAGTAGTTTGCTCCTAAGAAATAGGGGAGTGGGAATTACCCCAAGGGAAACGCCTACATTCTCTATCCAAGCGGTTAGTGAGCCGTTTAGGACACTTAAAGCATTATAAAATATGATTAGCTACACCGTAGAGATTGGATTTAACAAGAGTAAGCCTACGTCCATGTGATAAAGTATGAGCTTTCCAACCTGAAAGTTTTCTTTGCATCTTGCCAATAAGATCATTTAAGTTAAGCGGATCTTTCCAACACACAATATTATGGATGCCGAGGTACTTACCAATGGAGGTATGATGCTGGATGCCCAAACGAGCAGCCAAATCCCTCTTAGTAGAAGCTGCAAGATTAGAGGAAAAATAAATAGTAGATTTGTGGTAATTAACCTATTGACCAGAAGCTTTAGAAAAAATGATCAGGGTATTTAAAACATTCTTCGCTGCAGAATGAGTGGCTCGCGCAAAATTAAGACAATCGTCCGCAAACAATAGATTCGAAATCCTCACTCCATGTGGAGAAGTAAGAAGCCCTACATGGGACCTCGGCTTAGTGCACAAAAGATTAAGCGTACGAATAAAAGGTTCCATTACTAAAATAAACAGATATGGTGAGAGGGGGTCACCCTGGCGGATACCCCTAGTGCCCTTAAAATTACCAACAGGATTGCCATTAAGTGTAGTACCCCGGAAATTCGTTATTATTTTCTAAAGATTTTCCAAAATTAATGTAGTGGTTGTTGGTATGAGTATGTGGTTCGTGGATAAAGCGGAAGTATTTTGGACGAATTTTTATTCGAAAGGTATGGTTTTAGGGCGGGTACGAAGATTGACTTTTTATACGTTGGGTTTATCAGAAAACTTCATTCACAAAAGTCATAGAGCGCATCAGTATGAGTTCGTGGATATGTGGAACACATAAATTGGAGTTCATAACAAGAAGTTATGGTCAACGAAAGTTTCTACTAATTTTGGAAATTACTATAAATAGGAATTTCTAATTTGGTATTTTCATAATTGACATTTTTGGAAATTTTCCACTTCCGGAAACCTAGAAACGCTCTGTTCTCTCTCCTGAAACGCGGCCGACTCGACCCTGACCCGTGTATCCGACCCATCCAGCAGTTGGTTTTCCTGCGACCTCCGGCCTTGAAACTTGGACAGACTTCTTCGCCTCCACCGTACGCTCCTCCCTGTGGCATCCTCTAGCGACGATTTGCACCATGCGCGGCACTGGAAGGCAGTGACTTTGAGTGCTGTCGAACCCGATCGGTTTTCCGATTTCCGACGACGGCGGGGCTTCATACCAAGCTTGTAGAGCTCACAGCAGCCTCCTCTGTCGATCCTTGGTGGTTGTTTGGAGCGATTTACGTTAGAATCGGTTCAACTCACCGTGAACAATAAGTTCTATCTTTGGACGGCGATTGGCGGCGATCTAGACAGAGTTGGCTTGAATCCCATGTATTAAAGTTTCTCTACTTAGTATTCTTGACATTTTGGACGGTTGGATTAGTGTGGTTTTAAGTTTTGGCTGGTGGTGGTTGTGCCACTGCCTATGGTGGTACTTTGGAAGAGTTCCGGCTATGTATGGAGCAGTTTCTTGTATTAGTTATCATCTGCTCATCGATACGAGCATTTCGATATATAATACATAATTTTTGGAGATCGTATGAATATGTCATGATTTTTACGGTTTCGGACTGTTCGATTATTCGATCCATGAGGAGTCGAGCATTCGATCGACTTGTGGTTTTGACATATCGATCTTAGAAGTATTCCGAAGACTTTGGGTGGTCTCGGATGAGATTTTGCCTCGACTAGCATTACTTTCAGGGTTGTTGTTTGATTAGGGGATTAAAACTTTAATCACTTGGTGATTCGTATACTGATTTGAGACCATTGGTGATTAGGTGCTTCTCAAGGTTATTTGGACGAGTTAGGTGAGAGTGTTAGTTCGGTTCTGTATAGAAGACGCAGCAAGATTCTGAAGTTAGTAATCTCACAATGTTCATTTGCGAACGGAGTTGCCTTTATTGTTTTGAGAGTTATTTAGTTAACTACAAACTATAGTTGGTATTAGTGGCATTCCTGATTTAATGACCAAGTGTGTGTCTATATATATATATATATATATATATATATATATATATATATATATATACGTGAAATATGTATATTCTTATGGATTGATGGGTGATTTAAGCAATATGTATGATGGGTTTCATTCTATTGTTTTGAGGCTTGGCCTTTCGGGAAACATTGTTTTAGGAATTGAGAATTTCTATTGTTTGAAAAGTGTCAAGATTTGGTGTGAGTTGCTTTAATGTGATTTGAACGTTTTGATCTAACGACCAGGGGTTTGAAGATCTGAGAGTCACAGGTGGTGATTTCTCCATTTGATTTTATTTAACATTTTGGGTCTAGAGTGACTTGCTTAATGTTTTGAATCTGACGATCGGAGAGGTCGAATGATTCGGAGGTCTCTCCTTTTGATTTGGTTTAACATTTTGGGTCCAGAGCGACTTGCTTAATGTTTTGATCCGGTAACCGGGGAGGTCTGATGATCGAAGGTCACGGGGTGACATCTCCTTTTGAGAGTTGAGTAACATTTGGTCCTGAGTGACCGCTTTTAAATGTTTTGATCTAACAACCGAGGAGGTCTGAGGATTCGGGGTTGATGGGAGTGACCTCAGGCATATATATCGGGACTTCAAGCATTTGGTCGGGTGAGTGGATACGATCAGTTAGAGCTCTAGTATGTTGCCATTGTACATAATGGGGAGTAGTGAGGAGCTACTTGATGCTTATGAGTATGTGTTTTAAAAGGGAGTTTCGGGGATTCTAATGTCCAAGTGGGACTTGTGATCATATTTAATTGTCAGGGTTTCAATTAATATGATTTGTCACGAGGTGACTTTTGCTAATTTGAGAACGTATTTTAAAAGGGAGTTTCGGGGATTCTTTCTTTTAAACGTCCAGGGTGGACTTGTGTATCATATTGAATTGTTAGAGTTTCAATTATTATGATTTTGTCATGGGGTGGCTTTTGTTGTTTTCTTTTGGAAAAAGAATATTGTTTTGGGAAGCATGGTATGTGTTCCTTTTTCTCGAGTTGAGAGGTTTTCCTCGTTTTGGTATGAGTTTGGTGGTTTTCTATTTTGAGTTACTCATACGAGTTTTCATAAGCTTACCGGGTTTGTTGTGTAACAACTCGGTGCACTATTTGACAGTGTATGGGTTCATCCTGCAGGTCAGAGAAATTGTGATTGAAACTGAGGTAGCATGCTAACAGCTTTACAATAGGAAGCCAATTTTGTGACTTTACCATTATTAAGACTTCCGCTTGTAGTAAGTTCTAAGGAGCATTTACTTATTATTTTGTTGTGGCAATTTAATTTGTAAACTTGTGTAATATATGACTCTGCGGAGCGAGTATATATTAACATTGTGGGTACAGGGCATCAGTATGTACTTGGTTTAAAAAGGAAAAAGTTTTTCAGGTATTTTGTACTGATGGCTGAATCATCACGCATGTATAATTATGAGATTATATATCGATTTTTAAGTGTGTTTAAAAATCGGGGCGTGGCATTAAGCAAAACTGAAAAGGAAGCGGAATATAAACAAGTCTGTATTAAGTGAATCCTAGAAGGACTAAAACCAAAACTACGCAAGCAGGCAAAAAATAATCCCAGTTGAGCAAATCATAAGCTTTTTCTCATTATTGCCGAGATAATGGTCTTAAGAGTCATGAACGGAAACAAAGTATAAACAGCAAGATTTGCAACAACTCGATCCAACCGTTCCTTAATATCAGCCTATTGCTTATTAGTCCAAGTAAACGCACTACCAGTATAAGGCAAAGAAATCAATCCCGCACTATTCAAAAAGTCCTGAAATTGCACCATATAACGATTTATAACACGAAGCCCACCCCGCTTTTTAGCACTATTCATTATACAATTAAAATCCCTAATAATAATCCAAGCCTCAAAAGAAGGAACATGAAGATTTAATAAATCAAGCCACAACCCATTCTGCAACTCTTTCTGAGGATACATATACAAAAACATGGTAAGCCAAACAGTACCATTCAACACATTAGTGCAACAAATATGAATAAAACGAGGATGTTGATCAAGTACATTAATATTAAACATATTATCATTCCATAACAGGAACAAGCCACCACTATGCCCAACCGGAGGGATGCAAGCATATTTACAAAACAAAAGTTTAGGAACTAGTCGAGAAGTAGCATCCTCATCCAACATAGTATCTATTAAACATAACACATCAAAACGAAGCAGATTTCACAAAAAAATGGCTTGAGCTAGAAAACTCTATCGTGAACAACCACGATAATTCCATCAGAATATTTTCATATAGTTTGGTCAGGGGTGTAAGGTTTTGCATCCATATTTTCCAAAGAGTCTCGTCCTCTCTTCCTAGGACTGTGGAAAGGAGGAGTAGGAGTATCCTTCAAAGCATCAGCCAAGAATCATTGATTTGAATAGATTTCTCAAATCCAGGAGCCATATCCTCCTGAATCACGTTTTGCACAGATTTATTAACTAACAGAGGAACAGTAGGCAATGAAGTAGGATAATAGGAGCATGTAACGACGTATAACTATGTGCAGACACATCAGACTGAACAGAAAGTGAATCAAAAGACATAGCTTCAGTGTTAGAAGACATGATAAACGAAGAAGAATAAGATGAATAACTTACCTCCTCAATGTCAACATCCTCATTAAGATCAACATCATCATCCAAATATGCATCATCCTCCTGGCCATCCTCAGCTGCCATATCACCAGCAAAAGCATCCTGGTCATCATCAACTGGATGAGCAGCCACCAAAGCATTGTGAACACCATCAGGAGGAGGAGGAACAATGGCCAGCAGCTCGGGATCCTCCGGAGCCACCACAAGTGGCATATCAGTGGTCGAAGTTTCTGGATTAGGTAAAACTATCTCCGGCCCTTGGGCATGCAGTGGGAGAGAATCATGCATCGAACTAATGTTCACACCGAACTCCTCATTCATATTGCGAAGCACATCAACAAACGAGGTATTATCCCGGACCTCAGCATAAGAAGGAGGTTGACGTCTATGATTTACGGGTGGGGAGCCCCGAGTGAGTGCGTGGAAAGCCCAGTCCCCGTGAGGGTTGGCTGGGTGAACAGTGGGCTGATCATCAGGTCGATTAGCAAGGAAAAACATCTGGGCAGCCGTAGTATTCGGGCCTCGAATCACAGGAAAAACCAACAAGGTTTCATCGGGCACATTAGTAGGTAGAGGAGCAGTCAGCTTTGACGACTCAGGTATAGTGATGGGCTCACCATCGCTACGAGGAAGCATGAGAAATTTACGCCCTTTGGAGCTCTCTCTGGGCATGCCCCAATAGGATGATTGAACCCGCCACAAAAGAAGCAGGCTTTGAAAATTGTTTCATAATTGAGATAACTCAAGTTAATCTTATCAGACAAGGGGTCAGCCCGTAACCTCAATGCCCGAGGCTGAGTTTTGGTCAAATCCAATTCTACTTGCACGAGTGTAAAGAGAAGTATCCAGATTCAGGGAGTCCAAATCTAATCTGCAAAATTTTCCCATAGCATTGGCCGTGAGGATAACCTTCTCATCCTCCCAACAATGAGGGGGAAGGAGATGAAAGTGCACCCAAATAGATAATGTTGAAAGAACAGAATGAAATGGACAAAAAATTGGTGACCAACACTTTAACTCAAAGATCTGTCCCGTACAAACCAAGGTTTGATGGAGAGAATATAGATGAGATCTTCTTCGTGCGTGAATTTGACCTTAAAATAGTCAGGCCCAAAAGAGGTAATCTAAAAAGTTCCCAGAAGGTCTCTCTAACTTGCCATACAGCGAGCACAAACACTATTAATCGCAACTTTCTGGCCAAAAAATTGACCAACTAGGCATAGCCGACCTTGGTCTGGGGCCAAGTAAGAGGAAGGAACATCAAACAAATCTACCAAGGGTAGAGGCGCAGTGAAGTGGATAGTGGTTGTGCCTCTTCTGATATAAGTACGAGGTGAAGGTGGACATTGACTCGAGTGGCCCGAGAGAGACTGACGAGTCCGACTGGACCCTTTCCTGAAAGGAACTGGAACAGAACGATAGGCATGGGAAGGAGATGACCGGTAATTAGGAATGTAGGGAGATCTGATATGAGAGGATTGAGGGGAGAAGTGGGATGGGGAAAGTGGATGGGAGACCATGATTACTTGAACAAAACAGCCAGAAAGACCATGACAACAACAGAGTGAATGGGGTAAGATGGTATAAATAGAACCCAACACTGGGCAAAACCCTGCCACGCGTAACCTTGGAACTTGCATCGCAAACCCATCTGAGTAAAAGGAAGGAAGAAATCAAGACACTTTGACAACAGGAAACCGCTAAAACCCTAATCGGAACCCTAGTACCATAGCCCCATCAAAACCCAAGAGAAAGAGAAAACGCCATATGTGCATAGGAAGATTAAGTGTAGCCAAATCAACGAAGTATAGTTGCCATCGTGTCGTCCAGGGTGAGAGTAGAAGGAAAGGCCAACAATTGAAGCCATTGGATTTGTAGGTGAACCTTGAGAAGGAAAAAACATGATCTGGATGCAGGTCATAGATAGTGCCAGCATCATGATGGGAAGGAAGACCCACTGGGGTGAACAATAGCCATGCAAACCAATAGGAAGAGTAGTCTGGAACCGGATCTAAAATAAGCCCCCACGCCTATTGGTAGAAGATTAGGGTAGATGTAATGCAAACAACAGGCCCAGTAATCTCATTTGGGAAGGAAAATAGGAAGAAAATCCAGATGATGATCCATGATGACCAAGGAACACAACGAAGAACGAAGGTCGGTGGTCTATGGTCTCTAGGCATAACTAGAAGGTTCTTCCTCGAGCATGTAGGATTTAAGAAAACTAGCAATGGTACCCGCGCTTTGCCGCGGCATTTGCTGTTGCTAACCATGTACAATAATGTATGATATAACTGATTAACTGAGTAAGACTTTATTTTTGATCAAAGTGATAAAAGAAGATATATCACACATTTAATAGGAATAGTACAGCAAACAGTAATGCTGAATATAAGAGAGAGTTTCCTGACTCCAAAATTGTTTGAGTTTACAAAGCCTTAGCCTCATTCTTCTTCAGAAGAGTTGCTAACGTTACCAATATCTTCCATTTCAGCAACCTTGGACTCCTTCACCTTAAGCCTAGCCCTAGTGATCTCATGCAAGTTTCCTTCCATAAGTTTCACATGCTGTTTCAAACTCAATATCTGTGCTTCCAAGGAATTCAAAAAAGTTTGTCCTATGTTTTCAGAACTCAACATGCTTCACTAAATTATCACCTCGTGATATAAGTTCTTTCCCAATCTCCCCATATTTTTGAACCTCTGCATGAGTACACACGATTCAATTAACAACAGCCATAGCACAAACTTCCCCAACAATTGAAGGAAATTTTGAATCAAAGAATTTGGCCCCTCCAAAAGTTACAAAAGAAGTCACAAATAGCTTTTGCATGAAACAAACATTTCTACAAAGAGATGAGCATATGCATACACTACGAATCGCAAAACAGCAAGAACAACAATCAATCTAGGCTCATGAGAATTGTATATGATGCATGTAGCAATTGTCAATAGTATAATAAAATTACTCTTGTAAATTGAACAAATATTTTCAAATAGAATTGTATATGATGCAAGAGATTCATGAGTAGTAAACAGATTCTTTTCCGAAAATAGGGCACAACATAAGCACTTTATATGGCTACAGTAAGATGTCATTATGGAGAGCATAGAGATTACCTCCAATTGTGCAGCTGCCTCTTTATATTGTCATTTTGAAGCCATCACTTAAAGTTGTTCAACAGCAGAGGCTGCCATGTTAGAGAAAAAGTATTACCATGAGAATGAATTTAACTTTGCACAATTTTCTTAGAGTTAATATATATCCCCTAATCAAACTAACTTTGATACGAAAAGGTAATGTCAATACAGTCCAAACCATTGTAAGAGTAAGTCATTTTACCAAACTAACTGATTAGAACTTAAAAAGACTAAATATAGCAACTAACCTAGCATGGTCAGACTATGAAGAGCACTAATGGTGGTTTGTTATATCCTTCTTTGCAAAATCTAACTTTTTAATGTCACAGCATATATCTTGAACCATTGTCTCACTCTGCTCAGCCTTTTGATTTCTGGACTTCATATATGAGTTCCTGCCTTAGAAGATCACAAAAGAAATACCCTGAATACTTGATGAATCTAAATACTCTGTTAAATAGTCGTAAAAACAGGACATAGAAACATTAAACTCCAGAACCAATCTATTCGGAAACATCATAGAACAGTTTTTTGAAAACATGTATAATAAAAGAGGAACACAAACAATAGAAGCATTTAAGGGCTCAATGCCAATGTCATCATGCTTTCTCTGCTGTGATTCTTGCTCCATTCTTACTACATTATCAAGCTCCAAAATTCAATAAACATAAACCAAACAGTTCCATTATCAAACCAAAACTGTTATATCAGATTACCAATACAAAGAGACAGAAACTGCACAAAAACTGGAAAAGCAGAAATACTAAAAGCAAGAACCTAAGAAAATTGTGCAAAAACATAGAGAATACAAACGATTGATAACCATTGAAACATGAATAGAGAAAATCAATAAAGATGTAAACTATCTGAATCAGTAAGAGAACAACATTCACAGAGTATATATATCAACATGCTATTTTCATTGTTTTTTTATGAAAGGAGGTTGTCAAATAATGATATGTACCTGTAACTGGAGTCTCTTGCTAGTCAACATTATCTTGTCTTTGATGTTTGAAGTTTTGACTTTTGCTCTTTCCTTGCTTCATCCAAATCATCATAAATAAGCTACAATTAGATGATTGTCAAAATGATCAGCATAAATATACAATAAAGAAAGTCTACAAAGAAATATCAAGAGATTGTTGAAAAAGATGCAAATTATAAAAGTGCATTTACTTTAAATTGGTGTTGAAAGACCTCCTTGTTTATTTGAACCACTGATTCTTGAATCTTGGCTTGTACAGCAACAATAGCAATAATGTGTCCACGTGTGTTTTCAAGTTGTTTGATATGTCTTAGGTTTTTCTAAACAGAATGCATTCTTGTTGTATGAGATACTGCAAGCTTTTGATCTGTTCCAACAATGTAAAATTAGAGAGTAACATATAAGGCTAGTAATCACAGGAAAACGGTTAACAGATAAATAAGGAGATAACAAAACTTGGTAAGAAAATATACTGTAGCACGAAGCTGTTCCTCAGTTGAGCAAAACTCTGTTTCTCCTGCTTTTTTCTTGGCTTTGGCAATTTCAATGTGCTCTTCCTGTAGAATAGAAGTAAAAACCATTAAATAAATATAAAAAATTGAATCAAAGAACAAAATTTACTAAAAGAAAATCAATACATATAGAGCAAAACAATTTTTTTATTTACATTTTGTTTGCCATTTAGTCTTCCCAATCTTGAGCGCATACTAACAATACGGCCTCCTGCAGATGAATGCTTCATCAAGGGGATCAGAGCTTGAATCATATTTTTCGTGCCATAATAATTTGTAGTGCACATGTGAGTTTTATACTCTACAGAAATATCAAAGCTTTGCAAACACAGGGAGCGCATAGACAAACACACACACACACACACATATATATATATATATATATATCTTGCAACAAAACAAAGTAAAAATGAATGGGTATATTTTAAATACCAATGCAAATAGAGATATATTTGCAACCTATTTTTTGTTTAAAACACAATACACGCTGACAAAAGAAGAAAGCAGAAGAGAGAAATTACCCTCACTCGTTAGCCCACAAAGACTGAAGTTTTATAAAGAAAACCAAGATGGGTAGCATTGGGTTGTGGAGTAGCTACAGTGAAACTTCCAATGGCGAAACCATCATGGGCCATTGTCAGAGCCGAGCTTCCCAAAGCCCCTGATCTCTTTGCTGAGCGCTCTGTTTCTAGAAGTGAGTCTTCCTCCTCTCGCCGACGTGACCTCGTTTTCGTCGTCAATCCTTCAGGTCTATCTTTCTGTATTTCTCTCCGTTTGTTTTTGGTTTTGGGTTGTCGTTCTTTTGAGGATTGGTGAGTAGAGAAGAAGATAAAATGGATACACAGCAATAGCCGACTCTAGAACAGAAAAGAAGATAAGATCGATGCACAGCAGAAACCCCCCAAAAAAAAAAACAAAAAATCTCAAAGGAGGGCAAAATCGTCACTTGACTGTCCTATGAACAGTACCTGTGTGAACAGCTTACAGAAAATGGAGGGCAGAACCGTCACTTTACTGTTCTATGAACAGTACATATTGAACAGTGAACTCATCTTTGGTATATAGTAAATGAGTGTTTTGAGCAGTGACGGAACCAAAATTTTTTATTTCCTGGGGCACAAAAAAAACAAAATTAATAATATCAAAACATTAAAAAAAATTTGTATATGTAATATATATATATATATATATATATATATATATATTACAACGACACATAATTGTCTTCGACGAGATTTCATTGGTGTGAAAGCCACATGAAAAAGATAAAAAAGAGAGCTAGAAGAAGCCTACAGTATGTATATTAGTATTGTATATTAGAAAAGAAAGCTAGAAAAAGCGAACACTACGTATATTAGTATTGTGTTGTATGGAGATTTGTACATTGTCCCTTTTATATACCAAAAGAAAAAAAAAACAACATATTGCAAGTCTCGAACAAGGGACCTGATGTCGACAACAAAAGTTGCTGGACCACTATACGAAATTGGCAACTGGTAATATATGTAATCCAAGTTGTATTTGGATCAACTTTAGTGGGTGGCTCCGCCTCTGGTTTTGAGCGACACGTTAAAAAATAACAAGAAGATGAAGAATATGAATGTTAAGGGTTCATTGCTCACTGCTAACGGTCCATACCAAAAAATGTTGGAAACTTGAACATTATGAAGCTAATGTAAATAATTAACCCAAGCAACTCTCAACGAACGAGGAATAGTAGGAGCTCTAAAGCATGAAGGAGAGTCAATTTATAACTATCATTGATGAAAAGTATACTAGAAAGAAAAATAAGTGCTTTGAAATTTGAATCTCAAGTCAAAATTTAAAATAATGAAAAAGCCTTAAACGATTAAGCCAAACAACCCTCGAAAACCGTCAACTCAAGAGAGATGGTAGGAAATCTAAAGGAGACTCGATGGAGTGATTGATGACAAGTGTTCTATGAAGGAAAATGAATGCTTTCAGTCACACATGAAAAGGCAACACAATATATATATATATATATATATATATATAAAGAATTTGAATTTCAGGGGCTCATCGTATACTATTTACCGTCTACACCGTCAATGATGAAAAGCTTGAACATGAACAAATCATAAACAATTAAGCCAAACAATCCTCAACCGGCAATAGATAGTAAGAGTTCTATAAAGAAAAAGAGTTCTAAAAGAGAGTCAATTTCTAACCGTAAATGATGACAAGTGTTTTAGAAAGAGAAATGAGTGCTTTGAGATCCAAGTCAAAAAGTTACAAGAAGGAAAATAACAAAATAATTAAATGTCAATGGGTCATTGTACAGTACTAATGGTCCACATTGTTAAATGCATGGGGAAACTTGTACATTATGAACAAGTTGTAAACAATTAAGCCAAGCAACCCTCAACAGGGGAGTAATAGTAGGAACTCTAAGTAAGAGTTAACTTCCTTGATTAATTAAATCCCAACCCCCCCATCCCCAACCATAGTTGAAAGTGATTGACTATATCATATAATAAAGTGAAAGTACACAATATGGGTGACCTCTAAGTGGTCGTTGGTACCAAGAATAGGTGACACTTATTTCTTCTGAGAGGCTTTCATAATACTAGTTTGAGCTATGTCAACATATATAGGTATGGTGGGACTAGGATGTAAACTCATAAAAAGAACAAACCACAAACCACGTCAACCTAAAAAAAACCCACATAATTTAGATGAAAAAAAAAAAGTTGTAGTACAATTGAGCAAAATCCCAAGAATATATGTTGGAGAATTAAAGTTGTGGTTCAAGATATTAAGCATCTAGCTCAGCAGTTTAATTACATTGTCTTCCGACATATATACCGAGAAGCCAACTTTGTTGTTGATCATTGATTACCCGTATTTTTATACGTATAATTATTTCTAAAACACTAGAATTAAGTAAATCCTTAAGTCAATTAATATGTAATTAATCTATTTTTATTTATTTTATAGGAAATAAGCGGAGTTACAGAAATCGAGATAAAATTGTGCAAAATTGTGCAAATCGGAATATTTAGTAAATGGACAAGATGGACAATGAAGTCAAACATGGTCATTGTCAATGAGAATGCGGAACCTGCTATACAAAATGTCGTGGGCATGTAAATTGCAACATGCAGCACCTTAATTAAACCTGGATTTAATTAAGCTTTGGTTTCAATTAAGGAAGGTTGCTGCTGGAATTCATACTAAAGCCCATTAGCTAATCACTTTTTGACACATGGCAGATAGTTGAATCGATCATTATGAAGACCAGCCAGAGCTTTATCTTTATCTCTCTCTCTCTCTCCGAATCGGAGCCATCCATTCTATCTCTCTCTCACACAGTATCCATATATATTCATTCATTCTCTTCTACACTCTATCAATCACCCTAGCTAAAACAGTTGCCGCACCACCAAAAACAGAGGCAGCCCTTTGGGCTGCTCTCTTCTCCCATCTTCTTCCTCCATTTTCCCCCTCTTTTCTTTATAATTTCTTTTGAGATTTGAAGAACTACTCACACAAATCTTCAAGGATCTATCAAGGAGCTCAATCTCTACAAGATTCAAGATTTGAGTATTTTGTGGGGTTGTAATTCAAGGCTAGTCATGCTAGCTTCATAGCTATTTGTGACTATCTTTGTTTTCTCCTACACTTCTCTACTCTTTGTTATTTGAATTATGTAATTTTGATGTTCATGAATATGGGTTGTGAGTAGTTACTTTTGGGAGCTAGGGTTTCTGACTCTAGCTCAATTTTGATGTAATTGACATATTTTTCAAGTGATAAATAATGTATTTTCATATGGGTGCACTCTGATTACTATGTCAATTGATTCTTGATGCATAAATTTTAGGGAATTGACCACTCTCTTTGTTATGTTTTGAGATTTGTGTTGTGTGATACAATTGGTGGTTCTTTTGTTCACTAGCTTCATGTAATTAGTGTGGTGTGTCAAGTAGTTGCTTAATCGAGAATTAATGATTGCCTAAGTTTCTATTTTCTTGTGCCCTTTGCCTTTAATCCTAGATGTTGTGGCCCTAACAAGGCATAATGATTAGGGTTAAAGAGTTCATTCTTGCCTTAACCAGAAGAATGGATACCAAATAAGAGAAATTGACTTAGTGGCCTTAACCGGCATTAGGTAGAGAACTAAGTAATCATTAAATTTTAGGTTGTAACTATTGCATGCTTAAATCCCTAATTTCTAGAGCTCTAGGCCTTTAGTTCATGTTTTGGTAGCCCTAGTAAGGTACTAACTCATGAGTTAGAGAGTTCATATTTGTCCTAACCGAAAATGTGAATACCCTTAAGGAAATTCGGCTTAGTAGCCTTGACCGGCATTAAGTACGGGATTTGGTTCTCATGAAGATATGTTTGTTTGCTTGAAATATGTTCATTCATTGAAATTGCTAGAGAGCGATCCCTAGTGCCCAAAATCTCTCTATCTTATTTTTCTTCATTTTTAATTGTTGTTGTTCATTTAGTTTTTTGGCTTAGCATTTTAGAAAATTACAATTACAATTTCAAATGACAATTTCTATCTCATTGTAAATAGCCATCACTAGGCTCTTAGTTTTGATTAGGGTTTGGTGAAAACCAAAGCCGAGCATTGCTAGGGCTTGGTGCCTTAGATTAACATTTTTATTTGTTTTCGTTTTCTTTTCTTTGTTTGCTAAGTGTCTTTATTTCCGATTACCTAAGGATTGTGGGTTAGTCACTAATCTCCGTGGTACGATAACTTTGGGCACAATATTTCCTTATCTTGACAATGATACATACGCATGCGTAAATGGGTATCAAGTCAATCATCTTGCATCCTTAGCTCATCAATCTCAGAACTGTCGGTTCTTTTGCCTTCCCCTTTCTGTGTCCCCAGCATTCCATTTGAATCAGCTGGGAGGGGGAGTTAGTAGTGGTTTTGTGATTTAGTTTTTTCTGTTGTGTTTTTGTGTCATAAAAAAAAATCCCAAGAATATATGTTGGATTTGAGAAGACATAAGACCATATAGATCAACCCAATTAGATCAACTATAAATGCACCAGAGCAGAAGAGAATAGAGAAAAGTTGAAGGAGAGAAGCAACTTCATTGTATCCTGCAAAACACAATGAATCCAACTCGAAATATCCAAGGTTTGAAACTATATATAAAAGCCTCACAAATTAACTAACTCTTTCTCTCCTTTCAAATACGCAATTAAATTCAATTAAGAATAGGGAAATTTCTAAGAACAGTACAAGAGGTTTGGACAACTGAGAACTAAGGTTTATATACTTTACAAAACTGAAGAACGATGCCTGGGCTTCAAAACCTGACCCAACATAAGTACATGTCGTTCGTTAGTCCGTTGCAGCCCAAGTCATTATGAGTAATTAGAAGGGCACATCTGTATTTTCTCTCCTAACCTTATTCGATACTTGAGTCCAGCTGTGCGTAACTGAAGTCAAAACCCTTTGGCTCCCTTTTGAATCTTACCTTTGTCTTCACCTTCTGGGCTAAAACAAAGAGAGCAAAGAATTAAGTTAGAGAGTAAATAGGAAAGGTGAGCTTTTGCAGAAGATTTGATTCTCTAATCCAATCCTTTTGGAAGAATGGGCAATTTCTTGAGGTATTTTAGGCTGGATGGGGATCCACTCAACTATGCAGGTATGGAAAACGTGTTCATTTTAAGGATCCCTTGTCTTTTAAGGGCTTTGTTCCACGAATGGTGGTTTTGAATGGGAAGTGGTCCAAAGTTTTCATCTTTGTTTACTTAAGTCAAAGTGTAGTTGTCTAGGGTTTGGGGAGTACTGTTTATATGCAATTGTTTTTCGTCTGTCGCTTTTAGGTTATTTAAATCCCTCTAAATAAACAATAGTTTCATAGTAGGTAAATTAGTTGGGAAGTGAAACTTAATGGGATTAAGAATTCAGATTTGGGATAGGTTTGCTTTGATTAGGGTTTTGGGGTTGTTAGGCTTTTGATGTTGGAGTAAATGAGAAATTAGGTTCTGTTGAGGATTTATGATTGGACCAGAAATAAGTTGGTGAAGTACACCCAGAAACCTTTAATGAAAATTGAAACTGACATTGGAAGTTAATGACTTTTTCTGTTTTTGAATTTTGTTATCTCTGTTTGGAAGCTAACATTCAATTGTACTGATCGAAATTTGCAGGCACACAATGGTTCCTAGTGGCCATTCACCATGGGGGTAGGTTTAACAGTAAATCAGGGATGAATAGGGTGTATAGGATTGTTGAACCAGTTGTGTGGGTGGATCGAGTTGACCTAGATAAGCTGTCTGTAATTGGGTTCAATTATTAGGCATTTGATTTGGGATATATTTCAGGCCCAATTAGCTATTGTTTAGGATACCAGGTTTTGAGGAAAGGATTGGCAATCTGCCAATTGTCACTGATGCTGACACTTTGGACATGGTCCAGTTTATTCCAGGGGGTTATGAGGATTTTGGACATCTATTTGGTGACTTATGTTGGTATGAGGCATTTCAGTGACTGGGAATTAGAGCACTTTGATGAAGATCCTGACCACTTGTCTTACTTTGGTCACTTTATTAAGATTTACCTCTAAGATGAAGAAGATGTAGTTCCACAAGAAGCTGAGGTTGAGGAGGAGGTGCAAGCTGAGGTTGAAGATGAGGTTGAGATGGACAAGGTGCTTGGATTTGAAGGATGGAGCTTTGTTGAACTAGTAGTACATGCTGCTGATAGACTAAGACAATCTGATGGGCCCAGTAGTGGGTCAATGAGGCAATCAGGTATTGGACCAAGTAGTGGGTCAAGGTGGCAACCAGATATTGGGCCAAGTAGTGGGTTAAAGAGGCAACCAGATATTGGGCCAAGGAGGCAACCAGGCAGTTCAAGGAGATAGAGGTGAAAGGACTGGGCTAGTAATGGGCCAAGGATAAGGTTAAGATCTGGTATTCACATTAGTGAGCCATCTAAAAGGCATGCACATTCTGTTCCTACTTAAAATGTGATAGTCCCCAAAGGCAAAGGGAAGAAGAAAGTGGTTGAAGAATCTGCAAGAAAGAAAAAGGTTGGGAGACCTAAGAATAGGCCATATGACACTCGAAGTGGAGATGAGTGTAGTAGATCTGTCCCGAAAGAGGAGTTCAGTTCTGACTGTAATGATTCAGATGATCCTAGCTACGATGGAATCAGAGACAATAACTATGAGTTGGACGCAGAGGATAATGAGACATTGTTTGAGAAACATGTTAATGGTGATACTAATGGGATACCAGAGTTTGATGAAATAGGATTTGAGGAAAACATAAGTGATGGTGAAAGTGTAGAGTCTGATGGCTTTCAAAGTCTACATGAGTCTGACAGTGATGGCCAAGATATGGAGCCTTTTAGCTAGGGTTAAAGATAAGAGGAGATTCTTAGGTTCGACTAAGTTCAATGAAAAGATTGATATGAAGAAACCGAGGTTTGAGCTTGGGATGATCTTCCCCAACTCCAAAGTGTTCAAGCATGTAGTTAGGAAGCATGTAGTCCTTACCAAGAAGGAGCTAAGGTTTCCTAGAAAGACCAAACACAAGTCTTGGTGAGATGTTATACCTCTCCAAATTGCCCTTTCTAGCTTTATGCAAGCAGTCATTCTGATGATAACCCCACCCTCCAAATTAGGACTTTTAGGCCTAATCACACATGTAGCTCAATTGCAAAGAGGGTTTACCATTGCCATGTTCCCTTTATGGCAGAAGAATACAAGGATTGGTTTATGGCTGATTCTAAGTGGTCAAATGAAGTAATTCAGAATGTTGTTAACAGGGACTTAGCATGGAAATAGGGTATTAGCTTTGTTACAGAGCTAAGTCAAGGGCCACTAAGATGGCACAGGGCAGCTTTGAAGATCAGTGCAATCTTCGATAGTCCTATGCTTATGAACTAAAGAAGATAAATTTAGGTTCAAGTGTGTGGATCCAGACAGAGCTTGAAGGGGAGATCTGTAGATTCAAGGGAATCTATATTTGCATAGCAGCATTAAGAGAGGGATGACTTGTAGGCTGTAGGCCCATCATTGGCTTGGATGGCTGGCACCTGAAAGGTGTTCACAAGGGCCAGTTATTATTAGTAGTTGGCATTGATGGCAACAATGGGACGTACCCCATTGCATGGGCCATTGTTGAGCAAGAAAGCAGGGACTTTTGGACTTAGTTTCTCTCTTTTATGAGGGAAGACTGGGAAATATGGAGTTCCAGACATTATTGCTATATATCAGACAAACAAAAGGGGCTGGAACAAGTAATCAAGGATCTATTTCCTCATGTAGAGCACATACACTATGTCAGACATTTACACAACAAATTCAAAGGTGATGGCCACACTGGATTGGAGTTGAATCAGAGGCTGTGGGCAGTGGCAAGAGCAACCACAATGAATCAATATACAAAGGCAATGGAGGAGCTAAGAAATGTTTCATTCAATGCTTGGCCATTGGTGTGCAGACAGGTCTGCCAAGAACTGGTCAAAGTCTCACTTTGATGTGAAGTTTAATGTGATATTCTTCTAAACAAGCATAGTGAGTCTGTTAACAAAAGTATACTCGAAAGCAAGGAAGAAGCCTATATTACCCTGTTTGGAAGACATCAGAATTGCATGCATAGTGAGATTGGCCAATAGGAGAAATTCAGCTCGAAGATGGAAGGGCAAGGTTGGTCCACATATTGAGAAACTATTGAAGAAGAATGCAAGTTGGGCCAATGAGTATAGGGCTAATAAGTCTACTAGTGAACGGAGGTTTGAATCACAAGGCAGGGAGTGGTATGTGAGACTGGAGTGGTTGCTCAACACTCTGTACAATTGGATACAAGGTCATGCACTTGTAGAAGATGGGATCTCTGTGGATTGCCATGTGGCCATGCTATTTCAGCAATTTACTACAAGGACTGGTCGATCTCTAGATGATTATGTGTCATAATGGTATACTTAGCAAAAATATATGGAGGCTTATCAGGTGATGTTGCATCCCATAGCTGGAGTTTCAGAATGGCAAGTTATAGATAGGAAGATTGCTCCTCCATTGCACATAAGGCAACCTAGAAGGCCTAAGACAAAAATGACTAAAGAACTAGGTATATTGGTACAATTTGTTGTGTTGACTTAAAATCTAGCATTGACTTACTGACCATTATACTTGACTTTGATGTAGGTGAAGAACCACCACCTGCTGTAATTGAAAAGTTACCAAGGACTTATTATTCTCAAGTGACTTGTGCAAGATGTAACAAGAAAGGCCATAATGCTAGGACTTGTGAAAGATGGAACCAGGTATAAGAACTGAAATTGTACAATGTATTCTATGTGGATTGTGATGCAATGTCTGTTATGATTTGAATGTCGATCAACACATTTGTTTGTGATGGAGTTGTAGGTTATTCCCAATGTCTCTGATGTGGTGGAAGAAGAAAATGGCAATGATGTGATGGAAGAAGATAATGCTCAACAACAAGTGCCTTAGCAAAACCAAGCTCACCCCCAGACTCCTAATCAAGCACCACTGCCCACTCAAGAGTCAAACTTTCCAGATGCAGGACCTGTATACTCTCAGGCATCATCTGTGTAAAACTTGAACAATCACACCAACCATGGAAATGGGAATGTCAACCTCAATTTCAATGTCAACTTAAATGTCAATAAAGAATCTGGAGTTGATAACAACAATTCTATGCTTTCTCAACAAGCCCACAATGTTGTGCAAGGAAATTCTTCGGTAGCTTTTGGATATTTTAATGAAATTTTTGGATGTGACATTCACTTGGTATGTATTTAGATGATTGATGCCTTATTGTATTGTTAGTGTACTGTCGCAATGTCACAGGTTACCTCTGTATTACCTGTAACTTCTGGCAAGAGATACAAGATGTTTGCAGGGAGAATTAGGAATAAGCCAAGGAAATCAACTAGTCTTGCTGCAACATCTGGTACAAGCAATGATAATATTCCAGCTCCAAAGAACCAACTACAAAGGAGATTGTGGAAGCCATGAAGGGGTGCTATAAACCAGCTGTTATGGTGGCATTTGTGTTCTCTGTTTTTTTTTTTTTTTTTTTTTTTTGTGTTTTGGAACTTTGCAAAAGCCATGCTTTATATACGCTTTTGTGTAATAGTTGGATTTTTTTTTTAATTTTTTATTTATTTTGAACTATGTCAACTGGCAAGTTCAAAGAATGTTGATTCCCATATTTTAATTTGTTTTGTTTGTTTATCAGTTTTGGTTTGATTTTTGTTAAATTTGGTCCCAAAATAGCTTTGTTAGGTAACAGATTCTCTATTTTTGGAGGAAAAAATATTACTTTAGAGGGAGCTAATGTGATGTGGCCATGTGTATGGTACTAGATTGGTGGGAGAGTAGGGAGATCAGACAGATTTGCCCTCATAAAATTGATGGAAATCAAGCAGACTAACAGTCAAACTGACGACATGTACTTATGTTGGGTCAGGTTTTGAAGCCCAGGCACTGTTCTTCAATTTTGTAAAGTATATAAACCTTAATTCTCAGTGGTCCAAACCTCATGTACTGTTCTTAAAAATTTCCCTTAAGGATACTGAAAGAACATCGGTTTGGAAGAAGAAGAAGAAGATAGGAAAAAACACTTTGCTTTGCAAATGGAGGAAGAAGAATGGTGGTATACGTTTTGGAAAAAAAAAGAGGCAGAAGTTGGTGTTATCTAGAGACACCCAAAAGCTGTACTCTAGATAACGCAATCTAAGAAGGTCGAAAAAGAAGAATGGTGCTATGTTGCACCATTAATGGTAGTACCTCTCGACAACAAACACATAATAGCTAGTTAGTAATTCTTACGTAATATAGTACCACCTAATCATATAAAACACATGGCCCCTGACAGTTTAAAAAGAAAGATTCACTACCTAAGTAATTTCATTTGATCGATGGTTATAGGAGATGCCAAACAAGAAGTAGAAATCTTGGAATCGATACAATAAAGTTGGAAATTTAGGAGCTATAAACTTGACGTCTTGCAACCTTTATACCATATTAGAGAAACCAACATAGTGAACAAAAAGCCCATTAATACTCCCAACGAGAAGAAAGTTAGAAACACCGGTAGACGACTTAAGAACAAAAAAGTCATAGGTTGAGCAAACCCTGGCCACTATCAACACAGGCATGCCAACACACGACCACTGCCAAAACTCAACATCAGGGAAGGGATTCAGAGTATAGACGTGCACTTGCACCAAAAACAATAGACGACTAGATAACATCAAGTGCATTTTTGTGTTACTAAAAAGAAGATTGACTACAAATATTAAATGTGAGATCACCTAAAAAGTGCTGGGTCACTTGCACTGTTGATGTAGAGAAAATAATTTTTGACTTTAAGAATGGGTTGGGTTTTAGAGCGTCTCCAACAGTGATACTTATATTCATAGCCAAAAGTATCTAAAAGTGAAATATAGCTAGTTAACTATTGAGTTATGCTACAGCAGAATACCTAAATCCTAAGTTAAATTCTCTCTCATCTCTAGTTAAATATAGCTAGAGAGTTTAGCAAAACTTAAATTTAACTTTTTTTTTTGAACGCGTGGGGTGTCAGTCTATTATAGTAAAGTAGGAAACATTACAAGATGACTCACCCGGACTCCGGGCAACGACAGAAAGAGCCATGAATGAATAAACTAAAGCAAGCCCTAGACTACCCAAACATAATGTATCCATAGGAATAAGCTGCAATATTCAAGTAACCTTGACACTACTAGGGAGGATTTGAAATGCAGCCAAGACCCTTCCCCAATATTATTCTTAAAGCAGAGGCTCAAAGAAAAAAATAAAATGCTGGCTGAAATCTAAAAAATCTAGATTAAAAACCCTAAAGAAGACAGAGCCCAACAAAGCAGACACTGCCCTAGCCCAGCAACAGAGACCCAAGATGAGGCCCAACACATCAGCTGCAGACCATGAACCCGGCCAAACCCGCCTGAATGCCCGCCTTCGTCCACCAACGCCACCTGCATCCGCCACGTCGATCCAGTCCAAAAGAGAATGAAGAAACCAACGTCCTTTCAAGTTCCAGCCAAATCAAAAAGAGCAGCGACCACACGACCAGGAGAAGACCACTGCGAAACCAGACGAGTCCGACATCCACCTCCTCCACAGCTCAAACCCAGCGTGCAGGACCTCACCCATCATCTCACAAGCCGCCAGATACTCCAGATCAGACCCGATCTAGGGGGCTTATTTGCCCCCACTCTCACTACCTAACCCGAAAGGGGAGCAGATCAATAGGAGAGACCAAGGAGACCCGTCCGACGACGACATCAAAGCGACGCACCGTCGGACGAAGAGAAAAATAGGAGAGTGACGGCTGTTCCTCGGGAGAGAACAAGAGAACAACCCTAAGTTAGTATTAATTAGGATTTTAGTTGCACTTAAATTTAACTTTTGTTTATGTATTCTGCTGGAGTAGAATTTTAGTCTGTTAGAAGCTTAAGAGTAAGACATAAGGCTTCTTTTTGCCTCTTTGTCAAAATATGAAACGATTTACCGCCCATGAAAAATACAGTAAATTTTTTTTTTTTTGAAAGGCGAAAAATACAGTAATTTAATTATAAAAAAAGGGCAATTGACAACCAATAAAAAGACAAAAAAAAAGTAATTTACTTATTTTACCAAACAGTAATCTGCTTCTCATGTCAACCACACTCCCTCATGTTTGTCTTTCCTTCCGGCCCAGCCCATTCTACTCATCACAGCCACAGAAAACGACATCCAACGGTCCGTAGTCTTCTTCCACACCCCCTTCCATCAGCCTCAGGTTCATCGGAAATCTCTTCCCCTCTCTCTCGCTCGCTCGCTCAGTGTGACTGACTTCCGAGCTGAAACCAAAATGCTGGGCCGACTCGCCTCCACTCGGCTCCAAGAGATCCGCCGAATCTTCACTCAGGTAACTCCTCTCCCATATTCGTTCTTCCCCAAATCAAATCACAGATTTCTGATACAAACTTATCTGCAGCCTTCTTCGGTTCGATCCTTATCCACTGCTCTCAACTACGTGAGTTCCTCTCATTTCTTCACTTTTTCCGTGATTCCTTGTTTAATTCATTGAACGGATTGGAGTATTATTGAATGTGTTTCGAAAACATTGGGCAGCATATTGATTCGCCGGAGAACAATCCAGAACTTCCATGGGAATTTAGCGATGTTAACAAAGAGAAGGTAATCTCTCTCTTTTTTTTCTCCACCTTTTTCTTTTGTATTGGCATGTTTTCTTAGGTACCTTATGCAGTAAATGTGGTCAATGCGGGGTGAATTGGTAAAAAAATGTTGTGAGAAGATGGTTGGGTTGTCAGTGTGTGTGTCCAACAGTGTTGATTCTAAGGTTTATACACTGCGTCGTCACGGTTCTGTTTGTAGAATTTGTGCTGTAGGTACATAATACTGCATTTGCAACTTGGAATTGAAGCAGTCTTTGTTTTAGTGGTTTTGCGGTTGCAAGTTTGAATCTTTGCTCATACGTTATGCAAAATTGCTGTTGATCATAGGTTGACTAGGGGGTAGGTTAGGAACAACGATGTTCATTTCAGTGGAAGTTAGATTGATTCAATTGTAATGTCCGACAGGGTTTAAATAGACCAATTTACGTGTCATGTTTTCAACATTTTGTTGTGTTGATCGATCTTCATGATATAGCATGACATGTCTGACCATAGGCATTGATCATATGCATTGCTTGGCACATGTAAGATTATTTATTTGTTTTATATTCACGTGTAGGCGAAAGAGATACTTTCTCATTATCCATCCAACTACAAGCAGTCTGCAGTGATTCCTCTGCTGGATCTTGCACAGCAGCAGCATGGAGGATGGCTCCCTGTTTCCGCAATGAATGCAGTATGTTGCCTTGAATGCTTGTTTAAATGGTATTTAGCTTGTACACATTTTCTATACATGTCACTGAAACATCTGTGCAAGTCCCTGCATCTCTCTGGTGAATATAGATAGACATACTTATGTTTGTTGAACTTTTAAACTATTGCACCCCAACATACACTCGGCCCACGTTTCATTTGTTTATCCTTCATTTGCAAGATTTAAAACGTTAGTACTCTACCTACCTGATTTGGGTTTACATGCATAAAAAAAAAAAAAAAAATCTCTGGTAAGACTTAAGAGCATATAGTAATGTTGCAATCAGTACTGGAGAGATAATGACCAAGAATTGAAAATATGAAGGCCTGATAATTGCAGAATGTTTAGCATTGTTTTATTTCAGTTTTGGTGCTTTGGCCATCATTTAAGATAGAAGATTCTGTTATTGCAGTATTACATGGTGCAAATAGTGCCCAGACTAGAGTTGTTTTTGTTACTTTCTTTTGATCACATAAGCCTGTTTCATGAGCTAGTGGTGTATTCAGTTGTTCTTCTATTGTGAAAATTCATTGATACATTTATATCGTATTATTTTTGTAAAGTAGTGTAAATCTGCAATTTAAAGATGGCCATGGGCGGTTTTGGTAGGTCAGTGTCTAGCTGTGCATGCACAGGTTACAAATTCATTGTGTTTAAGGAATCCTAGAAAACAAAGGAATTTGTAAGGGCTTTACTATGTTAGTTCCCGGATTCATTAAGCTAATTGAAATGTTCAAATTATGGTATCTCAAGTGGTTAAATAGGTAGGGCGAGTTGTAAAGTATATATCTCAGTAACTAACTTGAACAAATCTAAATGATTGTTATTCGAGTAGTTATAAATCTGAACACATTTTGGTATGGCGGATCTTTTATTTTTGTTTGGTCGCCAGATCAACTTAAATGATGAGATACTTATAATAAAAAAATATATAATGAATACTACGGATGATGAAAGCAGTTTTCACTAATATGTATTTTGTAAATTACATCCATTTTTGCCCACCTATCAGTTTGGGTTGATAAATCATGTCTATGTTTGCCTAGTTATGAAATCTTTACTTGGACTGCCCAAAGCTCTTGAGTTCTACTCTTATTTCATGGTGTATGCTTTCCTGATAGCATAAACCATGAAAGATTCACTATTCAAACTGTATATAACTACATGATATAGTTAAATTATTTTTATTGCTTGAAATGTATGCTTTGGGGTTGCTGGCGTTGGAAATCCCTTTACCTTTCTTTGCTCTACGTTTGATTCAGGTCAAGATATTTGTTTATGTAATATATGAAATTTCCTTGATTCAAATGTGCAAAACTTAGGTTGGTTGGATCGGTCTAACCAAAATTCAAATCCTTTTTTGCATTACATATATGTGATACTGGCTTTTTACCTGAAATGGAAGTTTCATTATTCATTAAAATGTTTTATCATTGCTCAATACATTAAAAGCTCCTTGTTGTGCTGATTGAAGTTCCAGTTAAACTTCATGCTGCTGGATAGAATGTTATACTGCTTGGGAATGCAAGAGTCTATATGAATATTCATGTTGATAATTTTTGTGTGTGGATTATATAGGTAGCGAAGGTTATAGAAGTTGCTCCTATACGTGTATATGAAGTTGCAACGTTTTATTCAATGTTCAACAGGACAAAGGTGAGAAAG
This sequence comes from Rosa chinensis, assembly GCF_002994745.2. NCBI lineage: Eukaryota > Viridiplantae > Streptophyta > Magnoliopsida > Rosales > Rosaceae > Rosa > Rosa chinensis. The sequence continues at coordinate 51,621,547 of NC_037089.1, read as the reverse complement.
TGTAAATTTAGTTATTTTTTCATTGTATTTTATTATGTAAATTCTAGTACCCATGTTTTTTTGTTTTTTTTGGTTTCAGGTGGGCAAATATCATCTTCTGGTATGTGGCACAACACCCTGTATGATTCGTGGCTCACGCGATATTGAATCAGCTTTACTGAAACACCTAGGAGTGAAACGCAATGGTGAGTCTTACACAATATATTATGAGTATTTCGTTCTTCCTTCTACAGTTTTAAGATTTTGGAAGGAAAATAGTATGTGTAAAATAAGTTTCTTGCATTGCTGATATGCAGAAGTAACCAAGGATGGATTATTCTCTGTCGGCGAAATGGAATGCATGGTGAGTTGTTTCTTCAACTATTGAGTGGCCTGAACATTCAGCTTCTAGCTATTCTTTAGTATTGGTTTTGCTTGGTTCATGCCGGATTGCTGCTGAGAATTAGAGAATAAGAAAAAGAGACTGGTGGTCCCTTGATAGTTTTACTTTAACATCTGGTGAAAAGGCTTGTAAACAGAGTGGCGGAAAACATAAGTCCCTGTGTCTGATGGATATAAAGTTCATATTAAGAGAATTTAAACGTTTCCGTTGTTTACCTTAGTTGTGCTGTACATTCATTATGCTATTTGTACTATTCATTGGTTCACCACTTGGCCCATCTGCGATCTTAAATAGATACAGTAGGATCTTTGATCCACCTTTTACCATTTCTTTTTGTACATCTGTTTTTGAAAACTTATTGCAATCCATCGTGCATGAATTAAACATGACATGACTCAAGTTGTTGGTTATTTGCAGGGATGCTGTGTGAATGCTCCTATGATTACAGTGGCAGATTACTCAAATGGATCGGAGGGATATACATACAACTATTATGTGGGTCTTGACTCTTGACTTCACCTTTATTGCTTTGTGTCTACACTTTATTGGATTGAATTGATAAAATATTTGTTCTTCCAATTTCAGGAAGATGTTACTCCCGAGCGAGTTGTGGAAATAGTTGAGAAGTTAAGAAAAGGCGAGAAGCCTCCGGTAAGGACACTAGAGATAATTATTGGGTTTCATCCCAGTTTTTCTTTTATATGTATTTATATCGTTGGACCACTGTATAACTATAGTAAACATATAAAAAGTATATCACAAAAACTCTTTTAGTCCCTCCTCTCCTAGTTTAGGTCTCTTGTTAGATTGGCTTACCTTGTTTGGTATAACTTCATTTCCACATTTTCAGGCTGGCACTCAAAATCCCAAGCGCATTAAGGGTGGACCAGAAGGAGGAAATACTACGTTGCTCAGTGAGCCAAAACCTCCTCCATGCCGGGATCTTGATGCATGCTAGAATTATTTTGTATGTTGTCTATAATAATGCAAATCTTGGGGGCTGTCAGGCTTCCGTTTGCTTTGGGCACTCGTTGCATTTGTTACTCAATACTCAACATTTTTTGTATTCGAGTGGCAGTATAATTTCTGCCGGAGATGTAGTTTTCTATGCTTCCATCTTTCATTATATTGCGGGTTAAGCTATATCTACAAATGTTATGATGGGCTTGCCCATATATGTTTTCCTTCATGGCCGAAAGCTTGCCTCTGTATTGTCAGCACCAAAATACTTGTTCAAACTGATTCGTGCATGGAAAAAAGTATCTGGGCATGCATTGACACATGAATACATTGGATTTGCAAAGGAGGGAGGAGTGGCTTTACTAATGAGGTCTATTCACAGAACATTGCTGTTTGATTCAATGTCATGATCAAGAACTGGTGCAATGGAAATTGGAGTCGGCCATACAGTTTAAGCATTGAATGTGATAGTGTCTGACACTCTGTTCCTTGTTACTTGAGCAATCTAATATGACCTACCCTAGTTTGTTGAAGCCATCGTTTCTGTCCTATGATAAATGCAGAATTCTGTAAGTGGGGTTGTGCTGTGCTGCCGGCTTCACAAAGCCTCTGCTTTCGGTGGTCTTGATGACTTGCTATTTATAGTAGCATTGTGAGTGTGGTTGGTATTAACTATTAAGTAGTACATACTAAAGAAATTAAAGCCACATGTTTTGGTGAGAAATTGACTTCAGTAAACCACATTAAACATTTTGGAGAATGCTAAAACCAAACCAAATAAACTACATGATGATTTATCATCACTATCAACGGCAGAGGATCCCCCAAGAGAAAGATGAGGAAGTGATTTGGGAATTAACCAAAACAACAACTTCCTCATCGTCACTTCCCAAGACCAAATAATGTCTGTTTTTCCAGTCTATCGATGTTGACAAGGTAAGGCCCTTATCTTTATATTCTCCCAAAACAAATCGTAGCTAAGCTTCCAGCCAATTCATCTTTCACGGCTCAGCATCCTAGAAGATAAAGAAACAATTCTGGTAATTACCCTTTTGATCTTTAAGCATTTTATATTGAAATGGCTTCCCAAGATTTAGTTTTTCCTGCTTCTGCCATATTAGAACTTTGGACCCTGTAAAGATTTAGTTTTCCTTTTGCCGCCATTTTTTTTTCTCAGCAACCAAACAGTGCATATAACCTTGTGAAGTAGTGAATTATGTTGATTTACGCATTCGTTTCTGGGTTTTGGCTTTTATGTGTAAATCATTAATGGGTTCTTGTTGGTTTGTTCAAATATTGCAGTGAGGAGGAATGGGAAGTACCTCGTCGATGCTAACTCAGTATGACATTGAAGAAGTACAGGAGCACTGCCATAATCTATGTAGGTTTTTCTTTTTCTTGTTTCTTCAAGGTTTCTACTTTTTTTTTTATTGGTTCTTTTTGTTTTTGTTTGTTGTTGTTGTTATTGTTGTTGTGAGTAATGGTAATACGTGATCTGATTTTGCTTTCAAAATCAGTTTCCCAGCAAGAAATTGTATCCTTGTATAAAAGATTTTGTCAGCTGGATCGGAATGCAAAGGGTTTCATCTCATCTGATGAATTCTTATCAGTACCCGAGTTAGCAACGAATCCAATATCTCAGGTAGTCCACTTTATTTAGTTGTTTGAACCAGAATTGAGTCTTGAGTATATTTTCTATTTGATTGGTTGTGCAATTATGTGTTCAGTAACTTATGCTTTGTTATGTGCTTTTCCTTAGAGGCTGCTTAAGATGGTGGAAGGTTTGAACTTTAAGGACTTTGTGGCTTTCTTGTCTGCGTTTAGTGCTAGGGCTACTATGCAGCAGAAAATTGAATGTAAGTCTTTTGGTCATGTCAAGTTTAATCTTTTATAGTGAACTGCTTCTTGTGAAATCTATTCGATTATGTTTAAGTTACAAGTTTGATAGCATGCTCTAGCAAGTTATTGCATATGGTTAAGTTGGTAACATTGTTTTTCAGTTATTTTCAAGGTATATGATTCAGACCGCAATGGAAAGGTGTCTTTCAATGATATATTAGAAGTGCTCCGGGATATGTCTGGTTCATTTATGTCTGACGAGCAAAGAGAGGTAAAACCAAAGTTATACCAACTCTCTCTCTCTCTCTCTCTCACTCACTCACTCACTCACACACACACACACAGAATTGGAGGACAAGAATTAAGGGTTTCGATTGAAACTCGGGAAACTGGTGTATATTACTTCAAGCTATGCAAAATTTTGCTGAAACTTCATCTTCTAAATTTTGTTAAAGCTATCAGTTGCTGAACTATGAATTTTGCAGTGAGTATGATCTAGTTTTTCAACCAGATGAGATTGAGAAATTTTTTAGTTTAGGTTTATTGAAAAGAGATGGGAAACATGCTCAATTGATAGGTTTTCCTATGTCTAACTTCAACAATGCTTGACATGCTTATCACACTTCTTTGATAATCACAGTCCTTGTGTACAAAGTCACTGAAAATGTCTCAAATAAGGAGCTTGTGGATATCATAGAATTATAGAGAAACATGATGTATTATCAGTCGGAAATTCTATTCTAATGGATTTTATAGGAGATATAAACATTCATCAAGTGGATAGTATGTGATGGATATCTTCACATTTTAGTGCCATTTTTCACACTCGGATAATGTTTCTCTTCCTCCAAAGAAGTATATACTTCCATCATATTTAGTATTCATAAAGTGGATCCCGTGTTCATGATATTTGCTATTGTCCCATTCTTGAAAGTTTGGATAATAATTATAATAGATGACTATTGCTGAACATAAGATAATTCTAAAATAGAATGTGTGTTCTGAATTGTGTCTATCATGAACATAGTATCCTATTCCCTCTTTGTCCTAATCTTTGCAATACTTATATGCTTTGTTGTATTTACATCTCTTTGCAGGATAACATGACGTGTGTTGTATGTACCTGTTAAAATGTTCTTTGTCGTATTTACATCTCTTTCCAGCATAAAATGATGTGTGTTGTATGCACCTGTTAAAATGTTCTTTGTCTTAGATTTCACAGCAACACTTAACGTTATCGCATTCTGCCCGTTGTTCACTTTGGTCTTTCATTTGCAGAAAGTGTTGACCCAAGTCTTGCAAGAATCAGGATATTCAAGGGGAGCTTATTTGACATTAGATGACTTCAGTAAGGTATTTTACACTGTACAATCATAGCTTTCCTGTCAGAACATTTATTTGGCATGTAGAGAGGGGATGGGTACACTCGCGTATATTAAATGACATGAAATGCTCTAAACTTTTATAGGCTTCATATGATTGCTTAAATAATATAACCATTACTTCTATCATCTTACTCCTTTCTTCTCCGTTTTAAACACCATGCAAAAATAAGCTTGATATCAACTCTGGAGACTTCTCCAGCTAGTCTTACTGTATTATTATTGGTAGTTTTATGCACAAATCATGTGATGATTGAGGGTTCACTTAACTAAGTTATTTAAGTAGATTTGGGTATATCAGACTGATATTAAGAGCCTTGTTGGAAGGCATGTGAAATGTTCAGCATCATCTAATTGCATTAGCAGTTAACTGCACACTGTTGAAGGGGAGAGGGAGGGAGGGAGAGAGAGGGAGGGAGGAAGAGAGAGAGAGGTTAGTTCTCTTGCTTTATCTGAACAACTCAATGGTCCGTACAATAGATAAGGACCAAATATCTTCTTCTCCAGCCATTGGTCTGTACTCTAAAGGCAACTTCAGTTTGTCTTTTGCTTCATAAATTATCCATTAAGGCAGTTTCAGAAATATGCATTGCAGTTGCAGTAACTGAGGATGAAGCATCATAATACAGAAGCATATGTTATTAAGTTGAGAAATGTTTTCAGTCATCGCCTCGTGATCTGAGGCCAAGTCCTTGCTGTAATGCATTCACACTCATGATTATCGATTAAAGTGGACATTGAGGAATGACATAAATGCTGCATGATAAAGTCTTCTTTTTTCTATTTGATGAATTCGGAGGCTTGGTAGAGATTTCAAATATTGAAGTGATCAGAAATTTCATTGGATTCTCGCTCGCCTCCTTAAATCTTTAGGCTTATTCAAATTTAGATTTCCTGTGCAAATATAAATTGTTTGTCCAAGGAGTTAATGATAGAAAAAGGAGTCAAATTAGAAGGAATAACAAAGGTGTGATTTAGGCTGTAGAGTGTGATTTTATCTATAATGTATAAGGGATCACTTGAACCAGAACATAGGAGATTGTAGCTCATCAAATTTTATATGTATTTACTGTTTTGATACGTACCAATGACACCTCACTTGCGGTCATGAAAATCCTACTTCCATAAGTCTGCATTTCTTTATATATTTCATGATGCTCTTGAGGCATTCAAGGTGAATGACACTAATGTGTACTTTATGCGCTATCAGCAATAGCTATGCATTGTTTTATGAATTTTTTAATTAATTCAAAAGAGGCATCTGAGAAATTTCATTACTGCTCTGTGTCTACGCAGGTTCTTGGTGGTCATGGCCTAAAAATGGAGGTTGAGGTGCCAATTGACTAATTTTAGCTGGTCTGTTCTTAGATATATATATTTTTAGTTTTTCTATTTTTAGCTTGTTTTCCCTGCATCCGGTGAAGATGAAGTGGAGGCTTGAAATATCTACATCCTTGTAGAACCAATTAGATAAGATACTTTGTCCACCTGTATCTACGTTTCTGTTTGCTGTTTGCTGTTTGCTCTTGTTATCTCCCAATATAAACAAATAAAGAGCAAGCAAACTGAGTATATATATATATTTCAAGTCTCCTCTCCTGTATCTATTAAAGTTTCTTCTCTTGAACGTTTTTCTCCATTGCAAGAATCCAACGAGAAAACGAAGGAATTTATACTTTCTCCCTTCCCCATAATAAATGTATCCGAAATGGCAAAATCAATTAAAATTGTATAGAAGGAGAATGTCGAAATATCATAAACTCAATATTTGCTTACTCTATTCCCCCATTGCATAATGATAGTGGATGAAATGAAAGAAATGGATTAAAAGAACCCATTAGTTTATCTGAGAGAACGAATTAATCACTTTGTTTTTGGATCTGTAGAGGAGTAAAGAAGACTTCAGAGTAATCGAGTATCAGTTTTTTTTTTTTTTTTTCTCTTTTGGTTGAAAAAGTATCAGGTTAGGGAGAATTACACAAGAGATTACTGAATCATAACGCATTTAAAGATTATTAGTGTGTCTAGTTCTATTGGTCACTAGAAGTTCTGCATAAGACCAGAAGCATCTTCTGGAATGGAGCCAAACTCGCCTACTATACATATAACAGTGTGCCAAATTCAAAGCCGAGTCTTTATCAGCTCCTGAAAAGATTTCTGGAATGGATCCAAATATTCGCCTACTAATTACCAAAAAGATTACCTCATAACCAGAAGCTTTATTGAAGTTGCTGACATTAGCTGCCAAAATGAATGCAGATATATTTAGAGAGAATACACTCGGTGCAAGTGCATAGCAATTTCCTCTTTCACATTATAAGAGAGAAAGTAATCCTGAATTTCACTTCTTTCAACTCTACAACTCTGCAACAGGCACTGCTGCCCGTAGGGCATAACTCCAAACATCATCTGATCTCTTAGAAATGAAGCAAAGTATTGAAGCAACCATCATTCATTCTCCAACCAACTTGTCTATAGTACATGCCAATTTTAACTCAATAGTGTTGGGATCATCAAATACCTTTCACCAAACTTGTTCACCAAGTGATTCACAAACTATGCGTCAGTAGTCAGTACACAGCTCCTAAACGAATTCTCGGTATGCGCATACATATGTAAAGTTCATACTTCTCGGTATGAGCACGCATATATAAGTTTGTAGCCAAATTGCCAAGTTCGATGGGAATTTTTTGGTATACCAAATTGCAAACTTCCATTTGAAGTACTTGGTATTCTTTTGTTTGTGTGTGTGTATACCTATTATAAGGTATTTTTCATTCATCCCATCTTTTGTGAGATTAGAGTGAAAAGTTTGTACTTTGCATTTGCAGAACTCTGAATATTTCTTGGAATGGAAGCTTTCAAGCCTGGGTTGGAAATATGTTCATCAACTACGGAGCTTTCGAGATTCGATGGTGCAAGCACTAGTGAGCAAGCAATGAATAGGATCAAAATTGAAAGAGCATCGTATCAGTGCAACTTAGAGATTGAGTCAAGGACCAAGGGTGCTGAAATGGCTGCGAACAAGTCGCTGATACTTGGTTTTTCAAGCAGTCAGGTGAACCTTTCTTGCAAGGGTAAAGCTGTACTGTGCTCCTCTAATGAAATCGAAGAACTAAATGAGAGAATGAGGATTCTTGAAGAAGAAACTGAAAGTATGAAGCAAGAATTATTTGAGGGCGCAGAAGAAAGAAGGAAGTTGATAAATGAGATATATCAGCAGTTTCAAATTTTAACAAGAGAACTCAAGTTTAATGATGGAAGTAGAAGTGAGACCTCCTCACAGGTAAATTCTGTGGTCACTTTGAGGTGACCCCAAAATCTCAAATACTGAATACTGTGTTATGTGATTCTTGGGGTTTTATCGTTGCAACTATCATTTCATAATTTCTCAGCTCTCATATGGTTAACTACCTGAACTGCGTGCTAACTGATTTCGATGCATTTGGTGGATGAACAGGACAAGACAGCAGGATCAGATTTATCGGATGATTTACGACAAGATCTAGCTCATACTTTGTCAGTGCTGTTGTTAACACAATGAATATCAGTATCCTTTTTTTTTTTGGGTGGAGGGTTGGGGGGGGTGTGGTTTGCTTTTGTAATCCTTTGTTCTGCTCTGATTTATAGATTGCTAGAGAAAAAAAGTTAAAAAACAATGTAATTGTATTTGTAACAACCATGTTTGAAGAATTCGTCTTTGGCCAGAATATCATTGTTGGATAATCATAGTATATCACTCTTCTTCAATAGCTAAATTTGTCAAATTTAAGATACACAGTAAACAGGATTTGTTGAACAAGAGAAATCTGAAGAAACTCGTACCAATATGTACACAACAAAACTGCAGAAAAGCTCCAAACTGAAATTCATGTATTAATAAACAAAACAGTCCCCAAAATCAGTTTTCCATTTTTCAACTACAGTACAGGCCCATATGTAAGATATCATATTTCTCCTCTGTAACCACCAGAACCATAATAATCTCTTCTAGAGGAGGAAATTGCCATGCTTTTCTGCTGCTCTAGTTTTGGGCAATCACGGATACGATGACCAAGCCCACCACAATAGGCACAACCTTTAACTCCACTTGCATCAGTAATATCTTCAACATCTTCCATTGGATCATTAAGCTCAGCCAAAACAGGTGGAATCCTCTGTTTTGCCTCTTGCAATAGGTGCTTCAAATCTAGAAGTGTAGTCTCACTCTGGTTCTTGTTTATAAATGTTGTTGCTATTCCAGTCTTGCCACATCTTCCTGTTCGTCCAATCCTGTGAACATAGTTTTCGATTTCTGCTGGCATGTCATAGTTAATGACATGTTGAATATCAGGAAAATCCAAACCTTTTGAGGCAACATCAGTTGCCACTAAGACATCTTTCTTCCCTGCCTTGAAGGAAGAAATGGCATACTCTCTCTCTTCCTGATCCTTCCCTCCATGAATGGCCACTGCTTCCACTCCTTTTAACAGAAGATATTCATGAATATCATCGACATCAGCTTTATTTTCACAGAATATCAGAACTGGAGGTGGGGTTTTTTGTAGACATTCGAGAAGGTAAACAATCTTGGCTTCTTGCTTCACATACTCAACCTCCTGAATCACATCAAGATTTGCTGCTCCAGCTCGTCCAACATTGACAGTGACAGGCTTAACCAAAGCACTTCTAGCAAAGTTCTGAATTTTTGCAGGCATGGTGGCTGAAAATAAGAGTGTCTGTCGTTGAGCTTTGAAATGGTCAAAAACTTCTCTTATGTCATCTTCAAATCCCAAATCTACCAATCTATCAGCCTCATCTAAAGTTAGATATCTGCAGGGAAAAAGAGGAGAGCTCAGTATCCTTGTTATAAAGAAGCAATGCACAACATATGCAAGAGAGGGAGAAGCCCATCCTATCAAAATGAACAAAAAAATAAACTCTAAAACTATGGCGTATAACTGTATCCAGATGAGGAAAAGCACAAAGATAACCAATTTGTAAAGGATATGACACTGATTTCGTAGAGTTCCTAAAGCTAACACTAAAGTGTAGAGAGCCATTACCTTAAAGAGGAATGAGTGGATTAAGGTGATTTTCTATGTCGGTGCAAAAAAGGTATAATGAGGATCTAACCCAATACAAGAATAGAGATGAGACAAAGTTGGAAGTATGAAATCAACAACCCTTACCTGCAATTATCAAGGTTCATTTTTTTCTTTGCCAGCATATCCTTTAACCTCCCGGGAGTAGCAACAACTATATGAACACCTTTGCGCACAATATCCAACTGCGACTTCATTTCCACTCCACCAATGCATAACAAAGGCCTTATCTCTGGATACCCAGCCTCTCTCATAGGAGCCAGAAATTGTTCCACTACTTCATAAGTCTGCCTTGCAAGCTCCCTGGATGGACAAATAATCAATCCAAAAGGCCCTTCTCCTGGAACAATTGGCATCATAATCTCCTCCTGCATTGCCATCATAATCAATGGCAACACAAAAACCAACGTCTTTCCTGAACCCGTAAATGCAATACCAATCATATCCCTCCCTGACAAAATCACCGGAAGACCTTGCACCTGAATGGGCGTCGGTTGAACAATCCCCTTGGTTTTCAACATCTTCAAAATCGGTTCAGGAAATCTCATATCCTTGAAATTCTTAATAGGCGGTGGAATATCTTCGCCATTAACTATGATGTGCCACTGCTTTCGAATCAAATCACAGTGCTTTGTCGGCATCCTTCTAATCTGCAATGGGGGCTTCCAACCTGTGGGCAAAGGGTCCGTATAAGTGATTCCCTTAGCCAACTCACGAACCGACATGAGGGTCTTGCGATCAGACAAATGCTCAATCATCTCTTTCTCTTGCTGCACTAGCTGCTCGGCTTGAGTAATCTCAGGAGCATCACGTTTTAACTGTGAAGCTTTCACAAGAAGACTAGGCTTCACTTCATCAGCCTTGGCTTTCTCCGATTCCTCTTCAAGCCCGGAGGCATTCCCCTTCCGGTGAAGAATCCTCTGCGCTGCCATCGCTCTCCGCTTTGCCACAGGTATATACAAATCATCTTCTTCTTCCATGGTTCAAGTTGCTGTAGAACAACACAATTCTACGGAATTATTGAATATCCAAAGCTACTATACACAAAAGCCTAAAACTTAATAAAACCCAATTGCCTAAAATAAAATCCTGATCAACAACAAATTAGAATTAGGGCACAAAATGTCGAGTTCACGAACAAATTAACACAATCACAAATATCAAAAACAGAAACCAATCCAAAATTTACGTATAAATCAATCAACGTAATATGAAAACCACAGTCGAAATTTACCAATCCACGCAACCGAGAAGTTCAAAAAAAAAAAAAAAAACAGAGAGAGCCGAGATAAGAGTGAAGCAAAACAAAAAAGAAAATTTTTGCATTGAGTGTTTAGGGTTTAGGGAAAATTGGAGTAGAGAGAAAACCCTAGTGACAATTTGAAGTGAAAGGACAAATGGAAGCAATGATGAAATTACCTTGCGGGGGAAGTAGAGTTGGGACTTGGGAGGTTGAGAATCTGGATTTCGGAAGCAGCAGATTTTAGTTGCAGAAACAAAAGCCAACTTCGCTATGCAAGGAAAGACAACATTGAAATTCAGTCGGTCGGATGGGCCACTCTTGGGCTTGGGCCGCTATAACATTGCTTCACTTACATAACTGGACCATGAGAACTATATTATTATTATTATATAGGAAAAGATAGTCAGTCAAATGACCTCTATAACATAAAAAATATGTTTCAAAGATTTGACAAAAAACAAAAACAACTAGAAGTAACAATTCAAGATTTACAACAAGAAATACATCAAGTCAAGAAAGAAATAAGGGTGCGTCTATTGCCACCCTATTATTTTCTTACTTCACCCTATAAATATTTAAATTATTGAAAGATTATATTACCCTAGTATAAAATGATTAATAAGTACACTAATTGTCTAAAATCTAAATATGTAAGGATATCTAAATACATAACTAATTATTAAATAATTAAGTAGTCATTGGATAACATTAATCTTCATCTTCTCCACCAAATTTGAATTTATTATTAATTTTTTGTCTTTTTGTTGCATTCTTGTCGTTAATTCGTTATTCAATTCACAAAATTATTAGTGTTAACTTCGATTTTTAAAATCTTTGCAATACCCTTTGTGAACACCAAATGTAAAAATAGAAAACACGGAAAAAAAAAATCAATCTCTTCTTCTTTGCTCATAGTTGTTAACTTATTAATTTTTTGACATAAATTGAAATAGACAAACATTGAAACTGAAAGAAAAAAAAAATCAGATTATGATTTTATCAGAAAACTTTAATATATTTTAATTTTTATTGATACAAATTAAATTAGAAATTAACCAAATCTAGTTTCTATTTTCTCTAGCAGTGATCCGGTTACCATCCGACTCAGAATCTTGACCAGCTGATATCTTCACCGTCCGGCCACTGGGTGGTGCACTGGCCACCGATGCCATTCGAATTGCATCATCCTTCTCATCATCTCTGTGGTGGTGGCTTCAATCGATTTGGAGAATGGAAGAAGATTCAAGCCAAAAAGCATTTCTGAACTTACAACTCCGGCCACCTTCAGCGACGAAACAAATTGGGTTTTGAAGCTCTTCCAATGTCTAGCAATCCCTCCAAACAACATAGCATGAATCAAAACAAGGAAGGAGAATCGTTGCTTGGAAGATTTTGGTCCATTTTTCATTTCGAGGTAATTTTCTAGGTTTAAAATTTGACTTTGATATAGTTGGGAATGTTGTTGGGCTTGTTGTAAGGATTCTTTTAGTATAGGTATTACTACCTAATTCAGTGGTCAGAGTGGTGGCGCTGAGGGCACATGTCGCTGCTTCCGGCCTTCTACCTTGGCCGGTTAACTAGCTTTCGATGATACGAAGGTGTTGTTTGTATTTTGATGAAAATTAGCAGATGTTGAGTATTGATCAGAGAATTTCGCAGTTCGGGTTCTCGAATGTAGATTATTGGAAATCCAACTGTTGGATTTCCTTCATTTTTGTTTTAGAACGTTAGAATTGTGGAAAGAATGATAGTGGTGAAGTTTGGGTCGATTCCAAGGAGAACTCGAGCTTTAAGTTTCAAAGGATCGATGAATTAGGGTTTTCATTTTTATTTAACATAAAAATTACTTTTGACCTTCCAATTGGCTATCCATGAGTAATGCTATGTACAGGACGATGTATTGAGTTATTCCTCGACGAGGAATCCCTGTTCCTGACTAGTTAATGTTGTATACTTTGAGTGGACTTTTGATTTTTAATGATGCATGCAATTATTTTTTTCGAATTAATGATTTATTTAAATATCATTTTAATTGTTTGAGCATGTTGGTTTGGTTTTTCAGAAAAATTAATTACCTTGACGAATTTCTCATGCTCAGATTTGTTATTACGATTTTGGTCATGACATATAGTTTTACACTTATACTTGGGATTTGTTGTTAGTCATGATTTACAGCTTATGAATAATGTTTTCCAGTGAGTATTCTAGAATTAAGTATGAATTATGATTTATGATGATTTTTGACGAATTGTTTTCCAATGTGATTTTCGGAATTAAAATATTTTATTTTATTCGTCGATTGTGAGCTTTCCGAAAATTGGATTTTAGTTTTGGCACTGGGAATGCTTTAGTGATGATTTCTTTGAGTTCTATTGAGAATTTGGATTGGGGTCTTGATATATGGTTATAATTTAATCTTGCAAACATAGTTTTCTTATGAAGTGTTGCTATATCAAGAATATCTTGATGTGTGAGACATGTCATTAAGTTTTTAATCGTTTTCTCTTGGGATTTTTCAAGTACGATTGAGAATCATGCTCGTGTATTTTTCTTCTTGATTTTCTGAGATTTTTGGGGAAAAGTTTTATGTTGGTTTTTAAATTGTTTTGTTCACCATACTTGGGTTGTATTTATATTTCCAGCTAGTGTAATACTCTTCTCACAATACCTTGTGAGTTGCAATCGAGCCTTTAGCTTGGGAGGCTATTACAAGAGTCTAGGAGACTCTCTTTATTGTATGATGACCTTCCTTTTCCCATGTTTTATTTTTTTATAGGGATTTTGTCCATTTACACCATTTTTAGAGATTTTTTTCCCACTTACCCCACTAAGTTTTTTTAATTCCCTCTTACCCAAAACACTCTAAGGAGGTCTTCCCTAATACCCCATTAAGATTTTTTTTTGTTTTTATTATTTTTTTAATACCATTTTACCCTCACCTTTGTTACTTAGAGAGAGAGAGAGAGAGAGAGAAAATGGAAGAGAGAGAAACCATAGGGGACTTCGCCGGAGTCCGATCATCGGCCGCCGGATTCCGGCCAACTTCGCCAGAATCCGACCAATTTTCGCCGGAATCCGGTCACCGGCCGCCGGATTCCGATCACCGGCCGCCGGATTCCGATCACCGGTTACCACCCACCGGAAAGTTTTTTTTGCCCCCAATAGACGTCTATTGCCCCCTAATAGACGTCTATTGCCCTCCAATAGACGACTATCAGCCATGTATTGCCCCCCAATAGACGTCTATTGCCTCCCAATAAAGGGGCAATAAACGACTATCAACCATGTATTGCCTCCCAATAGACGTCTATTAACCATGTATTGCCCTCCCAATAGACGACTATCAGCCATGTATTGCCCCTCAATAGACGTCTATTGTCCCCCAATAGAGGACTATCAGTCATGTATTGCCCCTCAATATACGTCTATTGCCCCCCAATAGATGTCTATTGTCCCCTAATAGAACTTTCGGTTGCCAGAATATGAACTAATCTCTCTAAATTTAGACAAATAAAACTTTGATTACAGAAAAAAATAAGGAGATTACATAAATTCAAAACGTCTATTGCCCCCCAATAGCCGTCTATTACCCTCCAATAGATGGGTAATAGACGTCAATTAGAGAGCAATAGACATTCAAAACTTTTTTTTTTCCTTTTTCCTTTCCTTCTGTCTTGTTATTTAAAAAAAAAAAAAAACTAGAAATTGATTTGGGCACCCAGAGAAAAGCTCTGGGCACCCAATCACCGTTCTCCTCTGCCCCAGCCTGGGTCGAGCACCGGTGACGTCCAGGAGGCCATCGAAGACGTCGCGTGGTCGTCGTTGTCAGCGCCGGCCGAGCTTGGGCGAGCTGCAGCAGAATCCGAGCAAAAGTCAACCAGCACCGGCGAGGCAGTTGGATGCAGTCGAGCTCACCGGCGAGTTGCACAGAATCTGGGCGTTGCAGCAGTTGGACGCGGTCGTTGTCAGAGGGACAGCGGTTGGACGCTGTCGAGCTCACCTGCGAGTTGCAGCGGAACCTGGGCGAGAGGTCGAACCTCGCCGGAGTTGGAGATCCGGGAGCGATGAGAGAGAGAGACGGAGAGAGAGCAGATCGGAGAGGAATGAGAGAGAGCGGAATCTGGGCGAGAGGTCGAACCTCGCCGGAGTTGGAGATCCGGGAGCGATGAGAGAGAGAGAGACGGAGAGAGAGCAGATCAGAGAGGAATGAGAGAGAGAGAGAGAGAGAGCAGGTCGGAGAGCGATGAGAGGGAGAGAGAGAGAGAGAGAGAGAGAGCAAACGGAGAGGGATGAGAGAGAGAGAGAGTTCAGATCGTGGAGTGAGGCACGATGTAAATTCATTAATTAGCTTAGGGCGAAATTGTCATTTTGTTTTAAAATGGGCAAGTGAGAACAAAAATCTCTTACTGGGGTAAGTGGGATAATTTTCCCTCATTTTGGGGCTTTGGGTCAAGGACCCTTTTTTATATAACCAGCGGGGCAATGTAGCACGCATCGAAGATTTTGAAAAGAAAATGTGGGAAAGTAGTAAAACTTACTTCATTTCAGTTATCTTGATTATTTATTTGACAAGGTGGGGATGATCGATCTGACAGAGGGCGTATTATCGATGACTGTAAGTCATATTTGACAAGTTTTCACTTTATTCAGATTAGACATATTTCCGGTGAAGCAAATGGTGTAGCCCATAGATTGGCCCACCTTGCTAGTCTTAATTATCTGGATGATATTTGGTTAGAGGAGGCTCCTGTGATTATCTAGGATGTTCTCTACGAGGATTTATGTACTAGTACTAGAGTTCAAGGTTTTATGTCCCTCTCTTTGCACACTAATAATATTAATATAATAAGTCAGGTGTGAGGCTGGGTTCCAAACCCCTTTAAAAAAAAGTTACATTATCACCACCTTTTTATAAATGGGAAGATAACATGATTTTTTGGTGAATGAACATTGGAAATTTATGGAGATTTGTTTTTAGTTCTACAAATAGTTCTGATAGAGACCAACGGAGAATCCACTATACGAGCATGCAAAAGCTTACCGGGTGGTTGTCATAACCCGGTGCACTATTCCATGGTGTAAGGGTTATTGTGCAGGTTAGAGTAACCGTCGTCAAAGCTGAGGTGTTCTTCTAGTAGCTTGATCGTTGAAGAGTACTTTAGGTTGAGTCTTCCGCTGTGTAGTGAGTGTATTTACATATTGTATTGTTATACAGTTTATTTTGTAAACTCAGAGCCTCAGAGGATTGTAGTTCGTGCTGTTTAATGTTTGGTTTAAATTAAAAAAAAAACTAAGTGTTTTCGCATTTCGAATTTGAATTTATTTATTCAAAATTTGGGGCGTGACACCAACAACCATTGAATTAATTTCGAAAAATCCTCCGAAAATAATAATGAATTTTCGGGGTATTACAAGAAGAAAGTTGTGTTTTATGATTTGGGCTTTGGGTTTTAAAGGAAAAGTTGGCCAAAATCTCATATTCACCATTTCGTTATTGATTTAAGTCATCGGGCTTGTATTTCGGGCCTAAGATTGAAATTACTGATGACACTATATCAATAGACAAGCATTATGTGTTTCCATAACCTTCCACACAACACCCACTTCTATAAGCCCCAACAGCGTAGTTGTGGTTGAGGTCCACATGCGTGGCATGATGATTCGAGAAGATATGTAATTTTTTGTCTTTCTGAATTTGGTTTGCATGTGTATTTCTTTATTGAGCTAGAAATGGGCATACGGCATGCTTCGGGCTTTTTAGGGCATCAACAATGGTATTTCTAAGCAAGTATACAAATTGGAGGCCTCCGAGAACTTGTGGCTTGAGGCGACTGCTCCACTTGGCATAGCTCAGGATCAGCCTTGGTTATTATTGTTGGTTTGGGATGGCTGCCATTATAATCTTTTGTTGCTGAGATTTTGAAGGCTTTCAAAGGTGTTTTCTTTAGTATATGTTCCGTTGATATTGATTTTTTAATCTTTGCTACAACTTTTTCCCCCCTACTTTTGCTGGCATTGGTTTAGTGCTCCTTTCCCATTTGTAGTTATTATTTTGTTAGTAAATTTAAATGGCGGGACAATAATGAGTTCGAAACTGTAATTTTCCGTTTCTTTTATAGTTCTTGGTGGGTGCCATAACCTAAAATTTGTTGTTCTAGAGGAGTTAATATCGCTTAAACCGCTTTTTATTGAAAGGAAAAAAAAAACGTCACATAAATTTTTTATTTTTATTTTTTTACTTTAGTGTTATGTTTTAATTACCGTTAGTTAACAAAATGCTTCTTAGGAATGGCTCACTTGCAAATTAATCTCAAACTATTATTTCATTATTTCAGATAATTAAGGGTCCTTGACCCATAAGGAAAAAGTCTTTAAATTTTGAGTCCTTGACCCAAAACACCAAAATAAACTAAAATGATCTCACTTATCCCAACAACAGATTTTTATTCCCACCAACCCAATTTAAAAGAAATAACTATCCTACCCTCAACCTAATTAATAAATTACATTGTGCCACTACTCCTCTCTCTCTCCACCACGCCGGCACATTCTCTCTCTTCTCTCTCTCTCTCTCTCTCTCTCTCTCTCGAGCACGCCCGCACACGCTGCATTCGGTTTTTCCAAGCTGGTTTTTCAACGCCGGTGAGATTCTTGAGAACGATACTGTCAGAGCCGGTGAAGAAGGCGAGGATGTCAGTGATGGTTGAGATCGACCTCCTCGGCGACAAATTGAAGGCTTCTGCCTCCCCTGGGTCCTTGCCCTCTGGTCTCTCTCTCTCTCTCTACCGTGGAAGCTCCGAAGCTAGAGGATTAATCTGATTGAAACTCGTCGGAGCTGAGGATAAATCCAATTGGAACTCGCCCAACCTGGCCTGTCGTAGCGCAAACTCGTCGTTCTCGGTGCTTGAGGTCGACGAACACTGGAATTTGGATGAGGAGTGAGATCTCCGGTTGTCAATGATGCCGGAGTCAGGGATTGTCAACAACCGCTGAAGAACAAAAGAGACGTGGGTGCCCAAATCAGATTTTTTTTTTTTTTAAGTAATGGGATAGAAGGAAAGAAATTTTTTTTTGAATGTCTACTGGGGGCAATAGACGTTTTGAATTGATGAAATCTCCTTGTTTTTTTTTTTTTTTTTTTTTTTTTTTCTGTAATCAAAGTTTTATTTGTCTAAATTTAGGGAGATTAGTTCCCATTCTGGAGAATGAAAGTCCTATTAGGAGGCAATAGACGTCTATTGGGAGGCAATACATGGCTGATAGTCGTGTATTGGGGGGCAATAGTCATCTATTGGGGGTCAATAGACGTCTATTAGGGGTAATAGACTATTGGGGTAATAGACCTATAGAGGGGCAATAGATGTCTATTGGGGGCAAAAAAAACCTTTCCGGTGAGATTTTCAGCAAATTTCGGTAAGCGGCGGCTGGTGACCAGGTTCGTGCGATCGGTGAAGGGAATCCGGTGAAAGTTGGCTGGTAAACGACCGGTGACAGGAATCCGGCGACCTGTGACGGGGCTCCAGCAAATCTCATTTGGTTTCTCTCTCTTCCATTTTCTCTCTCTCCCTCTAAGTAATAAAGGGGTGGGGGTAAAATGGTATTAAAAAAATCTTAATTGGGTATTAGGGAATACCTCCTTAGAGTGTTTTGGGTAAGAGGGAATTAAAAAAATTAATGAGATAAGTGAGAAAAAAAATCTCTAAAAATGGTGTAAATGGACAAAAACCCTTAAATTTTGTCCACAAATCCACAAGTTGAGGGTCCAAAATAATTTATCCATAATGACACTAAACCCAAAATTTATTTGAATTACGCCTTTACCCCTACTCAGTTCTCCCCAACCTAAGGCATCCTCTCTGTCTCTCAAGTTACAGATAACTCAAAACACTTTCTCTCTCTCTGACTCTCTCCCTTTGTCACTGTTCTCCAACCATCGCCGCAACACACCACCACCATGAACTCACCCACCTCCAACAAGAAAAACTAAGGTTGAGTGTGTTCCGTTGATGCCGGCAAGAGGTCACACGTGACTCCTTTAGCCATTTCTACTCCACTTCTCAAGGAAAAAACATTTCTTGACCCTCAGGGAAAAATTTCTTAACCCTCAGTAAAATAAACAGAGGCTCCCAACTTATACTAACAAGAATCTTAACCCTCAGTAAAATAAACAGAGGCTCCCAACTTATACTAACAAGAATCTTAACCCTCAGAAAAGAATATTAACAGTGTTAGCTTAACTGTTTAGCTGTTTAGCTTAATTAGCTTAATTCGGGTTTAAGTCATCTTGTTAGCTTAATTAGATCACTTAGCTTTCAGTTTGGCTTTCATCACTATAATTGTATGATGCCAGGCTATTACAAAGTTAGTTAGCTCTCAGCTCAGATGATTGACACGTGGTCATCATCTGTGCATTCATTACTTGTATAAATAGGACTTGCTCCCTTGTTCTGTAACTATGACGCAATACATTCAGTTTCAGAAAACCTCTCTCTCTTTTTTCTCTAAGCTCATACACAAAGCTATCATGGTATCAGAGCCAGGTTCGATCAAGGAGCACAATAGGTTGGAGATTCAAGCAAAGATTGAAGATTATATGTACTCGTTTCAGATCATCATAAAGTTTCAGCAGCAACAGATATGTACTTCGTTTATCAATTCGATCTAGTAGACCTTTCCTTGAGATTTGTTGAGATTTACTACGATTCTTACATCATTGAAGCTCAGAATCACTATAATCAGTACTCGATTTCATTTTGAGGAACTTGAATTCACTATAAGGCTCAGAAGTTCAGTTTTTGTTCAAGATTCACTAGAATTGTTGAGATTTCTGTACTACTTTTTCATCTTTGAAGCTTAGATTCATCATAATCGGTGCTCGTTCGTGATCTAGTTGTTGTTGTTACTATAAGTTCAGAAAGTTGAAAGTTCTATTGAAACCCTAGCTTATTTTGGTACTTGTTCATCCTAGCAGTCCGATCTGTTATATTCAGTCCTTGTTCTCACTACTAGTAGATATTCTTTGCTTTCAAACTCAGAAAGTTACATAATCAAGTTGAAACCCTAGCCTTCTTGCTAAGGTTGATAAGATTGAAGCCATGACTATTACTCAAACTACACAAACCACTGTTTACCTACCTAATATTCTCTTGGATGAGTCAAACTATCCTACATGGCTGTTTAGGCTTGAATCATTTCTCAAAGGCCAGAATCTCTATGGCTTTGTGGATGGAACCATTCGCTGTCCACCACAATTTGTTCTTGACACTGATGGAGTTACAAATGTGATCAACAATGAATTTGTTACCTGGAAGACTCAAGATCAGAGTATTGTGAATATGCTTGGACAAACACTTAGTCCAGTTGCCATGTCCTGTGTTGTTGGTAGTAAGTCTGCTGCTGAAATGTGGGCTAATCTTAAGCTCAAGTTTGCTGCTCCTAATCGTCAAAACATTCTTCAGTTGAAGTCTAATCTTCAAGGGTTAAAGAAAGGATCAAATAGTATAGAAACTTACTTGGACAAGGTTAAGTCAGCCAGGGATGCATTAGAAACTGTTGGAGTCTTTCTTGATGATGAAGATATTGTGGTTGTTGTCCTGCGTGGTTTACCTTCTGAGTATGCTGCAATCAAGACAGTAATTCGAGCTCAATTTGTGACATGTTCAATGGGGGAATTGAAGACACTTCTAAAAGCAGCTGAAGTGGATATTGAAAATGAGATGCAGCCTAGCTCTTCTTTGACACTCACTGCCATGCTAGCTCAGAATCAAGCATCAACTTCTAGTGTCACAGCTTCTTCTCCGGTATCTATTCATAATGCCAGTACATCCAGCTCACCTGTCTTGTCATCTCAATCTCCAAAAGTACCTCCTCGTTTCAGTTCATTGCCACAACAGCCTGCCACTTAGTCTCTCATTCCTCCAACTCCACAATCTCCATATATTCCCATACCTGCTCTTCCTTATGGATTCTCCCCATATACACCATTCAGTCTCTTTGACACATCATTCCCCATAACTGGTCTGTATGCAAGAAGAGGCAGAAACAATAACTTCATTGGAGGAAGAGGCAATTTTGGTGGTACTGGCAGAGGTCCATTCTTCAATAGAACTAACAATGGTGGCTTTAATACTGCAAATGGAAATGTCTCTAATAGGAACAACAACCCTGGCACTTTTAACAGGACCATCAATCCTACTGGTGGTGCACATGTCACTTGCCAACTCTGTGGCAAAGTAGGTCATGGTGCAAGAACTTGCAGGTCACTCAACAACTCAATGCTAGAGGTGCATCAAGCTCGAATATTGAATGTTAATATTGTGGAAGGGACAATCACACTGCTGATAGATGTTATTACATCATTGATTTTCCTGGTCAACAACAACAACAACAACAACAACAGACTGAAGAGATTCAAGCAATGCTTGCTGCAGCCACTCCAAATCCTCAATTCTGGCTTGCAGATTCTGGTGCTACAAACCATATGACCAGTGAAGTTAAACTCCTCCATAATGTTGCACCCTACAATGCCATTGATTCTGTTCAAGTTGGTAATGGTAAATTTCTAAAAATCACACATACTGGGGATGCAATGCTTGGAAGTCTTAAACTCAACAACATATTGCTTATTCCTGAACTTGCTGCTCACTTACTCTCTATATACCAGTTATGCAAACAAAATAATTGCTCTGTCTGGTTTGATGAGTTCATGTGTGTTATACAGGACAAGGTGCTGGGTAAAATACTTTACCAAGGACTGAGTAAACAAGGCTTGTACCCTATACCATTTGACTTACCATTCCAGTTACAGAAGCTTTCTAAGGCAGCTACCTCAACTCAGGCTCAACACTCATCTGCAGCTTTTCTTGGCAAAGTTGTTAAGCATTCTCTTTGGCATAAAAGATTTGGTCACCCGTCTAATGCAGTTGTGAGTCAGATGCTGAATAAAAGTAGTATACTTAGTACACCTGATAGTAGTTCTATATGTGAAGCTTGTCTTCTAGGAAAATTTCAGAAACTCCCTTTTCCTAGCTCACAGATTGAGACTTTAAAACCCTTTGAGATTGTTCATTCAGATGTTTGGGGACCATCACCTCATGTTTCAATTGATGGTTTCAAATACTTTGTCTTGTTCATTGATGACTGTACTAGGTATACTTGGATTTTTCCCATGAAAAATAAAAGTGAAGTGTTGCAATATTTTCAGTCCCTTTGTGCCTTTGTTAAAAATCATTTTTCTGTTTCCATCAAAACCTTGAGATCAGATGGTGGGGGAGAATATATTAGTACTGCTTTCAATAATTTTCTCAGTCAAAATGGCATCTTGCATCAATTTTCTTGTCCATATACCCCAGAGAAAAATGGAATATCAGAAAGGAAAAACAGGCATGTGAGGGAAACTGCAGTAACCTTAATGCAAACTGCTTTTTTGCCCTCTGCATTTTGGTTTCATGCCTGTGCTTTGGCTACATATCTCATTAACAGGATGCCTACACTAACAAATAATATGGAGTCTCCCTTTTACACACTATACAATAAACAGCCTGTTCTAGATATTCTTAGGGTCTTTGGCTGTGCCTGCTACCCACTCATGACACCGTATAGGACTGACAAACTACAAGCCAAAACTGCAAAATGTATTTTCTTTGGGTTTGCTGCTGGATATAAGGGCTATATATGTTATCATTTAGGAACCAAGAGGTGTATCATATCCAGGCATGTCTTTTTTGATGAACAGACGTTTCCATATGCTCAATTACAACACAAGCTATCATGTTAGAAACCTACAGAGACAACACTTCAAAGATCAATGGTTCAACCTCACCAGTCTACTGTACAGCCTTGTCTTGTTCATAGTCAGTCCACTCCTCAACTTGTTTTGCCCACATCTATGTCACGTTCTGCTGCAACTACTTCCACAGGTTCACCTCCACACTCAACTACTATTCTTTCTTCTCATCATGACTCTTACACCAATAATGCCTCTACTGATGAGACACATAATGAATCATACAAAAATAATGTTTCTACTAGTGATGCACCTCATCTGATCTCTATGCCACTTAGTAATACAGCTGGTGATCTTGGTTCTCTTCCCAATGTCACACTACATGATCACATCTCCGAGCCAGATGTCACTGACAATTCATTGTCTCCCTTTAGTCCTACTGTTCACACCTCTATTCAGTTTGAAGAGCAAAATGGAAATATCAGTGTGACTACTCACCCTGGCATTGGTATTGATGTCGTTTTGGACAGTACCAATCAGACCATGCTTCCCAATAGTAATGTGTCAGAGTCAAATATCTTGCATCCTATGGAGGGTTTGACTAATGCCATAGTCAATGATCACAGCATGCTTACTCGAGGCAAAAGAGGAATTGTACATAAGAAGAGCTTCCTATCTGTTCTCACTGAACCTAATTGTGATCCTGCTGATTTTGAACCATCAAATTATAAGCAGCCTTAAAAATCCCTGCTTGGAAACAAGCTATGCAGGAGGAGTATGATGCTCTTATGCATCAAAATACTTGGAATCTTGTTCCATTACCACCTGACAAAAATTTAGTCTCCTGCAAATGGATTTTCAAAATCAAGAGAAATTCAGATGGTTCAATTGCTAGACATAAAGCAAGGCTAGTTGCCAGGGGGTTCAGTCAGGAATATGGGGTAGACTTTTAGGAAACTTTTTCACCTGTTGTGAGGCATACTACAGTTCAATTAATTCTCAGTTTAGCTGCAAGTTCTGGTTGGAAACTTCATCAAATGGATGTGAAAAATGCATTCCTACATGGGATTCTCAATGAAGAAGTCTACATGACTCAACCAAGTGGTTTTGAAAATCCTGCATGTTCTTCCTTTGTATGTAAGTTGCAAAAATCTCTGTATGGACTAAAACAAGCACCTAGGGCATGGAATGACAGATTTACCAGCTTTTTGCCCTCTATTGGCTTTAAATCATCTCATGCATATCCTTCTCTGTTTGTCAAAGTGTTTGGTTCTTCTAGAGTTTATCTTCTCTTGTATGTTGATGACATTATCATTACTGGGGATAGTGAAGATCTTATTTCAGAAGTCAAGACTGCTTTCCAAGCTCAATTTGATATGAAAGACCTGGGGGATCTACATTTCTTTCTTGGTCTAGAAATTCGATATATGCAAGATGGTATTTTTTTGTCTCAGCATAAATATACCAAAGATCTTCTGCATAAAGCTGGTATGGATGCTTGCCACACTCATCTCACTCCATGTCAGTCTGGTATTAAACTGTTGAAAGACTCTGGCAATCCTCTTACTCACTCAGATATTACACACTTTCGAAGTCTAGTTGGTTGCCTGCAATATTTGACTTTCACTAGGCCTGACATAGCCTTCAATGTTAATTCTATTTGTCAATTTTTGCATTCTCCAACTGAGGACCATCTACATGCTGCAAAACATATTTGAAGATATCTAAGAGGCACTATATTATTTTCAGGAGGGGTTCTTCTACTTTCAAACATGCTAGAGTTCAAGCTGATTTGCAGGCATATTGTGATGCTGATTGGGCTGGGGATCCCAATGATAGAAAATCTACAACAGGGTTTGTGATTCTCCTCAACAATTCACCAATCTCTTGGTGTAGCAAAAAGAAAAATGCTGTTTCTCGATCTTTTACAGAGGCTGAGTATCGAAGTATGGCTGATACTACCTCAGAACTGCAATGGCTTATCAACTTGCTTACAGATTTACACGTTGACCTTGCTCACATTCCTGTTCTTCACTGTGACAACATCTCTGCTTTAGCCCTAGCTTCAAACCCTGTTCAACATTCCAAGCTTAAGCATGTGGAAGTCGATGTTCACTTCACGCTAGAAAAGGTCAAAGCTGGGTCTCTTCGAGTTCAGTTTGTCTCTTCTCATGACCAGCTTGCTGACATTTTCACCAAAGGTCTATGTTCACCCCAGCATAACTATCTTTGCAGTAGATTAATGAGTGTTTTACCCTCATCAAGCTGAGGAGGGGTATTAACAGTGTTAGCTTAACTGTTTAGCTGTTTAGCTTAATTAGCTTAATTAGCTTAATTAGGGTTTAAGTCATCTTGTTAGCTTAATTAGATCACTTAGCTTTCAGTGTGGCTTTCATCACTATAATTGTATGATGCCAGGCTGTTACAAAGTTAGTTAGCTCTCAGCTCAGATGATTGACACGTGGTCATCATCTGTGCATTCATTACTTGTATAAATAGGACATGCTCCCTTATTCTGTAACTATGACGCAATACATTCAGTTTCAGAAAACCTCTCTCTCTCTTTTCTCTAAGCTCATACACAAAGCTATCAAAGAAAACACAGTAGCTCCTAATCTGTACTAACAAAAATTTCTTGATTCTCAGAAAAAAATAGAAGCAATAAAAACGCACAAACCAAAATAAATGTGGAGAATCCAACTCTTATCTTCATCCATAGCTTCAAAATCTCAACTACAGAGAAGATCGAAATAAGATAATCGAACAAGAGAGTTTAAAGTAGAGAATTGGTGAACAAAATCAACACCTCAATTGCAAGATTCCAACTCTTCTCTTACACCATGCCTTCATAATTTCTAGCTAAACAACTCCAAAATAAAAAATAAAAAAGAAGAAGATAGAAGATCTAAGAAGATGATCGAAAATTAGAGAATGAAGAAAGAGTGTTTAGAATTCTATTTGAATTTAAATTTAGTTATAATTGAAAAAGAGTAAAACATTTTTAAAAAAAAAAACAGAATGACTTGGCCGTCATTTTTATGCTTGTGGGAAAGAATATGAGCTTTATAAAAGCTACGGGGAAAACTTCAAATGGGTCTCAATTGTTAGACAAAACTTGAAGAGAAATTAGTACTTTTGGATGATTTACCTAATAATTAATGGCATGAACATTGCAAAAATGACCAATTAACGAATATTATGCAATTTACCACAATTAAAGAATATTATGCATTTTACCACGATTATGTTAAAAATATGGGTCAAATCATAAAGTAAATTTTTTCTTTCAAATCAAAGTAGCCATCCCAAACCATAGTTACCAAACGCACGACACTAATAAAAAACATAGTTGTTTTTGTTTTCCTCTTCGATCTATGAGAGACATGGTGGCGACGAATATTTGATGGCGTATTCCAGAGCTTGGTTTGTTGGGTCTGCACCTAGTACCTATTTCCTCTGTGGGATTGAATTATTGTAAAAAAGAGCCTAAGACATTTATCCATCAATGAGTGTATAGTTTGTTGTGTTCTTCAAGTCGTTGGGCGCTTATACGTCATCTGCGTACTACCATGATTCTAGGGGCTTCTTCCTCTCATTATTCCAATTCTCCTCAGCACCCTGCTACCCAGGCATGAGAGATAGATTTTCTCGTCCTCACTCAAACCATTCAGCTTTCGCTGAAGATGTCACACCTTGAGGCGATTGGATTTTACTTGACTATAAATAGCTCCATTGCCTGTGCTCGGAGTAGAAGCTTTGTATAAATGTTGTTTGTTGAATCAATCATCGAGGATCCTGACGAAGTGGTGTTAGCTCCGTGATTAGAGCACTCACTACCTAAGATCGAGGTCATGAGTTCGAGTCACCATGAGAGTATGGGTGAAATCTTTTAATTTCTTCTAAAATAATAATAATAATAATAATATTAAAAAAAATCATTTGGGATCCAAACATAACTTAAATCAAGTATATATATATATATATATATTGGTTGTTTTTAGATAATAAAAAAATTGAAAGTTTTGATATGTTTTATTTAATATATATATATATATATATATATTTGATACCTGATCTAAAGTTGGAGGTCGAGTTTTTATTTGTTTTTTAAATTAAACAAAATTATAATATTAATTTAGAAAGAAAAACAAAAGCTATTTTAGCGTGGACCCCACGCTGACTGTTAATCCCACGCGGAAATAGACGCGGAGCAAGAAGAGAGAGAAAGAGAGAGAACGGCGTGGATCCGACGCCAGCTGATGGAGTCGGCGGTCGGAGCCTATATATGAGTGGCGAAGCCAGTGTAAGTTTCCATTTCTCCTCTTGCTTTCGTTGTAAAAGTTACTACATTGCAGTGATCCAAAAGTGTGATCGAAATCTCAGATCGGCCTCTAGGGTTTTACATTCGATTGAAATCTCACAACTTAGATCGTGATCTTAATTCAGAGCGTTTTATGATGATAGTTCAGAGAGGAATTCCGATCTTCCCAATTGGGCCTGCTTCTGATTTCCAAGGTAGAGTTCCGGTGGTCTTCCACCGCCGACCTGTGCCTCTGATTCCTCTACACCACCGCCCTATACCCCTTTACCCTCCTCAATTTCAGAGCCGCGTCCCTGTTTTCCGCGTTGTCTGCGCCCCAATTTGTCGTCAAGGATCTGTGGAGAAAGCCGATCGGTTCGAGGTTCGAAGTGTTTGTCGCTATAATTACAAAGCCGAGATTGCCGTAATTCAGAGTCTAATCAGGGTCGGCTACCGATTTGCTAGTTTCGACACCGAATTCCCCGAGACAGTGGTTAAATCCGAAATTCCGAAACATCTGATATCTCAAGCTGTTCCGGTTGATGTGTATACGATGATGAAGACCAATGTGGACCAAACCCATATTATCCAATTGGGTCTTTCACTCTCTGCCCATTTGGGAATTTGCCGGTTTATGATGGTGCTTACTGTTGTTGGGAGTTTAATTTAAGTGATTTTGATGTGGACTGTGCTCAACATTTACGGAATAGTGTCTCGATTGATGTCCTGAAGCAGCAGGGAATAGACTTTTCCGACAACAAATGCACTGGTATTTGTTCTGCAGACTTTGCTGAGGAGATTGAGAGGTCTGGGCTAGTGGAGTTACTTCCTTGCGTGACTTGGGCTACCTTCCAGAGTGCATATGATTTTGGGTACTTGATAAAGATGTTCACTGGGAACAAGGAATTGCCAGAGGATATCAAGGAGTTCATGGGCAATGTGAAGACATATTTTGGACCGAATGTGTACGACATCAAGTACATGATCAAGTTCTGTGATGGACTGTTTGGCGGTTTGAATAGCGTGGCAGCAACCCTTGGCGTTGACCGTGTGGCTGGGAGTAGCCACCAGGCTGGTTCTAATAGTCTTTTGACACTGCAAACGTTTGTCAAGATGCTCAAGATGGAGAAGAACAAAGGGAAAGAGCTCTGGGAAGAATGTGGAGGAGTTTTGTTTGGTTTAGGAAGCTTGAATTTCTGGCATCATTGTTGATCCATTCTTTTATTTATGTGTTGTTGTAAATTGTGA
Source organism: Rosa chinensis (assembly GCF_002994745.2). NCBI lineage: Eukaryota > Viridiplantae > Streptophyta > Magnoliopsida > Rosales > Rosaceae > Rosa > Rosa chinensis. The sequence continues at coordinate 51,593,384 of NC_037089.1, read as the reverse complement.
ATATTGTAACTTCCATTCTTTTGTATATATATACGATTATAATTTTTTCAATTGCCTTTTTAATGCATTTCATTAACACATTAATCGAACTTGAATTTCTATTTGTTTACCATGTTTGAAATGCTCCGAGGCACTTCTATCTGCAATGGCCATATATCTACATGTATTTGCTTTATGTGAGAATGGAGTATGATGATGCTTATATGTATGAACTATTTGTTATAGCCTTAGACTCAATTTTCAATCTACTAATTAAACTCAATTGTCAATCTACTAATCATTATGGTCCTATGCGTTCCATTTAAATCAACTAGGTAGATGAGTGATTAGAATTTCTCTTTGTAGTTTGTTTTCTTGTTTTCTGTCTTTCATTAAAAAAAATAAAAAATAAAACTATTAATCCTTCCTATCCTTCCATACATAATGCTCAATGAACTGAAATTCAAATTACAAATGGTACAACTGCAAGTGAAACATAAACACAATTTGCAGTTTTGCACAAATAGTCAAACTGCTCCACAAGTCCAGACCTCCATGACAACTCGACAAGTGCACAAATTTGCAACTCTGTGCATTCACATTTCAAACTTGATCAGTTTACAAATACAAAGTTAAAAAGTAAAGCAATAAAATGTATAATGATCTAAAATATGCAGGTTCCCATACAAACATCAACACAATACCAAATCACAAAGATACACAATTAACAACTTAGATACCAAATCACAAAGATACCGACACAGGAACACAACATTAAAGCAATAACCAATAATCCAATATCTTTAAAGCAACAAGTCAATAACCAATAAAATGCAGAAATTAATATCATTAAGGCCAAATGCAGAAATGCAGAACATTAACTAAATAAATGCATATTGCTAACTAAATGCATAAGCGCATAGTTTTAAACAAAAACTGGGGCAGATTGCATAACATTAACTAACTAAAGGCAGATTGCTAACCAAATGCAGAAATGAACAGTTTAAAGAATAACTGGAGCAGTACCTTATTTTGCTGCTTTACTTTTGCCTGTATTACCTACCCTTGAATTCTTTGAAGCTTTAGATGATTTAGACGTAGATGGCTTTTCAGGCTAATCAATTGTACTAGCACATTCCTCCCTTGCATGTTCTGCAAAGCAACAAAAGTACAAAGTTTAAACAAAAACTGTCTCGATTTTGGTAGACATTACTACATTGTATTATAAACTTGAAATAAATTAACAAGGCAGCCATTCCAAAAATAAAAATCATACCATCCTACACACTTTCATAAAATTCAATGTCCTCGATACTAGGAACATATTGAATGTTGTGGATGCTTTCGGATCTGATCCAATTTTGGTAGCATATCAATGCTTCCACCGTTTTGAGAGTTAGAGAACTCCTAAAGGGATCGATGAACCTTCTGCCTGTGCTAAAGCAAGACTCACTTGCCACTGTGCTCACTTGTATTGCCAAAACATCCTTGGCAAGGGCAGCAAGATTAGGATACTTGGCACCATTCAACTTCCACCACTCCAATATATCCCACTTATGAGGAATTGAAGGCTTCTATCCACTTCATGTGCAATAACAGCTTCGTCGGAGTCTTCCAATTCTTTCTCCCAATCTTATTCCATGTCCGCTATTTTTCCAGTAGGCTCAACCGTCCTTTTGGAGCTGGATTTGCTGCCTTGGCTAATTGAGCTCTCTCCACTTCTAGCTTTTCCATTTCCAGCCTTTGAAGACATCATTAAGGAGCTGTACAGATCACAAAGGGCCACTAGAAGCTCTTTAACGTCGGCAGACTTCTTCTTAATGTCATCGGACTTCATTTTCAGCCACTTATTGCAGATACTTTCAAAGTTTCTGATCTTGAACCTTAGGTTCAACACCAAGGCAATGAATAAAAGCTTATTGCAGTCTTCCAAGCTTCCAAAATACTTATCAAACTTCCCTCTCATCTTCACAGCCATATCGAACAAGATCATTTCAGTCTCTGAACCAGTGAAATCATACGGTTTATTGAACAATTGATCGATCTCCGATTTGATGGCCACTATATCGTGAAAAGCTTTCCATGATGTTGGGTGATTTCAGGCACTAATCCTCATTGTCACATCATAGAAGACCTTTAAAAACCTCACAAAAACTGCTGCCTTTTCCCAGTCCTCTTTAACCGGTGGCCCCACCCTTTTTGTCTTCTGTTTCTTCCTTGAATCAAACCCTCCAACTTGCAGCTCATCCACTTCATCATCGATGTCTTCATCCTCATCAAAGTACCGCGTGTACTTGTTGTCCTCCTCATCAGCCATTCTATCGAAGGCTTTTCGCAGCTGTAATGCAGTGTCTAGCATTAGAAAGGTAGAGTTCCACCTTGTTGGCACATCAAGGATGCATACTTTCTTCGACTCAACCTTCTCATTCTCTGCACACTTTTTAAAAACATCAAGTCTTTGTCCACTGCTCCAGACATAGCGTTTCCTAATTGAAACAGTTGATTTCTCCATCATTTTTAGGCCTGATCTGACAATGAGGTTCAGAATATGTGCAAGGCACCTAACATGCAGGTACTTGCCTCCAAGAACAGGTTGTTTCTCCCAGCCTATCATCTTCTTCCTAACGTACTCAATTGCAATCTTATTTGCACTTGCATTGTCAACGGAAATTGTCAACACTCTCTCAACTTCCCAATCGAGCAAACATGCCTCCAACAACCTATGTTATTGCCCTGATGATCAGGAATCACCCTAAAATTCAGTATTCTTTTGTGCAATGTCCAACCGGCATCAATAAAATGGGCAGTCACCACCATGTAGTTGATATTTTGCACTGATGTCCATGTATCGGTGGTCAAGCAAAGGCAATGATTCCTTAACTCTTTCTTCAGCTCTAATCTGGCTGCTTTATACATGGACAGAAACAGTTTCACAATAACCCTCCTAGAAGGCACATCCCACCTAGGTACAGCCACACTACAAAAGTATCTAAACCCCGGCCTTTCGATGAAACTGAAAGGCAGTTCATCCATTACTATCATCTTGCAGGCTGCTTCCCTGCAAGCTTCCTGACTCCATTTCACCATCACCAACTCCTTAGTGCCACCGGTACTTAATACCTGCTGCCCACTTTCTAAATCAACCCTACCCGGATATTTTTTGCACACTTCTTGTATATGTCTCCTAAGTGAACTAGTTCCATTTCCATAAGTATCACATGCAAGATCAGTTCCACAGTAATTGCACTTAGCTCTCTGTTTAACACAAGTTTGAACTTTCTTACCATCCTTAATCTCAAACTGAGGCTTCTCAATCTTCTTGATGTGCAACCACACCCAAGATCTTCCAGCAGGTTTTTCTTCTTTTGCTTCTTCTTTTTCATTATCTCCAGCATTGCTCGGTCCAGCACCTGCAGCTTGACCATGTTTTCTCTTCACACCAGCCTTCCTCTTCGAGCTTTTGAATGTTTTGGGAATCGTCTGAACCCTTGAAGCATCAGTTGATGTTGGAAGAGCAATGGCTTTTGAATTGGAATTGGAATCAGAACTTCGGGATGAATTGGAATCGGAACTGTGGGATGAATTCTGAGGAGAAGCCATGAAATGCTATGACTATGACAACTTTAAATACACATTCAATGGCCTGCACAAATAGTAAACAAGGAATTGTTAATTGCAGAAACTATATCAAGCTGCACAAATAGCATTACAGTTAACTCTTTCTAATTACATAGCAAATGTGGTTTCATTGCAGAAACTATATGAAGCTGCTGTAAATCATTGTATCCCATTGGCTCAGAATGAAAAGGGATGTATATACTGGGGAAGTAATACGTATAACATGAATGGGCAAAATCCCACAATAAGCAACTAAGGAACTTCACCAAAGCAAATACAATGCAAATTCGAACACCCAACTCATTTGAACAACTTAGGTGGTAAATACAAAACCCAACAATCCCTTCAACCATGAGACATTAAACTACAATAAGCTCAAGCAACAAGTAATGGGAAAACTTAATCAAAACGAGATTCAAGGAAAGCAGTATTACCCCAGTCGTCCATATTGAAATTGTCTTCTGTTTTCTCAAATTAACGAACAAACAGCTATCTACATAACAACACATCCATCATCAGAAATCAGAAAACCCACAATTTCAATAATTAATCATTATCACTAGTCTTCTTTAAGACTCAGAAAAGCAACCAGGTTGTATTCGAAAGAAAAGCAACAGAATGAGGACAAGAGATCCATGCTTAGTTGGTACATACTACATAGTAACCTTTAGCCCCAAGGTTAAGATCCCTATCTGAACTTTGAAACCTTTTTACAAAAGTTGAATGTGATATGCAGTTAAAATTAAGTATTACAGATCCTACTGCAGCCTTTATCACCAAAAAACGTAAAAAACCCAGAAAGATCATAACTTTATAAGAAAAAAAGAAAAAAAAACCCAAGAGGATTACTCACGGAAATTAATCCCAGCTAAGATTTGTGCCAGAGTATTCCCTTTAACCGATATTGATGCCGCCATAGATGGCTTCAACCGCAGAAGAATCATCGGTGAGGGCCGTTTGGGAACTGTGTATGCTGCAATATTCTAAAAGGGGGAGATAGCGACCGTGAAGAGAATTCATCCGAGGCTTGTGTTGGGAAATATTGGTTTTGGGTCATCTAGGCTGCGAGGAGCGAAGTGTAGACTGCAGAGTGCAGACCATCAAGGCTCAGGGAGAATCGACGGCGACGACGAACTTCTAAAGCTTCATTGGAGGAGGATTTCGATTTTCGTAGATCGAGACTGGAGATGGAGACTGGAGAGAGAGGTTGAGACTGAGATTTGGGGCTGAGACTGAGATTTGGGGCTGAGATTGAGATGGTATCGATACTATCAACAAGCAAAGAGAGGGAGGCTGAGGTCGAGTACTTGAGTTAGTCAACTGGAGACTAGCCTTTACTAAAGGCCCTTTAGGGTTGTTTATTTATTTATTTATTTATTTAATATTTAACTTATTATTATAACACCCAATCATGGGCTAACATGTGGCAACTGCTACAGTATTCGGGCTTTCGGGCCCTGAAAATATGAAACCCGAGACCGAACCGAACCGATTACATGAATTCGAGTCGGGCTTTAGACCGAACTGAAAATTTCTATTCTAAAACCGAACCGAATCGGGCTTTTTTCCTCAGTCTTTCGGGTCCGGACGCCCAGCCCTACTTATATGTATGAACTATTTGTTATAGCCTTAAACTTAATTGTCAACCTACTAATCATTCTGGGTCCTATGCTTCCATTTAAATCAACTAGGTAGACTCTACCTAGTAGAGAAGTGATTAGAATTTCTCTTTGTAGTTTGTTTTATTGTTTTCTGTCTTTCATTAAAAAAATAAAAAATAAAACTATTAATCCTTCCATACATATGAGTTTAGCATTATGTGCAATAACTTTTAGGGTGCGGCTATTGCCACCCTACTATTTTCTTTGTTTACTCTACAAATATTTGAACTTGAACTATTACAATACCATATAACCCAAACGCAAAATGACTAATAAGTACACTAATTTTCTAAAATTCAAATCTGTAAGAAAAACTAAATACATAACTAATTAAATACAAAACTAAATTTCTCATCTAATTAATAACATTAATCTTCATCTTCTCCATCCAAAGTTCAATTTATTACAATTTCCTTTTTTATCTTTTTGTTGAGTCCTCCATTGTTAATTCTTTATTCAATTCACAAAACCATTAATGTTAACTTCATCAAAAAATTTGTAATACCTTTATGAACACCGAAAGTAAAAAATTTAAAATACGAAAAAAAAAAATCATTCTTTTTTTCATTGCTCATAGTAGCACTTACTAATATTTTAATATGGATTGAAATAAATGAACATTGAAACTGAATGGAAAAAATAAAAAAAATGGAAGCAAATCAAATTATGATTTTATTAGGAAACTTTAATATATTTTAGTATGTCTTTTTAATTGATATAAATTAAATGAGAAATTTTCGTTAAACAAAATTTCTTTTTTAATTTGATATGTCATATGATGGAGGATATTCCTGGAAAGATAAATGGGTTAGATAAGTAAATATAATAATTGAAATTAAAATATAAGGTGTAATGAGCAAGTAGGGTGAACAAAGAAAATTATAGGATGGCAATAGCCACACCCTAACTTTTAATTTGTATGTGTTGTAGAGAAACTGAATTTGAGAGGAATTTGCTGTGTATTCTCATTGATAATAAGGGCCTCTTTATATAGAGGATTACAATGCATAGAATCGCAATCATACAAGGAAAATAATCGTACATTGAATAGGAATCTAGATCCTTCTAATTTAATCCTATTACCACTAGAGCAAGTAACCTAGAGTTTGGGCCAAACACAAATTAGGGTTTACTTGAACACTCCCCCTTGTGTTGCCCAAACACGGTGCTTCTCTCGTTGCCTCGTTAAAAACCTTGCCGAGTAACAAAAACTCAGTGGGACAAAAATAACATCGATCGAATGGGAAAAAGAGCACAACACACCCTTCACGATTCGAGACAAACATGTAGACATCTCCCCCTGATGTCTGCGCCTCCCCCTGATGACTACGATCATGGGAGTTCAGATAATTTCGACAAGCCAATTCTTGCCACATGTTTCTCGAACGTGGATTTGGGCAATGAATTAGTGAACAAGTCTGCCACATTGTCCTCAGATCGAACCTGGTTCACTTTGATCTTGAGGAGCTTCTGCTGTTGCTGATTGTAGAAGAATTTAGGCGATATGTGCTTGGTGCTTGGTGTCGTCGCCTTTGATGTAGCCTTGCTTCATTTGTTCAATGCAAGCAGCATTATCCTCATAAATGCTTGTTGGCTCATCTATGGTAGACTTCAGACCACAATTTCTTCGAACATGTGTAACTATGGAGTATGGACCTAAGCCATATACATTCACGAACTGCTTCGTGAAGAGCAATAATCTCTGCATGATTCGAAGAGGTAGTGACTAATGTCTGCTTTGTAGACCTCCAAGATATCGCGATCTTTCCCATGGTGAAAACATAACCAATTTGGGAGCGACATTTGTGTGGGTCAGAGAGGTACCCAGCATCAGCAAAACCTTCTAAAACACTTATATCGTTTTGGGGTAGGGAGAGGGAACGCGGTCCACCATATATGGCGTCCCTGACACTAGATGGGTCTGAATCCATCTTCTCTCTATAGGGATAGAACAAGCCCATATCGATCGTACCACTTAGGTATCGAAAGATATCTTTAACACTAGTCCAATGGCGTCGTGTTGGTGCAGACCTATATCTAGCTAGCAAGTTCACAGCGAATGAGATATCCGGTCTTGTGCATTGTGCTAAGTACAATAATGCACCTATTGCACTTAGATAGGGCACTTATGCCTCTAGCACTTCTTCGTCGTCATCTTTTGGACGAAATGGATCCTTCTTTGGATCAAGACTATGGACGACCATTGGGGTGCTTGAAGGCTTAATATTGTCAGTGTTGAAACGCCTAAGAATCTTTTACGTATAAGCTGATTGATGAATCATGATACCATCTCTAAGGTGCTCAAGTTCTAAACCGAGGCTAAACCGTGTTTTCCCAAGATCTTTCATCTCAAACTCAGATTTCAAGTGTTCAGCGATTTCCCTTAACTCTTTAAGGGTGCCAATTATGTTCATGTCATCGACATAAACCGCTACTATTGCAAATCCGGAACTTGTCCTTTTTATGAACACACATAGGCATAGTTCATTGTTGACATATCCCTTTCCAATCAAGTAATCACTTAGATGGTTATACCACATTCTTCCGAATTGTTTCAATCCATTAGTGAGCGTTTCAATCTAATCGCAAATGCTCTCCGTGGTTTGGAGCCACTTGATTCGGGTAACTGAAGTCCATCTGGGACCTTCATGTATATTTCCGTATCTAGATCCCCATATAGATACGCTGTAACCACATCCATTAGCTGCATGTTCATTTTTTTAGAAACTACCAAACTGACAAGGTAGCGAAACGTTATAACGTCCATTACGGGAGAATAGGTCTCCTCGTAGTCTATTCTAGGGCGTTGTGAGAAGCCTGCCGCCACAAGACGAGCTTTGTACCTTACAATCTCATTTTTCTCATTACGCTTTCTAACGAATACCCATTTGTGACCAACTGGTTTGGTGTTGGGCGGTATTGGTACAACATTGCCAAATACCTTTCTTTTCGCTAGAGAATCAAGTTCTGCCTGGATCGTATCTTTCCATTTTGGCCAGTCAGCTCTACGTTGGCATTCATCAACGGAGCGTGGTTCGACGTCATCGGTCTCAATAATCTCACGCGCCACTGAATACGCGAATACATCATCAATGATGATGGAGTTTCTTTCCCACGTCCCATGTACACTAGTGTAATTAACAGAGATCTCTACATTCTCAGGGATAGGTTCTGACATTGAGGCGTCCCCCAATGATGTCTCTTAGACATAACCATAATCCGGAACATTCTCATGAGACGGATTTTGAGTATCGATGATCAAAGGATTTGTGTGTGCCTCATTCGCTCTCTTTCTAGGGAGAGTATCCTTCGAACGAATCGGTCTACTGGGCTTCCTTGAGGGACCTGCGGCCATAGGCACCACATCAATGCCATTCTGGGCAATGGCGCCATCTCCTGGTGTCACAGGAGTGGCGTTATGTCCATTATTTGGGACATCAATCCTTGTAGGCACATTTGCAGTAGGTATATGTGATCTCGTCACTTTGGCAACATCAGAAAACGCATCAGGCGGAGTGTCTGCTATGTTCTGGAGCTCGATTATTCTTCACACTTCAAGTTCAGACTGTGCGATACGGGGATCGAGATGAGACATAGTGGGGACAGACCACGACAATTTTTATCGTTCCTGTTGAACATATGTGTTCTTATCTCCCTCTAACGATGGAAGACTGTCTCATCAAAGTGACAATCAGCAAATCTAGTGGTAAAGAGATCGTCTGTCAAAGGTTCAAGATAGCGGACGATGGTTGGAGATTCATATCCAACGTAAATGCCCATTTGTCGTTGTGGACCCATCTTAGTACGCTGTTGCTGCGTAATAGGCACATAAATGGCACACCCAAAAATGCGTAAGTGCGAGATATCAGGCTCGTACCCAGTCACTAGCTGTAACGCAGGGTAAGATTGGGTTGCAATGGGTCGTAGACGAATTAGTGTCGCTGCATGCAATATTGCATATCCCCAAGCAGAAACAGGGAGACTAGTACGCATAACCAATGTCCTTCCTATTGTAGTCGTTTGATAGCAGATTCTGCGAGACCATTTTGGGTATGAACATGGGGAACTGGATGCTCTACATCAATCCCCAATGACATGCAATAGTTATCAAATGTTTTCGATGTAAACTCTTCAGTGTTATCAAGTTGAATAGACTTAATAGGATGATTTGGGTAGTGAGCCCGTAGACGGATAATCTGGGCGAGGAGTTTAGCATAAGCAGCATTTCGAGTGGACAACAGCGCGACATATGACCAACGTGTCGATGCATCAACCAATACCATAAAGTATTTAAAACGTCTGCATGATGGTTGAATTGGTCCACAGATATCCCCTTGGATTCTCTGTAGGAACGGAATGAGTATTTTAGGATCCTTTGTGTAGGACGGTCTCGGTCCTAATTTCCCGAATGAACAGGCTTTGCAAAATGCACAAGGGGCCTTAGAAGCAACCAATGAGGATTTTGATTGGGCCTGAGCGTCCGTAGCGCTATTAGAAGCAAAAATGTGTGACTACATCTCCCATCATGGCATTAGAGCCATGGAAATTGGTGTGTGTGGCGTCATGGCCATGAGGAGAGGCAACCATGGCGTCATGCTCATGGTTGGCGCCATTGGTGGCATCATCACATGGGACTTGGGCAGCCCTATGGAGCCCCAAGACGGCTGCAGCGCCAGAAGCTGCAATTATTGCTGTCTTGCTAAATCCAGGAATCAATTTTCAATTCTTGCTTCTTCTCACTCTGAAGAATGCATGTCCGTGTGAAGTCTTAAGTATATGGAGCATCATATCATGACCAGGATGCCCTAGTCAGTCATGCCAAAGCCAATATGTGTCTGAATCCAAGAGATCTTCTCTTATGACATTATTGGATTCAATTGGTCGAATTGTAGTGACATAAAGTCCACTAGATTGACACATAAGCTTCTCTAAGATGCGCTTTCATCCGCAATCAATAGAGGTAATGCAAAGGAACTCCTTTCCGTTCTCATTATGCGTTTCCGCATGGAATCTGTGGGCTCTTATATCTTTAAAACTCAATAAGGTTTGATTTGCCTTAGGAGCGTAGAGAGCTTCAGTGACTTTAATCAAGGTGTCATTTGGCAATAGGAATTGGGCCATTCCATGTCCTTGAACTAAACCTGATGACCCAGCCATCGTAGTCACAGAGGAATATGTAGGCAACATCTCTAAGAATAATTACCTATGTCGTAGAATGGTGTGTGTAGTCGCACTATCCGCAAGACATTGTAGTTCATCCAATCCTAAAAGAAAAGCTCATAATTAAAAAGGAGTCATAAAGAAAAGCACTCAACTTTTATTAATAAGCCAAACGAAATTACATCATCGTTTCTTTAACCAAAGAGAATCTAATCCAATAAACTAGTTAATGCAAAACAATGGTAGTCGTCTAACTCCTTTTGGAAATTTCAATGCAAATGTGACCAGATGAGTAGAGAGATGTCGGTGGAGCAAAGCTCACTTAAGTACCACTTATCTCAAAACCTTCCTAGACATCATACTTACATTGAGTACGCCTCTATGAAGACAGACTAGTGCCATTGGCATTTACCAAAATAATATGGTAATTGCCTACATCTCTTGGAAAATAAAAAGACTTAATCAAAATTGCCAGTTTCTGGGTCTTAATTCTTATAGCCTTCCACCCTTAGATCGAGATCGCCATCTTGATCTTCTTGTTCCATGTAATTTGCCTCCCTTGCTTCACGATACGTCTTGTATGCGTTTGCAACTTGCTGAGGTGCTTTACATGCTTTTGCCCAATGTCCAGTTGATCTACATCTGAGACAAACATCATTATGGTCAGGTTCCCTTGATCGAGGCACTCTGGGAGCGTTTTGAGGATGGTTATTGCCTTTGGTGGCATTACCACCATAACCGGAGGCTTGGCCTCTCTCTCTCTTCACACGTTTACCTCCACGGTTCCGTGCACGCCTATCTTGACGTTTTCCTTCCTCTTTAGGGCGAGAATATGGACCAGAACGTCCAGAATTATCCCTACTCTTAGGGTTTCTCTCCTTGCGTCCTCCCTTGGAGGCGCGACTAAAATTAGACTCCGGATTTGGCTTGGTTCCCACGGGTCTAGAGTTATAGTTCTTCACAAGTATGTTGTCGTGCTTTTCAGCTACGTTCATGGCACCAATTAGCTCATGAAATCTTGTGATGCATCTATCATTGACATCAATTCGATAGTTCTTGGCTATCATCAATGCAGAGACGGGGAAGGTGGAGAGAGTCTTCTCGATCAACATTGTATCAGTGATTTTCTGTCCACATAATTCCATCATAGACTTGATACGAAGTGCTTCTGAATTGTAGTCAAGTACAGACTTGAAATCACAGAAGCAGAGGCTATGCCATCTCACTTCTAAGTCTGGAAGCAGGAAATCACGGATGTTACCAAAACGCTGCTCGAGTTCTACCCATAGTTTTCTTGGGACTTCCTCATTGAGGTACTCATTTTGGAGCGCGTCATTCATGTGCCTTATCATGAGAATGATGGCTTTAGCTTCATTCGCCTCTCTCTTAGCTCTATTTGCTTCAAAAGCAGCAACTTGTTGAGGAGTAAGCACGTCCTGACTTGGCTCTTGGGTCGTACTTAGCATCCCATCAGCCTTAAGATGCTAGCGCACATCACTGACCCACTTGTGGTATCCTGCACCTGTTGTCTCTAGTGGAGCGAAGCTCAACTTGTTCAGGTTACTCATCCTAAAAAACAACAAGAAAATATGGTTAGTTTCGGAGCGGAAAAGGCTACCACGAAAAACTAATAAATTTCTGAGCGTAGTCGCTTCCAAGAAATTAGAGATTTTCTTAGCGTAGTCGCTTCCAAGAAAATCCGATTCCAAGAGGGGTTTTGGATTAGATCGAAACAACGATGTATGTGGTCGATCGTTTTCTTCTCAACAAACTCTAAGTTTGGAGAACTCTACAAGCTCCAAGCTTGGAGTGAGCACGAACCCCCACAGTTTGACTTTTTTTTTGGTCTCCCCTATGAAGAAGAAAAGGGGGTAGAAGAAGGGATCTTGGAAGTCCCCGATAAAAAGAAGAGAAAAGTAATAAAAACTTCAAAAAACGGGAACCTTAAAAAAGTTTACCTTGAAAAATTTCCGGAAATCTTGACCGGAAAAGTTGGCTGGAAAAGTCGCTGGAAAAGGTTGACTGGTCGTTGACCGCAAGTGCTGACGTGGCAGGCTGACGTTAGTAGGCCTCGTTGCTGGGCTTCTGGGCTGCACTGTGCTTCTGGGCTTCTGGTTTGGGCTTACAGAGACAGGGCAGGGAGAGAATGCAGGTCGCCGGCGGTTCAGTGGTGCATTCACTTCGGGCGGCAGGTTCGGGTGGTTCTAGGCCGGTTCCGGTGGTGATTTTTCAGCTCCGGTGATCTGGGGTCAGGCTGCAGCTTCTGGTGGAGTATGGCAGCAGTAGGCAGGGAGGAAGGCTTCGAACCGAGCAGAGAGGTTTTCGGTATTTCCAGGGGCCGGTTCGGGTATTTGTCGGCCAGTTCTAGGCTTCTGGAGGTTAGAGCTTCAAGGAGGGCGGCGGAGGTTTCTGGGATTTGAAGGCTACTAATATTAGGTTTCAGGGTTAGGGCTTCGTGCTGATAACGTGTTGTAGAGAAACTGAATTTGAGACGAATTTGCTTCTATATTCTCATTGATAATAAGGGCCTCTTTATATAGAGGATTATAATGCATAAAATCTCAATCATACAAGGAAAGTAATCATACATTGAATAGGAATCTAGATCCTTCTAATTTAATCCTATTACCACTAGAGCAAGTAACCTAGAGTTTGGGCCAAACACAAATTAGGGTTTACTTGAACAATATGGATAATTTCAGTTATTATCGCTGAACTAGATAACTTTGATAAATATTAATGGCGCTGAACTCTTTGATAAATATTAATGGTTGGTTACTTCTGTTGGCCAGATTAAAACTAAAAGTTTTTTTTTTTGTCACGCTCCGAATTTCGAATAAAGAAATTCAAATCCGAAACGCGAAAACTCAACAAACACAAGAAGACACTTAGAAAATTTTTCATTTAGACTAAGCAACAAACAAACTGAACTCACAATGTCAACACTGACTCGTTCTCTATAGTCAAATATCACATCACCAAGTGTTTACAAATTAAACTGAAAAACAATTCAATAAGTAAACGCACCATCCACACACACTACACAGCGGAAGACCTGAACGAAAATACCCTACTATGTCCAAGCTAAGACAGCAACAAAACCTCAGCTTCGATGATGATTACACTGACCTGCACAATAACCCCTACACCATGGAATAGTGCACCGGGTTGAAACAACAAACCAGGTAAGCTTTTGCAAACTCGTGTGAGTAAACTCAATTAAAATGACTCACGTCACGCATGCTTATAATTTCTCAACTCGTGAGATAAATTAAAGCAACAACATTTAACTCCACAAAACACAACCAAACATACAATCACATCAGGTGAAAATTAGTAATCCTTGCATAGAAAATTAGTTCAGGAGACCACCTAAAATCACACAACTCAAAATCATAGTAATCCCTGCGTGTATTTTAGTTCAGGAGATTACAACTAAATCAAACAATATAATTCATAGTAATCCAAATCTTACATATAAATTAAAGAAAGAACACCAGAAACATTCTCCGATAACTACGTACTCATGATGCAGCAACACAGTATCACAATGACCATACGCATACGACAGACTACGTACTCATGATGCAGTAACCCAGTTACCGCCATGACCGCATGCATGCAAACAGACTAGAGCTCTACTGAATCGTAACCTGTCACCTCGGCCGAGGTTCAGCCTTATGATATTTTTGCACCCAAGTTACCACTGTAACCTATAGACTTCAAACCCTTTGGCCCTTGGAACAAGACATTTAACGAAATCCCACACGACTCACAAATGTCACACCATAACCCCAAATCACTCTTCCAACAATATAAATCATCAAATATACCTCCGGCATAAGTAAATGTTCAATTCAATAATGTGAATGAAATCACCAACATTCTACATATCACAATGCCACACCATCCAAATATATATGTTCCACGTAAATATATATTTACATAGTCGTTCACGCATGAATGACCACTAATACCAATTATAATTCATACGTATTAAAACCAAGAAATTCATTTTTTTACCTGTGAGCTGTAGCCCTATGAACCGTAGTCGATCGAGTTCATATTATTTCAAACAAATCTTTACTTTCGAAAACGATTTACAATTATCAATCAATTCCAACAATTAAATAACTAGATTCGTAAATGAACAACGTGAGATTTACTCACCTCAAACTCCTGCTGCATCTTCTCTAACAGTCAAGATAAATTACCGGATGTACTGTCAATCACCTAAAGTAAGTACAACCTCGATTCAGCACACAAATTAACAAAAACCATTTAATTCAGAAACTCCCGAAACACACTAAAAATCCGATAGTGACGCCAATCGAGGCGAAACTTCATCCTTGTCACGCCCCTAATTTTCAACCCAAATAAAAATCGATATATAATCCCATAATTATACATGCGTGATCGTTCAGCCATCAATATAAAATACCTGGAAACATTTTTCCTTTTAAACCAAGTACATATTGTGCCCTGAACCCTTAAAGTTAATATACACTCGCTCTGCAGAGTTATATATTATACAAATTTATGAATTAAATTGTCATCACAAAACAAAACGTAAATGCTCCTCAGAGCTTACTACATAGCAGAAGTCACAACAATGGCAAAGCCAACAAAATTTGCGGTTGCCACACAACAAACCTGTTAAGCTTGTGAAAGCTCATATGAGTAACTCATGAACATCAATCAACAACTCACACAAATCAACTTAAGAAAAGAATGCAACCATGATTCCTTCTAACATTTCATGTCCTTTCTACCGAAGGGACAATATAAGCCACCGCTATGACAATGTTCTATTTGCTAAATTAACCATCAAGAAGCAAATCAAGTCTCAGCTAGACAATAAAAGAAGAATACTCTCGGAACTCTCTTTTAAACTACATACTTATGAGTCTCCAGCAACCTCGACTGTTACCCTCATAAGCTATAATAACAAACAGACTAGGGCCCTAACTAATTGTAACCACTCATCCGGCCAAAGGCGTGATTCCCAATTTCTTGTCGTGGTCACCATCTGCAACATGTCACCATCTGTGACATATGATTTTTAGACCCCGTCTGGTCTTAGAATCAAACGTTAGACACCATCTACGACCTGTCACTATCTGTTACATATGATTTTCAGACCCCGTCTGGTCTTAAAATCAAACTTTAGTCATCATCTGCGACCTTGGTACAAAACTCAATACTTTTCAAACAATAGAAAGCAGTTTTTTTTCACAATATTGTTTCCCGAAAAGTTGCCTTCAACAATAATATGAAACACAATCATGCATATTATTCCATCACACATCAATCACAAGAATATATATATTTCACGTAAATATATATATACGTAGTCATTCGCTCAGGAATGCCTACTAATACCAACTATAGTTTGCAGTTAAATAATTAACGCCAAAACAATAATGGTAACTCCGTTCGTAAATGAACATTGTGAGATTACTCACCTCGAAAATCCTGCTGCGTCTTCACACCACTAAACTGCTTACATAAAGCCCTCTGTCAAGTACCTAAGGAATTACAGCCTTGATTCAGTCAACGAATCACAATTAAATAAAGTTCGAATCCCCAAATTGAACTAAAATCTTGAGATACTTCTGAGACCTCCCAAAGTCTCTGAAATACTTCCACGATCGATATGTCCAAACCACAAGTCGATCAGACGCTTGGATCCTCACGGATCGAATAAATCAATTGGTATGAAACCGTAAAAATCCTAACAAATTCATACGAACTCCAAAAATTGCGTATTATATATCGAAATGCTCGTATCAACGAGTAGAAGATATTAATACCAGAAAAAGTCCCTTAAATGGCCGGAACACCGCCATAACACCACCACAGGGGGTGGCGCACCGCCGCCAGCCAAAACTCACTATTTCACAAAACTCCCAACATCAAAAATCTTCATTTCAGCATGCTTAACAACTTTCATAACTATCCTCAAATCAGAATCTAAGCAAAAAGGTTCGAAAACTACCTCGCGAGCTGTGAATTACTGTTCAATCCGAGTTGAACCAAGTTTCACGTCGTGAATCGATCCAAACAATTACCACAGATCTATCCAGGAGGCTGCTGCGAGCTCTTCAAGCCTCGTTTGAAGCTTCGCCGATGTCGAAGATCTGAGAACCGATCGGGTCTGAATACAGGAATCTTCGCCACCTTCTAGTTCCATCACAGTCGAGAATAGCCGCTAAAGGATGCAAGAGGGATGACCGGAGCAAGAAGGCGAACTGATCTAGAGAGTTTCACCACTGGAGATCGCCGGAAAAGTCTGGTCCGACGGATATCTTCGATACTGAAGGTGAAGCTGAGAGAGAAGAGAGAGAGAATGAATGCTTTCCGGAAAAGGAAAATGAAATTATGAAGATATTTTCGGAAATTCCCCATTTATACTAAAACGGAAACTTTTTCCGAAAGTTATGACTTTCTCATACAAACTCCGATTGATGTGTACCGTATGTCTACGAACTCGTATCGACGCACTCTACAACTTTCGTGAAAGAAGTTTTCTGAGAATATCAACGTATCAAAATTCAACCTTGAAACCCCCCCCCCCCCCTAAATCCACACTTTTCGAATATTTATTCGCCCAAAACACTTCTGCTCCATCCACGAGCCATGAAACCGTCAAATTAGATTCTAAAAAATCCTCAAAAAATATATACGAATTTCAGGGGCATCACAGTCTAAGACCACCCCAAGTCTCCTGAATACTTATACAAGTCGATCAAACGGCCGAATGCTCTCGGATCGAAAACCGATCGAACTGAAAACCCTTAAACTTTGAAAATTCATAACTTGCTCATATAATTTCCAAAAATTACAAACTATTTATTAAAATGGTCATATCGATGTGTAGAATAAAAAGAGAAACAAAAACTGTTCCTGGGGTGGCCGGAAGTGGTCGGAAACCACCGCCGCCGGCCCAAAGTCAAAATTTGACAAAACTTCCAACACAAAAGATCTTCATCTCAACTCCAATTATAACTTTCATAACAAGCATAAAGTCATAATCAAAGCCATTTGGCTTGAATTTACCTCGCAAGGTTTGAAACCCGAAGAACCCTAGATTCTCAATCTTCAAAATTCGATCATCACGAGTTAAATCATTGTAAGCCATCTTGGGAGAAAGCTTCTAAGTCCACTGGGCTTCAAAAGCCCCCAGTAATCACCCCCTAAGGTGGCCAGAATGTTGCGCTCCAATCTGGGCGATTTGCAGGGCCACCGCCAATCTTTCCGGCCTTGTAGCTCAGTGCACGGGCCAACCCATGCCGTGAAACTTCTCAGACTTGGAGATGGGACTGAGGTGAAAAGAATGGAAGAAACGATTCGTCGATTGGTGGCCGGAGGAGGGAGAACGAAGCCGGCTAAGTCGATTGGGCGAAACTGGGCTCAAGACCGAAGAGAGAGAAAAGTTTCCCATTTTGGGAACTTGATATTTTCAGATTTTTTTTTCCGGATTTTTCCTATATATCCCAAAATGGAAACTTTTCCGATGACCATAACTTCTTCATATGAACTCCGATGCTCGCGTTCCACTTATCCACGAATCCGTATCGTAGTGCTCTACGACTTTCATGAAGGAAGTTCTCGCAGAATCTAAACGTATAAAAAGTCAACCCTTAAATCAATGCATTCCGAGCGACTAATTGTCTGAAACACTTCCGCTCCACCCTCGAACCACGAAATCATTCTAACAAACACTTGATTAATTCCCGAAAACCATTAGAATTTAATAACAAATTTCCGGGGTGTTACATTTTTGGTCAAACAACATGAAAATTCAATGATAGAACCAATTAGGAAACTAACTTTGTAGTTGATGCAATTGCAAATTTAGGTCATGCTTCCATTGATGGTCTTTCATGGACTAATTCGGTCCCGAAAATGCATCAAATGTTCTAGTCTTCGATGTTCTAAATTGCGGTTTCCCTAGAAGCTTCCACTCATAGTCATTTTCGCATCAAAAAAAAAAAAATTTGATATAACTGTTTAAGAAAATCCAAATTGTGTCTGGCCCAAACTCTAGGTTACTTAACCTAGTGGTAATAGGGTTTTAATTAGAGATATCCATTCTATGCATGATTATCTTTCCTTGTACAATTCAGATTCTATGCATTGTAATCCTCTATATAAAGAGGCCCCTATTATTAATAAGAATACACAACGATTTTCTCTCAATTTTTCGTTTCCCTAAAACATGTTATCAGCACGAAGCCCTAACCCTGAAACAAATAGCCAAACCTTGATTCAATAAGCTAAAAACCTTGAATCTGAATACAAATCCTTGAATCCTTTTTTGCCTCCACCTCACACATTGAAGTACTCGATCCCAGAAGTCCAGAAACGGTGGCGCCACCAGAAGAACCGGCAGGAAACCTACCGAACAGGCCACCGGAAGCTCGCATCAAATATTCCATCGGTTCACCATCTTCCGGGCATCCAATTTTAACAAAAAATTTTCATAATACACCACTCAATCTGATGATCCAGGAACCGGAAGAAAATTTCCAAAAACCAGCCTAAAACATGCTGAACCGGCTGACTGAATGTCTGGCAGAAAGAAAGAAGAAAAAAAAAAACAGAGGAGGAAGGAGGAGCCCACTGACGCGGCCTACGTGCAGCCCAGGCTACGTCAAGCCCAACAAGCACTTCAACCCAGAGAAGAAGAAAGAAAACTCGGCCCAGTTTGGTGTGGCCCATTGCAGAAGAAACAAAAAAAAGGGGGGGGGACGAAAAAGTCAAGGCCCAGCCCACAGGTCAACACTTCTGGTCAACCTCTCCGGTCAACCACCGCCGACGACTTTTTCAGTCCAACTTCCGGCAATTTTTCCGGCCAACTGCCAGCCTCTAACTTCTCCATCTACCAGGATGAGATTTCTTTCATAGTATATCGAAGAGACCAAACACCGAGATGAGCCGACCCTGACTGTAATCCCAAATGCAATCACCTAATGCATAATGTAATAAGTAAACATAGTACATGCTTTTGTCCTTGGTTGATTGATAAGATGGGGCATCCATTCAAAGAGAATAAAAGTTTCCCAGTGTACTTTTATATTGGCAACACTCCAAGCGCTCCTAAATGGTTGAGCTACTATGTATTTATTAGTTCCCTCAATTCAAACCCCTCCATATTTTACATGTGTAAAAAAGAATATCTAAAAAGGAGGTAAAAGAGCCTAAGACTTGCATCCATCAATGAGTATATAGTTTATTGTATTATTCAAGTCGTTGGGCGCTTATACGTCATCTGCGTACTACCATGATTCTATGGGCTTCTTCCTCTCATTATTCCAATTCTCCTCATCACCCTGCTACCCAGGGATGAGAGATAGATTTTCTCGTCCTCACTCAAACCATTCAGCTTTCGCTGAAGACGTCACACCTTGCGGCGATTGGATTTCACTTGACTATATGTAGCTCCATTGCCTGTGCTCTGAGTAGAAGCTTTGTATAAATGTAGTTTGTTGAATCAATCATCGAGGATCCTGACGAAGTGGTGTTAGCTCAGTGGTTAGAGCACTCACTACTTAAGATCGAGGTCATGAGTTCGAATCACCATGAGAGTATGAGTGAAATCTTTTAATTTCTTCTAAAAAATAATAATAATAATAAAATATTAAAAAATCATTGGGGATCCAAACATAACTTAAATCAAGAATATATATATATATATACACACACACACACACACACACATATATATATATATATATATATTTATGTTTTTAGATAATCAAAAAAATTTGCAAGTTTTGATATGTTTTATTTAAAAAAATACATATATATATATATATATATATATATATATATATATATATATATTGGTTGTTATTTGATACCTGATCTAAACTTGGAGGTCCAATTTTTTTTTTTTAATTAAACAAAATTATAATATTAATTTAGAAAGAAAAGCAAAAGTTATTTTAGCGTGGACGCCACGCTGAATGTTAATCCCACGCAGAAATAGAAGTGGAGCAAGAAGAGAAAGAGAGAACGGCGTGGATCCCACGCCAGCTAAATCCTATTAGCTGATGGAGTCGGCGGTCGAAGCCTATATATGAGTGGTGAAGCCAGTGTAAGTTTCCCTTTGTCCTCTTGCTTTAGTTGTAAAAGTTACTAAATTGCAGTGATCCAAAAGTGTGATCGAAATCTCAAATCGCCCTCTAGGGTTTTACATTCGATTGAAATATCCGAGATCTAAATCTCGCAACTTAGATCGTGATCTTAATTTAGATCGTTTTATGATGATAGTTCAGAGAGGAATTCTGATCTTCCCAATTGGGCCTGCTTCTCACTTCCACGGCGGAGTTCCGGTGGTCTTCCACCGCCGACCTATGCCTCAGATTCCTCTACACCACCATCCTATACCCCTTTATCCTCCTCAATTTCAGAGCCGCGTCCCTGTTTTCCGGGTTGTTGGCGCCCCAATTTGTCGTCAAGGATCTGTGAAGAAAGCCGATCAGTTCAAGGTTCGAAGAGTTTGTCGCTATAATTTCAAAGTCGAGATTGCCGTAATTCAGAGTCTAATCAGGGCCGGCTACCGATTTGCTAGTTTCGACACGGAATTCCCCGGGACAGTGGTTAAATCTGAAATTCCGAAACATCTGATATCTCAAGCTGTTCTGGTTGATGTGTATAAGAAGAAGCACCGAAACGGGTATGAGTTTCCTGATACGATACGATCAGAAACGTGGAAACGGCAAATCTTAAATGTAATAGGAAACGGGTACGTGAAGGAAACACCAATTAAATATATATATATATAATTAGAAAAAAAATGAAACATAAACATAAAAAATGAAATATATATATATATATATATATATATTGACAATCCACATGTCAATAATGTCAAGTTGTCAACCAACAATTATACTGATCATATCATATATATATATATATGAGATACCCATAGTTGCTGCTATACACACATCGCATAACCATATCAGAACAAGCTCCAAGCTCCAAATTGAAGAACAAATATTCCGAGCGTAAGAGGAACGACCGAACTGGGTCTCATCCGAGCAAAAGAGAAACGATCTCGATCTAGGTCTCGTTTTTGCAGAAGAGAAACGAGGGTCTCATTTGCGTCTGAGGTCGTGTCGTTTGCAATTGTCTGAGGTCGCGTCTCTAGTCTCTCTCTCGATCTGGTCTTTTGTTTGTTT
Source organism: Rosa chinensis (assembly GCF_002994745.2). Lineage (NCBI taxonomy): Eukaryota > Viridiplantae > Streptophyta > Magnoliopsida > Rosales > Rosaceae > Rosa > Rosa chinensis. The sequence goes on along the minus strand of NC_037089.1, from coordinate 51,571,774 downwards.
TTTTTTTTCAATTTTTGCAAGGTAAAAAGTCAGTATTACCCCCACGTTTCCTATTTATTTACATTCTAGAGTTTCCGCATTGGATACGGACGTATCCAAACCATTTCCAAATCCGGATAAGCGTTTCCGAGTGTTTCCAAGACGTTTCCGACCCGTTTCCCGTTTTGATACTAGATACGCAGGCATTTTCGCGTTTCCGTGCATCATAGGTATAAGATGATGAAGACCAATGTGGACCAAACCCATATTATCCACTTGGGTCTTTCACTCTCTTACCCATTTGGGAATTTTCCGGTTTATGATGGTGCCTACTGCTGTTGGGAGTTTAATTTCAATGATTTCGATGTAGACTGTGCTAACCATTTGCGGAATAGTGTCTCGATTGATGTCCTGAAGCGGCAAGGAATAGACTTTTCCGAAAACAAATGCACTGGTATTTGTTCTGCAGACTTTGCTGAGGAGATTAAGAGGTCTGGGCTAGTGGAGTTGCTTCCTTGCTTGACTTGGGCTACTTTCCAGAGTGCATATGATTTTGGGTACTTGATAAAGATGTTCACTGGGAACAAGGAATTGCCAGAGGATATCAAGGAGTTCATGGGGAACGTGAAGACATATTTTGGACCGAATGTGTACGACATCAAGTACATGATGAAGTTTTGTGATGGACTGTTTGGCGGTTTGAATAGCGTGGCAGAAACCCTTGGGGTTGACTGTGTGGCTGGGAGTAGCCACCAGGCTGGTTCTGATAGTCTTTTGACACTGCAAACGTTTGCCAAGATGCTCAAGATGGAGAAGAACAAAGGGAAAAGGCTGTGGGAAGAATGTGGAGGAGTTTTGTTTGGTTCAGGAAACTTGGATTTCTGGCATCATTGTTGATCAATTCTTTAATTTCTATGTTGTTGTAAATTGTGGATATTGTAACTTCCATTCTTTTGTATATATATACGATTATAATTTTTCCAATTGCCTTTTCAATGCATGTCACGAACACATTAATCGAACTTGAATTTCTGTTTGTTTACCATGTTTGAAATGCTCCGTAGGCACTTCTATCTGCAATAGCCATATATCCACATCTATTTGCTTTCTGTGAGAATGGAGTATGATGATGCTTATATGTATGAACTATGTGTTATAGCCTTAAACTCAATTGTCAACCTACTAATTAAACTCAATTGTCAATTTACTAATCATTCTGGGTCCTATGCGTTCCATTTAGATCAACTAGGTGGAGAAGTAATTAGAATTTCTCTTTATAGTTTGTTTTCTTGTTTTCTGTCTTTCATTAAAAAAAAAAAAAAACTATTAATCCTTCTATACATCTTTTTTTTTTTTTAGAAGAATCCTTCTATACATATGAGTTTAGCATTATGTGCAATAACTTTCTTTGTTTACTCTAGAAATATTTGAACTTGAACTATTAAAAGACCATATTACCCAAATGCAAAATGACTAATAAGTACACTAATTTTCTAAAAATTCAAATATGTAAGGAAAACTAAATACATAACTAATTAAATACAAAACTACTTAATTTCTCTTCTGATAACATTAATCTTCATCTTCTCCATCCAAATTTCAATTTAGTACAATTTTCTTTTTTATCTTTTTGTTGCATCCTCCATCGTTAATTCGTTATTCAATTCACAAAACCATTAGTGTTAACTTCATCAAAATCTTTGTAATACCTTTTTTTTTTAGGGTGGCAATAGCCGCACCCTAACTTTTAATTTGTATGGCTAATTTCAGTTATTATCGCTGAACTAGATAACTTTGATAAATATTAATGGTTGGTTACTTTTGTTGACCAGATTAAAACTAAAAGTTTTTTTTTTGTCAAAGAACATGAAAATTCATTGATAGAACTAGTTAGGAAGCTAACTTTGCAGCTGATGCAATTGATGGTTTTCGTGGACTAATTCAGTCCCGAAATGCATCAAATGCTCTAGCCTTCAGTGTTGTAAACTGCGGTTGCCCTAGAAGCTTCAACTTTTAATCATAGTCGTTTTCGCATAAAAAAAAAAAAAATTGATAACACTAGTTACAAAGAGGCCCAAGGCCTCCCAAGAGGAACTACAACAAACAGCCAAGCCCTAACGGCCCAAACAAGAAGAAAACAAAGGACATCTACAAACCACCACCGATAATCATTGACAAGGAGAGAAAAAAACCATTACGCATCATGAAGTAGCGTGCTCGCTGTTCCACCCAAACTAGACGAGCGGAGACGAGTATCATGCCAATTTTGATGAACCCAGTCACCAGTTTTCTAAGAATCAGTACAAACACCACCTCCATCACATAGAACATAGTTTGCCAAGAAGAGAACCAACGAAACCAAAATAGCAACTGCCTTCGACGAGGCCGGTTGAAAGGAAGAGGTGAGATCTAGCAAAGAACCAAGGAGAGAGGCACTGACAGGTAACACACTCTCTTGCAGCATCACCAAGTGCACTAGTGGGCAAATCCCACTTTGATTGAAGCTCCGAGGAGAAACCGAACAGGGCTGGGTAGGAGACAGAATTTGGGAAAACCAAACCAAAACTGCAGGTGGGGAGAAAACGCAAAGGATAAAACCAATAAAAAATTATCGAAATCTGGCTAGAAAGAGGGAAGGAGAAGGAAAACTATGTTGAAGGGTTTTCTTGAGAGAAACTGAGGAAAAGTTTCTCGAGAGAAAAAAAAAAGTTTTGATGAACTATTGATTGGAAGCTCAAACTAAATGGTTGTTTAGTTTACAAGGGATCAAAACCTGGGGTAATGACTTGTAATATTTCAAATCTTAATTCAAGTTTTTTTTTTTTCCTTCATGATAAAGTCAATTCAAGAGTTTAATGTTGTCTTTTCATATCAATTTATTGATACTAAAAAGGGTTTGTGACAACTTACCCAATTTCTGCTTAAAAATTGCTCACTTACTCCACTAAGGGCACGTTTACTTACTTGGAATAGGAGGGAATGATTATGGGGTAATATTAGTGTGAGTCATAGCATAGTATTAGGAATAGAATATATTGTAATTATTTTGTAGTTAGTACCTTCCTATTCTTTGTGGTAGAGGGTAGAAACATAAGTCGATTATATACCTGTAATCACCCTTTTATACCTCCATTTGTGAGATGAATAAGATTATCAAACAATTCATTCTCTCAATACTTCCCAAGTACTTATCTTATTTTTGACTTGGTATCAGAGCAAAGATCCGGAAAGACTTTGTCTCTTTAGTTCTCTATCTTTTCTCAATCCGAGGAATTGATACAGAACCAAAACCCCTTTGTTTGGGTTTGTTTTTTGTCGTCCTCAGTTATTTATCAAAACTGGTCTTCGTCTCCTTAGAAACTGACCTTGCATCGCTTTCCTATCAATCCAAATCAGGTCTACTACGCCAACCCAGCCACGCCGGCGCTCAGCCCTCCAGACTGGTCTTCGTCGCACAGACCGCCGGCTTCGTCTCCCTTTCAGACCGGATTCTTTCAGCCGTTTGGACCCAGTTGCCAGCATCGTCCCTTGATTTCCAGATCAGGTTCACTACCTTTCTCTAGATCTTGACTGGTCCAAGATTCCCGATCGGTTCTTTAGATAGCTCATCCTCCATCGCTGCCAGTTTTCGGCATCACCTTACTACTCTGTTGAGACTAGTCGCACACCTCAGGCCATCTTCTCCGGTCAGATCGTCCCTTTCGTTCACCGTTTCACCGAGTCAACTCGACCTAAACTCTGTCTCAGTCAACCCATACAACAAGTTCTCTCTAAAAAAAAAACGCTGCAATTGTTGGAATTTCCTATCTTTTTTCTGATGCATACTCTGTGATTTTTACTACTATATTGTTGTGATGGGTGATGATAAAAGTGAAGGTCAGGGTTCTAAGGCCAATGAGGTTCAGAAAGTTCAGGTCTCTGTCAAGAGCTCAGAAGGTGGTTCTTTTGGAGCTTCCAAACTCACTTGTACCAATTTTCGAACATGGAAGAAGATTATATCCGTTTATCTTCATGGGATACACAAGATGGGGCATGTGACAAGAACAATCAAGGTTCCTAGTGAAGATGACGTGGAGGCCTATGCTAAGTGGAAAGATGATGATGGGTTTGTAATTTATTTAGAGCCATGACTGATGATGTGCTACAGATGGTGGAGGAATGTGAAACTACTGAGGCGATATGGAAGACGTTGGGAGATCTCTATACAAATGAATCTGATTTTATACAGGTTCATGAATTGATGTGCAAAGCTGCAGGAATGCAATAGAATAGGCAACCGGTGTCAGTGTTTTTTACCAAGCTAAAGAATGTATGGGCTGAAATTGACCAGAAGTGTCCTTGCAAGATCAAGAATTAGGAGGATATTGCTTGGTAACAAAAAGAGAAGGAACTTGAGCGGGTTCATGCATTCTTGCGAGGACTTGATGCAAAACATAATAGTGTCAAAGGAGAGTTGCTCAGGATGCCAGACCCTCCTAGCTTGACAACAGCTTTCACATACATTCGTAAGGATGAGTCTCAAACAGGCACAAGTTGAAGTATCTAGCCTAGCCATTCAAGCACCAGCATCGTTCCACCAGAAGTAGAGTTCAGTTCCACTTCATCAACAAGAACCTCCACCAGTTTTTGCTAATCGCTCTCATCCTCAGTGTTCTTATTGCAATGATGTTGGGCATGTTCAAGAGACTTGTTGGAAACTAAATCTACACCTTAAACCTAAGAAGCAAGGTTATCGTCCTAAGGTGAAACCGCTGCTGTTCACGTGGTCCAAGAACCAGATTTCTATGGAGTAGTTGGACAGGATCATCATACGGCAAGTGGAGCTACTCCTATAATCTCTATAGCTGGTCATGGTAAGATTGGTATGGCTTTAAAAGTTTCTAACTTTGTTAGTTCTGATACATGGATTATTGATTCTAGTGCCTCCGATCATATAACTTATGATAAATCATTTTTTACTAAACTATCTTCCCCTCCAGTGTCCTATGTAACCAATGCCAATGGTGAGGCATTTCCTGTGTTAGGGTCAAGGATAGATCGTATTACTCCTACCTTAGAAATTCATAATGTGTTATATGTGCCTGACTTGTCTCACCATCTGATATCTGTTCCCCAGTTGAATACTAAGTCTAAATGCTCTGTAACCTTTTATTATATGTATGTGATGTTTCAGGATCTTCTCACCAGGGAGGTCATCGGTCAGGGGTATCTGAGGGGCAGGTTGTTCCATCTGGATCAGACATACGCAAGGAAGAAACCAAGAGCACATTCCAGCACCGCTTTGACTTCGAGTTCTGATAAGTTAAGTGAAATTTGGTTGTGGCATCGCCGTTTAGGGCATCCCTCTTTTAGTCTTATGAGAAAAACCATGCCTACTTTGTTTATTGGTGTGGATGAATCCATTTTACATTGTGAAATATGTGTTTTGGCCAAGAGTCACCGTGCTACTTATTCTCCTAGTCTTTCTAATAAAAGTGTTCTTCCTTTTGAATTGATTCACTCTGATGTTTAGGGACCTTCTATAGAGCCCACTGTATCGGGTATGAGATACTTCGTGTTGTTTATTGATGATTGTATGAGATTTTCATGGGTTACTCTTCTTAAAACCAAAGATGAAGTATTTCCTGCTTTTCAAACCTTTCGCACTCTTGTTCAAACACAGTACCATAGCACCATTAAAGTCCTTCGTTCTGACAATGGGGGTGAATATGTTAATCATGTTTCCAAGAGTTTTTCAAAACCCGTGGGATTGTTCACCAAACTACATGTCCACAAACACCAGAACAAAATGGAGTGTCTGAAAGAAAAAACCGTCATTTACTTGATATGGCTCGTGCCCTTCTCTTTAGTGCTCATATGCCTAAGTATCTTTGAGGCGATGCTGTGCATGCTTCCTCCCATCTTATCAATCATCTTCCATCCAGTGTCCTCTAGGGAAAAATTTCATTTGAGGTTCTTGCCACTCATGTCTCCTTACCTTCATTTCATAATCTTCCAACTCGTGTCTTTGGTTGTGTTGCTTTTGTTCATGTTCCCAAAAACCAGATGTCTAAGTTGGATGCTCGGGCACTTAAGTGTGTTTTTGTTGGCTACGGAGGCTATCAGAAAGGGTACAAGTGTTATCATCCACCTACCAAAAAGTACTATGTGACTATGGATGTTACCTTCTTTGAGGACATGAGCTATTTTTCCTCTTCAGATACAACTCTTCAGGGGGATAATTCATATTTTGAAGAGCTGTATCATGGAGAGGGGGAGGAATCAAAAAGAGGGGAAGAAATCCCACAGGTAGGAGCTATTTTGACGGATCCAGTTGAGACCATCAGTAGCTCAACACCTCTAGAAGTAGAAGCTCCAAACATCTAGGCCCCAGTCTCAATCACTGAAAATGAAGTTGAAGACATAACTGCCCCTGCTGCCATCACTTCTACCCCTAACCCACAACTTCCTGGTACTGAAGAACATTCATTTGAGGTATGACCACCCACTAGTACTAGTAGTAATGAGTCTGATTTTGGGCAATATGTGTTACCAAATAGGACCACTGGAGGGCAATTAGCCAAAAGATATGAACCTACTCTTACTGCCAAATCAAAATACCCAATAGCCAATTATATGTCCACTAGGAGGTTGTCTAAGTCATATGAATCATTTGTGAATCAAATATCTGCTGTATCAGTACCTAACAGAGTGCAGGATGCATTGGGGGGGATCCAAAGTAGAGGAAGGCAATGGAAGAAGAGATGGAGGCATTGTAAAAGAACAATACTTGGCAACTTGTGCCTCCACCACAAGGCAAGAAGGTTGTAGGTTGTCGTTGGGTGTTTACTGTGAAACATAATGCAGATGCATCAGTGAATCGGTAAAAAGCACGCCTTGTAGCAAAGGGGTTTACTCAGATTTATTTTATAGACTACGATGAAACATTTGCTCTTGTTGCCAAGATGAACACTATTCAGTTTCTGCTCTCATTTGCTGCTAGTTTAATTGGCCACTCCGACAGTTTGATGTCAAGAATGCATTTCTTCATGGAGAGTTAGCTGAGGAAGTGTATATGAGCCTTCCACCTGGGTATGTAGTTGCTCCTCCTGGTGACTTTGTATGCAAATTAAGAAAATCTCTATATGGTCTCAAACAGTCACCTCGTGCTTGGTTTGGAAGATTTTCACAGTTCATGCGGAAGGTTGGTTACAGACAAAGCAACTCAGACCATACCTTATTCCTCAACATCAACAAGGCAAGGTAATAGCTCTAATTATTTATGTGGATGATATGGTAATCACTGGCGATGCTACTGTTGAGATGGATAGACTGCAGAGACAGTTAGCCTCTGAGTTTGAGATGAAGGACTTGGGTGAACTTAAGTACTTCTTAGGAATTGAGGTAGCCAGGGGGAGAGAAGGGATCTATCTATACCAGAGGAAGTACGTTCTTGACTTCCTGACAGAGACAGGTTTGTTGGATTGCAGACCTATTTATACTTCTATTGAGCAGAACCATTGTTTAGCTGAGTATCTAGATCAGGTACCTACTGATCGAGCCCACTATCAGAGGTTGGTTGGGCGCTTGATTTATTTGGCTCATACTAGACCAGATGTTGCGTATGCAGTAAGTGTGGTGAGTCAGTTCATGCATAACCCAAGTGAGAGTCACATGGATGTTGTTATGCGAATTTTAAAGTACTTGAAGTCAGCTCCACGAAGGGGAGTACTGTTTTCTAAACACAACAACATTCTTGAGGTTTGTGGCTTCACATATGCAGATTGGGCTGGAAATATTACAGACAGGAGGTCAACATCAGGTTATGTGGGAGGTAATTTGGTTACATGGAAGAGCAAGAAACAGAAAGTTGTTGCACGGTCTAGTGCTGAGGCCAAGTATAGAGGTATGGCTCACGGAGTGTGCGAATTGCTGTGGCTGAGAAATCTGTTACGTGATCTGCGTTTCAAACTCAAAAGTACTATGCAGTTGTATTGTGACAACAAGGCAGTTATTGACATATCACAGAATCCAGTACATCATGATGGTACTAAGCATGTGGAGGTAGATCGTCACTTTCTTAAGGAGAAGCTAGATGCTAAAATTATTAGCTTTCCTTTCATCCCAACTGAAGAGCAACTTGCAGATATACTTACCAAAGGAGTTTCCAGGAAGGTTTTTTATGACTCACTAAGCAAGTTGGGCATGGTTGATGTGTATGCGCCAACTTGAGGAGGAGTGTTAGCGTGAGTCATAGCATAGTATTAGGGATAGAATATATTGTAATTATTTTCTAGTTAGTACCTTCCTATTCTTTGTGTGGTAGAGGGTAGAGACGCAAGTCGATTGTATACCTGTAATCACCCTTATATACCTCCATTTGTGAGATCAATAAGATTATCAAACAATTCATTCTCTCAATACTTCCCAAGTTCTTATCTTATTTTTTACTAGTAAAACTATTCCTACGTTTAGTAACACATAAATGAATCGAAATGATTCCGATAAAAGTATTCTTGCATTTACTAACACATGAAGGAATCAAAATGGGTGTAGGCCCCACCTCCTTATAGGGAATCAATTCTTGAATACTCAGGAATTTGATTACGAAGGGGGGAGATCGATTTAGGAATCATCTCCTCCTTAATCAATACCGATTCATTTCTTCTCTCATTCCAGTTGTCTCCGATTCATGGTTATTTTTCATTCCAAGTAAGTAAACGTGTCATAAGAGTTTTTTAACCTCATTTACCCAATCTAACATCTATTGACAGTTTTGCCCCTAATAATTAAATTGAAACTCATATATATATATATATATATATATATCTCTCTCTCTCTCTCTCTCTCTCTCTCTTAGAGTTCATTGCAGGAACTTCGTCGACACCCTCCGATTACGTCCTCTGCCACCAAGTTCTATTACGTCCTCTGCGACCTCCAAGTCCGATTACTTCCTCTTCTTTATCTTTCTCCTTCGTCCCTCTGCCCTTAATCTTCGATCGGCTGTGTGATGGATCAGTTGCCGTCGTAGTTGACCTTAATTGCATCTCCGATCCCGAGCACCACCGCCATGCGAAGAAGACGCAAGAAGAAGAGGATCGTCGCAATTGCAGCCTCTGCAAGCCCTGGAGTTCAGGTCCTGGTTTTGTTCCAGGTCGGGGCTCGCACCGACATCGTCTGCCAAAGCTCACGGAGGTCATTCTAGTCTCGATCCGGCCAGTCCTTCAACCTCGTCGCCCAAAAGTCATTCTTCCCGACCTCGCTTCCGGATTTCCATCGCCGACCAATTTAACGTCTACACTTTTTCTTTTTTTTTGGTTTGAGATCGATGACCTCTACACCATTCCTTTTTTTTTTTTTTGGGCAGACCACATGCCACAAGTTGTCTAGTATGAGAAAAAATGTTTTAATTCCAGTTATGTACTAGAATAGCATCTGTTTGGTAGATTTTGTAGATTGGTGACTGCCTGTACTAATATTTAATTATTGTAATTGTCTTGTTGCAAGTTTATTGGGGGGCAATATTAAGATTACTGGGGGGGCAATAAAATGTTTATTGGGGCAATAATAAGATTATTTATTTGGAAAACCTCCTAAAACTTTCAAAATTAAAAATATCTTCGTTTTTCACTAATTATTGATCCCCAATAAACTTGTTACTGGGGAGCAATAACTTTTTTATTGGGAGTCAATACCATGATTACTAGGTATTATTGGGGAGTAATAAAATCAGACGCCGGAATCCAGGCACCAGTCCGGTAGCCAAATTTGGGATTCCGGTGACCGGTGACCGGTTGCCCGATTCCAGTCACCTGTCGCCGGAGTCCGTGGCCGGTCGCTGGTCACCGGAGTCCGGCAAGGTCTCCAATGACTTCTCTCTCTAAGTGACAAAGAAGGAGAGGGCAAAATTGTCCCAAAAATAAATAAAAAGAAATAAAAAAAATACTTAATTGGGTATTAAGGAAATTATCTCTTAGAGTGTTTGGGTAAGTGGACAATCTCTTAGTGTTTGGGTAAGTGGGGTTAATTAACCCCAAAATTGGGTAAATGATCATTTCCCCTACTAAAAATTGAGTCTGGGTATTACTTTGATAACTTTGTAAGTTCATGTATCATATTGTCAGTCACCCAAATCTCCAGACATTGTTGGTGCAAAAAACTCATTGTTAAATTGTAAAAGTATATGTTGTTGTATCTAAGCTGTTAAAAGTAGGCATTTCATAACATTCCATTTGACATCTCGCAACCTCCCTCGGACCCTCATGCATCCATGAAGGAAATTTACTATATACTAAACGTCCTACACTGTTCATAAGCACTGTTTACCCAAAAAGACGATTTTGTCCCCTCCCCCTCCTCCCCCCACTTTTGTCTAAAATTACAATTCTGCCATATCATTTTATTTTTTTAAATTATGCCACATTTTTTTTTTAAAGGAGAACCATTCTCTTTTGTATTTGTAAATTGCCACAAACCATGAAAAAAATTTATTTTTTGTTATATCACATTTATTGTTAATCTATATTAACAACAAGACAAATCATATTCTAAGTAGCGCTAATGTTTTTTAGATGCGAGTATTTATGGCTGCGGATCAATTTGCTAGTGCTTGCTAGCTACTCTATGTTGGAGACTGTAAAAGTCTACGCTGTTGTATCTAAATTGTTAAAGTATGCATTTCATAATATTGCATTTCACATTTCGCAACCTCCCTCCTCTACGGATCCTCACGCATCCGTGAAGGAAATGCTTGCTAACTACTCTATGTTGGAGACTTTAGAAAACCTCCCGCCGCTGCTAGGAGCTAGAGCAAAACCCTAGCAGAGAAAACTATTGATTCTAACCTCTAAAAAGCATTTCGCAGTAGAAAGAAATGCTATTGAACCAACTACATCTCCACATCTCGTTTGTGGAGTCTAAATTAGTAAAAGCACAACAAAAATTTGTTCTCTTTTGAAATGTTTACACTCACCACCACCTCATTATCATATCACTCTATCAATAGTATAGAACATCCTTCACTCGTTTATTTTGTGGCAACCAAAACAACAATGGAAGTGGAAGTGAAGCTCCGCCTCCCAGACGCGTCCACACACCAAAAGCTCTCCGACCTCCTCTCACCCTTCCACCTCCAAACCCTAATCCAAGAGAACATCTTCTTCGACGGCTCCAACTCCGAGCTCTCCTCCAACCGCGCCGTCCTCCGCCTGCGCTTCTACGACGTCGCTTCCCGCTGCGTCCTCTCCCTCAAGGCCAAGCCCGTTATCTCCGACGGCGTCAGCCGCGTCTCAGAACTCGAAGAGCCATTCGACCCCGTCCTCGGACGCGCGTGCGTGGCCGAGCCATGGCGCCTCCTGGGTGTCAGTTCCTCCACTCTCCTAAAGCGCGTGAGAGAGGAGTTCGGGGTCGGAGAGCAAGGGTTTGTGTGCTTGGGTGGGTTTAGAAATGTGAGGAGCGTGTACGAGTGGAAGGGGTTGAAGCTAGAGTTGGACGAGAGCAACTTCGATTTCGGGACGTGTTATGAGTTGGAGTGTGAGAGCTTGAACCCTGAGAAGGATAAGAAGGTTCTAGAGGGGTTCTTGGAGGAGAATGGGATAAGGTACAAGTACTCGGATGTTTCCAAGTTTGGGGTTTTTAAGTCCGGCAAGTTGCCGGAATGAGAGTTTGTAATTTTGATGATAACTAGTGTTTGAATTATATGAGTTCTGTTTTGTGTAAGATGCAAAGTTGATGGATGGTGCGTTAATTCTGAGCATGAAATTTGGATACGAGGCCGTGGAGTTGGGTGAAGCATTGTTCATTGTTCATTTTAATGGTAGAAAACCAAGATGCAGGCCAGCTTGTCGAGGATGAACAGAAAGAACAACATGTGCTGGCTTGCACCTTAGTTTTCCTGTTCGATGTTGATATCTCATTAGGCTAGCTAAGGCCAAGTATACTTGGTCATTGTCAGCCAAGTTTCAGTTTAATTCATTTCTTTGCAGGCTCAAAATTCAACATTTGCCAATGTAGAAGATAAAGAGTTGATACAAGAAGCATTCACAGATATGAGCCACTGTAGTTATAAGAGACAATAGTTGCCATAAGAGATCATATCATTTTATTAACAAAAGAAAAAGACTCCCTTCTCTGTATTTCAACTTGAAGGCTCTGATCCTAACAAAATATGACAAATAAGAACAAGTGTGCAGCTTGCCCAGTTCCCAAGGGAACAGCCTAAAAAATTGACGGAAATGAATTAAGTCACTTCTTTCTTTGTGAAGGTAACTTGAATTGCTCTTCGTCATCTTCATCTTCATCGTCATCGTCATCCTCGTCACTATCATCATCCTCGTCACTGTCGTCATCCTCATCCTCATCATCGTCATCACTTTCTCCGTAACCAGTGGCCTCAACCTCATCATCAGAATCCTCTTCATCATCATCACTGTCTTCTTCTGAGTCATTACCATCATCTTCATCATCATCATCACTATCCTCATCCTCCTTGTCATCGTCATCGTCATCGTCATCGTCATCCTCTGCTTCACCTGCATCGTTGTTTTCAGCATCAGGCTCTTTCACTTTACTAAGTTCAGACATTGGAAACCTGCAATGCAGTCTCACATGCACTGCTCAATTACTTTCCATCCCTCAGACTATGAAAAGTTAACAAATATTACAGAAAGTAAACCGTTCAGATGGCCAAAATGTGTTTCCTACCTCTGATCTGTTCTCACTGAATTCAGAAGCACATTTTTTTGGTTAGGTGAAGACCAAACCTGTTGAATAACAAACAAAAAATCAGGATGAGAAATGTAAATGAAACACAAAAGCCATATATAAACGTAACAAGCAGGTAATCGAGCAAGCTGAGATGCCAAAAGTCATGCAGAAGCATAAACATAATTCTCCGGTGAAATGAAGCAGAAAAGTTTCTGATAAGTCTGTAAAGGAAGAAAACTGAATAGCAATACAATGAGCAACTGGGAGAAGATACATGATCCCAAAATGAGATGCTGATACTTTGCAGTAGGATAATCATTATATACTAAAAGACATAATAAAATGAACCACAAACAGATAATTATCATCATTTTCTTGCAAGTAGAAATTCTAAAAGAGTACAAGATTAGAGAGCATGATGGTATGGACAGGATAAAGCCAACACCATTACCACTAGCAGGTAACTTCTATACAAATGAAGCCCAAAATACTTTTACACATGAAATTTGAATTGCTTCTACAGAAACAAAGCTCCATTATAGGTTTCCCAAGGAAGTGTTCGGTTTGAAAATCTTTAGTAGTTTCATCCCCTTGTTGAGGGAATAAGAAGCTAACCCACATAAAATTCTGAAATAACTTTAACTTTAAATAGACCCATATATTCTGAAGATGGACAAGTTCTACATTTGTTAGTGTCAAGAAACTCACTTGACTTCAAGACTTCTATTTGATAAATCTTATAACTGATTGTTCTCATTTTTGTATAAAGATATCAAACGCTTACGGTATTTGGTTACTGAATTTTGAAATGGTACCTCCTAAACTCATTATAGCTCTTATGCTCGGTTAGATTTAGGGGATTAAGCTTTAGGTCACCCTAAAAGTCTATTTCATTACCAGAATCTTCATCTAACAGTAGTCTCAGCCAGCAAACTGTTACAGCAGGGATACCCCAATTAAGTAAGTAAGTTTGGATTCATCTAATCTAGTAGCTTTTGAATAGCAAAACTCCCCAACCTAGTTTCCGAAACTTTAATCATAACCAAGTATGACTTTAATCACAGGATCCATAACAAAAACCCAAACTCTTTTAGCGCCTAACAACATCATTAAAAGCAACAAGCAAAGATAACCCATTAATTTCTATGAACAACAGAGGATTGACTAACAGCAAATTAAGGTACAAAATAAAAAATTTCAATTGCATCAATCTATGAGCCACAAGGTACGAAAAAAAAAAAAGGGCCAGTAAAAGTTAGAGAAAAATAATTGGATTCAGAAATGTCATACCAGCAAGAGTAGTAAAAGAAAAGACTTGTGAGCAAGAATCGCTGTCTCAGCCAACAAAGATTCCACTAGAGAGCACTTAAGGCTGTCGAGATCAGCAGCACCATTAGAAAGAGTGTGGATACCCATTGGAACAGAACTGTGTATGAAATGAGACACAGAGAGAGAGAGAGAGAGAGGGAGAGAGGGAGAGACTCAATTTACTGGGATCCAAGACAAGGAGGAGTTGTTTATGCCGTTTCTGAAGACGGCTTAAGCTTGAGGTTGTGGAATCCGGGTTATGTTTGGGAAGAAAGATCAGGATGTTGACCCCGATTTGACTCGGAGGCGTCGGCGTAAACGCTCGCGGGTCTATTATTAAGAGAAGAAGTTTTGTTAGGTAAAATAGAAATAACTCTAAAATATTAAAATATTTTGAGAATTAAATAAATTACAAGAATTATTATGACAATTACAAATTATATTTTTATTAACAAAAATAAATCTCACAAATTTTACTTTTCTCTCTCACTAACCTTTTTCTGCAATAATTGTTGTCATTCATTATCTTTTTTTTTCTTTTTTTCTGAAAAGAAAAATACTTACACTTAGAGCATGTGTAGAGAAATGCTAATACTATTATTAAGAGAAGAGAGGTGCTCTCTAAAACAAATTTTTTTTATCAATTTCACCTTTATATATTAAAAAACTATTAAATATAATTAATCAATTAAGATAATATGATAAATTGTAAAATAGAAAAAAAAATTAAGCAGAAAATGTGGTAATTGTACAGGAAGTTTTTCCATTACCTATAACTTCTCTCCACACACAGCTAGTATATCTTATATAATTAAGCCAATTCTTCAGGGAATGGTTAAATTTTTGAACTACCATATATGCCCTCACATAATATAAATATTAATAAATAAATTATTTCTATATGAGGATAAGATAGTCAATACACTATAACATATTTGAAAAACTTGTAATACCTCCCGTGAAAAAAGGAGAAGCTTCAGTAAAATTAGGAGAGATTTTTTAATTTAAAAAAAATAAAATTCAATTGCCATGTGCGGGGCACATGTTAAGGGGCTAGTATATATATAACGAATTTTCTAAAGAAATATTAGGTAAAATTATATATACTTTCAGATAAAAAATGAAGTATATATATTTTCTTATGGATTAACGTTGATGTATAATTTATATTTTGGTGTTGGGTAGTAGAAGGAATATTGATAACTGGTCTTTATTTTAGTAACTTCGACTATAGCTACCTATTGAAATTTGAATTCTAAATTCTTCTTTTTTTTTCACTAAGAAATAAATTCATTTAAAACAACTCATGTTTGAAATTATATTGAATTTGAAACCTTATTTTGTAGTATGATTATGACAAGCAATTCTAGAGGTTGATCAAAGCGAAAGCAGCTGCACCTCCATTCGTCAACTCTAACAGAGGCGCGATCTTTCGCCGAAGGTATTGGAGCTTCGGGTTTTTGCAACAGCAGGGCAGAGCGGCTACTTGTTGGGTGGTCTATCCTGTGATACTAATCAGAGGAGGACCGGTCCAATCTTGTGTGACAGGAGGTCGGACTGGTCTGCGAGGAACGGCAGGTCTATTAGCTGGTGTCGGCGATCAGGGCTGGAAGTGCAACTGTCCTTGTTCCTCCGGCATTGGTGATCGAAAGTCTTGGCTGAAGAAGACAACTAGCACGGGCAAAGTGGAGGCAGTGGTTGCAACCTTCATGGCCTTTTGGAGAAGTCGACCACTGAAAGCAGCAGTGATGGCGGAGATGACTTGGCATAAGCAAATTAGGGCTTCTGCTCCCTTTGCTTGGGTTTAGGCTTGGGCCATTGGGCTTGGACTCAAACTTGGGCTGTTTGGCTTTATTTTATGGGCATGTAGGGAGGGTGTCTTGCCACCCTCATTTATCACTTAATGGTGAGGATGGGCCTGGTCTAAGAGGAGGACTGTCTTGGGTATTTGAGTCAACTTATGGTCCAGGACCAATTGTTTTGGATCATAACTTCTGTAGGAATTGATAATTATCTATAATACGATTGGCTTTCAAGCGGCTTATGGATAAGGAGTTGCTCCTAGTTTCTGGCTAGGAAGTAGCTTTTTGTTAGTACCACAATTGCGTGATTAGCTAATAGGAGGCTAGTACATGATAATGTCCGGGTTTCATCCCTGTCCGGCAGCGTGCCCCTTTGTAGTCGTCGGACGGGACTTGTCGACCTCATGTGGGTCTGGAGTGCGCTAGATTCCTCGATCTACGTCCGTATTGAGGGGTCTTTAGTGGTGGTTTGCAGGGTGGGGCTGGAATTTGGTCTGTTCCTCTTGACTCTTTTCGGCGGAGGGACTCTGTGGCGTGACTTCGGAGGCTGCTAGGTGGTGGAGTGCTCGTGGCAGCGTGTCCTCTCTCTGTTTGGTTAGTTTCGATCTGGATTAGAACTCTTGGATCTGATCTGGGGACGGGATTTTTTGATAAGGGCAGCGCGTATCCACGACGTAAGGGTGATGCCACCATGATGGTGGCGGTCCGGCATTTCTGGCGAGGTGGTGATCTGATCTGCTGGCAGCGGCCGACAATGGATTGGGCCAAGCTTGGCTGGCAGCGTGCAATTCCCTTGCTTCCTGTGTTGAGGCTTGGGCTAGGGCCCATCCTTTGGGCCCGGCTTGGGCTAACTTGGATTTATGTTTTATTTTTATTGTTAGCTATATTTGTTGGTTAGTGTTGTCGCGCTTTTGGTGCGTAATAAATCCTTGCATTTATTTTACAGGGCTAGTCGGGCTGAATGCATGTGTATGCACTCAAAGTGTCTTGTCTGCTCTAAGTAGGCAGCGAGTTCCTTGCTTCGTCAAATGGTCGCTGCCCCCTAGTGGCAGAGTGAAGCTAAGTGTCGTCGGATTTATCCTCTGGCGGCAACATAGTAGGAAAGCTGAGGAATTGGTAATTATGCTACGTTGTAATCGGGTTACATATCGAGTTATCTTTTCGTTATGTCACTGACATGTCAAAGCAAATAGAGTAGCTAGTAGAGCACTCTCTGCTATTTTGTGCTTGTTTGAAGACATATACTATGTAGAGATTCTTGATATCATTTCGGGATATACTTCTAGATGCTTATTGTAATCAAGGGTTTAGGCTCAATGTCTTCCCCCCCCCCCCCCCCCCCCCCCGGTATTTAGCAGTTTTATTAATCGAGGCTTTATTCAAAAAAAAAAAAAAAAAAAAGCTTGCTATAGTTACAAATTTATCATCAATTTGAAATGAATTTCTTTGCTTAGAATAGAGTTTCTAGATTTTTTTGTCAGCTATCTTGTTATAAGTGCAGATAGACCTAGTCATTGGCTGTTGTCGGCTATTGATTCTAATAACATCAATTTCTATTAAAAAAAAATCAAATTTGTTTCATTTTACAAATGTTTGCAATTGTTTTACTTTTTCTTCCACATAAAATTTCCAATTTCGATCTTTTTCTTGATGTGATAAGTTCTTCTCCCAGTAAAATATGATACGTTATATTTTATACATGTAATGGTTTTCACCAGAGTATTCGTCCAACTCAAATGGGGCTATCTTTAAACAGTAGTACGATGCAACATTCTAACTTAAAGTAGCCTACATACCTTCATAAAGTCAATTGATGTATTACTTTATCAATACTCCACTGCCCTTGCACTGACATGTATATGAGAATTTGAGTTGGGAGACTAGAGTTTATTTTAAGTAGAGCCTATATGCTTTCCAAGTTATAAACTTCCTACATTTTAAGTGGATGATGTTCATCACCCAAAAACCAAAAAGTGGATTATGCATCAAGCTAGAGTTGGAAATCTTCAACTAGTTGATATGTAACATGACCAGCCCACTGAAACAAATATTGGATTAGGTGGAAGAGTACTTCTGTATACAACTATTAGTTGATTCTCACAACTCAATTCACTATTGCGCCAGACACCACATGTACAATCATAATATTCAGCTATCACTTATTCCATGTTCAATAGACTGGAAAAGATGGGGAGTTCAAATGAGAGCAGTTAGTAATCATAGTAAACAGCCTTTAAAACCCTTCTCCAACTCTTGTGCATCCAAGTTCTTCCCTATGAAAACAATCTTATTTGTTCTTGGCTCATTGGGGCCCCACAACCGATCGGGAGAACCTTGGAAGATATCATGAACTCCCTGTTTCAGAACAAAGCGATATATGTTTAACAAAGAGAATGGAAAAAAAAATAACTGAGAACTATATATGTAACTGCTCCATTAGCAGCATCACCAACTCATAAAACTAACAAAAGAAACTAGCTTTCGCTGAACCTGACATGAAGGAAGAATATCTCACCTGGAAGACAAATCTCTCATCCATACCCTGAACTGATAGAAGACCTTTCATACGATATATGTCCTCACTCCGGTCCAACAACAGTGTGCCAAGCCACATGTTGGCCTGAAAATATTAAGAGTACATCAGGACAATCTTTGTCGGGCTTCTATAAATTCCAAAAGGAAAAAAAACCATCTAAATATATATAATTATATATAGCAACTGCAACTACCCATACAATGTGAACTTCTTCAATTCATAGCCAACAGACAGGTCAGTACGACATGTTTACAAGAATCATAAAGGCAATACTCATACGATACATGATAAGCTAAACTATGTAGCGAACAAACCTTCTCCAGATCGAGGTTCCCTTCGCAAACAATACTGACAGAAGAAACACCAGGATCATGAACATGATCATGGGAGTGGTGACCATCATGATGTTCTGCATATCATTGCCAAATGCATGAATATCAGTTCATAACTATACACAAAGAGTAGTAGCAAGATCAATTTATGATGTTAGTGGATAATCAGAACTTGTAAACCAATTAACTATACAATCAAAAAGTAAATATAATGAAATGAAGCACCTGCATGAGTAACCTCATGAAAAAATCAATGTCCTCTAAGATATTGACTCAATCAGTTCCAAGAATAATTTAGACTCGTCTTAATGTCTCTTTGCATCTGAGCCTGTAGATATAGATTATAATTTCCACATCCAAACTGGTTCCTTTCTGGCAAAACATTCTTCCTTATCGGCTATCAACCAAAGAGATACTCTGTTTAAGCATTTAAGATCTGAGAGGCTGGCATTCCATATAAGTTTAAAATATCTACAAGGCTGGTGCTCATGAGAGATTGAATAACTGTTAAGGCCTCACGCTTAGTTACCTCATTGGTGGTGTGTGGTGTAAGGAGTGCAAGGAAGAAAGGTTATTTGGAGATCATTCTTTTGACATTGCAGGTAACAATGAGATGTGGTCCGGCTTGCTGTGATGTTTGGCTTGGTGTATGTGCTGGTAGCATGTCTCTTGCTCAGGAAGATGTTCAGTAGGAAAGTTAATCTTGAGATGTTTTATTTTAGCTCTCCTCTGGTATATGGAGTTACAATGAGAGAATTTTTGAAGACAAGGTGCATTCTAGAAGTGTTATAAGATAAGATTGGATAGTTGGTTTCTCTACGAACCTATGTGCCAAAGAATGCTAGTCTCTTTTAAGCTTGAAATTTGTTTTTTCTTTTCTTTGTGGACAAAACCAAAGATAAGTTGCTAAAAAGAGACTAGTACAAGAGTGGGTAAGGAATCCAAGCCTAGGGGCAAACATAAAACAAAAAGACTAACGACCAGAAACAAGAAACCAGCCTCACCTCACAACAGCTACCATATTAATCATAAATTCATAATAGAAGAGGAGGAATAGTCCCTAAAAGCATCAGTTACAGAAGCCCATAAAAGCACACTCGCTCCAAAGGTCATCCACTCCCACCCCCTTGTAAACCCGAAAGATCTTCTGTTTGGCTCCGTCCATAAAAACCAAAACACTGCCAGCAGCAAACACCCTCAAAGAATTTCGGATTTCTGTGGTACTGGCTTGATTTTCTGAACTGGAAAGGTGTGATGTAGTAAGAGGATCCTACTCTTTTGTTCTGCTGTGATAGTTGCTGACTTGTTTTTTATGGACCGATTGTTATTTCTAATATCTAATAATTTAAACTGAAGTTTTGTTCTTGTAATAAAATTATAAAATAAAATAAAGTCAACAAACTCTCTACGCATCTGCAAATAACACTCCACACTCCCACAAATAATGCTACCCATACCTAAGACTGATTCTGCTCTTAACTTTAAGAAACTCATACACTGAACACCTAAATTCCACAAATGCAACTATATGTTCAATCCAACAATGTTTTAGCCTAATTAATATTTAATTAATAATCATAATAATAACAATAAAACAAGAAACTTAAATTTTGTTTAAGAAAAAGCTACAAAATGCAAGCAAAATAGACAAGCGTATAGTTTTAATCTGTAAAGATAAACAGGAAACCACAAAGCCACCATGAAAATGTTCAGTTTGAAGTATGCTATAGTAATAATAATTAAAAGCAAATAAAAACTGTCATAGGTATTATAAGACTATAAAAATGAGCATCTGCTTCAACGATAAAGTAGATTTACCATGTTTGTGATCATGTTCTTCATCATGATGGTGATGATGGTGATGATGGTCATGGTGGTCGTGATGATGGTCATGATCTTCCTTCTCAGCTTCAGCATCAATAG
Source organism: Rosa chinensis (assembly GCF_002994745.2). Classification (NCBI taxonomy): domain Eukaryota; kingdom Viridiplantae; phylum Streptophyta; class Magnoliopsida; order Rosales; family Rosaceae; genus Rosa; species Rosa chinensis. The sequence continues at coordinate 51,551,210 of NC_037089.1, read as the reverse complement.
CACTCTCTATCCTGGCAGGATTAAAGTAAGATTAGCATATAACATTACAAGTACAATCTCTGGCGCGATAATGAAGAACGGCAACATGTTTGAGCATTATACATCATATAGACAGCAACTCAATCTTAAAAGAAAACAAAGAAGACAATGGAGAGTATGTGCCCGAGAATCACCAACTCTATATCAGAAATGACAATTTCAACAAGGTTAACATTTATTAATCAGAACAAAGGTGTTCAAAAGAAATTAGAAAAACACAATGTAAAGAAAAAGACTTTATTTTGAGATCCATTTGAGAATGACAGTTCCAACAAAATATTAGTATTCTAATTGGATGTTGTTCTTAATACTCCCAAAAAGTCGATCAACAGTCCAAAGTCGATACTTCTATTATTTTCACAATCAAAATAATTGTAATATCGCCTTTTAGGGAGTGCCAATAAAATTCGCCCCAATTACATTACTATTGAACAAAATTAATCATAATAATTGTTCCAACAATGTAAAGAAATTAGAAAAACACAATGTAAAGAAAAAGACTTTATTTTGAGATCCATTTGAGAATGACAGTTCCAACAAAATATTAGTATTCTAATTGGATGTTGTTCTTAATACTCCCAAAAAGTCGATCGACAGTCCAAAGTCGATACTTCTATTATTTTCACAATCAAAATAATTGTAATATCGCCTTTTAGGGAGTGCTAATAAAATTCGCCCCAATTACATTACTATTTGAACAAAATGAATCATGTATCCAGAAACTTCATGCAACTTGTATAAAACATTAATAACCATCGTGCATTGAAGAGAACCTAATTTTGAGAAACAATCAGTATGCAAAATGAGCAGCAACTGGATGTGTCAAGCAACATCATCAAAGAACAGAACTGTCTAAACCCAACTCCAAAGAAATGGATAAGAAAGATAACCTCTCCAAATCAAATCCTCCGATACCAAGCACATAATCCAGGTTAACTTTTCCAAACTCTGTACGCTTCAGTTGAGCCATGCCATTAATGTTCTGTTTCCCAGCATAATGAAATTCGTTCAATACAAGAATCATTAACAGGCAGGTTAAAACAAAAGAAGAAGCAGGATACGCACCCTTATTCTCTGCACCAAAGAAGCAATATCTGACTCGCCAACAAGATCAGTCTAGATCAAAAATGGACAAATACTTCAGTCAAGCATCAGAACAAACAAACAAACAAACAAAAAATATAACTATCCTAGAATATTCCTCTAGTGATGAAGGTTCATGTTTAATTAAATGAGGCCATGGAGAAAAGAGGAAACACAGTAAGCACAACATCAGAAATGCAGATGAAACCATTATGCTATGAAACAAGCAAGTCAATACTATATTTTTCTCATGCAACTCAACCAAGGAAACTGTAAGAGCTGAGACAATTTTGCATATGGAACAGCATCAAGTAGCCTACAAGTCACTCACGTGGTTGAAGAAACACTTTGTCCCGGAAAAGAAGGTACAAAAAGACAGCACGGTAATCATCCATACCTTATTCACAATGATACGATCAGCATAAGCAATCTGCTCTACTGCCTCATTAACCACTCCTTCTGCCTTGACTTCATCCAGATGAAGTCGAGCATGTTTAGCATCAACTAACGTGACAACACCGTCCAACTTGACATCATTGAAAATCTGATCTTCCGCATAAAATGTTTGAATTATCGGTGCTGGATTTGCCAATCCTGCAAAGAGAAGTAACCCACGAAGTTCAACCCTCACCCCCAATCCAAACCAAATTCAGTTTATTAATGATTTCGTACGCCCTACAACTCTACAATCTGCGAACAAATGATTATCAAAACTTAGTACACTAAAGCCAAACAAACTTCATACCTGTAGTCTCTATCACAATATGATCAAACCTCCCTTTCTTCTTATTAACCAAGTCTGAAATCATCCGCACAAGATCACCCCTCACAGTGCAGCAAAGGCACCCATTATTCAGCATAACAATATCTTCGGCCCCAGCGGATTTCGCAGCCACCAAAGAACCATCAATGTCTACTTCACCATACTGCAAATACAACACAAGCTCACACCTTCAATACACAACACAAATTGGCCAAAAATAACAATAATTTAGGGAAAAAAAAAATCATCCTCATAGTCATACCTCATTTTCAATCACTGCAATTCGCTTCCCGTGGTCGGCAGTCAATATATGATTAAGCAATGTAGTCTGCCATTAAACTCATTTCAGTAACTAAAGATGAACACGATGGTCTCAAATTCACTGAATTCAATCGGAAATGAAATACCGAACCTTTCCGGAGCCCAAGAAGCCGGTAATTATGGTCGCCGGGATACGATTATCCGGCGGAATCTGGGTCAAAACGTCGGAGCTGTCACTCTGCGGTGGCGTGGCAGTGGTGGCGGCCACAGTGAACCTTCTCGAGCCCCGCTTAGAGTTGGAGACGAGTCTCTGGCGAAAGGAGGAAGTTGAAGTGGAGTAGCTGAGGGTATGGGACAGTGGGGAAGTCCGGGGTCTCCATGTGAGAGGGAATAGGGCCGGGGCTCCGACCCGGATGGAGTGACGGGAAGTTAGGGAGAGAAGGGTGGCGGCTATGTCGGCCGATATGGAAGCCATTGCAGTTTGGGTTTTGGGTTTTGGGTTTAGAGAGAGAAGAGGAGAAGATTTATCATCTGGGCTAATGAGAGTGAGAGACTGATACGGCGGCAAATTCTAGCTCTGGATTGTTCTGCTCACACGTATCTGTCAATCACCACCGCATGCGCTAGATTTTTCTTTTTTCTTTTCTTTTGTATTTAAATTTTCCATCGGCCAATGTATACAATTGGATTTTTTATAAAATTAAAAATTTGTTGAAGGAAAACCTAATTTGTGTTTAGCCCAAACTCTAGGTTACTTGACCTAGTGGTAATAGGATTTAATTAGAAGGATCTAGAATCCTAATCAATGTAGAATTGCTTTCCTTGTATGATTGAGATTCTATGCATTGTAATCCTCTATATAAAGAGGCCCCTATTATCAATGAGAACACACAGCAAATTCCTCTCAAATTCAGTTTCTCTACAACACGTTATCAGCACGAGCCCTAACCCTGAAACCTCCACCACCCACCTTCAAGATCTCAACTCCAGGAGTCCAGAACCGGCGGCCCCACCCCCAGAACCGGCCGGCAAACCACCGAACCGGCCACCGGAAAAAGCAAAGGTTCCCCTGCCCGGTTCAAAGCTTTTCTCACCACCTCCTGCAGCCATACTAGACCACCTGCAGCGTCTCCACCCCAGAAACCCGGAACCGGAAATTTCATCACCAGAACCGGCCAAAATTCCACCGAACCGGCCACCGGAATCCTCCAAACCTGAACCGGCAGAAGAAGAAAAAAAAAAAAAAAAAAGGAGGACCTGTGCAGCCCACCTGCTGCAGGCCCAAACCCACAGATTGAGCCCACGTGCAGCAGGCCCCAACCCAAGCCGCCAAGCCTTCTGCCACGTCAGCACCGGACCTGCCACGTCAGCACCCGGTCAACGACCGGTCAACGTCGGTCAACGCTTTCCGGCCACTTTCCTGCGACTTTTCCAGCAACTTCCGGCGACTTTTCCGGTCACTTTTCCGACCATTTTCGGCCAACTTCCGGCGACTTTTTCCGGTCAGCTACAGTAACTTCCGGCCGCTACAGTAACTTCCCGGTGACGCCTTTTCCGACCATCTTTTAAGGTAATTTTTTCTAAAAGTTCCCGTTTTTGAAGTTCTTTTTCAATTTCTTCTTCTTTTCTCGGGGACTTCCAAAATCTCTTCTTCTACCCCCTTTGTATACATAGGGGAGACCAAAAGCCGAACTGTGGGGGTTCGCACTCACTCCAAGCTTAGAGCTTGTAGAGTCCTCCAAACTTAGAGTTTGTTGAGAAGAAAACGATTGACCATATACATCGTCGTTTCGATCTAATCCAAAACCCCTCTTGGAATTGGATTTTCTTGGAAGCGACTACGCTCAGAAAATTCCTAATTTCTTGGAAGCGACTACGCTCAGAAATTTAATAGTTTTTTGTGGTAGCCTTTTTCGCTCCGAAACTAACCCTAATCTTGTGTTGTCTTTCAGGATGAGTTACCTGAACAAGTTGAGCTTTGTCCCACTCGAGACAACTGGTGCAGGATACCATAGGTGGGTCCGAGATGTGCGCCAACATCTTAAGGCTGATGGAATTCTGGAAACCATCCAAGAGCCTAGTCAGAACGTGCTCTCCATTGAGCAAGCTACTGCTTTTGAAGCAAAACAAGCTAAAGCCATAATTCTCATGACAAGACACATGAATGACGCGCTCCAAAATGAATACCTCATTGAGGAAGACCCAAGAAAGCTATGGGTCGAACTAGAGCAGCGATTTGGCAACGTTCGTGACTCCCTGCTTCCTGATTTAGAAGTGCGATGGCATAGCCTCCGCTTTTGTGATTTCAAGTCTGTGCTTGATTATAACTCGGAAGCTCTTCGTATCAAGTCTCTGATGGAGTATTGTGGCCAAGCCATAACTGATACGATGTTGATCGAGAAGACTCTCTCTACCTTCCCCGTCTCTGCACTGATGATTTCAAAGAATTATCGGATTGATGTAAATGCAGGACGTATCACAAGGTTTCATGAGCTCATTGGCGCCATGAACATAGCTGAAAAGCACGATAATATCCTTGTGAAGAACTATAATGCTAGACCCGTGGCAACTAAGCCTATTCCGGAGTCTAACTATAGTCGCGCCCCCAATGGAGGACGCAAGGAGCGAAACCCTAAGGATAGGGACATTTCTGGAAGTTCTGGTCCATATGTTCGCCCTAAAGAGGAAGGAAATCGCCAAGAGAGGCGTGCACGGAACCGTCGAGGTCAATGTGTGAAGAGAGAGAGAGGCGGATCCTCCGACCATGGTGGTAACGTCACCAAGAGGATAAGTCGTTCAAATCGCGCCCCAATTGCGCCTCGATCAAGGGAGCCTGACCATGATGATGTTTGTTTTCGATGTGGATCAACTGAACATCGGGCCAAAACATGTACCGCACCCCAGAATGTTGCAAACGCATACAAGACGTATCGTGAAGCAAGGGAAGCAAATTACATGGCACAAGAAGATCAAGATGGTGATCTAGATCTAAAGGTGGAAGACTACAAGGATCAAGACCCAGAAACTGGCGATTTTGATTAAGTCTTTTTATTTTCCAAGAGATGTAGGCGATTGCCATATTTCTTTTTATTGGATTAGATTTTCTTTGATCATAGAAACAATGATGTATTTCGTTGGCTTATGAATAAAATTTCGAGTTCTTTTCATTATGACTCAATTTTGATTCTGAGCATATGACTTTGTGATTACGATGGCTAGACCATCAATATTAATTTAAGGACATGGAATAGCCCAAGTTCCACTTGCCAAATGGCACCTTGATTATAATTGTCACAGAAACTCTCTACGCTCTTAGGGCAAATAGTACCCTATGAATAGCCAACGAATTCCATGCGAAAATGCATGTAGAGAACGGAAATGAGTTCCTTTGCATTACCTCTAATGATTGCGAACAAAGACGCATCTTAGAGACGTTTATGTGTCTCTCTAGTGGACTTAATGTCACTATTCGAGCTATTAAATCCAATAAACTTATGAGAGAAGATCTCTTGGATTTAGACACATATTGGCTTTGTCACGACATGATAGATCATCCTAGTCATGATATGATGATCCGTCTACAAAAGACTTCACATGGACATGATTTCTTTCGAGCGAAATGAAGCAAGATGCCGCCATAAAAGTCGCCAACCATGGGCATAACACCATGGTTGTTCCTCCTTGTGGCCATGACGCCATACATGCTAATTTCCATGGCTCCCACGCCATGATGGGAGATGTAGTCACACATTTTGCTTCTAATAGCGCTACAGACGCTAAGGCCTCACCAAAATCCTCATTGGTTGCTTCTAAGGCCTCTCGCTCATTTTACAAAGCCCATTCCTTAGGGAAATTAGGACTGAGACCGTCCTATGCAAAGGATATGACAATACTCATTCTGTTCTTACAAAGAATCCGTAGGGATTTTGTGGATTGATTCAACCAACTTGCGGACGCTTAAATATTTCATGATGTTGGTTGACACGCAAACACGCCGGTCACGTGTTGTGCCATTGTCCACCTATAAATGCTACTTATGCTACACTCCTAGCACATATCATGTGACAACGGGCTCACTCCCCGAATCATCCTATTCAATCAATTGGATTTGACTATGCTAGAGAGTTTACATCGAAAAACTTTCGATGGATATTGCAATGGGTTTGATGTTGGACATCACATTCCCATGTACACACCCAATTGGTCTCGCGGAAACGACTACGATGGTAGTCCGAACATTGGCAATGCGCACCAATCTTCTTACATCCGCTTGGGGTGATGCAATATCGCATGCAGCTATGCTAATTCGTCTACGACCTACCGCCACTCAATGTACCTCTGCGTTACAGCTAGTGACTGGGTACATGTATTTTGTACTTACGCATATTTGAGTGAGCCATTTATGTGCCAATTGCGCCGCCACAGCGCTCTATGATGGGTCCTTACAGACGAATGGGCAACTACGTTGGATTTGCGCTTCCAACAATCGTCCGCCACTTAAATGCCCTTGCTAGGCGATCTCCTTACCGCTAATTTTGTGGATGTCACTTTGATGAGACAGTCTTCCCGTCGTTAGGGGGAGATAAGAACACGAATGTTCAATAGGAACGACAAGAATTGTCGTGGTCTGTCCCCACTATGTCTCATCTCGATCCCTGTTAAGGTGATGAGATCACACAATTATGCTGCAAACATGCCTGCAAGGAAGGACGTCCCTACGAGAGGACGTAGCGCCACCCTACACGGAGGTAGGCATGGCGCCAATGCCAAAGAAAGTGGCACTCTGGCGTTACAGGCCATGGCCCCAGCTAGGATGCGTGGGAGGCCCGTGGGTTCGAAGGATACTTTGGCACATTCCAATCCTTTAATCATCAAGACTCAAAATCCGTCTCATGAGTATCTTCCGGGTTATGGTTATCGTTGGGGGACGCCTCAACGTCAAACCATATTCCTGAGAATATAGAGCTCTATGAAACTTACACTAGTGTACATGAGACGTGGGATAGAAACTCCATCATAATTGATGATGTAGTTACGCATTTTGTTGCGCATAAGTTTGCTGAGTCCGATGATATCGAACCACGCTCCGTTGATGAATGAATGCCAACGTAGAGAGTTTTTGGCCTAAATGGAAAGATGCGATCCAGGTTAAGATGGATTCTCTAACGAAGAGGAAGGTTTTCGAGCTAGAGATGCCAACACCTCCTAACATAAAACCTGTTGACTAATGGGTCTTCGTTAGAAAGCGTGATGAGAAAAAGAGATGGTAATCTCGCCTTATGGCGCAAGGCTTCTCACAAAACGCCCTGGAATCGACTACGATGAGACATATTCTCTCTAATGGATGTCATTGCACTCCACTACCCTATCAGTTTGGTAGTTTCCGAATAACTGAACATGCAGCTTACAAATATGGTCACTACTTATCTCTATAGGGATCTAGATACGGAACATACATGAAGGTTCATGGCGAACTTCATTTACCCAAGTCAAGAGGTTCTAGACCATGGAGCGCGTTTACAAAGAGGTTGAAACGCTCACTAAAGTGACTACTTGATTGGGAAGGGATATGCCCACGCGTTTCTATGACAAGTTTCAGATTCTATCGCGGTTCATGTTGGACATGATCTTCATTAGAAGCCCTTAAAGAGTTAAACCGCTGAACACTTGAAATCTGAGTTCGAGATGAAGGATTTTGGGAGAACACGATTATGTCTCAGTTTGGAACTTGAGCATCGTGTCGATAGATGCTTAGGCATTTTGACAAGGTCAAGCCTTCAAGCACCCCCATGATCGTCCGTAGTCTTGATCCTGAAAAGGATCCTCTTCGTCGAAAGGATGATGACGGAGATGTGCTAGAGGCAAAAGTGTCTTACTTAGTACAATAGGCGCATTATTGTACTTATCTCAACGCACAAGACCGGACATCTCATATGTAGTGAACTTGTTAGCTAGATATAGCTCTGCGCCAAAGCGACGCCATTGGATTGGTGTAACAAATATCTTTCGATACTTGAGATGTATGAATGATATGGGCTTGTTCTATCCCTATACGAAGAGATGATGGATTTAGACCCATCACACATCAGAAACGCCGCCAACGCTGGCCTGCGTTCTCTATCCCCATTCCAAAACGACATGTGTTTTGGAAGGTTTTGCTGATATTGGGTATCTCTCTGACCCACACAAAAGTCGCTCCCAAACTGGTTAAGTGTTCACCATGGGAAAAGACCGTGATATCTTGGAGGTCTACAGAACAGACTGTAGTCGCTATATCTTCGAACAATGCAGAGATCATTGCTCTTCATGAAGGTTCGTGAATGTATATGGATTGGATCCATAATTACGCATGTTCGGACAATTGTGGTTTGAAGTCTACCACAGATGAGCCTACAAGCATTTAGGATAATGCTACTTGTTTTGAACAAATGAGGCAAGGCTACATCAACAGCGACAACACCAAGCATAATCAGCAACAACAGACACTCCTCGAGATCAAAGTGAACTAGGTTCGATCTGAGGACAGTGAGGCAGACTTGTTTACTAAGTCATTGCCCAATACCACGTTCGAGAAACATGTGGCAAGAATTGACTTGCGGAAATTATCTGAACTCCCATGATCGTAGTCATCAGGGGGAGGTGCAGACATCAGGGGGAGATGTCTACATGTTCGTCTCGAATCGTGAAGGGTGTGTTGTGCTCTTTTTCCCCTTCGACCGAGGTTATTTTTGTCCCACTGGGTTTTTGTTACTCGGCAAGGTTTTTAATGAGGCAACGAGAGAAGCACCGCGTTTGGGCAACACAAGGGGGAGTGTTGAAGGAAAACCTAATTTGTGTTTAGCCCAAACTCTAGGTTACTTGACCTAGTGGTAATAGGATTTAATTAGAAGGATCTAGAATCCTAATCAATGTAGAATTGCTTTCCTTGTATGATTGAGATTCTATGCATTGTAATCCTCTATATAAAGAGGCCCCTATTATCAATGAGAACACACAGCAAATTCCTCTCAAATTCAGTTTCTCTACAACAAAATTGAAATTTTCGCATTCAATGTTTTATTAGGAAACTCTCACTCTTTTTTGAATAAGATGAATTCTCATTAAACTCACGCTAGCTAACACAGTCATTACATTTACATACCCTCCTGCTATTTTATAAACAAATCAAGAAGTTAAGATGAAAATCAATATTGTACATAGGGATAGATTAACTGTATTTGAATCAATCGCTCACTTATTAAAATTAAGCCTATAACTATAAAGATTTTAAGACATAGCATGTAGGCATAGCACAACAAAATAAACTACATTTTCTTCTTGCCTTTCAAGTTAGGGCTAGGAGGTTTGTTTGAGTAAAACATGATCAAGACTTTATCAACATGCACCTTTTTTAATTTTGGAGGATTTTTATTCTTTAAGCCCAAAGGCCTACCTCTATTCTTCTTTGTACTTGGCAGCTCAACCTACACAGTTCTTGGCAGCATCACTTCAGCTGGCACCAACATGCCTCCTAGTGTTTCCACAAGTCCCTGAGATTTGGTTGTGATTTTTTTAGTGGATTCGGGTATTTTCACCTTCTTTGTAGGAGCTGCTGCACTTGTCTTTCCTTTTAGCAAGTAAGGCAATAGAAACTTCAATTTTTTTGGGGTAAGAGAAAAGAGATGCAGGGCTTCCCCTCTTCACAATTTGTTGCTTAGCTTCCACAGGCACTATAGTCAAAGAGTCTTCTTCACTGGTGGATCTCAAGTCAACACTTCTAATGACAACATGCTTTCTGATTTTGCTTGACTTAGGTCTACCAAACAACGTTCTTCCCACTAGTGGCAAAATGAAAGTTGTAACTGAAAATGGTTACAAGTCAAGCCTTAGAAAAGACTGGTTAATTTTAGTCTTCTTGCCACCGGTTTGTATTACACCTCGTACCTCAATTTATCGGTTTACTGGTCACTCAGACGGTAAACAACAACTAATTTCACTTTTAACTTTATTTTGATACTTTTAGGGGCTCCCAATAGTTGACTTTTATTCCATGCACATTTTGAGGAAACTTCCTTCATCAAAGTTGTAGAGGACGTTAGACCGAGTTCATAGGCACGTGGCATGCTAAATCTAAGTTCATATGAAAAAGTTATGATCTAAAAAACTGAAGTTATCTTCACTATTGAAAGTTCATAAATAATATATTCTCATATTGGATTTTTTATGTGACTACTTTAAGTTATAAAAGTCTTTCTTTTCCAAACCACCATACAACACAAGCGATCATTCGACAATTAACCTTCTTCTAATGATGCTAATCTAGGTGTTGCAATTTAACCATCTCCTCCACCATCACAATTTTTGCTGTCTCAATCTCCACCTCTCAGATTCTTCATCTACATCTTCTACTCCTATCATATTACATATACTACACATTATTACCATTTTAAGCTTTGAAAAATGAGAAGAAAAAAACTAACACATAAGAGCTGCCGCGATATCACCACCTTGACAACCACTCATGCCAAGTGAGTCCTTACCATAACATGGCCTCCATAACTCCTCTATTTCACCATCCTTCATTTACGATCATCACTAGTCATTTCTAAATTCTACTTCTATTTAGTTTAATGTTCTTCATTATGTTGATATTTGTTTATGTAGACATTTATGAGTGGTTCATTGTCAGGGCTACTTGAAATGGATTGATGTTATTGTATGTATTTGATGCAGTGTTCTAAAACTCGACCGCCCAGGCGCTAGGCGGGAGCTCTCCGACTCGACTAATGCCAAATCGGCTTTGTTAGGCGGACTGCAGTTGGGCGGCCGCCTAGGTGGTCTAGGCAGGTGACTAATAGTCTGGGCGGGGGTGGTTGGGCGCTAGGCGGCCTTTCTAGGCGGATATATAAGTTGTTTCATGGAGTATGAAGGCTCAGAGAGAGACAGAGAGAGAGAGAGAGAGAGAGAGCGGAGGAATCGACTCTGATCAGAGTAGCTGAAAAAACATAAGGCTAGAATATTGATCGTCGTTGTGATCTTGGTTATTGTTTCTAGTTCTGTTGTGTGATAATTGAATGAATAATGAAGAAAGTTAAGAAAAATCGATGAAAAGAGAGATGAGAGAGAATGTGGAGGCAATGGCTACTGGTTTCCCAGAAGATGGTTTCACACAAGAGAGAGAGAGAGAGAGAGAGAGAGAGAGAGAGAGAGAGAGAGAGAGGGGAATGAAAATGAATATAGTAATTTATTGTTTCAAAGAGAGAGAGAGAGTAATTCGTGGCTCCAGTTAGTTGAGAGAGAGAAAAAAGATTGGACGGGCACGTGTGCATCCCTGCACGAATCATAATTGAATGCTACTTCTTCTTTTTTGTTGTTTTTTTTTTGTCAATAGCTTCTTCTTTTTGGTTGGATAATTGAATACTATACTTTTTTTCCGTCGTCAATTCTACCGCCTAGCTATACTTTTATTTAGTTAATTAAATAAGTATTTAGTTAAAAAAATAGTTAATTAAATAAGTATTTAGTTAAATGCTATAAAAATTAAAAAAAAACACAAAACAGCCTAGGCGCCGCCTAGTCCCCGGCCTAGGCGTCTGGGCTCTAGTCCCCTATCCACCGCCCGACTAGCTCCTAGCGTTTTTTAGAACCTTGATTTGATGCAAAGTTCTTTATCACTTTCACATGTTATTTTAAAAAGTGAATGATTATGCTTGAGCCTAACTGACTTTGGACATTGTGTTTTCATTGGATTAAAGGTGTTTAGAGAGAAATTAGCTTGGAAATTGAAAGCATGAATGTGTACACCATGTGTGCAAGTGAAGGTAGTGAGTTAAAATCACCTATAACTATGATTGATTTGCTTGCTTGATTATCTGACTCTAGACTTTATGCATTTAGGAGCAAGGAATTAAGACTTACCTAGTAATATGACTTGTTTCTAGGTAGCTAATTTTAGACTTAACCGGTTGGAGTTAATAAAATTAAAGGAGTTTAGACCTTAGTAATCTTAATCATATGCTAATTAAGTAAGTAATTAGACATTAAATAATAATTTGTTAGTTGATCACCAATTTATACAAGGGAAACTAATGGTGGACAACCTGAGCCACAACTCTCATTCATTTCATCACAACTAGTTAAACTTAGCCTAGTTTACATTTTGATTATTCATCTAGTCATTTTGAAGCAAAACCATCTTCAAAGCCAAAATTAAATTACTACTCCTTATTGCATATATTCACCACGTACGAACTTTGTTTCGCTTATGAGCCCTCAATTGTGACTTGTGCATTTGCATATTCATGTAGCATTCTTTGAGTTTTTCCTAGCTAAAGTTGATATTCACAAATCCCTTGAGTATGGTGGGTAACCTGTAACTCTTAATCCTTATACAATAACTTGACCCTTAAGGGTGGCTTCAATGCAAACGTCAATCATCATCGTCGTAACATGCAAACTACCCATGTCACATTTGACTAGCCTTAACAAGCCAATACCATGAACCACCAAGAGCCCAACCATTGGAATTTGTCAACCTCCTTGGACGAGCATTCACCATGCATCGATCAGGCACAACATCGCTCTAAAAAAGAGATGCACAAATGATCTTATTATTATTAAGTTGCAGAGAAAAATGTTCTAGAACAATTTCAAACCAATATCGCAGACCTTTTGTAAACCAAAATCACCTCAATTAAGGGCAAAAGAAAAAGTACCTGAAGCTTGAGAGCAAGCATTGTATAGACAATGTCTAAACTTAATAGACAAGATTGGTAGAGAAAATATCGCCACCATATAAGAGTGGGGAAGCAAGTTGTAGATCCTAGTATTGGGCATGTTTGGACAGTAAAATAATGAATAGTACATTTTATCAAACAACATTTTGTAACTATTCTTCTTCCTTTATAATTTACTCTTCATTTGAAGAACTCTCTGTTTTCACTGTATCCATATTTAGAACCCTTGTGATTAGTACAAAAAAGTACAAGTATTAGAATATACCAATACCAAAAACTCTATTTTCTTTTTCAAGCCATAACAAACCAACAGTACTATATCATTAAAAGCAATATTGTACAAAATTCTCAAAGAAAATTGGTCCTATTAGACCTAAGGTTGATACCATTCTCTTCTCCATTAGACAAGACCGATGAACTCATTCAGAGCTCTTTATATCAAGCACCATACCATATTATTAAGAAAAAGATGCGATCGTAACCAATTGAAGATATCAACCCATACTTAGAAGACAACCAGCGATGTTACGACCCGAATCTCAAGTTACTCGTTTACTAGTCTTTCGAACGATAAACGACATATATTTTTACCTTCGATTCCATTTTGGCCAGTGTTCTAAAACTCAGCCGCCCAGGCCTTCTAGGCGGCGCCTAGGCGTTGGGCGGTGAGTCTCTGCCGCGAGTAATGGAAAATCGGTGAAGGTGGTCAGGTTGGAATTAGACGGCCGCTTAGGGGGGCGACTAAGCTCTTGGGCTGGCTACGCCTGGGTGGTGGCTGCAATATGTATTCAGGATCGGGACGGTTTGCTCAACAACTGGGTCGAGCTCCTGTTATTTGTTGATGTCGACTCCAGAAATAAAGCGGAGGAGATCAAGAAAAGATACTTCGGGATAGAGTGGTCAGCCGCGATTTCAAGGGTTTCAATGCAAAACAAATTGACCATCAATGCCTTGAGTGGTGATTGTGAGAGTGTAATTTGGTAAGCACCGAGGACAGTTAACGATTTGAATTTCTATGCCGGACAAATCAGCATGAGGGAGGTGGATGACATGGGAAGCCCACCACTATCTTCTGCCACACTCACTTTGCTTTATCTTTTTTCCCTTTGTTTAAATTAAATTAATCAATTAATATAACTATTTTCTTTCTCCTTTAGGCTAACGTGAAATGGGCTAGGCAGATTGTGTTGATGAGTTTATCCGATATCATATAAATCATATCATAGACGTGATAGAACTGATTATTTTGAGTATTTTAAATCAATTTTATAATTATCTAAGTAATTATATATTCTTATTTATATGATTAATTATATCTTATTAAAATAATTAAAAATTAAAAAATACAAAATCGCCTAGGCGCCGCCTAAGCACTTGCCTAGCCGCCTGGGCGCTAATCCCTTGGCCACCACCCGACTAACGCCTAGCGATTTTTTGAACCTTGGTTTTGACATTTTAGGGGGCCCTAAAATATGACTTTTTATTCAGGTTAAAATTTGAGAAATCTTTCTTTATGAAAGTCGTAGAGGACGTTAAACCAAGCGCATGCATATATGGTACGTAAAAATCAGAGTTCGTATGCGAAAGTTATAAGCAAAAAGGTAAAATTACTATTTATGGTAACTTTATATATAAAGGGAAAGTTACTGTGGTAGTTTCTATTTTCAGAAACCTACCCCGTCACTTTCGCTCTCCTTGACCCCGTCGACATTGGCCGATGGTTTCTCCTCCGTCCGGAGACAGATTTGAGCGCCACCTGGGGCAATAGAACCCTCTCTCCTTCCTTTTCACGTCTGTGGTACTTTGGTGGCGCGATTTGGGCCGTAGGAGGCGCAGCACGGATAAGAACATAGTGCACTATTCGGGGCTTAGCAATTGCCCATTTTCAGGCCATTTCAGGCCGTGCCACCACCCATAACATGGAGTCCTCTTCTTCGCGGTTCAACCCATGCTAGTGGGTAGTGGCAATTTTGCTGGATTACGGCAAATCGACAATGAGAAGCATCTCACGGTTTTGAGGTAATTTTGAGTACTTAGACTTGAAATTGAGTTTTGTCACAGTAATGAAAGATGCTTAGAATGTTGAGATGATGCTGCTGGTAAATTTTGGCAATCGGATTAGGAGTTGGTTGGCCCATGCGCAGCCATTGTTGGTGACGCGTAGTGGCGCGTAGGGCCAGTTTTTAATTCCTTTTTTGGCTGAACAATTCAATTGTGAGTTGTAGAACATGTAGATGTGTTTTCGGTGGAAATCGGAGGAGTTTTGTATCAATTGTGAATTTTCTGAAATTTGGGATTTCGGTTAACGAGTTATGAGAATCCGACTGTCGGATTTCTCTACCCTAGAACCTTTAAATTAACGAATTGGTGTTAGTGGAGACATTGGTTTACAAGGGTGTTTCCGGTTTCATTTTAGAATCATATTTAATTTAATTTACGAATAGTTGTTTACGAAATATAATTGTGTATAAGGCGACGTACCGAGTTACTGCTCGACAAAGAAACCCATATGCGTGGTCGCCTAAATAGTACTGTGAATGGACTTTTGTTTTAAAAAATGATGCATGCGTTTATTCCTTGAATTAATGCTTTATTTAATTATCATTTTTTATATTTCAAGCATATGATTTGATTTCGGAATGATTTTGACTCTACGTTTTAAAAGGATATTGCGAATTTTGGAATAATGTATGATTTACGATTTATTAATGATTTTCGATGAATTATTTTCTGAGGTGGTTTTTGGAATTAAATATATTTCTATTCGTCAATTGTTTTTTTTTTTTTTAAGATTTTCGAAATGGGATTTCGATGGAGTTATATTTCTTATTTATTTATCGACTTTTGGTTTTGGCATTGGGAATGCCTTAATGATGATTTTGGATTTGGTTTTGTTTATGATTTACGATTTATAATTTGATCTCGCCTATTTTCTATTGATTTGAGATTATCTTGACATGTGGGACACGTCGTCGATTTTAATGGACTTATCATGAGATTTACCGAGTACGGTTGGGAATCGTACTCGTGCTTTCTTTGGCGAGAATTTGGGGAAGGTTTATGGATTTACTGATTTTTGAATGATTTTCTTGACCATACTTAGGTTGATATAAGTTGTTCGTTTAGTTCTCCTCCTCACATGAGTGGCAGTTCAGGCTCCTCCTCATTACCTTGTGTTTGTGAGTTGAAGTCAAGGATAGAGCTTTGGAGGCTCCGACCCGAGTCTGGGAGACTCCTTTGTTGTATGGTGATATTCATCTTCCCCTTACTTTATGTTTATTTTTAACCAGCGGGGCCGGTATGATTTCATGAGATTTCGAGAATAAAGAAATATGTTTTCTAAATGTTGTATGCATCGAGATTTTATAAGTTTAACTACGTGGGAAAGTATTAAAGTTTTGCTTCATTTAAAGTATCTTGATTATTTTTTTTTTGTCCACTCACACTAACGTGTTTTTCCATTACTTTCTCTTGGGCCCTTCGATTTCAAATGCCCAGTTTGCAGGCTAGGTTAGTTGAGGTTGGGCGTACATGGATTCGAGGCATAGTTAACAACATAGCTTCTGTGTATTCATTCTATTTATGTTTTCCTTGTTATCTGGTGGATTAGAATTGCTCTGATAACCTGTATGATTAATGTTATCAAGTTGAGACTTGCACTTATGAAATGGGAGATGTAGTGACTTGGGGGAGCAAGGTGGCTCCAGGAGAATAAGGTTGGTTTGTTAGAAGTGCTTTTGGTTTGCAGGTTTTGAGTAGTCTATTTTTAGGGGAAGTTCCGCCAAATTTTTGTAAAATTTCTTCTAAGGTGGGCCCTGCAGGGCTACTTGGATTTCAAGGTGAAATCCGGGGCCGGTCCTGTCAATTTGGTATTTGACCATTAGAAGGATAAAATTTGAACGTGTTGACTCTGTTTTGTTTAGATACGAAACTTCTATACCTGATTACATGAATTTTTGTAACTAATTCTATTAGTGATAGAGCATCTTTATAAGATTCTCTATCTTAGTTACTTAGCTATTTTGGAGAGCATGATTAGCTTTTTATCAATTTTAGTAGCTGCACTAGACTCCTAAGAGTATTTTTAGCAAATTCTCTATCTTAACTTCTTAATTAATTTTGGAGAGCATGTTTAGCTTTTTATCAATTTTAGCAGCTACACCAGACTACCAAGTGACTCTTCATTTTAATTTTTAGTTATCTCGCTCCTAAATATAGAGAGTAAAGGTGAAGATCTCTATTATTTTTGTTAATTTAAAACATTTCTTTTAAGTTATTCTATGTAATTATAAATATAATTAAACTATTTTTTCTTTATTCAATAAATAATATAAATTAAAAAATAACTAAAATAGAGAGAATTGATGCAGATATATTTTAAAAGTGGCTAGCCAAAATAATTTTCTAGCTATTTTGACTAAAATGTGACTAAAAATAGCTAGCATTGTTAAAGATGCTCATAAAATTTGTTTTTAAGAATAATTATGCTTACTAAGAATTTCTTCTTTCTATGAATTTAACTCTGTTAAGTACATAACTGTTAGTTTCTGTTGATATGGAAGATACACATCAATATATTAGTTGGTGGTCATCTTAAAATTTCTACACTCGATTACATAAGTTTTAGAAAAATTTATGATTATAATAACCATTTATCATTATAATAAATGAAGAAACTAATAAAATGAGTGTATGAGAGACACTTTGGATGCAGAGCCGCTCCTAGTCTTTCAAGGCCCCGGGCTAGAATTATTCTTAGACCTCGTAATTGTATATTGATAAACTCATATATAAGTCATTGTTTCTAAATTTGTCAAGAGTGCAACAAAGTCTATATTAATTCCAATTTCATAATTTTTTGAAGATCAACACAACTACACAAATCATATGAAATTTCTTTCTTAACTGAAATGAAATTAAAAAATTAAAAAACAAATTATCTTTCAATGAACTTGTCAAACTCTATTTTGCAAAATTCCAACAACAAAAAAAAACCCTACTGCAAAACTCAACAAAATTATAAACAAAACATGCATTAATATTGAGGGTTAACCAAATTCATTAAAAAAAAGAAGCATAATCTCTTTTTCATTCTCTATTGGAGTCTAGAAAAGTAGAAGACATACCTCTTTTTATTATTTCAAAAACACTACTTTCTGGAGATGCAACAAAAAAGAAAAGAAAAAAAAAACACAAAAGAGAAAACCATAGAAAAGAAATATCATATGCGGAAATGACTCGATGAGCCTATGAGAAAAGATGGATTGAGAGAGATGTGGAGGGAAAAGTTGAGAAAAGAGAGTGTTTTCTCGTTTTAACACTCGTTTTATGGATTGAGAGAGATGTGGAGGGAAAAGTTGAGAAAAGAGAGTGTCTTCTCGTTTTATGGAAGAAGAGAGAAAGACGTTGGTCATGTTGCAAAGAAAGAGAAGAATTATCTGAGAGAGAGATCCCAACTTTTATTCTAATTAAATACAACTTCTTTGACTTTTCAATTTTTCTTACGGGAGCTTCTATTCATATCTCCAAAATTGGCATTTGGATCTTTTTTTTTTTTTTTTTTTCAAGTAATAATTGATTTTGTCAACTCATGATAAATTACCAATAAAGACACAAAAGAAAGAAAAAAAAAAGTCTCTTTTTACCTCTATGAACTGTAATAATCTTCAACTTAGAGAAAACTTTCTCCTCCAATGTAAACCCTAAATATACATTGGTAAAGGGCCTTGACATCATATTTTCAAGCATAAAATTATACTTAAAGGATTATCTCGATCATGGAACAAACAGTCAAGGAAGAGAGTCCCACCAAGGAGTTACAAAGAAAAAACAATAATGCTAGAGGAAAAGACTTGTAAATGTACAAGGAGGTAAATTATTGAAATTTTTAACTCTGAGATCGAATTATTGACAAGGACTTGCATACAATTCACCTTTCTTTCTCACACAATTCAAACAGACACTCTTCCACTTCGATTCATTTTTTTATGTCTTTGAGGCCACCATTCCTTTTGAGGATTGACAACATCTGTTTTTCGAAAGAGCAGGACATGATAGAGACATAATGAATGTAGTGGCATGTGTGGGACTGGAAATAGTTTAAAGGCCCGAAATATATCAGAAGTGTCAAGTCAGGAATGTGAGCGCTGAGTTCAAGCAGCTCCCATTAGACCAAGAGCTGTTGAAGAAGGTGAATCAGACTATGTCGAAGTCGATAAGTTATCACAATAATTTTATTATTGATGAAGATTAGTAGTGGATGCTGCAGGGAGGGAAATGAAGAGTCCTCATGGGTCTTTCCTTCTAGAAATGTGAGTAGGAGTTACATAATCTATTTTTCTGTAATCATTCATCACATAGGAAATGGTCTTGTATTATAATGACTTGGATTTTCGTTATGTAATTTTGGTAATTAATAATGGACCACTTGTGCGGATATTTGGTATTGTGCTTTATTTTTAAGTTGTATGTGAGATGGAATGATTTTCGTACGTATAATTATTCGAATTTCACAGTTTAGGGGGTCGTGTGAAGTTTGAGTTTTTATACGTTGGGATTCTCGGAAAACTTCCTTCATGAAAGTTCTAGAGCGCGTCGATCCGAGTCTGTGGACATGCGGAACGCGTCAATCGGAGTTCGTATGTGAAAGTTATGAGCATTTGAAGTTTTGGGGAAGTTCTATAAATAGGAGTTTCCATTTTCAGAAGCTTACTATTTACATTTTACATTTACCATTTTCGGAAATATCAGAAACGCTCCGTTCTCTCTCCTCACCCGCGACTGACCCGACCCGAACCCGGTGATCCGACCCGGCCGAAACTCGCAACTGCGGCGACCTCTGGTCGTGAAATTTGGACAGCTGTTTCGCCTCCTCCGTCTGGTCGTCCCTGTGGTGTCCTTTAGAGGTGATATCCACCGTGTGCGACGCAGCAAGGCAGTGCAGATTGAGGTTTTTTGACCCGACCGGAAAACGCAGCTCCGGTGACGGCACGGCTTCAAGTTTCCTTCCTTGGCTTCGTGGGGGTAGTCTGAGTCGATCTATGGTGTTTGTTTGGATCGATTTACATGGAAATCAGTTCAACTTGGATTGAGCAAAAATCCAAAGCTTGTGAGGTAGTTTTTGACCATTTATGCTTGTTTTCTGACTTCGAGCTAATTATGAAAATTCACAAGCATGCTTAGATGAAGCTTTTTTATGTTGGAAATTTTGTGAAATATTGAATTTTGGCCGGCGGGGGTGCACCACCGCCTGTGGCGGCGTTCCGGCCATGTAAGGGACTGGTTTTGGTATTATATATGTTCTAGTCGTTGATACGAGCGTTTCGATATATAATATGCAAATTTTGGAGTTCGTATGAAATTGTTATGATTTTTACAGTTTCATACCGATCGATTTATTCGATCCTTGAGGATTCGAGCGTCCGATCGACTTGTGGTTTGGTCACATCGATCGTGGATGTATTCCGGAGACTTTGGGAGGTCTCGGATGTGGTTTTGCCTCGATTGGCGCCACTTTGGGGATTTTAGTTCAAAACAGGAGTTTCGGACTTGAATCAAATGTGAATCGTTCCTAAGTTGAACCGTATGTAATTAGATACTTGACGAAGTATTTTGGACGGTTATTTGGCTGATTGGCTGCTTTGTTCTTTGTTGAAGACGCAGCGGGAGTTTCGAGGTGAGTAATCTCACAAGGTTCAATATGAACGGAATTACCATTATCGTTTTGGCGTTAATTAATTAACTGTAAACTATAGTTGGTATTAGTAGGCATTCCTGAGCGAATGACTACGTATATATATATTTACGTGAAATATATATATTCTTATGGATGATGTGTGATGAATAATATGCATGATGATGTTCATATTATTGTGAATGCGACTTTTTATAGAAATAATATTGTGGAAAAAGATGTTTTCTATTGTTTGAAAAGTATTGAATTTGATGTTACATTTTTGAGTCAAACGTGACTCATTTTAAATGTATTGGTCCTTGTACTAAGGGTCACAGATGGTGAGTAGGGATGAAGAAAGTCGAACTAGATGGTTGTTAACGTTTTTAGGTCAAGAATGACTTACGTAACGTTTGACTTGAGACCAGATGGGGTCTGAGAAGTATAGGTCACAGATGGTGACCAACGGTTGGTTCTAAGACCAGATGGGGTCTGAAGACCAAGAGTCACAGATGGTGACAGGTTGCAGATGGTGACCAATGGTTGATCTTAGACCAGATGGAGTCTGAAGAACAAGAGTCATAGATGGTGACCAAAGGTTGATTTTAAGACCAGACGGGGTCTGAATGTTTATAGGTCACAGATGGTGACATGTCGCAGATAGTGACCAATGCATGAAATAGGGAATCACGCAATTAGCCGGGCAAGTGGGTATGATCAGCTAGAGCGCTAGTCTGTCTGCTACTATAGTTATGGGGGTAACGGTTGAGGTTGCTGGAGACTCATAAGTATGTAGTTAAAGGAGAGTTCCGAGAGTATTCTTCTTTTATTGTCTAGATGAGACTTGATTTGCTTCTTGATGGTTAAGTTAGCAAATAGAACATTATCACAGCGATGATTTATGTTGTCATTTCTGTGGAAATGATATGGAATGTTAGAAGGAATCATGTCTGCATGTTTTCCTTATACTGATTTGTGTGAGTTGTTGATTGATGTTCATGAGTTACTCATACGGGCTTGCAAAAGCTTACCGAATTTGTTGTGTGGCAACCCGGTGCACCATTCAAACGGTGTAGGGGTTAATCCTGCAGGTCAGGGTAATCGTGGCTGAAGCTAAGGTAGCTTGTTGGCAGCAGAACGGGTAGGAAGCAAATTTTGTTGGCTTTGCCAGTGTATGACTTCCGCTATGTAGTAGGCTCTGAGGAGCATTTACGTTTTATTTTGTGATGACAATTTAATTCGTAGATTTTGTAATATATGACTCTGTGGAGTGGGTCAATATTTGAAATTGTGGGTTCAGGGCATCAATATGTACTTGCTGTAAAGGGAAGATGTCTCCATCTACCTTGTATTGATGGCTGAACATTCGCGCATGTATAATTATGAGATTATTTATCGATTTTCATGTGTGTAAAATCAGAGGCGTGACATGTATGCTACTGTTGTCATAGTTTAATGAGTTCATTGTTACATGATTTACATCAAATAATGGTCTTGCATCCATGTATCCGAGATCATGGTCTTGTATTACGTCAAATAATTTGATTAATGATAAGGAATAATTTGAGATATATATCAAGAAAAAAAAAAGGGATCTAATCATCTATGTTGTCATCTTTGATATTTACTCAATGTTCCATATTCATTTGACATATCAAACACATTCAATTGATATATAACAGAAGGATATGGGAGATTAACAGATGCATGCTGCTGCATGCACGCACTTTACTCAATTTTTAAAGTTCTTTTTGCTCAGCTTAATTGTATCAAAGGTAAAATAGGATTGTGAAATATTTAAAAATTAAAGGTGGTCTGATTATCAATTTTGGAGATATGAATAAACAAAAATGTTCACCTGGTCAGTTATTGACCAAGAAAATAATGCTCAACCACCCTTAGATGTAAATCCAAGGGCAGAGAGAATTATTATTAAGTTGAGGTGTTTTGTTTTCCACTCTTGGATGTAAATCTAAGGGTTGTTGAGGATAAATTCTTTGGTCAGCAATTGACCAGGTGAACACCACTGTATGAATAAAACCTAAAAAAAATAAAAAGCTTTTATTGATTTTATTGAATGGTGGACATTTTGGAAAAATTAGGAAGATGTAGATACCATATTAGTTATTTGTAAAAATAAATTTGAGATTTATTAAGTAGGGAGATCCAAATGCCAATTTTGGAACTAACCATTTTCTGATCAGTTTTTCCTTTTCTTTATAATTCCAAAGACGCCCTTTCAGCAAACACATATATTACAATTGGTGCCCCATTTGTTCTGCGACCCTGGGCTGACGCCAAGGCCGCCCAGCACCCAGGGCCTGTTTGGATGTTTAGTTGCAAAACAAAAGAGACGCCGCAGACCTAAACTTAAGCCGAAAAAGAGTGACCCCGACCTTAAATAAAAGAGCTTTAGACGCTTACATTTTCCCATATTTTTTTAATATGATGTTCAAAATTAGTTTAAGCATAAGCGACGAGCTTGCTTCTCAAAGTGAAACTAATTACCTAATTTAAAGTTTTAAACAGATAACGTGCACGAACTTTCAAGTATTATGAAAGTGGGGCCCCTGATCAACCCAATGGATAATGCTAGAGGTTGTTAGGACCCACTCCTTCCCTCTTATCCCGCGCGCTCCCAGCCATCTCAGCTGAGTAAACCGCCCCACGTGTCGACCATCCCTTGCTTCGGACTTTGGTTCCCCCCTACTCCACCTCGCACCTACTTTCAGTCTCCGTCACTCTCTCCTTAGCTCTCTCTCTCTCTCTCTCTAGAAATCACTCATCGGAGACTTTTTGGAGTTTTGATCCCTCTCTCTCTCTCAAAGCACGATTCTTTGATCATGTGAAGGTATAATTTTAGATACACTTTTTGTTTTTCTTTTGATTACGAATTCATTGCCTGTTTCTTTCAGAAATATCTAAATCCGTCGGAAGTTTTTTTTGTTTTTTGTTTTTCCGGCGAAAGTAATCGTAATTCTTTCTTTCAAGCGTCTCGTTCGATTTATTTACACAGGAAGCGAATTTTATTTTTGTTATTTCTTAATTTCTATGACTCTTTTCGTGGAAATGGCTTCCTGTAAGAAGATCATGCCTTTTTGTTCTATGATTTTTTTTCTTTTTTTTTAATTTCTGGATGATTTGTTTTAATTGTGGTTCGTATAGTTGATTTTTGTATGGGTTGGACGAATACTTGACACTGTTTTGAAATAGGCGAAGAAGGAAATGAACATCTTTATGGCAATCAATCACATAATCCAAAAAAAAAAAAGAAAAACTTCCTTTTACAATTGGTAACTCACTTACATAGGACAGCCAATGTACTAATACTATATTATTGCTCTGCTTCAATTCTTTTTTCTTTTGAGAATTTTTTTGCTCTGCTAATTCTTTGATTTGTTAGTGTTTGTAAAATGTGTTTTACCGCCTAGCAACCGAGTATCGATTAAAAAAAAAAAAGAAAAAAAAAGAGCAGCTCAGTAAATAGGTGCTTGATGATTTGTATGCCCGAGCGATTCATAGAATCAATGGCTACCGTATTTAATTCTTTTGCTGGGGTGGATGTATTCATTGTTCAGCTATAATCCTGTTTGACTGTGGTTATTATTATCATTATTCCTGGTTGATTTTATAAATGGTGGGAATATATTTTGCCTGGAGTTGTTCAAAGGAAATTGGGATCTTGGAGGATTGACATTGGCTGTCAATGTCAATTCATATTGTCAATCTGTACTTCTGTAGTGTTGATCATAATGAATGTGATTATAATAGAGTTTCGGGCGAATTGATTGTACTGGATACTTACTTATTTTCTGTGCTCTCTACTTCTACAGGGTGAAGCGGGGTGTGTATTTTCAAGTTTGGTAACTGAATGGATAGAGTAGTGTTCTGCTGCAGTTTCTAGGTATATCTTGAGTCATTTGATTACCAGATTTTCACCATGGGGGGAGCTTGTTCTAGGAAGAGAAACCATAGAGATGATGAAGATAATTTTCCTAGAGGGATTTCCAGAAGATATTCCAAAAGTGGGAGTTCAAAGTGGTTGGCAACCTCCTTCTCTCGACCTGCTATAGATATTCAACATGACAAAGGGCAATGCCCATCCCTCATGGACTTGTGCGTACGGAAAATACGTGAGGTAATTGTTCTTCTGAATGTTTGTTAGGATAGAGACTAGGATCAGTATATCTTTGCTTATGCCAATTGCTTCTTTGATTGACAGGACATTAATAAATATAGCACATTCTCTATGCTCCCAAGAGATATTAGTCAACAGATCATTAATGAGTTGGTGTACTCTGGATGCCTAACTGATGTTTCTTTTGAAGCTTTCCGGGATTGTGCTTTGCAGGTACCTCATAGAGTTAGTTTGGCAACTACTGTTTCTAGTTGATACAAAAGAAATTCTGTCAAAGTAACTTGTCCTGCTCCCTTAATTGTCAGTTTGCCAGGCTGACCTTGAAGTTTCGTTTCTTTGTTTCGCAGGATCTTTACTTGGGAGAATACCCTAATGTAAATGATACTTGGATGGATGTCATATCCTCCCAAGGGTCATCTTTGCTCTCACTAGATCTCTCTGGTTCCGATGTTACTGACAGCGGGTTAATTTATCTCAAAGATTGCACAAATCTCCAAGCGTTAAATTTTAATGATTGTGATGAGATATCAGATCAGGGGCTGGAACACATAAGTGGTATATATGTTTCTTCTTTTGCAATCTATTGATAGTAATGTTTGATGAATGATCTACTTTTGAGTAAGTGTAATTCACCTGGACTTTTGGCTAGTCACATGTGGCCAGCCAAAAATAGCTGTTGGAATCGCACATATCTTTTAATTGTAAGCTAAACTATTTAAGCAGCTCTGTAACGACATA
This sequence comes from Rosa chinensis, assembly GCF_002994745.2. NCBI lineage: Eukaryota > Viridiplantae > Streptophyta > Magnoliopsida > Rosales > Rosaceae > Rosa > Rosa chinensis. The sequence continues at coordinate 51,525,801 of NC_037089.1, read as the reverse complement.
AGAAAAGAAAAGAAAGAGAAGAATGAGGGCATAGTTAGGGAGGATGATTTATTGCGATCTTATATTCTATTTGACATGCTACATTTCAAAATGCATAGTTTTCACAACTCGACAGGGTTATAACTCAAACTATACTACCTTTTTCCTTTTTCTTTTGTTTAACCTATCTCTTTGTGCTCAACATTGTTGCCTGAATTTGGAAGAACATTCATGTTATTGACCATGGCCATCTTCTTGGTTCAGCATATGACACTTATGTTATTTTCCTTCAGGTCTATCTAACTTGACAAATTTGAGTTTTAGAAGAAATGGTGCAATTACTTCTCATGGAATGAGTGCCTTTGCTAATTTATTTGGCTTGATCAAGTTGGACTTGGAGAGATGCCCAGGGATCCATGGTGGACTTGTTCATCTTCAAGGTATGTCTGCCTCTATGCACTCATCTGAAAACTGAACTATGTTTCTTCCCTCTGAACATTGATTTTGGTTATCTGGAAAAGAAAAATTTATGATATTGAACATGAGGAGAAAACAGTAACAAGGGATTTATATTACAATGCATTGATTTGTCCTTCAGCACAGGTAGACCTGGCCCTATTGTCTATACAATTTAACATCCATATATCAGATGAATGTTTTTGATCAAATGAATGGGTTAATGTATGAGTTGGGCATTCATTTCAGTACACATATGGAATTCACGTATTCATGTGTGACCCAATAATGAAATACTTGGGGCTGTATGAACAGCAGTATAATCATGGTGGAAAAACTAGACTATGGGTTATTTTGAACATGTGTTTATAGTGTCTGGGTATTCACCATAAGTTGTTAAATCATATATCTCATACCATGCACATTAGGATGCTGTCTTGAACCTTGCATAACACTTTCTTGGTTTCACTTTAGCATGGCACAGTTCTCACTATTGGTGACTATATTAATCATGTCTCATAGTTCATTAAATCTTTCAACAGGTTTAACAAAATTAGAGTCTCTTAATATCAAATGGTGCAACTCCATAGCAGATGATGACATGAAGCCTCTCTCAGGTACTTTACAAATTGGCCAGCCTTTCTCTGTTGTTTAAAACTTAAAAACTTTTTAAGGGAAAAAAAAAAAGTGACTTAAGACACCTACACTGGCTTTTATTGGAAGCTTCCCACGACACAGATTCTGTTCAGACTTGAGACTCAGATTCTGATATGTTAGACTGTCTTATACGTGCATATAATATCAGAATTGCTATTCATTTTCATCTATCTTTGGTGATACAGTATGCTCCTCCTTGCAACATATTAGATGCAGAGATCTCTCTTACTTCATATAAATTATGTACATGTTTATAGTTCAATTTGAATTAAATTGCTGTTTTTCTCATACTGGAATTACTTGTTCTTTTGTATTTCAGGGCTTACAAATTTGAAAAGCATACAAATTGCCTGCAGTAAGGTTACTGATTCTGGCATTACTTATATGAAAGGTATTTGCTTTTGTAATTCTTTATATTCAGAATCTACATCTCTCCACGTAAGGATAAAATCATTTGTAATTCTTTATATTCATAGTTGTCAGGTACAATGTGATTGTACAGTATACTCCTGATTTATAGAAAGAAAAAGAAACAGTCATGAAGATCCTGGGAGGCTGCGGGGATATTATTTATTTTATTTTTGTTATTTTTTAAAGAAACCGTATGTATTAAATATAAGGAATGAGACAATAGATGTGGACATCCTGTCCACAACAGAAAAGGTATCAGGAGAAACAGAATATAAGAAAGGCTATAGCATTTGAAAGCCACCAAAACAGGTGCAAAGAGAGATGAATGAATTCCTTTCCATCTCCCACAAATCCTCTAGCCTTCAACCTATGTGGTTTTCAAATATTCATCTATATCTTTCGTCCATAGCACCGAAATGATCGGCATACTGCAATTAGCCCTTTTCTCTTGCAATCAAATTGCTTTTGACTAAAATGAGCAGGACTGGGGTATTCTATAGCTTTGACAGACTATTGATCGATACCTAATATATAAACATAGCAGTTCCTTTGAAGATTTTGATTCACCAGTAACCACTTAATAATGTAACGAACAAAAGAGTTTGATTTTTGATTTTTTGGTGATTGATATTGAAATTTTTCTCATTTTTATTGCGTAACCATGTCATCAGTCTTAGAAAATGTTATGATGTCGACAAGTAGAAATAACTGGCAGAACCTTGCATGGTTTAAAATTCAATTGTTCTTGAAAAGAAATATATACCAGTAAAAAGGGCCTGCTGGAACTCAGTTATAGATATTTGAGAAAATTAAACTAACAGATATTTTCTTGTACTAAAACTCGATTGTTATTTTGTTGTACTGGAACTCAGTTGTTGGAAAAAAAAAAAATTGATAAAGGGTTGCTGAACAGAACTCTTCCAAGTCTTCTCCTTGTCTGAGGGAAAATGTTGTAGCAACCCACATGTATAGCATTATAGTTCTGAAGGTGCAGGACTAGACCATTATCTTTAACAGAGAATATTTTTGTGTGTGCTACATGCATGCTTCTTTGTGCATGAGAACGTGGGTCTGAATGCATGTTTCGGAACCCAATGCTTTTTAATGGGGGTGCTAACTAAGGTAGTTCTGGAGTGTAATACAAGTGAATCCTAAGTATGGTTTTTGAAAGGAATAGCAGCATAAAACTGTTAACTGTTTCATTGGTATAGGACTCACTTAGAAAATTTAAGGGTCCTATTGTTTAAAATTGTTGTCTTTGTGAATAGAAAACATAACCGTCCAGATATGACATATATGGGTTAACTAGCTCAGACCTATGTGATTGTTCCTTTTGTGTAACTATCTTTATCATCTCTGTGTTGCAGGTCTTCACAATCTTTCTCTTCTGAACTTGGAGGGATGCCTGGTAACTGCTGCATGTTTGGACTCTCTTTCAGGTTTACATACCAGAGTATTTGCAATTTGTTCTTGGCCATTATGATATTCTTTTAAAATTTTTATCTTTATCTTCCATGTAACCCCAAATTCATTCATGAGGTAGACAATTTACTATGAATTATAGTTATGAATGTTTTTGTGCTATGCATATAAAATACATGGACTTTTATTTTGTCTGTATATGTGATTTTGAAATTTATGAATCATTACTATCATGTCTGGTAGGCGTACTTACTTGAAATGTGAGTGGAAAGAAGTAGCTTTAGATTTGGTATTTATCTGAACTTACTGACCAAGCTTTATAAATTCTTTGAAAATGTTTTGTCCTGGGGGTTACTAAAGGGCTCCTTGATCTGGAAGGGTATTCTGTTTGAAAATCATCCATAACATGCAATAACAGCTTAGGATCTTATTATGTTTCTAATGATCTATTATTCATAAGTGATGATGTATGAATTCATATCGTCATTTATTGGAAGAAAACTTGGTGTAATAAAGACTTTCGACTTTTTTTCCCTACCTGCTAATGTCCTTAAACCCTTTCTCCTAGTTTTGGTTGGGCCTAATATTTTACCCGGGCTTACCTTTCAGCTCTTGATGCCCTGCTATATCTGAATCTGAGCCGATGTCATCTGACTGATGAAGGATGTGAGAAGTTTTCTCGTAAGTATTTTTCAAATGATATGATGACATGGTTCTATGCTGTTTAAGTTGGGGAATATAGTTTCCTAGATGCTTGTTGGGTTTAATTTATTTTTATTAGTTGAGTCTGCTTGAACTTCTAGCAACCATTGTGCTTTGCAGGATTTGGAAACTTAAAAGTACTAAACTTGGGGTTCAATGACATCACGGATGCCTGTCTAGTGCACTTAAGAGGTGGTATTTGTTGGTTAAGCTCTTGTGGTTTTGAATTTGAAACTGTGATTTTAGAATTTGTTTTGACATTTACTTTTAATTGGTAGAAATTAATGGTTTAGGAATAAACATGTATGAGAGGCATGATTTTGATCAGACACATGATACATGCAATTTTCATAATTAATCAATGGAATTAGAATCTACCTTTCTTCTTCTGTAACAAGCACGCTCACGGATCAATTGGCCTATAAAATAAAATTATAATATGCTATTAGTTCTCTTTTTTTTTTCTTATTCTTTTTTTCTTTTAACTGATTTTTATCCTCATCATCTACTTTTGAGGGCACGTGGTTATCTGTCTATTTTTTTTTATTTTATATTCAAAAGTTTATGTCTGAATATAATTATCATTCTACTTTGCAGGGTTATTGAAAATTTAACCATAAGCCTTATTGGCTTAATTAATACTGATATAATATAGCATTGAAATTCTTGCCTTCCTTCGAATAGGTTTGACAAATTTGGAGAGTCTGAACCTGGATTCATGTAGAATTGGTGATGATGGGCTGGTTAACTTGACAGGTCAGTGTTTACAGATGCATGATAGCTTCTGCTTTTTAAGTTTATCTTCATAAGAATCATGGAAATGAAGCATGCTTTTGTACATCTTTTATTATATCAGAACTCTCATGACTGCGGAATGCTCACATTTCAAAGGTTGAAGTTTTCATGGTTGTGTAGTTAATTTTTCCCTCTGCAATTTTGAACTTCCACAACTCTTTATATATCAATTCCGATGGTGTATTGTAGACGAATTTGAGTTCAAGCTAAGAGTTTCACAGTGATTTCATTATGTGAAAAACTCCCTAATTAGAAATGTTTCAAAAAATTCTCATTAAAAAAAAAAAACAAAATAAAAACGTTACACTTAGAAAGCAGATCAGTTTTGTGAAATCTCTTAACTTTATGAGTTTGCTTGCATTGTGGTCTCAGTTTATTTCCATTTTACTTTTTGAAGAAGTATATCCTTTGTTAATCAAAAAGCAAGATACAAGAAAGTGGATAAGGATATCAAGTACAATTTACTCATGACTGTGTTGCTGGTTCTGAATAGCTTCGACTGTTCTGGATGTGGTTACGAAGTAAATAGTAATTTAGAGGGTGCCTCTTCTTCTCTTCTATTTCTAGACACTTGATTTTGATGAAGGTGATATTTGTGCATATTCTTTCAGGCCTTAAGCATCTGAAATGCCTGGAATTGTCAGATACTGAAGTTGGAAGCAATGGGCTCCGCCATTTGTCAGGTTATATGCTTCACTTTCACTCATGGTTCACAACCATACATAATTGATTTCAACCCCCCTGCCTCCTTTATCTATTGATCTTTGAATGTTTAGAGGAATGTAAAGAAATTGATGCTTTATTCTATAGAAAGATAGGTGGCCAGCTTTCTAATGCCACACATCCAGGAGATGCAAATACTGAAGATCTACCTCTGTTGTCCATGTTCTTATATGAAATTTGTTGTCACTTGTCTGTTTTTATTACTGAGCCTAATTATTGTCTCCTTGCTTCCTGTAGGATTGGTTAAACTAGAAAGTATAAATCTGTCTTTCACTGTGGTTACTGACAGTGGTTTAAGAAAGCTGTCCGGGCTCTCATCTCTTAAATCGCTTAATTTGGATGCCCGGCAAATAACAGATACTGGACTTGCAGCTCTTACAAGTAAGTAGCCTTACATGAAAACTGCATTCTGATGTACGGTGTGTTTACATGTTGCCTGTATATCAATACATTTTTACACGTCATCATTAATGCAGGTTTGACCGGATTGACGCACCTGGATCTGTTTGGAGCCCGAATTACAGATTCTGGAACAAACTATCTACGAAGTACGTTATGCAAACTTTGTCAATTACTTACATTTAGTCCTCGGAAAGACTTAACTGATATAAAGTAGAATATAATAAAGAATCCAAGTGGTAGTTTGAATATTCCAGTTGAACTTTTACCTGTGCATATTGTGTCATTCAGCTTCTACCTGTGCATATTATGTTTTTCTGTTTTGAATAATGCGGTGTTCAAAACAATTGCCCTGTTTGTGGACAGTCTGGAAACACAAGGCAGATGAGTCATTTGGTTGGATTACCTCAGTTATGAGATGGACCAGGAAATTGTTTTTGCTTAACAGCAGGCTTACCATTTGTACGCTAGAGTTGTATTTGTCTTACTTCCATGATTTTGAATATTTGGTATTGTGGTTTGCAAAACTACATATGCAGAATACCAGAGAATTTGATTATGAAACACTAGCCAAGATAATTAGATAATAATAGCTTCCACTATTTATGTGTATGATGATGGTATTTCTTCTCTAAGTTCCATTCTGATGTCTGGTTGGTACATAAATCATTCCAGGGTAGGAATAGTTTTAAATGTGAATACAAATTGTTCTTTAGGTCATAGTATAGCTGATTGTATGATTTCGTTGTATCAGAAATGTTTGCAGTTTGGTTTTACCAAGATTTAAACTAGTTCATTTCTCACCATTGTATTTGTCTATGATTTAGGCTTTAAAAACTTGAGGTCCCTAGAAATATGCGGTGGAGGATTGACAGATGCTGGAGTAAAGAATATTAAAGATCTTTCATCCTTGACCCTATTGAATCTATCACAAAACTGCAACCTAACAGATAAAACCTTGGAGTTGATTTCTGGTAATCCCTTTAACTTTGTTATAAATTTGATATATATCATATATGCCAGCTTTATCTGCTTATGCTGTTGGATGAAATTTGACATATAAGCTCCTGAGGTTAAAGAATGCCAAACATGGGAATTTCTAGAGCACATGGGAGAAAGGGATGGGGGTTGCCTTTTGAAATATTGCGAGGCAGGCCAATGCTTTTATTAGCAATAATTTGTCTGAAAGCTGGTTGGATCGTGGTTGTGTAACCATATTGGCTACTGTTGTCAATGTCTATTAATTGTCACGCCCTTTTATGTGAATGCAGGGCTCACAGGATTGGTCTCTTTAAACGTTTCAAATTCTCGCATAACCCACTCAGGACTGCGTCATTTGAAACTACTTAAGAATTTGAAGTCTCTGACTTTGGAAGCCTGCAAGGTGACTGCAAATGACATTAGGAAGCTTCAATTGACTGACCTTCCAAATCTGGTAAGCTTCCGGCCTGAATAGTTGTGGAGGTAATTGAATCTGTAACTTTAAGCTTCTGGCAGCTTGGACAGACAGATATGTACATATAAAAGGGGAGAGTTTGGGTAAATTGTAGATATGGTTGGATGTGGATGTGGATTTCCAAATGTCTCTTGAACTAAAAGATTGGAAGTTCTCTCTGTGCTTCATGTGAAGCTCTCTTCCATGGTTGATTTTTGGCATGGGAGAAAATGTGGATAAGCTTCCTAGGCATGAGTCTTCTATATCTTTTTTAGGGGTTTGGTATTCTATTAAAATAATTATTGTATATACATGCTGGAAGTTGGTGCTTCCCATTTGCTTTTTTGTACAGAATGTAAAAAACATGGATACTTTGTTCATAGTTAATATTCAGTGATCTGGGATGCATATTATTTGTAGAAAAAAATGGTCTGCTCCGGAGTATGGTCTACTGAAATAGTTATTTGTGTTTCCCTTTTCTTTATTTTTTTAATTTTTATTTATTTTTTAAGAAGTGAAGTACTTGTTATTTGTTGATAGTTCAATTGATCTTTGGACATGCTTGTTGAAAACTTCTCAATGACCCTACCCTCTTCTTTGACATTTAACTGAGCTAATTTGAGTTTTTCAATTTGATTCTTCTTTTTATCTATTAGATAAACTGGTATAGCAAACTCACTTTTACATATATATGGTTGTCAGTATTTTAATCTCGTAGGCTATAAGAAATTTCAACAATCCAGTTACGCAATCATATATATATGATTGTGTTAAATGTCCTAAAAAGCTCACTGATAAATTAGATTAGGAATGTAGACAATTTTTTTGGGGTAATGCATCTTCTATTGCGTGGAATCAACCTTGTTTACCAAAGCAGAAAGGAGGGCTTGGCATTAGACCAGCAGAGTGTTTTAATAAAGCTGCGCTGGCTAAGCTAGGTTGGAAAGTCCTAACTCAGCCACAAAATAGGTGGGTACAAATAGTGACAAGAAAATACCTTAAACATAATCATTTTCTTACAGTTCTGAAAAGATCCACAGCTTCACTAGCTTGGAAAGGAATTTTGGACACTAGAGACCTCCTTTGTGAAGGCTTAAGATGGATAGTGGGTGATGGTGATTCCATTTTATTTTGGTTTTTAATTGGGTACTCCAATTTCCGTTATATTATCTTATTCTTGATCGGGATCGGAATAATCTGGATTGGTCTCTCAATGTTTCTTCTTTTATTCAGAATTATGCTTGGAATAAACATGCTCATTTACAGCTGCTGCCTGAAGACATTGCTAATCAAATAATAGCTATTCCTATCCCAGTGTATCATACTGTGGATGAGTTTGTTTGGGGTCCTTCCCCAACAGGAGTCTTTACTGTCAAAAGTGCTTCTTGGTTGCAATAGCAGAATAGTCCTGCTCATTTTAAGGCCCCCTTGTTGAAGAAAGTATGGCCTTTAAATCTTTGCCTGGACTCTTATTTGAGGAGGTTTAAAGACTAGGGATCGTCTTTCTATTTTTAACCCGAATATCCCTGGTTCTTGCCCGTTCTGTAAGGATGCCACGGAATCTCTTGATCATCTCTTTTTGCATTGCTCCTTTGCTAAGCAGGTCTGGCATCTTGCCAGTATGTCAATCCTGGCTAATTGGCACGACTCTTTTCTTGTTTGGTTAGATGTTGTTAGTAGACACTTCTCAGATTTGATACTTTAAGTCATTGCTTCTTAGTTGCCTGGTCTATTTGGCATACTCAGAATAAAGTGATTTTTGAGCAGTTGACCCCTTCACCTAGTAAAACTGTGTTTGGAGCATTCAATCTGGGGTTTAACTACTGCAAGGCTAACCCTAAGCTTTTCTGTCCTAAAGTTTCAAAGTTCTTCCATATTAAATGGCAACCCCCTGATCATTCTCAAGTGAAGCTTAATTTTGATGGCTCGGTCAGACATGGTGTAGCTACCACTGGATTTCTCCTCAGAAATTCTGATGGCAATCCGCTGTTTGCTACTTGTCAAAATTTAGGAATCACTAATGCCCTTGTTGCTGAAGCTACAGCGTTAAGAGATGGACTGCATACGACCTTATTGCAGCAGTATCAACGTGTCATTGTTGAGGGAGATTCTAAACTGCGATTGGACTGTATAACTTTGAGGTCTGTTGTTCCTTGAAGGATTAAGGCTCTTGTTCAAGATATCAACAGACTTACCATTCAGTTTCAATCTGAACGCATGTAACCATGGAGGTCCAATCTCCTTACAATACCAAGATTGTACTATCTTCAAGGCTGATCTAGATAAACCATGAGCAACCTGGTTTCCTTTCTCTCGTCTAACACACTAATTCAAAACTTTTCATCAATAACCTCACTTCTTCCATTACAGCACCAATGCAACGGTGATAAAACATTTAGTGCATCACCTTCAATTTCCACCTTTTGTAGCTGCAGCTCCTTGCAATATTTCAGCCCATATGCACTAGCGCCGGTGCTTCTTTGACCAGTGGACTGAGCATACCAACCATAGGTGTTGCCAACGCACCCACGAGCTCCCCTCCATCATTCCTAATCACTACTCGAAAACCTACCTTACCACCTTGCATGTCACAACTCACAAGCACCATCAAAATTCATTTTTAAACCAAGACAATGCTGGACACTTCCACACATTTTCTCCCACATCCCTGCAATTAAGGCTGCTGCTACTCTGCTTTCTATTCTCCCTGCTGCACACACATTCTTCTAGCCAATCATGTGCCTTTCAAATGAGTTCATGAGGATCAAAGATAATGTTTGCCATGACAGCCATTATTTAGGGCTGGAAGAGAATTAAGCAAGTATATCTTTTTGATTTTTTTTTTTAGATTAAACAACAATTCTTTTTTCTAGCTCACCCACTCTATGATGTCAGTAAGATTTGAACTTGTGATAGTGCTGGTTATGATGTCACATCGGTATATTTTTTAAAGGTTTTTTTTAGCTTAAAATTTGATTATTACAATTGGCTGTACAAGCATAAAAACCGGATCTCAGCAATAATTAGGGTTTAAATTAATTCCATAGACTTGTCGTTGTCGGTACCAACGGTCGCCATATTTGACCGATGGGTTCTACAACGGGCAAATTCATTAGAAAAAAAAGAAAAAGAGTAGCCATCTACAAAGCTCGCGTCATTATATATAGAGGCCATGAGGGGAAATACAACACCAATTAATCTTTCAAGTCTCGTCATTAGCTTGCCATAAATTACTTCCATTACCATCTTACCCGATTGTGTCATTTGTTTTTCATTTACTTTGTGAGTTGTGACTTGTTCAATACCTTCTAGCTAACACCAGAAATGGCTGAAGCTCTCGTTTCCAACCTATTAGCAAAGCTGGCTTTCATCTCTTTTACACAGATGGAACAAGAGGTGAGACTGATCGTGGGCGTCGACAAAGAAGTTAAAAATCTGACCCTCCATCTCGAAGCTCTTCAAGCTGTGCTCCTGAATGCAGAGGAGAGACAAATCAAGGAGCCGGATGTCCGGAGTTGGCTGAACAACCTCAAAGACGTGTCCTTTGACATAACCGACGTATTGGACGAGTGGAACACAGAGATTCTCAAACACCGAATTGAGAAGCAAGAAAAGCATGGTGAGGAATCTGTAGTTGCTCGAAGGAAGGTGCGTTTCTTCATTTCATGTCCTAGCTGTCCCTGCAATTGTTTTGGTCAAGTTGGTAGTGTAAGTGTGCGTCATGACATTGCTAAGAAGATAAAAGAAATGAATGAAAGATTAACTTTGATAAGTAGTATAAGACAGAATTATCGTTTTGAGAGAACAATAAGAGGCAATGAACAACTTGAACATCCCAAAACGTCTTCTTTTGTTGATATATCTAGAATAATTGGTAGAGAAGATGAAAAAAATAATTTAGTTAGCAAATTATTACAAAGCCAGAGTAGTCAAGAAGGGAGGAGTCATCCTGTCGTTCTTATTGTAGGGATGGGAGGAATGGGCAAGACTGCTCTTGCCCAATTGATCTATAACAATGAAAACATTAAAACTCATTTTGATAAGAGAATTTGGGTTTGTGTGTCTGATCCTTTTGAAGAAATTAAGATTGCCAAAGCCATCATTGAGGCTCTCAATATATACGACAGCCGAGTTAATTCAAATGAGTTACAGACTTTATTGCAGTGTGTATCTGAATGTATTGAGCATAAGAGGTTTCTTCTTGTCTTAGATGATGTGTGGAACCTAAACAATACTAGGTGGGAACAATTAAAGGAAGCTTTACAGAATGGTGCTTCAGGTAGTAGAATTTTAGTGACAACACGTAAAGAAATAGTCTCAATTACAATGCAAGTAACTACCGATCATGTGATCTATCTGAACAAGTTGAGCGATGAAGATTGTTTGTTATTGTTTAATCAAACTGCATTTTTAGACGACAAAGAAACAGACTTTAAATTGTTTGCAGATATTGGAAAGGAGATTGCAAAAAAGTGTCATGGTTTGCCTCTTGCTGCGAAAGCTTTAGGTAGTCTTATGCGGTATAAGAAAACAAGAACTGAATGGCAAAATGTTTTAGATAGTAAGATATGGAATACAGAGGAGGTTGAACAAGTTTTCCAATCATTGTTACTAAGCTTTTATGATTTGAATCCAGCGGTCAAAACTTGTCTTTTATATTGTGCCACTTTTCAAAAAGATTATGAGTTTGACAAAAATATTTTGATTGAGTTGTGGATGTCACAAGAATATCTTAGTTTAAACCAAGATAAAGAAACAATAATAGGTCAGAATTATTTCAATAGTTTAGTAATGAGATCTTTCTTTCAAGATTTTAAAAAAGATAATGACGGGAATATTACAAAGTGTAAAATGCATAATATTGTGCATGATTTTGTACAGTTTTTCACAGAAAATGAATGCTTCGTCATGGAGGCTGACAATGCTAATGAGATAAATATCGCACTAGCTAATAAGGTTCGACATTTGACATTGATGTTTTCCCCTGATGGTTCATTTCCTATTTCAATTTACCATTTTAAGAGATTGAGTACTCTCATAGCTTCTTTTTTAAAAATTACTACAATAAGGTCAAATTTATTTTTTGAACTGAGATGTCTTAGGACATTAGATTTGAGTCATAACGACATTAAAGAACTTCCACAACAGATTGGCGAACTAAAACTTTTGCGTCATCTTGACTTGTCTTACAATTTTGATTTGGAAGAATTGCCCAATACTGTGGGTGATTTATGTAATCTGCAAACTCTTCGAATCAATAACTGCTGGAAGCTTGAAAAACTACCTGACACTATGAGAAAATTGATCAACTTAAAGCATCTTCATATTGAGGAATCCAATAAAGTAAAGTTACCAAAAGACATTGGAAAATTGACAAGTCTGCAAACACTACATGGGTTTACTGTCCAGCATTTCAACTTCGATCACTATAAAATATTCACCTTAGAAGATCTGGAGAAGTTGGACCAACTTCAGGGTAGTCTACGCATAAGTGATTTAGAAGGGGATGCAGATATGGCTGAAAAGGCGCAATTGGTGAAGAAGAAACACCTACTTCATTTGTCTCTAGAATTTGGGGTTGCGGATAGTAAACACCAGGAACTATTACTGAATGCGTTGCAACCACATACCAATTTAGAAGTATTAATGATCCAAGGTTACCGGGGAGTGGTACATCCAAATTGGATGATGTCTTTACACAATTTGAGAAGCCTTACTCTTAAAGGCAACGAAAATTGCGAGTTTTTGCCTCCTCTGGGGAAATTGCCATCCCTTGAAGTTTTGAGAATATCATGGTTGGAAAGCGTGAAAAAGCTCGGAGTTGAGTTCTTGGGAATAGAAGAATTATTACCAAACAGGCAAACATCATCCATTACCATTGGCAATGCCGTTGCTTTCCCGAAATTGAAACAACTCGAGCTGCATTCACTGGATAGCTTGGAAGAATGGGAAGGAGTCACAGCTGGGTGGAGCGAAGAAGAAGATGATTCAGAACTTTCAATAATGCCATCTCTTTCTTCCTTACAAATTGGGTACTGCAATAAGCTGAAAAAACTGCCGGACTTGGTGTGGAAGACACCGCTGCAGAAACTGAGCATTAAATCTTGTTCAATACTCACAGGAACAGGTAGACAGTGGGTCGAGATGTCTCACATCCCAAACATCGAAATCAATAATGTGTTTGTACAGAAAGGAGGAGTTCAGCTTGTGTTGGCAACTGACGAGGACGATGAACACGATGATGAGAGCGAGCTCTGCCGTACTGATTCACTTTACTGGTAAATTATTTATTTACTTTCTCTCTGATAACGTGTTTCTAGAATTTCGTCTAGTATCTTCATCTAAATTTTATTTCTTTGAATCTCTAGGATTTCAACAATGCCTGAAGATATATCGACACGGCAGGTGTCTGAGGAGAGATTGACGGGGAAGGTGAAGTGGTTCAACGACTCGAAGGGTTTCGGCTTCATCACCCCGGACGACGAAGACAGAGAAGATTTGTTCGTTCACTTCTCGGCGATCAAATCCGACGGCTACCGCACTATCATGGATGGCCAGGCAGTCGAATTCCAAATCGGGGTAGGCCCTCGCGGCTCGACCCAGGCCATCAACGTCACTGGCCCCAATGGCGCTGCTATGCAGGGGCAACGGAAGGAGAGAGTGGGACGGTTCGGTTGGACGAGGCGGCGGTGATGGCTGCTTTACTTGCGGAGGGTTCCGATCCATGGCGCTTCGGGGAACAACGGTGGCGGTGGTGCATGTGTTTTTGGATTTATGCATGCAGCTCAGTTAATTAAGAAAAAAGTGCATGATTCATGTGGTGAAGGGTGTCCAAGGGCTTCATTGGCTAAAGAAAAGCTTGTGGGTAAACATTCTGCAGAAACTCCAATTGGGCAATGAGAGAGTTGAGGGTTTGGGTTGAGAGCTTTTTCTTTTCTCTCTTTTGAGATGGGAAGTTCTTCGGTACACCATCAATTAGATACACTATACACTCAGTTCGATACAAATTAGTTTATTTATTTGTAGAGTCAATATAATCTACTTGATTTATGAGTACATTGATGTACCCTTCTAACGAAACTCTCCGAGATAGATATGGTTTCATTAATTGACTTGGACAACCCATTTGGGGATTTGGTCTTCCTAGTTTTGGGATTTTCTCTTGAGAATTTATCAGTAGATTATCACTCGTGGATGTAGCCCAATTTGGGTGACCCACATAAATTCTTTTGTTTTGTGGTTGTGTTGGCGTGTGTCAATTTACCTATTTAGGGTTTTGTCTGTCTTCTACAATATTATCGGCTAAGGCGATCAAGAAAGCCCGCCCGGATAAAATGTCTGAAGACCTTCTCTTTCCTTTTCATGTTGCAATTCCTTAGGGTTAATTACATATAAGTGCATATTTGAATGTTGTTTTAACCATAAGGTCACCAATTATTTTTTTTCCCTCATAAGGCCACTAGATTAAAAATGATGTTAAATTTTAGATATAAAAACTAACATATTTACATAAATGCCACTAGAGTAAAAAGTCAACAATCATCCTCTCTCAGTCTCTCTCCTCTCTAGCGAGGTTCCGTCCAACTCCGATGGGTTTTCGGTCGACATCCGGCAGACCTCCGGCCAACTTCCGGCGAACTCCGGCGACCACAAAAGCTACTGTCACTAGCAATAAAAACTACTCCGGTGAGATTTCATACAACTTCCGGCGAGATCACAAAAGCTACTGTCACTAACACCAAAAGGTACTGTCACTAGCAACAAAAGCTACTCTGGTGAGATTTCCGGCAACCTCCGGCGAGGTCACAAAACTACTGTCACCAGCAACAAAAGCTACTATCACAAAAAAAAAAGTTAAGCTCCCCAAAACCAAAAGCTATTATCCCCACCAACCAAAATGCAAACAGAAAAGCTACTGACATTAGTTTTAAAAGATACTAACATAAACATAAAAAGCCACTATCACTATGTTGCAAAGCCATTATAACAGTTCTAGAAAGTTACTGATTTGTAATCAATCAAAATGTAAACTGAAAAGCTACTGACATCAGCTTGAAAAGATACTGACATAGTCATAGAAAGCTACTACCACAGTATTGAAAAGTAAGCCACTCAAAACAGAGAGCGAGCAATTCTTACCAAGCACACTTGACTCATCTCACTTGACATAATGCACAACACTACATGCCTCCCAAGATGCCTCAAAATTTCTCATTGTACCTGTAAGGCTATGTGACACACTCCCACCTACAAGATCCCTTGCCATCACCGCCATCCTCCCACTTCCAACTGAGCAAACCATCAAGACTTGTTGTACCAACCAACAGTACTAACTTCCACCGCTGCCGAACAAGTCCATGCACAAATCCTACAAGCATTATCCACCAAAGCATTACCATATCCTAGCAAACAACATCTCTGCCTCGAGATTTTACAGCAAACATATCTACATCTGTGTAGCAGTAAATTAAGAGCTTTTAACAGAATGTCAACATTTAGTTGCAATTCAAACACATAACCCTCTCTTGTCCGACCCAATTTCAATCAAGAAAAACCTTTTGAACTCATGAAATTCACAATCATGTGAAAAATACAATAATGTGTAATAATCCAAAACTCTAACTAAAAATGCTTAAGCTAAGCTAGTACATGCCTGATCAACAACTCCAAGTAATTCAAATTCAAATGAAGCCTAAGTGCGCTACAAACTAAATTTCAAGCTGTACAAGCATCAATCTGAGCTCATAAATCTGGAATTGGATACAATTAAGCAAAATCCAAAATGATAGATGCATGTAGATCGATAAACACAGAAACAATCGACAACGCAATGTGTAATAGATAGAGATTTTCGAATTTTGACCTGCAAGGGTGAATTTTGGCCGGCTACATGTATTGATCGAACAATGGTAAAGGTCCTGTCAGATCTGCTTTGAATCGGCGTCGAGATCAGAGAAAACGCGGAAGAAAGATGAGGAGATGGTGAAACGATCCTGTCTCGTTTCGCTTCGATCAGATCTGCTTTGAATCTGCGTCGAGATCAGAGAAACGCGGAAGAAAGATGAGGAGATGGTGAAACGATGCCGTCTCGTTTCGCTCTTATCTGCAACAAGGCTTCTCTCTCCGTCGACATCGTCCAGCCAGCGCTGAGCTTCACTGCGCAATAGTCAGTTGCTGTCAAGGGAGAGCTTTTGACGTCAGAGAGGTTATTCGGCAGCGAGAAGCAAACGAGCTCGTCGGAGAGAGAGAGAGAGAGAGAGAGAGAGAGAGAGAGAGAGACTGTTTGTTTTGTAAATTCGATTAAGTTTTTATAATCTATGAATTTGCTTAATCCATGGATTGTTTAAATTCTATATGGACTCTGATTGATTCTAATGGATTGATTTACTAGTATTTGTTTAGAATTTACAAGTTCTTATCATGTTTTTGGTAGGTTAATTTTTTTTCCTTCTTCCTTAAAAGCAATGGATGTATGGATCCAACCATAATGCTATATCAATGACAAAAAAGTATGTGTATGTGTGTGTCTATACTATTATTAAGAGAAGAGGCTTTGTTAGCCAAAACTGAAAATTTTGACAGATTTAACCCTAAAAGATTAAAAAACTTTAACAATAAATTAAATCACAAGGATAAATTGGACAATTATAAAATAGATTTTTATTAAGAAAATTAAAAATAAATGATTCTACAACTCCTGTTGAAGGATGTCGACATAGTGTGCCTCTACAAACTAGGGTTTAGGATTGTAATAGGAAAGTGTTATAGGTATTCAATTGTATTCGGATTCTCTTACCTTTTGTATACCTTGTAACTCCCTATATAAGGGCTCCTATTATCAATCATAAACACACAATTCCATTCTCCTACAACACGTTATCAGCACGAGTTCTAACCCTAGCCCAAAAAAAAAAAAAAAAAAAAAAAAAAAAACCTAAAAACTCTCTCTCCCAAAAATCTGCCGTAAACTCTCCTTGCCCACAAGACCCTAGCTGCAGCCCAGCCTCCTGCCGCACAGCTGCAACCTGCACACCATCCCGCACACGTCCCTGCACCAGCCCGCAGCCCACTGCCGCAGCAGCCCGCCAACCTACCTGCTGCCCAGCACAGTAGCCTTGCCCCTGCAGCCTCCTGCCGAACTAGCTGCAACCGAACCTGCTGCCCCCTGCAAACTCCTCACCAGCCCGCCAACCTACCTACTGCCCAGCACCGTAGCCTTGCCCCTGCAGCCTCCTGCCGAACCAGCTATAGCCTCCTGCCGAACTAGCTGCAACCGAACCTGCTGCCCCCTGCAAACTCCTCACCAGCCAGCACACCTGCACACCCGAGTGCCTACTGCCTGCGCAGCCTCTGTACACTGACTGCTTGCTGCCTTGCACTACTGCCCTACTGCAGAAGCTGCTGCGCTGCTGCCTGCCGAAGCTGCTGCAAGCCCGCCCGCGCCCTGCCTGTGCCGCTGCAACCCACTGCAGCCCACGCTGCCCAGGAAAGAAAGAAGGAGAAGAACCAGAAGGAAGGAAGAAGACGCGAGAAGAAAAAAACAAGGAAGGGAGAAGGGCTAGGCCCGGAAAGAAAAAAAAGGAGGAAGAAGAAAAAAAGGGAAGGGAGAAGGGCAGCCCACCAACTGCCAATTTCCAACCAGATTCCAGCAATCCTAATTTAGCTACACGCCTGCATCAACACGCGCTTGTCTTCAAGCCAAGAACAATCACGTAAGTTTTTATAATTAAGGTTGCTGCTTTCTTGTATTTAAATTCCTTTTATTTTCTGTAAATATTGGAATTTATGTTGCCAAACGGTTTTGATATTTAACAAAGCGGAATTGTGGGGATTCACGCTTAACGAACTAAGAGTGTTCGTATGAACTAAGAGTGTTCATAATTAAATGAACTAAGAGTGTTCGTGTGAACTAAGAGCGTTCACAATGCTTTGACTAAGAGCGTCCGTAAGCATCAAATTGTGACCATATTAAAACATTATTTTTTGGTCTAATCCAAAAGAGATTCTTGGAAATTGATTTCTTGGTAGCATAGCTCAGAAATCTTATTGTTTTAGTTTTCGTGGAAGTTTAACTCCGAAACTAATATATCTTCTCTTCTTATTTTCAGGATGTCGAATGAACCTAGACTTGACTTTCTAATGCTTGACTCAACAGGCTCGGATTACCAAAGTTGGGTAACTGATGTTGAGAACCATCTCACTTCAAAGGGAATATTACCCATAATCCAGGCACCTAACCCGGATCTTGTGTTCCTGCGAACACCTACAAAGCATGCTCAAGCAGTTATCTTGATGCGACGCCATATGGACAAGGCACTCAGATTGGAGTATATGTTGATCAAGAATGCAAGAGAGCTATGGGTAGCGCTAGAAGAGCGCTTTGGCAATGTCCAAGATTCCCTCCTCCCTGACTTGAAGGTTCAATGGAACAACCTGCGCTTTGCTGATTTCAAGTCTGTTGCTGAATATAATTCAGAAGCTCTTCGCATACAGTCCATGTTGAGGTTTTGTGGACAACCTGTCACAGAGCAAGTGCTAATTGAGAAAACTCTCTCCACCTTCCCCGTTTCAGCCATTGTGGTATCAAAGCAATACCGTACTGAAGTCAATGCTGGACGGATCACGAGGTTTCATTAGCTTATCAATGTTATATCTGTAGCTGAGAAACATGATAACATACTCGTGAGGAATTATAATTCAAGGCCCATTGGAACTAAGAGTGTTCATGAGGCGAATTATAATGCACTCAAAGGAGGGCACAAGGAGCGGTACCCTAAGAATGGGGGACATGAGGGACGTATGGGCCTATATAACCGCCCTAACCAGGAAGGAAACCGCAAGTTTGGTGTGGATACACGTGGTGGTAATGCCACACGTGGGAGAGGGGGTCGTGGTATCCCTAGCCGTAATGGTGGCGCCATAGGTCGTGCTGGTGGCACCAAACCTCCTAGGGAAGGCCCGTAATGTGCACAACGTGCACCTCAATTAAAGGGAGACAACCACAATGATGAGTGTCATCGATGTGGATCAATTGAGCATTGGTTCAAGCAATGCAAGGCAAGCGAGGATCTAGCTGAAAGATACAGGGCATACAGGGACCTAAGAGAGCAAGAAGTGTACCTTGCAGAAGAAAAAGAAGATGGTGGAGATGTCAATCTCACTATAGAGGACTTCAAAGCTGAAGATGAATTGCACAAAGATGCAGCAGACTTTGATTAGATTAGTCCTTTTATTTTTCCAAGAACTTTTGTAATGGCAATTTGCCTTAGTCAATAAATGACAATGTGATGTCTAGGAAAGTCATTGAGATTATTAGTACTTAAGAGAGCCTCGCTCCACCAACATCTCTCTCTACTTTCCTGGTCATAGTTGATTGGAGTTACCAAACGGATAGAGTGACTACAATATGTCTTACTTTGATTTTATTTTGGATTAGATTTTGGAAACTTTGATGTAATCATTGGCTATTAATAAAGTGTCAATTCTTTTACTTAATGTCTTGGACATAGCTTAATTCGAACTTTATTATATAAGAGCCAATGGTTTTCATGTGGAAACACATTATGAGAATGGATAGAGTTCTTTTGTATCACCTCTAATGACTACGGACATAAACGAGTATTAGAGAAACTTATGTGTCGCTCTAGTGGGTTGTATGCAACCACTATTTGAGTTATTGAATCCAGCCATGTCATGAGAGACGACTTATGGGATTCTGACACATATAGGCTTTGACATGATGATCCGTGTATTAAAGACTTTACACGGACATCCATTTTCAGAACGAAGAAAAGTAAGAACCAAGAATTGGTTCGAGGAGCTGCACATGCGCCTCATGGCCCCATGATTGTGCAAAGACCGGCCATGTATGGCCGGCGCCGCCTACCCCCTATGGCAAATACATGACATTGACGCCATAAACTCCTCTCTCTACTTCTGAAGTCTATTGTGACATTGTGGCTTAACCAAAACCTTTATTGGTTGATTATCAAGCCCATGTTTCGTTCTGTAAAGCCTGTTATTTAGGATTGAGACCATCCTATGCAAAGGAGATTGAGGAAATAATTCTATTCTCACAAAGAATCTAAGGGAATTATGTGGATTTGATCAACCAACTTGCGGACTGTATAGATGTTTTATGGTGTTGGTTGATACGCAAACACGTTGGTCCCGTGTTGTGCCATTATCCACTCATAATGCTGCTTATACTACACTCCTAGCACATAACATATGGCTACGGACTCACTACCCAGATCATCCCATCCAGTCAATTTGACTTGATAATGTTAGAGAGTTTACATCGAAAATTTTCGATGACCATTGCATATCATTGGGTATTGATATCAAGTATCATATTCCCATGTACACACCCAATTGGTCTGGCGGAAAAGCCACCATTAAAAGACTACGATGGTAGCCCGGACTTTGGTAATGCGCACCAATATTTTCCGCCTAGGTTATGCAATATCGCATGCAGCTATGCTAATTCGTCTACGACTCATAGCAGCCACTCAACTTTTATTTGCGTTACAGCTTCAAGTCTAATATCTCGTATTTATGCATATTTGAGTGTGCGGTTCATGTACCAATTGCGCCGCCATAGCGCATCAACATGAGTCATTGCAACGAATGCATATATATATTGGACATGAGTCTCCAACTATAAGTCCGCTATGTATAACCCTTGACAGGCGATCTCTATTTCGCAGAATTTGCGAATTGTTACTTTGATGAGACAGTTTTCCCATCGTTAGGGGGAGATTAGAACGTCAATGTTCAACAGGAACGATAGGAATTGTCGTGGTCTATCCCCACTATGTCTCATCTTGATCCCTTAAAAGTGACGAGATCACATATACATGCTGCAAACATGCCTTCAAGGATTGATGTCCCCACAAGAGGACATGGTGCCACCCAGAGAAGATGGGTACTGCACCACTACCATGGATGGTGGTATGGTGATGCCCAAAGGTGGCATAATGGCGTCATAGGCCATGGGTTCCACTAGAGAGAGTAGGAGACCTATAGGTTCGATTGATTCTCTCCCTAAGGAGAGAGCGAGTTTGGCACAGCTTGATCCATTGATCATTGATACTCAAAATCAGTCTCATGAGAATATTTTGGATTGTGGTTATGTCCAAGAGACATCATTGGGGGACCCCTAAATTTTAGAACCAATTCCTGAGAATATAGAGATCTCTACGAACTACACTAGTGTACATGAGGACGTGGGATTCTTGAGACCAATGACATAGAACCTTACTCCGTTGAAGAATGCTAACATAGAGAAAATTGGCTTAAATGGAAAGATGCGATCCAGGTTGAATTGGATTCACTAACGAAGAGGAAGGATTTCGAGCCTGAGATGCCAACACCTCCTAACATAAAACCTATTGACATTAATAGGTCTTCGTTAGATAGCGTGATGAGAAAAAGAGATGGTAATCTCGCCTTATGGCGCAAGGTTTCTCACAACGCCCTGGAATCGACTATAAGAAGACATATTCTCTAGTAATGGATGTCATTGCACTCCACTACCTTGTCAGTTTGGTAGTTTCCAAATAACTGAACATGCAGCTTACGAATGTGGTCACTACGTATCTCTATGGGGATCTAGATACGGAATATAATGAAGGTTCTTGTGGACTTTATTTACCCAAGTCAAGTGGCTCTAGACCACGGAGCGCATTTGCAACGAGGTTGAAATGCTCACCAAAATGACTACTTGATTGGGAAGGGATATGATGAACTATGCCCACGCGTTTCCATGACAAGTTCCGGATTTGCAATTGTCGCGGTTTATGTTGATAAACATAATTGGAACCCTTGAGAGTTAAGGGAAACCCTGAACACCTGAAATCCGAGTTTGAGAGGAATGACCTTGGGAGAACACAGTTTTATCTAAATTCAGAACTTGTATACCGTGTCAAGAGACATTTTTGATAAAGTCAAAGATGCACCATGGTCGTCCGTAGTCTTGGCCCTAAAAGGGATATGTTTCGTCCCAGGGATGATGACGAAGACGTGTTAATAGCAGAAGTGCTTACTTATATACAATAGGCGCATTATTGTACTTAGCACAATACAAGACCGGACACCTCAATTATTATGAACTTGTTGGCTAGACATAGCCCCGCGCCAACTGATGCACTCAAAGCAAGCGCGCAATTTAACCCTGAAATATCGTTAGTAGTATAAGTAAGTAGGGATCGTTCTATTCCGGGGATTGAGGGTACACTTGTAATTGTGTAACAAATAAAGAAAAGTATTATTTACAAAAATAAAATAAAGAATATAAATATATACAATTGTATAAACAAATAAAGAATTAAAATAATAAAGTATTATTTACAAAAATAAAATAAAGAATAAATATATACAAGTAAACACAAATAAGGGGGGATTAGGATTCTTAAAATTAAAATTAAAATAAATAAAATAAAGAAAACGTAAAAACATATATACAAGGGTGGAACGCAAGGAACAAATATCAAAATCAATTCCATGTAATCAAATTCGATTCAAACCCTATAATTGTTCTTCCAAGTTATGAGAGAGGAGTTGATCATGTGAAACATTCGAAAGCAAATGATTTCCCATATTTTACTTTTCAATGCTAATTAACCTAAGCGAAAGCACCTAGATTAATCCTATCAAACATGCAATCAAGCCCTAGAAAGCTAGTCAATCATGACATGTTCAATGCATTAGACATAGAGAAAGGCTATCAACTCAAGTGTACAACTTAGTATGAATAAGTTCACCTAATTGCAATCCTCTTCAATTGAATTCGATTTTTGTCCAAAACCTTTACTACTTTGATTCAAGTTTACACAAAACGAAAAGTCGATTTCATGTTCTTAAACCTAGCACCAATTACATGCAAATCCTATAAGTGTCGACCCAAATAAGATAAACATATAAAAGTTTTCTGTAAAGCAAATTCAATCGAACAAACTCACATAAGCAACTTAGAATCACAATTATGGAATTCGAAAACTTTATTTAAACATAGAAGTTGGGTTTAAACTTTACCCTAAACATTATTGTTAACTAGAAACAAGTTCATACGAAATCAAACAAGGAAACCAAAAAGGTTACAAGGAAAAGGAACGAATTACACCGTGAGTGGAGATGGAGATGGAGAGCTAGATGGTTGGATCTTGAATCTTGGAAGCAAGCCTTCAAGGTGGATGATGGAGGATATGATCTTCACGGCTCCTTCTTCTTCTTCCTCTCCTTGCTTGAAAATGCAGAACTTAAAACTAGAGAATGGAGAAGGAAAATGGAAAGGAAATGGAGAGACAAAGAAGATGAAATGGATGAAGGAATTGGTTTTTGAAATGGTGACTAAGGAAAATGGAGAGGAAATGGTGAGACAAGGAGATGAAATGGATGAAGGAAATGATTTGAGAGTGAGAGGAGAAGTGTATTTATAGGGAGGAAAAAGAAGAGTGAAATGATGAGATGAAGAAAAATAATGAAAGTGGAGTATGAGAGTGGTTTGTAAAATATGTAAAAGATGAGGTAATGATGAAAGCAAAGCATGAAGGTGAAGAAATGTGGAAGTGATGATGATCTTTTAGAGTAGAAAAATGTATCCAAGGAGAAAGAAATGCTTTCTTCATGTGGGTGGGAAACATGAATATGTGGTGTTGAGCTGTTTTCAAGTCAGTTTCTGCCCCTTTATTCCTTCAATTATTTCTCTAACAAGACTTCATTATATGCCTTCGACTTCTTCATATGAAATTTTCCTCTATGAGTGTAGATTACTGTGGTAAAATTTCAGAATTTCTTGCCATGTGGTTGGGCCGGAAATGCTGCTGGACCTCTTACAGGTCCAGTTTTCCGGTTTTGCTTCTGTAGAAAATTGGGCTGATTGTTTGAAGGCCTTCCACTCATATTTTTCTCTGACACTCTTCATAAGAAATGATCCTTTGGGTGTCTAGAATGGATCTGGAGAGTTTCAGCTCATTTCGAGTTCAGATGGTTAGTCTGCCACTCCTCATTTCTTGTCTAGCTCGCTTTCTCAGGCCAAAATGCTCATTTTAGGGCCAAACAGCTCATTTCATCATCATCTACTCCAATGTACCTAAAAAATAGAAATTGAGTTAAAAATCGATTCGTTAAGGAATTAACTAAGCAAAATGTGAGGAATTAACTATTAAAATACCGCATTAAAATGCTCATATCAAATTCCCCCACACTTAGCTTTTGCTAGTCCCTTAGCAAAACAAAACAAAACAAAAAAATCCAAAACAGAACAAAGACTTGACAAAAAAGCAAGTAAATGACTCTATTGCTCCTAACTGTTGTCTCAGAGACTCCAAACTCATGGCTTTCACGTTAAACACTTAATCAAAATCACAAAGATAATTCCATGGTTAATAAACCTGTGACATTCATATGACTAAGCAAGATATGGAGAACTTAAGTTATACAGTGAATGATAGCATGTTTCGAACAAGTCCAATCCAAACTTACAGGGCATACTCTCGATTTTTCTCTCAGAAATGGCTATGCTTAAAAGCTTCACACTCAACTATATGCAAGAGAACAAATTGTAAGGCAACAAACAGCTTGCATATTTCATCAATAAACACATTTTGTGAAGAATTTTTAAAGACCTCATGAAATGACTAAGTGCACAAATGGACCTAAACCATAAGCTCGACTGCGTAACTGACTCCACTAACCAAAGACTGCCCATCTCAAGGATCAAGTCAGCACTTAAAACAGGTTGTAATGGGGCTAAGCTAGGGTTTTCGAAATGAAGATTAAGGATACAAATAAATCCTAAGGACCTAGCAGAGCATATAAGGACCACCTTATGTCATCATTTTTGTAGACCAAATATCATTGTTTTGGGCCAAACCTTCACTCTAACCAACATGGGAATGGACAAAGGCATAATTTTCAACTTTGAGCCTTCTACAAATTTGCAAGTCCAAAACCACACTTCAACATTTTCCCAAGAGTTTTCTTTTCAATTTTTCTTCTCTTTTGCCGCTTTTCTTTCTTTCTTTCTTTCTTTTTTTTTTTCAAGGCAAAATTTTTTTTTTTCTTGGATTTTTCCCACCCCATACTTGTCTTTCATCGTCACCCCTACATACTATGTCATGCTCTACTAAGTCCTTAAGACAAGGGTAGAGATATCCTGTACTAAGCTCATGGTAGGGTAGTGAGGGTGATGAAATAAAGGTTTTCAACGTAGGCTCAAGGGGGTTTATTCTAAGGAGTCCCACGACGGGCACAATTGGGGACACATGCTTGTTTGGCTTTGGTGGTTACCCTAATGCCTTCTATCCTATCCAGGATCAGTGCATATTATGGCATACAAGTTTTGACAGTCACAACAGTCGAGTTCTAGTATTCTCTAGTCCATTAAAATCTATGGCACATGATCATTGGATTTCCAAAGAATGATGAGGTTTTGCAAATACAGCCACGAAATTCTAGAATTATCAATAAGCACTCGAAAAGAAAGTATTTTAGCACAAAAACTCACTTGGGTCAAATGAATCAGACTTAATCCTAGCATGCTTAATGAACCAAGTTACAATCCTATCTCAAATCTTCATACAAGCATCACAATGTCGATTAACCACAGAATTCAATTAAGTCCTATTTTGATTGTGAAAACCTTCAGCCATGAATTCGGAGACATGTTCATCCTAGACGTTAGGAGCATCCTAAGACTCAAACACACAAACAAAAACACTCTAAAACCAACAATTTTTTTTTTTTTTTTTTTTACAATTTAATTTAATTTAATTTCAACACTTAGGTACGGGAACAGGGAGTCTCGATGTGCAATGGGACTGAAACAGCTACCCTTTTTCAAGACTATGTTTAATCCAATATACCTTAGTGTATCACAACATCAACTAAAACCACAATAAAAACACAATCCAACATCAACTATTTTTCATTTTTTTTTATATACTAACTACTAAAAACACAATAAAGCAATAACCCTTCCCCCATACTTAATTCATGCATTGTCCTCAATGTACAAACAAATATAAATCATGCAAAGCATAAATCAAGCATAGAAGAGAAAGTTAACACAACGAAACCTAAAACAACTTAAAATTCATGAAAATAAAATAGAAGGAAGAGTTCAAGAAAGCAAATCTGCGTTTGATGGCTCCTCCACAGATACGGTTGAAATGGGTTGCCTCCCATGCAACGCTTAATGTTTAAAGTCTTTCAGCCTAGACTTGTACCTCCATTTACTCCTTTGGAGGAGCGGTATGCGGGCGAGTGGCAGCCCCCTTGCTGGTTTCAGCTTCCTGAGGAGGGTCCTCATGGTGTGATGCAGTATCGTCCTTGCGGGGAAACCCAGGAGGATAACTTTGCAAGTTATTGACTTCCTGAGCAAGCTTGTTTATTGCAGTGTGACAGCGGATCAAAGAGCAGTTCATCTCAGAGATGTAATCGATCATGCAATTGACTCTCCAATCTGTCACCATAATACCATCGCGGAGAGAGGAACGCAAATCATCAATCAAATCCGACAAGCTTTCCAGGGTGGCCATAGGGCCAGGAGCACGAGCAGCTGGTGAGGAAGAAGACTCTCCGGGATGCAGTCTGGGAGAGCGACGAGGCAAAGGAGGGGGACTGCGGGTACGCTCACGGATAGGACGATGGTCCCATGGACGAGTAAGCCCAGCTCTAGTGGCCGCTTGACGACCTTCTTCTTCCAAAGAGAGAACACGGCGTTGATTGACGCCCCTGCGAGGGGTAACCTTAGTTCGGGCCATGAGGAAGTAGAAGGAATTTGAAAAGGCACACGGTTTTAACAAAGCTTCTCCGGGAAGGAGAAGAGTTATGATAGTTCACGGCCCAAGAAACTCCCCCACGTGTAAATATTCCTTTCTTTTCCTGGATTTATGGCATGCTTTCGGCTATAGCTCCTCGAGATTCGTTTGACTCCCCCACGCGTCCTTCTTTTCCTTGATTCACGGCAATTAAACCTGCTTTCGGCTGTAGCTTGTCTGTCACAGCTCCTCGAGATTCGTTTGGTTCCCCCACGTGTCTTCCACGCGGCAACAGCTTTTCCGTGTTTGCGGGTGACTTTAATCCAACGCGTAGATTTAATCTCAGAGGTCGTCCATCCAACGGTGGAGATCTGCTCACTCGTTCTATAATTAGGTGCATTCTGAGGGAGCGACTATTCACTCCAAAAGAAAATTCTTCCGAGTTCCATCCTTTCTCTCTCAACCCTTCAGCCTTTCTTTCGAAACTCCAATCCTTTCTTCATCAACATGGAACCACGAACTCTGCAACTAATGGAGTTACAAACCCAGCAACAAATGGAATTACAAGCCCAGCAACCAACCGAGGAGGGAAGCATCCAAGCAGCCGGGAGTAGTAACCGGTGGCTCCCACACCGCTCAACTAAGAATCCTCAAGGGCCTTTACTATGATAAGGGTTTTAAGTACCACTCCAGAGCAGATTCAAGAGATCTGCCTTCATCTGAAACAGTATGGGCAGATCGAGGACAAAAACGTCTTCTTTGGTTCCAGAACCTCAAGGCTCGTGAGAGGCAGAAGTTGAAGGAATTTCGGAACGTTCCGGTTGGTGGATCTCTCGATCTCATTTTGGTTCCACTGGTTCTACTAGTAATGACAGATCCACTGACAGATCCATCGATCTAAACTTTGGGTCACGTGTCGGCTATGGTGCTGATGGATCGATCATGGAACAACGAGGAGAATATCACCAGGAGATTGAAACCCTTCCACTATTCCCATGCATGGTGAGGACATCTTGGGCAACATGAAGACTACTTCCGAGGGAGGTGGCGGTTATGGCGGTGGCTCTCCATTTCCCTTGAGCTCAGTCTCAACTCCTACAGAGATGCAGACATGGCTTAGTATAGTGTATGAATTTTTTTTTTTTTTTTTTTTTTTTTTTTTTGTAAATAGCTGAATTTAATAAGACTGAATGAATGCAGTTTTTTTTTTTTTTAAATATAGGATCAAAATAAAGACAAAATAATCCCTAACGAATATTGCATAATGTAATCAAAAGCAGCATGATAGTAAGGTGGGCTCCACACCGCCTCAACTAAGAATCCTCAAGGGCCTTTACTATGATAAGGGTTTTAAGTACCCAACTCCAGAGCAGATTCAAGAGATCTGCCTTCATCTGAAACAGTATGGGCAGATCGAGGACAAAAACGTCTTCTTTTGGTTCCAGAACCTCAAGGCTCGTGAGAGGCAGAAGTTGAAGGAATTTCGGAACGTTCCGGTTGGTGGATCTCTCGATCTCAATTTTGGTTCCACTGGTTCTACTAGTAATGACAGATCCACTGACAGATCCATCGATCTAAACTTTGGGTCACGTGTCGGCTATGGTGCTGATGGATCGATCATGGAACAACGAGGAGAATATCACCAGGAGATTGAAACCCTTCCACTATTCCCCATGCATGGTGAGGACATCTTGGGCAACATGAAGACTACTTCCGAGGGAGGTGGCGGTTATGGCGGTGGCTCTCACATTTCCCTTGAGCTCAGTCTCAACTCCTACAGAGATGCAGACATGGCTTAGTATAGTGTATGAATTTTTTTTTTTTTTTTTTTTTTTTTTTTGTAAATAGCTGAATTTAATAAGACTGAATGAATGCAGTTTTTTTTTTTTTAAATATATAGGACTCAAAAATAAAAGACAAAAATATAAATCCCTTCCCCACACTTAAATATTGCATTATCTTCAATGTAATCAATTAAAAGCATGCAATGAAATAAGTAAGCATAGATAGAAGACATTACGAAAACAAATCCTAAAATAAAAACCAAAGAGAAAAATTGAAAAATAAAAAGAAATAGGAAAAGAGAAAGCAAATCTGATTATATTCTGAATTGGGTTGCCTCCCAAGTAGCGCTTGTATTTTACGTCTTGCAGCCAGACGGTACCTACATTAAATAAAGTTAGTAACTATAATTAACAAAGAAATACAAAATAAAAACAAGTATAACTATTAATTACAAACTACAAGTAAAATTAATAAGTATATTGTACATAAGACACAAGTTAAGTACACAAGTGAGTATAAAACGTGAAAAGTATTTTTACAAGTTTAAAGTGTGAATCAAAATTTACACGTATAGAGTATTCACAAGTATTTCTTTTGTTATAAACATTATTGATATCGAATCAAATTCCAAGCGGTAAATCAAGTGAACGTGCGGCCCAAGTATAGTCGCCTAGACACAAACTCCCTTTCAAATCGTTTGGGCAACCTTACTGAAATGGCCAGGTGGGGGAGGACGAACACGAGAGGAAAAATCCATTTTGGCATGAGCTACTCCCACAAAGTGGTTTAGGCCCATTTGCAAGCACTTCTGGATTCAAAAACCCGTCATGAACGTTGTCCCCTTCCTAGACATCATTCCACATAGGCTATGCTTACTAAGATGAAAAAGTTCATAAGTGTGAAGACAGTTCAACAAGTGTTAATAAAGGCCGCCCTCAACCTTAAGGGACCTGAGCTAGGTACCAATAAGGGGTTTAGGCCAATATTAACAAAAGAGACTTCACCTATTCCTCTCAATTTACAACCTACAATTAAAATTCGTGTTCAATAATATAAATAATATTCTAGTTAATTTAAACTAAGTTTTAAACAATTTATATACAACAAATATATACAATAAATGACACAATTTAGCAAGTGATTTTTCAATCCCCGGCAACGGCGCCAAAAATTGATGCACTCAAAGCAAGCGCGCAATTTAACCCTGAAATATCGTTAGTAGTATAAGTAAGTAGGGATCGTTCTATTCCGGGGATTGAGGGTACACTTGTAATTGTGTAACAAATAAAGAAAAGTATTATTTACAAAAATAAAATAAAGAATATAAATATATACAATTGTATAAACAAATAAAGAATTAAAATAATAAAGTATTATTTACAAAAATAAAATAAAGAATAAATATATACAAGTAAACACAAATAAGGGGGGATTAGGATTCTTAAAATTAAAATTAAAATAAATAAAATAAAGAAAACGTAAAAACATATATACAAGGGTGGAACGCAAGGAACAAATATCAAAATCAATTCCATGTAATCAAATTCGATTCAAACCCTATAATTGTTCTTCCAAGTTATGAGAGAGGAGTTGATCATGTGAAACATTCGAAAGCAAATGATTTCCCATATTTTACTTTTCAATGCTAATTAACCTAAGCGAAAGCACCTAGATTAATCCTATCAAACATGCAATCAAGCCCTAGAAAGCTAGTCAATCATGACATGTTCAATGCATTAGACATAGAGAAAGGCTATCAACTCAAGTGTACAACTTAGTATGAATAAGTTCACCTAATTGCAATCCTCTTCAATTGAATTCGATTTTTGTCCAAAACCTTTACTACTTTGATTCAAGTTTACACAAAACGAAAAGTCGATTTCATGTTCTTAAACCTAGCACCAATTACATGCAAATCCTATAAGTGTCGACCCAAATAAGATAAACATATAAAAGTTTTCTGTAAAGCAAATTCAATCGAACAAACTCACATAAGCAACTTAGAATCACAATTATGGAATTCGAAAACTTTATTTAAACATAGAAGTTGGGTTTAAACTTTACCCTAAACATTATTGTTAACTAGAAACAAGTTCATACGAAATCAAACAAGGAAACCAAAAAGGTTACAAGGAAAAGGAACGAATTACACCGTGAGTGGAGATGGAGATGGAGAGCTAGATGGTTGGATCTTGAATCTTGGAAGCAAGCCTTCAAGGTGGATGATGGAGGATATGATCTTCACGGCTCCTTCTTCTTCTTCCTCTCCTTGCTTGAAAATGCAGAACTTAAAACTAGAGAATGGAGAAGGAAAATGGAAAGGAAATGGAGAGACAAAGAAGATGAAATGGATGAAGGAATTGGTTTTTGAAATGGTGACTAAGGAAAATGGAGAGGAAATGGTGAGACAAGGAGATGAAATGGATGAAGGAAATGATTTGAGAGTGAGAGGAGAAGTGTATTTATAGGGAGGAAAAAGAAGAGTGAAATGATGAGATGAAGAAAAATAATGAAAGTGGAGTATGAGAGTGGTTTGTAAAATATGTAAAAGATGAGGTAATGATGAAAGCAAAGCATGAAGGTGAAGAAATGTGGAAGTGATGATGATCTTTTAGAGTAGAAAAATGTATCCAAGGAGAAAGAAATGCTTTCTTCATGTGGGTGGGAAACATGAATATGTGGTGTTGAGCTGTTTTCAAGTCAGTTTCTGCCCCTTTATTCCTTCAATTATTTCTCTAACAAGACTTCATTATATGCCTTCGACTTCTTCATATGAAATTTTCCTCTATGAGTGTAGATTACTGTGGTAAAATTTCAGAATTTCTTGCCATGTGGTTGGGCCGGAAATGCTGCTGGACCTCTTACAGGTCCAGTTTTCCGGTTTTGCTTCTGTAGAAAATTGGGCTGATTGTTTGAAGGCCTTCCACTCATATTTTTCTCTGGCACTCTTCATAAGAAATGATCCTTTGGGTGTCTAGAATGGATCTGGAGAGTTTCAGCTCATTTCGAGTTCAGATGGTTAGTCTGCCACTCCTCATTTCTTGTCTAGCTCGCTTTCTCAGGCCAAAATGCTCATTTTAGGGCCAAACAGCTCATTTCATCATCATCTACTCCAATGTACCTAAAAAATAGAAATTGAGTTAAAAATCGATTCGTTAAGGAATTAACTAAGCAAAATGTGAGGAATTAACTATTAAAATACCGCATTAAAATGCTCATATCAAATTCCCCCACACTTAGCTTTTGCTAGTCCCTTAGCAAAACAAAACAAAACAAAAAAATCCAAAACAGAACAAAGACTTGACAAAAAAGCAAGTAAATGACTCTATTGCTCCTAACTGTTGTCTCAGAGACTCCAAACTCATGGCTTTCACGTTAAACACTTAATCAAAATCACAAAGATAATTCCATGGTTAATAAACCTGTGACATTCATATGACTAAGCAAGATATGGAGAACTTAAGTTATACAGTGAATGATAGCATGTTTCGAACAAGTCCAATCCAAACTTACAGGGCATACTCTCGATTTTTCTCTCAGAAATGGCTATGCTTAAAAGCTTCACACTCAACTATATGCAAGAGAACAAATTGTAAGGCAACAAACAGCTTGCATATTTCATCAATAAACACATTTTGTGAAGAATTTTTAAAGACCTCATGAAATGACTAAGTGCACAAATGGACCTAAACCATAAGCTCGACTGCGTAACTGACTCC
Organism: Rosa chinensis; assembly: GCF_002994745.2. NCBI lineage: Eukaryota > Viridiplantae > Streptophyta > Magnoliopsida > Rosales > Rosaceae > Rosa > Rosa chinensis. Next base: position 51,493,555 of record NC_037089.1, on the reverse strand, counting down.
ACTAACCAAAGACTGCCCATCTCAAGGATCAAGTCAGCACTTAAAACAGGTTGTAATGGGGCTAAGCTAGGGTTTTCGAAATGAAGATTAAGGATACAAATAAATCCTAAGGACCTAGCAGAGCATATAAGGACCACCTTATGTCATCATTTTTGTAGACCAAATATCATTGTTTTGGGCCAAACCTTCACTCTAACCAACATGGGAATGGACAAAGGCATAATTTTCAACTTTGAGCCTTCTACAAATTTGCAAGTCCAAAACCACACTTCAACATTTTCCCAAGAGTTTTCTTTTCAATTTTTCTTCTCTTTTGCCGCTTTTCTTTCTTTCTTTCTTTCTTTTTTTTTCAAGGCAAAATTTTTTTTTTTCTTGGATTTTTCCCACCCCATACTTGTCTTTCATCGTCACCCCTACATACTATGTCATGCTCTACTAAGTCCTTAAGACAAGGGTAGAGATATCCTGTACTAAGCTCATGGTAGGGTAGTGAGGGTGATGAAATAAAGGTTTTCAACGTAGGCTCAAGGGGGTTTATTCTAAGGAGTCCCACGACGGGCACAATTGGGGACACATGCTTGTTTGGCTTTGGTGGTTACCCTAATGCCTTCTATCCTATCCAGGATCAGTGCATATTATGGCATACAAGTTTTGACAGTCACAACAGTCGAGTTCTAGTATTCTCTAGTCCATTAAAATCTATGGCACATGATCATTGGATTTCCAAAGAATGATGAGGTTTTGCAAATACAGCCACGAAATTCTAGAATTATCAATAAGCACTCGAAAAGAAAGTATTTTAGCACAAAAACTCACTTGGGTCAAATGAATCAGACTTAATCCTAGCATGCTTAATGAACCAAGTTACAATCCTATCTCAAATCTTCATACAAGCATCACAATGTCGATTAACCACAGAATTCAATTAAGTCCTATTTTGATTGTGAAAACCTTCAGCCATGAATTCGGAGACATGTTCATCCTAGACGTTAGGAGCATCCTAAGACTCAAACACACAAACAAAAACACTCTAAAACCAACAATTTTTTTTTTTTTTTTTTTTACAATTTAATTTAATTTAATTTCAACACTTAGGTACGGGAACAGGGAGTCTCGATGTGCAATGGGACTGAAACAGCTACCCTTTTTCAAGACTATGTTTAATCCAATATACCTTAGTGTATCACAACATCAACTAAAACCACAATAAAAACACAATCCAACATCAACTATTTTTCATTTTTTTTTATATACTAACTACTAAAAACACAATAAAGCAATAACCCTTCCCCCATACTTAATTCATGCATTGTCCTCAATGTACAAACAAATATAAATCATGCAAAGCATAAATCAAGCATAGAAGAGAAAGTTAACACAACGAAACCTAAAACAACTTAAAATTCATGAAAATAAAATAGAAGGAAGAGTTCAAGAAAGCAAATCTGCGTTTGATGGCTCCTCCACAGATACGGTTGAAATGGGTTGCCTCCCATGCAACGCTTAATGTTTAAAGTCTTTCAGCCTAGACTTGTACCTCCATTTACTCCTTTGGAGGAGCGGTATGCGGGCGAGTGGCAGCCCCCTTGCTGGTTTCAGCTTCCTGAGGAGGGTCCTCATGGTGTGATGCAGTATCGTCCTTGCGGGGAAACCCAGGAGGATAACTTTGCAAGTTATTGACTTCCTGAGCAAGCTTGTTTATTGCAGTGTGACAGCGGATCAAAGAGCAGTTCATCTCAGAGATGTAATCGATCATGCAATTGACTCTCCAATCTGTCACCATAATACCATCGCGGAGAGAGGAACGCAAATCATCAATCAAATCCGACAAGCTTTCCAGGGTGGCCATAGGGCCAGGAGCACGAGCAGCTGGTGAGGAAGAAGACTCTCCGGGATGCAGTCTGGGAGAGCGACGAGGCAAAGGAGGGGGACTGCGGGTACGCTCACGGATAGGACGATGGTCCCATGGACGAGTAAGCCCAGCTCTAGTGGCCGCTTGACGACCTTCTTCTTCCAAAGAGAGAACACGGCGTTGATTGACGCCCCTGCGAGGGGTAACCTTAGTTCGGGCCATGAGGAAGTAGAAGGAATTTGAAAAGGCACACGGTTTTAACAAAGCTTCTCCGGGAAGGAGAAGAGTTATGATAGTTCACGGCCCAAGAAACTCCCCACGTGTAAATATTCCTTTCTTTTCCTGGATTTATGGCATGCTTTCGGCTATAGCTCCTCGAGATTCGTTTGACTCCCCCACGCGTCCTTCTTTTCCTTGATTCACGGCAATTAAACCTGCTTTCGGCTGTAGCTTGTCTGTCACAGCTCCTCGAGATTCGTTTGGTTCCCCCACGTGTCTTCCACGCGGCAACAGCTTTTCCGTGTTTGCGGGTGACTTTAATCCAACGCGTAGATTTAATCTCAGAGGTCGTCCATCCAACGGTGGAGATCTGCTCACTCGTTCTATAATTAGGTGCATTCTGAGGGAGCGACTATTCACTCCAAAAGAAAATTCTTCCGAGTTCCATCCTTTCTCTCTCAACCCTTCAGCCTTTCTTTCGAAACTCCAATCCTTTCTTCATCAACATGGAACCACGAACTCTGCAACTAATGGAGTTACAAACCCAGCAACAAATGGAATTACAAGCCCAGCAACCAACCGAGGAGGGAGGAAGCATCCAAGCAGCCGGGAGTAGTAACCGGTGGGCTCCCACACCGCCTCAACTAAGAATCCTCAAGGGCCTTTACTATGATAAGGGTTTTAAGTACCCAACTCCAGAGCAGATTCAAGAGATCTGCCTTCATCTGAAACAGTATGGGCAGATCGAGGACAAAAACGTCTTCTTTTGGTTCCAGAACCTCAAGGCTCGTGAGAGGCAGAAGTTGAAGGAATTTCGGAACGTTCCGGTTGGTGGATCTCTCGATCTCAATTTTGGTTCCACTGGTTCTACTAGTAATGACAGATCCACTGACAGATCCATCGATCTAAACTTTGGGTCACGTGTCGGCTATGGTGCTGATGGATCGATCATGGAACAACGAGGAGAATATCACCAGGAGATTGAAACCCTTCCACTATTCCCCATGCATGGTGAGGACATCTTGGGCAACATGAAGACTACTTCCGAGGGAGGTGGCGGTTATGGCGGTGGCTCTCACATTTCCCTTGAGCTCAGTCTCAACTCCTACAGAGATGCAGACATGGCTTAGTATAGTGTATGAATTTTTTTTTTTTTTTTTTTTTTTTTTTTTGTAAATAGCTGAATTTAATAAGACTGAATGAATGCAGTTTTTTTTTTTTTTTAAATATATAGGACTCAAAAATAAAAGACAAAAATATAAATCCCTTCCCCCACACTTAAATATTGCATTATCTTCAATGTAATCAATTAAAAGCATGCAATGAAATAAGTAAGCATAGATAGAAGACATTTACGAAAACAAATCCTAAAATAAAAACCAAAGAGAAAAATTGAAAAATAAAAAGAAATAGGAAAAGAGAAAGCAAATCTGATTATATTCTGAATTGGGTTGCCTCCCAAGTAGCGCTTGTATTTTACGTCTTGCAGCCAGACGGTACCTACATTAAATAAAGTTAGTAACTATAATTAACAAAGAAATACAAAATAAAAACAAGTATAACTATTAATTACAAACTACAAGTAAAATTAATAAGTATATTGTACATAAGACACAAGTTAAGTACACAAGTGAGTATAAAACGTGAAAAGTATTTTTACAAGTTTAAAGTGTGAATCAAAATAATTTACACGTATAGAGTATTCACAAGTATTTCTTTTGTTATAAACATTATTGATATCGAATCAAATTCCAAGCGGTAAATCAAGTGAACGTGCGGCCCAAGTATAGTCGCCTAGACACAAACTCCCTTTCAAATCGTTTGGGCAACCTTACTGAAATGGCCAGGTGGGGGAGGACGAACACGAGAGGAAAAATCCATTTTGGCATGAGCTACTCCCACAAAGTGGTTTAGGCCCATTTGCAAGCACTTCTGGATTCAAAAACCCGTCATGAACGTTGTCCCCTTCCTAGACATCATTCCACATAGGCTATGCTTACTAAGATGAAAAGTTCATAAGTGTGAAGACAGTTCAACAAGTGTTAATAAAGGCCGCCCTCAACCTTAAGGGACCTGAGCTAGGTACCAATAAGGGGTTTAGGCCAATATTAACAAAAGAGACTTCACCTATTCCTCTCAATTTACAACCTACAATTAAAATTCGTGTTCAATAATATAAATAATATTCTAGTTAATTTAAACTAAGTTTTAAACAATTTATATACAACAAATATATACAATAAATGACACAATTTAGCAAGTGATTTTTCAATCCCCGGCAACGGCGCCAAAAATTGATGCACTCAAAGCAAGCGCGCAATTTAACCCTGAAATATCGTTAGTAGTATAAGTAAGTAGGGATCGTTCTATTCCGGGGATTGAGGGTACACTTGTAATTGTGTAACAAATAAAGAAAAGTATTATTTACAAAAATAAAATAAAGAATATAAATATATACAATTGTATAAACAAATAAAGAATTAAAATAATAAAGTATTATTTACAAAAATAAAATAAAGAATAAATATATACAAGTAAACACAAATAAGGGGGGATTAGGATTCTTAAAATTAAAATTAAAATAAATAAAATAAAGAAAACGTAAAAACATATATACAAGGGTGGAACGCAAGGAACAAATATCAAAATCAATTCCATGTAATCAAATTCGATTCAAACCCTATAATTGTTCTTCCAAGTTATGAGAGAGGAGTTGATCATGTGAAACATTCGAAAGCAAATGATTTCCCATATTTTACTTTTCAATGCTAATTAACCTAAGCGAAAGCACCTAGATTAATCCTATCAAACATGCAATCAAGCCCTAGAAAGCTAGTCAATCATGACATGTTCAATGCATTAGACATAGAGAAAGGCTATCAACTCAAGTGTACAACTTAGTATGAATAAGTTCACCTAATTGCAATCCTCTTCAATTGAATTCGATTTTTGTCCAAAACCTTTACTACTTTGATTCAAGTTTACACAAAACGAAAAGTCGATTTCATGTTCTTAAACCTAGCACCAATTACATGCAAATCCTATAAGTGTCGACCCAAATAAGATAAACATATAAAAGTTTTCTGTAAAGCAAATTCAATCGAACAAACTCACATAAGCAACTTAGAATCACAATTATGGAATTCGAAAACTTTATTTAAACATAGAAGTTGGGTTTAAACTTTACCCTAAACATTATTGTTAACTAGAAACAAGTTCATACGAAATCAAACAAGGAAACCAAAAGGTTACAAGGAAAAGGAACGAATTACACCGTGAGTGGAGATGGAGATGGAGAGCTAGATGGTTGGATCTTGAATCTTGGAAGCAAGCCTTCAAGGTGGATGATGGAGGATATGATCTTCACGGCTCCTTCTTCTTCTTCCTCTCCTTGCTTGAAAATGCAGAACTTAAAACTAGAGAATGGAGAAGGAAAATGGAAAGGAAATGGAGAGACAAAGAAGATGAAATGGATGAAGGAATTGGTTTTTGAAATGGTGACTAAGGAAAATGGAGAGGAAATGGTGAGACAAGGAGATGAAATGGATGAAGGAAATGATTTGAGAGTGAGAGGAGAAGTGTATTTATAGGGAGGAAAAAGAAGAGTGAAATGATGAGATGAAGAAAAATAATGAAAGTGGAGTATGAGAGTGGTTTGTAAAATATGTAAAAGATGAGGTAATGATGAAAGCAAAGCATGAAGGTGAAGAAATGTGGAAGTGATGATGATCTTTTAGAGTAGAAAAATGTATCCAAGGAGAAAGAAATGCTTTCTTCATGTGGGTGGGAAACATGAATATGTGGTGTTGAGCTGTTTTCAAGTCAGTTTCTGCCCCTTTATTCCTTCAATTATTTCTCTAACAAGACTTCATTATATGCCTTCGACTTCTTCATATGAAATTTTCCTCTATGAGTGTAGATTACTGTGGTAAAATTTCAGAATTTCTTGCCATGTGGTTGGGCCGGAAATGCTGCTGGACCTCTTACAGGTCCAGTTTTCCGGTTTTGCTTCTGTAGAAAATTGGGCTGATTGTTTGAAGGCCTTCCACTCATATTTTTCTCTGGCACTCTTCATAAGAAATGATCCTTTGGGTGTCTAGAATGGATCTGGAGAGTTTCAGCTCATTTCGAGTTCAGATGGTTAGTCTGCCACTCCTCATTTCTTGTCTAGCTCGCTTTCTCAGGCCAAAATGCTCATTTTAGGGCCAAACAGCTCATTTCATCATCATCTACTCCAATGTACCTAAAAAATAGAAATTGAGTTAAAAATCGATTCGTTAAGGAATTAACTAAGCAAAATGTGAGGAATTAACTATTAAAATACCGCATTAAAATGCTCATATCACCAACGCAACGCCATTAGATTGTATAAAGACATTCTTTCGATATTTGAGAGGTACGATTGATATGGGCTTGTTCTATCCCTACAGAGAAAAGAGATGACGGAAGTGTGGGATCGGACCCCACAAGGCAAAATGCCACCTTCCGTGCTCCTCCTCCCCTCCATCAAAATGACAACAAGCATTTATAAATGCTGAAGTAAACCAAATCCGATCAGAGGATAATGTAGCGGACTTATTTACCAAGTCGTTACCAAAATCTACCTTCGAGAAACATGTGAAGAGCATAGGATTGAGAAAGTTATCCGAACTCCCATGATTGTAGCAATCAGGGGGAGATATTGACATCAGGGGGAGGCATGATGTCTACATGTTCGATCTCGAAGAGTGAGGGACGTGTTGTGCTCTTTTTGTCCTTCGACCAGGGTTATTTTTGTCCCACATGGTTTTTGTTAGCTGGCAAGGTTTTTAACGAAGCAACGATCAAAGCGTCATCACCAAGTTTGAGCGGCACAAGGGGGAGTGTTGAAGGATGTTGACATAGTGTGCCTCTACAAACTAGAGTTTAGGATTGTAATAGGAAAGTGTTATAGGTATTCAATTGTATTCGGATTCTCTTACCTTTTGTATACCTTGTAACTCCCTATATAAGGGCTCCTATTATCAATAATAAACACACAATTCCATTCTCCTACAACAACTCCCACATTTTTCTTCCATTATTTTCTCTCTGCAATAACTACCACTGAATCTCTTTCTTCTCCAATAAATACCAACTTTTCTATTGTTTAATTTTTATTTTAACAACGAAAATTTTTCATACACATGTAGAGCATGTGATTGCAGATTAGTGTGTGTGTGTGTATATATATATATATATATATATATATATATATGGCAATCTACCATCCTTTATCTTGTGTATAATATGATCTATGAACAATAAGAGAAAACTAATAATTTATTTCATATCTAATTTACAAAAGAAACATGTGTATATGTATCATCTTAACAATACCATTGAAAATGAGCTTAATTAGCTAGAAGAATTAAAAGGCTTCCAGAGCTATAGTGATAAAAATAAAAATAAAAATATAGATGAGAGCAGAGGCAGAGGAGGATGGAAGAAAAATAGGTCTAAGACAAAATGGATGAGTGTCACCTATTGAGAACTACTTTTTTTTTTTTTGGTGAAGAGCTTCTTCATTTTTTGAGTGAGAAAGAATCCATCAAAATCTCTTGGGGAGTCATTGGATTGTTTTTTAGTTTTGATATGTATAAAAAGCACTATAAAATCCTCCAAAATCCAACATTTAATGAAATCCTTAAAAATCTGTATACTTTTGAATATCTGCATATTTGAATGGATAATTTTAAATGTTAATTAAATACATCAATATTTTAAAAGATTGTTTAAAATCTCAATTGAAGACCCATAAACTTTCAAATTACAAAAAAATCTTCTAGACTCTTAAATGAATACACCCCCCTAATTTCCTTATAACAAAATCCAATCTAACGTAGCTCTCATACAAGTTTTGTCACGCCTCGAATTTCGAATAAAGAAATTTGAATTTGAAACGCGATAACTTAACAAGCACAATAAAACAATTAGAAAATTCAATAAGTAAACACCCCCACCACACTCACTACACAGCGTAAGACTATAACTAAAAAGTACACTTCTACGTCCATGCTACGACAACAATAAGGCCTCAGCTTCGATGACGGTTACTCGTTACTCAAACCTGCACAATAACCCCTACACCATGGAATAGTGCATCAGGTTGAAATAACAAACCCGGTAAACTTTTGCAAGCTCGTGTGAGTAAACTCAAATAACCACAACAAAAACTTTTCGACTCAAGGAAAACGACTCACACCTTGATTCCTTTCAAAACACAACATCTTTTCTCACAAGGACAAATCACATCACCACAATGAAAAAGTCATACTATTTGTCCCTTCTTGGACTATTAAAAGAAAGAATACTCGAAACTCTCTTTTTAAAAACATGTACTCATGAGTGCAATAACACAAAGTTATCGCCCAAGCTGTATATTGGCAGACAGACTAGAGCTCTAACTGACGTAACCACTCAACCAGCCAAAGGAGTGGTTCTCGATTTCCTTGCCTCAATCACCAATGTGACAATAGGTCCTTAGACCGAAAACATTTAAAAAGTCCCACATGTCTCAAAATGTTACACTCAACTCAATCACCACTGTGACAATAGGTCCTCAGACCAAAAACATTAAAAAAGTCCCACATGACTCAAAATGTTACACTTAACTCAAGGTACTCTTTCGACACAATAGAAATCAACAATTGCATGATACATTGCATTCCCGAAAAGAGTAAATGCTCAAAATAATAACCCGAATAAAATCAAAATTATTATACTTCTCATAATGCCACACCATCAAGATATATATATTTCACGTACACACACACACACACGTAGTCATCTAATCAGGAATGTCACTAATACCAACTATAGTCCACAATCGCAAAACTTGAGAAAAATCATTTTTATAACCTCATTTTAATTTACCTATGAATTGCAGACGATCAAGTTTATATAATTTAAAATAAATATTTATTTCTAGAAAATAATTTCACAATTAATTATGAATAATAAAGTGTAACTCTGTTCATAAATTCACCTCGTGAGATTTACTCACCTCTAAATCCCGCTGCGTCTTCACACACCACACGAGATAACGCTCAAAACCATCAACTCCACTCCAAACGACTTCGTCAAGTATCTAATCACATCAAGGCCATAACTCATCATAACACGAAGTACGAAAACTTTCAAAGTCCGAAACATAAACTCCAACAACAACTAAGGGTTTCGCCAATCGAGACAAAGCCTCATTCAAGACCACCCAAAGTCTTCGGAATACTTCTAGGATCAACATGTCAAACGACAAGTCGATCTAATGATTGGATACTCACGGATCAAAAACCGAGAAAAACCAAAATTACGGAAAAACCTAAAAAATCAAACGGTCTCCAAAGTTACAAATCATATATCAAAATGCTCGTATCGATGAGTAGATGATAATGAAGCAAGAAACTACCCCAAACATGGCCAAACTCGCCGCCACGCGTTGCCGCCAGTGGTTACGAGTAGGCTCTACACGTCGTCGCACCAACACCAAAATATGGACGATCAGTTCCTAACAACTTGTAGAGCACAACAAGGGGGCTCAACTTTCATCCTTGGGACTAAGGCCGATTCGACCTAGATCAAGCTCGAAATTCTCCACCGTTAAACTTCAAATCGTGATTCCAGCCACCACACTTCGAATCGAGCTTCAAGGCTTGTATGGATGTGACCAGGCACCAGCAGAAGGAAAGCGTCAAAACTTGATAGGTTTCGTGTAATATCCCGGAAATTCATTATTAATTGGGTTATTATCACAAATGGTACCTGAACTTATCATTTATCTTATCGATGGTACCTGAACTTCAATTTTGATCATAACCAGTACCTGAACTTTTCGATTTCATTTCAAATGGTATCTATTACTAACTTCCGTTAAAAACTAACATGTGCAAAACACATGACCTATATTCAAGAGTAGTTTGACGAAAATACCCATTTAAATAATTTTGTTTACTAAATATTTTGATCAATTAATATGTTAATAAAAATAGAAGTTCAATTAAAAATGGAATTAAAAATGTATGTCTACCCTCTTATGAAAATAAAACTTAAAAGCAAGATCTTAACAAAATTTAATTTGTTTTATAGATACAGACAAAACATTTCAAATAAAACTATAAAATATTTTTTTTGGACAAACTATAAAACATTTAAAACCAAAAGCTTCTCAAAACTTTCGTAATTTTTTTTTTCCTGTCATTCATATTTTTAATCGAAGTTGAAAGTTTTTCCTTTGATAGTCTCATTTTTTATAGCACAATATAAGTGAAAATAAGTGATATTACAAAAAAGAAGAAGGTAATTTTACAAATTTATCCTTGAAAAATGAGTCACATGTTTGGCACATGTCAGTTTTTAACGGAACATTAACAGAAGTTAGTGATAGGTACCATTTGAAATAAAATCAAAAAGTTCAGGTACTGGTTGTGATCAAAATTGAAGTTCATGTACCATCGATAAGATAGATTATAAGTTCAGGTACCATTTGTGATAATTACCCTTATTAATTTATGATGATTTTTTGAAAATTATTAAATAGGTTGTTATTACATTACGTGGTTCAGGGGTGGAGTGAAAGTGTTTTGGATGAATAAATTCTCGAAAAGTTTTTTTTTCGAGGGGTCAAAAGGTTAACTTTTTATTCGTTGGATTTCTCCAAAAACTTCCTTCACGAAAGTTGTAGAGTGCATCGATATGAGTTCGTGGATATATGGATCATGGAAATCGGAGTTTGTATGAGAAAGTTATGGGCAATTGAAAAATTAGCAAATTTATTTAAATAGGAAAAATTCTGGAATTTTTCATAAAACCCCAGAATTTCCCTTTTTATATTTTCCTCCCCTCGGTTTCTCTCCGTTCTCTCTCCTTAGAACTGACGAAACCAGGCCGACACCACCCGGATTTTTTGACATTTTCCGGCATCCTCCGACCAAGCCACCAAAGCAGACTTCTTCGCCGCTACCTCCTTGTCCTCCCTTTGGTGCTCGACAACGACGACAACCACCATAAGCAGCTAATCGGAGCTCCATTTTTGACCCGGTCGAAGTTTCTGATTCTGGAAAATTTTTGGGCTGATCCTTATCATTTCTGGATTCCTCTTCTCCTTTTGATCACGCTTGTTCCAGCCTTGAAGCACGATTTTGCGTGTGGAGCGAAAGATCAAGATTAGAAGAACAACGGTTCAAATCAGGTTCTGCATATCAGACAGCCACGATTGATCGATATTGGAAGCTTGATCTAGGACGATCTAGGTTGAATCTGACTTAGCTTCGGTATAAAAGTTGTTCCTTTCTTCATTGTGCACATTTTGGGATGGTTCGATTAGGGTAGATTTGAGTTGGTCCCGCGGCAGTGTGCCACCGCCTGTGGCGGCGTTTCCGGTCATGTCAGGGATAGTTTCTGGTTTTGTTTATCATCTACAAGTCGATACAAGCATTTTGATATATAATACGTAATTTTTGGAAATCGTATGAAATTGTTAGGGTTTTTACAGTTTTCGATTATCCCGATTTGCGATCCATGAGGATTCAATAATCCGATTGACTTGTGGTTTTGACATATCGATCGTAGGAGGGATGAGGTTTCGCCTCGATTGGCATTACTTTTGGATTTTTTTTGTTGAAACGGGGGATTCGAACTTTAAATTGCTTTGTGATTCGTATGCTGATTTGTGATCTTATTCTATTAGGTACTTGACAGAGGGTGTTCTATAATTAATATTGTTTCGTTGAAGATGCTGCTAGATTTTAGGTGAGTAAATCTCACATGGTTCATTTATGAACGGATTTACTTATTTTTCTAAATTAATTGATGAATTGTAAATCGTTTTCGGAAATGAATATTTGTTTTAAATGATATGAACTCGATCAACTACGGTTCACAGGTATGGAAAATGAGTTTTAAGCATAAAAATGAGTTTCTCGAGTTTTGTTATTGTGAACTATAGTTGGATTTTCCCGAAATTTTCCTATAAATTGGATTTTTCAAATTTTTTTTTCCCATAATTTCCAAATTTCCTGTTTTGGAAATTTTCCTTCTCTTTTTCTCTCCCGGCCGAACCCTTATTTTTCTCTGATTTCTGTTCGAGCCGACCTGAACCTGGTTTTCCTTACCCGGTTCTATCTTCACCGTCGTTTGACCTCCGATGGTGCCACTGGTCCAGATCGACTTGCGGACATCTCCTCTTCCTCCCTCTGTCATTCTTCAGCGTCGATTTGCACTAGAAGCCGACGTTTTGGTGGCGGAGGACCCAATCGGAGGCTGCGGCTGAACTTGAAATGTCACGCCCAAATTTTCAAGCACAATTAACAAACAAATACAAATATACCCGGCGTGATTGTTCAGACATCACACTAAATACCTGTAAAATTTTCAACATAAGACAAGTACCAAATGATGTCTAGAACCCACTATATCAATACATACTCGTTCTTTAGAGTCATATATTACATTACACATAGTTTACGAATTAAGTTGCGTTAATAATTTAACAAGTAAATGCTCACTCAGAGTTTACTACAAAACGGAAGTCTAAGGAAAGTTAAACAACAAAATTAGTCTGAACACCTACAGTTATAACCGCATGATTCCTACTTCAACCACGATTACCCTGACCTGCAGGATCAACCCCTACACCATTGAATAGTGCACCGGGTTGAAATAACAAACCCGGTAAGCTTATGACAACTTGTATGAGTAAACTCCAACAAACAAAATAGAAGACCTGAATACTGAAATTAAACAAGTCAAACAAAATAGTAACCCCTGCACATGTCCAATTTATGAACTATAGGAAAATCCAATTTTGCGTTCCACATGTCCACGAACTCGTATCGCCTCGCACTACCATTTTTCTAAAGGAAGTTTTCCCAAAATCGCAACCAATAAAAAGTCAACCCTTGAAAACAAAGCATTGCGGGCAATTTAATGTTCGAAATTCTTCCACTTCACCAACAACTCGAGAAATTGTACAAAAGAATACTTTGTTAATTCCAGGAAATTTGAAGAAATTAATAACAAATTTTAGGGATATTACATGTGATGTGAATGTAGTTTCCTACATGGGATGTAAATGTAGTTTTCAAGGTTATTGCTTATCTTGAAGCATTTTTGAGTAAAGTAGAGCGACCTCCCAGCGAGGTCTTTATTGCTTTATTGACTTCTATCATGATTCATCGAGAGGTAGTTCGGGTATGGAGCTAGGTAATGCATGTCTGGGTTGTGGTTCACCTGTCATCTGGGCCCACTATGAAGATGTTACTTATGCATTGTGGTATGCAATATTGGTAGTTTGTATGTACACACATATGTCAGGAAAAAAAAATGGAGTACATTGACTTTCTTTGCTAGACTATGAAACTTGCACACCTGATAACATGATTTTTGGAGCTAATTCCTTCATTAATAAATGAGTCCTTAGGTAAAGGAAATTTAGACATTTTGCATCCAGACAAGCCATTTCTAAATGCAAGGTTGCAACCTTGTACTTTTGCAATAGAAAGTCGAGGCACGCCCATATTTGGTTTTCGGTTCTCCCCCTAAGAAAATAAAACCTAAAGGATCATGCCCATAACCATTATCCAGGACCCAAATCCAGATTTGAGCTCATAACCTTGCATAATCCTTATGCAGTCCGAGACACCAAGATTATTGTTAGTATCGGACTGCCACATGTATGGTCCAAGCTAATGTGATTGGCTACTATAGAAAATATTTTTTTCTGATTGTTCATTTAATATATAGCTAATTATCCACATGTGTCTTTTTAGAACTTGTGTTATCAATTAAGTCACTGTGTGTTTTTATCCCTCATAAATGCCACTAAAATATCATACAAATCAATATTTACAAAAATGCCACCGCATTTTCACTTTTCATTATTTACAAAAGTGTCACTGCACCCAAACTACCATTGTCATTAATTGAAAAGTTACTACAAGTTACTACTGATGAACAAAAAAGCTATTGCCGAATAACCAAAAAACTATTGTCAATGAACCGAAAAGCTATTGTCATTCTTTATGAAAGTTATTGTCATTCGTTGGAAAGGTCACTGCCATCATTTAAAAGTTGTTGTTTTACAACGAAAAGCTATTGCTAACAAACTGAAATGTTACTGTCATTCTCCAAAAAAGCTACTATCATTCACAATAATATATTGAAAAATTATTGGCATCTTTCGAAAAACTAAAGCAAATTACTTATGAGTGTCTTTTTAAGACTTACATTATCAATTAAGTCACCGTATATTTTTATCACTAAGTATTGATGAATAACTCTAACTTTTCTAAAAAATGACAATAGCATTTTTATTTGTCAATAGTAGCTTTTTGATTATTCAACATTAGTTTTTTTATTCGTTGACAGTGGTAGTTTTGACCTAGTAACATTTTTGTAAATAATAAAAAATAAAATGAGGCAGTAGTTTTGTAAATATTGGTATATCTTATATTTTGGTAGCTTTATGAGAGATAAAAAAAAAATTAGGTGACCTAAAGAATTTTGGCATTATAAGTCATTGACCCTTTAATATAACTTTTACTTTTTTTTGGGAAAAAAATAATAAAATAAACCTTTCTTTTTACATAAGGGACCTTTTTTCAAATCTTCTCAGAACTAGACCTGTTTGGATAAATAAAGTCCAAACTACTCTTAATGAGGTAAAAAGCTATGAAAATAGCGTGGTTCAAATTAAGGCTGGAAAATACGTTCTACACCCAACCCGTCCATTAAATTTCAATTTTCTTCCTAACCTAACTTACACTCCAATATAAAACAGACTAAACCCATATGGTATGATTCTACACTTACTTCCATACAATAAACATCGGAACAAAATTGGGAAGAAGTGATAGGAGCACAATTGTACATTATTTGTATCAAATTCTCTATACTTTTTTTCATTAGTTCTTGATATTTCCTGGTTGTTTACATTGTTTATATGTTTTGTAGGTATTTTGGAGCAAAGAAGAAGAAAAGAAGAGGGACTGAAAGGCAAAATCGGCAACTCGACCTATACATATCAATTAACTTCGACAAAGCACTGAGATTATCTCAGAACGAACCAAAGAATGATCTTTATATGATTAGAAAGCTCTGGATGTCTAGTTTCCATAGCATTTTACGGTTCATGAATATCATTTTTCTAGAAGAAGTTAATGACCAATTAAGTACAAAAAGGTCGAGCTGACCACAAATATGAGTTTTGACAGGAATTTATGTTTTGATGCCCAAATCACACTCAGAAGCCCAATGATGAGTTTGTGCTTCATCTTTCAACTAAATATGAACAAATGACACGTGATGGATGGTTGGAATGAATTATTAAAGTCAAGAACCAATCAGAAAATTATATGACTTTCTTCTTTTAATTGGAATAGAATTTTTACTTCTATTAGAATTGAATGAAGACTCATATAAGAGGAGGATTTGCCCTCATTATACAGATCTTTAGACACACAACATTAGTTCATTACCGTTATCTTCTCTCCTCCCCCTTTATCTATTGTTTTTTTAGTTTTCTAAATTAGGTGTGGCTAATATTTTTTGTAGCTAGAGTTGCTTAAAGCCCTAGACATGATGCTAGTAGTTATTTGATATTTTACTCTTCATCATTGCTTGTTGGATGAAAGTTAGTTTTCAAGTTTTTCATTGATGATTCTTATTTGCATATTCTTTGAGTGTACACTTAGAATGTATGAATTAGGATCTAATATTTGAAGCATGTAGACAACCTACCTTATTGATGCATGTTTTACAAGAAACAACCAAAAAACTTCTGCCCTCTTTGTGGAAAGTAGTTTCTAGGTAACCTATTTGATAACTCCCTTCTTTATGTGCCTCATTATGTTCATATACTCTTTATGCTTAATGACTTAGCAACCTAGGTAATAGACAACACCCTTCGTTATCATCTTGTTGATTATCAAGTTATAGTGATAAAGCCAACTAAGACCATCTCCAACGGAGTGGTCAAATCCACGTGGAGTGAGTAATGGTAATAAATGACTGGTGAAATACTTCTCTAACCCATCTTTCATACACACGTGGATTTGACATTGTGCCTTTCTCTGTCAAATTTGACAGCCCCAGCTCTCTTTGTCTTTTATTTGTTTATTGTTTCTTTCTCTCTCCCTCTTTCTTTCTCGCCTCTATCTTCCCTTCTGCGTTCTCATCTCTCTCTCTCTCTCTCTCTCTCTCTCTCTCTCTCTCTCTCTCATCCTTTTCTTACCCAGACCAAAACAACTCATGAAAAACCTTCATGAATCCTACTTGCTTCTTAGCTTGTCCTAAAGGCTAAAGCACATGATGATCAATGTGGTAAAACCCAGCTCCCAAATAGTCATGAAAACCCAAACTACTTCTGCAACTTTCGCAATTGTCTCCTTCCTTCTTCTCCATGCTTTCGCGGCAGCTTCAGATTGAATCCAAGACACCTTTGTCTAATGCCTTTCCAATCTTTCTCAATCCCCCTCGCCACCAATCTCATCAGTCACCTATTTCCCCACCAACACTTCATACACACTAATTTTACATTCCTACATAAGAAACCTGTTAGCGTGAGTTATGACTTAACGTTAGGAATAGAATATATTGTAATTATTTCGTAGTTAGTACTTACCTGTTGTATTCCTGTAATCTTCTTTATATACCTCCACTGTGAGATGAATCAAATATCTGACAATTCATTCTCTAAATCTCGTTATATTTAACATGGTATCAGAGCGGGTCTCTCTCCAATTGCATCTCCAATTGTCATGGGCCCAAATTTGGGTTCCTTATATTGCCATCAGAAAATTCCGATTGGATTGTTACCAAGTGTCCGATGTGGGCCTTGAATTGTTATATTGGCCAAGTCTCCAATATGAAACTTGTGTCTCAATTTTCAATGTGGGAGTTGGATTGTTAATTAATTTCACGTGCAGACCTACAGTTAGGTTTCACGTGAGGGGGCGTGTTGGAGAAAAAAGATCCCACATTTGGAAAAGTGACAAATAAAATATAATTTATAAGTGGGTGGATCTCACCCAATTGTACCTAGGCCTTTTGTGATTAAAACCTAACACCTAATAGGTGATTAAGTTGGGACAGTATCAGTACAATAGTGGGTCACGGGCCACACTTGTCGCTGTTTAACAAAACCTTAGATTCACAACCCTTAGAACTTATCGCGAAGGCATAGAACATAAAGCTGAGAATCAAGCAGATTTTAATTGATCTCGACTTTGATTGATCAATAATTAGGGAAGAATAGTCGGGTACCACTTGATTACATAAACAAAGAGAAGTGTAAAGTAGATTGATTGTCTATTGGCGGATAGTATCCTTGGCTATGTTCTATCTTATTGATTTCAAAACAAAACATAAACCCCAATCTTTACTTTTCTGTTTTAGCTTATGTACTCTGTTTTCGCTGATTTAATTAAAATAGTAAAACAAATTAAAATTTCCTGAAAATTTACATGTTTGTTCATTAGTGTGTCTAGTATTAGCTGGTAAATTTTCGTAGAATTTCATCCAGTTTAAGTAGGATTTTTAATTTCGTCTTTATTAGTGGTCAGTTTTGTATTTTGAGTCTAAATTAGCATATTAGGTACAATCCTCTGCGGAAGACCCCTTCTTTCCTATACATTTGAGTCTAAATGCACTACCACGATTGACTAACAAGTGTGATTGCAGGGTAACTTTGTGCGCCTACTTTAGGCGTATCAAGAAGCTTCCAAGACGGAAGAAATGCAGGTTTGGTGTGGTTTGTGGGTCAACCTAGGTCGAATCTAAGATGTGTGGTGAGTGCAACGAATGTAGTTTTAAGGTAAGGATTGGGCTCTTCTCTTCCGATGGTCGTTGTGTGGTGGAGTGTCGGCGATGACAAGGCAAGGAGTGTGTGATCTTTGGAGCAATGAGGTGGTTAGATATTTTCCTAGGTCTAGGCTAATCTTGGTAGATGAGTGATTGTGGCAAGGGAAATTTGGTGCCACAAAGGTAGTAGTGCATTAGTGGGCGGAGAGGATTGTATGCCCCGACAGTGCAAGTGCACGGACGGTTATTTTAATCTCTAAAAAAATAACAGTCACTCATCTAATCCACTCTTTTATATATTTTAATATCAAAAAAATTATATCCACTCATATTGCAAGTATCCATGCACTGTCAGTGCATGGAATACACTCCCCACACTTTTCGTGGAGGTGGTGGGGTGACAAAGGCTGAACCACACTAACTAGTGAGCTAGGCTGATGTCTGTGTTGTCTTGGATTAGCCAAATGACATTAAATCGTAACTAAATTTTTTTAAGTCAAAAGGGTAATACTTTATAATTATAAAAAAAAAAAATTAAAAACCAATGAATTTGCTAATCATAACCAAGTGGGACTAATTCGTAACTAAAAAGCAGCATGTCGAACTACTGATTTGACTAAGGATGTAGGTAATCAGGAGAACATTACTGATATTGTGGCCACTAGATCAAACTTGGCATGTCAATTTGAGGGTGAATCAGAAAAGAAATATAATTTCAATCAAATCAGCATTGTAGACAATATGACCCTCTTGTAATTAGATAACGGTAAAGCAATAATTGCATGCTCTTCATAAGCCCAGTAAAACTGAGGAATGCTAGCAAGCTTTAGCCAACAAACCTTCTTCTCTTTCTCATTTTTGGCCCTATCAGATAATGTCATTTCTACTGGTAGTTGTATAAAACTTACCATACCATAACTGTAAAGAGTTTGATGACAGCCAACAAACCTTCTTCTCTTTCTCATTTTTGGCCCTATCAGATAATGTCATTTCTACTGGTAGTTGTATAAAACTTACCATACCATAACTGTAAAGAGTTTGATGACAGCCAACAAACCTTCTTCTCTTTCTCATTTTTGGCCCTATCAGATAATGTCATTTCTACTGGTAGTTGTTTAAAACTTACCATACCATAACTGTAAAGAGTTTGATGACAAATATTGGATCGAAGTTCTACATGATAACAGTACATCGTGGAAATGAGCCCAAACTTGAGACACAGGTTGACCAAGGTTGCAAGTATTCTTGTCAAACTTTTCGAGTGCATTTGAATTTAGGCCTCGTTTGATTCATGGAATTAGAGCCATTGAAGAATGAAACTCAATCATTTTTTGTATTTGGGATGTAAAAGGAAATAAAACATTTTTCTGAATGAAGAGAAAATATAAGGGAAAGTGGTTACTTCCATACCTCCAATTGATTCATTTTGTTCATTTCTTTCTTTGCATTTATTACTCATTTTTCATTATTTTATTGCATTAATTATAAATTTCTTGATAACTTTCTTTATATTATCAAAAACCATAAAGGAAATTTCATAGAAAATTTAATTTCTCATCCTATGAAAAAGACAAAGAAATTACTTAAACCTTAAACCAAACGAGACCTTAAGGGAGGGGATCTCTCTTGGTTGGAGAGTCAATCTTAATCCACAACTAGCTCTATGGCCAAAGCTCGAGTATTTTCAAATAAATAAAATATAAATATAAAATCTCTGGAACCAATGTAAATTTAAAGTCTTTGTTTCTCGTTTCTTATGAAACAGTGATTGCTAATGATGAAAATTGCAAACTAAACTCTATTTTATTTTTAATCATACATAGCAGTTGGGACCAACTTAGAATAACTTGGCTTAAATCGTACGTAACTGTAATTTTTAACTTATGAAAACTATCTTTTACCAACTTTTATAAACAGCAGCTTAATAATGTAACTTTTAAAATAAAATTTTTTTTTTTACCAAACACCTTTTATCTATATTATTATTAAGAGAATAGGCTTTGTTAGCCAAAATTGAAAATTTTGACAGATTTAACCTTGAAATATTAAAAAAATTAAAAAATAAATTAAATCACAAAGATAAATTGAAAAATTATAAAATAAATTTTTATTAGAAAGTTAAAAAGAAATTATCCCACACTCCTACTTTCTCTAACTATTCTCTCTGCAATAACTGTTTTTTTTCATTTTTTTTTTCTTCAAGAAAAATTAATACACATGCAGAGCATGTATGAAGAAGGCTAGTTACTTATATATGTCAAGCAGTTTTTCACAAAACATAAGTTATGTCAAACTAAGCCTTAATAAAGCGCTTGGTTTTGTAGTAATCTTGATTTGTCAGCCTTGTTTTCAAGTACCGAGTAAAGAAGATTGGTGAAAACTTCGCGACTTATGTCATATCTAACTTTATATCCGAGGCTGCATCTGATTTTACATTTTAAAAGGACTTAAGTGCTGAAGTTTATAGAACTGGGTAATTCGCTAATAAATTGCAAAATAGCAATATCTTATTTCCATAAAAACACACACACACACACCCCTGTAAGGACGACAATACTGATCACCCCAAATTAAATGATAACATAAAAACCAGTAACGATAACTGTAAAACAAACATGAAAAGTAAGAACCGCAACAAAAACAAACTTGAATTATATTTCTCAGCTGCAATAAATAAAAACATAAGGGAGAAACATAAAATTCTTCCGTAATTTAATACACTGCCAATAATACTCCTACAGAACTTACCTAGAGATTCTTAACCAACAAGTTAAATCTACATATCTGCACATCATTCCTTCAGTAAATTACTTTGCATGAGGAACCACAAACTGCAAAAATGCAAAAAGAAAATGAACTAATTTAAAAGCAGAAAGGGTGAAAGAAAAATATATTAAATGATTAAGTGCTCTGGAAAACACAGGTACATAGCTGCTTTCTAACCAGCTCATTGTGGATACACTACATGCAATTGTTACATAGTTCAAGTATTTGTCAATTCAACATCATAATGATGGACCAACTATATTGGTCAACACTAAGGGCGTTACCATAAAAGGTTGAATTACGCCTTAAAAATGCACCAGTTATTGTGAAAGACACAACCTTGATAATGCTCAAACCAGCGATGATTTCAAATGTTAAATTAACAATTAGAAAAGAAAATAAGGACTCGTCATATGTAAAGCATACCTATATTTGAACTGGGCCAGCAAGCCAAGCATGTAAAAGAACTTGTGCTCTGCCAGCCACTTGATCATCTCTGAGCTTGATCAGAACTTGAATTTCCAACTTGAGTAGCTGGCAAACTGCTTGCAGACCCATTTTCAACAGGTGGAGGCACACCCCATTTGCCTTCTGATTCAAGGGGCTCAAACACATGAACCGCACCATCTGATAGTCCTAGAGCAAACTGGTTTGGTTCTTGTGGATGTGCCGCAATCACGAGGGGCTGTACATTAGAACTGCTGCACACAGGAAGCAAAGTGCTGGAATCAACAAAAGCTATTACAAACCTAGGAGGTTTACTCTTTCCCCAATGGAATTGATTTCCTATATTAAATTAATAGTACTTCAAAGAGATCCTTAAATGAGGTTTACTCTTTCCCCAATGGAATTGATTTCCTATATTAAATTAATAGTACTTCAAAGAGATCCTTAAATATGTATGCATTAGTGAACATCTAAGACTCAATTCAGCTCATATACCATTTGAAGAAAACTCATCTGTTTGGAATGCATAGAACTTTTTCACTCTAATTAACACGTGAAGCCCATCCTTTGCCTAAAATGTAATACGACGCAGGTTTCTTCTTATATCATCTAATGAAATTGGTCAATAGCTCATCTCAAATAATTGCTTTAATTAGACATTTAAGTCATTTTCAATTTATGTGTTCATGGAATTTTGCACTTCTCTGTGGATCCCTACTTAGTGTACATGGCAGGAGGGCAATTTGGGGTTCTTATGAAACTTGGAATTGAGTTGCCTCATGTCTGTCCTATTAGTCCCATGAATTGCAGAACCAGAACTCAACAATTTATTTTTGAAAACTCAAGTTCAAACATATTCCCGAACCTAAATTAAAAAATAAAAAATAAAAAAAATATAAAAAGTGGAGTTGACCAATTGGGAGACGAAAGTACCTGACATTGGCAGGAAGATAAACAGGAGGATTAATACGACATCGTAGTCTGAGATTTGCAGCACTGAAGACGCACACGGTTGCGTCTAAAAAGCTGGCATAAATAAGCTGGCTATCGCATGAGAATGTTGCATGGGAGATGGGGGCAGCAGACTCACGTGGGAGCCACTAAAAAAAGAGAATAGGATTTAGTTAATGGATAAAAAATGGAAACGAGCCAATAAATCTTCAAATATATGCACCTAAAAACAAATACACGTACCTGCTTTACACATTCTAGTTTTGTTGTTTCAAATATGGCCAGCTGAGTCTCATGCACAACCAAGAAATGTGCCTGATCCTGATGAAACTGAACGCGAGTATCTGACACTGAAGATGGTGTTCTCCCAGCTGGAAGCTGCAAGAATCTGCTCTTCTGTTTTTCCCATCCATCAGAATTCCACACACAAACCTGAAGAAGAGGAGGAATCATAACCAAACTGCATGTTAGTTTTGCCTCACAAACATACCTGATCACTGAGAAATAATTTTATCGTGGTAATTACAGATTTCACACACTACTCAATTTACTTTTCAATATGGAGGCACTGGAAATGCTGTGAACAAGTGTGAATATGTAAACAAATGCATGTAGACTAGGAAACTAGAGCACATTTGTCCTATAAAAACTGTATATAGACCTTAGATTTCCCAGTAATCTGTGAGTTTTGGTAATTTGTATGCCTGTTAAATATATTAGCTTTCCTCAGTTATATATAAGAGATTTTTTGCAGGAAAGATATCTGGGCATCTGATTAGATTTTGGACTACCATCACAGTAGTAAAACTACATAAGAACAAGATCTGATTAGGTGTACCTGAGCATCTGCTCCTGATGAAACTAGCACATTTAATACATGAGAGAATGCTAGGCCAGTTATCCTTTTAGAGTGACCTTTAAGCTTGCTCTTAACCTGCGTCAAGAAAATTACAACTAAATAACAACCATCTAATACAGTACGTGCACTGCAAGTAATTAATATAACCTGCATCAAGAAAATTACAGCTAAATAACAACCATCTAATACAGTACATGCAGTGCAGGTAATTAACTATATACCGCACCATACCTCATCCACACGGACATTATATATCTGAATTGTAGAATCATCCATGCCAATAGCTATAATATTGTTATCTTGAGGATGGAAAGCAAGAAATGTTGCTGCAGGTGGTGGTGGCATGAAAGTTGTCATCGTCTGCTCTTACAAACAAGAAATAGGGATTAGTCAAGCGGAAAAAGAAAAAAAAAAAAAAAAAAAGAGGTTTTAACAAACAAAAAATTTGATTATTTGAAGATGCTTACCTTAAATGTCATCATATTGAAGAGGGAAATCTTTCCGCCAGAAGCCGACATTACATAAGAATCATTCTTGGATAAAGCAAAGCAAGGAACAGCTTCTTCAGGACTTGTGTCAGTAACATCATTTGTCATTAGAATGCCACTTGTTGGCTGCCAGAGTTGAGGTGAAACACTGGCAGTTGCCTGCAGGATACATCAATTATTTGGATATTACAAAACTGAATTTTTAAATTTACACTGAAAGAACAAACAGGGAAACTTTTCTGCATCACCTTGCTAACAGAATTGCGATCATTCCTTTGCCATTTCCAGAGCAAATGGATGGCATTCGATGCTAATGCCAGAATTGCATTACCAGAATTTGTATAGATTAATCTTGATATCTGTAAACATCAAGCTAATGAGAATACCATAAAGGATACAAAATATGCCCCTTGCAGAACTCACTGATGCATCACAAAAAATGAAAAGTGCAAATGCAAATATGACTTCTGTCATCAATATTTCAACTCTCTAAAGACCAGCATTAAATCATTGAAAATACTACCTTTTTCTTAAACCACTATGAATAGAAATTACTGTCACAAGCAACATAGAGGATCATCATGGGCAAAAAAGGGGTCCTAGAGTTTCCATAAATCACAACCGCGCTTTGCAGATTCACAAATGCATCAATATGCCATGAACTTTCCAAGAAAATAAGTTGGCACATACTGTACCTTGGTTACTCTCATATTTTCAGGTAGCCTCAAGGAACGACATTGAGACGGTTCGTTGATTTCAGTGAGTTTCCAAATCTTTGATTTGTCATTGGATTCTTCAGTTATTCTAGGTTTCACATCCCCCAAGTTCCTAGCATCCCCATTCTGGTAAGAAAATAGTTTGATTAATTAAAGAATCATAAATTAGACCTTTAACTCTAATAGACATATAAAAAAGGAAAATCAAAGCAAAAAAAAAAAAATAGAGGTAATTGCAAATTAAAGGCATACAGAGCAAAATCATAATAGTTAAATTTATACAGAAGAACAAGCATATCCAACGAACCATTCCAGAAACAGCAACCGCAGATGCATTTCTCTCAGCCAGTCCAGCACTTGTAGCAGCTGCAGCGGCGGCGGCAGCAGCAACAGAAATTGGGTTCATTGCAGGCTGAAAGAGCTCAAATGTTAGATAGGGGTAGTTTAAAAAGGAATAAGTACAGCAAAAACTTATCATCTGAGAAATAACCTTTGTCACAACTTCAGAGGACCTTGATGCATCATAAGAAAGATTCTCAAATGTGTGCAACAGCCGAACACCATCTGCATTGCCCAAAATTTTAATCCCATTCTCATTGGCAGATACAGCCAAGAGAGTGCCATCCTTGTTAAAGCGGATACGGGGGCTTGCCTAGATATTAGGAAGAGTAAAAATGAGAAAATAGTATTGTAGAATGCGATAATTTCAATTTACTTGAACAGAATGAACCTACCGGGAGGCCTCCATCAGCATCAACTGTCATTAGAAGCTGAACATTGTCCATGTCCCAGAATTTAATAGAGAAATCATCACCAGCAGCCAAAAACCGGTTTTTCGTAGTATCAAATTGCACAACACCAAAAGAACGCTTGCGGAAGCCTTGATAGGTCCTTTTCACTGCCCCTTCACTTTCATTCCATTCAACAATATATGACTCACCATCTTTACTTGTCCCACATGAAAAGAGCCTGCAAAAAGCCACCCACCACCAAGGAAAAGGGGAAAGATAAATAAACAATCATGTAGTCTGCCCATGCAAGTCAAGAGCAAAGATACAAGCAATGTGTATTAAGTTATTAACCTTGTGCCATCAGCACTGTATGCCATGGTTGTGCACCAGCGACCAGGAGCATCATAATCAACTCGAGATCCCAAATTGTCATAGAGCCAGGCCTTTATTTTTCCATCCAGTGCCGTTGAAAAGATAAACTGAAGCGCAAAACAAAAAGATGAACATCAGAAACTAAGACAGACTAGGAACTAGACAAAGACATGCAAAGGTGTGAGCATGCAAAAGCTAAAAACATTGGACCACCTGAATATTTTCCTTATAATGTGGGCAGACAGAATAAACCGGAGCCTCATGACCTTCAAAAGTATACTGTTTTGAACCAGTCGCAGCATCCCACACCTAAAATTACAAAGGAACATCAGCAAAGGAACAGAAAATTTTCTTCCAATTAGACAAGCAAACATCCGTTACCAACCTTGATTGTCTTGTCATCCCCACAGGTTATTACACAAAGCTGCTTATTGGGGTGGGAGAATGCTAGATCATTTACTCCACCAACATGAGCATCAATCTATGATAGTAATTACAGAGTTTTCATCAATACGGCAAACTTTTAGATCAAGTAGGGTAAAAAACAATGAAAGGAGTACCCTCAAGATTGTACCTCTAAGTGTTGTCGTATATCATCACCTCCGTGATAAGAATATATTTGAACAATGTGCCTTGAGTAAGCAACACCTGTATAGTAATGGATACATCAATTAAAGCAATCCACACCTTAAATAGTGCACAGATCACATACACCACGGGTACTTCAATGTGGTCCTAGCTTACCAAATAAAGAACCATCAGGGCTCCAAATCACACGGTTAACAGAAACACCAGGATCCTTTACCAGAGCAGCCTGAATCATATGAAAACAAATTACTTTTCAGTCCATTAAATCATACAACCATAAAGGCATAAACAACAGAGCATGCACAACTTTTTTGTCTTTCATGAGTGAGGATAGAAAAGGACAGACCTGTAGAGGCATTGAACAAGTACTAACATCCCAAACTTTGAAGTTCCTTAAAACCAGTCGCTCCCTGGATCCAACTTCCCACAGCCCTATGTCCCCCACATTGGTACCAACTGAAGCATCACGTTAAGAACAACCAACAATTAATTGCCAACATGAACAGCAAGCAAGCAATGGATAAACCTATTAGGAAAGATAGCTGTGAACCTAAAGTCTACAGATGAAAGTAAGGGACAATTGTAAAATACAAACCAAGAAGCAGAGTCTGCTGAACAGGATGAAAATCCATGCTCATGGGCGATGAACCCTGATTTAAAGTTCGTGCGACGTTCTTTGGCAAGTCATCAGGTGCATTCAACGCCTGACTGTGACTGTGACCCGGAAATGTCACTGGCAATATGTTAACAGGGAGATTTACCTGCACAAAGAAAGAAATGTAAATAAAAGGTAAACCAGGAAGAACACAAGATCAATATTCAAAAGCTGATAGCTACAAATATGTAGTTACCTCAGTGGAAAGTCCCATGGGTCTTGTTCGCTTAGAAACATGATCAGAATCCCCAGACGGGTAATCTACAGAAGGGTTAGTTGGAGGAGTCCTTGGATGTTTCAAGGCAGCTATACAATATAATGAAACACCTCAATCAGAATCATATTGTACAGTAAAACTAAGAGCCGCACTAGTAAGAAAATGATATGTTACCTGTTATCGAGGGACCACCAAGACCAATAGCTCCTCCTTCAGAAACTGCTGGATGAGTAACAGTAGAAGCATTAGACATCCAACCTGCAAGAGGTATTGGAACCGGGGCTGGTGTAGGTTGAAAGGGCTGAAATACAAGGCCAAGCACATTAATAAGAGCTTTTTCAGGACAGAATCACTACCTAAACCCTTATATTACACTACCAGTAAGAGTGATAACCCACCCCATGTGCACCTAGAGGAGGAAATCCTCCAGCTTTTGGTAAGGATCCAAGCAATGGATTGTTTGCAGGTGACGGGGCCCGAGCACCATTGGGTTGTCCGCATGAGTGATCCACAAAAAGAGTTTTTATATCTGGATTCGGCCTTGGATTCTTACAAAGCTGATGCTGCCAATTTAAGCTGTAACTTAGGAGGAAATATCAGTTCTCTCTATGTAAAACCAGAAAGGGCATAATGTGCACGAGTACTAGTGACTGGTGCCTGAAAATTTCTAACACCAGAAGCTGGAATGAACTAGTGTACCAATGTCAACGTAGACTTTCCAGGACACACTCATATACACCAGGCCCCTATGCTACAACGTTATTGAATTAAGATTCACTGTTATGGGAATTATTGGAATATTGACGGTTTTTTTCTTCTGTTACATCATTCAATGTAGCAATTCATTAGCTATAACTATCAATTTCATGAAATTTTCATTCTGAATGCCATAGGACGCATCATTCCAACTAACACATGACAATATTAACTAAGATCACCACTTACAAAATCAGCTATAAATCACAATTGAAGTGCACGGCTAATGTTATCTAATTGAAGAGAAATTTCTGGGAAATTACCTTTGGTTAATCAGAGTTCGCAGCCTCGAATTTTTGAGGTTTGGGAATTGCAATTTATCACGGAATAAGGGGTTCGCCTCAATCAGTTTCTTAAGTTCAACCAGCATAATCGCCCTGGCAGACTTTGTATCTCCATATTTGGATAGCTGTTCATTCTCCCTACAATGCAAGAGACCATTTTATTGCCCATCTCCTACGACTCCTTTTTAAACAAGACTGGAATCATTAACACAATGACCATACCTAAAATTATCCAGTGTCAAAAGCTGAGTGATTTCCTTGAAAAGTTCTTCATTAAATGTGGCAAAAACCTTTAAATCCTTCACCAATATGTCCACCGCTTTGGACCGGTCATGCCTATTAAAGTCCAAACAGTCTCATTACAACAAAATTCCTCAATCCAGATAAAAAAAAAAAACTCCAAAAAGAGTTGCAGTTCCTACAACAAAATGAACTTAAAGTGAAACATTATAAGCTTACTTGTCCAATGCCTCGAGATACTTCTGCTTCCTTATCTCGAAAAATATTTTCATGGAGTAGCGGTTATCGTCCACTTTAGTGAACCCAGAGAGGTACTTCTCTACTTCATCCCAATTGCCATTATGCACCTCATCCTCAAAATATTTCATATTGAAGAAAAACCCAGATTCCTGTTCTAGCCTATTAAATTTCAAAAATGCAATTAATGAGGCACTACCAGTATATAATCAACAAAAATAAGAAACCCAAAAAAAATAATAAAAAATTAGAAGCAAGCCCCACTTGTGAACAGTCTCTTTGAATTTTTCCTCATCTAGAAACTGCAAGATCAGGAACACAAGCTCCCTACTGAGGGAAGACATCTTGACCGCCCAGTCTGGTCGTCTTCGATTCCAAACCCAAACCCAGATAACTAGATCTGCAACACCATAAACTAATAACATTAAAAAATCACACAAATATGAATTTGGGTCAAGTCCAAATAGCTCAAAACTCCACACAAAAAAATTCAAATTAAAGCAAAAATTCAAAACGCGCATACCCAGAACTAGATCATAAAACTAAAACCCCATTCTGCCCATTATTTCAGATGCTCTGACTACACATCTTACAATTCCAGGATTTTAAGATAGACAAAAGTTTTAACTTTTTTGAGGATCAAAGACGCAAATAAAGCAGCTTTAAGACGAATCGAAGATGCAAAAGAAAAAGGTCAGACATGAGCAAAACCCCCTAACAAAAATATCAGCCCAAAAAAACAAAAAACCTAAAAGTCAAGAGATTCCAAAAAAAAAAAACAGAGAGAGAAAGCTCTCACCTTGAGAACCAAATCAGAACAAGCAAACCAAACCACAGGGACCCAGAAACAAGAAGAAGAAGAAGAGAGAAACCGGAGCTCAGAGGAAGAAGCTTTCTCTCTCCTGAAGCTTAATAGTAAACTCTGTTTCTTTCTCTCTCTACCATATTTTGTATTATATATAGAGAGACGGGGAGGAGACATTAAACTTGCAGAAATGGGTGGTTTTTATAGGAGGAGGCGACAGATAAAAGAGGATGATGGATGATAACCACGCTCGCTTATCACCCGATAGCTTATGGTTTCTTGTGATAGGTCCTGGTGATAGGTCGATGTACTTATGATAGGTCCAGGGAGAGATGGGTCCCACTAAGCCGGCTGCATTTGTCGAGTCCACCGGCGCGGAATCTCTAGCTGACAACTGTTATTCAGCAGATACACACGGCAGAGAATAATCGCCTGCGGCGGCTTCCAGGGTAGTCATCCAATAGGAGACGCGGGACTGGATTAGAAGTTTGACCTGGGATGTTAGAAGAAGAATTGACCAATGGGATGGAATCGAAGGCCTAACTGAAATGTAGGTGAAACTATCCCGGATAGCGATTTTCACTACCACCAGATCCCCTTGAAAAACGACAAGCTTTCTCGGACCCCTCCCCCGAAAACCCTTTCGCCCCCAGATTTCGAGAAGTATTACGAGGCATGCCACTGGGCCACTCCCGGGAAGTCATTGAATATCACGTGATACAGTGATATAGGTCATGATTGCGATTAGAGGTGTATTATCGTCGCGATAAATTGAGGAGATTATCACGATATATCGTTTGGAGAATTTGATTAGTGGGATGGTTACGAAGCTAATAAAGAGGTGTGTAAAGTTTGGGGTTTTCTATTCGTGACGTGGGGTTTTGTCCATCTCAGTCTCGAGGGGTACGTAATCCATTAATAGACGATGTACCATTCTTATCAACAAAGGAAATGTTTTTTTTATTTTTTTTATTCTTCTTAACGAAGAAGGAAAATGTCAACATAAGCATGCTGTCCTTTTCTTGGTCCCTTATTGCCTTTTGAAGAAAATAATAATGGATTTTACGACTAAAAGTTAATAATTGTAGCCCGTCCATTAATATTGAGTGGTTTAGACCATTTTTAATAATTGTAGTCATTTTTTAATTAAATTTTAGTTAAAATAACTAAAAAATCATTTTAGTTAGCTATTTTAAAAATACGTCTGCATGACTGCATCGTACTCTCTATTTTAACTAATTTTAAATTTATATTATTTTTTAAATGAAGATTAAATATTTTTAAAATATTTATAAATTACATAAAATAATTTAAAATGAATGTTATAAATTATAAGGAGCCTCATCTCGATTTCTATATGTAGGTGCGAGATAGTTAAAAGTTATAATGAAGAGCCACTTAGAAGTATGGTGTAGCTGCTAAAATCGATAAAAAGCTAAATATGCTATCCATAATAGCTAAAGAGCCAAAATAGAGAGTTTGCTAAAAATGATCTTAGACTCCTAAATTTGGACCAGGAGACCAAAATTTTTTTTTAGTTACATTCGCAAAATAGTGACATAGTGTGCTACTGCTCTGAGTCGAAATTTGATATAGATAAAGCTCTCCCCATGAGGTATTTTTCACAAGTAGATGATCCAACGCTAAATCTCTTTGAATATCTAACTCACATTCGCCCAACTTGCAAGTATAGCCAAGTTTCCGCTAGACCAAACATCCTTGGGTAGTTGACCAAAATTTTCATAAATGATATTAAGAATTTCAGCACATTTTATTTTGATATAAAATTATATATATATATATATATATATATATATATAAGGTAGGGCTAGATAGTGAAGTGACAATCTTGTTCACATACTTAGTTTTTTTTTTTTTAATCAAGCTCTTGGGGCGGAAGTAGTATATTCATCACAAGTCAGAATAGGCCGTTCCGTTGTCATTTAAGGACATATACAGGCAAGAAGATAGTGGTAGTACCCACAGTGGTACATAGAAATAGGCATACTCATTATACATTCAAATATGTAGAGGTAGCAGGGATCATCCATTGGTAAAACACCGGAAGCACTAGAGATCTAGGTTCCTAATACAAGAAAATTATTGTAATTAGATAAAAAGTCAAAAACATAGAGTTGGGCTAAGGGCCAAAACCCTAACCCAATTAAAGGCCTAATAGGGTAGCCCAAAAGGAGAAGCCCAAAACTACAAGGCCTAGTAGGATTTGGAGCAGGCCCAAACTTCATCTCCTACGTGCGCCCATGCAGCGCCGTCTACTCCATCCACCTGTCCACTATAACTTGCTGCGCCGACCAGCATATAACGGCCACCGCTTATCCTCGTCGCACACCCCACCAAAATCACAAACCGCCCGGATCCTCCAGATCCTCATCGCCGCACAGCTCGTCATAACTACACCGTCGCTCAAACCAGCATAACCGCCGCTACCTTAATCTGCAGAGCTCACGTCTGAGTCCCGTCCCTGCACAACGAGACATGAACACACCCAGAGATTTCGTCTGAAAACCCACCCAGCCTCGTCCAATACCTTGAGCCCGATGCCTCTCCCTTTGAACTTCCCGAGCAAAGAGCGCTCACTCCCGTCCGGCAGCAGCCCAATAGAAGCCAGGCGAACCTTCACAGATCCCGAACGCAGACAGACAAGCAGAATTTATGAAAACCTTGACCTAGGGCACTCCGGGTTTCTTGTAGCTCTTTAGAGAGAAAACTGAAAATGTATTTCTTGATGAAGAGATATTTGTTCACATACTTAGTTGTGCTCAACAACAATTAGATTTAAATTAAAATAATGTGGAATAATGAGAAATTCTCATTAACTTAGTCTAACTGTCTTATTATTCTCTACTGAAATTAAAATTCAATGACAACTAAGCACATATGACCAAGAGATTAACAAAGAAGGTAACATATGATTGGAGTGGATTTTTTTAATTTTTTTTTTTACAGGAAAAGAGATTTTAATTAATCTTATAGCAACGGATATATATAAAGTAGGGCTAGAGAATGAAGTGACATGTGAACAAGATTACTTAGTTGTGCTTAGCAACAATTAGATTTAAATTAAAATAATGGGGAATAATGAGGAAAACAAACTCAGTCTAACTGTCTTATTATTCTCTACTGAAATTAAAATTCAATGACAATTAAGCACATATTATTAAGAGATTAACAAAGAAGGTAACATGATTGGTGTGGATTTTTTTAAAAAAAATTTCATAGGAAAAGAGATTTTAATTAATCTTATAGCAACGGCACATGATATAGATATGTACTGGAAATGAAACCCGCACATTGCTGCGGGATTTGTTGTTGTCAACAATTTTGTAGGTAAGACTTGTTGATGAATTTCATTGATCTCATATCTGGTGCCAAACTGTAACAGAACATATATCTGGAATATTAACTTTCATAACTGTATCTCTTGATCTTCTGCTTGCTTTTTGTCACCTTTGGTGACCTGCTGAAGGGATTTAGATAGGGTTTAGGTGTGCACGTAATATTTCTTTTCTTAATACACACACTAAATAAATGAAGAATTATGAATCAGTATAAAGAATTACATGTTGAAGCTCTTCATTGTTCAAAATAAATAGTGATCATAGCCAATCACTATGGCATGCAATTGGTTTCCGTACCGGTCGTACAGTAAGATATCCGACTTTAAGATATGGCAGAGGAAGCTGTAGAAAAGGTAACAACATAAAAACAGTTAAGAAATAAACATATACTAATAACAAAAAATATTGAAATCAGCTAACAAAAAATCAAAATTCGAAAGGAATTAGGGGGGAAAAAAAAGAAGGAAAAAGGTTGAAAATAGAGAAATTAGTATGTCTTTACCTTAGTATCTTCACTAAAAATCAGAACTTAAAACCTGCATATACTGCAGAAAACCCCAAAAGCATTCAAAGTCATAGTCCTCAGTTGGTAGTCTGATGAAGAACCTATTATAAAGAGAAAGACAAAGAAAAGTTCAACTTAAAAATGAATTAAAATTATAACAATGCCTCGGAGAAGGAACAAATGTTTGTCTAGTGATGAAATCAGATATTGAAGATGAACCAACCTTTGTGCTCTATCAATCGCTTGATCAGTCTCATCCATCATTTGGTGTCCATGATCAATAAGTTGCTGATGTGTCATACCTGCAAAATTTGAAGATAGTATTCAGTTCCAAATAATAAATGAACCTGAAATACCCACAATTTCAGTTAACCTCAAATGAATTTTGAGGAGGCCAACCTGAGAAGAAGTTCCAATAACATGCATGAGAGCCATTGGATTGATCAATATCTTGACGGCTTTATCCTGAACCAACTCATGAAACAAAACGATTCAAAGGCTCTGTTCACAGTCCCCACAATAGAAAGACATCGTCATTGAGCTAGCTAGGTTCCTTTGTGGCTTTGTTTATGCCATTTATGCTATTATTCAATTCCAATTACAGATCTAATAATTGTTGTTGGAGAGAAATAATATAAGATTCTTAAAAGCAAACAAATAATTCTGTCAAGTAATAAAGAAATTGAACTTTGTGAGATCCCCCAACCTTATCCATTTAATTATTAAACACCTAGAATGCAGATAATTTCTTTCTTATATCTAAATCT
This sequence comes from Rosa chinensis, assembly GCF_002994745.2. Lineage (NCBI taxonomy): Eukaryota > Viridiplantae > Streptophyta > Magnoliopsida > Rosales > Rosaceae > Rosa > Rosa chinensis. The sequence continues at coordinate 51,459,928 of NC_037089.1, read as the reverse complement.
TGGGCATAAAGGTTATCACTATTTGTTGTTGTTGAAGGAATAATTTGAAATCAATTCTCATTAAAAGTAAACAACTTTTGTCCAAAATCATAACATTATGCTGTTCTTGTTTCCTATGATCACAATTTACAGTAATTACTAAGCAACTGTATGTCCAATTATCACTAAACACCATGAATATACTCATTCATTTCAGTTCTAGAGGCAAGGAAGTTGAAACCTTTAATCAAAAACCAAACTTTGATGAATTCTCAAGTGCTGTGAAATCCAAATTACAGTTATTTCAGTTTCTAAGCAGCCAAACAGAGCAATAGAACAAAAGCACATACCATGAAATGTAAATAAAGAAAGGGGAAAATGGGTATTTATCTCAGAGGGGGAGTTTTAGCTTGGGGAGACTAAATCAATGGAAATGGAGAGGCCTCGATGGCTGCTTTGGCTTAAATCTCTATATATAAAGCGAGACTTCCATTACCTGCAAAACTCATCTCTTCCATTGCCTACAAAAACAAAAATATGGAAACCCTTTCAATGACCAATCGAACTCAATAAAATCTCAATCTTGATTATCAAAATCAAAATCAATTGTGGTCAAAATTTTGATGCTTTATTGATAAGTTTGAACCAAATACCCAGTTCTAAAACGGAAACAAAAACACAGCTTCATACCTCAATCAATTTGTTTTAATACTGTGTTCTCCTCCAATCCCCAAAAGAGCTCACAAAGAGAAATACATCAAGCCTATCTTGGATCAGATAGGACAAAGACTAATAATCCCTTATAAAAAAAGAAAGAAGATCAGAAACAGACGCTAGAGTTGAAAGTCTAACCCATCACTCACATCGCCGACTCAGTTAGAGATCGAGATAATTGAAGTCGGTGTAAATGGAGGCTTCCCGAACAATTGAAAACAGATATTTGTACGATCATGGCAGCGCCGTAAGTTGAGGAAAAATAGAGGGCAAAAGTGTCATTTCTCACCCCCAAGATGAACAGTAGAATGAATAGTGCAGGAGCTTTAGGGAGGTGTATTGTATTTGGATTTGTGCAGACTTTTTTTAAATGACAGACTTTTTGAAAAGTCCACAGACTCTTTAAAAAGTCGATAGATTGTTATGGATTTCTTAAAACCATTGATTTTAGCAACAGACTTTTATTGATTCATGAAAATCTATATACTTTATTATGAACGACTTCTACAGATTTCCTAGGATGTACAAAATATATTAAAAAAATATATAAAAAAACAAATGCAGCCCAAACACAAAACAAAATAATAACTTATTGTCTATTCAATGCTCCAGTATCATCTAATAGAAATTGACTCAAATAAATGATTGTTAGTCTGTCTAGCGAGTTTGTTCTCATTCATAATCTCCCAATAACATAAATATACAATATAGATCACTTGATGTTTATGGTTAATTATTCTCATTAATTTTGTTTTCACCGATTAACATATATTGTAGCAATATTGATCAATGTCTTGATCTATAATCAATCAATTGAAATTCAATTGTTCAACCTTTTTTTGAACCATAATATAAATTCAAATTAATGAGAATAATTAATTAATAAGATAAAATTTAGTATGGTTCAAGGTCTTAGGGTTAGACCATAATATTTGAGTTTTAGAATCATTTTTATTGCTATTAGGGTTCGAAGTATCACAATTGAAAAAAAAAAAAAAAACAAAAATCACATTCAACAATTACAATGAACATGTTGGGTATCAAAAAAAGTTGATATCATAAAAAATTAGAGAAAAAACAAAAAATTAAAAAAGAGAGATGATGAAGGACAAACTTCTTCGTGCGTAGAGAGAATAACTTTGATAGACCTTTTTTTTTTTTTGAAGATAAAATTTTGATAGACTTTTTGAAATCTTTGGTCTAGAGGCCGGAAAATTATTGGAATTTGTTATGTATAGTTAACACTACAAAGTCCATGATTATCTATGATTTTCTAATTCCATAAGTATGAATGATATTTTGAATACCTCTGTACTTTTATTCATTTTTAAAAGTCCTAATTGAATACCCCTAGATTTTGGTGGAATTCATGAAGTCTTTAAAAATCATAATTGAATACCTCAAGACTTTCATGGATTGTTAAAAGTCTATATTGAATACACCCAGACTTTTAAATTTCATAGATTTTTTTAAAACTTCCACTAATTCCATATACAATACACCCCCCTTAGTATATAGTAAATGTCCTTGTACCTTAAATCACTGGTCAAGCAAGTGAGAGAAAATTAGTATCATCCACTAGTACAATGAAGCTCAATTATTCTAAGAACTTACATCACTATAAATTTTATTGTGGAGTGATTATTTGAAATAACATATTGGGTGCTAAACAGTTGGGTATGATTTCTAGTTTTTAATTTTGGTTAATTGCAATGTTATTATTATATTGTTTTTAGCAGAAGATGACTGATGATTTATAATTAGGAAAAAAAAAATCAAAGTAGACAAAACTCCTAGGGTTTTTAATCAGTCAGTTTCTACAGCTCGTTGGAACTCCAATCAAGCTCGTCCTCTTCTTGGCACTCTTGTCACTATTTTTGTAGTCTGGAAAGCTAATTACTCAGCTATCTACTTATCTTTTTAATTTTTACTGACGACTGAACTCCTGGAATGGATCTCACCTTTTTACTGGCATTGGGCACACTTAATAACCAATATTCCTCGTTTCTTCAAGACGAGCTTCTCTCCTTTTTGTCATATCAGTAGTGCTCTTTGGTTGTAAGGATCCTGTAACTGTGTTCTAATGATCAATTTGGTTAGGGCTTTTGACCATTTACCCAATTTGGACCTAACAAATGCTCACTTACTGCTCTAAAAGATTTGTGTGCCCACTTACCCAATTTAAATGTAAAAATACAAGTTTACCCTTCAAATAATTAAAAAGTCATTGGAGACTTCACCTGGTTCCGGTCGATCATAGGAATCCGGACTCGTATCACCGGTCGGAGGTTCCCAAAGAGGTCGTTGGAGACTTTTATTACCCCCCGATAAATTTTTATTGGGGGCAATAAAATGTTTATTTGGTATTATTGGGGGACAATAAAACAGGACGCCAGACTCCAATCACCGGTCCGGAGGTTGCCAGAAGTTAACAAAGAGGTCGTCGAAGACTTTTATTATTCCCAATAAATTTTTATTGGAGGGCAATAAAAAATCTATTGGGTATTATTGGGGGGCAATAAAACCGGGAGTAGGACTCTGGTCACCGGTAGCTAAATTCCGACAGTCGGATTCCATCGGCCGATGACCATATTCCGTCGAAATCTCTCTCTCTAAGTGACAAAGGGAGATAAGGCAAAATTGTCCCAAAAGTAAACAAAAAATAATAAAAAATAACTTAATTGGGTATTACGGTAAAAAATATGTAATTTGTTGGGTAAGTGGGCAATCTTATAAGATGTTTGGGTAAATGGAGTTAGTGTAGCTCAAATTTTTCCATTTGGTTACAGGAGTGGCATGTTGTTTATGTTCTGGTTGATGGCAATAGCACTAACGATCTTGGTATTCAATTATGCCGACTAGGCCACGGCAATTCTGGATTACATAATGGTGTCTCACGCGAGTGTCTTCTCAACTTTGTAATCATGTAGGATCATAATTTGAATTTGGGATTCGGGTAAGTTACGAACTAGAGACTTATTTTAGTAAAAGACATTGGCTTGGACTTCATATCTTCAGTATTTGTTTTGGGCTTTTGGTTGAGAAGAAAGTTTTTGGCTTAATTGCTGATGATAAAGTAATTTGGAGTTCACATCTAAAACCAATTGGCAATAGATGGAGTGGCTCAAAGCCTTATAAACACATAAGCAAATTTATATTTTTCCAATGTGAGAGTTATATTTATACACATTCTGAACACGCCCCTGCACATGTAGCGATTTCTCAAGTCATACACGTGAACAAGTTATATTGGGTGACGGTGAGCATGTGTGGCTATTGCTGAAGTCAAACATGTGGATAACCCGCTCTGATACTATCAGTGGTGTAACTACATGAAGCTCAATTAGTATCGTCCACTAATACAATGAAGCTCAATTATTCTAAGAACTTATATTACTATAAATTTTATAGGGGAGTGATTATTTGAAATAACATATTGGGTGCTAAATAGTTGGGTATGATTTCTAGTTTTTAGTTTTGGTTAATTGCAATGTTATTATTATATTGTTTTTAGCATAAGATGATTGATGATTTAGAATTAGGGAAAAAAAAACAAAGTAGACAAAATTCTCTACCATCAGTGGCTTAATTACATGAAGGACTACTTGGGCTATAGCCCAATCCAAAATTCTTGGGATATTGTATATAATATAAGTGTGGCTTCTTGACAAGAATCTAACTTTGGTTCAGTTGGCAAAGTGTGGAGTTGTCTTCTTTCTTCTTAAGATCTGACCTAAGTGTCAATCCCCTCTTCTTAAGATCTGACCTAAGTTCGAGTCTCCTCTATCCCCTCTTCTTAAGATCTAACATTGGTTCAAGTCCCCTCAATCCCCTCTTCTTAAGATCTAACCTTCGTTCAAGTCCCCTCAATCCTCTCTTCTTAAGATCTGACCTTGGTTCGAGTCCCCTCAATCCCCTTATGTTGCTGTTTTCCCATTTCCTTCTCCCTTTTTGGCAATTTTTCCCCTTTTGTTCCTGTTTTTTTCCTTTTCTTTTCTTACAACATTATCTATTCCTAGTTTCTTAAATAAGAGAGGTAAATCTTGCCTGTTAATTTTTTTTTGCTCTTTCCTCATTTTGTTCTCATTTTTTTGTCTCTCTTTAGTTACAATATGCTCCATTAGTATTTCTTCTAAACTTGAGTCCCAAAATTCTTGAAATCATCATCTACAAAAAAAAAAAAAATCTTGTAAGCTCTTTAAATTGGGTCCTTGACCCAATGCCCAAATTTCAGCACAATCATTCTTACTCACCCCACTAATAGATTTTAATTCCCACTCACACAATTTAGAAGTAAAAGAAACTTTTAGCCTCCGATTAATTAAACAATTACGCCCTGCCACTCAATCTTATTTCTAAACTCAATCTCTGATCTCTCTCCTCTCGCTCAACAAACAACAGTGTGTGTGTGTGTGTGTGTGTGTCTCTCTCTCTCTCTCTCCGAGTGACGCCGATAAGGATAACATCAACGACCTTGACCTCGACGTCCTAATCCTCCTATCTCCTCCTCGCATTCAAAGTCCGCAACGTCGACTTCTGCGTCTTTTATGCCGGATTCTCCAGCTCCGGTACTGACCTCCTCTTCCTTTGATTAAGTCATGATCTTATCTATGTATGACTGCGATTAATTTTATTGTGACATGGATTGGTTTTGTTGTAATTAGGGAAGCTCTATGATTATTTTGGGTTGGCATTATAGAATTGACGTTTCAGCTACTTAATTGAATCTTGAATTATTGAGAATTGCGGTTTCCAGTGGTGCATTTTGCCTTGGGAAGTGTGGCTGTAGCTTGGGTCTGAGTGGAGCTGTCGATGGTGGTTTAGCTTCTGATGGACTGGTGATTGATGATTTAGCTTAGGGTTCGACCATTTCTGATCTTTGGTGGTCATCGGCCCTCTACGATTGGGGTTCGGCGAACATGAGTTCGATGTTGGTCGACCTCTTCTCGATGGCCATGACGGGTTGCCGACGAGTTGTCGGGTTGGCCGTGATAGATACAGTTCTTGCTCCGAAGATGAGGATTTAGCTTGAAATTGGCGTTGGCGGCTTGTGTTCTTCAGAATTAGATCCTGCTATAGCACAACCGGTAGTTGCTTCTTAATCGAATTTCTTGTCAATTACCACCAAAATTCAATATAGGTCATCAAGATCTGCACCACCTTCTTAATCGACCATTTCCTGCTCTGAAAATCATGTACATGTCAGCTTATATTCTGGTTTACTGCTTTAAGTTTTCATTAACAATAATATTCATCAGCTTGTTTTTGCTTTCCATGACTTCTTTTTTTTTTGCGAACTTTATGTCTATTTTTTTATTTGAAAGGGCAATAAACTCCTTATAAAACCTTCAATACATTATTTTTTTTTTGGTAAAATGGAGGTAGAAAGTCCGGAAGGAAAGAAAAAAGGAAAGAAAGAAAAGTTATATTCGGGGGTAATAGACATCTATTAGGGGGCAATAAATATTTTAAATTGATGTAATCTCCTCTTTTTTCCTTAATTAAAGTTTTATTTGTCTAATTTTAGGGAGATTAGTTTCCATTCCGACAACCGAAAGGTCTATTGGGGGGCAATATAGGTTTATTCAGGGGGCAATAGACCTCTCCGGCCCCATATGAAATCTACAACAACCTCTTTGGAGACTTCCAGAGAGGTTTCATAAACCTCTATTGCCCCCTAAGAGCAAGTTCACCCGTTGGGTCACCGGGTCATCTACTATTCACTGCTTTTTAGTGTATATTTTCATTCTCTGGGTCACGAAATACAATGTGCCCGTGACCCAGGACACGAAATACACTGTTCAGGTCACCATGGTGACCCAGAACACTATACATGGTGACCCAGGGCACGAAATACACTGTGCTCATGACTTAGATGGTGAAATTAACACTAAAAAGCAGTGAATAGTGGGTGACCTAGTGACTCAACTGGTGAACTTGCTCTAATAGACTTCTATTGGGGGGCAATAGACGTTTATTGCTCATCTATTAGGGGCAATAAACATTTTCGATGACCTATAAGATCTCTGACGACCTCTTTGAGGACCTTCAATGAGGTTTTCAGAGAAGTCCGGTGGGGGCGGTCAGTGACCAGAATCCTGCTACAGGTGACCCAATTCATGCAAAAGTTTTCTGGAATCCGGTGGCGGTTGATCGGGCTCCGGAGAAGTCTCCTATGGTTTTTTTTTTCTCTCTCTAAGTAACAAAGGGGTGAGGGTAAAATAGTCTCAAAAATAAACAAAAAAAAAAATTAATGGGATATTAGGGAAGACTTCCTTAGAGTGTTTTAGGTAAGGGAGAATTAAAAAACTTAGGGTTAATTACATATAAGTGCATCTTTAAATGTTTTTTTAGCCATAAAGTCACCAACTAGTTTTTTCCCTCATAAGGCCACTAGATTAAAAAGGGTGTTGCCGGAGCCGTGTGAGTTGGTGTCGGAGGAAGGGTTTTCTGGTGCGAGAGAGAGAGAGAGAGAGAGATCTGCAATGTAAACCTGATGCAATTGGTTTTGTTGGGTAAAGGGGGCAAAATTGTCAAAGATAAAATAATTTTAAAATGTAAGTGGCCCTATGTGTACAAAAAAAAACTAAGTGGCCTTATGGCCAATTAAAGTTTCAAAATAACACTTATGAGTAATTTTCTAAAAAACTTAATAGGGTAAGTGGAAAAAAGATCCCTATAAATTGGGTGAATGGACAAAATCCCCTTTAACTTAGCCCACTCCTAATTTTTATCCTGGATCCGCTATTGGAGATCATGATTAAGTAATATAGGATTCACATCCAAAACCAATTAACAATGAATGAAGTAGCCCAAGCCTTTATGAACCCATAAGCAAAGTTATATTTTTCCAATGTGGGAGTTATATTTATACACATTCTAAACAACTTAAAGATTGGTCTAACCTTTCTTATGGGTTTGATATAGTACGAGGTGGTTTCTCCTGATCATGTTCGTTTAAACCCTCAAGAATCCAAGATAAGCATGAGACTGGGTGCATATAATTTGTTCTAAAATCAGATTGGGTCCATTAGAGAAGGACTACATGCAGTTCAATATTTCATGCATGGTTAAGAAGGCATATATCATACGTTAATATTACAAATACTGCATGACCTGATAGCAAAAATTTTCTAATGTTGAACAATACTCATGTTAAATATATGTCTGTAAAACTTTAAATTTAAAATTTTATTAATTATTAAAGGGGTCCTTGACCAAAAGCCCCAAAATGAGCCAAATTTTTTTCATTTACCCCAACAACAGTTTTTTATTCCCACAAACACAATTTCACAGAAAATTATCATTTTGCCCTCAATCCAATTAAAGATTTACAACTAATGCCACTCTATCTCCTCTCTCTCTCTCTCTCTTCCCCCTCTCACTCCCGTCCTTGTCCACACCGGCGTCGATGCCGCAAAAGAGACCTGCCGGGGGCCTTCGACCTTCAGAATGGAGCTCAGTCGTCGACGACGAGGTTGATGTCGGGGATGCGAGCAACGAAGCCGTCGGAGAAGCCGTGCCCTAGTGTTCTGGCAAAGTCGGTTTTGGCGAAGTGGTCTCCCCACCGGATCTCCGCCTCCTCATCGAACGCCATTTCCCGCTCCCGTAAAATCTCTGACGACGTCGTTCAGCTTCTCACCTTAATCTCCGGCAGCCCCGTCGAGGCCGAGATTGGCCAGGTTATGAAGCAGATGAGCGCCACCACTAAAGAGGCAAGGAGAAGAGGGAGTTTCTGGAGCTGGTGAGTTGCTAGCCTCACTCTCCAGCCGAAATCGGAGCTGGTAGGGTCGCCGATTGGTTTGATTTTTTTTTGTTTTGGCAGATTTCTGATGGCTGCGCTTTTTTTTTCCTCTCCTTTTCTTTTTCTTTTTCCTTTAATTATCTATTGTATGGACTTGCAACAACTAGTATTAGAGAATCTTTGAAGATTGGAGTGTAATACCCCGAAAAATTTAAATTAAATTCCATGGTTTTTTAGAAATGATTTCGCAGTAGTGGGAGCGAGTTGTGGAATTAGTTCAAACGATTTTATTTTCGAAATCGAACATTATTTAGAGTTACGACAAATCGACTTTTGATACGTACTGAATTTGGGAAAACTTCCTTCACGAAAGTTGCAGAGCTTGTCTATACGAGTTCGTGCATATGCGGAACGCAAGAATCGGAGTTCGTACGAAGAAGTTATCGCGTTTGGAAAAGTTTCCATTTTGGGTATATATACCTAGCTATTTTTGGAAATTTCTAAAAATAGCTAGGGTTTCCATTTTGGGCAGCCGGTACTGTGCATTTCTCTCTCTCTTGCGCACCCGAGTCGAAAACAGAGCAAGGTTTCTCCGATCGATTTATCCCTCCTCCGGCCACCTCACGACGCCAGACTACGTCCCACTCCTTCGCCTCAACCTTGCGCAACTGCCAGTGGAAGCCTTGCGCCGCCTCATGGCTTGTAGCGGCGGCGGGAAGCTAGGGTCGGTTTGAGCCCGTTTTGAGTTCAACGTCGATTTGTCCTTGTACCGGCCACAAAAACTAGATATTCTTGGCTCATTAAACTCGCCTCAACTTTCTGAACGGACACCAAGAAGGCACAGACCTGGGGAGATCGATTGCACGCTCGTCGGAGGCCTTGCCGTTTTCTGCAGACTTTCCGGCCAAACCAGACTGTTTTGGTAATTTTCAATCACTTGGGTTCATTTTCTGACTTCGACCTAGTTATGAAAGTTGCTCAAAATGTTTAAATGAAGAGGAAAAACTCGGCCCCGACACCATAGGCGGTGGTCGGCGGCGGATCTGTCCCTAACTCCGGCTGCTTTTTTCGACCACCTCCGAGGATCCTAAGGGCAGTTTCTGCCCTTTTTTATGTTCTATGTGTTCATACAATCATTTCGATTTATAGCATGTGAATTTTGGAGATCGTATGATTTAGTTATGAATTTTACAATTTTGATGGATTTCGATCGTTCGATTTGTGATCTGTGAAGATCGGACCGTCCGTTAGACTTGTAGTTTGTTATAATGATCGTAGGACTCTCCCGAAGACTTTGTGTGGTCACGGGTGAAGATCCGACCGTTGGATCTTCATATAAGTGCGTTCTTGAATTGTACGCTAAGTTAATTATTGTATTTGGTTAGGTGATTGACGGTTTGAGTTGGTGGATGATTGGGAACCGTATTTAAGCTGTTGAGAAGACGCAGCGGGATTGGAGGTGAGTAAATCTCACATAGTTCATTTACGAACCGAATTTCCTTATTGCACAATTAATTATTATGTGTGAGAAAATGGTTTTAAAAAAATGAAATTTAAAGTATATAAGAAAATGAATTTCTTGGTTTTACTACATGTGAACTATAGTTGGTATTAGTGGTCATTCCTGAGTGGATGATTACGTATATATATATTTACGTGATTTTATACGGAATGACGTGACATCGAAATATGTGGTTTTTTTTTTATGATTTCGTTTTCATATATACTTGAATGAAAGATTTATTTTCCATGATTTTTATGATAATTGGTATTGTTGTGAGTATGATTTGGGTGGAGACGTGATATGGTGAATCAGGTGGGATTCTGTTTATATTTTGTTCTGCGGACTGAAATATCCAAAGTTCAATGGTTATAATAACCAGAGTGTTTTGTTCTGAGGGCAGCAGTGTCCAAAGTTCGACGGTTATCATTGTGATAAACGAAGTATTTTGTTCTGCGGGTAGAAATGCCCAAAGTTCGATGGTTATAGTATTAACCGAAGTATATCGGATGCTTGCACCTGGGCCAAGGTGACAAGTAACGATTCAGATAGAGCTCTAGTCTGTTGTGGGAGTACGGTCATGGTGGTAACTAGGTTATTGCATTGTGAGTACTTTATGCCACATGAGTTGGGTTGGTGATTAAATTGTTAGGGTTGTTGTGTGTGTTCGGATTGTTGGATTGTTTTACTTGAGTTAAAAGAATTGTGATTTAATAAATCAACTGTTCATTTCTTATTTACTCACGAGCTTTGCAAAAACCTTACCGGGTTTTGTATTGTTGCAATCCCGGTACACTATTCAAACGGTATAATGGATAATCCTGCAGGTCAGGATAATCAAGGTGGAGAGCGAGCTGAGTAGGGCAGCGAGGTTGACGTCAGCACTTGGTCTATTTTGCTGTGTTTTTATTGACTCTTTTGAGCGTAACTTTTATTTATGGTGGTATTGTAATATTCGACTCGAGAGATAGTTTGCTACGAGGTTTGTTTTATGTTTTCTGAGACGTTGGTTAAGAAAAAAAAAATCAAGACGTTATTTGCATCGGTTATTATTCATGTTTCGGATTTGAATTTATTATTCAAATTCGGGGCGTGACATGGAGCCTACTCATCCTCCATATAGTCCATACCTTGACCGGTTTTTTTATGATTGAGCTGCAACCCTCTTGTTTTTTTTTTTTCCTTTTTACTTTTTTTGGTAAAATAGGGGCTAGAAGGTCCAAAAGGAAAGAAAAAAGAAGGAAAAAAAAAGTTTTATCGGGGGCAATAGACGTGTATTGCCTCCCAATAGCCGTCTACTGGGGGTAATAGACGTTTTGAATTGATGTAATCTTTTTTTTTTCTTTAATCAAAGTTTTATTTGTGTAATTTTAGAAAAATTAGTTTCCATTTCGATAATCAAAAAGTCTATTGGGGGGCGATAGACGTTTATTGCCCCTCTATTAGGCGACAATAGACGTCTATTGGGGGCAATAGAGGGCCAATAGATGTCTATTGGAGGGCAATAGACCTCTATTGCCCCTCTATTGGGCGACAATAGACGTCTATTGGGGTCAATAGAGGTTTTTAGAAAAGTCTGGTAGGTGGCAGCAGGTGATCGGAATCCGGCGTTCGGTGACCAGATTCCGGCGACCGGTGACCGGGCTCCGACGAAGTCCTCTATGGTTTCTCTCTCTTCCATTCTCTCTCTCTCTCTGTCTAAGTAACAAAGGTGAGGGTAAAATGGTATTAAAAACAAAAACAAAAATCTTAATGGGGTATTAAGGAAGACCGTCTTAGAATGTTTTGGGTAAGAGGGAATTAAAAAAATTTAGTTGGGTAAGTGGGAAAAAAATCTCTAAAAATAGTGTAAATGGACAAAATATTTAATTTTAGTTTTCATTAACCGTTAATCCAATTACTCCTAAATACATCACTTGCCTTGAAGGTTAAACTACTATGATAAAATAATCTATCAAAGCATTATATGAAGTTCTCTCTCCCATTCTACTAATGAATTATAGTTGTTCAGCGGTACTCGGATATATAGAGTAATATATTATCAACTTGAGTCATAAACCTCTCCCTGTATCGCACTGGTGATTTAACTTATAATAATGTGGAATTCTTTTTGCAGAAACTGATTGTACATCTTCAAGTTCCAGTTTGTAGCGAAGTGCTTGGTTTTGTCTATTTGTTTGTGTTGGTAGGACTGAGACTTGTGCCTTAATTGTTTATGTTGAAAAATGTACAAGTTGGGGAATTTGACCAAGATCCAGACTGCAACTGTACCATCTTTTTATTTGCTTATCTTTCACAAATGGTCCAGAACTTAAAATCGGTATTTAGATTGCAGAACATGACCAATACCTTAACAAAAGGTCAAAATTCAGCTTCTAAAATTTTCTTACCCAGTAAGGCCCTTCGCGCACACAAAAAAAAAGGGGTAAAAGGGGGAAAAGAAAGAGAGCAAACAACCATATGTTTTATAATGATGAATAGGTCGTGATGATAGAATAAACTTTTATTCTTCAGTCGAAGTAAGAGATGACCGAAATTGTTGATCGGATAAATGATCCATGACATGGGTAGATTGAATGTGGCAAGAGGAATACAATGGTAATATGGTATAGGTTCGCTATAAAAGGTGGTCGAACAACGGAGATCCGATTGGGTCGGGTTTAGCTTCAAAATGAGTTGGCTTGAAGCTTTGGGTAAGGGTAGTAACTTTTAGGTTCACCAGCAATAACTTTTCGGTTTGAGACGGTAGTTTTTTTTTTTTTTTTTCAAAGATGAATAGCTTTCCTGGAGAATGGCAGTAGTTTTTGTTGAGAATGACAATAGACTTTTTGCTACTTTTCAGATAATACTGATAATTTTTTGAATGCATGTGATATTTTCATAAATAATGAAAATTAAAAATATAATGACATTTTTGTAATGTTGAAATTTGTAATACTTTGATGACAATTTTGAGGAAACAAAAATACAAGGTTTTAAAAAGGAACAAGGTCACCGAAATGACTTTATATGTAATTGACGATGTTTTGTTTTTTTATAAAAAGACGAAATATTCAAATTGAAAATTACACACGATGTCAAACTCTTTTTGAGTCACGACAATATAATTTTAACTACTCTCTAATAAGCTTTGTATAGACAGTACGTACGCCATTATAGACAGAGGTTACGTATGATAATTGTATCAAATTTAAATGTTGAATTATTAATGCGATGGTTTTTAAATGTAATGTATCAAAATGGATGATAGATTTTACTGGAGAGTGAAATTCACATTTCTCATGTTTACTTTTTTAGTATCTTAACATTATATGTTTTACAATCCACACGACAAAAAACAAAACTTAAGATATTAAAAAAGAAAACATGATTGTGAATTATAAAATGAAGAGTGTGAATTTCATTTCCCATTTTATCGTGAGACTTATGTCACTAAATCAAATTATATTTAATAAAATTTTCTCTTTTTATATATATATTTTTTTTAAAACCATTAAAATTTGACATAGTAAAAAGTGTTTGAAATAGTGTATTTAACCATTAGATTAATGAGTAGTGGCTTTCACGTTGCCTATGTGACAGTGCTACCGGCATTCTGACAAGAGTTTGGCGACATGTCACTTTCCCCTACTAATAGCAAGAGTCAAGCTCAGATCCCGATATAATCACACCAGTTTCTCCTCTCAAATATCTCTCTGCACGATAAAATGAAAAAATATCGCGAGAAAACGATTCAATCACATCGGTTACTTCGTCCATGAATGAATGATCCTCACCTCTTTGAGTAGTGGTCAGTTGTCAGAGACAGTGGGTGGGGGCCCTTTTTATTTCCTCTCTTTCAATGACTTTTTCTCAATTTTTTTTTTAAAAATTTGTTAGATAGTGACTGGTCTCCATGGCCCATTGGCCCGGGAAGCTTAACGCATTTTTGGCCGAAGCAGAAGACTATTGTACCCATTAATATATATATTAACACATAACTTTACCATGCATTAAGCATATGAGAGAGCGATGCTGGTCTAAAGTCTAAACCCTATGGCCAGGTGTCATCCACATTCCCATCTTCTTTCTTTAAGGACGTCCTCTCTTGTGGACTACAAAAATTTGAAATTTCCAATTCTACGGGTTCTACCGCAAACCGAAAGGAAGAGTGTCATCTTAGTCATATTTGCTTACTTTTGATGGATAAGCAATGCACAATACTGGTGAAAAGTAGCTGAACTTCTTTCTGTTAAATTGAATTATTTACTTAATTTAATTTTAACTTTATTTTATATTATTTCTCATCGTGTGGACTTACCGTAAAGATTTAATTTTGTTCATTATGAATAAAGTAGATGTCTATTCATACGTGTTCAACTTATAAATTAAGTAGAACATGTCACAAACACATATAGGGTGTCTATAACAGACTAAGAAACAAAATTATTGTTGTTGTTATTTTTTTTTGTTTTTTTTTTATATTTTATTTTATGGAAATTATGTAAAGAGACAAGTAGGAGAAGTGGTATTTTGTTTTTTCTTTATCATTCTTATGCGATTTTTTATTTACTATAATACTTATTACATATTAAAATTTATTGTCAGTAAATCTACAATTGATTTACGTCTTTTTTTTTTCCAACAAATTAAGTTCTCTTAAATAATAATATATAATTAAAATAATTAGTAAAACTGGTTTCATCTTTTCAAACCATAGTACAATGTGTAGCTAATAAAGTTGCATTAACTTTGAACAGAAAAAAGAAATTTCATTAACATGGGCAGATCCAGGATTTGAGATTCGGTGGGGCTTGAACTTGTTAACAAAGGGGGGAAAAATAGTAGAGAATCTCGACGGTGCGAGAGAATTTTATTAATTATTAATTGAAAAAAAAAGATACACCTAGTCAGGGGGGACATAATGAGTCTTACCCCTCAAATGCATATATAAAATTAAACTTATATTAGATACATGAGAGCAATGCCTTAATCCATTATGCCAATACAATTATAATTCACATATATGTTACACCTAAAATTTCAATTATGAGAGTAATGCCAATACATTTATCAAAATAGCAAGATTTAAATATTTAATGACGGTATTTACCTTTTTTTTTTTCAAGCTTTCTCAACGGAATTGTGGCCTCTGCTTCTGAGGGCTTCTCCTCACTAACCTTAGTGACCGAGTGCAACTGATAATATGATACAATCATACAAGTTGTTACAAACTGCAATTGAAGAAGAATTTTATTACCATTCAATTGAAATCAAGGTATCAAAATCAAACCCATTTCTAACTACGGACTACCCAATCAGTATCAAGTTATCATTTATCAAGCCCATTTTCATTACCTTAATTAAATGGAAATCAAGTTATCAAATAGTCAAACCCATTTCAACATCAAGCATTCAAGATCAAAACTTGCAGCTTGAAGACTTGAAGTGCCAGTCAGCAATTCGGCATTGTCTGCCCCTGTCCAACAATTCAACATCAACAATTCAAGTATTCAACATCAACAATTCAAAATCAAAACATCAGAACCAACAAGTTCAAATCAAAAATTTGAAATCGAACCCAAATACCCAATTTACATATCACCAAAAATCAGAATTCAGAAACTCAGATTAAGAAGAAGTCAAGAAGAAGAGAACAAGAGGAGGAGCCGAGGAGGAGAAGAAGACGGAGAGAGAGATACCAGGAGGTGGAGCTCGGAGACCTGAGACGGGTTTGCTAAATTGCTAGTTGCAGGTTGCTGCACAAGGTGTTCGGGACTCGGGAAACCTCCAAGCTGGGTAGGGCTTGAAAGGCTGGAGGTAGAGCTCGGCAATGGGGGCTGGGTGGAGCTTGAAAGACCGGAGACGCCAAGACTCGGGAGAGAAGCATGTTCGGGACTCGGGAGTTCGGCGGTAGGGCTTGAGATGCTAGAAGTGTTCCAAAAAAAAAAAACCTATATACCTTCTTTTATTTTGACCCAAAAAGCCTGGTGGGGCTTGAGCCCAACCCAGCTTATGCCTAGATCTGCCCCTGTTCATTAATCTTAAAAAATGGCACATACAATGAATCCCTATATTGTGATGACTTGGATTTTCGTTATTTAATTCCTACAATTAATAGTAGATCAGTTGTATGAATTATGGGTGTTATGCTTTGTTCGTATGTTGTCTGTGAAGCGGAATTATTTTTAGACGAACAATTATTTGAAATGCATAGTTTTAGAGGGATGCAAAAGGTTGACTTTTTATACGTTAGTTTATCCAAAAACTTCCTTCACAAAAATCGTAAAGTGCATCCATACGAGTTCATGGACATGTGGCACGAGTAAATCGAAGTTCGGATGAAGAAGTTATGGCCGTTGGAAAATTTTCCATTTTGGGTATATATTGCAATTTTCCGGAAAATTCCTCATAATTCCATTATTTCCAAATTTGGAAATATCTTTCCTCCATTCTCTTACCCCCGGAAGCCTTTAGACCTAGCAAAATCAGACCGACCTGACCTGGAAATTTTGGTGCCATCCGGCGTCCTACGACCAAGCGACCACCACAGATCGTTTCGCCGCCACCTCTCCGGCCTCCCTCTGGTGCTCATTGTCGATGACAACCACTAGAAGCGGCGAATTGGAGTAGCGTTTTCTGACCCGGTCGGACTTTCCAATTTCGACAGCGGCTAGGCTCAATCCTTACATTTTTGGAATCCTCTTCTCCTATATATAGCATCCATACCAGCTTTGAAGGACAACTCAAAGTTTGGTGGCCGAGATTGGGTTTTGAAAGTCAACGATGGAGACTGCTCTAGCTTCTGAGCTTGATCTCGGCTGAATCTGACTTACCTCTAGGTTTGAAAGTTGCTCAACTCTTCATGATGAACATTTTTACCGGTTGGATTGTTGTGGTTTTGAGTTTGGCTAGTGGTGGTGTGTTACCGCCTGTGGCAGTGCTTAGCGGCATTCTGGCCAAGCTAGGGGCAGTTTCTGTTTCTATATACGATCTACTCGTCGATACGAACATTTTGATATATAATACGTAATTTTTGGAGATCATATGAAATTGTTAGGGTTTTTACTATTTTTTATTATCTCGGTTTTTGATCCATGAGGATCCAACCATTCGATCTACTTGTAGTTTTGACATATCAATCATAGGAGTGTTCCGAAGACTTTGGGTGGTCTCGGATAAGGTTTCACGTCAATTGGCGTTGCTTTCGAGTTGTAGTTCGATTTGGGGTTTTGAACTTTAATCATTTGTGCACAAATGATTAAAGTTCGAAATTCTCGCTGCGTCTTCACACCCACTAGATTACTTACACAATGCACTTTGTCAAGCACCTAAGAAATGTACAGCCTCGATTCAGTACAGTCTCAAGGCGCGATGTAGCTGTTCTAGAACTGAAGACGGTGGAACTCATTTTGGCTAAGGCTTTGGCAATTGAGCAGGAAAACCAGATTTTCCAGGAACAGGAGTCGGCTGAGAGGGACTTCCAAAGGAAGAGAAAGGCAATTGCTGAGAGCATGTCACACCCCGAATTTTGAAATAAGGATTCAAATCCGGAACATGACTAATAACAATACAAATACGTTCTGAATTTTTCTCTCAGAAGCAACCACTAATTACACCTCTTGATATTACATAAACCAAATCCTCAAGCTACTTATTACAGCACACTCTCACCAAATCAAATTATAAAACTCAATGAGTATAATTCTCCTCACAAAACAAATGCTATAAATCCAATACTAATACTCTAAACCGCACGATCACTGCCCTGATTCTCCTGACCTGTGAGATTACCCGCTACACAATTTGAATAGTGTACCGGGAATGCAACAACACCAAACCCGGTAAGCCATGACAGCCCGTATGAGTAAACAAGAAAGAACTGTTGATTTATTTAATTACAATTATTATAACTCAAGTAAACAATCAACACACTCACAAGGTAACTCCAAAAATCTCATAAACATAAAAGTAGGTATTTTTCGATACTCTCTTTTAAAACTCAATCAACAAATATTGCATCATTAATATGTGAAATAACATTAAAGTAACACATGCTTGATTTTCTTTTCACTAATACCTTCACATATTCAAAATATATCATGGATAGATATTTGATCAAAATAACATAACACCTTCACATATTCCAAATATATCATGGATAGATATTTGATCAATTTCACATAACACCTTCACATATTCCAAATATATCATGGATAGATATTTGATCAATTTCACATAACACCTTCACATATTCAAAATATATCATGGATAGATATTTGATCAATTTCACATAAGTACATTTCTCTTTTTAGTGAATTTTCAGATTAACTGGTAACAAATCACAAATCCACATGCTAGGGACCGACGTACTATTCTCATAGCATGGGACAACCAGGTTGACTGGTATCAAATCACAAATCCACGTACTAGGGACCGACGTACTATTCCCAAAGTACGGGTAAGCCGCAGCATACCAAGGACACAACCAAGGCATGTATACTCAAAGTAAGCACCCTTCCTAAGAGTATAATAGTGCACTATCTGAAGGGAATAGGGCCCACAGCTTAATCGTCATCATAACATCAAAACACATTTACCAGTAATTCACTTAAGCACGGGGTTGTTGAAATCACCCGGCTTCATAATTGTACTTTTCAGACATAATCAATTTCTCAACATACAATCTTTATAAGTTTTAGATTGTATAAATGTATATGTACACCCATATAAAGAGACATATTATTTCAAGACAAATCTTTACTTCTTAAAATAATTTCCACATATTCACAATTGGCCATATAAAATAGCTTTCACATCACATGATCAACATTTCATTATTCAACAATTAAATGGGAGATTAATAGCTTGAATAATATCCAAATCAATTCTCAATCATTTCATCATGCCAATCACACGCCAATTAACATATATATTTCACGTAAATATATATATACGTAATCATCCGCTCAGGAATGACCACTAACACCAACTATAGTTCAAGCATAAAAACCGTGAAATTCATTTGTATAATAAAATCATTTTACTTACCTATGGACCGTAGTTGATCAAGTCCATATGATTTAAAACAAATATTTATTCCACAAATATTTTCACACAATTATGACAAAAATAAAGTAATTGAATTTATTCGGTTCGTAATATGAACCACGTGAGGTTTACTCACCTCTAATCCAGCTGCGTCTTCTAAAAACTCAAATATAACGATATTCCAAACGCTCGTCAACTCAAACCGTCAAGTACATAGGGATGATCAGCATGAGGAGGAGATCACGAAAATGGGAAGGATCGGCCGAGGAGATGCCGGAAAACGGGAAGTCCGGCCGGGTCACCGATCGGAACTGTGGCTCCTTCGATCCAGCTTTCGGGGCAGCGTCGGAGCAAATCGATGGCAGAGGGCGACTTGGCGGAGCACGGCGATCACGGAGAGGGCCGGGTCGTGGCCGGAGGACGTCGGAGGAGGGAGATGGATCCGGGTCGGGTCGGTCGGAACCCGAGGGTTCTGAAGAGAAACCGAAGAGAGAGAACGGAGAGTTCTGGGGGACTGTTCCGCAAAAACTCAAAACTTTCGTCCTTAATGAAATATCAGAATTTTTCTGATATTTATAGAAAATTTCCAAATTTCAAATATTTATAACTTATTCATACGAACTCCGAATATTGCGTTCCACATATGTACGCGTTCGTATCGACGAGCTCTACAACTTTCATGAAGGAAGTTTTCCCAAATTCGGTACATATAAAAAGTCAACTTTCGCGGGCCCCTAAATAACGTTCGTTTTCGAAAATAAAATCGTTCGAACTACTTCCACAACTTCTCCAAGCTTCGTGCCTGCTCCTAATACCGAGATATCAATTATAAAAATCCACGGAATTTAATTTGGATTTTTCGGGGTATTACAGTCTACCCTCCTTAAAGAAATTTCGTCCCGAAATTTAATCGCTAGACCATTCCTCCCGATTAAAGTTTTCTGTAGTTCATACAGAATACTGGCCAACCACCAAAACTCCATCTTTACTAAAACTGTAGTATTCTACTAAGCTACGGCTCTACGTATAAAATACGTCCGTATACTGAGCATATACAATGTCCAAAAATAATTGTAAGAGGTAAGGTTCGAACTCCAAACCTCCTACACCAAGGCTTTGCTCCCAACCACTGAAGCAAGAGCTGCTTTCATTAATATATGCTCACGTGTTATATTTATTATGTCATAAACGAACATAATAAAAATAAACGAGAGGCGAGGTTCGAACCTCGGACCTCTAGTACAAGGACTTCTCTCTCAACCACTAGAGCACCAGCTACTCTCGTTGCTATCCATGCAACTCCTTTTATTTAAACGCAACCATCCCAGCAATCCTGCCCAAAAAATACCCAAAACTGTTGCAGAAATCTGACCCACAATTTCACCCAAAACTATTTCAGAAATTCAGCCCCACGGGCCTCCACCCATAGCTACAGTGAGGGCATTGATCCGGGACAAGCCCATGTACAGCCCATCTGAAACGACTTATCCTTTCCGTGATTTACGGAAGTCAAATTTACTTTCGGCTAAAGCTGTCTGCCACAGCGCCTCGAAATTCTCTCGGTCTCCTTACACGCTCTCCACGCGCCAACAGCTTTTCCGTGTTTTCGGGCGACTTTAATCCAACGCGTAGATTGAATCTCTGAGATTGTTCATCCAACGGTGGAGATCTGCTCACCTCGTTCTATAAATAGGTGCATTCTGAGGGCGCAATTGTTCACTCCAAAGGGAAGAAAAATCTCTCCTGAGTTCCAGCCCTTCTCTCTCAACTCTTCAGCTTTCCTCTTCTTTCAAAACCCAGATCCTATCTTCTTCGATTCAATCCTTCTCCTTCCGAATCTTCTCTCCCATCTAGTTGATTCAATCACTTCTTTCCTCTGAGCTTTCAAATCTCCAACACCCCATCATCAACCTCAATCCTTCTAAGATTAATCCGCCCCAAACACTCAATCACTCTGTTGATCTTCACTTTTCACTTCCTTTCAACCCATCACCATGGAACCACGAACTCTGCAACTAATGGAGCTTCAAACCTAGCAACAAATGGAACTACAAGCCCAGCAACAAGTCGAGGATGGAGGAAACAACCAAGCAGCCGGGAGTAGTGCCAACACGCCTATCAGGCCGACCAATAACCGGTGGGCTCCCACACCAGCTCAACTAAGAATCCTTCAGGGGCTCTACTATGACAAGGGTTACAAGTACCCAACTCCAGAGCAGATTCAAGAGATCTGTCTTCATCTGAAACCGTATGGGCAGATCGAGGACAAGAATGTCTTCTTTTGGTTTCAGAACCTCAAGGCTCGTGAGAGGCAGAAGTTGAAGGAATTTCGGAAAGTTCGGGTTGGTGGATCTCTCGATCTAAATTTTGGATCCACAAGTTCTACTGATGATGGTAGGTCCATCGATCTCAACTTCGGTTCCACTGGTTCTACTGGGGATGATGGATCAATCGATCTAACCCTTGGGTCACGCGTCGGCTATGGTGTTGACCCATATTCCTCTTCACCCTTCAACGCTAATATCAGTACTACCTCTTTTGGCCCAACAGGAGGACAATCTTCCATGGATCAACGGGGAGGAGATCACCAGGAGGTCGAAACTCTTCCTTTGTTCCCAGTGCACGGTGAGGACGTCCTTGGAGACCCGAATACTACTTCTGAGGGAGGTAGCGCATATGGCTACTATTCCGGTGGCTCAGGCGGTTACAATAGTGGTTCTCCCGTTTCTCTTGAGCTCAGCCTCAACCCATCCGGACCTGCTGACTTGGCTTAGTATAGCGTAGTTTCCTTTTTTTTTTTTGTAAAATAACTAAATCAATAAGATTGAATGCATGTCGTCTCCTTTTGTGTTAATCCTACGACGACACCAAGGATCGAATCTTGGTCACCAATTGCTCTTTCAAAACCTCAGCAAATTATGCTAGACACATCTTTCATAATTGGCATCTTCCTAGGAGGAGCTTAGAGTATTAGCTCTATTGCCCAAGCACTAACAAAGTGGTAAAAGACTAATCTGTTAAACAATGAAAAATGCATCATGCAACATACCACATAGAACAACATTTTACAAAAGAAGTCGCACGCAAAAGTCTACTATAGACATCAAGCACATCTTGTCATAACACACCAAGGGATTAGGTCTTCTAGTATCACACTTCGCCTTCGTAAGAAAAATCTTAAGGCTAATAAGGCACCTCTATTCCTTACACCTTGCTAAAGTTAGCATCCATTAAACCAATAGTCTTGAGAACTCTATCTCATAATCACTCACACTCCTATCATCTTTGAGTTGTGAGATCAATTCTATTTCCAACTACTCCTAAATCCCCAACATTTTCACCATTTCAACCTAAGAGTAGATTTAATCACATCAACCACAAGTGGAATAGTCAGCTCAACCTCTAATGCCTACACTTCATCCTCAAAAGATCATGTTCCTACATAAGACTATACCTCAACCTAAGGGTCTACCTCAATCCTTAATTATGCTTCCCAATCTGTCCATTACTTTGGAAGTAAAGCAATACGTGGTTAAACTTGTACAACACTCAAACATAGCATAAGTCAATACAAGTACCTAATCACCAATATACTAACACACCGAGGTATTTCATCACTCCTAATACGACCTAACGTCCTAGATGACTTCTACACTCTTACATACCAATGACTTGATCAATACCGAAGAGCACATGATGGGGATCCGCTGCAGACGGGCCATCACTCGGAAAGTATTGACAAATCATTGAATATGCACCTTACGCTCTGATACCAAACTGTCACACCCCGAATTTTGAAATAAGGATTCAAATCCGGAACATGACTAATAACAATACAAATACGTTCTGAATTTTTCTCTCAGAAGCAACCACTAATTACACCTCTTGATATTACATAAACCAAATCCTCAAGCTACTTATTACAGCACACTCTCACCAAATCAAATTATAAAACTCAATGAGTATAATTCTCCTCACAAAACAAATGCTATAAATCCAATACTAATACTCTAAACCGCACGATCACTGCCCTGATTCTCCTGACCTGTGAGATTACCCGCTACACAATTTGAATAGTGTACCGGGAATGCAACAACACCAAACCCGGTAAGCCATGACAGCCCGTATGAGTAAACAAGAAAGAACTGTTGATTTATTTAATTACAATTATTATAACTCAAGTAAACAATCAACACACTCACAAGGTAACTCCAAAAATCTCATAAACATAAAAGTAGGTATTTTTCGATACTCTCTTTTAAAACTCAATCAACAAATATTGCATCATTAATATGTGAAATAACATTAAAGTAACACATGCTTGATTTTCTTTTCACTAATACCTTCACATATTCAAAATATATCATGGATAGATATTTGATCAAAATAACATAACACCTTCACATATTCCAAATATATCATGGATAGATATTTGATCAATTTCACATAACACCTTCACATATTCCAAATATATCATGGATAGATATTTGATCAATTTCACATAACACCTTCACATATTCAAAATATATCATGGATAGATATTTGATCAATTTCACATAAGTACATTTCTCTTTTAGTGAATTTTCAGATTAACTGGTAACAAATCACAAATCCACATGCTAGGGACCGACGTACTATTCCCATAGCATGGGACAACCAGGTTGACTGGTATCAAATCACAAATCCACGTACTAGGGACCGACGTACTATTCCCAAAGTACGGGTAAGCAGCAGCATACCAAGGACACAACCAAGGCATGTATACTCAAAGTAAGCACCCTTCCTAAGAGTATAATAGTGCACTATCTGAAGGGACTAGGGCCCACAGCTTAATCGTCATCATAACATCAAAACACATTTACCAGTAATTCACTTAAGCACGGGGTTGTTGAAATCACCCGGCTTCATAATTGTACTTTTCAGACATAATCAATTTCTCAACATACAATCTTTATAAGTTTTAGATTGTATAAATGTATATGTACACCCATATAAAGAGACATATTATTTCAAGACAAATCTTTACTTCTTAAAATAATTTCCACATATTCACAATTGGCCATATAAAATAGCTTTCACATCACATGATCAACATTTCATTATTCAACAATTAAATGGGAGATTAATAGCTTGAATAATATCCAAATCAATTCTCAATCATTTCATCATGCCAATCACACGCCAATTAACATATATATTTCACGTAAATATATATATACGTAATCATCCGCTCAGGAATGACCACTAACACCAACTATAGTTCAAGCATAAAAACCGTGAAATTCATTTGTATAATAAAATCATTTTACTTACCTATGGACCGTAGTTGATCAAGTCCATATGATTTAAAACAAATATTTATTCCACAAATATTTTCACACAATTATGACAAAAATAAAGTAATTGAATTTATTCGGTTCGTAATATGAACCACGTGAGGTTTACTCACCTCTAATCCAGCTGCGTCTTCTAAAAACTCAAATATAACGATATTCCAAACGCTCGTCAACTCAAACCGTCAAGTACATAGGGATGATCAGCATGAGGAGGAGATCACGAAAATGGGAAGGATCGGCCGAGGAGATGCCGGAAAACGGGAAGTCCGGCCGGGTCACCGATCGGAACTGTGGCTCCTTCGATCCAGCTTTCGGGGCAGCGTCGGAGCAAATCGATGGCAGAGGGCGACTTGGCGGAGCACGGCGATCACGGAGAGGGCCGGGTCGTGGCCGGAGGACGTCGGAGGAGGGAGATGGATCCGGGTCGGGTCGGTCGGAACCCGAGGGTTCTGAAGAGAAACCGAAGAGAGAGAACGGAGAGTTCTGGGGGACTGTTCCGCAAAAACTCAAAACTTTCGTCCTTAATGAAATATCAGAATTTTTCTGATATTTATAGAAAATTTCCAAATTTCAAATATTTATAACTTATTCATACGAACTCCGAATATTACGTTCCACATATGTACGCGTTCGTATCGACGAGCTCTACAACTTTCATGAAGGAAGTTTTCCCAAATTCGGTACATATAAAAAGTCAACTTTCGCGGGCCCCTAAATAACGTTCGTTTTCGAAAATAAAATCGTTCGAACTACTTCCACAACTTCTCCAAGCTTCGTGCCTGCTCCTAATACCGAGATATCAATTATAAAAATCCACGGAATTTAATTTGGATTTTTCGGGGTATTACAGAGCAGTAATGCATCAGGGAATCGAGGTGGATTTTGAAAGAGACAGAAGATGGTGCCGTGGGGGGGTTGGGCCAACCTTGGCTAGCGGCTGTTGTTTCTCCTCTTTGGGTTAAGGTTTGGACTTGGGCTTGGGCCCTCTTCTTGAGTCCTGCCTGGGCTAGTTGTTTAATCACTATTTTTTATTTTACTTTTATTAGTTGGTTAGAATTGTCTTGCTATTGGCTTGTAATAAGCCCCTGCAAGTATTTTGTAGGGCTCGTCGAGCTAATTGCTTGTGTGTGCACTCTAAGTGCCATGTCTAGCCTAGTGAGGAGACGATCCATTTTGATTAAATGGTCGCAACCTCCTAGTGACATGATGAAACTCAGTATCGTCGGATTTCTTCTTTTGCGGCAACATAATAGGAAAGTTGTGATTTTGGTAATTATGTTTCGTTATAGTCGAGTTATCTTTCCGGTATGTCACTGCTATACCAAAGCAAATGGAGTAGCCAATCGAGCACTCTTTGCTAGTTGGTGCTTGTTAGAATACATGTTTTTTGTAGAGATTCCTGATATTATTTCAGGACGTGCTCTACTTGTTTATTGTAATCAGGGGTTTATGCTCAATGTCCCCCTCTTGTATTCGACAATTTCATTAATCAAGGCTTGAGGGCAGTGCACCAGCCTTTTATTCAAAAAAAAAAAAACTATTATTTATGATGTTTTCTACTAAAAAAACAAGAAAGAGATCAGATAGGATCCCGATCTTTAAAACTAATTTCTAGATTTACAATAAAACCTAAAATCCTCCCACAAAGGTCCAAAATTTGGTACTAAAAAGACATCCCATTAAGCGAAGAAGTTATCATACTTGAGCCTAAAAAACAAATCATTCAGCACGTATGACCCTAGAAGATAAACCATCCAACAAATAGATATGCGGCTCTTGGCTCAACATGTTGAGGCCCAAAACTATACGCCGATTTATATAGACTCTAAATCATAACCTTCATCATGAGCACCACCACCACGCAAACCACATCCTGTTGTAATAAAAGTTTTGATAAAAAAAATTGGAAAAATGAGAAAAAGTTCTTCCAACCCTTTTAAATATTTTTCATGAACACAATATTTTCAATTTACAAATTCCTTTTTTATATTATTATTAATATTTTTTTTTATGGTACGAAAGAGAATAGCAGCCAAACCCTAGAACCCCAACCCCGACCGCTCTTTATCGCAGGATCACCCCATTCTCGACCTAGTGTGTCGCCGATCACTCATTCTGTCAACATCATGTCTGCCATTGAGTCTGTTACTAAAAAAATTTCTACGTAGCTGGCCATTGCAGGTAATGAAGTCGTTGATATCTCTAAGATGGCCGAAGGAGGAGCGTAGAAGAACTTTCAATCTTACCACCTTACATGACCTCTGACAACAAATATGGTGGAGGCAACTAACCTGAAAGGTCACTTTCGACGTATTTGAGTTATGGACAGGGGCTTCCAAGTACAGGAATGTGCTCTTGATCGGTTCTTGTTTTCTTTTGACCTCAGGAAAGAATGCAACAAGGTTCTAATAGGTGGTCCATGGAGTTTCAATAGAGCTCTGGTGGTCATGCAGAAGTATAATGGTGTTACACCGATACAGGTAGTTGCTATGAACGCCCTGTTCTTCTGGTTTAGGATCTCGTACATGCCACCGACTTTTGAGCAGAAAAAGACTATAGCCAACGTTGCATATGTAGTAGGCAGGTATATTGATTTGGATCACAAGATTTTTGATTCAACTGGTCAAATTAGGGTTAGGGTTTTGTTTGAGATCTCACATTGCCCAGGGGAGAGGAAGTGATGTGCTTTATATATGCAGGCTCACCTCCTCATAATGAGAAGCGTTTTAGGTGGGAGCCTAAGAACAAAACTATGAGGGAAGGGCCCAAAGCAGACAATATTTTGCTATGTGGACTGGGTTGTTACAAAATGATATCAGAGCCACTCTTTTGCCAGAAGTATGACAACAAGAACATCAAGCCCTTAAGGGGGGTGGATTTTAAGATCCCACATCTCCCGGGGGAGAGGAGGTGATGTGGTTTATATATGCAGACTCACCTTCCCATAGTGAGACGGGTTTTGGGTGGCAACCCAAGAACAAAACCGTGAGGGCAGGACCTAAAAAGGGCAATATCTTGCTATGTGGACTGGGGTGTTACATAATGGTATCAGAGCCACTCCCTGGCCAGAAGTCTGCTAACGAGGGCATTGTGAGATCCCGTATCTCCCGGGGGAGAAGAAGCGATTTGTTTTATATGTGCTGACTCACCTCCCCATAGTGAGACACGTTTTAGGTGGGAGTCCAAGAAAAAAACTGTGAGGACAGGACCCAAAGCAGACAATATCTTGCTATGCGGACTGGGACGTTACATTTTGGAAGAAATTTTAAAACCCTTTTATCTGAAAAAATCTCTCAAGTTTGCTCAAGGTGTTGAACATGAGGTTCACATCTTTTTAGAGAATTTGGTTGGGAAATGCAAGAACTGCAACCTTGTGTACCATGACAATGGGGTATATCCTATAACCTATGCACAATCGAAAGTGATGGAAGCTGACAAATTGGTGGCACGAAGACTAGAATTAACCAATTCTTTTCTAGGCTTAACCGGTAAAATGGTACCTTTTGTTTTCAAGCAGTTACTACTCCCATTCTGCCACCAGTAGGAAGAATGTTATTTGGTGGACCTGAGTCACGCAAAACTAGAAAATACGTTGTCATTAGAAGTGCTGAGTTGAGATCAACCAGTGAAGATGACTCTTTGGCTATAGTGCCAGTGGAAGCTGAT
The DNA here is from genome assembly GCF_002994745.2 of Rosa chinensis. Lineage (NCBI taxonomy): Eukaryota > Viridiplantae > Streptophyta > Magnoliopsida > Rosales > Rosaceae > Rosa > Rosa chinensis. The sequence goes on along the minus strand of NC_037089.1, from coordinate 51,431,958 downwards.
CAACAAATTGTGAAGAGGGGACACCTTGCATTTCCCTTCTCTCTCCCCCAAAAAACCGAAGGTTCTATTATATGGCTTGCTAGAAGGAAAGACAAGTGCAGTGACTCCCACAAACAAAGTGAAAATACCTGAATTCACTTTAAAAATTACAGCCAAATTTTTGGGGCTTGTGGAAACATCGGGAGGCATGTTGGTGTCAGCTGAAGTGATGCTACCAAGAACTGTGCAGGTTGAAATCTGCAAGTACAAATAAGAAGAGAGGTAGGCCTTTGGGCTCAAAAAATAAAAATCCTCCAAAATAAAAGAAGGTGCTTGCTGATGAAGTCTTGAGCACGTTGTACTAAGGAAAACCTCATAGCCCTAACTTGAAGGGCAAAGAGAAAATGTAGTTTCTTTTGTTGTGCTATGCCTATATGTTATGTCTTATATTTCTCATAGTTATAGGCTTGTTTTTAATAAGTGAGCGATTAGTTCAAATATAGTTTGTCTATCCATATGTACCGTAATGGTTTTCGCTGCAACTTTTTGATATATCATAGAAGGCAGTAGGAGGATATGTAATGACCATCTTGACAATTCATCTTATTAAAATAATTGGGGAATTGTTTGTTGGTAGAAGTCGTTTTTACAATTAGGATTTCTATTTTTTAACAAAAATTGAATATTATTACCTTAAATTATTTGATATTGTATATGTTATCTCAATCCATTTAAAGTAGGGCTGTCAATAGGTCGTGTCAGGTTGGGTTCATGTCGGGTTAAGGTATTTATCGTGTCGCAGGAGACAAACTCAAACCCAACCCATTTAATAATCATATATATCAAAAATTTAAACCCAAAGCCAACATTTTTATTAAACGGGTTACCCGTTTCAAACATGCTTAACCCTTAATAAATAGATCGTGTCGTGTTAGACAAAATGACCCATTTAAGGGTTAATAATGCTACCCATTTAACTAAAAAAATGCATAAATTGATTAAATTCACTAAAAACTCCACAAGACAAAGAATATAAATGATTATATATAATTCATAAATAATTAAATCCAATGATTATAAAGCAAAATATTTCAAATTGTCTAATCCTATGATCAAATATTCCAACGTCCAAAATTTCAAGATGAAGTAGAACATAATAGGGTTATACAGGTTCACTTCGTGTTGGCGGGTTGACCCATGGCCGACCCATTTATTAAATGGGTCATGGCGGGTTGACCCGCGACTGACCCGCTTTTTAATTGTGCGAGCTCAACCAGCTTTATTTCATGCGGGTTTTGAGTCGTGTTATCGGGTCGTGTCAGAATTGATAGCCCTAATTTAAAGAGACTTTCAAAATTACAAAATTTTGAATACCATAGTTGGTCTTTTTTGTAACTCACATGCTTAAAAACCAACTTCGAATCCAATCAAGCTTCTTTTAGGAACCCTAGTAGAGGTCACCTAAAATTCAGATAATGAAATCTTTTTTCCTTTTCTATATTCTACTTTCCACAAATATTATCAAAGACAAAAATAAGAGTAACATGTTTGGTGACAATCAATTTGTAGGGAAAAATTTGTTTCCCAATTCTCCTTTGTTTATCTTTAATTCATTAAAATTAGGGTCCTTAACCCATAAGTCCAATTATAAGGATATCTTTCCCCATCATCCCAACCAAAAAAAAATGAATGAATTTACACTCCCAAATTTGCAATCCACACTCTCTCTTTCCTTTTTTAGAATGAAATTTACAATCTTAAAACTTTGTCTTTACAAAAAAAAAAAAATTAAGATACTAAAAAATGAAACATGGAGTGTGAATTTCACTAAAAAGAAAAGAAAAAAAAGGTTCTCATCAAGCATTTAACCTAAACATGGTGAAATTGCAATTTTGTAATATAATCAAATCAATTTACAAAATCTGCCACGTCAGTTTCTAAAACCAATCTAGAAAAAGTGCCCCCCCCCCCAATAGTGACTGAGAAGGAGAGGGCAAAATAGTTTAAAAAAAAAAACTAAAAACATTGGAGAAAGGAATTAAAAAAAAGACTTTAGGGAAAAAAATAGAGACTTATTGGAAAATTCCTATTTAAGTACAACTTAGGAGGAAAAAAGCACAGCGTCATCCCCCATACTTCCTCCTTGGATTGTGTGTATGATGATATTACCTGTGATCTTCGTCAGGTCCCAAGTTCTTACTTTACTCATGCTTATCACCAAACTAATATTGTGGCTCATAAATTAGCTAATTATGTCTGTTCTTTTTCTCAAGATGTTAGTTGGGGAGTTTGTGTCTCCGTATTTTATTCTAGATGTAATTGAGAAAGAGTTAGCTACTAATTAATAAAGAGTTGTCAGTTGCTTCAAAAAAAAAAAAAAAAGGAGGAAAAAAGTGGTAGAATTAGACTTTTGAGAAATTTTCCTTTAAAATTAAAACATATTACTTGCGATTGCCTTGTAGTATTATTATAATTGTATGTTTTCATGCACCCGTTTTGAGAGACTGAAAAGTGATACCCAACAAGTTAACCAGCTCCCGAAATTTGATAATCGAAATCCCTTCTTTTCAATTTGTTTATTTTAAGCAAGAAAAAAAAACTGAGAAAGAATAAAAGAATTAGGAGAACACTTTGCCAACGTAGTTTATCGTCAAAGTTATTCTTCAAATTTTTTTTAGTTTTTCTTTATTTAATTACAGTTGGAACATAATTACTTCCATTGCTTAACAATATGTGCAATTTGTATCTATGATATTGTATATTTTTTATCTACATATGTCAAAAGATACTTGAAAAATGACCAAATTTTGTGCGCTATAGTAAGGACTTTCTCGTCCGTAATGAAATTCTTTTATCATTTTCAACAGATCCCTAAAAAATGTTACCCAAAAGTAAAAAAAAAAAAAATCTAACTCTTTTAGCATTTTCTACGTTTTGTTATAAACCAGAAACTTACGTTTGTAGGAATAAGAGAATATAGAATAGAAAAATAAAATATAGGAGGAGGTAAAAGTGTGTGTCTTATTCATTCTCATAGACTCCTTTATATAGGAGTTAAGTTTACATCCTAAGGACATGAAATATGAGAATTTACATGGACAGCCACATATTTATTATATTTATAACACTCCCCCTTGGATGTCCACCAATTTGTGATATGGTGTTGGACGCACTCAATGTTGCCTAGTCAAAAAACCTTGCCAGTTAACAAAAACCCAGTGGGATAAAAATAACCCTGGTCGAAGGAGAAAAAGAGTACAATGCGCATATGTCCTAGATAGCATGTTTCTTGATGCTCCCGTTGATCATTGGATGTGTCACTTGACAGCTTCGAGAGTCGCCTCAAACCAATACCATATACTAACTTTTGAAAAGTGCATTTTGGTAGGGATTTGGTGAAGAGATCAGCTAGGTTGTCATTAGATCGGATATGCTTAACTTCAATGTCTTGACTTTTCTGAAGCTCATGAGTATGGAAGAACTTTGGTGCAATATGCTTAGTTTTGTCACCTTTGATGAATCCTTCCTTAATTTGAGCAATACACGCCACATTGTCTTCATGTAGGATGGTTGGAGCATCAGTCACTGAAGGTAACTCACAAGTACTCCGAATATGGCGGATCATTGATCTTAACAAAAAACATTCACGACAAACTTCATGTAGTGCAATTATTTCAGAGTGATTGGAGGAAGTTGCCACTAGTGTTTGCTTTGTTGATCGCCATGATATTGCTATATCTCCACAAGTAAACACATATCCTGTTTGAGAGCGACCTTTATGTGGATCAGAGAGATATCCTGCATCAGCATATCCAACAATTTTTGGACCATTGACAGAATTATTTGCATAGAATAAACCCATGTCGGTCGTACCACGAAGGTAGCGTAAAATATCTTTTACACCTTTCCAATGGCGTAATGTTGGAGCAGAGCTATATCTTGCCAACACACTTACTGCAAAAGCAATGTTCGGTCTTGTACATTGTGCCAAATAAAGTAAAGCACCAATAGCACTAAGATATGGTGTTTCTGGACCAAGAATATTTTCATCATCTTGTTTTGGTCGAAATTGATCTTTATTGGTGTCAAGACTACGGACAACCATTGGCGTGCTTAGTGGGTAAGGTTTGTCCATACCAAATCTCTTTAGGACTTTTTCAGTATAAGCTGATTGATGGACAAGAATTCCACAAGCTAAATGCTCGATTTGCAAACCGAGACAATACTTAGTTTTACCAAGGTCTTTCATTTCAAACTCACGTTTCAAATATTCAGCAGTCTTTTCAAGCTCTTCAGAGCTTCCAATTAAATTCATGTCATCGACATAGATTGCGATTATTGCAAAACCAGAAATTGATTTCTTAATGAAAACATAAGGACATATAGGATCATTGATGAATCATTCCTTGATCAGATACTAACTAAGACGATTATACCACATTCGTCCAGATTGTTTAAGCCCATATAATGATTGTCTCAATTTGATTGAGTACATGTTATGCGGTTTTGTGGTTGCTTTAGGCAACTTAAACCCTTCTGGAACTTTCATGTAAATATTAGTATCTAATTCACCGTATAGGTATGCAGTAACAACGTCCATAAGTCGCATATCAAGTTTTTCTGAAACCACCAAACTTATTAGATAGCGGAACGTAATAGCATCCATCACGGGGGAATATGTTTCATCATAATCAATTCCAGGTCTTTGTGAAAAACCTTGTGCCACAAGTCGCGCCTTATATCTTGCAATCTCATTATTTTCATTTCGCTTTCTCACAAACACCCATTTGTAACCAACTGGTTTTACATTGGGTGGTGTTTGGACAACAGGTCCAAAAACACAGCGCTTGTCTAGAGAATTTAATTCTGCTTGGATTGCATCTTTCCATTTAGCCAATCATGTCTCTGTCTATATTCATTGACAGACCGAGGTTCAGTATCATCGCCTTTTATTATTTCAGTAGCTATTGTGAATGAAAATATATTAGCAATGATCATATCCCTACGATCCCACAACCCAATAGTGTACACATAGTTTACGAAATTTCTTTATTTTCAGGTACCTGAGCCTCAGTTGAGACTTTTGTGTCACCAAAAACATTGTCCTCTTTTGTAATTTCAGAATCATGAGTTGTTGGTCGGACATTGATATCTTGCCCAAAAGTTTGCCCGAGAGCGATTTCATTATGATTTAGATGTGCCATTGATTTCCTTTTTCTAGGAACTGAATCTTTTGAACCTATAGGCCTGCCACGCTTCAAACGTGCAATAAATGGCTCATTAGCCGCCACATTATTTTGTCCAATTGGGACATCAATTCTTGTATACGCATTTGTAGCTGGAATATGTGATCTTGTCACTTTTGCTGTATTAGTGAATGCATCAGGCATTGTGTCAGCAATATTTTGTAAATGAAGAATCCGTCGTACTTCATTATCACATTGTTTGGTACGATGATCAAGATGAGATAAAGTGGGTACAGCCCACGATAATTCACGACATTCAAAAGGAACAATCTTATCTCCCCCTAACTACTGGAATACATAAGCGTGTCCAACACCATATCATTTAGTGGTGGACATCTAAGGGGGAGTGTTATAAATATTATATAAATGTGGTTGTCCACTGTAAATATTCATTAGTTATGTCCTTATGATGTAAACATTACTCCTATATAAAGGGGTCTAATGAGAATGAAATACACACTTCTACCTCCTCCTACATTTTGTTCCTCTATTCTATCTCTCTCATATTCTCTAGTTTATAACACGTTATCAGCACGAATTTGCTCTTATTTGTCTTCTTCTTCTTCTTCTTTGAACTCCATGATGATCCGCAAGCCTTATGTTCTGTGAACAATGATATAAAAATCGTGTACGAAACAGAGTTTCGAAGTGTTCATAAATATGAACAATAGATCCCATAGGGAACACACGAGAAAAACATTCGTGTGATGTCTATAGGTTATAAGACTACTCGGTCAGAGGACTCGAGTCTTGAGCAATGGAACATGTAGTTTTCATTGTCGTATAGGAAATATAAATTGTCAACAATTATATGAACGCATAAAAAAAATTGATATTCATCTATAGGTAAAAAAAAGGAACTCATAGATCATTTGCGTTGGTATAAGCAACTATATATGTTGCACCATAAGACTTGTAGATCATCATGGAGTTCAAAGAAGAAGAAAAAAAAAAGAGCAAATTCGTGCTGATAACGTGTTATAAACTAGAAACTTACGTTTGTAGGAATAAGAGAATATAGAATAGAAAAACAAAATATAGGAGGAGGTAGAAGTGTGTATCTTATTCATTCTCATAGACTCCTTTATATAGGAGTTAAGTTTACATCCTGATCAACCGGACGAAACTCAGGACTTTCGCACCTAGAAAACAGGAGAGAAAACTAGGGTTTGGAAAGAGTGAAGGAGCAGTGGTCGCTCGTCTGGCGGTGCCTCCTCGTTGATCGGCACTTCCCGCCTCAGCGACGAATGGCAGGTGTTGCCGGACGGGAGATAGGGGTCTTGGGACCTTCGATCTTGTCTTCTTTGCGGTGGTCGGGGCTTGGCATGCTTCTTCTCTACTCTCAGGAAGATGAGCAGGGGGGAGGAGGATTTCGGTGGCGGTGCAGGCTTGGAGCAAGGGGTCAGAGGCCAGATCGTGGCGGCGGCTTGCCATGGATCGTATGGCGCTGATCTCTGCTCGGAGGTGGGTCGCTCGTCGATGTTTGCAGCTGTGGGTTCGGGCTCCCGGGAGGATGGGCACAGATGGGTGGAGCGATTTTGTTCTGAGGTGGAAGTGCTCGGCGATTCCATTCTTGTTTCTTGGTGGTTTGGATCGGAGTGGATGTGTTTCCAGATCTGGATCCGGCTGACGACAGCTAGGTGAATCGGTGTGGCTTGCGGTGTTGAATGGGTACCTCTAGGGTGGTGAGCTCGAAGGGCAAGAGTTGTGGTGGTGGTCTGCTGGCGGGAAAATTGGAGAGATGGAAGGTGTTTGTCATAGCTTTGGTCTGGTACGTGAAGGGATGGTCAATCATGGTAGTTTCTTTCAGTTTTTTATTAGGGTTTTAGTTTCAAGTTTTTGGTTAGGTCGAATAAATCGTCCCTACTCTTTTGAGCTAGGGTTTGGAGGTTCTGGTCGTGTTATGGAGCCATCTATATGGTGTTACTCCTGGGAACAATATATTATAATTTCGATGCTAGTTGGTTATCAACGGAAATGTGGATTTCCCTTGCACGTGGTCTGGCGGTTTATGGACACGGTGTTGAAGAGGGTGGAGTGGTTCGTCTGGATGTTGGTGATGAGGTCGTATCGTGACGCTCGGGATTGGTTATTGTTCTTTGTAGCCTGGGGTGATAGGCGGAAAAATTGGTTAGGGGTTGGACCTTTTCGGTTCATGGATGTTACTATTAGTGACTGACCCATAACTAGGGATCTTGGTAGGAATATGTGTCGTGGTGTTGATACCACAACCAGTTATTCCAATGCTTTGTAATCTTTTGGTTATTAATGGATTCTTTTCTTCTCAAAAAAAAAAAAAGGAGTTAAGTTTACCTCCTAACGACATGAAATATGAGAATTTACATGGACAGCCACATATTTATTATATTTATAACACGTTTCTATTTCTAAAAAAAGATTACAAAAGAAGACGCAAAAGAAATACTTTTTTCAAGAAACTACTTGTCAAAAAAAAAAAAAGTGTAATTATTTCTCTTTATCTAATAAAAAAGGAAGCATAGCCATATTGCGATCGATTTAAGAATTACTCCAAACTCACGACCTAGCCGCTCTGCTAGGGTTTACTCATTGGCCTCTCGTCTTCGATAAATTTCCCAAAACTATGGCTCTTGCCACAATTGACCGTTCCTTCGGCATGTCTTGCGTTATTCTGGGGCACGTTGCTAATTGCTATTCTTTGCTTTTTCTCCTCCTTATGCTCGGTGTTTGCGGCTTTGGTGGAGGACTATTAGATCTGACTTTGAAACTGACTTTGAAACCTTATGAGTTGGGTTCATGAGGTATTGTGAATGGCGGAATCGATCCTTGGAGGTGAAGAGGGGTTTCTTCCCTCTAATGTTAGCGTTGGCAATGGTGTACAAACCTAGTTGTCAAGCCCAAAACACCATTGTCAACGAGGACTGGTCGCGGAGAATCTGATGCATCTCAACGGATTCTGTTTGGGGCGTTTTGGCTTGGTTGATTTTGGAGATGAGGGCAGCGATCTGCTGATGGTGAAGGACGGTGATCTAGCTTAATCTACTTTCGTTGGCGATGCCGGTAGTTGGGATGGGAATCGGCCTGGTCATGGTGGCCTAGCAGTGACTCTGTGTCGGAGCTTTGTGGAGGTGAGGCTAGGCTAGTTGGAGGCGGTGGTGGGGTGCCCTTCGTAATTGCCTTGTGGGTTAATGTTTACTGGTGGGCCTGCGAGGCTTATTTAATTTTGGAGGGGATGGAAGGTGACAAGTCACCTTCCATTCCTAGCATTTAGTTTTTTATCGGGTTACAAAGATCAAATTCTCTTAGGATCATTTTACTTATTAGCTTCGGAGGATTTTAATCTTTGTTTGAAATAATAGTGCGTGGATTTCCTAAAACGTGGGTATACTGAGGGTTTCTTGGATCTTATTTTTTAGAATACGTTTTAGGGTTCCCTAAAGAACAATTCTTTCTGTTGACACCATAGGGGTGTTTCGTTTTTGTACTGCTTGCTGAATCTATTTAATGGGCTGACCTCTTCTCGTCAAAAAAAAAAAAAAAATTGCGATCGACTTCTTCAGTATTGTATATTTTTATCCGCACATGTTCAATTCAATTGGCTTGATTCAATAACATACTTCCTAAATTGAATATTTAATATGATACTAGTAGTACGAGTGACCATTCAAAATAAGTTCTAATTTTACTCAAAATTTTTCAAAACTAAGAATCATATCTTTAGTATGACTAGGCCTGGCAATTCAGCCCATGACCCGTTAACCGCCCATTAACCGCCCGCTAAAAACCCATTTATTTCCGCCCGATAACTTAACGTGTTAATGGGCTGCCAACCCGTTAACAACCCGTTAGTTAACGGGCGGAAACGGGTTGCCCGATGGAACCCATCGAGCCCGGTTAGAAGAGAACAAATTTTTTTTTTTTTTTTTTTTTTTTTAAGAATTGTGAGCCCAATATGTATTAACATTTGATAGTTCGATTTAATGAAAATCAACAATGAAAAGAGTTTTAATGGGTAATGGGTTGGAAGAGGGTTTAGACAAAATAAAAACTTTTTTTTTTTTTTTTGAGAAGGGTTTTAATAGATAATGGGTGTGAAAAAGAGTTAAAAAAAATGCAAAAAATAAAATAAAATAATAAATTCATTTTTATGTTAGCGGGTCTTAACGGGTTTCAATGGCCAATTTAGTGTTAACAGGTATTAACGGGTTTTAGTGGGTAATTGATTATAAAAGAATTTTTCTAAAAAAAAAAAAAAAAAACCTTTGCGGTCTTAACGGGTTCCAACGGGCAACCCGCGAACCCATCGGGCTCAACCCGTTATCTTAACGGGTTATAACGGGTTGAGCCCGTTAAGTCCGCCCGCAACCCGCCCGTGTCCGCCCAATTGTCAGGCCTAAGTATGACTATCGTACCACGTGTATAGTATAACAGACCAATGAAAATACATGAGAGGTTGAGTGTAGGAGGTTTTGAGTATTTCATATTTAACCGCAACATCATTTTTGATATACAAATATAAAGTTTTGAATTTTTACTAAGCTGCTACACCATACACAGAACATAGTTACCATAAAGATATTCTCTCAATTAAGAGAAATAAAGGACAAGAGCTTTTGCCACATGACAAGTCCAACAACTATTTTTGATAGATTAAGTTCATCCAACCCATATGTTAATTCTGAAATGGCAATGGACATTCAGACAAAAAAAAAAAATAGCAATGGACATCTCTTTTCATATGTCAAATTTGACCCCTCTATTTTCCAATGTCAATTTACTATTCACCATAAGAAAAATAAAAATTTCTGAACAAAAATTTTGACATATTGGTTGGAGTTAAGATTAGCCAAATATCAAATTTAAATCAATAAGTCAATTTTAAGAGCTTTATGTCAAATTTGAATCTGACACAAACCAAAATATATCTCCATTGAAGATACTTTTAGGATTACAACTTACAAGTTACAAGTCACTATAAGACTAGACATAAATGTGGTCCCATTTTGTAGAGACTTGTTCCTCCAAAATCCAAATGATGATTTAAAGTCCAAATTTTCTTGATTAACTAGGTGTTTTTTTTTTTTTTTTTTTTTTTTTTTTTTTTTTTTTAAGTTGGTTGAACTTGCTTTAAATAGCTGGTGGTAGTAGCTATTTGAGACGAATATGACAGAGGCAAATAATACTAGCAAATTTTCTAAAAGACAAGTCATGGTGTCCAATGAACTAGGCTTCACGTATACCACATTTGTCTGTCTTTATTTGCTTTCTTTCTTGCGAGCCAACTAAATTTAGACCACTTATATCGTATTCTTACCTTTTAATTAAGGAAAAATGTAGTTCTTTTCTTTGATGTCAAAACCCACATTTCCCCTAATCATGTACTAGTTGTGTGGGAGTGGATGGGGGTACCAAGTAATTAAGCATGTTTTTCCTGTCTTTTATTTTTGGGAAAAATACTGTTTAGTCCATGTACTCTGACTTTGTCCTCATTTCAGTCATTGACATTCTAATTTAATCTGAAAAGTCTCTGAGGTCACAATTTTCTTCTGATTCGTACACTGCGTTCAATTGCTCCGTTTGTAGTTTGACTTGGCATTAAAGTCAACGCCACGTAAGCCTTTCTAATTGTAAAATGTTTATACTATCCATGCCCTCTATTAAGGGTGTTTAGGCCGAACCCTTCTCCATCCATTTCTTGAGAAGCATCAGATCGTACCCCAAAATTCAAGTCGTGTTGTAGCGACGGTGACTCAGCCCTCTCTCCACTTTCCAGCTACCTCTCGACGTTAGACCGGTGTTGTTCGATTCCTCTTGGAGGCGCGGATCGGAGCCCAGTCTTCCTTGCTCTGAACTAGCGGCGATGGTGGCTGAGCAAAGCCTGAAAGCTTCACGTGTTTCCGGTGAGGTTTTCCAATTCTAGCCAAATCGTGGCCGCTCACTGGTGTCAGAAGCTTCTTCTCATCCTCGCCGACCTATCCACTGTGTTGGTTTGTCCAGATGATAAGGCATGAGATAGAATCGAAGTCGGGAAGCTTCGATGCTTTCGGCGAGTTTTCCAGCGACTCTGGTCACCGTTGATGGTAAGTGATGTATACGCCTTCGGACCATTGGTTGTTTAGCCTATGCTACAAATCCTCGTGTTGCTCATAAATTTTCTCCTCGTGCCATCAAATGTGTTTTCATCGGTTTTCCTACTAGACAAGAAGCTTACAAATTATTTGATCTATCCACCCGATGAGTTTTCACTAGTCGAGATGTTATTTTTCACAAAAACATCTTCCCTTATGCCTTTGTCGAGCCCAGTTCTGTTTCACCTTCTTTGGGTCTTCAGGCCCACTTCCAACTCCAATACCCGACCTAGCTCCATTTGACAGCCCTAACATTGAGTCTGCCTCTCTTCCCAACGTTGACCATGAGATTGAAACCAATCCTCTTTCTTCTTTGACCTCATTCGACCACACAGCCTTCACACCAGCTTTACCATATGAACCCGCAATCTTGCCACCGGTGCAATCACCAACTCTTCGAGATCTACATGTCTATATACTTGGTTTTGATTTTAGTTAAGGTTTGAGAAACATGGAGTTTTTGGTGATTTCGGCCACCGTTAAAACCACCATGTGTAGCGGCGGTGCTGATCTTCTCTGCTCATTTTGGATTCATTTCTTGCTCAGGAACATGTATTGATTACTTGTTTATGCTTAAATTCAAGAAATGGAGGAATTGGATAATTGGAAGGTTAAGCTGGTTGCTCGGGGAAGATAAGTAGAAATAGTAGTTGTTTTCTTTGATTTTTGGTATTCATACTTGTTAAGTTGGTTAATATGATAATTGAAACTGTGAAGCTTGAACAGGAAAGTAAAGCAAGAATTTGTGGTTACTATGTGATTATGCACCGAGAGCTCATAGAATGGAGTTTTGAAACTTGAGAAGCTTGCTAGAGTTTCAATGTATATGTTTGAAAAAGTTGTTGCTGCAGGTGTGGGGTTTGGAGTGACAAATTCAAGCACTTTGGAGTTATTTTTTGGTCAAGATGGGGGAAAAGGCAGGGGGTATATTGGACAATTTGCATGTTACATGACATGCAAACTGCTGAGCTAGTGTGCCTATGAGTGCCACATTAGAAACTTAACGGCCCGATTTGATGGAATGTTAACGGTGATGACCGATTAGTCGGAAATTGTGACCTCAGAGACTTTTCAGATTAAATTAGAATGTCTGGTACTGAAACGATGACAGAGTCTTAATACAGGGACTAAACAATATTTTCCCCTTTATTTATAGTTTTCTGATAGTGAATTTTTTTAATCTCTCTTGATTAAATTGATTTTCAAAATGTTTAATATATGAGGAGTAATAATGTCAAAATTTCTATAGTGGTTGAGAAACTCTGATTTCTATAATTTAAATTATAGGTTATTCAGTCAATCGAGGTACAGTCTATATATCGTGAAGCAAATAGTGTTTCCCACAGATTGACATACCTTGCTAGTCCTTATTTAGATGAGTATTGGTTAGAGAAGGCTTTTGTTATTATTCAGGATGCTCTATGAGGATTCTTGTATTAGTACTCGAGGTGAAAGTTATGTCCCTCTCGCTGTACAATATTTCTTCTGATATTAATAATATTTAGAAGTGAGGCTGAGCCTTCCAGTAAAGTCGGGTTCCAAATCCCTTAAAAAAAAAAAAGTTAATTCAAATGATAGATTAGTTAATTATTATTTCATCCATAAACTAATTTATAGAGACGGAAAAAAAAAGGTTCTAATATGGTGGATTTGAATGGAACCACTAGGAAGAAAAGAAAAACGACTATAAACTGGAAAAAAAAAATCAAAGTCTCAACAAGTTTCTTTATGATTTGGATCCGGATCCTCTCCTTCGCTTAGCTATTGTCTTTGATTATCTTTGACTTGTAATATTATCCGTCCAGTCAAAATTCAAACACTGGTACCGCTCCACATCAGCAGCTGATTTATAATTGAGCAAAATTTAGATTTTCAAGACGGACAACAATTTTTTCTCCGTTTTGTTTCCGTCAATGTCAGCCTCAAGGTCTCAGAGTTAGAAACACATATTACAGAGATTGAGATAATAGAACCAGCTTAACCGACTATACCATCTTTATAAACATATTCAACTCAGGCGGTGTCTCAATAGAAGACGCAACTTAATTTGGGTTTGTTTTTACCATCAAAAGAACGACCACGACAACTACAAGAAGCATGAATTAATAGGCGACATATCCCCTAAAGTCCTAAACGTGTAGAGGCTACAGTATACACGATGTAACCGAAGCTGAGGGCGATGGACCTGACTTTTCATTTTTCAAAATGAACTAATGCCACACTAAACGTGCCAGATACTTTCCATTCAGATGATGCAAGTCCCCATCATTGATTGACATAATTTTTAATTTTCCAAATGAAAGAAATAGTTTTAATAAATATAAAGAGTTACAAGGTTGTCAAGCTAGCAGTAGCGTAAAATATTGCTTGGCTGGTGGGAATGTTTTGTCGTGCTTTGTGACATCCGAAAATGTTCACCTGGTCAGTTATTGACCAAGAAAATAATACTGAACCACCTTTAGATGTAAATCCAAGGGCAGAGAAAATTATTATTAAGTTGAGGTGTTTTGTTTTCCACCCTTGGATGTAAATCTAAGGGTTGTTGAACATAAATTCTATGATCAGCAACTGACCAGGTGAACACCACTGTGTAACATCAATAGAGTTTCTTACCAAGGGTGAGACCACGACATCATCTTTCTTGACTATGATCCTGGGCCTGTACAATTTTCTTTGTATTGTGATGATTGTGTTGTTGGTGACGGGAGGATCGATTGTCTATGGTTAATTTTGTTGGAGGCAACTAGGGCTGAGCGTGGATCCGAGTTCAGTTGAAAATTTTGTAAAAATCAGGTCAAACCTGAAATTTTTGGGTCAGTCTTGTATTGAGTTTTTCATATCTTAGGGACAGAAAAGAATCCGAACTGAATATTTTTTGTTCGGTTTTTTGTCTTTTCGGTCTTCTCAAATCATTTTGAAATTCGAAAATTGCAGACAAAGATCTATTGCCGATTCTTCCAAAAACCATCATCTTTCACAAATCTAACTCATATTCTTTTAGTTCTTTCATCAACCTAGAAACATAGATCGATCGATCAAGTCACCGAGACCATAGAGTTGCATGAAGAAACTAAGAAAAAACAAAACACATAAAATAAGATCGATCTTTTGTGGCCTAGAAGAAGATTGATCTTTGTAGTATGGTCCAACGCACGTGCATATGCATAGTTAGGTATGGTGGCCATAGTTTTTTTTTTTTTTTTTGGTCTGTAGGTATGGTGGCCATAGTTTTAGGCACGAAGAAAATAAGAGGAAAAAAAAAGAAAAAAAAGAAGGAGGGAGTCGGCTGAGTGGGGGAGGAAAAGGATAGAGTAAGAAAGAGACAACTTAGTATGTGGACAAGCATATGTGTGTGTGGAGTGTGAGACACTCAAGACTGAGATCGAACGGGACCGAAATGAGAAAATTAAGGGGGGTGTATTGTATATGGAATTAGTGGAAGTTTAAAAGAAATCTATGGAATTTAAAAGCTTGGGTGTATTCAATATAGACTTTTAACAATCCATGAAAGTCTTGAGGTATTCAATTAGGATTTCTAAAGACTTCATGAATTCCACCAAAATCTAGGGGTATTCAATTAAGACTTTTAAAAATGAATAAAAGTACAAAGGTATTCAAAATATCATTCATACTTCTAAAATTAGAAAATCATGGATAATCATGGACTTTGTAGTGTTAACTATACATAACAAACTCCAATAATTTTCCAGCCTTCAGACCAAAGATTTCAAAAAGTCTATCAAAGTTTCCTCTTCAAAAAAAAAAAAAAGGTCTATCAAAGTTATTCTCTCTACGCACGAAGAAGTTTGTCCTTCATCAGATCTCTTTCTTAATTTTTTGTCTTTTCTCTAATTTTTTATGATATCAACTTTTTTTGATACCCAACATGTTCATTGTAGTTGTTGAATGTGATTTTTTTTTTTGTTTTTTTTTTCATTTGTGATACTTCGAACCCTAATAGCAATAAAAATGATTTATGAAACCCTAAAACTCAAATATTGTGGTCTAACCGTAAGACCTTGAACCATACTAAATTTTATCTTATTAATTAATTATTCTCATTAATTTGAATTTATATTATGGTTCAAAAAAAGGTTGAACAATTGAATTTCAATTGATTGATTATAGATCAAGACATTGATCAATATTGCTACAATATATGTTAATCGGCGAAAACAAAATTGATGAGAATAATTAACCATAAACATCAAGTGATCTATATTGTATATTTATGTTGTTGGGAGATTAGGAATGAAAACAAACTCGCTAGACAGACTAACAATCATTTATTGAAGTCAATTTCTATTAGAAGATACTGGAGCATTGAAGAGACAACAAGTTATTATTTTATTTTGTGTTTGGACTGCATTTGTTTTTTTTTTTATATTTTGTACATCCTAGGAAATCTATAGAAGTCATTCATAATAAAGTATATAGATTTTCATGAATCAATAAAAGTCTGTTGCTAAAATCAATGGTTTTAAGAAATCCATAACAGTCTATCAACTTTTTAAAGAGTCTGTCGACTTTTCAAAAAGTCTGTCATTTAAAAAAAGTCTGCACAAATCCAAATACAATACACCCCCCTAAGAAGAAAATTTGCACCGAACCGACTTGTTTATGATTTTTCAGATTTTTTTTTTTTTCACTCCTTAACCACCCTTTACCTGTTATGTTTTAATCATAAAATGTTTCATTGCAATTGAGTGTGATCTATCAACTTATAAATTATATTTTATTTGTCACTTTTCTAATGTGAAATCTTTACTCTCCAAAATTTTAATATCTGTTTGTGATTCTTTTTTCTAGTAGAAGTGTCGCAATACAATTAGGTTTTTGTCAATTTATCTCATTTCTAGAGATTTTTTTCTCACTTACTCCATTAAGTTTTTTTAATTCCCTTTTAGCTAAAACACTCTAAGGAAGTCTTCCTTAATACCAAATTAAGGTTTTTTTTTTTATAATTTTTTTGGGAAATTACTAGTCCCCCTGTACTTTTTGAGATTCGACAGTTCAGTCCCTGTTATTCCAATTTTAACAGATAACTCCTCACACATTCAAATTTCACACAATTTGATCCAAAATGACCATTTTATCCCTCACTTCCTCTTTTTTTTTTTTTTTTTTTTAATTTATATATATATCTAATATATACATACACACACATATACATATAGCTACACCCACACACACACATTATACACACATATGTATAAAATTATACATATATTTCTATATCTACATATACATATACATACATATATATATATAGATATATACATACACATTAGATATATATGTATACATACATATACATGTATACATACATATCTAATGTGTATGTATATATCTATATATATATATATATGTATATGTACACACACATATAAATATATATATATAAAGAGAGAGAAGAATAAAAAATATACACACACACATACATATATATAAAAAGAGAGAGAGAAGGAAAAAATAATAATAATAAGTGAGGGGTAAAATGGTCATTTTAGATCAAATTGTGTCAAATTTGAATGTTTGGGGAGTTATCTGTTAAAATTGGAATAGCAGTGACTGAACTGTCGAATCCCAAAAAGTACATGGGGGGACAAGTAATTTTCCCTAATTTTTTTTAAAGACGATTTTACCCTTATCCTTTTGTTTCTTGGAGAGAGAGAGAGAGAAAAAAATGGAAGAGAGAGAAACCATAAGAGACTTCGCAGAGTCCGGTCAAAGGTGGCGGGATTTCGGTCACCGGCCTCCGCCCACCAGACTTTTCTGAAAACCTCGCCGGAGGTCAGCAAAGAGGTCGTCATAAAGGTTTATTTTCCCCAATAGACTTCTATCGCCCCTAATAAAGGGGCAATAAACCTCTATTACCCCCCCAATAGAACTTTCTGTAGCCGGAATGAGAACTAATATTCATAAAATCAGATAAATAAAATTTTGATTAAAGAAAAGAAAAAGATTATATCAATTTTAAAACGTCTATTGCCCTCCAATAGACGTTTATGGCCCCCCAATAAACATTCAAAACTTTTTTTTTTCTTTCCTTTTGCCCCATTACTTTAAAAAATAAAATAAAATAAAATCTAATTTGGGCACCCAGAAATTGCTCTGGGCACCCACGTCAACAAATTGAAATTTTCTCTCCCTGCCTTGCACATCCAGTCAGTCCAGGACGCCAATCTCAACTTCTAGCAAGTCGTCCCTGGAAGCACTTCTCCAACCAAACTAGTCACCACCGTCCAACGCCACCGTAGAGAGAGAATTTCAATTCCTAGCCAATCGGAATCGGTGCTGCAGAAAACTTGTCTCTCTTTCTCTGTTGCTCTAGGCGGTTTCCGTTACAACATCGTCAATTCCTTCTACATGCTCTAACCATGATCGGCGGCAGATCCGAGAACTGGTTGACCTTGAACGTTAGCGAGAATGAGAGGTCAAGGGTGAGCTCCGGCGACGAGTGGACTTCGACGTGGTTAAGTTGGATCCAGGCGAGCTCTAGGACCGGGTCAGAGGGGAAGAGGATGAACACGGCGGTGGA
Source organism: Rosa chinensis (assembly GCF_002994745.2). Taxonomy (NCBI): domain Eukaryota; kingdom Viridiplantae; phylum Streptophyta; class Magnoliopsida; order Rosales; family Rosaceae; genus Rosa; species Rosa chinensis. The sequence goes on along the minus strand of NC_037089.1, from coordinate 51,414,085 downwards.
GAGGAGGAGGGGAGAGGGAGGGAGGGAGGGAGAGAGGGAGAGAGAGAGAGAGAGAGAGAGAGGGAGAGGAGGAGGGGAGAGGGAGGGAGGGAGGGAGAGAGAGAGAGAGAGAGAGAGAGAGAGAGAGAGAGAGAGAGAGAGAGAGAGAGAGAGAGAGAGAGAGAGAGAGAGAGAGATGACATGGATGTAGTTTTTTAATTAAGTTGAGGGTAAAATTGTCATTTTATTTGAAATTGTATTAGTGGGAATAAGAATATGTTGTTGGGGTAAGTGAGATAATTTTGGCCAATTTTAATACTTTGGGTCAAGAACCCTATTACCAACTCTAAGTTTAAAATTTTGTATTAAAAGATGTGGTAATTCATTTGGCAACTTATTTCTCGAAAGATTAAAAAATAAAAATATTTTTAATTTTATTCAACAAAATTGTAAACAATTATAAGGCAATTTAATTTTTTTCTTCTCGCAGCTTAGAAAATTATGAAGAATATTTTTTTTGCTAAACTATCTAACGTATTTTAAAAATTTTAAAATACAATCTCGTTTTTTTATTTTATTTTCAATATTTATTATTAAAAATAATGATTACATGCACTTCCATTTGAAAGATTAAAGATCAAAATAGAACTTTCCGGATAAGTATTACATGCACTTCCACGTTTAAACGAGGACGTCGGGGTATGGGGACCCCCATGACATCTCTATCCTCAACAAAAATTTATGGACAATCAAAGTAGGACCACACGTTTATTGCAAACCATCTTCTCCAATGCTCCTCTCTCCTGAATTACATTGTGAGATATCGATTCAAGAGTATGAGGAGATTGTCGATTTTTCGTGATATATTGACTAGACTAACTTCTTTTCTTTGGCCAATATTGACTGGACTACTACTTAGAGTTTATTACTATTTTTCTATCAAAAGGTTTTTTATTTTTATTTTTTTCTACATCTGGTGCATTAGATAGCGAAATGATTCCGACCTCTTTGTGGCTTGTGGGGACCAATTGCATGAAAAAAGTAAAGAAAAGGTGGGGATGAAAAATTGAAAATGTATAGTTTTGGTACACCTTACATTTTCTTTGTTCCCCATATTACCTCATTACAGTGATTACACTGTACATTTTAATTTCTTTGTTCCTCATACTTACTCATTACAGTATTTACACTATATATTTTAATTTTAATTTAATTTTTATTATTAAATTTACTTATCTAATTCATTTTTCTTTTCAAAAATATCATTAAATGACATAGCCGTACACTTATACCTACATAAATAGATGGTTGGATTATATTAAATACACTTTTAGGTTATTAATAAAAATATTAATTATAAATATCAAATGATGAGATCATCTTATAAGTGTTAGGTCATTTGCACGGTCGGTGCATAGAATAATTTACATTATAATAAAATCATAATCTAATTTACTTTTTCCTCTTTTTTTTTGCTATGAGTTACTTTCTTCTTCCCAAAGATTGTGTGCTAGGTTTTGGTGGGGAAGCAAAGCGGAGAACAAGAAAATTCATTGGCTTTCTTGGGAAGGTTTATGCAAACCTAAAGAGGAGGGTGGCATGGGTTTTCGTGATTTATATGCTCATAATCTTGCTCTCTGAGCTAAGATTATTTACTTAGCCGACTTTATAAGGCTAAGTATTACCCTGATGGTGATTTTTGGAGTGCCTCTCTAATGTCAGTACCATCCTTTTGTTGGTGTGGAATTTTTGAAGTCAGATCAGTGCTTAGAAGTGGGGTGAGATGGCAGGTGGGAGATGGTCAATCCATTCATATTTGGGATGATCCTTGGTTGCCTAGACCTAATTCGTTCCGACCTTTCATTAGGAGGGATGGTGCTCCGACTTTTGTTAGGGAATTGTTACTCCCTGGGTTGTCTTGGAATTTTGAGCTTATAGCTTAGTGGTTTGAGCCAGAAGATGTAGCGTTAATTTTGTCTATTCCTCTTAGCCAAAGGAGTGTTTCTGACAGATTGATTTGGCATTTTGACGCAAAAGGTCTATTCTCCACTAAAAGTACCTACAAGCTTGCTATTAAATTAGTTCATGTAGATATCCCTTCTGTCTCCAACCCTTCACCTTTTGTGGACACTTGGAAACGGATTTGGAATGCTGAGATCCCTGGTAAGGTGAAGGTTCACATGTGGAAGGTATGTGCTTCTATTCTTCCTACATTGGCTCAACTTCGAACCAAGAGGATTTGCATTACTGATGGTTGTGTTTTCTGCAATGATGGAGACGAATCTATTCATCATGTTAGTATAGATTGTTCCTTTGTGCATACTATGTTAAGAAAGGCTCCAGGCTTAAGTTCGGTGATCTCATCTAGCATTGACTATCAAGCTTCGATGTTGGATTGGTTATCTCACTGGATGCAGACTATTTCTTCTGAGCTTTTTGACTTTCTTCTGTATCTGTTATGGGCAATATGGAAAGAGAGGAATCAAAGAGTGTGGAATGGTAAATACCTTGATTTGGAACAACTTTTCTTCCAAGCAGCTTCTAGCTTCTCATTGTTTACTTCCCTTCGTCCGGGTAGAAGTCCCAAAACAAAACGTGCTTAAGCTCCTTGGGTGCCTCCTCCTACAGGGTGGCTTAAGGCAAATCTGGATGGAGCATTTGATAGCAATACTAACATGGGAGGTATCGGTGTTGTAGTACGTGATTCTGTGGGCTGATTGTGGCTGGCTCTTGTTGTAGAGTTTCATCAGTTAGTGCTCCTGTTGTTGTTGAGGCTCTTGCTGGGAGGGCTGCATGTGCTTGGGTTGTGGAGTTCAACCAGGCACCTATTATTTTTTAAAGTGATTATCTTCAGTTGGTCAATTCTTTTAAGTCTAAAGAAAAAGATCATTCCATGATTGGGAGGGTGGTTGATGACATTTTAGTCCACTTAGCTTCTATTCCTAGTTCTTTCTTTCAACATGTTTACAGAGAGTCCAATTTGGAAGCACACAAGCTTGCAAAGGTTGCGTTGTATTCTAATGTGTCTGCTAATTGGAAGGGTTCTATACCTTTCGCCATTAGAAGCCTTGTTGCTTCATATTGTAATACTTCTTCTCATTGAGTAATAAAATTCTATCATCCTTCTCTAAAAAAAAAAAAAAAAAAAAAATCTAATTTACTTCTATTTTTTAATTTTTTCTTTCAATTTAAATGTGTGTCTTTTCAATGTATGTCAAAAGATTAGTAAGTTAACAACTATGAGCAACGAAGAAGAGATTATTTTTTTTTCATGTTTTAAATTTTTATTTTCGATATTTACAAAGGGTATCGTAAAGATTTTGATGAAGTTAACACTAATGATTATGTGAATTGTATAACGAATTAACGATGAAGAGGCAACAAAAAGACAAAAAAAAATAGTAATAAATTCAAATTTGGGTGGAGAAGATGAAAGATTAATGTTATCTCATGCCCAAGTGTACTTATTAATTATTTTGCACTTGGGTAATGTAGTCTTTCAATAATTCAATTTTTTGTAGGGTGAAATAAGAAAATCGTAGCTTGGTTTTCTTTTTAATATCACCTCATGGTTATTAGTGAGGATTGGATCATGATTTTCACGATGTTAGTTATTTTAACTAACCAACAAGCTGTAGCTAACTGACAAAATTTAATTTCGTAATTGAGTGACTATTTTTATAAGAATCGACAATTTATCATTGATATAGTAACATTTTGAAGTAATTTGTCACTAATATTGGTTATGCAATAGATCTAAATGGTATGGTATGAGTGATTGTGGAGAGTGGATTTGCTTGAGGTGTTGTCGAGATTTGGAATTTTTACATCGATATAATTTGGTGCTAGTTATGGTATGTAAAGGCAATGATTTTGCCTGATTTCAATTTTTTTTGCTTTCAGATGCTATAAGCTTGATGCATGAGTATGAGGCTCAAAAGTTTGTGGTTGTAGGGAAACTTTTGATCAGGGTTGTATGGCAGCGAAATCATCATGACTGAGCCTAAAATCTTGTCCCCTTTGTCTGAGTTAGCAAAGACTAGGCCCAGCAAGCTTTGAAAGACTTGAGAATCCTAGGAAGCTTGCTGTTTTGTTCTTCCCGACAGCTCTTCACATATTCATGGCAGTGAATTGAACATTCTAAAAGAGGCTTAGCAAGATGCGTGTGTCGTGGGAGCTAGAAAAGCCTGAGTTTCAGAAGAAGAGATCCTAGTAGTGTTGTATACTGGTTGAGGTATATGAGATAAGAAGTTTGGACAAAAGATGAGTTGGAAAGGATGGAAAACTATGGATGGATTTGGGAGAAATGAAGCATGGGAGAAGAAGAGTGCTAGAGAGCTTGCTAGCATCCTCCATTATGATATTTTTTGGTTAATAACAGTATCTATTTATATGCAATTCCGGCAGCTAAAGGAATCTCGGTGGAAGGTCTCTACTGCTGGGTAAAGAGATCGCTTGGGTTAAATGCATGTACTGAATTTTGTAATGCCTCATGGTCTATCAAGTTTTATTTAAAGAAGATTGTGGAATATGTTTGGCATATTTTCTGCTGTGATTGAGTCCCCGTTGTTATACATGTAAGAGTAAATTCAATGTTGTGTAAAAGAATGCTACATTTGAGAAGAAATCATTGTTTGTGTAAAAAGATGTTGGTTGTTTGGTTTGAAAGAGAGTTGTTATTATGATAAATAAGGCTTGTCAATTTGGGATATATCTTCTTCATATACCGGTATTAGGAGTGAGGACGTTGGGCTTGAATTTTGGTCCCAAGTCCAAAACTAACAACAGGCCTCATGCAATTCCGTTACCTTCCATACCACATCCATTCTTGTAAGCCCCAAGTGCGTGAATGAGGCTTGAGTCCACATGTATGGCATGATGATTTGTGTGTAATTCGCTTTTCTTTTTTATTAGGCCGCAAGATGAACTGGGCCTGCTAGCTGGATTTTTGGGCATCAACAACAGGCTTACTCCAAATTACCATATATGACTTATACAAACAATATTCATACTCCAAATCACTTTGGATAAGAAAAATATAATTTATTTGCATATAATTTCTACAAAAGTAAAAAAAAATATTTAAACATGCTCATGACTATTTTTTTTTAATGCATAAATAAGTGGAATGCTGTGAACTTGATTTTAAGATGACCGGTTTGTATAATAAAACAACAATTTAATTATAAATTTTATTGAACAAAAATTAATTAATTATTATTATTTAATTAATTAATTAATTTTATTTTATCAAAATTGACAATCTCATAACAAATCATCACTTTATTAGACATAGTCGGATGAAAAATAATAATGGACTGTTGCCACAAAACAAACTCTAGTTTAGCAACAGCGCCTCACGCCCTAAACCCTAAATACACCTCTTTCTGATTTTTCCTATAAGACTATCGATGACAAGTTTTGAATTTCCTTCCACCTGAACATGTGATTTCTGATGTTGATGTTGAACCTTGTTTAAATTGATTTCTATATACCACAACGGAAAGCCAAGAAACCATACATGCATCTGTACCATATCCTGTTTTGGTCAACATCTTTCTATATCGATCATAGACGTCACATTTCTAATTATCTTTTACAAAAGTTATACAATACATAGCTAAATAATATGACCGATGCCTCACTTAGAGAATGTAAACGTGTGAGTATGAAATTTCGGAGTATCATGAAACCAGTTTAACTTCCTTTACTTGTTGGTTCTGGGTTGTTTTATCATCTGGTGGCCAACCATTTAGCTAGTGTATAAACATTCATGAATGATGAGTTGTTTTATTGCCTTTACATATGGCCTGGAGACAAAAAAAAGTTGGCAAATCAAATAAAACACTAGCTATCTATCTAATACGTACCTCGTCTTCTTCTTCATCGTTTTTACCCAGAAGCAACACAAACACATATATATGATTTAGAGAGGACTACATTAAATTTGAAATTTGAGGATGTTTTTATCTTTAGCATGTAGTTTATAGTCTAAATCATTCATTCTCTAGTTACATATATACGTATGAATCCTACAAAAAATAAGTCAAATCAGATAACGTTTAACCATTTGATTAACACAATGTTTGTTTTAGTTTTATCTAACGGAATACATTTATTTACACAATTTTGAATGACCAAATGATTATGGATTTAGTGATTTTTTGTGGACACAATTCTAATATAAAAATCTAAAGAATCAACGGTTAAAATTATTGAAAGAGATCATCCCCACATAGAAAAGATTCTTTAGCATAGCGGTGCCAATCTATTTCTTTTCTTTGTCTGTGCAGCCTCAAATACACTCTAATTTCTCTCACACGATGAAGAACTATCAGGCTGACTCAATATTCGAATAACATGCTTTTTCAATATGGGAAGGCTATCCCTACAATAATCCCACCATACACCTATATTAGAGATATAATTGATAATTGACATATACTAATAGAAGAAACTTAAAATTGTTATCAAAACAACTGCCTAATTACTAAATGGGTCTTATCCTAGACCTAGAGTCCTAGTCTTATTTAATTACTGATTTTTTTATTAATTAATGTACAGTTGGGAAACTAAAAACGTATTGGAGAGTTTAATGTCTAATGCATGGAAAATCTAAACATTCGTTTTTCCAAATTACAAAATACGGCAATATGTACAATTCGCGTTTAATACATTTAGCATAAAAAAATGCGTTTTTATTCCGAACCTTAGGATTTGGAACGGAACACGTACGTGAATTTATTGGCGAACTTACTAACTAGTGTTGCAAGAGAAAGCATTCAGGGTGTCCAAATCAAGTATGCACCTAGAAGCTCATAGGTTAGCCAACATAGCTTTTGAATCTGACCAATGAGATGCATGGTTTGGTAGAGTTCCAAACTGTATTCTCAACATTCTACAACACAGGATTGTAACCCTTTGATTTGACCTTTGAATAAAAGCTTAGCACTCTTCTTCAAAAACAGGAAAAGAGAAGAGCCAAGGCCTTGTTGTAAGTTGTCATACAATTTCTCTCTTTTTTCTTTTTTGGACAATTTCTCATGCATGAAATGAAATATCATGATATTGATATCTTTTCATCATAGGTGGAGAACAATAATGCGAAAAATAGGGAAAAGAAAAGGTCATTGTTGAGAGAGATTGGGTGAATAACTTGGACCAGAAATGTATACAACAAGGGACAAAATATGGTGTGTGATTAAGACTCTAGCTCTCTCTTCTCTCTCACTCCTCATTATGTTTGGATCTGGAAATCTTGTTATTGTATTTGTACAAGATGAGCGTAAGACTGATTGATTAAAGACGCATTGAAATGGACAAGTGGTATGTGCAAATAAATAATGGAAACCAGTCAAACCAGAATACGGATTAAATTCTTTAATGGATTGATTAGACTATGTTTCCAAATACACCCCACTCTTAAGAATATTCAAAGCTATATTCTCAAAAACAAAAAAAAAAGAATATTCAAAGCTAATGATATCAGTTTTGTACGTGATAAATTTGACCAAAGTGATGAAGTTGGGCCTAAAACAAACTGACAAAATGGGTTTGAATCTCGGACCTGGGCTTGTATTGGCCTTTTATTTGGGATGCTCATTGGCAGCATCAAACTGCAGCCGAATTTAGATCCACCATTGATGTTTTTCTGTGACCTAGAAGTTGTTGCATATGCGATACGCAACAGAGTGGTTGTTAAAGTTGACGTTACTTAAGGTAGTGCCAATTTTTTTTTATTCGGTCTGTGAAAGATTGGTCATTATGTGTGACAGTGTGACCCAAATCAAGAAGTATGGCCAACCGTTCCCCCTCACTCACAGTCGATGCCTTTGCAACACCACCACCACCTAAAGCACCAACCTGGAACTACCTCAACTTGTAACTAGAGGTACCAAATGGGCTGGCCCGGCCTATTTTAAGCGGGCCAATTCTAGAACTGGCAGTAAATCTTTCTATTCAGCTTAATGAGATTACGGTAGCTAATATTGATAAGAATCTTCATTTTCAGCGTAGTGAGATTACGTCGGCTAACATTAATAAGAGAAGTTTGCACATGTGTTTCAGAGAACACATGCATGATAAATTGGTGGTGTTGATGATTCAAGCCATTAATTTGAGCGATCTTCTTAATCATATCGAAGGTGAATTCCCTTGCCTAGTGGCGTATAGAACTCTCATGAGAGAAGATGACAGTGATGCGTTGGGTTGTGGCGTTTGTGATTTACAGAATTTTTTCGCCTACCGCGTCACATGGTTTCTTACAAATCCTATTGATTTGATCATGAGGAACCCAAGCCAGATGTGTATTATTAGGACCAGACTCCAATCAGTAAAATAGAACACTTTGTGTTGGAAATGGATGACTAATCTCTCTCTCTTCCATCTCCATCCTGTAATTCCTAGTAGCATCGAAATATCGAAATTTGAAGCTACTTGTTATTGTTTGTTGTGGTTTGTACTTTTAGACTGAAATATGAAAAAATAAGAAGATTGAGAGAGACAGAGAGAGAGAGATAATATGGAAATGCAAAAGATAAAATAAATACAATAAAGATAGGAGCTATTAGATGTGTTTTTAGACACGTGGTAGTTTATGATAAAAAGCTAAAAAGACCCAAGTAAAAAAGAGAGCTCAGCAGAAGATCTACATATCGTAACTTTACTTTATGATAGATCAATATCGTAACTTTTTCCTAACCAAAAAAAAAAGCACCCCACCTGTTTAATCTCCTCAACCTACTTTGATTTCACATTCTCATCTAACTTTCGGCATAAAAAAATTAGAAAAAGAAAAAGAAAAAAAATTCCCTATTCATCTAAAGTTCTACGATATATGCCTTCATCTTTAATTTACATTTGTACATGTGTTTCAGAGAACACATGCATGATAAGTCGGTGGTGTTGATGATTCAAGCCATTGATTTGAGTGATCTGCTTAATCATATCGAAGGTGAATTCCCTTGCCTAGTGGTGTATAGAACGCTCATGAGAGAAGATGATAGTGATGCGTTGGGTTGTGGCGTTTGTGATTTACAAAATTTTTTCGCCTACCGCGTCACATGGTTTCTTACAAATCCTATTGATTTGATCATGAGGAACTTAAGCTAGATGTGTATTATTATGACCGGACTCCAATAAGTAAAATAGAACACTTTGTGTTGGAAATGGATGACTACTCTCTCTATGTCTCTCTCTCTTCCATCTCAATCCTGTAATTCCTAGTAGCACCGACATTTGAAGCTACTTGTTATTGTTTGTTGTGGTTTGTACTTTTAGACTAAAATTTGGAAAAATAATAAGATTGAGAGAGAGAGAGAGAGAGAGAGAGAGAGAGAGAGAGAGAGAGAGAGAGAGAGAGAGAGAGAGAGAATATGGAAATGCAAAAGATAAAATAAATACAATAAAGATAGGAGCTGTTAGATGTGTTTTTGGACACATGGTAGTTTATGATAAAAAGCTAAAAAGACCCAAGTAAAAAAGAGAACTAAGCAGAAGATCTACTTATCGTAACTTTACTTTATGAAAAATCAATATTGTAACTTTTTCTTAGCCAAAAAAAAAAAAAAAGCACCCCACCTGTTTAATCTCCCCAACCTACTTTGATTTCACATTCTCATCTAACTTTCAGCATAAAAAAAAGCAGAAAAAGAAAAAGAAAATTTCGTCTAAAGTTCTACGATATATGCCTTCGTCTTTAATTTACATATGCACAGTGTGCTACGGATCTAAGTCAGTAGCCCCCAATGAAGACGACGTAAGTTGCACAGAAAAACAAAACACTTTATCTTTCACGAAAACAAGCAAAAAACCAAAATCCACGGCGGGGAAGTCCACGTTTGAAAAATAAACCAATAGAGACAATCCTTATTTACTTCCCCACCTCTTTCCTCCCCATAGGACACAGAAGAGGGACACAAGTTGTTGACCTTGAGATCCAGAGTCATTCTTCGGACCCAGAAAAACGTCAGGAAGCTCAAATCTTTGTTGGGTTTCCGAATTCCAAACATCTAGTAAGTTTTTTTGGTTTCCCTTTTCTCAGATCTGATTTGTTCTATGTTATAATGGATAGTAACTATTCAGCTATTCGCAAAACCTCGTATTTAGAATTGCAATCGCAAAATGATACTGAAAGCCCGAGACTTGGTCCCAAATCCGGTGGGAATTTCCACACTTATGAGGATGAAAGGTTCAATATAGACGATGGTGATGATTTTGATGATAGTCTTAATTTTCATGATGGGAATTATCCGCTTGTTGTTGATGGGTCTAAGCGTGATGGTGGGTCTGGAATCTCCGGGGCGGTGTTTAATCTCACCACTACCATTATTGGGGCTGGGATTATGGCTCTGCCTGCCACCATGAAGGTTCTTGGTGTGGTTTGGGGGTTTATTTTGATAATCTTGATGGGTATTTTGTCTGAAGTTAGTGTCGAATTGTTGGTGAGATTTTCGGTTTTGTCAAAGGCTACATCCTATGGGGAGGTTGTTCAGTATGCCTTGGGAAGACCCGCGAGGATAATATCGGAGATTTGCATAATCGTCAACAATGCAGGCGTGTTGGTGGTGTATTTGATAATTATGGGGGATGTTATGTCTGGTTCACTTCATCATGTGGGGGTTTTCGATCAATGGCTGGGGCATGGGGTTTGGGATCATAGAAGGCTACTGATTTTGTTTATGTTGGTGGTTTTCTTAGCACCCCTTTGTGCCTTGGACAAGATTGATTCATTGAGCGTCACTTCGGCTGCTTCTGTAGCTCTTGCAGTTGTGTTTGTTGTGGTTGCTTGTGCTATAGCTTCTATTAAGCTTGCTGAAGGGAAAACAGACTCTCCTAGGATGTCACCAGATTTTGGGTCGAAGAAGGCAATATTAGATTTGCTTGTGGTGATTCCTATCATGACCAATGCTTACGTCTGCCATTTTAATGTTCAACCTATATATAACGAGCTTGAAGGACGGTCTCCTCAGAAGATGAACCGGGTTGGAAGGATCACGACTGTTCTTTGCATTGTGGTCTATTCTTTGACAGCCATATCTGGCTATCTACTCTTTGGAAAGGATACAGAGTCTGATGTGCTGACTAACTTTGATAAGGACCTTGGGATCCGTTACAGCACAGCGCTGAATTATATCGTCAGAGTTGGTTACATTTTTCATTTGCTTCTTGTATTCCCTGTTGTACATTTCTCGTTGAGACAAACCGTGGATGCCTTGGTGTTTGAGGGATCAGCTCCACTGCCAGAGAGTAGAAAGAGGTGTCTTATATTGACGCTGGTCTTGCTGGCACTTATTTATTTAGGATCTACCATGATTCCCAATATTTGGACAGCTTTTAAATTTACAGGGGCAACAACAGCTGTGTCATTGGGATTTATATTCCCTTCTCTTATTGCAATTAAGCTATCTCGGAAAGGGGAGGGTTTGAGCTTTGCAGAGAAGCTCGTGTCATGGTTCATGTTGGTAATGGCAATAGCAGTCAGCGTCGTTGGAGTAGTTGGGAATATATATAGCCTCAATAGCAAATCTGAATGATCCTTGTTGTAGTCTGTGCTAGACGTTTGAGGTTTGCTTCTGCTTATGAACAAATTTGGTGGTTATACACAGATTGTCACAGGGAGACTACTCTTATTTATATGGCTTTGCTGCCTAGCTGATTTGTAACAGTCAAATGCAAGTCATTGTGAGTAGACCCCTTGATCAGGAAGTTATAAGGCAGGAAGATAAGTCTGGAAAGGTTGGAAGGGTGCGTTCTTGTTCTGGTTTCATTGCTATTTTATACTGTTGAGGAACTCAGATAAGTAGGTTAATTCAGTGCTCAAGGACTTTTTTTGAGAGGAAACTACACAAATTAGTCATTCCTACCACTTGTACGATATATTCAATTCATTTCAAAAGTATTCACAAAATTGTTTCTTGGTCTTTAGTTCCTTCTTACTCTTCCTTTTTCTTCTTCCCCATGATATTTCCTGCATGAGATGCTGTTGTAACTGTATGATCAGCAACATGCTGCTTTGTAAGTGATACTTTGTTTTCACAGTAGTTTATGTTCTTCTCTTTTTGGATGATACTATGTTTAAAATTTTGGTTCAATGAAGTAATCAATATCCCTTTTATTGTGGCTATATTAGCTATTGATTTTTGGGGTTGTAAATTGTCAGGACAATATATCTCCTTTATCAACAGGAATGGAAAATGGTGATAATTGTCCAGATAAATGGTGTAATCTCTTCTCCTTCTCTCTTTTCAACCATAAAATAGCCAACCCTAGTCAGTCACCAGTAAGGAGTAAGGTACTAAAATTCAAGCAAGAATTGCAACCTCCTTGAATTGTACTTGTCTTTCTGAATGATGAAAGGAAAGTCTGAATATGCAGCCACTTTCCTGATTATATATATACTTTCATATCTGTTTATCATCTGATCCATTTAGAGCCTTTAAAGAAAAAGGGCTTATTGGAATTTGGATGTGAAGACATAATTGTGCCCTCTACTAATATGGTAGCCTTGGGGTTGCTTTTCCAGTTATTTAGAATCAGTGTATCCAGTAATCCCAGCAGAGCACAAACTATCTAGAAAATGGTGGAAGCTATGAGCATCTCAAAGCATGGTTCTGTGCTGGGCAACACCGGAAGTTGCCACATATTAGGAGGTTCTTCGATCTGATCACTCACATTTGATGCCTACCAGATTCCCGAGTCAACAGCAAGCTTCTCATTGTGGTAGAGAAGGCCACCCTGTTGCAGCTCCTCTGCCACGTCATGAACAACAAAATGATGAACCTTGTACTAGAAATGAATCCAACTGATTCCAGTTTCTTTGGTCAGTCCCTCTCCTTTAAAATATTAAATTGAAAAAGATTCACCTGTACAGACGAAAACTTAGTTGCAAAATACTGCATTAAAAAAAGAAAACAATCAATTATTAAAAAAAAAACAATCAAATAAATTAGAAAATGTGTATACTTATTTTTATCAAATATACGTATCAAGCCCAATACTATTTGGTCTAGTGGCATAGTCTCCTCTTTGTAAGTGGGAGGTTATGAGTTCGACTCACGAAAAAATAGTTGCAGTATCTGAGTTGTTTATCTGATAAAAAAATATATACATATCAATATTCATAGATCAATCCAATACTTCTTTATAAAAAGCCTCCGGTTTAAATAATTCTAGTACTCCATCGCTTCACCTAGCAGCACGGTGCTTATGAATTTGATTCTCTACGAGGATTCTTAGGTAAAGGTATTAGGTCATTCTTGGGGATTGAATCCATATTTCTAGGATCACCCGGTAACTTAAGTTGTTTGACTGGAAGTTCTCGTCGTTCGGCTTATTCTTATTGCAAACTGGACGTCAAGCTTTTTCTTCTTCGGTGGTGAAACAACCATAACACTCCCTCTAGAAGCAATAACAAGTGAGGATTAAAATCAAGTTGCACCACCTGTTTCGCCCGTATATCATATATACTTAGCCTTGTTGCTGGATATGTAACCCCAATATTAGTTGACCTCTCACCTACATTTTTTTTTTGGTTACAAAAAATATATTCCGCTGCCAAGACCTCTCACCTACATTGGTCATCATAGAATTCCCAGAAGGATAAAAAGTAGTCATTAGCACTAGTAACCGGAAACGCTCTACATGCTCTAGTAAAGTCTGCGCCGAGACGCCATGAATGGTGAAGAAGAAGGGTGCTGCAGCAAATTGATTGGGAACCAGTGATTGAAAAATTCCGGCCTAAAACTCTAGGAGGCATATTCTCAATCACTATAGCAGAGAATTGCAACCCTATACCTAAAGTCATAGGGTTAAGGTTAGCCTCCCTTGACTCCTAAATGGTGGTTGGAAACAACCTATTTGGGGTGTTCTACAAGATCGACCACACACCCTGCAAAATCGTACAAACTTGTCATACTTGAACCGAAGAGTGGCAGAGATGGTGAAAACTCAAAATCAAATGATCGATAGTTACGCCTGCTTCACCGATGCTAAGATCCCATGGCATAAGTGAGCACACATTGTTGTACCTCTGCGAATATCAGCCTTTTATACAATTGCATGACAAACTCTAATGTCGAGCTACCATTAAAGCCCGCCTCCTCCATCACTAACGCTGCAATTAACCCAAAAATCTCCACCTAGATCGGAATGAACTGGATCAGAATATGGTCAACATCGGTGAGGTAGTTAATTAAGCACCGATAGAGCAACGACTTACCCAGGGTGGACTTCATAGAATATGAGGCCTAAGGTGAATTTATTTTATTTTATATATATATTTTTTAAATCTTTTTTCAAAAATTTTCTGAGTTCAATTATGCACGTCTAATATCTATCTTTACTATTAGAAATGGAAGAGTCTGTTTTAGTGTCAATAGGTTCACCAAAAAGTGAACTCCCCATACTACCCATCATATATAAGAACAATTCAACTTAAATGAAAAATATGATGGAAGGCTAACAACGTAAAATACAAAAAAACAATTGAGAAAAAATAAATACGGAATGATTAGACGAAAATAAAAATTTCCAAAGGTTAGCACGATCTCCTCGAAGAACGACTGCCAGTTGGAGACTGAAGACGGACGTGGGAGATGCTCGGAGTAGAGATGGCTTCATCACTATTCACCCCACTCTCCATTTACGGTTCATATAAAAGGAGAAAAGGGAAAGAGGAGCAGAGCAAAGTTAAACCCAGAAAGAGGAAAAAATCGGTGGTTGCAGATAAGGTGAGACTAGCCAGTAATTTTCAGAATTCTTTTTCCATTGATTTGGGTATCCTATTTCTGTTATATTTGGTTTTTTGTGTTACTCATTGGAATTGGATTATCGCTGTTAGATATTGTGTGCAGAGCGGATTCTCAGTCAAACCCAAAAGGCAGAGTAAAATAGTTATGAACTCAGGCGATAGTGTTGCAGATTCAGTGGAGTAAGACTTGATAATTGTTTCCAGATTTTGAACAAATCTCTACCCACCAATTCTATTTGGAATAAATCAAGCTTAATGGCTTCAAAAAGTTTGGAGGTAGTATTAACTGTATTTTTCGATTTTGATTTCTTACTCTTACATTGAAAATTTTGGTTATAGGTATGGTTTGGTGATTTTATTGATTCTTGGTTTCACATTTTCAAATAATCATAGTAACCGCGGGGGGGGTGTGTGCAAATGAACCAAACAAACTATGTTTCTCTATTGATTAGGTATGAATGAGAGATGTTTTTTATTGATGACCATTGTTAGGCCTTCCCATACATGATATCTACTATATTCTAATATTAAAGATTTCATATTCTTCTGTTTCTCAACGCACAGCTTATTTTAACTTTTTGGGTGTTAAGAGTTGTTGTATGTTCTGTAAACCATTATATGTATGATTGATCTGCAAGTTGTTAGATCTATGTTGTCTGTTTCTTATCTATTGTCTATGGTATATGCTTAGTTATGCATGCATATTTCTTTTAAATTTACTTCTGTTACTGTACTATGCTTGGTAATCGTTCAGTAAATATCGACATGAATGTTTCTTTTAGGGAGCATTATTACACCAATGCCTTTGGTGTCAAAAGTTAAGAGTTCATGATGGGTCTCATGACAAGTTCTATTTTCCCCTTTTTCCCTACGCTGTGTGCTTCTGATAATCGAACTTTAAACTTAGTTAGGGTTTTATTTGAAACAGTAACTATTGTTTTTTGTTACAACAAAAGTGAGTATCTTTACCACATGAGTTGTCAATATTGGTCTCAAAACTTGCTTTTGTTCTTCCTACTTCAAAAGTTGAAATGACTCAATGAGGTATCATAGGATGTGAAATAGTGCTTATGACATTGTTTGATATTGGACTTTTCCTTTTCTTTTTTTTCACCCTTCCAATTTTTCTACCTAATTTAGTGAAATTTGCTCAGATATGCTATTTTGTATGTGGGAAGATGGTATGCCAAGCAGTAGGAATATTATACAATGATATATAGAAACACACCCGTCTACCAAACTCTCTCAAACCATTTTGCAGATAGGAAACTGTTTCTCTTTTCTTTTTTGGATTATTGTATGGTGTTGCAATTGATGTGTGATATCTGGTGTTGCAATGTACCATTTGAAGGTTTTTTATTCATTTACTCTTGAGTGGAAGGGCTATATTAAAAATGGAAAATAATGGATGCCCTGTAGACTTGCGTCTCTAATTACTTACTCTCATTGTATGACTTGATTTTGAAAGTCGCATTTCCAGAATTTTCTACTTTTTCTTCCTCATTGGTTGTGCTTTTTGATTGTTAAAGGGTCATGTTCTGTTTCTTTAATGTATGTTTTTTGGTTTGGCGGCTATGATCTAAACACACCGTCGGGAGTTATCCTTCATCTTGAACTCTTTTTTTTTTTGGCAGTGAGGACCGGGATTATTTTGGTAACCCGTGATTGAAAAGCAAGAGAAAAAGAAGATAAGTGAAGGAGAAGGAGACTGTTAAAGTTTAGAGCTAAGAGTTTTGATGGGAATGGGATTCAGATTCCTGTGTTCTTACGGAAATTAGTCCAATCATAGACCTATAATAACTCAGCCAGTGCTTCAGGTATTTATGCAAGTAATTCCCCACATTCATTTTTGTTTGCTGTCTGAAAGTAAAATATGATTACCATATCAGGATTGCTTTATTAAGGCAAATGTACTATATTTGGACATTGTTTTATGTGAATGTGACAGTGACACCAAGCAAGTGAATCCAAAAAAACTTCCACTGCTTTTTACAATTGTCCTTCTGTGTTTTTAAACTTGGATTAACACAAGTTTGAATCTGTACTATTTCCTCCCATGGAGGAAAAAAAAAAAGTTATACATGTGTCTGTTAGTTAAAGCTGATGACTATTTTGTTAAGTTAAAAGAGTATGTAGAACTACAAGGAAGAGTATCTTTGAGATTTATTCTTTCAATGATGATCAGAATTAGGTTCATTTTTACAATGGTCATTATAACTAGGTACAATCGTTTCAATTCTTTTTGGTTTGTTACTATTTAGTCTCTTTTCTTACCCGTAAGAAATAAAGATTTTTTTTTTTCCCGTCGCGTGCGTACTTAGAATGATAAGTAACATAAACTGAAATAAAAATATAAATGAATAGTGACTCTTAAATACAAACCGTTTTAGAATGGAAAAATTTATACCAAAAAGATTTGAAGAAAAAAGCTAAAGAAATGTATTGTTTTTTTATAGCAACAAGTCCTAACGACTCATGGACCAAATGGAGCATGTACGTGCTCGGCATAGTAGGAAAGTGCGACTGTCAATGAGTTTTTCACAACGCCGAGCATATTTGGCCCGACGACGTGCAATAGCTCAAGGAAAGCGACCAATGGTGGAAACTAGATCAAGCAACAAAACTGAACAAGCTCCATGTACTTCTTTGTTCAAACGATAAATAAGATTATAAACTTACACATTTGATTGCACTTTTTTTTTATTACAATCTTTGATTTTGTGTAGTTTTTTCTATTTGTAGGAAATGTACGGGCTAGGCACCCTCAACAAAAGAAAAAGTTTCAAAGAAACGAGGGCTTTAGGAGACGTGTTTCCGTGTTCTCATCTGGTTGGCGGATGGGACAATCAGTAAAAATGAACACCGCTTATCTTAGTGAGCTGATTTTGAAAGAGTGGAAGAAAAAGAAGCATGCACAGTATGTACACTGTTAGTTTGTTTCTTTTCTTCTAAGTGTAGTTGTTTACCTTATTGTCACATTTTTAAATTCTTACAGTTGGCGCTACAAAAACGCACGTAGAGAGTTGATGACACACGATATTTGTCACATTAAACGAACTTGGAGAAAGGTTTTGCGCATTAGGTATTCATTATGATGTATAATTTTTTCATTTTATTGCATGCATCTTCAACAGTCACAACAATTTTTGTACTTTTTTTCATAAAAAAATTTGAATATGGATGAGCAGGAGGCAAAAACATCGTGAACAAAACAGCTTTTTGGTCAAGTTATATTTCAATTGTGATACCTAAGAGCAAGTATACATGACATTGAACTATTATGAAGTCTCCTAACAATAATGGTTTGTTTCTCCTAACAGTTCTACATCAAATGTTTTGAGGATTTGAAACATGATATTGAGGTGATTATATAATGAATTCATTCATATGCTATACTTGGTCAAATCATACAATTAAGAATTTAATATTTTCTATCACTACAGAACTCTTCCGATAATTGGAGTAAGGGTGTTGCAGTAAGAAAATTAGCCAACTTCATGGTATGTACTTCACTTAATACATCGATTTCACCTTAAAGTAAAAAATCGAGACACTATCTTATGTTTTTTTTTTAAATAATGTTTTGTTCTTTTTTTGTACTTTAATTTGTAGTTTGGGCAACGACTATTGACAAATGGATGGCTGAGATGGAGTTGATTCGAGCATGGGGATTTTATTGAACAAATATGTATATAGGCATGTATATAAGTTCCTTTTTAAAAAGTATGTTTTTATTGCAAACATTTGTATATACCAGTGCATATTTTTGTATGAAGTTTAATGTTTTTTACTAATGAATTTCTAAAACCAAGTACCACTGTAGTGTAATGCTTGCAATTAAGAGAGTAATGTGTAACGCGGAAATTGTATTGCACTTCCCAACAAAATCTGACATACATTGTAATAGAGGATCGAAAATGTGCATATGGGAAATGTATCGTCCAAAAATAAAACTCGCGCGTGCAGGAAGGCTAGTACTATCATTAAGAGAAGAGATTTTGTTAGTCAAAACAGAAAAAATGTACCATAATGACCTTGGATTATTAAAAAAACTTTAACACTCATAAAACAGATTGGGGTAAAATAGTCAATTTATAAAATAAACAGAAAATAGAAAAAAGAAAAAAAAATGTAAAAATGAGAAGTAGATAAGTATTTGAAAAAAAAGGGTGATTCTAGTTAGGAGAAACAAACAAATAAAATTGTTAAGTCCTAAAACTCGAGTCGATTAACAAACTCGTGAGTAAATTTTAACAAACCACGAAAACACAACTTAATCACAACATTTTCAACACAAATCAAACATTCATTAACAAACTCAAAACTATTTCAAATAAAGTCTCACCACTCGACACCTCATAACCTCCAGCCCGTGTCCATGATCACGAGTAACCCAACTCGCTGCTTTCATGTCACACAATTTCATGTCACACAATGGCAGACAAACTAGAGCTCTAGCTTAATCGTAACATGTCACCTTGGCCTATGTTCACCTTTACGATATAATCACACATTCCCTACAGTGTCATATGATCCATAGATCGAACATTTAAAGGTCCCTTAGACTCAAATGTTATAACTATTCTCACATTCGCGTTCTCACAATCCAATAGCCAATTACCATATAAATTGTAATTCTAAAACCATCACGCGTTTTAAACAATAATCTAAAACAATCACCATCATTATTCTTTCATTCAATGTCATTTAACATAATACATCATGGCAAATCTCAAACCAATGACATATCATAACCCAAGTTATCACACTTTCACACCTCAATGTCACACCATATCATATAAAATCAAGATATATATACATACTGATCCACTCAGGAATGACCACTAATACCAACTATAGTTCACATGGAATAAAAACCAAGAAATTCATTTATTAATCCACTCAGGAATGACCACTAATACCAACTATAGTTCACACGGAATAAAAACAAAGAAATTCATTTATTATATACTTTAAAACTCAATCCTTAAAATCATTTTTCATGCATAGCAATTAATTGTGCAACAAGGAAATTCGGTACGTAAATGAACCATGTGAGATTTACTCACCTCTAATCAGGCTGCGTCTTCTCAACAGCTTAAAACACGATTCACAATCGTCCGCCAACTCAACTGTCAATTACCTAACCAAATACGATAATTAACTTAGCGTATAATTCAAAAACGCACTTATATGAAGATCCAACTGTCGGATCTTCACCCGTGACCACACAAAGTCATCAGGACAGTCCTATGATCATCATAACAAACTTCAAGTCTAACGGATGGTCCGATCTTCACAGATCACAAATCGAACTATCGAAATCGATTGAAATTGTAAAATTCCTAACTTAATCATACTATCTCCAAAATTCACATGCTATATATCGAAATGATCGTATCTACATGTAGAACATAAAAATGGGCAGAAACTGCCCTTGGGACCCCCGGAGGTGGCCGGAAAAGGCCGTCGGAGTTAGGGACAGATCCGCAGCCGACCACTTCCTATGGTGTCGAGGCTGAGATTTTCCTCTTCGTTTAATCATTTTGAGCAACTCGGTCACTTCAGGTGTTGTCCTTCTTGGTGCTTGTCAAGCAACTCAAGATGGGTTCAACAAGCCAAGAAACTCAAGTTTTGGTGGCCGGTAGCTCAAGATATTTACTTCGCACTCAAAACGGCTGGAAATGGAAACAAGCTTCCTGCCGCCTCTACAAGCCGTGCCATTGGCAGCTGCGCAAGGTCGAGGCGAAACTAATGGAGGTGGTCTGATGTCTTGAGGTGGCCTGAGGAGGGAGAGATTGGCTGGTGAAGAGTTGCTCTGTTTTGAGCTCGTTTCGGCCGAGAGAGAGAAAACGAAAGAGGAGGAAGAAAACGGGTGACAGAAATGGAAACCCTATTTCTGGCAACTTTCCATTTATATATATACTCAATTTGGCAACTTTTCCAAATGCTATAACTTCTTCATACAAACTGCGATTCTTGCGTTCCGCATATACAAGAACTCGTATCTGTTGGAAATTTTATGATTTAAAATTAAAATATATTATATTATATTTATTTCTTTATTTATTTTGGAGTTATTTTTATTTTGTGTTTATTCCTCTATTTATGGTTTAACGGTTTTATATTTTAAATATATGATTATTATTTGACCGTTATATGGTTAATGAGGTTATTGATGGTATGGTAAGTGTGCCCTATATAAGGGTACGTGGCTATGGTTGGAAGACATATGGTGAGACATGAAACATGCACATGTGTGGGAGTTTAGATTGTCGGATAATGAGGGTATACATGACGGTATAATCCACCATAATGCAACCACTCTAGCCAAATACCTCTACTAAAGATATTCTTACAAACTATACATATACATACTTTACTTATACACCGTTTTGAGTGCACGGGTGATAAAGATTCAATGAGGCTTCTTAGCTGCACGACGGAGCTCGAAGAGTTGTTGTATCTTGGGGGAAGTTCGTCATTCAACCCTGTGCAGTAGGGGACAAATCTTCTCTTAGGACAGTGCACTTGCACGCCTCGACTCGATAAGTTTTCATATATAAAATCTATATATTATATTATTTTCTTACTTTATTTCATTTTCTTATCTATATCTCAATGTTTATTTCCCAAGATATTTTCATATTATTTTATTTTAACGTTATAGGAATTCCGTCCCATATTTTTTACAACAGTATCGACATGCTCTACAACTTTCGTAAATGAAGTTTTCTCAAATTTTCTACGTATAAAAAATCTATTTTTGTGACCCCCCCCCCAAATAACGTTCGTTTTGAAAATAAAAACATTCGAAACCAAATTCCTCATACATCATATGACTCAAGCCGACAATTCATAATTCATATAATTAAACAAACATCGAATTACAAAACATTTAACTGAAAATTTCGGGTCTTCACACACACACACACACACACTCTCTCTCTCTCTCTCTCTCTCTCTCTCTCTCTCTCTCTCTCTCTCTCTCTCTCTCTCTCTCTCTCTTCTCTCTCTCTCTCTCTCTCTCTCTCTCTCTCTCTCTCTCTCTCTCTCTCTCTCTCTCTCTCTCTCTCTCTCCCTCCCTTCCTCCCTCCCTCCCTCTAGCAGGACACCCACGACGCCGGCTCTCGCCATCACCGCATCGAAATTCGTGGTCTTGCCCGACGCCGGCTCTCGCCATCACCGCATCGAAATTCGTGGTCTTGCCCTCCACGACCAGGCTCGACTCCAAGCCAACGACCCTCGTGGCTGAGAAGCTCGGCGAGGCCGGGCTGGACCTTCTGAAGGAGTCAAAGACCGCCAGTAGAATCGGGTACGTCTTCGATTTGCTTCTGTCTCTCTCGCCGGCAACTGATTATCAAGGAAATCTCAACTTGATTGTATCTCCGGTCCCGGGCTGCACCCAGAGTCGTTGTTTTCAAAGATAGCTTTAACGATTTTGAAAATTTCGGCAACATCTTCGCCGATTCAGCTATGAATTTTGGGTTCGGATCTCCGCCACCACAACCTGCGACTATTTCCAAGACATTGGCGACCTCTTTGGCTCCGACCCTCTTGTTGCTTTATGAGTTTGTAATAATAACTTCCACTGCTTGGTTTTTTCTGGGTGGCCCTATTTTTTGTTTTTTTAGTAAATTTGGCAGAAGGCTTATAAGGAAAGAAGAAAGAAGAATGAAAAAAAAAAAAATTATTGAGTAGTTATACATGTCTATTGCGGGGCAAAAATATAATTATTGGGAGGCAATAATATGAGTATTGGGGGCAATAATATGCATATAAATTGATCAATTGTGCCTGTATTGTATTCATTTTGGTTTTGGGAGTTTATGTAATTGGAGGCAATAATATGATTATTAAGAGACAATAATATGAGTATTGGGGGGCAATAATATGATTACTGGGAGACAATAATATGATTACTGGGAGGCAATAATATGGTTACTGGATATTATTAGGGGGCAAAAAATTTAGACACCAGAAATCCGGACACCAGTTCGGTAGCCGGATTCGGGATTTGGCTTCCGGTCCCCGGATTCCGGTCACCGGAGTCAGTGGCCCGCTACTAGTCACCGGAGTCCGGTAAAGTATCCGACGACTTCTCTCTCTAAGTGAGAAAGAAAGAGAGGGCCAAAAAGTCCCAAAAATAAATAAAAAAGAATTTAAAAAAAAAGAATTAATTGGGCAATAGGGAAATAATCTCTTAGAGTGTTTGAGGTAAATGAGGTTAAAAAACTCTTAGTGGAACAAGTGGATAATTTTTAAGCTGAAATTGGGTAAATGATTATTTCCCCTAAATTTTAATTGAATGAATTTTCTTCAAATGATTTTTCTTCTATAAATGGCTCAATTTTAGTAGAATTTTTTATTTATTCTTATTTAAAATTTCTAAAAGGCCTCAATTTTACCGACATAAAAATGTCTAACAAAGTCATAAAGCCTCAAGTTTAAGTGAATAAAGTGGATTTGGAGAAAAGGGCCCAATTTTATTGGGATAGTTTCTTTGACTACAAAGTTTCCTAAGTTTAAAACTAATTGTTGGGCCATATACTAGGCCTTTGGTTTGAAATCAGACATAAACACTTCATAAGGAGTATTAAAGTGAGGCTTTCTCAAGGGTGAGGCCTAAGGCGATTGCGCTGGTTGCCTTGCCACAGGCTGACCCTGGACTTGCCATAAAACCGGGGTCCTCCTTGACAATCTGGTCTCGCTCCTTCATCATCGAGAATTTGAGCACGAATCAGAAAAATGATCACTCCATAATCACGAATAGAGTGCTGATTCTTCAAATTTTATACAGAAGACATAGTGCCCAAGAAGACCTTTAGATCTTCAGTAGTGAAATAAGACACCCTACAATGTAATGGTGCTAGGACAATACACCGTTGCTACTACCACCAAAAGTAACATTCTCCTTTTTAGATTTGCAAGTGACGCCGTTAAACGAGCGGCAGCTTCATCTACCATCTTAGACCACGACTGCGGTGCTGAGACAAGAAAAAATACTAGAGGAGCTCTCCTGTTTCCTCTTTATCTACATATTATCTTAGATAAATAAAAACTGAGGAGTTGCTAAATATACGGTTAAATGCTCTATCGAGTTATGGTTGTCGTTGTGGATTCCGGCGTGTGGATTGATTTGGGTAGCTGGTTCATAGTTAACACGACCCAGTCTTAATTTGGCTTAAAGCCGGGTGTTTCTTTATCAGCCTGTGTTGAGGAGAATGGGAGATCCTGGGATAGCCCGCCTAATAGTCTTCTATTGTGGTAAGTTCCTATTCCGATAATTGCTACTTTTTTGGGTCAATTTAGCACGTTCAGCAACTCAAATTGGTCTCCTTCGTTGGATTCATTGACGCGTCAGTCTCTCTTTGTTAGAGTGAAGATACATGTGGGTAGTCTTTTATTGTTGTTCCTTGATGTAAACCCTAGTTGGGTGTTGTGATTGCTTTGTAATTGCAGTTCCGAAAAAAAATATATATATATATATATACGGTTAAATGCTCAATTAAATAGAAACATGACCTGAGACCAAAACTTAGGGTTTTGTGAGCAGTGGCAGAGGTGAACTTCTGCTTTGCCCTGACCAAGTAGTGATACCATCTGGCATTTGAGTTCTAGTGAGCTGGAGGCAAGGCTCTAAGGCTATTGTTTTCCTAGGATCGTGGCAATAGTGTAAGTGTTGCGATGGTGGACTGTCTTGATCTAGGGTAGTCTCTAGGGGCTGTGGGAATTGATACCGTGGTGGTCAAGTGCTACAGTTGTCAAGGGATGTAGTGACTGGGATCGTGGTGTGGATTAGTTGTGGTAGATGGGTATCCTTTGGAGTAATATGATTTGAGTTGATTAGTACCGATCAAGGGTAAATCAAGTTGAGCCATATGACGGGCGTCACGGCTGTGCTGGTGGTGGGCTGACCCTGATCAGGTCACCGCTACTCGTGTCGGGGGAGGTTCTTGATGTACTAGCCCTTTTCTACAATATGTCAATGGTGCTATTCTTTTCTTGAGTTTCGTTGGGATACAAATTGATGTTCTTAGACCATCTCTAACAGATGGGTCTTTTGCCAGATGGACAGCTAACGTTTATTTTTGACCAACCAAATTATGTTCCAACCCATATGTCTATTACACGTGTATTTGACATAAGAGCATCCTCTGTCAAATTTGACAGATTCTCCCCTTTCGGTCTTTTATTTTTTTATTGTTTCTCGCTCTCGCTCTTACTCTCTCTCTATCTCTTTCCCTTTCGCGTCTTTCTTCCTTTGCTCACACCCAAAACTTCAAGCTTCCTCTCTTCCAGGGGCGGATCCAGCCACGGGCCAGGTAGGGCTCAAGCCCCACCGGGAAAAGGGGAACACTCTTTTCCTCTCTCAAGCGCTGTTCCTTCACTTCTTCTCCTCCTCTCCGTCTCCGAGCTCCAGCCTCCAGGTATCTCTCTCTCCCTCTCCGTCTTCTTCTCCTTTATATTCAGATATACCATTTTTTTGAAGTTTCTGATTTCCGAATTCTGATCTTCAGTTCTTCCGTTTTTCGGCGGCTTGCGGCTCAGCCCTTGATCAATGTTCAAAATTGATGGGTTATTCACTCCAGTCACTCCACCGAAAGAGGTATTCTAGTAAAACCAGATTCATCTCCAAATTGAAATTGTTAATTCTGATAAATCCCAGTTATTGGTGGGTTGGGTTTGCTGAATTTGTGCGTGTATGGAACTAAAATTTATTGGTCCCCAAATTGAGTGTAAAATTTTAGAACTGGTTTGGTGAAGCTATGTGTCTAGGGTTAAATTATTTATCTTTATGTACAAATTTGAAGAAGGAGCAGAGCAGTTCCGAATAGATGTTGCCCATAATCCAAATGATACAGAGGAGTCCATTTGGTGCTTTCTCTATGAAGCTCAATTATATGGAATTAAGGAAGGAAGGGAACGGTTTCTTGAGACAAGTTATTGATACCAAGATAAGGGCTTTGTAGCTTTAAACTTCAAACATGTCTTTTAGATGTCTATAGGGTCCTAACCGAGTATCTTTAAGAGGGGATTGTTGTTAAGAATGCATTTATCTTTCATGTTTTTGTGTTGAACCATCAACTGCTGAATTTGCAGCTTTTGTGTGTGTAATTCAATATTTCAGAGTAGAGAGAGACATCAACTGCTGAACCATCAACTGCTGAACCATCAATATTTTAGCAGTAAACTTGCAGAGTAGACAACAGTTTATTATCTGCAATGCCTACAAGGTTGTTGGTTTCCATTTTAGTTTGTATCAGTTTGAGGTTTTGTCCAGTGATCATGTATTTGACTGCTTGCAAACCCTTTAAGAATGACTATGTTTCCTGCTATTTGACTGCTAGAACTGTGCAATTTCTGTTTCTGTTTTCAATCCATTTCAGTTTGTATCAGTTTGTTGGTTTCCAGTGATGTTGTATTTGACTGCTATCAAATTCTAGCTGATTCTGTTTCCTGCTATCTTGACTGCTAGTTTTCAAGCAGTTTAATGTTTATGTTTCAGGCTATGTATTCCCCTTTCTCAAATTCTCATAATCTCAATTGCATCTCTTTTCTCATAATCTCAATTGCATCTCTTTAAATGAAACCATTCATTGTATGATCTTTGATTACAAGAAAAAAAGAAGGAAAGACAACATAAATAAAATTTGACATCTCCATTGGAGCTAAAAATAGTCAAAATGTTGCTACATCAAATTTGCCATGTCATATGTCAAATTCAAATTTGACCAAGGCCAAATAACAAACCCATTGGAGATGCTCTTAGGCGCCTTCGTTGGCCAAGATCGGATTTGGCTTGTTGTAGAATATGAGTTTAGTTTTACTTTTTAGTTTAGGTTATTTTCTTATGGTTAGTATTTGCTTTTGGTTAGTTCAGTGGTTTGAATAAGTGAGCTTATCAAAATTGTATTGAGTTTCAGTTCCTAAAATGACTTCTAGTATGGCTGGCTTGTGGCTTCGACATTATGATGAAACTAGTTTAAAGAAATGGTTACTCTAGTCTGATCTAGTACGGTCATATGTATTGACCTTTGTTAGCAATGGAATAATTTCTTTCCCCTAAATAAAAATTGCAATGTGGATTAATGTGAGATTTTAGATTTATAAACCAGTCTAATATTGGCACAATCCAGCTGTGATTTGTGAATGAAAAAGTAAGAGTTGCAATAAGAACAAAGAACCAATAAATTTAGATTAAAGCAGTTTAAAGTAAATTTGAATTGTCACCAAGTTCTGCTGCTGGTTTGAGATGATATCTTTTTACTCTAAGGCCACGTTTGGTTCACGGAAAGTAAGCATCAGGAAATGAAGCCTTTTCTTTTCTTGCGTTTGGGATGCAAAAGGAAAGGAAATCATTTCCTGAATGGAGGGAAAATAAGGGGAAAAGTGGTTTTTTCCAAACCCCAAATGAATCACTTTCCCTCATTCTTTCATTGCATTTATTATTCACAACATATTATTTTATTACATTATTTACAAATTTTTTAATAACTTTCCTGATAACTTTCCTTACGTTATCAAACATCGGAATGGAAAGTTGTTGGGAAATATCATTTCCCTTCCCATGAGAAAAACAAAGGAATTACTTTCATTTCCTTTCCATGAACCAAACGAGGTCTAAAAGATACTATAATTATTTCATAATTCGATGATCCGATCTACATGTCATTAAAATTTCAGACCTCACTTAAATCAATAGACAACTAGACGGACAATTAGATTGATGGGATCTTCAATCTCATTTGTATTAAATGAACCCTCTCTTTTCTATTTGTTTGTTTCAAAAATTCCAATTGCTCTTAATCATCAACAAAAATACAAATCCTTCCCTGAACAGAATATTTCTCATTCACATGGAAATAGTGCTCCACTCTAATCGAATAGGCCCGTGAACCTCTTCTAGTCCAAAATGTAATCGATAGGGGCATGTGGATTCAGGAAAAATTGTTATTATGAACCTTTTGAGCTAGGAGGCACTAGTTTGTTGGAGCCAAATCTCAAAAACTTTGTCTCAGTTATATATACTGAATATTAACATAGAAGGCGCACTTTATTGATACGAATTATTAGTGGCGTCTTTTTCTTTTTCTTTTGTTTAGCAATATTTGGAGGATTGAGGAGATGTGTCTACAAAAGACAAAAGACAGCCGACTAAAGCTGCGGTGGGTATTTTTTTAGCGTCTTACACACTATGACCGACTTTATGAGGCACTTTTATTTAGTATAATCTATATAATCGTTGGACCAATATAAGTCAAGGTACATTTTGGACTCTAAAACTTATCTCAAGCCGTTACTTTGCAAAAAGAAGTTGTCTGCATGTAGAGCGTGAAAGTATTGATATATAATATTGGACTATTTGTAGATTAACATAACACGATTTCAAGTTAATAAATAACTATACTAGTTTTCTGCTTACATGCAGGGCATGTGTAAAAAATTTATAATTATTATATTGAGAAAAAAATAGAAGTTATTTGAAAAAAAAGGGAAATTATCTGAAATTGTGGGTGGTTATTGCAGATATAGGTAGTTAATTATCTGAAAATTATTTATTTTATTTTTATACGTAATTTTTAATTTTACCATTTACCATACTACCACTCAATTATTAAAAATTATCTAAAATTAATATAAGGTCTAAGGATTTTATTGTCTTTTCACACTAACTTTGGCTAACAAAACCTCTTAATAATAACTTTGGCTAACAAAACCTCTTCTCTTAATAATAACTAGCATTTTTCCACACATGCTCTGCATGTGCAAGTTATTAATTTTTTTTTAGAAAATAAAAAATAAAAAAGTTGGTTATTACAGAGAA
This sequence comes from Rosa chinensis, assembly GCF_002994745.2. Classification (NCBI taxonomy): domain Eukaryota; kingdom Viridiplantae; phylum Streptophyta; class Magnoliopsida; order Rosales; family Rosaceae; genus Rosa; species Rosa chinensis. The sequence goes on along the minus strand of NC_037089.1, from coordinate 51,385,529 downwards.
AAGAAAGTGAGAGAGAAAAAAGTGGGCTGTGGATATTTTTTTTTTTAAATTTTTAAATAAAAAAATATTTTGTAAATGTCTTAATTATTCATGTGATTTAATTAATTCTCAAAGTTTATTAATATTTTAGGGTCAATTTGGTCAAAATTTTAGATTTTGGCTAACAAAGCATTTTCTCTTAATAATAGTATAAATATAGATATAGCTTAATTACGTTTATACGGAGTTAACCCATTAATGCAGCGAAACGTTAAAATATTATAGACTTTTGCTTATGTGTGATTGCCAAATTCCCTATGTAATTAGCATAGTCATGTCTGACTCATTCTAGAAAATGGTCCAATATGACAATAGCTCAACGTGTACCTAAAGCAAAGAGCTTTATGTTCGTGTTTTTGGTTAATATATTAATCTCATGTTTTGTATCTGCAAATTCTAGATTAATAATAATTGGTGATAGCAGGCACAAACAAAGCCTACAACAACAAAAATTGTATCAGCTGATTCTTATATTTGAGTATATGATTGTGTTTTAGGAAAGTAGATTCGTCACAGATTTGGCAAAAGTATTTTCTTCAGTATAGAAAAAAGGTCTGTGCACAATCCCATGTCACATTTTGCTTGTACAAGATTTCATGATCACTAATCAAATGGCACAACGACCGCTTTAGTGAATTGAATAATTCTCTTGAGCAGTCTTGAGTTTAATAGGAAATTATATGATATATTGAGTAAAATTGGTGACTTCAAAAGGTCTTTAATCATTTTAAGTAGGTGCTTTGCAGTCATGCAATTTAGGCCAACGTTCTAAATATTTCAGTCCATCATATGTAATTCATTTAGTTAGGCAGCAATCTGTAGTTGATTATCTTTCAGTTCAACCAAACTATGATCACCCAAGTGGTGATGAATGAAAAAAATAAGTTAGATAGTATGATATGTTAAGGGTCCTATATTTTTTGAAAAAACATAATTAAAAAAGGTTATGTTACACGATTAGTGGACAAAGATGATATTATTTCATAACATCAACAAACATAGTCTTTTTGTCACATAAATTGTCTAAATTATCCTTAACTTTCAAAACACGTGAAACTTCATAAATGTTCAAATATTAACAAAATATTCCAAAGTATAAAAATGTCTCAATGTAAAATCTCATCACAAATATGTTGCGAAATCACTCATAAAATCATAAATGAAAGATAATTTAGATATTTTGATGGTTTGCGAAAAGATGTCATTTTTGCTTAACTTAGAGCAAGAGTGCTATCTTTACTTCATTCAAACTCTTATCCGAAAGGTTCTCACGACCTTGATTGAAGTGCAATAACAGAACTCAAATCTACATTGAATGCCTCGGATTTCAAAGAGGATTTGCATCCCTAGCTTGCAAACCAGGGTACTTGTCAATTCTCAAATTTGAGCCTATTTATGCCACTTTCTTTCCACCAAATGAATGCACAAACCCTAGTAATGGGAAAGACCCACGCACCCTTCTATGTTCCCATACCGTGATTTATGGCATTACCATTTCACATGGAAGCCTTAGCTCTTACTCCATAAAGTTTGTTATCACATAGCCCATTTTGGAGGATAATGGACATTGATGCCCCACACCACATTTTCCTTTTTCTTTAGTCACTCTCAAGTTTTCAACTAACAACTAACCTACATTTTACAAGAAAATCAAAGGAAACCCCCAAACCTCAAAAGCAAGTCTAAGTCACCCTCAACAACTTCACCACCCCTATACTTTATATTTTACATTCCCTTCTCATCCCCCATTTTATACATACCCCCTCATTCTCTTTTTTTTTTCTCTCTCTCTCTCTCTCTCAATTCTCAAATCATCACACAGACACAAACTCAATTGCGCACTCACTCTACATCATCATGGATTGGTTCTCATGGCTATCCAAAACCGGCCTAGAGCCTTCGCTTGTGTACGAGTATGGTCTTTGCTTTGCTCACAATGAACTCGAGGAAGAAGACATTCTCTACTTCAACCACGAGTTTCTTCAAAGCATGGGAATCTCCATAGCCAAACACAGGCTAGAGATCCTCAAGCTTGCTAGAAAAGAAAAGGGTAGACTAGCAAGTAGTGCTCCGCGGCCCATGACGAGGCTTATAGTGGCGATCAAGAAGACCAAGAGGTGTTTTGCTGAGTTCGTACGGACGTGGACTCGCCGCAGTGAGGATTCTTCAGCTCTAGCACTCGTTCCGAGGCCAAGTAATTACAAGTCGAGGTTTAGAGGAGCCATGCTGAAGAGGAACAAGAAGTTGGGGGCGACCAAACAAGTACAAGGCACCAGGTTGTTGCTCACAAATGGTACAGCTGGTAATAGTCCTGTGGTGGTTTCCGGGCAGCCTCACGGCGACGGTTTTTCGAGTCCGGTGGTGTACGATGTTCGAAAGGAGGAGAAGATGGACGCAGATGATGACGGGTACTGGTCTACCGGGGTTGAAGAGATCAGGTGGGATACCATGTTCCAGGACTTGAAACCTACCTGAGGTTTTGTTCTAGTGTTTTGGTCAGTTTGTTCTTGATTCTTCACTGTTGTCATCTGTCTATGATGGTAATTTTAATGGTGAGGGATTGGTTTTTGGTTCTTCCACCATGGGAGAGTTTTGGCTTTGTTCAGCACAAGGGTTATTTAGCTTTTCCAGTGTAGGTGGGTCATGCATTGGGCAAAAGTTTAAATTCAAGGGTCGAGTCCAGCAATGACAGGTTGTTTTGTATGTGTCTCGTCTTTATCTGTGATTCTAATTGAAAGCAGTAGTGTTTAGTGTGATTGTGAAGATATGTATTTACTATATTAAATATGAAAAACTACAGTAACAAGAAATTGTAGAGATATTTGTTATATGATATATCCGAACTTTCGGTGAACCTTCATAAAACATCTATTTTAGACGTATTTTCAGAGAGGCAAACATGGCGACAATTTGTCAAAAACTCAAAATGGTACAACGATAATGTACTTTGTGTAACAATTTTTGTTTTACTATTATTCTGTAAGTAGTCTTTGACAAGTCTTTGAATAAGATCCCGAGAAAGATTTGTTGTATGATGTATTTTCATTTTCAAAAGATTATAACAAGAGCATCATTTTGGATCACAGAATTTGATTTTTATTTTATTATTATTATTATATTTTTTTTTTCAAGGGGCTGTTTTTTAGGTGAGCTGACAAACGGGATTAAGACTGCTGACTTTGACATTCTGAAAAACAACCCGCATTGAAGTGTCAATCTTCATGATGGAGGTTGGCTACCAATATAAATCATTCTAGAATGTCTAAATATAACATAACTGTGATGACTGAAAAAAAAGAAGAGAAAAAGGGTCTCCTCTTAAATGTTCATAAGAAACCCAGCATACCTCAAACTCTAATAATACATCAATTTGAATATGATAACCCCCACAACCTTTGTCTTTAGCTTTTCCTCGATCTGCCAGTCGATCTGCCAGTAGCACACAACCAACATATGCCGCTGGCCTGCTTGGGGTGACTTATAGCGTAAATGCAACTGATATAAGCAGCGGATATGTTCCCTAGTTATCTGAATAACTCTCCATAGAACCTGTGCTGCTTGATGTCATCACATAATAACATCTCCAATCATCAGTGGATTGCACTAGCAGGCAAACGGAAAGAACCCCCGGCATAAAGCATTTGGTAAACGGGACGTACTCTAACTGTCAAAATTATGCTCAAGATGGTGCCCAACCCACAGACGCCGGCTAAAACTATAAATGTGATCCTGAAACAGTCTGCACCTATGCAGGTGGAGGTTCCTTGTTTAGCAGCTTCAGCATCATATAAATTACCAGCAAGAAGAACTGAAAAAAGAACTGCACCAATAGGATTTCCAATTAACATGAAGCCGTAATTTATACCAAAATGTTTCAATCCAAAAAGTTCGGAGACAGTTGGAACCATCATAGAATACTGAACACCATAGCAGATACCAAGCAGAGTAGTTGCAGCATAGAGAGTACCACTGAGATCTAACGCATACAAAATGAACGATAGGATCATCAATATATGTGCACATGTCATCCAAAATGTACGAGGAAGTGTATAGTTCCTGCAATGGACAAAATGTGATATTAATGTCATTCCCTTAGAGGCAAGAGAACAACTCCATCATTCAAAGACAGAGAAGATAGGTAATCATATGCTGGAAACAAGGAAGGTCCATAATCTTGGGATTGTAAGAATGTTGATAGAAATCTCAAGGACTAATGTGAATACCAGAAACTAAGTAGTAATGAAGAACAAAAAAGTACAATCTCCAAAAAAATCCAATCTGCTAATCCTGCAATAGATGGAAGGCAAAAGAGGAAGGATATACATAAAGGGACAAGCACCAATGAGCTGTCTGAAAGATTTTTCAATTAATAAAAAAATGAAGGTACAAAGAACACAAGTCAATCAATTGAGTTAGCAGAACATATAAGAAGCCCAAACAAAACATCAGATCTAGTACAACAACTTTAAAAAACAAAAACAAGAAAAATGGAATAAAGCCTAGATCTAGTTGTTCAATTTAATAGAAGTCAATGAGCACTTACTTGACAAAGTGTTCAGAAACAACACCTGAACCCAAACGACCCACAAAATTGCAAAAGCTGAAGAGAGACAACAATATTGTCGTATCATCGCTGCCTAATGCAACCCCAATCTGGCTTAAATTATTGAGCACTGTTACTCCTGAACCTACCCCAAGAAAATATACAAACCAAAGCAGCCAGAAATCAGCCTTTATAAAAGCTTCTTGGAACTTAAAATCCTCTCCCCTCTTAGGTCTCCTTTTCTTCTTCCTCACTGCCCCTTCCCCAATAGCAAGAAGAGTTTCCACGTCTGAAGAATCATCAGCCTCATGAAAACTTCCAAGATTAATAGCTGATGAAGATGGTGTCAACAAAGGATCTGTTTGGGTTGCATTACCTTCTGGTGGAGCAAGTTGGTCTGAAGAATCAATTCGGTCCCTTACAGGAAATAATGTCATTTTGACAGGAATTGCAAGGGGGGACAGCAGAAGGATAACCACAATAGCAATCAAAATATAAGAAACTGTTTGACTAAGGGATATCATCTGGTTTACTACTGTGATTATGAGAAGATAGACTGCAAGCATAACACTGACAACTTGAGTGAAGAGAAAATGGCCATGCTCTGAAGACTCTTCTCCAGAAGCTGGAGTACATGGCCGAATAAAGTACATCAAGGCCAAACACAAAACAGGAAGCCCAAGAGCAAGGAACAGCAATAGATTTAAGGCAGACTCTTTAAGCACCAAACTGTATACCACTGTATAAACTGCAGCACTAATCCCAATATAGCCCTTGAGAATGCCAGCAACAGTGCCTCTACTGAGAGGGAAGTTCCTCATGTTGGTAACAAGCACAGCTGTGCCAAACCAAGCATTGCTATTCGTGGCAATGAGAATTGTGATAAACAACTGCCATAGCATCAAAAGATAGACGTTAGAGATCCAAATGAAAAAATAACATATATACCAAAATCATTACCCCAACTGTACGCAGATAACATATGTCAAAATACAGTTTTGACTAACTAAATTTGCAACCTAAACAAAGCAAATAATGGTAAATGCAGATAGCTCACCATATTAAAGAGGTGACAATTAACATGAATGCTTATTTACATACATATATATTCCCCCTCTTAATTTCTAGCACTAATAGACTTCCGTTTAAAGTAGCTTTTTCCCTGAATAGTTTTGGTTTGTAAGCTGCATAACTTAACATCTTCAGTTGTTCATACAAGAATGCTGGTGAGGAGGCAATGCTGAAGCAGCTGAACGACAAAATGAATACAGAAAAAAGAATTTGACATGTATATAACAAGTTAATGCATTTAAATAATTTTACTAATTTCAAATAACAAGTTAATGCATTTAAAGAATTCCATGATACTAATTTTATTCTGAAGCCAATAGCCAAGCCAACTCTCATAGATTGGGGCACTACTCCATGGAAAAAAAAAAAAAACAGTGAAATAATGATTGAACAGATTAACGTAATGACACAAAGATTAATGCATGCTTGTAGAGAAAAGTCCAAGAAACTCAACTAGTAACTCCATACTACTACATACACAAAATGGAGATGGTATTCAAATGTCAGTAACTGACCAAGGAAATTATGCTCAACTAGCCTTGGATTTAGATCCAAACAGTAGAAAGAATTATTTTTAAGTTTTGAGTTTTTTTTTTTACCGTTGGATCCAGAGCCAAGGGTGGTTAAGCATAATTTTCTAGTTTCTGACAAGGTGAGCTCTACTCAACAAAATAGAGACAAGAAATAACAACTGTACAACCACAATTTAGTGGAAACGAAGTTGAAAAATCATTCGGGTTTGAAAATCTAATCAATCCATGCTTAGAAAGAACATTTGTTCACTGCACGTGTAGATGGAAGGGTGTTGCAAGAAATTCAGGAGTGTGTTGCCAAACTCAACTACAGTAAAATTGGAATTAATTGATAACCATCAAATTTTTCACACACGCACACTTAGAAGAACCATATCTTGATTATTTTTTCATCCTTATGGTCTCTATGGCTGAGACCATAAATCATATAGCTTGTGTTTGGTCAAACCATTTATAAACCCATGTAATCAGTATCTATTGTGCATAACGTCCCACGTTCCTGAAACTGTAGCAAAATGCATTTGACTTTTGTGTAGTGTCTAGTTTCTGGTGCTTTCACCCAGACTGTATTTTGTGTCATTGATATAAGATAGAGTTGCACAAGCCCCAGGTATACACAGTAGAGAATTCTTCCCTTTATGCTATACGGTTTCCTGATAGCTGTAATGTTTTAATTGCAAATAGTGTATCTTTACAAGGAAAGTACGTTACAAAATCAACAGCAGACTTGATTTCTCACTACAGGAGTTTTCAAAGGCTACCAGAACGCCCAAAGCCAAAAGGTACAACCATTTTCAAAGCATTTGAACTTTAGGAGACACTGGACGGTGGTCAATTCCACCACAGACAAATAGTTTAGGCAAACCTTAATCTCTTTTCATATCCAACAACCTCTTTCTGATTAGACCCATCCAACATTAACACTTAAACCCCAACTTTGGGAGGAAGCTGTGATAATTTTTTTATAGCATGCATTTGTTTTCAGCCATGGGGTTCTTTCTTTTACAATGATGTGATATAGCTCCTTGAATAAATGAAATTAGGAAAGAAAAACACTTTATTTCCCTGATGGCTTTTAAGAATTTCTTTCAAATCTTAGGCCACACTGTTAGCAGCTCAACATCGGTACATTCCCTTTGAAGAATGAAAAGCTAATTTTATTATAGCAGAAAATGGAATATCAGCATGATGCACCACATCGTCAAAATCATGATCAAAATCTTATTAGAGGACAACCAAGACGATAGTGGTAGATACATAATTCAAGAAATACTTTTTAACAAGTTATGCAATGACATAAACAACGTCTAATATGTATATTCCAATCCAACAGTTCAGATATTCATATCTATCAAGGAGGTCATATCCAAAAGTGCAGTCTAACCCCCTTGCACATATATACATGTATCCAAAACATTCCAATTCACAGCAAAATTTCAATACTTGGAGTTAACAAACTCAGCAGCAAGTTGAAACCCCACAAACCAATTTGAAATGGTATTTGCCAAAACTCAAATAAAAGAGAAGAAACTACAGAGACACGAAAAGGGTGACTCACCAAAATATAAGGCATGTTAGCAACAGTCTCACTAACAGCAAGCCAGAGAACTCCATAGCCGAAGAAACAAAGCACGCAACCAACCAGAAGCACAGCCCAAGGAGGGAATTTGTTGCAGGCAATCCCAGGAAGCAAAGCCACACTCTCTCCAATATCACTGGCCACTCCAAGAATGGTCAGCTGCATCTGGTTATAACCCAGCACGGATTTCAGCAAAGGAGAATACAGTGGGAAGTTGTAGGCATTGCCAGCAGCAATTTGGACCCAAACAGCCGCTCCCAAACCCACCCATGGTGGTCTGCTCCCAGCTTTCAGGACTGGGCTTGGCATTTTTGGTGCTACAATGGAACATATGGTTTGATACTTGCTAGTGGTTGCAAGACAGTCAAGTCATGAGTTAATACTCGTACCAAGTGGTCAGAAATAGAGGAAAGGCAGGAAAAGTGTGGAAAAGAAGGTCCAAAACATACACAAGGGTCAAAAGGAGAGGATGGAAAGGGAAGGAAAAAATGTGGGGAAAGAACAGGGTCTTAGAGCTATCGGTACCAAGGCCACCTAACTTATGAGATATGGCATTTGTCCGTTGGACTGAGTTATACCGAAACTCATGGAGACTGGAGAGGGCAGTGACAAGTCGAGAAGAAATGGCCGCAAGCCAGAGGGCAGATGTTGAGTTCAACTTTTTATATATTCAAATCATATGTTTTGTACGTATGCATAAAATTAGAGAAAGTTAAGACATGGTGTATCAATCGTGGACCATCTTTTAACGTCAGCAGCCATCAAGCCAATTTTTTATTGTATTTTATTTATTTAATTTTTTAAACTCAATCAAGTGAGTGAAATTTATTTAATGAAAGGAAGGTTACAAAATTAAAGAATATAAGACATACATAAGAAACGCAGCTAACCTCCTACTAAAAAAATACAAATTAACGAAATGAAAAATTAGAAAGACTTAAATGATCCTTATTACAATGACTCACCATAAAACCTGGAGTTGAATCCCACAGGGTAAAACCATTTGATGAAGCACCATAGTTAGCAAGGCCATCAAGCCAATTTAGTCTATCACTATGTGGAGCGAGTATATCATTATAGGGAGGTAGTATGCTTGATGTAGTCTTACATTAATGTCAGACGAAATAATAAAAATACATGAAATAACTAGTCAATTAAAAAATTTGCAAATTGGTCCGCGTGGTTTCCTTTGCTCAATCAAGTTGCTGTAGATAGCAGTCGAGTCCGCAACTGCATCCACCAATTGTTGTAGATAGTAGTCATCGAATTAAACAGTCCAATCATTTTAGTTGTTGTACCCTAATTGCATTTGTTTTCTATTTTTTCCAAAAGGGATGAACTAACTTTCAACTCGTGCAACATGTGAATTTCAAATGGTACCTGATTTCAATGGAGCCAATAACGTGGTACTGGAAATGGCGCATGGTACACACTACACAGTGCAGAATATACGTCAAATTCGAGAGAGGATGCACCGCAAGATATCTAAAAGGAGAGCCATCACCAAGAATAATTTAATACTTAAAATACGACAGCACTTGTTCTCCATGTTAATATGTTAGTTGCTACTTGATAGTTTAATCGATGGCCTGAACAGTCAAATTGCCCTCGCACAAATTACTTTGTTAAAATATTTCGAAGACTATGAGGGGACGATGGGACATCGTACTTTTTGTTTAAGCTAATATTTATGGTTTTATATATATATAATATTTATGGTTTTATATATATATATATATATATATATATATATATAACAAAAGTAAAGAAGGTAGAAAAAAATACTCAGTACTATTTAATATAATGATATAAGTATCATATTTATAAGAGGAAGATCGTGATTTTTTTTTTTTATAAATTCAAGATTAGGCGATGTTAGCTCATCTGCAACAGTCGATTTGGAGGGTCAAGCGCCCACCTGCACTCTCGAAGGAGAGGGCCATTACATTCGGGAACCCATCGCCCGTCTCTCCATTTATTTTATTAAACTAAAAGAAAATACAAATAGAAAGGGTGACCAAACCAAAACCTTTTTAATAAAAAGAAATGTGCGAAAAAAAAAAGCAAACAAAACATTAACTATATCTATATTCTGGAAGACCAGAGAGGTTTCTGCCATAAGAAGTCACTGCAAAAGAAGGTCAATTATCCCACCAATGAGAGTCTGCATTGTCCACTCCATAATTAGCTAGCTTATCTGCTAGCTGATTACCTTTGCGGTAATATGTGAGAAAGGAACCACCATCAAAGACAATAAAGTACAACAGTTATACTAGGAAACTGCTAAATTCCAAGGTATCTGTGAATGCGAAGCTGAAGATAAAAAATGAATGACTAGTGAGGAATCGCATTCAATCCAAAGCCGTCATCAACCCATTTTCCAAGCAATGTCCATCGCATAGCGAATAGCATAGAGCTCAACCTCAAGAGTCGTGGCAACTCCAAGTGAAACCGCAAAGAAACCAAGTGAGAGACCCAAATGATTTCTAACAATTCCCCCAAAGCTTGCCAGAACAGGGGAACCCCTAGCTGTCCCATATGTATTCACTTTCACCACATGAGAAAGTGGAGTCAACCAGTTAATCTATATATGTGACTTTTGGTGCACAAGGTAACCTTCTAAGAACTCCAATTGAATGAAGTACATATAGTTCCACTACCGTATTATGCATGGTACCTTTGCTAAGTGAATTAATATCACTAAGTTGAGATATCACAGCCAGTGCAATAGAAGAAGCAAATATGATAATTTTCCTAAAGCGAAGTGAATTTGACTCACAATAAATTAGTTGTTGTATATGAGTTGTTTATTTAATAAAAAAAAAGACACGGAAACAAAAAACATATATAATGACCAAAGTCAAATTAGAAAATATCCTTTGTAAAGGATGATGACCTAAAAAACAAGTTGTGTTAGTGGAATTTTTTTGTATTTGATAAACTTCTGTGTAATGCTGCCATATTATCAATAAAATTCTTGTGTCTCCTTAAAAAGAAAAAGAAAATTATTGTGAAGTTTTTGAACGTTAAATTGCCAAATTTTAGATGCAAGACATGTTATCTTAGATATTCAGTGGTCATCCTGTCTTCTTTGATAAATGTCACAAAGTGTATTTTTTGGAAGGTTCACGAAGTTGTTCATCATCTGCTTAGCTAGGGCACTTTTGCTATCATGATTTTGGAATAACAATCGTAGATAAGGATTGGTAATAAGAATTAATTCAGAAGCCTCTAGCTAGTTGTTCTTATTATTTGTATCTCTTAGAGAACCTCCAATAGATCCCCTAAACGTTACTTTTGCAAAAAATATATATATATATATAAGGGTTTTTTTTTTCTCAAATATCAACTCCAACAACTCCACTATCTCATTCTCTATTTTTAAAATCCTTTGACTCGTATATATGATTCGATTCAATTCCGAATAATCAGGAATACAGCTTTCTTTTTTACCAGAAAGATTCAAACCAAAGAATTTGTGTTTCACTTGATCATTATTTACTGAAAGACTAGAAAAATATCATCCTTCAACCGAAGGTCTCGTTTGGTTCATGAATTTGATGGCATGGGTGTTGGATTATAATTCATATACATATTTCTGCCATAAAATATAGAAATTACTTGTTCTAAAGTCCAATTTAATGTTGACTTATCCAATTCCATGTTTTGTAAAAAATCTTGACAAGAGGAGAAAAAAGTGAAATTCGGGCAAATTTTCTTTACACCACCACTTTTGGCAACACAAGTGGCGGCGCACCACCACTCACGTTGGTGCTAGGTATTTTCCGGCCATATTCATGGAGGAGCAAGGAGGATGAGTACCATTGCATCTATTCTATTACATCCATTCACCATCATTCTATCTTAACCAAATTCCAAACCTTTTGGTTTCAATTCAACCAAACACTCCCTATTACTCAAAAGTCCACCATCATCATCACTTCAATATTTATCATGTTTTAGGCATAATCATCATCTCTCACTCATAATTTCCTACTCTAACCTACACCATCACTCCTACACTCTTTTCTCTCGTTTTTGGGATCTATTACCACTCTCATACTCTACTTCTTTACTTAATTCAAAAACCTAGCTACTATCTTGACTTCTCAACACCATTTTCACATCCCTCTCCATCTATTTAAGCACTCATTCTTCACAAGAAATAGACATCACCCACACCACCCCATTACATCTTCTTTCTCTCTCAATCTACTCCACAAAACCTCCATCTCCACCTTCCAAAATCCAAACCCATAATATCCATACTCCTCAACCTCCATCACCACCACCACTATCGCATGACTACCACTCAAAATTGGCCAAAAGAGCATCATATCTTCATCATCATTCCATTCATCATCACCATCAAGAAGTTTATCATCCATCTATTCCACCATCAAGGAGGATTCAAGGAGCATTGAAGGTGGAAAATGAAGGAGAAGCTACCTATTGATTTGTCAAGCTTCAACCAGTTTATTATTTCCTTAACTCTTTAATTTACCTCGATGTACTTTATATATTTGATGTTAATTTGTATGATTATGAGTGAGTAGTTACTTTGTTAGGAATAGGGTTGAAACCCCTAGCAAAACTTTTATGAATTGATGTTTTAATTGACATTTGATGTTATTTGTGATTTTCATCTTCATATGCTAATTCAAGAAGTGAATGCATTCATTCAAACTACTTTGAATGTGTTGTGTTTGTCATCTCATGAAAAATTGTTTAAGGAGTAATTAACCTTGAGCATTGATAGCATGATAGCATCCTCTATGTGCATGTGAAGGTTGTGAGTTAAAATCACCTAAATCTAAGATTGGTTTGCTTACATGATTATCTAAACTCAAGGCTTTATGCATCTAGGAACACTGAATTGAGACTTAACCGGTAATATGATTTGTTATTAGGTAGTTAATTCTAGACTTATCCGATTGGAATTGATGACATTAAAAGAGTTTAAGCCTTAGTAGTCTTATTCAGATGCAAAGAGGGTGATTGGGAAATTAGAATAGCATCATCACTTGTATTTAAACTTCAATACTTGCAAGGGAGGTTGACAATCCAACCCTTACTTCATCAATTATATTACTAGTTTAGTTTAGAGTAGTTTTGTTTACATTTGAGCATTTATTTTAAATTGGTTCACCACTCTATCCAACAAACAATTTCACTACCACCACAATGTATATACTCCCCATGAGCCTAGATTTCCTTGTGAATTTTAGGTTTGTGATTGTACATTTGCATATTCTAGCTCTCCTTAGGTTAACACCCTAGCTAGTGAAAGGAATCCAATCCTTATGGGTTCGACAACCTTTCTTAAATCCCTACACTGTTACTTGTACTCCTTATACTTGAGAGTGACTTTGGCTAACAATGGGAAAGGAAATTGATTCACTTCATGTATTTGGTAAGCACAAGAAGAGGAACGAGTTCCCAAATGAAAGGAAAAAGTGGGGGAGTGAATCATCCCATACCCACAAGGGATTCATTCTCCTTCTCTCATTTCTTGCATTAATTACTCATCTTTTATTATTTTATTGCATTAATTTGTAATTTCATGACAACTTTCTCATCCCATAGGAAAGACAAAAGAATCCCTTTACTTTCCATGAACCAAACGAGGTCTTTCATGTTTTCATTACATATTAGGAAGAAAGAATATAGGTAATTAATGGCAATAACCAATATAATTGTGACATGTATCTTCTTTTATGTTACAAACATGATTAATGACTAAACACATTTCATATATACTTTTTGATTACCCAATTAAAAATAAAAATTGATTCAAATATTCCCTCAAAAAAAAAATTTGATTCAAATATAGCTACGCTTTAAGTAATATTATTGGAATGCCAGAAAGTGTGCTTCTTTGATGGTTGCAATAGGTGTGGTTGCTCAATGGAGTTTGTTTTACATAGCTTGTGGGAATTCTAGAAAGCAAGAAGGGTTTGGAAACACACTTAACTAGGAGGGGTTGTAAAGAGTTGAAGGGGCAGTCCTTTATTGATAGGGTTATCCGAGTTGCAGATCCGGGTACATGTAAGGAGCTGGAGCTGTTTGCATTCATATGTTGGTGGATTTGGAAGAACAAAAATGATGTCGTTCATGGGAAGCAGGAGTTAAGACCCTTTGCAGCTTGTTCAACGATGTTTAGATTGGCAAATGGAATTCACTAAGATATCGGGAGGTTCCCCTTCGACACAAGCAGGCTTGACAAGAGAGGTGACTACTGAAGACCAGGTAAGCAGTAAGTCTGTCCCTATTTTGTTTTTTGACGAGGCTGTGAACAAGGAGAATGGGAAGGTTAGTCTAGGGTGTATTCTATTTAGCACGGCAGGCGGTCTAATGGGTGCTCTATCCATGCCGCTGCCCTATTCTCTTAACCCTGCAACAACTAAATCTCTTGCCTTATGGCATGGGTTGAAGTACTGTGGGTAATCAGGGGTAAGAAGTGTTGAAGTGAAAAGGATCCTCAATGTTCTAAATGGTCATAATTAGGATCATAGCAAAATTGGAGGAGTGGTAGTTAGATTGATAATGAGTGATTGAGTTTGAGTTAATTTCATAGAAGCATGTGAAGAAACGGCTCAATCTAGTGGCTCACAAGCTTGCTAGATTTGCGTTGTCATTAACACAAAGGATAAAATAGGAAGTTTAGGGGGGAAATGGTGAGGGGAGGTCCAAATACTAAACAGATAGGTCTAAATAAAACCATCCAATGACTTTTTAGCTACTTAGGGCTAAAATTTGACAAAAAAATTGCATTGCTAAAGATGCTTTAAATAGAACATTGTAAAATAGAGTTGCAAGTCAATTTGTTGTAACTCTGAATGGAAACTAGAATCAAAATTCAATTAGATGTCAAAATCAAGTAATTTTCCATAAATGATTGGAAGATCTACTATAGGGATGGCAATGGTGCAGGTTGGGGATGACAATTTTCCATAAATCACATCCCCATCCCTGGCGTCATTCCCCGCCCCAATCCCTAATAAAAATATATTGGGGATTCTCTGTCCTCATCCCCACTGAGGACTAAGCCTCCAAACCTGCCTCAAATTCCCAATAAGAATTTAATAACTAAAATAATTTTTTCTCATATTGCCTTTTTTAAAATCAAAATCTACAACAAATAAATTTAAAACATGATTAAATTTATAAATCATAATTCAGTGAGTGCAAAAGTCGAAATACAATTAAAGTAAAAGTGTAGCCATTAAAGTAAAATAGTAAATATATAAATATATATATATATATATATTTATGATTTATATTATAAAAATATATAATATATATATATATATAAATATATTATTGGGACGGGTTTGGGAATGGGGATCATAATATCATCCCCGTCCCATCCCCAATCTTAGATAGCGGGATTGGGAATCCACATCCCCATTCCCCCTCATTTGTCCCCGAATTCTCCCTCCATTAGGGGCGGGTATCCAATGAAGCTCCGCCCCGCTAGGGATTCTTTCCATCCCTAATCTACTAGTGCTTGTATTATACACTAGGGTTTGAGTTCCCAAATACTTCATTGCTACTTACTTTTTCTTTGAGCTTTCTCTCTAATTTAATGTTGTGTATACATGAGTAAAGTACTGTTCATGATTAGTGACCGAGTGATCATGCCTGGTGTATACATAAATAGGTGCTCAAATATGTTTATCATAAAATATGAAATAAGGTAAACTATTTCAATATATGACTTGCACTTTGTGCATTTGTGTTCACAAACACAAACAATTGTGAATGGAGGTGGATTTCACATGAAAAATAACTTGTTTTATATTTCTTGATTTATGTGTGTCATATTTGCTCAAAGGTGCTAATCTGTTTTGTATATTTCAATTTGATTTGATGTCCGTGAACTCGTGAAGAAACAACTTATTTAGATTGGAATAAGTTCCTTGTTAAATATCTCATGAACATTCAACTCGATGTGAATAGTTTACAAACAACATATTATGGAATCAAGTACAAACCGGCAATGTGAATCTCAAAATACCATCACAATCTCATTCATCTTCAAACAACAAATTAAATCTCAAAGAATATAACAAAATTTACAAAATGATATTCAAAGAAAAATGTAAATTTAGTAATCCCTAATCTCAGTCCCCAAAAAAATTACCATATACTAATCATGATCATATCTTGGTGAAAGATAAGCGGTGAACGATTTTTGAGTTAACTCGCTCCTAAGAGCATCTTTAGCAATGCTAGCCATTTTTGAGTCAAATTTTAGCTAAAGTAGCTAAAATAAAAAGTCATTTTAGCTAGTCACTTTAGAATTATATTTTCATCAATGCTCTCTATTTTAGCTAGTTTTGAATTTATATATTTTTTTTTAATGAATATTAAATAGTTTAAATGTATTTATAAATTATATAAAATACCTTAAAATGAATGTTTTAAATTATAGAGAGCCTCATCCTGCTCTTTATTTTTAAGAGCGAGATAGCTAAAAATTATAATAGAGAGCTGATAGGAGCATTTTAATGTGATATTTTAATAGTTAATTCCTCACATTTTGCTTAGTTAATTCCTTAACGAATCGATTTTTAACTCAATTTCTATTTTCTTAGGTACATTGGAGTAAATGATGGTGAAATGAGCATTATGTCCACACTTACCTACAAATGGTGGAGATAAAATTGAAGTAAATGAGAAGGAAATCCATCATCATCATCACCCAAAAATATTCCATGTTTTAGGGTGTAATCATAATGTTTTCTCCATCATTTCTCACACTAATCCACCATCATCATCACCCAAAAACATTCCATGTTTTAGGGTGTAATCATCATGTTTTCTCCATCATTTCTCACACTAATCCACCATCATCATCACCCAAAAACATTCTATGTTTTAGGGTGTAATCATCATGTTTTCTCCATCATTACTCACACTAATTTACTCCATCTTTTCCAATTTCACTCTTCTTTCTCTTCCCTATATAAACACCTTATCCTCTCACTCTAAAACACATTCCTTCATCCATTTCATCTTCTTGTCTCACCATTTCCTCTCCATTTTCCTTAGTCACACATTCCTTCATCCATTTCATCTTCTTGTCTCACCATTTCCTCTCCATTTTCCTTAGTCACACATTCCTTCATCCATCTCATCTTCTTTGTCTCTCCATTTCCTTTCCATTTTTCTCTCCATCCTCTAGTGCATTCAACGTTTCAAGCAAGGGAGAAGAAGAAGAAGAAAGAGCCGTGAGCATCATCATCCATCCTCCACCTTGAAGCTTGCTTTCGAGATTCAAGAATCCATAACGTTTCATCATTCATCCCCATCTCCATCTCACGGTGTAATTCAACCTCTTTCTTTGTAATCTTGCTTAGTTTCGTGAGAATTGTTTTTAGTTGACATTTATGTTTGAACAAGGTTTATATTCTGAAATTTTATGATTGAATAAAGAATTTCGATTCTTATGTTGTGATTCCAAAGTTGCTTATGTGTGATTGTTCGATTGAATTTGCTTTATAGATATCTTTTGTATTTTAATCTTATGTGGTTCGAAACACTTAGGGTTTTGATATGAATGGTGCTAGATTTAAGAACATGATTCAACTTTTTGTGTTATGAACTTAAATCAAAAGTAGTAAAGGTTTTGGACAAAAATCGAATTCAATTAAAGAGGATTGCAATTAGGTGAACTTATTCATACTAAGTTGTACACTTGAGTTGATAGCCTTTCTATGTGTTTCATGCGTTGAACATGTCATGATTGACTAGCTTTCTAGGGCTTGATTACATGTTTGATAGGATTAGTCTATGTGCTTTCACTTAGATTAATTAGCATTGAAAAGTAAAATATGGGAAATCGTTTGCTTTCGAATGTTTCACATGATCAACTCCATTCACATGACTTGCAAGAACAATGTAGGGTTAATTCGAATTCAATGATAAACTTGGGTTTTGATCTTTGTTTCTTATGTTTCATTTTTGTACACGTGTTTTTATATTTTCTTTATTTTATTTATTTTTATTTTAATTTTAAGAATCCTAATCCCCCCTTATTTGTGTTTACTTGTATATATTTATTCTTTATTTTATTTTTGTAAATAATACTTTTCTTTATTTGTTTCACAATTACAAGTGTACCCTCAATCCCCGGATAGAACGATCCCTATTTGCTTATACTACTAACGATATTTCAGGGTTAAATTGCGCGCTTGCTCAAAGCGCGTCAATTTTTGGCGCCGTTGCCGGGGATTGAAAAATCACTTGCTAAATTGTGTCATTTATTGTATATATTTGTTGTTTAAAAATTGTTTGAAACTTAGTTTAAATTAATTAGGATGTTGTTTATATTATTGAACACGAATTTTAATTGTAGGTTGTAAATTGAGAGGAATAGGTGAAGTCTCTTTTGTTAATATTGGCCTAAACCCCTTATTGGTACCTAGCTCAGGTCCCTTAAGGTTGAGGGCGGCCTTTATTAACACTTGTTGAACTGTCTTCACACTTATGAACTTTTTCATCTTAGTAAGTATAGCCTATGTGGAATGGTGTCTAGGAAGGGGGCAACGTTCATGACGGGTTTTTGAATCCAGAAGTGCTTGCAAATGGGCCTAAACCACTATGTGGGAGTAGCTCATGCCAAAATGGATTTTTCCTCTCATGTTCGCCCTCCCCCACCTGGCCATTTCAGTAAGGTTGCCCAAACGATTTGAAAGGGAGTTTGTGTCTAGACGACTATACTTGGGCCGCACGTTCACTTGATTTACCGCTTGGAATTTGATTCGATATCAATAATGTTTATAACAAAAGAAATACTTGTGAATACTCTATACGTGTAAATTATTTTGTTGTTTCACACTTTAAACTTATAAAAATACTTTTCACGTTTTATACTCACTTGTATACTTAACTTGTGTCTTATGTACAATATACTTGTTAATTATACTTGTAGTTTATAATTAATAGTTATACTTGTTTTTATTTTGTATTTCTTTGTTAGTTATAGTTACTAACTTTATTTAATGTAGGTACCGTCTGGCTGCAAGACGTAAAATACAAGCGCTACTTGGGAGGCAACCCAATTCAGAATATAATCAGATTTGCTTTCTCTTTCCCTATTTCTTTTTATTTTTCAATTTTTCTCTATTATTTTTATTTTAGGATTTGTTTTCGTAAATGTCTTCTATCTATGCTTACTTATTTCATTGCATGCTTTTAATTGATTACATTGAAGATAATGCAATATTTAAGTGTGGGGGAAGAGATTTATATATTCGTCTTCATTTTGAGTCCTATAAATATTTTTGTCTTTCATTTTGAGTCCAATATATATTTATATTTGTTTTTTGTTTTTTTTAGTCCTTTATATATATTAAAAAAAAAAAAACTGCATTCATTCAGTCTTATTAAATTCAGCTATTTACAAAAAAAAAAAAATTAAAAAAAAAATAATAATAATAAAAATACTCTATACTAAACCATGTCTGCATCTCTGTAGGAGTTGAGGCTGAGCTCAAGGGAAATGCGAGAGTCACCGCCATAGCCGCTACCTCCCTCGGAAGTAGTCTTCATGTTGCCAAAGATGTCCTCACCATGCATGGGGAATAGTGGAAGGGTTTCAATCTCCTGGTGATCTCCTCCTCGTTGTTCCATGAAAGATTGTCCTCCTGTTGTGCCAAAGGAGGTAGTACTGGTATTAGTGTTGAAGGGTGAGGAGGAATATGGGTCAACACCATAGCCGACACGTGACCCAAAGTTTAGATCAATGGATCTACCATCATCAGTAGAACTAGTGGATCCAAAATTGAGATCGAGAGATCCACCAACCGGAACGTTCCGAAATTCCTTCAACTTCTGCCTCTCACGAGCCTTGAGGTTCTGGAACCAAAAGAAGACGTTTTTGTCCTCGATCTGCCCATACTGTTTCAGATGAAGGCAGATCTCTTGAATCTGCTCTGGAGTTGGGTACTTAAAACCCTTATCATAGTAAAGGCCCTTGAGGATTCTTAGTTGAGGCGGTGTGGGAGCCCACCGGTTATTAGTCCCGGCTGCTTGGTTGTTTCCTCCATCCTCGATTTGTTGCTGGGTCTGTTGCTCCATTAGTTGCAGAGTTCGTGGTTCCATGTTGATGAAGAAAGGATTTGAGTTTCGAAAGAAAGGCTGAAGGGTTGAGAGAGAAAGGATGGAACTCGGAAGAATTTTCTTTTGGAGTGAACAGTCGCTCAGAATGCACCTATTTATAGAACGAGTGAGCAGATCTCCACCGTTGGATCGACGATCTCTGAGATTAAATCTACGCGTTGGATTAAAGTCACCCGAAAACACGGAAAAGCTGTTGGCTCGTGAAGGACACGTGGGGGAACCAAACTGATCTCGAGGAGCTGTGACAGATAAGCTACAGCCGAAAGCAGGTATGATTGCCGTAAATTAAGGAAAAGAAAGGACGCGTGGGGGAACCAAACGGTTCTCGAGGAGTTGTGACAGACAAGCTACAGCCGAAAGCAGACCTAATTGCCGTAAATCACGGAAAAGAAAGGAATATTTACGCGTGGGGGAGTTTTTCATGTGCATACGTGTTTCTTGGGTCGTGAACTGTCATAACTTTTCTCCTTCCCGGAGAAGCTTTGTTAAAACCCTGTGCTTGTTGAGATTTCTACCCTATTTTGTGCTTCATAGATACATCCTTTTTTGTCTCCTCCAGATTTTACTAAGGTTTGTCTAAACGTGCAGTTTCAAATTCCTTCTACTTCCTCATGGCTCGAACCAAGGTTACCCCTCGCAGGGGCGTCAATCAACGCCGTGTTCTCTCTTTGGAAGAAGAAGGTCGTCAAGCGGCCACTAGAGCTGGACTTACTCGTCCATGGGACCATCGTCCTATCCGTGAGCGTACCCGCAGTCCCCCTCCTCTGCCTCGTCGCTCTCCCAGACTGCATCCCGGAGAGTCTTCTTCCTCACCAGCTGCTCATGCTCCTCGGCCTATGGCCACCCTGGAAAGCTTGTCGGATTCGATTGATGATTTGCGTTCCTCTCTCCGCGATGGTATTATGGTGACAGATTGGAGAGTCAATTGCATGATCGATTACATCTCTCAGATGAACTGCTCTTTGATCCGCTGTCACACTGCAATAAACAAGCTTGCTCAGGAAGTCAATAACTTGCAGAGTTATCCTCCTGGGTTTCCTCGCAAGGACACTACTGCATCACACCATGAGAACTCTCCTCCGGAAGCTGAAACCAGCAAGAGGGCTGCCACTCGCCCGCATACCGCTCCTCCAAAGGAGTAAATGGAGGTACAAGTCTAGGCTGAAAGACTTTAAACATTAAGCGCTGCATGGGAGGCAACCCATTTCAACTGTATCTGTGGAGGAGCCATCAGACGCAGATTTGCTTTCTTAAACTCTTCCTTCTATTTTATGAATTTTAAGTTGTTTTACGTTTCGTTGCGTTAACTTTCTCTTCTATGCTTGATTTATGCTTTGCATGCTTTATATTTGTTTATACATTGAGGACAATGCATGAATTAAGTATGGGGGAATGATTATTGCTTTATTGTGTTTTTAGTAGTTAGTATATAAAAAAAAAAAATGAAAAATAGTTGATGTTGGATTGTGTTTTTATTGTGTTTTTAATTGATGTTGTGATACACTAAGGTATATTGGATTAAACATAGTCTTGAAAAAGGGTAGCTGTTTCAGTCCCATTGCACATCGAAACTCCCTGTTCCCGTACCTAAGTGTTGAAATTAAATTAAATTGTAAAAAAAAAAAAAAATGTTGGTTTTAGAGTGTTTTTGTGTGTTTGAGTCTTAGGATGCTCCTAACGTCTAGGATGAACATGTCTCCGAATTCATGGCTGAAGGTTTTCACAATCAAAATAGGACTTAATTGAATTCTGTGGTTAATCGACATTGTGATGCTTGTATGAAGATTTGAGATAGGATTGTAACTTGGTTCATTAAGCATGCTAGGATTAAGTCTGATTCATTTGACCCAAGTGAGCTGTTGAGCTAAAATACTTTCTTTTTGAGTGCTTACTGATAATTTCAGAATTTCATGGCTGTATTTGCAAAACCTCATCTTTCTTTGAAAATCCAATGATTATGTGCCATAGATTTTAATGGACTAGAGAGTACTAGAACTCGGCTGTTGTGACTGTCAAAACTTGTATGCCATAATATGCACTGATCCTGGATAGGATAGAAGGCATTAGGGTAACCACCATAGCCAAACAAGCATGTGTCCCCAATTGTGCCCGTCGTGGGACTCCTTAGAATGAACCCCTTTGAGCCTACGTTGAAAACCTTTGTTTCATCACCCTCACTACCCTACCATGAGCTTAGTACATGATATCTCTACCCTTGTCTTAAGGACTTAGTAGAGCATGACATAGTATGTAGGGGTGACGATGAAAGACAAGTGTGGGGTGGGGAAAATCCAAGAAGAAAAAAGAAAAAAGAAAAAATTTTGCCTTGAAAAAAAAGAGAAAGAAAAGCGGCAAAAGAGAAGAAAAATTGAAAAGAAAACTCTTGGGAAAATGTTGAAGTGTGGTTTTGGACTTGCAAATTTGTAGAAGGCTCAAAATTGAAAATTATGCCTTTGTCCATTCCCATGTTGGTTAGAGTGAAGGTTTGGCCCAAAACAATGATATTTGGTCTACAAAAATGATGACATAAGTGGTCCTTATATGCTCTGCTAGGTCCTTAGGATTTTTTGTATCCTTAATCTTCATTTCGAAAACCCTAGCTTAGCCCCATTACAACCTGTTTTAAGTGCTGACTTGATCCTTGAGATGGGCAGTCTTTGGTTAGTGGAGTCAGTTACGCAGTCGAGCTTATGGTTTAGGTCCATTTGTGCACTTAGTCATTTCATGAGGTCTTTAAAAATTCTTCACAAAATGTGTTTATTGATGAAATATGCAAGCTGTTTGTTGCCTTACAATTTGTTCTCTTGCATATACTTGAGTGTGAAGCTTTTAAGCATAGCCATTTCTGAGAGAAAAATCGAGAGTATGCCCTGTGAGTTTGGATTGGACTTGTTCGAAACATGCTATCATTCACTGTATAACTTAAGTTCTCCATATCTTGCTTAGTCATATGAATGTCACAGGTTTATTAACCATGGAATTATCTTTGTGATTTTGATTAAGTGTTTAACGTGAAAGCCATGAGTTTGGAGTCTCTGAGACAACAGTTAGGAGCAATAGAGTCATTTACTTGCTTTTTGTCAAGTCTTTGTTCTGTTTTGGATTTTTTTTGTTTTGTTTTGCTAAGGGACTAGCAAAACCTAAGTGTGGGGGAATTTGATAGGAGCATTTTAATGTGATATTTTAATAGTTAATTCCTCACATTTTGCTTAGTTAATTCCTTAACGAATCGATTTTTAACTCAATTTCTATTTTCTTAGGTACATTGGAGTAAATGATGGTGAAATGAGCATTATGTCCACACTTACCTACAAATGGTGGAGATAAAATTGAAGTAAATGAGTAGGAAATCCATCATCATCATCACCCAAAAATATTCCATGTTTTAGGGTGTAATCATAATGTTTTCTCCATCATTTCTCACACTAATCCACCATCATCATCACCCAAAAACATTCCATGTTTTAGGGTGTAATCATCATGTTTTCTCCATCATTTCTCACACTAATCCACCATCATCATCACCCAAAAACATTCCATGTTTTAGGGTGTAATCATCATGTTTTCTCCATCATTACTCACACTAATTTACTCCATCTTTTCCAATTTCACTCTTCTTTCTCTTCCCTATATAAACACCTTATCCTCTCACTCTAAAACACATTCCTTCATCCATTTCATCTTCTTGTCTCACCATTTCCTCTCCATTTTCCTTAGTCACACATTCCTTCATCCATTTCATCTTCTTGTCTCACCATTTCCTCTCCATTTTCCTTAGTCACACATTCCTTCATCCATCTCATCTTCTTTGTCTCTCCATTTCCTTTCCATTTTTCTCTCCATCCTCTAGTGCATTCAACGTTTCAAGCAAGGGAGAAGAAGAAGAAGAAGGAGCCGTGAGCATCATCATCCATCCTCCACCTTGAAGCTTGCTTTCGAGATTCAAGAATCCATAACGTTTCATCATTCATCCCCATCTCCATCTCACGGTGTAATTCAACCTCTTTCTTTGTAATCTTGCTTAGTTTCGTGAGAATTGTTTTTAGTTGACATTTATGTTTGAACAAGGTTTATATTCTGAAATTTTATGATTGAATAAAGAATTTCGATTCTTATGTTGTGATTCCAAAGTTGCTTATGTGTGATTGTTCGATTGAATTTGCTTTATAGATATCTTTTGTATTTTAATCTTATGTGGTTCGAAACACTTAGGGTTTTGATATGAATGGTGCTAGATTTAAGAACATGATTCAACTTTTTGTGTTATGAACTTAAATCAAAAGTAGTAAAGGTTTTGGACAAAAATCGAATTCAATTAAAGAGGATTGCAATTAGGTGAACTTATTCATACTAAGTTGTACACTTGAGTTGATAGCCTTTCTATGTATTTCATGCGTTGAACATGTCATGATTGACTAGCTTTCTAGGGCTTGATTACATGTTTGATAGGATTAGTCTATGTGTTTTCACTTAGATTAATTAGCATTGAAAAGTAAAATATGGGAAATCGTTTGCTTTCGAATGTTTCACATGATCAACTCCATTCACTTGACTTGCAAGAACAATGTAGGGTTAATTCGAATTCAATGATAAACTTGGGTTTTGATCTTTGTTTCTTATGTTTCATTCTTGTACACGTGTTTTTATATTTTCTTTATTTTATTTATTTTAATTTTAATTTTAAGAATCCTAATCCCCCCTTATTTGTGTTTACTTGTATATATTTATTCTTTATTTTATTTTTGTAAATAATACTTTTCTTTATTTGTTTCACAATTACAAGTGTACCCTCAATCCCCGGATAGAACGATCCCTATTTGCTTATACTACTAACGATATTTCAGGGTTAAATTGCGCGCTTGCTCAAAGCGCGTCAAGAGCCACTTAGGAGTCTGGATATATAAAAAGCTAAACATGCTCTCCAAAATAGATAAAGAGTCACGACAGAGAGTCTGCTAAAGATGCTCTAACTCCCATTTTTTCTTATTTTTTTTCTTTTGTTCTAATAACCCTAATTCTGCAGTAACCAAGAATCAATTAAACCATAATGAAATCAAGAAGCCAACGCTGTTTTGAACACTACGGAGAGCCAGCTAGGCTTGGGTTGGAAATAGCCTCGCCGCCGTTGGATGTGAGCTGTGGATTTGATTAGAGCCGCCAAGGCTCGCTTCACCAAGTCACCTTCCACTCCTCCGATTCTCACCATCGAATTATTCATCACCGAACTTAGATAGTTAAGTCGGATATTCGAGTTGTACAACGACGCCATTTAGCTACTCGAGTTCAATTGGCTAGTGCTGCCATGTTGCACGTTCCTATGCATGGCGCAGTGGAAGGAGCCTAGGTGCATCAAATGGGAACAAACAAATGCTTTCTTGATGCCAGCCACCGGCGTCCCACTCTTCTGGCAAAAGTGTTGAGTTTGTAATTGCAGGTTCTGGGTAGTCTATTATTAGGACCCGCAGGGCTACTTTGGATACTTTGAAATCCTGGGCGGATCCTGTCATTTAGGCAATAGCTCGATTATGATTGGCCCAATATGGGTGGGTCACTGTGTATTGTATGCCTCTCTCTACTTATTTAATGAATTGACATCCCCTTAATTAAAAATATAAAAAAGTTTTCTTCTAAGTATTCTATTGGAGCGATACTTTTACTTAAAATGAGTCAATTTTTAATTTTCTAGAAGTCAAATAGAGATGTTCTTATAGTATCAAACGAAATACTATAATTCTTTTTTCAATGGCCCCCAACAATTCAACCTTCTTCACCATCTCAAACAATCACTTTTGCTCAATAGTGATCATTACATCACAGTCTTCTATTAAAGGCAATGACTTCTCATCTGGAAGTTTACCCCATTTTCTCTCCATTAGGTTCGAACAGTTTGATAGAACAAATTATCCTCTGCGGAGAGGCGGGAGAGGCATGACCCGTTGTTGTCGGAATTTAACTCAAAATTTAGAGAAGGTCACCTAGTTCTAAATTATATTTTTCTTTTGTTACTTTTTTAATATAGGATCTCCACTCTTCAACTCCATTTGTTGTAGGAAGAACTATAGATAAATCTGTAGTTCAATCAGACCAAAAAAAAAAAAAAAGAACTATTGGTTCAAGACTACATCATTACTAGAGCTTCTAGACAAGTCTTTCTGTTTTGGGCCTCTTGCCCTCTTATAGAAGCCCTAACAGCCAGCCTCGTAGACCTCTCTCTGTCATCTCTACAGCGTTTAAGAAATAAGAATCAAGTCCAAATCTGCAACCAGATAGAGCCCGCTTGCTTGAGACCGGCTTATATAAAAATTTCAAATTATTCATTGGAGGCATCAGGCATGAATAGGAATGAGCAAACAGGGAATTCCCCCGCCCCCGCGCCCCCGTTCCCCGTCTGGGGATATTATCAGATGGGGGATTCTCCGCCCCTGCCCCGCGGGTAATGGGTTCCCCACCCCGCCCCACCCACCGCATTGGTCTTTTTTTTTTCTTTTCTATTTTCTATCTTTTCAGTTTTTTTTTCCTTTTCTTTTTTGACAAAAATAATTTTTTTATTCTTTTTATTTTCATCATTGTTTTGGTCGATTGAGTATTTCAAATGCTTGAGACAGTGTTTAAGAAAGAAATTGTTTGTTTAGTCACGAGGAAGCAATACGTTTAAAACAAATATTTATTTCTATAAAACAATTTTCACAACCTGGCGATTAAATGTAAAGTAATAAAATCCCGCTGCGTCTTCTCTCTTATTTCTATAAATCCCGCTACGTCTTCTCTCTCTTTTTTTTTTTTTTTTTGGCAAAAATCCGGCTGCGTCTTCTCTAACAGCCAAAATCACAAATCACAATTATACGACAATCCAACGGTCTGATCCTCAAGGATCGCCTAGAGGATCATATTTACCAATTTATACGATGATATAACGGTCAGATCCTCACGGATCGCCCTTAGGATCATCCTCTCAAAACTATATGAAGATCCAACGGTTGGATTGTCCCGGATAGCCCTTAGAATCATCCTCACAAAATTATACGACGATCCAACGGTTGGATCCTCAAGGATCGCCTAGAGGATCGTCTTTTCACAATTATACTATGATCCAATGGTCAGATCCTCACGGATCGCCCTTAGGCTCATCCCCTCAAAATTATACAAAGATCCAACGGTTTGATCGTCCCGGATCACCCTTAGAATCATCCTCACAAAATTATACAAAGATCCAACGGTTGGATCGTCCCGGATCGCCTTTGGAATCATCCTACGGTTGAAGCTACATAGATACAATGTAATATGTCCAACCCTTCAGATATTCTTGAACAAGAACTATGCCTAACCACACTCGCACCCATGTCCTTAGACTCGGTACAGAAGAATGAACACGTACATTAACAGAATTGTGACACAGCCATTGATATGTCTCCTTTCTTGAAACACTGTTCTGCATTATAGCCTTAAAAATCACTTTTTTTTTTTTTTTTTATCATCTCAAACTAAATTTATACTTCAATGGTCAAAATATAATGCATGTACGGAAAATGTTCTTTTACGAAATATTTTAATGTTTAAAATTGATCGACGTAGTAATTAATTAATTTTTTAGAAAATAAGATACGAATTTCGATTAATTTATAATGGAACAAAGATATATAAAAAGCATGACTTTTCATGATTTGAGTCCCAAGCCAATTGGCAAGATACCAAATGTTCCCAAATGCCAGTGCATATGGTGGTGGTTTAATTTAAAAGATCATATTCCTATTCTTGTTGCTTTTGTGTTTGTTCCAATTTTGATTCACAAAAGGTCACTCTGGGTCAATTTCTTGATTTGCCAACTGACATTTGATGACATTTTGTGAACAGTATCTGATTAGCAAATCTAGATGGTGGAAATGAAAAGCAAAAAGCAGTGAACAATATTGACCTGCTGTTTGCACCTGTTTTTTGCCCGTCGACCTACTAAGCTCTTGCTGTTAGATGAGAGAGAATTTTGGCTGAGATTAAGTAAGGGTCAAGAATGAAGTCACTCGATCATTCGGCCGAGAATGAAATTAATTGGTCATTCAGCTGAGATAAGGAAATTAGTCTAATAAGCATTAGGTCGACTGAGAATATAGAGTTTAGGTCATACGGCCAAAATGAAAGTATTGACTAAAATCAGAGTTTCTCGGTCACTCGACTGAGATTATAGTTTTGAGTAGGGCTGGCTCTTTTTGCCGAACCTGCCGAAACCAGCCGAAAATCGGCCGAACCGACTGTAAACTGGACTTTTCGGTACAGCTCAACCGAACCGAGTGGATGTAGCCGGCTCGGCACCGGTTCACTTAAATCAGAGGTTCGGTTCAAACCGAACCGGCCGAGTTAAGTGATTATTCCAAAATGAAAGGAATAATCCACCTTGGTACACTCCTAAAACTCGAACCTTGCACCTTTTGAGTGCAAGCACGTGCCTCATCCGCTAGACCACAAGCTTTACTTGTGATAATTCATCCCCAGATTAGTATTTAGAGGCTCGAAAATACATTTAAATATTTATATCCAATTCTTTCTTCTCTCTCTTCTTCATCCACAAACTCTCGATCTTTTCTCTTCTTTATCCGGTCAAAGAACTCTCTCTTCTTTCCCAGACCTCATCAAACTTCTCTCACTCTCAGCTTCATCTATCACCACAATAGAATCAAAAGTTTTCTTTATATTCTCTGGGATCCTCAACTTTGGTCTCTTTCTTCTTCAGTTCTTCCTCCTTTGTTTTTTCTTCTTTTCTCTCTTCTTCCACCTCTGTACTCTTCATTCTTTCTGTTTCTTCTTCTTCCTCAAACTGTAATCCTCGTCTCTTTGACTTGGCTTACCGATGATCGGACTTTTGAAATACCGGCCGAAACTGACCGTTAAAATCGGTAAACCAACTTCCGGTAACCGAAAGGTCCAGCACGGTTACGGCTACGAATTTGGCGAAACCGAAGGCTTTCGGTACAGTAGTGGCTGAAGCCAAAAAATCCGGCAACCGTACCAGGGCCAGCCCTAGTTTTGAGTCGTATGACTGGGCGTTGTTCGGTCACTCGACCGAGAGTAGAATTTTGAGTCTGAGATAAAGACATCGTTCAATCACTCAGCCGAGGTTTGAGATTTTGGGTCGAACAACCCAAAAGATGATGAAAGTAGATCACACGGTTACATGGTTGGGAAATCCAAGTTCAAATGAGTGACTACATAGATGGGCTGAGAAGGTTCTTAGATATGCTCGGCCAAGCCCAACTGACAAACATCGGCCAAAGAGTCCGTTCAATGAAGAAATCCTCACAAGGAAAGAGTTCAAATCAATTAAGGATTTCAATCGTAAAGATTCTAGATATCAGTCGAATCATAACATTTATAGACAAATTAATCTTAAAAGGAAAGAGAATCCTACTTAAATTCCACGGCTTGGAGGACAAGTTAGCTAGGGATTTGTATATATAGCACCTTGTAACTCATTGTAAAGGGTCCTGCACCACACAAACAAATCAATATACAACTTTTACACAAACTTCTCTCATATTACCTCATAGGTACTTTGCCTTCAATTCAACTTTTATAACTTGTTTTCATTTCTAGTTTCTTATTTCAATTCAGCACTTTACATTCAAACACTTTACTTTCTTGTTCTTTATTTTATATACACTTTACTTTTCGCATTTAGGAGTAGTTCATAACGTAGAATTCTCATCCATTGATCTCTTTCGGCCAGTCAGGATTGGATTGATGCGATTCGCCGTTCACACACATATCATCTCACAACGTTTTAACAACCGAGTCCACTTCACGTTTGTCTTCACTGTGATTTGCGAGTACCTTCACCCAATAGATCACTCGCTTGTCACCCGAACCTTTGAGTTTACCCAAGAAGTGAACGTGGTAGAAGATCCTGGTCAGGATTGACGCCTAACCGAAGTCCTTGCAACAGAGGGTTCATTCCTCGGTCTACAATCATTTGAAAGAAGTCAGATCACGCACCATTCAAATCATAAACCTCGCTTGGCCATTCGGCCGCGAGTTGGCACGCTCGCGCAATTTCAGAAGGACGATTCAACCACAAGTCCCTCGGCCCTCATTCGGCCGAGACGATTTTGAGGCAAACACCTGCCAACCTCAACGGGTGGACTTACTCTTAGTTGTGAAGAAAGCTAAAATCCTGTCCTATCAAATTGCACAATCAGTGCTAAAAAATAAGTTGATCTCTCTTCCTTCCCCAATTTTAGTATCTATCTTACCGAAAAAAGAAGGTTTTAGCATCTAAAAGGAAAATGACCCAAACAGTGTCCCACTTTTTCGCTATTCTAAACTTTCGTACCTTAGTTTGCAAAACTATCAGATTGGTATATGAAGTTCTCACCCCAACACAATTTTGGTATCTGGAGCCGTTAGCTCCGTTACGGAGGCTACCAGCTGACATGTTTTGAAGGGTATTTTCGTCCCTTCATGTTTTAATATATTTTTTAAATCTTTTTTCTAACTTTTTTTTTTTTTTCCTTCTGTCTCTGTCTCTCTCTCGCAACTCGTCTCTAATCTAACTATGTTCCCTTTTGAATCTCTTGCTTCTCTACCTCTTTCTCTTTCTCCCTCGTTTCTGATCATAATGAAGGAAATCGTGGGAAACCCTCTTCATCTAAAATGTCTGAATCACATCTTACTTATCTGCAGATCAGTTGAAGAATCCATTGATTTTTACCAAAATGTTCTTGGGTTTGTTTCAATCAGAAAGCCTGGATTATTTGATTTTGATGGGGCATCGTTATTCGGGTATGGAAAAGGAATTGGAATCCATCTTTTGCAATCTGAGAGCTGGAAAATATGCCCAAGAAAGTTGAAATTAAAACCGAAGGGGAAGTAGATTGAGAAGCGGAGGCAGCCGAGGATTGTTGGGTGAGTTTTCAATTTCTTGTTGCCAAGATGGTTTCTGGAAGTTTGAGGTCTTGGGATTGTTAGGTGAGTTATCAAGTTCGTACAATTTTGATGGTGTTATAGGTCTGATCAATTGCAGGATTGTTTTATGGTGCAGTGTTAATTGGTTAATTCTTCTCTGTACTTTATTTGATTGCTTCCTTCATGGCCTTAGCTTGATAATTTGGAGGGGTTGATAGGTATAACGTTGGGTTCTAATTTTCGCTATCCTCCTTGAATAATTATTGGCTGGATGAACTGAAGAGTTAGTGAGTCATATTATTTTTAATTTCATTTTCTACATGAAAGATGGGATTGATGGGTTAACTTTGGAATTGAACGGAATGGTGCTATGAAAGATGGGATTGATGGGTTTCTTTTGAAATTTAACACCAAGCGGAGAGAACCCAGAAACATCAAATGTGCTAGGAATCTTTCCCAAATCAACAAAGAAAGATCAAATGACCAAAATCCAGAGTCTAATCTTCTTTTGCATTCCCATATATAAAAAAAAAACTTTCTTTTGCTTTTTTTTTTTATTATATGAAGAAGAAAAATTAACTACAAAAAGAAATAAAGGGTAAATTGATCATTTTATGGTCAAAACATGCTAGCTGGTAGCCTTCGTAACAGAGCTAATGACTCCAGATACCGGCATGAGAACCTTAGATACCAATCTGATAGTTTTAGAAACTGAGTTATGAAAGTTTAGAATGACGAAAAGGTGGAACACTGTTTGAGCCATTTTCCCGCACCTAAATTGAATATGCAAGATTTTCCATAGATGATTTCATATTTTCAGTACCTAAAAGGGTAAAGGTATGTATGTTAACAATTCTTATACATGTCCTATTTTATTTAATATTTACCACTTTGCTAACTCATGTAGTAACTAGAAAAAAAGTTCTCATTAAGATAGATAAGGTTCTTCACAATTAAGAATAACAGAGGTTCAATGTTTTTCTCATAACTTGATCAACAAAGTTGCACCGGAGAACTCGGAGCTGAGCATACCGAAACCCTAGAGGCTTCAGCAGCAGGGCTGCGGCGATCCCAAGGCCTCTGTTTGCTTTGGGTGACTCACGTGTTGCTCTTTCGCAGCGGGAGTGGTGCAGTCTGGTGGTGGATCAGTTTCGATTTGTGATAGAAGCTATCGGGCTTTGGAATTAAAGCCGCATCTGAGGCGGTTTTGATTGATCATTAGCATATGGTGTGCAGCCAACGTGAAGAGGCGTCGACTCGGGTCTGTGGAGGTGTGAAGCTTTTGTCGGTGCTTTGCTGAAAGCCCCGAGGCGAGGCAGGTTCGTATTGGGATCTCCTTCTCCATCGTTTGCAGGTGCTTCCAAGCTAGAGCCAAAGTGACTTTCTTTCTAGCTTTCTTGATGGGGGAAGACTGTGGACGATGACCAAAGTGGTGATGAGCGGTGGCTGTCTCTCTAAAGGGTCAGAACCCGGTTCACTTGGGTGTGGGAGATGATAGGTTTGAAAGTGGGCCTCTGCTGATCTGGGCTATAGATGCAGTCTGAAGAACTGGGCCAGTTGGGTAAGTTCCCCTTTTTCTTTAACACTTAGGTTGGACTCGGGTTTGGGTTTTTTTGGGGGGTGGCATGTCTTGCTCTTTATCCTGTACTTATTCCTTGAATGTTGCTATGGCTGGGTTGGGTGTTGCGACGTACACCAAGAAGGTTTTAGGTGTCAATATGTTCAGACCAGTGGCTCCATTTTAGAGCAGTGTAGGGTTAGGGAGTTTTTTCAACTCTGTATTTTGTTTTCTACAGTTTCTTTAGGATTTTAGTCTTTTTGAAGCTTCCGCTTTGGATTTAGTTGTTTTATTTTTAGCATTGAATTGTAATTTGAGGGGTCTTTGGACCTCTCAAGCTTGATCGAGTGAGGTCATATGATTTAATATCAATGGATCAGTTTTCCGTTGCCCTAAAAAAAAAAAAAGAACACAGAGGTTCATATTATAAATTTATAATATAGAAAAAGATCGAAGAAAAATAAAGGAAATAATGTTGTAGAGTGTGTGGCCCAAATCCGGAAATGCCAAATGCTTTTATTTTTAAAATTAAAACTTGACCCAACAATTAGCAACCAAAACCAATTACTTTTGTTTTGGTAATGGACCAAGTTTATCTATTAAAGTTAATCAAGGAAAATAAAAAAAAAGCTCCTGACCTAGTGTCTGCTAGGGCTTGGAAAAGGCATGACGGCTTTTCAATTTATTGAGATCTGACATATTTATAGGGAAGCAAATGGTCTAACGGACCGTCTTGTTGTTTTAGATGATGTTTAGTTAGAGGAATTGCCTACTATTATCAATGTTATTATTCTTATGTAGCTCGGAGTTTAAGTTTTATGTCTCCCTGATGCAAAATTATAATTATAATATAATAAATGAAATCAGGCGTGGAACTGAGCCTTCCAATTAGGCTGGGTTCCAAACCCTGTATATAAAAAAAAAAAAGATGCTTTAAATAGAACATTGTAAGATAGAGTTACAAGACAATTAGTTGTAACCCTGAATGGAAACCAGAATCAAAATTCAATTAGATGTGAAAATAAGCGATCTTTCAAAAGTCATCAGAAGATCTACTAATGCTACTTACTCAAGATTGCTATCTTTTTGCATCATTTTAATTTTATTTGATGTTTGTGAAGAAACAAGTTATATTGATTGGAATGAAATGTGTCGGTAAATATTTTCTTAAACATTCAACTCGATGTGAATAGTTTTTTTTTTCTCTTTCTTTTTTTGAGAATCTCGATGTGAATAGTTTACAAAGAACATATCAAGAAAACAAGTACAAACCGGTAATTTTGAATCTTAAAATACCATCACAGTTTCATTCATCTGCATACAACAAATTAAATTTTAAAGATTATAACAAACTTTACAAATGGGATTCAACGAAAAATGTAATTTAGTAACCCCAATGGCCTAATCTCAGCCCCAAAACAATTCCATCTACTAATCATGATCATATCCTTCACCAAAAAAAGTGGTGAACGATTTCTTGAGTTAATTGAACATTTAACTCGCTCCTAACTCCCCCTTTTTTTTTTTCGTTGTTTTTTTTGCTCTAACCCTAATTTCGCAGTAACCAAGAATCAATTAAACCATAATGAAATCAAGAATCCGACGCCGTTTTGGACATTACAGAGAGCCGGCTCGGCTTGGGTTGGAAATCGGCTCGGCGCCGCTGATTGTGAGCCGTGGGCCTGATCAGAGCCGCCAAAGCTCGCTTCACCAAGTCCCCTTCCACTCCTCCGATTCTCACCAACGAGTTGTTCATCGCCGACCTTCGATAGTTGAGCCTGATATTCGAGTTGTACGACGACGCCGTTTGGCTGCTCGAGTTCGATTGGCTAGCGCCGCCACGCGGCGCGTTCCTATGCATGGCGCAGCGGAAGGAGCCTGGGTGCGTCGAAGGGGAACAGAGGCACGCTTTCTTGGTGCCAGCCACCGGCGTCCCGCTCTTCTGGCCGTTGCTTTGGTTCTTGCCGTTGTCCGCGAACGGTTTCTTGACCGTCATCGAACGGCTGGGAGTGCTCGGGAGGTCGACCGCGAACCGGACGGAGGAGGACACTGAGGTGGAAATGGAGTTGCCGGGCACGGGGTGGCGCGTCAAGAATTGTGAAGAAGGGACGGAGAAACTGGATGAGGTCGACGACGCGAAGCCATGAGCCGATAGGGGTAGGAGAGGCCGAGATCTGTAACAGGGCTCCAAGACCGTTTTTTCTTTCGACGACGTTGAAGAAATCACCGCCATTGTCGCAGAGCCGAGAGAGAAAGAAGCAGTTTCTTGGTTGGTTTCTTGAAGAAGAGAGAGTTCAAATTTCTGTGTGTGTTTTGGGAAAGCGCCGTTTTAACAAAGCCCTAGAACGTGCTAACGGGGATATATATAGAGTCACTTGGTTGTAATTTTAGCGTGTTTTGTAGGTTGATTCTTGTTGCGGATTTTTGAGGCGGTTGAGCGACAGCAGGCCCTTTGGTTAGGAACAATCCGCTAAACCAAATGTGGTTAGGGTTCACTTTCGGGCCCAATGCCAACATAACTTGGTCCGGTTATATTAGGATTTCTAGTCCTAATTGGATTAGGTTTTCTATTCTCAGTTGGATTATGTTTTTCATGGAGAGATTATTGAAGAATATTGAATACATCTAATGAAGAGACCATCGTGACATTTCGGTTCTACTAATTGTTTCTCTAACAGAGGTACTTCAGTAATTACCATGAGTAACTATTTGCTTAAACATTAAAAAATACACACCAAATTTGGTGCACGCATTGTAAAAAATTAACAATGAAATTTAATTCGGTTTAGATGCAAGGAAAAACCAAATAACTATAGAAACATATTTTGAGAAATAGTTAATTTTTTTTTTTGAACGGATTTGATGTTATTAGATATCAAAGCCATGAAAACAGGCTAGAGTCTAACAGAACTTACATAAGAAAACCGGGACAAACCGGGTAACCTATCTAAGCCACTCTAAACTCATTAAAATCTAAAGGGATGCTCACTGAACAGCAAGCCTAAAACTAAGCAAGAGTAGTCTCGCTCTCCAAGGAAGAAATATTCATCTAGTCTAATCTGCCAGTCACGCAATTGTGGTACAAATATCAACTAGAAACGTCTTAGAAAAGCGTATAGAAATGACCCCCTACTACAAAAGGCTTGAGTCCAGAATGTCTAGAAGCTTGGGGGACCTAAGAAAGCGCGAGTCCCTTCCCTTTAGGGATGGAACCAGCACCATCCGCAACCTCCTCAGTAGCCAACAACCTAGGCATCAGGTTGCTCCTCGGGCTCTTTGTGGGGGTCTGCAGTATATAGCCCCGCTGTTCAGATTTGAGCCAAGCTGGCCCAATCACTTTCGGCCCACAAAACGCAGCCCTAAATCCAGCCAATAGCGGCCCATCAAGCAGCCCAGTCCCAGCAGTCAACCCTAGGTCAAAACTAGGGTTTCCCGCCTTTTCCGGATCTTCTTCCTGCTCATAGCCTCCCGCCGCACCGAGCTCCATCTGGGCAATCTCAACCATCGACCCAGGTATCGCTGGCGGTACAGAAGGCTCTCCTGCCTCCTCCACAAACCGTCGCACATCGGCGTTGCCATAGCTTGAGTTGAGGTTTCCCCAGCTCGACGCCATCGAAGGAACCAACTCTTCCTGCCGCCCAGATCTGACCCCAAACTCGGTCAATGGATGCCGCCGAGTCGACACAGATCCCAATCGCCCCGACAACCGTCGACGTCGACACCAACTCGACAGCTCCGACCCGACTCGTAAGAAATTTATTACTTAACTGAGACTATTAATTTATCAAATATTAATCATTTATAGATATTTTACTCTGTCCAATATTTGATATTAAAAAATTAACAAAATAAGATTATTACCATGATTGATTGAATAAATTGCTTATTGTCTAATTTCTATTTTTCAGTTCTTTTCTATCCTCTTTTCCATCTCTCTCTTTTACTCAATTACTCTATCTACGCTCGATATATCTATAACTAGCAAAAAGAAAGCGACTACAGTACTAGACATAATTTATATGTAGTAGCTAATACAAAAAACCCTAGCAGCGCTATGCAGAGCGCTGAGTCTTACGAGCACGGCCATGGTTGTCACTCCTCTACCCTCCATCACCACATGCGTATTTGCTTGCCTTCCTTGGTGGCGCATAGGAGGAGGCCTCATGGCTTCCTTATCTCTAGAGGTGATCATCGTTTTGCGGCGAAAGCAATCCTGTACCTCTCATTGACAATTTCACTTTGCTTCCACCTGATTTCGGTGATTCTTGCCGAAATGTGGTTACGGATCTTGGTGCTTATATCTCTAAGAGGCTTGTGGGATCCATGTCCAAGCAATCTTACGGTGACTTTCGCTGGTAGTACCGGGATTGCCTTGCTAGTGCTGGTATCTGTGGTGATGTCGGGAGGGGGATTTGGAGTTTTGCTATTGCTGGCGTCGTTGTGGAAATTGTAGATGTCTCTAGAACCGGAGGCGATCAAACCTGGCATCTGGATGTCTTGGGTTTGGGGGTTCAGATTGTTGATGTTGCTTGAGTGGGCGAAGACCTATGGCCGTGATAGACAATCGACGTTGAAGTGGCTGCGATCATGGCCTGGTGTTGGCGTGGAGACGCCGTGTGTGTAATAGGCAATGGGTGTCTAGATCTATTCAAACCATCTCCTTTGGCTTAACTTCTCCGGGGGGCTAGATTTGGGATCCCGGGGATATGTTCGTTGACATTCTGTTCAATTGCTCAATTATCTCTTCTTTGGGTGTGTTGACTTTAATTTCAAGTAGAGTATTTATTTCTACACTATAAAGAGTCTTAGTATAATCACGCTGTGAGTACTGCAATTGCGTGCCTTGGCGAGCAGTGTGCTTTAGGTTGGAACGAGTTTAGATATGATTGGTTTGCCAACTCCTTGCATGCTCGGATTGCAGATTCTGATGGTTTGATTTACAAATCTCAAGGTTGTGACAATAGTTATATTGTTGGTAATTATCTTGAGGAGGTTGAGGATTTACCTTCAGTTTTTGCTAGGTTTCCTATAAGTATTTTAGAGCAATGTTCTATTGTACATGGACAAGTTATTGGTGTAGTACACCTTCTAATTTGTTCTATTTTAGCTCTAGGGTTAAGTCTTTCTTGGCATTTGTATGCTCCTCATTGGGATGCTCTCTTGAGCGATTTCTATCGCTAGTTCAATGAAATTTCCTTTAAAAAAATAGCAAAAAGAAAGCAACTAAATAAGTACTTCCATGATCATTAACAAAAAAAAAAAACTTCCATGATTTTATCTACACCCTATATCTATACTATTATTAAAAGGTTAGCCAAAATCCAAAATTTTGATAGTAAAATGACCTTAAAAAATTAATAAACTTTGAGAATTAATTAAATCACAAGGACAATTATGACATTTACAAAATATATTTTTATTAAAAAAAATAAACAAAAAAAGAACCCACAACAC
This sequence comes from Rosa chinensis, assembly GCF_002994745.2. Classification (NCBI taxonomy): domain Eukaryota; kingdom Viridiplantae; phylum Streptophyta; class Magnoliopsida; order Rosales; family Rosaceae; genus Rosa; species Rosa chinensis. The sequence goes on along the minus strand of NC_037089.1, from coordinate 51,347,733 downwards.
ACTTTTCTCTCCAATTATATTTTCTCTGCAATACCCGTTTTATTTTTTATTTTCAGAAAAAAAAAAATTGCATATGCAGAGCATGTGGAGAGAAATGCTAGTTATTATTAAGAGAAGAGATGTTGTTAGTCAGAACCAAAATTGTTGATAGAAATGATTGAATTGATACACATTTATGCAAGCTAACGTAACATTATCAAGATAGGGAAGTATTAAGCCCAAAATTATCGTACCACGGGGATTAGTGGCTAACCCATAATCCTTGGGTAGTCAGAATTAGCGTTGCTAAGCAAACAAAAGAAAAAGAAATAAAAATGCTACTCTAAGGCACCAAGCCTTAGCAGTGCTCAGCTTTGGTTCTCACCCAAGCCTAATCAAGGCTACGATCTTACTGATGGATATTTATAATGAGTCAAATTTGTCACCAAAAATTGTAAATTGAAATTTTAATAACTAAATTGCAAGAATTTAAATGAAAGGTTTAACTAACAACTAAATTAAATGAAGCAAAGAAAAGTAAGAAATGGAAATTAGGACACTAGGGTATCCTCCTAGCCAAATTCTATGCACAAGTATATCCCGACAATGGTCATTCAATTCATAATAGCATCAAGAACCGTACCTAAGACTTTTCAAGGCTCATGAGTTATTAGATTCCTTATATGGTATTCCTACTCCAGATCAAGGGCCATAGAAACTCAATTGGGATAATCTAGAGCCTTGTTAGGGCACCTCTAGTTACCCCAAAAGGTGAAGAGTTCTAGAATCAAAGTTCCCATGCTAACCAATACATCAATCGAAATTGGTATTGTAACTAACTATGTTCTAAACCAGTGTCCTAACCATAAATTAGAAAGGTGATTAGGCTCCCTAATTTCTTCTAGATATATTCATCTACACACTCAAGAGTTAATTAAGCTCCTAATCATGCATCTAAGCCAAATATTATAGATTAGAACATCTGCCATAGATGAAATTGAAAATCATTAAATCAAAACATATTTATTACATAAAATTCATGCTAGGGCTCAAACCTTAGTTTCCAAAATATACTACTCACAACCCCTTCACAAATCAACAATAATATACATCAATTAAATAGGTAAATATGAAGAGGAGTGAGACATAATAAGAACAAGTCACAAATTTCTATGAAACAATTATGACAAGCCTTGATTTATGGCTTCTCATTTTACCCAATCTCAAATCTTGATACTCCTTGATGCTCTTTGAAATCCTTTGAATGATTGATGAAGATTTGATCATGGAAAAGTGAGGAAATGAAAAATGAGAAATACAAATGGAAATGGCGGCTTGTCTCGGTGTTTGTGAGAGAATGATGGGATAGAGTGATGAGGGTTGGTCTGATGGGAAAGGGCAGAAGCCCTTCCCTTTGCGTTGTGGCGCTGTAGGTCTCACTTCAAAGAAGGGCATGGATGATTATATATGGTGGTGTGCTATTGCGAAGAAGAGAGAGGATTGATTAGATGGGTGGCTGTGATTGCAAGAGAAAGAAAATGGATGGATAACTCTCGGTCAAAGATCAAGTAGAAATACCGCATGGGCTGGGCTTTAATTATGCGAACCATCAGCCACCGTTTTGAGAGCGAATGAAGATTAGAAAAGATAGATTCATGTTCTTCTAAAAAAAAAGAAAGATAGATTCATGTTCTTCTAAAAAAAAAAGATAGATCTATGCCACATGTCATGGGCTTATTGGATAAGCCGAACAATAGATCACGTGCATGCATGCTTAGAGGTTTAATTAACTAATTAGGCTTAATCAAGCAATTAACAAATCCATAATTTCATCATTTTGTCGAAAACTCAAATCTTCACCATTTTCACCTCATTCTATCTCATTTCCGCAACTCTGCTTATTTTCTACAAAATAAATAAAAATGGAGTAATTACATTATAATTAGCTTAAGGATTAGTGTTTTAGATACAATTACATGTATATAAATGCGTGTAATCAATGACCCTAAATATTAAGATTTTTTTGAGAATGAATTCAGTCATAAGGGCAATTATAACAATTATAAAATATTTTTTTATTAAAAAATAAAAAAAGATCCAGAGCCCATTTTTCTCTCCTGCTATATTCTCTCTGTAATAATTGTTTTCTTCCATTATATATTCTCTTTGCAAAGCATGTGTGGAGGAAGCATGCAAGATTTATCAAACAAAACTTCCATCTAAATAACCTGTGTTAAGTACTAAGATGATGTCATAACAAGAAAACAAATTGATTATTTATCAAGCAACTGATGTTAAGACTCAATTTTTACATTGAGCTTTCATAAATAACAATGTGGCTTCATTTCTAACATCAGCAAAAATCGATGTCTCAAGTTTTTGGTCTTTTTCTACACCCACTAAGACATCGATCAGATTTTGGTTTTACATTGGCTAAAAACCAATGTCTGGTTATAAAATTTTAGTAATTGTCATCATCTTTTGATTGTGATCCCTACCTCGTCTGGCGGCACGTTCTTAGGATGTCGTCGTCAGATGGGTCAATTAACCTGGGGCACCTAGTGCAGCTTCTAGGCATGGATATAGACATAGCCGAAATGGGGTATGGTTGGTCTCTTATGATCAAGATTAGATTTGATCGGGTTTCCTAGAGGTCAAGGAGGATGGCAGGATTCCTAAATAGAGTTTGCCAAGTTGACTAATCCGGCGTCCCATTTTTCTTCTAGATCCGATTTGGTGATGGTTATGAATGTTAGGTATTCTGAAGGGTGGGAGCGCGATGTGTGTTGGTAGGTGGGTCAATAAGTTGAGATTGTGATCTGCCGGTAGAGGCGTTGACAACTTGGTTTGAATGGCAACCCAGATCTGATCTCGATCAGATTGGCCATGCATCTATAGGGGCTGAGGCGACTAATAGGTGGTGGCAACAAAGAGTGACAATAGCGGTGATGTAGGTCAGATGTTCAGAATGTTTTAAAATGCTGAGGCGTAATCCGAGGCATTTTTGGGAGAGCCTCGTTATCTTTGAGGCGACATAAGACGTAAACCTTACAGATAAATGAACTATTTGCACTGAACTATATATCATAAGCTTTCATCTCCGTAAAAGTATAACACTACAAAGTTCTACAATTATATAATTTCTTTAAGTTTAGTTGTTCATCATCTTCCTGTCCCATGACAGGTCTGTTTCTAAAACAAAGTTGATCCTACATGGACATACAAATCTTCAGCTTTCATAGCAATTGCTACAGAACCTAAGCTCCATGATTTCTCAATTCTTTGCTATTCCTACATTACCTAATCATGTATAGATGATTCCATAAGTGATTTAACTGATTTGAAATTCACAGTTACCCCATGATCAACAATCTTCACAACCATTTGAGTTCCACTCCTTGCCTTTTCTCTATCGAAACTATAACAAATCCTAATTCCTAGGTGTGTAATCTATGGTGTTCGTAGAACTATATTTGTCTCTTCTTGAAACACTACTTTTCAACATTTTAAACTTCAAATAGAAACTAAAAGGAACACAAGTAGAGCAGAGATTTGAAACTTGTGATAAAAAGTTTGAAATTTGATATATCTTCCCTCCCATATTTACCTAAAGGAATATACAGTTGTTGATATTTCTTCACCTCCATGACAGAGGTTTTAAGATTTCTCAAAACCTACACCAAACCCTATTTGAAGTCAAACGGCAATGGTTGGATCATGAATGTATAATAGATCCCCATGACAATTAATACTAAAAGGTGATTTGATAACTAATATTCATCCCTAACTATCTACTACAACATTGCAGAAATTTAAATAGCATAAACCATATGTCAACTCAATTCAATTTGCTTCTGAGAAATTAAACCAACAAAGACTCAATCTTTTAATAATTTATAAATCTGCATGAGCATTAAATTAAATCAAACATTTAAATCTTCAAATTTCATATCTATGAACACCAAAACGAAACCCTAGCAAGCTATAAATTCACTCGCATGGAAAAACTTGAGCTGGTCCTCGAGGTTCTCGAGCGCAGTCCTGATTGCATTGAGGCTCTTTGCTTCCCTTACCTCTGAGTCACTGGCGGAGCCAATTCAGGAAGAGTGGGGGAAGTGGGCCCCAGTGAAATCATATATTTTGTTCATTAATCAACTTTTTGCCCCATGCTTCTTTTGACTCGCCCCCATGCTTCACTGATCATGTTAATTATTGTACTCCGCTACTTTTCCAAGTGGCAATATAAATATTCCATTATTCCTCTGCCTCAGCAACACGATTCATGTCATTTTCTCTTCTTCTGCTTTCTTCTTCTTCTTCCTCAGCCAGTCAACCACAACTTTGCTTCTCCTCCAAAAATTAGAGATCGACTCTCTCCCCCTCGTCATCGTTACTCTCTCTGTTTTTTTTAAAAAATTTTTATGAATCTTTCTCAACTATCGATCTCCTCTCTATCTCATTCTTCTTCAATTTTTTTTCTCTCCCTCTTTCTTCATATTCTTCTTCATCTTCTTCCTCTTCCCTCAGTTTGGCACTCCCTCAATTCCTCTCCCTCAGTTCCTCAGTGCACATCGTCTTCTTCCCCTAACGCGTCTTGATCTCCTCCACATCAACCACGCTTCTAACAGCGCCGACCAAGTGGAGAAAATTGATTTATTTCATTACTTGTGCAGATGTACCCTTGTTGCTACTGTAGATTGCAGAATGATACTATTTGCAGCCTTGCTGCTACTGCCAGGAACCGAAAACCCGGAGAAATTGGACTGTATTGTCTCGGTTAGGGTTTAGGCCGGTTCCGGTAGTCTGCATGTTCAAAAGCGGCCCGAAGCTCTGTCGGGTAGAGGAAAGGCAGAAAGGAAAGAAAATTTTTTGCCCCCATTTATATACATTCCTGTCTCCGCCACTGTTGAAAATGAAAAATTACAGAGCCCAGTTTTAATAGAATGCCTCTTAAAAAAATATATATATAACAAGAGGTAAGAAAAGAATGCAATGCAGGGGCGTGTAGCCTTGGCACACCTATGGTTTAGGCCATTCAAAAAAAATTTTAAATTGCTGTTATCCAACCAGTAAGATCAGATTGGCTCAAAGGAAAAGTTATCAGTTTGGATTCTGGTATGACCATCAATTACGGAGGAAGAATGTTTTGGATAAACTCCACCTCTTGCAAATTTAAAGGTGGGTCAAAGTTGCAGGTTTGAAATGTTTTATAAACAAAGTCACTTCAAACTTCATGTGAGGATGATTAGTTTGTCATGTTCAAAGCAAATCAACAACAAGCATTACATGGAGCATGCATGTTACAAATTTGAAAATGCATGGATTAGACCATTCAAATTTTCAAATGGTAATTCAACAGATAGAGATCAGACACTCTTACCAAGTTTGGTTCATAAAAAAGATAAAGTCTAGCGGCACAAGAAAGAAAGAAAGAAGATGGAATCCCATCTTGATTAGTTGGTTTTGATTTTGAATATGATTATGATAAGATCAATTCAAATTCAAAAAAATTGCAGTTCCATCTACCTAACTTTTTAGCCTCATTCATTGTCTATATAAAGAAGCTCTTTACAACAAGTAGAAGAAGGGCAGAAGCAACAAAACGAGGAACACCAAAAGGGAGAGAGTAGCAGTAAAATAAAAAGAGAGGCAAAAGCTTAAGGCTAGTAGCAGCGAGACATTGAAGAAAGCGAGAGAGCAATAGAAACACATAGAAAAATCCAATCGGCGCTGAGGTGCGCTGCAACCTTTGATTCTAAGAGAAGCCAACCTTGCAGTAGCAGAAGAAGCTCCGAATAAATCACAGTTATATGACCATTTGGTAGATTATCACCTGAAATTGCTGATCTTTTATTTCATGGTGCAGACAAAAGAAAAGGTGTGTTTCTTCAATATTTTGCTCCCTTTAACAACCAAGTCATTTACTACTTTCGTCCTCACAAATCTCGGCCACACACCAAAAACTTTTGGGAAAGACACAAAGTCGACATCAAGCACTCATTCATAGCCGCGGTGTCACTTCATGCTTACTTGTTTTTCGATGCCTATACTGCGGTGTGTCCTGCGTATAGGTGGCGGAAGCAAGGTTCAAGCATAAGAGGGATTCACTACACATTTTTTTGATGTCCATAACACGGTGCGTCCTGTATGGGTGGCAAAAATAAGCTTGTCAAGTGAAAGCCTGGTAGCTGCCAGTTCACACCAAGTACGGTTTCGCAAAGTTCCCAAGTTCACAATTGTGGGGAAGCGGCTCCAGAAGGATTCTCGTGTAGTGTTTCGATGCGAAGTTGTTGCTTCCACATGCATCAAAGTAGTCACCAGAGTCATGTTTGGGAAAGCAAAGTGGCTCACAAGTTAGACTTCAGTAGCCACAAAAATGGCAGAAAGATGGGATTTTCCTGGTACGAGATGGCTGCAAAGGTATTTGGGATATGACACAGTGGAATATGCCCAGTTTCTATAAAGGATTGAACACATTCTTTGAGTCCCAGATGTCAAAACTTCAAAGTTGTGCGAGGTTAAAAACTATGAATCAATGGCTGGTATGATGTTTGCAAAGAAAGTCTGTAAATGAAAGACATCTATTGCACTACTGCCATGAAAAGAAGCAGACAACTACATGACTATTTGGCAACCCCTCCGCTACCATGTTAAAGGCTTCCAAGGCAATGCTTTCAACAAATGATGATGCTTCTCTGGTGAGGGACTGCTTCCATGCATACATGTTCAACCTTCTTGAAAGCCATGCATGCAATGGCTAAGGTGGTCGTTATAGTCCTTCAATATTATACGTGCACATCAAAGTGGAATGACAAAGCAATATTTTAGTTATGGACTAAATACAAATTACTATCCTGTGGTTTAGGTCCAAAATCAATTCAGTCCCTGAACTTCTAATTTCATCAAAAGCACCCTTGCACTTTCAATATTTTGATCTAATAGGTCCAATTTGTTAGTTTTCCGACAATTGAGTTATTTAACTTGTTAACTTGGCTCATATGTGACCTATGTTTTATGATGTGGTGTCGAGGTGGTCTGTGTAGTCAATTTAGGAGTGAGTCATACTATTAAAAATAAATAGGTTTTCAAAAAATAATCCAACTATAACTTGAACCCATAACAAAATATTAATGAATTGGACCTATTAGATCAAAATTGAAAGTGCAGGAGTGTTTTTGATGAAATTACAAGTCCAGGGACTGAATTGATTTTGGACCTAAACCACAGGGTACTAACTAGTATTTAGCCCTTTAGTTATTGTTGTAAAGCACCTTAAACAACCACGTTTGTCTTCTGTTTGATGCACCTGTACACCAAGACAAAGTTTCAATTAATTGAAAGATTGGTGGTGGCTAATTTTGAAGCGGTGGTTTAATGAAGCAAGAAGACAAAAGGTGGAGAGGACTAGTAGTGCAAGATAATTCGAAATAAAAATGGGTTCTCACCGACTGATATACGGAGTTAGTCGACAACTAATCATCTCCAAGGCCATCCTTGACAAAAAGATGACACCCAAGCAAATGTTTTTAAAGCAAAACTACAAAATTGCTAGGTGGTGAAGCTATTAAGGAATGGATCACATTTTTCCATTAATTAATTTAACTCGCAGAATTGCACAGCAGAAAGTCTGAAAGCTTCAAACAAGATGGCATTTGCCTGTATTGGGCCTCCTAAATAAAGATCGGAAACAAGCCTAATTACATCTCCGACTCAATTTTAAAAGCTCTGCATGACGAGTACTTAATTAAATGATCAGAAGCTTCACCAAAACTGGGTGTCCACTAGAAATGAAAGGAATCACTGGGCCTCCCACAAAAAAATGGAAGCAAGCCCGTCGATAGAGGTCTACTCCAAATCTATAATCACAAAGCTCGGCATGACAAGGTGCCCAAATCAAATCAGCAGACGCTACCAAATTTGGTGTCCAAAAGAAATACATTTGGCGGGTTCAAAAAATATATACACATCCGTCAAACAAAAAGTGGGTACAAAACTGAAAATTCAAATTGTAAACAGAATCCCTGACTCTAAACAGAATCCCTAACTCCACCAATCAAATTCGACTAGTCCGAAATGAATCACTGACTCTAGTTAAATTCTCCCAGCAACAGAAAATCAAATCATTTCGGAATCACACAAAATTCAAAGGCTCTAAACCTTTCAAATCTCCCAAACACAAATCCAAAATAAATGGGTCATCTACCCATTTAAATCTCAAATGCCGGAACTACATGTGGTTTGATCACCGCAAAGGGTATGTAGGCAATCTAGAACCAAACTTATCTAGATGCAACCGCGTCCTAAACACAAAACCGAATCACTGGTCCACTTCAACCAAATTCGTCTCAAACAGTATTCTCATTCCAAAATCGAAGCCCTCCAATGAGTCATTTACTCATTGAAACTCTTGAAATACGAGTGGCTTGATCCCTCACCAAGGGTGCATAGGCAACCCAGTCAAATATTCGGGTGCAGCCGCAAAAACAAACAAACATACATCCCATGAATTGGTGTCTTCATAAATGGAATCAAAAGGTGTTTCCCTGTAACAAGGGATTGTAATTAAGAGACACATTCTGTCTTGAATGGGTCGAACCCAAAATAATAAAAACTCTATTCTTTTAATGAATACGAGTGAAATTATGTTGGGTGACATTTTCGCTCACTGTGTGCACATTTTTACTCAACAACCACTGCTCTAAGTGATCGTCTTGCTCTACTCAGAAGTCTTTCACGAACATGAATCCGGTCCAGATCTCCCTTATCGTTTTAGTGTTTTGAAAAAAAAAAAAAAATTAGGCATTCTCGTCTCCTTGGCACCGAAGCACACTCAATTTAATGGCTAAATCACGCTTTTTAAGTCTCAAGGCGTGCCTTTTAAAACATTACTTCAGATAGAACAATGGTGGTGATAGTGGTGGTTTAACGTGGTTGGTGGTTCAACAGCACCGACACATTATTCTTGCAGGTCATCTGGGGCGCGCGCTAAAAGTAGATGGGTTGATGGTGTTTGGACCATGTCCTTGGCCTAGTTCAATTGGTCAACTTGGGCTGATTTTCTTCTTGTTTTCAAGCTGTTTTGTTTTGTTAGTGCTAAGGTATTTTTTGTTTTTAGTAAGTTCTTACCAACAACAGGTAGGAATATGCCGTCTTTGTTTCTGTCTCTATAGTTTGTGTGCCTGTCTGCTTAAAACGACAGTGAATAATTTATTTTGTCAAATGGTCGCAATCTCAAAGTGATAGGATAAAACTAAGTGTTGCTTTATTTATATTAGGTCTCTAGCATAATGGGAAAACAATAATTGTCTTATGGCTCGATGTGAGTTGTATGTATATAGTATATCACTATTACTGTAAAGCAAATGGAGTGGCTATTAGAGCACTTTTTGCTAGTTGATGCATGTTAGAATACATAGGATTAATGGATACTCCTACTATTATTGAGAATACTCTCTCAATTACAATATGGGATTTAGACATATGTCCCTCGATTGTATTATGTAATTTTATTAATCAAGACTTAAAGGCAGCCGTATCGACCCATTTAAGAAAAAATATAAGCTTAGTAATTGTCAAAGAATCAAAGAATGAAATTTCATTGAAATTGAGGATTTCAAAATTTTTATAAGTCAATTCTCTCGTTTAGCATTTTAGGATTGAAAATTTTAAATTTCTTTATGGAAAACAGTGAAGTAATTCATTGCCAAAATATTTTTACACTGTTGAGAGATATTTGACTTTTGTTAGCCTTGTCAAACTTAGATTACTTTCTATTGTTGTAATGTGAGAGAATGTTCTAGATTCCTAGTTCTAATTAGAATAGGATTCCTTATACTCCAAGATTATGTACTTGTTCTCTATTATCAATGAATGACACACTAATCTTTCTACAATCTTCTTTGCATCCTTTATCCTTAAACACGTTATCAGCACGAGCCCTAACCCTGAATCAGAAGTCAAAAATCATCCTATTTTCTCTTCTTACCGTGATACCCAAGAACCCTACCCTAGGAATACCTCGAACCCACCCCAGTGCCGTGCCATCAATAATGCGTGCGTGCATGTATCAAGTTTTCAAGCTTCAAATTTTACAAGTAAGTTTTTATTAAAGTTCCCATTTTGAAATATAAAATTAATTTAATTTTTCCTCTGGGAGTTCCAAAATCCCTTCTTCTTCATCCCACCTTTCTTGTAATGTGGGTTTGATTCATAAAAGCAGAATGGTGGGGAGTTCACGCTAAACTACGAACTAAGAGTGTTCGTGAGCATCAAAAATTGACTATTCAAACATCATTGTTTATGTCTAATCCAAACTTCTTGGGAATCAATTTCTTGGTAGCAAAGAGGCTTGGAAATCTTATATTAGTTGTCGTGGAAGTTTTTACTCCGAAACTAGTCTATTCTCCTTCGTTTTTGAATGTCGAATGCAAACTTGCAAAAACTCGACTTCACTAAACTAGATTCGAATGACATTGGTTATCACTGATAAGTGAATGACGTCAAGAATCACCTCACTATGAATGGGATTATGCAAAGCAGAGCTCACATAACATGAATTAATTGAGAAAACCCTCTCAACCTTCCCCGTTTCAGCATTAATGTTTACAAAGTAATATAGTCTTGAGTGCAATGCTATGACGGGTCACGAGGTTTCATAAGCTTATCACTGTTATATCAGTTGTTGATAAATATGACAATATACTTGTGAAGAGCTATAATTCAAGGCCCATTGGAACTAAGAGCGTTTACGAGGCAAATTATAATGGCACACCTAAAGGAGGGAGCAATGAGCGAAACTCTAAAATTTAAGGGACAACAAAATGGACATGTGGGTCCATACAACAACCTTGTAAAGGAAGGAAACCGCCAGATTGATGCACGGACATGTGGCAACGTTGGCCAACGTGGGAGAGGTAACGACGATGCTGCCAGTCGTGGTGGTGCTGCCATCAACGTCCCTAGAGGACGTCCTAATGAACAAGGTGCATCTCAATTAAAGGGTGAGGTATTTTTAGGGCGAGGTATGCTATAGATGTGGATCTTCAGAGCATTAGTTTAAGCGTTGTAATTCGAGTGAAAAACAAGCTTCATAATACAAGGTGTATAAAGATATGAAAGAGTATAAGGCTTATCTCGTAGCTGAAGGAGATGACAATGATGTCAATCTCACTATTGCAGACTTCAAATCTGCCGAGAGAAACAAGAATGTTGATGCGGCAATTTTGATTAAATAGTCTTCAATTTCGAATAATTTATGTAATAGCATTTTGCCTTAAATCAATAGACGACAATGGTTATAACTCTTTCTCAACTAGGCCCATCCAATTAAATGCGATGTGTAAGAAATGTTTAATTTGAGAGAACGGTTTTACAAGTGTGCATAAGATTCACCAAAATCTCGCCTTACCTTACTTGGTTGCTACTATTGAGTAACGACTACTTGTCTAGTTTTGATTATCATTATTTTGGATTAGAATTGATGAGAAACTTTGATGCAATCGTTGGCTATTATTGATAAAGTGTCGTTTCTTTTATTTCATGTCTTGGACATATCTTAATTCAAACTTTATTATTCTAAAGATATTAGAGCCAACGGTTTCCATGTGGAAACATATAGTGAGAATGGACATAAGTTCCTTTGCATTACTTCTAATGACTACAAACGAAAACGAGTATTAGAGAAACTTATGTGTCTCTCTAGTGGGTTATATGTAACCAATGTTCGAGTAATTGAATCCAACAACGTCATAAGAGATGACCTTTAGGATTCTGACACATATAGGCTTTGGCATGATCGTTTGAGACACCCACGTCGTGACATGATGATCCGTATATTAAAGACTTCACATGGATATCATTTCTTCAGAACGAAGAGAAGTATGAATGAAATATCGATTCAAGGAGGGAAACGAATTGTCGCGGCGCCTCAATGGCCTAGAGATGGCATTGACGCTGTACATGGTGATTTGTCTCCTCTCTCCACTTCTCAAGTCAATTATGACTTTGTGGTTCAACCAAAATCCTCATTAGTTACTTCTAAGGCTCATCTTTCATTCCGCAAAGCCTAGTTTTTAGCTAAATTAGGATCGAGACCATCCTATGCAAAGGACACACGTGTTCTAATAAAATCTAGGAGGATTCTGTAGATTGATTCAACCAACTTGCGAACCGTTTTGATGTTTTATGGTGTTGGTTGTGCAGACACGCTGGTCACATGTCGCACTATCGTCCACTCAATATATAGAAAAATGAAAATGATAAGATTTGTCAAAAAAAAGAAAAAAAAAAGAAGCAAATTAGAGGAACAAGAAAGTTCATTATCATTCATGGGCAACATCTCCGTTACAAAAAAAGTAAATCGAAGATAGGATTATTTTTCAAGAAACCCAGTAGAGTACCCATCGATTACAATAATGAATTGCAATAGATTCATAAACAGAACCTTGTGGGTCTTGGCCTGAAATTCCTCCGTCGTTGAAGATTCTGGCTGGAGGGCCTGATGATCTGCATGAGAAAGGCCTTGAGAAGGTCAGCTTTGGAGCTCGAGTTAGTCATCATCTTTATCTTCATGGGCTGGTTGGCAGGGACTGTACGACTCGATTTCCGAACTGAGGCTCTGTGAAAGCTGCATCTGAATGAGCCTGGATGTGAGGTGGGAGAGCAGAGACATGTACGAAAAGATGAAGAAGAGGAAGAACTCTGGTTTGCCATTATTGTGTGCGTGTGCTCGGTTATTCTGAGTAATGGTTTTTTAAGTGCGTCACTGCTTCGTTATTAAGCTAACCCATTGGCAAAGGCAGATGCTGTATGGAAACGCCTTTTCTTTTCTTAAGGTCTAAAAAATTGATTGCAAACACACAATATTAATTATCTTTTTTGTTTTCTCTAATATGTGAGTGATACAATAACTAGTATTTTATGAGTCAAATTTACAACTTTCAAATGAGCATCATTGTACTAGTGGATGGTACCCGTATTTCCTTACCTGCTTGATCACTGATTTAGGGTACAAGCATATATGGTTTATTTTGTATGTGCCGTTCTGGCTTTGGGATTAAATGAAATCTCTATTACTCTGTCAATTAAAAAAAAAAAAGAGATTAATGTCACTATATATACCAAATGGTATTGGACATTTTAAAATTATTTTGATAAGCAAACATTTGTTTCATTTCCTTATGCGTCTATTAGCTCTTGCCAGATAATCCACAGTCACAAAAATGGTCGAACGTTTTAGACACTTTATTACATGTTTTTCCTTATAGACATCTTTTATTCTTATTATGTGGTTTTTCCGTATTATAGATGTATAATTGAAAGATTTGTATTAACTCTCAAATTATAATTAAATTTTTTATCCTATTTACCAAGACTTAGTTTGTCTAATGGTATTTCTCTTTATACAGGTGGATGAGTTTTGTTTTTTTAATGTTTATTTATTATTTTTTTGGAATCGACATTTTAATACAATAGGCTAAACCTCATCAATGAGTACACGACTTAGTCAGTCTGGACTTGAACAAATCCACATGAGAAATAAGTTAGAGAACTTAAGCGCGTGCATAATTAAGAAATACGTACATTGCTTGATTACAATCGTGGAGAAAAATGGTGAAATCAGTTATATGTTCAAATCTTCTCGCTATCAACAAAAAAGATCTAAATAGTACACACAAATAGTTGTGTGTGTGTGTGTAAGTTTGGGTTCTGAGAGAAAACAACTGCCGACACACCACCACCATAGTATAGCGGCTTTTGAACCCTTCTAACTTATAGACAAATCAAAGTTTTAACCACAAAGCTGAAGGGAAATCTAGTATAAACATATTTTATATAGTTTTATAACATGTAAATACTTTTTTAAGTTAAAACCAAAAGGAGATGTAATTTTAGTTAACTCATCTAAAAATGATAATTGATAATCAAATTGTGATAATTTTAACTCCAATAAGTAGTAACCGGCAAGTATTTTTCATTTCCTCCTAGTCATCATCAATGTGTTGTCGAGCACTAAGTAAACAAAAAGAATCAGAAATTAGGCAAGTTGGTTTCCTGTAATGACTAGAGAAGAAAGGAAAGCAAAGCATTCTTGATCAAAAAATTGAATAAAGGTAAGCTCTAGAACACTTTTGCGATGGTGATGAGTCATCACATGTTTGTTTTGTGGTGCACTTTTCCTAAATTGGTCGGTACGGTCGTTCATTGTGGTCTCCTGTTTAATTCGTCAATTACTTTACACTAGCACAAGGCCAACCAAGCCAATCTGCGATCAAATTCTCTCCCTCCTTTCTGACTTATTATAACAATAGGACAAGGAAAAGGGCTTGAAATTATGTGGGGACAACTTGGGCACGTATTTGCCCTTTCGGACTGAATATGGCTGACACTTCATCAACACCTTGAAACATTTGACACGACTGTACTTTGACCTATCTTTTTTTTTTTTTTTTTAGTTTTTTGCACTATACTCATTCTAAATAAGTAAATATTAGTAAAAATACTTTGATGTTACTATTAAGTGATGCGAAACTATTAATTACGGATTTTCGATCTCGAGCAGAATCCAGTAGTGTTAAACTCTTAAGCTGGTGGATTTTATCTAACTTGGTAGTTTTATTAAATTAACTTGGTATGAAAATGCTTTGGTGAAGTTTAAGCTTATGCACTCGCTATATCATGTGTTGAGGGTTATTTTGTAAGAGAACTCCTACAATCGAGATTATAGTTACTAGGCCCAAATTTGACTCATAGATGCAATCAATTTGACAATTTGTCAAGTGATTTAAATACTACTCGTAGGAAATACTAGATGGGCTTAACACCACATTCGAAAGTAGCGGCATGTTCTAGTGAGGAAAGAGGTCTTTCTTTTCTAGAAAACTCATCGAAACCGATTTTCTCCTTCTTGCCCCTCTCTTGCCAGATGTCGATCAATTTTTGATTTGGATCTTTGGCTTCAGAGTCGAGGGAGCCACTAATCCTCAATTTTCCCCCTGCTTGAGACTTTATGTATCCATTCCCCTTTTTTCTTTTAGGTTTACTTCTTGCCCGCCGTTTTGGGCGATTTTGATAAGAGTTCGTCTCCGTTCCGGCCCCATTTGGTTGCGCCTGTTTTCGATTCCTATTTTCCAGACCCATTTGTCTTCATCCTCTTCACCTAATTGTTCCTTCTTTCTGCCACGGATGTTTTCTTTGCTCTTCAGAGCTCTGTTTAAAGTGGGATCTGCCCACCAGTGCAATTGGTGATGCAATCAGAGATTGTGTACCTCGGTGCCTGTCTCTTTGGTCCCTTACCGGATCTCACCTTGATGAGCACCCTCATAAATAAAAGAGAGAAAACAAAGGAAAACTGAAAGAGAAGATAAACTTGTATATATATATTTGATAGTTGAAAATACAAAATGGAAGTAACATTGTATATATAGGACCTACAACTCAGACCCAACAACCAAATACTACCTAACAACCAAACGCTGCATTTAGAGTAATAAGTTGGTATCCCAACATCAGACCCTGCTGCATTTAGGCCTCGTTTGGTTCGCGGAAAGTAAGCATCAGGAAAGGAAAGTTGTTCCTTTCCTGTGTTTGGGATGCAAAAGGAAAGGAAATACTTTCCTGAAGCAAAGGAAAATAGGGGGGAAAATGGTTCATTCCATACTCCAAATGAATCACTTTCCCCCTTCTTTCCTTGCATTTATTACTCACAACATATTATTTTATTCCATTAATTACATACTTTTTAACAACTTTCCGGATAACTTTCCTTACATTACCAAACATCGGAATAGAAAATTCTTCGGAAAGTTCATTTCCTTTCCCATGGGAAAGACAAATGAACTACTTTCCTTTCCGCGAATCAAACGAGACCTTAGAGTAATAAGTTGGTATCCCAACATCCCACCCTGCTGCGGAAACAACTACTCATCCTTGAAATCTGGGTACAATTTCATAACTTCATCAGCTTCTATGAAATTTGGATACAATTTCATAACTTCATCAGCTTCCATCCATGTTGCATCCTCCATAGAAGCTCCGATCCATTATATAAGCCATTTGGTAACTGGTGCATTCTTTTTCTTGAAAATACCTCTTGCCAACACTTAGCTGGGTACCATCTTGGATTCAAAGGGTTCAATGAAGGTGGCAGATGTGCCTGGACAGTTGTATTGACACCAACTTTCTTTTTTAACAGTGACACATGAAAGACAGGGTGTATCCTTGAATCAGGAGGTAATAGTAATTTATAAGCTACCTTATTCACCTTAGTTATCACTTGAAATGGACCATAGAACCTAGGAGCCAACTTATTGGAGTGTCTGCGTTCCACTGACTGTTGCTTGTAAGATTGCAGCTTCAAGTAAACCCAGTCATTTATCTCAAACTCCCTTTCAGTTCTGTGTTTATCCGCATAAGACTTCATTCTAGCTCGAGCCTACTCCAAATTAAACTTCAATCTTGCCAAAATCTCATCCCTATCTTGTAGAGCAACATCAACATCATGAACATTAGTGGAATGGGAAGATATGGAACTACCGTGGGAGGAGGGTAACCATATAAAGCCTTCAAATGGAGACATTTGAATTGCAGAATGATACGTAGAGTTGTACCAAAATTCAGCCCATGGAATCAATGAAACCCAACTACCATCTTTCTCAGTGATCATGCATCTCAAGTATTGCTCCATAGTTCTATTAAGATTTTCTGTTTTGCCATCAGACTTGGGATGGTAAGTTGTGCTCCTGTGTAGTTTAGTCCCCAGCATTTTGAAAAAAGCTTCCCAAAATTGGCTAAGAAAAATAGGATATCTGTCCGTTACAATTGCTTCAGGCATACCATGCAATCTGAAAATTTGTTTCACAAATAATTCAGCAATTGTTTTTGCAACATAAGGATGGCTAATTGGAACAAAGTGCGCTTACTTGCTAAACCTGTCAACAACTACCCATAGTACTAATTTTCCCTGATCATTGGGTAGACCTTCAATAAAATCCATTGAGATGCCTTGCCAAGCTCCTTCAGGAATAGCCAAAGGTAAGAGTAGGCCATGAGGAAGAATGGCTTCATAGTGATTCCTTTGGCATACATCACATTCTGCTACCCATTTTTTAACAATTTTTTTGACTCCAAGCCAGAATGTCCACCAACTAAGCTAGCATGGCACTTATTCAACACCTTGTCTCTCTAACAATGAATGACAGGTACAAACATTCTTCCTTTATAATGCAGATTATTATTAATAATGGAATATCCCTTTTTAGAGCACATACCTTGTTGAAGCTCATGAATCAGTTGTGCAGCCTTAGGATCTACCAAAGTGTCTTTCTATAAATCAAACTTGAATTGGGAGATGGGACTTGATACTCCCACAATAGTATTGAGCTCTACTTGTCTAGAGAGTGCATTTGGAACCACATTGTTTTTTCCTGCCCAATACTTCACTGTGTAATCATAGTCAATCAACTTGATCAACCATTTTTGCTGCGTTGGTGAAGAAAATATTGAATTGTCCTATGGTATGTGATGATGTTGAAATGATGCTCGAGTAAGTACGGCCTCTATTGTTGAACCACAAACACCACTGCTATCATCTCTTTGTCATACACGGACAAGGCTCGATGCTTTGGAGCCAACACTTTGCTTAAGAAAGCAATGGGATGATTATCTTGAGATAGTATTGCTCCAATTCCCAAATTAGAGGCATCACATTCAATTGTGAAGTCTTTAGTAAAGTCAGGGAGGGCGAGAACTGGGGTTGTAGTTATAGCTACTTTAAGATCTTCAAAAGCTTTCTCACTTGCAGGAGATCATTTGAACCCATCCTTCTTGAGCATATCTGTTAAAGGCTTAGTGATGATACCAAAGTTCTTCACATATTTTCTGTAGTGTCCTGCAAGACCCAAAAAATCCCCGTAATCCTTTCAATGTTCTTGGCTTTACCCATTGCACAATGCTCTTTATTTTATTTGGGTCAACTGCCACTCCATTCGCAGAAACTATATGCCTCAAATATTCAACACTATCAGCCCTAAAAGTGCATTTAGACATCTTAACTTTGAGATTGTGTTCCTGCATCCGAGTAAAGACCTGTGACAAGTGCTTAACATGCTCCTCCAAAGATGAACTATAAATGAGAATATCATCAAAGAAAACCAATACGTGCTTCCGCAGCATATCTCTAAATACATCATTCATCAAGGACTGAAATGTTGATGGTGCATTGGTCAGACCAAATGGCATCACTAAAAATTCATAATGACCATCATGTGTGTGAAAAGCAGTCTTGCTTACATCCTCACTCTCCATCCTGATTTGATGATAGCCAGACCTGAAGTCAAGCTTAGTAAAATAAGAAGAACCACCAACTTCATCCAATAGTTCATCGATAACTGGTATTGGAAACTTATCTTTGACAGTCACATCATTGATGCTGCGATAATCTACACACATACTAGAAGTGCCATCTTTCTTCTTTACTAGTAAGATTGGAGAAGAGAAAGGACTTACACTTGGTTGAATCACTCAGGCAGCTAACATTTCTCTCACAATTTTTTCAATCTCTATCTTTTGATAATAAGGATATCTATAAGGGCACATATTTATAGGGACTGTACCTGGAAGTAGAGGTATCCTGTGATCATGACTTCTCTTTGGAGTTAGAGAAGTTGGAGCCTGGAAGATTTCACTAAATTTCTCCACTAGTTGTTTGAGTTTAGGATGGACATGAGGTTTCTGACTATTGTCATATGTGTGCCTTAATTCTATCAACATAGCTTCCCTCTCCTTAGCCAAAAGACTGGTCATCCGTTCACTAGTTATGACTTCAATATTGTCAGACTCAACTCCCTGCAAATAATATGGGTTGTCATTTTTAACAAATTTCATGGTAAGCTTGTCAAAGTTCCAAACAATATATCCCAAAGTTCTAAGCCAAGCTGCTCCCAAAATGACCTCACATCCTGAGACAGGTAAAATATAAAAATATGCTTCAATATCTTGTCCTTGAATATCAAGTTGAAGGTTTGAAACATAACCTCTTGTCTTCATTATTTCTCCATTAGCTACCCATACATTCAGAGGGCAACCCTTGTCAACTACACCTGTGTAATACTTGAGTAAACTAGGATGAACAAAATTGTGAGTTGCTCCACAATCCACAAGTATATGCGCTGACCTGTTCTTCCCAATTTGGCCTTTCAACTGCATTGTCTTTGGCTTTTTGACATCAGAAAGTACATGTAAAGAAATGAGTAGAGCTTCCTCCATTGTCTCACCGGTGAGTAAATCCTCCATAACTACAACATGCTCTTCACCTTGTGATCCAGCAGCACTAAAACCCTCAATAAGTAAAGCTCTAGCACCTCGTTTACATACATGATCAAACGTGTAGGGTTCATCACAAAAGAAGCACTGTTTTTGATTTCTCCGATCTCTATACTCAGCTTGGGAATACTTTCTGTCAGCTGAGAAATTGGAATGATTGTTGCCATAAGGTTTTGCAGTAGTGGACCCAAACTGTGATCTCTGTATAGGAGGTGCAGCAATCCGTTTGGTACCTAAAAAAGAAGATTTGGACTGGTTTTGTTTCCAATTCTTATGTCCTGAATTTCTCGCTTCAAAAGCCTTAGCAAGCTCAAAGGCCTCCATCAAGTTGGAAGGTTTCATAAGGCTCACATCAGTTCTGATTTCTTCTTTCAACCCTCCTATGAAACAAGCCAACCGAAGTTCAGGAGAAAACCCTAGTGCTCAGCAAGACATTTTTGTAAACTGATCTCGGAACTTTGTAACACTACCCACTTATTGCATTTTCGCCAAAGCAGCTTGGTAGTCAAGCTTATTGTAACCACCAAATTGCTGCATCATCAGCTCAACTAAGCCAGACCAGGAACTAGGATTGTCTTGTAAATGTAATTGCCACAAACTAGCAGCTATACCAGTCAGGTGCATCGATGCAATGGAGATTTTTTTCTCTTCTGGAATTTGATACAATTGAAAAAATTGTTCAGCCCTATTAAGCCACTCCAAGGGATCTTCCCCACCAAATACTGGAAAATCTAACCGAATTTGTTTCATTGTAGGCAGAATTGGGTTCTGGACTTGATGGTGGCTCAACCCATGGTTATGAGTATGTTGATAATGGTACGGATGAAATTGGTTATATGGATAGAAAAAGTGGGGATATGGAGTAGTGGTTGTGGAATATATTGGTGGAGATGATAATGTGTTAGAAAAGGTTGGGATAGTAGTTGGGATACTTCTTTGGATTGGAAGTCACTCATACCCATAGAACTACTTTGGGCTCCTCTTGGTATTACACTAGTCACACTGGAATGGAATCCACTGGTTAGTAACAGAGATTGCACATAGCTTTGTGGCATATAATGTAGTGGAATCGATGAATGAGTACTTTGTGGTGCTGATTTAGAACACTGATCATGTTGATAAATTCCAAAATAGGAAGGATCATAACCTAAAATGGGATTATTAATCAACTTTGGGTCCATGAACAATCAAGGGTCATTACTCATTCTATAATCCCCATCAGTTTGAAACCACCCACTCATTCCATTCACTGATAAATAAATTCCAGCACTCACAGGTTGAGAACCAACAAAATGACCACTAGAAACAGAAACATTTTGACTAGGAAAAGACCCAAATAGATATGCAGATACATCTACAGTCGTAATAGTCATACCACCAAGCGATCCTGTTATAGAAGCATCCAGCGAAGGCGAACTCAGTTATGGCGGTGGTCTGATGCCACTAGTCTCCACCAAAGCTTTGGAGCCCAAACGAAGCTGTCAGAGCTCCTCCAAGAGCTCTGATTGAAAGGAGGAGTGCTGAGTTTGGATCTTCTCCATAGATTCTCGCACCTCCTGGAATTGAAGCATCGTCTCCTCACGATGAGCCTGCAAGTAAAGCTCATATGGCGGAGGGTCCACCAACGAAGAAGACGATGCACTCGTGACCTTCTTCGACGCCCCCATCGATTTGGCTTTGATACCAGATGATGAGTACCCTTAGAAATAAAAGAGAGAAAACAAAGGAAAACTAAAAGATAAGATATATAAACCTGTATATATATTTGATAGTTGAAAATACAAAATGGAACTAACAGAGTATATATAGGACCTACAACTCAGACCTAACAACCAAACGCTGCGTTTAAAGTAATAAGTTGGTATCCCAACACACCTAGTCATTTCATCCGGTATTTCCAATTTTTTTATTTTCTTGTTACTTTGTTTCTCTTATTGGCAGAATATGGTTGCTGTGGTGAAGATGCTGTCTGTACTTATCCCTGAAATTTTGGTGGTTGGGTACATCAAAATCAGCATGGGTCTTTCTTTCGATCTTTCGATTTGGTTGGAGTTTGATGCAGGCTCCTTTGCGGTGGTGCGGTTGCTTTGTTCTTCCAATCGAAGGTTGCAAGTCGCTGGTTGAAGTTGGTCTTTGTTTCTTTCATGTTTGTCTGGGCATTTTGGGCCTTGTTGTGTGATGTTTTTTTTATTTGGGAGGCCTTGTTGGGTTTGTTTGTATTTGTTCTTGCTATATAAAGTTTTCAGTTGTTTGACAAAAAAAGAAGAAGAAAGGAAATCATTTAATCCTAAGGATTTTGGTTTGCTCTTTGTATTTTAGGCTCCAATGGAAGGAGATAAGTGAAATTGGGAGGGAGGGAGGGAGGGGGAGAGAGAGAGGGCACTTCATGGCATGGTTTTTTGGGCTCACAAAGGTTGATTCAATTAACTTGTTTACTATTACACTCTTCATGTAAACTATTGGGCTTGAATTTCAAGATCAAGGCCTAAATCACCAACAATTTATATTAAAATCGAGCATTATGTATTTTACTTATTTTTCACACCACACCCACTTTTGTAATCTTCAAGAGTATGACTATGGCTTAAGTCCGCATACATGGCAAAGACAATTTGAGATGGTGAGTTATGATCACGAGAAAATACATAGCTTTATTATCTTTTTAGTATGGTTTCCATGCTTATTTGACTATTTTTCTCTTTGTTCATAAACAAAATTAATTACAAATAAGAAGGCCCATCTACGCCAAAATGAGTGGAGCAGTAAACATTGTTATCAATCGTTGATACAGGTAAGTTTTAAGGTGTAATGTAATATATACAATAATAAATCAAAATCATTTAACGTATATAAATTTCATGCAAACCCTATTCTTTTTCACACTACTACGAAAATTGAATCAGACGACGCATTAAACTTTTCCGTTGTCTTATTGATTTTTATTTTTTCAGACATCATTTTGACAAAATCCGTCTTCTGATATAGACTTATGAATTAGTTCAGAAGGCGTTTAAGGAAGTTCAGAAGGCGTTTAAGGACAAAACCGTTGTGTGAAGCTAAAAAAAATGAGCGGCAAATTTCCCACCATATAAGTGGTGCCAAACCCCATCATTTTTCTCCAACTACCCAACGAAGGAAGTCAAATTGATACGAGACAAATCCCAAATTTAAAATGGTTGCATTTAGACCACATTTTTAAAGAATTCTGTTGTGTGAGTCCTTGTCTAAATTGATAGGGCTTGTCCAAATTTATATAGGCCAGGCATCAAATCCTAACACTTGAGTGAAAAAATAACAAAAAACCCAAAGCCTATTCTTCGCTCACTCGACAAGGCCTCATTCTCTCTCGACACAGACTCAAAACCAAAACCCAAACTCAAAGCTCCTTACTCTCTTGACAGCGTCTCCCAAACCCTCTCTTTCTCTTCGACAAACCAACCAAAACTCTTTCTCTTCGACAAACCCCGACCAAAACCAACTCTGCCTCTAGCTAGGTTATTCGATCTGGGAAACAGCGAAGGGAAGAAAACCTAATGGGTAGCCTCTAGGATTCTTCAGATCTTTCGACGATGGTGATTGTTGCTTTCGTCGGTGGTTATAACTTTGAAAGAAAGTGCTGATGGTTTAGGGTTGACCAATTTTGAAAGAAAACCTAGAGTTGAACTAGAGAGAGAAGATGCTAGACTTCCAGGGCTTCAAAATAGGAGTCGGATTAATTAGGGTTAGGGATTTGTGTCGATTTTCAAGAGGCTTCAGGATTTTGGTTGCGATTCAGGTTGAGATGACTTTTCGGTAAGTTGTTTTATTATGAAATTTAGCTATGGGTAACTGGGATTTGAATTTTGTGGTTTAAGTATTGGATTCGATCATTGGAGATATGGATGTGGGTTCCATCTGACCGAGTTCTCTCACATGGCCGACCCTTCCTTTGAGCTTGGCTGCCCTGGCGAGTCAGTCATCGAGCTTGGCTGCGTTATTGACTGCGGTCTCAAGTAAAATCAACTACTTTACTATTGCTGTTGATTTCAGCTACGCTTGAAAATTTGAACATTGATGTATTTGCAGGGAGAGCAGGGCAGTTGATACAGAGTCGCTTTGTATTCTTTCTAGCAAGTTGGTGTGGGCTATACGTGTTGACCTCCGCATTCTAGATAATGGAGGGTAAGCTCTCTTTGGCTCTTTTTTTATAATTAGAATATTGCACTATTTCGTTTGTCCTGCCATACATTGAATTGCAACTTTCTGGAAATAAATTATGGCAGGAATCTTATTGATGCTACTAATATTGTTGCACTGGCTGGTTTGTTGACGTTCTGGAGGCCTGAGTGCTCATTAGGAGAAGAAAATGGCCAGGGAATCATCATATGTCCACCCGAGGTTAGCACCTATTTCTTTCTTTTGATAATTAAGCACACCTTTCACTATGCCAAAAACTACATCACACTACACTTTTTAGACAACGAAAAAAAAATTTCCGTTGTGTGATCACTGAAACTGCTTCACACAACAGGTTTAATGAGATTGGCGTTGTATAAGGAGGTCGTACATCAATTTTTTTGGGTCCAAGATTATTGTACAACAGTTTTAAGGATTTGTCTGTTGTCTGAATGAAAAAAGAAATTCCCTCCCACCTTGCTCAAATTTGGTTCAAAATTTTGACTCAACTTGTACAACAGTATAGTTGTATCCGTTGTATGAGAGTAAATTACAAACTATCATACAACACATTTTTTATTTGTGTTGTGCAAGTTTGGAAGAAAAATAGATGTCCCTTAAAATGAGAGTCATTACCCCCAAAACGGTCAATTTTTGGGTGAAATGCTTGTAAGCTCCTACAACAGAATGAGCTATTTCTGTTGTGTGAATGTGTGATGGAAATCCTAGGCGGGAGAATTGAGTTTGTAATTCGCACTAGCTAGGCGGGAGACTTGCCTGTTGGGTCTCTAAATTTCAGGTGTAGACTATCAGACAACCAAAATTCATTTATGCGTTGTCTGAATTGATTATACAATGTAAAAAATTACATTTAATGCGCCTCTATCTATGCACATTGTCTCACACCTAGCCGTTTTCAAGACTTAGCTAGTCTTCCAAAAAAACTGCAAAACCCATCTTCTAGCTTCAGAAAGCAGAACCCATCTTCTTCTTCTCTTAAAGAATCGAATCCATCTTCTTCTGGAAGCCCATCTTCTGAAAACACTCGACTATGTTCGATCTACTCGGACAAAGAAAAAAAATTCACACTTCCCCTCTCTCATTTCACTTCTCTCTCTGCGATTCTCTGAGTCGCAAACCCTAACCTCTCTTTTCTTCGATCTTCGATTTTCGGTTTTCAAGATGCGGGAGATTCTCCTGTCTCTACTCTCTCGACTTGAGATTGGGGTTCCATTCGTAAAGGAGGATTTCAGGTTCGATCTGTAAGAGGAGGGTTCTGTGTACTGAAAGAGGAGGTTATTTGCTCTACAGGTTCTACGTAGTGGGAAGAAGAAGCTCATCAACGGAAATGAAGCTGGGTCTTCAAAACTCCAACAAATCTCGTGAGTTGGTGGTCGAGACATCTACTACGATGAGATCAAAACAGCAGCGCTCAAGCAACAAGATTAGGGTTTGGGAAAAGAAGGAGCGAAACGACTGCGTAAGGTCCTCTACCCATTTCGTCTGCCTACTCTCTGCATTCAGATTCAGTTTCGGTAACGAAATTTCCTTACATTAGCAATTTTGTAGAAATTGAAAGTTGGGTTTCTAGACTTGAAACAGATCTAGAATTGAAAGTTGGGTTTCTAGAGAAACTGGGATTAAAATATTGTGTTCTGGTTAGAGTTGGTTTGTGTATTGGGTATGTGTATCTGTTTCTTGATTGGTGTTGCCTGGTATTGGGTATGTGTTCTGGTTAGGATGCTATTTTGAATGAAGATGAAGGCCTGAAACTAAAAAGGAGAAGAATTCCACCAGCTCTCAACCTATTCACAAAGACAATTGATAAGAACCTCGGTATGTATTCCATCCTGTTCTTTTTGTTTCGCATGTTTCGCACATAATTATTATCTCAGTATAATGGATTAGATTGCATTTTGCTGTTAATTTGTGATTGAGTATTCAATTCATGTGTGTTGTTATGTTGGAAGAGTGAGTTTTCGGTACTGTTGCTTTGCCAAATATCAAATTGTCGGAAGTCTGATCAGTGTTTTGATGCTGGAACCAACTATGCTTGAATTTGCTCTACTATTCTTGCATTTTCTTCCCAATACTTGTATTGGCATTTTTGTTTTGTTTTCTGTAGAGTGAATTGTTCAATGCTGTTGCTAGATAATTTCACTGTTTCGTAATAAGTTTTCTCCCCTGGTAGTTTCTTTTCCAAAGTTCATTGCAATTGTATTTCTATGCCCTTGTTAAAATTCAGGGTTATGGTAAACATGTTCATGTGAGTTGATGCTAGTGTTTATAATATTCTATATATGTTCTATTTCATCTTGTTTTTGTGGGGAGCAAGATTGATGTTGGTTCCACTAGTCTGGACGACTCGATTTAATATATCCATTTTTTTTTTGGCTTGCCTGTAGCAACAAGCCCGTTCAAGATGCTTCTGAAGTACAGGCCTGAAGACAAAGCAGAGAAGAAGGAGCGTCTATTGAAAAGGGCTCAGGCAGAGACTGAAGGAAAGACTGTTGAAGCCAAGAAGCCTATTATTCTCTACCTTCTACTAATGTTGTATTTCCTTATTATTGATTCTTTTTTAGTGACATTTTCTATAATGCATTTATTTGCAGAACAAGGCCCAACTTGTGGTTATCGCTCATGATGTCAATCCAATTGAGTTGGTTGTATGGCTCCCTGCTTTATGCAGAAAGATGGAGATCCCCTATTGCATTGTGAAGGGCAAAGCACGTTTGGTCTTCTTACATATACATTCTGTTTTTTTGTTTTATCATGCCACGGCTACTTGAATAAACTTTCACTATCTTCTCATAGAATCCTTAACCTTTATATGTTATAATGTCACTTAATTTTCTGTCATGCCTGGTCCACTTGAGCTGGCATCAAGTTAGTATAATTGATTCTCTAAAACTGCTATCACTATTTCGATCTTTCCAGTTTCGAAAACCAAATACAAAACAAGCTAAAATGGCATTTCTGAGGTCCGTGGCTAGTGCCATAGCTGCCTCTCTATTACCGGCCGCCCATTCCTCTTATTCCTCTCAATCTTTCCGATTCCCTAAACTCCAAAGCTTTCCTTTCTCTCCTCCTCCTCCCCAAACCCAAATCTTCTGTTCCTCGCTACAAGCCTTACCCACTCTCCCTCAGCTCTCCACATGAACGCTCCCACATCGGAACAGAAGCCCTCCTTTCAGGTCTCACTGCAATTCTCACACCCTTCTTTGTTTTCTATTCATTCTTTGATGGGTTTAATATGATTCGTCGATTTACTTAAATTTCATTGATGGTTTCTATTGTAAATCTTCAAGTACTTAACTTTTCTTTACTAATTCTGCAAATTTTATTGTTTTTCAACTGAAAAATGATGTTGTATTCACTACTAGAATAGTGTCATTAGACATCACCACTATTAAATCGGTCAGGATTGCACCTGATGTTAAAAAACATGTTAACATCAGTTTGTGAAGAAACCGATTTCTATGGTTATTATAGACATCAGTCACCAAATAAAACGATGAGAAAAGTTTGGTTCAAAAAATTTAAAAAAATGCGGAGGAATAAGTTTTAAAGTTTGAGAACGCGGGGACTAATAATTTCATTTCCCCCCACACTTGGTATTTTTTTCCCCTTTCTCTAAAACTTTCGAACCCTACCTCCTGCAGCTCACCTTGTCGACCTCGTCATTCTCTAAAACTTTCGAACCCTACCTCCTTCTTCAGCAGCTCACCTCGTCGACCTCACCTTGTCGACCTCATCATTCTCCAAGCCGCCTCCGACCTGACCCCGAGTCCCCGACGTCAGTCTCTGACCTCATGTTCCCCTGCCTCGCTCTTTGACCCCGAGTCCCCGATCTCGTTCTCCAGACCTCTAGACCTCGAGCTTGATCTATCATCATCTGCACTCCCAGTCCGATCGATCGATCTGTTTGCCTCTTTCTCTCGCCAGTCGCACTGAATCCAGTCCAAATCGCTCTCTCTCCGCTCGAATCAACAAATTTCTCTCGCTCTCCTCGCACAGAAATACAAAACCAAAGAGATAGAGATCCGTCTCCTGCTCAAAATCTCAAACTTGCTACTGCTCCGTTTATTCTTTTGAGGTTGTTTTGGTAAGTCTGGATCTTTTCCATTGCTTTAGTAATGGGTATGTTATTTTTAGAGAATTTCTGTTTCTATTCCTTCTTATTCAATCAGTTTAAATTTTGCCAATCTAATTCAACACAGACTCAGTCCATCTCATACTTCATTTGCACACCATATATACTCACAGTATGTATATGTTTCCTACATATCGATCGACTTTGGTTCAATCTTGAATGTCTAACTGCTAGCCGGGTTCAAATCTTATTCATTTGCTTCTGAGATCAACATTAGAGCCAACCCAGACTCGATTACAGAATTCATCAGTTGAGGTGAATCCTCATCAGTATATACAATCCAACTTATTGATCTCTTCTTTTGTAGGAACCAGATGTTGTTTGGCAAGTAAAGCATTGGATTGGAGAAGTTGATTCCGATTATGATAATGTGAGTGTGTTTCTCTTTGAAAACTATAAAAAGTAAATTTCTTAGTGGTAAAACCATGTAAAGGTTCAAACTTTGAAGTTTATTGAGTTAATCTTTGTGATCAGGTAGTGTTGGTTGGATTGGATTGTGAGAATGAAGGAGTAATACATCTGAGGCTCTGGTCTGAGCCATTCATTTTTTTTCTTTATGAGAATTTCAAATGCTTTCTTAGTATGCTTACCTTGACATACTCACTGCCGATCTTTACTAAGTGATTGGAATTTGGCAGAATCTCCCACAGTAGAAGCAGTGTAGTGGTCAGCTTCAGAAACAATGGTCTATTATTTTAGTAATTTGCACCATTCTGAGAGAATTCTACATGTTTTTGTTCCTAAAAATTATCACTTTGTTGTTGAATTTTGCCTCTTTTTTCAGGTATATGAATTTTGCCAGAGCTACTGGTAACTTCCAACCTTCAAGAATTTACTTTCTTTTGGTTTAACTATATCAAATTGCATCTGTTTCTATTGAGAAATTTTGATTAGGATATGAGTTTCCTGGGCTGGAGTAGATTTGATGTTTATTTCAGAGGAAACAGTTATCTATGCTGGCGTTTTTTAGTTATGAAAATTAAGGGTCTGTTGATCTTGTTGAAAATCTGAACTGTTGGTTTTGGTTGGTAACAGACAGAGTACATGGTAGATATGAAATGTGAGGGTTGTGTTAAGGCTTTCAAGAAAATGCTACAAGTTGTTGATGGTGAGACTTTTGAGCTACTAAATTATACTAGAATTTTATGCTGTTTTGCCTCTCATCAGTAGCAATTATCTTATGCTTAATGGGGTTTTCCTTTAGGGGTTAAAAGTGTAGAGGCGGACCTCAACACCCAAGTCGTTAGGATTCTAGGTGCAACCTCTAAAGACCATGACTGAAACTCTCAAGCAGACGGGTTGAAAAGCGAGATTGATTGGGCAAGGGATCCCAGAAGGTTAGGTCTTTTTTCTTGCTTTTGGTTCAATTCAAATTTGTTTTCATTATCTTCTTACTTTGTCATTGAATCAACCATTTAGGGTACATATTCATTGTCATTGGTACCTTTTGCATGGCTCTGGTTAAAGACTAAGATTCTTATTCGAGCGAGTTTTTCTTTTAAGTAATGTGAAAAATGAACAGCAAGACTACTTTTTAGGTAGTCTAGTGAGTTATAAAGTTAAAAAAAAAAAACCGTCTTTTAAGTTATAAGTAAAATACAAATGATATATCTGAGTATGAAGAATGGTATGGTTAGGCACATAGAGCTTGTTTTGATTACCCATATTAGTCAATCACAACATCCTGGTTTTCTTAATGGACTTTCTTTTCAGGTCTTCATATTAAAAAAATTGTGCTCTTGCGTATCGGATCTCATAACTGAAAAGGCGTGTCACAACCCAACCTTGAGTCATGACTAAGGTGGTGGTTAAAAACTGAAATAAGAGTATGACATTTTTTTTTTTTTATGGTTAAATTCTAATCTTTTTGGGTGAATAAGTATTGAGACTCTTGTGATCACAAGAGTCTCAAGATCACAAGAGTCTCAAGTACTTATTCCTCAGAAAAGATTTGTTATGTTAAAGTTCTGTTTCATAATTTGCTAGAATTCTTTGAAGTATGAATATAAACTATAATATTCTGTGTCTTCTTCTTACAAAGCTCTACGGCAAATAAAGCTGCATCATGTCTTTGCCTATTAAAAGTTGATGCTCAAGTGAAAAGTTGATTTGAAACTAGCATTTGAGCCATACTTACAGAAATTCTCTACTTTGTGCACACCAAATTATATCCTCAATTTTACTCTTTTCCTTAAATACTTTCTCGTATCAAGTTCTCAATTCAGTACGTATGACGTTGTGTTTTGGTATGAAAAGTCTGATTTGAAATACAATCTTGTGTCACGTTCGTTGAGTCAAACTTGGAACCAAAACTTTCATTATTGGGCCTATATTAAAACAAAGTTATTTTCTTTCTCTTTTCTACACCCTTTTGAATTTTACAACTGCTGATATACATGTTCAACATACTTGCTGACTTCTTTCCTGCCTTGCAAAAAAAAAAAAAAAAAAAAAAAAAACTGATTTTTGATTTACCCTGCACTACGTTTTGAAACAAAGCTTCTCAATTGTGGAATTCACTTGAAGCAAAGCTTCGTTCTTTGACTATAGCTACATTGAAGTTACGAGTTTACGAACTAAAAAATAGATCACTCAATGAAGGTTTGCCTGTATTAATAACTAATAGATGCTCTTGGCTTTTAAGTACTTATGACGTTTTAGCCTTGGCCATTTACCAAAAGCCTTGGCAATGACTTTCTGATCTGAAAAAAATCTTTTAGCTGTGCATAGTTGGTCATTTTCCCTTCTTTTTTTTCCTACAAGAGTTTGCTTACAGTAAAGAGACTTTACATGTTAAGTTGATGCCAATTTCAGTTTTTGCTAATGAAAAAGCTGATCTCTCATACTTTCGAATCAAAGTATGGGTAAACTTTTCATTTGTTTTAAGTCTAATTCTTTTATCTGATTACCCTTTTACTCATGGTTTGTGAACTCGAATTTGTATGTTGTCGAAAGTCTGGCTATGCCTATGAAAACCAACCATTACTTTAATGCACAAGGTTTATATATATGTTTACTGATTTGGCTTTTCATTAAATTTTTGTTGAGAGAAAATCTGCACACTGTGAGCTTAAATGTCACCAAACATAATTTCAGTCGTATTCATTTAGTGAACAGAGTTTTAATAATTTCGGGTTCGACCCATTCAAGACAGAATGTGTCTCTTAATTACAATCCCTTGTTATAGGGACACACCATTTGATTCCATTTATGAAGAAACCAATTGTGGATGTGTGTTTGTTTATTTGTTTTTGCAGCTGCACCCGGATATTTGAATGGGTTGCCTACGTACCCTTGGGGAGGGATCAAGCCACTCGTAGTTCAAGAATTCCAATGGGTAAATGACCCATTGGAGGGTATTGCTTTTGGACTGTGAATAGTGTTTGGACAAATTTGGTGTAAGTGAACCAGGGATTCGATTTGTTTTGGATTTGTTTGGAAAGGTTGTGACGTTTCCTGGTATTTGGCGGAATTTGACTTATGAGGTCAGGGATTCGGATTGGATAAACCAGGGAGTCATGGATTTTATTTGGAAAAGGCTTGCGACGTTTCCTGGTGTTTGACAGAATTTGACTGATGAGGTCAGGGATTCGGGTTGGATGAACCAGGGAGTCAGAGATTTTGTTTAGACTTGCGGTTGCATCTAGTGGGTCGCTAGATTGCCTACATACCCTGTGAAGGGATCAAACCATTGTAGTTCATTGGTTTTGTATTTCTGGTGTTGGCAGAATTTGACTGGAGTCAATGATTCAATTTAGGACTGGCTGAATTTTGACTGGTGGAGTCAGAGATTCTGTTTGAACTTGTGGTTGCATCTAGTGGGTGTTGCTAGATTGCCTACGTACCCATTGTGGGATCAAACCGATTGTAGTTCATTATATTTGGGATTTTTGGTTTTGTACCAATTTTTACTCAACGGGTATGTATTTTGCACTTGTCGAGAAAACATGTTTTGGTGAACACTTGGTTTTAGTAGCTAGAGTGTCTACGGATTTGAATTGGGCACCCGAACATGCCGAGCTTCATAATGGGTCTTGGATTTTGCAACGGGCTTTGTGTCGCGCCTTCTTCACTTGTCGGCGAGAAATTTGATTAGGCCCAAACTTTCGCGAAGTTGTGCAATGGGCTTTAAAAATTGGGCTTCATACTGCTCTGAAATTAATTTAAGCCAAACAGCTTGCAACCTATGGATGGACACCCGTAAGTTTATATTTGCACCCAGTTTGAAGCCATCTGCGAGTCCTGCCTGTTCGACTTAGAGAGAGAATTTATTTGAGGCTCTGAACATATCACCGCTTCACCGTGGCCATGTCACTTTGCTATTTTAATCCCCACAACAGCACCATGGTTTGTCAATTATGCTTAATTGCATGAGATTTTTGTCTTGATGTGTACTGATCGGATCCCACCGCTAAGCCCTTTTCTTTCTTTCTTTAAAAAAAAAAAAAAAAAAGGCATGATCATGGATTTTATTTGGCCTCCGTAATCATTGTTCCACCACGTTATGATCACAGTGAGAGGGAGAAGAGACAGAGTTTAATTAAACTTTATGTTTCTTCAAAGCTTGTTGCTCTTTATGGTCTGACCCATATTCAAAGAAAGTTTGCAGCAAATGATAGCTTTAAATATATATAACTTAAAGCTTTTGTCTTCCTGAGCAATGATTTTTGACTTTAATTAAATGTGATTGCTGCATACAGCTGCTTCCATTATGTATCTTCTGTAGCTTCTGTTCTGCGGCAAATAAGTGGAATTAAGCTTCCTTTTCTCTGTGTTGCCGTAGCCATGAAACCAAAGCAAAGATTTCATTTTTCTTTTCTGCTGATCATGAGATTGCTTTTCTATCTTGCAGACATAATTTTGAAGGAAAGCATTGCATGCGGCATTCGAACCACAGAGGTAGTCATGCTTGAAGCTTCGACATGTCTTCTGGGATTGCTCTGGTTTATTCCATCCTTTGTGGCATCTGGACTTCTTCATTCATGGTGGGTTGTGAGCTTCAACATTCATTGTCTTCACTACTCAAGCACCCCTGCAGCCACTTTGTGTTTTCTGCAGTTTTTGTGACCGCAGGGGAGCCAAGTAGAACACGCTGCTGATTTGTGATTGAAGGTAAACCGAGCATTCTGCAGACTTGCGGCTGGAGGTAGGCACCCTTTTATAGAGAGGTGGCCACTTTACTTTCAAGAGCAGCATTTTGATGATAACTTTGATGCAGGTGGAGCCGTAGCTTGGCGTTGAAACCTTGCACGTGGATCACTTTGGAGCAGCTTCCCAACTGTTGTGAACTCGGGAACTTTGCAGGACCGTACTTGACGTGAACTGGCAGCCACCAAGCATTCACCTGACATACTCATTTTTGCCACCCATATGCAGGACGCACCGCGATACAGGCATCAAAAACAAGTATGGTGAACCCCCTTGAACTTGAAGCTTGCTTCCGCCACCTATACACAGGACGCACCGTAGTATAGGCATCGAAAGCAAGTGCAGCATGGAGTGACACCACGGCTGTGAATGAGGGCTTGATGTCGACTTTGTGTCTTGCCCGGAAGCCGTTAGTGAGATTTGTGAGGGTGACAGCAACGAGGGACTCTTGGAGAGAGGATAGACCATTAACTTTTTGTTTGGAGTGCTCATAGTCTTACATGATCACCTATTTAGCTTTCTGTAATCATATAATGTAGAACAAAGAGAACACTTGAGTGAAAATGATAATTGACAGCGACAGCATATAGAAGAAATTATAGCCACTGCTCTATGTTTGTAGCTTCTCGTGGTCTCTTCTTAGCTTCGAATTATTCTTCTCTTCTTCCCTTCCTCTCTTTCTCTGCTCCTGCTTTTTTCCCCTCTGCTCTCTCTCTCTCTCTCTCTATCTTTTTTCTTCTTCTTTCGTTGCCTCTCTGCCCTCTGTTTTTGTTTTGCTGCTCTCCCGTCCTCCTCCTTGCTTCAGTTTAAGGCTCTATTTATAGAGCAAACAAACAGATGGGATAGAGATGAGATGACTGCGGTTTGAATTTTGAAATCATTTGTTATTCAAAATCAAACCTAACTACTTTGACCATGCCAAACTCCTTTATCTTCGTAGCTTTCATAGCATTTGACTTTAGAAGATGATATAGTTGATAGCTAGCTCCTTTAAAAATTTGAATTAGATCTTATCATGATCATGAATTCAACTACCAACACCTTGATACGTGTATGAATGAGAAGATGTGCCTCATTCTTTGGCATTCAACCATATTGACTCCATATATATATTTTTAAACACAAATGGAGTTTGTTTTGATGCTCACAGGTCACCCACGTCCACACAACCATTTATTGAACTTTAAAAAATTTTGATCTCAACAATTTTATATGGATTATTTACTTGAGATCAAATTTTACTCCCTGATCATGCCCCTTGTTATTCGCAAAATGATTAACTAATTCTTTTGATATAATAAACTGATTTCAGTGGGAGAGGAGCGGCAGCAACCAATGCACCCAAGCGGATATTGATCAAGTGCGAAATGAGTGGGGGAAGTTTGTTGTCAACACATATGTGCATGAGCCATGAAGTAGCACGCTTGTTGCTGGTCCATTTTTGCTAAGGAAAGCATCTTTTTTTGTGCTCATTGTCATGCACCATGTGTTGCATGTTTTGGAACAATGGATATATATGTATTAGCTTTTTGATGTCCCAAGTAGATGGGCATGCACTAGAATGCTTTTCTTGTTTAAAATGTTGGGTTCAATGATTAGTGGTTTGCAATGTTTATATTTGACGGTTTGCAATGTTTATATTTGGTATGTAAATGGATCAAATGCACAATTTAATTCAGGAATGGGATATGTTCAAATAATTAGACAACAGAACAAATATAATGATAACTGCCTGTTGTCTGAATGACCAAAAATGGGGACATATCACACTGCAATCATTCATATCATACATCGGTTTTTAACAAATCACTGTCTTCTAATCTACACTCACACAACAGAAGCAACTAAACTCTGTTGTCGCAAAGTTAATTAGACAACAGAAGAAATTGAATTATGTTGTCCCAAAGTTAATCAGACAACAGATATAGTCCAATAAGAACTGAAGTTTGAATATCAGTCAGATAAAACACAAAATAAAAGTCCGTTGTCTGAGAAGCTCAACATACAACAGCTTCAAAACTAGCATTGTTGTCTGAAGGCAGCGCCGCAACTGCCGCGCAGGTGCCGTTGGCATCTGCCGAGCCACCTGCCGAGCCATCTGTCGAGTATCACACAACACGTTTAACACATAAACGTTGTCTGTATGTTTCTCAGACAACTGTGTTCCACCGTTGTCTGAATTTTCAACAGACAACGGCTCGGTCTACAACGGTGGCACTCCAAATTAGACAACAGTTTCTGTCTGTCGTCTGATACGTTTTTTGGCATAGTGTTTGTTCATATATACAAGATTTAACAGGGATAGTAGAGTTAACTAATTTATCTCAAATGCATTGCATTGACTGGAGAGAAAGAAAGAGCCTATGTGGTGAGCAATTCCAGGTCCTTTCTGAACTTTAAGTCTTTGGTTCTTGTTAGCTGCAAAGGCTTAACCACTGATGGCCTCACTGCTATTGCTGCCAATTGTAGGTAAGTTCATTCTTCAAATGCTAAAATATAATTTCATAGTCCCACCGTTTTTCCTTTTTCAAAAAGATGAATGGTAGTGACGCGCTCAAAGCAAGCGCGCAATTTAACCCTGAAATGTCGTTAGTAATATAAGTAAGTAGGGATCGTTCTATTCCGGGGATTGAGGGTACACCTGTCATTGTCAAACAATTAAACAATTAAAATTAAAACAAAGTATAATATTCACAAAGATATTCACAAGTATAAACATTATTTACGAAAAAGGGGGGATTTTGTTTTTGGTTTTTTAGAAAATAAAACTAAGTTAACAAAATAATTAAAATGCAAAAACATAAAAATACAAATGGAGTGAGAGAACAAAGATCAAAACCACATCCATATGCAAGAAATCCAATTACAATTCCTATAGTTGATTTTAAATGTCATGAGAGAGGAGTTGATCATGTGAAACATTCGAAAGCAAATGAATTCCCATTTTTTTACTTTTCAATGCTAATTAACCTAAGCGAAAGCACCTAGATTAATCCTATCAAACATGCAATCAAGCCCTAGAAAGCTAGTCAATCATGACATGTTCAACGCATTAGACATAGAGAAAGGCTATCAACTCAAGTGTACAACTTAGTATGGAAAAGTCCACCTAATTGCAATCCTCTTTAATTAAATTCGGTCTTTGCACAAAACCTTTACTACTTTGATTCAAGTTTACACAAAATGAAAAGTCGATTTCATGTTCTTAAACCTAGCACCAATTATATCAAAACCCTAAGTGTTTGCAACCACATAAGATTAAAATACAAAAGTTTTCTATCATGCAAATTTAATTAAACAAACCCACATAAGCAACATAAAAATCAACATATAGAAATCACAACTTTATCTCAAAACATATAAATGGGCTTTAAACTTTGCCCTTAACATTATTTGTTAACTAGAATTCATAGTTCTACAAATCTAAACAAAGAAAACCAAAAGAAATTACAAGGAAAAAGATAGAATTACACCATGAAGGGAGTGGATGATGAAGAGCTTGAGACATTGATCTTGAATCTTTAAAGCAAGACTTCACTATCACGGCACAAAGTGGATGATGACGGCTAGGAGGCTTCATGGCTTCTTCTTCTCTTCTTCTCTTTGCTTAAAAATGCAGAAACTTAAAACTAGAGAATGGAGAGAAAATGGAAAGGAAATGGAGAGACAAAGAAGATGAGATGGATGAAGGAATTGGTGTGTTGGAAATGGTGACTAAGGAAAATGGAGAGGAAATGGTGAGACAAGGAGATGAAATGGATGAAGGAATTGGTGTTATGAAATGGTGAATTGGTCTCTATTTATAGGCTTCCAAGCAACACTATTTGGCCTTTAAACAAATCATAATGGGTTAGGTTTGAGCACTTAAACACTTGGTGGATTTGTTAGGTGAGAGCACTTAAACACTTAGTGGATTTGTTAGGTGAGAGCACTTAAACACTTAGTGGATTTGTTAGGTGAGATCACTTTCTCTTCCTTTATTCCTTTAATTTTTATCTCCACTAAGAACTCAGTTTTAGCCTTTGACTTCTTCATATGAAATGTTCCACTATGAGTGTAGATCATTGTGGTAAAATTTCAGAATGTATTGCCATGTGGTTGGGCCGGAAATGCTGCTGGACCTCTTACAGGTCCAGTTTTCCGGTTTTGCTTCTGTAGAAAATTGGGCTGATTGTTTGAAGGCCTTCAACTCATAGTTTGCTCTGGCACTCTTCATAAGAAATGTTCCTTTGGGTGTCTAGAATGGATCTGGAAGGTTTCAGCTCATTTGAAGTTCATTTAGTCAGGCGGCCGCTCCTACTTCTTTGCTTGGCTTGGTTTCTCCTAGCCGGAGTAGGAATATGTGTAAAATTGATCTTTTAGTACATTTCCATTTTTCTCCATCATTTCCAGGTAATTATGGACCTAATGCTCATTTCACCTTCATCTACTCCAATGTACCTAAAAATAGAAATTGAATTAAAAATCGATTCAGTTAAGGAATTAACTAAGCAAAATGTGAGGAATTAACTATTAAAATACCGCATTAAAATGCTCCTATCAAATTCCCCCACACTTAGCTTTTGCTAGTCCCTTAGCAAAACAAAACAAAAAAAATCCAAAACAGAACAAAGACTTGACAAAAAGCAAGAAAATGACTCTATTGCTCCTAACTGTTGTCTCAGAGACTCCAAACTCATGGCTTTCACGTTAAACACTTAATCAAAATCACAAAGATAATTCCATGGTTAATAAATGTGTGACATTCATATGACTAAGCAAGATATGGAGAACTTAAGTTATACAGTGAATGATAGCATGTTTCGAACAAGTCCAATCCAAACTCACAGGGCATACTCTCGATTTTTCTCTCAGAAATGGCTATGCTTAAAAGCTTCACACTCAAGTATATGCAAGAGAACAAATTGTAAGGCAACAAACAGCTTGCATATTTCATCAATAAACACATTTTGTGAAGAATTTTTAAAGACCTCATGAAATGACTAAGTGCACAAATGGACCTAAACCATAAGCTCGACTGCGTAACTGACTCCACTAACCAAAGACTGCCCATCTCAAGGATCAAGTCAGCACTTAAAACAGGTTGTAATGGGGCTAAGCTAGGGTTTTCGAAATTAAGATTAAGGATACAAAAAAAAATCCTAAGGACCTAGCAGAGCATATAAGGACCACCTTATGTCATTATTTTTGTAGACCAAATATCATTGTTTTGGGCCAAACCTTCACTCTAACCAACATGGGAATGGACAAAGGCATAATTTTCAACTTTGAGCCTTCTACAAATTTGAAAGTCCAAAACCACACTTCAACAATTTCCCAAGAGTTTTCTTTTCAAATTTTCTTCTCTTTTGCCGCTTTTCTTTCTTTCTTTCTTTCTTTTTTTCAAGGCAAAATTTTTTCTTTTTTCTTCCTTTCTTGGATTTTCCCCACCCCACACTTGTCTTTCATCGTCACCCCTACATACTATGTCATGCTCTACTAAGTCCTTAAGACAAGGGTAGAGATATCCTGTACTAAGCTCATGGTAGGGTAGTGAGGGTGATGAATCAAAGGTTTTCAACGTAGGCTCAAAAGGGTTCATTCTAAGGAGTCCCACGACGGGCACAATTGGGGATGCATGCTTGTTTGGCTTTGGTGGTTACCCTAATGCCTTCTATCCTATCCATGATCAGTGCATATTATGGCATACAAGTTTTGACAGTCACAACAGCCGAGTTCTAGTACTCTCTAGTCCATTAAAATCTATGGCACATGATCATTGGATTTTCAAAAGAATGATGAGGTTTTGCAAATACAGCCATGAAATTCTGAATTTATCAATAAGCACTCGAAAAGAAAGTATTTTAGCACAAAAACTCACTTTGGGTCAAATGAATCAGACTTAATCCTAGCATGCTTAATGAACCAAGTTACAATCCTATCTCAAATCTTCATACAAGCATCACAATGTCGATTAACCACAGAAATCAATTAAGTCTTATTTTGATTGTGAAAACCTTCAGCCATGAATTCAGAGACATGTTCATCCTAGACGTTTAGAAGCATCCTAAGACTCAAACAAACAAAAACACTCTAAAACCAACATTTTTTTTTTTTTTTACAATTTAATTTAATTTCAACACTTAGGTACGGGAACAGGGAGTCTCGATGTGCAATGGGACTGAAACAGCTACCCTTTTTCAAGACTATGTTTAATTCAATATACCTTAGTGTATCACAACATCAATTAAAAACACAATAAAAACACAATCCAACATCAACTATTTTTCATTTTTTTTTTTATATACTAACTAATAAAAACACAATAAAGCAATAATCCTTCCCCCATACTTAATTCATGCATTGTCCTCAATGTATAAACAAATATAAATCATGCAAAGCATAAATCAAGCATAGAAGAGAAAGTGAACACTACGAAACCTAAAACAACTTAAAATTCAAGAAAATAAAATAGAAGGAAGAGTTCAAGAAAGCAAATCTGCGTTTGATGGCTCCTCCACAGATACGGTTGAAATGGGTTGCCTCCCATGCAGCGCTTAATGTTTAAAGTCTTTCAGCCTAGACTTGTACCTCCATTTACTCCTTTGGAGGAGCGGTATGCTGGCGAGTGGCAGCCCTTTTGCTGGTTTCAGCCTTTGGAGGCGGGTCCTCATGTTGTGATGCAGTAGCGTCCTTGCGAGGAAACCCAGGAGGATAACTCTGCAAGTTATTGACTTCCTGAGCAAGCTTGTTTATTGCAGTGTGACAGCGGATCAAAGAGCAGTTCATCTCAGAGATGTAATCGATCATGCAATTGACTCTCCAATCTGTCACCATAATACCATCGCGGAGAGAGGAACGCAAATCATCAATCGAATCCGACAAGCTTTCCAGGGTGGCCATAGGGCGAGGAGCACGAGCAGCTGGTGAGGAAGAAGACTCTCCGGGATGCAGTCTGGGAGAGCGACGAGGCAGAGGAGGGGGACTGCGGGTACGCTCACGGATAGGACGATGGTCCCATGGACGAGTAAGCCCAGCTCTAGTAGCCGCTTGACGACCTTCTTCTTCCAAAGAGAGAACATGGTGTTGATTGACGCCCCTGCGAGGGGTAACCTTGGTTCGAGCCATGAGGAAGTAGAAGGAATTTGAAACTGCACGCTTAGACAAACCTTAGTAAAATCTGGAGACAAAAAAGGATGTATATGTAAAGCACAAAATAGGGTAGAAATCTCAACAGGCACACGGTTTTAACAAAGCTTCTCCGGGAAGGAGAAGAGTTATGATAGTTCACGGCCCAAGAAACTCCCCCACGTGTAAATATTCCTTTCTTTTCCTGGATTTATGGCATGCTTTCGGCTATAGCTTGTCTGTCACGGATCCTCGAGATTCGTTTGATTCCCCCACGCGTCCTTTCTTTTCCTTGATTCACGGCAATTAAACCTGCTTTCGGCCAAAACTTGACGCGCTCAAAGCAAGCGCGCAATTTAACCCTGAAATGTCGTTAGTAATATAAGTAAGTAGGGATCGTTCTATTCCGGGGATTGAGGGTACACCTGTCATTGTCAAACAATTAAACAATTAAAATTAAAACAAAGTATAATATTCACAAAGATATTCACAAGTATAAACATTATTTACGAAAAAGGGGGATTTTGTTTTTGGTTTTTTAGAAAATAAAACTAAGTTAACAAAATAATTAAAATGCAAAAACATAAAAATACAAATGGAGTGAGAGAACAAAGATCAAAACCACATCCATATGCAAGAAATCCAATTACAATTCCTATAGTTGATTTTAAATGTCATGAGAGAGGAGTTGATCATGTGAAACATTCGAAAGCAAATGAATTCCCATTTTTTTACTTTTCAATGCTAATTAACCTAAGCGAAAGCACCTAGATTAATCCTATCAAACATGCAATCAAGCCCTAGAAAGCTAGTCAATCATGACATGTTCAACGCATTAGACATAGAGAAAGGCTATCAACTCAAGTGTACAACTTAGTATGGAAAAGTCCACCTAATTGCAATCCTCTTTAATTAAATTCGGTCTTTGCACAAAACCTTTACTACTTTGATTCAAGTTTACACAAAATGAAAAGTCGATTTCATGTTCTTAAACCTAGCACCAATTATATCAAAACCCTAAGTGTTTGCAACCACATAAGATTAAAATACAAAAGTTTTCTATCATGCAAATTTAATTAAACAAACCCACATAAGCAACATAAAAATCAACATATAGAAATCACAACTTTATCTCAAAACATATAAATGGGCTTTAAACTTTGCCCTTAACATTATTTGTTAACTAGAATTCATAGTTCTACAAATCTAAACAAAGAAAACCAAAAGAAATTACAAGGAAAAAGATAGAATTACACCATGAAGGGAGTGGATGATGAAGAGCTTGAGACATTGATCTTGAATCTTTAAAGCAAGACTTCACTATCACGGCACAAAGTGGATGATGACGGCTAGGAGGCTTCATGGCTTCTTCTTCTCTTCTTCTCTTTGCTTAAAAATGCAGAAACTTAAAACTAGAGAATGGAGAGAAAATGGAAAGGAAATGGAGAGACAAAGAAGATGAGATGGATGAAGGAATTGGTGTGTTGGAAATGGTGACTAAGGAAAATGGAGAGGAAATGGTGAGACAAGGAGATGAAATGGATGAAGGAATT
Organism: Rosa chinensis; assembly: GCF_002994745.2. Lineage (NCBI taxonomy): Eukaryota > Viridiplantae > Streptophyta > Magnoliopsida > Rosales > Rosaceae > Rosa > Rosa chinensis. Next base: position 51,306,318 of record NC_037089.1, on the reverse strand, counting down.
GGTGTTATGAAATGGTGAATTGGTCTCTATTTATAGGCTTCCAAGCAACACTATTTGGCCTTTAAACAAATCATAATGGGTTAGGTTTGAGCACTTAAACACTTGGTGGATTTGTTAGGTGAGAGCACTTAAACACTTAGTGGATTTGTTAGGTGAGATCACTTTCTCTTCCTTTATTCCTTTAATTTTTATCTCCACTAAGAACTCAGTTTTAGCCTTTGACTTCTTCATATGAAATGTTCCACTATGAGTGTAGATCATTGTGGTAAAATTTCAGAATGTATTGCCATGTGGTTGGGCCGGAAATGCTGCTGGACCTCTTACAGGTCCAGTTTTCCGGTTTTGCTTCTGTAGAAAATTGGGCTGATTGTTTGAAGGCCTTCCACTCATAGTTTGCTCTGGCACTCTTCATTAGAAATGTTCCTTTGGGTGTCTAGAATGGATCTGGAAGGTTTCAGCTCATTTGAAGTTCATTTAGTCAGGCGGCCGCTCCTACTTCTTTGCTTGGCTTGGTTTCTCCTAGCCGGAGTAGGAATATGTGTAAAATTGATCTTTTAGTACATTTCCATTTTTCTCCATCATTTCCAGGTAATTATGGACCTAATGCTCATTTCACCTTCATCTACTCCAATGTACCTAAAAATAGAAATTGAATTAAAAATCGATTCAGTTAAGGAATTAACTAAGCAAAATGTGAGGAATTAACTATTAAAATACCGCATTAAAATGCTCCTATCAGGTAGCTACTCGGGCTAGCAAAGGTTAATTATCATACTACCTTTACCTGTTAGATGTATTGTGTATGTTGATATGTATAGCTTGTATGTGTCTGATGCTTATGTTGTGATTGGAAATAAGTTATTTTGTATGTTTGCTTTTCACAATCATGATGCTAGTAATTTGGATAAACATGTGATAAATGGTCCAGATGATTGTCCTTTTGACATGAAATTGCATGTTGCTGCAGAGACATCTCACCCTGTTGGAAAGCCTTATTGTTTGACAGAGTTGACTGGGCAGCTTTCTTGTTCAACAGAGTTGACTGTGACTCGGGATGTGATAAACCATTCAGGATACTCTAATGGAAAGCTGCCTCACAAAGCTTGTCAAAGGAATGAGAAAGTTGCTATATCCCTGGGCCATGATAGTAAGGTAAACAACATGCGAACTAAAGATGACAATGTTGATAGGGAGAAAGGCTGCATACTAGTAATGCTTTCTTATATGTTTGTTTCAGTTTCATGTAGAGATCCATATGAAAAAAACTAAAGAATTGACTAACTTTACGATCCCATAGAACATAGACAAAGTAAGCTGGATATTGTTAAACTATTGGTAACTATTAAATTGGGAAGTTTTATGACAGTTAATAATGAGTTTGAAAGGTCAGCTATCTAGTGATATCAAGAAGTTATCAAGAAGTTTTATGTCAATGTCAAACCAGATTTCACATGTCTTTGTTAATGCCTTGTCTTTCCATACATTTTAATCCATCCTCTTAGAAATAGTTTCGGCAGTGTTAATGCATTTCATTACTCTTCCAATTTGTACTATGTATTAGTTTCTTTGGGATTATATTATGTTAGGACTGTTGGGGGCAGCTGCATATCAACATGGGTCTCAACATTATGGTCACAGTAATGTTACTAGCTGATAGAAATCTTGAATATTCTTTTTTGTAAAGTTAATTACTGTTTACTCCCTATATTTATAGGGTTTCATCATTTCAGTCCCTGACCTTCGAATTTCACCTAAAAAGTCCATAAACTCTCAATTTCCTCTCAATTGGTCCCTGCCGTCAACTTTCCGTCAAAGACCCTGTTATTTGGTGACGTGGCATGAATTTCATGCTGAAATATCTACTCTACCCTTATTTACTCTTTTTTTAATTAATTTTTTTCTTTTCTCTCCTTTGTTTATTTTTTTTTGTCTTTTTCTTTTTAGCTCTTCTTCTTCCAGCTCTCTCTCCTCCTCTTTTTATCTTCGCCATCACCCCAATTTGCATGGCTAAGCCAGCCACCCAAGTCATCTACCTCTAACGAGCACACCTCGTGCTTATCGCCACCAATAGAGAATCCAATATGTGTTCGATTAGGGTCTATCAATCTGACCCGATCTTAATCTAAGAATTTCTCCTAGCTCCACCACCTTGGCCCCAGAGCCCCGGTCATTGCACCGATAAAAAATAAATGGCGGCTTCCTTGTTCTACCTGCCCAACAAGGTCATGATCTATAAAGATCGCCAGTCCCGCTGCATCAGTAAGCGCTCATTTCGGTCCGAGGTCAAGTCGATCAAGCTACGCCGCGACCAAATCATAGTTGTTCTTCTCCACAAGATCTTCGTCTTCAATTTCAATGATTAGAAGTCGTTTGATACGATTGTGACCATGGAAAACCCTAAGGGACTGTGTGAGGTCTCGCATAAGTCCGAGCCGGCGGTGCTGGTGTGTCCGGGGCTCCACCAGGGTCAAATTCGGGTCTAGCATCACGGGTCGAAGTGGACCAAGTTTATAGCGGCACATTGCTCCAGTCTGGCACACTTCATATTTTTTGGTCTGGGAAACTCCCTATGTTGTTGGTCTAGATAATCATGAGAGTTTGTTCATTTAGTGAGGATTCTTGGATTGGAGATCATCTTGGGTTTTGTTGCAAATTTTGACTTGGTTTTGGGAGATCATTTAGTGGTGTATGTGTTAAAGATTTGGGAGGTCTGTGAGTTGTGGTGTTGGTGTTAAAGATTTGGGAGGTCTATGAGTAGCTCCGACTAAACATGTAGTATAGAATCACAGTAGCTCCTGCGGCGGTCACCATTGTCCTCTCCGCCATCAGATCGAAGCGCCGAGTTCAGAGCTTACAAAAAACCAGCATTCACTTCATGAAAATGAAACTCTAACGAATTGAGAGCTGAATGGAGGAAAACGAATCTGGGCTGTGTGGAATTGGAGAAAGAAGGATTTGGGGTCAGTGGTTTCTAAGGAAGCAAGGTGCAGTGCAAACGGAAATAAGGTTTTTGGTAGGTGAGGGAATTTGGTGAATATGGAAGAGGGTTTAAGGTGCGAAGGGATGCGAATATGTGCAAGTGCTAGGATTTACGATTGCCAAGGCCATCTATTTTGAGATGGAAATAAACAATAAGGAGGAGAGAGCTGGAAAAAAAGAGGTAAAGAGAAAGAGAAAAAAAAAAGAGAGTTTTTTTTTAAGTGAGGGTAAAATAGACTTTTTAGGGGAGAATTGACCGCCACATCAGCAAGATAACGGAGTTTTTGACAGATGCTTGAAGGCAGGGACCAATTGGGAGAAAATTGGGAGTTCATGGACTTTTTAGGTGAAATAAGAAGGTCAGGGACTGAAACGATGAAACTTATAAGTATAGGGAGTAAACAGTAGTTAATTCTTTTTTCTATGAGTACTAGTTTAGAAAAATGGCAAGCAAAGATTTGTTGCACATTTAATATTTACCTTCTCAGGTGATGAACTTGATTGGCGATGTAAAAGGAAAAGTTGTTGTGATGGTAGATGATATGATCGACACTGCTCGTGAGTCTCAACAATATATGAATTTTCATGTTATATATTTGTCCTTACTCATGAGGTCAAACGGTTAAAGATGGATCATAACAGTAAAGAGAAAGAAATGTGTGTGGACTTGGAAATATATTATGTAAGTATAACAAAGTCACTGAACAAAGTCTATTCAAACCTGAGGTGCTGTCATTTTAGGAGAGGTTATTCATTGCTTAATAAAGTGATCTTGATTTAAGGTTATTTTCTTATAGTCTGGAGAAATAGAACTTCCCATCTCCTTTTTCACTTGCATGTTACTGCAGAGTCTCCAGTATACATTCTTTTGGTTTAGTACCTTTTGGAGTGGATAAATTGAATGTAAACAGTTTTAAAATTTCATTTTATTAGATCAAGTACAAGAAGTTGTAATGTTGTATGTACTTAACCATTGTTGTGTTGATGGTTAATCTGTGGTTCTTTGCTGCAGGATGGTGTGCATTACATGGTTTATACACCCTCTAACCCACTTCTTAGCTTGTTTACGTTTTCCTGGTGTTCTCTCTAATTGCGATCTTATCATTTTTGTGTGAATTGTGTTATTAAATTGGATTCTGGTTCCAACTGACTATATCAGGCAATGAACACACTGTGATTATATTAAGGATGTGACTATAGCAGGCAATGGAAAACTGACTCTATTAAGGAGCTGTAAAGTACCCGGCCATTGTATGATATAGAAAATAGCCAAAATTGACAGAAAGAGAGAGAAGACAAATATACAAATGACCTTCCTTTATTAGTTCTGATGCTATTGAAGAAACTCCAGAAGATATTGAGAGTGTGAAGCTCCTCAAACTTCAAGCTCCTTAGACTCCAATGAGGCCGTGAGAGTAGCAAAGCTAGACACTCTAAGTAAATTTCTCGATGTATTTTGCTAGGAGAGTACTGTTAATTAGATGTACTCCTTTTGTGGAAAAAAGATTATCTTTGCACAATCCATTTTGGAGCATGATGTGGATTATAACAATTTCTTCTATATATATTGATAAGTTACTGTTAATTTGGTCATTTTTTGATTCCACATCCAGCAAATATAATGCATTGAATCATTCTATTAGGACAACAATAACCACAAAAAAAAACTATCATATGTACACAATATTCACAACAATCTCAAAATAAAAATTATCGTCTGAACTCAAAACAGATAACTGATGTTATGAAAAACAGTTGTGTGAATAAAACTCAAATAACAGCTATAAAATAAAGTGACATCTAAATCGCAATCACACAACAATTTCTAAAATCGCCCGTTGTCTGAAGAACAGTCACACAACAGCTAATGATGTCGACAGGTTGCCGGCATGCTGCCGAGCCCTTCACACGACGGTTCCCTACAATCGACCTTCATCAGACGGCGCCTTGATATACTATAGTTAGCCTCCATATCAGACGACTGTTTTTAGCCGTCGTCTGATTGAATTTTTGTAGTAGTGTCATTAGCCAAAGTTAACCTATGAAATTATTATTGGTAGCAATAGTCCACATATCACACACTAATTCTTTAAGCAAAACCCCACCAATACATGCTCCTAAATACCAAATGTATTGGTTAAAGGATAACATGATGGAATCGAATATATAACTCCAAAGACAAGATAATACAAAGAATTGTTGAATATGAACTATTGAATTGGATTATCGGGAGATAAACTATGCCAATTATACCCAAGCCCAAGCATACCTCTTCTCCAAGCCCAAAGTGGGTACCTGTCTAATTCTAAGTAAATACGAATAGTTTTAGAGACTATTCTCAAAATTTAAAAATAGAAATTTAGAAAGAAAAAAAAAAGGCACTTCTTAGGGTAACTTTAGAGCCGTTACTCAGTCAGTTTAAATCAGTTATAGGCATTAATTACTGACTTTAAAATTAAGCTACCAATTACTAATCGAAATTTTCGGTGTTTAATAATTTTTGCCAAGTTCAATATTTTGGTTTTCAACTTTTTGGTATTATCAAATTTACAACAAGTATTTCTTTAGACATAATTTTTTTAATAAAATAAACAACTCATATACAGCAATTAGTTTATTGTGAACTCACGACCTCCTACTTACAAAGAGGAGACTTATGGCACTAAATTAAATGATATTGGGCACTTTAGACATAAATTAGAATGAATAATACTAATTTTTTTTATTCAACTTAATAAATATATTGTCGCAAAATTTGTATTCATCTAGTTATTTTTCAGTTTCTTTGCACCTTTAACATAGAGCTTTATCAATTTTCAATAAAAATAATTATCCAACGATCTTTTCTCTGGTTACCCAATATATGACTTATTTTTTTGAGTTCAATAAAAATGGGATTGAGATTGGCATCCCTTATTTAGCAAACCACACCTCATCCATGAGTAATTTTCCAATGGAATTAGCTTAAATTTTAACCCTAATTTTATCCCTGCTTAGTAAGATGATTGCAAGTTTGCAAAGCAAAAGAGAATTGCAAGTTTGCAACACATCCCATACATGATGGAGCCTTCCTTTCTTATAAAATGTACCCATATCACTTCTACAAAATTGACCGCTAGCCATCCCCATATTAGATACACTTTTGTAACAGTATCGTTTGATAGAGCAAAAGACACCAATTGTTATTTTCTCTTTCATTTGTTTAACGGATACACATATCTATGACAAATGAGAGGGTAAAATTAGTAGGGTAAAGATATGGCACATTAAGGGCCTGTTCGGTAACATTTTTAAAAATAATTTTTTAAAAACCGATTTTGAAAATGAAAACGAGAAAACAAGATTTGATTTTTGAGATCCGAAAATGTGTCCAATAGTTTATTCCAAAGACAATTTTCAAAAATGAGAACAGCAAAAACGTGTCCGGTACTACCATATGAAAATATGAAAAAACAATGAAAATATATTCGGTTGTAGTATTTTTAAAATCTCAATTTTCAATATTTAGTGTAGAACTCAATTTTCGTTCTTTGCATGTATATATAAAAATAAAAAAATAAAAACATCAAAAGTAATTAATATAAAAGGATTTTTGATGAAGACTATTGGTGATGGAAGAAGAGAGCAACGAGAGAAGATGGCGACTAGAGATGAGAGAGAGAGACCTGAGAAGAAGAGAGCGACGAGAGAATATGGAAGAGAGCACATTCTTTTTTTTCTTTGTTTTGGAAAATATATCTCCGTGTTTTCTAAAATATGAGAATGAAAAGGTGAAAACGTCTATTTGTCGTTTTCCTGTTTTACGAGTAAAATAAAAAAATCATTTTCAATTTTTATTTTCTACATTTTTGAAAATAGACCAATAAAATGAAAAAGTTGACTTGAAAACGTTACCGAACGCCATCTAACTTTTCTCATACATGTTCTATTTTTTTTTTATAATATTTACCACTTTAAATGTGGTAACTAGAAAAAAAAATCCTCATTAAGGTAAATAAGGTCCTTATTAAAGTACAGTAGGTAACAAGAAAAAAAACTTTATTAATATAAATAAGGTCCTCGTTAGAGTAAAAGAGCTTCTCATTTGAATAATTAAGTCCTGAAATAAACTATGTATTTGTCATAGACTCATAGCTAAAGGCTCACTTTAGATAAGTGAGTGATAAGTTCGAATATAGTTGGTTTATCCTATATATCACTGTGGTTTTACAACGAAACCTTGTCCTATCTATTGTGAGGCAGCGGGTGGGTATGTAATGGTCTTCTTGGCATGAGTTTTATCAATGGAATTACAATTAATTCAAAAAAAAAAATTAAGTTTTAAAAATAGTAACTGAATGTATGTCATATGTTAACATATTGTAGAATTTCTTAGATTAGTATATCCAAATATTGAGAGCTATTAGATACCAATATCAGTCGTATATGAGAAAAGATAAAAATATATAAAACTAATAGATCACAGCCTAATAAGGCTGTTTCGTTTACACACTGTTAATATAGTGTGCTTTTCAATTTCTCCCATTAAAATCTGTATCAATACTTTTTTTTCTCTTCCAAATAGTAACATATTTAATATGCTATTACTTGCTTTAAATAGATAAACATATTATTCAAAAAAAAAAAAAAATAGATAAACATATTTTACTAAACTAAAAAAAAATATATCAGAAATATTTATTAGAGATATTTTCTTTATAAATGAAAAAAAAAATGAAGAAGAGAGAAGATGTATAATTGCTTTAGGTTTCTTAACTCTAGATAAGGATAGTGGGTTATTTGATCTCTTTCTTTTGCATGAGTTTTCTCTCTACAATAAGACTTATTCTCTCAAGCACTCAATAAGCATATCTGTGATCACTCTTCAAGTTGTATTGGAAAGCCTAAATTTGCTGCAATCTTCTTCATTACCAGGTATTAGAACCATTAAAATCCAATCTTAATTATTTTATCTTGAGATATAAGCAATACTCATAATTGATCTTGAAATAATTTATTTTCTATAAATTCCACTAAGCTTTAGTGGCATCATATTGGCATGCATGGCCATCCATGGTTGGTTTCTGGTTTCTTTGTGATTTTGATTTCCTTCTTCCTTTTTTATTTCATGCGTGGTGACATTTTTTCTCATCCTTTCGATCTATAGACTGTGACAAAGGGTGGATAATTGAGCGAGAGAATGGATGCAAATAGAGAAAGAGAGATACAAAGATCAAGGGAGAAAAAAAGAGTTGCCGAAGAAAAAGAAGATTTTGTCGCCGGAATCAGGCAATAAGATATGACCATTATTGAATAAAAAAAATATAGTTGACTTCAAAGAAAAAAATGTAAATTAGAAATAAATACTCTATAAATGAAGATATATAGATAATTGTTCAAGGAAAACCTAATTTGTGTTTAGCCCAAACTCTAGGTTACTTGACCTAGTGGTAATATGATTTAATTAGAAGGATCTAGAATCCTAATCAATGTAGAATTACTTTCCTTGTATGATTGAGATTCTATGCATTGTAATCCTCTATATAAAGAGGCCCCTATTATCAATGAGAATACACAGCAAATTCCTTTCAAATTCAGTTTCTCTACAACACGTTATCAGCACGAGCCCTAACCCTGAAATCCTTAATTCGTAGCCTACAAATCCCAGAAACCACCGCCGCCCACCTTGAAGATCTCAACTCCAGGAGTCCAGAACCGGCGGGCCCACCCCCAGAACCGGCCGGAAAACCACCGAACCGGCCACCGGAAGTATCGAAAGTCCGTCTGCCCGATTCGATGCTTTCCTCCCAGCTAATTCCTACCAAACTTCACCAGCAGCTGTAGCCGGACCCCATATCACCGGAGACGAAAATTCATCACCGGAACCGGCCTAAATTTGACTGAACCGGCCACCAGAAAAGTTTGATACCGAACCGGCAAAAAGAAAAAAAAAAGAAGGAGAAGGCGAGCCGCAGCCCAAGCCGAGCCCAAGCCGCTGCCTGAGGCCCACCAGCCTGAACCCCAATAACAAGACCCTGCTGACGTCATCCTTGCGTCATCCGCATCCACGTCAGCAAGCCACGTCAGCTCCAGTCAGCAAGCCACGTCAGCATCAGTGCCACGTCAGCATCAGTGCCACGTCAGCAATCTGGTCAACGCCGGTCAACCCTCCGGTCAATCGCCGCCGGCAACTTTTTCGGCCTATTTCCGGCCACTTTCTGGCCAACTTCCGGCGACTTTTTCGGCCACTTTTCTGGCGACTTTTCCTGCAACTCTCCGACGATTTTTCCTGTCAGCTACAGTAACTCCGGTAGCTACAGTAAATTCCCGACGACGATTTTTTCCGACCATCTTTTAAGGTAAACTTTTCTAAAAGTTCCCGTTTTTGAAGTTTTTTTTTCATTTTCTTCTTCTTTTCTCGGTGATTTCCAAAATCCCTTCTCCTACCCCCCTTTCTCTACATAGGGGAGACCAAAAGCCGAACTGTGGGGGTTCGTGCTCACTCCAAGCTTGGAGCTTGTAGAGTCCTCCAAACTTAGAGTTTGTTGAGAAGAAAACGATCGACCACATACATCGTTGTTTCGATCTAATCCAAAATCCCTCTTGGAATCGGATTTTCTTAGAAGCGACTACGCTCAGAAATTTAATAGTTTTTCGTGGTAGCCTATGTCGCTCCGAAACTAACCCTAATTTTCTTGTTCTCTTTCAGGATGAGTAACCTGAACAAATTGGACTTTGCTCTATTGGGAACAACTGGCTCTGGATATCACGGGTGGGTTCGTGATATCCGCCAGCATCTCAAGGTTGTAGGAATCTTGGATATGATTCTCGAGCCTAGCCAGGACGTGATAACTGTAGAGCAAGCTCAAGCTTAGGAAGCAAATAGAGCAGCCTTAGAGGCAAATAAGGCAAAAGCCATCATCCTAATGACTCGTCATATGGATGATTCGCTCCAGTACGAGTATATGAATGAAGAAGACCCCAGAAGGCTGTGGGTCTCACTCGAAGAAAGATTTGGCAACGTCCGTGACTCCTTGCTTCCTGACCTAGAAGTGAGATGGCATAGCCTCCGCTTCTGTGATTTCAAGTCAGTTCTTGACTATAACTCGGAAGTACTTCGCATTAAATCCTTAATGGAATTCTGTGATAAAGAGATCACATATGCGATGTTGATTGAGAAGACTCTCTCTACCTTCCCCGTCTCTGCATTGATGGTTGCTAAGAACTATCGAATCGATGTAAATGCAAGACGGATCACAAGGTTTCATGAGCTCATTGGAGCTATGAATGTCGCTGAAAAGCATGACAATATCCTTGTGAAGAACTATAATTTGAGATCCATGGAAACAGAACATATTCCGGAATCCAATTATAGTCGCACCTCTAAGAGAGGGCGCCAAGAGCGAAACCCTAATCTTAGGTATACTTCTGGACATTCTGATCCATATAATCGCTCTACTTGGGAAGGTAAACGCCAAAATAGGCGAACACGGAACCGAAGAGGTAAACGTGGAAAGAGAGAGGGAGGCAATGCCTCAGGCCATGTTGGTGGCACCACCAACACTAAGAGCCATCTAAACGACGCTTTCAAAGCGCCTCAATCAATGGAGTTCGAACAAAGAGATGTATGTTCTCGATGTGGAGTGTCTGAGCATTGGGCACACATTTGTAGAGCTCGTGAAGAACTTGTCACCGCATATTGTGAAGCAAAAGAAGCTCACTATGTGGAACAAGAAGATCAAGACGATGATCTAGATCTAAGGGTAGAAGACTACAAGGATCAAGACCCAAAAATTGGCGATTTTGATTAAGTCTTTATTTTCCAAGAGATGTAGGCGATTGCCAAATTACTTTTTTTGGATTAGATTTTCTTTGATCAAAGAAACAATGATGTACTCCGTTGGCTTATGAATAAAATTTTGAGTTCTTTTCATTATGACTCAATTTTGATTCTGAGCATATGACTTTGTGATTACGATGGCTGGGCCATCAATATTAATTCAAGGACATGGAATAGCCCAAGTTCCACTTGCCAAATGGCACCTTGATTACAGTTGTCACAGAAACTCTCTACGCTCTTAGGGCACATATACCCTATGAATAGCCAACGAATTCCATGCGAAAATTCATGTAGAGAACGGAAATGAGTTCCTTTGCATTACCTCTAATGATTGCGAACAAAGGCGCATCTTAGAGAAGTTTATGTGTCTCTCTAGTGGACTTTATGTCACTATTCGAGCTATTAAATCCAATAAAGTTATGAGAGAAGATCTCTTGGATTTAGACACATATTGGCTTTGTCACGACAGGATAGATCATCCTAGTCATGATATGATGATCCGTCTACAAAAAGACTTCACACGGACATCTTTTCTCTCGAGCGAAACGAAGCATGAATCAAAAGTTGATTCTTAGACTAAGTGTGACCGACGTTGCTGCCTAGAGCACCGCCTCCATCCACCACCAGCCTAGGGCTGGCGTAGTCCCTATCCATGACTCCATGGATGGCGTCCATCATGGTGATGGCGCCCTAGGTGATGCTGCAATCACCAACTTGCTTCACAATAGCGTTTCAGACGCTCAGGCCTAACCAAAGTTCTCATTGGTTGCTTCTAAAGCCTCTCGCTCGTTTTACTAAGCCTGTTTCTTAGGGAAATTAGGACTGAGACCGTCCTATGCAAAGGATATGACAATACTCATTCTGTTCTTATAAAGAATCCGTAGGGATTTTGTGGATTGATTCAACCAACTTGCGGACGCTTAAATATTTTATGATGTTGGTTGACATGCAAACACGCTGGTCACGTGTTGTGCCATTGTCCACCTATAAATGCTATTTATGCTAGACTCCTAGCACATATCATATGACAATGGTCTCACTCCCCAAATCATCCTATTCAGTCAATTGGATTTGACTATGCTAGTGAGTTTACATCGAAGACTTTCGATGGATATTGCAATGGGCTTGATGTTGGACATCACATTCCCATGTACACACCCAATTGGTCTCGCGGAAACGACTACGATGGTAGTCCGAACATTGGTAATGCCCACCAATCTTCTTACATCCGCTTGGGGTGATGCGATATCGCATGCAGCCATGCTAATTCGTCTACGACCTACCGCCACTCAATGTACCTCTGCGTTACAGCTAGTGACTGGGTACACGTCTTTTGTACTTACGCACATTTGAGTGAGCCATTTATGTGCCAATTGCGCCGCCACAGCGCTTTATGATGGGTCCTTACAGACGAATGGGCAACTACGTTGGATTTGCGACCCCAACAATCGTCCGCTACTTAATGCCCTTGCAAGGCGATCTCTTTACCGCTAAATTTGCGGGTTGTCACTTTGATGAGACAGTCTTCCCATCGTTAGGGGGAGATAAGAACACGAATGTTCAACAGGAACGACATGAATTGTCGTAGTCCGTCCCCACTATGTCTCATGTTGATCCCTATTAAAGTGACGAGATCACACAAATATGCTATAAACATGCCTGCAAGGAAGGACGTCCCTACGAGAGGACGTAGCGCCACCCTACACGGAGGTAGGCATGGCGCCAATGCCAAAGAGAGTGGCACTCTGGCATTACAGGCCATGGCCCCAGCTAGGATGCGTGGGAGGCCCGTGGGTTCTAAGGATACTTTGGCACATTCCAATCCTTTGATCATCAAGACTCAAAATCCGTCTCATGAGTATCTTCCGGGTTATGGTTATCGTTGGGGGACACCTCAATGTCAGAACCTATTCCTGAGAATATAGAGCTCTATGAAACTTACACTAGTGTACATGAGACATGGGATAGAAACTCCATCATAATTGATGATGTAGTTGCGTATTTTTTTGCGCATGAGTTTTTGAGTTAGATGATATCGAACCACGCTCCGTTGATGAATGAATGCCAACGTAGAGAGTTTTTGGCCTAAATGGAAAGATGCGATCCAGGTTAAGATGGATTCTCTAACGAAGAGGAAGGTTTTCGAGCTAGAGATGCCAACACCTCCTAACATAAAACCTATTGACTAATGGGTCTTCGTTAGAAAGTGTGATGAGAAAAAGAGATGGTAATCTCGCCTTATGGCGCAAGGCTTCTCACAAAACGCCCTGGAATCGACTACGATGAGACATATTCTCTCGTAATGGATGTCATTGCACTCCACTACCCTGTCAGTTTGGTAGTTTCCGAATAACTGAACATGCAGCTTACAAATGTGGTCACTACGTATCTCTATAGGGATCTAGATACGGAACATACATGAAGGTTCATGGCGAACTTCATTTACCCAAGTCAAGTGGCTCTAGACCATGGAGCGCGTTTACAAAAAGGTTGAAACGCTCACTAAAGTGACTACTTGATTGGGAAGGGATATGCCCACACCTTTCTATGACAAGTTTCAGATTCTATCGCGGTTCATATTGGACATGATCTTCATTAGAAGTCCTTAAAGAGTTAAGGGAAACCGCTGAACACTTGAAATCCGAGTTTGAGATGAAGGATTTTGGGAGAACACGATTATGTCTCGGTTTGGAACTTGAGCATCGTGTCGATAGATGCTTAGGCATTTTGACAAGGTCAAGCCTTCAAGCACCCCCATGATCGTCCGTAGTCTTGATCTTGAAAAGGATCCTCTTCGTTCGAAGGATGATGACGAAGATGCGCTAGGGGCAGAAATGTCCTAGTTAAGTACAATAGGCGCATTATTGTACTTATCTCAATGCACAAGACCGGACATCTCATATGTTGTGAACTTGTTAGCTAGATATAGCTCTGCGCCAACGCGACGCCATTGGATTGGTGTAAAAGATATCTTTCGATATTTGAGATGTACGATTGATATGGGCTTGTTCTATCCCTATAAAGAGATGATGGATTCGGACCCATCACACACCAGATACGCCGCCAACGCTGGCCTGCGTCCTCTATCCCCATCCCATAACGACATGTGTTTTGGAAGGTTTTGGTGATATTGGGTACCTCTCTGACCTACACAAAGGTCACTCCCAAACTGGTTAAGTGTTCACCATGGGAAAAAATCGTGACATCTTGGAGGTCTACATAATAGACCCTAGTCGCTATATCTTCGAACAATGCAGAGATCATTGCTCTTCACGAAGTGGTTCGTGAATGTATATGGATTGGATCCATAATTACGCATGTTCGAACAATTGTGGTTTGAAGTCTACCACAGATGAGCCTACAAGCATTTAGGATAATGCTGCTTGTTTTGAACAAATGAGGCAAGGCTACATCAAAAGCGACAACACCAAGCATAATCAGCAACAACAGACACTCCTCGAGATCAAAGTGAACTAGGTTCGATCTGAGGACAGTGAGGCAGACTTGTTTACTAAGTCATTGCCCAATTCCACGTTCGAGAAACATGTGGCAAGAATTGGCTTGCGAAAATTATCTGAACTCCCATGATCGTAGTCATCAGGGGGAGGCGCAGACATCAGGGGGAGATGTCTACATGTTCACCTCGAATCGTGAAGGGTGTGTTGTGCTCTTTTTCCCCTTCGACCGAGGTTATTTTTGTCCCACTGGGTTTTTGTTACTCGGCAAGGTTTTTTTAACGAGGCAACGAGAGGAGCGCCGCGTTTGGGCAACACAAGGGGGAGTGTTCAAGGAAAACCTAATTTGTGTTTAGCCCAAACTCTAGGTTACTTGACCTAGTGGTAATAGGATTTAATTAGAAGGATCTAGAATCCTAATCAATGTAGAATTACTTTCCTTGTATGATTGAGATTCTATGCATTGTAATCCTCTATATAAATAGGCCCCTATTATCAATGAGAATACACAGCAAATTCCTCTCAAATTCAGTTTCTCTACAACAATAATAAAATAAAATATTTTGTATTTTTTTTTTTTTGAAGAATCTGAGTATCTGACAACTCTTTTATTGATCACTGGAATCAAACAGTAACAGTTTACCCATGTGAGGTTGACTAAAAAAACCATCAGCTAAACAATTCAACCTTTTTAAAGACTATTAAGCACATTCAACATAGTTCTTATTCATCCAAGAGCGAATGACCACCTTCCTCAGCAATGTCTCCCGTCTTGCTGACTTCAGTACCTTCAACAAATTCAGAGTCATTCACCACCACATTGCAGCCACATCCTTTTGCCAAAAATCCCTTAGACACCCTAGAAACCCTATTCTTGCGAGGCTTGGGTCCCTTGGTCTTGTACACAATCTTGTTCTTGCTATCCTTTGGTCTTCCACGCTTCTTGGTGGGGGACGAGTTGATAACCCCATTGATGTTGAGGACTCAAAGCTACCCTCAAAATCAAGAGTATCAACAAAGCCTGCATCCATCTTTGCTTTCTTACCACCGTGACCAAAATCATTCGGAGAATTCAAACGAACTCCCAGAACACTAGGGCGTTTATGTATCACTTTCACAATCGGAGTAGTGGATTCATCCACCGCCTGTGACCAATTAGGAATGGCTTGCAAATTTGATATCGAAACCCTAAAGTTCTTGAACACATAGATGAAAGTAGGAGAAGTACCGTACCTGAAAAGTTTGGAGTAAAAAGCGACCTAGGGTTGGGAAGTACGTGGAGGCTAACGTTTGCATGGAATTGTGACCCTTCACCTCCCTTCCTGGCTTGTGACCCTTCGCCTCCCATGTTTGTTTGCAGCCCAGCAGCCAAGTCCTTTGACTTCTTCCTTGAAGTCCCTTCCGCCGGACCAATTACAGACACCTCCACCAAGGTTGCCTCGGAATCCGCCATGACTAGTGCAACGCTAGGTCTAGAAGTAAGGAACCACAAGGAAAAATCCCGATCGAACTCGGTCCCGGACACACAGTAGCCAGAGGTTCCGGCCCCCGTAAAGCAGCCGTTGCTCGCGCCTTAGCCACTTGCTCCACCAAGAACTGGTCGCAATCATCAGGACGATGAAAGAGCCAACTACAGCCCTTGCACAACCCTTTCAATTTGTCATAGTGGAGTTCCACAGCGGCCTCGATGCCGGACGCAAAACGAAAGGATCGGGCCGTCCCAGCCGGCGGTGGAGATCCAATACCACTGTGAACTTATGATCCTCCAATGACCGCTGCAAATCAAACTGATCAGCATGCAAGAATCGTCTCATCAACGATCCGATCAACACTAGGGATTCTTCCATCCTAAGACGTGGAGGTAGGCGCCGGACGGTGACCCAAGCCTCCAGTGTGTGCAATGGGACTCGATCTGCTGCCGAGAGCCCATCATAATCCCCCAGAAGCAAAATTCTACCGTTGTAGAACCACGGGCCACCGTGGAGGATCTTGTTGCCCTCTTCCTTGCTACAAAACCGGAAAAGGAATCCCTCTCCCACAGATGAAATGGCGAGGCAATCTCCCAAGCCCCAGAGAGCAGCAAGGGTGCTAGGCAAGCCACAAACGTCACCGCTCTTGGATTGGACCAGACGACCAACCAAGTAATGAAAGCCCTCCACCACATTTGAAGAGAGTAAAAACTTCCTAAATGTTGATTCCCTATCATTTAAATAGGTTGGAAATTTTGTGGAGAAAAAAAAAACCTACGTTTTTCTAAAATAGAGAAAAAAGAAAATTAAGGGAAGTTGTTGAAGATGTTTTAATGCAAAATAATAACATAAAAATAAGAGAGTTGAAGTCTTAACTCTTAAGCGTGACTTTTGGTTAGTGGAGCATGCGATAGAGAATACCCTTTTTCATTCAGGGGTTGCATCGTACCTATGAGTTTTAAATACTCTTTTCTGTATCACTTGAAGCAAAAAATACATAAAAAATTCTATATTCTATGAAGTTTTTTCTAGTAGTGATGCGTGTTGTGCACATTACATATTGTGTCTCACTATATAATATTAAAATTGACCACCTGAGAATGTCAAATTAATCAAGGTCAGTGGTTAGAGCACTCACTAAGATCAAGGTCCTGGGTTCGAGTCACCATGAGGTAGGAGTGAAATCCTTTGATCCTCTTTTTTTTTTTTTTTTTTTTAAATAATTAAAAAAAATGTCACATTAATTAGCACGACTGAGATCAAAAGAAAGAGTTGCATAAGACAAATCGATAGAGAACTTTTTTTTTTTTTTTGATTAAGATTGAAGATAGAAGAGAAACAATACTCACCACCTCCCCTTTATTTCAAAAGAAAGAAAAAGAAATACATAAGGGGGGGGGGGGGGGGGACGTAAAGCCTTACCACACAAAAACAAATGGAAATCGAAGCTAATTCTAACCCCAACTAATGAAAACGAAAATTGGGAAGACCCAAATAATCTCTATTACATAAAGATGAAACAAAATATGGAGGAAAATCCCACCAAACCAAACCTACAGAAGAAAGGCCAAAATTTGCAAAAGCATCTGCAACTTGGTTTCCTTTCCGAAAAATGTGTGAGGAGCGAAAATGCATTTGAGAGATACGGTGCAAACAATTACCCCACTGAACTCGCAATTGCCAAGGCACCAGTGGAGGAGATTTGAGTAAATTAACAATCAAAGAAGAATCCACTTCTAACCACGCATGTTGCCAATCACGAACCCAAACTAACTCAATTGTTTTAATCACCGCCATTACTTCTGCTGACACAGAACTTGGAATATCAAAACTAGAGGAAAAAGCTCCAAGAAAAGTACCTTGATAATCCCGAAATATGCCACCAAACCTAGCTTGACCGGATGCCCTTCTCCAAGCTCCATCAGTGTTAATTTTAACCCAGCCAATTAAAGGAGGAAACCAATTTACCTCAATAATTCGTGGAGCACGTCTAGGATTGCAAGAGACCCGTAAACTCTTCAAAATAGTAAGCTCATGCACACTATTATACATAGTGCCAGAGGCCAATTTGCTAGAGTATATAATCAGCCCATTAATCCACTTATGAGCCTTCGCCACATCAACAGCTTCCCCTTCAAATCTGAACCTGTTTCTCAAATTCCAAATACACCAAAGGCTTGCAAATAAAGCAACAACCCAAAGTTCATGCAACTGAGCAGTACGACCTTGTGCCAATCCTTGCTGAAACCTACCCAATAAAGAGTCATGGAGTGCACCCAACTGAAACAACCCCTCCAAACGCTGCCATAATAGTGTTGCAAATGAAAATGAAGAAAAATATGGTCAATAGACTCCCTATGAAGACAACAATGCCCACACCTTGAAGCAAGAGAGATACCACGTTTTTGAAGGAAGTCATCAGATATAACACGACCCTTCAAAACTTTCCAAGCCAAGAGAGACATGCGTGGAGGAAGAAAGCTAGACCAAATTAGTTTACCCCAATCGACTTTAGGAACTGCAGGTCGCAAAAATAAATAGGCATCTCAAGTAGTAACATCCCCGAAGAAGAATGAGTCCAGACCAACTTATCTTTTTCTTGAGAATTAATAGATATTGGAACATTTTCTCGAAGGAAAGCACATAACGCTGGAAAGTGAAGAAGAGACATATGTGGAAAAACCCAACCACCATCTCTATGCAATCAGAAACAAAGCCATCCATATGCACAACCCTTGCTCCAAAAAGCTCCAATAATGGCTGCCCAACAAAGTTATCCTGCCAAAAAGAGATTGATGCACCATTCCCAATTAACCACTTGTTGTTCTCTATAATTTGAGGCCAAAAACGCTTAACTCTAGGCCAAATTGATGATAT
Source organism: Rosa chinensis (assembly GCF_002994745.2). NCBI lineage: Eukaryota > Viridiplantae > Streptophyta > Magnoliopsida > Rosales > Rosaceae > Rosa > Rosa chinensis. Next base: position 51,287,719 of record NC_037089.1, on the reverse strand, counting down.
AGCATAGGATCTTTGAACCACTCCATTCCTCCAAAAACGATCTCGGAGAAAGGAACAACCCTTAGAACCTAATGAAAAAATATCCCAGGCCTTTTTAAGAAGTAAAGAGCGATTAAGAACCACCAATTGTTTAAGACCCAAACCTCCTTTGTCCATTGGCAAACAACAATTCTTCCAAGCCACTAAAGGAACCCCACGTGAATCTATGGAACCCGATCATAAAAAATTCCTACACCAAACCTCCAATCACCAAAGTAAAGAAATAGGCCACTCATATACCTGAAAGCTGTAGACGAACATGCTATAAATTACTGACTTTATTAATTGTAACCGACCGGCCATTAAAAGAAGAGAACCCATCCAACTAGAGAACCGAACCCGAATCTTGTCCACAATAGATTGAAAGTGAGAAGCTCTAGGTCGACCACGAAAGATTGGAACTCCCAAGTAAGTAAAAGGCGCTGTGCCCATTGGAATACCCAAGAAAGAAACAATGCATGTCATGGTGCCTACGTTGAATGTGCTTGTTGATAAAGACACTAGACTTGGCCTTATCAATAACCTGACCTGAATTAGCTCCATACTCCTAAAAAAAATCCATAATCACCTTTAAGTTCCCTCCTATCCCCCTGCAAAACACAATTACATCGTCTGCAAAAAGAACATGGGAGGGAGCCCTAGTACCTCTCCAAGAAGAAATAGGAGATAACTGACCCGCATGCATGAGAGCCGCAGTACCCCTACTTAAAACCTCCTCAGCTATGCAAAAAAGAAGAGGGGATAACGGATCACCCTGTCGTACTCCTCTACTACAAGAAAAAAAACCCGCTGATCTCCCATTCACCAAAATAGATAGCTTTGCTGAATGAAGGAGAGCACGAATCCATTCAACAAAAATATGATTAAAGCCAAAAGCCTGAAGAACTTGGAGCAAAAAGTCCCAAGAAAGAGTGTCAAATGCCTTTGTAATATCAGCCTTGATCGCCACATTGCCACCATAATACTTATTATCCAATAAATTGAAACATTCAGAAGTTTCTAGGATGCAATCCGTAATATTACGGCCCAACACAAAAGCATGTTGTTGGGGAGAGATTATTCTTGAAGCAATAGAAGCTAAATGAATAGATAGAATTTTTGGAATAATCTTGAAGACAAAATTACACTACACCAAAAATCTCATCAGACAACGGCAGAAAACCGATGTGGGATTTGGAGTCCTACCGTTGTAGAGTGAGCCGTTGTCTGATGAAAAATCAGACAACGGTGGAACACAGTTGTGTGATAAACATACAGACAACAGGTTTGTGTTATAACTGTTGTGTGATAGCTCAGCAGATGCGAAGCGCAGCTGCACAGCAGTTGAGGCGCTGTCTTCAGACAACAGTGCCAGTTTTAAGCTATTGTATGTTAAGCATATCAGACAACATTTTTTTTATTTTGTCTGTTGTCTGATTGATCTTCAAACTTTAGTTCTTGGACTATATCTGTTGTGTGATTAACTTTAGGACAATACAGTTCAATTGGTTCTGTTGTGTGATTAACATTTAGGACAACAGAGTTTAATTAGTTCTGTTGTGTGATTAGCTGTTAAGACAACAGAGTTCAATTAATTCTGTTGTCTGAGTATAAATCAGAAGACACTGATTCGTTAAAAACCAATGTGTGATATATTGTTTACAATGTGTTTTTCTCCCATTTTTGGTCATTCAGACAACAGGCAGTCATCATTATATCTAATCTGTTGTGTGATCATTTGAACATTCCATTCCTGAATTAGATTGTGCATTCATTTGGTCTATTTACGAAATGAACAGTACTCTATCAAATACAAACATTGCAAACCATCAAATGATTCATATAACCATTACTTTAAACTTCAAAAGCAAAAGGGATGCATTTCCCAATCATTGAAACCAACATTTTACACAAGAAAAGCATTCTAGTGCATGCCCATCTACTTGGGACATCAAAAAGCTGATACACATATATTGTTCCAAAATATGCCACACATGGTGCATGACAATGTACCAGCAGAGAAGCACAAAAAAATGCTTTCCTTATCTAAAATGTACCAGCAACAAGTGTGCTACTTCATGACTCGTGCACATATGTGTTGACAACAAACTTTCCCCACTCATTTCGCACTTGATCAATATCTGCCTGGGTGTATTGGCTGCTGCCTCTCCTCTCCCACTGAAATCAGTTAATTATATCAAAAGGATCAGTTAATCATTTTGGTGAATGAGGCATAGATATAATAACACACTTAATAGAAATTGAGTCGAGTGACTATATTTATAGCTATATGCTGATACCTTGGAAGGAAACAATGACATGTCTTTATCCTCAATGATATCTCTCATGTATCGCATGATAAAGTACCCGCACTCCTTGTGCTAGGTTGGGGAGGAATGCCCTAAACACAAGCAAATGAACGAACAAGTGAAAACTTAGCATGAAAAACTGTTTTTTGAAAACCACAAGTAGTGAAACTTACAGCCAAATTTTTCCAATGGACTGAACTCCGACTTTGCATATTCTTTTTAGAAATATACATACGCATAGCACTACACCAAAACAACAATATGATCAATGATATACCATAATGCAAGGGAGGCAAACAAGTGTATTAAACAGATTTCATAAAATTGAGGCATTTTGATCAATATGTAAACGAGGGACTTACGTATCCATGATAGACATCCAATCTCCTGTGGATAAGCGTCTTTTCAGCGGGTCCATAAAATAGGCAGTTCCTTTCTCCGGATCAACAAGTGTCAACACCCAATGATCACTACATGCATACAAAATGTCATATATCTTGAACACTAATTTGTTATATATGTTCAGACACAGTAGATATGAAATTTTGCAAACATTCATTAACTTACCCCGAGTTATATGGCAGCATGAACATCTGCCCTGGTTTAGCAGTTACAAGCCTATCTTTGATGTGTTGGGCCTTGACAGTTCCATTCCCACACCCCACAGCACCAATAAGTGAAGGGTCAACAAACGCAACCATGTCCAGCATTTTATAAGCCTTCAACTTATCATAGAGGTACCTAATAACAAACAGTTGCACCAACTCATTGGGTTTTAGCAACTATACTCCTTATCAAGGCATTACGGACAAAGCATATATATATATATATATTTATATATATATTTGTTGTAAATATTAATGTGGCTATTCATGTAATAGCAATTAGTGTTGCGTGATATATGCCAATTAAGATTGATTGGTGATTAACAGAATATAATTAGCGATTGATTGATTATAATCAGACGAGTGATTGATGTAATCGTTAAATAGTTACATTTTGTAAACCTAAGGGACTCCTATATAAACCTCATTGTGAGATGAATAGAATCACTCCATTTCTCATACTTCATTCTTGGTGTCTAAACTCTCCCTGTCTCAAATTCTTTTACTATCGTTTTACAACACGTTATCAGCACGAAGCTCTAACCCAAGCCCTAGCCAGAGAAAAAAAAAAACTCCCCTGCTGCAGCCTGTTTGAACGCCCTGAAACCTCTTGATCGGGACCTCAGATCAAAATCTTTCCTTCATCAAAGTTGTTCGTCTCTGCCTCTTCTATCTATCATCCAAATTTCAGCCTTATTGGAGTCGTTTTGAGACCTGTACACGATTCGAAGTGGGAGCTGTCCAGAAAAGGAGAATAGCTCTTGGATTGGCTGAGAAGACAACCTTCTCAGTTCTGCACATATAAACTGAAGATTCATCCGCTCTTCATCAAGTCATTTTTTCCAAATTCTAATTTTAATTCATGTTTTCAAACTTGATTATATGAACAATCACCATGATGCATGAACCACCAAATTTACTTTATTAATTTATTTGGTTGATACATATATATCTGTCATATATATTTGTTCATGTTTTTGGATTTAATTGACATATACCATGACACATTGACATGTAGGATTCCTATTTAATATTAATATAATGCCAGAAGCGTTTATTCAAATCATTGCCATAATAATGTGCATCATTTCCTGTTAATGCCGTATATTACGCTCATCACCATAATGATTTCATTATTGACTTTATGATATTTATTTACTTCATTACAATTTCTTAATGCTGTACATTAAGTTTATTGCCATAATGATTATGTAATATTTATAGGGTTAATGAAGCGTAAATGCCAGAAGCATTTAAGAAAAAAGAAGACAAGTTAATGGTGAATATTAAATGAGGCTGAGTCAGAAGCTCAAATCAAGCCCAAAGTCACAACAACAAATCCGAGCCAGAAGCTCAAGCCCAAGTTGCAAGACCAGAACAGAAGCTCATCACATGTTGCCATGACAAAAGTTATGAATCTTCTCAAACTAGACTCATCCAGTTGGATGCAATGTCTAGGCAAGGTTCAGATGAGGCCGTGTACTTAAGTGAGCCTCGCTCCACCTAAACATCATCCTTCCTTACCTGGTGGTATTCAATTGGAGTTACCGAAAGGGTTGAGTAATAACTTTTCATTCCTTGGCCTTTCTTCTTATGCGCATTGAGAACTGCATTAAAGTCACCATATACTAACCATGGACCTGTGACAAATCGACTCTTAACTTCTGCGAGATGAATCCATAGACTACGTCGATCTGCCATTGTGGTTCTAGCATAAACTGAAGTAAACACACAAGTAATAGAATCCACCACCACTGCTATAGTAACCTGTTGGTCTGTTGCATAGAGAACCTGTACATTTTGAAATAAAGAAATCCTGCAGAAAACCCAAAGGTTTGGCAACAATCCACCACGATCATTAGAACTAACATACACCATATTCATAGTCCTCAAAAAAGAAGAAGGAATAGCTGATAACGCCATAAAAGGCTCACAAATGCACAACAAATCCGGATTGTGAATCTGCATGAACTTTATTAGAGCATTTTGTGTGGAGTCGTTAGTGATACCCTTCAAATTCCAATAGAGAGCTTTCATTTAGGAACAGCTTTAGAACGATGAAGGTAAGCCTCTCGATTTACAGTCAATGTAGCTTGACGCTTCTGAGATCTAGACATGACAACGGTAAACTCGCCATGTTCATTTACACGTTCAGATTCATCGTACCAACTATCAATAGGAACTGAATGAGACCCCTTGACCATCTCATGCATGTCACCACTATTCTCACTACCTCCCTCACTTTCAGATGCATCCACATCAGAATCCTTACCCTGCTCAGTGCCAACATTGTTAACCTTCCCTTGCAACACATCATCATCCAACTACTGATCCATGAGTTATTGAAATCTATTGGGACTGACTACCTCGGGCACCACCGGGGATTTCCCTGTCAGTTCTTCAATAACTCTCCCCCTCTGTGGTCCAAGAGACGGCACGAGAACACCTCTTGAATAGAATTCTCAATCAAATCATTCCATTGTTCAATCTCCTCCTCAACAATTACGCTAACCACTTCATGATGAACACCTAAAGAAGTGGACTTGTGGACAAAAGAAGGGCCTTCACGCGGTTCAGCGATAGCATTGGGTGTAGAATCGACAATCACTTGTTTCCCAGTATCCCGTTCCTTAGCAACAGAAACCTACTTGACTTTCCGACGGCGACGCCTGGGTTTACGTGAACAACCCCGATTCTCCTCATTCTCCTCCCCCTGAGCAGAAGAGTCAGGCTTCTGAACAAGCTTGCAAGCAGTAACTCTGTGGCCAACATTACCACAGTGAGTACAAAAATCCGGGAGATGTTCATATTCAACCTCCACCACCACAACCTCCCCTTTGGTTCTACAAACCACCAATTCACAAGGAGGACTAGAAGATAAGTCCACATCCACGAGAACCTTAGCAAAGAGTCCAAACTTTTCTCTCCAGAGTGTTCTGATCAATTTTAACCGGAACACCAATCCCGTTAGCAATCTCAAATAGGGTTACAGGCTCCCAAAATTGCAAACCTAAATCCCACAATCTCACCCACACCTGTGCGTTGGTGTTCTTTTAATTGGCATGAGAGAAATTTGGAGTCCATCTCATGAAACGAAAAACCCAGGTTTTAAAGAAACAGCATCTTGAGCCCAGACCATTGAAACTGCTGCATCAGAAGCAAAACTGAATGTGAAGTAGCCTTTACCCATAGGGATAGCTTGCCGGCCACTGGCCAATCCCTCCCCAAACTTGGCATAGTTTCTTGTGAAGATCTACAGGAGAGTAGGGTTTTTCACTAGAAGCCATATGAAGACGAGCCAGTAACATATGCTTACATCTTTCTAGTCCCGCCTGGTATCCTTCCTCAGAGGTCGTCATTGTAGCCTTACCATCGTGGATCATCGGCGATGGTAACTTAACAAGAGACACCACCGGTTGCACCACCGCCGAGGCATAAGAGTGGGCCTGCGTAGGTGACTCCACGTTCAGAAAAGACCAAGAGCATATCGGGGTAGCCATAGATAGAAAATATGTAGGTTATCAGAGTCTCAAGCACAAGGTAACCCTAGATGAGAGAAACCCAAACAGAGGACTTTGCATGTTCTGTCCAAACAGGCTTAATGCAACATGCATTTGAACCCTATTTTCCTTAGTATTCATTACCTTGTACCCCTGAGCCTTGAACAAACTCCTCAGAGTTAGGGTCAAAAATATTAACCATATATTTCGGGTTGGAGGATCGACATTTGGGCCTTTGGGTTGTTATGGGACTCTCATTTCGGTGTCAGCCTAGCCTTGTCAAAGGTGTGGCGGTGCGGCGCGGCGGGGCAGTGACGGGGTGCTGGAAGGTTACCCAGATACTTGGGTGTCCAGAGATGGGCTGAAGCTAGCATTCCCAAGTGTTTGGGTGCCCAAATCAGGTTAAGTTGGGCCTTGGCCTTTGTCAAGTTTGCCTTAGCAGACTTGATTTTCGCTTTGGGCAGATTTTGGATCTGTATTTGGGACCCGGATTGCCTTCAAATCCAGACCAGATCTTGGATCTGAAACAGGTGCTCATATTGAATTGGTATTAGTTCTGGTTCTTGAGAGTTCGTTTGCTAATTTTCGAGTTTCTGACACCCTCGGTTACTTTCAAACTCCCGGTGAGTGAATCGCCTATCCTAGGTGATCATATCACTGGTTACGGTTACGGTTACACTGCTCGCTTGACATATGTAGTGCAACGATGTTGTTCGGTATGCATCAAGTCACATCTTGGTTACCTTTCATCTAAGATGCGCATGTGCATCTTGTTGTCCATTATAGATGCGTTTGTGCATCTTATTATGCTTTATTTTTTTTTTCCTGATGTTTTTGTATTACTCAATGTATTCCTCAGTTTCACTTAATATAGCTTGTCGTCCTTCCTTTAAAAAAAAATAATTAAAAAAACATTAACCATATATCTCTTTTGCAATACTTATCAACCCATCTCAATACTCTTGAATCCATTGTACAGAAAGGAAGCTTCCTCAACTGTAAGTTTTATCAACATGAATGTGCAGAAAGGAAGCTTCCTCAACTTGTAGAAGGATTCATACCGTACATTCAAAATGCGATATAAAAAAAAACTTTAATCTGCTATTTAAGTTTAAAGGGTCTAAAACCAAACTATTTGTGTCCAACATTTGCCTCTGTTTACTGTTTATATTAGCACATCCTGTGGTGTAATGATTTGCTTCATGTAATGGTTATGAAATTTCATGTCAGGTTTATATTGTATTTTTTCCTACATACATATCTATTGTACTGTGATGTTTTTTGTATATTTTTTTAACATTTAATTGTACTAAAATTACAATCTAATTTAACAAAAATTACTTCCTTGACGATGAAGTCACCACATTCATTTTACACTATCGACATATAATTAAACCAAAATTACAACATTAACAATAAATTATTCTTCAACTTGTAACAATGTCCTAGATGAAATAAATATCTCAAATAGAACTAAGATTACACAAAAAATGATTTACGTTACCACAATGACAATAAATTAACAAATTTTGTTGTCATATCTGGATTGTGTCTATGACGTATGTACCCTAGAATTTTTCCAAATTTATAATAGTCATTTTCCTTGTATTTTCAGGTTTTGAACGACCTAATATTTTTGTCTCTTTATTCACTTCATTATAAAAAATTAAAAAAAATCTTCTCACAAGTAGTATCATTATAATATTTTAGAAAATGATCGAAGCTCTGTTTATTTGTCATATATACTTTGGGAATATGTTGCCAGTTCTACATATGCTGGTTCTTAACTTCTTATATATTCTTTGTCAAAAAAAAAAAAAAAACTTCTTATATATTATTTGGTCTGACATGTTGGCTAGACCATTTCTAATTGCAAATCCATTTCGCTTGCGATTATCAAATCAAGGATACACGTGTACCAGCATGGATTAGAGATTTCAATTCCCAACTTGCACCAAATTCTCAGTACAATCCAAAGCAGCCCATATATATATGGAAAATCTCATGTATATCTGAACAACCTGTTCCATCAAAAAAAAAAAAATCTGAACAACCTTTAGTATACATAAATTATCTTCTTAATTATATCTAATCAGTTGGTAGAATATACTGATGTGACCATATTTTAATTATCTTCTCAACTGTGTATTATTTTCTTGGACATTTGCAAAGAAATTAAATTGATCTAATCTCAGATATGAATATCATAGTTATGTAAGTGAAAGACGAATAATTTACTCTTTGCTGAGTAATAAAGAAGTGGAGACCGGAACCTGATTTCAAATTCAGTTTATAATTAATTGATAAGTTCTGATCATGTTATAAAATTACTGAACTCGGAAACCAAAAATTTAATTACGTATATATGTTGACGTTGTTGAGTTCAAATTGTCATTAACAAATACCAGTCAAGATATCGAAGTTAAATTAAGATGGCAGAAGGTCAAAGAGTCATGCATAGAGCCATAGACCAAACGATATATTAGCAGCATATAATCAAGTTTTTGATGCCCTTTGCCATCATTACAATCACTAACTTCACCGGAGAAAAGAGAAAGAGAATCGAACAATAAAGAAATAAGCACTACAATCTTTTGATCATTGCAATCCCTTCAAAAAACCAATAACAACTAAAGTAAGAAAGCAAACCAAACCATTCTCAAGCTTTTCGATTCCACAGCACAAATTAAGAGGGGTCGTCAATGAGCAAGATGACAACGATATTAATACGGCTAATCAAATCACTAAGTTGCGGTAGTGTTGATATGAAATATGCGACTGCAGCTGTATACTGAGCAAAATGCTTGCAATGTCATCAAGAGCAGGAGCAAAATGGCAGCGAGCAAAGCCAGAACTGGCCAGCAACCAATCACATAAGTTTTAAAAAACTTCCTCATCTTCACCTTCCATCTACCATTGTAATACTTGTTGGCATCTTCGATTGCCTTATCCAAGAAGGGCACTTTGGTCAATCTAATGGACTTGCTCATGCCATTGAACAGCTTTGCCACTTCTTCATCACTCTTCAAACGGTTCAAGATGACACCTTTATCTCTAAGCAACTTGGCATCCTCCTCGGTGTCTATGATCCCATTCATCAACTCGGTGTAGCGAGTAAAAACCAATGGCCCCGATGCAGTTGATGCTTCGTAGGCCACCAAGTTTCTCAGGACCACCTCTGTGTTCCCATCTAAGCTAGTACTCGGGAGGTAAAATGAGCAAGTCTTAGCATCGAAAGAGATGCTTGAAATGCTATTTGTCGGTAAGAACTTGACACCGGATTTTGACAGATCAGAGACAGATGGAATAGTGATCTCCTCTATCAAGGGCGGTTTACTAATGCCACTGCTCGAATTTTCATCTTCGGGTTTGACTGCCTCTTTGTCTTGGGAGGAAAATAAGGACTCGAGCGGTTTTTTCAAAATTGCAAATCCAGGAAGGTTGGAGAGGATAGTCCAAGGCAATTTGAATATCACCTTTACGGGTCCAGATATTAGAATTTTTTTCAGAAGACGTATGGGACCTTTATTCAACTTCGAAAGCAGCTTCCATACCTCCTCCAGAAATTGTTTGACGAAATTCGAGTTATTTGATGATTTTCCCTTGTGTGGTGTGGCCTCCCCACCCTCGGCTTCTGTGATTTCCGACGGCCCAGCTTCTAACTTGGGGGTGATCATGTGGTACAAAAAGTCCAGCAAGTGACAACAACTTGAGAGTTGGATCTTCTGCAAGTCCTCATCATTCATCTTGAATGGTGAGAGCTCTTTGCACAATCCCATAAACATGGAAAGAAGCATCTCGTCGGAGCATTTCAACGTGGGAAACTGAAATTCCAACACTTTTCTCAACACAAACAGTGGGATTTGATTCTCAAGCTTCACCAAGTCCCTAAGGATTGCGTGATGCGCCGACTTCTTTCCTGCATGGTCAACCAAATGTGCCATCCTTGAAGAAATTCTTGTCAAAGTCTTCCCGTCTTGGACCGCATAGACTTGGAGGATTTCGAGGAAAAACGAAGCATCAATGGCCATCATCCACCCCAAAGTCTCACCATTAAACTCCAAGTACTTGTGGTAACAAGCACGAATGCTTGGCTCGAACCTCATCAATTGGTCAACAAGGTGCTGGAATTTGATGGTTTGGAGCTGCTTTTGGGTTCGTTTGGCCGCAGCCACTTTGTACCTCTCCATCTCATACAGCTCCGGACGCCAATAATGGTAAGGACCAATTGCAACCTCTTGAGGGGTATACGATTCCGGGTCACTAGCCAAGAGGGATTTGGGGACGTTGAAAATGGAGACAGGGATTTCACCATCTTCCTCGAGCTCCTCCTCTAGGGTTTTTCGTATTTGAATCACCCATTGAAGCTCATTGAAGTTGGAACTGGATTTGGAAGATAATGTTGGTTGGAGAGAAGACATGTTTACGCTGTTGTTCTAAGCTTGGGATGAAATTTGGCAACGGTTGCTGATGAGCATTAAGGTGTGAAGACGTTGAATTGAGTAGAAGTCCATAAATACTGTGATTAATGACTTTAATCGAGTGCGATGGTCATTAAACTATTGGGAATGCGTTTTCCTCATGGGCTAATTCTTTTTTGTGAAAACTGTCCTTCACGTGGCTCATACCCACTCTGACATTTGTTTACCACCAAATACCAATTAATGTTATTGGTGATAAGAGTGCACGAGGGTTTTGTGCAACAAGGACTAATTCATAGTAATATAGTATGATACTTCCGTTGTTTGCTTTACAAGTTACGTGTAGCTAAGAGAAGCCTGTGGGATGAAAGCTCCATGCTGCAAATTCTTGTCCATGCATTTGGACACTGTTTGGGTCAACCTCAACCTGAGTCAAGTTCAAAAACGACAGTTAAAGAACTCGCCTAATTACTTTGGGTGGGCATTTACATCATTTTCTAACGTTGCTTAATTTTCAGGTATGATAACAACAACAAAAACAACTTTTCTAATGTGATCAACGTTTCATAATCCTCAAAACATTAATTGAAAAGATGACAATAAGGACTTTGTCATTCATGTGTGCTATTACTTGTTTTCTTTATATTTACTTTAATTATCACAAGATAAACTTCATTAATGTAATTTGTTATTACAGAATAATCTTGCTAGCTGGATAATAATAAAAACCTATCCGCTAAACGCGAGAGAGAGAGGGAAGAAAACCCTAGTTCGAAAACTTCAAAGTTTGACGACATGGAGGAGGTAGATGGGATGGCTGTCCGACTGGCTGCTTCTCTTGGGCTGGTAGATGTGCGCAGGCCGGTGGACCTTCGGCCGGCTCGTGGAGAAGGTTTGCAGTGTTCGCAGTCGTATCTGGTGGGGAAGTTGTTGACGGCTAGAGCTTTTAACAAAATATCTTTCGTGGGCATGTTCAATCGTGCATGGAGATTGAATGGACGGTACACCGCTCAGGAACATGGAGATCGTTTTCTGTTCACCTTGATGGATCCAACTGACCGCAACCACATCCTTCGCGGTGGTCCTTGGATCGAGCTCCGGTTGTCCTAGCACCATATGATGGGGTGGGAGCGATCAAGGATGTCCCGCTCTCTACCTTAGCCTTATGGATCAAGGTAGGTGGGATGCCACCAGACTTTCATTCTGATCGGTGCTTATGAAGAATTGGTAGTGCTTTGGGGCGGTATATGCAGAAAGACATAACAGAGTTTGGAGAGGGAAGGACTTGGATCCGGGTTGAGATGGATCTTTTGCAGCCTGTGATTTTCCGATGTAGCTTCATGGTGGATGATGGGATTGACGTAGATATGGATTTCTTCTTTGAAAACCTCTATGGAAGATGTCAAGATTGTGGTTTGATTACTCATGTGGATTTACCATGTGCTGGGCCACCCTTGCCTGCGAAGATCAGGAGTGAACAGTCGTCGGCACGGCGAAACCTTGACAAGGAGTTGAGCCTTGTGGATGTGTCTCCCCATATTGGACCAATGGTGTTTGGAGCACAGTTGACAGGACCCGCCCTGGATTTTACCCCGAAATCCGAAGTAGCCCTGCGGGGCCCACCTTAGAAGAAATTCTACCAAAAATATGGCGGAACTTCCTCTAAAATGGACTACCCAAAACCTGTAGAAAAACATTTACACTTCTAAATCAATTCATCCTTATGCTCCTGGAGCCACCCTGCTCCCCAAATCAACATCATCCCAATTCACATAACACAAATCACAACTTAAATAACATTAATTCCTCAGGTGATCAGAGCAATTCTAATAGCAAGGGTAGTCGAGGAAAACCTAAAACAAAGAAAAACACGGAAGTCATGCTGTTGACTATGCTTCAACTCCAATGTACGCCCGACCTCAACTAATTTCGCTTGCAAACTGAGCATTTGAAACCGAAGGACCCAGGGGAAAGTAATTGAAAAACACGTTAGAGTGAGTGGACAAAAATAAACAAATAAATGAATAATTTTAAAAAAAAAGAAGCTGTATTACTTTCCCACGAATTTAAATTCGTAAAACTTCGATGCATGCAACGTTTATAAAATGTATGTGTTTAAAACTCGGAGTCTCGTGAAAACATACCAGTCACCGCTGGCTAAAAGAATCGGATCAGCCCCGCTAGTCAAGTAACCAATAAAAGGATATGGGGAAGAGATGTTACCATACGGGTAAAGGAGCCCCTTAGGCTCTACCTACCCTCGACTGCCACTCACACATAGATTGTGTGAGGAGGAGAACTAATAACCTCGACTGCCACTCACGTGAGGAGGAGAATAAGCTACCTCAACTGCCACTCACAAACACAAAGTAAGTGAGGAGGAGACCAAGTAATTGGACCCCAGTATGGTGAAGAAAACATTCAAAACCATAAATCCATGAGGCTTCCCCACATTGCTCACGAGAAAATACATATATTCCAATGACGTGACCCCGCACGCCAAAATATTCTCGAAAACATAATCAAATAGGCGAGAATCCTTCCGAAAACCTCAAGTACGATAATATGGTAGAAAAATCTCAAAATCGCCAAATAAGATGTAATAAAATTTCTGGAATTCTCCTCGGAAAAATCTTCATCGATCATCACATAACTCACGAATTCATTTCCCAACTCATACTCGAGATGGATTAATCAATTTCCGAAAATCAAATCATACTCCAGAAAAATAAATCTTAAATCCAAATCCGAGTACAATAAAATTAAATTCCGAAACTCATATGGAAAAACAATGCCCAAAAGTATAGTCCAAAGCCAAATTTTATACTTAATAAATAGAACGATAAATAATTAAATAAACCAATCATCATTTCGGAAAAATAAATGCATGCATCATTCTTTGAAAACAAAATTCCACTCACAGTACCATTTAGGCGATCACGCGTACGAGTTTCTTCGTCGAGCAATAGCTCGGTACGTCGCCTTGTACATAAATATAATTCATGAATAACGGTTCGGCAATTAAATACGATTCTAATAACTTATCCTCCTAATCAAACTTCCAATTTCTTTTCCAATTTAATGCAACTTCACCCCTAATACCAACTCATTAGTTTAAAGGTTCTAGGGCAGAACCGAGAGAAATCCAACGGTCGGATTCTCGTAATTCAATGATCGACACTCCAAACCTCGGAATTACACGATGGATACAAACCTCCTTCAATTTCCACCAAACTTCACATACAAGCTCCACAACATTTATAGGATTTAATTGGGCTAAAACAGGAATTAAAAACCTACCCTACTCGCCTCCACGCGCCACCAACAGTGGCAGCGCGTGGGCCCCACGCGTCGGTGGCCACCAAATTTTGGCAGCAGCAACATCACAACAGACCCAACAATTTTCTCAACTACAACACGTTCTAATTTTACCTAGAAATAGTCGAATCCGGCCGGTGAAGAAAAACCCAGAAAACTCAAGAACCCTAGAAATTGCAATCATTAATTCGACCTCTACACTGCAAATTGAAATGAAAGACCTTAGGGGGAAATGATCTTTGGCAATAACCGAACCTTCGACGCCGGTTTGGTGACCGGAGATGGCCAGAATCGCCGGAAATCGACGAAAACCCCAAACTACAACTATGAAGAACTTTGCTTCGATCCAAGGTTCCTCGGCCAAATCGCCACAATATAAGGCCACTAGGGTGCAGAGAGGAGGGAGGCGCTCCTGTGGTGGCCGGAAGACATGGAATCGAAGGAAGGAAGAAGAACCCGAAACCTACCTCAGTAAATTTCCTTATTTAACTAAATTTTTACCATGAATAGTAACTTTCGTATTTCACTCATAGCTTTCACATACGAACTCTATTTTTACGTACCACACGTCTACGGACTCGGTTTAATGTCCTCTACAACTTTCATGAAGGAAACTTTCTCAAATTTTGACCCGAACAAAAAGTCAGCTTTTAGGGCCACTAAAAGTATCAAAACAGAGTAAAAAGTGAAAGTAATTGTCGTTTACCGTCCAAATGACTAGTAAACCGTTAAATTTAGGTTCGGGACGTAACAACAGTCGAGTCCACAAGTTGGACTAGAAAGATTTCTGCCAGTAGCTAAACCAAAGGGGAGGAAGGAAATCAAGCATAAGACTATTACCGGCGGTGGTGAAGGAAGTTTTGGAGTCCACAAGGCACCTGTGCCTGAGTTGGTCGAGACTGGCAGTGAACCAACTTCGGGAGGTCCAGGGTAGGAGCTGATTGGTAGTGGTAGTTCTGTGGAGAAGGAGATGTTGGAGGCAACTCCGAGTTGTGTTATGCATCAGAAACGTGTGGATTAAGAGGATAGCTCTCTAAAGAAGTTGCGATTGAGTCTAGCTGTAGGTAGGACAAACTTGGATGCTATGACAATGGGATTGTGTCCTGTGAATCCTATAAAGGAAGTATACAAGAGGAGCTTGGGAAGGCCAAAGGGGGCAAAGAATAAGGCCAAGGAGCTTAAGGTAGTGTATGCTTCCCCTATGAAGAATTCACCAGCAAAGAAGATCAAGACTCCTAAAAAGGAGGTGAAATTGGTGAATGGTTTTCCGGAGTTCACCGTGGTGGAAGCAGTTCATGGTTCCGACCCATCAAAGGGTAAGGAGCCAATAGTTGTTTGATAGGTTGATCCTAGTTACTATTGTCTATGCTGGTAGAGATATCTCTATGAGTCTTGTGGAAGTACTTAGTTTTTAGCGTACCACAATTGCGTGCTCGACATGTGAGACTAGGTAGAATAGATTGCCTGCAAGGCGAGGCGTTTGTATGTGGCATAGGCTACTCAGAGCATAAGTGTCTTATTGGAGTAGTCTTGTACTATTTCTTAATCTATGAACGGAGCATACTATTGGTATGTCTCAACTTTGATAAAAAAAAGAATGTAATTTGTTATTAATCCTATCGGTAAACAAAAATACAAGCTGAAAAAGGAGATATGGAGAAACATACAAACAAACAAGGGATAAGTGACACTAGTTGGGAGGCCATGTTATACCAAATACAGCACTTGGATCAATTGTTAGTAATAGAGACACAATAAAGAACAACATGAATCTTTACTTAAATAGAAATTAACATGATTTAGAACTTGAGATCATACGTACCTAACAAATCCATCAAGATTGCAAATGGTCAATAATATTAGTTATATGTAATTCTTTTGGCTGAATGTTCTATTTCGCGTAAAGAGGGGCCGGGTAATTAACAACCTTACATGAATTTGGGTTAAACACTTTAGACCCTTTCCATAAATAAGTCAAAGTAACTTGACTACATCTTCAAGTACCATAGATTGTCATTTCATATAATTAATAATTATCTCGATAGATTTCCATATCTAATCAAATATACAAGTTCATTAAATAATAAATGGGTTCTTGACTCATTAAAAGTCCTAATCCAATATTTTTTCACGAGTTAACGGTCAAAAAAATATTTCCCCATAAGGAAACTAAACCCAAAACTGAAACAAAATTACAATATAATTCCTCAACTACCCCAAACTACTCCAAAATTATTCCTCCCTCCCTCCCTCCCTCCCTCTCCCTCAAAGGTAATAGTACTATACCGTAGTGTCATATGATTCATGTCAAAATAAGCAACGTAATTTATCTTCTTTGTATGTAGGCTGATCATCTCCATATACACCATCATTGTAAAATTGCATAGAAGTTAGTTGACCTCCTGTGAGTTAATTCAATAATTTGATATCTTTCTGTTCTTTTTGTTTTTTGTTTTTGGACCCAAGAAAACTGATATATATTTCCATTCATAGTTGCCTGGCATTAACAATGATTTCAGTGTACCAAGAAGAAACATTTTGTTATATAGCGTTTACCATTCTACTTTGTGCTCTCTTTTAAGAACCACACTTCCTAGCTTCTCAAAATTTTCGGAGGCTTTAATATTCTGAAAGAGGAAGATGGAGTTCTCTCTCTCATCCGAATTCAGTTTTTCTCTCACTCTCGATAACCTAAACTCTATCTCGCTCTCTCGCAATCGATCAAGTGCCATCAAGAGCTTATCTGCAAGTATAGAATTCATCATGTTTAGTTTGGCGACCTGTGCAATATAAAATGAAACAATTATTGACCCTCAAAAAAATTTTGTCCAACATTTCTAAATAACCTATTCATTCAATCTAGGAAAATTTTCTTGACTCTCAGGAAAAAAAAACTACGGGCTCCAAATTTGTACTAACAAAAGTTTTTTGACCCTCAGAAAAGGAACAGAGAGGCTCCCAACTTGTACTAACAAATTTTTTTTGAGCATCAGGAAAACTTTCTTGATTATAGAAAAAATTTCTCAACCTCTGAACAAATTTTTGACCCTCAAGAAGAAAACACAAAGGTCCCAATTTGTACTAACAAAAACCAAAGTACAGCTCAGAAGCATCAATGCTAAAACATATCATAAAACAATAATTTGGCTGGTCTAAAATCAATTCAAGTCATCAGATATATGAAAGCCACCCAAGATGATTCATACGCGCGCAGCTACTATTTAAATCATTGGAACAGAATTGGTTCGTTGCACAATTGAATTACTAAAACCAGAAATCATGTTGAAACATTTACCCTTCATACAAATCAGAATCGAACAGTAAACCACAAAAATACTCCCAATTGAGCTAAAATGAAAATTTTAGCTCTTTGGTAAATTTGTTTTCATCTTCTTCAAACCTCATCAACAAACGCAAATCATAATCGAACCTTTATACATAATAGGGGAAATGCTCATTTACCCAATTTTAGCTTAAAATTTGTCCACTTGCTCCACTAACAGTTTTTTAACCCCATTTACCCAAAACACTCTAAGGGATTATTTCCCCTTTACCCAATTAATTCTTTTTTTATTATTTTTATTTATTTTTGGGACTTTTTTGCCCTCTCCTTCTTTCTCACTTAGAGGGAGAAGTCATCCTCCACCTTGCCGGACTTCGGTGACCAGTGGCCGGCCTCCGACTCCGGTGACCGGAATCCGGCGGCCGGACTGGTGTCGGGATTCCGGTGTCTGAATATATTGCCCCCCAGTAATGTTATTATTGCCCCCCAATACTCATATTATTGCCTCCTAAAAATCATATTGTTGCCTCCAATAATCATATTATTTCCGTCCAGTGAATTGTATAAACTCCCAAAACCAAAATGAATACATTACAGACACAATTGATCATATTATTGCCCCCCAATACGCATAGTATTGCCTCCTAATAATCTGATTATTGCCTCCAATAGTCATATTATTTCCGTCCAGTGAATTTTATAAACTCCCAAAACCAAAATGAATACACTACAGACACAATTGATCATATTATTGCCTCCCAGTAATCATATTATTGCCCCCCAATACACATATTATTGCCTCCTAGTAATCATATTATTGCCCTCAAGTGAA
Source organism: Rosa chinensis (assembly GCF_002994745.2). Classification (NCBI taxonomy): domain Eukaryota; kingdom Viridiplantae; phylum Streptophyta; class Magnoliopsida; order Rosales; family Rosaceae; genus Rosa; species Rosa chinensis. The sequence goes on along the minus strand of NC_037089.1, from coordinate 51,269,433 downwards.
CCAAAATGAATACACTAAAAACACAATTGATCCATTTATATGTTCAGTTGTACACGTTAACTTTTTTTTCCTTCACCATTCTCGGAGTTCACACTATAAAAAAAATTTTAAAAAAAATTGATCTGGGCACCAGATCAGAATGACTGGGGACAAAGAACTCGATATCGGATCGGCAGATCTTGAACTCGATATCGGACAGGCAGGTCTTCAAGCTTTGGGCCGACGAGCTCGTCTCTCGCGGCTTCTTCCTCCACTGCACCACCGTCGACCTCAACCTCAACCACCTTGAGTCTTCGTCGCTGTCGGGTTCCCCAAGGAAGACCCGACCAAGATTTGGATCGAGAAACAGATCCGAGTTGTCCCAAAATCCGCCGGAAAGGCTTCGTCACCATTATTGGCTTGCCGGGCGACGACTTCTGCAGTGAAGTCTTCACCGCCCTGGATCGGATTCTTGTGCTCCGACGCTCCAACGAGGAAGAGGAGGTGAGAGAGAGAGAGAGAGTCTGAGACAGAGTCCGGTAGGAGGAGAGAGAGAATTTTGTAGTTTAATAATTTGATTGGGGGTGAAAATGTCATTTGCGTTTAAATTGGGTAAATGGGGTAAAAAAAAACTCTTAGTGGAGCAAGTGGGCATTTTTTAGGTTAAAATTGGGTAAGTGGTCACGGCCCCTACATAATATTTCACATATGAGACAATGATTACTCACTGATTGAAGGCCACATACATTCTAGAAAAATCTAAATTTTATCAGTATCCAAAAGTGTGAAATCAAATGAAGAATGAAAATTTTGATCATCACTGTTCTAACTAAAAAGATCAAGGTCAGAAACTTTGATCACATATTCAAATATCAGATACCATAGGGCTGTTAAAGAAGAACTTACAGTTTCAGTAGAAGACAACGTAAACCATGGCTGCTCCACTCCCTCACGGCGGCGACTTTTATGCCTCTCCGAGTAAATTCTCACCGTTATCGTCGTGAATAGTGTACACTGGGATTTGGTGTTTTTTTTTTTTTTGTCTAAATTCGATTGACTTTGATTTGTGGTACCCTAGTTTTGTAGATTTTCTTGTGGGTTTATTTATACGGATTATATTGAAGCAGGAATTCATGATATTGGGGACGAAATAGAAGAGGAAATCAGGGAAGAAAGGGAAGAAAACGACAGGGGTGAGGTGGAATCGAGGTGGTATGGAGATTTTAGGTGGAATTGAATTCTGGAGATTCGAGCAAGGGAATTTGCTTATGAAGAACGTCCAATTAGATGCCCAGGTCGTATAATTAACACCATTATGTGTCCACCCGTTAGAGTCAACCACTTGGTAAATGGCACCAAAGCAGGCCCAAGAGCCTCTGATCCCTTCATCGTCTGAGAGAATGGTGTAAGAAGCTGAGGAAACGTCCACGTTCAATATAGAGTTTGCAATTGATCGGATCGACCTCGTCGAGATCGATTACTGGAAACGAAGGCCATAGGGCCGCCTACTGCTTCGAGACGCTGTTCGCCTGGGCCGCTAGGTTGATCGGAAGGAAGGCGAGGATTTTTTCGATGACGTTGTAGGGAATGAGGTGGCTAGAACAAAATCCAAGAAGAAGAAAAAGAAATGAGAAGAAAAAAAATGAATTAACAAAAAAAAAAAGGGTAAATTAGTTATTTAATTTTTCTTTCTTTTTAACGTTGGGAATGGGGTGGCTAGAACAAAATCCAAGAAGAAGAAGAAAAAGAAATGAGAAAAAAAAAGAATTAATTAAAAAGGGTAAATTAGTTATTTAATTTTTCTATCTTTTTAACGTTGTAGGGAATGAGGTGGCTAGAACAAAATCCAAGAAGAAGAAGAAAAAGAAATGAGATGTCAAGGTTTCCTACTTTTCTCTCAAAAAACCCTAGCAGCCTCCCGTTGACAGTGCATGCCCTGTCCGACAGCACGGCCTCACTGCGTCGTCGTCGGACGGGCGAGAAAGGATTTTGTGTTTGGTGGTAAGCCCAGTCAGTGTGGCGGCGGTGGGGTGGTGGATTTGTTGTCCAGTTTGCTTGGTGCCCTTGGGGGGAAAGGGCAGCGGCTATTCGAAGGAAGGCAGGTGGTGCCGGGGTCGATCTGGTCGGAGCTCGGACGATTGCCTAGTATTGAAGTACGGGCAGCGACGCGAAGGGATTCTAGTAAGGGCGAATCAGATTGGGTCTCGATCTAGTTTGACTTACGTGGTGGTTCGACGAGGTGGCTAGTGGGGCCGGTTTCTTGTCAGCAGGATGGAGATGGTGGGCGGAGGCAGGCTAGCTAGGGATAGCCAGCGATCTATTCGTGCACCGTTGGTGGTGTCGGAGCTGCTGCTGCTGATAGTGGATCGGCACTTACTGCAAGTTGGTGGTGGAGATGCACCTATAGGCCTCATACATAGCTTGGGCCCAAGACCCATACTATGTTTTTATTACTTTTTATTGTCTTTTAGAATTGATTAAATATGGCTTAATGCCAAAAATAAATTCCCGTCATAAATTGGCAGGGCAAAGTGGGCGTTGCCCCAGTATGCACACTCTATGTGCCTTGTCTAGCCTAGCGAGGCGTCGAGCTGTTTGTTTGATCAAATGGACGGAACCTCCTAGTGGCAAGATGAAATTGAGTGTCGCCGTATTTATTTATGTGCGGCAACATAATGGGAAAGATGTGATATTAGTAATGATGCTTCTTCCTTATAGAGTTATCCTTCCGGTATATCACCGCTACGTAAAAGCAAATGAAGTAGCCATTCGTGCACTCTTTGCTAATTGGTGCTTGTTAGAATACATAGATTTTGTAGAGAATCCTGGTATTATTTCAGGATGTTCTCTTTATGCTTATTGTAATATGGGGTTCAGGCTTTACGTCCTCCCCCCCCATGTATTCTGCAATTTCATTAATCAATACTTCAGGATAGCAGCACCAGCCCTATTTCAAAAAAAAAATGAATTAAAAAAAAACGGTAAATTAGTTATTTAAATTTTTTTTTTTTTTTGTGTTCACATGCTTGCCACGTCATTAATTTGATGGAACCATTACGGAAATTGGACGCAAGTTCACATTAATATTAGTACAAGGCTTCAGGTATCACATTGATATAGTTGAGAGTTTGGGTATTAAATTGACCTTGGCATAAGAGTTTGAGGGCTATTGCTGAATTTTTTATATTTTTTATTGGGATTGTATATAGTGTTGCTCAAATCCAAGAACGGTTGTTCACAAATGGACACCAAGACCAATGTGTTGTTTGATTGAATTATTTCTTATTGGTTTCTAATTTATTTAATTATTTTAGTTTTGGTCTTGTTTTTTATATTGTTTTGCTTAACATATGTGGTGACCCAAGAGGGGGGGTCCCACAGCGCTGCAATCCCTAGCCAATGAGAAACTGATATTTCAGAATGACATCCCGATAACTCATCAACCCTAAACTGCAAGGTCTTTTGGGTTTAGGTTGTTGGTTTACAAAATATTTTCTTTGGGCAAATCGTTCTAGCAACCGAACAACATATTTTCAAAAGCGGAATTTAAAATGGGCTAAAAGCTTTGGGCTTACAATCTGAGCCTAGCTTTGGAAAACAGTTCACTAAGTAACTTCAAGTATGAGAGACGTGCCCCAGGGTTAAGGGTCTTCCGAAATTTTTTTTTCTTTTTAAAATAACAGAGAAAATAAGTGAGTAGAAAATAAATAAATAAATAAATAAGAAAGTAAATAAATAAGTGACTTCAAAGTTTGGTAAAGGACTAAGACCTTAATTGGATAAAGCTATAAAAAAATATACTCTAATCTGGACCAAGTGCCTCCCCTGCACACTCCCCGACCACATGCTTGAAACCTGCACATTATTGTAGGGGTGAGATTTCGTCTTCACATGCCCAATAAGGGCTGACCCTACCATGCTATGTTTGAAAATAATAATGATCGAAAATATCTACTACATAATATTGTGCACGTTTATCGAAAGTATTTTAGAAAAAGGAAACCACAAACATTTATTCTCTTTTATAACACATATGCAGCATGCTTCACACAACTTGGAGCTTCGAGATACTTACCTGCCAGCTACTCTAAAACAATCGGTGACCGGCCGGCTCGTCATCATTTGAGAACCAGCCAACTACTCTGTAGTCCTTGTGATTACAAGTAGTTAAAGTGTCTATTTCCTAGCCCTGAGTGTCCTATGATTGGTTCATTGTCGGTACTTACCTTTCCTCGACGCACATAAGGTTCACAGTTATCGACATCGTGGGATGACTAGGAATCAACGTGTCTAAGTCACATTCACTTTCAGCTCACAAGTACAAACATACAGTGGGGTACAGTATCTCAAAATACAAGTCTAGCTTTGGTTTTCGCAATCAACAATTATTAGCTACGCAAGCACAAATATCACGAGACATCTACTAATGAACAACCAAAAACGTATTTACTATTATACTAGAGCATTCCACATATATATAGGAAAGCCTCTAACAAGGAATGGACAGCTCACCCTACCTGGAATTGGTGTGCTCGCCTAAACTTAGCTTCGTTTCTGACTTTCGATACTTCTTCCAATTTCATGTGCACACACTCAAGTCCTTTAACAAAAATTATATCCGATAAGTAATTAATTTATAACTCACTTTAAAATTCACCAAATAACCCATGATCAATAATTATTAGAAACTATTCCCGAACAATTCAATTAGAATAGTAAGATCATTCGGGATATGGTGATCATACTTCTTTCGATAACATAGTTCGGGTTAAATATTTGGTGCCGTTGTCTAGCATTCCTTTCTTAAGTAACAAATACACTTACCATTCCCAAATATTCCAAGTGAAATGGCATTTAAACCATTTGAGATATGGTGGTTACACTTAGCACTTTGACCTTCATTTCTTTACCCTTTTTACTTTAAGAAAACAAATGAAAATTTCCATTCCCAAACAATCCACTAAATAAATTTCTCTCAATTCTCGGGACATAGAGAATTTAACAAAGCTATGATCCGAAATCAATTTTTAGGTCAACTCGTTAGACCTTTCTATTTTCTTGGTATACCTTGGCTTCCTTAATTTCCCTTTTAATCGTCAAAGTATTTAGTAAACGAATTTCTTATTAAGTTCGGTCCAATAATCATTAACCAATATAACTTCATTTTGGATACCAATTCCTTATGAACTTGAGCAATTTACACTTTCTTTAACAATAACCAACTCACTTCTTTTCTTACAACTGTAGTATCTGAATTGATAGTTATAGACATTGTCATTGCTTACCGTCTTGAACAAACTACTCTTATTCATCACCAATCCAACATTAATCTCTTTCATTAATCAAATTAACCGAGGACAGTTTCGTATCTAACTCATTCCATTCAACAACATAACAATATCACCATTTTAACACTTTCCCATTCATGAGTCTACAAACAACATGTTCCTGATTTTAACAACTTCACCAAGTAACAGATTCAAATACTCAAACCTAACCATTTTTTTTTCAAACCGTGACTTGATCCAACATAGTCTTGCTCCATCATCACCAAGCTTTCAAACCCCTAGCAAATAGTATAAGATCGACAATCATCCCATCACCATTTTTTTTTGTATCCAAAACAGAAACTGCAGAATGTCTTTACCATATCTGATTTCAACCAAAGCTACCCTAATAGCTCATCTTCTCCGAAACTCCAAATCGCAAAAATCCAAGAACCTCACTTCGAAATTAAATGACAATGGGTTAAGGTTTCTCAATCCAATTCAAAATAGATACCTCAACCAGGTAGAGGACAATGAAAACGGCTTACTAAATTGAAGGAGTCAACCGGTGGAACTCACGGTGGCGCTAGGTGCCTCACACGCTAGCGGCTGCGAGTGCGGCAGCGTCTACTGAAGTTGGAGGTCATAATTAGTGGGTTATGCTAGACATTGAGGTGGTGACTTCATCCATGGTGGTCGTGTAACTCAGACATGGCTGGGAAGTTAAAAACGACGACATGTAGAGCCTCAGGTTCCGATGAGCTGGTACAGCATTTTCCAGCATTGGAGTTTGAGCCTATGGTTCAGGTTTTGCTATCTAGAACCTGGTGCTTCGATTCATGTTAGTGGTGGTTTGAATCGATGGCTAGAAGTCAAAGGACTAGGGGAGGCAGTCGCGTCCCGGCTTTGGTGGTCGCGGGTGGAGGCCGGAGGCTGTGTATGTCTATGGTGAGGCTCGGGCTTGGGTCAGATTTAGGTTGGTGGTGGCGGTAATAAGAGGTAGTGACTGGAGATGGTGTGTCCGGTGGTTACAGAGGGAGGAAGAGAGAGAGAGAGAGAAAGAGTGTGTGTCGCGGCTGCAAGGGGAAAAAGGGGAGAGTTTTGGTTCTAGGGTTTCCAAGTTCCTATTTATACTTATGTGCGCAAAATACCTATCTTATTCTTGCGACAAATTATGGAACTCTCCTAGCTGATTGCTTTCAGGTTTTGGACTCATAACTTCTGTTTTATTTGTTTTTCGTTGGAAACTTCCTAAGTCACTTCTCGACTCCGCCCTAGGCCTGAAATATGTAATTTCAATAAAGCCCGATTCTTCTTCTTCTTCTTCGGACCAACTTTGACAAATCTTTGTCTCGACAATAATCACTAGTCTGTCAAGCCCAACTATACTTAAATGGCTCAAATGGTAGTTTCGCCACTCAAGATAATTTCTGAAATAAATTCCTTTACTTAAATCACCGCACGAAAATTTTTAATGGCGAAAAAATTTTCCTTCGAAAATTAACTAAAATTTTCAAGGGCTCACAACATATTTATTCCACAAAAATATATACAAATTCTTCTAGTTATTTTTCATCCATATGTGTTTAAAACTTGTAATTTTAGTGTTTGTTGAATATTCGGACAAACTAGTAATATTTGATAATTAATTTTTTTATAAGTAATTAAGGGTCAAATTTCATAAATATATTGAAATGACATAAATGTCCTTAAATTTTTACGGTATTAGTGATCAAATATCAAAATAATAACAAAAGAATCATGGAGATGCTCCACTACCCATAAATCATGGAGATGTTCTAATCCCCCGTCTGATGCAACTACCTTCTTTCTATCAATATTCCAGACTCTAGCGCAAAGGAAGAAGCAAATTAGGCCTAACTTGTCAGTCGACCCCAAGAATGTACACAAAATTACGGCAACTAACTTTAATTGCAAAACATAGAGAAACACTTTCAATTATCTGATTTAAAAGCCCTCATCAAACAATGACAAAATGATCAGCTCATATTCTGTAAGATTCTACAACCTGATGCCAGTTGACACAAAATATTGAAGATTGAAGAACTTAAAATTTGTTTAAAGTGTCCAACATTAAACATTATCTAGCTACTCATCACGAATTTTTAACCCATACAACTGTTAGCTAAATAGCCACCCTCAAGTATAAGGAGTACAAGTAATAGTATAAGAATTTAAGAAAGATTGTCGAACCCACGATGATTGGATTCCTTTCACTAGCTATGGTATTAACCTAAGGAGAGCTAGAATATGCAAATGTACAATCACAAACCTAAATACACAAGGAAATCTAGGCTCATTGTGAGTATGTGCATTGTGGTGGTAGTGAAATTGTTTGTTGGATAGAGTGGTGAACCAAATTAAAATAAATGCTAAAATGTAAACTAAACTACTCTAAACTAAACTAGTAATATAATAGATGAAGTTAGGGGTTGGATTGTCTACCACCAACCTCCCTTGCAAGTATCGAATTTCAAATACAAGTGATACTATTCTAATTTTCCAATTACCCTCTTTGCATCTGGATAATATTACAAAGGCTTAAACTCCTTTAATGGTATAAATTCCAACCGGATAAGTCTAGAATTAACTACCTCAGAACAAATCCTATTACCGGTTAAGTTTTAATTCATTGTTCCTAGTGTAAACGCGAAAATCTGTAAACCAATGACAAACATACGTGTGTACAAAATAATAATTTATTAATATTGAAAATGCAGGTTACAATCTTTGTAAGTAGATCCTCTGATTCTTTCTCAGGACTTGTTCTTGATTCAAGGGTGTCAACCACTTGATCTTGAATCGGTTAATGTTCACGTGGGTGCCACGCAGATTGGTATTCTTTGATTTTGGTGGTGAATGAATCGGTTCTTCTGGTAGCTTGATGATTCTTCACGGATTTTGGTGCCTTATGAGCTTTCCTTTGTCGTTTTGTCTGAAATGTGCAAAAGTCCCTTCTTCTGTCTTGAACTGGGGTATTTATAGGGTTTGTGAACAACTCACCCTATTTGTAACTTCCGAGCATTCATTCGGGCCTTAATTTGGCTTTAAGTGGATTGACAAACGTTTCCACGTAATTCAATCCTTACTGATTATTGGAGTAAAGCCAATTTATTCACTTAATCACAATTCAATTTGAATTGCTCTATAATCACATTTAATTGGCCGGTTTAATTGGTCTAATTTAATATTTAAATTAGAACTAATTAACGATAATCAATAATCAAACTGACAACCACCTTTTTCTTCCTAGAGATCTCTCAATGTCTTCACATGTTAAGGAACTAACTCAATGCCACTAAAATGTTAGAGAAAGTATTACTGGGGAAAAAATTTATGCTTCAATATATATATGAAGTGAAAAATCTGATCTAGTTTCTCGGAGCTAGGGTTGGGATTTGAAACCTAGGGTTTCTTTGATATGAAAAGAGTCTAATGGCCATGAACGTGTTTTTCTGGAATTGTTGAGGGATTTGTAATCCGTCCGCTAGGCGTGATCTGAAGATTTTAATCTCACAGCATAAGACGAAATTGGTGTTTCTGATTGAAACGAAAATCAGGGAAAGAGAGGAGTTCAACAGACTACAGCATAACTTAGGGTTTGATCATGCAGAAGGCGTGATGAGCGTTGGGCAGGCTGGGGGACTGGGTCTATTCTAGAATGATGAAGTTAAGATCAAAATAAGGCAGCCTTCTACGACCTGTTTTATCGATGCAGTGGTTGATAAAGGAGACGGTTTCTTGCGTTTGAGTTTCACAGGATTTTACCTCAATCCAGGTGTAGCAGATCATCATGAATCCTGGGATCTTCTCTGGGCTTTGAGTGATGACGACAGTTTACCATGGGTTGTGCTGGGAGATTTTAATGAGATCTTGTTAGCCTCAGAAAAGCTGGATGGGAAACCACGACCGGAAAGTCAAACGTGAGGTTTCCGAGAGGTGCTGGGATATGCAGAACTGGTGGACCTTGGGTATTACGGATGCCCATTTACTTAGAGTGATTCAGAGATGAAGGTTAGGTTGGATTGGGTGGTTGCTACGACAGAGTGGTCAGATAGTTTCGACCATTCTCTGGTGATCCATCTGCCGCCTAGCAAGTCGGATCATATTCTAATTTTGCTTTGTATCAGTACAGTTCCGGTTGTTCCGCAGAAGAGATATCACAGGTTTAAGTTTGAATCGATGTGGTTGAAGCATGAGGATTGCCATGAGATTGTTCAGCAGCAGTGGCAACGCCCTGTTCTGGGGCAACCAATGTTTCTGGTGTCTAGTAAGATTGGTAAAATCGGTATTGCATTAGATGATTAGAAGCACATTGTATTTGGTGACCATTAGAAAGCAATATCGAAGACTCATTCACAGCTGGAGGAGCTTTTGAGCTTGTCAGCTACTCCAGAGTTGTTGGCGGAGAGGGGTACTTTGATGGCACGTTTGGAGAGTTTGCTATTGGAGGAGGAATTGTACTAGAATCAGAGAGCTAAGGTCTCATGGCTCAAGGAGGGAGATCGTAATACTGGTTTCTTTCATCATAAGGCTTTTAATAGGAAAGGGAAAAATTTCATTAGAGGTCCTTAAGATGATGCAGGGAGTTGGAAAGAAGATGATGATGGTCTGGAAACTGTTGTTGTGAACTATTTTGAGAAAATTTACAAGGCAGGTGATAGGAGCATAAATGCGACAAATATAATGTGCAATCCTCTACACTTTTCCTAGCTATTTCATTTAAAAAGTCAGTTTTAACTTTGTGTTCTTTTTAGGTAGTTCGTGGAGTGATTAAAGAGATATAAGAGATTAAAGGGAGCAACGAAGCCATGAATCATTAAGTAATGATGCAGAGGACTAAGTTTGATCACCCTTTTGGCCAGAAATTACAAGGAAAGTCCACAGAAAAAGTTGTACAGAACAGTTGCTGCAAAGCAGAAAACCGCAGTTTCAGAATCAGCATTCTGGGAACGGTTTTGAGGAGAAATTCTTGCATTCTTCCAGATGAACCGTTGCATAAAAGGCCAGCGAACCTTAAATAAATGATGTTATAGTTCAACAATAACAAAAGAACAGGTCAGAAGTATCAACGAGGCAGTGGGAAATCAAAGTCGAAGTAGGCTTCCCGATAAGGCAGAAACTGTCAGCTTTTCACGAAGATTTTTGGGAGCTCTTTTAGGGTGAATTTATTGGAGTTTTTCCAGAAGGTTATTGATCATTATAGAAGATGTGATGTCATAGAACACACAGGAGTCAATAAGCATCCATAAAAGTGGCGAGGGAAAGGCGTTCCTTGTCTAAGAAGGAATCTCCAGAGACAGAAATTGAATCCTAGTCAAAACAGGGCATTTTGGCCGAGACTCTTCTTTGGACGGATTTCTTGGGCATTTTTGGAAGGTTATTGATGCTGAAAATATCAAGGAGAGTCCTAGAATGATTCCTCAAGATTTGGGAAGATTACTGAGGCTTGAAAATCATTTAATTGTGCACCAATCGAAGGAAACCTCAAGCAAATTACAAGCAGAGTTGGATAAGGAAACTAGGGTTGTGTATCTCCTATATAAATAGCCTCTGCAACACAATGAAAAGAACCGCACTCTCCACCTTCTCTTCTACCTCTCTTTCTTGTTCCTCCGCCACCATCTTTTTTATTTTTCCCTATTTTATTTTACAATGTTATTTTGCTACAATGTATAACTAAATTACTTTTGTTTGGGGCGAGGTTTGAAGCTCTAAGACATGTTTTTGACATTCTTTTTATTCTTAGTTTTGAAAATACTTTGTTTTGAAATTGTTTATTTCGTTTTGGTTTACAGATAACTCTTGCATGTTTATGTTTTATGAATGCGCACATAAAATATTATGATCATGTAAGTGGGGCTAGAAATAGGTATTTTAATCTCCTAAACGGTTAATAATGCTTATTTCAATGGTAGTAAAACCTATAGGACAATAGTTGAAACCAAATAAAAAGGATTGCATGCTAGGTAGGCGTTCCACACTAGTTTTGCATACTTGTTTCGATCAAACTTCCACAGGTAATTAATGCTTAGAATAAATTGTTGATAGAATAGCGTTCTATACCTTGATTGTTTATTCTAAAGGCTTAGTAATGGTGCGTTCATCTTGCTTAAGTAATCTAGGGAAGTAATAAAAACTTATGCAGTGCGTTCACGGTTTGTTCTTGATTGAAACTTTTTCATGACTTGGTAATTGAAACTAGGATAATAAATTTGTCTTGACCATGTTTTGGGGGTGGATTTCCGAATCTCTAACATCTTCATTCATATCATTGTAAATCCCGCATTGTTTTATGTTTTACTTTAATTTTTTGTGTTACAAAACCTAAAACCCCCTTGTTACGATTTCATGTTCATACATTCTTTCATTATTTTAGTACATACTTATATTCATACTTTGATTATTTATTTTTTACGTAATTACTTGTGTACCCTCAATCCCCGGCTTGAACGATCCCTACTTATTCTATACTAACAACTACATTTTGCAGGATTAAGTTGAGAGTCTATTTTAGGCGTATCAGCAGGAACTGTTGATGGTGGGGCTTTGGAGGAAACTCTTCAAGCTATTTCTCCTTCAGTTACAGACGAGATGAATATTTGTCTTTGTTCCCAATATAGTTATCAGGAGGTGAAGGAGGCTTTGTTCCAAATGTATCTCACGAAGTCTCCTGGACAGGATGGAATGCCGCCTCTATTTTTCCAACATTATTGAGAGAGTATAGGTGACGATATCACTGCTGCTGTACACAATTTTCTATAGACTGGTCAGTTGCTAAAACAGATCAATTACACGCATATTTGTCTTATTCCTAAACCTACTAACCCTGAGACTATGGAAGATTTGAGACCAATTGCGTTGTGTAATGTAATTTATAAGTTGTGTTAGAAAGTTATTGCAAATAGGTTGAAGTTGATTCTGCCTCAAATTGTTTCGCCTTTTCAAAGTGTTTTCTTTCTAGGCAGGTTGATAACTGATAATACGTTGGCAGCGAATGAGCTAGATCATTTTATTCATAATAAAAGAGTTGGTGAGGAATTTATGGCATTCAAATTGGACTTGAGTAAAGCCTATGATAGATTGGAGTGGGGGTTATTACAGAAAGTCATGGAGCGTATGGGGTTTGCTCATAGTTGGGTGCAGATGATTATGCAATGTGTCTCTTGAGTTACATATTCTTTCCTGGTACGAGGGAAGCCAAAGGGTTATGTGGTACCTTCTAGAGGATGACAAGGGGTCCCATTGTCACCATATTTGTTTCTTCTCGGAGCAGAAGGCCTCTCTGCTTTGTTAAAAACAAAGGCTGATCTCGGTGTGTTGCCAGGTATTTCTATTTGTGATGGAGCTCCCCTTTTCGCAGATGATAGTATGCTGTATGCAACTGCTAGTTTGAATGCTTGTCAAAAAATTAGTAATGTATTGAAAGTGTATGGAAAAGCTAGCATCTGGACAGCAAGTTAATTTCCACAAGAGTTCTGTTACGTTTAGTAAAAATGTGGATCGTGCTAATCAGAATTTGCTTGCTACTTTTTTAGGAGTTAAGGTAGTGGAATCCCACAAGAAGTATCTTGGTTTGCCTACATATGTTGGAAGTATTAAAACTAGTACTTTTCAATATATTCAGGAGAGACTGGATCAGAAACTTCAGACTTGGCAGGGTCGGCTTCTTAGTGGGGCTAGCAAAGATATTCTGATTAGGGTGGTAGCTCAATATTTACCTACATATGCTATGAGCTGCTTTCAATTAACAAAAAATTTCTGTGATGATCTTCAACAGAGATGTGCCCTCAATTTTGGTGGGGAGGCTCTAATGAACAAAGGAAAATTCATTGGAAGTCTTGGCAATTCCTTTGCCGTCCAAGGAAGGAAGAAGGTTTGGGCTTCCGAGATTTACATTCTTTTAATAGGGTTATGTTAGCTAAATATGGCTGGAGAATTGTTCAACATCCGAATTCATTGATTGTCAGAATGTATAAGGCTAGATACTTTCCAGATTCATCTTTTTGGGCGGCTGAACCTCATCCATCACCTTCGTTTTCTTGGCAGAGTATTTTTTAGGCTAGAAGTGTTATAGTCAAAGGGGCATGTTGGAAAGTGGGAGATGGGAACGATATCTTGCTTTCAGACCCATGGCTACCTAGAGCGCCACCATTTCGATTATTACCGGTTTAGGGAGGCAGAGATGCTCTTTGGAAGGTCAGTAACCTGTTGAATGATGAGGGTTGCTGGAATGAAGCATTGATACAACAAGTGTACTTACATAGGCATTTGCAAGCATAATTAGCTATAATGAGCCACGCTCATGCTACCTCTAGCGGTACCAACTCCCGCCAAAGGAGTGACCTACGGGAACACAGCCAAGCAAGCTACCGCCTGGGCCCTGATTTGCCCCCAGATCACCCCTGACGCGCCGCCACCAGTCGCGCCAAGACAGTATCAGGAGCTCCAGAAGCTGGGGACTGAAGCATGTCAGTCCCACATCGAAAACATGAAGAAGATCAACTCCTTCTTCACCTATAAAAGTTTCTCTCTTCTCTCCTCATTGATTACACATTTAATACTTACCTAATGTTACTTTGTCAACATAAATACATTGACTAACTTAGGCATCAGAGAAGAGAAGACCGCCCAGCGCGGTCTCCCTTTGACGCCATCTGTATTTCACTTGACAGGTAGCAGAAACTTTGAGAATATCATAGGTAGTGGTCCGCCCATCGGACCAGCGTTAACAAAGGTTTAACTACCGCTGAACTTTAAACATTAACAACAAGTTTGTCATGTCGATGATATCCCTTTTATTTTGTCTATTCGTTTGAGTAATAAAAGTGTTCAGGATCGTTGGGTGTGGCACTTTGACTCCAAAGGGTTGTTTTCAGTTAATAGTGCTTATAGTCTCTTAAAGGAGGAGGAGATAATACAAGCAGTGCCTTTGCAGACACAAGATTTATGGAAAAAGCTATGGTCTACCAATGTACCAGGTACGGCTAAAATTTTTTTGTGGAAGGTGTTGAACAATTGTTTACCTATTATAGATAGATTGATTGAGAAACAGGTTCCTCTGGAGATAAGGCCTTGTGTTCTATGTGGAGTGGGGGAAGAGACAATTGAACACCTATGTAGGCTTTGTCCGTATGTGAGGGGAGTGTTAGATGCCGTGCCTGGATTAGCACGGACGACTTACTCCTCTGCTGCTAGGCTGTTGCAGTTTTTGGAGTGGATTTAGGGCTTTGCTTCTCACTTGCCTTCCAATTTATGGGAAGCTTTTGTTTATAATTTGTGGGGTATTTGGAGGGAGAGAAATAACAGAGTATGGGATAATAAAAGTATGGAGAGGAACCAAGTTGTGCTGCTATTGGCGGCTCGTCTCCAGGTGTACTAGAGGTATCAGGGTAAGGGTCAGGGTGGATGGAGTCAGCGAGTAGTCCCATGGAAACCTCCATGTGCAGGGTGGGTGAAGATTAATGTTGATGGTGCATTTCATAAAGATACTGGTACTGGGGGGATTGGAGTCATTATCCGTGATGATATGGGGAAATGTTTGGGAGGTTATTATGCTCTAGTATCTCATGTTTCTTCCCCAGAACAGGTTGAGGCATTAGCAGGGAGGGAGGCAGTCTCACTTGCTATTCAGCTAGGTCTCTCTCTAGTGATTTTTGAGACCGATTCTCTTACTCTTTTTCATGCAACATAGCAGAGAATCATTCCCCATACTTCCTTCATTGGTCGTGTGTAACCTTCCATCTTTAACAGATGCCGGGTTCTTACTTTACTCATGCTTATTGTCAAGCCAATGTTGTGGCTCATACTTTAGCTTGTTTTGCTTGTTCTTCTGCTAGTTCTTTATTTTGGGACCTAGAGCCTCCAACTTGTATTGTTGATGTACTTCCACAGAGTTTTCCTCTTGATTTATTTGAGTTGACAGTTTCTCTCAAAAACAACAAAAAAGAAAAAACAAAAACGATAATCAATGCTCACTTTGTTGGACTTACACCAAAGGTTTACATCGTTTGACGTACATCACTTTTGTGGACTACTCAAGTTCGATGACATAGAGTTCACGTGTAATTTCTGGAATTTTCCAATGTTATTAATTTTCTTGTGTCTATATATGCCCCCACTTCGAGGTGCGCTGTAGGCATGGGCTTGCCACTTGCCTGAAGTGTGACTGGAAGTCCATTGTTCTTCCATTTTCTTCTTCTTCTTTTTTTTTTTTTTGCACTTCTGGAGACTGAAAAGGGCTGTTAGAGATTTTCCAAGAAACTTTGATTTGACAATCACTGGTCACCAGATTCAAATGAGCATCGTAGAACCACAAATTGGCAAGCATATTTTCTTCAATTCATTCCTTTTAGCATGAACCACAAATTGGCACATGATTGATTCTTCTTAAGACTTTTATGTTAATAGGAACAATCATTGAGCTTGAAACTAGTGATCATAGACATTCCCTTGAACCCATGCCTTTTCAGAAAGAGCTAATTGAGACTAAAATGAAGATTTTCCTTAAAATTTGGTTGACAAGAAAAATCATGGAGTCTCAAAATGCATATTTCCCTCAATTCATGCATGCCTTATAGAGAGGTTGATTGATAAATTTCTCCCTTATAAAAAGAGAACAAATCATCAAACTCTCTACACAACTCTCCTTCCACTTTTCATGCCCTTTGTAGTGTACCCAGCAACTAAATTCGCATGTTCCCATGATCATCAAATCCCTTATACAGACTTGAGAATAAGCTTCTTGTCGACCACACTACTACATAAAGGCTTCACAAGACGGTTTAAAAATGTCGTCTCACATTTTGCATTTCCGTAGTCTATTGAGGCATCGTCTGATGAAACGTTGTCAGACGACGGTTGAAAACTGTCGTATACCGATTATTAGGTCGACGGTTTGCAGCTGACTCAGTCGTCTGATGGATCGGCAGATCTGCCGACATGTTGTCGACAAAAATTTGTTGTGGTGTGACTTCTATTCATACCATGGTTTTTAGGATTCCAGCGTTGTCTCTTTGTTGTTCAGAAGTCAGTTTTCATTTTCAAGACGTGTAAATTGTATACACACGACAGTTCTTCCAGCATAAAATGTGGTGTGATGACCTAAAAGTTTAGTGTATGTGTGCTATCACACGACAGATATAACTCTAACCGTTGTATTGTGACATTTGAGACAATGGTTTTTGCTAATACTCGTTGTCTTTGTGTGCATCCAACAATGATATTGGTAAGAACCGTCTTGTGAATTGTAAAAAAATTGTTTGATTCAGCCCTATAATCCTCATCAGACGACATATTTTCCTTTTTTTCCTACTATTGTTTAATTTTGGAATGGTAAAATTCAAATTAAGCTGGAGCCAAAAATTGACCAAATGAACAATAATTATGTCATAATAAATAGCTATTATAATCCCACAAATGGATCCGATAATGGTAATTTTATCCACAAAACAGAAAGGATCGCGTCTACAGATCTCCAATAGCAAAATACATCCACAAATGTGGCTAAAATAGTCTCATCTTACATAATCTCATCTATAGAAGACATG
This sequence comes from Rosa chinensis, assembly GCF_002994745.2. Classification (NCBI taxonomy): domain Eukaryota; kingdom Viridiplantae; phylum Streptophyta; class Magnoliopsida; order Rosales; family Rosaceae; genus Rosa; species Rosa chinensis. The sequence continues at coordinate 51,252,617 of NC_037089.1, read as the reverse complement.
CAATTCAGGCCAACCCAAAAAGGACCAACAGCTAGCCTAATGCACTTGAGACCTTGCATTACTGTACCCAAAAAAGACCAACACTTACACAGCTTCAGCAAGTTCTTCATCACATAATTTGCAATCTAATTACGCACTGCATCAAGTTCTGCTTGACCATAAGGATAGTTGGCTCTCCTACCCCACTGTTGACAGTTTCAAATCAGAATTTTAACCTCATATACATTCAACAATAACACGTTAGAAACCAACTGCAACCATAAAACTTGTATGTGCAAACTGTCACTGTCCTCAGACTTTAATATATGGAAGAATGCTTTTGAAAATGAAAATTTATGGTTACCTTATCTGCAAATGACAAAGTTGTATCATGGATGATATCCCTCATGTATCTCATTACAAAATAGCCGCACTGTTTGTCGTTTGGCTGTGGTGGAATACCCTAAAAAAGTCAACAACGTGTCATCAAACAACATACATATAACTACTAATTATCAAGTAAATCATCCTCTGGAAATGAAATATAAATATATATCTATATGTATCACATACTGCCATATTCTTCCATTCAACAAAACATTGTCCTTTCTGGCTGCGGTCCACCTTAAACAATCCAATGGCCCTATATATAAGCAAACTGACAACATTAGACTTTCATAGGAATATATGTGATCATACAGCAAATTTCCATTGAAACGGTCAGTTTTGAGCAACTTACGTGTCTACAACATCACTCCATTCTCCAGTGATTTGGCGTATTTTCAATGGATCAATGAAATAAACGGTCTAGGTGTCCGGATTGATCACAGTCAACATCCAATGAGAACTAATATTCAATAGACAGATTTTAGTGCAATATCGATATGAATGAAAAGTCAAGTTTAAGCATAAATAATTGACTAACTTACGATGAATGGTAAGACAATAAGAAAATCTGATTTGGAGAAGCAGTTATCAACCGATCTTTTATATTTTGGGACCTCTTCAATGGAGTCCCACACCCTATCTCACCAGTTAACGTTGGGCAATAAAAGCAACCATGTCTTGCATTTTGAACTGTTTTAATACATCATGCAAGTACCTAAAGAATAGAGATGATTCACATAATTAATTAAGTCACCTAATAATTAATTCACCAAAGTCACATAATTAAGCAACCAAGTGTAGCATTTACCTCAAATACACCACTATGCAGCTTGATGTTACTTCTTCCATGTGTGAAAGCCTCATAACATCTACGTCAAGTAGAAAGCTCTTACCATGATAACCAAATACAGACTCTTCTTTATAGAAGCAAATGACTTTCCCATCTTTGAACCCTTCTTTTCCTCACTCACATAGCTTTTTCAATAAGGCTGGCAAGCTAGATGGGAGTGACTGCAAGTCAAACTCAGCATCTGAATATGGGCTAAACTGATTCGTTTTTTGCTTTCTATTTGCTTTGCCACTCGCCTTTTTCTAGATCAAGCAAACAATTCAGTTAACCTTATAATCACTGCCATATATAGGTAAAAATATAATCATCGTATACATCTATAACAGCAACAAACAAAATATATCACTGCCAAGTCCAAGACCTATCATCCATCTAAGCAAAAATTACAGCAACAAACAAAATATATCACTGCCAAGTCCATAACACATGCAAATAACAATATTCATCATCAGACCTGCACCTCATAAGCATTCATAATCCAAGTCCATCATTAACCTAGCCAATAACAATATAATACAACATGCATGTCCAGCACATGTAAGAAAATTTTCATCTCTTTTAAAAACAATTAATCATGTAACACTATTGCACGCACAATTTCATGGAGTTATGCTCAGCCAAACTACATTACATTGCCTTCATGTATGAATAACAAAGCCAATCATGTAACTTACAATCTCCATATAACCAACAACAGTTAATCATGCAACCATCAAACATAAATCAAGCATATGTAAGCAAATATGCATCAACCATCAGAGTTTGAGCATTCAGCAAAATACCTTTTGAGTTTCCAGCAGCGTCTTAAGAGTTTCCTTCCAATCAATATCAACTTTCAACTTCAATTTCCAATCAATATCACCCTTGCAGAGAAGAAACATATAAAGAGAATCAAAACCAATTTCTGAAACTAGCCTCAGATACATTACTATTTCTTCAATATGAAACTATACATTACTATTTATGCAACCTGAAACTAGGCTCAGATAAAGCCTTATTAGTTATTAGAAATAAGATAGCTTACCAAGCAGCAATGTTTACTTCTATGCTTATCCTTTGTCTTCTTTTCTGAGGCACAACAGGATATACATATCAAACTCAATTTCCATACAAGAATGTCATCCTCAATAGGCTAAGAAATTAGTAGTGCAAGTTTCTTGAATCATAATCCATCAAAAGCGCATCATAATGCAAAGAAAGTCATCTGGTCTAGTTAATCTCATTTATATTTTGTTTACTTTTCCATGTCAAAATTACTTGATCTAACAAAGCTTTTAAAGATGCATCTGATAACACCACAGTGAGCACACCCATGCAATTGCATCTGCTTGTATGAATTGAAAACTAATTTCTATCATTCCTGAATACCTACACAACGGCAGCATCTCTTCCCAACTAAGAGGTCAAAACAAATTGAACTTTACTCACATTGCCAATGAAAACAGAACATTCATCAGCTGCTTCCTTGTTTGCCTGAAAATCAGCAGCAGTAGCAGGATCTGTGCAAGACAATAAAATCAATCACATATATATGAGGTTAAACATAAGACTACAAAACAAACAAAGTCATTACTGAAGGAATATAAGAAATAAGATATTATAAAGTCCTCGGGACATGAGAGTTTTGATAACATTGAGATATCCACAGTTTAAGAAAAACAAAAGAAAGTGCATTCTGATCTGAAGTTACAATACAAGTTGCATGATATCCACTGAAATCTTAATAACAATAAGAACACCAGAGCGTATGACTGAACAACATGCTTGCTTATATGGCTACATGGTAGATGAATATATATTCAGCCACTAATTTTTAAAGGATCAAAAGTCCATATGGCAACAACTGAATGTACTCTCTAGAAACCAAGACTGAAACTTGACAAACCACCAAGGGGCATACCTAGACTCGAGTTAATTCTTTAAATTCAAACTAATTTCATGTAACTATAGCACTCAATGGCAAACAATTTATGGTAGCATGGTCCTTTTTTCAAGAATTCATAACCAAACGAGAAGCATAGTGTTTCACGAGAAAACGCAGCAATTATTATTATTATTATTTTATTTTTTTTTGAGTTAACACCACATTTTATAAAGGATTTTGGATAGAAAATGATGAAAACCAACAGATTCTGATACAACGAATCTGCTAAAGAATTTTTTTTCTCTTTCCTTTTTAATCACATTTAATTCTAATCAATTTTAAGTCCTACCACCACTGTTAGCCATCAACAATTTTGTATTCCAAGCCACTACCATCAGACAATACTAGTACACCTAACAGTCTCCCACCAAAGCAATTATTACTATATCTAACATTAATTACCACACACAGATACATATTACTCATGCTTAGTTTTGTATTGGTCCCATCCTAACTGAAGATATCGTACAGAAGATTCCGAAAAGCTTAAAAGAAAAGCAGAATATTTTGTAACATAGTAATACATCAAGCGCGATAAGTAAAATAAAGGGCACTTACTTGCTTAAAAGGCTCAAGTACAGAAAATTGGCCTGCAACTCTTTTGCCTACAAATTAAGAATTCAAACTCATGAGTGATCAAGTGAAATACATAAAAGACAATGTCGTGAAGTAACTGGATCTCTGAAGAATTAATACCTCAAGTTTGCTCTCCCAATCTACGCCATACAAATTACTTAAAATTGGGCCGGCCTTAACAATAAACTTTGGAAGCTCCTTAAAGAAATCTGCAATGCTTGATAGCTTGTGCCACCGTGTTCTCGTCCAACTACAATCCACTGAAATCTTCTGTGAGCCTAATAGGGAGAAGGAAATCAAAGCAAATCACCAGTGGGTTCACGTTTAAAGTTATCAAAACCAGAAAAACAACAACACATTGAAATAAAATCTTCCATTAAAAATCCGTCTTAAACTAGTGAAGAAAATCAAAACAACATTCTTAATTTGTTCAAAGTCTATGACGGAAAATGTCATATAGTTTGAAAAGATGAGAGTGATGGTATATATACCTTTATCAGAATCTCCAGTTAGTCAAAACCCCAAATCAAAATAGTGATTTTTGAAGAACCCGAAATCAACACCTGAAATCAAAAGTGAAGAACCCGAAATCAACACCTGAAACCAAAAGTGAAGAACCCGAAATCAAAAGCATGATTTGTGAAATCAAAAGGATAGAGGATGAGAAACCAGAAACCTCCAAATTTTAGGGCTTACTAGATTCGAAGACAAATCTCCAACTTAGGGCTTCGAAAGTTTCACACCAGAGAGTCGGACCTTCAGAGGCGGTGGATTTAGGGTTTAGGGTCGTGGAGTGAGTCGGGGTAGCTATGGAGTGAGTCAGGGTTTGGAGGCAATGTTGTGTCGGGGTTTTGTGGAGTGAATGGCGCTATGTCGAGGTAGTTAGGGGCAATGCTGTGTCGGGGTCTAAGCATTAGTTTGGGAAGACATTTTTTTTTCATTAAGTGTTCTAATAATAATTTTGTCTGAATGGATGCTATTTTGTCTAGCTAGGACACATGGGCAGATAAGCCATTAATTAGTTGATGCATGCATATACAAGACATCAGACCATGGTTTTCACATATATGTTGTCTGAATGCCACTTCAAAATTTTCAATTTTGCCTCTTCATATTACCTGCTAAGAGGGAAATAAATTTGGGGGGGGGGGGGGGGGGGGGGAGACAATGGAGGAAATGTGGGAGGGAATGTCGGTGAACATGTTTCGACTTACAAATCTATAGATTCAAACCACAGTTTTAAAGTAACCGTCATATAAACACTACATGCTGAGGAAATTTAACTTGTGTCAATTGGTGTGAAACTTGCCGCCTCTATGACAATTTAACCTCACACCATGCTTCAATTTATAAACGTCTTCTGATGCAATAAATAATTTCAGCATGAAAAACACCCGTTGGTTGACTTCATATTAGAAGACGGAAATTTTACAACCGTCGTCTCAATAATGAGAAATGATTCACACCACTGAAAACAGTGTAGCGTCATATTAAAGGTGTCGTGTGATTCATTTTCTGTAGTAGTGCCACCTCATTCCCGTAGTCCATATTCTTTCAATCATTTTTTTTTGACTGAATATGATCAACAACACATCTTTGTAGATCAACCCAAGTTGTCATTGACGCTGACTTGATGTGAACGAATCTGCTGGCAATAACAAAGTGAGCCAACTCCTTGATGTATAACTTCATCTCCATGGGAATTAAAATTCGTTCTCTCTCTCTCTCTTTTTTTTTTTTGAGCATTACCAACCATATCCCTTGATAGAGACGCCATGGTCTTGCTATCTTTTTCAAGAATTTGGACTTTATACATTACTTTCGTGGGTTGGCAGAAAACTCTGAAATCTTGTGACTTGTAGGGTTCGAATGCTGCGCAAGGCTATGATTCTCATGTTTCTTGTGAATTCGGGCTTTACACGTCATTTCTATGACTTGGTGGAAAACCCTGGAATCTTGGGACTTATAAGAATCTTGGCCTTGCCCGGGTTTCTATCTTGCAACTCTTAAGAATTCGGACTTTACAAGTCATCCTTACCATTTAACGGGAAACTCTGAAATCTTAAGACTTGTTGTAAATATTAATGTGGCTATTCATGTAATAGAAATTAGTGTTGCGTGATATACGCCAATTAAGATTGATTGGTGATTAACTGAATATGATTAGCGATTGATTGATTGTAATCGGATGAGTGATTGATGTAATCGTTAAATAGTTACCTTTTGTAAACTGGAGGTACTCCTATATAAACCTCATTATGAGATGAATAGAATCACTCCATTTTCTCATACTTCATTCTCTATGTCTAAACTCTCTCTCTCAAATTCTTTTACTATCATTTTACAACACGTTATTAGCATGACAAGCTCTAGGATTCAGATTTCAAGTTGCGAAGAAGAGGTGGTTCATCATTCAATGAAGAGAAGAGGCAAATAACTCCTGAGTTATTGGATTGGCTGAGAAGACAACCTTCTTAGTTCTGCTCATATAAACTGAAGATTCGTATGTTCTTCATCAAGTATTTTTCTTTCCAAAATCTAATTTTATATTCATGCTTACTGAGCCTATTGATTAAATATGAACAATCACCATGATGCAAGAACCCCCAAATTTACTTTATTAATTTATTTGGTTGATACATATATATGTCGTATATATTTGTTCATGTTTTTGGATTTGATTGACATATATCATGACACATTCACATGTATGATTCCTATTTAATATTACTACAATGCCAAAAGAATTTACCCAATTTATTACCTATACCAAATGCCAGAAGCATTAATGGGATTTGAACCAATTTCCTTAGGTACATAACCGCTGCATTAATTTATTTATGTTACGATTTAATAACATATATTGAATTTGATTATGTTATAATTGTGAATATTAATAGAGGCTGAGTCAGAAGCTCAAATCAAGCCCAAAGTCACAACAACAAATTCGAGCCAAAAGCTCAGACCCAAGTTGCAAGGCTAGAACAGAAGCTCACCAGATGTTGCCATGACAAAAGTTATGAATCTTCTCAAACTAGGCTTATCCAGTTGGATGCGATGTGTAGGCAAGGTTCAGATGAGGCCGTGTACTTAAGTGAGCCTCGCTCCACCTAAACCTCATCTTTCCTTACTTGGTCGTATTCAATTGGAGTTACCAAAATGGTTGAGTAATAACTTTTCTTTCCTTGGCAGACTAGTTTGAGTCTAGCAGGCCCACTCTCCCTGCACAGGACCTAGCAGCCTAGCAGGCCTCACATACTCTTTGACTAGTGCATGAAAGCCTAGGTCACGAGCTCGCAGACTAAGCCCAGTAGGCTTCACTATCAAGCCCACTCCTTTGGTCCAGTAGAATCAAATAAAAGGAAAAATGATTCGATATTGTAAATAGATTCACCATATTTAATATGTGTAATTAATTGCCAGAAGTATTTATTCACATAATTGTGTGATAATTAATCTGTTATATTAGTAGCATGCAGTTATCTCAATTGATTTGTGATTTTTATTTATCCAATTTGTGAGATTATTTCAATTTGCTCAATTCAATATTATTGTGTTACTTTTTTAAATTTTCGCACCAGAATATATGTGTAGAAAATGCAGATACCTAATGAATTAGAAGTTCTAAATGAACTAGTAGTTCATACATAAATCGAACTTGTAGTTTCGATAATGTCATTTAAGAAACTTGAAGTTTCTTTCATAAATTCACCACACATGATAAAACAAGTAGATTTCACATGTCTAATCCGATTTTTCATACCATGTTATAGAACGTGAAGTTCTCATTACTTGCTTATGGATGATATTACCCAAAGCACGAATATTATTTGTTCCTTTCCTGTAAGAAATGTCAAATCTCAAAATGTTTGACTTTATTGCTTTGGAGGTTTCTGGAAGAAACTATTTAAAGTGTACTCAAGATGTGAAAATTCATCTGACTACAAAGAAGATGAGATCAACAATCGATATTGACAATGTCGTCACTGAGGCTTTTAAGGCGAGTACCATAATGTTCATAAAGAAACATATAGAGAAAGCACTCCAAGTTGAGTATCCGATTAAGAGGATCCACAGACTTTTTGGGTAGCTCTGGAAGAGTACTTTGACCATCAAATGATCATTTTCTTGCCTGAAGCCAGACATGATTAGCAAGATATTGAACAAGCCCATCTGCCCAAAACAATACAAGGAGAGGCACTTTACTAATTCTCAGAATTGATCACTATCTTTTTGCTCACTGAAATGAACAACAACCTCCTGTTGAGGAATGATCAAGCCAAGCCCATCAGTACCTAAGCAACACTTTTGCTTGAAGCAAATGATGTTACTCATCGTAAACCTAATTGCGAAAGGAGTAATTGTGGCCGTGGAGGGGGCAAAAAGTCTGATCTTTCGAGAGGTAGGCTCATAAATGGCCCATATAACCGGCCCAAAACATGGCCCCATGTTATAGTGCCCCTGCCCAACAAGTCAAAGTGGAAAGGAACACTGGTTAGGCCCGCCGCCACCAAAATCAGCATGATCTTTGTTATCAATGTGGAGGAATTGACTGCTGGTCCTACACCTGTTGTGCGATAGCCTAAGCAGTAGGTGAGTATTACACCGGTCGCGGAACTCAAAATACTAACTTTATTGAAGGGTCATTTTCTATAGATTCCACATTAGAGATCATGGATTTTCAGGCAGTACGTTACTGAATATACCGAGGATTAAGACTCGAACACATGGGTATAATTGGCCCATTATGCCATATCTATTTCATCTTAATGAATAAAACATCTTCGGATTTTGGTGATTTATGTTTTCAATTATTTTGGATTATAGAAATGTGGTTATGTTCGAATATATTTAATTCAATAAACTTATTCATACATGTGATCCATTGAATTAAATTTATGAATAGGCATGTCTTGTGGGGAAGTTTGTTGTCTGGTTAAAAGTGCTATTACGCACACCATACTCCCAGATCAGAGATATTTTTCAACCTTATGTCTATTCATACCTCTGTGACAACTGTATCAGGCCAATCCAACCTGATAGAGGATTATGGCAAAACCCACTGTATGTTGTCCAATGGTACTGAACCTATCATTAATGAGGCCTTATAATCTCCACGTTCCAGAAGAATGTTATTAAGTATTAAGGATATTCGAACCAACGGTTACCACGTTGAAACCACTGAGAAAATGAGTGGAATATCTTTGCATAATCTCCGAGTGTGCGGCCAGAAGCGTACATTGGAGAAATTGAAATCTGTTAGCTAGAAGCTAACTAATTCAAGCAAGTACTTGCTATGGCATGACCGTTTGGGACACCCAGGTCAAAGTATGATGCACCGTATCCTCAACTCATCGCAGGTGCATCCCCTTCTGAATAAGGGCCTTGTATATAATGACACACTATGCCATACTCATTAAGAATATTTCATACTAGACCATCATATGCAAAGACTAGTACATACACCACCATTTTTCTGCACAGAATACAAGGGAAATTTGTGGACATATCCAACCACCATGTGGACCAGTTAAATATTAATGGTTTTGGTTGATGGATCGACAAAGTGATCACATGTTACGCTATTGTCCACAAGAAAACGTTGTTTTTGCTAAACTCTCACCCAGATCATGAAATTCAGGGTTCACCACACGGATTATCCCTTAAAGTCTATAAGACTTGATAATACCAGAGAGTTTACATTGAAGTCTTTCGATGATTATTGCATATCCCTTGGGATTGATGTTGAACATATAGTTCCCTATATTCACACCTAAGATGGTCTCGCAAATAGAATCTTGGTAATGCACACAAAGATTCTAGTTTTTTGCTTGGGGCTATGCAATCTTGCATGTAGCAATATTGGTCCCGTTGAGACCCACTGATACCAACTTTACTCCGCGTTACAACTGGTGACTGGGTACAAACCTGATGTTTCGCACTTACGCGCATTTGGGTATGCAGTCCTCGTGCCAATTGTGCCGTCACAATGTACAAAATTGGGTTCTCAACAAAGGATGGGCATACATGTCGATTTTGAGTCTCATCCATTATGTGCTCTTTAGAGCTCTTGACAGGCAATCTCTTTACTACTAGATTTGCGGATTATCACTTTGATGAGACAGTCTTCCCGCCGTTAAGGGGAGATAAGAATGTCACCGTTCCTGATGAACGACGTGAATTAACATGGAATGTCCCCACGATGTCTCATCTTGATCCCCAAACCGCACGAAAATAGTGAAGTGCGGACAATTCTAGATCTATAGAGTATAAGAATACAATATGCCAGACACTTTCTCTGATCTAGCAAAAGTGATGAGATCATATATAACTGCTGCAAATGTGCCTGCAAGGATAGAAGTCCCTGAATGATATGTAGTCCTAAATGGACAAGGTATGACCATTGCGGCTAACCAGTCATATGTCCCTGCCCAGAAGCGAGGTAGACTATTAGGTTCAAATGATTCTTATCCCCAGAAGAGGGTAAACTTGGCACAAACGAATCCTCTTGACATCGCTATCTCAAACCAATTCATCTCAAACCGATTCATCTTCATGAGATAAATCCGGATTATGGGTTCGTCCCAGAAGAGACCATGTTGGGGGACGCTCCAACATTTGAACCCATTCCTGAGAATAGAGAAATCTCGGTAAATTTAGTAAGATTTGGAATCAGATTGAGATTATCATCGATGATATATTAGTATTTGCGGTGGCCACCGAAATTATAATAAGCGATGGCCTCGAACCTTGCTTTGTTGATCAATATCAATGAATAGACGACTGGCTAAAAAGGAAATAAGTAATCCAGGTTGAATTAGATTCATTGACAAAGAGAAAGGTGTTTAGACCTGTTGTTCCTAAACCTCCCTATGTTAAACCCGTAGAATTTAAATGGGTATTTGTAAGGAAGCGTAATGAGAAAAATGAGATTGTGATACACAAGGCTCGTCTAGTGGTGCAAGAATTTCCTCAACGCCCTGTGATTGATTACGAGGAGGCGTATTCTCTCGTAATGGACGTCATAACGTTCCGCTACCTTATCAGTTTGGTAGTTTCCGACAAACTGAATATGCAGCTTATGAATGTGGTCACAACTTATCTCTATGAGGATCACAATACAGAGATATACATGAAAGTTCCTGAAGGACTTATGATACCCGATGTAAATAGTTCTAGACCACGAAACATGCTCTCCATTAGTTTTGAGATGTTCACTTTATAGATTGAAAAAATCTAGACGGAGATGGTATAACCGTTTAAGTGAATATTTGATCGGGATGAGATATGTGAATAAAAAATGCCCATGCGTGTTTATTAAGGAAACAAGTTTCAGGTTTGCAATTATGACGGTCTATGTCAAAGACATGAATTTGATTGATACTCCTAAAGAAATCAAGAAAATTGCATAGCACCTGAAGTCGGAATTTGAGATGAAAGGCCTTGGGAAACAAATTATTGTCTCGACCTGAAGCCCGAGGACAGTGCAGGTGAATTTTTGGTCCATCAACCAAATTACATCTAGAAGATGTTAAGACGCTTTAATGAGGATAAAAGCAAGCACACCCATGGTCGTCCGAAGTCTAGAAAGAACTGTATCATCTTGCAGGACATCCCATTCGATGTGAACTTGTTAGCTAGATATAACTCTGCGCCAATATGCCGCTACTGGAATGACATAAAAGACATTTTTTCGCTACCTTAGAGGTACGGAAAATATGGGCTTATTCTATCCCTACGCATCAAGGAATGGATCAAACCCCCTTGATCCTCGGAAAAATGCTCGCCTTGTTGGATATGCTGATATAGACTATCTATCAGAACGGCACAAGGTACGTTCCCAAACTGGTTATGTCTTTACCATTGGGACTACTGCAATTTCTTGAAGGTCTATGAAGTAGACACTTGTTCCTACCTCTTCAAATCATGCTAAGATATTAGCTCTTCACGAAGCAGTATGTGAATGTACATGACTAAGAGCCGTTACAAAGCATGTTCGAAGCACATGTGGACTGCATTCCACCACTGATGAACCAACCATTATCGACGAGGATAATGTTGCTTACATAGAGCAGATAAATACGAGTTTCATCAAAGGAGACAACACCAAACATATTGTACCGAAGTTCTCCTTCAATTAGCAAGAACAGGAGCATCAGAAGATTGAAGTTAAGCAGATTTGATCTGAAGACAATTGTGCAGACCTCTGTACTAAGTCACTACCAAAGTCTACATTCCAGAAGCATGTACAAGGTATTGATCTATGTAAATTATCTGAATTACCTAACATGTAATTTTCAGGGGGAGTCAAAATAAGGGGGAGTATATTAAAGCATACTCATTTGGCCATCGTGTACTCTTTTTGTCCTTCGTCCAGGGCTATTTTGTCCCACTGAGTTTTGTTACCTGGCAAGGTTTTGACGAGGCACATCTTTAGCATGGTCACCCCACTTACTGCATCCAGAAGATGATTTGATTTGACATATATGCATTTGCTCATCTTTTCCTTTCGACCACGGGTTTCTCCCACTGGGTTTACCGGACAAGGTTTTGGTGTAGCAACTCTAATGCATCCCTCTCGTAGACATACTACCTACTTATGGTGCTGATAAGAAGACTCCACCTATCTCTAAAGCTGTGATACTGCTAATCCACACTCAAGCGTGTTGTGCTCTTTTTCTCCTTCGACCGATGTTGTTTTTTCCCACTAGGTTTTTATTACTTGGCAAGGTTTTTGACGAGGCAACTTAGAAGCGCATGGCAGGGGCAACACTATTGACATGGAATATTCAAGGGGGAGTGTTGTAAATATTAATGTGGTTATTCATGTAATAGCAATTAGTGTTGCGTGATATACATCAATTAAGATTGACTGGTGATTAACAGAATATGATTAGCGATTGATTGATTGTAATCAGACGAGTGATTGATGTAATCGTTAAATAGTTACCTTTTGTGAACCTGAGGTACTCTTATATAAACCTCATTGTGAGATTAATAGAATCACTCCATTTTCTCATACTTCATTCTCTGTGTCTAAACTCTCTCTCTCAAATTCTTTTACTATCGTTTTATAACAAGACTGACACATTCTCTTTTTTTATTTTTTATTACTGATTCATTTCATGACCTACGCAGGTTGCGTCATCATGGATTTTTTCGAAAGCTTCAAACGACACTCCATGACCATCATTGAAGAAAATGAGGATTCCAAGGAGCAGGGGCCAACTTAACCATGCGCGCGCCACTAATATATCCTCGAGCTTGGAATGGTTGTGCTTAAGATCACTCATTACATGTGTCTTGCTAGTAGCAAATAGCTCATCGCTTACTGGGCAGCTTCCAACCTTCACAAGCTATAAGCGAGAGGCCCAAGAATGTCTTTTTATTGAAGTCTTCCCACCATAACTAAACTATTCCTCAAGAGTAATTCCTTCTTCTTTGTGAGCGTATTAAGCAAGGTCCATTCAAAAAAGGTTACTTTATAGTGCAAAAAATCAAAGGCTATCTGACGTCAAATCCACCATTGATTGCTGATGTATCATCTATTTGCTCAGCTGATGTAAGTCGCCGTCATTCCCTACTTGCTTCTTTGGAAATTTTAAAACAAGAGCAGTAGCAATTGGAGTTGCAAGCAACCCAACTCGGTGTAGAACTTTCAAATCATGATGCCAAGATTGCCAACTTAGAGTAAGACAAGGCTGAAGTGTCAGAGCTTCCTGTTATGCCCCCTACTGATGTGAGGACATTAGTTACCTTAGAGAACTCTCTCGAGGTTCAGCATAACACCTTTAAGGGTCTCACCTGGGAACAGAGAATGTAGTTTTTTTTTTCTTGCTCTTGATAGCATGTTCTCTTCATCTAATAATACAACTTTTGATTGTTGAACCATATGAATAAAAGAAAGACATGTTCTCTTTATGCAATAGTTCAACTCTTGATTATCTAACATATGAAACAAAAAAAAGACATATTCGCTCAAACTTGAACTTTGGGCCACGAAGACATACTGACGTACTCCTCATTTTTGTTTTTTGTTGAAAACTTGAAAAGTGATGGACACCCATTTTGGTTATTTGATATGACTGAACTTAGGATTACATCCCAAGCTGCCTACGTATCCTTCTGAAAGAAGGAATCAAGTCATCACGTAGTTCAAGTGGTTTGTTTTGTTTTGTTTCTTTTTTTTTTTGTCTTAACATTTGCTTGAGCTGCCCTCTGGGGTTTTCAACTCAAAGAACTTTTTTTTTTATCCTAACTTTTGCTTGAACTGCCTTCTCGGGTTTTCAACTCAACAGACTTTTTTTTTGGTTTGCTATACATAGTTTAGGCTCGTGTGGGCTAGGAGCATTTCACACTTCTTTTATGCTTAGTAACGCTTCAGGAACTTGGTATCAGAGGACTCTTGGCACTCCGCCTCTTCTACAGTGACATGGTAAACTGGCCGAATAGTTTCTTCTACTACTTGTTCTTCAAGTTGGTTGGTGAATATGATTGCGTGTTGCTTGACTTTCAATTCTCCCCTTGACTCCACCTCTAATGTCACATGTCGCTTCATGCGTGATGGTATAGAGCTACGAATCTCTTTATCTTCTCTTGGTTCTTCACACTCTTTTCTCTTCATCTTTACCCATTGCTTAGGGAGTTAGATTCTCTCTAGAGCCGACCTCCGTGGGACAAGGTTTAGTGACTCATTCATTTCATTTGGGCGAGTAAGCCTGCTAAACACAGAAGTCCGAGACACTGTTGTATCCATCCGATTAAACACTGACGCTCGCAACCTTGTCGTGCCCATTCAGTTGAACACTGAAGCCCGTGGTCTTGATGCATTTGTAGGCTCAAGTGCTGAAGTTTCCTTGGTTGGGCTAATACGGTCGAAGGCTGAACCACAAGGGGGAACTTGAGTCTCCATACTTTCTTCTTCCAGGTCAGCAGTAATGTGTTGGACATTTGCATTCTTACCCCTCCTTTTAGCAGATATCTTGATTGGTTCATTTGGGACAAAGCCAAGGCCAAGTTTCACCTTATCAATTGCATAGCCAAGGTTGTACTCTTTCTGATCCATGACATTTGTAGTGGAGCTTTTAGATGAGGAAGAAAAATCATACCTTGCCTTTGCAAGCAATTTGTATGCGTTGGGATCAAAACCTTCTTTAGTTCTCTTGTCAGGGAGAGGCCCGTGTTCAATATGACCCTACAATGGTCTAACGAATCCACTTAGTGGACGCTTTATTGTTGTTGAGTTGCCCACCTTAGGAGAGGCATAATTGATGTCTCCTTCAACAATTCAAGATCTTTTTTTTTCTAACTTTTATAGGTCGCCTTGTCTATTTGTTTCAACAAAAGGAGACTCCCTTTCCTACTGTTTAGACTTAGGAACATAACGAAGGAGTACAGTGCCGAACTTGGGTTTGTCTTTTGAGGTTGACGCAATAGCTCTGGTCGACATATGTGGGGACTCTTTCTCATCATGCTTTCTTGCTATGTCGCACTCAGCTTGCTTGTTAGCCATTATTTCAGCCTTTCCCGTAGAAGGGACTTCAATTGGAAGTACTTCCGTCACCACTTCATCATCCATATAGAACTTGGAGTCAGCGAAGTAAGACTCAGTTTCAGTAAATGGTTTAGAGTCGCCTGCTACTGCTTTCAGTCCACCTCGATAGAATTTGAAGTATTGATGTAGGGTTGAAGGTACAACTCCATTTTCATGAACCCAGGGTCGTCCCAAAAGTAGATTATACGAAGCTTTTACATCAATCACATGAAAAAGTGTGTTTGACTTCAACTTCCCGATCGTTATAT
Organism: Rosa chinensis; assembly: GCF_002994745.2. Taxonomy (NCBI): domain Eukaryota; kingdom Viridiplantae; phylum Streptophyta; class Magnoliopsida; order Rosales; family Rosaceae; genus Rosa; species Rosa chinensis. The sequence continues at coordinate 51,237,099 of NC_037089.1, read as the reverse complement.
CTACTCTAATCATGCCAATAGCTCTCTACCCTCCATGGTTGAAGCCTTAAATCATAAGACGACTTCGAGCCAACTCCTTAATGTTGATTCCAAGTTGTTTCATTGTTGATTTGGGCATTATATTTACCGCAAAACCTCTGTCTATGAGCATGCTATTTAATTTCTGCTCTTGCACATACCTTGTTACAAAAAGAGGCCGATTATGAGGCTCAGAACCCAATTGAAGGTCTTCATTTGTGAATTGGATTGTGTCACAACATGCAGCACACATTGAACACTCTATCAGCTTTAATTCGCCTACTTCCTTAATCTTCGTAGCATACTTGCTAAAGTTGATTAAGACTTCGACCAATGCATATCTAACTAGTTTTGGTAATTGCAGCAACTCATAGATGCTGAAGTGTAAGACTTTCCAATTGTTTTATCACCTCATCTTCCTCTACTTTATTATGTGTGTGAAAAGCACTCATCTCACCTATTGTGGAGTTGTCGTTAACTTTGTAACCGATTATCATATGAGCGGTGTCCATTTCTTCTTGCCTTATGAATTTCTTGAAGAAATCTTTGCTCTTGTCAGGACTTCCTCGATTATCCTTGGTAAACTTTCTCAGAGTGGACTTTGGTAATGAACCTAGAGAGAACAACTTTTGAGTGAAGAGGACAGTTTTCCCCTTAGGCATATCTTTTGCTTCACTTTCTTTGGGAGGTTGAAGACTTATTTTTTGTTGTCTTTCCCTCACTTGAGCGACTTAAGACCTTGGTGATGCATTTTTACGTGCCTTTCTTCCAATGACAAGTGTCCATCCTTTGTCCTCAACGATAGACTCATCCTTTAAGGCAACAACTAGCCTCAGTTCTCTTTGCCCAACCGACTTAGCCACTTCTGTTCTCACCTCCTTATGGGGCAGCTCTATGATTAATACAGTCGCCCTATTGGTGATAAGGATAATGCGACTGGTTCGAACATTCTGAACACAATGGAGGTATAATTGGCCTCCACTACATCATCAATATCTAGTTGTATCGCCCCTTGCTTGGCAAGTTTCATAATCAAATCTTTGAGAACAAAACATTTCTCAACTGAGTGACTGACAATGAGGTGGTACTTGCAATACTTCAAATCGTTGACTCGATGCATCTCTCCTGGCTGCTTGCACTCTGGCAACTAAATTACTTTTTTGTCAAGCAAATCTTCCAACATGCCTGCTACGTCAGAATCGGGAAAAGGATAGGTCTTCTCTTCCAACTCCTTCAGCGAGCGTTTTTGTCTCTGGTAGTTACAAGCTGGCTCTATTTTCTTGAACTCCTTTTTCGAGTCTCAGGTCTATATTTTGATGGGAGCTACATTAACTGCCATGGACTCTTTCACAAGATTTTTGACGGCTTTTTCTGCTTTAATTTCAAAAACCTGGCCTCTCCGCTAGTCAACAGTGAGCTCGCTTTTCCCTTTGTGACTGGCTATGCTCAGTTCCATGTCATGCGCACGAGTAGCCAATTCGTCAAACATACGAGGCCTAATCCCCTGAAAAATGTATAGTAGATTCCAGTGCATACCTTGGATACACATCTCTACTGCTGACACTTCTGACAATCGATCTTTACAGTCCAAACTGAGTGATCACCATCTGTTGATATAGTCAACCGATGGTTTATCATTCCATTGCTTTGTATTCATGAGTTCCATCATGCTTACTGTACGCCTGGTACTATTGAAGCGATTCAATAACTCTCGTTCCATTTAGTCCCAGCTGTCAATTGACTCAGGCTCCAAGTCAGTGTACCATTCGAATGCATTCCCTTTTAGAGATCAAACAAATTGTTTGACCACCTGATCACCCTCTGTACTGGCATTGTTACAAGTCTCAACAAAGTGTGCAATGTGTTGCTTCAGGTTTCCTTTTCCCTCAAATTGTTGGAACTTTGGTGGCTGGTACCCCACTGGCATTCTTAAGCTATCCAGGCGTTTACTGTATGGTTTAGAGTAAGTGAGAGTATCACTTGAAAGGCCACCATACTGGGCTCTAATGGTGCTTGCGATCATATCTTGGAGCTATTGGATGGACAGAGAGCCGAGTGAAACTTCACTGGCCTTTGACTTTGGGCCAGAGGATTCTTCCTCCTTTTCCTTTCCCTTGTCACATGTTGAACTTCTAACCTGCTTCGCAACTTTGCAATCTGCACATCCTTCTCCTCAACGGTCTTGGTGAGTTTCTCGATTGCGGCAGCATGGTGGTTAGTTGATCCTCAATCGATGTTGCCCCTGTCATTAGGACTTGCATTGTCACTGGGTGTGGTGCAACATTTGGCCGTGGTAAAGAGAAATCATTTTCTTCATCATTAGGTAACTCATGAAATGTCCCTGTACTAGAGTCATTATCGGAAGCAAGGGAATAAGATCGTTCCTTTAAATGTTTGGACTTTGACACTTGCCTTCCCTCACTCCGAGGGGCATGATTTCTCACCCCTAAACTCTCTAAAGTGATGACTAGTTGGTGAGGTTTAGAAGGTAGTGTCACAAATGTTGTGGGTTCAGCCTTCGTCACGCTTCTAGTGACATGACCAGATGATTCGCTACTTGACTTTGAAGTGGTCGCTAGCTTGGATTTGTGCCCCGCAAAGACTTGAGTTTTCTTGGAAGCCAATACTTGGTGTGAATTTGAACTTTGGAGAAAAGAGATGAGAGGTAAAGATGGTCCCACTGGGAGTGCCAAATTTGTAAACATGAAAATCTGTAAACCAATGACAAACGGACATGTGTACAAAATAATAATTTTTATTAATATTGAAAATGTAGGTTACAATCTTTGTAAGTAGATCCTCTGATTCTTTCTCAGAACTTGTTCTTGATTCAAGGGTGTCAACCACTTGATCTTGAATCGGTTAATGTTCACGTGGGGTGTCACTCAGATTGGTATTCCTTGATTTCGGTCGTGAATGAATCGGCTTTTCTGGTAGCTTGATGATTCTTCACGGATTTTGGTGCCTTCTGAGCTTTCCTTTATCGTTTTGTCTGGAATGCCCAAAAGTCCCTTCTTCTGTCTTGAACTGGGGTATTTATAGGGTTTGTGAACAACTCACCCTATTTGTAACTTCCGAGCATTCATTCGGGCCTTAATTTGGCTTTAAGTGGATCGACAAACGTTTCCACGTAATTCAATCCTTACTGATTATTGGAGTAAAGCCAATTTATTCACTTAATCACAATTCAATTTGAATTGCTCTATAATCACATTTAATTAGCCCGTTTAATTGGTCTAATTTAATATTTAAATTATAACCAATTACGATAATCAATGCTCACTTTGTTGGACTTACGCCAAAGGTTTACATCATTTGACGTACATCACTTTTGTGGACTACTCTAGTTTGACGACATAGAGTTCACTTGTAATTTCTGGAATTTTCTAATTTTATTAATTTTCTTGTGTCTACACCTAGATGCATAAGGTTGAGTTTAGAAAATTATGCAAGCAAACCAATCCTAGATCTAGGTGATTTTAACTCACAACCTTCATATGCACATAGAGGATGCTATCATGCTATTAATTCTCAAGGTTAACTACTCCCTAAATATTTTTTCATGAGATGACAAACACAACACATTCAAAGTAGCTAAGTTTGAATGAATGCATTCACTTCTTGAATTAGCATGTGAAGATGAAAATCACAAATAACATCAAATGTAAATAAAAACAACAATTCATACCAGTTTGGCTAGGACTTTCAACCATAGCCCCAACAAAGTAATTACTCACTCATAATCATACAAATTAGCATCAAATCTATAAAGTACATCAAGGTAAATTACAGAGTTAAGGAAAGAATAAACTTATTTAAGCTTGACAAATCAATGGCTTGCTCCTCATTTGTTTTCCTCCTTCAATGCTCGTTCAATCCTCCTTGATGGTGGAATGGATGGACTATAAGCTTCTTGATGGTGATGATGAATGGAATGGAATGGTGATGAAGATATGATGCTTCTTTGGCCAACTTTGAGTGGTAGTGATGGAGTAATGGTGGTGGTGATGGAGGTTGAGGAGTATGGATATTATGGGTTTAGATTTTGGGATGTGGATTTAGAAGTTTAATGAAGGAGATGAAGAGAAAAAGAAAATGTAATGGGGTGGAATGGGTGATGGTTTAAGAGTGTAATGAAGGGATGCTTATATAGAGAAGAGAGAGGAGTAAAATGATGAATGGAAGCAAAGATAGTAGCTCAAGCATTGTAAGAAGCATGAACGTGGAGTATAAGAGTGGTAATAGATCCTAAAAATAAGAGAAAAATGTATGGAAGAGATGGAGTAAAAAGAGGAAAGTAATGATGAGCTATTAAAGAGAGTAGAGTAGAAATATATAGCTAAGGGAGAAGAGAGGAGCAGCTAGCTCTCTTTATTATGCATGCAAAGCATGAAAATGAAGAGTGTTGGAGTGGTTTTGGGTCACCAAAGTCAAGATGCCAAACTGTCATGTTTTGACTAAGATACGTCTCTGAAGCTTCCTTCAATTGAATCTCCACCAAGAATTCAGAACTAGTCTTCGACTTCTTCATACCAAATGTTCCTCAAAGCTTAGTTCACAGTGGTTTGGCCGAAAATACTGTCGGAATCCTTACAGGTCCTATTTTGCCGTTTTAGTCTTTTAGTCAGAAACTTGGACCAATCTTTTGAAGGTCTTTCACTCCAAAATAGCTCTTGAACTCTTCATAAGAAACGATCCTTAGGATGTCTAGAATGGATCTGGAAATTTCAACTTATTTGGAATTCTTTTGTTCAAGGTTCCGCCCCTCATTTCTTGTCTAGCTCGCTTTCTCCTAGCCGGAGTAGGAAAATGTGCTAAGGTTGATTTTTTAGTGCATTTCCATGCTTCTCCATCATTTCCTAGAATGATAAGAAAAACATAATAAATATATATAAATAAACACAAAGGTTTAGCAAAAGTACAAGATTAGGGGAATAATGGAATTGGATTAGTCAGCATTAAATTGGACTTTAGAATAAGTAATTTTCATGTTTTAGGGCACAAATATGTATATGAATTCTGATCCAATAACAACAACCATATCAATGCAGATCCATAGTAACCAGAGGTCGTCAAAGTCTTGATGTCATCCTCCAAGAAATCATCAAAGTCTTGATGTCATCCTCCAAGAAATCATCAAAGTCATCGTCATTGGAATGATTATGGTTCTTGTAATTCAACTCCAAGTAACCAAAATTTTCAAGGTATTTTCGAGGTCATTGCTGCTTTTGACTTCATCTTTGTGACACTCCTTGAGATGCTCAAGGAACTTAAATGAGGATGATGTTTTGTTGCGAGTTTCTTCTGCAATTGCATAAGAGAGGAGAGAAAAGTGGGTTAGAAGGAGAGAGAGTGTAAAGAGAGAAATAAGACTAGGTTTAGGAAGGAATGTGTGGCAAAGGCCTCATATATGATTGCTATTTATAAAATAATTGCAAAAGCTAGGAGGAAAATAATAGATAATTTCTAACGGGAAGAATACGTTGGGTTTTAATTTAACTTAATAGTCATTCTTAGGGACTTTTAATATAGGAAGCTAGTCTTGCATATGTGTATAGTTTGGGTGGCTAACTACTTGAATGAGTCAATGAAGCCATTTAGGAGATATAGATGTTGAAAGTTGTCAAAGGTTTTGTGACTTACAGTGAAGACATGAAAAGTCATCAAATTTGGGTCCATTTGCATTCCAATTTACTTTGTGTTAGTAAAAGCATGGAAAGTAATGTATTAAAATCATTTATCTTATTCTCATACTAATTCCAAGTTAATAAATGTATCATAAGTGTTGTAGAGAATTGGATAATTGTATTGTATTCATCTTACCATGAGGTTTATATAGGGTACATCATGTATACAAAAGGCAATACATAATAGCTATACTAGTCAATCGCACATTACGAGTATGTAAGTCGCATACATTACGAATCTGTCAATCGCATACATTACGAGTCTGTTAATCGCATACATTAAGCAATACCTATTGCATAAATAGTCATTATCATTTACAACACTCCCCCTTGGATATTCCATGTCAATAGTGTTGCCTCTACTATGCGCTTCTAAGTTGCCTCGTCAAAAACCTTGCCAAGTAATAAAAACTCTGTGGGAAAAAATAACCTTGGTCGAAGGAGAAAAAGAGCACAACGCGAGTGAATGTGGAGTAGTCGACATCCTTCCACACTCCCCCTTGTGCTGCTTAAACTCGGTGATAAAGTTTTGATTGTTGCCTTACTAAAAACCTTGCCAGGTAACAAAAACCTTGTGGGACAAAAATAACCCTAGTCGAAAGGGAAAAAAGAGCACAACACGTCATTCACTCTTCGAGATCGAACATGTAGACATCATACCTCCCCCTGATGTCAAGGTCTCCCCCTGATTTCTACAATTATGGGAGTTCAGATAACTTTCTTAATCCGATGCTCTTCACATGTTTCTCGAAGGTGGATTTAGGTACCAACTTGGTAAACAAGTCCGCTACATTATCCTCTGAACGGATGTGATTCACTTCAATATTTAGAAGTGTTTGTTGTTGTTGATTGTAAAAAAACTTAGGCGATATATGCTTGGTGTTGTCGCCCTTGATGAAACCTAACTTCATTTGCTCAATACAAGCTGCATTATCTTCATAAATGCATGTAGGTTCATCTGTGGTAGACTTCAAACCACAAGTTCCTCGAATGTGTTTAACTACAGACCTTAGCCATATGCATTCTCGCACGGCTTCATGTAGAGCGATAATCTCTGCATGATTTGAGGAAGTAGCAACAAGGGTCTGCTTTGTAGATCTCCAAGATATCGCAGTGCTTCCCATGGTAAAGACATAACCCGTTTGTGAGGGACCTTTGTGAGGGTCAGAGAGAGACCTGGCATCAGCAAAACCCATCAAGACATAGTTGTCATTTTGATGGAAGGGAGGAGGAGCATGGAAGGTGGCGTTTTGCCTTGTGGAGTCCGATCCCACACTTCCGTTATTTATTTTCTCTCTGTAGGGATAGAACAAGCCCATATCAATCGTACCTCTCAAGAATTAAAAGATTGTCTTTATGCCAATCCAATGGTGGCGTGTTGGCGCAGAACTGTGTGGATCTAACAAGTTCACTGCGAATGAGATGTCCGGTCTTGTGTATTGAGCTAAGTACAATAATGCGCCTATTGCACTTAGATAGGGCACTTCAGCCTCTAATAAGTCTTCGTCCCCATCCCTTAGACGAAACGAATCTTTTTCAGGCTCAAGACTATGACCGATCATGGGAGTACTCACAGGTTTTGCTTTATCTTCATTAAAGCACCTTAATACTTTTTTAGTATATGCTGATTGATGGATCATAATCCCATCACTACGGTGCTCGAGTTCTAGTCTGAGGCAAAACCGTGTTTTGTCAAGATCTTTTATCTCAAATTCTGATTTCAAGTAATTAGCAGTTTCCTTTAACTCATCTAGAGTTCCAATTAGGTTCATGTCATCGACATAAACTGCTACAATTACAAATTCGGAACTTGTCCTCTTTATAAACATGCGTGGACATATTTCATTGTTGACATATCCCTTCCCAATCAAGTAGTCACTTAGATGGTTATACCATATCCGTCCGGATTGTTTCAATCGATATAGTGAGCATCTCAATCTTATTGAAAACGCGCTCCGTGGTTTAGAGCCACTTGACTTGGGTAATTAAAGTCCATCTGGAACCTTCATATATATCTCTGAATCTAGATCCCCATAGAGATATGCTGTAACCACATCCTTAAGCTGCATGTCAAGTTTTTCGGAAACTACCAAACTGACAAGGTAGCGGAACGTTATAACATCCATTACGGGAGAATATGTCTCCTCGTAGTCGATTCCAGGGCGTTGTGAGAAACCTTGCACCATAAGGCGGGCTTTGTATCTAACAACCTCATTTTTCTCATTATGCTTTCTAACAAAGACCCATTTATGGCCAACATGCTTTATACTTGGGGGTATCAGCATTATAGGCCCAAATACCTGTCTCTTTGTTAGTGAATCCAATTCAACCTGGATCGTATCTTTCCATTTAAGCCAGTCTGCTCTTCGTTGATATTCCTCAATGGAGCGAGGTTCGATATCATCGTGTTCTAGAATTCCTTGAGCAATAGAATATGCAAACACTTCATTAAGGATAATAGAATCTCGATTCAACGTCTCATATACACTAGTGTAATTCATGGAGATCTCCATATTCCCTGGAATTGGTTCTAACATTGGAGTGTCCCCCAATGATGTCTCTTGGACATAACCATAATCTGGAATATCTTAATGAGATGGGTTATTTATGTCGATGATTAATGGATATTTCTGTGCCAAACTAGCTTTCTTTCTCGGGTGAGAATCCATCGAACCTTTGGGCCTCCAACGTTTCCTTGCTAGGAGCCCGGCCTGAGCCACATTGGCATCCCTATTAGTGGTGGAGGCGCCATGCCCAATACCCTTAGGGGTGGCGCCATGTCCATGATTTTTAGGGTCATCAATCCTTGCAGGCACGTTTGCAGCAGGTATATGTGATCTTGTCACTTTAGTAATATCAGAAAACGCATCAGGCATAGAGTCTGTTACGTTATGAAGATTAAGAATTCTCCGCACTTTAATTTTGGACTGTGCAGTTCGGGGATCAAGATGAGACAAAGTGGGGACAGACCACAACAATTCCTATCGTTCCTGTTGAACATTATTGTTTCTATCTCCCCCTAACGACAGAAGATTGTCTCATCAAAGTGACAATCACTACACCACAAACTGAATCAGACGACACTTATCAGACAACACATCAACTTTTGGAGTTGTCTGAGTTAGTCAGACAACAGTTTCCTTAAATCAATTGTGTTTTGTCTTCTCAACCAACACATAGTAATTAGACGAAATTTACAAAAATCCGGACAACAGTTGCAATGTATTTGTGTTGTCTGAAGAATTGATAAGCCCGAAAAAAAAAATTTATTTCCCAATTAATGAAACCCTACTTATTTTGGGTTCCCTCCCTCGAGTAAAAAACTTCCCTCCTTTTATGCCTCTCACCATCCAAAACACCCGCACACTCACTCACCCTCTCATCAGAACAAATGAAGACCACCAAAGACCACTCTCATCATGAATCCTAGCTAGTTACGAATCGATGATCACTACTCATCAAAGACCACCCCGTCGATCTCTCTCTCTACATCGATCACGGCCTCTGTTTATGACTACCTCTTTCCACCTCTCTCTCCACTACGGGTGCTATCCACAGCGGTTCTCCCTCGGTTGTGGCTCCATCTCTCTCTCTCCTCGTAACTTCTTCTTTTTTCTTACTTCTCAATCGTTCTTCTTCTTTTCTGATATTGTTGTTTTGATTGGGTTATTAATTGGGGTTATCCAATGTTTTGGTTTCTTGTTGATTCATGGGTACAGTTTTCACAATTCAAAGTCCAATGCTTTTCTAATATTAATGAAGTTTAGCTTCAAATTATCTAAATCCTTTCATCGATTTTCATCTTTGAAATTGTCAGACCGTAGCAACGCCCAAATCCAACCAAAGTATTGAACTTTGGTTCTTCCCCAATTTGCATATTTTTAATCTATTTGGTTTTAGTTTTAATTAAGTTGGGTTATAGAAATCTTACGGATTGGTATCATGTTACTATGTGTGTTTAGTGTGTTTAAAGATTTAGGCTTTGAGGAGATTTCTTCTTGAGGAGTAAACTGAAGGAGATTTCTTCTTGAGGAGATTGAGACACTGCAAGTGAGTAAGATTTCCAAGGTGACCCAGATTCTCCTTGAGGAGATTTCTTCTCACCGAGATTCACCTTGAGAGAATTACTCTTCATCCAGATTCACCTTGAGGAGATTTCTTTTAGAGACATGAGTGAATAATATCTTTTCCTTGTGCTTTGTTAGGTCTTGCTCCTGCAATTTTAGAGGATTTGTACCACCTCATCAAGAAGACAGTCTCCATTAGGAAGCATTTGGAGAGATTCAGGAAGGATAAGGACTCCAAAGAATCTTCCACCAGTTTGGAGATAGTAAGTTTTCTTTTTCTTGAAGATTCTTTTTTCTTTTCTAAACAAATAGATATTGCTTTCACTAGCTCACTTAAAATCTGTAAATGAATTTTATTGCTAAATTTGATGGGCATGTCTGATTAATGGGATTGAGTTGTGAGGACTTAGATGATACTAATATGGTGATACTCAAAGGGTGATCAAATAGTTGTGTCTAGTGTAAAAATGGATGTTTTATGAAAAATAAAATTCCATTAAGAAACATGCATGTCTAGTTGTGTGTATTGCATATAGTGATATATAGCAAATTTAATGTGTATTCATAGAGTGATATGTAGCATATTTAGTGTCATGGAATGAAGGTAGTAACATTTAGCTTAGGTGATTCTGTTGGAGTTTTATTTTCGTTACTTTTGCTTCTCACTAGTGATATGGTGAGTGAATTGTGTCTCATGAATTATGTCTTTTAGCATTTAAGTGCACTAAATGGGTATTTCAACTAGTCATTTACCTAGAATGGCTAATTCTAGCAGGGCTATTTCATGACCTTTGAAAATTAAGTCAATGGAAAAGATCTAAGTTCTTGTGCACATATGTGAAGCACTAGTTTACCTGGACAGAGTCCAAGGCATCTTTAGTGGTGTTGGATCTATTTGAAGTCTTCTCTGTAGTTGTTTCCATTGTTCCTTTGTTTTAATAGTGCTCTGTATTTTTCAACAGTACTCTGTATTTTTCAACAATAGACAGAAAGCAAAATTTAAACAGATAAATTTTGCATATTGTTCCTTGTTCTGCATCAGAGCATCAGATTATATTGTCTTACATATCTTTAAATTGCTCATGTATAATGTTGCCTATAATAAGTTCTCATTTTCACTCTTATATAGAAATGCTTCCTCATTTTTGCTTTACTGTTTGATATATTTCTATGCTTGAATTTTAATACAGTTTTGCTTCTACTTCTAACTTATACAAGATATCAAACATAGAGAGGATTCTGTTGTAAAAGGTAAGGGCTATGAATATGCAACTTTGTATTTTGAGTTTATAGCTTTTTATAAATGCTTGTCTGAGGTGGTAATTATCTTTTTCTGTTCTTCATTATCAGCTGGTGTCCCCGATGATGGAAAAGATTGGCCTCCATTCTTTCGAATTATTCACCATGATATTACCAATGAAATTCCTGTACACTCTCAAAGGCTATAGTATATGGCTTTTGCTAGTTGGTTAGGTATGGCAGGTTATTTTGCTTCGATAAGTTGTTCTCTTGAAATAAATTGAGGCTTCATTGTGAAAAGAGTAGTTTGCATTGGTTCTTTTTCAGCATGTCTGTACTGCCTGTTTCCATGTTATGATTTACGGTTTAAGATACTACTGTTGATCATTAGTACGCAGCTCACTCCTTTTTTACTTTTAAAAGTATCAGTAAGTACCATGCTATTGCTAAGGAATAAATATAATCTCTAATCAAACACGAAATGTAGTGTTTGATTATTGACTATGGAAATCTTAGTTGAGTGTTGGCCAATAATTAAGGTAGTTCTTTCTGTAATAGTTGTTGTCATTGTTAAACAATACTTGCTGAAAATTGCATTTTGGTTTCTGTTAGGATATTGAAGTGAGTTGTTGCATGTACGACCGTGCATGTATTTGACAAACACAGATTCTGGAAGAGAGTAATTAGGGGTCATGTTTCAGGGTATATTGACATGATGGACCTATTGATAAAAATGTTTTTTTAAGTCGTGCAATCATTTTCCATGTATCTCAGTGATTTTGATGCTAATTGGATGGTGTTCACAAACTGCAGGTTCCAAATATTTTTCCTTGCAATCATCTATGCTTTACTTGGAATACCACTCTCATATGTGCTGTGGTACAGGACCCTTTATCGGGCAATTCTACATATACTAAATGTGGATTCACTGTTCATCCCTGTTCATCACTGTTCATAGGACAGTGGAGTGACTGTTTTGCCCTCTCTGTTTTTCTCCTCAGTACGGGCTGCCATTTTTCTTGGGCCTTCTTGGTCGATCCTCCACGGCTGTTCACTGAACAAGATTCTAAGAATAAGGGAGAGTACGATATTGGAATACAGAGGAGAGGAGACGAAGGCAATAGAAGATGCTACAATATTGAAATAGAAAGAACTAAAGAAGAAGATGGGAAGTTGGTCTGAGTTTTGATAAGTACTGGACTCACCGTTTTTGTGGGAAGGAATGGGATGAGCACGAACAAGGTGATACTCAGTTGTTGGATTTTGATCTAAGGAAGAAAAGCGCGAATCTGGGCATTTGGTTTTCGTTTTTTTTTTTTTGGTTAATTGGTAATCTCTTTATTCAAAGCACGATCTACTGCATGAATGGATCTTCTTCTCTGAATTTCTTGACTGCCAATTCTAATCCCCTTAACGGAGGTAAACCCTTAAACCTTTTTTTTTGTTTGGAAATTTGATTAATGTTTGTTCCTTTTCTTTGTATGATTGAAACATGGTTTGTTTTCCTTATGATTGGTCTTTCATATGATCATTTTTTTCGTCTCGATTTCATGTATTTGAATGAGTATATATTATGCAGGATAACAAATGGATGGATGGATGAATGGATGTATTGATTTTATTTTAAGGAATTTGTATAGAGGAAACCATATCCGAGTAAAAGAAATCAGCTTTTCAAACTTGCTCATGTTGTCCATGATTTTGTTGTTAAAATTCGAAACAGCTATATGCAATTTTTTTTTCTTTCTGTTCTGGGGTGATCTACCAGCAAGTTAAAACTTGCTTTAATTCACAATAGTGGATGATCACACTAAAGTATTGCAAGGATATACATTAGTTTTGAAGCAGCTATAGGTAAATTGTAATGTTTCTCCTGTGTCCTGGAATTATTACATGTATCTACACTCTTAGCCTTTATTTTTGCATTAGTTCTTAATTGACATGAATAAATATACGAATCCAGTCTTAAGCTTTTGTTCCATCTGATTTATTTCAGGCTCAGTTGCTCATAGAACATTTAATGTGTAACTTTAAATGACAGGAATTAAAATTCACAGGCTAAAAGTCGATGTAAGATATAGAGTTACAAGAGTTACAATGATCTGCCACTTTTTTGGCGATCACGTCACCATGCTTAGATGTTAGAGTTTCTACAAAGTTCGTACCCCTTATTTTATGCTTTTGAATTTGAACATAACTCATGTGTGATACATGGCATGATTATCTTTTGGCTTCTATCTATTGTTTTGAGTTGCAGTGGCAGCGGCTATGTGGCTTATGCTCAAGTGAACTCAAGATTGCGACCTGATCAGTAGTGCACCTGATGTGGAAAGAAAGAAGGTCGGCTGGAACAACTTTCTCAAGGAATCTGAAAAATTTCTCATATGATGTTCATGTCGTATCTCCTCGGAATTATTTTGCATTCGCCCCTTTACGACCAAGTGTTACCTGTGGAACTGTGGAGCCTTTGGAGCATTGTTGAACCAATTCGTAACATAGTCAGAAAGGTAATTCACAGTAAGATCATATAAGCTGTTGAATATCTATCTCTGTTTTCTGGTAAACATTATTTTGCTTAGTGTTTATTAAACTGTTATCAGAGTCTCCGGTTGACTACATGCCAGTAATCTTTGAAGTGATGTTTACCTGGAAATTAGGTTCATATCCCTGCAGATAAATTTCCTATTAATTTTTATGATTGCAATGCCATTTTTAAAAAGGAACAGCTTTATCCCATGTATCTACAAAATCTGTTATGTTCTTATCTATTTTTAATCAATATGAAATGCAATCTCTTTGCAGATAATATCCCTATTAATTTTTATGATCGCAATGTCATTTTAAAATAAATAAATAAATAAAAAACAATTTTATCCCATGTATCTACAAAATCTGTTTATGTTTTTATCTATCGTTAATCAATATGAAATGCAATATCTTTGCAGTATTGGTTCCTTGCTTAGTTTCTGTGCACAGTTTGTTTTTCCAAAGAAAATAGTCACCTGATTGACAAATGAAAGAAATGAATAGTAGATAATTCTTTTGGGTACCTATTATTAGTATGTTGTTGATCTCTGTGTACTTCTGAAACCATCCTGACTGCATTAGATTACCATTCATTTTCGATGTCATGTGTAAACATGGATTCCATTATTCAGTATTTGTGGCCTTTGCCTTTTGCAAATGAGGTAACTATATATTGATGTTCTTTCTAATGGTTTCCAAAGTATGATATAAGATTTGTGGTTCCTCCCTATCATAAGATTTTGGTTTTTCACTTTCTGAGAATAATGTCCGTGTCTGGGTTGCTGTTAACAATAGTATAATACCACCTTAGAGCTACCAAAATTCCTCCAAGCTAATGGGTTGTTCAATGGTAGAGTGAAAGCAGTTTTATGGTGTCAATGCTATCAATCTCGATAAAAAAATGTGAGCCTAGTTTTTCTATTTATTTTTTGTTTTATGCACTTATTAAAAAGATGAGTTTAAAGTGTATAAATGTTGCATTGCTTCTACTGACTGTTGCATTCCAACTTGCAGGACAGATTCTGCCTTGAAGTTTGGTTGGTGTTTCCTGTTTTACATGGTATATACTGATACAATATTATTGACTTTTTTTTTGGTCGAATATATTCTTTTGACTTCCTACCGCTTATCTTATTGTTCTCATATTTATTTTGATACTGTCTACTAAACTAAAATATCTTTATTCTTACTTTTAACTTTTATTTGTTGGTTGTTGCATAATGATTACAAGGGCATTCTTGCTGCAATTGATGTCTTTCCTGACCATGCGGTGGTAGGGGTAAGTTTGGTGGTAATGCCTACAACCTTCATCTGTCTTTTAAAGTTTTTTTTAAAGGTAAATGACTAGGCAAAAAAAAAAAAACAGAGAAAAGGTAAATGAAATGTGTGCATGTTTAATGTAAATGCTACTTGAGGCTGTTGCCAGAAATCTCTAAGAGCCTGTGTATGCTGTAGCTGTTGTGTCTGTGCGTGTATTTTTTTTTTCCTCTCTTAGCTGCATTTTATTAATATCTGCAGGGTATTAAGTTTTTAAAACGTAATATCAGCATCGTTCATTTGTTTTAGTGGGAGAGAAGAGGCAAAGCAACTTACACTCAGCAACATATTGATGAGGTCAGAATGGAGTGGGGAAAGTATAGTTAAAACTTATATGTAAGCAATACTATGTTGCGAGAAGTATTTTGGTAACCTTGATTTTACAAGATACATTACTTGCTAGATTGAGGCTTTTTTGGTTGAGATGGCCGGATTGTGATGTCTACACATGAATTTGTAGTTTCGGTATGTTTTGGATGTGGCAATGTATGAGAATGATGTGCTATATAGCAGCTACTAAATGATGATGGAACTTATTTGTGCCAAATTTTTCATATCTGCCTATTTTCGGAATTTAGTTTTGCCCAATTCTACTCAAACAACACATATAAGACAAGTAATTGGCCAGACAACACAATGGTTCACAAAGAAGAAACATATATTGCCTAACATCCATTCAGACAACACGTTCATGAAGTAGCCATTGTCTAGAACTACTTACAACAATATAAACAAATTGTAAATCTTGTCCTAGCTACATTCAGGCAACACATACACTGAACAAACTGTTGAGTGAGATTCTAAAAGCATAGCAGAAGAAAATTGTAAGTGTAGTCTGAGTATATTTCAGACAATATATACAGACAACCCATTGTTGTTCGCCACGTAATTCAGACAACTGAAAGAAGTGAAACCTACTCGTAGGATAAATATCTGGGACAATACATTTCTAAAACCACTGATGTCTCAATTAATTTGACACAACGATGACAAGATGTACTCTTGTCTGAGATTCATATTAGACAACACAGCTATCATAAAGTTGATTTCTCTCATATACTTCATACATCAGTCAGTTAGGGAAGGGTTGTTGGAGATACATCACACACAACACATTGCTGTAACCATTGTTGTACTGAAGTTCTTTCAGACAACTGTCTATTAATAAACTGTTGTCTGAAATGATACTCTACAACAGATTAACCAAATTATCAGCCAGTTGAAAAATACAGACGACATATATTCATCTATACACGTAGTCTAAGTGAATATCAGACAATAGTTTTTTACTGTTGTCTGATTGAGGGCCATCAGACGACAGGCTACTAGACAACGACACTTTTTTCATTCAGACAACAGTTATTTGACTGTCGTCTGATTCACTTTGTGTAGTAGTGAATCCACAAATCTAGCGGTAAATAGATCACCTGTCAAGGGTTCTAAGTAGCAGATAATGGTTGGAGAGTCATATCCAGCATAAATGCCTAATCGTCTTTGAGGACCCATTTTGGTGCGCTGTGGCGGCACAATTGGTACATAAACTGTACACCCAAATATGCTTAAGTGTAAGACATCAGACTCATATCCAATAACCATCTAGGACGCAGAAAATGGTTGAGTGGTAGTAGGCCTCAGACGAAGGATCACAGCTGCATGCAATATTGCATAGCCCTAAGTAGAAACATGGAGATTGGTGCGCATAACCAATGCTCTAGTGACCATGTGAAGTCTTTTAATAGCAGCTTCTGCTAGACCATTTTGGGTGTGAACATGAGGAACAGGGTGTTCAACCTCAATCCCAATGGACATGCAATAGTCATCAAACATTTTTGATGTAAACTCTCCAGCATTGTCAAGACGAATTGACTTAATAGGATGATCAGGGTGGTGAGCCCTTAATTTAATGATTTGTGCTAGGAGTTTAGCAAATGCAGCATTTCTTGTGAAAAATAGCATGACATGTGACCATCGTGTCGATGCGTCAACCAACACCATAAAATATCTAAATGGTCCACAAGGTGGTTGAATAGGTCCACAAATATCACCTTGGATTCTTTATAAGAATGGAATATTTTCTTTAGTGTCCTTTGCATAGGATGGTCTCGATCCTAATTTTGCTAAAGAGAAGGCTTTGCAAAACGAAAGATGGGATTTAGAAGCAACCAGGGAAGTATCTGGTTGAACCACGAAGTCACAATTGACTTTAGAAGTAGAAAAAGGAACCAAGGAGGTATTGGTGGCGTCAATACCACTTTGGATCGAATTTTGGTTCTGACTTCTTTTCATTTTGAAAAATGGATGTCCGTGTGAAGTCTTTAATATACGAATCATCATATCACGACCTGGGTGTCCCAAACGGTCATGCCAAAGCCTATATGTGTTAGAATCCCATAAGTCATCTCTCATGACATGGTTGGATTCAATAATTCGAATAATGGTTGCATACAACCCACTAGATCGACACATAAGTTTCTCTAATACTCGTTTATGTTCGAAGTCATTAGAGGTGATGCAAAGGAACTCTTGTCCATTCTCACAATGTGTTTCCACATGAAAACCATTGTCTCTTATATCTTTAAAACTCAATAGGGTCCTTCCAGCCTAAGGAGCATATAGAGCTTCGGTGACATTAATACTTGTGCCATTTGGCAACATAAATTGAGCTGGTCCTCGACCATGAATCAATTGTGATGGTCCAACCATCGTAGTCACAGAAGATCGACTAGGCGTCATCCATAGAAACAGTTGTCTATGTCGCAATATAGTATGTGTGGTGCCACTATCAACAAGGCATTCCAACTCTCCAGGAAACATACTGAAAAATAATAAAGTTCCGATTTAAAACATGTCCATGCATAGAATAATAATACGATACTTTATTAATAAAGATAGCCAATGATTACATCAAAGGTCCCAAAAAGTCTAATCCAAAATAAAATCAAACTAAGACACATTGTAGTCACTCTATCCATTTGGTAACTCCAATCAAATATGACCAGGAAAGTAGAGAGAGATGTTAGTGGAGCGATGCTCTCTTAAGTACGATTAATCTCAATGACTTTCTGAGACATCATATTTCATTGGGTGCACCACATAAGAAAGAGTTTAATACAATTGTCATTTATTGACTAAAACATATTGCCATTACAAAAATTCTTGGAAAATAAAAGGACTAATCTAATCAAAGTCTGCGGCATCCTTATGCACTTCATCATCAGCTTTGAAGTCCTCTATGGAGAGATGGATATCTCCAACATTTTCTTCTTCTTCTGCAAGGTACACTTCTTGCTCCCTCAGGCCCTGTATGCCATGTATCTTGAAGCTAGTTGCTCGCTTGCCTTGCATTGCTTGAACCAATGCTCACTTGATCCACATCGATGACACATGTCATTATGGATGCCTCCCTTTAACTGAGGTGCACGTTATGGGCATTCCCTAGGAGGGTTGGTGCCACCACCATGACCAATGGTGCCTCCACCACGACCAGGGATACCACAACCACCTCTCCCATGTGTGCCATTACCACCATGTGTATCCGCACCAAACCTGCGGTTTCCTTCCTTGTTAGGGCGGTTATATGGACCTATACGTCCCTCATATCTCTTATTCTTAGGGTTCCGCTCCTTGCGCCCTCTTTTGGGTGCATTATAATGAACGCTTTTAGTTCCAATGGGCCTTGAATTATAATTCCTCACGAGTATGTTATCATGTTTCTCAGGTACAGATATGAGATTGATAAGCTAATGAAACCTCATGATCCGTCCAGCATTGACTTCAGTGCAGTATTGCTTTGATACTACAATGGCTGAAACGGTGAAGGTGGAGAGAGTTTTCTCAATTAGCTCTTGCTCTGTGACAGGTTGTCCACAAAACCTCAACATGGACTGTAGGCGAAGAGCTTTTGAATTATATTCAGCAACAAACTTGAATCAGCAAATCCCAGATTGTTCCATTGAACCTTCAAGTCAGGGAGGAGGGAATCTTGGACATTGCCAAAGCGCTCTTCTAGCGCTACCCATAGCTCTCTTGCATCCTTGATCGACATATACTCCAATTTGAGTGTCTTGTCCATATGGCGTCGCATCAAGATAACTGCTTGAGCGTGCTTTGTAGGTGTTCACATGAACACACGATCCGGGTTAGGTGCCTAGATTATGGGTAATATTCCCTTTGAAGTAAGGTGGTTCTCAACATCGGTTACCCAACTGTGGTAATCCGAGCCTGTTGAGTAAAGAATGGGAAAGTCGAGTCTATGTTCATTTGACATCCTGAAAATAAGAAGAGAATATATATTAGTTTCGGAGCTAAACTTCCGCGAAAACTAAAATAATAAAATTTTTGAGCTATGCTACCAAGAAAAAAATTTCCAAGAATATCTTTTGGATTAGACCAAACAATAATGTTTTAATATGGTCACAATTTGATGCTTACGGATGCTCTTAGTCCGAGCATTATGAACACTCTTAGTTCGTTAAGCGTGAATCCCCACAATTCTGCTTTATTAAATAATCGAACCCATGTTCGTATATTGAAAATCCTACAAAAAATAAAGGAATTTAAAAGACAAGAAAGCAGGAACTTTAATCTTTAAAACTTACTTGTTGAAATTCGGAGCAGATTCGCTTCTGAATAGCTCCCACTTCGAATGGTGTACAGATCTCAAAACGACTCCAATAGGGCTGAAATTTGGAGGTCAGATAGAAGAGGTAGAGACGAACAACTTTGATGAAGGAAGGATTTTGATATGAGGTCCTGATCAAGACTTTTCGGGGCGTGCAAACAGGCTAATCTGCACAGGAACTAGCGTGCTGCTGTGCTGCAGGGGCAGCAGGCGTGCGACGATGTTTCAGGGGCAGTAGGAGGCATACGAGTGCTTAAGGGCTGCAGGAGCAGCGCACGGTATGGCTAGCAAGGGCTAGGAGCTTCCGGCAGTCTTTGGTGAAAGAAATTTCAGGTGTTGGGGTTTTTTTTCTGGCTAGGGCTTGGATTAGAGTATCGTGCTGATAACGTGTTGTAGGGAATTGGATAATTGTATTGTATTCATCTCACTATGAGTTTTATATAGGGTTACATCATGTATACAAAAGGCAACACATCATAGCTATACTAATCAATCGCACATTACGAGTATGTCAATCGCATACATTACGAGTCTATCAATCGCATACATTAAGCAATACCTATTGCATGAATAGTCATTATCATTACAACAATAAGTTTATAATAACAAAAGTCGATGATCATCCACAGAAGTACCGTGCAACAGAGGTCTTCATGAACGGTAGCTACTTACTGGGAGCCTAACATTGATTAATTGGTCAAAGGATGAATTGGTAATTGGTTTCATTTTTGCAACAGGAGAAAGGATTATCAAAATTGATTTGTATCATTTCAATTTTCCTTTTTCTTGTTCAATCAAGTCTACTCTCTCCAAATTCTCTGAAAGAAGCACAGACACACCCCTATGTTCGTCTTCCATAAGTTAAGGAATTATATGAAAACCAAAAAATAAGAAGAAAAAAAATGGTTAAAGCATAATAAGAGAAATTTCATCTACTGGATTAGGGTCACAAAATAGTAGGTTAATTTTTTTTGTTCATTTCCACTTGTTGAGTTAGAGTCAACTAAAGTCACAAAAAAATGAATCTTTTTGTTTTCAATCATTTATTTGTTGTTGTTTGTTTAAAAGATATTATGTATGATAATTTACAAAATCAGAAAAAAAATATATAGTAATTTGTTGGTGAAAATTTATAGTATATGACTATATATGTAGTGTTTAAGTCGAAAGAAGTGAAAATAAGAGATAAGGTTCTACTGTTAGCATGATACATAATTCAAACACTCCACAACCAAGTATATTTAGACTCACCACTTGGTCTTTCGCAGCGAGGTTTGACTCTGCCACGACTGTTATGCTATTTGGGAGGATAGTGACACGTGTCTCCTGGGTGGTGAGCATGTCTGAGTGAACTGTCAAGCTCCAGTATGGCTACCCGTACTTGAGGAACCTCATGTCAGGGTCGTGCGTGGCGAAAAGGGATTGGGTGGTGTCTCTGGCGCGTGAGGACATAATGGTTGGGATTGTGGTTGAGGTGGTGATAGCGGTAGTGGTTGGTGAAGGGAGGGTGTCGTAGGGGGCTTTGGAATTGGAAAATATTGGAGAAGGGAAATGAAAAATTGGAACTTGGAAAACAAAATATTTTTGGGGAATAAAATTAGAAACGTAATAGATTTCAAAAATGCTTGAGATCCCAAATAATTATACCAAATATCAATACCAAATGATGTGGCAGGTGCCATATCATCAAACTATTTTTAGCATGTATTCTTATATTTTATTTTTATTCTTTAAAATAGAAAGATCAATAATTAAAAGTTATTTTTATTTAATTAGAAAAAAATATGTATATGATAAACAACAACAAAAGGAATGAAGAACCCTAAATCAATCTCTTAAATCATGGAGACTTTAACATTCAACTCACTACAAAAAAAAATTGCAATAGCCACGGCGCATTCCCGTCGCAATAGCCTCATTTGCTGTCGCACAAGACCAATGGCGACGGCTCTGCGACGGCAATGTTTCTGACGCCGTTGGTGGTGTCGCCAATACCTTTAGCGACGGCACAAAGCAAGAGCATTAACGACGGCAAAGCAGTTACCGTTGCAAGAATCTTGCGACAAAAATTCACCGTCGCAACTACCAATGGCGACGCCACCAATCACGACTGAAATTTTTTTGCCGTCACAAAAGTATTTATTTTTGAATAAAAAAAATCTGGCATGCATGAATTTATTTATTTTGGACAAAACCTGTAAAAAAAAAATAAAATAAAGCTTATATAAAAGCCAAAGTTACATTTTTATTATTTTTCATGAATGTTATCAAAATGAATGAAGCTTATACAAAAATTTATTGCTGCCTCCTAGAACTATCTAACTATCATGGCAGTAGTCACTACCCTCTCTAGCAGCTTATCCATACAAGTTCACTGCCCTATCACTGTACGCTTTCTGGGAAGAAAAGTATGATGCAAAGCAAGCATGCCAATTTTGAAGTTTGGCTTTAAGCTTGAAAGTAGCAAGCTGGTGCGAGTCATTGCAGACCATTCCATTCAGTTGAGCGAATTAAAAGTAAAACCCACTCAGTAACTTCAAACAGCTCAACATAAAACCCAATAACTAAACACACCCAGGATAATACTTCTTTTAAAGTAGGGGTCATTATTTGGCCCTTCGGCCCTAAGCCCGCCCAAAGCCTGCCCGGCCCTTGCATTAGGGCGGGTCGGCCTGACCCTTTCTCAAATAGGGTAGGGTAAGGGCCATGCAATTGAAACCCGACCCGGCCCGGCCCTTCGGCCCTACCCGCTTGAGCCCGTTAGGGCCAAGCTTGGCCCGGCCCTCTAGGCCCGCCCGTTTAAGCCCTAATATTTTCTATTTTTTCTATTTTAAAAATAAATTTCTCTTTTTTCTATAGCATACAACTTATCTCTTTTTTGGTAATTGATTTCCTAAACTTTATTTTCTTTAATTCTTGTTTCCTTTGTTAAATAAAAATTAATTTAGAGATTTAGAGAGATAGTTAATTAAATATAACCTCATTAACTAATATTTATAAATATTATAACTTTTAAGTTAATCACAATATATATATATATATATATATATATTAAATATGAACAACAAAAAACAATGAGTTTTATATTGCCTATATGATCATGGAGCCACATTTTAAGGAAAAAAGAATAATGTATTTCTTTTTGTTAAACAAATTAAAGCACTTTTAGGCCCATTTCGGCCCTATTTGGAAGGCCGGCCCGACCCGGCCCTTTTGGCCCTGTGACTCGGGCTTTTCGGGCGGGTAAGAGATAGTATATTTAAGCCTCGGCTCTACCCTACCCGGCCCTAAATTTTGTTGACTTTGACTAGGCCCGGCCCGGCCCTACCCTAAGCCCTAAAATTTAGGGTAGGGCCGGCCCTAGCACGGCCATGATGACCCCTATTTTAAAGTAAATTCCATAACTCTGTAGCTCCCAAGTTTTTTATTACAAGTATCTTATTACCAGAATGGAAAGGAGTACCCACTTAAGAAATAAGCAACAGGTTGAGAGCAATTTAGACTTCTTACAAACAAAAAGGCAAGCCATACGAGATCTGTGTCTCATGCATCAAATTATGTGTTGGCTATGAAACTAAACATCTCAAGAGATAAATAAGAAGCACAATGACGGAAGAAAGCCTTATAATTGAATAACAATGAACTTGAAAACAAAGAACAACTGAGTAACAAAAGTAACATTGTTGGAGCTCTGAATTAAGCGTCTTTTATTCTATCATGAAATTATATAGACCAATTTATATCACTTTGTATCATGAATTCGAAAGAAGAAAAACCCAACAAAATTCACTTGGCATTAACAGAAAAAATTAATGCAAGAAAGCAAATCTCACACAAGTAATGACTAAAGCTTTTCAGTCCACAATGTATAAAATCAGAGATAATTTCTAGTAGATCATAATTGAAATCCACAACATAAAATTGAATCTACCAGTAAGAACAAGAAGCCCAAAACAATACAAACTCATTTTGTATCCATTCAACAGTCGCTCAGGCTCACAGGTTGGCAACTACCTCCATCCCACCCCCAACCAAAAAAAAAAAATTTAAATAAATAAATAATAAGTTGAGGCATTGCAGCATGAGGTGGTGCAAGATAAAAAGTTGTAAATTTCACTTATACAATGGACAAGACTTATCATTACTTGGGCTTTGCTGCTATGCATCCCCTTTATTTCAACCCCTATGTCATCACATACTTCATTACATTAATCCCAGTACACAATCGCTTTCAATTTTTTGATTTGCTAAAGCAATAAAAGAAATCTGTATTCTTTAACTAACAAAAGCATTGATAAAAATGACAGCTTCCACTTAAGCGAAACCCAGTGCCTATCATTGAAGCACGGTGAAAGAAATTTAAAGTGTAATAATAGGCTGTAATTATGATGAAATGGGAATTCAATATCTTACCTCAATTTCAACCTTATCAACAGATTAGGTTCAACAACATCTACAAAATAAATTTGTATTACTTTAGAAGTTTATGCAAATAAATTCGTATTACTTTAGAAGTTTATGCAAGGGGACGAAGAACAAATTTAATCTGCAAACATATTGAGTCAAGCATGTAGAAAGGCGAAAGGGATTTTATACCTAAAACAAGCATATTGAAAAGAGGTAATGAGAAGTCAAATTCTAAGCACGACCTACAATTTCAGTAAAATAAAGTTTAAATAAGCTAACAATCCACACCAAGTTTACCATTCCAGGAATGCTACTGGAACTATGCTTGCTAGGCCAAAGCCAATGCTTAGAATAAAGGGGAATTTGATTCTACACCCAAATTCACACACCCCTTTTAGAATAAACTCATCCATAATAGCGTTTTAATATACACCTAAACCAATTAATTAGGCTTATTCAAAATAAAAAAAACCTATTAAATAGGATAAATATTAAAACTTACTGTTGTTAAGAATTACTAAAGCTGCCACTATCAAATTCCCCATTCACCATTAATATTAAAATCCAGTCTTGCTGCCGATGGAATTACGTACTCAACCCTTGATTCCAACAATTGAAAACTCTCCTCTGGGTTGGAGGTTATGTAATCTCCACATTCAAAAGACTAATCTCTACATTCAAAGCCGGTATCAATATCTCCACAATCATGCGATTATGGTTTTTATTTCAAATTGTGATTGTGATATAAATGGATCACACAATCAGAGGTTGGTGGGTTGCCTTTGTTCAACTGTATATCCCTTTGATCCAATTTGCAAGGTTGATGAGCATTGTGTTTGCTACCTATTCAATAGGTGTATGTCTTCCTGACGAAGAGGTATTTGTTTTGTGATTTTTCAGGGTTTATGTTATTGAATAGGTATAATAGACTCTACAAGTTCTTGATTGCATGTTTCTTTTTCTTCTTATTGTTTCTCAATAGATTCTACAAGTTCTTGATGGCTAAAGAATATTCCCACCTAGAGTTTAGGTGTTCTTGATGGCTAAAGAATACTCCCACCTAGAGTTTAGGTGCTATCTAATAATAGGAATATCTCCACACAAAAATGTTTAATCACGTTGAGAAATCTACAAAATCTAATAGGAATATCTACACAACATATCTACTAAAAATTAGCAAATATATAGATCTGAAAGAAAGAGATATACAATAATTAAGGCAATTAACCTTTTTAAATAAGGAATATCTACACAGACATATCTCCTAAAATATGGCATCAGTTATATACTATAATTAAGGCGATTAATCACGTTGAGATATCTAATAATAGAAATATCTACACAAACATATCTACTAAAAATGGCAAATATATAGATCAAATCAGAAAAGAAGAGATATACAATAATTAAGGCAATTAATCATTTTTAAATAAGGGAAAAATAACTTGATTGTATTAAATTCTAATTTGTGTTTATAACTGATGCCATATTTAAATTCAAAAAAAAAAGAGCTATATTTGAGGAATATTCCTTATTCAATCAGAAGGGTAAAATAGTCAAACTAAAAAAACGTGAAAAAAACTTAATTATAGACTTAAAACCTATAAGGAAGGTTTAATTATGTGACTGGGTGTAGATTAAAAGAAAATATAGGAATGAGTTTTTCTTAATAAGAGCTTCAGTTTTTGGGTTTTTTTTCTAATTTTCTCTAGAATAAATTGTATTACTTCTGAACTCAATTGAAAACTAGAAGAAAAGAAGAAGGAAATGAAAAAAAGGAATGTTTTATTTCTTTTGATTCTGCAATACATTCTCTTTTGCCTTCTGCGATACATTCTACATAGAATAAGAACTTAACTCTTAGACTCTTATAATATGAGGTAATCATGTGTTTTAGATGATTAGATTTCCATGTTTGACTGTCGTATAATATAAAAAATGACATATTATAACAGGTGATGGAAGTAGAAATATTGTAGGATTATTTGCAATTTGAGGCAATCACAAAGTCTAACTGAGTTATAATCTATCATGTAGTGAAACTGTATACATATATGGGATACAAATCACTCATCTGCAAATGAAACATAAGCAAGACTATAATTTTAAAAAATGAAAAAAGAAAAATAGAAGGTCTCCATACCTTTTCTGAATTGTGCTATTCAAGAACAAAGTTGACTATATCACTCAAAATCCTATAGGCAACAACATCAATAATGGTTTCTTCTGTACAGTTTCACTATGCATACCTGAAGACAAGATCATTCCATCAAATACATTTCTATCAGAAGATTATTTCAACCTCTTATGCCCGTTGGTATGCAAACCTGATTTCACATGGTAACATACATTTTCATAAGATATAAGAAACATGTGGGAAACAAGAAATCACTAAAACAACTGACAACCATGTATCTCAGAAATCAAAATGAACACCAGAATAGCAAACGAGGTTCTAAACTAGTAGAAAGAAAGTATAGTTTAATAACATCATTAAGAAATCAAGACCCATCAATTGCTCTGAGACAGCTTAAACTTCAAACTAATTAATCATCAACAATTAAGACAAGCCAATTTTAGAGCTCAAGGCGTAATATAATATGAGAAAGTAAGTGCCAATAGTCAGGGCCTTAGAGACTGCAAAGATCCCAATCCCAAAACAACTAAGGTACCAAAAGCTCTACTTGTGGAACAAAATTGGTTCTTTTCTCACCATGTTCTACTACCCAAAAGTTAAAAGCACAAACAAATGGAATTAGGTTTCACCTGTTCCTTTGTGATTGCTCAAATTTCTTGTTGGGGTTTATAGAGGATGCTGAAAGTAGTAGATCTGCTATTGAAGTGGCCAGATTTGACGGAAATTTGGTGAAGCTCTGCCCTTTTCTAGCCAGCAAAGAATCACAAGCGTTTGGTGCATGGAGATTAAGAGCTACGGTATAGATCGAGAGAGAAGTGAAACAAGTCTGAACAAAAATTAATCTAAAGATCGAGAAGGATAGAAAGAAGAAAGTGTGCCAAGGGAAAGAATTGAGAAAAGGAGAGAGGATTTCTTATAAACCCTAGAAGGATTGGGTTCATTAATAAGAGAAACTTTGCGACAGAAGATTATAAGTAATTGATGCGACCGCACCTTCTTGCAGTAGCAAATTTTAGACGTGTTTGCGACAGCTAAGTTTAGCCGATGTAAAGGGTATTGTTTGGCCAAGGCGGTTCCGACGGTCTACAAATGGGGTAGCAAACTTATTCAATCCTTGCGACAGCAAGGTTTTGCGGAGGCACAAGAGAGGTTTTTGGCAACGGGAAAAGCATGCCGACGCAAACTGTCGAAGCCATTGCAATTTTTTTTTGTAGAGTGACTGTAGGAAAAGGCCATCAACCAAAACAGAGTAAATAGAACACAAAGTTGTGTATGGTTTAATTCATTAGTTCATTGGCAATTGAATAATGATATATTATATACTGCTAGTGGTGGTGGGTTTCATCTGGCTAGAAATAGAGATATGTAGTGATGAAGTAAATGAAAAATGGTGATTTTCAATTGATGGTCGGATCCATCTCTAAAGGGTTTCAAATGAATTTAATATGAATTCTCATATTGTTCGACGGATAAAGAAATAGTTGTACTATTATATATACAGTCTCCCAGATTTGATGTAATTTCTTTACACTATTCTTTGGATTTCTTGCTCTTTTAATTTTGCATATGTGGTTGTTTTGTTTGAGGAAGGGTGGTAGCAAATTTGGTTGTTTGATGAATCAAGTTCTTCTTTTTTGCTGATTAATTAGTTTTCTAGATAAAATCAATGAAATTTGCTGAAAATTATTAAATTGAATGTCATAACTCAGACGCCATGTCATTTGGTATTACTTTTTGGTATAATTTTTTTGTGTTTGTAGCACTGCTCGATGGATTTATTGAGAAAGTTCTATTTTAGTACAGCCTAGGAGAAAAAGTGGTGGTAGAATTAGATTTCTGAGCATTACCCTTATTTCTAATAACAATAGAATATTGGGCAATATCAACCCCTCGTTGCCAAACTTCGTGCGAGGCACCTATGTACCCTGTAAGTGAATGAGAGAAGACCACTGCACCTAGAAACACATTGATCCCTCCATTTGTTTTATTAATTAAGTAAATGAAGATACAAGATGGAGAGAAGTGGAAAAAAACCAAAATCTCTCCGATATAACGAATGCAACGACACAATTTTTGAGATAAGGAAACCATCGAGAAGGTTCTATCTCGAAAATAAAACCCACTTGAAAAGTATAAACGACACCTAATTACACGCATTTTTATGCATGTAATTGTATCTAAAACACGATAAATTAGTTAGTCCTCAAGTCAATTATAATGAAATTAATCCACTTTTATTTACTTGTAGAAAATAAGCGGAGTTGCGGAAATCGAAAGAAAATGACTCGAAAATTGAGCAAAATGGAGTTTCCGATAAAAAGACGAAATTGTCAATGTGGGTCAACTATGATCAACGCCATCAAGGGAGCGGAATCCAATTACCTCTGGTAGTATTTGCAGAAGTGCATTGAGAAGAAAGAAAAAAGAAGAAAGAAGAAGAAGAAGGAAGAAAAGAAAATTTAATTAATCAAATGATTAATTGCTTATCTAATCGAATGGTTAATTAAGCAATTGCACTTTGATTAATTAAATAATTGTATGTGCAGCTTTGCCCATCACGTGTACGTGTAAGGCAGGTGGAACAGAAGAAAAAAATAAAGAAAAAGAAAGAAAGAAGGCTTGGAATGCTGCACACGTGTTCACCTATCAATTAAGCAATTGGTCATTTGCTTAATTATGCCTTGCTGACCAATTTCGAAGCATGCTCTTCCTTTCATGTAGTGCCACGAACCTCTTCTTATCTCCATTTTCTTGAGACGAGGAAAGCCACCTAGTGCGATTCTCTCTCTCTTGTCAACGGTAGCCGGCAGACCAACATATATATTGATTCTTCTCCCATCAAACCTTACTCTCACACACAGCAGCTACAGCGCAGCACCAAAAGTCCAAAACCCACTCCATTACTCTCTCTCTCACCCTTCACCGAAACCACCCACACCCATTGCTATTTTCAATTTTCTTTTACTCACTACTCCTCTATCATCAAATCATCATCAATTTCTAAAAGAGATTTCAAGGAGTTTCAAGGGATCTCATCTACATCAAGACTTGAGATTGGGTAAAGTGGGAAGACGTAAATCAAGGCTTGTCATAATTACTTAATAGCAATTTGTGACTTGTTCTTGTTACTTCTCACTCATCTTCACATTTCCCTCTTTAATTGATGTATATTGTTGTTGATTTGTGGATGGGTTGTGAGTAGTCTATTTAGGAAGCTAGGATTTGAGCCCTAGCATGGATTTAATGTAATAAATATGTTTTGATCGAATGGTTTTTATTTTCGTGTTTGGCATATGTTCTATTCCATAATATTTGGCTTAGATGCATGCTTAGGAGCTTGATTAACTCTTGAATGTGTAGATGAGCATTTCTAGAACAAATTAGGGGACCTAATCACTTCTCTAATTTATGGCTATGACACTTGTTTGGAACATGGTTAGTTAAAATACTAATTTCGATTGCCGTATTGGCTAGCTTGGGAACCTTGATTCTAGGACTCTTCGCCTTTTGGTGCAACTAGAGGCCCTAACATGGCTCTAGATTGTCCCAATTGAGTTTCTACGACCCTTGATCCGGAGTAGGAATACCCTTCAAGGAATCTAATGACCCATGAGCCTTGAAAAGCCTTGGGTACGGTTCTTGATGCCCTTATGAATTGAATGACCATTGTCGGAACATATTTGTGCATTGAATTTGGCTAGGAGGATACCCTAGTGACCTAATTTTCATTTCTTGATTAGTTTCTATTATCTTTATTTTTAGTTGCAATTTTAATTTTCAATTGTCAATTTTATTTTCGCAATCAAAATCAAATTTAAAAAAAACCACTTTCATTGTCAATACTACTTGGTTGTGAGTTTCCGCATTCATTTGTGGTTCTCTTGACCCATTTTAGGCTTGGTTGTTCCGAGCCGGGCATGTAAATAGCTTGGTGCTATTTTTTTTAGGTTTTATTTGTTAAATTGTTAGTGACTTAGTAATCGGCATAACTAAAGATTTGAGTTAGCTTTTTTAGGTTGTCCCCGTGGTACGATAATTTTGGGTCCAAATATTTCCCATTTCTTTGATGACCGTGCCCTTATTGCGCGTAAGTTGCATTTAAGCACTAAATCAAATGGCGCCGTTGCCGGGGATTAAAGTGTAATAACTTTAATCCCTTAGTTTTCGGTTGTTAGGTCACTTGTATTATCTTCTTAGTTTTAGTTAATTTTTCTTTGTTTGTTTAGACTAAAAAAAAAAAAATCTGTTTTGTTTATTTTACTTTGCTTAATTGGATTATTTCCTACTTGTGTGTTTGTTTGTTGAGACATTGTGATTATTTCTATCGAAGTGACGGGCCTTGTATTACTTTGTAGTACATGTAAGACATGAGCATCGATAGCGATCGTCACTTGCCTTGACTTGTTTGCTAGCTTTTTATTAAGTTTCCTAATTAGTCGTTAGTTTCTTGAGTTGTTTGTTTTCACTTATTCTTGGCTTTGCTTATTTTATTTTCTTATTTAATTGTTGTCTTACCTTCTCTCATTACCCTCTCATTCATTGTGAAGCGTGAAATTTGATTCCCATTGCCTTTTTGTGAATTTTTGAGTACTTATTACGTGGTCTCATTTTTGTTCCAAGGTGTATGAACAAAGCATCTTCTTCATATCAACCGATCACTCTTAGAAGCGGAAGGATATTGAGTGAGGACACTAGAGGGAGACCAAGAAGGAGGATTCGAAGGCCATTAGTGACCGAAAGTGCTCCACCTCGGGTTCTTGATCAAGAGAGAGTACCTTTGAGACATTCACAAGGAGAAGTCAACATGGCAGATGCACAAAATCCTGCTCAAGGCAAGACCATGAAAGAGTACACTAGTCCCCCAATTGTTGATCACCCTTCTTGCATTGTACTTCCTCCATGTGAACATCACTTTGAGATCAAGCCCACTTCCTTGAGCATTCTACCCACATTCCATGGCATGCCCTCAAATAATCCCTATGATCATATTACGGAGTTTGAAGAAGCGTGTACCACCTTTCAACTACATGGTCTCAATCCTGATGGCTTGAAGCTTAGATTGTTCCCTTTCACACTCAAAGACTATGCAAGAAAGTGGTTGAGCAAGTTGCCTCCTAGATCCATACGCACATGGGTTGAGATGCAAGAAACTTTCTTGGGAAAATATTTTCCTCCTTCTAGAACTTCCAATGTTAGAGATGAGCTTGTTGCATTCCGACAACTCCCACAAGAAAGTTTTTATGAGTGTTGGGAGCGTTTTAAGGATCTTGAGATGTCATGTCCTCACCATGGGTTAGAGAAGTGGTTTCATATGGACAAGTTCTATAGAGGATTGATGGCAGACCAAAGACAAAGGGTTGACACTTTTAGTGGTAGAACTATTGCAAGCAAGCTTCCTGATGCCGCTTGGGATACATATGAAGAGCTTTCTCTCAACTCCCTTCAATGGGATGATATTGATACAAGAAGACGTCAAGTGCATAACAAGGAGAGTACACCTAACCGAGGTGGTATCTATGAGGTTCAAGGAACATCATCCGGGCCTTCTATGCATGAGTTCAAAAGGCTAGAAAGCAAGATTGACCAATTTCTGAATCAAGTGAACTGGAATCCTCCTCAAGCCCAAGTCAAGATGGCAACTTCTACATCATGTTTGCTTTGTGAGAGTTTAGCACATTCTACTCAAGAGTGCCACTTATCATCTCAATTTCCGGAGTTTATGGAGGAGCATGTTAATCAAGTTGGAGTGCACCAATCAAGGAACCAAAGAAACGATCCTTACTCAAACACTTATAACCCCGGTTGGAGAAATCGCCCCAATTTTTCTTGGAGAGACCAAGGTGGTTCATCTAGTGCGTTTCAAGGTGGAAAGCAAAGCTATAGAGGTGACCAAGGTCAAGACTCATCAAATTTTGCTCATTATGGTAATGCACACCAAGGAAGCACTCATTTTTCACAACATGGTCAACATGGAAAGCAAGCATATGGGCCTAATTCTCAAAGTCAATCCACCTCAAGTCATGGATTTCATGGTCAAAACACCCCTCCCGGGTTTACACAAGGTGTTGGGTATAGTGGTAGCAAGTTTCAAGGAAATCCTAGCTCATTTCAAGGTCCAAACCAAGGCTAGAACTACAATTCTCATCTTATTCTTCAAGGCATGCCGATTCAAGCTCCAAGTGAACCAAAGAAGCCTAATTTTGAAGATTTGATGGGAGAGTTTCTCAAGGTTCAAACTTCTACCAATACGGAGACCAAGCAAAGAATCTCTTCACTAGTTCAAGGGTATCAAACTCTACAACAAGGCATGGCTAGACTAGAGGTACAAGTGAGCCAAATGGCCACCAACTTGAGTGAGAGACCAAAAGGAGCCTTACCTTCACAACCGGAGCCAAATCCAAGAGGCCAAATCCGTGAATGCAATGCCATTACCACTCTACGTTCGGGGAAGGTATATGATAATCAAGTTTACATGCCCTCATCTTCTACATTTCATTCAAATCCTTTATTTGATTATGATGTTGACTTGCATTCATATGGGGCCAAGAGGGAAGAAAATGTACCTCTTGGCCATGTTGTTGATGATCAATTGCATACACATCATGATTCTTTATATTACAAGGAGGATGGGACGTACAGGAAGGGAAGAAAATGTACCTTCCGGTAAATATGGAGTGGGTGATGTGACTTTGAATGGCAAAGGAAGAAATAAGGGGGTGGATAAGGTAGCCGGAGGGGAAGAAAATGTACCCTCCAGAATAGCTATTCTTGGTGAAGGTTATGGTTTCTTGTCCTTCAAAAATGATGCTTGCAAATATGGTTTGATTGATAGTGGCAAAGAAAGGGCCATGTTGAGAAAGAACACTTCTAGGGATGAGGATGTCTCGGACCCTAAATTAGATTGTGAGGCCATGAAGGCTAGGGACCCATCTAAGACTGATGACACTTCTAGGAAGGTTCTTGATGACATTAGACCCACCCCTCATGAGTTTGAGCCATCTACTTCTAGAAAAAAAGGTTGGAGGAATAAGGAGAAAGACCTACATGTGCATGGTAGCTCTAGGGATAGGAGTAGTCCGGTCTACTTATCACTAGGCGAGGCCTTGAGGACTAAGAACCCTAGTGGGACCGTGACTACCCTTAGGGGCACCACCAGAAGTCTCACCTTTGATCCACCTCTTGATTTAAATACATCGGAGCCACAACTTCCTTATCCTAATGTTGCAAGAAGAGATAATTCAAAGCAGGGTAAGAAGAAAAGTGGCTTGATGAGAGAGATACAAGAAATATTTAAGAAAGTGGATGTCAATATCCCATTGGTGGACCTCATTCATCAAGTGTCGGTGTATGCTCAATTTCTCAAGAGCTTGTGCATGAATAAAAAGAAATTTAAAGCCGATGAGAAATTTGAGTTGAAGGAGGAAGTAAGTGCAATAATTCAAAGAAGACTACCACCAAAGATGCAAGATCCGGGGAGCTTTACAATAGGGTGTACTATTGGGGAGAAAGTGTTTGAAGGAGCTCTTATGGACTTAGGCACGAGTGTCAATTTGATGCCTTTAGCCATCTACCGGAAGCTACAAATTGGTGAGTTGAAGCCCACCTCGATTAGATTGCAATTAGCGGATCGTAGCACAAGGCGTCCGGTGAGAGTTGTAGAGGATGTGCTAGTGAGAGTAAATAAGTTCATTCTACCGGCGGATTTTGTAGTGTTGGATATGGGTGAAGACCCCTATCTTGATAATGAGTTACCTATCATTCTAGGCCGACCATTCATGGCAACGGCGGGTGTGAAGATTAATGTGTTGAAGAGTACCATTGGACTCAAGGTGTTGGGTGACAAAGTGAAGATCAAAGTATGCAATCCATTCGATCCACCAGACATTATGAAGGCAGTATTCTCTATTGATTTGGTGAAGGGTAATGAAGCCAAGAGTGAGCGGATCTTTGGACCCTTGAATCCTTCCAAGCCTACAATCCGTGCACAAGATCATTTCTCACCTATTTGGGGCTATGACAATGAGCCACCATTGAAGCATGATGATGTCATTCCTACTTCTACTTTAGAACCTACTATCGAACTTGAAAAGCAAAAAAACCCCTACTCTTGAGACTTATGAGCAACACAAGAAGAAAAGTCCACCATTGAGTGAAGCACAAGAGGAGTCCATCAAGAAGTTAAGGGAGGTTTGTGGAGTTGTCAAGATGAAGGAAACGCCAAAGAAGTATGATTGGCCTCCACCTCCAAGCTACAAGCTCGCTTTTTCAATTGCTAGATGTTTTGAAAATGATAATGATGCTAGCGCAATTGTTGTGGGTGGTAAGGCAACATGCTTTGAGCCACCTTGAGGAAGAAAAGTGAAGAAGACCGGCTTGGGGTCTTTAAAAACAAGCGTCTCTAGGGAGGCAAGCCTAGATTGTTTTGAATTCAGCTTGTTCATTTTTCATCAATAAGGCTATTTATCCATCTTTTTGGGAGGATGGGAGGTGTTTGGAGTTGGAAGTGTGAAGAAAGCAAGAATGTGATAGTGAGCAGTTTCTGTCCAGAAAGTTCAGTTGAATTTGGCTGACTATATCTTCCAATCCACATAAGAATTTGAGCTGAAATTCTGCGAGCTATATCCCTGTGTGTCTACTATGTACTAGCAAAATTTCAGCCTCTTTGAGTCCTTGGAACTCCAGTTATTAAATGGTCAATGCATGGAGGTCAGAACAGAGACAGCTACTGTAGAATGACTTTGGGAAGCTGCACCTTCTACTTATCAAGCAATTTGGAGCTAAAAATTTTCAGAGTTGTATCTTCACATGTATTCTATATGCTGGAATAACAATTTTCAATTTGATCATTCCTCGCTTCAGATATAGCATTCCAAGTGACAGAGGTCAGAAATAAGGCACAGCTGAAACTGTAGAACAGATTAGTGAGTTTGGAGGCTAACTATTTGTGACTCATAACTTATATTTCAGTGACATTTTACCATCAGGTATCATTATGAGTCTTGTTTCATATCCCATTGGTCTCACCCTCTTTCCACCTCTGGAGCTTCGGATATTACAGTTTTGGTGACTGAGGGTCAGCAGCAGACTTCATTACAAGCTGGAAACTTTGACCAGCTATAGTTTTCATCTCAATTGGAGATATGTGGCTTCCTTTATATGGATAGAAATATCTATGAGTCTATTTTCTATTCCAAGTAGTCTCACTTACTTATCTATTTCTGAGTATGAGATATGAGCATTTGAAGACAGAAAGGTCATTGCTGAAAGTTATCTACACTCACTAGTTTTGTTCACTCGGGGTGGCTGGACTTCTTACACTTCAATTCTTCAATGGAGGCCAATATAGGGTTGTTGTGAGATGTGTTGGAGGTGGCCAAGCCTATGATTTTAATGGAGAATCTTTGTCCTTATTCTTTGATGGGCTATTTGTGACGCATTGCTCTTTGGACATTATATCTTTCTCGATGGAGTTGATCTTTACATGAGCACCTAGAGCTATTATGGAGTATACGTAAGGAAGTCAATGCCTTGTGCCTTGAGGTTGGTGTCTCATATTTGTCTTCTCCTAAGGTCATGAGCAATGGAGGTCACCAAAGGGGGTTTCCGTATCTTTTCTCCGCATTTAGTTTAGTATATTTTTGTAGGTTTTTCTTGTGCCTTTGCCCGGACTTCACTCTCATGCCTAACTCTGACTTGGATTTAGCTTTCGAGCTCACTTGACAACATTGAGGATAATGTTGGTTTTAAGCATGGGGGTGAGAGCTCGGGCGCCCTATTAGAAAAAAAAAATTTAATAATAATACTTCTTTTTTTTTAGGTTAGCTTTTTGTAATTAGAATTTAATGGTTAATGCCTTTTCCAACCCCAATGACGAGCCATGGACTTAACTTGTTATGATTGTGGATAGATTAAGCACGATCTAGGTGTTTGAATTTGTTTTGTGATTAAGTGTATATGTGATCTATGCTTGACTATATGTGTGCACATAGCCTATGGTTAGGTTGATTCATCATATTTAGAGAAGCATATAGATGATTTGATTGACTTGCATGCGCTTATATGTGAGCTTTTGTGCCTATATCTATAGTGTATGCATCGTTCATTCACTTTGTTAACGTTTGAAAGTTCGGCGGTAGCTGAACCTTTGTTAACGCCAATCCGGTGGGCGGATCGATACTTGTGGTGTTCTCAAAGCTTCCGCTACCTGTCAAGTAAAATACAAAGGGCTTCAGAGGGAGACCGCGCTGAGCGGTCTTCAACTCTCCAATGCCTAAGTTAGTCAATGTATTTATGTTGACAAAGTAACAGTAAGTAAGTATTGAATGCGTGATTAATGAGGAGAGAGGAGAGAACCTTTTATAAGTGAGGAAGATGAGGTTCTTCTCTTTGTTTTCGATGTGGGACTGTAATGTTTCAGTTCCCAGCTCTGGGAGCTACTAATGCCATTTTGGCACGGCGCGTGGCGGTGATCTGGGGGTGATCCGATGCTGAGGTTGTAGCTCGCCTGGCGGTGTACCCGTATGTCATTCCTTTGGTTGGAATTAGTACCTTTAGCGGTACAATGAGCGTGGCCCATTATAGCTAATTATGCTTGCAAATGTACATGTATGTACAAGTCCCCCAAGTCCCCAGTCAAGGAGGGCAATCTTGGTTGGGGAGTTGCTCGGCGGTTTGAAGCGTTCTCTTCCGCTAGACTTGCATGAGCATAATTAGCGTCAGTGCGTTGTCAACCATGGATTTTGTGAGCGAACGCTTTATACCCTTTCAGGTGGGCCCCTGTTAGGCCCCCCAGGGAGTCCCCCACTCCCCGGCTAAGATAGACCTCCGGATGGTCGGCAAATTGTTTGTTGAGGGGAACTGCAAGGAGCAGAGGGTGTTAGGTAGCGAACCCAATCTTAGTACCCGAGTGACGGGGGTCAACGTGCCTGATCAGGACCGTCGTACTGTTGATAAGTCCCCGTGTCCCGTAGGGACGGTCTGACTGTAACGCCGCGTGGCGGTCGTTGTCAGAATAAGGCGTGGCCTCGGGATCCGCCGCTGGCGGATATTCCCCCGCTGACTGCAGCAGGAAGCAGCGTCTAGTAGACGTGTGTGGCGGTACTTTATTGAGCGATATTGCGTTGAACAAAGCACGCAGTTTGCAAGATGAAAGGGGGTTCCGCCAGGGATGTTTAGCGGGAGACACCCCGCTTGCAGGATGGCTAGGGAGAAGTTCTGCTGGTGGGGTTTCGCTCGGCGGAGACTTCGTCGCATGGAGGATGACAAGGGAGAAGTTCCGCTGGCGGGGTTTCGCTCAGCGGAGACTTCGTCGCTTGGAGGATGACAAGGGAGAAGTTCCGCTGGTGGGGTTTCGCTCAGCGGAGACTTCGTCGCATGGAGGATGATGACAAGGGAGAAGTTCCGCTGGCGGGGTTTCACTCAGCGGAGACTTCGTCGCTTGGAGGATGACAAGGGAGAAGTTCAGCTAGCGGGGTTTCGCTCAGCGGAGACTTCGTCGCTTGGAGGATGACAAGGGAGGAGTTCCGCTGGCGGGGTTTCGCTCAGCGGAGACTTCGTCGCTTGGAGGATGACAAGTTCCGCTGGCGGGGTGTCGCTCAACGGAGACCTCGGACGGTTGGTGAAGTCATCCAAGTGGTTACTTCCACCAGACGCTTCGTCTGGTGGTTGCTGCTACGTGTCCAACCCGTAGAGGGTTAGCGTGTGGAGGCTTGCTTCCTAAGCCTGGCTGTCTTCTCGCCATAAATGATAGTAATTATGGATTTAGTAACCGAGGCGACGCCTCGGTTAATCCGGAGGGTAAGTGGAGACGTGGGACACGTGTACGGCTAGCGTGAGATGCCGTTTTTCAATGGATGGTTTAAAATTCTTTGACGTTGACATAAAAAGGTGGGGAACCCAGCGAGATTGGACACTTTGCTAAAACTTCAAACTCTGCTCGTCTTCAAGCTCTGCTCGTCCGAGACTCCAGCAAGAGGCTGCCGGGATTTCGTGGAGTTCTCGTGCCAGGAAAGACGAAAGTTTCCCTCATCGAAGATTATTGTTCATCACCACACCGGGGTTTTCGCCTTTGAGGTTGGTATCTTGATTTTCTTCCCTGTTTCATTGGTTCTGTTGATTTCTGGGTTTTGTTGGTTCTTTTCTGGTGTGCTCTGAGGGTGTAAAGTGAGATTTGGGGGTGGGTTATGGTGTTTGGCAGAGGGTTTGTGTTTAGGGATTTGCTAGATGGTCAAATCTGGGTTGAGTATGGTTGTTCTTGTTTTGGCTTTTTCTGGGTAACTGTTCTTGATGTTCTTGGCTATAACTGATGTAAGAATAGGCTAGATCTGTGTTTGTGCTAACTGGTGTGGGTTTTAGGGTTTGGGATGGCTAACGTCATAGAGATTTCGAGCAGTGAGGATTCCGGGTCTGACGTGTCGTTCAGCGCGGCGGATAGAATATTTATTGACTCGTTGCGTCCGTCTGCCCATGCAGGAACCTCACTGCCAGAACCGCTAGAGGTTGAGCCGTTACAAACAATACCTTGGGGCGTAGCCATGGGTCGTGTTTCGCGTCCTGAGAGTTCTAGGGCAGGGGAGACAGCCGCTGCGAAAAATAGGCGTGACGAGCGGCTAGCTAGTAACAGTGCCGCCAGTGGTTCCGCTGACGGGGGAGATGTGGCGGGAGAGAATGCCGAGTCAGCGTGGGTTCTTTCCGATGGTACCTTTGTTTACGAGGCAGGTGGGCGGATGAACGCCGTCGTCGTCAATCGGTTGAAAGGGATGTACCGGTTGCCGGGAGTGGTAAAGCTGCGTCCTCCGACAGTGGACGAGAAGGCATCGATGCTGCCAAGGGGGTCTGCCGCCGTGCACGAGGCGATATTCCGCCAAGGAGTGACACTCCCACTGGTGCCGAACCTACAAATTTTGGTGTGCGAGTTCGGTCTTGCGTTCGGGCAAATTTGCCCCAACATGTGGCGGTTGATGTTAGCGCTGAACTCGCTATGGCGGCTGTCTGGTTGTTGATTTGATGCCTATAATGCAACTTACGCGCAACAAGGACACGGTCATCAAAGAATTGGGAAATATTTAAACCCGGAAATATCGTACCTCGGGGATCTTGAGCTAACTCAAATCCAATGGTTTATGGGTCACAAAAGTCACTTGCTAAACTAAAAGAAAATTTGTAAAATGGCTAAGTGAGACACCAAGTCTCACACATGCACGGCTTAGGTCTCCCGAAGCCAAAAACTAGCCTAGAACTCACCAAAATAAATTGGTAGGCTCAAGGCCTTATGGTACTTACAATGAAAAATGTGAGCAAATATTTGGGGGAATTAATTTTTGATTTTGGAAATTAAAAACTAGGAAATTAAAATTTGCAAAAAAAAGTAAAGTGCTAGAAATTTAAAGGTTTGGAAATCAATGGATAAAATTTTGGGTACTAAGGCATCCACTCTAGCAATCATTTACCGTAACAACACAATTTTGGCACACAACAAAAGGGAATTGGCGCAATCCCTAACTCTAAGCCGGACTAGGGCCTTAGAGTGATAATGCAAATCCGGACTAAGGCATTCACATTCTCATCACACACACATTAAGACCGGACTAGGGCTCCTAACATGCATGAAATGGCATTACGTCAATTTTTAGAGACAAACAATTTGCTCATGACAACATGCTCATTCATAAAATTAAGCCACTAATTAAATGAATTTCATGATGAGGACAAGAACTAGTCATAAAATTAGCTACTTTCTATAACAAATTCCCATCGAAAATTACGCAAAATCATGAACAAAAACCACAACACACTTTCATTAAGCACCAAAAATTAATGTCATTACATAGTAAAAATTGCTAGGGAAGCCCTAGACCCAAATAGGAAACTACTCACAATCCATCAACATACCCACAAAGAAATTCATCAATTACAAGAAATTAAAGCAAGAAGAGAGTAAGAAAAGAGAAAGAGGCCAAGACTAATCACAACTACACTAGAGAGTGAACATGACTAGCTTGGAATTATACTCTCTCTTGTACCTAAACCTGGATTTTTGAAGGATTGATGGAATTTAATTGAGGAATGGTGGTGAACTAGTGATAGAAAATGATTGTGGTTATAGGGATAGAGAAGAGGAGGAGGTCGGCCACTGAAGGTTGAGAGAGAGGGTAATCGAGTGGGTTTTGGTGAGGTCGTTGAAATTCAAGGAGAGTGTGCGGCGCTCTTCGTTTTCTCCTCGTTAGGGTGAGGTATCAGAGGGTTATATATATGGGTGGTGAGGATAATTGAGATATGCACGTGCTAGTTGGTGAGGAGGGATAGGGAATGCTAGCATGATTGGGTGAGACTTTTCCTTTTTTCTTTCTTAATTTGGACGCACATCACATGCACCGCGTGAGTGGTGGTAATGCATGCTGCTCCCTTTTGCTTACTTAATTAAGATAATTAATCACTTGATTAATTACTTAATTAATCAAGCTATGTTTCTTCTTTCATTCTTTTTTTCTTTTTTTCTTTTTTTTTTCTTTTTCTCATGTCGGTTCCCTTTCGCGTATATTATTAGAGGTAATCGGATTCCGCTTCTTTTATGTCATCGATCATGGTTGACTTGGCGTTGACTTTTCGTCCTTTTGTCGGAAACTCCACTTTGCTCAATTTTCCACTATTTTCTCTCGATTTCCGTAATTCCGCTTATTTCCTACATAACAAATAAAAATTTAATTAATTACATTATAATTGGCTCAAGGATTAGCTTATTTCTAGTGTTTTGAATATAATTACACGTGTAGAAATGCGTGTAATCAGTTGTGAAGGGCCAACCGTGGCGGAAGTGCTGCACTTCTACGAACTGGTATATGTGAAGCGCCAAGGCTGTAGGGGGCAGGTGAACTCGAGTCGGCGTGTGGGAGCGCCCAAGCTGATCGAGAATTTGAGGGACTCTATGTCCTATTGGCGGGGGACCTTCTGTGTGGCCACGGCAGGGTGGGAATACCAGGTCGGGTCCAACGAGGGGGAGCCGACGTTTAGGATTAAGTCGGAGTTTCAGCCTATTCGAGGTTGTTCGTCAAACATAACTGGCGATTTCCATTTGGCCATATCTTTGGTACTCTTCTAACGATTACAATTTGTTTGTGCAGCGGGCTTGCGCTACAACTTGACACGTGAAGAAGAGTGCCGCGTGACTCGTATCAGAGGCTGTTGGCGGAATCGCAACCTGCTGGACTTTCGCCTCCTCACCG
Organism: Rosa chinensis; assembly: GCF_002994745.2. Lineage (NCBI taxonomy): Eukaryota > Viridiplantae > Streptophyta > Magnoliopsida > Rosales > Rosaceae > Rosa > Rosa chinensis. The sequence goes on along the minus strand of NC_037089.1, from coordinate 51,195,859 downwards.
GTTGGGAGTTGCTGGTCGACCTACGCCTGACACGTGCCGTTGCTAAGAAGTCCCCGTCACACTGTATCTTCAATCATATTGTCCCAGGCTAACCCTTTTTTTTTTTTATAGAAACGCCGCCGGGTAACACGCGAAGCCGCGACGCCTTTGCCAAAGCTATGGACCGTGCGGAGATCGACAATTTCCTGGAGACGATGTATGCAGCCTGGCTGGTGGCTCAGCAGACGGTGGTGAATCCGGAAACGCTGGAGTTAAGCCAGTCCGAGGTTCCGGTGACGCTACCAATGCCGCATCACTCCCACCTTGGCGATGACGGCCTACCCGTCGCCCAAGCTAGGGGCAGTGTGGCAGGCGGGGAGAAGAGGTCTACTACTGCTGCGCCACAGAAAGAGAGGGAGCCCGCCACTCATCATGGACCTCAGAGGAAGCGAGCGGGGACCAGCACTGCCGCTGGGACGGAGCAGCCGGCAATGGAGTCGAGGCCTAGTGCTGTTGGAAGCACACGGGTGCTTCAGCGAAAGAGTCGTCAACCCGACTCCGCCGATAAGGAAGAGGAGGGTGATGTGGAGACTATTGGGGCCCGCCAACAGAAGAAGGCGCGACAAGGTCCGCTCAAGGCTCCCGCTGTCGAGGGGAGAGAGGTTCCTGCGAGCGACCTGGATTCGTTCGCCGCGTACGCAGAGTTCATGACAGATAGTGAGCGGGAATTCCTTTTCCACCTCTGCGAGCGGCTTGGGTTTGGCGGCCTAGCGGGGATTTCGCGCCCAACTGCCATTGACCAGTCGCCCTTCAGCTCGGCGTTCGGTCACTTGTCTGTTGGCTTGAACGAAATGTTCCTGGCGGCGTCTAAGCAGCCCCTGGTTGAGCGGGAACTCAGGGAGGAGATCCAGGGTCTTGAGAGAGAGTTGGCGGAGGCGAGGGATAAATTGTTGGAGGTGGAACAACGCCTAACAAAGGCGGATACTGATGCTGCAGATGCACGTGGCAAGCTGCAAGTGGCCATTCAGCGGGACGTGGAACCAAATGACCATGTCTCCAAGCTAGAGCAAAGCATGTCCCTGCTGGAGGAACGGGTGGCCGCCAAGGATAAAAAGATCGATATCCTGCAGCGGGAGTCTGCCGCCAGGAAAGAGGAGGTGAAGAAACTGGAAGGTGAGATTGCCCGCCTGAGAGCTGAAGGGGACCGTGCCGCAGCCGCCGCTATTGAAGCATTCAAACAGTCGGCGGATTACAAGAATGCGATGAATGAGGCGGCGAAGGCCGGGGCCTTAGCCAACGTAGAGATGCTGAAAAAGAAGGGCGCTATTGACTGGGTGAAGGCGTCCCAGCCCGAGGTGCCGCCGTCTCAGCAGACCCCGCCAGCAAAGAATGTCCCGCCGGCGAAGAGCATGGCCCCTTCCCAAGCTGAAGGTGCTCGCTCGGGGAGTGGAGAGACTGGCTCTCGACCGGCGGGTGACTCTCAGCGGACTCATCCTACCCAGTCGGAGTTGTCCCGTGCTGTTTTCCTGGCGGCCCACACTCGAGCAGATGGCACAATGGAGACTCCGAGTCCAACTGCCCGAGGGTCTGACCAAACGAGCCGCGCACATCCGCAGCCGCACGCCGAAAGTGAGGAAGCTGAAGGCAACCCCTGAGATGCTGTACTTCTCTCTTCTTTTTTTTTTTTTGTGTAGCCACTGAGGCTTAAAGTTTTTGATGTAAAGAACATTTTTTGGTGGGAATTCCCAACCCGTTTATGTATGAAATGAAGGTTCGAATTTTGGTGCTTTATGATATGGCTTTATAATTTGGCATTTTCTTTTGCAATTAATGAAACATTAAAGGAATTAAGATTGGTCCAAGTGCACTACGTGGCGGACGTGGTCCGCTGACGCTTGCTGGCGTCGCCAATTGCCCTCAGTGCTAGACTGGGTAACAATGGTTTGAATAATTCCTCGTTTCATTGATAGCCGATTGATCAGCGTTTTACAAAAGCGGGGATGTACCCGTTGGGTAGCTTCCCTTAGCTAAATATTGAACAAAAATTTAGCTAAGTCAAGATGCTCTTGGGTAGCGGCATGATTATTTGTAGTAATACCGAAGGTGTTCGGTATTCCAAGGGTGGGTCGACGTGACGCCATCCTTGCCCATTAAGTAGAAGGTGCCTGGGCTAACGACTTCCGCAATTTTGTATGGACCTTCCCATGTTGGGCGGAGTTTTGTTGGCGGTGGAATGACTTGCTTCATTACCCAGTCCCCCAATTGGAGGTTCCGGGCCTTGACTCTGGCGTTGTAGAAACGCGATACTCGCTGTTTGTTTTGCAAGTTATGCAAGTGAGCCTTGTGTCTTTTCTCTTCTAGGAGGTCCCTGTCCAGGTTGATGCCGTCGCTGTTGGTCTCTGGGCGGTAACCTTCGACCCTGGCGGTAGGTTGAGTTACCTCAACATGTAGGACAGCCTCTGTTTCGAACATCATACAAAAGGGTGTTTCGCCGGTGGCGGAGGTTGGAGTTGTGCGGATGGCCCATAGAACTTCTGGAAGCTTCTCCGCCCACAAACCCTTGGCGTCGTCGAGCTTCTTTTTTAGCAATTTCTTGATTATCTTGTTTGCTGCTTCAACTTGGCCGTTGGTTTGGGGATGGGCGACAGATGCAAAACTCAATTTGGTGCCCAAGTTGGCGGTGAAGGAGATAAGTTCCTTGTTGTTGAACTGCATGCCGTTGTCTGTAATGATTGTATGTGGGACACCATAGCGACAGTAGATGTTCTTCCAGAGGAAGTGAATTACCTTGGCGGTAGTTATTGCCATCAGTGGCTCCGCCTCTATCCACTTGCTGCTGTAGTCGATGGCAACAATAATGTACTTGAACTGGCCCTTGGCGGTTTGGAATTTTCCCATCAAATCAAGGCCCCACGTGGAGTGAATCCATGGGCCGATGATGATTGACAGCGGTTCTGCCGGTGCATGTGGGAGGTCTGCAAACTGTTGGCATTTGTGGCAAGACCTCGAAATCCGCCGGGCGTCATCACCAAGTGTGGGCCAGAAGTAGCCCTGTCGCATTGTGCGGTTGGCCAAGGATCTGGCGCCCGAGTGGTTTCCACATTCTCCGGCATGGATTTCAGCTAGGACGGCCTGTCCCTCCTCTGGGGTTAGGCAGCGGAGGTTGGGATGGGTGAATCCCTGGCGGTAAAGCCTGCCATTCTGGATGTTATAGCGGGTTGCTCACCGTTTCAGCTGTCTCGCCTGGACCTTATCCTCCGGTAATGTGCCGCTGCGCTTGTATGCGATGATCTCGTCCATCCAGCTGGGACTGATCTCAATGCTGAAGATCTCCGCCAGTGTCTTTGTGATACTTGGCCTGTCAAGGCATTCCACTCTTGTGTCCGTTGGACTTTGATGTGGCTGGGCGGTTGCCAGTCTCGCCAGTGAATCAGCTTTGGCGTTCCTTTCCCTGGGGATTTGTGTGATGGTGTGAAATTTGAACTTTTTAAGCAGCGTTTTGACGTACCCCAAATATGCCGCTAACTGCTTGTCCTTGGCTTGGAAGCTGTCGTTGACCTGGTTAACGACTAATTGAGAGTCGCTAAATATGTTGACGCTGTCAGCACCCAAGTCGATGGCAAGGAGTAGGCCGGCAATGAGTGCTTCGTACTCCGCCATATTGTTTGAAGCCTTGAAGTTGAATTTCAATGCGTACTCCGCGTTTAGTCCCCCTGGTCCTGTCAAGATGACTCCAGCACCGCTGGCCTTGGCCCTAGCGGAGCCGTCCATATGCAGGTTCCAATGCGGTTACCATTTCCGTTCCAGGCCCAGTCTCGGTACCGGGGTCTGGTTGACGCTCGGTGAGTTCAGCGATAAAGTCCGCCACTGCCTGGCCCTTCATGGCGGTTCTTGGCCTGTAGTCTATGTCGAACTCGCTGAGCTCAATGGCCCACTTGCTGAGGCGCCCCAAGTGTTCAGGGTATTGCATCACTTGCCTCAGCGGTTGATTGGTTAACACATGGATTGTGTGAGCCTGGAAGTATTGGCGGAGGCGTCTGGCGGCAACGATGAGTGTGAGGGCTAGTTGTTCTAAGTGAGGATATCTTGTTTCTGCTCCTTTCATGCCCTTGCCGGCGTAGAACACCGGGAGCTCGTCTTGGCCCTCTCGCCGGACAATGGCGCAGCTTACTGCCGATACTGAGACCGCTAGGTATATGAACAGTGTCTCTCCTTGCACAGGGACAGAAAGGAGCGGGACTGTCGCTAGGTATTCCTTCAGACCCTGGAACGCGGCCTGACACTCTGGGTTCCAATTGATGATTTTCTTGTGAGTTGTTTTGAGGAGCTTGAAGAATGGGGCGCACCTATCAGTGAGTCTGGAGATGAATCGAGAAAGGGCGGTTAATTTGCCCTGGAGGCACTGGACGTCCACCTTATACTCGGGGTCCGCCAGGTTAAGGATGGCCTGTACCTTGTCTAGGTTAGCCTCGATGCCTCGCTCGCTGACGATGTAACCCATAAATTTGCTAGCGGTGACCCCAAAGAAACATTTTTCTGGGTTGAGTCGCATACCATAGGCCAGGAGAATGGTTACTATGATCTTGAGGTTTGCCACATGGCCGCCGGCCTTTATGCTCTTAACTAGCATGTCGTCCACATAGACCTCGATGATTTTTCCCAGATGCTCAGCGAACATGGCGTTCATCAACCGCTGATAAGTTGCACTGGCGTTCTTCAGACCGAAAGGCATGACATTGTAGCAGTAGAGGCCTTTGTCGGTGGTGAAGGTGGTGCATTCCTGGTCGCCGGGGTGCATCTTGATCTGATTGTATCCGGAGAACGCATCCATCATGCTGAGGAGCTCATGTCCGGCGGTTGCATCGACTAGCTGATCGATACGAGGGAGCGGGAAACTATCCTTTGGGCATGCCTTGTTGAGATTTTTGAAGTCGACACACATCCGCCACTTGCCGCTGGGCTTCTTGACCATTACCAAATTGGAGATCCACTAGGGGTAGACGACCTGGCGGATGAATCCAATGCCCTGTAGCTTGGCGACCTCCTCTCCTATTGCCTGGTACTTCTCCTCATCAAATGCCCTCCGCTTCTGCTTGATGGGATAAAAGGAGGGTTTGATGGTCAGCTTATGAGTGATGATTTCAGGAGAGATCCCTGACATGTCCGCGTAGGACCATGCAAAGACGGCGGCGTTATCACGCAGGAATTGAGTGAGCTCTGCCGCCACCTCTGGGTCTAGCTGGACGCCTATGCGGACTGTCCGTTCAGGGTGTTCGTCTGAGATGCAGACAACTTTCAACGACGTCTCCGGGTTGACCGGTTCTTTCTTTACATATTTTTTTTCCTCATCTCTAGGGTCTTCGAAAATATGTGGGGGCAGTGCCTGGTTGCCCACTGTCAGGATCTCCTGGCGGCGCGCCGAGCGCGTTATAGTCGTTGAATAGCATTCCCAAGCCAACTGTTGACTTCCCCTCACACAGCCCGTGCCGTTGGGTGTGGGGAACTTCATGAGAAGCATGTATCCGGCGATGATGCACTTGAGCTTGTTAAGCGCTGGTCGTCCAATGATGGCGTTGTACGAACTGAAACAATCGACAATAATGAATTCCGTATGCACCTCCGCCATGCATGGGCTAGTGCCAATAACCAGACGAATGTAATCCGACCCCAATGGTTGTGTGACTTCGCCGGAAAAGCTGAACAGTGGCTCGTGATCCTGGAGTAGTTTCTCGTTCCGCTTGAGATGGTCGTAGCAACTGCTGAAGATGACGTTGACAGCGGACCCGCTATCCACCAAGATTCTCCCCACAGAAAATTTGCCCAGAATGGCGTCGACCAAAAATGGGTCGTCATGGGGTAAATGCACTCTGCGCTCTTCCTCCTCTAAGAAGGTAATAGGTTCCCAACTTGATCTCGGGAGTTTGGCGGATCTTTCGTAGCGGATGTTGCAGACTTCCTTTGGGTGATTGGCGCGTGCATAGCGCTTCCTCGCCCTGTGGGACATGCTAGTGATTGGGGCACCGCCGTCGATGGTGTTGATGAGGCCTAAAGTCTCAATATTGGCGATCACAGGTGGCGGTTGCGCACCTTGAACTGCTCCAGCTTGCCGTCACGGTACAAGGTCTCAATAGCCGTTTTGAGAGCGTTGCAGCTATTGGTATTGTGGCCGCTGTCCCCGTGGTATTTGCACCACTTGCCGGAGTTCCTGGATTTGCCCGTTTTTGGGTACTTTGGAGGAGGTGGCGGTGGGATCTGATCCTTGTACTGATTGTAGATGTCCTCATACGAGGCCGTGAGGACTGTGAACACTGCATACCGCTGCGAGGACTCCGCCTGCTTGTTGCGGTTATCCCCATGGGTTGGGTGGTTGCTCTTGTTGTAATGCTGGTCCCTCTGCCACTTGTTCTGGTGGTGGCCCTGCTGCCATTCCCTCTTCTTGTCAGTTGGAGGTGCTGAAGGGGTCTTGTTAGCGGTTTCCTGATGACTGGGGGATGGCTGTGTTGACTTTGTTGGAGTTGCTGGTGGCGGTGGGGTTTCTCCATATGTGAGGAATTCCGCCTGGGCATGGATCACCGCCTCACTCATGACGCGGTCATATACCGCATTAGGATGATTGTAGTTGAGGTGATAGAGGAATGGCCCTTTGAGGAGTCCCTGCTTGAAGGCCGCCAATGCCATTGTTTTGTCTATGTCACGGCACTGAGACGCTGCCGCCCGCCACCTTGTGACGAAGGCCTTTAGTGATTCGTCTGCCCTTTTCTTGACGCCGAACAGCTGACTTGTGTTGTGATGTCCGGCGGACAATAGGATGAACCGAGAGAGGAAGGCGTGTGATAGTGCGTGGAATGAGTCAATGGACCCTGGCGGACACTCGAAAAACCAACTCATCGCCTCACCGTCCAATGTTTCGCTGAACAAGTGGCACAGGGTGGCGTCGTCAAATCCCTTGTTGTTGGTGACTTTTTTGAAGGTGTCCATGTGGACGAAGGGATCAGACATTCCGCCGTAATGCGACATCTTCGGGGTTTTTGCATACGCTGGTTCTGATAGCTTGCAGAATCGCAGCGGTGAAGGGCCCAGGTCTGGAAGCGAAAAGTGGATTCTGAGTTGGCGCTGGGGCGCCCGACTCCGCCCGGATCAGCCTCTGCTCCAATTGTTGCATCCTTTCCAATATCTGGGTGGTTGCACCGCCGGCGAAATCAGCCCGAACACTCCGCTGGACCTCCCTGCGCCTTGGCGCAGGCGGACTGCCTTCAGTCCTTGTCCTAGCTTCCGAGCGGTTGGTGTGCGGCAGTGATTCCGCCTCCTGCTCTAGCATTAGTTGGGGGACGGGCGGTGGTCCCATCCCTAATAACTCAGGTGGTTCCAGCGGTATTTGCATCGGTATGGCTGGCTCTGGTACCAATGTGCCAGCGCCGGGTCGACTACGCCTGGTGCTACGTGACTGTTCGCTTTGCGCTGGATTGGCGGTAGCTCCCAGCGTCCTCTTCAGTTCATCAAAACGTGACATCAGCGTAGCCAACTGTCTTTGGGCCTCAGCCTTCTCCTTACGCTCCTTCCAGCGTAGCCAACTGTTTGCCTTATGAAGATCCGCCAGTGCCAGCTCGTACATAGTGATGAGATCTTGGCCAGGCGGGCGGCTGCTTGGAATTGCCTCGACGCTAGGGTTGGCCGGGGTTGTGAATAGTGCGCGGTTGACGCCTACAGCTGGGTCGGAGGGTTGGGGGATGGCAGAATGGTCTGCCTGCTCTTCAGCGTTTCCCCCGCTACCGTTAGTCATGGTGATTGTGGTGGGATGACCTTTTGTTCAAGATTTCCCACAGACGGCGCCAATGTTAACGTTTGAAAGTTCAGCGGTAGCTGAACCTTTGTTAACGCCGATCCGGTGGGCGGATCGATACTTGTGGTGTTCTCAAAGCTTCCGCTACCTGTCAAGTAAAATACAAAGGGCGTCAGAGGGAGACCGGGCTGAGCGGTCTTCAACTCTCCAATGCCTAAGTTAGTCAATGTATTTATGTTGACAAAGTAACAGTAAGTAAGTATTGAATGCGTGATTAATGAGGAGAGAGGAGAGAACCTTTTATAGGTGAGGAAGAGGAGGTTCTTCTCTTTGTTTTCGATGTGGGACTGGAATGTTTCAATTCCCAGCTCTGGGAGCTACTGATGCCATTTTGGCACGACGCGTGGCGGCGCGTCGGCGGTGATCTGGGGGTGATCCGATGCTGAGGTTGTAGCTCACCTGGCGGTGTACCCGTATGTCATTCCTTTGGTTGGAATTAGTACCTTTAGCGGTACAATGAGCGTGGCCCATTATAGCTAATTATGCTTGCAAATGTACATGTATGTACACACTTATTTTTTCATGTGTGTACAATTTCATGACATTGTATAGCTAGAACTTGCTTGAGACCTCTTGAGACTACTTGTTAGCTTGCGACATGATGGAAAGGAAGGAGGCATTAGGACTATTTACCACCAGGGCCAAAGAAGCATATGGCCAAAAATATTTACCACTAGATTGCCAATTTAAGCCTATTTATATACTTAGCATTTCTGTTCATTTGCACCACAAATTCCTACCAAGCCTATACATTTTTATCCTACCCTTCCATGGTAGTTGGTGAAGCGATTCGAGAGAATGACTTTATGTTTGAGTGCTTCAAAAAAAGAAAGAAAAAGTCAAAAGTGTGAGGTTACAAAAAAATAAGTGTGGGGGTGAGTGATTTTGTTTAGAAAAGAAAGTTTCCAATAATAAAAAACAAAAAAGAGTTGTTTGAAAAGAAAATGAAAAAAAAAAAGAAAAAAAAAGAAAGAGAAAGTAAAAAAGAAGAAAATCCAAAAATAGAAAGAAAGTAAAGTATCGTACATAGTTTAGCGTGAGTTGTATATTGGGATTAGAATGAGTGAGTTAGCATTCGAAAGCAAAAGTCTTAAATCTCTACAAGAGAAAGTTGCTTCACCTGCTTACATGGACTTTGTCTTTCTCTATCCTTCATTTCTATTAGCCACTTGCCTTTAGCCCCATTATAACCAAATAAAAGACCTCTTGATCTTGAATGTTGTAGGCTATCCAACGGAGATGAGATCAAAGAGCAAGCATATGGCGACGTGTATTGTGAAATTGTTTTTGAGTGAAACTCATATAGCCCCTAAACACTTGAGTGGTGATATTTAGTGAACCTATGTGAGTTTAGTGGGTTATGTTGGGTCTTCTATATGCCTATTTGATTATGGTGGATTGACTTGACAAATTGATATCACATGCATATACTTGAGTATTTCTCACATGTACATCTTAATTGCCTTACAAATTAAAAAATCTTATGTTGTGCTTACATCGACGTCATGGTCATCTACATAATTAGTTCTCCGAGGGTTATGGTTGGAAAGGCTAATACTACACTATCTTCATGTTTGTGAGTTATTAGATTTTCGGATTATATTTCATTTAGTTTGCTTGAGGACAAACAAAGTTCAAGTGTGAGGGTGTGATTACACGCATTTTTATGCATGTAATTGTATCTAAAACACGATAAATTAGTTAGTCCTCAAGTCAATTATAATGTAATTAATCCATTTTTATCTACTTGTAGAAAATAAGCGGAGTTGCGGAAATCGAAAGAAAATGACTCGAAAATTGAGCAAAATGGAGTTTCCGATAAAAGGACGAAATTGTCAATGCGGGTCAACTGTGGTCAACGCCATCAATGGAGCGGAATCCAATTACCTCTGGTAGTATTTGCGGAAGTGCATTGAGAAGAAAGAAGAAAGAAAAAAGAAGAAGAAGAAGGAAGAAAAGAAAATTTAATTAATCAAATGATTAATTGCTTATCTAATAGAATGGTTAATTAAGCAATTGCACTTTGATTTATTAAACAATTGTATGTGCAGCTTTGCCCATCACGTGTACGTGTAAGGCAGGTGGAACAGAAGAAAAAATTATAGAAAAAGAAAGAAAGAAGGCTTGGAATGCTGCACACGTGTTAACCTATCAATTAAGCAATTGGTCATTTGCTTAATTATGCCTTGCTGACCAATTTCGAAGCATGATCTTCCTTTCATGTAGTGCCACGTACCTCTTCTTATCTCCATTTTCTTGAGACAAGGAAAGCCACCTAGTGCGATTCTCTCTCTCTTGTCAACGGTAGCCTGGAGACCAGCATATATATTGATTCTTCTCCCATCGATCAAACCCTACTCTCACACACAGAAGCTACAGCGCCGCACCAAAACCCACTCCATTACTCTCTCTCTCACCCTTCACCGAAACCACCCACACCCATTTCTATTTTCTATTTTCTTTTACTCACTACTCCTCTATCATCAAATCCTCATCAATTTCTAAAAGAGATTTCAAGGAGTTTTAAGGGATCTCATCTACATCAAGACTTGAGATTGGGTAAAGTGGGAAGACATAAATCAAGGCTTGTCATAATTGCTTCATAGCAATTTGTGACTTGTTCTTGTTACTTCTCACTCCTCTTCACATTTCCCTCTTTAATTGATGTATATTGTTGTTGATTTGTGGATGGGTTGTGAGTAGTCTATTTAGGAAGCTAGGGTTTGAGCCCTAGCATGGATTTAATGTAATAGATATGTTTTGATTGAATGGTTTTCAATTTCGTGTTTGGCATATGTTCTATTCCATAATATTTGGCTTAGATGCATGCTTAGGAGCTTGATTAACTCTTGAATGTGTGGATGAGCATTTCTAGAACAAATTAGGGGACCTAATCACTTCTCTAATTTATGACTAGGACACTTGTTTGGAACATGGTTAGTTACAATACCAATTTTGATTGCCGTATTGGCTAGCTTGGGAGCCTTGATTCTAGGACTACTCTTCGCCTTTTGGTGCAACTAGAGGCCCTAACAAGGCTCTAGATTGTCCTAATTGAGTTTCTACAACCCTTGATCCGGAGTAGGAATACCCTTTAAGGAATCTAATGACCCATGAGCCTTGAAAAGCCTTGGGTACGGTTCTTGATGCCAATATGAATTGAATGACCATTGTCGGAACATATTTGTGCATTGAATTTGGTTAGGAGGATACCTAATTTCCATTTCTTGATTAGTTTATATTATCTTTATTTTTAGTTGCAATTTTAATTTTCAATTGTCAATTTTATTTTCGCAATCAAAATCAAATTTCTTTCATTGTCAATACCACTTGGTTGTGAGTTTCTGCATTCATTTGTGGTTCTCTTGACCCATTTTAGGCTTGTTTGTTCCGAGCCAGGCATGTAAATAGCTTGGTGCTATTTTTTTTAGGTTTTATTTGTTAAATTGTTAGTGACTTGGTAATCGGCATAACTAAGGATTTGAGTTAGCTTTTCAATCCCCGTGGTACGTTAATTTCGGGTCCAAATATTTCTCATTTCTTTGATGACCGTGCCCTTATTGCGCGTAAGTTGCATTCAAGCACTAAATCAACACCCAAAATGAAAAACCGAGCAATGGCCCTCGTCAAGCCAAAACTAGGGCTGGGATTTAGAACCGTAAAACCGAAGGAACCGCACCGAACCGCACCGAACCGCACCGAAAGTCTCGGTTCGGTTCGATTCTACGACATAGGTATACAATTTTTTTTCGGTTCGGTTCCTAGAGACATAGTCTCGGTTCGGTTCCGGTTCTTGTTTTTAAAACATCCTTGGAACCGAATTACATATGTCAGTGTATAAGTGGACATTAGTGGTGAGCTTATTTCTGTAAAATAGACCCTTTCTCATGTGATCGGGCCTTCCAAATGCAATCAGAGCCTTCCATTTCATCTCATAATATCGTAACCGTTCGATCAAAACCCTATCTCTTCAACTCTTCCCGAGTTCCCTCAAAGGCTCAAAGGCCTCAAACTCTCACTCTCTCAGTCTCTCGAAACACAAACGGCGCTCCCTGCCTCCCTCGTCTCGTCCAGTCGTCGTCTGGTCCTCCCTCGTCTCGTCTGTTGCTCGTCCAGTCTTCCGGTCCTCGTCGCTTATGTTGCTCGTCCATTCGTCCGGTCCTCGTCGCGTCCGGTCCTCTTTTCAGAAGCATTCATCACTGTGCAGATTTCTTCCCTCAGCCTGAAAAGTTTGACCCTTCAAGATTTGAGGTACCCAAAATCAACCTTAGCCAGAGAAAATCCTCACGATAATGAAGAATATCCCCTTCCTTGTTTAGTGTTTACATGTGATTCATCAACAAGTGGGTCCTGCATATATCATTATATCAGATCCAGTACTGTTAATACTCTATCTCGTTTTAGCCAGAAATTAATATAAGGTTATTTCAATGATTGGATCATTATCTCGGTCATGTCCTTTTCATTCCTTGGTGAATCTTCCACTATATGTATATATAGGTGATCTGGTACTCGGTGAATATCTTTCTGAGTATCGCAGGTCACGTGACCTAGTCTTGTAGGGTAGTAATAGACTACTTCCTTGCTTGGTTTTACTAACTAGAATGATTCTTGGTTTTGGGTATTTTGTGATGTATGTGTGATTGTGCAGGTTCCACCTCGACCCAACACTTACATGCCCTTTGGGAATGGCGTGCATTCCTGTCCAGACAATGAGCTGGCCAGGCTCGAGATGCTGATCCTCCTTCACCACCTCACGACTACTTACAGGTAAATTAGTTGTCCCTCTGGTTGATGAACATAAGTTATCTTTATTAGTTCTGCTCATTGATTAACAAAATTGAGATCCGCCTAGCTAGCATTCATATATGAGTCTCTGAGACTCATGTTTCTTATTTACCGATCACATTATTGATCATATATCCTCCCAAAGATGAATTTCAGTAAGGATCAATGTCTGTGTATTTTTGCGACAATATGTTATTGATCAATTGATTACATGTACTTAGAAATCCATTTAATTCTCGCCTTTGTCGGCATTTAGTTGACTAAAGGGGGAGTGACCGGGAAATGATTGCTGGTCCAGAACTGGTCCTCATTACTATAAAAAAATTGTTTGCCAACCTTGTGGAACACACAGCTATCGATTTTTAGTACATGCCATAGGGCTAGGACAGAGACAACTCTGTACATTATATGTCCTAGCGATTTAGATTTCAGTTCTCTAATTCCAAGGCATCGGATCTCCAGATTTTAGCCTAGGATCTAGTTTATGTCATAAAAGAATAAATATATAAGTATATACTGCCAGACTTTCCTACTGGACCATACATATATTTGGTATCTAGCATTCTAGCATGAAATGCTTACATAAATTCCCTTTTTGCTACTGCAACCTTTATAGGTGTTGAGATCAATTAAAAGAAGATTCGGCATTCAGGAGTGATGGAAACGAAACTGAAAGGAGAAAAATGAAGTAATTTGTGGGTCTTTTCTGATGTTTACAATTTAGCTAATTTGGTCATGTTTATCCGGATTGGCAGGAAATCTTGACCTACTTTCGTGGATCTGAGTCGCAGAATTTGTAGGTACAGATTGCTTCAGCTTCAGCCCCTACAACCAAGAAGAAAAGGCAGAAAAAATGATGCAGCTGCAATTTAGTTTGCTGCAAATTGATTTATTTGCTGCAAATTGATTTAGTTTTCAGTATTTTAGTTTGCTGCAAATTGATGCAGCTGCAGCTGCATTGTTTAAATTGGACTAAATTTATTCACTTTATTGTTTAGTTTTATTTGCTGCATGTGAGACTTTGAGTTTGCAGTTTATGCATGTGAAACTTTGAGTTTGTATTGCTGGAAATGTGTATTATTGCAGACTTTGAGTTTGTAGTTGTATTGCTAGAAAGTGCTTGAGTGTTTGTGTTTGATAGTTTGAGAGTTTTGAACTTTTGATTGTTGGATAGTTTAATGCTTTCATCACTTTCATGCTTTGACAGTTTGGGAGTTTGCAGGAATTTGTTAATTTGCTATGTTGATGTTGATTGTTTAATATGTATATTGCAGTTACTGTTTTGAGTTTGAATGAGTGAATAAATTGTGATATATTGAATCATTTGAATGTATGTATGGAAATCAGGAAAAGTGAAAACTAGAAAGTAGAAACAGCTGAAAAGCAGTGTTTCTATATGGAAAAACCGAGGAACCGAACTTGGAACCGATCCGAGTTTGGAACCGAAAAACCGAGAATAGAACCGATCTGGAATCGAACCGAAAAACCGAGGAACCGAACTCTGAGTTTGGAACCGAAAAACCGAGAATGGAACCGATCTGGAATGGAACCGAAAAACCGAGGAACCGACCCGAGAATGGTCGGTTTGGTTCTGCATCGGTTCTTCATACAAAAAACATCAAACCCGAACCGAAAATCAGTTCTCGGTTTCGGTTCCGGGTTCAGTCCTTGACATTGCAAAATCGACCCGAGTCCAGCCCTAGCCAAAACCATAGCAGCAAAAGAATAATGCAGCGACAACACCATGCCATCTTGCAGCAATCTTACCAGGGACTCGTCTTGGTGTCATTAGATATCCCAACTTTTTTTGTGAATAGAAATTCTTCTCTACTCTAACGTACTAGTTGTGAATTTAATATTATTTCTGTGCTTGAGGGGGAAGAAATTAGTGTACTTGAATGAATAATCTCAAGTCTAGCGAATATAATTCTCTCTACGTTTAGAAAAATAAAAAATAAAAACTGAAAACTAAAGTAAAGAATATCATTTGAAGAGGTTGGTAGTGTCCAAGGATATTATAGAGATGTTGGCGTTGATAAATATATGCTGGTCTTGTCAAATCGAAAATTGATATCAAATGAGTAAAGTAGTAGTCGTGAAATCATTGAATAGAGAATCAACTGATAGTTCCTTCTCATTTGTTCAACCTTGGAGATATATGAGCCTGTAGTGGATTCTTCATTACCCAGGTGGCCTCTTGCCTCTCAGTCAAATCAACACCAACTCCATCCACAGCTTCCCACTCGTACTTCCACACCAGATTTGCCACCAAATACTCCAAAAGAAGCATTGACAAACCCAATCCCGGACAAATTCTCCTACCCGCCCCAAACGGTATCATCATAATCTCCTTGCTCCCTGTTATATCACATTGTACGTTACCTCCATCTTTCATAAACCTTTCAGGTTTAAACTCCATGGGCTCGTCCCACAAACTCGAGTCTCGACCAATTTCGGCCACCATAAAATTCACAGTACAGTTCTTTGGCAGCGTATAACGTCCATCCAGAACAATGTCCTCTGTAACCGTGTGTGGCACTGTTAGAATTTACACAAATGAGTACTATAAACTATCTCAGAATAAGCACATGCAAACACATATACTGCAGATTGCATATTAGGATTGCGATTGTAGTCTCATCCTAATTTAGGATTGTAACCCTATGTCTATCCTAATGTCTGCAAATTAACATGAACAAAAGATCAACTATGACAAATATAGGATTGATATGTTGCTATGATCCTAAGTTAGGATGCGTGAGATATTGCAATCCTATGAAACAATAAGTACATATATATATATATATATATATATATATATATTGCAGCAAGCAATATAAATTGAAATCAAAGATAAATGGATTATAGAAATAATACTAACTAGATCCATATATATTGCAGTGAAACAATGTGAGTTTAAATCCAGCAGATTGAAAGGGGTATGGGAAACTGACAAAGTTGATTGCCTCCATCCATTGTTCTTCTCCTAGATTCACCCTTGATCTCAGATTGTTAATGGGACAATTGATTGAGGTGTGGTGCTCTAACAGGGATCAATGCAGGCGTTGTTTTTTTCCCTTTACATCAGACAAAACAGTTATGTAGTTCCATCCATTAAGGAACTGCTGCATAACTTCCTTATCCTTGTCAGATTGAATTGATATTGATAACCACACCATTTGAAATTCAAATTCAAACACATTTCAATATATATAAAACTATTTTCGATTACAAGTTTATATATACAACGTATTAGTATTTATTTGAACTCTAAACTTCTCAAAAATATCAGCTTAACTAGACAATGCTCATGTCTAGTTAATAAGGCACCACATAGTGGCCTGGTGGGTGAAGCCTTAGAGCCTCCATCACCACCGCTTTTAGGTAGTGCATCTTCTGAAGATTCTCATCTTTCAGCTCTATTTTTTCAATCCCCACAACGTTTTTAATATCTTCAACAAGCCTCTTCTGAAGACGTGGGTATTTCACTACATTCGCCATCGTCCACTGCATTGTTATCGACATGGTGTCCATTCCGGAGTTCGAAATCTCCGAGCATTGATGCATTAGTTCTTCTTCATTGAAGGCTCTCTTCTCGCGGGGGTCTTCTAAATCCATTAATGTATCACATATGCTATCATGAACTCATCGCTGTTCTTATCTGCTCTTTCTTGTTTCACCCTGTATAGAAAGAAAGGACTTTGAGTTAAATAGGTCCTCATAGGATGCCTTTGGGTCGTGTAGCTAGTTATACATTCATGTAACAAATTAAAACTTGCTATCCGACTGAAGTCCTTAATTGCATGCATATTATTCTTATTATCACTAGTATGCGCTTCAAATCATAACTTCTATTGATAAATTTTCTATAAAAATTTGACATGAATGAAAAACACAATATGAAAAACGTAGAATATATAAGATATACCGTTGAAGTAAAGAAATTATATACAAAAATTTAAGGATACCATTTCATAGCCATTGGTAATTCAAGTCTTAATTAATGAAAATGTTGAATACAATTGGGGGAACATAAAACCTTAACCTCATATTATAATAAACAACGGGAGAGCATCCCAAATAATAACAGGAGCCTCCACTAATCTTATGTATTTAAACCTGCACCAACTCGTAAGAGTTGTCATACCAACAATCTGTTTTATGTTTTTAAAGTTTTAACCATACTTCTTATTATCTATAGCTAAATACGGTATTTCTTATTATAGTTTAGAGAATATAATTTAAAAAAAAATTAATAACTGAAGTATATAAGAGGTAAAAACTTCCAAAAATATAGTTGTCTATAATTTTTAGGGAGTCTGTTATACTTTTTTTTTGGGTCCTTGACCCAAAGCACCAAAATAAGTAAAAATTACCCCACTTACCCCAGCAACAGATTTTTGTTCCCAGATACACAATTTAAGCTCAAATGACCATTTTGCCCTCAAACTAATTAAAAAATTACCCACTGCCATTCTGTCTACTCTCTCTCTTTCTCTCTCTCTCTCAGTCTCCGATTTGTGTTCTCTCTCTCTCTCTCTCTCTCTCTCTCTCTCTCTCTCTCTCTCTCTCTCTCTCTTTCTCTCTCTTCCCCCGCCTTCCCCGGCCTGCAAAGCCCCGACGCCAACTCCACCTCCTACCAGAGTCGGGCCGGCCACCATGGCGTCGTCACCAACTCTCTCTCTCTCACCGCCGTTGACCTCAACTGCAGTCGTCGTCAACAACTGCATCTCCGACCTCGGTCTTCCTGATATCGTTACCCCCTCTCTGGTGAAGGATTAGGCTGGCGACATTAGAGTGGGTTTCGCAACCGGTGCAGTCCGATCCGGCCACATTGGAGCTGGTTTCAACCTTTTCGTAGCCTGTGTAGTCCGATCCCAGTGGCCGCAAAGCCGACTGCGGCGTTTCGATCGACGAGCAGCATCACCACCACCTCAGGCCAGAGATCAGCGACTGTTTCGGTGTTGGGCTCCGGCGTTGAAGTCGGCGACTACGCTTGCAGTCTCATCAGAACGGGTGTTCAGGCCAGTGGTTCGAGCAGGTGAAGGTGCTGCAATCCCTTTAGTAGCAAACCTGCAGACTGTTGCTACAGTTGAAGGTGAGAGAGATAGGTGGGTGCCCAGATCATTTTCTGGGTGGCCGATCATTTTTTTTTTTTAAGTAATGGGACAGAAAAAGAGGGAAAAAAAAAGTTTTGAATGTCTATTGGGAGGCAATAGACGTCTATTGGGGGGCAATAGACGTCTATTGCGACGTCTATTGGGGGCCAATACATGGCTAATAATCATCTATTGGGGGGCAATACATGGCTGCTAGTCGTCTATTGGGGGGCAATACATGGCAGATAGACGTCTATTGAGGTGTCTATTGCCCCCTAATAGATGTCTATTGCCCCCCAATAGACGTCTATTGGGGGGCAATACATGGCTGATAGTCGTCTATTGGGAAGGCAATACATGGTTAATAGACGTCTATTGGGGGGCAATACATGGTTGATAGACGTCTATTGCCCCTTTATTGGGGGGCAATAGATGTCTATTAGGGGGCAATACATGGCTGATAGTTGTCTATTGGGGGCAAAAAAACTTTCCGGAGGGTGGTAGCCGGTGACCGGAATCCGGCGAAAATTGGCCGGATTCCGGCGACCGCTCACCGGATTCCGGCGCCGGTGACCGGAATCCGGCGAAGTCTCTTATGGTTTCTCTCTCTTCCATTCTCTCTCTCTCTCTCTCTCTCTATGTAACAAAGGTGAGGGTAAAATGGTATTAGAAAAATAATAAAAACAAAAAAAAAATCTTAATGGGGTATTAGGGAAGACCTCCTTAGAGTGTTTTGGGTAAGAGGGAATTAAAAAAACTTAGTGGGGTAAGTGGGAAAAAAATCTCTAAAAATGGTGTAAATGGACAAAAACCCTTTTTTTTTTTCTGTTCTATTAGAGCAAAATAGTGCATTTTGTTTTCCAAAAAACAACTTATATGAAAGTTGTTGGAGATGAAATAAGAGTGTATTCGTAATCTCTCATCCTATAGTGATTATTCAAAGGAGAATGCACCCTACTTATGATAAAAAAAAATTACAAAATTAAAAAAAATTAAAAAAGCTCTTCAACTCTATATTCAAAATTGAAAATATTGTTTAAGCATCTTTTAATGATCATTAACGAAAAATCAATCAAATCTAAGATATCCAGGTAGTAATGCGTTTGTAATAATTAAAAATGACAATGATTCGATTAACAAATAATTATAAAAAGTGATTAAACAAAAAAAGTTAAATTTTGAGTCTTTATAAAAAAATTTTGAAAAAACTTTTGGAGATGCTTCAAGTGCTAGTGTTCAATTTCATGTATCATATTCGTAAAAAAGACGAGTAATTTCATCCCTATTTTTTACCATCACCTTCTTTCGTGCCCGTATGAAAGGAAGCAGGAGGAGCTTTTGTTGCTGTCGAATTTCGTTGAACTGATTCCAACCCTTACGGAACAAAATCTTGTTCAACCATCTCGGTCCCAAGTTTAGGGTCTGGAAACCTCTGACCAAAGCTAAGCTGCACATCAGCAATTTCTTTCATCTTCGCCTCATCCTCCACCTTCTCACCAAACACTATATCCACGAACAAAGAAGTTATGGAGAATCGAAAATGGTCTAAAACTTCGACGACTGGTCCGTTGGACGATACGGACTGATCGTCTGATCGAGACGGTTGGTGAGGATGTCCAAAGAGCCCATTTGCGGGAAGAAGCGTAGGACCTGAGCCAAGAAGGGTTTAGAACCTCGGAGATAAGGTTCCGGCGGCGGAGGCGCCATGTTGGGCCGTAGCCGCTGCTGAAGATGACACGATTGTCGGCTTGTCGCTAATGATGCGCTTGGTGATGGGCTGGGGTGGAGGGCGGTCCGAACAGACTGCGCCGTTTTGGACCAAGACTTGGTGGGCGAGTGAGACTGTGAGTGGTCGTCGATGAAAATGGCGGGGTGAGAACTGAAGGAGATGGGGAGAGAGTCGATGGGGCCGTAATTGGCGTGGAGGTCAAGAAGGATGGGTTTGATTCTGGAGGTCAGTTTGAAGAGCCATGTGAAGTTTCCAATTATGAGAATCGAGGTGGGTCCTGGCGGTAGAATAGTAGTATAGTACCGTTGAGTTTGGCCGAGGGTTTCGAGGGAAAGAGAAGAGATGGATCCGGAGATTTTAGGAGGAAAGCGATGAAGAGGGAGAAAACAAATTACGTTATAAAACAGTAAGCGCTTGGTGAGTTGGTGTTCATCCAAAAAAAAAAAGTGCTGGTGCATGTTGGTGTATACTGTATATAAAAATGTAGAAACTCTAAAGAGCTCAGATGCCATTTTTGTTCGGGAAACCATTATCTTATGACTCTGTACTGTCATTATCAATGTTTTAAAAGGCTGAGGCGTAGTCGAGGCGTAGCCGGGAGAGCCTCAGCAAGGCGTTTGCCTTGAGGCGTAAGGCGTAAGCCTTACGTATAAATTTGCTGTATTTACGTATAGAACTAGTCCTATATATAGAACATGTATTGTAACCAAAAAAACATTATAAATTGTCATTCATTCATAATAAGCAAGTACTAAAACCATATGATTCAACAAAATCACCAAACCTATAATAAATCCAAAGATATAAAGTTGAAAAACCAAAGAACAAGAACAATAGTGAAACAGAGCACGGTGCTAGAAGTAAAGCCAGCAACTTTGGCCATAAGTGTTTCAATAGTCTATTGGTAAAATGAGGTAACTTAAATTAACAGACAGTGATTTCATTATGGTACTACAATGACAACCGAACCATCACAGATGCACGCTGATCAAATTAGTCTGCTTTTGTCACTACTAATACCCAGACGTTGACACTACAATCACCATACCACCATGGTACATAACCCCAAATGTCTGAGTTTCTCTTACACCTGACCAACCGAGAATATGCACTAATTCACCAAGTATTACATCCTCTACATGACAGCAAATTAGATTCTGCAAAGCTCTTCGTTTTCTACGTCTGTGCAAGTGTGCATGATAGAATTATGATCAATCAATTTTTGAAGATGCATATAGGTGAAACACCACTCCTTCGTTCTGCTTTCCCTCGATGATTACCATAAACACAATTCCACAAAAACTATAAAACCACACTCGTCATCTGTAACTTGCTAACATTTATCCAATTAAATAGAGATGGGGAACAGCAGCAAACAATTACAAGGTATCCAAATTCCAATAACAACGAAACACAAAACCATCCAAAGAAAGCAAGGAAAGTTGAGAGAAAAGCAAGATCATACCTTAAACTCCTTTTCTTCAAAATTCAAATCGAACTACAAGTCTACAACTCTCCAACTCTCTTCAAATCGAACTTATTTCTTGCTCAAATTCTGCAAATAGCCTCCTTCAGCTCCAAATTCTTGAAAAAACTTATGGGCTCTTCATGATTTTATCAACTTTTCAAGTAAGGGATTGGGATTGGCTGCTCTTGAGAGTGAAGAGTTGGGGAGGAGGCTGTTTGAGTGATTTGGGGCTTGGGTCGGGTATAATACACGACCTAAATGAATCAAAACCCTCTCAACACCAAAACGACGTCGTTTTGGTGTGTAGAAAAAAAAAAAAATTCCTCAGGCGTACGCTCAGGACGCCTTAAGGCGCGTTTTCACCGCCTTTAACGCCTCCATCTCCGCCTCCTGCGCCTCTGCGCCTCATCTGCAAAACAGAGGCAATTTTCTTCACGCCTCACGCCTTTTACGCTTGAAGGCGCGCCTGACGCGCGCTTTTTAAAACATTGGTCATTATAATAGTGAGAGTGATTCAATCATGACTTTCTGGGTTGAGGCTTTAAGAAATGGTCTGTCACTAGAAATTTACACAATAATTAAGCAATAGCCAAAGTATATATATAATCAAAGAAAAAATTGGTTTACTACAAATCTGGCATTCGGTGTTAGAATGCTTATTTTTATACCTTTTTTTTATCAAAGGGAACGGCGCTAAGAACAAAACTTATGGTTATGCCACGATGTGTGGACTGTTTCGGGCTTTCAAGGTCATGTCGGGTCCCCCAAACTGCAATTTACTATTTTTAAATATTTTAGGGTTTCCTAGTTCGATTTAGATTTGTTTTGTTGTAACATGTGGTCTTTTAGGATTCACTGTTAGTCGCTCTAGGGTTTCTTTTCTCCTTACTTCCTCTGCCCCTGCCAGATCACTGCAATTGATCCCATGAAACTGCAACAATACTCTTGAGACGGAAAGCTAGCAGGTCAAGATAGTTGTTCATGGCAAGTTGAGGTGGATAGATTCTTCTAGATCATGGAGGTTCATAGGCAGGTCAAGATGGTTGCTTTCCGTCTCAAGAGTATTGCTGCAGTTTGGTTAGCTATTTTTAATTGCAAATCCATTTCAAGGGTACACATGTGTACCAGCATGGCAGCATGGAGTAGAGATTTCAATCCTCAACTTGCACCGAATTCTCAGTACAATCCAAAGCAGCCTATATATATGAAAAATCTCATCTGAACAACCTGTAGTATATATAAATTATCTTCTTAATTATATCTAAGCAGTTGGTAGAATATACTGAGGTGACCATATTTTAATTATCTTCTCAACTGTGTATTATTTTCTTGGATATTTGCAAAGAAATTAAAAGTGATCTAATCTCAGATATGAATATCATAGTTGTGTAAGTGATCGAAGACAAATAATGTGCTCTTTGCTGACTAATAAAGAAGTGGAGACCGGAACCTAATTTCAAATTCAGTTTATAATTGATAAGTTCTGATCATGTTATAACATTACTGAACTCGGAAACCAAAAGTTCACGTATATATATATGTTGACGTTGTTGAGTTCAAATTGTCACTAACCAGCCAAGATATCGAAGTTAAATTAAGATGGATGACAGAAGGTAATGAGTCATGCCTATACCAAACGATATATTAGCATATAATCAAATTCTTGATGCCCTTTCTCATCATTACAATCACTAACTTCACCCCGGGGGGTAGAGAGAGAGAGAGAGAGAGAGAGAGAGAGAGAGAGAGAGAGAATCGAACAATTAAGAAATAAGCACTACAATCTTTTGATCATTGCAATCCCCTCAAAAAACCAATAACTAAAGTAAGAAAGCAAACCGAACCAAACAATCCAGAAGCTTTTCGATTCCATAGCACAAATTAAGAGGGGTCGTCAATGAGCAAGATGACAACGATATTAATACGGCTAATCAAATCACTAGGTTGTGGTGTTGATCTGATATATGCGACTGCAGTTGTTTCCTGGGCAAAATGTTTGCATTGTCATCAAGAGCAGGAACAAAATGGCAGCGAGCAAAGCCAGAACTTTCCAGCAACCAATCACATAAGTTTTAAAAAAATTCATCGTCTTCACCTTCCATCTACTATTGTAATACTTGTTGGCATCTTCGATTGCCTTATCCAAGAAGGGCACTTTGGTCAATCTAATGGACTTGCTCATGCCATTGAACAGCTTTGCCACTTCTTCATCACTCTTCAAATGGTTCAAGATGATACCTTTCCCTCTAAGCAACTTGGCATCCTCCTCGGTGTCTATGATCCCATTCATCAACTCGGTGTAGCGAGTAAAAACCAACGGCCCCGATGCAATTGATGCTTCGTAGGCCACCAAGTTTCTCAGGATCACCTCTGTGTTCCCATCTAATCTAGTACTGGGGAGGTAAAATGAGCAAGTTTTAGCATCGAAAGAGATACTCGAAATGCTATTTGCAGGCAGGAACTTGACACCGGATTTTGACAGATCAGAGACAGATGGAATAGTGATCTCCTCTATCAAGGGCGGTTTACTAGTGCCACTGCTCGAATTTTCATCTTCGAGTTTGACTGCTTCTTTTTCTTGAGAGGAAACTAAGGACTCGAGAGGTTTTTTCAAAATTGCAAATCCAGGAAGGTTGGAGAGGATAGTCCAAGGCAGTTTGGATATCACCTTTACAGGTCCAGATATTAGAGTTTTTGTCAGCAGACGTATTGGACCTTTATTCAACTTCAAAAACAGCTTCCATACCTCTTCAAGAAATTGTTTGACGAAATTCGAGTTATCTGATGATTTTCCCTTGTCTGGTGTGGCCTCCCCACCCTCGGCTTCTGTGATTTCCGACGGCCCAGCTTCTAACTTGGGGGTGACCATGTGGTACAAAAAGTCCAGCAAGTGACAACAACTCGAGACTTGGATCTTCTGCAAGTCGTCATCATTCATCTTGAATGGTGAGAGCTCTTTGCACAATCCCATAAACATGGAAAGAAGCATATTGTCGGCACATTCCAACGTTGGGAACTGAAATTCCAACACTTTTCTCAACACAAACAGTGGGATTTGATTCTCAAGCATCACCAAGTCCCTAAGGATTGCATGATGTGCTGACTTCCTTCCTGCATGATCAACCAAATGCGCCATCCTTGAAAAAACTCTCATCAAAGTCTTCCCGTCTTGGACCGCATAGACTCGGAGGATTTCGAGGAGAAACGAAGCATCAATGACCATCATCCACCCCAAAGTCTCACCATTAAACTCCAAGTACTTGTGGTAACAAGCACGAATCCTCGGCTCGAAACTCATCAATTGGTCAACAAGGTGCTGGAATTTGAGGGTTTGCTTTCGCGTTCGTTTTGCCGCAGCCACTTTGTACCTCTCCATGTCATACAGCTCCGGACGCCAATAATGGTAAGGACCAATCGCAACCTGTTGAGGGGTGTACGATTCCGGGTCAGTAGCCAAGAGGGATTTGGGGACGTTGAAAATGGAGACGGGGATTTCTCCATCATCTTCGAGCTCCTCCTCTAGGGTTTTTCGTATTTGAATCACCCATTGAAGCTCATTGAAGTTGGAACTGGATTTGGAAGAGAATGTTGGTTGGAGAGAAGACATGTTTAGGCTGTTCTTCTAAGCTTGGGATGAACTTTGGCAACGGTTGCTGATGAGCATTGAGGTGTGAGGACGTTGTATTGAGTAGAAGAGTCCATAAATACTGTGATTAATGACTTTGATAGAGTGCGATAGCCATTAAACCATTGGGAATGCGTTTTCCTCATGGGTTAATTCTTTTGGGCAATGATATAGGGCCTCAATGAGGCCTAAGATTTATGGCCTCAAATCCTAGGTGTCACGCCATGTAAGCAAATACTAATTTTATTTTCAATTTCACATTATATATCTTGCCACATCATACTATTGCAACACCAACTTTACCCTTTTATATTTCCTTTTAGATGTTAGGGGTGAATAAATTACATTAATGAATTTAATTAGGTGACAAAAAATAATAATCAGCTATTAATTATGCATTAATTTAAGAGATATGTCTACAAATTCTTTAACCAATATTTTTCTTCATTTATTTAAATTCTTTCCTATAATTTTTCTTTCCAAATAGCATAAATATATTGAATTAGGTGTCAAGAAATAGGTAATAACTTTATTGATTAATTTCATCCAAAAAAATAGCATTAATAAATTGAATTTGGAAAATACATATGTCTAAATTAAGAGGTAAGAAAAAAAAATTCATGTTAGTAGCATTCATTAATTATCATCTACAATCTAAATATAAGGAAAATAAACAAACAGAAAATAATAAACTAAAATATAACGTTTAAACCCTAGCTACATAAAGAGAAAAGAATGAACATAAGAACATATAGAATGATATAACTATGTATTTTTCACATTATATTTTCAAAATTTACAGAAACGCAACAAAGGTTGAACTCATATACATGTATTATGCAAATCTATTGATCAAATGTATGTGCAAATCTATTGATTGAATTACATGAAATTTTTTCTATTCTTGACATTGTTATTTAAATCTAAGCATGAGTGTAATGAAAAGAAAAAAAAAGACAAAATAATTTTTTCTTTTAGAAAAAAAAATCAAAATAACTTGGAGTCATTAGATTTTGGAAGGCTAAAATTGTATTTTTCTCAATAATTACATGGCATGATTTGACAAATAGGTGATGTGTGTAGATGATATGGCATGACACCTAATATTGAGGCCATAAATCTTAGGCCTCATTGAGGCCACAAATCATTTTCCAATTCTTTTTAGTGAAAACTGTCTTTCACGTGGCTCCCATTTTGACATTTCTTCACCACCAAATACCAATTGGTATTATTAGATCCGGATCCTCTCCTTGGCAGTAGTTGCTTCTTGATTGTTCTTGACTTTTAATCCTATTCCTCCATTAATTATCCAAAGGTCACCAATTAACCACCTCAACACTTGGCCATTAAATAATAATAAAATGCCTTCTCTAAGGCTAAAGGAGCTGTTTCTTCCATTCTACCGTCAATTGAAAAAAAAAAAAAAAAACAGACGAAATTGCAGAAGACGGAGGGACGCTGCCTTCTTCCTCTACTCTGTTTCTCATAAGAGTCCAAACATCCGGTCACCCGGAACAATCATATGTATTAATTCTAGTTCATATTATTGAACTCGATTTCTCTCGCTCTTTTTAGTCTTCTCTTCTCACTTCTCTTTTTTTTTCTTCATCTTTTTCTAGTTTGATCGCAGAAAATTTCACTCTTTTTGCCATAAATGATGGCTTTCCTCGATCTGTTCAGGTCTTGTGTTCTCCCAATTTTGTCTTACTTTTGGATTACGAATGGGCATACTCCCAAAACAAAGAAACAATGATCTGATGTTGTTAAACAAAACCTAGGCCACTGAGTCTATAGTTTAAGATTCAAGAGCTTCAAAGGGAAGCTGATGGGTGGTTCCTGAGAGTGAGAGTGTTTGCTGATGGTTTTGTGACTGGTGAAGTTTGGGTTGACCCCTTGGTCGTTTGAAACCCAGGATAATTGTGGGTAACTCTTATTTATCAATTAGATTTGAGAACCCAATAAAACTATACCGATTAACCAAATTAGATCAACCACAA
Organism: Rosa chinensis; assembly: GCF_002994745.2. Taxonomy (NCBI): domain Eukaryota; kingdom Viridiplantae; phylum Streptophyta; class Magnoliopsida; order Rosales; family Rosaceae; genus Rosa; species Rosa chinensis. Next base: position 51,169,334 of record NC_037089.1, on the reverse strand, counting down.
ATTGACCAGAGAAAAAAAATCAAGGAGTATAATTACTTTGGAGACCAGAAGCTTCATTTCACAGAGCCTTGAAACATGAAATTTCGCAGTGACTCACAAATTAACGAAGTCTTTCTCCTCACAAATTAACCAAGTCTTTCTCTTCCTTCCAAACCATAATTAAATTCAACAAAGAATGAGGAATTGAAAAGGAAAGAGAGAATAGCAAATCTGGAAGAAGAAGAAGAAGAAGAGAGGAAGAATGCACTGTGCACTGTAAATGTAGGAAAGAGAAGAAGATAGGCCGAAGTTGGCTGAAGAATATCCAGATAAATACGAAGTTCGTCTTCAATTTTTTTTTTGGGTCCTTGACTAAAAGCCCCAAAATGGGCTGTGTCGAAATGTGAAGCGAACATTCAATTGGCGGAGGAATGCAAAGTGGCGCCGTCGAGTGTAGCTGGGATGTCTTTTGCTGGTGGTTCTCACAGCGGCCTATCGATGAGTTTATGGGATTCACTTATTTCAATGAGAGCTTTGGGTACATGGATAATGGATCGTCTAAGGCTTGTGCTCATTGGTTACAATGTGAAACTGATTATACATTGGATAGTAATTGTTTGAACCCAAAATAACATTTTTTCCCGACAAGGGGGACTCGAAGAAATCCGGGCCAACATCCATGGCCCAAGCCATATATTTGCGACAAGTTCGGAAAATATTGTTTAGAGGCTAAGTAAAGCCTATTTGGAGGTCAAGCGATTTTGAGGCAAATCTGGATATTCATTGATTTAGTATTAATTGTCAAATATTTGATAATTAAGGAGATGTGTTGGCTTGATTACCAAGTATTGCCCAAGAAAAGAGGAGGTTTGACGTGCAAGCTGCCACTGGTAATTGAAAATAATTGGTCTACATTGAAGGTTCGTAATGGACGTGGGCTAGCCTCACTGTGGATAGCAAATACGTTCGCAATTAAAACATTCGCGAAAGGATAGCGAAGCATGGTGCAAGAATCAAGGCTACACATATATATTTCAATTAAGTCTTGCTCGCGAAGAACAATAAAAGATATATATATATATATATATATATATATATAAGCCAATTATGCAAGCTGCATGAGTACGTGGGCTATATATATATATATATGCATGCAAGAAATTAAACAGGTTGGACGTACAACATAGAAGGACATAATCATATATCCTTATTAATTGTAACCATATATATATAGAAGTGTGCGGAGGATCATATATGTATATATGATGTGTATATGCAATTAAACATGGCAGACAAGTTGTCCTTTTCTACTTCGAGGCAGTCCATGCAATTAAGTCCTATAGTTGACCAATTAAGCAAGGAATCAAGGGCTCCCACATACATGGCAATCAGGGAATGAAGTTGGATGTACGTCAAATGGAAGGGACACCATCACCTCTTAATTGCAATAATATATATCCTTTCTGATTTGCATGCCGCGAGCTACGAGAGTCCTCGCGAAGATATATATCAATATAAGATACGTACATATCCTACCACTGCATCCAAGAGGAAGATTACGGCTGAGACTCTAAGAGGTAATTAATCTTTGCCTATATTCTAGCGGTGACAGAGGCGGATAATATTAATCATCGCCTACGATAATATCAAAACTATTAAGAGTTTTGATTTGATTCAAAGCTAATAACTGTGGCCTAAAATATAGTATTTCATTCCTATTTGGAAAGTGAATCTGCAGCAGCCTATATATAGAGGCTAAAGACGATACAGAAAGGGACTTCTCTCGAATCAATCAATCCCAGCGATTACAAAGCCTCCCCGGAGCAAACCTTCAACCCTGTTGAAACCCGGCGACCGTACTCTCAGTCCTAGTCTCTCCGAGCCGACTGACAGTGCTACTGCCACAGATACTACCAGCGAAGCAAGGGTAACGCCCTGGCAACCCAGCAAAGCTAAAGATACGCTTTAGCAAACCCCGTGCTTTCTCAGAACTTCTCAGTGATTGCTCTGCTCAACCTATAACGTTGAGTATCGATTTGGTGATCGAAGATATCACACCCAAAGTCCTTATCCGTAAGGCAAAAGTCATTTCTCGAAAGGCTAGAGAAGAACCCTGTGGCGAGGTTGGTGTTCTCCTCGTCCACAGCGCTTGAAGAATAAGTCAGGTCAAGAGACTACCCCGACGACTGCACCCCACGGTGCTGGCACGCCTGCCAATCACACGCTCAAAAGAGACATTTTGCATACCAGCTGGTTTTGGAGCCAAACATTTTGGCACGCCCAGTGGGACCAAACTAGAGTCTTCTGTATTCACCATCATTGGGATGCCAGGGAAAGATCTTTACCAAAGGAACTTTTAAAGTGATAAAATGGCCAATGTTTCCACCATTTGCGACACTATGACAAGAGAGGCTTTCGTTGCAAAGCCTATTCCAGAGGGAGCGACCTTCGAGGAAAGGTGCGCGATTATCATAGAAAATATCGAGAACCATCGTAAGAAGATGGTTGCTGACTTTGACAGGGAGACTGCGAGGACAGACCAACTCATACACGAACTGGACGAGCGCATGACCCAACACGAGCATACCTCATCGGAGTGCGCGACCTTGCGCAAAGAAGGTCCTAGCTTGGCTACTCAGGGCAGTTCGCATCAAGACGAATTGGAAAGCCAAAAATCTTCGAGCAAAGAGGTTGTTTCTGAGGTTGAATTGCCTACAGGTGGCGATAAACCTGAATGCCTCACTGATGAGTCACAGCCTTACATAGAGGCTGTGCATGGAGAAGATGATCAACAAAATTGTTCTTCTGACAATACAGTTGTCTCTGAACAAATAGTTGATTTCTCCACTGATCAAGCCAAATACGTGGCTATTGATCAGATGCATGGGGGGCATGATACTGTCCAGGTTCACCCCCCTGATAATCAGAAGCAGTTGTATGATCAATTTAATTGTGATGTTGCTACTGAATGTCATGACCATGCAAAGGGTCAAGAGCATGGCCTACTTGATTATCAATTAAGGCATAGCCCACCTCACTATCATCAATTAAGCTTTGGCCATGCTACTGGACGTCATGGTGAAGATGGCCACAATCATGGCCAACTTAATTATCAATTAAGTTGTGGTCTACAAAAGCCAATATGTGGCTTTATTAATCAATTCAACTTGAATTCCTTCATCAGTGTTTCCAGGCCGAGCGGTGGCTTTGATATATGTGGAGGATACATCTGCAACCCACCTTGCAAGAATGGCCAGAATAATTATTCTAGTGGTCAGTTTGTCCTTCGCAACTGTAAGTTTGAGTATCACCAGTACAAGTTAGCTCTTGTTTACAATTATTCAACTTCGAATTTCTTGCAAAAGAAATTTATATATGATGATACTATACGGTCCATAGAGGCGTCTCAATATGATGCCTGGAAAGAAAATAGAGGCAAACAAATATTTGATATGCCTATTTTTAAAGAAGAGATTAATTCATCAAATTTTGGTGATTCTAAATATGATCTCAACATGGAGACAATATATGATGAATATGATGATGATTACGCTTTAATTATTGGTTCCAAAAATCACAAGCAGGAGTTCAAGTTCTTTGAAGCTCTTGACATGGAGAATTTAGACCAACAAGTGGTCAAATACAAAAGCCAACATGTAGTGGCTAATTCTGAAGACACCATGTTCTATGATATGGTAGTTGGCGACAAAGCCGATCTTGGGACATTATTATCTCCAAAATTGCAATTGAAGATCTCACTTCGTCAACCAACAAAGATATTTGGGGGCCAATATTACTCCTTCTATGAGCCAAATTTCTCTCAAGTGTTCGACGTGAAGTATCTTTGTTGCTTTCCTGCAAGCTTTCACAAGAAAAGTTTTCATGTTATAAATTTTGATACGTCGGAGCTTGGAGTAAAGCATAGATGGCCTCCCCCGTGGCCTTCTAGAGGTTAGCCAAACGCACTGCTGCAAGCTTCTTTCTTTTAGTTAGGTAAAAAAAAAAAAAAAAAGTTAAGCGAGTGGCCGTGAAAGAAATGGCAGCGAGCGAGGACATGAGCGAGTGCCCGCGAAGAGATGCCCGCGAGAAGAATTAGTTCGCAAAGGAGGCCAGCAGTGACATTCAGCGAATGGTCGCGGAGCGAGGAGTTATCAAACACTCGCGAGGTACATTTTTCGCGAAGGCTATTCTCGCGACCAATCATCTCAAGAAGCAGAGCTCGCTGAATACACTTGGCCTGAGCCTCGCTAGCAAGGTTCGATCCGGCGAAGCGCTTTGCAGAACTTCCTGCAACAAGATGTGCACACGCAGGGGCGAAGTCGATCTGAGGCCAGCGAGTGGTTTTTTTTTTTTTTTTTTATGGACAACATGCCATTTACAGTGGCAGACGTCAAGGCAGGGACGAGAAGGAAGTTTTCGATGCCACAACAGTTATACGGAGAGGCTCCTCTGCCAGCAAGAAAAGAAAAATTGAAGTGAAAACATCCTATCAAGGCAAAGCTGGACTGCAGGAGATTATATACCCAATCCGGAGTAATCTCCCATTGTTTCTATGAAGAATCAAGCTCAAGCTCAATCCCCATGACCCAGTGATTGTTTGTGCTTTTTACTAATTAATTGATCTTCTGTGGGCTATTCTGTTGAGTTTACATCACAAGTCTGAGAACATGAGATACGCACACAAGGTGTTCGATGGAATACCTGAAAGAAACCTCCTATGAAGATGGCGTGCTTTGCAAACTTGGGGGGCAGAACTGGAGATTACAGGGGAATATCAGTCCCCAAAAAGAGCTCACTAGCCTTCTCGTGAGGATGAAATTTCAGAGTTCGAAGATTTTCATGAGAAAAGAGCAGTAGCAGACAGAAGTTGTTTCGCCGGAGTAGTTTTCCTTGGCTATTGCTTCACAAATGCACCATGGGATGTTCTATAGTGTATTCAACTACGCGCAGATGATCAGCAGATCGATGATTAACACAAGTGATGTATGCCAATTACAGTGGCAGTATGCATTGATTTGCAGGGAAGGAAGCTACATTGAATACTGCATAGCTCTAATCTTTTTGCAAGTTCTGGAACCTATATGAATATTTGAGCGCCTAGCTGATGGTTATATGTATGTTTGCCAGTTTAGTGGCTAATTCTTTCTTTTCTCGGCCAAATTCTGTGGCTTCAAATTAATTTATATCGGTTGGTTAGCCTGGTGGTTTTTTATATGTAGGTGTGTACAGGTGCCTATAGAAGTACTAAGACTGTTAATGTCTAAAAGTCTGGCGGTAGCCGGACCTTAGTCAACGCTGATCCGTTGGGCGGATCGATACTTCTGTTAATGTTGTAGTTCCCGTTACCTGTCAAGTAAAATACAACGGGCGTCAGAGGGAGACCGCGCTGGGCGGTCTTCAACTCTCCGATGCCTAAGTTAGTCAATGTATTTATGTTGACAAAGTAACAGTAGGTAAGTATTGAATGCGTAATTAATGAGGAGAGATGAGAGAACCTTTTATAGGTGAGGAAGAGACTGATCTTGTCTTTGTTTTCGATGTGGGACTGATATGCTTCAGTTCTCAGTTTCAGAAGCTTCTGACGCTATCTTGGCGTGGCGCGTGGCGGCGCGTCGCCGGCGATCTGGGGATGGTCCAACGCTGAGGTTGTAGCCCGCCTGGCTGTGCGTCTGCATGTCATTCCTTTGGTTAGAATTAGTACCTTTAGCAGTACAATGAGCATGGCCCATTATAGCTAATTATGCTTGCAAATGTACATGTATGTACAAGTCCCCCAAGTCCCCAGTCAAGGAGGGCAATCTTGGTTGGGGAGTTGTTCGGCGGTTTGAAGCGTTTTCCTCCGCTAGACTTGCAAGAGCATAATTAGCGTCAGTGCGTTGTCAACCGTTGGTTTTACTGAGCAAACGCTTTGTACCCTTTCGGGTGGGCCCCTGCTGGGCCCCCAGGGAGTCCCCCACTCCCCGGCGAAGATAGACCTCCGGATGGTCGGTAATTTGTTTGGTGAGGGGGAACTGCGCGGAGCAGAGGGTGTTGGGTAGCGAGCCCAATGTTTAGCACCCAGATGACGGGGGTCAACGTGCCTGATCAGGGCCGTCGTAGACTGTTTGACTAGTCCCCGTGTCCCGTAGGGACGGTCTGACGGTAACGCCGCGTAGCGGTCGTTGTCAGGGTGAGGCGTAGCCTCGGGATTTTTCGTTTGGCGGACATCCCCCCGCTGGATGCGGCAGGAAGCAGCGTCCGACAGACGTGCTTGGCGGTATTTTTGCAAGATAAAAAAGGGGGTTCCGCCAGAGGTGTGCAGCGAAAGACACCGCGTTTGCAGGATGGCAAGGGAGAAGTCCCGCTGGCAGGGCTTTGCTCAGCGGAGACTTCGTCGCTTGAAAATGACAAGGGAGAAGTTCCGCTGGCGGTGTTTCGCTCAGCGGATACTTCGTCGCTTGAGAAAATGACAAGGGAGAAGTTCCGTTGGCGGTGTTTCGCTCAGCGGATACTTCGTCGCTTGAGAAAATGACAAGGGAGAAGTTCCGCCGGCGGTGTTTCACTCAGCGGATACTTCGTCGCTTGAGAAAATACAAGGGAGAAGTTCCGCCGGCGGTGTTTCGCTCAGCGGATACTTCGTCGCTTGAGAAAATGACAAGGGAGAAGTTCCGCCGGCGGTGTTTCGCTCAGCGGATACTTCGTCGCTTGAGAAAATGACAAGGGAGAAGTTCCGCTGGCGGTGTTTCGCTCAGCGGATACTTCGTCGCTTGAGAAAATAACAAGGGAGAAGTTCCGCTGGCGGTGTTTCCGAAGTTGCCCCTTCGGTGGTTAGCACGTGTCGAGCCTAAAGCGGGTTAGCGTGCGTAGGTCTGTCTGCTAAGCCTGTCCGTCTTCTAGCCTTTAATGACAGTAACTGTGGGTTTCGTAACCGAGATGACGCCTCGGGCAATCCGGAGAGTGAGTGGAGACGTACGACACGTGTACGGCTAACAAGTGATGTAGGTATGGGGCGGACGGCTGAGGACGCGTTGGGGCCGATATAAAAAGGGGGGAAACTCTGGGGGATTCCACACTTCGTGAAAATTTTGAAAGCTTAGCCACCGTTTGTCCGAAACTGGAGAAGGAGCCTACCGAAGTTTGGGTATACCACTCCCAGAGAGACGTCGGTCGTAACTGTGCACCACCGTGCTGGAGATTGCACCACTGAGGTTGGTATTCGGATCTCTGTCTTCTGCTATTTGTTTCTGCTAGTTTCTGGGTTTTGTTGTGTTTGCTTTTCTGGGTGTGTTCTGAGGTGTGAGATGGGGTTTTTTGTGGGGGGTTGAATGATGGTTGGCCAATGCGTTTAGTGGTTTCGGATTTGGATAGCCGAGTCTGGGTTGAGTGCGTTTGTTTATACTTTGGAGTTTTCTGGGTTTTGTTCTTGATTATTTTGGCTATATCTGATGCGAGAATAGGCTAGATCTATGTTTGTGCTAACTGATGTGGGTTTTAGGGTTTTGGGATGGCTAGCGTTATAGAGATTTCGACCAGTGAGGATTCCGGGTCTGACGTGTCGCTCAGCGCGGCGGATGGGATTTTTATTGATTCGTTGCGTCCGTCTACCCCTGCAGGAACCTCACTGCCAGAAGCGCTAGACGTCGAGCCGCTACAGACCATCCCCTGGGAAGTAGTTATGGGTCGGGGTTCGCGTCCGGAGAGTTCTAAGGCGGGCGAGGCCGCTGCCGCCAAAGCCAGGCGCGACGAGCGTCTGGCGAGTAATAGTGCTGCCAGCGGCTCCGCTGGGGAGGGAGAAACAGCGGAGCAGAATGTTGAGTCAGCGTGGTTCCTCCCGGATGGGACAGCCGTTGACGAGGCGGGAGGGGGGATGAGCGGTGCTGCTGTCGCTCGACTGAAGCAGGCGTTCCGGTTGCCGGGGTCGGTGAAGCTGCGCCCACCGACGGCTGATGAGAAGGCGTCGATTCTCCCGACGGGGTGTGCGGCCGTGCACGAGGCCATATTCCGCCAAGGAGTGACACTTCCGCTGGTGCCCAATCTCCAAATCCTTGTTTGCGAGTTTGGCCTTGCCTTTGGTCAGATCTGTCCCAACATGTGGCGGTTGATGTTGGCGATGAACTCCTTGTGGCGCTTGTCGGGGTGCGAGGGGCCTACCGTGGCGGAAGTGCTTCATTTCTACGAGTTAGTATATGTGAAGCGCCAAGGCTGCAAAGGGCAAGTAAACTTGAGTCGCCGGCAGGGAGCGCCCAAGCTGATCGAGAATCTGAGGGACTCCATGTCCTATTGGCGGGGGACCTTTTGCGTCGCTACCGACGGTTGGGAGTACCACGCTAGGTCTAACGAAGAAGGGCCGTCATTTAGGATTAAGTCTGAGTTCCAACCTATTCGAGGTTGGTGGCCGGTGTCCGCTGAAAATGTTTGGCGTGCTTACATGCTTGAACTTGTATTCTTACTAACGACGTGTTTTTTTGTGCAGCGGGACTTCGGTATACGCTGACGCGTGAAGAAGAGTGCCGCGTGGCGAGGATCAGAGGTTGCTGGCGGAACCGAAACTTGCTTGATTTCCGCCTGCTGACTGGTTGGGAGTTATTGGTCGACCTGCGACTAACACGCTCCATTGGTGAGGAGTCTACCCTGTCGTTTCGTTTTATAATTGAATTGTGTCCGACTGGTGGCTGTCTTCCCTCTTTTTTGTAGAAACTCCGCCGGGCAACAAATCAAGTCGCGACGCATTTGAGAAAGCGATGGATCGGGCGGAGATAGAAATTTTTTTGGAGGCCATGTACGCCGAGGGGCTGGCGGCCCAGCAGACTGTGGTGAACCCAGAGACGTTGGCGTTGAGCCAGTCCGAGGTTCCGGTGGTGATGGCGATGCCGCACCAGTCTCACCTTGGTGAAGATGGTCTGCCTGTGGTGCAGGCGGGGACCCAGGGTGCAGGCGGGGATCAAAGGGGAAGTGCTGCGGCCGGGCCTCAGAAGGAGCGGATGCCTGCCCAGAGGCGTGGTCCTCAGAAGGTGGTTCAGCCGGCGGGAGAAGTCATTGTGACGAGGGAGGAACCGCCAGTAAGGGCGACGAAGGCCGCCGCTGGGGGCCAGAGGGCGCTGGAGAAAAAGCGCCGGACGGCTGAGTCTCCTGACGAGGAAGAGGGAGAAGAGGTGGAGGTGGTTGGGGCCCGCCGACAGAAGAAGGCCCGCCAAGCTCCTGCAAAAACTGCGGCGGTGGAGGGAGAGGCGCCCGCCGTCAGCGATCTGGATTCCTTCGCCGAGTATGCGCCATTCATGACAGAAGGGGAGGGGAGTTCCTCTTCCATCTGTACGAGCGGCTGGGGTTCGGGGTCTGGCGGGCATATCGCGCCCGACGGCAATTGACCAATCGCCCTTCAGCTCGGCGTTTGGTCAAAATATCGGCGGGGTTACACGATATGTTCGTGGCGGCGTCAAAGCAGCCCCGGGTTGAGGAAGAGCTCAAGGGAGAAATTGGAGGTCTCCAGAGGGAGTTGGCGGAAGCCAAGGAGAGACTGGCGGAGATCGAGCGGGGACTGGTCAAGGCGGAATGTGATTACGCGGACGCCCGCGGCAAGCTTAATGCGGCCATCCAGCGGGATCTGGAGAGGAATGAACACGTCTCCAAGTTAGAGCAGGAGATCGGGCTGCTGCAGGAGCGGATAGCCGCTAAAGACAAGAAGCTCATTATAGTTCAGCGGGAGTCCGCCGAAAGGATGGCAGAAATGAAGCGGCTGGGGGGTGAGGTTACCCGCTTGAGAGCTGAGGGGAGCACCGCTGCGGCCGCTGCTGTTGAAGCATTCAAGCAGTCAGCGGAGTTTAAGAAGACACTGACCGAAGCGGCGAAGTCTGGGGCCCGGGCCAATATAGATATGTTGAAGCGGAAGGGTGCCATTGACTTTGTAAAGGCGTCACAGCCTGATGTGCCGCCGGTCGATAGTGCCCGCGCGGAGACAGAAGTCGTGCCTGCCCGAGCTGTAGGTACTCATTCGGGCAGCGGGGAAAGCCCACATCCGACGGAAGGGTCGCAGCAAACTCCCCAGCAGACCCCGTCGGAGGTGTCACGTGCCGGATTTCTGGAGGCACACACCCGGGCTGACGGCACCATAGAGACCCCCAGTCCGACCGCCCGAGGGTCTGATCAAGCGAGCCGATCGGTCGCGCCGCCAGTCGCTGAAGTTGCCGAGGCCGAAGCCAACCGCTGAACCTATCTGAGACCTCCAAAGTTTTTTTTTTTTTGTGTAGCCGCTGGGGCACCTTTGTTTGTAAAGAATTTTGTGGAATAAAGTAAATTTCTGACTTGGTTTGGTATGATGTGTGTGTAGCATTTTGAGTTATATTTTTCTTTTGTCGATCAATGGAACATTAAAGGAATTAAGATTGGCCCAAGTGCACTACGTAGCCGACGGGGTCCGCCGACGATTGCTGGCGTTGCCAGTTGCCCTTAGTGCTAGACTTGGTAACAATGGTTTGAATAATTCCTCGTTTCATTGATGGCTGACTGATTAGCGTACAAAAGTGGGGTAGTACCCGTTGGGTAGCTTCCCTTAGCTAAACATTTGAACAAAAGATTTAGCTAAGTCAAGATGCGCATGGGTAGCGGTTTGACTATTTGTAATAATACCGAAGGTGTTCAGTATTCCAAGGGCGGGCCGAAATGACGCCGTCCTTGTCCATTAAGTAGAAGGTGCCTGGGCTAACGACTTCCACAATTTTGTACGGGCCCTCCCAAGTTGGGCGGAGTTTTGTCGGTGGCGGAATGACTTCCTTCATAACCGAGTCCCCCAGTTGGAGGTTCCGGGCCCTGACTCTGGCGTTGTAAAATCGTGATACCCGTTGCTTGTTTTGTAGATTGTGTAAATGGGCCTTGAGTCTTTTCTCTTCTAGGAGGTCCCTGTCTAAGTTGACGCCGGCGCCGTTGGTCTCTGGGCAGTAGCCTTCGACTCTAGCGGTAGGTTGAGTAACTTCAATGGGTAAGACAGCCTCTGTGCCGAACATCATACAAAAAGGAGTTTCTCCGGTGGCGGAGGTTGGAGTTGTTCGGATGGCCCACAGGACCTCTGGGAGTCTTTCCGCCCATAAACCTTTGGCGTCGTCGAGCTTCTTTTTTAGTAACTTTTTGATTATCTTGTTTGCCGCTTCGACCTGACCGTTGGTCTGGGGGTGGGCGACAGATGCAAATCTCAACTTGGTGCCTAGGTTGGTGGTGAAGGAGATGAGCTCGTCATTGTTGAACTGTGTGCCGTTGTCTGTGATTATTGTGTGTGGGACACCGTAGCGGCAATAGATATTTTTCCAAAGGAAGTGAATTACCTTGGCGGTAGTTATTGCCGTCAGCGGCTCCGCCTCTATCCACTTGCTGTTGTAATCAATGGCAACAATGATGTATTTGAATTGACCTTTGGCAGTCTGGAACTTTCCCATCAGGTCAAGGCCCCACGTGGAATGAATCCATGGGCCCACGATGATTGACAGTGGTTCCGCTGGTGCGTGTGGGAGATCTGCAAACTGTTGGCATTTGTGGCAAGACCTCGAAATCCGCCGGGCGTCATCGCCAAGTGTGGGCCAGAAGTAGCCTTGTCGCATTGTGCGGTTGGTCAGGGATCTGGCGCCCGAGTGGTTTCCGCATTCCCCGCCATGGATTTCAGTTAGGACAACCCTTCCCTCCCCTGGGGTTAGACAGCGGAGGTTAGGATGGGTGAATCCCTGGCGGTAGAGTTTGCCGTGCTGGATGTTGTAGCGGGTTGCTCTTCGCTGGAGCTGTCTTGCCTGGACCTTATCTTCTGGCAACGTTCCGTTGCGCTTATATGTGATGATCTCGTCCATCCAGCTGGGGTTGACCTGAACGTTGAAGATTTCCGCCAGGGTCTTTGTGATACTTGGCTTGTCCAGGCACTCCACCCTTGTGTCCGCTGGACTCTGATGTGGTTGGGCGGTTGCCAGTCTCGCCAGTGAATCAGCCTTAGCGTTCTTTCCCTCGGGATCTGTGTGATTGTATGGAATTTGAACTTTTTTAGCAACGTTTTGACGTACCCCAAATATGCTGCTAACTGCTGGTCCTTGGCTTGGAAGCTGTCGTTGACTTGGTTGACTACTAGTTGGGAGTCGCTGAATATGTTGACGCTGTCAGCTCCTGAGTCAATGGCGAGGAGTAGGCCGGCGATGAGCGCCTCGTACTCCGCCATATTGTTTGAAGCTTTGAAGTTGAATTTCAATGCGTACTCTGCGTTCAGTCCCCCGGGTCCGGTTAAGATGACTCCGGCGCCGCTGGCCTTGGCACAGGCGGAGCCGTCCACATGTAGGTCCCAATCTGACTGTGGGGGAGTTGCCTCTGCGTTGGTTACTATTTCTGTTCCGGGCATTGTTTGAGTATCGGGTTCCAGCTGACGCTCAGTAAGTTCAGCGATGAAGTCCGCTACCGCCTGGCCCTTCATGGCGGTTCTTGGCTTGTATTCTATGTCAAATTCGCTGAGTTCAATTGCCCACTTACTGAGGCGTCCTGAGTGTTCAGGGTTCTGCATTACCTGCCTCAGCGGTTGATTGGTTAACACATGGATCGTGTGAGCCTGGAAATATTGCCTGAGGCGTCTGGCGGCAACGATAAGTGCGAGGGCCAGCTGTTCCAACGGTGAATATCTTGTTTCTGCTCCGTTCATGCCTCTGCCGGCGTAGAACACTGGGAGTTCCTCCTGGCCTTCCCGCCGAACAATGGCGCAACTTACTGCCGTTGCCGAGACCGCCAAGTATACGAATAATGTCTCTCCTTGCACAGGGACAGAAAGGAGAGGGACCGCCGCCAGATATTCTTTTAGGCTCTGGAACGCCGCCTGGCACTCTGGGTTCCAGTCGATGACCTTCTTGTGAGTTTTTTTGAGGAGTTTGAAGAATGGGGCGCACTTGTCAGTAAGTCGAGAGATGAATCGAGAGAGGGCGGTTAACTTGCCTTGGAGACACTGGACGTCTACCTTGTACTTCGGGTCCGCCAGGTTAAGGATGACCTGTACCTTGTCTGGGTTGGCCTCGATACCTCGCTCGCTGACGATGTAACCCAGAAATTTGCTAGCGGTGACTGCAAAGAAACATTTTTCTGGGTTGAGGCGCATACCATAGGCCAGGAGGATGGTTACTATGATCCTGAGGTTTGCCACATGTCCACTGGCCTTTATGCTCTTAACTAGCATGTCATCCACATAGACCTCGATAATTTTTCCCAGGTGCTCAGCGAACATGGCGTTCATCAACCGCTGATAAGTTGCACCGGCGTTCTTCAGACCAAAAGGCATGACATTGTAGCAGTAGAGGCCTTTGTCGGTGGTGAAGGTGGTGCATTCTTGGTCGCTGGGGTGCATCTTGATCTGATTGTACCCGGAGAAGGCGTCCATCATGCTGAGGAGTTCGTGTCCGGCGGTTGCATCGACCAGCTGATCGATTCGAGGTAGCGGGAAACTATCCTTTGGGCATGCCTTGTTTAGATTTTTGAAGTCGACGCACATCCGCCACTTGCCGCTGGGCTTTTTTACCATTACCAGATTTGAGATCCACTGAGGGTAGATGACCTGGCGGATGAATCCAATGTCCCGTAGTTTGGCGACCTCCTGTCCTATTGCCCGGTATTTTTCCTCATCAAAAGCCCTGCGCTTCTGCTTGATGGGATAAAAGGAAGGTTTGATGGTCAACTTATGAGTGATTATTTCAGTGGAGATGCCAGGCATGTCCGCATAGGACCATGCGAAGACGGTGGCGTTGTCACGTAGGAACTGAGTGAGCTGTGCCTCCACCTCTGGGCCCAGTTGGGCGCCTATGCGGACCGTCCTCTCCGGATGTTCGTCTGAGATGCAGACGACCTTCAGCGACGTGTCCGGGTTGACCGGCTCCTTCATTACATATTTCTTCTCCTCATCTCTAGGATCCTCAAAGATATTCGGTGGTGGTGGGTCATTACCCACTGTCAGGATTTCATGGCGGCGCGTCGAACGCGCTACAGTTGTTGAATAGCATTCTCGTGCCAGCTGCTGGCTTCCCCTTACACAGCCTGTGCCGTTGGGCGTGGGGAACTTCATGAGAAGCATGTATCCGGCAATGATGCACTTGAGCTTATTAAGCGCCGGTCGACCAATGATGGCGTTGTACGAACTGAAACAGTCGACAATGATGAACTCCGTGTGCACCTCCGCCATACAGGGACTAGTGCCAATAACTAGTCGCATGTAATCCGACCCTAGTGGTTGTGTGATGTCACCGGAGAAGCTGAGCAGTGGCTCGTGATCCTGGAGTAGTTTCCTGTTCCGCTTGAGATGGTCGTAGCAACCGCTGAAGATGACGTTGACAGCGGACCTGCTATCCACCAAGATTCTTCCCACCGAGAATTTGCCAAGAATGGCATCGACCAAGAATGGGTCGTCATGGGGTAAATGTACTCCGCGCTCCTCCTCCTCTGAAAAGGTAATAGGCTTCCAACCTGATTTTGGTAGTTTGGCGGATCTTTCGTAGCGGATGTTGCAAACTTCCTTCGGGTGGTTGGCACGTTCATATCGCTTTCTTGCCCTGTGAGATATATTGGTGATTGGAGCACCGCCATCGATGGTATTGATGCGGCCCAAGGTTTCAACGTTGGCAATCACTGGTGGTGGTTGGCGCACCTTGAACTGCTCTAACCTGCCGTCACGGTACAAAGTCTCAATGGCCGTTTTGAGAGCATTGCAGCTGTTTGTATTGTGGCCGCTGTCCGCGTGGTATTTGCACCACTTGCCAGTGTTCCTGGGTTTGCCTGTTTTTGGGTACTTTGGAGGGGGTGGCGGTGGGATCTGATCCTTGCACTGATTGTAGATATCTTCGTATGAGGCCGTTAGGACCGTGAAAACTGCGTACCGCTGCGAGGATTCCGCCTGCTTGCTGTGGTTATCCCCATGAGCTGGGCGGTTTCCCTTGTAATAATGCAGCCCCTTCTGCCGCTTGGTTTGGTGGTGGCCCTGCTGCCATTCCCTTTTCTTATCAGTTGGCGGTGCTGAGGGGGGCTTGTCAGCGGTTTCCTGATGACTGGTAGATGGTTGTGCTGACTTTGCTGCCGTTGCTGGCGGTGGGGTCTCTCCATATGTAATGAATTCCGCCTGGGCGTGAATGACCGCCTCGCTCATGACGTGGTCGTACGTTGCATTGGGATGGTTGTAATTGAGGTGATAGAGGAACGGTCCCTTGAGGAGTCCCTTCCTGAAGGCCGCCGATGCCATAGTCTTGTCTAGGTCGCGGCATTGAGATGCTGCCGCCCGCCACCTGGTGACAAAGGCCTTCAGTGATTCGTCCTCCCCCTGTTTAACGCCGAAAAGCTGACTTGTATTGTGATGTCCGGCGGACAGTAAGATGAAGCGGGAGAGGAAAGCATGCGACAGTGCATGGAATGAGCCGACAGACCCTGGCGGACATTCGAAAAACCAGTTCATTGCTTCGCCGTCCAACGTTTCACTGAATAGATGGCATAAGGTGGCGTCGTCGAACCCCTTGTTGTTGGTGACCTTCTTGAAGGTGTCCATGTGGACAAAGGGATCGGTCATTCCGCCGTAAGGTGGCATCTTTGGGGTTTTTGCATATGCCGGTCTAACAGCCTGCAGGATCGCGGCGGAAAAGGGGCCGGGTCTGGAAGTGAATAGCGGGTTCCGAGCTGACGCTGGGACGCCTGTTTCCGCCCTGATCAACCTCTGCTCCAGTTGGTGCATCCTATCCAATAGCTGGGCGGTTGCATCACCGGCGGAATCGGCCTGACTGGCCTGCCGAGTTGGTCTTCGCCTAGGTATGGGCGGATCACCCTCAGTCCTTGCCCTGGCATTCGAGCGGTTGTCGTGCGGAAGTGATTCCGCCACCTGCTCTAACACTAGTTGGGGTATGGGCGGCGGCCCCATTCCTGACAACCCTGGTGGGCTAAGCGGTACATGCATTTGTAAGACCGGCCCTGGCGCCATCGTGTCGGTGCTAGGTCGACTACGCCTGGTGCTGCGTGACTGCTCGCTTTGTGCCGGGCGGTTGGTGGCAGCCAAAGTGTTTTTTAGTTCCTCGAAACGTGCCATGAGCGCAGCCATCTGTGCCTGGGCCTCAGCCTTCTCTTTGCGCTCCTCCTCACGCTCCCTGTTTTCCTTATGAAGATCCGCCAATGCTATCTCGTACATGGTGACGAGATCCCTGCCTGACGGGTGGCTGCTGCCTGGATTTGCCTCGCCGCCGGGGTTGGCTGGGGTTGTGAATAGTGCGCGGTTAACGCCGATCGCGGGGTCGGAGGGTTGGGGAATGGCGGGGAACCCTGCCTGCTCCTCAGCGTTTCCCCCGCTATCGTTAGTCATGGTGATTGTAGCGGGATGACCTTTTGTTCAAAGATTCCCACAGACGGCGCCAATGTTAATGTCTAAAAGTCTGGAGGTAGCCGGACCTTAGTCAACGCTGATCCGTTGGGCGGATCGATACTTCTGTTAATGTTGTAGTTCCCGTTACCTGTCAAGTAAAATACAACGGGCGTCAGAGGGAGACCGCGCTGGGCGGTCTTCAACTCTCCGATGCCTAAGTTAGTCAATGTATTTATGTTGACAAAGTAACAGTAGGTAAGTACTGAATGCGTAATTAATGAGGAGAGAGGAGAGAACCTTTTATAGGTGTGGAAGAGACTGATCTTGTCTTTGTTTTCGATGTGGGACTGATATGCTTCAGTTCTCAGTTTCAGAAGCTTCTGACGCTATCTTGGCGTGGCGCGTGGCGGCGCGTCGCCGGCGATCTGGGGATGGTCCAACGCTGAGGTTGTAGCCCGCCTGGCGGTGCGTCTGCATGTCATTCCTTTGGTTAGAATTAGTACCTTTAGCAGTACAATGAGCATGGCCCATTATAGCTAATTATGCTTGCAAATGTACATGTATGTACAAAGACAAAAGGCTGTTTGTCGTTGAAGCATATTCGAGTGTAATCAAGAAGGTACTATTCTCAGAATGCAACATCAGCTATAAACCAGCAGCAAGCAATCAATCGCAAGACTAGATCATAATTATAGAGGCTCATCAGCATTTGCTTAATTCACAATGGGATTCCCAGTAGCTGTGGAAATCTTCGTATCCAAGAGACGTGTGCAGTAAGTGTGTGAGGAAGAACGAGCTTGGGATTAAGATCACATGACTTCCGGAACTCCAAGGAGAGTCTGCTGAAACTCTATTGTTATCAGAGATGTGATGGAGGACTATTCTCGATATGGGTTCACATGGAGGAAACAAGTTGCAGGGGAGAAAAGCATAATTGATTCAAGCAGGATCATTATTTCTTTATCAAAGGAGCTGCATAAGAAATGGTGAAGAGGTGATTTTTGGCTTTATGTGTTCAATATGTGGCTCACCTGTGGGTTATGTGTCGGCTAGCCAAGTTAGTGGCTAAAAGCTTTTAATCAAAGCCATCATACTCTTTGCTATTAAATAAAGATAAGCAGGAATAGAGAGAAATGTAGCTTGATGGGGATTATTCTTGCCAGCTTGTGGCATAGAGGCAAAAGTTCTGTGAGGTCATCATGATTCATGGATATGATATGAAGCATTCTTTTCAGCAGCGAGAAGCAGTTTACAAAATATATGTTTCCTAACACTGGGGGGCATAGCTGGTTGCCTCCATGCTGTATGAGATTGTGATTCATCCACATGACCTGAATGTGGTCTCCAATATTCAAGCCCAGTACATGTGGCCCTCTGTTGTCATATCCAAGTTTTGAAGCTGTCAGAAATGCAAGTGTTCATACCAATGGTTACACAAGACCTTTTTGTGTAAGCATTTATTATTTTCTTCACAACCTTGAGAAGTAATTAAGTGGAACTCCTACACATTTGGTAACTAGTCTCATTAGCCTATTCTGCCTACATCAATGCTTGGCGGTATCCTGTCCTCCTGAGCTTAAAGTTGTGAACATTGTGGTCAAACTGTATAGAGGCAAAAAACATGGTTATCTATCGTACCTATGGGCTTATATTTTTTTTTTTTTTTGGATTTGACATATTTCGTCATTGGAAATTCATCAGAGATATTTCATAACATCTATGGTCAAGCTATCATGGGCATGATCATGATGCTTGAGCCACATAATTATTCATGATCCATTCAGAGGCAACGAAGGAATTATGCTTCCCATAGTTTTTGATCAGTTCATCATTTCCTGGTGCCTGGGCACATATACAAGCGGCATTTAATATGCCTAGTTGGGTATCAGCAATGGATGAGGCCAAGTTAACATTTTTGCCAATACTTGTGGCGAAAAAGTTGCAGAGAAGTGGTGTGGCCTCGTGAATGAATGGTTTACGAAGGAAGATTGGTGATTAATACATGTATGTTTACATATGTTACCAAGAAGAGAAGAGGCGATGCAATATGCATCTCAGCAGTAGTGGTGTGCATGTATTGTGATTCATAAATATGTGGCCATAATTCATTTTGTCAGAAAGTACAATTGATGTATATCAATCTCCTGGTGATAAGAAGATGTTAGAGGGCCTGACTAACTTGGCCACGTATCAAGAAGTTGATAGCCATGATTCAGGCATGATTATCAGGCCATATATTTGGTATATATATTCGCTTTATTCTAGAGACGTGTGTTTCGTGAAGAGATGAAAGATCACGGTTCGCAAATGGTTTGCTTCATAATCACCACCATGCTCTTCAGCGAGCAGTTCGATTGCCATCAAAAACAGCTAGCCTTATTCACTTGGGGGGCACGTTGATGTCCTGAGGTCCCATACTTTTTCAGAGTTCGCAAACCCTTAGCTCATCTCGCTTCATTAAAGTTGGGGGGCACATAGCGCATGTTTGTGGCATGAGTTTAATGCCAAACTTTACAATTAAGACTTGTTTAAGTGTCTTAATCCCAACAAGGCAATAACTGTGGCCTTTTATTGGTGAAAGCATCTCTGTTATCTTAACATAAGATGACATTCGTACTGCATGGCCTATTTAAGAGGCCTATACTTAATCAGTCAAGTGATTTCAAGTTTGTACTTATTTTTAAGCCAATTCAAGTGGCTTTAGCGTGACGTTATTGCAAGACTAGTGTTGATTCAAGACCTCTTCAGTCAAGACGGGAAACTTTGACTTCGAGGCCTGAGGGGCAATGTTTGAACCCAAAATAACATTTTTTCCTGACAAGGGGGACTCGAAGAAATCCGGGCCAACATCCGTGGCCCAAGCCATATATTTGCGACAAGTTCGGAAAATATTGTTTAGAGGCTAAGTAAAGCCTATTTGGAGGTCAAGCAATCTTGAGGCAAATCTGGATATTCATTGATTTAGTATTAATTATCAAATATTTGATAATTAAGGAGATGTGTTGGCTTGATTACCAAATATTGCCCAAGAAAAGAGGAGGTTTGACGTGCAAGCTGTCACTGGTAATTGAAAATAATTGGTCTACATTGAAGGTTCGTAATGGACGTGGGCTAGCCTCACTGTGGATAGCAAATACGTTCGCAATTAAAACATTCGCGAAAGGATAGCGAAGCATGGTGCAAGAATCAAGGCTACACATATATATTTCAATTAAGTCTTGCTCGCGAAGAACAATAAAAGATATATATATATATATATATATATATATATATATATATATATATAAGCCAATTATGCAAGCTGCATGAGTACGTGGGCTATATATATATATATATGCATGCAAGAAATTAAACAGGTTGGACGTACAACATAGAAGGACATAATCATATATCCTTATTAATTGTAACCATATATATATAGAAGTGTGCGGAGGATCATATATGTATATATGATGTGTATATGCAATTAAACATGGCAGACAAGTTGTCCTTTTCTACTTCGAGGCAGTCCATGCAATTAAGTCCTATAGTGGACCAATTAAGCAAGGAATCAAGGGCTCCCACATACATGGCAATCAGGGAATGAAGTTGGATGTACGTCAAATGGAAGGGACACCATCACCTCTTAATTGCAATAATATATATCCTTTCTGATTTGCATGCCACGAGCTACGAGAGTCCTCGCGAAGATATATATCAATATAAGATACGTACATATCCTACCACTGCATCCAAGAGGAAGATTACGTCTGAGACTCTAAGAGGCAATTAATCTTTGCCTATATTCTAGCGGTGACAGAGGCGGATAATATTAATCATCGCCTACGATAATATCAAAATTATTAAGAGTTTTGATTTGATTCAAAGCTAATAACTGTGGCCTAAAATATAGTATTTCATTCCTATTTGGAAAGTGAATCTGCAGCAGCCTATATATAGAGGCTAAAGACGATACAGAAAGGGACTTCTCTCGAATCAATCAATCCCAGCGATTACAAAGCCTCCCCGGAGCAAACCTTCAACCCTGTTGAAACCCGGCGACCGTACTCTCAGTCCTAGTCTCTCCGAGCCGACTGACAGTGCTACTGCCACAGATACTACCAGCGAAACAAGGGTAACGCCCTCGCAACCCAGCGAAGCTAAAGATACGCTTTAGCAAACCCCGTGCTTTCTCAGAACTTCCCAGTGATTGCTCTGCTCAACCTACAACGTTGAGTATCGATTTGGTGACCGAAGAGATCACACCCAAAGTCCTTATCCGTAAGGCAAAAGTCATTTCTCGAAAGGCTAGAGAAGAACCCTGTGGCGAGGTTGGTGCTCTCCTCGTCCACAGCGCTTGAAGAAGAAGTCAAGTCAAGGGACTACCCCGACGACTGCACCCCACGGTGCTGGCACGCCTGCGCAATCACACGCTCAAAAGAGACAGTTTGCATACCAACTGGTTTTGGAGCCAAACAGTAATTTCGTATTCAGATGATGATATTGCAATGTCTATTATGGGTTCCAATTCTGCATTGGCCATTAGCCAGTCAGAGTGGATTTCATTTTCTTGAGGCCGTTATTGACAGTTGGTTTTGGTGAAAGTGAAACCTCATAGATTTGTGTTATCCTCCTTTAGCTTTTGCAAAATGGAATCCAAACTTTGCAAGTTGGGTCTCCATCGGTTGTGGAACTCACAAAATTGCAATTTTTTTTCCAACAAGAAATATCCTATACAAGGGCTTGTACGCTAGGTTTTTTCCTCGAACTTTTATTTTGTCTTGAAAAAAACCACCCTTGTGTCTGATCACTACTTATTGTTGTGAACTTGTGATTATCAATTTAGCACTGCATAATGTTGCTTATTTATTTTGCCAGGCTGACTGCGGTAAACTTGGGGATTCTGATTCATCAATTTTAAGATCATCTGAGGCAATAGAAGTGTGTTAAGAGTATATTGAGGGGCAATAGGGGTCTATTGGGGGCCAATAGACGTTTTTAAATTGATATAATCTCTTCATTTTTTTTATTTAAACAAAGTTTTATTTGTCTAAATTTAGGGAGATTAGTTCATATTCTGGCAACCGAAAGTTCTATTGGGGGGCAATAGACGTCTATTGAGGGGCAATACATGGCTGATAGACGTCTATTGGTGGGCAATAGACGTATATTGAGGGCAATACATGGCTGATAGACGTCTATTGAGGGCAATACATGGCTGATAGACGTCTATTGGGGGGCAATAGACGTCTATTGAGGGCAATACATGGCTGATAGAAGTCTATTGGGGGGCAATAGACCTCTATTGCCCCTCTATTGGGAGACAATACATGTCTATTTGGGGCAATAAACTTTTCCGATGAGGTTTTCATAAACGTCCAGTGAACTGCTGCCGGTGACAGGAATCCTGTAAAAGTTGGCTGGAATCCGGCGGCCGGTGACTGGGCTTCGGCGAAGTCTCCTATGATTTCTCTCTATTCCATTCTCTCTATCTCTCTAAGTAACAAAAGAGTGAGAGTAAAATTGTATTTAAAAAAAAATAAAAAATAAAACAAAAAAAATCTTAATTGGCTATTAGGGAAGATCTCCTTAGAGTGTTTTGCGTAAGAGATAATTAAAAAAATTTAATGGGGTAAGTGGGAAAAAAATATTTAAAAATGGGGTAAATAGACAAAAATTCTTTCTTTCTTTTTTTGGTTGACGGTGGAATGGAAGAAACAGCTCCGTTAGCCTTGGAGAAGGCATTTTTTGATTATTTAATGGCCAAGTGCTGAGGTGGTTAATTGGTGACCCTTGGATATTTAATAGAGGGATAGGATTAAAAGTTAAGGACAACCAAGGACCAACGACTGCCAAGGAGAGGATCCTTAATTATGATGCTGTCATTGTTTGATTTACAAGTTACGTGTAGCTAAGAGAAGCCTGTGGGATAAAAGCTCCACAGTCCACACGCTAGAAATTCTTCTCCATGTATGAGGACACTGTTTGTGTCAAACCTCAACCTGTGTCAAGTTCAAAAACGACAGTCAAATAACTTGCCTAATTACTTTGCGTGGGCATTTACTTCATTTTTGTAGGGTTGCTCAATTTTCAAGGTATGATAACAACCACAAAAACAACTTTTCTAATGTGATCAACGTTCGTCTTGAGTTTCATAATCCTCAAAACCTTACTTCAAAAGATGACGATAAGGTCTTTCTCATTCATGTCATCATGTGTGCTGTTACTTGTTTTCTTTATATTTACTTTAATTATCACATGATAAACTTCATTAATCCTACGAGTTTTTCTATTAGAACCTCCAAATTTACTTACTTGATCTCTATATTTTTTACACCTCCTATCAAATTTTCAAATACTAAATTTACTCATTAAACCTCACTAAAGTTCCTCAAATAACCTCACTTATATAATTTACAAACAAACTAAGATCTTTATAATAAAAAACTTAGTCATTTCAATGATTTAATTAGTCTATAAATCTTAATTACATCTCTATTCCTTAATCAGACAACATAAATCTCTTATCCAATAAAAAAAATCAAACACAAGGTATTGAGTTTTAAAAATTAATAAAAATAAAATAACATGAACTATTATGTGATTTTTTTTATTTACTTTTTCTTTTTAGCTGTGCAAAAAAAAAACAGATTAATCATTTTTACTTAATGTTTCTCTATTTTCTGTACCTCATGATTAATTATTTAATTAATTATTTATTTATTTATTTATTTTTATTTGCTAGCTCTATTTTTTTTTTCTTCTTTTTGCAAATATAATGGATAGATTTAGATTTAGGTCATAATACAATTTATTTTGTTCTCCCTGACCAATATGCGTTCGAGTTTTTCTATTGGATCTCCAAATTTACTCACTTGACCTCTATACTTTTTACACCTCTTATCAAATTTTCAAATACTAAATTTACTCATTAAACCTCACTAAACTTCCTCAAATAACCTCACTCATATAATTTGCAAACAAATTATTATCTTTAAAATAAAAAATTTAGTTATTTCAATGATTTAATCACTCTATAAATCTTAACTAAATATACATTTCTTAATCAAACTTGAGTTTCAAAAATTAATGTCTAATCAATAAGAAAATGCCATGAACTCTTCTGTTTTTAATATTTTTTTTTTCTATTTTAGCTGTGCAAAAACAAATAAAGAAATCATTTGTTTTTAAGCTCAAAAAAAAAATCATTTGTTTTTTAATGTTTATTTTTTTTTCTATATTGTTTGTACCACATGATTAATTATTTAAATATAATCATATTTTTCATTCTTATTAAATATAAATGAATGCTTTAATGAGTGAGTAGTGAAATTGGAAAATGAAAATAGATAAGGGAAATAATAAGAAATACAATCTAATATTATTGAATTGGAAAGTCTACATAAAATAAATATAATATTTTTTGGTATAATTATTGTCCTTAATAGTCATTTTATAGTAGGTTATATATGTCATTTAATAATTCATAATAAAGTGAGGTCAAATGAGCAGATTTGGAGGTCTCAATAGAAACTCTCTATGCGTTCAATATGGTTTGGGCCAAGAGCCTAAACCCTAGCCCAAATTTAGAACCTATGTTTTTAGTGTTTTGTCTAATTACAATATGTTTCCTTGTATTAGGAGTCTAACGAGTGTAGTTTTGGCTTGTCTATTCGCTATGTTTTTTCATAGCTTATAGGCTCGCTTTTATGTAAGCGATAAGTTCAAATATAGTTGGTCTATCCTATGTACCATGGTGGCTCCTCCACGAAGTCTTGTGATGTCGCTTTTGGGAAGCGCATAATTTAACCCTGAAAATATCGTTAGTAGTATAAGCAAATAGGGATCGTTCTATCCGGGGATTGAGGGTACACCTGTAATTGTGAAACAAATAAAGAAAAGTATTATTTATAGAAATAAAATAAAGAATATAAATATATACAATTGTATAAACAAATAAAGAATTAAAATAATAAAGTATTATTTACAAAAATAAAATAAAGAATAAATATATACAAGTGAACAAAAATAAGGGGGGATTTTGTTTTTGGATTTTCGAAAATAAAACTAAGTTAACAAAATAATTAAAATGCAAAAACATAAAAATAAAATAGAGTGAGAGAACAAAGATCAAAAACCGAAACATATGATTAAAATTGATTCAAACCCTAATATTGTTCATCTAAGTCATGAGAGAGGAGTTGATCATGTGAAACATTCGAAAGCAAATGATTTCCCATATTTTACTTTTCAATGCTAATTAACCTAAGCGAAAACACCTAGATTAATCCTATCAAACATGCAATCAAGCCCTAGAAAGCTAGTCAATCATGACATGTTTAATGCATTAGACATAGAGAAAGGCTATCAACTCAAGTGTACAACTTAGTTATGGAAAAGTCCACCTAATTGCAATCCTCTTCAATTAAATTCGATTCTTGTCCAGAACCTTTACTACTTTTGATTCAAGTTACACAAAACGAAAAGTCGATTTCATGTTCTTAAACCTAGCACCAATTACATGCAAATCCTATAAGTGTCGACCCAAATAAGATAAACATATAAAAGTTTTCTGTAAAGCAAATTTAATCGAACAAACTCACATAAGCAACTTAGAATCACAATTATATGAATCTGAAAATTCTCAATTAATCATAAAATTCCAGAAATTAATATTCATTCAAACACATATGTCAACTAGAACAAAACCAACGAAATCAAAGCAAAGGTTACAAAGGAGAATCGGATTACACCGTGAGATGGAGATGAGATGAACGAATTGAGGATGTGGTCTCTTGAATCTCGAAAGCAAGCTTCAAGGATGGTGATGGAGGATGATGCTCACGGCAATTCTTCTTCTCCCTTGGCCTTGCTTGAAATGTTGAATGCACTAGAGGATGGAGAGAAAATGGAAAGGAAATGGAGAGACAAAGAAGATGGAATGGATGAAGGAATTTTTCATGAGAGTGAGAGGAGAAGTGTATTTATAGCCCAAAAAATGATGAATGGAGGGTGGAGATGAACATAAATGAAGGGCTAGATATGTTAGACAAATTTGTAAAAAATATCTTCCCACTTATTTATCACTTGTTCAACTTGAATTGATTTTCCTCCTCAAGTTTTTCCACTTGGTTGCAACTTTGATTTTCCTCCTCAAGTTTTTCCACTTGCTTGCAACTTTGATTTTCCTCCTCAAGTTTGACAAAGGTTGTTAGCAGATTTGGAGGTGAATTTCTGCCCCTTTATTCCTTCAATTATTTCTCCACTAAGAACTCATTATATGCCTTTGACTTCTTCATATGAAATGTTCCACTATGAGTGTAGATCATCCTGACAAATTTTCAGAGCTTTCATCCATGTGGTTGGGCCGAAAATGCTGCTGGACCTCTTACAGGTCCAGTTTTCCGGTTTTGCTTCTGTAGAGAATTGGGCTAATTGTTTGAAGGCCTTCCACTCATATTTTTCTCTGGCACTCTTCATAAGAAATGATCCTTTGGGTGTCTAGAATGGATCTGCAGAGTTTCAGCTCATTTCAAGTTCATTTGGTCAGGTGCCCGCTCCTTCTTCCTTGCTTGGCTCTGATTCTCCTAGCCGGAGTAAGAAAATATTCAAGGTTGACTTTTTAGTGCATTTTCATTCTTCTCCATCATTTCTAGGTAATTATGGACGTAACACTCATTTCTTCTTCATCTACTCCAATGTACCTAAAAATAGAAATTAAGTTAAAAATTGATTCGTTAAGGAATAACTAAGCAAAATGTGAGGAATTAACATTTAAAATATCACATTAAAATGCGCCTATCAAATTCCCCCACACTTAGCTTTTGCTAGTCCCTTAGCAAAATCAAAACACAAAACAAAATAAAGACTCAACAAAAAGTAAGTAAATGACTCTACTGCCCCTAACTGTTGTCTCAGAGACTCCAAACTCATGGCTTTCACGTTAAACACTTAATCAAAATCACATAGATAATTCCAAAGTTAATAAACGTGTGACACTCATATGACTAAGTAAGATATGGAGAACTTAAGTTATACAGTGAATGATAGCATGTTTCGAACAAGTCCAATCCAAACTCACAAGGCATACTCTCGATTTTTCTCTCAGAAATGGCTATGCTTAAAAGCTTCACACTCAAGTATATGCAAGAGAACAAATTGTAAGGCAACAAACAGCTTGCATATTTCATCAATAAAAGCATTTTGTGAAGAATTTTTATAGACCTCAAGAAATGACTAAGTGCACAAATGGACCTAAACCATAAGCTCGACTGCGTAACTGACTCCACTAACCAAAGACTGCCCATCTCAAGGATCAAGTCAGCACTTAAAACAGGTTGTAATGGGGCTAAGCTAGGGTTTTCGAAATGAAGATTAAGGATACAAAAAATCCTAAGGACCTAGCAGAGCATATAAGGACCACCTTATGTCATCATTTTTGTAGACCAAATATCATTGTTTTGGGCCAAACCTTCATTCTAACCAACATGGGAATGGACAAAGGCATAATTTTCAACTTTGAGCCTTCTACAAATTTGCAAGTCCAAAACCACACTTCAACATTTTCCCAAGAGTTTTCTTTTCAATTTTTCTTCTCTTTTGCCGCTTTTTCTTTCTTTCTTTCTTTCTTTCTTTTTTTTCAAGGCAAATTTTTTTTTTTTTTCTTGGATTTTCCCCACCCCACACTTGTCTTTCATCGTCACCCCTACATACTATGTCATGCTCTACTAAGTCCTTAAGACAAGGGTAGAGATATCCTGTACTAAGCTCATGGTAGGGTAGTGAGGGTGATGAAACAAAGGTTTTCAACGTAGGCTCAAAGGGGTTCATTCTAAGGAGTCCCACGACGGGCACAATTGGGGACACATGCTTGTTTGGCTATGGTGGTTACCCTAATGCCTTCTATCCTATCCAGGATCAGTGCATATTAT
The DNA here is from genome assembly GCF_002994745.2 of Rosa chinensis. Lineage (NCBI taxonomy): Eukaryota > Viridiplantae > Streptophyta > Magnoliopsida > Rosales > Rosaceae > Rosa > Rosa chinensis. Next base: position 51,142,139 of record NC_037089.1, on the reverse strand, counting down.
GGCATACAAGTTTTGACAGTCACAACAGTCGAGTTCTAGTATTCTCTAGTCCATTAAAATCTATGGCACATGATCATTGGATTTTCAAAGAAAGATGAGGTTTTGCATATACAGCCATGAAATTCTGAATTTATCAATAAGCACTCGAAAAGAAAGTATTTTAGCTCAACAACTCACTTAGGGTCAAATGAATTAGACTTAATCCTAGCATGCTTAATGAACCAAGTTACAATCCTATCTCAAATCTTCATACAAGCATCACAATGTCGATTAACCACAGAATTCAATTAAGTCCTATTTTGATTGTGAAAACGTTCAGCCATGAATTCGGAGACATGTCCATCCTAGACGTTAGGAGCATCCTAAGACTCAAACACACAAAAACACTCTAAAACCAACATTTTTTTTTTGTTTTTTTTTTTTTTACAAATTAATTTAATTTCAACACTTAGGTACGGGAACAGGGAGTCTCGATGTGCAATGGGACTGAAACAGCTACCCTTTTTCAAGACTATGTTTAATCCAATATACCTTAGTGTATCACAACATCAATTAAAAACACAATAAAAACACAATCCAACATCAACTATTTTTCATTTTTTTTTTTATACTAACTACTAAAAACACAATAAAGCAATAATCCTTCCCCCATACTTAATTCATGCATTGTCCTCAATGTATAAACAAATATAAATCATGCAAAGCATAAATCAAGCATAGAAGAGAAAGTTAACAAAACGAAACCTAAAACAACTTAAAATTCATGAAAATAAAATAGAAGGAAGAGTTCAAGAAAGCAAATCTGCGTTTGATGGCTCCTCCACAGATACGGTTGAAATGGGTTGCCTCCCATGCAGCGCTTAATGTTTAAAGTCTTTCAGCCTAGACTTGTACCTCCATTTACTCCTTTGGAGGAGCGGTATGCTGGCGAGTGGCAGCCCTCTTGCTGGTTTCAGCCTTCGGAGGCGGGTCCTCATGGTGTGATGCAGTAGCGTCCTTGCGAGGAAACCCAGGAGGATAACTCTGCAAGTTATTGACTTCCTGAACAAGCTTGTTTATTGCAGTGTGACAGCGGATCAAAGAGCAGTTCATCTCAGAGATGTAATCGATCATGCAATTGACTCTCCAATCTGTCACCATAATACCATCGCGGAGAGAGGAACGCAAATCATCAATCGAATCCGTCAAGCTTTCCAGGGTGGCCATAGGGCGAGGAGCACGAGCAGCTGGTGAGGAAGAAGACTCTCCGGGATGCAGTCTGGGAGAGCGACGAGGCAGAGGAGGGGGACTGCGGGTACGCTCACGGATAGGACGATGGTCCCATGGACGAGTAAGTCCAGCTCTAGTGGCCGCTTGACGACCTTCTTCTTCCAAAGAGAGAACACGGCGTTGATTGACGCCCCTGCGAGGGGTAACCTTGGTTCGAGCCATGAGGAAATAGAAGGAATTTGAAACTGCACGCTTAGACAAACCTTAGTAAAATTTGGAGGAGACAAAAAAGGATGTATATGTAAAGCACAAAATAGGGTAGAAATCTCAACAGGCACACGGTTTTAACAAAGCTTCTCCGGGAAGGAGAAGAGTTATGATAGTGCACGGCCCAAGAAACTCCCCCACGTGTAAATGTTCCTTTCTTTTCCTGGATTTATGGCATGCTTTCGGCTATAGCTTGTCTGTCACGGATCCTCGAGATTCGTTTGATTCCCCCACGCGTCCTTCTTTTCCTTGATTCACGGCAATTAAACCTGCTTTCGGCTGTAGCTTGTCTGTCACAACTCCTCGAGATTTGTTTGGTTCCCCCACGTGTCTTCCACGCGGCAACAGCTTTTCCGTGTTTGCGGGTGACTTTAATCCAACGCGTAGATTTAATCTCAGAGGTCGTCCATCCAACGGTGGAGATCTGCTCACTCGTTCTATAATTAGGTGCATTCTGAGCGACTGTTCACTCCAAAAGAAAATTCTTCCGAGTTCCAGCCTTTCTCTCTCAATCCTTCAGCCTTTCTTTCGAAACTCAAATCCTTTCTTCATCAACATGGAACCACGAACTCTGCAACTAATGGAGCAACAGACCCAACAACAAATCGAGGATGGAGGAAACAACCAAGCAGCCGGGACTAATAACCGGTGGGCTCCCACACCGCCTCAACTAAGAATCCTCAAGGGCCTTTACTATGATAAGGGTTTTAAGTACCCAACTCCAGAGCAGATTCAAGAGATCTGCCTTCATCTGAAACAGTATGGGCAGATCGAGGACAAGAACGTCTTCTTTTGGTTCCAGAACCTCAAGGCTCGTGAGAGGCAGAAGTTGAAGGAATTTCGGAACGTTCCGGTTGGTGGATCTCTCGATCTCAATTTTGGTTCTACTAGTAATGACAGATCCACTGACAGATCCATTGATCTAAACTTTGGGTCACGTGTCGGCTATGGTGCTGATGGATCGATCATGGAACAACGAGGAGAATATCACCAGGAGATTGAAACCCTTCCACTATTCCCCATGCATGGTGAGGACATCTTGGGCAACATGAAGACTACTTCCGAGGGAGGTGGCGGTTATGGCGGTGGCTCTCACATTTCCCTTGAGCTCAGTCTCAACTCCTACAGAGATGCAGACATAGCTTAGTATTATTATTATTATTATTATATATATATATATATTTTTTTTTTTTTGTAAATAGCTGAATTTAATAAGACTGAATGAATGCAAATTTTTTTTATATTTTATATATATATATATATTTTTTTATATTTTTTTATATAAAGGACTCAAAAATAAAAGACAAATATAAATATATATTGGACTCAAAATGAAAAACAAAAATATAAATCTCTTCCCCCACACTTAAATATTGCATTATTTTCAATGTAATCAATTAAAAGCATGCAATGAAATAAGTAAGCATATAGGGATGAAATTTACGAAAATAACAACTAAAACAAATAAGCAAAAACGAAAAATAAAAGATAAGGATAAAGAAAGCAAATCTGATTTGCATGGGTTGCCTCCCAAGTAGCGCTTGTATTTTACGTCTTGCAGCCAGACGGTACCTACATTAAATAAAGTTAGTAACTATAATTAACAAAGAAATACAAAATAAAAACAAGTATAACTATTAATTACAAACTACAAGTAAAATTAACAAGTATATTGTACAAAAGACACAAGTTAAGTACAACTGAGTATAAAACGTGAAAAGTATTTTTACAAGTATTAAAGTGTGAAACAACAAAATAATTTACACGTATAGAGTATTCACAAGTATTTCTTTTATTATAAACATTATTGATATCGAATCAAATTCCAAGCGGTAAATCAAGTGGACGTGCGGCCCAAGTATAGTCGCCTAGACACAAACTCCCTTTCAAATCGTTTGGGCAACCTTACTGAAATGGCCAGGTGGGGGAGGACGAACATGAGAGGAAAAATCCATTTTGGCATGAGCTACTCCCACATAGTGGTTTAGGCCCATTTGCAAGCACTTCTGGATTCAAAAACCCGTCATGAACGTTGTCCCCTTCCTAGACACCATTTCACATAGGCTATACTTACTAAGATGAAAAAGTTCATAAGTGTGAAGACAGTTCAACAAGTGTTAATAAAGGCCGCCCTCAACCTTAAGGGACCTGAGCTAGGTACCAGTAAGGGGTTTAGGCCAATATTAACAAAAGAGACTTCACCTATTCCTCTCAATTTACAACCTACAATTAAAATTCGTGTTCAATAATATTAATAAAATTTAAACTAAGTTTTAAACAATTTATATACAACAAATATATACAATAAATGACACAATTTAGCAAGTGATTTTTCAATCCCCGGCAACGGCGCCAAAAATTGATGTCGCTTTTGGGAAGCGCATAATTTAACCCTGAAAATATCGTTAGTAGTATAAGCAAATAGGGATCGTTCTATCCGGGGATTGAGGGTACACCTGTAATTGTGAAACAAATAAAGAAAAGTATTATTTATAGAAATAAAATAAAGAATATAAATATATACAATTGTATAAACAAATAAAGAATTAAAATAATAAAGTATTATTTACAAAAATAAAATAAAGAATAAATATATACAAGTGAACAAAAATAAGGGGGGATTTTGTTTTTGGATTTTCGAAAATAAAACTAAGTTAACAAAATAATTAAAATGCAAAAACATAAAAATAAAATAGAGTGAGAGAACAAAGATCAAAAACCGAAACATATGATTAAAATTGATTCAAACCCTAATATTGTTCATCTAAGTCATGAGAGAGGAGTTGATCATGTGAAACATTCGAAAGCAAATGATTTCCCATATTTTACTTTTCAATGCTAATTAACCTAAGCGAAAACACCTAGATTAATCCTATCAAACATGCAATCAAGCCCTAGAAAGCTAGTCAATCATGACATGTTTAATGCATTAGACATAGAGAAAGGCTATCAACTCAAGTGTACAACTTAGTTATGGAAAAGTCCACCTAATTGCAATCCTCTTCAATTAAATTCGATTCTTGTCCAGAACCTTTACTACTTTTGATTCAAGTTACACAAAACGAAAAGTCGATTTCATGTTCTTAAACCTAGCACCAATTACATGCAAATCCTATAAGTGTCGACCCAAATAAGATAAACATATAAAAGTTTTCTGTAAAGCAAATTTAATCGAACAAACTCACATAAGCAACTTAGAATCACAATTATATGAATCTGAAAATTCTCAATTAATCATAAAATTCCAGAAATTAATATTCATTCAAACACATATGTCAACTAGAACAAAACCAACGAAATCAAAGCAAAGGTTACAAAGGAGAATCGGATTACACCGTGAGATGGAGATGAGATGAACGAATTGAGGATGTGGTCTCTTGAATCTCGAAAGCAAGCTTCAAGGATGGTGATGGAGGATGATGCTCACGGCAATTCTTCTTCTCCCTTGGCCTTGCTTGAAATGTTGAATGCACTAGAGGATGGAGAGAAAATGGAAAGGAAATGGAGAGACAAAGAAGATGGAATGGATGAAGGAATTTTTCATGAGAGTGAGAGGAGAAGTGTATTTATAGCCCAAAAAATGATGAATGGAGGGTGGAGATGAACATAAATGAAGGGCTAGATATGTTAGACAAATTTGTAAAAAATATCTTCCCACTTATTTATCACTTGTTCAACTTGAATTGATTTTCCTCCTCAAGTTTTTCCACTTGGTTGCAACTTTGATTTTCCTCCTCAAGTTTTTCCACTTGCTTGCAACTTTGATTTTCCTCCTCAAGTTTGACAAAGGTTGTTAGCAGATTTGGAGGTGAATTTCTGCCCCTTTATTCCTTCAATTATTTCTCCACTAAGAACTCATTATATGCCTTTGACTTCTTCATATGAAATGTTCCACTATGAGTGTAGATCATCCTGACAAATTTTCAGAGCTTTCATCCATGTGGTTGGGCCGAAAATGCTGCTGGACCTCTTACAGGTCCAGTTTTCCGGTTTTGCTTCTGTAGAGAATTGGGCTAATTGTTTGAAGGCCTTCCACTCATATTTTTCTCTGGCACTCTTCATAAGAAATGATCCTTTGGGTGTCTAGAATGGATCTGCAGAGTTTCAGCTCATTTCAAGTTCATTTGGTCAGGTGCCCGCTCCTTCTTCCTTGCTTGGCTCTGATTCTCCTAGCCGGAGTAAGAAAATATTCAAGGTTGACTTTTTAGTGCATTTTCATTCTTCTCCATCATTTCTAGGTAATTATGGACGTAACACTCATTTCTTCTTCATCTACTCCAATGTACCTAAAAATAGAAATTAAGTTAAAAATTGATTCGTTAAGGAATAACTAAGCAAAATGTGAGGAATTAACATTTAAAATATCACATTAAAATGCGCCTATCATCTTGTCTGGCCATTGTTATGTGTCAGCGGATGGGTATGTAATGGCCTTCTTGGCATGCACTATCATCAATGGAATTACCATTTATTAAAAAAAAAAAATATATATGCGTTCAATATGCATATCATACATTTTTATCTTAATCATAGTTTTATTTCTTATTAAATATATATGAATGCTTTAATGAGTATGTAGTGAAATTGGAAAATGAAATAGATAGGGAAAATAATAAAGAATGTAATCTAATATTATTGAATTGGAAAGTCTAGAGAAAATAAATATAACAATTTTTTTGGAATAATTATTGTCCTTAATAGTCATTTTATAGTAGGTTATATATGTCATTTAATAATTCATAATAGAGTGAGGTCAAGTGAGCAGATTTGGAGGTCCCAATAGAAACTCTCTAATCCTACCGGTAAAGAAAAATACAAACTGAAAAAGGATATATAGAGGAACATACAAACAAACAAGGGATAAGTGACAATAGTTTGGAGGCCATGTTATACCAAATACATATTCACAGCACTTGGATCTATTGTTAGTAATACAGACACAATAATGAACAACATGAATCTTTGCATATATAGAAAATAGGGTTTTTTACTTCAACAGTGTCTGAACTCTCCGAGGACTTTTGAAATGATACCTGAACTTTCAAAGTGATCAATGTGATACATGAACTCATTTTGTCTTATCAACGTCATACCTGCGGTCGATTTCTGTCACGGCTCCGTTAGTTTGAAGGATAAAATTGTCATTTGACTCTAACTTATTATTAAAAATAAAACAAAAATTTTTTAAAATTCTTTCTCAGATTTGTGGTCGACCAAAAAAAAACAAATGCAGACTTTCCTTCTCCTCGACTACACCAAGAAAACGACGACGAATCCTCAACCTCTCAGCCCCACCTCCTCCATCACCGCCAACACCCAAACCCTAGATGACTACTCCTCCTCCGACTACACCACCATATCCTCGGAATCAACCTGAATCCAAAATATGATTTTATCGAACTCAAATCCACGCAGGTGGTAGCTGTAAGGGCAAGCCCCCTGATTCCCTTCCAACCACTAGAACTGAAACTGCACCTTTCAACCTGCGACAGAAACCCATTTTTTACCTATTACAATCGGTCCTAGAAATGGCGGCAGCGGCGCGAACTAGCTTTCCGATTTCTAGAAGTGATCAAACCCACATCCTGATCCAGATCTAGCTTTCCGATTTCTGGAAAATCTCAAAGCCGGAGAGTCGTCTGGATTCAAAGATTGGGAATAAAAAATTGGGGAATTTTGGATCGAGTTTGATTTTGATTTCGAATTTGATCGAATCAGTCGAAATCGTTCAAGATGGATTCCGAGTTATGGACTTCTCGCCTCGCCGTTGCGAAACCTCAGTTCACGTTGCAGCACCAACACTAGAGCTCCGATCTCCCCTGAGCATGGATGATTTTGAGGTGGAAGACGAGGTCTGATCTGAATTCTCGTGACCGTATTGCTACAAGGACTTGAACATCGTGTCGCTGTTGTGTTCGTACCTCGAGGACAAGCACCTGTGCGAATCTAGTCACCATACGTGATTATAGAGTCTAGAGTGAGATAGCTAGATTGCATTTGAAGAAGACGAGAGGCGGAGACGGTTGAGGAAGATGACGAGCGGGGTGGAGATGGTAGAAAAAAATTATTTAAAAAAAATGTAAATACCTATTTTAAATAAAAACTAGATAAAATGTCGGATATACCCCTATATTTAGGGCAAATCAGTCTTTTTATAATCATTTAGTGCATCACACGTGCTATGACTAACAGAGGCGTGACGGAAATCGACCACAAGTACGACGTTGATATGAAAAAATGAGTCCAGCTATCACATTGATCATTTCAAAAGTTCAGATATCATTTCAAAAGTTCTCGAAGAGTCCAGACATTGTTGAGATAAAAAAAAAACCCTAGAAAATAACATGATTTAGAACTTGAGATCATACGCACCTAATAAATCCACCAAGATTGCAAATGGTAAATAATTAATAGTCTTATGTAATTCTTTAAGTTCATAGGCTGAATGTTCTATTTCACGTAAAGAGGTGCAGGTAACAACCTTACATAGATTTCGATTTGAGTGTTCTTTCCATAAATAAGTCAAAGTAACTTAACCACATCTTCAAGTAACCATAAATTGTCATATCATATAATTAATAATTATCTCGATAGATTTCCGGATCTAATCAAATATATACAAGTTCATTACATAATAATTGGGTTCTTGACTCATAAGGACAAAAACCCAATCCAATATTTTTTCACAAGGGGTCAAAAAAATATTTCCTCATAAGGAAACTAAACCAAAAACTGAAACAAAATAATAATTCCTCAACTACCCCAAAGTTGTTCCTCCCTCCTCTCTCTCCCTCAAAGAGTCACGTGTCATAACAAAATAAGCAACGTAATTTATTTTCTTTGTATATAGGCTGATCATCTCCATATACACCATCGTTGCAATAGAAGTTAGTTGACCTCCTGTGAGTTAATTCAATCATTTTGTTTTTAGTTTTTGAACTCAAGCGTGTTGGCTCTGATCTACATGGTGTTAGAGGTTACACAAAATGACTGCAATGAAATATCTCAGAAGCACATAAAAAACTCATATATTATAATTGACATATTAGGAGTGCTGTAGTAGTCGCATCTTAGTTTAGGACTGCAACAATATATCTATCCTAATGTCTGCAGATTTACATAAATATGACAAATATAGGATTGATATAGTATTCTGATCCTAAGTCAGGATGCGTAAATCATTGCAATCTTATAACACGATAATCTCATATGTAAGATAATGACTATGTCAAATACAAGATTGTTATTAAACAGCAACATGAATCATAAATGATAATGATAATCTGCAGTAAAATAAGTGTAAATTTAAAGCAAGATTTATAAGAGCATGTGATACTAATTAACACGATGGAGTGCCACTGTCCATTGATGCTTCTCCAAGATCCACTCTTTATCTCAATTGTTAGATGGGACAATTATTTGAGTGTGTGTAGTGTTCTTGCAGGGATCAATGTAGGATGTTCAATCTCCTTATATAGACAAGGCAAATGAGGCAGTTCCTTCCATCAAGGAAATGTCATGTAACTGCCATATTTTCGTCTGATTGGATTGATCCAAAATAACCATACAATTCGAATTTCAAATTCAGAACAGATCATTATCATAAAACCCATTTTCAATTGCAGGTTATATAAATACATAGGAGTCAAACATCTCAATAAATATTGCTGATATCTAGTTCTAATGAGTTTTACACATGGACCCAAGAGAACTGATATATATTTCCATTCATAGTTGCCTGGCATTAACAATCATCTCGCTGTACCAAGAAGAACCATTTTGTTATATTGCGTTTACCCTTCTACCTTGTGCTCCCTTTTAAGAACCACACATCCTAGCTTCTCAAAATTTTCGGAGGCTTTAATATTCTGAAAGAGGAAGATGGAATTCTCGAATTCAGTTTTTCTCTCACTCTCGACGTACAATGTAAACTCTATCTCGCTCTCTCGCATTCGATCAAGCGCCATCAAGAGTTTATCTGCAAATATAGAATTCATCATGTTTAGTTTGGTGACCTAGTGCAGCAAATGAAGCAATTATTGACTCTCAAAAACTTCTCATAACCCTCAAAAAAAATTTTGTCCAACAATTCTAAATAACCTATTCATTCAATCTGGGAAAATTTCTTGACTCTCAGGAAAAAAAAAGCTACGGGCTCCAAATTTGTACTAACAACAATTTTTTGACCTCAGAAAAAGAACACAGAGGCTCCCAACTTGTACCAACAAAAAAATTTTAAGCATCAGAAAAAATTTCTTGATTATCAGAAAAAAAAAAAATCTTAACCCTCTGACCCTCAGGAAGAAAACACAAAGGTCCCAATTTGTACAAACAAAAACCAAAGTACAGATCAGAAACTTCAATGCTAAAACATATCATAAAAACAATAACTTGGCTGGTCTAACTTGGCTGGTCTAAATTAAAATCAATGCAAATCATCAGATATATGAAAGCCACCCAAGATGATTCATACGCAGCTACTATTTAAATCATTGGAACAAAATTGGTTCGTTGGACAATTGAATTACTAAAACCAGAAATCATGTGGAAACATTTACCCCTTCATACAAATTAATCAGAATCGAACAGCAAACCACAAAAATACACCCAATTGAGCTAAAATTTTCATTTTAGCTGTTTGGTAAACTTTGTTTTCATCTTCTTCAAACCCCATCAACAAACACAAATCATAGTTGAACCTTTATAAGTAACTTTTCACATATGAGACACAATGATTACTCACTGATTGAAGACCACATACATTCCAGCAAAACCTAAATTTTATAAGTACCCAAAAGTGTGAAATCAAATGAAAAATGAAAATTTTGATCATCAAAATCAACACTTTCTAACTAAAAAGATTAAGGTCAGCAACTTTGATCACATATTCAAATATCAGATACCATAGAGCTGTTATCACATATTCACTGAAAAAGCCACTATTTACATGCTTCAAGTAGATATTAAAATATCTACTAAGCTTCTATTGTTATGATTTACAGCCACAACCAGCCACAGCCAACAGTAGCTGCAGAAGAAACAATCGGAAGACACCTAGGAGGAACTGGTGTAAAAAAGCTGTTCGAATTTGACATGTAGGCTATTTTTGTTGACATTTAATTTTGCAAGCATATAACAAACTTTGGTTAGGTGATCAATTTTCTGGAAAGTATAAATAGTTTAACACTGGTTAAGATACCAGTTTCTACGTAGGATTTCTATTTTTGTAATGTATAACTCTACAATATTTTGTAAACTATGATTGCATAAATTCAGCAAGCAAACAAACCTGTTGCATTGTGCGGGCTTAAACTTTCTAGTGCTCATCTAAAGGACATGATGTTATATATTAGACAAACGAGTTCATAATGACAAAATTGATGTTACAAAAGAGAAAATACATCAGCCTAAAAAAGAAAACCGATGTCAGGAAAGAGAAAGTACATCAGTTACTAAACAAAAATCGATGTCTCATTAGGTTAGAACTGATGTAACAAGAACCATTACACATCAAATTGTTAAATACCGACCAATGTCTAGCATTACTATGAACATCGATATAGACCAAAGAACTGATGTTTATGTAAAGAATAGACTTCGAAACATAGAAGGAACCGATGTCCCGTATAGCACTGGACATCGCTTGTCTTCAAGAACTTATGTTAAAATTAGTAAACATATCGGTTCTTAAAGGGAACGGATGTGTAAAATATTATCAGACATCGTTTCTTAAATCAGCAACGATGTTAAAATGGATAATTGTGTTGTTGGACTTACATTTCATTGAGCATGTAATGCACAAAATATGAAGGTTTGACAATAGCTAAACACACCAAAATAGTGATCATAATGACGTTTTTACATCGATTCTTAACGTTAAACCGATGTCTCACTGCAAACTAGACATCAGTTATGAACCGATGTCTAAGTTTTGGTGATCTTTAACATCGCCCACTAAGACATCGGATTTTTTTTTTTTTTTACATCAATTGTGGACTGATGTGTATTAAATTTATCCTAGTACTGACTTACAGTTGTAGTAGAAGACAACGTGAACCATGGCTACTCCACTCCATCACAGCGGTGACTTTTGTGCCTCTCAGAGCAAATTCTCGCCGATGTCGTCCTGAATAGTGAGCACGTCGTAAAAGCCGCCAAGGTAGAGGAAGAACAATCAAGGTTTGTAGAATATGACGCAAGCGAAGGTCGAATCCGGAAGCTGCACTAGTGCGTGTAAAACCAAATAATGCAGTCAGTCACGAATAGAATACATCAGTACATGCTATATTATAGTACAAAATATGAGAACCATCTGCAATCATCATGGAATATAGGTCTCCTGTCTTAAAAAGGAGATTACCATTATTCTGCAGATCAATGCTTTGTCCTGCCATTTCAGCTACAGCTTCCGGCAATAAGGATTCTTCACAGCAGCAAGGTAAGTACAGCAATAGCAGTAGCCTCACTCCACAACAATACCAGAAAGTCTAAACCCTAAAGTCTCGAGCCACAAAAAAGAACAGTAAGGAAGAAGATCTTCTATGTTATACTACTAGAGCTTTTAGAATGGGAATGATCTTAATGCATTAACGTAGTTAACATAGGGACTTTTCCTGATATATATAGAGGCCTAAAACTGACCTTGTGCTCATCCGATAAAGAGTCCAAGGTTTGCATAAGAGTTTATTAGCAGAAACTTAAATGTTTATCACATACACTCGATGTCAATCAGGTTATTTGTCGACAGATAAGATTCCTACTTCAATCGAGAGACATATACCTCAGTTTGATAACATGATAGAGTCCTAGATATGTATTTCTATTGTTTAATTTTCAGATTAAATCAAAGCTTATTAACTTAATGCATTTTAGATAATGACAAGTCTAATATGTTTTCCAACAATGTGAGGACCTCCCAATTCGTGGAGTTGCCGAAATTTAGCACGATCCCCTCCTCCTGAAATATTTTGACGTCAATGTTTTGTCCAGATCAAGGAGTCGCACCTCAGCCTTTCTGAGAAGAACGGCGCCTTGGTTCAGTCGGAGCTCAAGTATGGTTGGAGAGAGAAGAATTCAAAGGGAAGGATAAGGGTAAAATGGTCAAAAAAATATGACAAAAATGTTTGGGGCTCTATATATATATACAGTCCTTTTTGGCTACGGACGTCCTTACCTAAGCTTACGTACGGATTTCCAGTTTTTGGCCACTTTTCGATCACATATTCACATCTTAACTATTCAGTTTTTAGGTCCTAATGTATAGATCATCTTTGCAAACTTTCAGCTAAATTGATGATCTTTAAGGCATTCAAAACTACAAGTTACAACAATGAACACGAACGGTTCAGGTTTGACAAATTCGGTTCGTTCATGTAAATTGCAGTTTTGGATGCCTTAGTGATCATCAATTTGGCTGAAAATTTACAAAAGTGATATATACATTAGGACCTAAAAACTGAAAGGTTAAGATGTGAATATGTGATCGAAAAGTGGCTAAAAACTGGAAATCTGTTCCATAAGCTTAGGTAAGGATATCCTTACCTGAGAAAATTCCTATATATATATATATATATATATTTATATAAGGACTATTCCACTAAGGGGTCCCTTTTTTTGGTCTTTTCTAGGGATAGACATTAGACAAACTTTTCTATTACATTTTGGCATCTCAATCGTTCAGTTTTTAAGTCCTAATGTGTAGATCATTTCTGTAAATTTTCAGCCAAATCGGTGATCAATAAGATATCAAACTAGAGTAAATCAATGGACGAACCAAATCTGTCAAACCTAAACCGTACATACTATAATTTTAAATCGCAGTTTTGAATGCCTTAACGATAATCAATTTGGCTAAAAATTTGCAAAAGTGATGTATATATTTGGACCTTAAGACTGAACGGTTTAGATGTTAAAATATGATCGAAAAGTTGGTCTAATGCCCTATCCCTAGAAAAGACCAAAAAAAGGGATCCCTCACTAGAAGGGTCTTATATATATATATATATATATATATATATATATATATATATTGTGGGGAGCAATATGGGTTTTAGCCTCTAGGGCATTTCCAACGTATAAAAAATGAGACAATTAATAACTACATTTCTAAGGACGAAAGCCAAATTTTTTTTGTGGGCCCATGCTTTTGGGTGAGGAAAAAAAAACCATTTTACATGCAACGTGATTAGAGAGTGAAGCCCCACATTCGTTAATTTTTTTAATTGAAATCAAATTTTCTTCATTCAACTTTGTAGTTAAAATTAATGTTTTTGTTTTTCATTAGGATTGTTTCAAGTGTTGCTCGAATCCGAGAACATTTGTTCACCAATGAACACCAAGACCAATGGGTCGTGTAATTGAATTGTTTCTTGTTGGCTTCTAATTTATTTAATTATTTTAGTTTTGGTCTTGTTTTTATTTTATTTTGTTTTGTTTAACATATTTATTTCAAAAAAATGTATACGAATTCTTCTAGTTATTTTTCATCCATATATATTTAAAACTTATAATTTCAGTGTTTGTTGAATATTCTGACAAACTAGTAATATTTGATAATTAAAGGTCAAAAATCATAAATTTACTGAAATGACAAAAATGCCCTTAAATTTTAACAGTATTACCACTATCAAAATAATAACAGAAGAATCATGGAGATGTTCTAATTGCCCGTCTGACACAACTACCTTATTTCTATTAATATTCCAGACTCTAGCGCAAAGGAAGAAGCAAATTAGTTCTGACTTGTCAGTCGACCTAGAGAATATACAGAAAACTACGGCAACTAACTTTAATTGCAAACATAGAGCAACAATTTCAATTACCTGATTAAAAAGCCATCATCAAATAGTGAGAAAATGATCAGCTCATATTCTGTAAGATTGTATAACCTGATGACAGTTGACACAAAAGATTGAAGATTGAAGAACTTACAATCTGTTTAAAGTGTCAAACATTCATCCAAATCATTACATAAGAGCATCCATGAAGATTAAAGGTTATCTAGCTACCCATCATGACCTTTTAACCCATACAACAACCATATCAATGCAGCTCCATAGTAACCAGAGGACGTCAAAGTCTTGATGTCATCCTCCAAGAAATCGTCGAAGTCATCGTCATTGGAATGATTGTGATTCTTGTAGTTCAACTCCAAGTAACCAAAATTTTCATGGTTATTTTCGAGGTTGTTGATGCTTTTGACTTCACCTTCGTGACGCCCCTTGAGATGCTCAAGGAACTCAAATGAGGATGATGTTTTGTTGCGAGTTTCTTCTGCAATTGCATAATAGAGGAGAGAAAAGTGGGTGAGAAGGAGGAGAGAGAGTGTAAAGAGAGAAATAAGACTAGATTTAGAAGCCATTGTGTTTTAGGAAGGAATGTGTTGCAAAAGCCTCATATATGATCGCTATTTATAAAATAATTACAAAAGCGAGAGCAAAAATAATAGATAATTAGTAACGGGCAGAATACGTTGGGTTTTAATTTAACGTAGTAGTCATTCTAAGGGACTATTAATGTAGGAAGTGAGAGATTATTCAGAGCACCGCCGTGCACTTGCACCAACATAAATGAATGGTTAGATTTCATTAAATACACTTTTTGTTTATTAAAAATAAAGTTGATAATAAATATCAAGGGTTGAGATTATTTTATAAGGGTTACACCGTCGGTGCATAGAATAATTTCCAGTAGGGAGTCTAGTCTTGCATATGCATATAGTTTGGGGGTGTACTATAGTCTAATAATTTCCCTAGTTAGGGTGGCTAACTGCTTGAATGAGTTAATGAAGCCATTAAGGAGATATAGATGTTGAAAGTTGTCAAAGTTTCTGTGTCTTACAGTGAAGACATGAAGAGCCATCAAATTTGGTTACTTTCGGTAGCTTTTTTATGTTGGGTCTTTTTGCATTCCTATTTACTTTGTGTTAGTAAATGCATGGAAAGTAATGTATTAAGATCATTTATCTTATTCTTGTACTAATTTCAAGTTAATAAACATATCATAAATTCGTATAAAGAAAAGTCGGTGATCATCCATAGAAGTACCGTGCAACGGATGTAACATCCCGTATCTTCACTTACCCGTTTACTAGTCATTTGGACGGTAAACGGCCTTTACTTCCACTTTTACTATCGTTTAAGTACTTTTAGTGGCCCTAAAAGTTGACTTTTTTATCGGGCCAAAATTTGAGAAAACTTCCTTCATGAAAGTTGTAGAGGACGTTAAATCGAGCGCGTGTATATATGGTACGCTAAAATCGGAGTTCGTACGCGAAAGTTATATCTTAAAATGTGAAAGTTACTGTTCATGGTAAAAAAATATATATATGGAAAGTTACCACTGTAGGTTTCCATTTTCGGAAACCCGGTAACTCTCCCTCTCTCTTCTCCCCCGACCCCTTCCCCTTTCGGCCCGAACTGGTTCACCTTCGATTTCTCCCTCCTCCGGCCGACCCACGACGGAATCCGGCTATCCCCGAGCTCGTCTCCTCCCCCTTGACACGTTGGCGGTGGTATTTTGTGAAGATTTGGCCGGAGAAGCTTGATTTCGCGCCGGGAAGGTAATTGTTGCAGTTTGCGATTTTTGCCGATTTCCGGCGATTCCGGCCTTCTCCGGTCACCAGACCGGCGTCGAAGGTCGGGTTTTTGCTGAAGATTATTTCCCCTAAGGTCTTGCTTCTCAATTTGCAGTGTGGAGGTCGAATCGATCGAACCCGATCCTAGGGTTCTTGAACTTTTCTGGAAAAAATTTCACCGGCCAATTTGGAGCCCTTCAAGGTAAAATTGGGACTTGTTGCAGTTGAGAAATTTGTTGGGTTTGTTGTTTTGCAGCTACTGTCAATTTTTGGTGGCCATCGGAGGTGGTGGCCGCCGGCATGTGGGACTCACGCGCCGCCACTGTGGGTGGCGCGTGGAGGCGTGTTGGGCTGTGTTTTAATTCCAGTTTTTAGCCCATTAAATCCTATAAATATTGTAGAGCTTGTATATGAAATTTGGTGAATTTTGGAGAAGCTTGGAATTAATTATGAATTTTTGAAGTTTAGGGTTTCGATTATCGAATTACGAGAATCCGACCGTCGGATATCTCTCGGTTCTGCCTTGGAACCTTTAAATTAACGAATTGGTATTAGTGGTATTTTGGGTTGCATCCGAGGAGAAGTGGAGATGTAATTATGAGGAATTGATTTTAGGAATCGTATTAAATTGTTGAATAATTATTCACAGAATATAATCGTGTACAGGATGTCGTACCGAGCTCTGGCTCGATAAAGGAACTCGTATACGTGATCGTCGGAATAGTACAGTGAGTGGACTTTTATTTTTCAAAGAATGATGCATGCATTCATTCAAACAGTTCCGAAGTTATAAATTATTTATCAATTTACTTTCTCGAGCATACGGTTATTTTCGGAAACGGTTTTGGTTAATTGTTTTACTTGGAGATGTTATGGCGTGCGGGGTCACGTCATTGGATTACGCTTATCTTCTTTTATTTATTTATTTCCGAGGTGATTTCTGGAATTATACTTTTAATTATATTCTATTTCGATTTGAGACTTTTAAAGGATTTTCGAAATGAGATTTCGATGGAGTTATATTCCTTATTTATTTATCGACTTCGGTTTTGGCATTGGGAATGCCATGCAGTCCTAGATTTTGGAAATTGGTTTTGTTTCGGTTTACGGAAAACATGTTTATTATTATTTCTTCCTATTTATTTTAAACTCGAGATTATCTTGGCGTGTGGGACACGTCATTGGAAATTCTTTTACGAGAGATGGGGAAGCCTATGTATTTATGGATTTACTTGGTTTTTGGATTTTCTGTTGCCATACTTTGGGTGACTATTATCATTGCTAGCATTGATCTTCCGCCTTTGTGGCGAGGTGATGGGATCACCGAAGCCCTCCGCCTTTGTGGCGCTGGTTACTGTCTCTGTGACAGTAATTCTGAAGCCCAGTATCCTATCGCTACACATAGTGGCGTAAGGGTATATTACGGGAGTAATGGGAGTACTTTAGCCTGGGAGGCTATCACCCGAGCCTGGGAGGCTCACTTGTATGGCTATCGCCTTCCCCTACTCACTTTACTACTTAAGCTAGAGGGGCTAGCTCGATCTTCGCTTAACCAGCGGGGCTGGTCTTATTTTTTCGAGTATTGAAATTTCAATCTTTTACTCGGTTGTTGTGGCTAGCGGGGCTAGTCGGTTTTCTGGAGTTCAACGTTTTTCGGATTATTTCCTTAAGTGTTTTATAAATGTTGCATGCATCCGGATTTTATATATATATCGAAAAATGTGGGAAAGTATAACATCTATTTGGTTTAAAATTGTTTATTTTTGTCCACTCACGCTAACATTTTTATGTACTTTCCCCTGGGCCCTTTGGTTTTCAAATGCCCAGTTTGCAGGCGAAATTAGTTGAGGTCGGGCGTACATGGAGTCGAGGCATAGCCAACAGCATTGCTTCCGCGTACTCATTCTATTTCTGTGACTTTGTTACCTAATGGAATAGTATTGCTCTGATAACCTGTGAAACTAATCTTATAATGTGGGTTGAGACTGTTATTTGTGGAATTGGAGTTGTGGTTTGGGGGAGCAGGTGGCTCCAGGAGGATAAGGATGGGTTGATTTAGGAGTGTAAATTTTCTTTCTACAGGTTTTGGGTAGTTCATTTTAGGGGAAGTTCTGCCAAATTTTTGGAAGAATTTCTTCTAAGGTGGACCCCGCAGGGCCACTTCGGATTTCAGGGTGAAATCTGGGGCGAGTCCTGTCAACGGAGGTCTTCGTGAACGGTAGCTACTTATTGGGAGCCTAACACTGATTAACTGGTCAAAGGATGAACTGGTAATTGGTTTCATTTTTACAACAGGAAAAAGGATTATCAAAATTGATTTATATAATTTCAGTTTCTATTTTTCTTGTTCAATCAAGAGTTCAAGACTACTCTATGAAAATGCTCTGAAAGTGTGTGCTTCACCCCTATGTTCGTCTTCTATCAGTTAAGGAATGATATGAAAACCAGAAAATAAGAAGAAAAAAAGTGGTTAAAGCATAATAAGAGAAATTTCACCCATTGGGTTAGGGTCACAAAATAATAAGTTACTTTTTGTTGATCGTTTCCACTTGTTGAGTTAGAGTCAACTAAAGTCACAAAAAATGAATATTTTTGTTTTTCAATCATTTATTTGTTGTTGTTTGTTTAAAAGATATTATGCATGATAATTTTCATAATCAGAAAGCACTATATAGTAATTTGTTGGATACTTAAGGGGTAGCTCTTCATGTTGGAACCAAACTATACTATATGTATATGGTCAACTCTACAAGTCATCAGTTGTTAGAACTCATGGTGTACCACTGAATCACCTTTGAGTTCAAGCTTAATTATGCTAAAGCTGAACTAGCTTTCCCACAAAACCAAAATGTCTTCCTGCTGAGCAAAAGCAAGCTATCCATAGTTTAATATTGTTATTATCTCTTTTATAGTTCTATATCAATCAATTGTTGTTTTTGTTGGATGCTTGTTTTAGAAGTGGGTTTGTCATTGTGAAGAAGAACCAGCAGAAAGCTGGGTTGATTATTCTTATAATATGATTTTTTTTTTCAGTAGTCAGAAATGCAATTTTGATCATGATTAATTTGAATAGATAATAATTTGTTATAGTTTAAGTAAGCTGCACAACTTTGGAGGAGCTTTATAACCCTTGTTTTTTCCTTGGTCATTGCCACGTGTGCTTGTCTCTTTATTCCCGTTGCAGGTCAAGCTTTTATGGTGAAGATAAATCATGGAGGAAGGTTTTATAGCATAGGTTTGCGTAGGCAGTACAGGGGAGGTGAAGTTGCATATGTCGATGGTATTGATCCAGACACAATGGCTTGGACAAAGTTCAACGTCTGGGCCTTTGACTTGAGATATAGGGAGGCACCAATCAATTATTGGTTCCAGATACCAGGAAGTGAAAATGGAACTGATTTTTTTACCTATAACTTGTGATAGTGATGCTATGGATATGGTTTCATTTATACCAAGCAAGAGGGTAATTGAAGTGTTCATTGCGGGAGGAGGGATTAGAAGGAATGTTGGAGAAGAAGAGAATGGTGTTGAATTGAACCACATAATCTATATGGGCCATCACATTGAAGACTTGGTAGATGTACAAAGTGAGCCACCGATAATGAATGCCCAAAGCAATTCTAGCTGAACCACCAGTAGCCCAAAGCACAAGTGTAGCAGGACAATCTAAGGCTAGAAAACAAGTTGACAAAGGAAAGAAAAAGGTGGCCGACGGATTACCAAGTACTCCTGTCCAAAGGCTCAAGAAAAGGACATAACCAAAACTCAAAAACAGATATAAGACAAGATTTATGAGTGAGACGAGTTATGCAACACACGAATGGTCAACTGACAGTGAGGATAGTTCAGAAGATCCAACCTTTGAACCGATTGTGGATAGTAACTATGAACTCCACGAAGAAGATGACTGATATTTCAGAGAAATGTTGATGGTGATCCACAAAATGTGCAAGAATTTGAAGAGATCTCACTACTAGAATTTTGTTCATAGACATCTGTCCAAAACCGATGTTAAACTAATTTTCTACCGATGTCTTAGTGGGTGTAGAGAAAGATATAGACATCAGTATAAGCGCGTTTTTAACCGATGTCCCAGACAACAACCAACATCGATTCTAAAAAACAAATCGATGTATAATCGTTATAATCATCATATTTTTGTATGTTAGGTATGTCTAATTCTTCATATTTTCACATTTTATGCTTAATAAAGTATATGTCGAATAATACTTACGTGAACATTTGCATCGATTTCTAGTCCAGAAGCGATGTCCAGTACACTTGTAGACATCAGTTCCCATGAGTATTGTTTGTTCGTGGCCATTTTTACATGTAGCTTGGCACATTATTTTCTTAGGAACGATGTCTGTATCTTTAGGCGTCATTGGTTTTTTTTTAAGGACTGATGTTTCATTTAACACAGCACATCGTTTTCATTTAAGCAATTCGATGTTCAATGGTTTTATATACATCGCTTGGTTTTTCTAGAACCGATGTGTTGTTTCATTGTAGACATCGCTTTTGTTTTGTAAAATCGATGTGCATTGGTTTTGAGTACATCGGTTCTGCTGACACAACTCGATACATTAATAATCATAAGACATCGATTTTCATTTTGATACTGATTTCTAATCTCTCAAGTGACTTCGTTTTCCTTGGCATTACTGTTTTGTTATGCTTATATATACTTCACTTCATTTTGACAAGCATGATGAGCTAAGTTTGCATCTAGCTGCTACTGGAAAAAGAAATGCATTTCATAATCATCCAAAAATTGGGGCTTTCCATTAATTTTCTTTCCAAATTCATGATTGAACATATGTCACAAAAGAAAACCCCAAAACCTACAAAGGATAGCCTAGAAACATATGAGCAACAATCTACAAAATTTCTACACCAAACTTTGCTTCAAAGCAAAAAGTAGCCTTGCTCAAAATTCATCTTGGTAGTCAAGTGCAAGAGAAATATGTATTAAGCTAAAGGTTCACATGAAGTGAAGTTAACAACGGTAACCAGACCAATGTGACTAGATCACCTTATCAGGCTTGCCCATCCATTTCACTTCACACCCTAGCTCTTCATATTTGGCAGCCAAATATTTCACAACTTGTAATCTAAGGCCCTGCAAGAGAATGACAAAGTCAGTTTCACAATGCAACATAAACCTAATGATAGTGATTTCTGGTATTACTAAACTCAACAAAAAGAAATACCGACATGACTGAGCTTAAAAGGTACTAAAAAGGCAATGAATCTCAATACTAATATAACTGGACTTTACCAAATGTAAACACACATAAATTAATGACAAGAAAATTATAGATCCACCTATACTGAATGGCAAAAGACCTGCACAAAAGAGTTAAGTTAGCCCCAGCTTTTGGTACTTTGTATGGTTACGTTCACAAACAAATCAAAAGCATTTTGTGAACTAAATGTTTAATTCCGGGGCAGTTGACAAAGTACCAATTCAAAAAAAGAAAAAAGAAAAGAAAAGCACAACCAGTGCAAAGAAACTAAAAGAAATAAACAGGGGACTCACCCTCGATTTAAAAATTAGAACTATGGCATTTTCTGACACTGCAGCTGCTGTCCTTGTTTGGAGCCTGCAAAGCAAACAAGTTTGTCAAGATTAAATACAACTGGGTAGCAGCCAACTCCAAGATAAACAGACGGTCTAAAAGAATGACAAGTAAATTTCTTGGGTGCAATGTGTCATGATGCAAATGAAATGCAGAACCAAAAAAGAAGAAGTTGAAAGTCACACCAAATGAGGAACAAATATCACTACAGGGACAAATAATTGGATATAGCTCATGGATAGAGTATATTCGGATTTCATATAGAACTCCACGACATCAGGTCTCCTTAGTATATTCTTTAAAAATTAGTATTTGAATTAAAGCAACATAATAGGATTTTAACAGACTATAGTACTGGGGGTTCCTACATTTTACTAAAAACAAAGCCAGTTAAGGGCCTAGGATTAAGTCTCAAATGAAATTCTTAAACAAGATTCAACCCAACATAGTTAGCCTTGAACTAAAAGCTAACACTAACTAACCACATTCCAGAATATAATTCATCAAATGCTCTCCAAACAAGCAGATACAAATATACATTCCCAATAACATTGAAAAATGATACAATGTAGATGGACACAAGAATATTATGTATAAACACTGTCCTCATATAAACAGGGCCTCATAAAAGTCTTTTTCAGCTTCTGTGAGTTCACAATAAATAAAAGTTGATAGTGTCCCAGGAATCAACATCAGTAATAAACTTTAGGCAATGAGACACATAACACAATAACAAACCTCAAGCAACTCCCTTCAAATTATTAATACAGTCTGCAAGAGACAAATCAAAACTCACAAGAGACACAAATGATTATATGCCAATAAATCATCCCACGCCACACAAACAATAAAAACGGAGCACCATAACATATATATATATTCAAAAATTCATACATATTTATAAGTACCATACATAAGTTAAATGCTAAGAAAATAACGCAGACCATTAATGTTTTTTCATCTTTATTTTTTGTGTGTGGCATTCCTTATCTTTCTAAACCTTTCAGCTAAAAGATGAAGCAATGGAGCATAGGCTGTGCTCTTAAATCAAATAAATCTAGAAAACCCCCATGATCACAAAGAAACAAGAAACTTTCACACCATAAATATCTCAAACCTAATAAAGTAATTCTCTTGTAGAGATATTGAGTAGCATAGTTATTGAACCAATAAGATAAATAGTTGCAGGATATCAGTGTCCAAACCTGGAGCTAATCTTCATTGGTATGCCAATATAAGTTACTTTTTTTTTTTAAGCACATACTAATTGCCAGAGGCTAAATGGCATGTAGAAAGTGGAATATAAGAAAGGGGGAACTGATCCTTCCCTCCTCTACACATTAGTAGAACTTATTTCTCCTATCAAGAAGCAACATTTGCAGGTGGGGCAATTGAAACACAAATGTAAACCAAAGATATAACAAGCATTACCAAAGGATCCAAAAAGCTTCGAGAAATAACAAGAGGCACCTACATCTAGAAAAAGTCCCAGAGCTGTTTCTGACATTGCAAAAACCTGCAATGTCAATGAAGTTGACATAAAAAAATCAAACTATAAAAACATATGAGAAACGTCAATGAAGTTGGTATCAGGAAGAAACTCATATGAATAAGTAATCTCATGCATCCTATATTATCACCTATGTGGCAAAGTAAAGTAGAATATCAACTTTTCAGCAAGTATTTTCTTAAAAGCCTGAAAATGTAGATAAGCATGATAGTGAAGCATATCTACCTAACAAGTCCACAATATTGAATGACCTAACCTTGTCAAAGTCATTGAGCTTTATCCAGTAGTTCTCCACGTACCTTCACACAACCTGAAAGTCAAAGAAATGAGAGAAAATCATATCAAATTTCAAAACAGGTTTTTCTGCCAACAAAAGTGTTCATTCTTCTCAATTCTAAGACTAGGATTAATATATGTGTGTGTGTTCATAAAAGTAAACCATAAACAACAATATAAATGATGTCCTAACAAGGCTGACTCCTATAAATTGGTGTGAAGGAATAAGACTAAAAGAAAAATTACACGTACTCCATGACTATGTGTGTGTGGGTAAAGGTAAACACCATAAAAGCTTGAGGTCCCCAAACTCATAGGCATGGAGGATGGTTCAATTTGTGATACGCTAAAAAGCAAGCGCATAATTTAACCCTGAAATGTCATCGTTAGTATAGAATAAGTAGGGATCATTCTAACCGGGGATTGAGGGTATACCTGTAATTGCAAAAACAACTAAAGAATTAAAATAAGTATAAAGTATAATATTTACAAAAATATATACAAATAACAAAAAGGGGGATTTTAAACTAATGATGTCAAAAATTAAAATAAATAAAATAATGAAAATACAAAAACACATATACAAGGGTGGAACGCAAGGAATAAAGATCAAAACCAATTCCATAATCAAATTCGATTCAACCCTACAATTGTTCTTCCAAGTCATGAGAAAGAAGTTGATCACGTGAAACATTCGAAGCAAATGATTTCCCATATTTTACTTTCCTTTACTAATTAACCTAAGTGAAAGCACCTAGATCAATCCTATTAAACATGCAATCATAGTCTAGAAAGCTAGCTAATCAAAACATGTTCAACGCAAGAAGCATAGAGAAAGGTTATCAACTTAAGTGCACAACCTAGTTATGAATAAGTTCACCTATTTGCAATCCTCTTCAATTGAACTCGACCTTTGTCCAAAGCCTTTACTACTTGTGATTTAGGTTCACAAAACTATTAGGTGAATCGTTTGCCTAAATCTAGCACCAATTACATGCAAATCCTATAAGTGTCGACCCAAATAAGATAAACATATAAAAGTTTTCTGTAAAGCAAATTCAATCGAACAAACTCACATAAGCAACTTAGAATCACAATAATAGAATTTGAAAACTTTATTTAAACATAGAAATTGGGCTTAAACTTTGCCCTAAACGTTATGTTAACTAGAAACAAATTCCTACGAAATCAAACAAGGAAATCAAAAGATTACAAGGAAAACGAAAGAATTACACCGTGAGTGGAGATGGAGATGGAGAGCTTGATGGTTGGATCTTGAATCTTGGAAGCAAGCCTTATAGGGATGGCAAAAATCCCCAGAGGGGCGGAGCTCCATTGGATACCTGTCCCTAATGGGGGGAGAATTCGGGGACAAATGGGGAATGGGGATGGGGCGGGGATGGTATTGTGATCCCCATCCCCAAACCCGCCCCAATAATATATATATATATATATATATATAGTTAAATTATATATAGTTTAATTTATTTTTTATAATATAAATCATAAATATATACATTTACTACTTTACTTAAATGGTGTTTTGACTTTTGCACTCACTAAATTATAATTTATGAATTTAATCATGTTTTAAATTTATTTGTTGTAGATTTTGATTTTAAAAAAGGCAATATGAGAAAAAATTATTTTATTTATTAAATTCTTATTGGGAATTTGGGGCTGGTTTGGAGGCTTAGTCCCCAGTGGGGATGGGGACGGGGAATCCCCAATATATTTTTATTGGGGATTGGGGCGGGGATGAGGGTAGAGAATGACCCCGGGGATGGGGATGGTATTGTGATCCCCATCCCCAACCCGCCCCATTGCCATCCCTACCTTCAAGGTGGATGATGGAGGATATGATCTTCACGGCTCCTTCTTCTTCTTCCTCTCCTTGCTTGAAAACATAGAACTTTGCAACTAGAGAACGGAGAGAATTTTTCTAATGTTTATTTTCTGAGTGAGAGAGGTGTGTTAGTTGGTGTGTAGAATGCTCCTATTTATACGAGGATGGCAACTTAGTTTCCAAGTCTTCAAGATTGATCCACACAGCATTAACCAATCAGATAATGCCACGTCAGCTCTGCTATGTCATCCAACCAATGAGAAACCTCCAATTTAACACCTTGATTTAGGGAGATTATTTTTGAATTAATTGCATGGTAATTTTCTGATTTGACTCCTCAATTTTGGCCAAGAATGAATGTGGAAATCAAGGAATGTATCTGGACCTGTTTTCAACCTTTATGCTTGTTGCAATCCCTTGAATTTCTCCATGGCTTTATCCTTAACATCCTCCCCTTGATTTTCTCTTGATTTTCACATTAAAATTGCAGATTTTATTCTTTAATTTCAGCCAACATATCTTTAGGGAATTAAGGAACGAATCTGGACTTGTTCTGAACCTTTTCTTCCTTGAAATTCTCCCTTGATATTCTCAACGTAATCTCCTTGATTTCCCATGCAAAAATCAAATTTAATCTCCCAAAATTTCTCCCACGTCATCATGTGGTCTCTCCTAATGCCTTCAGGTTTCCTAGCCTCATCAGGATTCCTACGTTGACTGGGATTCCTAGTCGGACCAGGAAAACTCCATTTCTTCATTTCAGCTCCATTTATTCCAACGTACCTAGAAAATAAAAATTAAATTAAAATTTATTTATTTAAGGAAATAACTAAGTAAAATATGAGGAAATAACTATTAAAATATCACATTAAAATACTCCTATCAATTTGCAAGAAAATTTAAGAGGAAAGTCATAAACTTGATTAATCAAACAGATGTGAGCAAAACCCATGAACACAAAAAGGGCTCTCTTTTCATTTCTAAGCTCATTCACATTCACAGAAACACAAATAAAAAAGCAAGTCAATAGCTTCAACTCTGAACCCGGATGAAACAAAGAACCAGTCAATAGCCACCATTAGCAGAACAAAGATATACCCATTAAAGAAAAATTAGAAACACCTTCAAGGCTCCAAGCTTTGCACTGGAAAATAAACCAACATTGCAGAAATCCCAAAAACAAACACATAACAGAACACCAAGAATGTTAGAGATTTCTCTTACAGGTTTCTGTTCCCGATCTGACAAGATCTCCAATCTCTCTCTCTCTCTCTGAGATAGAAATCTCTCTCTCTTTTTCTGAGAGAAGGGTCTAAATTCTCTGTAAAACAAGTTCCTAATGTTTTGTTAAGAACAAGTTCCATGAAGAATGTTGGGCTTCATGTAGAACCCATATGCTAGAAAGCTATAAATCCCAGTAAATAATTTTTTTTTATTCAAATCCCCAAAGCCCTACCTGGGAGAATCTTAGTACTTCCAACAAACAGAACATCCCCAATAACCATCTCAGCTACAATATTCAATTTCATAATACACAAAACACTCAATCAATTAATTGAACCATTAAAATCTCAACTGAATTAAGAAAGAATGAATGGAAATTGAAAGTACTGAAGATGCAGCCGAGGGCCCAAATGTTCGCCAAGTTGAGTAATCTGTGGACCCAAGCAAAATCTCCAGTGCCTGGTAACAGAGAATGACCGTCTCCGGTAAAAACTCGCAAAAGAAAGCAAAAGACTGACTGATCCCATCGCCAATCTTGAGGCTCTGTTGTTTCTGGTCAAGCAGCAGATTCTTAGGTCTAGGTTTCGGTGAGGATGATGTTATCGTTACAGTCATCGACACCCTTCAGGAGTTGGAAGAGAAGCTTTTTGACCAAATAGAACGGCAAGGGTTTGACGGAGACTGTCAGCGACCCCAAATTCTAGCCTATGGTAAGGCGTTGTCTTTGTGATCGGAGATTGAATAGGCGGGTTGAGGAGCAGAGGGCGGAGAAGACCAGAGCGAGCTGTTGAGCAAGGTGGAGAGGGAGATCAGAATTCGGAGCCTCTTTAATTTCTTCGACTCTACCAATCTCAGATCGAGGCCGGGCCCAGGATTCAGAGCTGTTACTTCAATTTTAGATCGAGGTCGGGATCTCGATGCTTCAGATTCCGCCTGAGAATGGAAGAGGGAGGATTGTGATGGTGAGGAGGAGGAGGAGGAGCTCGAGTCTAGGTTGAGAATTGAGGTCGAGACTGAGCTTAGGGTTTGTGTTTCAGTTTTGGGGTCGGGCGCAATTTTTTTTCTAAGTGTGAAAGTTTTGAGTTTTAGTCCCCGCTTCTTCATTTCACTTAAAAAACTTAGTGCTTTTTGCAAAACTAGGTTCCAGCAAATTTTTGAACAAAACTTTTAACACCAGTCATTTTAAGAACCGATATTAATGATATACATTTAAATCGGTATTTTTCTAAAACGATGTCAACTTACTTTTTTACATCATGTGCAAGTCTGACCGATTTAAATGATGTGATGTAAATGAACAGATTTCTAGTAGTGAGATGGGGTTTGCAGGATATATATTAGATGGTGAAGGTGAAGACACTGAGAGCTTTGATAGTAAATACGAGTGAGTCCACTGAAGATGTTGGGGGCGGGGGTTTAAGGTGAAGAAGAAGAGGAGGTTCTCAAAATGGAAAGAGTTTAACAAAACATATGACATGAAGAACCCTAGATTTGTGCTTGGGATGGCTTTCCCCAACTCAATGTTTTTAAGGCAGCTGTTCGAAAACATTTTGTCTTAACAAAAAAAAGAGCTGAGGTTTGATCTAAATACACAACATAAGGTTAATGTGAAATGCAAGACCTCTGAGGGATGTTCTTTTAAGATCTATGCTTTAGGCCCAAAGAATTCATCAACTTTGTACATTAGAACTCTAGTCCAGGAACACAAATGTAGTCTACTAGATCGCAAAGTGTATCACTGTCATGCCCCTTTCATTGCTGAAGAATACTTGGAGTGCTTTACTAATGATGAAAAATGGTCAAGAGAAGTAAAGCAGGTCCAAGAAGGCAAGAATAGAGAAGTTGATCAAGAAGAATGCTGATAGGAGTCATGAATACACTCCACTTGAGTCTGCGCGCATGAGGTTTGAAGTACATGGCAAGGGTGTTGCATGTGCTTTTGGTGTAGTGTCTCAGCATTATGTGCAGTTGGATAAGAAATCATGCTCATGTTGGAGATGGGATCTAAGTGGAATTCCATGTGCACATGTAATTGCAGCAATTTACTCTAAGATGCCATCACCTGATGACTTTGTGGATGAGTGCTTTACGAAGAAGAGATACATGATGGCATATGAGCCAATGATCAACCCAATCCCTAGAGTTGATGAATGGGAGCAAATAAACAGACCAATTGTGCCTCCAAACTTTAGAAACTTCCTGGAAGGCCAAAGATGAGCAGGAATAAAGAACCAGGTACTATACTAGTTCAATGGGGCGTGAATTCATTTTAATAATTATCCCAAATTAAATAACTAGTTCAATGAGGCTTTTGTCTGATTATTTTTTCCCTAGGTGAGGATCCACCACCAGCTGGAACTACAAAACTGCCTAAAAGTTATTACAATCAAATTACTTGTACGCTCTGTAAGGTCAAAGGCATAATCGCAGAACCTGTGCCAGATGATCTAAGACTAGTACATCTCAACCAAGGGTATGAATTCATTGATACTGATTGGCATTTTGTTTGTTCACACAAAGGCTTTTTTCTTTTTCTTTGATTAGCAAGACACAAATCTATGATTACATTAATTATGAGAAAGTGTACAAAGTTTAGGTAGAGTAAAGGTGTGTGTCGTAGGAACTGAAGCTCCTACTAGACCATGCATCATCCTTGTTCTTTTCTTTGTTTTGCTCACTCTTTATAATAAGCACATCATCCTCAATAGACACCTTGACACCCTCTTTAAAAGTCCTGGCATGTCTGAAGTCTTTTTTAGAGAGGTAGCTTCTGATTTCTTGCCAGCTAGAGCTTGATGATAGCTTAGGCTTTTTTGTTTTTCATTGAAATGCTCATGAAATATTGCTTATGCTTATTGAAACTTGTGAAATATTGATGTGTTGATACCATTTAATTGCAGGCCCATGTTCCTAATGACAGTTTAGCAGAAAATATGATGAATGAAAATTTAAATAGTGATTGAAATGTCAGAGTTGAACAAGAAAGCATGGAGAATTCGTTGCAACAATTATCACAGCAAAATGGAGATGTTCAAGTGACAAATGATTCCTTAATTATGGATGTGCATAACAAGTAACTACCCAGATGAAGAGAGGCAAGTTAACTACAAGCAAGATGCGCCCAATAAAGCCAATGAAGCCTCAAAATGAACCAAATGAGGGAGCCGTTAGACCCATTTGGAAGCCTTAATTCCATCTAATAATTTGAGTTTAGACAACCTCTATACTTTGCTTGTGATGTCTATGGCTCCGGCAAATGACCAAATATTTGAGTCCCATTATTGGTTTTTTGTGGTGTTTTGGGTACTTATTTATGGTCTATTTTGAGAATACTTGATAATGTGAGGTTGTATTTTGAAGCAATTAATATAAACAGTATTGCACTTGGATTTGCCATTTTATTTTGGAGTTTTGAGTTGAAAGAGTCAGTTGATAAAGAAAAGACATAAAAATTGGCATTTCAATTTCAAATAAGTTGGGTATTGTATTTCTATTTATCTCTTATCAGTTAATTTGGAGGGAGACACTACTAGCAAAACAACAACTACCCACAGACTTTAAACTGTGGGTAATAAGACTTTCTCACACGGATTTCAGTGTGTGATAGCTTTTACTCACGGTACACGCACAGATTGAGTTACCATGTGGTTTGGAGGGAGGGTAATGCTCATCTCACATGGATTATTTTATCTGTGTGAATATTAGATTTGAGCCCCACTATAATTCCATAAATATAAATTACCGGAATGGAACGCAATCCGTGTGAACAACTCTATTTCACACGGATTTCTATACCAAATGTGTAAACTGTATGTCACACAGATTACTATGTGAAATGAAATTCATACTGATTCTGTGTCAAAACCTATAACTTTATTGACACGGATGTCCGTGTGAAATCCCTATACTCTAACTCACACTGATTTCAGTGTGTAAGAGTGACAGCATTTAAAAAAAAATATTTCTGCTAATTAATTTGCAACCTGAACATAATAATACTTTTATTTCTCTACAATGAATATATGATTAAATACTGCTTACTCTCTATACTTATAGGGTTTCGTCGTTTCAGTCCCTGACGTTCGAATTTCACATAAAAACTCCTCGAACTCTCAATTTCCTCCCAATTAGTCCCTGCCGTCAACCTCTATCCAAATTAACCATTTAATTGCTGACGTGACATTCTTTTCACGCAAAAATGTCTATTATACCCTCAACTACTTTTTTTTTTTAATATTTATTTATTTTCTTGTCTTTTTTTTTTCTTGTTCTATTTTTCTTCCATCTCTCTCCTCTGTTTATCTTCATCTTCTTCTTCCAAAAACAAACCCAGCTCTCTCTCCATTTCCAGACCTTCGACAACTCCAACTTCAGGGTAAAGATTTGAATTCAACCCATTTGAATTCAATGTCAGGCTAAAGATTTCATTCAACCCAAACAAGCAACAAACAAACTAAAACTCAAAATTGACAAAACAAACAAGTAATTAGTCAAAAAACTCCAAACTTGGCTTCTCGGCAACAACAGAAACTAGACACAGAGAAATTGCAAGAGGCTACCATTTAATCACAAATTCAAAAGCCAAATTCAATCACAAATTTGAACATCAATACCATTTACCATCATAAACCCATATCAGCGACAAGGTTAGATAATCATAAAACTCATATCGGACTGCTGCTGGTATTTTTGTAGAAGCACTCGAAGATCCCAATCCAAAAGAACCCGAATTGAAACCTTAAATCCCCAAATTAACCATAAAAGAATCAAACTTTGGGAACCAACAATGATTTAGATCAAGAAATGCAACTTGAAAAAGAAGAAAAAAGACTTACCAAGCTGTCGAGATCATATGAGTCTTCGGTTGGGGAAGTGAAGATGACAGTGAGGGAGAAGAAGAAGAAGAAGAAGATGACGGCTAAGGTGGTAATGGTGAGGGCCAGTAATCTGAAAGACGAGCTTCACCGAAAACTCATGGTCGGTCTGGAGGGGAAAGGCAAAGACACGGCACCCAGACTTTGCCTAATACCCTACATTGCAGCGCCGCCTCATAGTATCATACCTTGCGTCCCTCCACCATTAGATCAAGGATCAGTGCCGATACATCGAAACCCCTAGCCTCTTCATTGCCCTTTGAATCAATTGGCCGACCACTTGCTGCCCCATCACCTCCACATCACTGTATTCGAAACACATACCAGATCAGATCAAACCGATCTGATTGATGAGAATAGGAGATTACGAGCAAGGCCGTAATTGGAACCTAGCGCTGGCACCCAGCGCCTCGCTTATAATAAGCCTCCATCCTATGATAGCGATCTCTACCCTAGCCGAGAGAGGAATCAGAAAGAATGCTAAGGAAGATGCGCGATAGTCTGGAGACAAAAAGAGAGCAAGAAGACGTAAAAGAACACGAGAAAAAAAGAAGAAAAAAAAGATAGAAAAAAAAAAGTAGGTGTTGGTATAATAGACATTTTCGCATGAAAAGAATGACACGTCAGCTATTTAACTGATAATTTGGACAGAGGTTGACGGCAGGGACTAATTAGGAGGAAATTGAGATTTCGAGGAGTTTTTAGGTGAAATTCGAACATCATGGACTGAAACAACAAAACCCTAAAAGTATAGGGAGTAAGCAGTAATTTTCTCATAAATATACTTCAAATATTTACAATGAAGTGAACAAATCCACAACTCAATTGAAAATATTAAACTTTACATTCATAGCAAGATGTTATTTACATTCCTAGCAAAATACATTTCTTACCAAAGTAAACTCTTGGATTACAAAAATCAAGGCTGCTTTCTAGAATACATTGTTGTTGAAGGTGGAATATCACTAAGAGTTTCCCCCTTTAACAACATAATCCTTGTCCAAGAATAATTTCCATCAAAATGCTTTGAGGACTAACTCAAAGTACACAACATAACCATCAAACTAGATAATGGTAAGTGAAACCAACCCTTTCAGTTCAGCTGCGAATCTAGAACAATTCGAGGCATTTATGGTCGATACGCATCACTGATGGCTGAGGTTGGTATCACAGGTCTATTCACTGGTTATCACAGGTCCAACATCCAATGCTAAGGAAAGCACTATAGCTTACTTGTGCAACCGACTCTTCAAACTCAGTTGAATCGCAGAAAGCAACGGTCCTTTTGTTTAGAGTTTGACGCACAGAATAACCGGAGCTAGGTTGTTGTGCCAGTTCAGCGCAAGCAGCGGTACAAAATGCTGAAATAACCCCTACACCTGAAAACAAATAGAAAACAACTTCATTCAATCAAATTTAATACTCAGCTGATTGCATATTCTAATTGTTATCTAAAATGAACAGAAGTATGGAGCTAGCTAATAGATGTACAAGTTATATATTAGAGTTCTTATCAGCCTACACTACGAATGAAGGAAAGGAGCTAAAATCTTTCATATGTTACAATGTAGATACATGCCAAGCTTGAATAACCAGAAATCCAGAATACTCTACTGTTTGGACCTCATACCATCATTTCTAGCACAACTACTTTTCCTCTCAGAAGGCTATAAATATTAAAGCAGAACATTAACATTCAAAACTAAGTCCTAGCTCCTACGTATACAGATAGTATCAATCACTGAAAATAACACAAACGAAATCAGCTCTAGTATTAATAATTGTAGAATCCAAGTATCTGACCAAAAGCAAAAGCATCAACCAAAACCATACCAGGAATCATCTGTCAGCAACCAGAATTAGTAACTTTGGGTACGCAAATCACTATGTAACTATGCTAAATAGGTTTTCACTAGTTATAGAGCCCGCGCTTTGCGGCGGGTGAGTGAAGGACCATTGCGCTACCATTTTTCCTCTATATATATGCAACTTCTTCTTCCTCTTCTTGTTCTACTACTGGGTCCTTGTGATGACCTTTTTATTTTTTTTCAAACATTTAAAATGGGTTTTCGTTTCCAATTCCAATGAAATTGGGTTGCCTTAGAATTTGAAAGGGTACAAAGAGAGCTTTATATTGCTAGTAAATACTTAATCAAACATAAATGAAAAATTAAAGATGTACTACCTTAGAATTTGAAAGGGTACAGAGAGAGCTATACATTGCTAGTAAATACTTAATCAAACACAAATGAAATATTAAAGAAGTGTCATTTTGCATCCACTCATCTATGGAGAGCGATTTAAGTATGAATTTGATATTTAACAGGTTCGAACAAAAAGCTGTCAAATAATTTGTAGATAAATAGATCAAATAAATGAACATGGCAGTACTAAGATCAAGTACGAATAGAGAAAGCTTGCATTCATCTCTTGAAATTTTTACAACAGCTAAGGTAGGCTGCTCAACAGCTTATTAATTTGAAGATGAATAAATAGCTTGTACTCTTCTTTTTGTTAGTGTTCAACAGATCAATTTCATTCTCATAATCAGACACTGGAAAATTTGTAAAAGTTGATGTTCCCCACTACTTGAGTGCTGCCAACTCATATGCTTTTGCTGTGGATTCTTCTTTATCATTAGCCCCTGC
This sequence comes from Rosa chinensis, assembly GCF_002994745.2. NCBI lineage: Eukaryota > Viridiplantae > Streptophyta > Magnoliopsida > Rosales > Rosaceae > Rosa > Rosa chinensis. The sequence continues at coordinate 51,108,128 of NC_037089.1, read as the reverse complement.
ATATACATTTTGTGTTAGATGATTCAATATATGTTTATCTGACAATTAAGTGGTTTTGAGCAGTCTAGCTAGTAACTAAGTACTTGCATGTCTTCCCTTCTTCCTTTGTGCTGGATTCCAAGACCCCTTGTCCCATAAATGAGCTTCATATCTCCTTGTCCATCTATGGCTTTTTTAACATTAGGCTCTTCAAGATTTAAATTTACTTGAAAAGAAAAAAACAATTAGGAATTTCATACATCAATTTCAATAACCAATTTTCAAGCTAATCTTAAGAAATTCAAGCGAAGACTACAAATTAGAATCCAATTGACCCAAGATTATACTATTTCCCCCAATCAATTATCAGGGACACAAATCATATATTAAATAAAATATCTCTCCAACTCCTTGCACATAACTTTCCTGACCTATTTAAAAAAATAATAAATAAATAAACACTTTCCTGACCTGGTTTCTCTAGTTTTCACAACAAATTGAAATAATAGCAGATGTCTTGAACCAATCAGAAACAAAAAAGCACCAAAGAAAACAACGAAGTTCAATTATATATTCACCAACGTGCTGGCATTTACACATTCAAGATTGTGCATAGTATTTGATGTTTGTACAATTTGTAGACGTTGGTTTTCCTTTGTAATTGCCAACTGAGACACTGCAAGCAAAATTTAAATAATGTCAACTATGTTGAAACTGTGAACAAACAGACAAATTTTACTAAAATTATTAACTGAAATCAGTATTTCAAATTTGATAACATGCACCTAATTTGATAACATTTATTCAAATAAACACTTCAAATTTCAAATTCCAAATTTCATAACATTGATTCAGATGAATAGTTTGAATTCTAAATTTGCTATAACTATATTCAAGAACATAACTTAATGCTATTGATCAGTCTTCGCTTCTAAAGCATTTTATCTATTAATTAGAAGCAACTGAATTTTCCAACCTCTGATTCTGAACTACCTAATGTTGACTACACATGACCCAAGCTTCATATTCATATTGCCCAACCTCTGAGCTATGTAACTCCTGAGATATATCAAACTCTTGCTATTTAAATTCAATCCTAGACATGTACATAACACTTGGGATATCTGAAATGTGGACGTAGTATCTTAAATACAATTTAAACCTCAACTATGTGACAAAAAGAGTAGCAGTCAACATTTCTATGAAATCACAGAACATCAAAACTATAGCAACTTCTTATGTTAAACACTGATAAACTCATAAAGTGAAATGACCTGAATCCAATATTTTACTTCATTCAACTTTTTTACAAAAACTATCTGCTCAAAACAATCTTAATGCTGCTGTATCAATTAATTCAATCAATCTGAAAATTTTCTCCTTCCTTTGATCATCAGGGGAAATAAGTGCACTAACAGAAACGACAAACGTATACCAAGTCTGACCAATTACTGCATTTGGTTTTAAAAGGTCTAACAAACAAAATTGAAGTAAATATAAACTTATGAGTACAGGAAATGCAAATACAGTAGAACAAAACTCTTGTTAAAATTAAGGTTATATATTAAATTAATTAAAAAATTTACCTTCTGTAATCATACCCTTCATAATTCATACCCTTTACCAATCTTCATACTTCATTTAGTTCATTACACCTTTATTGCAATTACTGCTCTGTTTTTTCTAGTCAATGCCAATTGTAGGATGAATAGAACCTACTATATACTGATTTAGATATTCTATTGCTAACACACAGTTCTATTTTCATTGTTGGTAAAGCAGCCATCGATAAGGTAAAGGATTCTAAAGAAAGTGATGATGAAACTAAGATCAATTTAGGACATCTTTGAATATCAATTCTTGATCAATATTCAAAACCCAGTACTGGAAACTAAGCAATTAGCACCATTTTGATACATAACCAATAAGCATAAGGATATAAAAATTGAACCTTGATTCCGTGAAGAGGAGCAGAATGCCAGTTGAATTTTATACAAAACTAAATAAAAAAAAAACCCCTCACCTGGTTGATCTAGCACTATTATCTTCAAAACCGAAGGGCACCGAAACTAAAAGATCGAAACCCATATCAATCCAAACCCAACAGCTACAAAAACCCCAATCAAAACGAAAAAACATAGAAATCTGGGAAACAATACCTTCGATGGCCAAGCTTTCATGATCGATCCAAACGAAACGCAGACGTTCTCCCGCTCTCTCGATTCCAACAGTATAATATCTCCAGTCTCTTCTAATCCTAAAACGCCACTCTCAGACAAAAGCAAAAACGATCGCGTAAAAAGGGTGTAGATGAATACAAAAACGATCAGGGTGTAGATGAATGGCAAACTTGTAATTGAGGGAGACAGCAGGGGCAAAAGAGACACTTCATTTTGCACAGTGATGAACAGTTAACCGGGCTTTAGATATATGTACTAGAAATTGTACCCGCGCTTTGCTGCTAAATTTGTGCTTGCAAACAAATGAGATCTATGAAATACAAAAGGGAAATTACTGCATTCTATTGAAATAGCGAAATTTCAATTTAGACTTTATTTGCTATTGAAGCTGGTTCAAAAATGCTAGTTGTACAAAAAGATTAGTTGCTCCTTTACAAAAAGTAGCAGGTGGAGTATACCCAAAGAGCTAGTTAGTGTAGTTCTAAGTTGGTCTAGTAAAATTTGCTGCTGGAGTAGGTTCAAAAAAGTGACTGCTCCAATTGTAGTTGTACAAACGGGGTAATTGTTCCAGCTGCAGCTGCACAAAATGTTGGAGCTGGTTCAAAACTGGCTACTTCAGTTATAGCCGTGCAAAACAGTTAATTCACGTTCTATATCAAAATCAACCAGAGAATAGGAAAAAGCGCATACTTGAATAAGAATAAGTGATTGAGATGGTGCAAAGCAGCAAAAAAAGGAACAACAGCAAAAGGAGTGAGATCTACACTCCTTCGCATGAAATCTACAAAAGCCAAACAAAACAACAATGAAATCCTGAAATAAATCGTTAAGTCACCTACTTCAAAAGAAAAAAGAGTTTTTGTTTTGGTAACAAAAAAAGGAATCAACTATACCTCAAGAATAAACCGAGCAATAGCAAATTTGAGACTTTAAGCAAAAAACACATTTCTATTTTCTTACAGTAACAAATTTAACAAACAAAGAGAGTTTGTTTTGGCAACCAAAAAAAAAAAAAGTTCTAGGTTTCAATTGTTAAAAAAAAAAATGAAAAAGAACCAAAGAAGCAATCAGAAAAATTTATGCTAAAAATAGATGATCTCTTGTTTAGTTTTCCAGTCCTTTTATGGGTTTTTCACTGCCTACACTTGTTTAGAAGCCTGATTGGAGAAGCAAAAAACAGTTTGTGTATGAAAGACTTTATCTTTTCCTTTTCAACTTTATGTTTTTTTTTAACAAAATTCATTTCAAATATTAAGGAAGATGACAATTAAGATAAGCAAGAGAAGAAAACCATTTCATCTTGGATATCAAAACAGTTATTACAAAATGTATGATATCAATTTGTAAGTTCTCACGGATAGAAATACATTCAAATACTGCCATGAAGGCATCTCGTTAAACCAACAAAAGTTTTTTTTTTTTTTTAAATTACTGCAAAAAATCAATAACGATAAATATTCATAAAGCTGATAGTTAAAAATGTCAGTATGATTGCCAGCGTTAGTTTAAGGTGTAACCTATCGATTTATTGAAATTTGGTAACATGCAGCAAGAGTACTTATAGTTAGAACTTAGAACTCATATTCATCCTCAACCAAACACTCTATCCACAAACAATTATATCATGCTATCATCTACAGCAACTCAATGCAACAATGAAGAAAACAAAGTTTTTACCAGCCAATATGTAGAGTCCTATATCCTGCTTCTGCAAAAGCCGTCAATGAGATTGGTAAGTGAAGACATCAATCAGTATGACCACAAACACAAAGGGAACACATTACAGAGTACAAAAGTAGTGAAAAGTAGATGCATTTTTGTAATTAACATAATACAATTAGGATTTAAATTTTGGGTCTATGAACAGCTGGCATTAAACTATTTATGAAAACCACATTTAGATTAAAATCTCCTTGGTTGTGGAGCACATGATGTATTTTGTATTTTCTCTTTCATAGACATGAAATTGCACTGCATTTTAATTGGTAACGTGGATCTTCATCTAGCTTAATAGTGAGTTTAAATGTATCAGTAGATAAAGAGATAAATATGCTCAGGTGTCAACCATAATGCTAACTGCAAGTTAACTGAACTTCAAAAGTTCCTGTCATGTCTAATCTTATTGTATAATTTCTTTAGAATGTAATCATACTCTCTAAATGGAAATCATATCTAAACAGAGTTCATTGATCTTCAGAATGTAATATTATTGTCTAATGGAACTCATATCTAAATGGAAATCATGGAAATCATCAATCTCAGAACGTTATCTTCATTTGAAAATATTTGTTTAAGAAACAGTATAACTAAAAAGGAAAAAGAAAAGAAGAAAAAGAAAAAAGAACTCATGAACCCAGTATTTTCCACTCAAAATCATAAACATTACCATTTACTAAACAACAAAAAAGATTAAAAATTACATACACCATTTATAAACAAAAACAATGGATGGAAGTCATGAAACAGAAGCCAGTTCAATGTTTGCTCTTTGCAAGATATACAGAGAGGTTTCATTATAGAAAAGGTCACAACTTTCGTCTAATTAAGGTTATCCGGAATGGCATAGTCCTTAAGGTAACTAATGTCGATTCATCTATCCACCCAAACAGAAATAGACTTGTAAAATTAAGTACTATAGCATGCTTTGTAACAAAAGGTTTGAGTGGTTGACTGACAGTTTTGCCAATATATATTTAACAACAACTTAATAGGACCAATTCCGGACTTTTATCTCAATTTTCAAAGTTAAATGTCCTGTATGCAGGTATCAGAAGCTTCATTTCACTACTGAGATTTTTTATAAGGTTCAAATAGGGATCCCCGTTTTGAAATGTATCACTTCCCAATAATACAAAAGGAGAAAGTTAGGAGGAGCCATAAGAGGTAGAGATAGAAGAGACTATACCCTGTCCCCGCAAAGAAGGTTAAAGGAAATATGAGCTCCCAATCATTATAGTCATGCTGCAAAAATTAAACCCAATTACCAAACACAGTAGATCGAAGAAAGACTGCAGAAATTTCAGAGAGGCTTGTACTTGGAAATTAATAACATACCAAACAAATAAGGCATCCTCAGCCATAGTTGCATCACTCAAGTATATAGTCATCAATATTAGGATTCTGAAATACCAAATAGAGACATGGCACATGATAAAATAAAGAAAGACCCGAAAAAACATTCAAAACAAATTATGAGAGCTAAAAATAGATGTAGTAAGTCAATAATATCAAACAGAGGAAAAAACACAGATCTGCTACTTTTACAACTTGAGAACCTATTTTTACTTGAATACCATCTCTAAAGAACTTGTCTTCAGCAAATGTTGTAACTCGTGTCAAACATGTAAGACCAAACCAAGCACATAACAGTTGACTGAACCAATACATCAATTGCAATAGTTAACTTGACCAATACCTTCAATTACAGAAATGTATATGCCTTACTCGCATGTCCAAAGTATGAGAGCTTGCTTCTATTATAGTAATGGATACATCATCTTTAACAGAAGGGTAGAACTTGGCTTTATCCTCAACTACAAAGTCATGAATCTTTGCAGAAAACTCCACACCTGCTGGACGGCCACCAACAACTGCATAACGCAAAATTCGAAGAACCACGACAATCAAACTACTTGATCAATCATGAAGAAATTAACAAAGAATCAAAATTCAACCTATTGGGAAATTCAAGATTCAATCACCAAGAAATTGAATTAGTTTACCTTCGGGTTGGACTGCCCGGCCTGATGATTTCCCTGAGAGCTTCCCGTCCCCCTCCTCTTCTTTTCTCCCTTCTTCCTCTCTCTCTCTGTCCCTTGTTCTAGACACAAAAATTAATATATTTATTGGTACTGACAGAATTCAAAGATGTAGCTAACAAATTTGATACATCCATGCCATAGAAATTACCTGATGAATTTGCTCAAAATCGACAATGATGCTCGTGTCGACTTGAATAACAGTGAAGGAGAAAGATTTATGGAAGAAGGAGTTATGGAGAGGATTTGTTTGTGATTCGAAATCCCTTCTTCTTCTTCTTCTACCCAGATCACTCGGCTCTCTTCGTTCTCTCTCTCTCTCTCTTCTCAACAGATGTGAACACGCGATTAGGGGTGATATTGATCCTCTCTGGATTCTTCTGGCGACAATCGAATCAGAAGGTTACAAAAGAATGGCAAACTGTAATTGAGGAAAGTAGAAAGGGCAAAAACGTCACTCCATTTTGTGAACAGTGATAAACAGGAAACCGGGGCAACTGAGCTTTAGTATATTGTATAATAACTAGTTAGTACTAGTTACAAATCCCGCGCTTTGCTGCGGGTAGTATAACTATTTTTTAGTCATTTAACAATTATCAATTGCTTTATTTCTAATTAAACTAACAACAAAAATCGAATGAAGTTCACAGTTTCAGAACAGTAAGAATCCAAATAGCCAAACCAATTCAAAACAAAATTGAAAAGAAACGAAACCAAATTAAAAAAGGAATACAGGCTGAGCATTCTTCTTCACTTTTTCATACTTTAATACCAACAGTAATCAAGTTAGAAGTTTAGAGGAGTAAATTACTTGATGCTATGCTTTCTTCCCGTATATCTAAATCCATTTAAACGACTATGTTTGAAAAGTTAAATAAACTTCAGGGACATAACGACAATATATACTGAATTTCCCGCGGCGATTTTAAACTCTAGCCAACTCCATCTATATATCCAGCATCATCTTGTATCAATCCAATTTCGATGAGAAGAATAGCATCAAGTCGGTCCACTTCAAACATGCTTGCATGATTGAAAGTATCATTCACCTCCTTGAATTTCTCCGTCACTACCAGAAAATTTTAGCTTAGTACTTGGTTGACTTGAGAGTTTTGCAAAAGGCAAAGGCCACAAATACTGAATAATGGAATCCATGTTTACACATGACATCGAAAATGAATGGTAATCTAATGCAGTCAGGATGGTTTCAGAAGTACACAGAGATCAACAACATACTAATAATAGGTACCCAAAAGAATTATCTACTATTCATTTCTTTCATTTGTCAATCAGGTGACTATTTTCTTTGGAAAAACAAACTGTGCACAGAAACTAAGCAAGGAACCAATACTGCAAAGATATTGCATTTCATATTGATTAACGATAGATAAAAACATAAACAGATTTTGTAGATACATGGGATAAAATTGTTTTTTATTTATTTATTTATTTTAAAATGACATTGCGATCATAAAAATTAATAGGGATATTATCTGCAAAGAGATTGCATTTCATATTGATTAAAAATAGATAAGAACATAACAGATTTTGTAGATACATGGGATAAAGCTGTTCCTTTTTAAAAATGGCATTGCAATCATAAAAATTAATAGGAAATTTATCTGCAGGGATATGAACCTAATTTCCAGGTAAACATCACTTCAAAGATTACTGGCATGTAGTCAACCGGAGACTCTGATAACAGTTTAATAAACACTAAGCAAAATAATGTTTACCAGAAAACAGAGATAGATATTCAACAGCTTATATGATCTTACTGTGAATTACCTTTCTGACTATGTTACGAATTGGTTCAACAATGCTCCAAAGGCTCCACAGTTCCACAGGTAACACTTGGTCGTAAAGGGGCGAATGCAAAATAATTCCGAGGAGATACGACATGAACATCATATGAGAAATTTTTCAGATTCCTTGAGAAAGTTGTTCCAGCCGACCTTCTTTCTTTCCACATCAGGTGCACTACTGATCAGGTCGCAATCTTGAGTTCACTTGAGCATAAGCCACATAGCCGCTGCCACTGCAACTCAAAACAATAGATAGAAGCCAAAAGATAATCATGCCATGTATCACACATGAGTTATGTTCAAATTCAAAAGCATAAAATAAGGGGTACGAACTTTGTAGAAACTCTAACATCTAAGCATGGTGACGTGATCGCCAAAAAAGTGGCAGATCATTGTAACTCTTGTAACTCTATATCTTACATCGACTTTTAGCCTGTGAATTTTAATTCCTGTCATTTAAAGTTACACATTAAATGTTCTATGAGCAACTGAGCCTGAAATAAATCAGATGGAACAAAAGCTTAAGACTGGATTCGTATATTTATTCATGTCAATTAAGAACTAATGCAAAAATAAAGGCTAAGAGTGTATATACATGTAATAATTCCAGGACACAGGAGAAACATTACAATTTACCTATAGCTGCTTCAAAACTAATGTATATCCTTGCAATACTTTAGTGTGATCATCCACTATTGTGAATTAAAGCAAGTTTTAACTTGCTGGTAGATCACCCCAGAACAGAAAGAAAAAAAAATTGCATATAGCTGTTTCGAATTTTAACAACAAAATCATGGACAACATGAGCAAGTTTGAAAAGCTGATTTCTTTTACTCGGATATGGTTTCCTCTATACAAATTCCTTAAAATAAAATCAATACATCCATTCATCCATCCATCCATTTGTTATCCTGCATAATATATACTCATTCAAATACATGAAATCGAGACGAAAAAAATGATCATATGAAAGACCAATCATAAGGAAAACAAACCATGTTTCAATCATACAAAGAAAAGGAACAAACATTAATCAAATTTCCAAACAAAAAAAAGGTTTAAGGGTTTACCTCCGTTAAGGGGATTAGAATTGGCAGTCAAGAAATTCAGAGAAGAAGATCCATTCATGCAGTAGATCGTGCTTTGAATAAAGAGATTACCAATTAACCAAAAAAAAAAAACGAAAACCAAATGCCCAGATTCGCGCTTTTCTTCCTTAGATCAAAATCCAACAACTGAGTATCACCTTGTTCGTGCTCATCCCATTCCTTCCCACAAAAACGGTGAGTCCAGTACTTATCAAAACTCAGACCAACTTCCCATCTTCTTCTTTAGTTCTTTCTATTTCAATATTGTAGCATCTTCTATTGCCTTCGTCTCCTCTCCTCTGTATTCCAATATCGTACTCTCCCTTATTCTTAGAATCTTGTTCAGTGAACAGCCGTGGAGGATCGACCAAGAAGGCCCAAGAAAAATGGCAGCCCGTACTGAGGAGAAAAACAGAGGGCAAAACAGTCACTCCACTGTCCTATGAACAGTGATGAACAGTGAATCCACATTTAGTATATGTAGAATTGTGCAAAAGTAGGCATGAAAGGGCATGACATAGCCAACTGAACTAAGGACATGCCTGGTACAGTATTCAACCATATTTTGTAACAAAATTTTAGCTGTTCCCACATCCAGGACTCCATTTTCTCTTGATTAACCGTACTCAACCTAGACTACAACTCATCCAGATAATCTAAGCCATTTGATTTCTGCCATACTCTGGAACTCCAAAAAAAATTGGAGTTGCCAGCGTTTATGAAATATGGCTAAAATTATGTTATGGAACAGTGGAACATGAAAATCATGTGTGTACCATCATTATCAATCATAAACAGACTAGATTGAACTAAAACCAAAACAATAAAAGAAACAATAATTAACGAGCAGAAGTACTGGAGCATACCATCCCAGCCATATGGGGCAGGATCCTTTTCCCATTTCTTGTACTTTGACACTGCCATCTCTTGTGTATCTAGCATGTAAACGCTTTTCATATCCAAACCATTTGCATCCAGAAGTTTACCAATTCTTTTTTCCTCTCTTCAAGCCATTTTTGTTTAGAAATGCCCCTTGTTTCTTGTGGAGGTTCCATTCTTTTCTTTTCAGCTGCAATATCTGTTTAATTTGCTTTCCTAGCCATATTCTGAAATATTTTGACAGTAAGTCAAAAAGAAAGTAAGATGGAATAGCAAAACAATCCAACAAACTCTGTGACAATTAAGTCTACTTTTGACAGTGTCAGAGAACCTTACCATCTTCGATCATCCTTAATTCCCACAACTTTTTCTTCCTCCCTGTGAACTTCGTGAAGTCTCCTTCCATATTCTCCTCCTCGTCAACATGAGGCTCATCACCATCACCAGCATGTTCATCAGTCTCTGATGGTCTATCTAGATCTTCCTCTTGCTGAGCAGCCTCTAATTTTGATTTGCCACTACCACTACTAACTTGTACAGATTCTGATGTAGGTGAGAAGAAATATTTTAGGTATAGAAACACAAATTATAGGGGATATCAATAATTTATTAAGGGTTCCACAATATAGAAAACAACAGAATTCCAGGTGTTCTTGACTAAAATTATAGCATGCATACTTCTAATACGAAGGGGTAGAGTTGAACAAAGAAGATGAAGATCTCATTATGAAGGAGAAAAAATGAAACATACAAAATAAATAAAGAAATAAATACTTTCGACATGCTCCCTTATAACTATAGAAGTTGCAATAATCAATAAAATCTATAAACCCTAAGTTTCATTCAACTTCTAATCAAAGCAGCTTCTGTAAATCACGATCTTACAACACACAGTTACACAATTAACAGTGAATTACAAAAAAAACTTGTCTACAATCGTGATATCACATATGAGAGTCAAATCATAGCGAGCGGCATTAAGATATGCAAACGTACACAGAAAATGGAGAAACAAAATCGATATCCTAGACAAGAATGGAAAATGGAGAAACAAAATCTATATCCTAGACAAGAATGGTGCAAGATTCTTTCAATTGATCAAATCATAAAAGTGCCTCAAGAACAGTTCAAAGAATAACCTGATTGATTTTGATCCATCCGAGCTTTGGTTTCAGCAATAACTTTGAAGCAAAACTCACTGCATTCATGGTAGGGATTGGATGCATTCCTGCAATCCGGGTGCACTCTTCCTTCATCAGACATGATTCGGCTGTTTCTATATCTTTGCAGTAGCTACCTGAAACAAATAACCCACCAATTAAACCTAACTACTAATGAAAAAAGGGGTCTAGATTTTCTAAACCCTTTCAACATTAATTTCAAAAACCTAGCTTTTCTAGTTTCCGTTTCTTACTTAAAAAGCTATACAACGAACCCCCAAAGCTACAGTGTTAGCTCCTCAAGTTTATTTCTATTTAAAATTCCATGTTCAGAACTTAGCCCAAGCCTGACGAATTGAAAAATTGAACATATAAGAATGAATTTTTTGAACGACAACATATACGAATTTTGGCATGAATGACAAAATATTGGTGATTTGTATAATAACAACAACATATACTCCTTGTTTGTCATGTGCCTCTCAGTACAAACATGCCCAAACTAAAAAGGATGAATTACTAACTCCCATTTTCTGATTCGAGCAGAGGAGCTGGTCTTGTCGAACTGAATGACACCAGTGGCGGAACTAGAGAATTATTTCTGGAGGGGCCAAAAGAATAATAAATAATTATTTATAAAAAATACATAAAATATATCTATTCTTTTCATTAAGAGCATAGATATTAAAGCATGTATTAATGTTTTCCATTTAAATTTGATTCCTTAACATGCATTTTTCCTTCTCGAAAGCACTAACTAATAGGTTGAAATCTCATACATCAAGCAATTTATTAGTATTTTCCTTTAACAAAGCATATAAAGTAGAGTAATTTGGAATGTGGAGGGACCACAACATAATTATTTTTCAATTTTTCAATAAACTTCAGCCAATTATACATGACCACATCAGATTATAATATGTCTTGGAGGGGCCCGGGCCATCTTTGGCCCCAATGACGTTCCGCCTCTGAATGACACCTTCCAAGGGCATATTCTTATCGCCGACGAAGTCGGTCTAGTTATTGTTTATCGGCTGTGGAGAAGGAAAGGCCGAGGAATTGGAGAGTTTCTCTTGGAATTGACGGCTGCTGATCTGCAATCAACGCCTCTGCCGGTGGCTTTTGCTAGCGTGAGGTTGAGGGATTTGGACGAGTTGGGTCTAGAAACGAATTTGGGTATTGGGGGTTGGTTTGATATGAGAGGGAGAGATTTACTTTTTCCTGTAGTGTTTGATCAATCTGCTAATTATAAGAAGAATTCTCACGGAAATCCTTGTGAAATACATATACATTTGCATTGATATCTGTGTTTATTTACCTCGGTAACTAATAACTATTATGTCAATTGTCATTTGATTGTTTACACAAAATTCTGTTTCTAATAGACTTTTTCACACGGAATTCTGTAGCTAATTGTTCTTTTCACATGGATATATGTGTTAACATTTCACACAGATATTCGTGTGTTATTCATTTCACACAAAAATCTGTACCAAAAACTTATTGTAACGGAAATCCGTTCCTTCGTAATTCACATAACATAAAAAATTAACGATTTCTAAATAAACTAATTTGTAATAGGTACAGAAATCAGTGTGAAATTGTTTTAGTTTTTACACAGACATCTGTTACTGTTGTTTATTCACACGGATTTCCGTGTTAACATGTCACACAGATATTCGTGTGATACTCATTTCACACATAAATCTGCACCAAAAACTTATTGTAACAGAATTCCGTCCCTCCATAGTTCACATAACATAAAAAATTAACGATTTCTAAATAAACTAATTTATAATAGGTACAGAAATCAGTGTGAATTGATATTCACATAGATAACCGTGTGAAAAGATTTCAGTTTTTACACAGACATCTGTTATTGTTGTTTATTCACACGGATTTCCGTTGATATTGTTATTGTATAAATTATTGTGGGCCAAATTATGCTCATTTCACACGGATTTTTGTTAGTATTTATATTTTGCACGGATATATGTGGCTTTTAACTACAATAAATCCTTGTGTGTTGTGATTTTGCTAGTAGTCATGAGAAGTGACTGCTGGAGGGAAAGTTGAAGAGCTTGGAGGCTAAGCTGTGGGCATATGGGATTGGTCAACATATTTGGCGGGAAATTCCGTTCCGACAAAGATACCCCTCCAAAATGCATACTTAACGGAGGAATTAACGATGAATTAACGGCATACACCAAAATGATAGAAGGAATGTAAAGTTGATACACCAAAGTGTAGAATCATTCAAAGTTCATACACTATTTGTGATTTTTTTTTCCCTGAAAGATATTAAGCATGATAATTTACAAAAGGGTTTTTGTCCATTTACCCCATTTCTAGGGATTTTTTTCCCACTAACCCCATGAAGTTTTTTTAATTCTCTCTTACCCAATACACTCTAAGGGAGTCTTCCCTAATACCCCATTAATATTTTTTTTGTTTTAATTTTTTTTTAATACCATTTTACCCCTCACCCTTTGTTACTTAGAGAGAGAGAGAGAGAGAAACCATAGGAGACTTCGCCGGAGCGGTCACCGGCCGCCGCCCACCGGAATTTGCTGAAAATCTCACCGGAAAGTTTTTTGCCCCCAATAGAGATCTATTGCCTCCCAATAAACGTCTATTGCCCCCTAATAGAAGTCTGTTGCCCCCCAATAGACGACTATCAGCCATGTATTGCCCCCCAATAGGACTTTCAGTTGCCAGAATGGAAACTAATCTTCCTAAATTTAGACAAATAAAACTTTGATTACAGGAAAAAAAAAAAAAACAAGGAGATTGCATCAATTCAAAACATCTATTGCCCCCCAATAGGCGTCTATTGCCCTCCAATAGACGCTTTAACATACATCTATTGCCCCAATAGAACTTTTTGTTTTTACCTTTTTCTTTCCTCCCCGGCTTTCTGCCTCAGTTTTACCAAAAAAAAAAAAAAATTTGGGCACCCAAACTCACAACACTACTGAAATACTGTACTCTCTGCTGTCTTAGATCTTCTCTTCTCTCTCTCTGCGCAAATATTGAATTCTCCCAGTTCTTGCGTCAGTGCATCCAGCTATATAATTAATAAAGAGGACAAGATGAAATTCACTAGCTAGCCAGAGAGACGAGTTAAAATAAACAAGTGTATATAGATATCTGATTAAGCTTACTTGGTCTTAGGCCTTCATTTCGAATCCAAGTCAATGGCACAAACCAAAGAACTCACCTTGAATCAGGCCAGCGCCGGCGCAATTGGCTATATCCGACGGTAGTGTTCATTCCAACAGGTTGTGGTCCAGCGTCGAAGCTAGCCGGAACCCAACCGGAAAACTGATTGTATAAGCCGAAGGTGAGTCAGGTTGGCGATGCTCCTCGGAATCTCGCCGGAGAGAGAGGACTGGAAACAACTCACCAGCGGTGGAGTTGGGCCGGAGAATGGAGCAGGACTCGACAAAGGCCAAATTGTCGTCGCGGAGGAGAGAAAGAAAGAGAGAGCGCAAAGGAGAGAGAGAAGGGAAACGGCGCAGTCGCGGTAGTTGAACTGGTGCCCGGAGAGAGAGGGCGGTGAGGTCGAGGGAGGGCGGTCGTCATCGTCTTCAAGCATGAATGCCATCGCTAAGCCGGATATGGAGATCGGAGATCGGAGATCGGAGATCGGCGAGAGAGAGAGAGAGAGAGAGAGAGAGAGAGAGAGGAGAGATATAACAAGTGGCACATTGTAGTTTCTTAATTAGATTAAGGGCAAAATTGTCATTTCTTGTTAAATTGTGTATGTGGGAACAAAAATCTGTTGCTGGGGTAATTGAGATCATTTTTACTCATTTTGGGGCTTTGGGTCAAGAGCCCTTTACAAAATTAGAAAACAATTTATAGTAATTTGTTGGTGAAAATCTATAGTATATAACTATATATATGTAGTGTTTAAGTCGAAAGAAGTGAAAATAAGAGATAAGATTCTACTGTCAGCATGATACAGAATTCAAACACTCCACAACCAAGTGAAATTACTATTTAGACTCACCACTTGGTCTTTGCGGGCGAGGTTTGACTCTGCCATGACTGTTAAGCCGTTTGGGAGAATGGTGACATGTGTTTCCGAGGTGGTGAGCATGTGTGAGTAATCTGTCAAGCTCCGGAAGCGCTCCCGTGCTTGAGGAACCTCAGGTTGGGGTCACGCGTGGTGAAGAGGGATTGGGTGGTGTCTCTAGCGGGTGAGGACGTAATGGATTGGATTGTGGTTGAGATGGTGGTAGAGACAATGGTTGGTGGAGGGAGGGTGTTGCAAGTGGCTTTGGAATTGGATGACATTGGAGAAGGGAAATGAAAGATTGGAGCTTGGAAAACAAAATACTTTTGGGGAATAAAATTGGAAACGTTATAGATTTATTGGGTTAGTTCTATTTTAGTACAATTTAGGAGAAAAGTGGTGGAGAATTAGATTTCTGAGGCATCACCCTTATTTCTAATAACAATAGAGGATTAGGCAATATCAACCCCTCTTACCAAACTTCGTGCGAGGCGCCTACATACCCTGCCAGTAAATGAGAGAAGACCACTGCACCTAAAAACTCATCGACCATCCCTCCTCCATTCGTTTTATTATTTAAGTAAATGAAAATACAAGATGGGGAGAAGTTTACAAAAACCAAAATCTCTTGAAAATAACGAATGCATGATAGCTAACATTGTAAGCTATTGATTTTCCTTATTCACACTTAAGATTGTCAATTGTAGCAAGGGTAAACAAGGGTCTTTCCCGCAAAGGACTAAGCTTATAACTACTCAAAATAATATCATAAAAGTGACCACTGTTCCTAGCAAACAGCAGTCGAAAACCTAATCTAAACTACTCAGAAAATTACGAAAATTTACATAGATATACTAGACACACAGAGCATCTGGAACCCAAAATTTGGTGATTTTTGGATAACTTTTACTATATAAAATAATTACCAAAATATAGAGGACAGAAAGTAACGAAAACAGATTTTGAGATGGGTTTTGAAATCAATGAGAATAAAGCTAGCTAGGGAAGATGCATCCACCCCCGACAATCACACACAAGATAATTTGTTCAATCCTAATTCAATTAATCTAGACGAAGATGCTCAGGTTGGCTCGGTACGCTTGAACACAACCCATTACCCTTTCTTACTTCGTATGCTAGGCAGGAAGTGCTCTACACCTAGACTATTCCCAAGCAATGCAACCTAAAGGTACGCTTATTATATTAAACATGAAGAGATCATTAAGGTCCACAAGAGTTTGAGACATCACTAGGCATCGCAATAAACTTAGCGCCTTGCTAAACCTAGGACTTAGTTTACTTGATAGTGAAAACTAACAATTGCTTCTCTAGAAGGTTTGAAGAGTCCAACTATTGACACAGGCATCAAACAATCAAAGCGGTAGAATCCTAACATGCATACTAAGCGTGGACTCAAAGCATACAAGCAAGCATTCATCAATGGAAAAGTAGTAAACAACAGTTTCATCTTGGATTAAAAGAAAAGAAAATCAAAAGTCAAATCATCTTGTAGTTCATGTCTAAGGGCTTCAAGCAGCCCCCTAACTAATAAGAACTAGTTAAACATGGAAGAAACAAAACTAACAAAAGAAAAGGGAGGAAGAGAGAGAGAGAGAGAGAGAGCTGCAGATTGATCTCCTTTTATATGCTTCTTGACCGGTTTTATTCATGAAAGTCCCTCCACATGCAGAATCAACGTTGCCCCTATTAGCTATGTCCAATCCATCATAGAAAAATTGGACAAGGTCATTTAGACTGAAGTTGTGATGGGAACACTTCCTCTACAACTCCTGAAATTCCTCCCATGCCTCATATAGTGTATCTCCATCCTTTTGAGTGAAGTTTTGAATCTCCCTCCTTAGTCGTTTTGTCAGTTGAGTGGGGAAATATTGTTTCAAAAACTTCTTAACCATTTAATCCCAAGTTGTGATGATACCTGCAGGTAACGAGTACAACCAACGTTTTGCATCATCTTTTAAAGAAAAGGGAAATAGAAGTAACCTGAGTCCTTCTGGTTGGATGTTCTGAATGGTTAGCAGCTTGCAAATATCTAAGAGTTCCCTAATGTGAACATTAGGATCCTCAAATGGTGTGCCAAATTACTAAGGCAACGAGTTAAGGAGCTGCACAGGAATGGAAAAGGCTTGATTGCCCTGTGGTGTGTAAGCTATGCATGAGGGGGATTCTAAAGCTGTTGGAAGAAAAACATCCTTCAATGCCATGTCGAGTCTTGGGGGTTCCTCTTTGTCCTCGTGAATTGAATGCACATGTGAGTTTGGTGGTGTGTTCTCCTCCTCCTCCCCTTGTGAGGAAGTAGAACCCGCCATTATGTAGTGAATTGGCAAACTAGTTCCCTTCGTTTGCTTCCTATTCGACTTGCAAGTGAGTTCTATCTCTAAATCCAAGGGGGTAAGATTGCCTTGAGCAGTTCTATGAGTAAGCATACACCTAAAAACACAAACAAAGAAAAACTAAGTAAGAAACTAAAACAAAAATCAAATTAAATAAACTAGTAGAAGCAATTAGAATAAAAGTAATCCCCGGTGACACGGCGCCAAAAATTGATAGCTAAATTTAAAGCTATTGATTTTCCTTATTCTCCTGCAAATATGTCAACGTAGTATAGAGAAATAAGGGTCTCCCTCAGAGGATTAAGTTAAACTAAGTGCTTCAACAAAAGTCACAAAAACGTGACTGCAGCTCCTGCAGAACAGCAGTCGAAAAACAAACTAAAAACCTAACTAAAACAACCCAGAAAAATATGAAAATTTACAGAGATGTACTAGACACACAAGGCGTCAGGCATACAAAATTTGGGAATTTTTGGATTTCGTTTACTATGAAATTAAAATACGTGAAAAAAGAGGACAGAAGGAGAAACGAAACTGAGACAGATTTGAGATTGGTTGATATCAAGATGATGAAACTAGCTAGGAAGGAAGTATCCACCCCTAACAATCACACACAACACACTTTGTCCAATTTGCTACCAATTAACTTAGTTGAAGACACTCAAATTGGCTCGGTACGCTTGAACACAACCTATTACTCTTTCTTACTTTGTACGCTAGGCAGGAAGTGCTCTACACCTAGACTATTCCCAAGCAATGCAACCTAAAGGTACGCTTATTAGATTAAACATGCAGAGATCATTAAGTTTGAAAAGAGTTTGAGCAATCAGTAGGCATCGCAAATAACTTAGAGCCTTGCTAAACCTAGGGTTTTGTTTACTTGCTAGTGAAAACTACCAATTACTTCTCTAGAAAATTTGAGGAATCCAACTATCGATCCAGGCATCAAACAATCAAAGTATTAGAACCCTAGCATGCATACTAAGTAGGCCTCCAAAGCACACAAACATAGAATTCATCAATGAAAAATCGGTAAACAAAACCTCAACTTTATTAATTGGAAAACAAATTGAATATCAAAGCATGTTATGGATCATGTCTAGGGGCTTCAACTGCCCCCTAACTACTGGAAATTTAGTTACACATAATTGGAATCAAAAACACAAAATAATGAAAAAAAAAGAGGAAGAAGAAGAGAGCCAGAGCTGCTGCAGATTGATCTCCTTTTATATGCTTAGAGGTTAGGAAATCCAAAACCTAAAAGAATTAGGGTTCACGTGCTTAGATGGAGTTTTCCTATTGGCTCTTGAACTTGATGACTTATTCTAACCATTCACATCGTGCCATTTGTCCATCATAAGTCGGAATATGAAGTACAAACTCGTCGTTGGGCTTCTTAGTGTGATTTGGGCCTCGAAACATAAATTCCCGCCCAACCTCAGATTGACGCGCAGCCTGACCTCTTATACTAAATCAGCCATAACTTCCTCTAGAAAAATGATATTGATGAGACGTAAAAAGATTCGGAAACTAGACATCTGAGGCTATCCATCAATATAAAGATCATCCTCTAGATCGTTCTGAACAGGTCTCAGTGCTCTGTCGAAGTTAACTGATCTGCACAGGCAGATTTCCTGAATGAATAATCTCAAGTCTAGCAAATATAATCCTCTCTACGTTTAGAACTGAAAACTAAAGTAAAGAATATCATTTGAAGAGGTTGGTAGTGTCTGTAGAATATTCTGTAAATATTTACTTTCCTTGTACGTATAGATTACGTCTCTCTGTATATTTGAAGGAGATCGTTGATTACTCTTGTATCACTTTATAAACTCTATTCTTTGGAGGTGAATATTATTGAAGCATTCCAAAATACATTGAATTCTTATTTTCTACTTGGTATCAGAGAAAGCTTTCCTGCACCGTATTCTTCTGAATCCCGAATCTCGAAGAACTTTATGAACCACCCGATCAAAGTTATTTTTCCACCATCACAAACCTACCTTGAATTTGCCACGGACAGCCTTGAAAGCCGCAACATGCATAATTGTCATAGCTACATAATTATCATAGCTACATCAAGTGGGGACAACTTTATACTTCCATACAATTCCAATTGTTTAAGCCTAGCTTTCCTGACAAAGCCGACAAGCTTTCCTGTCCCACCAACAATCCTGCTGCAGCCAACAAACTAAGATCTGCTACAAGCCAAGCCGTAGCCATCCTAGCCGACTGCTACAGCCGATAAGCATTGTTGCGTTGCTACAATCCATACAGTTCCCTTTATTGATTTCGTACAGGCTCCTATTTTTGCTAGATGGAGGACGACGCTGCCACCCTTGCACTCCACAACATGCCTCCAACTATTAACCATTAGGGGAAAAAATGCAAACAGTACCCGACCTTTGGCCCATTAGTAACTTTAGTACCTGACAAAAAAAAAATCACTTTGGTACCTGAAGTTCAGACCCCGACCCAACATTAGTACCTAAAACACTATTGGCCGTTATGGCGTTAGCCATGTAGCAAAATTTGAGGGGTATTCTCATCCCTTCACTCAATCTCTTCTTCCTCTCGCTTTCTTCATCTTCTTCTTCCTCCCAACTGTCCTTGTTTCTCGCATCTCTTCTTCTTCCTCAAGCTTAGATTTCCAATCCATCGATGCTAAACTATCATCTACAACAATGATTTCTAAAAGATTAATTGTGGGAAACGAAACTATCCCAAAAATGAAAGGCACCTATAAACAAAACCAAAACAAAAAGAATCAAAGTTGTTATGGGTGATCACCAAATTTTCTTTGTTTTTGTTCTACATCTATGGCTGATCACCAAAACTGAAAAATAAAAAATAAATGTCCAAACTCGGAGACAATCACCAATTTCTCAATATGCAATTGGTCTCCTATTAATCCATACCCTCTCTGTCTTCTATTTCCCCCAATTTAAACCAAAAGCTCATCACCAGATCCATCTAGTCACCCACACCATACCAATCAAATCTCACCGTAAACCCCGCTCAAACTTCACCGTAATTTGAAGTCAAAGCTTCAAAACAAACTGTCTCCTCCTCCTCTAGCTCTGAGATCACAACCCAAAAGAGCGAAGCAATTGACAAGTTGCAGAGCTTTAGAAACAAGCTCCAATGGTGCAATCCCTCGTGCCCCAGATGGAAGTGCCTTTCAAAATTTGCTGATGAAGGACCAGCAGAGCTTTGGGGTCTTGAGCATCATCGGGTAAAGCGGTTGGGTGCTGGACTCCAAGTTCATTCGTGTTTTAATTCATTGGATCTGGCGATGGCGACGATGGTGGTGTGGAGGTGGAGGGAGTGGGTGGTGGCAGCAGAGAGAGACATGGCTCCTCTCTCTATCTGTTTTTGGTTTTCAAGGAGAGGTGGAATTTGGAGGTTGAAAGAAGAGTATCAGAGGAGAAGAGAAGGTGGAATAGAAAGGAGGAAGGAATGGAGATGTTGTGCTGGTAATTTGAGAGGATGAAGATCTGGGATTGATCCCAGATGTGATCTTATATGCTTTTCTCTCTTTTTGGTTGTTTGATCTTTGTTGGTTTGGTGAAGTGTTCAAGATTTTGTGTCGAAACCCATGTTTCTCTAAGTACCCAGCTGAGTTTTTCAATATTTCTCTGGTTACTGTACAATAAAGCTGAAAGCTTTTTTGTTTTTGTTCTTTGAGCTAACATTAAAGCGTAAAACTTTATGATCTATTGTTTTCTGGGTATATTTGCATGACCCAGATTGTTGTTTGATTGGTGTTTGGTGAAAAGAGTTTAGATGATGCTGTGTTTATATGACAGAATTGAGTTTTATTTGCAATCGAATGCTAATTCGTGTGCCATGGTTGCGGCTGAGCACAGCAAGAAGTGTTCATGGAACTGTAGAGGAAGAAGGTTCACCGCTATGTGTTATTTAGGGTGGATTCATACCCAATTCAAGAAGATGAAGATTTGGGATTGATCCCAGATTCCCAGTTGGGAGGAAGAAGAAGATGAAGAAAGCGAGAGGATGAAGAGATTGAGTGAAGGGACGAAAATACCCCTCAAATTTTGCTACTTGGCTAACGCCGTAATGGCCAACAGTGTTTTAGGTACTAATGTTGGGTCGGGGTCTGAACTTCAGGTACCAAAGTGATATTTTTTTTTGTCAGGTACTAAAGTTACTAATGGGCGAAAGGTCGGGTACTGTTTGCATTTTTTTCCCTAACCATTATCATACCACCGCTCTAGATAACTTAGCGTTTCCAACTGGCGTTGCCTTGAATGAATCCAACTACACCATATGGGCACCTCTTATGAAGATGAGGATTGGAGCACGCGGAAAAGTTGGCTATCTCACTGGAGCTAGAGCTACACCAAATGTAGATTATGCTGAATTTGAAGCTTGGACCACAGAAAATGAAAAACTAAAGAGTTGGTTAATTGATTCCATGGAACCATCACTCATGAATCGATATATCCGACTCCCAACAGCCAAAGATGTGTGGGAAGCTGTTGCGAAGACCTTTTATGATGATTCTGATGAAACCAAGATTTTTGAATTAAACAAGAAGTGCTTTGGAGCAAAACAGAATGGTCGGACTCTTCCTACCTACTACAATGAATTGGTTGGGATGTTTCAGGAAATTGATCAGCGTATGGCCTCTCAGAATAATATAGTGGCTGCAGTTGTTCAAGAGATCACTGCCATGGCACAAATGCGAGTTCACATGTTTCGTAGTGGACTCGATCCAAAGTATGATCAAGTTTGTGGTGAGATTCTGCGTAAAGACCCGAAATTCGATTTGAAACAAAGCTATGCGTATGTTCGAATGGTGCATTCTGAGAGACAGGCAATGGGACACGCCTCTGAATCCTCTGCCATGGCTGTCCAACGCAAACAGGGGCCCTCCCTAGGCTTCTCAACTCCCTCACAACATCACCCTCTGGGTAAAACAAATCCATAGGCAAATACAAAGTGTCCGGTTTGTGGAGATGTGGGTCATAGCAAGCAATGGTGTTATGAAGTGATTGGCTACCCTGATTGGTGGGATTTCACCAAGAAACCGCGAAAAAACCTTGGAAAAGCTGTCGTGGCTGCTACAGAGAAAATGCAGCCATCTAGTGCCTCTGCTAATGTAGCACAGTTAGGTATGAAGGGTAAGGTCTCTATGAATAGTTCTTGGATAATTGGTACAGGTGCATCTAACCATATGACTAATGATCCTAGTCTCTTAGAAAAGCTGAAACCCTCATCTCAAAATATTGTTTCTACTGCTGACGGTACTCTGACTCCGGTTATCGGGGAAGGTTTTGTTGTCCTATCTAATACATTAACCCTCTATTATGTGTTGGTTGTTCCTTCATTGGCATATAATCTCCTATCTGTTGTATTCTAGCACTAGTATGTATTATGAACTTTTATCCCTCTTTCTGTGTGTTTCAGGACATTCTGACTCGACGGATTCTTAGTTATGGTGTTAGAAGGGGGAAGCTCTAGTACTTGGATCTGACAGAGAGTGGCGAACAACAGTTGTTAGGACAAGTGAATCAGGTCAATGGAGTAGAGAATGCTAAGGAAACAGTGTGGCTATGTCATCGTCTTTTAGGTCATCTTAAGAAACTACAACCTCATTTGTTTTCGGTTGTCAGTGATTCAGATTTTCGTTGTGATGTATGTGAACTGGCTAAGAGTCACAGAATTTCATATTCACCTAGTCTTAATAAAAGTCCCATTCTATTTATGAAGATTCATTCGGATGTCTGGGGTTCTGCCAAGATCCCTTCTCTTTCTGGAGCTCGGTATTATGTGACTTTTATTGATAATTGCACCCGTATGACTTGGGTATTTCTATTAAAGAACAAGAGTGATGTGTGTTCCATGTTCCAAGATTTTCATAAAATGGTGTCCACAAAATACCAACAGTCTATTCGTGTTTTCCAATCTAACAATGGTGGTGAGTATGTTGATGGCCCTATGCAGGAGTTTATGCAATCTCATGGAATTTAACATCAAACTTCCAACTCATATACTCCTCAACAAAATGATTGGCAGAAAGGAAGAATCGACTGTTACTTGAAGTTGTCCGTGCATCTTTGTTTGGCATGCATGTACCACGTGAATATTGGGGAGAAGCTGTGAAGTCCGCCACCTACCTCATTAATCGTACTCTTTCTCGGGTCATCGAATTTCAAAATCCTCAGCAGAAACTTCATATACTTCTGTCACTTCCGTCGCTACCAAACCTTGAACCTCGCGTGTTTGGATGCGTAGCTTATGTTCATATTCCCATGCCTCAACGCAGCAAGCTTGATCCTCGTGCCCGTAAGTGTATATTTGTTGGTTATGCAGATTTTCAAAAGGGTTATCGATGTTATGATCCTTTTACTGGAACTATGTATGTTTCTCTTGATGTTGCGTTTCGCGAATCTGAGTCTTATTATTCAAGGGGAGGTTCAGAGTCTTCCCTTTAAGGGGAGAGAGATTGTGAAGGAAATCCTCAGGAATTATTTGCATTTGAAGAATTTGAAGCTTTGGAGTCTAAATTTGGAATTGGAGTTAGGAACTCCCCAATATCAGTTGACAGCGATGTGGCAGGAAACAAAAAAGAAAAAGAAACTGGAGGTGAACACCCCATGGGGTCCGCAAGGGAAGAGAGTGGACTGAAAGAAAAAGAAGCTGCCGTGGGGTCTGCAGGAGAAGAAAGTGAACTGATGGGAGATAGAGAATGTGGAGGTGCTGTGAGTGGAAATAAAGAAAGAGGACAAATGGATGGAGGTGGACTCGTGATGGGAGATAAAGAGGATGGACAAATGGATGGACCAGTGGGGCCCTCAAAGGGACAAGTTTTTGGCTCCAGTCGACAGCAGCTCCAAAGTTGCCAATTTTTTGGCTCCAACCGACAACAGCTCCAAAATGTCCTTGAAAGTCGCCTTGACGTGACAAACCGAGGCCCCACGCGCCAGGATACTGCCACACACCTTGAGGGTGACAATGATGCATTAATACCCAGTGGTGATGCACCTAATGATGAAAAGAATATAATTCAGAGCCCTCATCTATCGGAGTTCTTCCCCCTCTCTACATCGTCAACTGAAGAATCCGCTGTGAGTATTCCTTCTCAGGTACCTTTAATTTTGAATGAATCATTTGGGGTAGGTAATATTGAGCCTAAGAAATCACAAAGGGTTACCAAGGGTATTCCTAAGAAACAATATGAACTAGACATCAAAACCAAAGCTAAGTATGCTATAGCTAACTACATATCTAACCATAGGTTGTCTAGGTCACATGCACTTGTTGTTAGTCAATTATCCACTGTATCTATCCCTAGTAGTGTACATGATGCTTTGGTAGATCCTAAGTGGACTCAAGCAATGAATGAAGAACTAGAGGCTTTATAGAAAAACTCAACTTGGGATTTGGTGAATATACTTACTGGAAAGAAGATTATTGGATGCCAATGGGTGTTTACAGTAAAACTTAAAGCTGATGGGAGCATTGACAGGTACAAAGCCAGATTAGTTGCCAAAGGTTACACTCAGCGCTATGGAATTAATTATGAAGAAACATTTGCCCCTATAGCAAAAATCAATACTGTTCGAATCTTGATTTCACTTATAGTAACTAATAATTGGCCTCTACATCAGTTTGATGTGAAGAATGCTTTCCTCAATGGTAACTTGGAGGAAGAAGCATATATGGACATGCCACCTGGAGTCAAAAATTTGCCTTATGGTACTGGCAAGGTTTGTAAGTTGAAGAAGTCTCTTTATGGTTTGAAGCAGTCTCCGAGAGCTTGGTTTGAGAGGTTCTCCAAGTCCATGAGGGCGTTTGGATATAGACAAAGAAACTCGGATCACACTTTGTTCATCAAGCGTAGTCAGGGTAAGATTACCGCTCTGATAGTATATGTTGATGATATGATTGTCACATGGGATGACTTAAAAGAGATGGAGGCTCTACAGAAGTATCTTTCTAAGGAGTTCGTGATGAAGGATCTTGGGCAATTAATGTACTTTCTTGGAATTGAAGTTGCAAGGTCCAAGAAGGGGATTTCGTTGTCCCAACGAAAGTATGTACTTGATTTGTTAGCTGAAACCGGGATGCTTAACTACAATCCTAATGAGACACCGATAGAGATGAACCACCGCCTTGTATGTCCGGATCAAGTTCCAACTGATAAGGGAAAGTACCAACATCTAGTAGGGAGACTTATTTATCTTTCTCATACTAGACCTAATATTGCTTATACCGTGAGTGTGGTTTGTCAATTTATGCACTGTCCTAGTGAAGAGCATATGGATGCAGTGTATCGTATTTTGAGATACCTTAAGATGGCACATGGAAGAGGTTTGTTTTTTTTTTTTTTTAAAAGGGTGAATTGGAGGTTGTAGGGTACACAGATGCAGATTGGGCTAGTGATAAGACAGACAGACAGTCTACATCTAGGTATTTTACATTTGTTGGAGGAAACCTGGTGACTTGGCGCAGCAAGAAATGAATGGTTGTTGCTACGTCAAGTGCTGAAGCTGAGTTTCGAGGTATGGCACGTACATAGAGTGTGTGAGATGTTGTGGATTCGTAATGTGTTAAAAGATTTGGGTGTTAAACTCAAGAAACCTAAGGATTTGCATTGTGATAGCACATCTGCAATTGAAATTGCTCACAATCCTGTTCAGCATAACCGGACTAAGCATGTGGAAGTAGATCGACGTTTCATTAAGGAAAATCTGGACAGGAAAATTATTCGTTTTCCTTTTGTGCATACAGAAGATCAATTAGCAGATGTTCGTACAAAATGAGTGTCAAGGAAAGTGTTTGAAAGTCGATTGACAAGTTGGGCATAATTGACATTTATGCACCAACTTGAGGGAGAATGTAGAATATTCTGTAAATATTTACTTTCCTTGTACGTGTAGATTACGTCTCTCTGTATATTTGTAGGAGATCGTTTCCTATTAGGATTACTCTTGTAGTACTTTATAAACCCTATTATTTGAAGGTGAATATTATTGAAGCATTCCAAAATACATTGAATTCTTAAATTCTACTGTGTCCAAGGAGATGATAGAGATGTTGAAGTTGATAAATATATGCTGGTGTTGTCAAATCGAAAATTGACATCAAATGAGTAAAGTAGATCGAAGTGGTGAAATCGTTTAATACAGAATCAACTGATAGTTCCTTCTCATTTGTTCAACCTTGGGGATATTTGAGCCTGTAGTGGATTCTTCATTACCCAGGTGGCCTCTTGTCTCTCAGTCAAATCAACACCAACTCCATCCACAGCCTCCCACTCGTACTTCCAAACCAGATTTGCCACCAAATACTCCAAAAGAAGCATTGACAAACCCAATCCCGGACAAATCCTCCTACCCGCCCCAAACGGTATCATCATAATTTCCTTGCTCCCTGTTATATCACATTGTACGTTACCTCCATCTTTCATAAACCTTTCAGGTTTAAACTCCATGGGCTCGTCCCACACACTCGAGTCTCGACCAATTTCGGCCACCATAAAATTCACAGTACAGTTCTTTGGCAGCGTATAACGTCCAGCCAGAATAATGTCCTCTGTAACCGTGTGTGGCACCACGTAGTGGCCTGGTGGGTGAAGCCTTAGAGCCTCCATCACCACCGCTTTTAGGTAGTGCATCTTCTGAAGATCCTCATCTTTCAGCTCTAATTTTTCAACACCCACAACCTTTTTAATATCTTCAACAAGCCTCTTCTGAACACGTGGGTATTTCACTACATTCGCCATGGTCCACTGCAATGTTATGGACATGGTGTCCGTGCCGGAATTCAAAATCTCCGAGCATTGATGCATTAGTTCTTCTTCATTGAAGGCTCTCTTCTCGCGGGGGTCTTCTAAATCCATTAATGTATCAACATATGCTATTGTGAACTCATCGCTGTTCTTATCTACCATTTCTTGTTTCACCTGTAAAGAAAGAATGGATAGTCGACTTTGAGTCAAATAGATCCTCATGGGATGCCTTTGGGTAGTGTAGCTAGTTATACATTCATGTACGCAAAACTTGCTATCCGACTGAAGTCCTTAATTCCATGCATATTATTCTTGTTATCACCAGTATGCACTTCAGATCACATGCAATTTCTATTGATAAATCTTCTATAAAAATTTGACATGAATGGAAAACACAAAATGAAAAGCGTAGAATATGTAAGATATAGCGTTGAAGTAGAGAAATTATATACAAAATTTTAAGGATACCACTTCATAGTGATTAACAATTCGTGTTTTATGTTTTTAAGTTTGAACCCTATATTTTTTTGCTCTTTTGAAAGAATGGCGGGTATGGTTGCCTTCAAGTTTTGATTAATAAAATTATTGAATACAATTGTAGGGACATAAAACCTAAACCTCATATTATAATAAGCAACGAAAGAGCATCCCGAATAATAATATGAGCCTCCATTAATCCTATGTATTCAAGCCTGCATCAACTAGTAAGGGTTGCCATACCAACAATCTAACTTATGTGTTTAAGTTTGAACCCTACTTCTTATTCTCTATATATAGTTAAATATGGTATTTCATAGTTTCGAAAGTATAATTTAAAAAAATTAATAATGGAAGTAAGATGTAAAACTTCCAAAATATTATAGATAACTATTTTTAGGGAGTCAGTTATACTTTTTTTCTCTTCTATTAGAGCAAAAGAATGCATTTTGTTTACCAAAAAAACGACTTATATGAAAGTTAGAGTCTATTCATGATCTCTCATCCTATAGTGATTATTCAAATGCACCTTACTTGATAAAAAAAAAAATGCTCTTCAACTGTATATTCAAAACCGAAAATCATTGTTTAAGCATCTTTTAATGATTATTACCGAAAAATCAATCAAGATCTAAGATATCCAGGTAGTTATGTGACTGTAATAAATAAAAATGACAATAATTTTTAATTTGATTAATAAATAATCTGTAAAAGTGATTAAACAAAAAATATTAAATTTTGAGTGTATAATAAAAATTTTGAAAAACTTTTGGAGGTACTTCAAGCGCTAGAGTGTTCAATTTCATTTATCATATTCGTAAAAAAGACCAGCTGTTTCATCCCTATTTCTTACCACCACCTTCTTTCGTGCCCGTATGAATGGAAGCAGGAGGTGCTTTTGTTGCTGTCGAATTTCGTTGAACTGATTCCAACCCTTACGGAACAAAATCTTGTTCAACCATCTCGGTCCCAAGTTTAGGGTCTGGAAACCTCTGACCAAACCGAACATAAAGCGACGCTGCACATCAGCAATTTCTTTCATCTTCGCCTCATCCTCCACCTTCTCACCAAACACCATATCCACGAACAAAGAAGTTATGGAGAATCGAAAATGGTCTAAAACTTCGACGACTGGTCCGTTGGACCATACGGACTGATCGAGACGGTTGGTGAGGATGTCCAAGGCCCATTTGCGGGAGGAAGCGTAGGACTTGAGCCGAGAAGGGTTCAGAACCTCGGACATGAGGTTTCGGCGGAGGAGACGCCATGTTGGGCCGTAGCCACTGCTGAAGATGACACGGTTGTCACTAGTGATGAGCTTGGTGATGGGCTGGGGAGGAGGGCGGTCCGAACAGACTGCTCCGTTTTGGACCAAGACTTGGTGGGCGAGTGAGTGGTCGTTGATGAAAATGGCGGGGTGAGAGCTGAAGGGGATGGGGAGAGAGACGATGGGGCCGTACTTGGCGTGGAGGTCAAGAAGGATGGGTTCGATTCTGGAGGTCAGTTTGAAGAGCCATATGAAGTTTCCGATTATGGGAATCGAGGTGGGTCCTGGCGGTAGAATAGTACCGTCGAGTTTGGCCGAGGGTTTCGAGAGAAAGAGAAGAGATTTGAGGAGGAAAGCGATGAAGAGGGAGAGGATGAAGATGAGAAACCACATCATTTCCGTGTTTCTGTAAATTAAGTGCTTGGTGAGTTGGTGTTGGTGTATATATAAATATGTAGCAACTAAATACTATAAGAGAACACCGGGATACGATGAGACTTCCGTTCGCGTTTCCATCATCTTATGACTCGGTACTGTCATTATAATAGTGAGAGTGATTCATGACTTTCTGGATTAAGGCTTTAAGAAATTTTATATTTGCATGACGTCTGACACTAGAAATTTACACAATACTGAAGCAATAGCAGAAGCATATAATCAAAAACAAAACAGAAGTTAACAAAACGGAAAGACATTGTAATAAAAAAAAATTATACCAAGTGATATCACCACATTGATTATTGATGCCGTCTTATTTATTTATTTATTTATTTTGAAAGAGATGTCCTTATACTAATCTTATTTGTTTTGTTTTCCAATATGATCTGCCACCTATTTTTTTTTTTTTTAGTACACACCTGACAGTACGTAGTGACCTGCTACATATTTTTATTTTATTTAGTAAAAATAAGAAGTAAAGTTTAGGGTAGTAAACTGAATTTAGTCTTTTTTTTTTTTTTGAAAAAGTCATATGTTATGCAGTTTAGCAAGCAGTACCAAAACAACATACCCCTATGAGTCGTCAAAACGAGTTGTTACACAGCGCACACCAACACAACCTAGCCCTAAACATAAAATAAGCTATCTAGTACACAACCATCATAGCCACCTTTTAGAATCATTCCATAAACAAAGAAACCTAGTGCCTCGATAAATGAGCAACATAGTAACTAATTTCATTGTGATGTATTCAAACTTAAACAACAATATAAGTAGAAGGAGGTATAGCTCCCTCAATTAAAAGACTAGTGTTTGGATTCATCTTCAATCTTTTTTGGAAAACATTTCCATTTGAGGTTCAGACGGATCTTTTTTGTCTTCGAATTAGGAGTCGTATTCAACTCACTGTTGTTCTTGCTTCTCTTAGGACGACCGAACTTTTTCTTCTTCGGGGAAATAATGAGTTTTCCCTGCTTCTTTGCCATAGCCAAAGGCAAGACTGAGCCGGCAACGCAAGTAGTTTCTGTAGAATATTATGTAAATATTTACTTTCCTTGTTTATGTAGATTACGTATTCTGTATAATTGTAGGATATATTGTCCTATTAGGATTACACTTGTATCTCTATATATATACCTCCTATTTGGAGATGAATAATATTGAAGTACAACAAACACATCATAGTCTTATTTTATACTTGGTATCAAAGCCAAGCTGAAACCCCAAGCCCGAGCCATTGAAGACAAAGATATCTTGGAGTGTGAAACTGAAAGTCAAAAGTCAGCATCACCAATTGAATTGAAACTGCATCGAAACTGAAAGTCATCATCACCAATTGAATTGAAACTGCTGCACACTTTTTGGTTGATTCAACCTAGCCGACAAAGACATCCTGCACCCTTTAATTAAGTCTACCCACCTTGTTTGACTAAGTCCTCCCTGCAGGATAATTAAATCCAGCAGATATAGACCTCCTGACCTCCTGCTGTTTTCAGCTTGGTCACGTGTAGGCTTCTTATATTTTGGTCAATGGAAGTCGACGCTGCCACCCTTGCGCTCCACAACATGCCTCCAATCATCAACCATCACTACTATAAAAAATGCATCACACAACGGAACATAAATCATCTGTTGTGTGTTTAAGTAAACTCTATTGTACAACAGTATTAGTGATGTTCTGTTGTGTGAATGTCAACAAAGTCATAATTTTTTTTATCAAAACTACATTGCACAACAGAATAAAGTATTGTCCGTTGTCTGAGTCTTAAAAAATTTAGCGGCAGATTTCCCTCCACTCTCGAGTCTTGGTTGCCTCTTAAAACACTGAAATTCAGGTGACTAGGTACAACGGTTTTACTATTTCCGTTGTATGATTGAAAAAATGAGCACCAAAGTTTGAGGAAGCTTGCTTGAATGTCTTCCCCTAGATAGGCCTAGTGCAAGTTGTAAAAATTGTACAACAGATTTAAGCTTTTCTGTTGTGTGAACTTGGAACTGGGTGGCAAATTTTGAGCCAAAATGTTGTACAGTCGCCATGTTTCCCTCCATGATTTCAGATTTTGATTTTTAGTGTTGCACTCAGACAACAGTTGGTGAAGTTTCTGTTGTGTGAATAACTTTGAATTTTTTGCTACGTTTAATTGCCATGCCACATCGTGTCCAAAAGGGAGAAAAAAGATTACAAAACCTAGCAAGCCTCTCGACCTCTCTCATTTTTAGAACCCTTTCGACCCTCTCTCTCTTTCTCAGTCCTCTCTCAATTAGATTTGGATTGCTGTCCTTCATCGTCCTCCTCCGCCTAGGTTTGTCTGCAGTGCCCCTAATACACTTTCCCTCTCCTCCATCTCTCTCTGAAAAATTAGGATTAGGGTTTTTTGCTGAATCCCCAAATTGTGCTGAAGAGATTGGCAGTGGTTCGGGTTCGGCGAACTAAAGACCATCTCGCTTCAATTTGCCATCAACATGTCATCAGTCCCTTCAATTTCAAGTCCTTCACCTCCCTTCAATTTCAAGTCCTTCACCTCTATCAGTCCATCGTTTCCTTCTCTCTTTCACAGGTTATTCTCTTAGCTGGGCGATTGAGGTTCGGACTCTCGAGGAAGCTCTCAGGTCAGGTATCGTTTTCGGTTGATTTTGATTCTGATTCCCTTCTATTTTGGCTATTATGATAGAGTTATGTGTTTTTATTTGCATTTTTTTGAAATTTAGGTTTGCATTTCTCCAAAGCTCTTTAGCGATGGAGGACATTGAATGCCCCAGATCCACTTTCTCTCTCCACCTCGCCTTCAAACTAGGGTCGATTGAAGAGATGCAGAAGACGAAGGTGTCCGAGAGCGGTGGCCAACATGATGTTCTGCGCTGACGAGGCAGCGCTGTGCTTCATTTCCTTAACCTCTTCATGGTATTGTTGTTTTCGATTCTAGTTGCTCCTATATAGTTGTACAATCTGTATCAGATTCCCAATTTGTTGGCCTCTAGTTGTTATTTATTTTTTCTGCCGCAGGTGACAATGAGGGATGCTCTAAACTCTGCCTTCGATGAGGAAATGTATGTCGATCTGAAAGTGTTTTTGATGGGTCAAGAGGTCAGGAGACGTGGATAGGTTCTGTTTTTGTTTATATGAGACCCAACCGATTTTATTTTCGCGACCTTGATCTTTGCTCGTTCTATTTGTAGGTTGGGCAGTATCAATGTGCTTACAAGGTTAGAACTACTCATGGAAAGAAACACATTTGAAGTTTTTTGTTTCATTTTATTCAAGAACATATGTGAACTTACCTGTCTTCTTCATCCTCCATTGTATATAGAAAACTGAAGACTTTTGGATAAGTATGGCCTTGAGAGGGTTCTCGATACCTCAATCACATAGGTGATTCTTGTTACTTGACATGCCAGTTTAAATTCTTTCTTTGTTACTTATGTTCAGTAAAATTAGTATTCTATGTTGGGAATGAGATAGAACAGGGGTCCTTTGGCATTTCAATGGTCATGTTTTTGCATCTGTTGTGAAGGGAATTATGGGAATGTAGGTGAAGCATGAATGCACACAATTCAAAGAATTTTGTCTAGCAGGAAATGCTGAAGGGTAAAGTAAACATGTCTCTTGTATATGTACACTTTATACCAATAGTATTACAACTAGTTCTTCATTTTCTCCCTGTTGGGGCTTCATGATTATGATTTAATTTTGCAGATGCTTCAGGGCTTTCTAGAGAGCAAAACATGAGCATGAGGCATTAAAAAGGCAGTTTGAAACTCATTTCTAGGTACCTCTAGACTCTTTCTTTCTTTCTGGGCAACTGTACGCTGTGTTCAATTAATTAAGTAACTCTTGGGGCTATTTTTCTTTCATATATTTGTAGTTGAGAAGACAAGCTGGAATGGCACAAAGGTCTTAAATGCCACATAGATTGGCGATTGCATGAGGTGCCCATATAATAGGGAGAAACTAGTTGAGAACCATGTATTTTGTCAATCTAGTGAACTCCTAGCTACGTAATATATGTATTACTATAGAGGGCACCCTATTCAAGTTTAGCTGCTGCAATATGCAGATACTAAGTTTTGGTTAGCCATATATATATAACTAATATTGTTCGAAAAATCTACTTATCTAGGGCCTGTTGTTCTTTTTTCTACCTACTTATCTAGATACAGTAGTATCGAGCCCAAATTAATTTTGTTGTTGGTTAGTTTAGGCCATGGCCTGTTTAAACTACAATTTTGCAAAGGAGAGATCAGAATCAAAATTTGAAGTATCATTACTTATAGTGATTGGAGGCATTGGTAATGATGATACACTTCAGTCTTTGTTGGTTTCATTGCTGACCATAGTTCTTGCTTCATATCTGGTTCTCTTTGTGTTCTCATTTCTCCCAATTATATGGGCACCATAGTTCTTGCTTTATATGCTAGGAGTTGTTATCTAGGTGAGTTGTGATTGGATATGGACTCCCTTATGTTAATTATGGTGTTCTAGTTTAGCTAAGGCACACTGGTTGATTTTGTTGACAATCTTTTTCGGTTTGGTTGTAGCTAAAGATCTCTGTAGGCACACTGGTACTCATCTCTTCGAAGTGGTAAGATTCCTTCCAGAGTATAGGGGTGCAACACCAAAGAGATCAAAAGGGGGCACATTTCAGGTTGAATCAAAAGTAGTCTGTCGAGCTCCTAGTCTTGTGTACATGTGTCAGTGAGTGACTTTGGTGTTGAAATTAACATGCAGATGCCAGAAATGGATGGATTTGAGGCAACAAGGGAGATAAGGAAAGTGGAGAAAACTCACCATGTCAGCATTCCGATCATTGCATTAACAACTCATACACCAGGCGAGGAAACAAGAAGGATGTTGGAGGCCGGCATGCATGGATGACTATTTGAGCAAACCCTTGGAAAAGGGTCGTCTACTTGAAACAATGGGTAGACTGGTAGGGAAGCAGTAGAATTGTGCGGTCATGATTGTCAGAGAACAAAGGAAGAGAAAAAAACAAACAGAGCTTTTCATGTAAGTTTTGTTCAATTCTGTATCTAGTGTTAATCATCAGTTGCAATATAAGAGAAGTCTCTTAAAATGACATTCTAAAGTGAAAAACTTGTGAAGAAAGTAAATTGTGCTAAGTAATGATAACCGCATGGGTTTAGTTATTATGTTAATTGTCCTAAATATGTTGTTTATTTAATATATGTAGCTCCTTAAAGTGCCTTCTAGTTTACTGGTATGAGCATGCTAACTATGATTAAATGTTTCAATCATTGTGTGTGTCGTTGCATTGTTTTTTTTTATGTTACCTAAAACACTCCAATGTTAGTTTAGCTAAAAAAATTAAGTACACTATATTAGACATAACTCAATCACAGTTTTGTATTATGGAATGACATATAATATCAAATGACTTATTATATGACGTTTCAATTGTTTCAGGAGTATACATAGCATCCTTGGTGCCCACTGTTTCCCTCTAGCATGTTTAGTTGAATTTATTATCTTTTAAAGATCGATGCATTATTGATGGGTTAAGCATACCTTCAGTTGTTTATTCAAAACTCTAATGTTTTAAGAAAATTCTGTCTTACTGCAATCCTTAAAGATACTGATATCTCCAGTGGTATATTTTTTACGAATATAGGATTTTTGGTTATTTCATTGATGCCCATATGAGTATATGCTAAATCTTTAAAGCACAAAGTTAAATAGACCTTCACTCGGTGGTTCTACTGAATATCGTGATGCAAAATTAAGAGATTTTGGTTTTGTTGTTTTGTTTACAGGGAATCCGACATCTTGTCTCCGACAGTTGAACTAGAGCCAATACAGCAAGCGGTAAGTCTGTGAAGAGGCTGCTATGCTTTACTGATTAAGAAAGTTGATTGCTTTTTATTTTTCAAAACTTTGCTTAATTTCTGCAAGTTGAGGCTGTGAAGTGTAAAAGTTGGAGCAGCTCAAGTCAAGTAGGCTCAAAGAGATAATTTTGAAAAAGATGTTGGAACTGGAGAATAAGCTGTTGTATGCTCCACCCGACACACTAGGTGTTGTTGCCTTAGCACTACACTGCAAGTATGAGAGAACTTTAGTGGCAAATATTTTCCTCTTGCGACGATTTGATTGTATCAGCTTTTGCTATCTTTGAATGTAATTAGCTAGAATGCAGCAGCCATCAAGGTAGCTAGAATGCATCTTTTTTTGTTTTATGGTATGGATACATGAATGTATAGATGATTGACAAATGCTAGCTCTTTTGGTACATTAGATGGTTAAATTAGAGTGCTTCTGCCTAAATCTTATATTGAGCATTATTTTTGTGCAAATAATTTAGGCAAAGAATCGATAATAAGCAAACAATAGTGAATTACATTACGTTGTATGAATATGCATGTGTCGTTTTCACACAACAAATCACTTATAATCACACAACGGTACTTGTAAATTTTTTTTTGTCTCATTAGTACTCACACAACAGAAAGAATAGATATCAGTTGTCTAATAGTAAATCACATAACGGTATAGAAACAATATGTTGTATGACTTGTGAAGAATTCAACACTGAGCCTCACACATACAACAGTTACTTTATGATATCTGTTGTGTGAAGGAACAACCAACAATAGTTGCCATATTTTTTTGTTGTATGATAAGTTAACCAACAACAATATGGTATTACTTCCGTTGTCTGAGTGTCATTTTTCTGTTGTGTGAGAAGTTAACCAACAACAGCGTGTACTTACTTCTGTTGTCTGACCACCATCGAAACAACAATTGAATGCGCCGCATCAAATTTCTGGCATTGGCATGCGCAGAATTGGTGCAATGGTTTTAACTGATATGTTGTGTCTATGGTACACACACAACGGTGTTTCACCATTATTGGAGTATGCTCATCACACAACACCGAGATAGACGACAGACATGGTCCAAATCACACAACAGATTTCCACCGTTGTGTGATACATTTTTTGTAGTAGTGCATTATCATACCACCGCTCAAGATAATTCAGCGTTTCCAAAGGGCGTTGCCTTGAGTGAATCGAACTACACCATATGGGCAACTCTTATGAAGATGAGGATTGAAGCATGAGGAAAGGTCGGCTACCTTACTGGAGCCAAAGCTGCACCATATGAGAACTCTCCTGAATTTGAAGTTTGGGCCACAGACAATGAAAAAGTGAAGAGTTGGCTCATTGATTCTATGGAGCCATCACTCATGAATCGGTATATCCGCCTCCCAACAGCCAACGATGTTTAGGAAGCTGTTGAGAAGACTTTTTAAGATGATTCTGATGAAACCATGATTTTTGAATTAAATAAGAAGTGTTTTGGAGCGAAACAGAATAGCCAGACTCTTCCTACCTACTATAATGAATTGGTGGGAATGTTTCAAGAGATTGATCAGCGTATAGCCTCCCAAAATATCACAGTGGCTGCTATTGTTCAAGAGACTACTGCCATGGCATGAATGCGAGTTCACATGTTTCTTAGTTGACTCGATTCAGAGTATGATCAGGTTCGTGGTGAGATTCTAAGCAAAGCTATTCCTATATATGTTCGTAAGGTGCATTCTGATAGGCAGGCAATGGGACACGGCTCTGAATCCTCTGTCATGGCTGTCCAGCGCAGACAAGGTCCTCCCCTAGGCTTCTCAACTCCTTCACCACGCTGCCCTCCGGGTAAGACAAATCCATATGCAAATACAAAGTGTCTAGTCTGTAGAGATTTGGGTCATAGAAAGCAATGGTGCTATGAAGTAATTGGCTACCCTGATTGGTGGGATTTCACCAAGAAACAGTGAAAGAACCTTCGAAAAGCTGCTGTGGCTACTACAGAGGAAGTGCAACCATCCAATGTCTTTGCTAACGTAGTACAGTCAGGTATGAAGGGTAAGTTGATGATGCAGCCGTATCTAACTCCATCTTGATACATTGCTCATCTTCCTTGTGGTGCAGCTTGACCTAATCGAATCTAATGAACCAACCCACGAAAATCTAGGGAGAGGGCAAACAGATTGCAAAGAGCTAGTGGAAGCCCCTTCAGCAACACCCACGTTTCCAAAGTATTATACAAGGTGGAATAGACTTCATCAACATGATCCCATCATTTTCTCCCTAAACCACCGTCGTATTCCGATAGTATCACGGACCTCCATGAAGGATTCGATTGCGATATGCTTTCCTGTCAAATTGGAACACAAACCTATCACCTATATATATCAAGATTGTCACACCTGCTCATAGCCACCAGATCGTTGGGATTATACCCTTGAAGCCCGGTAAATTAGCTTTTGGGGCGAGAAGATGATAACCAAGTAGAACTAGTCATCCTGAATTGATGCGACACCTACCAACCTGAGGTCCACCTTGGACATATCTGACAGGACTTGTCCTGGATTCCACCCTAAAATCTGAAGTGGCCATGTGGTGCCCACTTTAGAAGTAACTTTACCAAAAAAAATTGGCATAATTACCCCTTAAAAATGGACTACCCAACCCTGTGAAAAACAACTGAACACTTCTAATAGCCAACAATATCTCCATCTCCATGACCTTATAAGCTCTTCTCAAGAATTAACTTCCACATGTGATATACAAGGAATCTTAAACATGAACCTCGGTAATCAAAGCAATAAACCTACAAGCTCTTCTCCCAAATTATAGATACAACTGAAGTTTCGGTAATCAGAGTAATCTAGATGAAATACTAAAATAAGGTACAAGTAGGTTAAACGGGTGACCTACAATAATGATGAAGGTGGTGGACACCATGCCTCAATGCCTATGCATGCTCAAACTCAACTAATCTGCAGACTCGGCAAGAAAAACTGAAAAGCCCAGGAAAACACATTTAAAAACTATTAGAGTGAGTGGATGAAAAATACATAATTAATTTCAAGTAAGAAATTTATGCTTTAATTCCCAATTCTACTTTCCTATAAAAACTAAGTATGCAGTACGATTTCATGAAAATACTTTTAATCAATCTCTGGTACTGAAATCTCAAAATATGTTGTAAATTATCTCATTTAAAATACGAGAATCTCATAAATATCATAATCTTAGCATCTCAATATCTTATTTAAAATACTCACATCATAACATAGGCGATGACTAGAGGGTATTGCCGACTAGTCATCTCATGTCACGTAGAGGGCACTACCAACCGAATGATGCATCGGAGGGTACTGCCAACCGAAATACGAGGAGGCAATGGTTAGAGGGTACTGTCGACCAGATGACACATCAGAGGGTATTTTCGATCGGTATACTACGAGGCTATGGCTGGAAGGTACTGCCGACTAACCATCTCATGCCATGTAGATGGTACAGCTGACCAGATGTCGCATCGGAGGGTACTGCTGACCAGAATATATCTGATGCATCGGAGGGTACTGCCGAATATAATATATATTCTGGAGGGCATTGCTGACTCAATAGCGCATCTAAGGGTACTGCCGATCAGAATATATGTTCTGGAGGGTACTACCGATCAAGTAATGCATGCATGCTCTGATAATATTATTAACCTCTTCAAATACATAATCTGAACTCATTAATTCTTATATAATTTTCTTAACTGAACCACTTTCCAAAAGCAATTTTTGAATAACTCAATATTCAAATTACTCGATAATTAAAAAATGCTTTTGGAAAACATAACTCAATATCAATTCGATAAATCATCAACGAATTTTTGAAAGTATAAATCATGAAATCTCGATAATCCCACCGTACTCAAGTACTCGAATATCATACTTCATTTATTATCATTAGTTTCTCATATCGTATTTAACTATCAACACGCTATCGGAAATGTAACTTATGAAATTCTTATAGATCATCAATTTATGAAAATCATTCAATCGTAAAAATCATATATCAAATCTAAATTAGAAAATAATAATAATACTGCATGCACATTTAATTAAAAAAAAACAAATTAATGTCCACTAACAGAAATTCAGCTATGATAACTGTCCGACGAATTCCTCCTCAAACTTGGTCTACATGTCGTCTTGAATAAAATGATAATCATTAATAACTAATTTCGAGAATCGAAAATAAATTCACGATAATAGAACCGAAACCCTAAAATGATAATTCATCAAAAGCTCAAAATTACATTGAAACGAACTCAAATTTCATAGGTTACTTTGACTCGATAATTCAAACAATTGATCGAAAAATGCGGTTGACCCAACGGTCGGATCATCACAAATAATACCCTAAATCTCGAAGCTTCAGACATTCCGATCATTTTCAAAACGTAAATCAATTGTAACAAAATTTATATCTATAGATTCTTAACGCTACGCTCCACCTAACAGACCAAAGCGAAAAGCCTGAAGTGGTCATAGCGCCCCCACGTGTTGCCGAATCTGACCCCGAATTGGGTAGCAAGACCTATTCCAAATTGTTCATTCCAATATTCCCAACAAGTTTTACAATTATTACACAGTCCAATTTCAATCAAGGGAGCCAAAATTTACCTTGAACACCTCAGGAAGCTGAAATCTTCAAATCTTCAATTCCCTCAACTCCAGCCAATTCATGCTATGAGTCTTGTATTAGGATGATCAGCATAGTAAGGAATAGTAAGGGTTTCAAAACCGAGGTTGTGGCGTCTTTGGAAGTGACCGGAAAATAAAGTTCTGGCAAAGACGTATAGCACGGACTATCGAAGCAAAGAATGCGTCGATTCTCCTTACTAGATGCAAATCAAGCCAAATCACCACCACATACCTCAAGAGGAGGAAGAGGTGGTCCAAACCCAACCGGTGGCTCGCCATCAGATGGCCAAATGGCTGAGATCGTGTTGGGTTGAGGTGAGGGTCGGGTCACAAATCTAAGTCATGCTAGAGAGAAACAGAAATAAGGTTTCTAATTGAAAAAGAAATTTCCCCCAAAATGGAAAGGTGGAAGATGCTATTTATATAAGGTTTCTTGAAATAGTAACTTCTTCATACGAACTCTGATTTTTGCGTGTCATGTGTCCACGAACTCGTTTTAACGTGCTCTACATCTTTCATGAATGATGTTTTCCTGAAAAGTTGATAAAAGAAAAAGTCAAATTTGGAACCCCCAAAAGTTAGAAATGGAAGTAAAGAGTGAAGATTTTAATCGTTTACCTTCCAAATGATCGGTAAACGAGTATATCTAGATATGTGGCGTAACAGTATCAGACAAAGAGAAAGCCGTTGCAAGGTTGGGAATGGCGTCGGCCATCAAATTTGGGAAATTTTGTTGAAGAATGTGAGTCTGTGAGGAAGGCCTAACAGAGTGACTAGATGTGACGTCTCAAACCCGAATTCACCGGTTTACTAGTCATTTGGACGGTAAACAACTTTTATTTTCACTTTTACTGTCGTTTCAATGCTTTTAGGGGGCCCTAAAAGTTGACTTTTTGTTCGGATCAAAATTTGAGAAAATTTTCTTCATGAAAGTTGTAGAGGATGTTAAACCGAGCGCGTGCATATGTGGTACGTAAAAATCGGAATAGTAACGAAGAAGTTATAAGGGTTTTAAATTAGTGGCAGTTTTGTAATTTTGAGGAATTCATGTCTATAAATAGAAATCTGGACTTTCCATTTCGGGAAAGCCCCGAAAATTTCCAGTTTTCTTCCTCTCGCCGACGTAACTTTCTGGCATCGCTGCCGCCTCGTCCGGCCACCTATGGCCATGAAATTGGTGTCCATCTCTTCGTCTTGAAACAAGATTTCTATCTATATATGCCTTGCACCCTATCATTCACCATAGACGACGAATCGAAGCCAACAGTTCACTGTAGCAGCTCGGGTTTTCTGGAAAATTTTCCAGATTCCGGCCATCTCCGGCGGCATTTTTGAGCTTGATCGATGCGCCTCGAGATGTGGATGATATTTCTCCAAGCCTTGTTCCACGAATCGAAGGAAAAATCGACGAATCAAAGGTTTGAAATTCTTGACACTGTTCACGTTTCGGGTATAATCTTCACCTTAATTGTTGAGGTAGTTCTAGGCATTTTCTGGCTTTGTTTTAGTTGAAAGAATTAATGTGTGTGTTGAGAAGGTGCTACTGCCAAATTTTGGTGGCCATTAGAGTTGGTGGCAGCGGCGGCGGCGCCGCCACTGTGGGCGGCGGTAGCGGCGGCTAGGGAAGCTTTTTAATTTCAATTTCTGGGTAGTTGAATTCTATAATTATCTTAGAGCTTATATATGAAGTTTGGTGAGGATTGGTGGAGTTTTGAATCGGTTATAAATTTCTAAAGATTTGGATTCCGATTAATGTTAATCGTGAATCCGGTTGTCGGATTTCCTCCATAATTGTTATATAGTCTGAAATCGACGAGTGGGCTTTGTTGGTGAAGTTTGGTTGGATGTGGAAGAGAATTGGAGAAGTTGAGGTTTTGGGTTTTGAGACTTAATTATTGATTATCGTAAAATTATTTTCCGTCCGGTAATTATTTATGTACAAATAATTGTGTACAGGGCGACGTACCGAGCTATTGCTCGACAAACTCGTATGCATGGTTGCCTAAATAGTACTGTGAGTGGACATTTATTTTAAATTAATTGTGCATGCAGTATATTAGCATTTTCCGATTGAGATTTAATTTATAATTTGAATTATTGAGTTTTATGGTTTTATGAGATTTAGTCTATCGAGATTTATTTATGAATTACGAGATTAGTTTTGAAATTCCTTCTCGAGGGCTTTTAGTAGATTTTTCAGATAGTCATTCATGAGTTATTGAGTTGAGGAATGATTTTTGGGAAGTGACTGATTCAGAAAATATTATGAGAATTTTGGATTTCGAATATCGGTTTTTATGAGGATTCACGAGTACGAATGTTTCATCGAATATTTGAGCATGATTGATTTATCGAGTTTTGAGCTCCGTACTTATCAGCTTTGAAGTTAGATTGAGTTTTCTTTCCGAAAGCATTTATTGATTTACAGAGTATTTGATTTTATGCTTTCGAGGATGCTTTCGAGGATTTATTGAGATTTTGAGGTTATTTTCAGTTTCTTGAGGAGGCTATTCAGTTTATTAAGGAGGCCAGTTTTGGCGCATGCGTATCTTACCTAGTTGGCAGTCCCTTCTAGGTAATAGTCTGGTTGGCAGTCCCTTCCAGACTACAGCCCAGTTGGCAGTCCCATCCGATGCGTCACCTGGTTG
Source organism: Rosa chinensis (assembly GCF_002994745.2). NCBI lineage: Eukaryota > Viridiplantae > Streptophyta > Magnoliopsida > Rosales > Rosaceae > Rosa > Rosa chinensis. Next base: position 51,065,821 of record NC_037089.1, on the reverse strand, counting down.
GCAGTCCATTCCAGATGACATGAGGTAGTTGGTCGGCAGTCCCGTCTACTACATGTGGTTAGTCGGCAGTCCCGTCTACTACATGTGGTTAGTCGGCAGTCCCGTCTACTACTTGTGGCTAGTTGGCAGTCCTTTCTATCCACCGCCTCCTATTCCGGTTGGCAGTTCCTTCCGATGCTTCATCTGGGTGGCAGTCCCTCCTAGATGGCATGAGATGACTAGACAGCAGTCCTTTCTAGTCATCAAACGAGCCTCATGAAAATGATGTTTTTATAAGGATTGATGATGAGATTTTAAGAGGTTTCAAGATGTTCTTGTTACGTGATTGAGATTTCAGTAAAGAGGATGATTAAGAGTGTTTTCAAGATTGTTACTGCATGCGAGATTTTAGAGAATAACTTGGGAAAACATTAAGTTTTACTTATACATTTGAAAGTACTTATTTTTCGTCCACTCACTCTAACGGATTTTAAATGTTTTCCCCTGGGCCCTTCGGTTTTAAATGCCCAGTTTGCAGGCCAGTTTAGCTTGAGGTCGAGCGTACTTGGGGTTGAGGCATAGCTATCATAGCTTCCGCATTATAAAAGCATCGGTCATTTATCTTGTTTTCTATTCTCTTGTACGCCTGTACATTAGATTGCTCTGATAACCTATGAAATTAATATTCTTAAATTCAGAATTGTTTATGAAATGAGAGATGTGAGATGTTGTAATATAGGGAGCAGGGTGGCTCCAGGAGAATAAGGATGGATGATTTAGAAGTGTGGATGTTTTTCTACAGGTTTTGGGTTGTCCATTTTTAGGGGAAGTTCTGTCAAATTTTTGGTAGAATTTCTTCTAAAGTGGGTCCCGCAGGGCCTCTTCGGATTTCAGGGTGAAATCTGGGGCGGGTCCTGTCACTAGATCAGAAGTTTTTGCTAATAACTCTTTAATAACATGATTGTTAGACTGCTATGCATATTGAATGTAGTCCATATTTTTTCTTTTATTTTTGCGTGTGTGTGTGTCTATATATATATATATATATATATACATCCCCCTTCCAATGAGGGATACCTATTTTTGGCCAACTTGAGGGATAGGCTCCCAGCCCTTGGATCAGGTTTAATGAGCTTGGACGGCTGAGATCGTAAACAGTGATAAACAGTTATTTAACCCTTATCTAACCCCAATACCTAAACTCGGGCGTGAAAAGGGATCTTCAATTCTTTAGATTTGGCGCTCGAAGAAACAAAGGCTTGTGGTATCCTGATGTTTACTTTCTAAGACAAATCTGGTATGGCTCTTCTTCTGCTATGGTATGTCTTTTCAATTATGTACAAGGACCTCTGTTCTGATGCTTGTTTGATGCTCAATTTTATGGGTTTATCCACATTTGTTATTTTGTTGTTCTAATTTTTGTCATCAATTCACTCTCTATCTTTGATTGTCTATTTGAAAAGAATTAAACTTTTTGAGTTTATATGGGAATTTGATTTGATTAATATGGAGGACCTGAAACTCTTTGGCTTTTGTATGTTTTAATCGCTGAAGTTCTGTGGTATGAGCTTATGCTCGAAACAAGTTTTGTGCTAGAAATTTTTAGTCCTGCTGCATGTGTTTAGTTTCATGACTTTGCATTCATCAATTTGAAAACGGCTTTGCATTCATTTGAAAATGGCTTTGCATTCATTCATTTAAAATTGGCTTGCATTCATTAGTTTAACGAAAACTTTTAGTTTTGCTATATGTGTTGTGGCATTTTGTAATTGATAGAAGAGCTGAAGATATGACAGATAATAAGATGGTTGTACATGCAGAAATGGAGACTAATGGGATTATTGTACCTGCGGAAATAGAAACTGGACCTATTCAAGCTATCCCTCCGTCAGAAGAAAATGTCTCTACTTCAATTTTCTATCCTCAAGTAAGGAATGAGCTTAAACCCTTCAAGGGTCAGCAATTTAAAACATGGGAAGAGGCACATGTTTTTTATACCAAATACGCATCTGCAGCTGGGTTTGTTGTACGAATTGGTTCCAGTAAAAGGAGCAGAGCAACTAATGAGTTTATAAGGAAAGAGTTTTTTTGCAATAGACAAGGAAATAGTCCGATTGAATTGACTGGTGATGAGAAAAGGATTCGTGGTGTAGTAAGGGAGAACTGTAAGGCGAGAATGATAGTTGTGAGAGATAAGTCTGGTGGATTTGTAGTCAATATATTTGATGAAGCTCACACTCATCCTATGACAAGTCCAAAAAGACTCCACTTGCTGAAGTCCAATCGTCGACTTACTAAAGCTCAGAGATCATTATGGGAACAACTATCCATGGTAAACATACCCACACACCAGCAATTTGACATTCTTGGAGTGCAAGTAGGAGGATTTCAGTACATTGGTTGTACACAACAAGATTTGTACAATCTTGAAAGGGATAAGCGTAAAGAGACAAAAGGGCATGATGGAGAAATGTTGCATGACTACTTTCTGCTAGAGCAAGAAAAAAATTCCGGGTTCTTTTTCACAATAAAAGCAGATGTTGAAAATAGGATTACTCATTGTTTTTGGGCTGATGCAATTTCGAGACAGTTGTATAGGTTTTATGTTGATGTGATTATCTTTGACACAACATACCAAACCAATCGGTATAGTTTGACTTTTGCACCATTGATGGGGATAAATAACCATGGTCAGACAATTGTGTTTGGAGCTGCATTCTTAAGTGACGAGACTACAGCTTCGTTTGTGTGGTTGTTTAAAGAATTTTTGAATGCTATGTCAGGGGGTCCTCCTAAAATGATAATTACTGATCAAGATCCAGCCATGGAAAAAGCTATTTCAGAAGTCCTTCCACACACATTTCACAGATATTGTAGCTGGCATATCTTGAGAAAGTTTTCTGAGAAGCTTGATGCAATCAAATTCAGAGATCACTATGATGAATTCAGAAATTGCATTTACTCATCTGAGAATGCAGAGGAGTTTGACTTCAAATGGAAATCAATTCTTGAAAAAAGTGAATTAAATGGACATAAGTGGCTGCAATCAATTTATGAAATTCGGTTTAGATGGGTGCTGGCTTATATGAACCACATTTTCTCATCTGGCATGTCAAGTTGTCAACGAGCAGAAAGTGCGCATTCCTTTTTTAAGGATTATGTTTCTCATAAAAATTCTCTAGTGGACTTCATGGTTCAGTTTAGTCGGGGTCTTTTACACAAACGGCATGAGGAGTTGATTTTAGATCATATTGACAACAATGAAGCCAAGATATAAGTGCGCCATTAAGATGGAAAAGCAAGTGGCTGCTATTTATACACAGAAGTACTATTACATATTTCAAGATCAGTTGTGGGAGAGCTACAGTTACAATCTTGAGGTCACAAAGGAGGATGAAACTAATTGTATACTTAAGGTTATGCGTCAGGATCATGATGATGGAAGAGCCCGAGTCATTATGTATGACAAATCAAAAGATTTTGCCTCATGTAGCTGCAAATTGTTTGAGAGTGCAGGAGTCCCATGTAGGCATGTTCTACCATACTTACACAAGTTACTTCAAGTTCATAAATTTCCAGATCAATACATTTTGAAGAGATGGACAAAATCTGCAAGATCTGAGGTTGTGATGGACAAGATTGACATGGAGATAACTGTTAGGAAGTCCTTACTTGAAAAATGTGGTCTACTGTTCCAGCCATATTCACATGTAACTGATAGCGTTGTCTTAAGTGAAGAAGCAAGTCAATTGTTTCGTGAAACAATGGATTCTTTGATTGAGAAGATTAGGCCACTACTTGCCAATAATAGCAGTGAAGGTGTGGAGTCTTATGCAAAAACAAGTTCAACTCATCAGTTTGATTTTCGAGAACCAGATGAAGTTAAGACAAAAGGAAGGGCTAAAAGAATTAAGAGAGGAAAAGAGAAGGAAAATGGAAAACGCAATAGTTCCGATAGACATTGTCATAGATGTGGCAAAGATGGGCAGACCCATGACAAACGCAATTGTCCACTGCTCAATCAGTAAGAATACATATTTTACATATTTCATGTTTTGTTGGTAATGTTTGGTGACTGTTGTCACTAAATATATACCTTCCTTTGCCCTTTTAGATCTGCTGATGTTGATACAAATGAAAATTTTAGTGAAGATGACATTGATACTGATAGTTATTCATCACAGGTAATATTAATACCTCCCTATACCTCTCTATACAGTCTGAAATTTTTTTCTGAAAGAATTAATACCTTCCTTTTTCCCATGTACATGGTGTGGTCAGGATGATTAGCTGCTGTTGTGCTTGATGAAGAAGTGTTTTCTTTTCAATAGTAATTTTGGAGAGACAGAGGAGACATGTTGTGCTTGCTGCTGCTAACGTTTGCTTTTTGGTTCTCAGCATCAATGTTGAAGCTAGGTCTGGAATACTAGAGTAACACCTGTTTTTGGTTCTATCATGTTTGTTTATTGTGTAATTGCATTTCTCACTGATGCAAGGTCACAAGTCTAGCATTGATGATGAGTTTTGTATAGATAAGCTAGTAGATGTTTGTTGACTAGTTGTACATTACAGTATGTTGTAGTCAGTACTATTGCTTTTGATGCATTTTTTTCCAATGCCAAAATGAGACAATTGTAACACCTGTTATATATCCCTTCATATGCTATATATGCTTGCCTGCTTGCAAATGTTTGTAAATACATTCTCATAAGTTTCAGAAATGCAATACAATTGACAGATAGAAACAATGATCACATATACATTTCTCATAAGTTTTTTAAAATACATACACTAGTTCAGAACATTACAGAGTATCATTTGATAATCAGCATTAATTGCCATCCTGAGAGCAACAAGAGACTAGAATTGCATAATAAAGAAACATGAATTGTATCGATACAACAAATAGGAAAACTGCTAGTGACAACATCAATGGTAAGGGGTGTTTGGCTGGCTTCTTCATCCTCTTCAGCACACATCCAACAATTAAACTTCATCCTCGAGAGCTATAGCTAGGCTGCAATCTGCATTAGCATCAGTAATCTGACCCAGCGCTTTGTATGCAACAGCACGATTGCACAAACAAACAGCTGTGAAAGGACGAGATTCTACATTACATGACAAAGCAGTAGTATAATGTTCAACAGCTTCAGTATGCCTCCCGGCCTGAAATGCTTCGTTCCCTGCAACCTGTAATGCAAAATTTATTATGGATTATTTCGGTTCTAGACTCCAAAACATGAAGATGACATTGCTAGATCACAATTCCAGAAGATGCAGAAGTGCATTAACGATTATGTGCAATCTCCTTCAACCTAGAATTTTGTTTGTAAAATAACCCAATGTAACATTCATTTAGATAGGAGCAATTTATAGATCGATTACATCTTATACCACCCAAAAAATGGACGTCTGCCTTTTATTTCTTAGTTACTGCCAAAATGAAGTAAAGGGATGTCCATTGAAATATGTTTCAATTCAAGAACTAGAAGCCATACCTTATCTCTATTTCAATTCATATAATTCTTTCACATGAGCACTTCATTCTTCAATCTAATAGAACCCCTAAACTAACCAATTCTGAATGTACATGAGCACATAACAAATGAATCGAAATACCAAGAACGTGAATCACCTTGGTTCTAGCTAGGAAATGTTGTCAACCTGTGTTTGGCTGTATTGCACAAGCTCTGAAAACAAGAACGCAAATGCACTCAAACTGACCTGAAACAACCGTCAAATCCCAAAATCAGCAAACATCCAAAATCTCAATCACCCAAAAATTCAATAAAAGCAAAAAAACCCAGGTCCTCATCACTCAAATTAAGGTTAATTGAGTACAAAGTTTCCCCTTAAATCGAGTACCCAACACACACAGATCCATCAAAATCACACCCATTAAGTTCAGGGATTAGTAATTTGATGCATAACGAAACAAAAGTGAATGAGCTAGAGAGAGAGAGAGAGAGAAGACCTCTTATTTTCCTTTGCTGAGAGGCTTGTCGAGGACGTTAGGCAGTAGCTTCATCTAACCGTCTTCTTCTTCAAAACAAATTACAGTGAGGTAAACTAACCGTCTTCTTCGAGATCGCTACCGTCGTCGTTGGGGTCGAGCTCGGCGGCCTCAGCCTGATCGGGAGGGGCCAGGAGAGAGTCGCTTTCGACGATGTGAGAGCGGACGTTAAGCACTTTAGGGTTGGAGAGGACGCCGAACGACTTGTAGTTTTGGATGACGCTGCCCGACAACATCTCTTCCAATCAATGGCGGTGGGATTACTTTGGATTAATGGACGATTTCCTTGTAAATTTCTGCAATTGAATTGAAATCTAAGGCAACAGTGGACTATTTCCCTCAACAAATCAAATACTTACTACAATTACAAAACCCACCTGATTTCTAGAAAAGTTCATGCTCGATTTACAAATTCTCTGAGAGAGAGAGAGAGAGAGAGAGAGAGAGAAGAAATTGGGAGGCCTGAGAACGGACCCGAGTTCAGGAATTGGGGTTAGATAAGGGTTAAATCACTAATCACTGTTTACGATCTCAACCGTCCAAGCTCATTAAACCTAATCCAAGGACTGGGAGTGATAGGAGCATTTTAATGCGACGTTTTAATAATTATTTCCTCATATTTTACTTAGTTATTTCCTTAAATAAATAAATTTTAATTTAATTTTTATTTTCTAGGTACATTGGAATAAATGGAGAAGAAATGAGCTGAAATGAAGAAATAGAGTTTTCCTGATCCAACTAGGAATCCCAGTCAACGCAGGAATCCTGATGAGGCTAGGAAACCTGAAGGCATTAGGAGACAACATGATGACGTGGGAGATATTATGGGGAATTAAGCTGATTTTGCCATGGGAAATTATGGAGTTAATGTCAAAAATCAAGAGATGATCAAGGATAATGATGCCATGGAGAGATTTAAGGGAAGAAAAGTCCAAAATGCATCCAGATACATTGTCTAGGTTCATGCCTAGATATTTGGCCGAAAATTAAGAGAAAAATCATAAATAATCTTGGGAAAATCAGCAACAATATATTAGGGATTGATTTTGGAGCTTTTTGATTGGTTGGATGACACACAGAGCTGACGTGGCGCTACGTGATTGGTCGAAACTGTGTGGCAAAGCTTGGCCATTCCCCTATATAAACCCCCCTATGCTAGACGTTTAAACACACCATCACAACAACATCACACCAACACAACACAACACATTAGAAAAATTCTCTCCATCCTTTAAAGCAAGCCACAGAGTTAAAGCAAGGCCGAAGCAAGAGAAGAATGAGCCGTGACCTTTTCCTCCACCATCCACCATTGAAGACTTGCTTTCAAGCTTCAAGGATCACAACGAAAATCATCCATCCTCATCTTCCATCCACGGTGTAATTCGACCTCTACTTTGTAACCCTTGTTTTGAATTTCGTTGGTTTTGTTTTAGTTGACATTCATGATTGAACAAAATTATTATTTCTGGAATTTTTATGATTAAATGAGATTTTCAGATTCTTATATTGTAATTCGAGAGTTGCTTATGTGAGTTTGTTTAATTAAATTTGCTTTATAGATATCTTTTGTATTTTAATCTTATGTGGTTCGAAACACTTAGGGTTTTGATATGAATGGTGCTAGATTTAAGAACATGAAATCAACTTTTTGTTTTGTGTAACTTGAATCGAAGTAGTAAAGGTTTTGGACAAAAACCGAATTTAATTAAAGAGGATTGCAATTAGGTGGACTTTTTCATACTAAGTTGCACACTTGAGTTGATAGCGTTTCCATGTGTTTCATGCGTTAGACATGTCATGATTGACTAGCTTTCTAGGGCTTGATTACATGTTTGATAGGATTAATCTTTGTGCTTTCACTTAGGTTAATTAGCATTGAAAAGTAAAAAATGGGAAATTATTTGCTTTCGAATATTTCACATAATTTCCCTTTCGAATATTTCACATGATCAACTCCTTTCTCATGACTTAGATGAACAATATTAGGGTTTAATCGAATTTGATCATAGTTTCGGTTTTGATCTTTGTTCTCTCATTCCACCCGTGTATATATGTTTTTACATTTTCTTTATTTTATTTATTTTAGTTTTTAATTTAATAATCCTAAAACCCCCCTTTTGTGTTCATTTGTATATATTTTTATTCTTTGTTTTACTTTTGTAAATAATACTTTTTACTTTTATTAATTTGTTTTTGCAATTACAGGTGTACCCTCAATCCCCGGAATAGAACGATCCACATTTACTATATACTAACGATGACATTTCAGGGTTAAATTATGCGCTTGCTTTCAGGTGCATCAGGGAGCCTATCCCTCAAGTTGGCCAAAAATAGGTATCCCTCATTGGAAGGGGGCTGTGTATATATATATATATATATATATATATATATATGTATTCAAAATTAAGACTCCATTATCCAAAAATTAATCTTTTCAAATCAAGAGAATTTAGTTTCCCACCAACCCTGAATTTAATCCTTTTTTTTTTTTTTTTTAGATGAAAGGTGTCAGACATTATTGAAAAAAGAGCATACTAGTGATTACAAAGTTTAGAAGCTATCACATTACAAAGAAAGGAAGGTATAGAAGAGTAAAAGAGAGGCTGGCCAGCAAAAGCAGCTTTTGTAGCCATCAGGTGATCGAGCTGCCTTCTTGGCACCCTTGTTGTGTGCATAAGTCGAACATTGGGTAGTGCATCAAAGAGCACTTCTAGACCAAAGAGTACTAAATCTTTTGTTTTTGTTTCTAATTTATTGTCCATTACAATCATTTTAAATGAAGATAAATAAGTATTTAATAATTAAAAATTAAAGAAGGTCAGGTGAGGAAATTCAGGGCATGTTTACTAACTTGGAATGGAATGGAATGTAATGGAATGATTACGAAATAAAAACACCTCTGTGTTTACTAACACATAAAGGAATCGGAATGATTCCAGGTAAAAGAATTCATGTGTTTACTAACACATGAAGGAATCGGAATTGGTGTAGGTCCCACCTATTTATCAGGAATCGATTCCTGAATACTCAGGAATTCGATTACGAAGGGGGGAGACGGGTTTAGAAATCATTCCTCCGGAATCAATACCGATTCCTTTCTTCTCCAATTCCACTTGTCTCCGATTCATGATTATTTTCCATTCCAAGTAAGTAAACATGCCATCAGAGGTCTCAGTAGAAAAAAAACTCTTATTAATTTAGTATACCGACATGAGTTGGGACCATAAGAATTTACTATTTAACCCAATTATTAATATACCAAACATTTATTTGTCGAGATTTTACTGTACATATAAACTTAATTTTAAGAATTAATGAACGATTTGAATTAGGAAAGGTCAGAGTGAAAAATTTCTAAATTACAAACGTAACCTAAGAATTGGCCCTCCAAAAATAAGGAGAGAATCTAAACCATTTACATCTTATTGAGTTGAAAATTAGTTCACACATAATCTATAAATATTTAATTAAACCCAATATCTCAACAAAAACATAATTTTTTTTTACCAATTAACTCTCAAATATTAATAAGATTTAAGAAAATTTTAATCTGCAAGGATACAATAGTAAATTTTAGAGCAGTGATTTATTGTACGACATCAGTATACCTTCTTATTTGTTCTATGTTAACTCTAGGGTAAGCCAGTTTTGGCCTTTGTATGCTTCGCCTTAGGATGCCATTTTGAGCAATTTCTATTGCTAGTTCAATAAATTACAAAAACAGAAGAAAAAAATATAGAAAAATATGAATAATTTTGAGAGCAAAATTCCCACACAACTTGTTCGTTAAACTACCCAAAATTGTATCCATAGTTCTTTTCTTTAAATATTACATCAACAACTATAACAATTAATTAATGTTACATGAGATTCACGGTCTTCCATTTATGAATATGATATTTATGCTAGTAGACCAAATGGTATTGGCCAAAATTGATTCCATAGTTTTAATTTAATTTTTTTTTTTTCAATATTACATACACACAGATAATTTCTTTCTTCTGGTATATATCATTTATTACTTATTACAGACAATTGACTGATAATTTATTTTCACTTGTTCAACCTTGGAGATATATGGGCTTGCAATGGATTCTTCATCACCCAGGTGGCCTCTTGCTTCTCAGTCAAATCCACACCAACTTCATTCACAGCTTTCCACTCGTACTTCCAAATCAAATTTGCCACCAAATACTCCAGAAGAAGCATGGACAAACCCCACCCCGGACATATTCTCCTCCCAGCCCCAAAAGGTATCATCTTAATCTCTTTACTCCCTGTTATATCACACTGTACATTATCTCCATCACTCAGAAACCTCTCAGGCTTAAACTCCGTGGGCTCGTCCCAAACACTCGGGTCCCGACCCATTTCGGCAACCATGAAATTCACAGTACAGTTCTTTGGCAGCATATAACGTCCATCCAGAACAATGTCCTCTGTAAGCGAGTGTGGAACCACAAAGTGGCCTGGTGGGTGAAGCCTCAGAGCCTCCATCACCACTGCTTTCAAATAGTGCATCTTCTGAAGATCCTCCTGTTTCATTTCTTCGTTTCCAACCCCCACAACCTCTGTAATCTCTTCAACAAGCCTATTCTGAACACGTGGATATTTCACTACATTCGCCATCGTCCACTGCAATGTTACTGACATGGTGTCCGTGCCGGAGTTCAAGACCTCGGAGCATTGATCCACTAGTTCTCCTTCATTGAATGCTCTGTTCTCGAGAGGGTCTTCTAAATCCATTAATGTATCAACATAAGCTATCATGAAGTCATCGTTGTTCTCATCTACTCTTTCTTGTTTAACCTGTTTAAGAAGAATTGATAGTCGACTTAGTGAAATGGACGTCTTTAGACAAAATTTTCCAAGTACACAAAACTTGTAAACTTTGGTCAATAAAACTTGTAAACTTCGCCGGGTACCTAGTCAAATAGTTATTTTATGCACTCTATTATGCTTATTATCACTACAACATATGCACTTCGAATCATAATTTCTATTGATAAATGTTTTATAAACAATTGACACAAGTGAAAGAGACGATCTGTAAAACAAAGGATATGTACTAGCTTTGAAGTAGAGAGATTATGTGCAAAATTTGACAAATTCATATTCACTGTTTTAAAGTTTGAACCTTAATTTCATGCATATATCACTCGTTAAATAACATTTCTACAACAACAACAAAAAAATCAATTGAATATTGTATCCATTAAATGAAAGTGAGCTAGAGTTATGGTTAATCTACGAATTCACAATTAGGTTTTAGATTAGACCTGCAAATGTGGTTTTAAATATGAATCCATTTAGTAACAACAAAATTTAACCTGATCTGATCCTATAATCCTGCAAATCATTAATACCTCAATCAGAATCTGTATTCGGGGATTAGTAGATATCCGGTCCACTAGTCTGATCCATTTATTATAATGAATATTCTTAAAATTCAAATAATAATATTAATTTTTTTTAGGGTGATTCTAGTTGGACCTCCATATTTTTCATTTATTAATAGATTTTGTCAAGTCATATGAAAAGACGAATAAGGACTAAGAGAGAAAAATGAAAAAAAAAAAAAAAAACTACTCTTCTTACCTCCCTAAATATAACATTCAATTAAATTATTTTTTTATTTCTTCAGAAATTTCCTTATATTACCATATAGTTTTATAATTTACCTAAAATAATTAAATAAAAATAATAATTTATATATATGGCCCATCATTTAATACAAAAATAAATTTAAAACAATCTGATTTGGAATTCCTTAAACTAAATTCATTGAATATTATGATATAATTATTACTTGATCTTCCAAACCAAAACCCTTAAAATCCTTCTTTTACCAAATTCAAAAGGATTCCAGCAACATATCAAGATCGAGAATCTCTGATTAATTTTGGTGGAGGAGAGACCTATTCATTAGAGAGCAATATCATGTTATTTTGATTCATTTTTCTTCTCATGGTTGAAGATAGAGATAAAAAGTAGAGTAACAGATTGTTATATCTCATGTTCAAGGGTCTTTTGGTAAAAATAAGGAGGTCTACTTAGCTTTTCAAGTATTCTAAAAAGTAAATTAGAGGTATACTAAGTATGGAAGATCCAAATAGCAAATTTGGATGTCAAACTAGAACCACCCTTTTTTATTATCATGATAAACTTCAATAAAACATCAAAACAAAATGAAGAGTATCACCGAATGTTAAATTAAAATTAAATAACTAAAATACTCCTTAGAATAATACACTAAAGTAAGTAAGATATTGTGCTTATAATTTTTTTTTAATAATTATAAAAATGGACCAGATTATTAAATGATCAAATCAACTTAAATCTGTGTTTGATCCGTTAGATAGATGGATTAGCGAATCCGGACCATTCCCGGATCAATGAATTAAATTTTCAATCCAAACTCATTCAATAACTACAGATCTAGATTGGGTCTAGATCAAAATCCAGTTTATTAATAGGTCTACTTAAGGTGCTAGAGAGAAGAGACCAAAGTGGTCTACTTCATGTATTGTAGCGCAGTAACTAAACAAGTAAAACAAAAGCAAAGATCGACCATCACCTTCTTTCGTGCCTTTATGAAAGGGAGCAGGATGTCCTTTTGTTGCTTTCGAATTTCGTAGAACTGATTCCAGCCCTTACGGAACAAAATCTTGTTCAACCACCTGGGTCCCAAGTTTAGGGTCTGAAAACCTCTTACCAAACCAAAGATAAAGCGACGCTGAACATCGATGATTTCTTTCATCTTCGCCTCATCCTCCACCTTCACACCAAAAGTCATATACACGAACAAAGAAGTAATGGAGATCCGGAAGTGTTCTAAAACTTCGACGACAGGTCCGTTTGATGATACGGACTGATCGAGCCGGTTGGTGAGGATATCTAAAGCCCATTTTCGGGAAGAAGCGTAGGACTTGAGCCGAGAAGGGTTTAAAACCTCGGACATGAGGTTACGGCGGAGGAGACGCCAAGTTGGGCCGTAGCCGCTGCTGAAGATGACACGGTTGTTGTTAGTGATGAGCTTGGTGATGGGCTGGGGAGGAGGGCGGTCCGCACACACGGCGCCGTTTTGAACCAAGGTTTGGTGGGCGAGTGAGTGGTCGTTGATGAAAATGGCAGGGTGAGGGCTGAAGGGAATGGGGAGGGAGACGACAGGGCCATACTTCGCGTGGAGGTCAACAAGTATGGGTTCGATTCCGGAAGCTAGTTTGTAGAGCCATATGAAGTTTCCGATTATGGGAATCGAGGTGGGTCCCGGCGGTAGAATAGTGCCGTCGAGTTTGGTGGAGGGTTTAGAGGAAAAGAGAAGGGATTTGAACAGCAAAGTGAATAAGAGGGAGAGGATGAAGAGGAGGAACCACATCATTTCCATGTTTCTGTAAAAGAAGTGCTTGGGGTTGGTGTATATATAAAAAAGAAGAAACTATAATGAGAACAAAGGGACCAGATGCCATTTCCATTCGGCAAATCATGTAATATGTTATCATTAGCTAGCATTTTCTCTAGCTCAGACAGGAAAAAAAAAAAGGAATTAATGACGTCTGATACCAAAGTTCAAGTTTGCAAGTACCCTTATATCATATATTTTCTGTTCACAATAATTGAGCAATAATGCCAAAAAGAAGTATTAACAAAAACAAACAGAAGTTGAAAAAAGCAAAAAGACATTGCAACTTACATCGATCACGACATTGATGCTGATGGATGCTATAAACTTAAAAAGTTTCTTATAAAAACCTGATTTTATCTTAAAATTAATTACATTTTATCTCTGAGTTATAGGATGGTTTTCAATTTCGTACTTACATTTTAAAATTTAGCATTTCCTCGAGACATTTTTATACCCATAATTAAATTATCTGTTACAGAAATCTGTTAACTGATGATGTTGCAGTTTAACTGATGACATCAATAAACAAAATTCTAAATATTTAAGCCACATGGACGTACATATAATTAGACAATCCCTCAAAGAAATATTTTTTTAGTAGTAGGAGAGACAAGGAGTCCAGCGTAATTGTACTTGGCTATAATTGATTTTCATCTCAATTTGGGAGATCCAAACATAAATGAAAGGAAACTGCATATGATTCACCTTAAGCACCAAAACCAGCATGATCCCACACCCAAACCCCAACGCAGAACTAGACTTGAACACAAACCACTGCTCCTTCGAATTCATATCCTTAGAACACCAAAGCGAAAACCAGTTTCTCAATCCCAAAAATACAACCGAAGCTCAAATTGATTGCAAAGCATGGCGATTCTGGTCTGATTCCACATCGTCGAGTCTGGGTCGTCAACACGAGGTCTCCTTTGAGTCTAAGTCCTCGATGAGCACGAGGTCTCTTCGTTGTTTAATGTATTAATCAACGGTTCACGATCCGATACTGTAAGATCGGAGTAGGGGTCATCATGGGCCGGGCTAGGGCCGGCCCTACCCTAAATTTTAGGGCTTAGGGTAGGGTCGGGCCGGGCCTAGTCAAAGTCAACAAAATTTAGGGCCGGGTAGGGTCGGGCCAGGGCTTAAATATGTTAACCCTTACCCGCCCGAAAAGCCCGATCCGTTAGGGCCGAAAGGGCCGGGTCGGGCCGGCCCTCAAATAGGGCCAAATAGGGCCGAAATGGGCCAAAAAAGGGCCTTATTTTGTTTAACAAAAAAAAACATTATTTTTTTCTTCTCAAAATATGGCTTAATGGTATATATTGGTAATAAAAGACTCATTGTTTTTTATTGAACATATTTAATACACACACACACTTGTAACTTATAACATTTATTAATATTAGTTAAGGGGGTTATATTCAATTAACTATCTATATAAATCTCTCAATATTAATTGTTGTGTAACAAAGAAAATAGAAATTAAAGAAAACAAAACTTATGAAATCAATTACAAAGAAATAAATAAATTGCATACTATAGAAAAAAGAGAAACATAATTAAAAAATAGAAAAAATAAAAAAAATTTAGGGCTTATTCGGGCGGGCCAAAAATTTCAAAATGGAAATTGATCAATCTGACAATGGTCATATGCATATACAACAGTAGTAGGTATTGTGTAAAAAAATTATGTCGATCTGCATTAAATAAGGCACCAAACGGAGCGGTCAACACTTTGTATAAGCAAATTTCCGTAAGGGGAGCGGCACCTTTTGCGGACAAACATCCCCGTATTTTGACAGCAGGTGATAGACCCCTCCCCATGAGAGTGTGGGAGCTGATAGATCAAAAAAAAAAATTGCAAATTCTTGGTTATGAGCATATTTGTGTTAGGTTTTATTTAGGGTATGGAGTTGACCGGGTCGATAGAGACCCAACCGAAGGTGGAAGTCACTGAAATTTTTACCGCTACCATATATTCATATACGGACGACATCCAATGGTGCATTTTAAAAAATTCCATTTCGTCCCCCATTTTGCTCATGGAGGATAACAAGCCTAATAAACGAGTTATACTACATTAATAGGCATATAAGGATTATATGTGATCCAAAAATTCTGAAATGGAAATCGACCAATCTGAAAATTCTCATATGTTTATAGAACATTGATAGGTATTGTGTAAAAAAATTAGGCCGATCTACCATGAATAAGGCGCCCAATGTAGCGGTCAACGCTTTGCACAAGCAAACTTCCCTAAGGGGAGCGGCACCATGCGCGGACAAACGTTGCGGAATTTTGACATCCATAAGTAGACCCCCTAGCCATGAGAGTGTGGGAGCTGAAAGATCGAAAAAAGTGAATTGCCAAGGACCGGTTAAGAGCATATTTGTTTTATGTTCTATTTAGGGTATTGAGTTGACCGGGTAGATCGAGGTCCAACCGAATGCGGGAATTGTTGAAATTTCTACCACTAACATATATTCATATGCAAACAACATCCAACGGTTAATTTTAAAAATTCCATTTCGTCCCCTATTTTGCTCATGAAGGGTAACAAGCCTAATAAACTAGTTATACTACATTACAAGACATATAAGGATTATGTGCGATCCAAAAATTTTGAAATGAAAATCGATCAATCGAAAAATTCTTATATGTTTATACAATAGCGATAGGTATTGTGTAAAGAAATTAGGCTGATCTGCCGTGAATAAGGCACCTAACGGAGCGGTCAATGCTTTGCACAAGCAAACTTCCCTAAGGGGAGCGGCACCATGCGCGGACAAATGTTGCGGAATTTTGACATCCATAAGTAGACCCCCTATCCATGAGAGTGTGGGCGCTGAAAGATCGAAAAAAGTGAATTGCCAAGGACAGGTTAAGAGCATATTTATTTTATGTTCTATTTAGGGTATTGAGTTGACCGGGTAGATCGAGGTCCAACCGAATGCGGAAATTGTTGAAATTTCTACCACTAACATATATTCATATGCAAACAACATCCAGCGGTTCATTTAAAAAAATTCCATTTCGTCCCCTATTTTGCTCCTGGAGGGTAACAAGCCTAATAAACTAGTTATACTACATTACAAGACATATAAGGATTATGTGCGATCCAAAAATTTTGAAATGAAAATCGATCAATCGGAAAATTCTTATATGTTTATACAATAGTGATAGGTATTGTGTAAAGAAATTAGGCTGATCCGCCGTGAATAAGGCACCTAACGGAGCGGTCAACGCTTTTCACAAGCAAACTTCCCTAAGGGGAGCGGCATCATGCGCGGACAAACGTTGCGGAATTTTGACATCCATAAGTAGACCCCCTACCCATGAGAGTGTGGGAGCTGAAAGATCGAAAAAAGTGAATTGCCAAGGACCGGTTAAGAGAATATTTGTTTTACGTTCTATTTAGGGTATTGAGTTGACCGGGTAGATCGAGGTCCAAACGAAGGCGGAAATTGTTGAAATTTCTACCACTAACATATATTCATATGCAAATAACATCCAGCGGTGCATTTTAAAAAATTCCATTTCGTCCCCCATTTTGCTCATTAAGAAGTTAACATTACATTGGTAAAATGGTTTCAACTCGACCAATTGATTATTTTTAGTTATGTTGATTACTTGATTTATTTCAAAATTGGTATTACATGAATATATTGTCCAATTTGAAATAATAGCTTTGTAATTATTACAGTTAATTAGTTAATAGTAATTATTGGTAAATATTAAAATACCCATAAGATTATATTAAAATGGCGGCGTTTTTGCCGAATTAACTGTTAATTCTTAAAAAAAAAATATTTTTTTCTTCTCAAAATATGGCTCAATTTAAAAGACTCATTTCCTAATATGACAGATTGAAATAATTTTCTACACTTCCATAGTTTTATACATATAACACATGTAATAGAAAATAACAAAAATAAAATATAAATTTTAGGGCCGGGCTTTTAGGGCCGGGCCGGGCCTAGCCCTTTCGGGCTCAATCGGGCCGGGCCGTAGGGTAGGGCCGGGCTTTATTTGGTTGACCCATACCCTACCCTAAATAAAAAAGGGTCGGGCCGGCCCGCCCTAATGGAAGGGCCGGGCCGGCCGGGCTTAGGGCGGGCTTAGGGCCCAAGGGCCATATGATGAGGCCTAGATCGGAGGACATTCAAGTGCGATCTGGAATCAGATTTGGGTCAGGCATCTATTTTACGCCTGTGAGGGCGGCATCTATTATACGTCATCTTCGAAGAGGGCATCCTTTAAAGATTTCATCAATCGTTTTGAAATGCTAATTACTACACCAAAAACCTTATCAGACAACGGCAGAAAACCGTTGTGGGATTTGAAAGGCCACCATTGTCTGTTGAAAATTCAGACAACGGTGGAACACGTACAGTTGTGTGAGAAACACACAGACAACAGATATGTGTTATAACTGTTGTGTGATATCTTAAAAGATGTCATGCGCAGCTGCGCAGCATTTGAGGCGCTGTCTTCAGACAACAGTGCCAGTTTTAAGCTATTGTATGTTAAGCGTGTCAGACAACATATTTTTATTTTGTCTGTTGTCTGATTGATCTTCAAACTTCAGTTTTTGGACTATATCTGTTGTGTGATTAACTTTTGGACAACAGAGTTCAATTGGTTCTGTTGTGTGATTAACTTTTAAGACAACAGAGTTCAATTAATTCTGTTGTGTGATTAACTTTTAGGACAACAGAGTTCAATTAATTTTGTTGTCTGACTATAAATTAGAAGACACTGATTTGTTAAAAACCGATGTGTGATATGATTGATTACAATGTGTTTTTATCCCATTTTTTGCCATTCAAACAACAAGCAGTGATCATTATATCTAATTTGTTGTGTGATCATTTGAACATCACATTCCTGAATTAGATTGTGCATTCATTTGGTCCATTTACCAAATGAACAGAACTTTATCAAATACAAACATTGCAAACCATCAAATGATTCATATAACCAATACTTTAAACTTCAAAAGCAAAGGGGGTGCATTTCCCAATCATTGAAACCAACATTTTACACAAGAAAAGCATTCTAATGCATGCCCATCTACTTGGGACATCAAAAATCTAATACACATATATATTTGTTCCAAAACATGCCACACATGGTGCATGACAATGTACCAGCAGAGAAGCACAAAAAAGATGCTTTCTTTATCTAAAATGTACCAGCAACAAGTGCGCTACTTCATGACTCGTGCACATATGTGTTGACAACAAACTTCCCCCACTCATTTCGCACTTGATCAATATCCGCTTAGGTGTATTGGCTGCTGCCTCTCCTCTCCCACTGAAATCAGTTTATTATATCAAAAGGATTAGTTAATCATTTTGGTGAATGAGGCATGGATATAATAACACACTTATGAGAAATTGAGTCAAGTGGCTATATTTATAGCTATATATGTTGATACCTTGGAAGGAAACAATGACATGTCTTTATCCTCAATGATATCTCTCATGTATCGCATGATAAAGTACCTGCACTCCTTGTTGCTAGGTTGGGGAGGAATGCGCTAAACACAAGCAAATGAATGAACAAGTGAAAAGTCAAAATGAAATACTGTTTTTTGAAAACCACAAGTGGCCGGTGAAACTTACAGCCAAATTTTTCCAATGGACTGAACTCTAGCTTTGCTTATTCTTTTCAGCATTATACATACGCATAGCACTACACCAAAACAACAATATGATCGATGATGTACCATATAGGAAAGGAGGCAAATAAGTGTATTAAACAGATTTCATAAAATTGAGGCATTACGATCAATATGTAAACGAGGGCTTACGTATCCAAGATAGACATCCAATCTCCTGTAGGTAAGCGTCTTTTCAGCGGGTCCATAAAATAGGCGGTTCCTTTCTCCGGATCAACAAGTGTCAACATCCAATGATCACTACATGCATACAAATCGATATACATTTAGGGTAAGAAAATCCAATAACAAGACAGAACAGTATACCACAATATATGAAGAAAAACAAATCGATATACATTTAGGCTAAGCAAATGCAAAAAAATAAAATAAAATAAAAGGAGGTCCATTAACAAACACATATCATATTCTCCATTAGGAAAAGCTATGCTAAAACAACATCCAAACAATTCTCCAATAAGAACATTAACTGCAGATGTAGTATATATGAACCAAACCAGTCCTACACATTTCACCTGAACAAATCCAATGATACCATGATATATATTAAGCATAGAACAATAGATTTCAACAAATTAAAGCTTCAAAACAAATTTAATAGCAGTCCACAAATTCAACAATGAAGCTCATAGTACTCACCAATCCAGCTCCAGCAATGGATACCAACAATAGCAGTAAAGCTCATTGCACGAGTCAAACTCACTATCCAGCTTCTTCCAACTCCACCAGATATGCCTTAATTGTGCGGCTACTAAGAATAATAAACAAGGCTATCAGATTTAATCCAAACCTCAACAAGTCCTAGCTTCCATAATGCATGACTAGACAAGACCTAAATGAAATTTGTTCAATAAAACCACCAGCGCTCAATGCAAGCTTACTACTCAAAGGCCATAGTTTTTTCCGAACCTATTGGCATTCTTGAATCAAGACTAGAATTTGCAGGATTTGGAAGCTTGTCGAACATGTTTTGTTAAATGCCGGCAATTCTAGATATTAGTAGTGTTGCTAAGCCTTAGTTTCTTTAAATGAGGACTTTGATTTTCCTCTCTTATACTATCAAAAATTCAGCTTCCTTCTTGAAGATATAATAATAAACATCAAACCTTTATATCATCCAATAGTTATTTTCTGTACCTTTCCAGTGTCAGATTCATGCATAACTTATTACAAATACATTTGAGACCGGACCACCAAACGATATATTCTCCACAACACACTATGCCAAAAAGGCCTTCAGACGACAGAACTGTTCTGTCGTCTGAACGAACAAAAATGTGTCGTCTAGTACGGTGTCGTCTCTTGGGGGCATTAGACGACAGAAGTGTTCTGTCGTCTGAAAAATCAGACGACATAAAAAAAATTAAAATCTTGTGTTGTCTGATGAGTTTTGCATTTTGGGAACATTGTGATCTGTATCTTTTAAAGCATTCAAACAACAGTTTTGTATTGTCTGATAGACAAAACAACCACAGTATTTTTTAAATGGTATTGTGTGAAGCATATTTGCAAGACTTATTTGTGTGGTTTGAATGCCCTTAAAACGATAATTATATGTGGTCGTAAAGACCATCAGAGGACAATTAAGTGTCGTTTTAGGGTAGGTTTGTATGACATTTAAATGTTGTGTGAAAGCTTTTGAAATTATACATATGTGATGTTGGGAAATGGTTTAGACAATAGATATCATATTCTTTCTGTTATGTCAGTCTCATTACGACGACAATTTACTGTCGTTTGAGATTATTTAGACGACAAATATTTGTGGTCTGAATATAAAAAGGACCACTAATAGTATATGTTTTATATTGTCTGTAATCACATCCAATCACACTTATTTGTTGTTGTTATACACTTTAGCCAATACTTTCAACTAATTTATGTTGTTGTTTTGCCTTTCAGACTACAATTTTCTGTTGTCCCATTGTCAAAAAGACAATAGACTTCTTATTGGTTTTTGTGTTGTGTCTATGCAGCTGCAACCACACGTTTTGGTGTTCTTTTGTTGTAGCTTGCAGTTTGTGACGACACATTTTAGTAGTCCCCTGTACAATTGGTATGCATGCATTCTGGAAATTAAAATTGGCTATTCCTGAAATCATAAAATCCACATCGAAAATCATATTGCAATTTCCATTAATCCACCATTGTCTCATGTACACAAACCTAATTATCAACATCAGTTCTAAATGGCCCATATCTACTAATCTGGGCAGCCGGCAAAATATATGCATGCAGTACTGCTTGCTAATAAACCAGAAGCACTACACAATGTGGGCAACCAACTAAACAACATAGCAAAATAGCTAGCAGTACTGCAATCAAAATTTGGCCTATATATATCAACTATGCATGTCCAAAAGTTGATGCTACATATCTTCAACTACTAGTTAACCTACACATGCACTAGTTATCTTTGAACTTCATAACATACTTTGCCCACTCTGCCCGGACAACATCAACATTCTCCATTGTGTAATAGTGATTTGCTTTTCTTTCCCACTGCAAGGACAGAAGCTTAGTTATGCATCACAATGGATTAATCCAATAAATCACTAGTACAATAGATATATTAGTTACTGATTACCTTAGCACTCCACTCTTGGTTTTTATCCTCCACTATATCCCTCATGTAATGCATAATCCAATATCCACAAGTCTTATCACCCATCTGCTCCGGAATGCCCTGAAAGAAATAAATATTTTCAGTACCTAATAAACCTTGCCTGAACTAGAAAAATGCAAATATAAATAGTTAGCTAGATGGGGAACACATACTGCACAATTTTTCCATTGAACTGTCTTTCGGCCTTTCCTATGTTTTTGTGCATTGAATATTTTGATGGAGCTTCAACAACAACACAATACACAAAATTATGATGAAACTAACAACTTATAAATTGAGAATCGATATCTCAAAAAAAAAGAGGACTAAACCGTTTTGTACATAATACTAACAAAAAACCCATCAAGCTAGCTGCACTTACTTGTCCACAATAGTTCTCCATTCACCGGTGATGAGTCGCCTCTTTAGCGGATCCCTGAAATACACAACTTCTTCAGTGGGGTTCACCACCGTCAACATCCAATGACAGCTGGCATTCAAATTTATGATAATCAATACCAACACAAATCTGATTTAGGTACTTGCATTGCTATATTTATGAGATCAGAAGTCAATATTTACAAAAACAAAAATGCATGAATGAAGCTTTCGTACCCTGAATTATAGGGGACCAAAAAAATCTGACCAGGCTTCCCTCTTTCATAAGAAACTGACAAAGAACGAGCCCGTTCAGTCGGATTTCCACAGCCAATGACACTAGTATTAGCAGGATCTACGAAGCCAATCATATCAAGCATCTTCGATTTCTTCAACACTTGATAAAGGAAGCTGTAAAACCACAAGTCTCAAAATATCATTCAATAACACTGAATTAACAGCTTCATTTAAAATGCATTACAGACCTCATATACATCACAATGCAGCCGGCAGAAACCTCCTTCATGTTGGTCATGGCATACACATCCCTTCTGAAGATGGCGACCTTTTTTAGATATCCAAATAATTCCTCGCCTAAGGTTGTGTGGATGGTGATCCCATCCTTCAAGTTATCATTAGCCCATGTGGCCAATGTCTTAAGTGGTGGAGGCAAATTGGGTGGCAGCTTGTCCAAATCATCATGATCAAAATCCTCATCATATATATCCTTCTTTTTCCTCCTCACAATTTTATGCTTTTGCTGCTGCAATTGATATAAAAAATAACATTGCATGATTAGTATTTCTATATCATGTAATATAGCAGCTCACATGGGAGTTTTGGTAAGAATACAAAGGTTAAAAATGAATTTAAGCAAACTACATTACCTTTGCATCAGCTGCAGTGGGTATAACCCAGTCTCTAGGCCAAGCAATGCATGTACCAATTGCATAGCGGACAAACAGAATCTCATCATTAATAGGAATTGGTAGCAAAGCATTAGTAACAATAGATTTGGTGATCAATACTCAGACATTTTCCTCAGCCATTGGAACACCATGGATAGTTTGCTTGCAGGACTCAACATCCACTTGAATGATCGTTCCTTCAACCACTATGTTGTCCAATGAATCTATCGTAAGTTTACACCCTGACTGGACAATATTGGCGGACTGAACCTGCTAATTCAAACCAAAAAATATGTAAGCATTAGTCACATTTGAGGCAGCAATGTCATCAATATGGTTGATGAAATGTAATTGTAAAGAAAAAGAAAAGAAAACTGATTGTAAGGAAAAAGAAAGTAAAGCTAGGGTAGCGATTAATTACAGGCACTTGCACTTGCTCCACAACTGCATTTTTTTTCGGAGTTAAATAATTTCTAACTTCCTCCTCAATAATCGAGGTTAGTTTGATGTTCAGCTCCCCATCCACAAAGACTTCATTCTCCTCAACTACTTTCTGCTGGTCCTCCCCTAAATCTAACTTCTTCTTGGCAGTTTTGGCAGCTTCAATTTCAATAGCTTTCAAACCAGCCTTTTCAAGTTGCCTTGAACAGCTGCCCTGGCCAGAGCCTAAATCATTCAGCGGTGTCACAGGTTTGGGTGAGTCAGCTGGCATCTCTTTCCCATTAACCATCGCTTCTAACTTCTGAAACCTTTCCTCCCAAGCGGCTCTTTCCCTAGCAATTTGTTGCTCCATCTCCAACTCCCATTTGGCTCTTTCCTGAGCAATGATATTTTCTTTCTCTTCTGCTAGTATCTTCTTAACACTTACCTTGACACTATCTTCTACATTTAGCATTTGGCGTTTAGGTAGATGAAAATATGCTGAAGGCTTGACGAAGCCACCAACACCGCGTACCCTACTAGGATACTCAGGATTTCCCAACACCAAAGTCAGAACATCATCTGTTCCTTCAGGGTTGATTTCTCCTTCAAACACTTTCCTCTTCAAACTTTCCTGATATAGACATCAATCACAGCACACAAAAATTATCCTTGGGATACAAAACCTGAAAAAAAAAAAAAAAAAAAAAAGAAAGCAACAAGTAATAAACAATTACAAAAAACTGAACTTACAATTTTTTCGACCTTCTTCTTCACTGCTGGCCCTTTGAAGTTGCCACTCTTGTCTTGCCGGGCCTTTATCCACATCGTAGCACAATCCAATTCTTCAATCGGTATTTTTTTCAGCCTATAAATATGAATAGATACGTGTGACATCATGATCAGTTTGGTGTAAACTGAAAAGAATAACAAATATATTGTAAATAGATTTGTAAGACGAATACTGACCAGTTCTTCTTGGAAGTTAGCATATCCTTTCCATGACATTCGATGAGGATACTTATTCTCCTTCCTCTTTATTCTCTGCTTTTCACGGAGTATCTATAAAGCATATATAGAATTATGCATTATATTTTAGTATCTGCATAAACACTAACTAATAATGCATAAACTGTTCCACAACTGCATGTCCAAGTATGGTATTAGACAAACCTGAAATTGTTGTGAAGTTCTATCAGCCACGAACGTATTCCATTCATCTACCTCAATGGATCGATAATCATCTGGAGGGAACTGTAAAAGTTCAGGAGAATCCAGATAGGGAATAATGTACCAGTTGGTTAGTTTGCTCTTGAACTCTCTCCATTTGTGGCCGGCTGATGTAATCACCAATTTCTTCCATTCTTTTGGCACCACATAAGCATCCTACACATTAACGAATACAAGGTATACTGTTTTTTGAAAAAAAAAATAATGAAATGTAAATCAGTGAACAGCTAGCAATAACTTATATATAGACTGATTGTTTACCTGAATACTATTCCAAATCTTGTCTTTTTCATCCAAAGGCACATTTCTCCAATCATTTATAGATATTGGGATCTTGGTGCGTTCCAACACCCCAATGTATGACTGCATCTCCTTAGCTGCCTTCCCAATTGGCTCCCCATCAGCATTAGAATTCACCTTTAGCTTCTTTGCTCGAATCAGTCGCCTGGTAATTTTATTCATGGTTACCATCCCTCGCTTAAGCAACCTCAATCCACCAGTGATGTTGTCATCATCATCAGAATCCTAGTATGACTTGCTCTTTACAGACTTACGACTGGACGACGACTTCTTTGTTGCCACAGCCTTCTTGGAATTTCCTGCTTTAGGCGGTGGCATACTTCTCCTGGCTGAAGCATCCTTGCTGGACTGAGTAGCTTTATGTTTTCGCGGACTTCTCCTAGGGAGAGTAGCCTTGTTGGCTTCTGTCAGTCTTGCTTCAGCCTTCTTGGGAGTAGCAGGTTTACAATTTGGAGAAGTAATAGGTGGTTCAGAGACGGTTTTTCTAATACGTTTCATCTGCACCGCTTTTATCCTTAAGGCTATAGATCTAGCAACTTTCGATGTGCTTGCAGATAGAGCCATGACCTGCAATACATAATAAACACAGTTAGCCCCATAATATATGTTAACAATTAATGTCAATAAACAGATGAAACAAAAACACATAAAACAATGAAATAACTAACACATAAAGCAATGAAATTACTAACACAATGATAGGCGCATTTTAATGTGATATTTTAAATGTTAATTTCTCACATTTTGCTTAGTTATTCCTTAACGAATAGATTTTTAACTTAATTTCTATTTTTAGGTACATTGGAGTAGATGAAGAAGAAATGAGTGTTACGTCCATAATTACCTAGAAATGATGGAGAAGAATGAAAATGCACTAAAAAGTCAACCTTGAATATTTTCTTACTCCGGCTAGGAGAATCAGAGCCAAGCAAGGAAGAAGGAGCGGCCACCTGACCAAATGAACTCGAAATGAGCTGAAACTCTCCAGATCCATTCTAGACACCCAAAGGATCATTTCTTATGAAGAGTGCCAGAGAAAAATATGAGTGGAAGGCCTTCAAACAATCAGCCCAATTTTCTACAGAAGCAAAACCGGAAAACTGGACCTGTAAGAGGTCCAGCAGCATTTCCGGCCCAACCACTTGGAATAAAGCTCTGAAAATTTGTGAGGATGATATACACTCATAGTGGAACATTTTTTATGAAGAAGTCGAAGGCTCATTCTGAATTTTTGATGGAGAAATAATTGAAGGAATAAAGGGGAAGAAACTGACCTGAAAACAACTCAACACCACATATTCATGTTTCCCACCCATATGAAGAAATCATTTCTTTTTCCTTGGATACAATTTTTCTACCCTAAAAGATCATCATCACTTCCACATTTCTTCACCTTCATGCTTTGCTTTCATCATTACCTCATCTTTTACATATTTTACAAACCACTCTCATACTCCACTTTCATTATTTTTCTTCATCTCATCATTTCACTCTTCTTTTCTTCCCTATTTAAACACCTTCTCCTCTCACTCTTACACACCAATTCCTTCATCCATTCCATCTTCTTTGTCCCTCCATTTCCTTTCCATTTTTCCACACAAATTCCTTCATCCATCTCATCTTCTTTGTCTCTCCATTTCCTCTCCATTTTCCTTTTTCATTCTCTAGTTTTCTTGTTCTTCATTTTCAAGCCAAGAGAAAGAGAAGCCATGCAATACATCAATTTCCTAACCGCCATCCACCCTTGTGTCGTCCCTAGAAGATTGCTTGCTTTCAAGGATCTTCAAGTTCTTCGTCTCAAGGCTTTATCATTCATCTTCCAAGGTGTATTATATCCTTTGTCTTGTTTTCTTTGCTTGATTTTGTAAGACTATGAATTCTAGTTAACAATAATGTTTAGGGCAAAGTTTAAGCCCAATTTCTATGTTTAAATAAAGTTTTCGAATTCTATAATTGTGATTCTAAGTTGCTTATGTGAGTTTGTTCGATTGAATTTGCTTGATAGAAAACTTTTATATGTTTATCTTATTTGGGTCGACACTTATAGGATTTGCATGTAATTGGTGCTAGGTTTAAGAACATGAAATCGACTTTTCGTTTTGTGTAAACTTGAATCAAAGTAGTAAAGGTTTTGGACAAAAATCGAATTCAATTGAAGAGGATTGCAATTAGGTGGACTTTTCCATAACTAAGTTGTACACTTGAGTTGATAGCCTTTCTCTATGTCTAATGCGTTGAACATGTCATGATTGACTAGCTTTCTAGGGCTTGATTGCATGTTTGATAGGATTAATCTAGGTGCTTTCGCTTAGGTTAATTAGCATTGAAAAGTAAAATATGGGAAATCATTTGCTTTCGAATGTTTCACATGATCAACTCCTCTCTCATGACTTGGAAGAACAATTATAGGGTTTGAATCGAATTTGATTACATGGAATTGATTTTGATCTTTGTTCCTTGCGTTCCACCCTTGTATATATGTTTTTACGTTTTCTTTATTTTATTTATTTTCATTTTTAATTTTAAGAATCCTAAACCCCCCTTATTTTTGTTCACTTGTATATATTTATTCTTTATTTTATTTTTGTAAATAATACTTTGTTATTTTAATTCTTTATTTGTTTATACAATTGTATATATTTATATTCTTTATTTTATTTTTGTAAATAATACTTTTCTTTATTTGTTACACAATTACAGGTGTACCCTCAATCCCCGGATAGAACGATCCCTATTTGCTTATACTACTAACGATATTTCAGGGTTAAATTGTGCGCTTGCTTTGAGCGCATCAATTTTTGGCGCCGTTGCCGGGGATTGAAAAATCACTTGCTAAATTGTGTCATTTATTGTATATATTTGTTGTTTAACAATTGTTTGAAACTTAGTTTAAATTAACTAGGATGTTATTTATATTATTGAACACGAATTTTAATTGCAGGTTGTAAATTGAGAGGAATAGGTGAAGTCTCTTTTGTTAATATTGGCCTAAACCCCTTATTGGTACCTAGCTCAGGTCCCTTAAGGTTGGGGGCGGCCTTTATTAACACTTGTTGAACTGTCTTCACACTTATGAACTTTTTCATCTTAGTAAGAAAGCCTATGTGAAATGGTGTCTAGGAAGGGGACAACGTTCATGACGGGTTTTTGAATCCAGAAGTGCTTGCAAATGGGCCTAAACCACTATGTGGGAGTAGCTCATGCCAAAATGGATTTTTCCTCTCGTGTTCGCCCTCCCCCACCTGGCCATTTCAGTAAGGTTGCCCAAACGATTTGAAAGGGAGTTTGTGTCTAGGCGACTATACTTGGGCCGCACGTCCACTTGATTTACCGCTTGGAATTTGATTCGATATCAATAATGTTTATAATAAAAGAAATACTTGTGAATACTCTATACGTGTAAATTATTTTGTTGTTTCACACTTTAATACTTGTAAAAATACTTTTCACGTTTTATACTCACTTGTACTTAACTTGTGTCTTTTGTACAATATACTTGTTAATTTTACTTGTAGTTTGTAATTAATAGTTATACTTGTTTTTATTTTGTATTTCTTTGTTAATTATAGTTACTAACTTTATTTAATGTAGGTACCGTCTGGCTGCAAGACGTAAAATACAAGCGCTACTTGGGAGGCAACCCATGCAAATCAGATTTGCTTTCTTTATCCTTATCTTTTATTTTTCGTTTTTGCTTATTTGTTTTAGTTGTTATTTTCGTAAATTTCATCCCTATATGCTTACTTATTTCATTGCATGCTTTTAATTGATTACATTGAAGATAATGCAATATTTAAGTGTGGGGGAAGAGATTTATATTTTTGTCTTTCATTTTGAGTCCAATATATATTTATATTTGTCTTTTATTTTTTGAGTCCTTTATATATATATATATAAAAAAAAAAACTGCATTCATTCATTCTTATTAAATTCAGCTATTTACAAAAAAAAAAAATAATAAAAATACTCTATACTAAACCATGTCTGCATCTCCGTAGGAGTTGAGGCTGAGCTCAAGGGAAATGCGAGAGTCACCGCCATAGCCGCTACCTCCCTCGGAAGTAGTCTTCATGTTGCCAAAGATGTCCTCACCATGCATGGGGAATAGTGGAAGGGTTTCAATCTCCTGGTGATCTCCTCCTCGTTGTTCCATGAAAGATTGTCCTCCTGTTGTGCCAAAGGAGGTAGTACTGGTATTAGTGTTGAAGGGTGAGGAGGAATATGGGTCAACACCATAGCCGACACGTGACCCAAAGTTTAGATCAATGGATCTACCATCATCAGTAGAACTAGTGGATCCAAAATTGAGATCGAGAGATCCACCAACCGGAACGTTCCGAAATTCCTTCAACTTCTGCCTCTCACGAGCCTTGAGGTTCTGGAACCAAAAGAAGACGTTTTTGTCCTCGATCTGCCCATACTGTTTCAGATGGAGGCAGATCTCTTGAATCTGCTCTGGAGTTGGGTACTTAAAACCCTTATCATAGTAAAGGCCCTTGAGGATTCTTAGTTGAGGCGGTGTGGGAGCCCACCGGTTATTAGTCCCGGCTGCTTGGTTGTTTCCTCCATCCTCGATTTGTTGCTGGGTCTGTTGCTCCATTAGTTGCAGAGTTTGTGGTTCCATGTTGATGAAGAAAGGATTTGAGTTTCGAAAGAAAGGCTGAAGGGTTGAGAGAGAAAGACTGGAACTCGGAAGAATTTTCTTTTGGAGTGAACAGTCGCTCAGAATGCACCTATTTATAGAACGAGTGAGCAGATCTCCACCGTTGGATCGACGATCTCTGAGATTATATCTACGCGTTGGATTAAAGTCACCCGAAAACACGAAAAAGCTGTTGGCTCGTGAAGGACACGTGGGGGAACCAAACGAATCTCGAGGAGCTGTGACAGACAAGCTACAGCCGAAAGCAGGTTTAATTGCCGTGAATCAAGGAAAAGAATGGCGTGGGGGAATCAAACGAATCTCGAGGATCCGTGACAGACAAGCTATAGCCGAAAGCATGCCATAAATCTAGGAAAAGAAAGGAATATTTACACGTGGGGGAGTTTCTTGGGCCGTGAACTGTCATAACTCTTCTCCTTCCCGGAGAAGCTTTGTTAAAACCGTGTGCCTGTTGAGATTTCTACCCTATTTTGTGCTTTACATATACATCCTTTTTTGTCTCCTCCAGATTTTACTAAGGTTTGTCTAAGCGTGCAGTTTCAAATTCCTTCTACTTCCTCATGGCTCGAACCAAGGTTACCCCTCGCAGGGGCGTCAATCAACGTCGTGTTCTCTCTTTGGAAGAAGAAGGTCGTCAAGCGGCCACTAGAGCTGGGCTTACTCGTCCATGGGACCATCGTCCTATCCGTGAGCGTACCCGCAGTCCCCTCCTCTGCCTCGTCGCTCTCCCAGACTGCATCCCAAAGAGTCTTCTTCCTCACCAGCTGCTCGTGCTCCTCGACCTATGGCCACCCTGGAAAGCTTGTCGGATTTGATTGATGATTTGCGTTCCTCTCTCCGCGATGGTATTATGGTGACAGATTGGAGAGTCAATTGCATGATCGATTACATCTCTGAGATGAACTGCTCTTTGATCCGCTGTCACACTGCAATAAACAAGCTTGCTCAGGAAGTCAATAACTTGCAGAGTTATCCTCCTGGGTTTCCTCGCAAGGACGCTACTGCATCACAACATGAGGACCCACCTCCGAAGGCTGAAACCAGCAAGAGGGCTGCCACTCGCCCGCATACCGCTCCTCCAAAGGAGTAAATGGAGGTACAAGTCTAGGCTGAAAGACTTTAAACATTAAGCGCTGCATGGGAGGCAACCCATTTCAACCGTAGCTGTGGAGGAGACATCAAACGCAGATTTGCTTTCTTGAACTCTTCCTTCTATTTTATTTTATGAATTTTAAGTTGTTTTACGTTTCGTTGCGTTAACTTTCTCTTCTATGCTTGATTTATGCTTTGCATGCTTTATATTCGTTTATACATTGAGGACAATGCATGAATTAAGTATGGGGGAAGGATTATTGCTTTATTGTGTTTTTAGTAGTTAGTATATATAAAAAAAAAAAATGAAAAATAGTTGATGTTGGATTGTGTTTTTAATTGATGTTGTGATACACTAAGGTATATTGGATTAAACATAGTCTTGAAAAAGGGTAGCTGTTTCAGTCCCATTGCACATCGAGACTCCCTGTTCCCGTACCTAAGTGTTGAAATTAAATTAAATTGTAAAAAAAAAAAAAAAAAATTGTTGGTTTTAGAGTGTTTTTGTTTGTGTGTTTGAGTCTTAGGATGCTCCTAACGTCTAGGATGAACATGTCTCTGAATTCATGGCTGAAGGTTTTCACAATCAAAATAGGACTTAATTGAATTCTGTGGTTAATCGACATTGTGATGCTTGTATGAAAATTTGAGATAGGATTGTAACTTGGTTCATTAAGCATGCTAGGATTAAGTCTGATTCATTTGACCCAAGTGAGCTGTTGAGCTAAAATACTTTCTTTTTGAGTGCTTATTGATAATTTCAGAATTTCATGGCTGTATTTGCAAAACCTCATCTTTCTTTGAAAATCCAATGATCATGTGCCATAGATTTTAATGGACTAGAGAGTACTAGAACTCGGCTGTTGTGACTGTCAAAACTTGTATGCCATAATATGCACTGATCCTGGATAGGATAGAAGGCATTAGGGTAACCACCAAAGCCAAACAAGCATGTGTCCCCAATTGTGCCCGTCGTGGGACTCCTTAGAATGAACCCCTTTGAGCCTACGTTGAAAACCTTTGTTTCATCACCCTCACTACCCTACCATGAGCTTAGTACAGGATATCTCTACCCTTGTCTTAAGGACTTAGTAGAGCATGACATAGTATGTAGGGGTGACGATGAAAGACAAGTGTGGGGTGGGGAAAATCCAAGAAAAAAAAGAAAAAAAATTTTGCCTTGAAAAAAAAAAAAAAAAAAGAAAGAAAAGCGGCAAAAGAGAAGAAAAAAAATTGAAAAGAAAACTCTTGGGAAAATGTTGAAGTGTGGTTTTGGATTTGTAAATTTGTAGAAGGCTCAAAGTTGAAAATTACGCCTTTGTCCATTCCCATGTTGGTTAGAGTGAAGGTTTGGCCCAAAACAATGATATTTGGTCTACAAAAATGATGACATAAGGTGGTCCTTATATGCTCTGCTCGGTCCTTAGGATTTTTTGTATCCTTAATCTTCATTTCGAAAACCCTAGCTTAGCCCCATTACAACCTGTTTTAAGTGCTAACTTGATCCTTGAGATGGGCAATCTTTGGTTAGTGGAGTCAGTTACGCAGTCGAGCTTATGGTTTAGGTCCATTTGTGCACTTAGTCATTTCATGAGGTCTTTAAAAATTCTTCACAAAATGTGTTTATTGATGAAATATGCAAGCTGTTTGTTGCCTTACAATTTGTTCTCTTGCATATACTTGAGTGTGAAGCTTTTAAGCATAGCCATTTCTGAGAGAAAAATCGAGAGTATGCCCTGTGAGTTTGGATTGGACTTGTTCGAAACATGCTATCATTCACTGTATAACTTAAGTTCTCCATATCTTGCTTAGTCATATGAATGTCACAGGTTTATTAACCATGGAATTATCTTTGTGATTTTGATTAAGTGTTTAACGTGAAAGCCATGAGTTTGGAGTTTCTGAGACAACAGTTAGGAGCAATAGAGTCATTTACTTGCTTTTTGTCAAGTCTTTGTTCTGTTTTGGATTTTTTTGTTTTGTTTTGCTAAGGGACTAGCAAAAGCTAAGTGTGGGGGAATTTGATAGGCGCATTTTAATGTGATATTTTAAATGTTAATTTCTCACATTTTGCTTAGTTATTCCTTAACGAATAGATTTTTAACTTAATTTCTATTTTTAGGTACATTGGAGTAGATGAAGAAGAAATGAGTGTTACGTCCATAATTACCTAGAAATGATGGAGAAGAATGAAAATGCACTAAAAAGTCAACCTTGAATATTTTCTTACTCCGGCTAGGAGAATCAGAGCCAAGCAAGGAAGAAGGAGCGGCCACCTGACCAAATGAACTCGAAATGAGCTGAAACTCTCCAGATCCATTCTAGACACCCAAAGGATCATTTCTTATGAAGAGTGCCAGAGAAAAATATGAGTGGAAGGCCTTCAAACAATCAGCCCAATTTTCTACAGAAGCAAAACCGGAAAACTGGACCTGTAAGAGGTCCAGCAGCATTTCCGGCCCAACCACTTGGAATAAAGCTCTGAAAATTTGTGAGGATGATATACACTCATAGTGGAACATTTTTTATGAAGAAGTCGAAGGCTCATTCTGAATTTTTGATGGAGAAATAATTGAAGGAATAAAGGGGAAGAAACTGACCTGAAAACAACTCAACACCACATA
Source organism: Rosa chinensis (assembly GCF_002994745.2). Classification (NCBI taxonomy): domain Eukaryota; kingdom Viridiplantae; phylum Streptophyta; class Magnoliopsida; order Rosales; family Rosaceae; genus Rosa; species Rosa chinensis. The sequence goes on along the minus strand of NC_037089.1, from coordinate 51,032,527 downwards.
TTCATGTTTCCCACCCATATGAAGAAATCATTTCTTTTTCCTTGGATACAATTTTTCTACCCTAAAAGATCATCATCACTTCCACATTTCTTCACCTTCATGCTTTGCTTTCATCATTACCTCATCTTTTACATATTTTACAAACCACTCTCATACTCCACTTTCATTATTTTTCTTCATCTCATCATTTCACTCTTCTTTTTCTTCCCTATTTAAACACCTTCTCCTCTCACTCTTACACACCAATTCCTTCATCCATTCCATCTTCTTTGTCCCTCCATTTCCTTTCCATTTTTCCACACAAATTCCTTCATCCATCTCATCTTCTTTGTCTCTCCATTTCCTCTCCATTTTCCTTTTTCATTCTCTAGTTTTCTTGTTCTTCATTTTCAAGCCAAGAGAAAGAGAAGCCATGCAATACATCAATTTCCTAACCGCCATCCACCCTTGTGTCGTCCCTAGAAGATTGCTTGCTTTCAAGGATCTTCAAGTTCTTCGTCTCAAGGCTTTATCATTCATCTTCCAAGGTGTATTATATCCTTTGTCTTGTTTTCTTTGCTTGATTTTGTAAGACTATGAATTCTAGTTAACAATAATGTTTAGGGCAAAGTTTAAGCCCAATTTCTATGTTTAAATAAAGTTTTCGAATTCTATAATTGTGATTCTAAGTTGCTTATGTGAGTTTGTTCGATTGAATTTGCTTGATAGAAAACTTTTATATGTTTATCTTATTTGGGTCGACACTTATAGGATTTGCATGTAATTGGTGCTAGGTTTAAGAACATGAAATCGACTTTTCGTTTTGTGTAAACTTGAATCAAAGTAGTAAAGGTTTTGGACAAAAATCGAATTCAATTGAAGAGGATTGCAATTAGGTGGACTTTTCCATAACTAAGTTGTACACTTGAGTTGATAGCCTTTCTCTATGTCTAATGCGTTGAACATGTCATGATTGACTAGCTTTCTAGGGCTTGATTGCATGTTTGATAGGATTAATCTAGGTGCTTTCGCTTAGGTTAATTAGCATTGAAAAGTAAAATATGGGAAATCATTTGCTTTCGAATGTTTCACATGATCAACTCCTCTCTCATGACTTGGAAGAACAATTATAGGGTTTGAATCGAATTTGATTACATGGAATTGATTTTGATCTTTGTTCCTTGCGTTCCACCCTTGTATATATGTTTTTACGTTTTCTTTATTTTATTTATTTTCATTTTTAATTTTAAGAATCCTAAACCCCCCCTTATTTTTGTTCACTTGTATATATTTATTCTTTATTTTATTTTTGTAAATAATACTTTGTTATTTTAATTCTTTATTTGTTTATACAATTGTATATATTTATATTCTTTATTTTATTTTTGTAAATAATACTTTTCTTTATTTGTTACACAATTACAGGTGTACCCTCAATCCCCGGATAGAACGATCCCTATTTGCTTATACTACTAACGATATTTCAGGGTTAAATTGTGCGCTTGCTTTGAGCGCATCACACAACTCAAAATTAAACAACACAGAAGACAATGAAATAACTAACATAATTGGAAGTGTTAATATACATGTTTCATCAAACACATCAGTACATATATATAGGCATTCTAAAACAAATCAATCACGAACAAACAACTTTAACTAAGTGTTTTTTTTTTTGCCCTCAGCCACGTTGATTGCAGTCATTTTCCACCCATATTGCTTCATCTCCAGGACGCATATAATTGCTATGCTGATCACCATCTATATTATCAAAAGTCTCGATGGATGGCATTGTTGCTTCAAATGGCTGTTGTTCTACTTCAATATCTTCTAACTCCTCATCCGAATCAGCCCCTTGATAATCTCTATCTAGGACCCTTACAACCACTGACCATTGAGCATCGAGGGGATCCTCAATGTAAAATATTTGCTTAACATGGCTAGCAAAGACAAAAACATCATTAAGATGACCTTTCCTATTCAGATTTAACAATGTGAACCCTAGTTCATCTACTTTAATGCCCCTAACATTCTCAACCCAATCACATTTAAACAACGGTACCCTAAACTTGTAGTGGTCCACCTCCCATATTTGTTGTATGACACCATAGAAGTCCATATCATCAGTTTTGGGATTTTTATCCTTTGCACTAGAAACTTGCATTGCATCAGCCACAAAAAAAACCCCACTGTTTTGCACTGATCGCACATTGTCCCGTTCCTTAGTGTTGAAATCAACACCATTAACTTGGTATCCACTAAAGGTCGGCACTACATGATTCGGTCCACTTGACATCCACCTCATTGTTTCCGAAACATTATTGTCCGGAAACTGCAGTTCATTTGAAACCTTCAAATCAATAATAGATTACATTAGCGTAATGTTGAAATCTTATTTTTTGTTAATCACTAAGAATCAAGTATATGATCGCATACCCTCTCTTTTAACCAGACAGCAAAGGTCTGGTTTTGTTTATCCTTAAACCACTTTTCATTTTTGGAAAACCTTGGATTGAGAAGCTTCAACAATTCCAGATGTTCACTGAATATCAAACACACAAAACTCAATGATTTAAGTAACAAAATATTTAATCAATTCACGGACTGTAGGAAAACTGATGATAATTAAAGTTTATGACTTACATGAAATAAGGACTTGCAGCCTCGGTATTCTGCAATATACACAGATGTGCTTGATGCATCTCCTTGCCATAGACAGAAATCATGGTAGCGCCTGATAGCGGTTTGGATGCATTACAGGCTCGTGGTTTGGAACTTTCAGGGATTCCAGCAGTAGAAGCATCACTAAGCATACGTTCAGTGCAAAACCCAACAGCCTCTTCAACAATATAAGACTCTGCTATGCATCCCTCAGGATGCGTTCGACATCTAACCCACCCTTTAAAGACTTTCATGTACCTCTCGAAGGGGTACATCCACCGAAAAAATACCGGACCAAAAAAATGAACTTCTCTTACGAGATGCACAGTTAGATGGATCATAATGTCGAAAAATGAAGGCGGGAAGTACTTCTCCAATAAGGAAACAGTAACAACCAAATCTGCTTGCATTTTTTCCAGCTTCGAAACATCGATCACTTTAGCACATATTGCCTTGAAGAAAAGGCAGAAGCGGATGATCGCATACCTAACCGGCTTCTCAAGAACAGAACGTAAAGCAATAGGAAGAAGAATCTGCATGATAGTGTGACAGTCATGCGATTTTAGACCGGCAAGTTTTAAATCCTCCATAGAGACAAGATTCCTTACATTTGATGAAAACCTAACAGGAACCGTCATTTCAAAAAAAGAGCCACAAACTATTTTTTTTTCAGCAAGCATCAAGTTCCAACTAGCCAGAGGTAATTTATCCCTTTTGGCACCAACTTTTGGGTTCAAACTAGCCCTAATACCCATCTCCACCATGTCCAAACGCGCTGCAACCCCGTCCTTTGTCTTCCCTGGAATGTTCAGCAGCGTACCAATGATGGCATCACAGCAGTTTTTCTCGATGTGCATGACATCGAGATTATGTCGTACCGGAATATATTTCCAGTACTCTAGTTCAAAGAAGACAGACTTCTTCTTCCAGCAAGGTCTGCCTTGGTCTTTAACACCCTTGGTAGGAGGAGAGCGTTTCTTTTTCCCACACACACAATTTAGACCCTCTACTCTAGCAAACACCTCCTCTCCGGTTAATGGCAGAGGAGGTAGGTCCTCCTCTACGGTGTTGTCAAAAGCAGCAGCCTGTTTCCTATACGGATGATGTCTAGGTAGGAACCTGTGATGTTTCATGAATGACATTTTTTTACCTCTCTTTAACCTATAAGGTCGAGTCTGGTCAAGGCATATTGGACAAGCATTGTATCATTTAACAATGCTACCAGACAAGTTCCCGTATGCGGGAAAGTCATTAATAGTCCACAGCAGCACCGCTTTCAATTTGAAGTAGTCCCCTCTTAGTGCATCATATATTCCCTAAACTCCATCCCACAATACTTTCAGATCATATATTAATGGCTGCAAGTAGACGTCGATATCGTTACCAGGTTGCTTCGGTCCCGATATTAACAATGTCAACATCATAAACTTCCTCTTCATACAAAGCCATGGAGGAAGGTTATATGTGACCAGTATAATTGGCCAACAAGAATACTTGCTGCTTAGAGAACTATGCGGGTTAAATCCATCAGAAGATAGGGCTAGTCTGAGGTTTCTAGGGTCGCTACTGAATTGTGGATATTGTTTGTCAAGTAATTCCCAAGTAGGAGAATCAGCTGGGTGTCGCATCATTCCATCTTTCTTTCTACCAGACTCATGCCAAGTAAGATTCTTAGCTGTGTTGGTCGATTGATACATTCGTTTGAACCTTGGGATTGGTGGAAAGTACCATAAAACCTTCGCAGGTATCCCTTCTTTCACAATTTTATCCCTACCCAATTTCCACCTTGGAACACCAAAGTTGGGGCAGATAAGAGCATCTGCATGCTGCTGTCTATATAAGATGCAGTCATTAGGACAAGCATGAATTTTTTCATACTCCATCCCTAAAGCACTAAGTGTCTTTTTCGCTTCATACAAAGACAAAGGAACCTGATTCCCTTCAGGAAGCAGACCCCCAATCATGATAAGCATATCTGAATAGCAAGCATCAGTCATTCCATGCTTTGCTTTCAAATTGAAGGTCTGAATCAGACCATTCAGCTTGGTTGTCTTCGTATAACCTGGGTACAAAGGTTGATCCCCATCCTCTACATACTTCAAAAACTCATTAGAGTCTTCGGAAATCTGCTCATCCTCACTTTCTCCAAAGCCCCAATCATTCTTCCATATCCCAGGTTCCCAATCTACAGTTTCAGATTCAACTCTACTGTCATTCATAGCAGATGTAGTAGGTTCCCCATGCCACCTCCAATGCTTATAACTCTCGTTAATACCATTCCAAAATATATGATCCTTAATAACTCCAACAGAAAATCCCTCCGTGTTACTACATTTCAAGCAAGGACAAGAAATCTTGTTTTTGTTATTGGCATTAGACTCGGCAAACTTGAGAAACTCTGCTAGTCCTAGCTCAAACTTCTTTGATCTTCTATCAGCATGCATCCATGACTTATCCATCTTAAATATATAGGTTCCTTCATATATAACAAAACACACTCAAATAGATGCTAATTCTAAAAGTAACATTGCTTAACATGCTCATACTTTTAATATACAATATATTCGTTAAGACTAGTACTGGTAAGAGTGGTCTTAACACATACAAATTCATCCACATATAGCTGCAACAATTACATCGATCCATGACAATTCTAATGTTCAGATTGCATACCATGCTTATACTTCTATTATACAAAATAATACAATACTCTATCATGGAATAAAAAATGAACTTATGATTATACTCAACTAGCTAGCAGTAAACGTATAATCATTATGTGTAGGCAAAGACATCAGCAAAAGGATAATTAGCTACTTGCTTACTCATATATGTATAAATCACAAACACTGAAGACTCACCAGAAATTTTTACAAAAAAGCCTTATGTTTTTCTCTACTACACTACTAGCAGTGAGTCTTCCTTCACAAATCCTTTTGTACCATCAAATTTCCCTATCAAGGTCAACAAAACATACGGAACATGTTAGAAAAAGAACTATTATTCAAACTCAAAACAAGAAAAAAAGACAAAGAAAATCAAAATATCAAAAATATTATAAATGATCCTAGAGTCATAGAAATTGCCGACTCACTTTGGGAATAAAAATTTACAACATCGTTACTTTGTGTTCAAAGCGTCTCCCCTGTGCACCAATCTTGCCCTCCTGGTGCATTTGATATATTCTTGTGTTAGTACAACAAAGGCTTGCATAAAAAAAATGCCTGCTATACATTTGACCACCCATCATGGAGTACGAAGAAGTTACAAAACAAGTTTAAAGAGGTACAAAGGGGTTACAATCTGACCTCAGAGAATTTAGCCTCTAAACACATCACTAAAGTGAGCACTAGAATTATTCAATCCTTAAGAGTTTACTTTAAAAAAAAAATGATATGTGGCAATCTTAGCAATGCATATGCAAAGGGTCCTGGAACATTTCAGCTCTTAAAAGAGCAACCTTATTATTCTCCAAATTCCATTTTTCTCATTTTGTTCTTTTCAATTTAACCCCAACCCAATGGAATGTAATTCTGGAGCTATAGTAAAAAGAGAATTAGCAAACTATCACTACATTTATTAAAGAAAATCATCCAAATGCCTTACTGTAAAGACCCAGCTCAAAACTTCTTCTGAAAAACATCGTTAACTACTAATAAAGCAAGTAAGAAGTTTACGGTAACAAGATTACCGACCAAACCACAGAAAGTACTCCATATGGTAATTACAAAGTAGAAGTATATGCACAACTGTAAAGTATAATCAATCAAACATAATTATCAAGAAAAGAAACACAAAATCAGAAAGTAGAAGCCACTTGCACCACTACACAATTAAACAAAAGCAGCAATCTCATAAAGTCGAATCCAATTCTAACTTGAATACACTGACCAGTACATAAAACTCAAGTAGGGAGAAGAAAAATAAGTCATATAATTACTTCTTTAAGGACTTGTCAGATTGCTAAAACAAGCACAATACTATTCGTAGAAATAAACTCAACATAATCACAAAGAAGATTTCAGAAGATTGTGCATGCCATTAAATCAAAGTAACAACAACTCATAATCTTCAGTCCTAACTAGAAGTAATATTCTATTGGACAACAACCTTTTTTTTTTTTGAGAGCCAAGGTATTGATCAAGCAGAAAAACCATAATAAAATTTATCACATATTATAGATAAGCCAAGATGAAATTGCTTTCCCGAAGTTGGGTTCAAAAGACAAAGTAGAATAACATAAACTTCGAATACAATCCGAATACTAGCAATTGAACAAAACTGCTATTGTTTCCCAAAAAAGAAAGTTATCTGTTCTTGAAATACAAACTCAGGAAACCAAGCAATTGTTGAAGCAACATCCTATCTTAAGAAAGATTAGAGCTATTGGGCAACAATCTTTCCTCTAAGTCAAATTAGAACAAGGATGTCGAAACCCCAGAGTAGCAAAATTAATAGAATTCTAAAAGGCTAAAAGGTAAAACAGAATTGAAATCACATAAATTAGAAACAGGTTATTATTGAAAAACAGAATAAAAGAAAAGCCACTCCCCCAACTCAAATCAAACCGAGAATAACCAAACCATCCAAGCACACCAATCCCACAATCAGTTCATATGCTCAAGGCAATAGAATAATCGGACCACCAAATCCTCAACTCAATTTTCACAAATGAATTACTTACTTGATTTGAAAAGTAATAACTAACACATAACAAATTTACAAAGCCATGAATCTTGACCAAGCATCAATAGAGCAATAAAGAAATTCAAGTAAAATTATAAAACAGAGGAGTCAACCACCTAAAGCAAGACAACCATAGATACTAAACAACCCGAACGGAAACCCATCACTTCTGAAAACTTCCTCCCTTTGCCTTCTCACAGTTCAGTTTCAAAAGCAGCAAAATCAAACTCCCATTCTCATTTGTTCATCCTCCTTTTTCTTCTAACACTCAATCGATCCCCTCCCTTATGTTTTCGGTTTGGTTCTTTTTTTTCCTCTTTTCATCTTCCTCTTCTCTCTTTTCTTTTCCCGTCTTCTTCCCCTTTCATCTGATTTCTAACTCTCTTTCTTTTCTGTCACCCACGCCCCCCCCCGGGTGAACAACCAAACCAAACCAAACCTTCTTATCACTTTAACAATTATCAAGCAAAAATAAATAAATAAATAAAACAATTAATTAATACATAATATATATATATATATATATATAACAGAAAGTTTTAACTAAAGAAAAGTAACAAAATAATAAGAAATTTAAAAAGAAACTAACCCAAAAACAAAAACACTTTGAAGGTGCAGGATATCACACTTACACTGATAAACAACAATCTAAATAGGACCATAACCCAATTTTCTTTCTTCTCAGAAGGAAACTACCACTACATTACTGAGATACACAAATACCATTCCACTGCTGCACTAATTCAATTCATTGGGCAACAAAATAGACCATAAAATTATTTGAATCACCAAACTCAATTCAGTTTTTGGTTCTTCAAAAAATCAACCATGCTTATCAGGACGGTGTCCTCCCCATTCACACTTTCCTATTAACAAAATCAGTTCAAAAGTCTACAAAGGACTAACCTTGCTACAATCACAGCAACCAAGCCCCAATGGTCGATATAGCAAACTAATCTTTCTTGCAGGGAACTCTTGTGTTGGCTCTTGATTGCTTCGGGGTGAAGAATCTGAAGGTATAGATCTGCAAAACAACCGTGTTTCAATTAAATTTACCAATTTCATCTATTGAGAAACAAAACACATGCATTAAAAACCCAATAAAAACGAAATTGAACGAAACCCAGATCATATAAATCCCAGAAAAATTGACTAAAGCCAACACCTTTCTCAAAACAAAGCTTCAATGGTGCAGTCGAGCTTCGAGGACAAAGGGAGAGGTCTAGTACCGGCGACCGTCCATGAGAGATTGAGAGAGAGAAGACGACGACTCACTGAGTGATTGACTTCAGATTCAAGAAGACACCAAGCAAAGTCATTGAATGTCGCCGTTTCGTCGCCGTCGTCTATCAAGGTGGCTGAGAGAGAGAGAGAGAGAGAGAGAGAGAGAGGTCTGGGTTATTTTGAACGGTGTTTGTTATTTTGACGAGGATGAAAGGCACCCCATCCCCAAATAGAAAAGAACCGAATCGAAATTAGCTGAGAGAGAACACAGATCGGAGAGAGCTGAGAGAGTTAAGTGAAAAGGAGAGAGTGAGGCTGATGTTTTAGTTTTCGCGGGTTCCTGATCTAGCTAGCTAGGTCGAGATGACAGAGCTGATTGATCGAGTGAGAAGGATAGAAAGCGACTTAATTGCGAGGATATATGTCAAATAGCACAAGTCAAAATTACTTGGGAAATTTTAAAACAACCCCCACATTGAGACAACATTTAAATGTTGTCTGAATGTCACAACATATTCCAGTCAACTAGGGCATATGGCTATTTGAGAGGGAAAAGAATTCATCAACTTTTGGATATCCCTCCAAATTTGAGATAGAAAATCACCACCTTCTACAACTACATAAATGTGTTGTCTGAATGCTCACCATTTATCCAAATTTGAGATAGGAAATCACCACCTTCTACAACTACACAAATGTGTTGTCTGAATGCTCACCATTTTTCCAAATTAAACCAGTATGGTTTTAGTGTATATTCATACGATAGAAAAAAAAATTATTTCGTCTGAAAAACTCAGACGACATAAAACAAAACTTATGTCGTCTGAAGTGTGTCGTCTGAAGGCCTTTTTGGCATAGTGACATAGTTCAGTGTACATAGATATACAATATTAACTTACAATTTTGTTGAACTTGTCAATTGTTGCCAAAGGTATTGTGCCAAGCGGAACTTGTCAATTATTCCTAGCTAGTTCCCTCACTCTGAAATAAAAAAAAGGAAGCATATAAAACAAGCTAAGGTGACAAAATGGAAATGAAAGGTTATCACATGCACACAACCACCAGTGTCATTATATTCAAGGTTTAATAAATAATATATATATATATATATATATATGTGTGTGTGTGTGTGTGTGTGTGTGTGAGTTACATAATCTCTATTCCACATTACCATAGACCTGTTAAGTTGGAACAGTTTTCTCAAGCATAAAGGCAGTTCTTTTACTTTTAATTAGTAAATGATAGGGCAAGAATTGCCATCGCCTGTTTATCCTCAGAAGCCTAATCAAGTGAGTTTACATAGCCAAAGAAGAAACATTCAAAAACATGCAGCAACAAGCAAATTTCAAATGCAGTAGGACGGTGGTAAAGATTACTACATGACAAAGTCTGCCAAGATAGAAAAATACTCTATCAAAGGTCTAACATGCTTGCTAAAAGATATCACAACAGATATAGAACTCCGAGTTTCAAGTATTACCTTGATCGATCCTTTCCTTGATAAGTAAACAGGCCAACTTAATTGAAACACAGTCCCTTGAAATCAAAAAAAGGAGAAATTTAATCACCTTAATCAAAACAATCATTACACTATCACTCCAGCATAGAACAATAGTTTTCAACAAATTAAAGCTTCAAAACAAGTTTAATAGCAGTCCACAATTTCAACAATCAAGCTTACAGTACTCACCAATCTTGCTCTAGCAATGAATACCAACAATAGCAGTGAAGCTCAATGCACCAGTCAAACCCACTCTACAGCTTCTTCCAACTCCACCGTATATGCCTTAATTGTGGGGTTGTTGAGAATAATAAACAAGGCCATCAGATTTAATCCTCTATTTTAACAAGTCCTAGATTCCTTCTGGAAGATATAATAATAAACATCAAAACTTTATATCATCCAATAGTTATTTTCTGTACCTTTCCAGTGTCATCAGATTCATGCATAACTTATTACAAATACATCTTTTTTTCATGAATTTTAAGACAATTCATGAATTTAAGACAATAGTTCAAAGAAATTCAACTTACTACATTGTTATGTAACTAAAATGAATGAAGTGAAAATGCTCATATACGCCATCTTTCATAATAGGGTTTGCAACCTGTCAACTAGTAAAGGGAAGGCCGCTTTCACAGACTTGAGGTTTATGCATTAGGCATGAACATATCAGTTTACCATGAATTTTGAGTAAACTTCTGTAGGATCAGCTTTATTGTTTTTTATATCTGTATGCATATAACAGAAAGCACCTTGCAAAGCCACATCTAAGTGACATCTTTCTAGTACAGGGAATACAATTTTACCTAAGATGTTTCCTTTCCATTTTTGGCTAGAGAATTTGAAAATACTTTCAATCAAGTTCCCTAACGGCCTTGGGAGGAAGTAGAGTTTTTAGTGGCTTAAATTTAACATTTGAAGTCACAATATTGAACTTTCAAACAGTGACTCTAGACTGAAACAATTTCGATGTATAGTCTATGAGACCACTCTTGATAACAGGATGACAGTTCTACATCTTTTATGTCTTCTAAGTTCAGTAATCTAATTATGTCTCGACAAGCTAAAACAAATTTGCATCATGTTCAACACTGCATCACATAATCACACTATCCTCATGCATCTATTCACAACCGTAGATGATAAACACATAACAGCACTGAAACATTTGTAGAGTCAAAATGTGGGGTAACTAACTAGCACTTGAATGCAAACAGCAAACAGCAACCATTCACTTAATTTCATTTTTTTTTAGCCTTGTGTTGGTATTTGAGTCTTTTGACCTTCTCCTCTTCCACCCTATCAATTCCCAAGAGGGATAAGACTCTTCATATGATTGTTGGAAGAAAGGTCTTAAGCACATATATCATAGGGCTCCCTTCTTCCCTAAAAGCTTTGACCACTAAAGTTCCTCCCGTTAACAATAATCACATCACTTTCTATAAGCAAGATTAACATGAAATAATTCATTGCAAGCCAATAAAACTCATTCTTCCTTGTCCCAACAAGAAGAAACTGAAAAAAGAAAAGCTCAGAAAACCAGTTCCAACCAAATAGATACATGTTTTTAAAGTGCATGCATATTCACAACTTGCTTTTCGTACACTATCATACCTGAGGTGAAAAACCAATATATCCAAACTTCAAAACGATATTTGTACACAAAAAAACAATCAGGCCTCTTTTGAAATGCTGTCCTTGACTTATGGAATACTAATTGAAGAAAAATCACCACATTTCAGCTTGGAAAGCAAGATTGACATTCAACATTCAAGCAATACAAGCCAATGGAAACTGAAAGTCACCATGATACTCCAAACTTTCAATATTGTAACCGAACCCTCTATTTTTCCATGAATTTACAGTCAATTTACTGCACAGAATACACATCTTCAATCAAGGCAAATGGCAAAAAGAACACTGAATCTGCTAAGCCTAAACTAAATACATCTTCAATCTGCTAAACTAAAGCTCTCTCCCTCCTCTGCATTTCTATGGTGGTTTGGTGATTGATGAGAGTGCAGCAACGAGAAGAAGAGGACGGTCACTGTAGCAGTTTTGAGTCAACGCTGATATCTCCCGATTCCGGCCACCTCCGGCGATAAACCTTAGTCGATTGGAAGTGCCTTGAGACGTAGATGATGCTATCCAAGTATTTGGCTACGATTTGAAGCGTGGAGGAAGAATCGAAGGTTTGAATTTTTATCTCACTGTTCATAATCTGGGTTTACTGTGTTCGTAATTGTTGAGGCAGTTCTAGCTGTTTTCTGGCTTGGCGGTAGTTGAGAGAAGTGTTTAGGAGGTTGAGATGGAGCTACTGCCAAAATTTAGTGGCCATCAGAGGTGGTGGCCTGCGGCGCGTGGGGCCCACTCGCCACCGCTGTGGGAGGTGCATGGCAGCTAGGGCTATCAATGAGTCGTGTCGGGTCAATGTATTTGTCATGTCGCAAGAGACAAACCCAAACCCAAACTCAACCCATTTAATAATCGTGTCAAAAATTTAAACCCAAACCCAACCTATTCATTAAACGGGTTACCCGTTTCCAACCCGCTTAACCCATTTAATAAATAGGTTGGGTTCGGGTTAGACAAAATCACCCATTTAAAGGTTAACAATACGACCCTTTTAACTAAAAAAATGCATAAATTGATTAAATTCGCTAAAAACTCCACAAGACGAAGAATATAAATAATTATATATAATTCATAAATAATTAAATCCAATAATTATAAAGCAAAATATTTCAAATTGTTTAATCCTATGATCAAATACTCCTAACGTCCAAAATTTCAAGAATAAGTACAGCATAATTGGGTTATACTGGTTCACTTCGTGTTGGCGGGTTGACCCGTGGCAGACCCATTTATTAAATGGGTCATGGCGGGTTGACCCACGGCCGACCCGCTTTTTAATCGTGCAGGTTCAACCCGCTTTATTTCGTGCGGGTTTCGAGTCGTTATCGGGTCGTGTCAGAATTGACAGCTCTAGTGGCAGTGCGTAGAACAGTGATTTAACTTCTATTTTTAGCTAGTAAAATTCTATATTTGGTGTAGAGATTATATATGTAAATTTGGTGAAGATTGGAGAAGTTTTGGATCATTTTCTAATTTTCAAAGATTTAGGATTTCGATTATCGATTTACGAGAATCCAACCGTTGGATTTCTCTCGAATCTGCCCTAGAACTTGTAAATTAATGAAATGGTGCTAGTGGTAAAGTTTGGGTTGAATCGGAAAAAGGAAATGGAGATGCTGACTTAAGAGGATTGATTTTGGAATCGTATTTAAATGCCGAATTGTTATTCACCGAATATAATTGTGTACAGGGCGCTATACCGAGTTACCGCTCGATGAAGAAACCCATATGCCTGATCGCCTATATAGTACTGTGAGTGGACTTTTATTTTCAAAGAATGATGCATGCCCTTATTTTTTTCCGAAATAATAATTTATTTGTCATTTTATTTTTCGAGCATAAAATTTTGCTTTGGATTATAATTTTGGCGTTGTTTTTCCATATGAATTTTGGATACGAATTTATTATGCTCGGATTTGGAGTTATGATTTATTTTCAAGAATAAGAAATCCGGGGCGGGTCCTGTCAACTGATCTCGGAGAATCTCAGGTAAATGCATCTCATGCATAAGCATGGGATTGCAAGACATGTTGCAATCCCCGAGTAAATTCAAGTCTGTCCGAGTCAGCCCTATGTTTTAGGAAGGTCGATTTTGGGAAGTATCTTTTGGGTTTTGGGTTATTACGTTTCAAAGATATTTCCAACTATTAAAATCGAGGTTTTAAAGTCCTGATCGTTTTAGGATTTACTATTTTTATTGGATATCTTTTATTGCAAGTTATTTCCTATTAGGAATCTAATTAGGGTTGAGTCATTAGGTTTGAGGATCGGTCTTTGTTAGGTCCATAATTACCTAGTAATTATTTCTCTAATCTTGTACTTTGCTTAACCTTTGTGTTTATTTATATATATTTATTATGTTTTCCTTATCATGCTAGGAAATGATGGAGAAGCTTGGAAATGCACTAAAAAGTCAATCTTAGCACATTTTCCTACTCCGTCTAGGAGAAACCGAGCTAGGCAAGGAAGGAGGAGCGGTAGACTGAGCAAATGAACTCCAAATGAGTTGAAACCTTCCATATCCATTCTAGACATCCTAAGGATCATTTTTTATGAAGAGTGTAAGAGCTAGTTCGGAATGGAAGGCCTTCAAAAGATTGGTTCAATTTTCTGCACTAGAAGACAAAAACTGTAAAACCGGACCTGTAAGGATTCCGGCAGCATTTCCAGCCACACCACGGTGAACTAAGCTCTGAAATTTTACTAAGATGATCTACACTCATGGAGGAACATTTGGTATGAAGAAGTAAAAGGCCAATTCCAAACTCTCGATGGAGATTCAATTGAAAAAAGAGAGGAGAAGAAATTGTGCAAACGGACAAAAAATGGGTCAACAGTGGTCAACGCCGGATTCTGGACATTTCCGGCCGAGTTGGTAGGCCGAGAACATGTGTGGAGGACAAGAAAGAGCTGACTAGGGTAGAGATTTTAGGTGGGAAGACTTTAGGTCTAGGTTATTTTGAAATTCAAAATTTGAAAGATGACAAGTGGTCCAATTCTTACACCTTACAATTGTCTCCCATTTATTTCCTTGTTCCCCTACACAATGACCCTTCTACCCTTACTTTTTCATCTCTACCAAAATATCTTTTTAGGTCATTTCTATGTGGAATTAAAGACTATATCCACATTTTGTGCTTACACATTTGTCAATCACATCTAGTCCTTCATTTCTTTTGATCTCCACCCTCCATTCATCACTTTTGGCCTATAAAAGCACCCTCCCCTAATTTGGACGTTTTTCATGTCTTCCTTCATCCATTTCATCTTCTTCCTCTCTTCATTTCCTCTCCATTTTCCATAGTTCTTCATCATGCATGTAGTTGATAGTTCTTAGTTTGTGTAGAGATAGGTGTATAGCTTCTTGGGTTCTTGGTTTTTCCTTACCAAAACTGAAGTATCTATACACTTTTGATCAATCACAACTCTAGTTTCATATATTCAAGCCTTGTTCATCATAGTTCTAAGAGATTTGTGGAATTGTATGGTGTTTTTAGTTCCGTTCTCTTACTAGAAACCAAAAATACCATACTAGGAAGCATTTCTCATTTTGTTTTGCATCTTGGAGGGTAGAAAGTGTTCTTAGAGGTACGGTTTGGTTCTTTTTGGAACCAAACATGTGGGTATTCCTTCCTCTCTCTCTACTCTTTTCTCTCTTTACTTGATGCTTTATAAGTTTATGGCTTTAATTTATGTAATTATGGGTTGTGAGTAGAATAAATTTGGGGCTAGGATTTAGCTCTAGCCGAATTTGTGTACAAACTATGTAGTTAAATTTAATATGGATCATGCCATGAATTTCTACTTTGCTAGTTTAATTGTTCATCATTTATGCATCTTAGATTTGTCACCTAAGGTTGGTAAGTGTTGATAATTTTACGGAAGTATGCTAGGCTTGACAAACTTAGTAAACTAAAGCATGTTGCAAATGTAGAAATGGTAATCTTGTGATAATCAAATAAGGTTGCTTAAGTCCATACAATTGGGCTTATCATGTGGATGTGGCTTAGGTGTCCGATAATCAAGGGATCTTATACGATGATTTCTAAAAGGCTCGTTTTAGGATGTTTGATATATACTCGGTATTTTGGGAGGTGATTTGTATTGTCGAGGTGAGTGGGTTTGTGTAATATGTCTCAAATATTCTTATTTGGTATAGAAATTGTGGAAAAGCATGACTTTAGCTATTTACGAAATATCTCTCTATTTTCAAGTGAAGCATGTCTATTTGCACAATATGTGGAATTTATACATATTATGTGCTGGATCCATTGTTTGACTAGTCATGGAATATGAGAACTTCTTGATTGGTTATGCTGAAGTAAGGATGTGTCACATGGTGGTATATGGCTAGAGAAGGCCATTAGGGTGCATGTGGTGGTCACTAAATTGAAGGATAACTTATAAGAAGGGATGCAATGTGATGAATTGCTATGAATTGATGTGAATACGACATGCTACTGTCTAATGTGTGTAAAATGACATGACTTTACTGGCATATTACATGATCTACTCACTGAGTGTGTAATTTTGCTCACCCACCCATCTCTAATATATTTTGCAGAGAAATACTAAGGCCTCGTTTCGTTTGTAGAATTGAGGACTCAGGAAAGGAAAGTCATTACTTTCCTTTGTTTGGTAACCACAAACTCCGGAAATACTTTCCTGACAAAGGGGAAAGTATGGGGGAAATCATTCCACTCAGACCCCATGGGATTGATTTTCCCTTCCCATTTCCCAGCATTTATTACAAAAGCTTTGGACAAAATGCCCTCTCTTGCATAAAAAATTGGTGTACCTTTGAATTTTTATGATGTTGTTTTTATTTTAAAATACAAGGGTATTATTGAAACATTGATATATTTTTATTTTCCTTTCCTGCACCAACCACCAACCAAACACCGGAAGGGAAATCAAATAGTATTTGTTGAATACTTTCCCTGCTTTACCAAACAGAGGAAAGGAAATCTGACAGGAACTTTAGTTTCCTTTGCCCATGGGAAAGACAAGGGAATTGATTTCCCTTCCGTGAACCAAACGAGACCTAAGAGTTTGTCGAGTCAAAAATGCATTGGACGAGCCTAGAATGGAGAGGATAAAAGGAAGAGGTTTATTTACATTCTGCTTTGTAATCTCATACCTCGAGTTCGGCCTTAGGTGCTTGAGATTCACCGATATCGGGTCCAGGGCGTGACACAAATATGAGAGTCAAACTATACCTCATTCTGACTCAAACTAAAAAAAAAAAAAAAAAACATAGAAAGAAGAGGTTTATCTTCATTAGGAGCCTAGAATGAAGAGCATAGAAGGAGGAGGTTTATATACATTCTGATTTGTAACCCTCACACCTTGCATTCGGCGTTAGGTGCTTAAAATCCACCGACACTGGGTCTGGGGCATGACACAAATATGATAGTCAAACTATACCTCATTCTGTATCAAACTTGAAAAAAATAAAAAGAACCCTAAAATCCCAATTCCCAGATTTCCCAGTTCATCAGTTCATCCCTCTTGAGCTTCCCAATCTACTCTTCCCAATTCTCAACCAAATACCAATTCGTCCCTCTTCAACATCAATGAGTCACTGAGAATCAGAGATGACGAGCTTCGATTAGTGGTGGCAAAGTTGGAGAGGCAGCGGGACAAGGTAGTGAGAGGTCAAGGACCTGGAGGGAGAGTTCGAACCGAAGATTATTTGTAGAAAACGCCCGAAAACATATATAGGTTCTGTTCAAGGAGCCAATCAGAGAGAAGGGTTGGTTTCGGAAGAGAGTATTTAAAGCTCAAGAGTTGTCGGGCGTCTTTGTAAGCTGAAGAGGAGGAAGAAGAAAGAGTTGCAAACCACTTATAGGAGGAGGCTTCAAATTCAGATTCAATAGAAAGTAGCTCACCTAGAAGCTGAAGAGCCGAGATGAGTTTAGAGCCTCGACAGTGGTGGCTTGGCGACCATGGCTAGCTTTTACTACTTGCTTTGATCTGTTTTTTTTTTTTTTTTGGTGGCTTATTTGGGTTTGAAAACTCAAAAAGGCGGCCCAAAAAATTTCAGTCTAGGTTTTGTTCAATCCCAGTCTATGGATAACATAATTTGGACCCACTCGATCCTGAGCTCAGCTAATTTGTATATGGGCTCGGCCTATGGCTAGCTTTATCTATCCGTAAGACTGTAACTCACATCCACAGTCAGTGTTTCACTCTAAGAGCAACTCCAACAAAGGGTGCCAAATCTTAATGGGTAGTTCTATTCAGACCTTCCAATTCGCTATTTGGACCTCCTTCATTTTTGACACAATTTTAAAACCAATTTTACCCCTCTACAAAAATAATAAATAAAAAAACCTGCATCTACATCGTTGCATGCAGCTCCCCTCTTACACTTTGCAGTTCTCTCTCCAATTCTCTCCCTATCCATAAAATTTAGAAAGTTAAAATTCAAACTTTGAAATAACTACGGCATCTTATTTATTTGAAATCACCATCTAATCAAAGATTAAGAAGAGGAAGAAACACGTTTTGATCAAAACTGAAAAACAAAAAAACAGAAAAAGAAAAACATGTATCATATGATCTAA
This sequence comes from Rosa chinensis, assembly GCF_002994745.2. Lineage (NCBI taxonomy): Eukaryota > Viridiplantae > Streptophyta > Magnoliopsida > Rosales > Rosaceae > Rosa > Rosa chinensis. The sequence goes on along the minus strand of NC_037089.1, from coordinate 51,014,269 downwards.
GCAGTAGACATCTTTCTTTCTCTCCAATTCTATTGTAATCCTCTATCTATTCTCCTTTCCCTCTTCCTCACTATTCCCTCAGGTCTCTCTTCTCATTTTCCTCTCTCTCTTCTCGTACTCATCTCCTAATTGGTTGTCACTAGCTCCAGGAGCTTGAGAGGTCTTCATTGTTTCATTTGAAGCTTATAATTAGATTCTATAAATTATAGATTGGATGATATTTGAAATCTTTGAATTTAAATTTATGCAATTTCAATGTCAATATTTCTTTGAAATCAGAAAACAAAAACAGGGTCAAGACTTACTTTCACTGACTTTTCTCTTAACCAAAAAAGGATTGACCAAGATTCATCAAACCTAGCTGGGCAATCAAGAATTATAAGGTTCTTTAAATTGGTCCAATGGAAATCCAACTTCCATTGCATCAAGTAATGCCAAATTGTTTGAAGAATAACACAATATGGGGCTTGAAATTGAGAGTTCAACTTAGTCGATCGTAATTACCAAAAATAGAGAAATTGTTAACCTTAAAAGAATATTTTCTTTTTTTGGTGTGCTCCCAGTTGATCGTGAAAGCTAACTAGAGTCTTGAGGTGCAAAGTTTTTATTTTTTATTTTTTTAGTTTTTTATTATTGGAACATCGCATATATAACAAAGGTGTAAAGAGATAAAAATAGGGTTAAATCAGAAAGTTTAGTGGCAAAAAAAATGAAGTGAGGTCTAAATAGTAAATTGAGAGGTCTGAATAGACCCGTCCAATCCTATTTTATTACCCAAAAAAAAAAAAAACATACACCAAAGTTTTTATTTAAAAAGATATACCCGGTGTGTTTTATCCCCAATTTTAATGGTGTCTTTATAATAAAAAACTAGTGTAATAAAAAATTACGGAGTGATGGTAACCCTGTAGAATAAATACGCCAGCTTATAGTTATAGCAGAGTTCCAAACCAATTCTGAAAACTTTCTGAGGAAGCAAAATCCCTATTCCCCCATTTTCGACTTCACACCATCAAAGTTTCTAGCTTTCTTGACAATGTGGTATACTTTCAGAGGCGACCTTCTTGCACGAGGGTTTGGGCAGAAGATTGTTGTCTTCCTCAACAAGAACGCGGCCGTGCAGACTATGCGATTCGAGGCATGAAGACATGGCTGACGGAACTAGAAATTGGGGGTGCGACGATACCACTTTTCACCATTGAAGATGACGAAGGAGCTTGGCCAGAACCGTCTTGCAAACACTGCAGAATTGCAGGTAAAGTTGTAATCTTCGAAACACCATCATGATATTATGCCAAAAAAGTGTGAAAGACTGTATCTTTAACCCTCATTTCCATCAAAATTGAGTTTTGAATTGGTGGCTTGCCTTTTCTGATATGGTTCCTTTGATTTAGTCTAGTGTTGCTGTATCTGTTACCTTAGGCGTCTTTGTTTATTTTTGGGTGGTTTCAAAAATGTGTGTGTTTCTTGCCTATCAATTTTCTGAGACCAAAGCCCCTATTCAAATTCAGTAATGCATTACTTTCTTGACAATGATGTACAGGTTCACAGGGGTAAGAAAGATTAGAGATAACTATACTAGATATTAGAGTTAACTATACTAGCATCTAGTATCTTCAACAAACTATAATTATCTACATGAACAGATTAGACAACAAGGATAGAGACGTGAGGGAGATACATAGATAGACTCGTGCTAACAGATTGAAAGACTGTACCTTTAAATCCAATTACCAAACATAATGCATTCTGAATTGCTGGCATGTTCTGATTTGTGGTTTGGCACTTGGCAGGTTCTTTTGTTTTAGGCTGCTGCTATATCCTAGCCTATTATGATTTTCATGTTTGGTTATTTGTTGGGTTTGAACTTGCAGACTGCGAAAGCATTCATGTTTCAAAGAAACGGTTCCATATGTTAGTTCCAGTTGAGGAAGTGTGGAATGAATGCCTTAATGAGAGTGTTTTGGATAACCCACAAGGAAATTCCTTGCTGTATGTGGTGATACACATGAATGCCTATGCCCATTTGCTTTGGATTCAAAGAAGTTCTTCTGGTGTGATGTCTGGCAGTAACCTCATGGACATATGGGACTGTCTATGTAAAAATCTCGAAATAAGGTATTGAATTTTTCATATTCATATTAATGTTGTTGTAAAAATAACTTGTATTGGTGCGGAATTTAAAGTAATTGACTGCATGATCTGGAGGGATGTTACATTGGAGGATGTTTCCAAGAAAGGGAATGTTGATCTTCGCTTGCTCTGTGGGGTGGCTTACGGAAGATCCTGGTTCGGTAGGTGGGGATACAAATTTTGGAGAGGGAGTTATGGAGTAGATGAAGTGAAGTATGAGATTGCCCTAGCTTGTCTCCGTAACCTTGACATTTCTCAGGTTGTTGAAGTGTTTCGCAAGGTGGAAGACCAATATGCTCTAGTTCATCGTCTAGAAGGAGTACTTGAACGTTACCGACGTCTCAGTCATTCCCCATTCAAGACTTTAAGTGACTTGCTTGTGTTCATTCTGACTTATCCTGCCAAATCAAGGATGGCAAAAGAGGCATGTACCATTGCAAGCATACCCCGCAAAGGTTGGACTAGGGAGCAAATAAACGAGACGTTAAAGGTACTGATCAATATACTGGATAAGAGAGGCCCTGTAAGCGGGGAAGACCTCATTGAGGCAGCTAGCTCCAAAGTAAGTCCAGGTGAGCTACTGGAATATGTGATTTCAACAATGAAGAATCTGAAGTGTGGAATGCACCAAATTGTGGCTCGTAAGGAGAATCCAATCTCAAATCTGACGGAGTATAGTCTGGAGACTGTTCCTCTCCTGACAACTGAGGCCATTGATTATTACGGTGATGCAGTTTTTGTATATGAAACTGTTGTTCTACAATACCCTGAAGTCGGCAGTGAATATTCAATGGTGAAGTTGTGTGTAGACACCATGTTAAATTGTGCATATCTGTGATTGCTGCCTTACAGAACATAAGGAAAAGCAGCTTGTTGCGGAAGCAAAGGAGAAGAGCAAGGCAGAGCTAGACATTATTGGAGAAGATGAAGTCAGGCAAATCTAAGATGAGATAAATGCATGCAGCTGCCTTTTGATTTTGCTTTACTTCTATTTGCTGTGTTGGAAGTGGTAGTGTAGATAACTCACCACAGATAGAAAGTGTGGCTTTTAAGTGTAATGGTACAGAAAACAGCAGCTTTACCTTATTGCTTCACATTTGTTTTGCTCAAGCTGTAAGTGATATTGTAGAGAATTCAGAACAGTCGGACATTTGTTCGTTTCGCTCAAAGCCTGTAAGTGATATTGTAGAGAACTCAGAACAAACGGAGTGTAGATTTGCAGCAAATAGATATAGACAATAAAACAATTGATCTTTTTGTTGATGTCTTTCATCTTTACCTGCCTTTGTGATATGATGGTGTCCGATTTGTGTGGATTGAAGTATGTTACTCCAAGTTGTAGTTCACCTTCAGACAGTAGACTATAGTAGAGTGCTTGATGGGGACTAAAGCAGGGATTTGGCAATGAGAGATGTGATAATTAAGTAAAAGGGTTTTATCTTCACTCGCTAAAATGAGCTTCAAATCATGTATACCTGTGGTGATGGTGTATTCTCACTTGGAACAAGTCCCATGGTAATTTTTAGATTGTTCGAATTGTTCTTTTTTGTCCTCCCTCTCTCTCTCTCTCTCTCTCTCTCTCTCTCTCTCTCTCTCTCTCTCTCTCTCTCAAACCTCTCTTTTGAGATTGTTTCTGTTTGATTTATGAAATTCTGTGATTTTGATTGGTTTTTGTTTGGTTCTCAATCAAACTTCTGTAACTTTGAAACATATCCGAGGGAAATTGGTTGCGTGGTTCTGCATGATTCAGAAGCTTTTACGTTTTGATGTGTGGATCTGTTCATTCATACGTGCTTGCTCTATTATGTTTTGGATTAAGATGATGCTCAGTAGTTTTTAATTAATAGTAGTGTTATACTGCTCTTGTGCAATAATGGAATTAAAACTTTTTAAATCAGGTTGAGGACTGGAAAAGAAAGCTCGCGAAGCAGTAGAGTATAAGTAAACAACCCAATAGATCAGATCAAGTTCAGTTCTCTTTCAGATAAATTTGAATGCCCTTTTGTTTGTTTAGCAAATAAAGCTGTGGATGTGTATTCTTCACTTGGAACAAGTCCCATGGCAGAACATGCTGGGAGAAGAGAGCAAGATGATTGGACCAGGGGATTTTGATCATAGGGTAACTCTAGGCTCATGTTATTAGGTGTTTGGTGTACAAAATGTGTCTCATTTTACTTTCCTCATGTAAGTGGGAGGTGAAATCCTTTTCTTACCTCTTTATTCGTACTTTTATTTCATTGTGTTCCTTGCCTAGTTAAACATGTCAAAATGGGATCTTCTATTCCCAAACAAAGATCGTATTTTAGATATTCTCATCCCCACAAACTGATTTTATTCACCATCACTTGCCTCTCAAAGCCCCTCAAAATCACCAAAACCTTAAGGCTGGTTGCCTCGACTGCTCTGTCTCCTACTCCAATAAACCCTTTCTTCCCCTCAACAGCAACATGGATACTCCTTTTGAACAAGAGCTTTTTTGTTTAGTGAACTCATTAACTCATTTGATCTTTCAATGTTGGCTTACACTCTCGAGAAGGAATTAAGGAACTCCTCGATACAGTAACACCCGCAGACTGAATTCATAAGCAATTCATAACATTTGCTCTATCACACCATCACTAATAGAGAGGGGGATCTAGACCCGGCCTATCCTCAATTTTTCTCATGTAGAGTTTCTGAGAATAGAATAAAAGATGAGTTTATACTATGAAGATGAGAAACAAGGAAACAAAAAAGACGTTCTCAAAACTGAATTAACAATTTTGTTCTTAATTTTGACGAATAATTAATTAGAGCATCTTTAAGAGCAACTCCAACAGCTTTCTTATAATTTCTGTATTATAGGGAAGCAAAAGTCAAAGCTTTAGCCTATTTTTCTTCTCTAACTCTAACAGATTCCCTATTTACAACAATCTCTAAAATCTCCATAATTCTCCCTATTTTACAGTAATTTCTAAAATCTCCATCTTTAAGAGCAGCTCCAACAGCTTCCTTATAATTTCTATATTATAGGGAAGCAAAAGTCAAAGCTTTAGCCTATTTTTATTCTCTAACTCTAACAGATTCCCTATTTACAACAATCTCTAAAATCTCCATAATTCTCCCTATTTTACAGTAATTTCTAAAATCTTCATCTTTAAGAGCAGCTCCAACAGCTTCCTTATAATTTCTGTATTATAGGGAAACAAAAGTCAAAGCTCTAGCCTATTTTTCTTCTCCAACTCCAACAGATTCCCTATTTTACAACAATCTCTAAAATCTCCATAATTGTTCCTTAAAATCTTAAAGATTGCTATAAATTTAGGGAATTTGGTTTTTTCTTTCCTCACTATCACTAAAATAGAGACAATTATAAGGAATCTGTTGGAGCAAAAGAGTCTTATTTTTTCCTAAAATAGAGAAAAAATAAAATTTAGGGAAGCTGTTGGATTGCCTAGTCAAATTTTAGTTTTAGATTTTTTTGAGCAATATGTCAAATCATTTGTAAATCAGCGAAATTACATGTAACGACCTATTCCAGTAGAGTTGTAAAAAAGAGTCGCTACTTAAGCAATTCAACTTTTTTAGCTGAATAATGAAGCTCATTCAAAACTACCCTACACTAGCTATGACAAAAACTCAAATTCTGGTGACATTTCTCAAAATTGAGAACCAACAAATTTCTCCCCCAAAAGAGGAGAAATTTTAACAAAAACAAAATAAAAGAGAAAAACTTGAGCCCAAGTCCAGTCCAATGGATCCAGGCCCAGGTACACACAAGCCAGTCCCTTAACCCAATAGACCATCATTAGTCTTGCAAACCAGTCAAGAATGCACCACGCACCCAGTGCAGTGCCGCCGACCACCGCCACCAGAAACACTCAATGACAACAGAAAAATCGATCCCATTCGCCACCGAGCCAAGCAACGACCATCTCCCGCAATCCCATGGCACCAGACCTCAAGCCCAGAAAAACTGGGCAAAGAACCAGAGTGCGCACAGACCTATCCCAATGGCAGATGAAACCCGACCCCCGACTTTGATCCCAACCAGATTTTCCCACATCCCGACAAGCCCAGCCACCATTCATCACATGTAGGCAACAACACCAATATGGTGAACCACCACACTGCTCCGTCTAAAATCCTCTGTGGCACTCCCACCACCTCCAAGGACAACAAGAAAGGGGAAGAGAAGTAGGCTTAGGCCTACATGCATGTTTTCCCATCAGCAAGAGTAGAAGAGAATAAGTCAAGACTCCAGCCTAACGGCTACGTTTTCGAACCCTAGTCATATTGATTTAGCTGAGCAATACCCGTCGGCTGAGCTGTCGGCAAAATTGGAGGACCTTTCCGATCGGCAACTACAGCCACCGGAGATTGAAGGACGGCAAGCCAACGCCGTCCACCGGCAGCAGTCGAAAAGGTACTTATCGATTTTTGGTTTGATTTCTCAATTCGCCCGCCTGTCTAGGAGTATAGTCTCGTGTGGTTCGATTAAAAACATAGACTAGTACTATTTTGGTTATCTGCTCAATTCATTTTCTATGAATTTGTTTGTTTATATATGGTGAGTAGTATCAGGGCTTATTTTATGGATTTTTAAGATTTTGAAAGGCATCTTGGATATGTGATCTTTGATGCATTTACGTCCTCTTTTTGGTTCATACTAAATTCTTCTGGTTACTAATCCTTCTCCTTGTGAGATTCTGATATCCTTTTCTTTTGGCATTTTAATTGCCTTTCAATTCCCCTGTTATTTCTACCCTTGTTATTTGTTTCTTTGCATTCTGTTTTCGTAATTGACGGGCCTCGATCTGTCATGTTGTAGGAACATGGCTGCTACCTTCCGCAAACAACTATTGGCAGACTGGTCTAGTCTTCCTCATGTCATTCTCTCAGACATTCTGGATAAGTTGTTGGAACCAATTGACCATGTTCGTTTTGCTGCCGTTTGCAAGGAATGGCATGCTCTCGCAACAGACTATAACCACACAACCCAGCGTTGTTTTAAGGTGCATCCCATGCTTATGATCCCTTCAGAATCCCAAGGAAAGCGAAAACTATACAGCATCTCTGAGCAAAAAGTCTACAACAACTTTGAGTTACCACAAGCTTGTAATAGCACTAAGAGGTGTTGTGGCTCGAGCAATGCTCCTGGTTGGTTGGTCGCAGTAGATCTACTAGGCGAACATCAACTCAGTACAACTCTTGTGAACGTGTTCAAAAGAGAAGTGACGCCCATTTGTCTACCTCCATTGCATTTCAATGCCCAGACTCATTGGTTCAGGGTTTTCTCCCCAAAGGTTATCTTATCAGCTGATCCAATTGCGAATCCAGACAATTATGTGGTTGTGGCAGTTTATGATAGAGTTTCAAGGTTCGCTTTCATAAAAGGAGGACAAACAGTCTGGACTTACCTTGAGGTCCGCTCCTTCTTTACTGATGCTATATTTTATAAAAGAAAAGTCTATGCTGTCGGACAATGGGGACGGATTACCTCGTTTGATGTTAATAGCAAGTCAGTAGAAGAAAATTTACTTACACATGGAGGATATCCGTTTTCATGTTATGCGCATAAGGGGTATCTTGTGGAAACAACCAAAGGAGACTTGTTGCATGTTCGAAGATTTTTGAAACAGAAGGATGTACCACGAGATCACTATTTCCATTATGAGGATAATGAGTTCTGGACTGAGAGCTTCAAGGTTTACAAGGTGGTGTTTGATGAGAGGGACGAATCCATTGTGGAGCAGGTTGAGTTAAAGAGTATTGGAGATGAGGCTTTGTTTGTTGGTGACAATCACTCGATGTGTGTTTTGGCTTCAAACTTTCCTGGGTGCCAGCCAAATTCCATATACTACACAGACGATTTGATAGAACTTGGAGAAGTGCGATTAGTTGATGATGGATCAATTGATATGGACGACATCTTCAGTTTAGTCAAACTAGAGGATGAAACCATCTCTAATGGACCAAGTGATATGGGCATCTTCAATTTAGAGGATGGAAGCATTACACAACATTATTCTCTAAATCCTTGGCACAGGAACATCCCACCTGCTATCTGGATCATGCCATTGTTTAATGGATTCGGCTAATTTACAGTTCATTTCACAATCTGGAGCCATAGTGTATCTTCTCATTCTGTTGTAACTTTCTATATTATTCATGTACAAGATTAGAGTTGCCCACTAGTGATTAGCATGCTCATACACTCGTTATATGAAGTGTTAATAGAAAATACAAAACTTCATTTGATTAGGTGCTGCAGGTGTGGATTTTACTTGATGAAATCGATTAGTTTAAAGGCCAAGTTTAGTAGAGGTTTCAGACCCTTTTTTTTTTTCTTTCTGTCTGGCACTTCATAGATGAACATGCTAGCAGTAAGCTTGGATTTGAACTTTGTTTTAGTTCTCGCTGGAATATCTAATTTATACCAAGAAATTTTAACATTCTAAAAGGTTTGTTCCATATTTTGGTCGTTGGTTTCTCCTCTTCCAGTTCTATTTCAATCATTTTCGATGATCCAACAGTCAAGGACTGCAGTTCTAGAGAAACAAGATTTTCAAAAAATTTCAACGAAACAAGTTATCACTCCTTGTCTAAATGTAATTACTTTTCCTATTCCCTTTTGGACTTGGTTTACCTATTGGCTCCCAATGGTAATAGGATTAGGTTTAGAATCCCGTATATAAAAGGAGTGCGGTAGTTGGTGCCTATTTAGAATACACACTTATGTGGAGACTCTCGTTATTATCTCGAGTTGTTCTTTTTATGCTTATTGTGATTTTGGGTTCAGGTATCATGTCCCCCCCCCCCATGTATTCTAAAGTTTCATTACTGATCAAGGCCTAAGGGTAGCTGTGCAAGCCCTTTTCAAAAAAAAAAAAAAAAGGAGTGCGGTAGCACTATACCAATTAAACAGAGAGAGAAAACTGTTTCTGGTGACTTTCTCCCGGTACCTCACACAGAATGCTATACCGCTTGGGGTATCGTTCCAACTCCTGAATCCTGTACCAATAACACACCGTTAGAGGGATAAACCGTACCGGACGGTTTATGTCTCTCCGATGCTGGAGTAAGATACTAATATATAAATGAATTTAGTAATAGTGTCAGGGAAGGAGTTATTACCCTCAAAAAGGTAGTTTATACTCGAGCATGGGAAAGGAGTTTCCCATTTCTTCGATGTGGGACGCGGCTTGTCCCTTCACAGTTATATGAGCTTTCTGGTGTGTATTTAGATGGACTGCGCTGGCCAACCGGGACACCTGGCGGCCCCTGACAACTTTCGAGGACCGTCCGGGTCCTTTCACCCAGGAGCTTAGAGGTGCGATACGCTCGAATGCATCAAAGCCACTAAAGATCGACTACACGGGAATTGGAGACCTGTACCAGCATCTGCAAGCTTTCCGTTCGCAAACAAGCGCCAAGGGATACACGGATGAGGTGTGTTGCAACATGTTCTAGGAGACCTTAGCTGGCGAGGCTTTAAGCCGGTTCTATGAGCTACCGGCTGGTTCTGTAAGTAACTTCAAAGAACTTGCATACAAATTCTTAGCTCGATTCATCCTACGTACCGATGGGATAAATACCCCAAAGGGACTGCTGAAGGTGCAACAGGGAGAAAACGAAACGTTGAAATCTTTTGCCAACCTGTAGCAAGCGGCTACCGGTAAGTATCGGGACCTTAACAAAGAGCTGGCTGAGTTGGCTTTCAGAAGGGGCCTAAGTCCCGGGGACTTCCTCTATGGGATCAATCATCATCCCCCGGCTAGCTACGACGAGTTGATGGCCACGGCCATCAGACACGCCTAGGTCTAATTCGAAACATACGGGGATAACGTCAGACCAGAAAGAAGGGCCAATCCCACCCTCGTGGTCAGGGATGAGCCAAGAAAGCGGGAGTGGGTCCAGGATGGAGGACGATCACCCCACAATTCAAGCAAGAGGACCAGGGAGTCCTCATCCAGATCCGGTGGGTACCCGGGTGCTCAGTTCCACGGGGAAGATCGAACACAACAGAACCCTAAAACACCACCCCCACCCCACCCCGGTACGAGGTATTCACTCTCCTAAATGCTTCGTACGAAACTATTTGGAACAAGAACAAAGATGAAATACCGGGACCACCACCCCGGAAATTCCCAAAAAGCAAGCTTACACAGCAAGATACCGGGAGGTTCTGTACATATCACGAAGATGCCGGGCACAATACCAACCTTTGCATGGCTCTAAAGAATACGATCGAGTCGCCTGTTCAAAAGGGCAAACTTCAGCGGTACCTTCCTGCTAAGGAGATAGGAGCCATCGACGTATACGGCCGGATCCTCATGATCCATGGTGGAGGGCCGAAGGATTTACCTCCCCGGAGAAGGAAACAAAGCTCCAGTTTCGGTCACCCAGAGGTTTTTAATTTCCACAATGCCCCTCAGCAAGGAAGCACGACTGGATGGAAGTCCATCACGTTCCTGGAAGAGGAGGAAGCTAACCTCAAAATGCCCCATGATAACCCCTTTTTGATCACTCTCCAAATGGACCACTACATTACTTCCCGGGTACTCGTGGATACTGTACACACTAGGGAACACTTCACTAGGTTTGGCACTATCAACTGAGGCCCATATGGATACCTAGGTACCATGCCATGGGCCGGGTTCACAACCCACCATGATGGTGCTTATCGGGGACGACATAACGGACACCCAGGGCCTCGGACCCTGCCAGCACATTCCATCCATGAGGACATCAGAAGGCAGAACTACAAAGAGAACCTACGTCCCACATCGAGGAGAATGGATACTCCTTTCCCATGCTCGTATAAGGAATCAGCCCTACCACCCTTTCTGGGGTAATAACTCATTCATTTACTATTACTCGATTTGTTTATATATTAGTATCTTACTCAGGCATCAGAGAGGCATAAACCGTTCAGTACAGTTTATCCCTCTAACGCTGTGTTGCTGGTACAAGATTTAGGAGTTGGATCGGTACCCCGGCTGGTACAACATTCTATGTGAGGTACCCGGAGAAAGTCACCAGAAACATTGGCGCACCAGATAGGGGTGCCGAATCATGACTGAGCCGGAAGAAACTGCAGGTGAGGGAAGAAATGTTGCCCGAGCATTAATATTCACTCCGGGCACTTCATCAACAGGGACGCCAAGTGTCGGAAGGGAGACACATGGTCTGGGATTCTTGGACCCGCAGAAAACAAGCAACCCACGGATACCCGATCCAGCAGCCCCGGTCTCGGAGCTGGAAGCCATGCAGGCAGAGATTGCAGCTTTCCGGGAACAAGCTCGGATCCATCGGGAACAATAGAGGCTCGATAGAGAGACTAAACTCCTTTCACAACAGAGGTTACAAGAGTTGGAGTATGAGAATACTGCACTCGCCCGGGCGCTGGACCGAAGACACCAACATAATAAAGCACTCACTTAGGCCCTCGCCCAAGCTTCCCAAGTAACGACGACGAAATTAAATGCTGCCTCAGATACAGGTGCAATCGGTGCCAGGCCAACCACATCCTCCGGTATGGGGTAAGGAATCATCCACATACCCGTAGATTTGTACCCGGAAAGCCTAAGGCACATGCCACCACCACCTTTACCCAGGCAGCCTCAGATTGAACCACCGGTAACTAACCCAAATATGGCACTGCTTTTACAAATGAGTACGACCTTGAGCGCCCCCCAAGCGAGGGTTGAGGCGGCAGAGCACAGGGAAGCCTGGCGGCCGCTGATGACTTTCAAGGATCATCCAGGCCCTTTCACCCAGGAAGTTAGAGGGGCGGTATGATCGAATACGACGAAGCCGCTTAAAATTGATTATACAGGAATCGGGGACCCATATCAACATTTACAAGCCTTCCGTTGGCAAACGAGCGCCAAGGGGTACACAGATGAAGTTTGCTGCAACATGTTCCAGGAAACGTTGTCTGGGGAGACTTTGAGTTGGTTCTACGAACTATCGGCTAGTTCCGTAGGAAACTTTAAGGAGCTTGTAGAAAAATTCGTGGCTCAGTTCATTCTACGTACTGATGGAATAAACACCCCGACTGGATTGCTAAAAGTGCAACATGGGGAGAACAAGACATTGAAATATTTTGTCAACAGGTGGGAGGTGGTTACCGCCAAGTGCTGGGATCTCAACAAGGAGTTGGCAGAGCTAGCTTTCAGGAGGGGCCTAAGGCCCGGGGATTTCCTCTATGGAATCAATCATCATCCCTCGGCTAGCTACAATAAGTTGATGGCCACGACCATCAGGCACGCCTAGGCTGAGTTTTTAACATACGGGGATAACGTCAAACCAAAGAAGAAAAGAACTGCTAACTAGGCCTTGGCCCCGGTGCAGAGAGACTAAGTAAGAAAGCGAGAATGGACACAGCATGTACCCCGGTCACCGTACTCTGCAGGCAAGTGAAGCAAGGAGTCGTATAGGTCCATATATTATACGGGAACACAGTCCCACCGGGATGACAGGACATAGTACCCCAAGACACCACCTCCATGCCGGTACGAGGTATTCACTCTCCTCACCGCCACATATGGACCTTCTAGAACTAAAATAGAGACGAATACCCAGGCCACCGCCCCGTAAGTTCCCAAAAAGTAAACTCACACACCAGGATACCGGCAGGTTCTGCACTTATCATGAGGACGCCAGACATAATACCAATCTTTGTATGGCCCTGAAGAACACAATCGAGTCCCTCGTCTAGAAGGGAAAACTTCAGTGGTATCTACCCGTTAAAGAGATAGGAGCCATTGACGTATACGGCTGGATTCTCAGGATCCATGGTGGCGGCCAGAAGGACTTACCTCCCCGGAGCAGGAAGCGACGCTCCAGTTTGGGACACCCGGAGGTTTTCAATTTCCATAAGATCCCGCAGCACGGAAGTGACGCTAGGTGGAAGTCTGTCACCTTTTTGGAAGCAGAACAAGCTGACCTCAAGATGCTTCATGATGACCCCTTCCTAATCACGCTCCAAATGGACCACTACATAACTTCTCGGGTGCTTGTGGATACCGGGGCCTCTGTTAGCGTATTAATTATTTCGTGATCCGTACAAAGCCTTGAACAGGGGATGGGCCAAGCTGTCACAGGATAATGAGCCCCTTATCAACTTTTCAGTAGATATCGTCCAGCCACTCAGATAAGATTACTTATCGATCACGGTGGGAGAAAGTCCAAACTGTTCAACCATCAAAACAGAGTTCATTGTGGTCGACTGTGCTTCGTCCTATAATGCTATCTTGGGCCGGCTGGCACTCTGGCATTTAAAGACATTCATCGCAGGCCACATGCTCATGATGAAAGTGCCAACCCCAGTGGGAATAGCGACCATACGGGGTGATCAGGCTGCGACAAGGCAGTGCTATTCTTTAACTGTATCTCGGGGTAAAGGAAAGTTGGAAATGTTTCCTGTAGCCACCGACCTTCTCACGGACAGGTATGAGGACCGCAGAGATGATACGAACTTTGACGAAGAATGGCCCGTTGCCGTGGAGGACATCGAGGAGGTCGTGTTATCCGAAGAATTCCCGGACAGAATTGTCAAGATAGGTACCAAGTTGGCTCTGGCTATCAAGGAATACCTAATCTCGTTCCTCCGCTCCAATGCATCTGCTTTCGCTTGGTCATATGAGGACATGCCCGGTATACCAACTGACATAGCCATGCACAACCTCAGAATTGTTCCTTTTTCAGCACCAGTAAGACAGAAGTGCTGAGCCTTCGCACATGATAAGTATCGGGTTATCCAAGTTGAAGTGAAGAAATTAATGGCCATCAATTTTATCAGGGAAGTGACGTATCCCCAGTGGTTAGCCAACATGGTCATGGTACCAAAGAAAGCGCTGGGATCATGGCGTATGTGTGAGACTATACAAATCTCAATCGGGCATGCCCTAAGAACAGCTTCCCGCTCCCATGAATTGACCAATTAATTGACTCCACCGCTGGGTACCGGTTACTCAGCTTTATGGATGCATTCAGCGGGTACAATCAAATTCAGATGAACCCCGCAAACGAGGAGCACACCGCTTTCACCACAGACAAAGGTCTCTATTGTTACCAGGTCATGCCTTTCAAACTAAAAAATGCAGGTGCCACTTATCAGCGACTTGTCAACTCCATGTTTGCAGATGTCATCGATACTATCATGGAGGTATACGTGGACGTTTTGCTGGTCAAAAGCCTAACCGCAGAGGACCACGTAACTAACTTATCAAGTGTCTTTGCCATCATATTACGTAACGGTATGCGGCTTAACCTGCAGAAGTGCATTTTCGAGGTTGAAGTAGCGAATAAGTTCCTCGGGTACATCATTAGCCACAGAGGAATAAAGGCGAACCGAGATAAGGTGCAGGCTATATTAGACATGATGTCTCCCACCTACCAGAACGAGGTCCAATCCTTTACGGGTAAGGTGGCCGCTCTGTCAAGATTCATTTCAAGACTCATGGACAAGTGTACTCCTTTCTTCAAGTTACTGAAAACCCAGCACGTCGAGGAAATAGCCTGCACCGCTGAGCACGAAGCTGCTTTTCTCAGCCTAAAGGCATACTTTGCAGCGATACCTCTGCTGTCCAAACCTGTTCCCGGAGAAATGCTTTACATATATCTCGCGGCATCTTCGACTACCGTAAGCTCCGCTTTGAGCAGGCGGGATTCCGATTGCGAGTATCCGGTGTAGTACGCCGAAAAAGGTTACATTGGTGCAGAATCAAGGTACTCGGACATTGAGAAAGTAGCATTGGCCCTCCTGGTGTCGGCCCGGAAGCTCAGACACTACTTCCAGGCACACTCGATCACTGTTTTTGCTAATCACCCATTAAGACAGGTTTTGCAGAAACCAGAGACATCGGGAAGATTAATTAAATGGGCCATCGAATTGGGAGAGTTCGACATCAAGTACAAGCCCCAGACAGCTATTAAGGGACAGGCAGCGGCAAATTTCATTTCTGAACTTATTCCCCCATGATCTACCTACGGGAACACCTGAACCACCAGCCCCGAACCCACAACCACCAAGCACTTGGTGATTGTACCTTGACGATGCATCTAACAGGAAGACAAGTGGTGCCGGTATTTTGCTAATCAGCCCGGAGGATCAAGTCTACAAGTACGCCCTCAAGTTTTCCTTCAAGGCATCCAACAATGCCGCAGAGTACGAGGCACTCATAGCTAGTTTATAGATCGCCCGAGAACTAGGCGTCCAGCACCTTCATATCTTCAGCGATTCCCAGTTGGTTGTGAATCAGGTCAGCGGTAACTTCGAGGCAAAAGAGCCCCACATGTCCTCTTACCAGGCCCTAGCCCGGGCATTAGTTCAGAGATTTACCTCCTACATCATCACTCAAATACCCAGAGCAAAGAATGACAAAGTAGACGCCCATGCTAAGCTTGCGGCAACTTCTCCAAGTCCTGCATGCGGGGCTACCAAGGTTGAAATACTGGAAAAGCCGAGCACTTCTAAAACGGTGTCAGAAATATTTATGGTGGACCACACTGCCTCCTGGATGGATCCAATCTTGAAGTACATGGTTGACAGTTTGGCCTCGGACGATAAGGTTGAGGCCAGGAGACTCCAATTAAGGTCAGCTCGCTACACAATCATGGATGGAAAATTATACAGAAGAGGTCATTGCTTCCGCAACCTCAAGTGTGTGACACCAGAGGACAGCCACAAGATAATGAAAGACATACACGCTGGTGTATGCGATAACCATGCAAGGGCCCGGTCTCTTGCACACAAGACCCTGAGGGCTGGATACTTCTGGCCAACCATGTCGGCCCTAGCTCAAACAATATCAAACTCTTGCCACAAGTGCTAAATGTATGCAAACATTCCAAGGGCATCGCCTATCGCTCTGTCCATACTCCTCGCACCCTGGCCTTTCTGCCAATGGGGCCTGGACCTGATCGGTAAGCTTCCCACAGCAATGGGACAATTCAAGTACGCCATTGTAGCCGTTCACTACCAAACAAAGTGGGTAGAAGCAGCACACCTCATTGCTATCACCACAGAGAATGTGAATAACTTCTTATGGAAAAACATTTACTGCAGATTCGGAGTCCCGGACACCATAGTCAGGGACAACGGCGCCCAGTTTGACAACGATGAACTTAGGGCTTACACCGAGAAGATGGGCACCAGAATCCTCTACGCATCCCCAGCTCACCCCTTGATACGCTCGAAATGAGTGCCAATTTAAAACCCTGCATCGAATTGTAGTATGAGTAAGTAGGGTATCATTCTAAGCCGAAGATTGAGGGTGCTCCTGTCATTTAAACGTCAAAGAAAGAAGAATTAATTACAAGTATACAATATGTATGAAAAATTACAAAATATTAAGGATATTTCGAAAGTATTTGTATTTCTAATCTAAATTAACTACTTTACAATGATCAATCAATCCATGAATCAAAATAGATAAGGGGTGATACGAAATATGTATGATGAAGTTAACAATCATTAACCCAAAAAAGAGTTTTCTAATCATAAATCACGGATCAAAACATGTGAATGAAGAAATCAATCAAGAACAAAGATGAACGCATACAAAGTTCTTTTTACTTTCTTGAATTAAATTAACTAGATGAACGCACCATAGTAAACTATTAAACATGCAATGCTAGTCATAGAATGCTACTCACTAACAAAACATATTTAATGCATTAAACACTTAGAAAGTTTGATTGATTTAAGCCAAGAACACAAATTGGAACGCCATACAAGCATGCAAGACTCTTCATTGATTTACCTAAGGAATTATAGGTTTTCCACTTAAGCAATTAAGACCTAGAACGCTATCAATCTTAATTTGGATTCAATTACAAGCTCAATATTCTAAGTTGTACACCAAAGAACACAAAACACATAAAAGGTGGGATTGAAGCACAAAATTAATGAACTTAAATCATCACATATCAAAATGGCAATTTATATCTTCTAGAAACCTAAAATGTTTTCATGCTTCATGATTATTGGAAACTAAACATCAAAACATAAACTTTATTCTCACAAAATATCGCATCATCCAATAAAACCAAAAACATAGAACGCTATAGAATCTGATTTTTAAGTTACAAAACAATAAAACCGAAAACAAAAGATAGAAGGACATGGTTACACTTTTGAAGAAATTCAAGAACGCAAGAAAGTCTTCAAAGGTGGTGGACATTGATGAGGACTACGGGAAGGATGTGCTGGAGATGATGGAGCTTTGCTTCATGGCTTCAATGCTTGAACAATGGAGAGTAAAGGGAAGGATTTGCGATTTTTGATTCATGGTTTGATGATATTTTTGAGTTGTGGAAGGGATGAACGTGTATGGAGGGAAAGAGATGGCTGAATGGAGTGAAGGAAGATGTCAAAAACGTCAAAAATAGGTGTGTGTGTGTGTATATATAGAGGAATCTTTAGACGTCAAACCCTAGCTCTCCGACTTCAATTCTAATTCACTTTCCTTCTTTGTGTTGATGTAGACTTCCTTTTGAATTTTCTCATTGGTCCACATCATCATGGCTGCAATATATCCTCAAAATCAGATCAAATATGGAGTAGAGACCTTCCCAAACTCATCCCAAAAGATATTCACGTCCAAACTCTCCTTATTCACGCAAAACCGATTTCCGGGCAGATTGACCTTCGTGCACTAAATCAGCCATAACTTCTTCTAGAAAATTGATATTGACGAACCGCTTCTTCTAGAAAATTGATATTGACGAACCGTAAAAAGATCTGGAAACTAGACATCCATAGCTTTCCAACCATATAAAGATCGTAATTTAGTTCGTTCTGAGCTGTCCTCAAGGTTCTGTCGAAGTTGACTGATTTGCACAGGCAGATTCCTGAAAACTCTCCCTTTTTGGGATTTCCGAAATCTTCTTGAATATTCTTTATTTTTCACGACCAAACCCAACTAGAATTGTTTTAGGATTTCTCCAAGATGTCAAGAAGGGTCTAGAAACTCATGTGCAAGTCACATGCTTCAATCTTTGGGCCAGACTTCTCAATTGGACAATTTCGAAGCCCATTCTTCAATTGTGATGCCAACTATGTCTTCTAGAACATTCTTGAGCTATTTTGAGTCATCTTGAAGCCACAGCATCTCCTAGCACCACCAGGACTCCTAGGGTCATCAGGACTCCTAGTGTCATCAGGTTTCCTAGTCCAACTGGTTTTCCCGAGCTCACTCCTAGTTGCATTAGGATTCCTACTTCAACTGGGATTCCTTTTCCTAGTAGGATTAGGAAAGCTTCATTTCTCCACTTTTGATCATTTCTGCACCTCATTTCCTCCTTGCCTTCATTTTTGACTCAAAACTACCTAAAAACAAAAACTAAGTTAGAAATGATAATGTTAAGAGAAGTATTGTGGGCTATCAGGACCACTGCGACAGAAGCTACAAGAGAAACCCCTTTCTGCATGGCTTTTGGGTCGGAGGCGGTTCTTCCCATTGAAACACAAATCCCAAGTGCCAGGATCGAATACTTCGACTCGGGTACGATGCTGATTTGCTCGAAGAGCGCAGGGACGTCGCACACATGCATAATCTTGCAAACAAGAGGAGAATAGCAAGCTATTAGGATGCCAAGGTACAGTCCCGGACACTGAAGTTGGGGGACTGGGTCATGAAACAGGTTTACCCAGAACCCCGGGGACTGGATCCCTCGTGGATAGGCCCTTACGAGATCATCGAGGAGGTAGGCCCCGCGACCTTTTACATCCGAGACATGGATGGAGTCGTTTCCCGACATCCATGGAATACGCAGCGCGTCCGGTACTATTACAAATAGCTCTCGGAGCATCTTACCCTAGCTTTTGATCATCCAGCTATGGCAAGCTACCTATCGGGTACTCATTTTGTGTAAGCCACTAGTGCTGCTTTGAATGGAAAAATGAATTATTCAGACCATTACTTGCATTTTCGCCTTAGTTACCGGACATACCGGAAAACCAAGCTATATTGTTAGTTACTTGATTCCGGTAATGAGTAATTTAAACATACACGCTTTAGCAAGGCATAAAATACAAGCAATTTTAATCCTTTTAAACATTTCCATTAAAAAAAAAAAGGCAACCTCGCACTTCGAGGCAAAGGAATTTAATAAGGGACTACCCCAAATACTGGCTCGAAGCCATTGTTCAAAAAATGGGTGTAACAAAATAAAGGCCCCGGAATGCAAACTTCCTAATTATGAACATCAGGATGACCACCAGTTGCCCCTCCCTCAGGTCTAGCACTCTAGCTTCCCTGTTCTCCCTCCTTGGCCTCCTGTTCCTTCTTCTTTTTCTCAAGTAGTCCCTGCCTGAATTTGGCTTCATCCAGGTACCTGGCTGCCACCCACTCTGGCTTCCCTGTTCTCCCTCCTTGACCTCATGTTCCATCTTCTTTTTCTCAACTAGTCCCCGCCTGAATCTGGCTTCATCCAGGTACCTGGCAACGACCTCCTGCCTTTCAATGGGAAGGCGCTCCTCCACATGCTCTGTTTTTGCCTTCCATGACTTGGCAGATTCTTCAGCCTCTTTCATAGAGTCTCGGACACTTCCAATCTCAGTCTTTGCCCCAGCAAGTTCGCTTTCAAGCTCTGAGATCCTTTTCTTCGCCGCCTCCAGCTCAGTTTCCTTTAGAGTTAAGGACTCCACCTTCCTCTTCAAGGAGTCCCATTTCTTCTCCGGCCTTGCCTTCTCCTTGTGAAGATACTTCACTTGCCCGGAGAGGTTACTAACCTCATTCTTCAGTTGCGTATCTTCCTCACTAGCGTCGATCGAGTATACATTGAATAATGCCTGTAACATCCTGTCATTACACACGAATAGTGCAAACAGTTGGCAAATAATTTATAATATAGAAGTACTAGTACCCGCATCATTGATTCCCGGGCGATACGCAAATTTTCTTGAGGGGTATTGTCTTTGCCCGTACCCGGTCGAGGTCTATGTCCTTCCGATCGGCAAGCATAGAACGCACGAACTTCTCATCACCAACCCCGTACTCGGTCAACAGTTCCTTTATGGGCTTCTTGGGGACTAGTGGTATGGCCGGAGATAAAAGCCCAAGGGACGGGGGCGGCTCTGGTCCCAGATGACTTTTCTTCTGCCTCTTGGGTCCCGTCCCTTTAACATCTCGACCGGTGTAGGTAACCTCCTCCTTGTCCCCGGTCCGATGGCGGTGCCTATGGAACCTCTTCTTCTCACCTAGAAGCAGGGCTTCCTCACTTCCAGCTGACCCGGTGGAACGGGAAGAGATAGAGCCAGACACCGGTGCCTTTCCTCTTCCGGGATCAGTAATGGTAATTACACCCCCGGCAATAGGCTGCTCGCTCTAAGTAACGGGGGCTTCAGGATCAGGGTTCCTGTACCCTTCGTCAGGAATCTCGAGAAGATATTCTTCAACTGAGCGACCCGTAGCCTTCTACGCCAGGTCAACGTCAATGTGAAGGGCATCCTCTCCTTGGCTCATGAGCATGTCCATCAACTTGTTGTCATTCATCTTGTCGTCCTCCTTACCTTTACGGGGTTTCCTCTTCGGCACTTTCACTGCAAACAATTTGAAAGGTCAATCCTCAAACACAAGTGAGTTCAAATTTTTTTTTTTTTTACAGAAAAACCAACCTCACCGGGTTGTCTTCCTATGCCTAGCCTATCTAGTATGGAGTACCGAATCAACCTATAGGAGCTTCTATCTTCTTCACTCTATACAGCGTATACCCGGGCTATCCGTTTTCTCTACCTCTGACAATGAGTACGACTGATCCCCGATGGCCTGAAACGTTCCTGTTAAGTGCCATTTCTTATTTCTAATCTGCCATTGCCCTCTAGCAAGAAATACTTTGTTCCTCCACTTCTTGCTTTGAGAGGTTGGCATGTCGGTAACTAGAGGCTCATAGTTCTGAGCGGCGAACGTCACGGTACCTTGACAGGATTGTTTCCTCGAGTATAAAACCTGGTACACGGCTCAAAACTCATTGATGGTGGGCCACCCTTGCTGGCACAAGTCCCACATGGCCATCATACTCAAAATCTGCCGCCAGGCATTAGGAGTCAACTGCTCCGGTGACAGGCTCAGCATCCTTAACAGATACTGTAGGCACTGGGGCAGCGGTAACGACAGCCCTTGGTGGAATTTGTTCTCGTGTAGCGCCACCCATCCCGGAGATGGGTTCGCTGCCATCTCTCCAGCCTTTAGAGGCTTGAGTTCTACCACGTCCGGTATTCCCCATTTCATCCTCATCGTATTGATCTCCTTCATTGTCATACTTCTCCTGGGCTCGTCGCCCACAGTCCCATGCACTAACGTGTACCTCGGTTTAGGTATTCCCTGGGGAATGGCTACCGTGACTCCTTACGCCTCATCCCCAGAATCATCCTTGCTGTCATCTACATCGGTATTCTCACTACTCTCCGAGAACATCTCAGTCGAAGATCCGGTGTTCTCTGCCAACCCCATACGAGCATTACTGCCAGCCAGGTACCGGTCAATATCTACTTCCGCTTGTCTCGCGGAAGATTAATAGGATGATCTTGCGTCCCCAGCCTTGGTTTCTGATTCCATCCTAGAACTGCGTGAACCCGAGCCTCAAATTCGCTATCTGGAATCAGAAACACAAGGGTCAGCCTAGGAATTTAGATCTACGACCTTATTGAAGCACATATCGTTCCCCACTTCAAACCCAGAAAACCAAACAAACCTAGAAAGCTAAAAAAAGAAAAAAGAAAAACCCAGAGAAACCCAGTATTTTTTTCCCTTTCTTTCCCAATTTTTTCCCAACGCACTACCTACAGACAACCCACACCAGCGCTATTCTTATTCCTTTTTCATTACACACACAAAAAACCCAGGGGGGATAATAGAAATCAGAACACATCCATGGCACAAAAACAGGAAAAACAAAAACAAAACAGACAACAAAATCGTACAAGCAAACAAAAACCAGACTACGTTTCCTACAGATGGGTTCAGACCTTTTCTTCAGCAGTCGATCGTTCGCTCCCTCCAGAAGTACTAACACCACCTCTCCCCCAGATCAATTTCTTTCCCTCTAACTGCAAACCGTCAGAGAGTTTTTAGAGAGTTTGGGTTTTCGCAAAACGGTGAAGATAGACAGTCGATTTCCTTCTTAAATTAAACCTGCGAGCAATCACATCTGTTGAAGGCGAAAAGCCTTCAACCGTAGGATCACTACACGTGTCCCACGCCTCGAAACAGTCAGTCGATGGGCCGGGCATTTATTGCACAAACAACACTTTATGCCCCACGTGGCTGACATGCATGAACAACCTTACCGGGTACCAGAGGCCCAAGGCCACAAAAACCCTATCGGGTAAGGGACTCAAGCTCTCAATCCCACCGGGATCAAAGGCTCACTCACCTCATCGGGTACAAGAGGCCCCGAGCCTATCTACCCCACTAGGTATACGAGATTCAGCCCCACCCCATCGGGTACCAGAGGCGCAACCCTCACAAACCCTACCAGGTACTAGAGGCGCAACCCTCACAAACCCTACCGGGTACCAGAGGCCCAAGGCCACAAAAACCCTATCGGGTACGGGACTCAAGCTCTCAGTCCCACCGGGATCAAAGGCTCACTCACCTCATTGGGTACAAGAGGCCCCGGGCCTATCTACCCCACTAGGTATACGAGATTCAGCCCCACCCCATCGGGTACCAGAGGCGCAACCTTCACAAACCCTACCGGGTACTAGAGGCGCAACCCTCACAAACCCTACCGGGTACCAGAGGCCCAAGGCCACAAAAACCCTATCGGGTACGAGACTCAATCTCTCAATCCCACCGGGATCAAAGGCTCACTCACCTCATCGGGGTACAAGAGGCCCTGGGCCTATCTACCCCATTAGGTATACGAGATTCAGCCCCACCCCATCGGGTACCAGAGGCGCAACCCTCACAAACCCTACCGGGTACCAGAGGCCTAAGGCCACAAAAACTCTATCGGCCACTACAAGAAACTACCCAATTAGTCACGAAAGTATTAGTGACAAACCAAAAATATGTCACCCATACGGGTTTTGGTGACAAAATTTCGAATTCGTCACTAAATTTTTCGCTCTTTGAAGAAGCCACGCTGTGTGTATTTTGGTGACGAACAACATAAAATTAGTGACGGATGTTTCCGTCAGTCAAAGTGGAACAAATGCAAAACTGTGTCGTTTTGGTAAATGTTATGAAGTTATCCACCAAGTCTGGCTCTCTCTCTAGTCAACAACTTCTCATCCATCCACTTTCTAGGTCTCTCTTTCGATACCCCCACCACCCGTAACCGAGCCCTAATCAAATCGCCGCCTTCCTCCTAATCAAATCGCCCATCACTCGAACAATTTCTGATTCGCGTCGTTGGTGTCTGGTTTCTCATTGGACTGCTCCTGAGGCTTGATTGAGTCAACGAAGTGAGGTAAGGAAATCGATTGCATCGCATCACTAACTTTTCTTCGGCTCCGACTACTCCTACCCTTCTCACCTTTCTGGTCTGCTTCCTCTCTCCTCATCTCAATTTCTCTGCTTTGCTTTTCGATTCTGCGATCTGGTTCATGTAGGTGTGAATCTGAAATGGTTAATTTGTATTGTATGAATCTGAATTCGTTAGAGCTTTATTCTTTATAGCGCCGGATTGGTTTTGGTTTGGAAATTTGTGATCTGAAGCATTTGTTTTGAGCCTGAGCTGACATTGGAATTGCTAAACTGAGTTTAAAATGTGATTCATTGTTGTTTGGTGATTATGAATGCTTGATATGTGAATATTTGTGAAACTATGAGATTGTCTTACATTAACTCCATAGAATCAATCTGGTGGTCTTAGCCATTCAGCTGAAGGTTCTTACTTTTGTTTATAGATCCATGGTTTGGGCTGTATAACTTGTCAAGTTTGGCTTTGTTGTTCTTGTGTGGTATTGGATTTTCAATCAGGATATTGTATTACATTAGACATTTAAGATGATTGTTGCTTCATTTACTGGTTTGATGGGTTCAACTAGTTTTTACTATTCTCTTGCAGACGATGGAACTCATGCCATGAAAAAAGTTCTCATTCAGAATAGTGAACAGTTGGAGTTGGTGAAGGAGGAGATCCGAGTTTCATCACTTTTCACTCATCCTAATCTTGCTTCCACTTCTTGATCATGCCATTATTTCTGTTAAGGTTGATCTCCTGAAATTCTAAACTTTGCTTGGGTAATAGTATTTGCTTGCTTTGAGTTGAGATGCTTCATACTATTACTACTCAGCTTCATATCTGTCCTTGACTTTCCCTAAGAGAAACCATGGAACTGGAAACATATTGTTAAGGGTACATAGGAATAGCTGGCAGTTAGTTCCAAAGTTATATCTTTAATTTGGTTTTTGACTCATTGTTATGTCAAATAGCGTCACGTTCTCAGTTTTGAAATGCACACAACATGCATGTTTAAAAAAAGGGTAACTTTTAATTTTTCCCCTTCCACATGTTGGTCTACTGAGCCACCACCTAATTCTTGACTTCACAGATGTCTCTCTTTTCCTCTGCCTTGCAGAAATGGTACCCATGGAGATAGATGAAAAGGAGACTGATCGGTATTTGGTGCTGTTGAAATTTGAACTGGGATTTCATCGAACAGAGGGCTGACTCTTTATCATCTTCTGTGATATCTGATCATAGGGTTGAATTAATTTGTGGGTTATCATTTTGTAACTGCGCCTTCATGATACTATAGCTTGCATTGAGTTCAATTATGGAGTTTTGAATCATCTCAGCCTCCTTTACTTATTTAGGTATAAACTCTGTATTGTTCTTTACATGATTTTGATATAGAACTAATGTGTTTGTCGTGTTTGGGCCTTATGATCATTGAACTCTGCTTTTTGAAACATGCAGTCTCATTGATTGTGCTTTTGGGAAATCAATATTTCCCAGGTTATTGGGTTTTGTCGTTGAAATTTTTGGCTTTCGGTATCTGACAATTTGTGTCTTTTTTAATGTTTTGTTGGCATGGTTTTCTGATTTCGTTTTTTGGCTATCTGGGATTTGTAGGGTAGCTAGGTGGAGATCTTCTCCTTGCAAGAGTAAAAACAGAAGGCTTTTACTTTCTCTGTGAGTAAGTTTCAGAATTTTTGGGTCTAATTCTGAGTTTTATTGTAGCTTTCTGTATAGGTGAGAGATGAGTTTCTATGGAGAACTTACGAATAGGGCTGTGGAGACTGATATGCCAGTCATGGTTCAGGTATTGAGGCCAAAACTCCCACTGGGTTTTTGTTAAAGTTTTTGAATTTATTCTGTTATGAGGTTCAGTTTTGGTGAGTTTTAATAAGTTTGCTAATGATAATGGTTCAATTAGTCTTATGATTCAGCATATGTCATGTATAAGTCAGATGGTAATCCATGCTCAAGAATTTAAAAAAAAAACGTCAAGTTATGTCATGCTTGGGTGTAGAATGGCGAGCATCTCCATGGTTACAGTTCTGAGGAGGTTAGGGTATGTCAAGTGTCTATTTGAGTGCTCTGTCCTGGTATAAACAGAATTCTATCTTTCTTGAAGCAAATGCCTGTAATGTTTTTTCAATCATGGGCCAATAATCTTAGTTATCTTTATGCATGGAACCTCAAAGTGGGTACCGCTCTTGCTGCATTTTCAATATAACAAAGTAGCATATCTGTTTATCAAGTTCATTGTGTGCTTTATTTTCTTTTTTGAAGGTTAGTGTGTATTTTACTCTATGCATAACAAGTTTACAGCTTCTTTGTATTATATATTGTACTGCTTTTCATTTTCCACTTGGCTAAAGACTCCTTTATCTCCTCAAAAGAAAAAAAGTGGGGAATAAAACAGGTCTGAGTGTGCTTATGTTACAAGTACTTTGCTCAGTGTTTCTCTTTCGCTCCTTTTCCTATCATTTTCTATATCATTGGTTAAAAAGAATATGTGCATATACTTATTAATTGCCATGGCACTAGTTCCATAGACATAGAGTATATATCTATTATATACACTAAATGACAGTTCAATACAAACTCATTATCAGTTGATAATTTCTCTCTTCCTGCAAATTATCAAAATGATTTTGAACATATTTATTTTTATCACTTATGAAGTATTATCCTCCATTTAAGGTCAATTGTGATATATTTCCTTGTAATTTGTATCACATGCAGTAAAGGTATTAAATTGTTGGAAGCTTCAAGTTTCATCTTTTGAGATTGATATGGGGGTGTTTTGTGTTTCATGTTACTTGACATACCCTCTTCTTTGGGATATTATAGGTACATGTATAATCTTCTTTGGCTTTGCATCAACTTCTTATACAACAGTTGGCAAACTTTTTGAGCTACATTGTATTGTTACAAGGTCGAGACTCAAAGGCACCTTCCTAGTCGCGATGAGGATGATAATATTGATGAAATGAGCAAGAGAGGATTAGAAAGGATTGGAATGTGTACTAGGAGTTTCAAATTTTGGATGTAAAGTATTGTCCAGTACTTACAGATATTTATTTTTTATATATGAATACTTAGTTTGTATTAACTTTGAAATGCAATATATGACAGTTGAATTGAAATTTATGTCAAGACATGCAATAAGCTATAAATTGATGAATATGAAATAAATTTTCAAATAATCAGTGGAACTAAAAATAGTGACGAAATGAAATTCATCACCCATTGAGTGAAATTTGGCGGTTATAAAAAATTTGGCTCCAATTTTTGAAATCAGTCCAATTCTGAAATAGAATGGGTGACGGAATATTATGGATTAGGTGACAAATGCATTTCGTCACCTAAACGTATTTTGGTGACGAACTTATCATTTCGTCACCCAAAGGAATTGGTCACGCACTATAGGTGACGAAATTGGTGACGAACTTATTTTGTCACTCATACTTTTGGGTGACGAAATTTTCAAAATAGGTGACAAAAGTGGTTTGACACCAATTGGGTAAATTCTAGTAGTGGGTTACGAGACTCAAGCTCTCTTCCCCACCTGCAGAACAACCCACTCAAGACATCCCTTACACGCGAACTTGGGGGAGTCCCCACAGGCACACTAGTGCCAAACCTTGTGCCAAAATCTATCAAGTCCCCACCCAAGAAATATTTTGAACGGGAACTTGGGGGACTTGTACACACCAGGGAACACTTCACTAGGTTTGGCACTATCAACTGAGGCCCGTAGGGATACCCAGGTACCATGCCATGGGTTGGGTTCACAACCCACCATGACGGTGCTCATTGGGGGTGACACCACTGACACTCAGGGCCTTAGACCCGGCCAACACATTCCATCCAAGAGGACATCAGAAGGCAGAACTACAAAGAGAACCTACGTCCCACATCGAGGAGAATGGATACTCCTTTCCCATGCTTTCGTATAAGGAATCATCCCAACCACCCTTTCTGGGGTAGTAACTCATTCATTTACTATTACTCTTTGTTTATATATTAGTATCTTACTCAGGTATCGGAGAGGCATAAACCGTCCGGTATGGTTTATCCATTTAACGCTGTGTTCCTGGTACAAGATTTAGGAGTTGGATTTGTACCCCGGCTAGTACAGTATTCTGTGTGAGGTACCCGGAGAAAGCCACCATAAACAGATACCGGGGCCTCTGTTAGTGTATTATTTCATGATGCGTACAAGGTTCTAAACATAGGACGATGCAAGTTGTCATAGAACAATGAACCCCTTATCAGTTTCTCTGGGGATATCGTTCAGGCACTTGGATAAGATTACTTATCGATCGCGGTGGGAGAAAATCCCAACTGCTCCACCATCAAGACAGAGTTCATCGTGGTCGACTATGTCTCATCCTATAACGCAATCTTGGGCCGACCGGTACTTTGGTGTTTAAAAACATTCATCACTGGCCACTTGCTCATGATGAAGATTCCAACCCCGGTGGGGATAGCAACTATACGGGGTGATCAGGCTACTGCAAGGCATTGCTATTCTTTGACGGTGTCCTGCGGAAAAGGTAAGTCAGAAATGTTGCTAGTACACTTTGATCTTCCTTTCACAAACCGGTATGAAGACCCCAGAGACGACACAGATTCTGACGAACAGCGGCCTGGTGTTGTGGAAGACATCGAGGAAGTCGTGCTGTCTGAAGAATTCCCAGACATAACTGTCAAGATAGGTACCAAACTGACCTCGGCGGTCAGGGAAAGTTTGATCTAGTTCCTACGTTCTAATACATCAGCTTTCGCTTGGTGATATGAGGACATGCCTGGGATATCAATTGATATAGCCATTCACAACCTCAGCATTGTTCCTTTCTCGGAACCGGTAAGGCAGAAGCGCCGGGCCTTTACCCATGATAAGTACAGGGCTATCCAGGCAGAAGTAAAGAAACTCATGGCCATCGACTTCGTCCGAGTGGTGACGTATCCCCGGTGGTTAGCCAATGTGGTCATGGTACCAAAGAAGATGTCGGGATCATGGCGCATGTGTGTAGACTACACAAATCTCAACCGGGCATGCCCTAAGGACAGCTTCCCGCTCCCACGAATTGACCAACTCATCGACTCCACCGCTGGGTACCGGCTGCTCAGTTTCATGGACGTGTTCAGCGGGTACAACCAAATTAGAATGAATCCCGCGGATGAGGAACACACAGCTTTCACCACCGACAAGGGTATCTATTGTTACCAGGTCATGCCCTTCGAACTGAAGAACGCAGGTGCCCCTTACCAACGACTCGTCAACTCCATGTTTGCAGATGTCATTGGTACTATCATGGAAGTATACGTGGACGATATGCTGGTTAAAAGCCTAACCGCCGAGGACCACGTGACCAACTTGTCACTTGTATTCACCATCATATTACGCAACGGTATGCGGCTTAACCTACAGCAGTGTATCTTTAGGGTTGAAATAAGGAAGTTCCTCGGGTACATCATTAGTCATAGGGGAATAGAGGTAAATCCGGAGAAGTTACAGGCTATATTAGATATGATGTCACCCACCTACCGAAAAGAGGTCCAATCCCTTACAGGTAAAGTGGCCGCTCTGTCAAGATTCATATCAAGACTCACGGACAAGTGTACTCCTTTCTTCAAATTACTGAAAACCCAACACATTGAGATGATGACCTGGATCGCTGAGCACGAAGCGGCATTTCTCGGCCTGAAAGCATACTTGGCGGGTGTACCCCTCTTGTCGAAACCTATTCTTGGAGAGATGCTGTACATATATCTCACCGCTTCCTCAACCGCCGCAAGCTCGAGGCTGATTAGGTTGGACTCTAATTGTGAGTACCCAGTGTACTATGCAGGAACAGGTTATACTGGTGCAGAGTCACGGTACCTAGACATAGAAAAGGTAGCATTGGCCCTCCTCGTGTCCGCCAGGAAGCTCCGACACTACTTCCAGGCACATTGAGGCAGGTACTTTGGAAATTAGACACTTCGGGGAGATTAATTAAGTGGACCATCGAATTAGGAGAATTCGACATCCAATACAAGCCCCGGAAAGCTATTAAGGGCCAGGCAGCGGCAGATTTCATTTCTGAGCTCATTCCCCCTCATGATCCTCCTACGGAAACGCTGGAACCTGTAGACCCCCGTATTCTTTTTTTTTAATTATTGTTTATTTTAATTTGTCGAATAACGTATGAAGCTACGTATTCGTGGTACACAAGTATTCGCGCTTAGGTTAAGACTTTGAGGCCATTTAAGGGATTAAGAAATTTAGAGAAAATCCAATTTGGGTCTAGAAAATTATCTTTAAAGTATCGAGGCTTAGGACAAACCCGGAAAATTTTCCCGAAAGGATTCGGTGAAGAATCGGAGAAATAAGGGTGTTTGAAGATGTAATTTCGGAGTGGGCTTTAGGAAAAATTAAAAGGAAAATGAAATAGTAGCAGCCCAAGCCCATTGGCCCAAAAGGAGGGGCAAATTTGACTTTTCACAAATAAGTTAGGGAGAGGTATTTAAGCACCTCATTCACCCCAAAACCCTAGCCCCTTCCTCATTTTCTTCTTTCCCTCTCTCTCTCTACCCGACACTCTCTCTCTCTAGCCCTTCGCCGGAAATCGTCGCCGCCGTACCTCCGCCGGTCGCTCCGTCGCCGGAATCCGGATTTCAACCAAAATTTCCAGATTTTCTTCTCTTCATCCCCTCTTTCCATTTCTCCAACCAAAATCATGAAATTTAGCCATTTAATCGCCCAAAAACCCTAGAACCCGAAGCTAAAATTGGGGCTTTTGTGATTTCCTCTTTCCAAGCTGAAATCAAGGTATTTTCCATCCTAATCTAGCCTCTATTCCTTCGATCTATACATCTTTCTTACCAAATTCGAGTTTTCGATTTCCATTTTTGATTTTTGGTGCATGAACCCGATTTCTCCTTAAACCATGAAGCTAGGCTACGGGTTTGGCAAGGATTTTTGGTAAGGATCTATCCATGCAACCTTGTTTTCGAGTTTTTGGTTGAGATGTTGATGTTGGACGGATTTGTAGGTGAAGAAGGCCAAGGAGAAGGATTAGGACGTGATTTTTGAAGAGGAAAGGGTAAGGAATGGGTTTTGGACAAACCCTAGAATTTTTGGAATTTATTTGGTTGATTTGGTTTATGTTGAGCTATTATTGTTGTTGGAAAAAATTGTGAAAAATAGAGATTTGAGGATGGTTAAATTAGTAGGATTTTATTAGCATAATTTTCTTAGTGTTGGAATTTTGTTGTGGAAGGATTGGTGATTATTGTTGTGTAGTTTTGGCCAAAGGAAAAAGAAAAGGAAGAAGAAAAGAAATGGATTTGTTTTTGGAAGAAAAGGAAAATAAAGAAAATGGTAAAAATTGGATTAAAGGAGGTTTTACTGTGGTAAAGTGGTAAAAAGTGAATAAGGTGAAAGTAAAGGTAAATTCGGTAAAAAGGAGGTAAAAGTAAAAGTGTGGAGGTAAAAGTCATGGTAAAAGTAAAAAGGTGAAAAAGGAGAAGTAAATGGGTAGAAGTAAAAGTAAAACTTTATTTATAATTATGTATTTATTTGTTTTTAATAAATAAGAATTATTTACTTATTTATTTAAAATAAATGATAACTAATGGTAAATAAATGATTACTTGGTCAAAAGTCAGAAGTCAAAGTCAAAAAGTCAAAAGTCAACTCTAAGAGTTGACCATGGTTGACTGACCTCGTAAAACGTGAGGATCGACTCAACTTTGGTCGCTCGGATTGGCGGAAGTTTAGCGGAGCGATAAGGACGTTTTCCTTTTTAGGAAATAAGTTAGTTTCCCAAATTGGTAAAGGTTGAAAGAAATAATTAATGGACTCATTGAAATAAAAAGGATTTAGTATGCGCGATTACTTTAAAGTTGATCATGATGTTTACCTGGATAATTACTTACAAACTACGTAATGGTTTAGGAAACACCATCGTTAAGGAAGCTTAAGCGGGAAGCATCAGAGTGTGGAATAAGCCGACATATTCCAGGTAGGGTGAGCTGTCCCTTCGTTGTTAGACGCTTTTCGATATATGTGGAATGCTCTAGTATAATATTATGTTGCCTGCAAGTATGTTTTTGGTTGTTCATTAGTCGATGCCTCGTGATACATGTGTTTTCAGAAACGGATAATTGTTGATTGCGAAAACCGAGGCTAGACTTGCATGTTGAGATACTGTACCCTTTTGTATGTTGTGTTTGTGACCTGAAAGTGAATGGAACCTAGACGCGTAGATTCCAAGGGATCCCACGGTGTCGATAACCGTGAACCTTCGGAGGGGCCTGTGCTCCTATGTTTGTCGAGGAAAGGTGAGTACAGACAGTGAACCAGTCATAGGAGACTCAGAGCCAGGAAATGGACACTTTCGCTACTTGTAGTCACAAGGACTACAGAGTAGTTGGCTGGTTCTCGAATTCAAGACGAACTAGGTCGGTCACCGATTTATTTTGGTTTAGTGGGCAGGTAAGTATCTCGGAGCTCCAAATTGTGTGAAGCATGCTGCATATGATTTTCTGAAATGAAACAACTATGATTGTTTTTGTTTGCATTTGTTTTACTTGATTTTACAAATGCGCGCAACCTATATTCTAGTAGCTATGTTTTACCTATTAGAATTCAAACCTAAATAAGGTTGGGTCGGCCCCTATTGGGCTAGCGAGAACGAAATGCTCACCCCTACATTTCAGGTTACAACGAGGTCATCCCAGACGATTTGGATTAGAAGTGGGTCGTTGGCCGAGTCCGTGTGTTGCTGTTCCTGTTGCTTGAAGTTCTTCCCATTTGGTACTCTATCGATTTACTAGCTTCTCTTTCTATGTTGAACTCTGTGAGGTCCGCCTACCTGGGAGCGCGCCTCACCCCTGGTTTTATTGTTATTGTTGGACTCCTTTCATTTCTGTTATGATGTAAGCCCTAAGGCGCCACAGTGCACTTGACCACTTTGTTTTAAGTATTTCCAGACTTGTTGATTTGAATGTTGGGTTGTTGACTTAAAGTCCTTTCTTAAAATTTTTCTTGGTCTCCTATTTTCTAAAAATTGTGTTTTCAAAAGGCCTTGTAGTATTAAGTTGGTAGGTCTACGATACGTCTACTACGTATCGAGCTCCTATTGGCTTAATATTACGGCGCTGTGGTATACCCATTCGGGTCGCCACAGAACCACCAGCCCCGATCCCACAGCCACCAAGCATTTGGCGATTCTACGTCGATGGTGCATCTAACAGAAAGACAAGTGGAGCCGGGATTTTACTGATCAGCCCGGAGGATCAAGTCTACGAGTACGCCCTTAAATTTTCCTTCAAAGCATCCAACAACGCCGCAGAGTATGAGGCACTCATCGCGGGTCTACAAGTCGCCCGAAAACTAGGCATATAGTACCTTGAAATCTTCAGTGACTACCAACTAGTGGTCAACTAGATCAACGGTGACTTCGAGGCTAAAGAACCTCAAATGTCATCTTACCAAGCTCTCGCTTGGGCATTGGTACAACGATTCACCTCTTTCGCCATCACTCAAATACCAAGAGCCAAAAATGACATAGCAGATGCCCTAGCCAAGCTCACAGCAAGCTCTCCAAGTTGTGCATATGGGGCCATAAAGGTAGAGTTATTGGAAAAACCAAGCACTTCCAAAACGGTATTAGAAATATTCGCTATTGACCACACAACCTCCTGGATGGATCCAATCTTAAAGTACATGGTTGACGGTAGATGTAATGAGTTTGCTTTTGTTTCAGTTGTCTCGAGAGGAGTCTAATCCAGCTGAAAACGGGTTGTATCGGTCTGTTACTATCGCTATCGGTCTCACTTATCTGTAAAACAGACAAAGGTCAGAGGGAAGACCGGGTGTGCCGGCCTTCAACTCTCCGATGCCTGAGTCAGTATCGTATAAGATAATGATAATAGAAAGTGATAGTAAACAGTTACCTCTTTAGGTTGTTGGAGATTACCTTAATGTAGCAGGCTTGTAGGGGATTGGTTTCGTTTCTTTCGATGTGGGATGCTCGGCATTCCGATATTGCCCCGAGGGGTATCGGAACCCTCGGCTAGGAGCTTACCTCGCTGGTATATTGGCGAGACGAGTCTTGTGCTTCTGATACTTGTGCTTAGGAGATATGTGCATACCAACAAGTCCCCCAATTCCCCGGTCAAGAGTTCTCTTGGATGGGGAGTTTGTCGTTAGTAAAAGTATTGGGAGTTCAAGGCGAGTTTATGCCACGTGGCTTCCATACAGCCATTACCCCCAGTCCCCTAAGTCCCCACTTAAGAGGAGTCTTGGCTGGGGTGAGTAGGTCGTATTGGCATTCGACGTTGTGTCGCTATAGCGAATCGGTGGTGGGGTTACATGCGTCTTTTGGCTCATAGGCTATGCCTCTGTGACACGTGTAGTGATCTTATTTGTTTTCGTGTGCAGGAAGATCGGTGTACTAGAGTCCGGAACGTGTAATAATGGCGTAGTGGTGAGGAGACGAGGCGACGACGCATGACCTCTATAACGTTCAGGGATGTCGGACACATGGTGAGATCTAGTTTTGTCGTCCTTGCTTGTCCAACGGTCCCGGTGTTCTTGAGATCCCTGTATAAGGACAGAGCAGAGACATGGAGATGGTTACTTTTCCTGTGTTCGTGTTGGGGATTGAGACAAGAACTGGGTGAAGTTGGGGCCGTTGGTGTGCTGAGAGCTCGAAACTTTTTGTGAGGTGGTCGGAATTTTCGTGTTGTGGGCATTGTTGTCTCTGTGTTTCAATCGGAGGAGTGAACAGGTACGCCGTCTCTTGACCTTTCTAGGTTCATTTAGGGGCGTTGGTGTGCGTGGGTCTTATTAGGGGGTCATGTTCGGGGAGTGAGATTTATCGGAGGGTTCTGGGTTGCGTTAGGTCCGGCGAGATTTTGGACGGGTTGAATTTCGGGTCGAGCTGAGCCTCTTGTGGTTGCTCCAGGTAGGTTTTGAAGATTTGAAATTTTGCGGGGGAGTGTTGAGGAAGGCGATATAAAACGACGAACCAGTTATCCGTATCCCTCGTAGTATGGCGCGGGAGAACCGCAGTAGTGGTAGGCGAGAGGGTTCCGCTAGTGGAGGAGAGGGAGCCTCTCGTGGTAGCGGCGGCGCTTCTCAAGGGCGCCGCTGGTGGTTCCCGGGGAGGTGGCGAGGGCGCTTCTCGAGGAGGTGGTGGGAGA
Organism: Rosa chinensis; assembly: GCF_002994745.2. Lineage (NCBI taxonomy): Eukaryota > Viridiplantae > Streptophyta > Magnoliopsida > Rosales > Rosaceae > Rosa > Rosa chinensis. The sequence continues at coordinate 50,979,538 of NC_037089.1, read as the reverse complement.
GTTCCTCGTGGGAGTATCACGGGGAGTTCCCGAGGAGGCGGCGAGGGTGTTTCCCAAGGAAGTGGCGAGGGTTCGTCTCTCGGAGTTCCGAGTAGGGTTGTGCAACCCGTGGTGTCTAATATTCGTAACATGGATAGTGTCGAAGTATTAGTGATCCCGTGTTCGCCATGGGGGCGGTTGCTCCTTGGCGATACGCCCATTGATCAACCTGGTCAGAGTATGACAGAGGAGCAGATCGCCGAGATAAGGACCACTTGGGGGATTCCAGACAACATCTTGTTGCGCCCTTTGAGGGATGGTGAAACTTTTAGCCACCCCGAGTTGGGGTGGGCATGCTTTTACCAAATATCAGCTCAGGTGTAGGTTGACGTTCCCGATACCGGAGGAGTTGCAGTATCTGTTGTCCTGCCTGAATATATCGATAGGACAGCTGTCGCCCAATACATTGTGGTAAATAATGGGAGTGCTGATGCTATGGAAGCTTAGCAGGTTGTTATGTCCCAGTATCAGCGAGTTTAATTCCATGTTCAAGATGCAATACTCGACTAAAGCCGGCGATAGTGGATGTGTAAATTTTAGGGCGCGCGGCCGCGCTGTCATCAAGGACTTGACGTCAAACATTTATACGTGCTGGCAGGGGAGGCCTTGCTTGGTATGAGGCCAGTGGCAGAATCGAGATATGTTGCATTGGGCTCCGACCCGTTTCCAACCTATCCGTGAGTATTGTGATTGTATTTTTGTTGGGTTTTTTTTGGTGCCTTTGGTGTATACTAATAGTGTGTTTTTGCATTGTAGTGAGGCAGGGGGTTGATTTGACCACGCTGGAGCAGAAGCGTGTGGCGAGGGTGATGGGTGAATTTCCCAAGGGAACGAGGGGATTCTATAGTCTGTGTAGGCTCCCGATATACTAGAGGTTTGAATTGGGGAGGTTTCCGGGTGAGAGGGTGCTCTTTTGTTCGGTGTTTGGTCTTATGTTGTGTTGTATCCTCGCTAACGTTGTATGTTTGTTTTGCAGAGGATATGCCGAACGAGGCTCTGAGCAAGAGCGTCGCCCTGTACACCGATGTCGATCCCGCTACCATTATTGAAGGGTTGTTGCAAGAATCGGAGACGGCGAAGCGAGTGGATGTGGACCTGCCTTATAATGTGCGGGTAACTGATCATCGGGTGAACATGCTGTTGCCTGACGAGGTGCATATGAGTTTTCCCGATACCGTGCTGGAGTATCTCAATCAGCGGGCTGAGGAAGAAGCTGGTGCCGAGGGGCATGAGATTCGGGCTACTCGAGAGCCGACTCAAGATCCCCAGGAGCAACCCATACAGGCTGGTGAAGCAGGCGAGCGTCCCTAAGTATGTGTTGGCCAGCATCAGTCCCCCAAGACTCGGGAAGTGGTGAGACAGTCCCCCCGGGTCTCGGCAGGGGGGTGGATCTTGGTGATGTGGCTCGGGCGTTGAAGCCCACTGTTGAAGTGAAGATCTCCGTTGAGGAGTTGCTTGAAGCCCACTGTCAAAGCGATACCAGCGCCCTTGCCTGGATGGTGCAAGACGCAGTGTTGGAGCAGCTAGATGCTGTCTTTGGCGATGACGTTGGTTCTTCAATCTCGTGGGAGGTCATCATTGTCATCACTGTTGACAGTGGGGAGGCGGAGGTGACCAGCCAGGCCGTTGGCGAGACAGGTCTGACGGCCGAAGATCCTGAAGTGCAACCGGAGTCTGGAGAGGGCGTGGTTGGGGTTGCCCAAGTTACTGAGACAGGGACCCATGGCCAGGATGGCGAGGGGGATGGAATCCGAGTGTCGGACATGTGCGCTCGTACTGATGGGGTCGGGTCGAAGAAAAGGACTGCCTCGTAACTGCGTCTCTGGAGTCCCCCAGTCGGTGTCACCATCAATACTCGTGGTAGCAAGAGGTCTCGGGTTGATAATGCATCGCGCTCAAGATCTACGAGTGGGGGCTCACGAGGTTCTTGTGATGAGGTTCCAGGGGTCTCGCGCGAACCCTGGGCGAGATCGGAATTACTGATGGCGCCATTCTTCATATGGTTACCGACCTGCGGAACTGTCATCGCGACCGCAGTCGCGTGAATGCCGAAGATCCGCACCTGGGGTATCGGGAGGCTCAAGAGAGGTTGATAAGGGTATGTATCGTTATGGGTTTGCTAGTTCCTTAGTTCTGTCACATAGGTATATTGACATTGGTGTACCGAACATGACGCTGGCGAGTTGGTAGCTCATTTTGATCTAGAGATATCCCGATTGCAGGGGCAGCTGAACGTCGAGAGGGAGCGGGCCCGTGAGCTGCAGAGTGCGTTAGACCAGGGCTAGATGGAACGCGAGGATATGAGGCGAGCAATTGATAACGGGATCATAAGAAGGATGAAGTTGGAGAGATCACTCACAGTGGAGGAGGCGCACCGCCAAGAGGCAGAGGGTGCCATTGTCCCTTTGAGGGAGGCCAACCTGGATCTGACCGGGAGGCTGCAACGGGCGGAGGATGGTTTGAAAGTTGTGGATCAGGTGAGGGCTCAGGTTACCGAGGCTGAAGAGCACCTGCGAGACTTGGAGAGGCAAGTTCGGGATCGCGATGCCGAGTTGAAACTTCATGCGGCTGCTCTGGAAAATTTGGCTCCTTTTCTCGATCGTGTGGCTGAATTGGAAGGGCAGGTTGGTACTATGCAAAGGGAGGTTGACCGCTTGCGAGACGTTGAGCTTGAAGCAGGCGAGAGGGAGGAAGAGATGGAGCGGCTTAGGAAGGAGTTAGCTGAGCAATAGGCTCGAGCTAGTGACTTTGCCGAGGAGTGCATTCGCTTGCGTGCTACTGCCGAGACACATAGGGACAAGTTTCACAAGGCTAGGCGGGATGGTGTGGACAAGGCGGTGGATCTCTATCTCCTGTCAGCCCACTTTCAAGAGAAGATGAACAAAGCCTTCTCGGATGGGGCCTTGCATTCGATTTGAGATGGTATCGCTGCCGGTTGGATCGACCAGGAGAAGATGGTGAGGAATATGCAGGCCAAGAAGGCAGCGAGATCGTAGGCCAGTGCTGCAAGTGGTGGTCGAGGTCCTGGGATTGTTATCCGGGAGTAGGCTGTATCAGAGCATGGGTCGGGCCAAGCTGGCGATCGCGAGGAGGAAGGTGCTGCTGGCGAGCAGGGGGCCCGCGTGGATGTCGAGGGAGAGGTGTAAGGTGAGAATGTTGGGGAGCGAGATCGAATAGAGGAACAGACACGTAGCGCCGAGGGCGAGACTTAGCGTCTATACGTCTTCGCTTTGTGCTAGCGATAGGTTTTCCTTTTCTTGTAAATGCTTTGGATGTTGTTGAGACATTTGACTGAGTGGTCTGGTTTTTGAAATGTCCGTTTGGTATTGGGACGCGAAAATTTTATGGGGAATAGACATTGTTGGGCCATAGTCCCCCGTGCGCTGCATATATTTATTGCTTTGTCGATTGGTTGACTTGTCATTAATGCAGGTCATTAAGGGGATGCAACGATTGGTCGTCTGGAGGAGGTTGGTGGCGGTGGCATTTCCCTATAAATAGGTAGGGGTGAAGAGATGGGTTGATCATATTTTCAACATGGCGTTTTCCTTGTTTATCATTGTGCTTTTGTTTCTGAAATCTTTTCCTCCCTTTAAGCAGTGTGTGTTTCCAAATTTCTGGGCTTTATAGCTTAATCTCATCTTGGGTTATGGGCTTTATAGCCTAATCTCACAAGGACTCGGCTTCATCACCCGTTTGGGGATTGCGCAATCTGTGCCCCTGCGGAACTGAAAACCCGTCCAAGTGAGAAACCCAAGGACCAAGATTGTTGGAGGTGTGGTGGACTACAATTATGGAGCTCGGGTGGTGATACGGTGGAGAGTGGTGAACCGGTAGTGCCCCCCAGTCTTTCCCACCATCGCCCGGCCAGCCTATCAATCCTTTTCAATCTACTGCTGAAGCTCCTCAAATTCTAAAGAATCAGACTTGATTGGAGCCAGCTTGTACCGGACTCGGGAAGACAAGCGAGGATATTTGTACGTGTATCGTATTTGTATGAATATGTAATGTTGTCATTGTGTATCTCATTTGTGCAAAGTATCAATTGGTGTATCGCTATTGGCCGTAAAGCCCTTTGTAATGAACATTCCTCTTGGAGTATGTATCGTCTTTCGTTGTGCTATCGCCCTTTATTTCTGCATGACCTTTTCATTGTGTATTACTTGTCACCACAGTGAAGTGCGAGTCTGGGCGCCGCGTTATAGGGTGTAGTGTTATATCGATATTTATGGCTATAGCGAGTGGAAAACTTTTGATATTGAGCGATTTCATTTGACGTGGCATCGCTTCAGCGTTAGCTGTCGCTGCCCTACATGTAAGGGGCCTAGGGATCGCGATGTGTCGCGTGGTGATAACTATAGTTGTGGCCATGTGTTTGCCACCATTTATTTTGTTGCTTCATGGCGAAGTATGGTGTAGCGTTCATGTAATTCAAGTATAGGAGCATTCATTGGTGGCGAAGTATCGCATATCGTGAACATTCATTCGCTGGGGCATTTATTCATTCGTTGGCGTATCACATAACATTCATTCATTCATTCGTTCGCGTATTGTGTAACATTCATTCATTCTTTCGTTGGCGTATCGCGTGACATTCATTCATTCAGTCGTTGGCGTATCGCGTAGCGTTCATTCATTCATTGGCGTATCGCATAACATTCATTTAGTCATTCATTGGCGTATCGCATAACATTCATTCATTCATTCATTCATTGGCATATTGCGTGACATTTATTCATTCAGTCGTTGGCGTATCGCGCAACATTCATTCATTGGATCGCGGCTGGCAGTACAAGGGTTCGTGAGGGACAGCATCATGCTGTATCAGCAGGACCGACAGTGAGCGATATCATATTGACATTATAAAGCGCGTAGGCAATAAGTCGAGATTGCTATACAGCTTGTCCTTGCTCCTGTTGCGTGGTGATGGCCATCGTAAGGCCTGTGGCGATAATGACGGGAGAAAAATGTGACCTATCATAGGTCTAAAGGTGATAATCGTTAGCATTCATTTAATTCAGTGGGTGGGTGTGGCGAGTAAGAGTGTTGTATTCATTGCGAGATCATTCGATGCATAGGTAAGATCATGTCATTCAATACTGCGCGAAGGCAGCTGCAAAATACATTTGACTAAGAAAGGTAAAAGGAGATAATATTGATGCTTACAAGCATGGGGAGGGGGGAGGCGATGAGGTTGCGGAGACTGTAGACTGGATTCCTTGCTCTACCTGGGGTAGTAGCGGAGGTGTTGGGCATTCCAAGGATATGGGAGGGTGATACCATCTGCTCCCCTCAAGTAGAAGGTAGCGGGTCCGACGACCTCGATGATTTCGTATGGCCCTTCCCAGGTGGCCTTGAGCACCGTTAGGGTTGGCCTCTTCTCCTTCATCACCCAATCCCCGACCGAGAGTAGGCTAGGCATGACTCTGGCATTATAGTAACGAGCGATACGCTGCTTGTTGTTGATATTCCGGAGATGGGCTCGCTCGTGGCGCTCTTCTAAGAGGTCAGAGCCGAGGTTCAACCCTTCCGAGTTGGTGAGTAGGTCGAAGCATGCGACCCTCTCGCTATGCACCTCCTGCTCGATGGGGATCACGGCCTCAGTGCCTAATGACAAGCAGAAAGGGGACTCGCCATTGGCTTCTGTTGCGGTCGTTCTTATTGCCCGTAGCACCTCGGGGAGTTTTTCGGCCCATAAGCCCTTGGCATCATCGAGCCTTTTATTCAAGTTCTGCTTGATTATCTTATTGACAGCTTCAACTTGACCATTTGTCTGTGGGTGTGCGGGGGAGGCATATCGGATCTGCTTGCCGTACTGGCTAACAAAGTCCCCGAGCGTATTGCTATCGAACTGGGCACCGTTATCGGTGATGATTGTCTCGGGGATTTCGAATCGGCAGTATATGTTCTTCCACAGAAAGTTAATGACCTTGGAAACTGTGATCGTGGCTAAAGCCTCGGCCTCGACCCACTTGATGTTGTAGTCTACTACGACAATGGCGAATTTGAGCTGTCCTGGTGCTGTTGGGAATTTGCCGATGAAGTCTAGACCCCATTGGCAGTATGCCCAAGGGGTGATGATGATCGAGAGTGGTGCCGATGGTGCAAGAGGGGAGTTGGTGAACTGGTGTCACTTAAGGTAGGCGCTAGCGATTAGTAAGTAGGGATCGTTAGTATACAGTAAATAGGGATCGTTCTAACCGGGGATTGAGGGTACACCTGTCATTGTAAAACAAATAAAGAATAAATACAAAGTATAATATTTACAAAAATAAAACAAACAAAAGGGGGTTTTAGGATTATTAAATTAAAAATTAAATAAATAAAATAAAGAAAATGTAAAAACATATATACACGGGTCGAACGCAAGTAACAAAGATCAAAACCACAATCATATGAATGAAATCTAATCACAATTCCTATAGTTGATTTTCTATGTCATGAGAAAGAAGTTGACCATGTGAAACGTTAGAAAGCAAACGATTTCCCATTTTTTACTTTCCTTGAATAATTAATCTAATTGAAAGCACCTAAATCAATCCTATTGAACATACAATCATAGTCTAGAAAGCTAGCTAATCAAGAACACATTCAACGCATGAAGAACAAAGAAAGGATGTCAACCAAAGTGCACAATCTAGTTATGAATAAGTTCACCTATTTGCAATCCTCCTTAATTGATTTCGACTTTTGTCTAAAGCCTTCACTACTTAAATTAGCTCCAATTACATGCATATATCCTATGTTGGCCACCAATTAAAGAACATAAACATGCAAAAGTTTTCTGTAAAACAAAATCAATCAAGCAATCTCACATAAGCAACATATAAATCAACATAAAGAAATCACAACTTTATTTCAAAACATATAAATGGGCTATAAACTTTGCCCTTAACGTCATGTTAACTAGAATTCATAACTCTACGAATCAAACAAAGGAAAACAAAAGAAAGTATGAAATACACCGTGAAAGATGGATGACATGGCCTTGAGACGAAGAACTCGAAGATCCTTGAAAGCAAGCAATCTTCTAGGGACGACCCAAGGGTGGATGGCGGATAGGATGTTGATGTATTGCATGACTTCTTCTCCTCCTTGGTTGAGACGCAGAGCTTCTGAAGACTAGAGAATAGAGAGAATTTTTCTGATGTTTATTTACTAAGGGAGAGAGGTGTGTTGTGGTGTAGTGATGATGTTGTAGTGGTGGTGGTGTCGTGGTGTTGGTGTTGTGTAAAACGTCTAGAGAGGAGGCTATATACAGGGGAAGGCAGGGCTTCATGAATTTAATTTCCAAAGAATTTTCTGGTTGCACCACACAGCTTCGACCAATCACGTAGCGCCACGTCAGCTCTGTTGTGTCATCCAACCAATCAAAAAGCTCCAAAATAAATCCCTAATATATTGTTGCCAAATTTCCCATGATTTAATCTGATTTTATTCACAATTTTCGGCCAAATATCTAGGCATGAACCTAGACAATGTATCCGGACTCATTTTGGACATTTTCTCCCTTAAATCTGTCCATGGCATTATCCTTAATATCCTCCCCTTGATTTTCTCTTGATTTTCACATTAAAATTGCAGATTTTATTCTGTAATTTCAGCCAACATATCTTGTGGGAATTGAGGAATGAATCTGGACTTGTTTTGAGCCTTTTCTTGTTGCGCAATCCCTTGAAACTCTCCCTTGATATTCTCAATGTAATCTCCTTGATAATTCACATTATCTCCATCATTTCCCATGCAAAAATCAGATTTAATCTCCCATAATATCTCTCACGTCATCTTCAAGCCATGTGGTCTCCTAATGCCTTCAAGTTTCCTAGCCTCATCAGGATTCCTGCGTTGACTGGGATTCCTAGTTGGACCAGGAAAACTCCATTTCTTCATTTCAGCTCATTTTCTTGTCATTTATTTCAATGTACCTAGAAAATAGAAACTAAATTAAAAATGATTAAGTAAAGGAAATAACTAAAAAAATATGAGGAAAAAAAATATTAAAATGTTGCATAAAAATGCTCCTATCAGTACAGCGTTGCTCTTCTGCAAAGCCTGCTGGCGATAATTTTGTCCTGGGGCTCGACACCCTTGGAGAGGTAGTCGATAAATGGGTCCATCCATGAAGGTGGGCGTTCGCTCTCGGTCAAGAATATCTCCGAGAATGGCTTATCGATGCTCGGCTTGTCTAGGATTTCCAACTTGAGGTCTCCCATATCGGTGTTTGGGGGCGATGTTGCCAACCGTGCGACAGCGTCTGCCTTGCTGTTCTATGCCCAGGGTATCAGGGCGATTGTATGGTTGGTGAGACATCGCTAGAGTAAAGCCTTGGCGAGGGATTGGTGGTGGGATAGATATGGCTCTTTGGCTTGGAAATCGCGGCTGACTTGGTTGACGATGAGTTGGGAATCACTAAAGATTTCCAGTTTCGTGACTCTCAACTCCTTGGCCAGCTGGATGCCAACGATCAGCGCTTCTTACTCGGCTACATTGTTTGAGGCCTTGAATTTGAATTGTAGCGCATACTCGTACCCTTCTGGGTCAGTCAAGACTACCCCAGCACCACTGAGCTTGCTGTTGGAGGATCCGTTGACGTGAAGTGTCCAGGTGGGGATGATATGGGGTTCCGAGACAATCTCGTCTGAGGATGTGGCATCTTCTCAGAGTATGAACTCAGCTATGAAGTCTGCCGCGGCTTGCCCTTTGATGGCTATACTTGGCGTGTAGTGAATGTCGAATTCGCCGAGTTCGATGGACCACTTTACCAGTCTTCCCGAAGATTCCGGTTTCTGGAACTTGCTTCAAGGGTTGGTTGGTCAAGACATGTATGGTGTGCGCTTGAAAATATTGCCATAATCGTCGGGCTGCTGTGAGTAGTGCGAGGAAGAATTTCTCAATATCGGAGTACCTGGACTCGGCATTGTTGAACCCCTTGCCAGTGTAATAGACTGGTAGTTCATTGTTGTCCTCTCGCCTGACCAGGGCAGCGCTAATTGCGGTGACTGACACTACGAGGTAAATGTATAGGATCTCTCCTGGGATAGGTTTGGAAAAAGCGGGTACTGACTCCAGATAGTCCCGGAGGCCTTGGAAATCTTTGTCATGCTCGGGTCCCCAATTGATTGTCTCGTGTCACGCCCCTGATTTATTTACAACAATAAAAATCGATATATATAATCCCATAATTATACATGCGTGAATATTCAGTCATCAATACAAATACCTGGAACATCTTTCCCTTAAAACAAGTACTTACTGATACACTGAATCATCCAAGATAACATACACTCGCTCCACAGAGTTATATATTATACAAATTTACGAATTTAATTGTCATCACAATAAAACGTAAATGCTCCTCAGAGCTTACTGCATAGCGGAAGTCATATATTGGCAAAGCCAACAAAAATTGCTTCCTACCCGTTCTGCTGCCAACAAGCTCCTTCAGCTTCAGCCACGATTTTCCTGACCTGCAGGATTAGCCCCTACACCATTTACAATGGTGCACCGGGGTTGCCAAACAACAAACCCGGTAAGCTTCTTCAAGCTCGTATGAGTAACTCATGAACATCAATCAACAACTCACATCAATCTACTTAAGGAAACATGCAGTCATGAATCCTTCTAACATTCAATGTCCTTTCCACAGAAAGGACAACATGAGTCACCACTATGACCATGCCTTATTTGCTAACTTAACCATCAAGTAGCAATTCAAGTCTCATCTAGACAATTAAAGAAGAATGCCATCTGAACTCTCCTTTAAGCCGCGAACCTATGAGTCTCAAGCAACCTCGACTGTTACTCCCATAAGCTATCATGGCAGATAAACTAGAACCCTATTGAAATTGTAATCACTCGTCCTAACCAGAACGTGATTACCTATTTCCTGCCTTGATCACCATCTGTGATCTATCACCATCTGTGATCTGTCACCATCTGAGACATATGATTTCAGACTCCGTCTAGTCAGGAAATCGACATCAAGGTCGCCATCTGCAACCTGTCACCATCTGTGACCTATAATCATTAGACCCCATCTGGTCTCAGCTCAACCATTGATCACCATCTGTGACTCATGATCTTCAGACCCCATCTGGTCATGAAGTCAAACATCAAGGTTACCATCTGCAACCTGTTACTATCTATGATCTATCACCATCTGTGACGTAAGATCTTCTTAGACCCTATCTGGTCTTAAGGTCAACGTTAAGTAAGTCGCATCTGACCTAAAAACGTTACAAACACCTAGCTTCGGCTTTCCTAATCCTTGCTCACCATCTGTGACCCTTGGTACAAAGACCAATACATCTAAAATGAGTCACGCTTGACTCAAAATATAGCATCAAGCTCAATACTTTTCAAACAATAGAAAACATCTTTTTCTATAATATCGTTTCCTGAAAAGTCGCATTTAACAATAATATGAACACCATCATGCATATTATTATTCATCACAATCATTCACAAGGATATATATATTTCATCTAAATATATATATGTAGTCATTCGCTCAGGAATGCCTACTAATACCAACTATAGTTTGCAGTTAAATAATTAACGCCAAAACAATAATGGTACTTATGTTCATAAAGGTCCTTGTGAGATTTACTCACCTCGAATTCCTGCTGCGTCTTCAATACAGAACCGAACCAAAACTATCACCAACCACTCGTCTGAATACTTCGTCAAGTACCTAATCACATATGGTTCCAACTTAGTAATGATTCATATTTGTTTTAAGTTCGAAACCCTTGTTTTTGAACTAAAAACCCCAAAGTGGTGCCAATCGAGGCAAAACCACATCCGAGACCTCCCAAAGTCTTCGGAATACGTCCACGATCGATGTGACCAAACCACAAGTCGATCGGACGCTCATATCTTCACGGATCGAATAAATTCACCGATATGAAACGGCAAAAATCATAATAAATCCATTCGAACTCCAAAATTTGCATATTATATATCGAAATGCTCGTATCGACGAGTAGATCGAACTCAGGAACAGAAACTATCCCTGAGGTGGCCGGAAGCCGCCGGAAAACACCAACACAGTGGCGGCGCCGCCGCCGGCCCAAAGTCGGAATTTGACAAAACTCCCAACACCAAAGTTCTTCATCTCAACTCCAATTTAAACTTTCATAACTAACACAAAGTCTAAATCATAGCCGTTTGGCCGGAATTTACCTCGCAATATCTGAAATTCGATGAACCCTAGAATTTCAAAGCTTCGATTCGTCCTCCACAAGTGAAATCGTCCCAAGCCGCTTTGGGAGAAGCATCAACGTCTTATGGGCTTCAAAAGCCCTCAAGAAACACCGGCAAAGGTGGCCGGAAAAAGAAGAACCGATGGAGGCGATTTCGTCCCCGACGAGGTTCTCTTCTCGGCCTTGTAGCGCCTCCTACAGCTCGTATTTCACTTCGATTTCTTCTACAAACTCGTAAAGGGGGTTGAGATGAGAAAAACCCACTTTGTTTCGCGTCAATCGGTGGCCGGATGAGGAAGATATGGCCGAAAAACTAGAAAGGGCGAAATCTGGGCTCGGGAGAGAAAAAGGGCTCAGTTTCGGTTTTCTGAAAATTCTGTCCTTCTCTGCAATTTTCGGACTTTTCTCATATTTATAGAATTTTCCCAATTTTCAATCGCTCATAACTTTCTCATACGAACTCCGATTTCCGCATTCCACATATCCACGAACTCGTATCAACGCGCTCTACAACTTTCGTGAAGGAAATTTTCGAAGAATCCCAACGAATAAAAAGTCAAACTTCACACGACCCCTAAACTGTGAAATTCACTTATTTATACGTACGAAAATCATTCCACTCCACATAAAACCTACGAATAAAGCATAATAACAATTATTCGTACAACTAGTCCATTATTAATTACCAAAATTACATAATGAAAATCCAGGTCATCACAGTCTACCCTCCTTAAAGGAATTTCGTCCCGAAATTCACGCTTGCTCATCAACAAACAACTGTGGGTACTTCGCTCTCATATCCGACTCCAATTCCCAAGAAGCATCACCCTCGTCATGGTGACTCCACAATACCTTGACCAAGTCAACTTCCTTCCTTCGAAGTTGCTTTGTTGACCTATCCAAAATTCTAACAGGTTCAACAACAAAGGTCGTATCCGCGTGCACTTCAATCGTACCATAATCAATCACATGTGACTCATCCTGAACATACTTCCTCAACATAGACACATGGAAAACATTATGCACACCAGACATAGTAGGAGGTAAGGCAAGCCTATAAGCCAACTCTCCTACCCTTTCCAGAATTTCAAAAGGTCCGACAAACCTTGGTGATAACTTTCGTTTCTTGCCAAATCTCACCACACCCTTCATGGGCGAGACCTTCAAGAACACATGATCACCCTCTTTAAACTCAACATGTCTCCTTCTCAAATCTGCATAACTCTTCTGTCTACTCTGTGCTGTTCGAATCCTGTCCCTGATAATTGAGATCTTGTCAGTGGTCTCCTGAACAATCTCAGGACCCAATAACACCTTATCTCCTGCCTCTGCCCAGCAGATCGGGGATCTACATGGCCTACCATACAGGGCCTCATATGGTGCCATGCCAATACTGGAGTGATAACTGTTGTTGTAGGAGAATTCAATCAACGGCAGATGATCCTCCCAACTTCCCTTGAAGTCCAACACACAGGCTCTCAACATATCCTCCAACACCTGATTCACTCGCTCAGTCTGCCCATCAGTCTGAGGGTGAAATGCCGTACTCATATCTAAATCAGTTCCCATGGCCTTTTGGAAACCGCTCCAAAATTTTGAAGTAAATCGAGCATCACGATCAGAAACAATAGACACGGGCACACCATGAAGTTTCACGATCACCTCGATGTAAAGCTTGCATAATGTGTCAACCGAATACGTCATTGACACCGGAAGAAAGTGCGCTGATTTCGTCAAACGATCCACGATCACCCACACTGTATCGTGACTTCGTTGGGACCTAGGCAGTCCAGTGACAAAATCCATCGAGATCTGCTCCCACTTCCATACGGGAATAGGTAATGGCTTCAACATACCTGCAGGTCTCTGATGCTCAGCCTTCACACGTTGGCAAGTAAGACACTTAGAAACGTACTCTGCCACGTCCTTTTTCATTCCATTCCACCAGAATTGCCTTCGCAAATCCCGATACATCTTAGTGCTTCCAGGGTGCACAGTATACCGCGATCGATGTCCCTGACGAAGAATCTCCCCCCTGAGGTCAACATGATCCGGGACATACAACCTATGGTTCAACCTCAAACCACCATCCGTCCCCACCGTCCACTCAGATGGAACATCAATGGGTGAATCTGCAGCTAACTCTGCCAACTTCGCACGTGAGAACTCATCCTTCTTCTGACCTTGAATGATCCTGGTAATCAGGGCAGGCTGTACCGTGATACTTCCAAGGAAACTCCCATTCTCAATTCCTACTTGCACAAGGTCAAACTCAGATGCAGTCTCCAACATAAGCCACTCCTGAACCATAACAGAAGCAACAATACCCCTGGGCTTTCTACTCAAAGCATCCGCCACCACATTGGCCTTTCCTGGATGATACTCCAAGGTGAAATCATAGTCCTTTATGAGTTCCATCCACCTTCTCTGTCTCATGTTCAACTCCCTCTGAGAGAACAGATACTTCAAACTCTTGTGATCCGAAAAGAGTTCGAACTTCTCCCCATATAAGTAATGCCTCCAAATCTTCAAGGCAAACACAACCGCAGCCAACTCCAAATCATGAGTGGGGTAATTACGCTCATGCACCTTCAACTGTCTAGAACCATAAGCGACAACACCTCCATGCTGCATCAATACACATCCCAAACCTTGATGAGACGCATCACTATAGATGACTAAACCGCCACCGCTTGTGGGAATAGTCAATACTGGGGCTGTGGTCAATCTAGCCTTCAACTCGTTGAATGCTCGTTCACATTCCTCAGTCCACACAAACTGGACATTCTTCCTTGTCAACTTGGTCAAAGCCGAAGCAATGCTAGAAAATCCCTCAATGAATCTCCGATAATAACCTGCCAAACCCAGGAAACTACGTACCTCAGTAACTGTAGTGGGTTGGCCCCAGTTCATCACTGCTTCCACCTTAGAAGGATCCACAGAGATTCCATCCTTCGAAATTACATGACCAAGGAACTTGACCTCCCTTTGCCAAAATTCGCACTTCTCGAATTTCGCAAACAATTCCTTTTCTCTCAAAAGTTGTAGCACAATCCGCAGATGCTTATCATGGTCCTCCAACGTCTTGGAATAAACCAAAATATCATCCACGAACACTACCACAAACTTATCTAAGTACGGACTGAACATACGGTTCATCAAGTCCATAAAGGCTGCTGGTGCATTGGTTAAACCAAAAGGCATGACAACAAACTCAAAGTGTCCATACCTAGTCCTAAAAGCAGTCTTAGGAACATCATCATCTTTCACCCTCAACTGGTGATATCCGGATCTCAAATCGATCTTCGAGAATACAGCAGCTTCCTTAAGCTGGTCGAACAAGTCATCAATCCTAGGTAAAGGGTACCTATTCTTAATCGTCACCTTGTTCAACTGCCGATAATCCACACACAACCTCAGTGAACCATCCTTCTTCTTTGCAAACACCACAGGTGCACCCCAAGGAGAAGTACTAGGTCTAATGAACCCTTGCTCAAGTAAACCATCAATTTGCTCCTTCAACTCTTTAAGTTCAGTTGGTGCCATCCGAAATGGTGCCATAGATACAGGTGCAGTACCTGGTATCACATCAATAGCAAAATCCACTTCCCTCTTCGGAGGTAATCCTGGTATCTCCTGAAATACATCACTGTACTCGGAAACCACAGAAATCTCTGCCATAACCGCCGTACAACTCACTGACTCCACATGAGCTAAGAATCCTGCCCTTAAAGCAGTATCTGACCTAAGACACCGATAACGAAACACCGGCTGCCCAGGTATATGAAATGACACTACCATTTCAAAGCAATCAATCATAGCATGATTTGGCCTCAGCCAATCAATACCCAAAATGACATCATACTTATGATCTGCTAACACAATCAAGGCCGCGGTAAACTCCTTACCACCAATCACAATTGGACAAGCATCACAAAACTTATCAAGCTCAAGGGAAACACCAAGTGGGGAAATAACACACAAGGGTCTAGCAAGAGGCCTAGGAGTTAAACCTAACATATCAACCACAGAACTAGATATGAAAGAGTGGGACGCTCCCGTATCAAATAACACCCTAGCAAAGAATTCAAATAAGGATAAGGTACCTTCCACTCCGGCATTCTGCTGACCAATAGCAAACACCCTAGCATTTCCCGGAGGTAGATGCCTCTGCTGATTCCCTTGTCCCCTACGCTGCTGGGTACAATCCCTTGAGAAGTGCCCCGTCTGGCCACATGTGAAGCATGCCAAGTTCTTAGGTTTCGTGCAATCTCGAGCAACATGGCCCATCTCATTGCAATTGAAACACTTCGGGTTCGCCACTGGCCTATTAGGTGCAACCCTAGCAGGTGCAGCTGCAGCCCTAGCTGGTGCCTGCTGATTAGTTCTCTGTCTCTTCCAGAATCCACCTCGATTCCCAGATGCTTTACTGCTCCCCGCAGTTGCCTTTCCCTTTCTTTGGAAATCCCTCTCAGCCGATTCGTGTTCTTGGAGAGTCAAGTTCTCCTGCTCAATGGCCATAGCCTTAACGAAAATGAGCTCTACTGTCTTCAGTTCCAGAACAGCGACATCGCGCCGGATTGAAGCATTCAGTCCCCACTGAAACTTCATAGCTAAGCTCTCAGCATCCATCTGCCTCACAAAGCGATACAACCTTGAGAACTCAGCTTCATACTCCCTCACACTCTTAGTCCCTTGGACTAACGAGATGAATTCCCTTTCCATCTGCTCCTTCACTGAAGGCGGAAAGTACTTCTTCCTGAACAGTTCCACAAACTCATTCCAGGTCATGGTGGACACGTCCATCACCCTCTGTGTACCATTCCACCAAACCCGTGCATCGCCTTGGAGCATAAATGTGGAAATCTTCCTCTTCTCAATGTCGTCACAGACGACCATCTCGAAGTAGGTCTTCATATTCTCAATCCATTGGTCTGCCAACATGTGATCCGTACCTCCCTGAAATGGAACTCCTCCCAATCTCGAAATCTCCTTTGCCAACTTCGACAAACGAGTAGGATCTACAACATTAGCAACCTCCACCACCGGTGGAACAGGCAACTCAACATTTGATGCCTCCACATCATTCTCAAACATCTCCTCAACAGGAGGAGGAATCCTGCCCCTACCTCGGGCTCTACCCCTGCCTCTGGGTCTACCTCGACCCCTAGCTCTGCCTCCTCGAGGGTCCATCACCTAAGGAGTATAACAACATGTGGTTAATACATGTATAACTCTCAAACACAAGTATAAGTCAACGCTATGACTCGATCAACCACAATACTACGTCAAAGGATACAATTTCATCCCCTACGTAAATCTTGAGTTAGACTAAAGGTCATCATTCCTTAAAAGTCCTAACTCATAGAAGCTACATCTAGCTCCTACACCTCATCTCCTGAGCCGACACTACCCTGACGACTCACATCCTACCGTTCACTACATACCCAATGACTATATCAATACCGAAGAGCATATGATGGGGATCCGCTGCAGACGGGCCATCACTCGAGGAGTATTGATTGTGTCACCAAATATGTACCTTACGCTCTGATACCAATCTGTCACGCCCCTGATTTATTTACAACAATAAAAATCGATATATATAATCCCATAATTATACATGCGTGAATATTCAGTCATCAATACAAATACCTGGAACATCTTTCCCTTAAAACAAGTACTTACTGATACACTGAATCATCCAAGATAACATACACTCGCTCCACAGAGTTATATATTATACAAATTTACGAATTTAATTGTCATCACAATAAAACGTAAATGCTCCTCAGAGCTTACTGCATAGCGGAAGTCATATATTGGCAAAGCCAACAAAAATTGCTTCCTACCCGTTCTGCTGCCAACAAGCTCCTTCAGCTTCAGCCACGATTTTCCTGACCTGCAGGATTAGCCCCTACACCATTTACAATGGTGCACCGGGGTTGCCAAACAACAAACCCGGTAAGCTTCTTCAAGCTCGTATGAGTAACTCATGAACATCAATCAACAACTCACATCAATCTACTTAAGGAAACATGCAGCCATGAATCCTTCTAACATTCAATGTCCTTTCCACAGAAAGGACAACATGAGTCACCACTATGACCATGCCTTATTTGCTAACTTAACCATCAAGTAGCAATTCAAGTCTCATCTAGACAATTAAAGAAGAATGCCATCTGAACTCTCCTTTAAGCCGCGAACCTATGAGTCTCAAGCAACCTCGACTGTTACTCCCATAAGCTATCATGGCAGATAAACTAGAACCCTATTGAAATTGTAATCACTCGTCCTAACCAGAACGTGATTACCTATTTCCTGCCTTGATCACCATCTGTGATCTATCACCATCTGTGATCTGTCACCATCTGAGACATATGATTTCAGACTCCGTCTAGTCAGGAAATCGACATCAAGGTCGCCATCTGCAACCTGTCACCATCTGTGACCTATAATCATTAGACCCCATCTGGTCTCAGCTCAACCATTGATCACCATCTGTGACTCATGATCTTCAGACCCCATCTGGTCATGAAGTCAAACATCAAGGTTACCATCTGCAACCTGTTACTATCTATGATCTATCACCATCTGTGACGTAAGATCTTCTTAGACCCTATCTGGTCTTAAGGTCAACGTTAAGTAAGTCGCATCTGACCTAAAAACGTTACAAACACCTAGCTTCGGCTTTCCTAATCCTTGCTCACCATCTGTGACCCTTGGTACAAAGACCAATACATCTAAAATGAGTCACGCTTGACTCAAAATATAGCATCAAGCTCAATACTTTTCAAACAATAGAAAACATCTTTTTCTATAATATCGTTTCCTGAAAAGTCGCATTTAACAATAATATGAACACCATCATGCATATTATTATTCATCACAATCATTCACAAGGATATATATATTTCATCTAAATATATATATGTAGTCATTCGCTCAGGAATGCCTACTAATACCAACTATAGTTTGCAGTTAAATAATTAACGCCAAAACAATAATGGTACTTATGTTCATAAAGGTCCTTGTGAGATTTACTCACCTCGAATTCCTGCTGCGTCTTCAATACAGAACCGAACCAAAACTATCACCAACCACTCGTCTGAATACTTCGTCAAGTACCTAATCACATATGGTTCCAACTTAGTAATGATTCATATTTGTTTTAAGTTCGAAACCCTTGTTTTTGAACTAAAAACCCCAAAGTGGTGCCAATCGAGGCAAAACCACATCCGAGACCTCCCAAAGTCTTCGGAATACGTCCACGATCGATGTGACCAAACCACAAGTCGATCGGACGCTCATATCTTCACGGATCGAATAAATTCACCGATATGAAACGGCAAAAATCATAATAAATCCATTCGAACTCCAAAATTTGCATATTATATATCGAAATGCTCGTATCGACGAGTAGATCGAACTCAGGAACAGAAACTATCCCTGAGGTGGCCGGAAGCCGCCGGAAAACACCAACACAGTGGCGGCGCCGCCGCCGGCCCAAAGTCGGAATTTGACAAAACTCCCAACACCAAAGTTCTTCATCTCAACTCCAATTTAAACTTTCATAACTAACACAAAGTCTAAATCATAGCCGTTTGGCCGGAATTTACCTCGCAATATCTGAAATTCGATGAACCCTAGAATTTCAAAGCTTCGATTCGTCCTCCACAAGTGAAATCGTCCCAAGCCGCTTTGGGAGAAGCATCAACGTCTTATGGGCTTCAAAAGCCCTCAAGAAACACCGGCAAAGGTGGCCGGAAAAAGAAGAACCGATGGAGGCGATTTCGTCCCCGACGAGGTTCTCTTCTCGGCCTTGTAGCGCCTCCTACAGCTCGTATTTCACTTCGATTTCTTCTACAAACTCGTAAAGGGGGTTGAGATGAGAAAAACCCACTTTGTTTCGCGTCAATCGGTGGCCGGATGAGGAAGATATGGCCGAAAAACTAGAAAGGGCGAAATCTGGGCTCGGGAGAGAAAAAGGGCTCAGTTTCGGTTTTCTGAAAATTCTGTCCTTCTCTGCAATTTTCGGACTTTTCTCATATTTATAGAATTTTCCCAATTTTCAATCGCTCATAACTTTCTCATACGAACTCCGATTTCCGCATTCCACATATCCACGAACTCGTATCAACGCGCTCTACAACTTTCGTGAAGGAAATTTTCGAAGAATCCCAACGAATAAAAAGTCAAACTTCACACGACCCCTAAACTGTGAAATTCACTTATTTATACGTACGAAAATCATTCCACTCCACATAAAACCTACGAATAAAGCATAATAACAATTATTCGTACAACTAGTCCATTATTAATTACCAAAATTACATAATGAAAATCCAGGTCATCACATCTCGGTATGGTGAGTTTTGAGGAGCTTGAAGAATGGGGCGCACTTGTCGGTTAAGCGCGATATGAATTGGGCGAGGGCGACAACCTTCCCAATGAGGGACTCGACCTCACTCCTTGTTTTTGGTAGTGCCATATCGAGAATTGCCAGCACCTTCTCAGGGTTGGCCTCGATGCCCCTCTGGCTGACTACAAAACCCAAGAATTTGCGGCCCAGTACACCAAACACGAGTATACCGTATTGGAGTAGAATATTGAAAACGATGCCCAGATTCTTGATGTGATCTTCAACGGTGACGCTTTTGACGAGCATGTTGTCCACATGTACCTCCATGATCTTACTGATATGGTCTGTGAACATGGCATTGACTAGTCTCTGGTATGTGGCCCCAATGTTCTTGAGACCGAATGGCATTACCTTGTAGCAATACAAACCCTTATTGGTGGTGAAAGATGTGTGCTCCTAATCGGAGGGTTCCATGGCGATTTGGTTGTAACCTGAGAAGGCGTCCATAAAGGTAAGGAGCTTGTGGCCTGCAGTGGAGTCAACTAGTTGATCGATTCGTGGTAGGGGAAAACTGTCCTTTGGACAAGCCTTGTTCAAGTTGGTGTAGTCGACACACATGCGCCACTTTCCATTGGGCTTCTTTACCATGACAACATTGGAGAGCCATGTTGGGTAGGAGACTTCCCTGACAAACCCGATGTCTTGGAGTTTCTTGACCTCGGCCTAGATGGCTTTGTATTTTTCTTCTGTGAATGCTCTTCTTTTCTGTCCGATTGGGGGAACGTTTGGTGAGATTGTGAGTTTGTGGGTCAACAGTTCTGGAGAGATTCCTGGCATATCGGTGTACGACCATGCGAACACCTCCTGTCGGGTCTTGAGGAAGGCAATCAACTCCTCCTGGAACGGAGGATCCGTTTTGGACCCGATCTTGACTTTCCTTTCCGGATGTGTATCGGAAATGGAGACCGATATTAGGTCTTCCAAAGCGTCTGGTCTCGAGTGTTTGAGCTTGCACTTATCGTTGTTCTTTTTGCTGCGTGTATCGCGGTCATCTGGAGTATCGGGATCTTCCCTTGGATCATCAGACTTGTCAGAGGGAGAGGGTAGGTCTGAAGTTAGGAGTACCTCTCGTCTCCTATGTCCCCTCGCGACAGTTTAGGAGTTGCATTGTCTCGCGAGCTCTTGATCTCCTCTGAAGGTGAGGATGCCGCCCGGGGTAGGTATCTTTATCATTAGCATATGTCCTGCCACAAAGCATTGGAGTCCCCAAATGGCGTCTCGTCCCAGGATGACATTGTAGGAGGAGGGGCAGTCGACGATGATAAAATGTGTGGTCATAGTGGCGACAATGCTACCTCCTCCGAGTGTGATCTGCAGGTTGTCGGATCCTAAAGGTTGCGTTATTTCTCCTGCAAAGCTAATCAGGGGCTCGTGATCTTGACTCAATTTGTTCTTGTCCAGTTGAGGCCTTCTTAACAGCTACTGAACATGACGCTGACTACCGCGCCGTTATCGACTAGGACCCGATGGCATCGATAGTGGTCGATGACCACGGTGATCAAGAAGGGGTCGTTATGGTGCTTTTTTATGGTGTCCTCGCTGCGATTAAAGGCTATCGAGTTCCATTCTACCTGTGGGGTGTGGCAGCCATGGCTAAGTCCCAATATCTCCTGGCCCTGCGAGCATTGGCACTTTTGTGCATGGTGGGTCTCGGGTGTCCTTGGAGTGCCGCAGTGCATCGTTAGGATCTGTCCGTAGACCTCAATGGCGTTAGCGCCTGTGGCGGGAGTGCGACATTGCGAGAGCTGGCCGCTCTGAATGAGGTGCTCGATAGCATTTTTCAGTGCCTAGCAAATATTGCTGGGGTGGCCAAGCTTCTCATGATATGTACAATATTTACCGTTATCCCACGGTTTCGTCTGGCCAGGTTTGCGTCGTGGCGGGCGTGGGATTATTTCCTTGTGGTTATTCCAGATATCCTCATAAGAAGCGGTGAGTGTGGTATAAATCTCGTATCGGGTTACCTCGAAACGCTAGTCATCCCTGTGTCGGGTGCCGCTGTATGGTGCATCGCAATATCGACTGCTTGAGGAGTTGTATTTTGGCTTCTTGGGGTTCTTCCCGTATTGTTTATCCCTTTTGTCATTGTAGCCTTATTGCTCTCGTTGGGACCTGTCATGCGGGACAGGCTTGTCCTTGGTGGAATCATTGCCTCTACTTTTTGTGGTACCGGTGGGGTTGTTGACTTGGGGGACGCGGACTGGATGTGCATTGGGGTTGGTATCACGACCAAACGTATCGTATTCAGCTTGTGCAAAGGCTGTAGCGGCATCGAGGAGGTCGTCATATGTCGCGGGTAGATTGGTGTTTATCTGTAGTAGGAAGTTCCCTGGCCGGAGTGCTTGCTTGAATGCAGAAGCTGCTAGGGACGGGTCGAGGGAACGGCATTGTGTGACCTGTTTGAGCCGGAATAGGTCAGGTGTCGTGCGATACCCGTTGCTGCACAGAATGAATCTGCGGAGAAATTTGTCCCCGAGCTCCTGGAAGCTATCGATGGAGTTGGGAGGAAGATTAAGAAACCAACGCAGGGCCTCGTCGGTTAGGGTTTCCTCGAACGAGTGACGTGCCATTGTGTCCGTGTATCAGGTACCATGTAGGATGGATTGGAACACTTCTAAGTGGTGGTAGGGGTCTCGGGTGCCATTATATTTCTCAATCTTGAAGGGCTTGGCCTCCGGTGGGCGCTTCTCAGCCTGTATTTGGGCAATGAATGGTCTCATCTTTCCCTGAAAGCCTGCCGTAATTGGTTGCCAGCCGGTCCTGTTTTCGGCGTTTTTAACTCTTGCTTGTAAGGAGGCGATGGCCTCGTTCATTTGGAGCAAGAGTCGAGTATTGTGATCGGGTGGAGGTATGTTAGCTGTTGTGGCAGCGTTTGTACCCGAGGTTCCTGCTGTGTCGGGGGCAGGCTGAGGGGGTGGTGCCGTACCGAGTTGATTTGGGAGTAGAGGTGAGTTTAAGTAGATGATTTGTGGTCCCGCACTCGTGCTGCCAGGCGTGGGGGCCCATGGGGCTTCCCGATGTGGCTCTTGGGGGCACGAAGGTACCGGCGAGGTCAATGCCTAGGTCGGTAGTGAGGACTACTCTTGGTGTCGGAACACCACCAATAGTTGGTATCAGGGTCTCATGTTGATGGGCTCTGTCCAATGCTTCGTTATGTGCGACTCGCTGCTGGAGTGCTTCCCGGAGGATATGATTCTGGTTTGTCATATTTTCGATCTCCCGGCGAGCCGCAATGGATACTGCATGCTCGGGCTCGACCTGTGCACGTGTCTCTATGAGGTCGTGCATTGCTATCTCTAACGCGGTGGTTGGATTGATGGTCATGACTGATAGTGTCTCGGTGCTCGGGCTCTGAAACTCGAGAGTAGGTTGGGTCGTTTCCTATCGAGGCAGATAGTCTTTGCTGGTATCGGGATTGCTGGTAGCCATCGATGTGTTCTTCTGCCAGCAAAGAGCGAGGGGAGTCCTTATAGCGGCAAATGTTTCAGTTGTCTCGAGAGGAGTCTGATCCAGCTGAATACGGGTTGTATCGGTCTGTTACTATCGCTATCGATCTTACTTATCTGTAAAACAGATAAAGGTCAGAGGGAAGACCGGGTGTGCCAGCCTTCAACGCTCCGATGCCTAAGTCAGTATCGTATAAGATAATGATAATGGAAAGTGATAGTAAACAGTTACCTCTTTAGGTTGTTGGAGATGACCTTTGTTATGCCTCGTACCTTAACTTATCCATTTACTGGTCATTTGGACAGTAAATTAGTAAAGTTTTCCTTTTTTACTTTAATTTTGACATTTTAGTGCGTTAAAGGTTCACTTTTACTTTGGCTTCGTTTTCGAGGAAACTTCCTTCTGAAAAGTTGTTGAAGACGTTAAACTGAATTCGTGGACACGCGGCACGCTAGAATCGGAGCTCGTACGAATAAATTGTGATCTACAAAAGTTCAGTTCTAATTCGAAGTTTTCGGAGATTTAAAGGGGCAAAATGGACTTTTCACATCGTTTAGTAATTAAGGGAGCAAACCCTAATCTCTCTCTCATTTTTCTCTCCCTCTCTCTCGGCCGCACGACCTTCCCTCTCTCTCTCCTTCCCTTCGATCTCTCTCTCGTCTTCTTTCCTCTGTAACCACCGGAGAACATCATCTCCGGCCACCACCTCACACCACCACCACCAATCGACTCTAGACCCAAGCCCGACCAAAACCCAAAAGAAATTATAGCCAAGTATCAACCCCAACCTTCACATCTGATTTCCAAAATTTTGAAATCTCTGTTCATCATCTCCCCTTGTGTTCCGGCCATTTCTTCAGCTCGCCGCCGCCTCACACGAACTCAGTGCAAGCTGGTATCAACACTGCAAGCCCGTCGCCCACCAATGTCGTAACACCCCTTACGCACCCTCACTGGAGTCGTCGGCTCTGGGTTTCTTCAATCTCCAAGTTCTGGTTTAAATTGCGCAAGACCACCTTCAAGGACGGAATTAGCTCGTTCTTGTCCACCAAAATCCCATGGTTTCAACCTCCGATTCTGGCCAAAACCACCCTTCTCGCCTGACACGCCGCCGCTGGTGCCTGGATCACCGTAGCTCCGCTGCCGGATTTCTAGGCTGCTCAAGTAGGTAATTTCGTACCCTTTCCTTGCTGAAGTCTCCAACTCGTTTTGGACCAGGGACCCTAACCTATTGTTGTTTAAATTGGCTTTTGAGGTTTGCGGAATTTTGAGAGTTGGGAGTTTCGGTCAAGGAGAAGATGATTGGGTCAGTTTTGACAGAAACCGACAATGGTGAGGAGTTGCTTAGATTCTGTTTTGACTTCCAATATTATTGAGAGTTGGATTATTGAACTTTTCATACTTCACAGGACATTGGGTGACTGATGGTGGAGGAATGCAGTTTTGACGAATCGAGTCTTGGTTTGGAAAAGAAGAATGGTAAAAATCTCGGGGTTGGATATGTTTTGCTTTGTGTTATTGCACTAATGAAGATATGGTTTCGGGAATTGTTGAATTGGAATTAGTCGTGTTGCTTGAATTATATTGGAACTTTGGTATGGTAGTAAAAAGGGAATTGATAATGGTTAAACGAGTAGAAAAGAGTAGTGATGATGATATGGTGCAATGGTTAACCAGATGGTGCTTTGCTTTATTTTTTGGCGACATAACATTAATGAAATTGCCAACTATTTATCCTTTGGTTCTGTGGTGGAAAATGTAATGAGATTTAATTCCTAAGGAATTTGTATGGAATTTGTATCTAGAACGATTTGAGGGACTCGGTAATGAAAGTGGTATATTTTATTAGTTAAGCTTAAGAAGGATTTTCAATTAAAGTCAAAGGAGTAATTTATAACAATGTAATTTGTGCTACCATATTCCGGAATTTCCGTGAGAGCGGAATACTCCAGAAATGGTAAACGTGGGTAAAATTTCTTGAGATAGATATGCCAAGTAAGTGGTCGAGTAGAATGATTCTATATATATTTTGGAAAGTAGCTTGATCATCATATCCTAAGGGATCTTTAAAGAAATTGAGCAATGAATTTACCGATCGAATACTTATCGATTTTAATTGCTTATTAAAGGACTCGGACATGAATACTCGGAGTTGGATGTACGTCCAATTTATAAGGGATCGTAGGAGGATAAGCAAACCCGACGTAAGGGGAGCTTGCTAGACGCATATCATAGCGTAAACCTGTGAGTGGACTTTTGTTTTAAATAATGATGCATGCGCTTATTTTCTTGAATTAATGCTTTATTTATTTATCATATTACTTTTCGAGCGTATTATTTGTTTTCAGAATTTAAGTTTGGTTTATCTCATGGATTGGCTTTCAATAATGATTTTCTGAGTTGGATTATGATTTTCCTCGGTCATGAATTTCGGATATTAATTTCCGTTATGCTCGATTTCGGAATTATAATTTATGTTGACTTTCGACGAATTATTTTCCGAGGTGATTCCGGAATTTCATATTCATTTTCGTTACGCTCGATTTGAGGATTTTGATTTATGCGGATTCAGAATTTATACTGTTTATTTTATATTTATATTCGGCTAATTGAGCTTATTATGAGATTTACGGAATAAGAATTCGAGGAAGAAAAACTTTATACTTATTTATACTCTATTTATATTGGAACTTGAGATGATCTTGGCGTGCGGGGTCATGTCTTTATACACTTGGATTCTTATTTCGTGAGATATGTGGGGAAACTATACAGATTTATTGGCTTTCATCGATCTTCTTCCTCACCATACGCGGGTCATGCGGTTAAGTCTCCTCCTCACTTACTTTGTGTTTGTGAGTGGCAGTTGAGGTAGCTTTCTCCTCCTCACGTGGGTGGCAGTCGAGGTAATGTTCTCCTCCTCGCACAATCTATGTGTGAGTGGCAGTCGAGGGTAGGTAGAGCCTGCGAGGCTCCATTCCCGTATGGTGAACTCTCTTCCCCGTATCCTTTTATTGTTGTTTTTGACTAGCGGGGCTAGTCCGTTTTCCGTTAACCAGTGGGGGCTGGTCTTATTTCTCGAGCATGGGAATTTAAATTCTTATTTGTGGTTATTTGTGACTAGCCCATTTCTTGAGAGGAGCTTCTCTTGATTTGTTTTCTAAATCGTTGCATGCATCGAGAGTTTTAAGAAAATAAATGTGGGAAAGTATAAAATCCTTTTGGTTTAAAATTATTTATTTTGTCCACTCACGCAAATGTATTTATGTACTTTCCCCTGGGCCCTTCGGTTTCAAATGCCCAGTGTGCAGGTGAAATTAGTTGAGGTCGGGCGTACATGGAGTCGAGGCATAGTCAACAGTATGGCTTCTGCGTTTGCCTTTGAATTAGGTTTTCCTCATTTACCTTTCTATTAGAATTGCTCTGATTACCTGAGGAATTAAGGTTATTAAGTTGGGATTTGTGTGTTGTGAATTTGGTTGATGTTGATTTGGGGAGCAGGGTGGCTCCAAGAGTATAAGGATGGGTGTTTTAGAAGTCTAAATTCTCTTTCTACAGGTTTTGGGTTGTTCACTTTAGGGGAAGTTCTGCCTAATTTTTTGGCAAAATTTCTTCTAAGGTGGGCCCCGCAGGTCCACTTCGGATTTCAGGGTGATTTTCGGGGCGGGTCCTGTCAACCTTAATGTAGCAGGTTTGTAGGAGCTTGGTTCCGTTTCTTTCATTGTGGGATGCTCGGGATTCCGATATCACCCCGAGGGGTATCAGAACCCTCGACTGGGAGCTTACCTCGCTGGTATATTGGCGATACTAGTCTTGTGCTTCCGATACTTATGCTTAGGAGGTATGTGCATACCAGCAACTTTGATGTTAATACAACCTGTTTGATTTTGAAGGTCACAGGATGCTGAACTCCTAGCATGTGGAACTCCTCGTATGATCAGTGCGACAATTGACGGCCTTGCTCGGTTAGCTTATGAGTTTTTGACCTTGTTTCAACTGCTAGCAATTTTCTACAAATAAAGTTCATTCCATTTCTTTTAGATTTGAACAGTTGTTTATTGGGCCAAAAATAAACACCGAGTTTTTAAGTCAAAACCAAAATCCAATGCTTTGCTCTGAGTTAATTAACTCCCTCTATGTTTTTATGTATGCAAGGATCGCCGTCACGATGCACCCAAGCTAAATCGGAAGAACCTCAACCAGATCGACCTTATCAAAAGCTGATTTCAGTGTTTCAATAAAGTATGAGTCCTATGCCTATCATCTGTAATCCAAGATCTCAAGTTTCATCACTTGAGTAGGAGGCTGAAACCATGGCAATGACTGAACCCAAGAAGAACATCATTCATACCGATCATCATTGAACCCATCCATCCCCAGAAAGATGAAATAAAATGAATAAGATCAAGATATCAGCCATCCATCCCAGGAAGACTCGATATTGGACCATAAGCAATTAAAAGAAAAAGAAAAAATAAGCAATTATAATAATGATCCTACCCATATTGCTGTTGTTAGTGGTCCCAGTATGTCAGAGCTTCTTCATAGAAGCCACACACAAGTAAATCGAGACTATTAAGGAAAAAGCCACCCCTCTACAGAGCACTTACCCTATTAAAAGTGGCTACAGTGTGGCTATGGGTGTTAGACACGCACATGTGTGTCCTTTGAGGTAATTTTGTCACACATGTGTGTGTGGCTTCTGCCCATAAATGTAGTGGTGATGTAGGAAGGCTAGTCTTGCATATGTGTATAGTTTGGGTGGCTAACTTCTTGAATGAGTTAATGAAGCCATTAAGGAGATATAGATGTTGAAACTTGTCAAAGTTTATGTGTCTTACAGTGAAGACATGAAGAGTCATCAAATCTGGTTACTTTCAATAGCTTTTTTACGTTTGGTCCATTTGCATTCCAATTTACTTTGTGTTAGTAAATGCAAGGAAAGTAATGTATTAAGATCATTTATCTTATTCTTGTACTAATTTCAAGTTAATAAACATATCATAAGTTCGTATTAAGAAAAGTCGATGATCATCCATAGAAGTACCGTGCAACGGAGGTCTTCATGAACGGTAGCTACTTATTGGGAGCCTAACACTGGTTAACTGGTCAAAGAATGAACTGGTAATTGGTTTCATTTTTACAATAGGAGAAAGGATTATCAAAATTGATTTGTATCATTTCAGTTTCCGTTTTTCTTGTTCAATCAAGAGTTCAAGACTACTCTCTCAAAATGCTCTGAAAGAAGCACACAGATACACCCCTATGTTCGTCTTCTATCTATTAAGGAATGATATGAAAACCAAAAAATAAGAAGAAAAAAAGTGGTTAAAGCATAATAAGAGAAATTTCACCTATAGGGTTAGGGTCACAAAATAATAAGTTACTGTTTGGTGATCGTTTCCACTTGTTGAGTTAGAGTCAACTAAAGTCACAAAAAATGAATCCTTTTGTTTTTCAATCATTTATTTGTTGTTGTTTGTTTAAAAGATATTAAGCATGATAATTTACAAAATCAGAAAACAATTTATAGTAATTTGTTGGTGAAAATCTGTAGTATATAACTATATATATGTAGTGTTTAAGTCGAAAGAAGTGAAAATAAGAGATAAGGTTCTACTGTCAACATGATAGAAAATTCTAGGGGTGGGTTCGGTTCGGTACCGGACATTCAAGACCAATACCATCTACCGTACCAGACACTCTTGGCACACAAAATAGGCTACCATTACCGGCCACAAAAGTCGGTATACCAACTTCTCGGTATCGGTTGGTATCGGTTGGTATCGGTTGGTTGGGCCTCCAACCGAGTTTAAGATTGGGCCAGCTTTCAGCTATGGCCCAACTGAAATTGTAAAGGCTCAAACCTGTCAGAAATTTCCAAACAAAGGCCCAACCATAATCAAATGAAAAATAAGCAAAAAACCTGTCATACATAACTTCAGTTCATCAATTCAGTTTATCTCATCAATCAATCATCACTTCATAGTTCATACAAATTATAATTCAATAATTCACAGTTCAATAATTCATCTCATCAATTCACAGTTCAATAATTAATCCCATCAATTCACAGTTCATCTCATCAATCATTCATCACTCAATGAAGAAGAATTTAGGTAGTTTCTGCAATTTCAATCAATGAACAAGAAAGCTGAAAGCTCAAGATGTAGGCTGCGAGGGCAGCAAGGCAGTAGTTTGTGACTGTGTAGAGCTGGTATTGGTCATTGTTCCTGCCACTCCTTGATTAAAAGCATTCTCTGCAAAATAACAAAGAGGAGGTTAAAAACAATATCATGATTCATAAAATAAATAAGCATAAAATATGAGTAGCTTACCCCTCTCAAGTTCCTCCAAAATGTGGTACATTTCAAGGTCATCTTCAGTGGGATCTTTGTACAAATTTGGGGGGTCAGATTTTAACCAATCTAGTAAAATGAGCCCACAGAGGGCTCTTGTTAGCAGGCTCTTTTCTTTTCTGCCCAGCAGTAGTTGATCCAAGAGGTTGTGAGTTGGACGGTTCAGATTCAACACCTGAACCAGAAGCACCTAAAGGTGGGAGTGTTTGACCTACGGGTGGTTGTCCTAAAGGGGAATGATCTAAAGCTGCAGTACTCGTCATATTAGGTGCAGAACTTATTGAAGGGCTAGAGCTACTAGCTTGACTGAGGTTAGCACTTTGAGTACCCATAGCTACAAAAAGAAGAAGAAAGAAATGAAACAAACAAACATCTTATTAATGTCAATAACACAATAAAACATTAAAACCATACCCTAAACAGAAAACAGAAAACAATAACACAATCAAACAGTTCACAAACCATAACATTTTCATTACCTAAACCTCTTGAAAATTAGTAATTACAGTAACAAACTCTCAAGTCAAATACAAGTGATGAACATTCATAGTCACTTTGCATAATATGAATTATACCTTCAGTTGTGCAGTCACTTTGCTTCTTAGTCCTCGTCCTCCTGTTCCTGCAAGCACAAATTGGTAAAGAAACTAAGAAACCATGAAACCCAGAATAAATTGGTATCCGAAACTAAGAAACTAAGAAAGAGTCCCAACTCACAGGTTTAGAACTCACATATACAAGAAATGAAACAAACAAACATCTTAGTTCAGAAAACAGTTCACAAAAACATTAAACAGAAAACAGAAAAAAATAAGTTATTTCTTATTAATGTCAATAACACAATAAAACATTAAAACCATACCCTAAACAGAAAACAGAAAACAATAACACAATCAAACAGTTCACAAACCATAACATTTTCATTACCTAAACCTCTTGAAAATTAGTAATTACAGTAACAAACTCTCAAGTCAAATACAAGTGATGAACATTCATAGTCACTTTGCATAATATGAATTATACCTTCAGTTGTGCAGTCACTTTGCTTCTTAGTCCTCGTCCTCCTGTTCCTGCAAGCACAAATTGGTAAAGAAACTAAGAAACCATGAAACCCAGAATAAATTGGTATCCGAAACTAAGAAACTAAGAAAGAGTCCCAACTCACAGGTTTAGAACTCACATATACAAGAAATGAAACAAACAAACATCTTAGTTCAGAAAACAGTTCACAAAAACATTAAACAGAAAACAGAAAAAAATAAGTTATTTCTTATTAATGTCAATAACACAATAAAACATTAAAACCATACCCTAAACAGAAAACAGAAAACAATAACACAATCAAACAGTTCACAAACCATAACATTTTCATTACCTAAACCTCTTGAAAATTAGTAATTACAGTAACAAACTCTCAAGTCAAATACAAGTGATGAACATTCATAGTCACTTTGCATAATATGAATTATACCTTCAGTTGTGCAGTCACTTTGCTTCTTAGTCCTCGTCCTCCTGTTCCTGCAAGCACAAATTGGTAAAGAAACTAAGAAACCATGAAACCCAGAATAAATTGGTATCTGAAACTATGAAACTAAGAAAGAGTCCCAACTCACAGGTTTAGAACTCACGTATACAAGTAAAAAATCAAGATTCCACTTCAAAGAGACTGATTCCACTTGAGATTAAGTGATTAACTGCAGCAAGATGCAAAAAATTAAAACCATTACAATTTTGAGATTACTCAGTCTAGAATCGAAAGATTAACCAAAGAGAAAACTCAAATCTACCAAATATTGATACGAGAGAGAAAACTCACCGGCCGTAGGCCATGAATCGAATGAATTGGTACGAGATTTCTGGGTTTGAAGATTTGAATCGAATCAAACTTCAAGGTTTGAAGCTTTTCTGGGTTTCAAGATTTCTGGGTTTGAAGATTTTCTGGGTTTGAAGCTTTGAATCGAATCAAACTTCAAGCCGTCGATGCCTCGAATCGAATCGAAGAGTTCTAGGTTTGAAGCTTTGAATTGAATCGAACTTCAAGCCGTCGATGCCTCGAATCGAATCGAAGAGTTCTGGGTTTAAAGCTTTGAATCGAATCGAACTTCAAGCCTTCGAGGCCTAGAATGAAATCGAAGCGTTCTGTGTTTGAATTGAATCGAGAGGAGGAGAGGGTTTGAGTGATTGAGTCTGAGGAGGAGAGGGTTTGAGTGATCGGTTCGAGCCTCAAGCCTTCGAGTCCTCGAGGAGTCGAGGGGCTGAGCGGCTGAGGAGTGACCGAGTGAGTAGGGAATGGGAACTGGATTAGGTTCTGTACTCTCAGTTAGGGTTTGGACTTTGGACAGTTCAAGTCTAATCAACGGTTGTGATAAGATTTGAAATCAAATTATTAATGATAAACGGTTCAGATCAATAGGTATAAAATATATTTAAAATAAATCAATAATATATATAATATACGGTACGGTACGGTATACCGTATTTATTTGAAAATCAGTACCAGTACCGTACCAATATCTTGAAATCGGTTCGGTACTACCGTACCAATATCTCGGTAACCAACTATGTCGGTTACCAACATTGTTGGTTCGGGTGGTAATCGGTTGGTTGGTTTGGATCGGTATAATTGGCCAGCCCTAGAAAATTCAAACACTCCACAATCAAGTGTAATTACTATTTAGACTCACGCCACTTGGTCTTTACAGGCGAGGTTTGACTCTACCATGACTGTTAAGCCGTTTGGGAGAATGGTGACACGTGTCTCCGAGGTGGTGAGCATGTGTGAGTGATCTGTCAAGCTCCGGAAGCGCTCCCATACTTGAGGAACCTCAGGTCGGGGTCGCGCGTGGCGAAAAAGGATTGGGTGGTGTCTCTAGCGCGTGAGGACATAATGGTTGAGGTGGTGATAGCGGCGGTGGTTGGTGGAGGGAGGGTGTGGTAGGGGGCTTTGGAATTGGATAATATTGGAGAAGGGAAATGAAAAATTGGAGCTTGGAAAACAAAATATTTTTGGGGAATAAAATTAGAACGCGATAGATTTATTGAGAAAGTTCTATTTTAGTACAGCTAGCCTAGGAGAAAAAGTGGCAATAGAATTAAATTTCTGAGGCATCACCCTTATTTCTAATAACAATAGAGGATTAGGCAATATCAACCCCTCTTACCAAACTTCGTGCGAGGCGCCTACGTACCCTGCCAGTAAATGAGAGAAGACCACTGCACCTAGAAACTCACCGACTTTCCCTCCATTCGTTTTATTATTTAAGTAAATGAAAATACAAGATGGAGAGAAGTGTACAAAAACCAAAATCTCTCTAAAATAATGAATGCAACGACACAATTTTCGAGATTCATAAACCATCGAGAAGGTCCTATCTCGACATAAAACCAACTTGAAAAGTATCAAGGACACCCAAAATAAAAAACCCAAGAGCAATGGACCTTGTCAAGCCAAAACTATAGCAGCAAAGAATCATGCAGCAACAACACCATGTCATCTTCCAGCAATCATACCAGGGACTTGTCTTGGCCGGTCATTCTCAAGTCCAAGCGGTTCATTAGATATCCGAAATTTTTTTGTGAATAGAAATTCTTCTCTACTCTAACGTACTAGTTGTGAATTTAATATTACTTTTGTGCTTGAGAGGGGAAGAAATTAGTGAACTTGAATGAATAATCTCAAGTCTAGCAAATATAATCCTCTCTACGTTTAGAATAAACTGAAAACTAAAGTAAAGAATATCATTTGAAGAGATTGGTAGTGTCCAAGGAGATGATAGAGATGTTGAAGTTGATAAATATATGTTGGATTGCTGGTGTTGTCAAATCGAAAATTGACATCAAATGAGTAAAGTAGGTCGGAGTGGTGAAATCATTTAATACAGAATCAATTGATAGTTCCTTCTCATTTGTTCAACGTTGGGGATATATGAGCCTGTAGTGGATTCTTCATTACCCAGGTGGCCTCTTGTCTCTCAGTCAAATCAACACCAACTCCATCCGCAGCTTCCTACTCGTACTTCCAAACCAGATTTGCCACCAAATACTCCAAAAGAAGCATTGACAAATCCTCCTACCCGCCCCAAACGGTATCATCATAATCTCCTTGCTCCCTGTTATATCACATTGTACGTTACCTCCATCTTTCATAAACCTTTCAGGTTTAAACTCCATGGGCTCGTCCCACACACTCGAGTCTCGACCAATTTCGGCCACCATAAAATTCACAGTACAGTTCTTTGGCAGCGTATAACGTCCAGCCAGAACAATGTCCTCTGTAACCGTGTGTGGCACCACATAGTGGCCTGGTGGGTGAAGCCTTAGAGCCTCCATCATCACCGCTTTTAGGTAGTGCATCTTCTGAACACGGCCGGTCCTGAGCTTTTTGATGCCCAGGGCGAAATTTTTTTTGCGTGCCCAACTAGCCTGGAAATGTAGAATCAGCTTTTTTCCTTCTTGTTTTTTCTTTTCTGATCGAGATTGACTTGCAAATCCAACTTCTAATTGCACCTAATATTGAAAATTGAAAACCGATGAATGAGCAGGTTGTTAGAAATCACTTTGAATGATAATTGATAAACACCGGAGCATAGAACCATACCCGAAAATCTGGAATTTGCTTTTTTCCTTCGTGTTCTTTCTTTTCTAATCGAGATTGACCTACAACTCCAACTTCCAATTGCACCTAATATTGAAAATTGAAACCAATGAATGAGCAGGTTGTTAAAAATCAATAGAACTCAAAAAACAAGTAACAAGGCTTTTGATATCCATATTTTCATTGGATATCAAATTTGAAGAACACCCAATACCTATTTTGATTTGACCTCAACCTACATCGATGGAAAGCTGAAAAATTCGTATGATCACCGTTGAATAATAGAAACATAGAGAGGAAAAAGATTGGGTGATTCATGAGAATGAACTGAAGAATTGAGTAACCATTGAAACCAATTTAAAGAAAAAAATTGCTGGGTTTCAAGGTTTGGGACTTTGGAGAGAGTAAGAGATGCTTGGATAATCAATTTTGTATCTGCCGTGGTGCGTTAGAAGAAGAAGAAGAAGTAAAGACGCGATTTGCGTCTAGAAATCTGAATTTTTTTTTACGTTCCACTCTCTATACATATATAATTATATATA
This sequence comes from Rosa chinensis, assembly GCF_002994745.2. Taxonomy (NCBI): domain Eukaryota; kingdom Viridiplantae; phylum Streptophyta; class Magnoliopsida; order Rosales; family Rosaceae; genus Rosa; species Rosa chinensis. The sequence goes on along the minus strand of NC_037089.1, from coordinate 50,944,934 downwards.
TATATATATATATTACATCTATTAAATCTTATTGATAAAATCTGGTGCCCCCCTCTATGTTAGGCCCTGGGCTATCGCCAATAATGCCCATGGGCAAGGCCGGCCCTGCTTCTGAAGTTCCTCATCTTTCAGCTCTATTTTTTCAACACCCACAACCTTTTTAATATCTTCAACAAGCCTCTTCTGAACACGTGGGTATTTCACTACATTCGCCATCGTCCACTGTAATATTATGTTCATGGTGTCCGTGCCGGAGTTTAAAATCTCCGAGCATTGATGCATTAGTTCTTCTTCATTGAAGGCTCTCTTCTCGCGGGGGTCTTCTAAATCCATTATGCTATCGTGAACTCTTCGCTGTTCTTATCTACCATTTCTTGTTTCACCTGTAAAGAAAGAATGGATAGTCGACTTTGAGTCAAATACGTCCATAGGATGCCTTTGGGAGTTTGGGTAGTGTAGCGAGCTATACATTCATGTACGCAAAACTTGCACTACTAGCAAAACAACAATAACCCACGGATTTTAATATGTGGGTAATAAGACTTTCTCACATGGATTTCAGTGTGTGATCGCTTTTACACACAGTACACACACAGATTGGTGTTACCGTGCGGTTTGGAGGGGGGGTAATGCTCATCTCACACGGATTATGTTGTCCGTGTGGAAAGGTTTCGTGGGCCCCACTATAATTTCATAAAAATAAATTACCGGAATGGAATGCAATCCGTGTGAACAACTCTATTTCACACGGATTTCTGTGTCAAATATGTACCTATCTCACACAGATTTCTGTGTCAGATATGTACTCATCTCACATGGATTATTTTGTCCATGTGAATATTAGATGTGGGCCCCACTGTCTTTCCATGAATATAAATTACCGTAATGAAATGCAATCCGTGTGAATAACTTCCTATCTCACACGGATTTCTGTGTCAAATATGGACCTATCTCACACGGATTTCTGTGTGTAAAAGTGATAGCATTTATAAAAAAAAAATTAAAAAAAAATCTGTTAATTAATTAGGAACCAATGAAGATTCTGCATTACTTGAAGAAGAAAAAATATCATTCCAAAGATGACAATAACAGTTGATAATACAACTTATGAAATTATCAGAGTTTCTGCATATGGCCCTAAATTCGAAAGATTGGTCGAGCTTCTATTCTGGTGAACTAAAAATCTCCTTTAATTCTCTCTTCACTCCATCATCTGTAAATATAAACTTGCACGAATTTCTCGTTAGCTGAAATATTTCCCTCCTTCCAAGACCTAAGAATTCAAGAAACGGGCATCAGTTGTGAGCTTTTGTTCTATGTTATATTAAATGCACTAGTGACATCAGACATACCAAATGCAGAAGCAGCAAGGTTGTACTCGTTGGAAGGGCTGGTAGAAAAGACCCCAGAATCATCGGTGCAGAGGACTAGAGGATGCTTTGCACTGTACATACAAACATATTGTTGATGTTATTAATTCTATATATCTTCAAATAATTTGGAATTGATCACAGACCTTATAAAGTTCTATGCAGAAATCTATCAAAAAGACAAAAGAACAGCAACAACATGCAATAACTACACAATACTTACATTTTCATATTGTGGCTTATGATTTCTTGTCAAAGCTAATAAAATCTAAACATAAAATCCAATTATCAAACTTTTGAAAGTCCACGTGCATAATCAAATCTAAATTACTTCAAGACAACATATATACTCGCAATGATGATGTGAAATTGGACTTACGTACAGGCTAGACATGCATATAGCCAAGGACTCCATCAATTGGAATGCAATTTTGATATACTCGGTCATTAGATTCAACCTCTTTCTCATAATTTTGACTATAAAATAAAAGACAAATGATGCTATAATAGCTTTTATACCTCGATCACAATACCATTTCACAGTTGAGACTCGAACTAAAAGTTTATTTAATGAAACCCAGCATCATTGGTAATTGAGCTAAGTTGTCCATGAGAAACTGCAAAACGAATAGAAACATCGATACAGAAATTGGTTATAAAAACATATATACACTCTAGTCCATATTTTATGCATCAACTGCTCAATCAATTTTAAATTTCTTTCAATTCAACTACACATGTTAGAAAAATTAGTATAACGCTTGAATATTCCAAGTAAATTTCATTGCATTCTTGGCATTCCCCCACATATGCAGCATAAATATTGGATGAGCTTGTGTTCATCAACTACAGTATCATTCCCCTACTTAAGGACTACAATTTCTATGCTTCCTACTAAGGACACAGTGAATACTGCAGTTTTCTTGCAGCTGAAACCATCTTAAGCTACTTTAAAAACATTAGTCACAGATATTCTAAATTAGTTGTTACCCAAGCCCAATTTGAAACCAATATTCTTCTTTTCCTCCTTGAACACATTGTAAATCTAGCAATCCATTATGGATCAAAACCAAGCACCAACATATCCTTAAGGAAACGAAAGTGTCAAGGGCAACATAAATATTATCCAAGTTTCAGTTGGTACAATTTGTTTTATCCACTAACCCCACAAAATGTCAAGCTCCCACCTAGCATCTGCAGTAACTTGGAGAAAACTTGGAAAAACTTGTTACTGGGTTCTACTCCATTGAATTATTATTTTCTTTTTGTTTTTTTCTTTTTTAACCAAAAGTTTAGACAACTGGGGACAAACGTTTATAGAAAAAAGAAAGGAAAAAAAAGATCAAAGTACAAGGACAAGAAGTCCTCAGAGCTGAAAAAAAATATATATCAAAACAAGACACTACCACTTTCCAAATTAGTAGCAAGGCCGGAAGGTTTTAATAGTTTATCAAAGGATGCCTCCTTTGCTAATTGTTGTAGTACCTGGAACCAGGTAGTTTATTGCCTTTTCTCAAGCAAGTACCTACTTTTCGACGGACCATTAGACTAAGCTGGTAAAGTTAAATGAATGTTCAGTTCCTTCGAATCAGTTACATGTTAAGGTCAATGATTTTGTAACTGGCCAGCAAGTAATGGAAATCAAATCAATTACATGTTAAGCCATCTTACTGCTCTCCCCCTCCATAACCTTTTTCTAACAAAACAAGTGGTGTCATTGCCAAAAAAAAAAAAAATTAACTAAACAGTGCCATGGAATCAGTTAGAATTGATCAGGAAACTAATGATTTTCTATATACCCATAGATTTAGAAGAAATGGCAAGCATGAGCATGTTGAACCTGGTTGTGATTGATGATGATAATAAATTGAGAGTATGCGTAAAAACGAAAGGTAGAAAAGGTGAAGGGATAGGAGACCTGTTGGGGAGCAATGTAATTGGCCTTGATGGAAGAAATAGACTGAAGGAGCTCCGGCAGAGGCAACAGAGAAGAGGGAAGGATGGACTGGAGGGAGGCGGTGCTTGACGCTGGAGGCGAGTAATCTGGGTTGGCTATGCCAATGGAGTGGAGGGAGGTGGTGCTTGACAGTGGAAGTGAGCAGCGTCGGCGCGTCGATTGTTGCTGGAAGTTAAGGAGGCTGCTTAAAACTCGTCGGAGGTCGGTAAGGTCCGTGATGGTGGAGGTGAATCACGGTGGTGACCGGAAGTGGGTGTCAGAGGAGAGAGAAAACAGATCTAGTTCCCAGAATAACCAGAGAACTTGACGCTTTCTGTTTTTCTTGGTTTGCAGGTGAGGCCGTGAGGGAGAGACGAGAGAGGGAGAGTTTTCCAAGCCTTGATAACCTTAATTAAAGAAACTGTCGAATACAAGGGGGGGGGGGGACATTGAGCCTAAACCCCTGTTTACAATAAGTAGAACATCCTGAAATACTAGCCTGAGTCTCTACTAAATGCTTGTACTCAACAAAGCACCAACTAGCAAAGAGCGCTCTACTGGCGACTCTATTTGCTTTAACTGCATTAACGCAGTGGTGATACAACGGAAAGATAACTTGATCTGCAACCCGACTGTAGCAAAGCATAACTACCATACGCATAGCTTTCCCATCATAATGCCACTGGACACTACATCCAGTGACACATAATTTCCCTCTGCTACTAAGAGGCAGCGACCATTTGCAAGTGCAAGGAACTCGCCGCCTACCTAGAGCAAAACAGGCACACAAGGTGCAATGACTGGCACACAGGCCACGGCCTCCTACCAGAATACGGTTGGAGGTTATTACCGACAAAGCAACAACTGAAAAGAAACAACCAACAAAAGCAAAAGCAACTAAAACAAGAGCCCGTCCAAGCAGTAAGGCCCAAGCACAGAGGCCCGGCCCAACTTCCACCTCCAGCAAGCTTGCTGCCAACGCCCTCCGTCGTCACCACATCATCGGCTTGCACCGTCACGACTACGTAATGCATCTCCACGCCACTGCATCGCCGCACCACAAAGCCAGCCGCCAGCAACACTGGTACCAGGCCGCCACCTTGGACCACGCCGCGTCCCTGTACCGCTGCACCATTGCGACCCATAGCAGACCACCCCACAACACCATCAACAGATGAAACCAGATCCCAGACAGATCCAAGCCCTCACCTGGCTCATCGCTGCCATGAAATTGAGAGCTCAGCTGCTGCATAGATCCCCGTTGCAGAAAAGAGGTCCGAGATCGCCGCCGGCCAGCCGCACCCCTTCGCTGCACTTTGGCTGCCTTCGCCCACGACCCAGCCCACAGCAAGACCCATCGACAGCCAGCCATGGATCTCGCTGCCAACAACCCATGCTAGGAAGCTAACAAGGAAAACGAGACAGAGCCCAAACGACGAGGCCTCCCCCAACCCTCAAGCCTACGATCTGGATCCGGAGGGACCAAGATCCGGGCAAGAGGGGAGGGGGAGAAGAAACTGTTTTCAGATATGTTTTCTCTCTCTAGCTTTTAGAGAGAGATGCTCTTATGTCTTTGGTCTTTTTGTCTTCTATGAGAGAGGGAGAGTTTAATCAGCTAAGGATAAGAAAAACCGAAAAAGGTCAGAGAGAGAGAGAGACAGTGTGTGAGACTAAGTCTAAAACTACTAGGGGAGGGAAATTGAATTTGTTCCAAAAAAGTGAGCAGGAAAAAATTTACCACGAAAATCCGTGTGAGATACATATATATTTACCACTGATATCCGTGTGTATTTATCTCGGTAATATATAACTGTCATGTTAATTATTGTTTACACGGAATTCTGTCCCTATTCTATTTTTTTTCACACGGAATTTAGTAGCTAATTTTTCTTTTCACACAGATATCCGTGTCTACTTTTCACACAGATATTCGTGTGTTGCTCATTTCACAGAGAATTTTGTACTAAAAACTTATTGTAACGGAATTGTGTAGCTAATATAGTTTTTCACACGGAATTCTGTAGCTAATGGTTCTTTTCACACAGATATTCGTGTGTTGCTCATTTCACAGAGAATTCTGTACTAAAAACTTATTGTAACTGAATTCTGTAGCTAATATAGTTTTTCACACGGAATTCTGTAGCTAATGGTTCTTTTCAAATGGATTTCCGTGTTAACATTTCACACAGATATTCGTGTGTTACTCATTTGACACAGATGTCTGTACCAAAAACCGGTCAACCCTTTAAACGCTTCTACTTCCCTAAGGGGAGCCGACCCTTGAGGAGATAAAATTTCAGAAATTTTTACATTAGTTGATATAGCTTCTACCCATGAGAGCATGAGAGTTTACAGATCAAAAAAATAAGTTACGAGTGAGCGGTTATGAACATATTAGTTTTATGTAGTATTTAAGGTTTAGGGTTGACCTACTAGATCGAAACCCAAACGAAGACGAAAATAGCTGAAATTTTGAACACAACCATTTATTCTTATCATGATAACATCCTATGGTCGATTTTGATAAAGTCTATTTCCTACACATTGTTGCTTATGGAAGGTATACTTTTCATTATAACTAATAAACTAGTTATACCACATTAGTAGACATATAAGAATTTTGTGCAATCCAAAAAATAAAAATTGAAAATTGATAAATTTAACATTACCCATCTATTTATAGCGTATTAATAGGTATGATGTAAAAAAATTAACTCAACCCGCCATTATTTCAATATCACATAAAGTGGTTAACCTTATATACACCTATACTTCTCTAAGGGGAGTTAAACCATGAGGAGATAAAGTTTGCAACATTTTTACATTATTTGGTATACCTCATATTCATGAGAGTATGAGAGCTCACAGATCGAAAAAATAAGTTGCAAATGAGCGGTTATGAGCATATTAGTTTTATGTGGTATTTAGGGTTCAGGGTTGATCTAGTAGATCGAGACCTAAACGATAACAAAAATAGTTGAAATTTTGTCCATAACTATTTATTCTAATCATGACAACATCCAACGGTCGATTTTGATAAAGTCAATTTCCTCCACATTGTTGCTCATGGAAGGTATACTTTTAATTACAACAAATAAACTAATTATACCACATTAGTAGACATATAAGAAATTTGTGGAACCAAAAAATCGAAATTGAAAATCAATAAATTTGACATTACCCATCTATTTATAGTGTATTAATAGGTATTGTATAAAAAAATTAACTTAATCCGCCGTTATTTCGATATCAAATAAGTGGTCAACCTTATGTACTTTTTCACACGAAATTTTGTAGCTAATTGTTCTTTGCACACGGATATCCGTGTAAAAAGATTTTAGTTTTTACACAGACATATGTTACTGTTGTTTATTCACACGGAATTCGGTATTAATTTGTCACACAGATATTCGTGTGATATTCATTTCACACAGAAATCTGTACCAAAAACTTATTGTAATGGAAATTCATCACTCCATAAATCACATAACATAAAAAATTAACGATTTCTAAATAAACTAATATAATACGTACAGAAATCTGTCTGAAATACATTTTTAGCAAATGTAAGATGTCCGTGTGTTATCCTTTTTTTTTTGTTTCTTTTACAACAGTATCCACAATAATATGTGGGAATATTCAAATATTAAGCTGGAATAAATTGATTAGCCCGCCCTTATTTTTTGAAAATAAATAATTAGTCATTAGCTTTTATTTTTATTGATAATAATTTTCTTTCAAGTTATTTTGCCACAGAAATCCGTGTGAAATACTTATATAAAGAACAACGACCTAATTTGATCAATCTGCTAATTATAAGCAGAATAACCACTGTAATCTGTGTGAAATACTTACACATTTGCAACTGATATCCGTGTGTATATACCTCGGTAACCACTAATAGTCGATTATTTACACGAAATTCTGTGTGTAGTCTTATTTTTCACACGAAATTTTGTGTGTAGTGTCCTTTTTCACACGGAATTCTGTAGCAAATTGTTCTTTTCACACGGATATCTGTGTCAATATTTACACACGGAAATCCGTGTGTATTACTCATTTCACACATAAATCTGTATGAAATACTTATTGTAACGGAAATCTGTCCCTGCGTAATTCACATAACAAAAAAAAATTTAATTATTTCGAAATAAACTAATTTCAAATATATACATAAATCAGTGTGAATTGATCTTCACACAGATATCCGTGTAAAAATATTTTACCGTTTACACAGACATCTGTTACTCCTGTTTATTCACACGGATTTCCGTTGATATTGTTATTGTATAAATTACTGTGAGCCTAATTATCCTCTTTTCACACGGATATCTGTGTCAACATTTCACACAGATATTTGTGTGTTAAGTCATTTCACACAGAAATCTGTATCAAATACTTATTGTAACGGAAATCCATCCCTCCATAATTCACATATCATAAAAAATTAATGATTTCGAAATAAACTAATATATAATACGTACAGAAATCAGTGTGAATTGATTTTCACACAGATATCGGTGTGAAAATGTTTTAGTTTTTACACAGATATCTGTAACTATTGTTTATGGACACGGATTTCTGTTGATATTGTTATTATATAAATTATTGTGAGCCCGATTATGCTCATTTCACACGGATTTCTGTTACTATTTATATTTCACACGGATATCTGTGGCTTTTAACTACAGTAAATCCGTGTGTGTTGTTATTTTGCTAGTAGTGTTGCTATCCGACTGAAGTCCTTAATTGCATGCATATTATTCTTATTATCACTAGTATGCACTTCAAATCACAATTTCTATTGATAAATCTTCTATAAAAATTTGATATGAATAGAAAACATGATATGAAAAGGCGTAGAATATGTAAGGTATAGCGTTGAAGTAGAGAAATTATATACAAAATTTTAAGGACACCACTTCATAGTGATCAACAATTCGTGTTTTATGTTTTAAAGTTTGAACCTTTTATTTATTATTATTATTATTATTTTTTAGAATAAGGGCGGGTGTGACTACTTTCAAGCCTTAATTAATGAAACTACTAAATATAACTTGGGGGACATAAAACCTAAACCCACGAGAGAGCATCTCGAATAATAACAAGAGTCTCCACTAATCCTATATATTCAAACCTGCACCAATTAGTAAGGGCTGTCACACCAATAAGATGTTTTATGTTTGTAAAGTTTGAACCCTACTTCCTATTATCTATAGTTAAATACGGTATTTTTATTATAGTTTAGAAAGTATAATTAAAAAAAATTAATAATGGAAGTAAGAGTTAAAAACTTCCAAAAATATAGTTGTTTATAATTTTTAGCAGTGACTTTTTCTCTCTTCTATTAGAGCAAAATAATGCATTTTGTTTACCAAAAAACAACTTATATGAAAGTTGTTGGAGATGAAATAAGTGTCTATTCATAATCTCTCACCCTATAGTGATTATTCAAATTCACCTTACTTATTAAAAAATGGTCTTTCTAAATATACCCAGCAAATATCTAAGTATATACACAGCAAATTTTTTACACCTAGCAATTTTCCAATAATACCCATATGTTTAAGTAAACATAGCAGTCAAATCACCAATACCATAAGCACAAAAACTCAACAACACATTAGAGTTGATATAATTACTCGGCTATCTCCAATTGAGTCTTTCAAAAACCTCAAAACCCCCAATTTTAACACCAAAAAACAAGTAAAAAGTTGCAAATATTAGACAAAAGAGACAACGGAGGGAGGAACATTTTAGTATTCTTGGGAAGGAAAACATGGAGCAAGAAACTTGGGATAAAAGGGTTCGCAGAGGGGGAAGAATGTAGTGAATGAGTTGTTGATGGTGAATGATTAGGGAGACACGTCTGGGTTGCCAGATTTGATGAAGGCCGGGACGGAGATTTTGGGAAATGGAGTATTGGGGTCAGCTTACAAGGATGTGATGGGTACTGGGTTGTCTGTGGTGGTGAAGAGGATGAGGGAGATGAACAGAAGAGTTTGTTGGGTTTGTTAATCTTCATCCCGATAAAGTTTTGCTAGGTTTGAAATAAGGGTATTATCGGGAAATTTGCTAGTATGAGAATGAGGGAGATGAACAGAAGAGTTTGTTGGGTTTGTTAATCTTCATCCTGATGAAGTTTTGCTGGGTTTGAAATAAGGGTATTATCTGGAAATTTTGCTAGTATAAAAAGTTTGCTGGGTATACTTAGATATTTGCTGGGTACATTTAGAAAGACCCTTAAAAAAAGCTCTTCAACTATATTCAAAACCGAAAATCATTGTTTAATTACCAAAAAATCAATCAAGTCTAAGATATCCAGGTAGTTATGCACCTGTAATAAGTAAAAAATGACAATGATTTTTATTTTGATTAATAAATAATCTGTAAAAGTGATTAAACAAAAAAAATTAAATTTTGAGTCCATAATAAAAATTTTAAAAAACTTTTGGAGGTGCTTCAAGTGCTAGAGTGAACAATTTCATGTATCATATTTGTAAAAAGACCAGCAATTTCATCCCTATTTTTTACCACCACCTTCTTTCATGCCCGTATGAAAGGAAGCAGGAGGTGCTTTTGTTGCTGTCCAATTTCGTTGAACTGATTCCAACCCTTACGGAACAAAATCTTGTTCAACCATCTCGGTCCCAAGTTTAGGGTCTGGAAACCACTGACCAAACCGAACATAAAGCGACGCTGCACATCAGCAATTTCTTTCATCTTCGCCTCATCCTCCACCTTCTCACCAAACACCATATCCACGAACAAAGAAGTTATGAAGAATCGAAAATGGTCTAAAACTTCGACGACTGGTTGATAGGAGCATTTTAATGCAACGTTTTAACTGCATTTCCCTACATTTCTTACGTTATTTCCTTATTAAAATCCTGTTTAGGAAAGTTTCCATTCTTTGATTGGGAAAGTTCCTATTTGTAGAAAGTTTATATTTTTGTAGTTTCTATTTATCATTTTTAGTAAGTTGCCATTTTTCATTTTAGGAAAGTTTCTATTTTTCTTATTAGTTTCTATTTTTAGGACCTCCAAGCAAGTGGAAAATCTTGAGGAGGAAAATCAAAGTTGCAACCAAGTGGAAAATCTTGAGGAGGAAAATCAAAGTTGCAACTAAGTGGAAAATCTTGAGGAGGAAAATCAAAGTTGCAAGCAAGTGGAAAATCTTGAGGAGGAAAATCAAAGTTGCAAGCAAGTGGAAAATCTTGAGGAGGAAAATCAAAGTTGCAACTAAGTGGAAAATCTTGAGGAGGAAAATCAAAGTTGCAACCAAGTGGAAAATCTTGAGGAGGAAAATCAATTCAAGTTGAACAAGTGATAAACAAGTGGGAAGATATTTTTTACAAATTTGTCTAACATATCTAGCCCTTCATTTATGTTCATCTCCACCCTCCATTCATCATTTTTTGGGCTATAAATACACTTCTCCTCTCACTCTCAAAATACCAATTCCTTCATCCATTCCATCTTCTTTGTCTCTCCATTTCCTTTCCATTTTCTCTCCATCCTCTAGTGCATTCAACATTTCAAGCAAGGCCAAGGGAGAAGAAGAATTGCCGTGAGCATCATCCTCCATCACCATCCTTGAAGCTTGCTTTCGAGATTCAAGAGACCACATCCTCAATTCGTTCATCTCATCTCCATCTCACGGTGTAATCCGATTCTCCTTTGTAACCTTTGCTTTGATTTCGTTGGTTTTGTTCTAGTTGACATATGTGTTTGAATGAATATTAATTTCTGGAATTTTATGATTAATTGAGAATTTTTAGATTCATATAATTGTGATTCTAAGTTGCTTATGTGAGTTTGTTCGATTAAATTTGCTTTACAGAAAACTTTTATATGTTTATCTTATTTGGGTCGACACTTATAGGATTTGCATGTAATTGGTGCTAGGTTTAAGAACATGAAATCGACTTTTCGTTTTGTGTAACTTGAATCAAAAGTAGTAAAGGTTCTGGACAAGAATCGAATTTAATTGAAGAGGATTGCAATTAGGTGGACTTTTCCATAACTAAGTTGTACACTTGAGTTGATAGCCTTTCTCTATGTCTAATGCATTAAACATGTCATGATTGACTAGCTTTCTAGGGCTTGATTGCATGTTTGATAGGATTAATCTAGGTGCTTTCGCTTAGGTTAATTAGCATTGAAAAGTAAAATATGGGAAATCATTTGCTTTCGAATGTTTCACATGATCAACTCCTCTCTCATGACTTAGATGAACAATATTAGGGTTTGAATCAATTTTAATCATATGTTTCGGTTTTTGATCTTTGTTCTCTCACTCTATTTTATTTTTATGTTTTTGCATTTTAATTATTTTGTTAACTTAGTTTTATTTTCGAAAATCCAAAAACAAAATCCCCCTTATTTTTGTTCACTTGTATATATTTATTCTTTATTTTATTTTTGTAAATAATACTTTATTATTTTAATTCTTTATTTGTTTATACAATTGTATATATTTATATTCTTTATTTTATTTCTATAAATAATACTTTTCTTTATTTGTTACACAATTACAGGTGTACCCTCAATCCCCGGATAGAACGATCCCTATTTGCTTATACTACTAACGATATTTTCAGGGTTAAATTATGCGCTCCCAAAAGCGACATCAATTTTTGGCGCCGTTGCCGGGGATTGAAAAATCACTTGTTAAATTGTGTCATTTATTGTATATATTTGTTGTATATAAATTGTTTAAAACTTAGTTTAAATATTATTTATATTATTGAACACGAATTTTAATTGTAGGTTGTAAATTGAGAGGAATAGGTGAAGTCTCTTTTGTTAATATTGGCCTAAACCCCTTATTGGTACCTAGCTCAGGTCCCTTAAGGTTGAGGGCGGCCTTTATTAACACTTGTTGAACTGTCTTCACACTTATGAACTTTTTCATCTTAGTAAGTATAGCCTATGTGGAATTGTGTCTAGGAAGGGGACAACGTTCATGACGGGTTTTTGAATCCAGAAGTGCTTGCAAATGGGCCTAAACCACTATGTGGGAGTAGCTCATGCCAAAATGGATTTTTCCTCTCGTGTTCGTCCTCCCCCACCTGGCCATTTCAGTAAGGTTGCCCAAACGATTTGAAAGGGAGTTTGTGTCTAGGCGACTATACTTGGGCCGCACGTTCACTTGATTTACCGCTTGGAATTTGATTCGATATCAATAATGTTTATAATAAAAGAAATACTTGTGAATACTCTATACGTGTAAATTATTTTGTTGTTTCACACTTTAAACTTGTAAAAATACTTTTCACGTTTTTTACTCACTTGTGTACTTAACTTGTGTCTTATGTACAATATACTTGTTAATTATACTTGTAGTTTGTAATTAATAGTTATACTTGTTTTTATTTTGTATTTCTTTGTTAATTATAGTTACTAACTTTATTTAATGTAGGTACCGTCTGGCTGCAAGACGTAAAATACAAGCGCTACTTGGGAGGCAACCCAATTCAGAATATAATCAGATTTGCTTTCTCTTTCCCTATTTCTTTTTATTTTTTCAATTTTTCTCTTTAGTTTTTATTTTAGGATTTGTTTTCGTAAATGTCTTCTATCTATGCTTACTTATTTCATTGCATGCTTTTAATTGATTACATTGAAGATAATGCAATATTTAAGTGTGGGGGAAGGGATTTATATATTTGTCTTTTATTTTTGAGTCCTATATTTAAAAAAAAAAAATTAATAATAATAATAATAAATAAAAAAACTTCATTTATTCAGTCTTATTAAATTCAGCTATTTACAAAAAAAAAATTTAAAAAAAAAAATATATAAATAATACTAAGCCATGTCTGCATCTCTGTAGGAGTTGAGATTGAGCTCAAGGGAAATGTGAGAGCCACCGCCATAACCGCCACCTCCCTCGGAAGTAGTCTTCATGTTGCCCAAGATGTCCTCACCATACATGGGGAATAGTGGAAGGGTTTCAATCTCCTGGTGATCTCCTCCTCGTTGTTCCATGAAAGATTGTCCTCCTGTTGTGCTAAAGGAGGTAGTACTGGTATTAGTGTTGAAGGGTGAGGAGGAATATGTGTCAACACCATAGCCGACACGTGACCCAAAGTTTAGATCAATGGATCTACCATCATCAGTAGAACTAGTGGATCCAAAATTGAGATCTAGAGATCCACCAACCGGAACGTTCCGAAATTCCTTCAACTTCTGCCTCTCACGAGCCTTGAGGTTCTGGAACCAAAAGAAGACGTTTTTGTCCTCGATCTGCCCATACTGTTTCAGATGAAGGCAGATCTCTTGAATCTGCTCTGGAGTTGGGTACTTAAAACCCTTATCATAGTAAAGCCCCTTGAGGATTCTTAGTTGAGGCGGTGTGGGAGCCCACCGGTTACTACTCCCGGCTGCTTGGATGCTTCCTCCCTCCTCGGTTGGTTGCTGGGCTTGTAATTCCATTTGTTGCTGGGTTTGTAACTCCATTAGTTGCAGAGTTCGTGGTTCCATGTTGATAAAGAAAGGATTTGAGTTTCGAAAGAAAGGCTGAAGGGTTGAGAGAGAAAGACTGGAACTCGGAAGAATTTTCTTTTGGAGTGAACAGTCGCTCAGAATGCACCTATTTATAGAACGAGTGAGCAGATCTCCACCGTTGGATCGACGATCTCTGAGATTAAATCTACGCGTTGGATTAAAGTCACCCGAAAACACGGAAAAGCTGTTGGCTCGTGAAGGACACATGGGGGAACCAAACTGATCTCGAGGAGCTGTGACAGATAAGCTACAGCCGAAAGCAGGTTTAATTGCCGTGAATCAAGGAAAAGAAAGGACGCGTGGGGGAATCAAACGAATCTCGAGGATCCGTGACAGACAAGCTATAGCCGAAAGCATGCCATAAATCCAGGAAAAGAAAGGAATATTTACACGTGGGGGAGTTTCTTGGGCCGTGAACTGTCATAACTCTTATCCTTCCCGGAGAAGCTTTGTTAAAACCCTGTGCTTGTTGAGATTTCTACCCTATTTTGTGCTTTACATATACATCATTTTTTGTCTCCTCCAGATTTTACTAAGGTTTGTCTAAGCGTGCAGTTTCAAATTCCTTCTACTTCCTCATGGTTCGAACCAAGGTTACCCCTCGCAGGGGCGTCAATCAACGCCGTGTTCTCTCTTTGGAAGAAGAAGGTCGTCAAGCGGCCACTAGAGCTGGACTTACTCGTCCATGGGACCATCGTCCTATCCGTGAGCGTACCCGCAGTCCCCCTCCTCTGCCTCGTCGCTCTCCCAGACTGCATCCCGGAGAGTCTTCTTCCTCACCAGCTGCTCGTGCTCCTCGGCCTATGGCCACCCTGGAAAGCTTGTCGGATTTGATTGATGATTTGCGCTCCTCTCTCCGCGATGGTATTATGGTGACAGATTGGAGAGTCAATTGCATGATCGATTACATCTCTGAGATGAACTGCTCTTTGATCCGCTATCACACTGCAATAAACAAGCTTGCTCAGGAAGTCAATAACTTGCAGAGTTATCCTCCTGGGTTTCCTCGCAAGGACGCTACTGCATCACAACATGAGGACCCGCCTCCGAAGGTTGAAACCAGCAAGAGGGCAGCCACTCGCCCGCATACCGCTCCTCCAAAGGAGTAAATGGAGGTACAAGTCTAGGCTGAAAGACTTTAAACATTAAGCGCTGCATGGGAGGCAACCCATTTCAACCGTATCTGTGGAGGAGCCATCAAACGCAGATTTGCTTTCTTGAACTCTTCCTTCTATTTTATTTTCATGAATTTTAAGTTGTTTTAGGTTTCGTTGTGTTAACTTTCTCTTCTATGCTTGATTTATGCTTTGCATGATTTATATTTGTTTATACATTGAGGACAATGCATGAATTAAGTATGGGGGAAGGGTTATTGCTTTATTGTGTTTTTAGTAGTTAGTATATAAAAAAAAAAAATGAAAAATAGTTGATGTTGGATTGTGTTTTTTGTGTTTATAATTGATGTTGTGATACACTAAGGTATATTGGATTAAACATAGTCTTGAAAAAGGGTAGCTGTTTCAGTCCCATTGCACATCGAGACTCCCTGTTCCCGTACCTAAGTGTTGAAATTAAATTAATTTTAAAAAAAAATTTTGAAAAATGTCAAAAAATTTAAAAAAATTTTGGTTACTTTTGTTTTTGTTTTTGAGTCTTAGAATGCCCTTTCAACTGTCTAGGATGATTCTATATCTCTGAAATCATGATTAAAAGAGGATCACAAAATTGAGATGATTTTTAAAATGGTATTCTTTGGTTAATTGAGATATATGAAAAATGCATGCATGTGTAGTGGATATGGATTTCGTAACCTTGGTACAGAATATGAGCATATTAGGATGAGTTTTGATTCATAAAAGCCCATGTGAGAGATATTTGAGCCATGTCCCTTTTTCTTGGAGTGATAATTGAAAAATATATTCTTAATTTCTTGGCGATGTTTTGATGATCTCATTACTCTTTCATTTGATTGATTGCTTGCCATAGATTAAGTTTGATGGACTAGAGAATGCTATAATTCGCTCTTGTGCTTGTTGAGACGTTTGTCAATACATGACCCTGATTCTGGAAGGGATAGAGGCAACCTAGGAATTATCACCATTGCCAAATAAGCATGTGTCCCTATTTGTGCCCGTCATGGGACTCTCTTAGATAAACCCCTTTGAGCTTACATTAAGCCTTTTCTTTCATCACCCTTAAATCCTTAACCCTGAACCTTAGTATAGCTACACTCCTACCCTTTGTTCTAAAAACTTAGCGGAGCTATATTTTGGGACTTTACTTGAGGATTTGGCATTGAGAAAGAAGATTGAGAAGAGGTGAAAGTTCAAGTGTGGGGGTAGACTTGTCCATGAAAAAAAAAATTTGTGAAAGCCGTGAAAAAGAAATGAAAAAGAAAAAAAAATGTGTACGGCTAGAAAATTAAAAGAAAGAAAAGAAAGAAAAATGTTTATGGATTTTAGTCCTCCATACTTGGTGAGTTTGGAGTTTGTTTTGAATTGAAGACCCACTATTGGAAAATTTGGTCTTTGTCCAATTCACTAGTTCGAGGGAAGTTTAGAGTGAAGATTGGGCCTAACATGAAGACATTTGGCCTTTTCATAAAACCTCTATGGGATGTAACGTTTTGATATATCTTGGTGGATTTCTAGAAGTCTCTACATCTACATGAGCTCTGCTAGGTTTTTAGGACACTTTGTGAAATTCCTTACCCTTCATTTCTTAAAACCTTGAGCCGTGGCCCCATTACAACCCTAAATAAGACCTTCTTGATCCTTAAGATGGGACAGCCTTTGATTTGTGGAGATGAGTTACAAGAGTTGAACCTATGGCTTGGGTCCATCCGTGCAAGTAGTTGATATCCTTCATGAGATCTTTTCAAAAAAAAAATTATATTCACAAAGTGCTTTTCGTTTCTTATATATGTGAGCTATTTGATTGCCTCAAAATATTTTCTCTCACATATAATTGAGTGATTATAAGCTTTTAAGCATTGTCTTGAATTCTGAGAGAAGAAAGAGTGGATATACCTTGTGAGGATATGAATCATACTTGTTCGAAGCATGCTTAACAGAAACCATCACCATTATTACAACCAAGTCCTACTTGTGTATGTGTGGATTATATGTTTTAATTAACTCTTGAATATCTACATATTGATTCTTGGTTGAGTGCTAATCTTGATGTAGTGAAAGTAGGAGATTTCTGAGACAAAAAGTTGAAGGGCAATAGAGTCATTGTTTTTGTAGAGTCTTTAATTTTCGTTGAGTGTTAGTGTGTGTCTTAGTGTGATTTTGCTAAGGGACTAGCAAAAGCTAAGTGTGGGGGAATTTGATAGGAGCATTTTAATGCAACGTTTTAACTGCATTTCCCTACATTTCTTACGTTATTTCCTTATTAAAATCCTGTTTAGGAAAGTTTCCATTCTTTGATTGGGAAAGTTCCTATTTGTAGAAAGTTTATATTTTTGTAGTTTCTATTTATCATTTTTAGTAAGTTGCCATTTTTCATTTTAGGAAAGTTTCTATTTTTCTTATTAGTTTCTATTTTTAGGACCTCCAAGCAAGTGGAAAATCTTGAGGAGGAAAATCAAAGTTGCAACCAAGTGGAAAATCTTGAGGAGGAAAATCAAAGTTGCAACTAAGTGGAAAATCTTGAGGAGGAAAATCAAAGTTGCAAGCAAGTGGAAAATCTTGAGGAGGAAAATCAAAGTTGCAACTAAGTGGAAAATCTTGAGGAGGAAAATCAAAGTTGCAACCAAGTGGAAAATCTTGAGGAGGAAAATCAATTCAAGTTGAACAAGTGATAAACAAGTGGGAAGATATTTTTTACAAATTTGTCTAACATATCTAGCCCTTCATTTATGTTCATCTCCACCCTCCATTCATCATTTTTTGGGCTATAAATACACTTCTCCTCTCACTCTCAAAATACCAATTCCTTCATCCATTCCATCTTCTTTGTCTCTCCATTTCCTTTCCATTTTCTCTCCATCCTCTAGTGCATTCAACATTTCAAGCAAGGCCAAGGGAGAAGAAGAATTGCCGTGAGCATCATCCTCCATCACCATCCTTGAAGCTTGCTTTCGAGATTCAAGAGACCACATCCTCAATTCGTTCATCTCATCTCCATCTCACGGTGTAATCCGATTCTCCTTTGTAACCTTTGCTTTGATTTCGTTGGTTTTGTTCTAGTTGACATATGTGTTTGAATGAATATTAATTTCTGGAATTTTATGATTAATTGAGAATTTTTAGATTCATATAATTGTGATTCTAAGTTGCTTATGTGAGTTTGTTCGATTAAATTTGCTTTACAGAAAACTTTTATATGTTTATCTTATTTGGGTCGACACTTATAGGATTTGCATGTAATTGGTGCTAGGTTTAAGAACATGAAATCGACTTTTCGTTTTGTGTAACTTGAATCAAAAGTAGTAAAGGTTCTGGACAAGAATCGAATTTAATTGAAGAGGATTGCAATTAGGTGGACTTTTCCATAACTAAGTTGTACACTTGAGTTGATAGCCTTTCTCTATGTCTAATGCATTAAACATGTCATGATTGACTAGCTTTCTAGGGCTTGATTGCATGTTTGATAGGATTAATCTAGGTGCTTTCGCTTAGGTTAATTAGCATTGAAAAGTAAAATATGGGAAATCATTTGCTTTCGAATGTTTCACATGATCAACTCCTCTCTCATGACTTAGATGAACAATATTAGGGTTTGAATCAATTTTAATCATATGTTTCGGTTTTTGATCTTTGTTCTCTCACTCTATTTTATTTTTATGTTTTTGCATTTTAATTATTTTGTTAACTTAGTTTTATTTTCGAAAATCCAAAAACAAAATCCCCCCTTATTTT
This sequence comes from Rosa chinensis, assembly GCF_002994745.2. Lineage (NCBI taxonomy): Eukaryota > Viridiplantae > Streptophyta > Magnoliopsida > Rosales > Rosaceae > Rosa > Rosa chinensis. The sequence continues at coordinate 50,926,251 of NC_037089.1, read as the reverse complement.
TGTTCACTTGTATATATTTATTCTTTATTTTATTTTTGTAAATAATACTTTATTATTTTAATTCTTTATTTGTTTATACAATTGTATATATTTATATTCTTTATTTTATTTCTATAAATAATACTTTTCTTTATTTGTTACACAATTACAGGTGTACCCTCAATCCCCGGATAGAACGATCCCTATTTGCTTATACTACTAACGATATTTTCAGGGTTAAATTATGCGCTCCCAAAAGCGACATCACTGGTCCGTTGGACCATACGGACTGATCGAGACGGTTGGTGAGGATGTTCAAGGTGTTGGCGTGAGTCATACTTACCTTATTTATATAGATATTCTATAATATTCTGTGATCTACAATTTCTGTAATATCTGTAGTATTATTTGATTTACTACTTACCTTAGGAATAGTACTTGTCTTATTAAGCACAATTGTAATTTGTATATAATTCCTTCTTGTAAGGTGAATGAATATAGAATTATTCAGCCAAAATTGTCTCTTGTTTCTTGTTATATTTTGACTTGGTATCAGAGCAAAGATCTGATCCTGGACTCTGACTCATTGTTCTTTGATCCTTGACCCTTGTTCATTGTGCTTGGATTTGTTCCTTGTCCTTTGATCCTTTCATCACCGTTGCCTTCTTATACTTCCAAGAACTTTGTTGTTTTTTCTTCCGCTGCGTATTCACCATGGGAAAGGATCAAGATTTTTCGACCGTAATCAAGCAAGATGGAGATGGTGAGACATCTCATGGTTCCAACCAAATTTTTGTCTCCGTTAAAGATGATTCAACTGGAAGTTGTGGAGGTGTCAAGCTCAATGGCTCTAATTTCCGAACCTGGAAGAAGATGATGGAGGCTCACCTCTGTGTAATCGATAAGGTGGGCTATGTTGATGGTTCAATTGCTGAACCACCAATTGCAGCCAACAATTATTCAAAATGGAAAACTGCAAATGGCTCGGTAACCTCTATTCTTTACAAATCCATGACTGAAGATGTTTCACAAATGATTATGGGATGTAATACGGCTGAAGAAATTTGGGAAAGCCTTAAGGAGATCTACTTTAACGGAACAGATTTTGCCGAGGTATATGAGTTGAACACTCAAGCCGCCCGTATGACACAAGATGGAAAACTAGTAGCCATGTATTTAGCAAAACTAAAGGGGATTTGGCAAGAAATTGATCAGATGCGCCCATGTCGAATGAAGTGCCCGGATGATGTCAAGATTTATAAGGAGGAGAAGGATCTCATGAGAGTTCATGTTTTTTTGGCTGGCCTAGATCCAATATTTGAGAATGCAAGGAGCGAATTACTTCGCCAGACTACCACACCAATCTTGCAGCAAGCCTTTGCTTATATTCGCAAAGATGAGACCCAGAGGGCTGGAACTAGAGCAGTTACTTCAGAAGTTGCAGGCCTTGTAATACAATCAAAGCCATCCAATCCCTCAAGAATCGGTCACTCTCAGGCAATCGGCCTCCTTCTTCTTTGCGTCCCTCTCCTCAAGGTCCTCCTTCCGGGTTCTCCTCAAATTTGACTTGTAACTACTACAAGAATCCAAGCCACATCAAAGCAAATTGTTATAGGTTGGTTGGTTTTCTAGCAGGCTACTTTGATAGGCCTCGACCTCAGGACAACAAACCCAAGGGAAAGGCTGCTGTTCATCTTGATCAAGACCAAGATTACTATGCGGTGGCAGAACCAGATCACACCAACTTGGCTGGTAAGGATACCGCATCAGTAAGTCGCAGTGGTAATGGTAAGATTGGAATTGCTTTAAAATTTTCTAGCTTTACTGGTGGCAATACTTGGATAATTGATTCTGGAGCATCTGACCATATGACCTATGATCATAGTTTCTTCATTTTTCTCAATCCACCCTCTATTTCCTCTGTTGTCAATGCCAATGGTGATTCTTTTCCTGTTTTAGGCATAGGGTCTGTTCGTCTCACTCCTTTTTTGACACTACATAATGTTCTTTATGTTCCTTATCTCTCTCATCATCTCATATATGTGCCTCAGCTTAATACTCAATCTCGGTGTTCTGTAACATTTTTTCCTTTGTATGTGATTTTTCAGGACCTCCTCACCAGGGAAATAATCGGCAGGGGTTATCTGAGGGGTCGACTATTTCATCTGGATTGCATGTTCGCTGGAATGAAGCTGGAGAAGGCAGTCCAAGCAACTTTGATTTCAACTGGGGTTACTAATCAAGTTGAAGAATTATGGCTATGGCATCGGAGATTGGGACATCCCTCCTTGAGTGCCATGAAGAAATCTATGCCATCCTTGTTTCTGGGCATTGATGAGTCTAAGTTGCATTGTGAGTCATGTGTGTTAGCTAAAAGTCATCGTACTAGTTATCCTTTGAGTACTACTAGGAGTTCTTTTCCTTTTGAGCTTATTCATTCTGATGTATGGGGACCTTCCCGTGAGTCAACCTTGTCTGTGCAAACATTGGTTTTTTTGTTTATCGATGATTATACCCGTCTTACTTGGGTCTCTTTATTGAAACACAAATATGAAGTTTTCTCTGCTTTTCAAGAATTTTTTGCTCTTGTTCAAAATCAATTTGGAGCCAATATTAAAGTCTTTCATTCTGATAATGGGGGGGGGGGGGGTTTGTCAATTCTCAGTTTCACCAATTCTTTCATTCTCATGGGATTGTTCATCAAACTACTTGCCCTCAAACCCCTGAACAAAATGGGGTGTCAGAAAGAAAGAATCGTCATGTTCTTGACATAGCTCAGTCTCTTCTATTTAGTTGGCAAGACCCGCCCCGAATTCCACCCTGGAATCCGAAGTGGCCCTGCGGACCCACCTTTAAAGGAGATTTACCAAAACTTTCGGCATAACCTCCCTTAAAAATGGATGACCCATAATCCTGCGGAAAGCCAATAATTCACTTCTAATAATCCAACCATAACTCCTGGAGCCACCCTGCTCCCAAATTCATCCAAACCCATCTCAAAGTTAAAAACATTAAACATAATCTCCAAAGGGTACAAATACTACAATCACCAAAGTTAGGTCATAGACCTCAAATATAATACATCAAAGCTGGGTCACATATCCCTTAGTAATCAGAGCATTCTAGGAATGTAAATAGACAAGGAATTTAGTAGGTTAACCAGGTAACCTACAGAGTGTGATGGCGGAAGCAGGTGCGGTCACTATTGCTCACTCTCGTACACCGAGCAACAGTACTGCAATCTGGGCATTTGAAACCGAAGGGCCCAGGGAAACGTATATAAAACGTTAGCATGAGTGGACAAAAATAAATAATTGAAAGAAAAAGGGTTTTATACTTTTCCACATTTATTTCCATAAAACTCCAGTTGCATGCAATAAATAAGAAAGGACCGACTAGCCCCGCTAGTCAAGAACAACAACCAACGAACATAGGGGAAATGGGTTCACCATACGGGAATGGAGCCCCTCAGGCTCTACCTACCCTCGACTGCCACCCACACATAGATTGTGCGAGGAGGAGAACTAATAACCTCAACTACCATTCGCACATAGATTGTGCGAGGAGGAGAATATCACCTCGACTACCACCCACGTGAGGAGGAGAAAGCTACCTCACTGCCACTCACAAACACAAAGTAAGTGAGGAGGAGACCTATTCACATGACCCGCGTATGGTGAGGAAGATGATCGTCAAAAGCCAGTAAATCTGTATAATTTCCCCACTTATCTCGCAAAATCGGAATCCAATATATAAAGACGTGACCCCGCACGCCAAGCTCATCTCAGGTTCAAATATAAATAGGGTATAAATAAGTATAAAGTTTTGCTTCCTCGAATTCTTATTTCATAAATCTCATAATAAGCTCAATTAGCGGAATATAAATATAAAATAAATAGTATAAATTCTGAATCCGCATAAATCAAAATCCTCAAGTCGAGCATAATGAATCTTAATTCAAAAGTTCAAACCAAAAAAATCAATCAATAAACCAAACCAAAATAAAATGCTCGATAAATAAGTTGATAAATCAATAAACTCAAAACTTGTGGAATTTAGTTTGCATGCATCACTTAAAATCAAAAGTCCACTCACAATATGCGGTCAATCCTGACGTCGCTCGTGATTCTCCTCGTATGGAGACTCCTCTCGTCCTGTACGAATAACAATCATAAATATATAATTCACAGGATGGAACTTTAACGTTACGATACTTATAATTGGAAATTCAAAATAATCCCCCTTCCTAAAAACCGACTTCTCAACACTCTACAACGTCCATCCCTAACTCCATCAATCTTCATTCACCGATAAATAAATTCTAGAGTGAATTCGAAATAATTCCGGCGTTCGAATTCACGTAAACCGTTAATTAAACAATTTAAACTCAATCCGAAATTCCTCCGATGTCAACCAAACTTCACACATTACATTCTACAATCATTAACTGGTATAGGGGATTAAAATGACGTCTAAAACCCTACTATACGCGCCTCCACGCGCGGCGACTTTCTCCGATGACCACCAAATTCCGGCAACAACATCATCTCAACAGACCCAATCAACTTCTCAACTACAACATTGATCAATTTTACCTCGAAGTGGTCGAATCAAGCCGGTGAAGATTTTCCAGAAAAGCTCAAGAACCCTAGCATCGGGTTCGATCGATTCAACCTCTACACTGCAAATTGAGAAGCAAGACCTTAGGCAAAATGATCTCCTACAAAAACCGAACCTTCGATGTGAATATGGTGGCCGGAGGTGGCCGGAATGGCCGGAAATCGGCAAAATCCCAAAACTGCAACCTTTACCTTCCCGGCGTGAAATCGAGCTTTTCCGGCCAAAACTCCTCAAACCCAGGTCACTGGTATCACTAGCGGGTTGAGGCGCCCCTGTGGTGACCGGTTGCACGCCGGATGGTGGCCGGAAAGTGGGGAATCGGAGGGAGGAAGAAAAACCCGAAGGAGAAAGGGGGAGAGTCGGGGGAGAGGAGAGAGAAAGAGGGGTGGGTTTCCGGGTTTGGAAACCTATCCGGGTAACTATCCCTATATATCCAAATTTTTACCATGAACAGTAATTTTCGTAATTCACTCATAACTTTTGCATACGAACTCCGATTTTTACGTACCACATATGCACGCGCTCGGTTTAACGCCCTCTACAACTCTCATGAAGGAAATTTTCTCAAATTTTTAACTCATAAAAAGTCATTTTTAACCACCCCCCTAAACGTTAAAATTATAAGCGCAAACGGTAACCATAAGGAATTCCATGCAACTAAATAACAAGGGTATATCAGATATGGGGTGTAACAATTCACCCCCATTAAAAAAAATTTCGTCCTCGAAATTTACGTACCTGTCAGAACAGATGGGGGTACTGTCGTCTCATTAAATCTTCCGGTTCCCAAGTGGCTTCTTCCACCAAATGATTACTCCACAATACTTTAACTAAAGGTATCGTCTTGTTTCTAAGAACCTGCTCTCTTCTGTCAAGTATCTGGATCGGTTTCTCCTCATAAGTAAGGTCCTCCTTCAAACGAATGGGCTGTTCTTCTAAAACATGGGAGGGATCAGCAATATACTTGCGGAGTAGGGACACGTGGAAGACATCATGGATCTTTGATAACCTCGGAGGTAGAACCAATCTGTATGCAACTGGGCCAACTCGATCTTTAATCATAAATGGTCCAATGAATCGGGGACTAAGCTTCCCTCGCTTTCCAAATCTTACCACACCCTTCCAAGGGGACAATTTCAAGAACACCCAATCACCTTCTTGAAATTCCAAGTCTTTCCTGCGGTTATCCGCATAACTCTTTTGTCTACTCTGAGCTGTCCTGAGTTTCTCTTGGATCAACTTAACCTTTTCAGTGGTAATCCGTACAATCTCTGGACCTATGAGCTTCCTTTCTCCCACTTCATTCCAACATAAGGGAGTACGACATTGTCTTCCATAGAGAGCTTCGTAAGGAGCCATGTCAATACTGGAATGATAACTATTATTGTAAGCAAACTCAATCAATGCCAGATGACTATCCCAACTTCCTTTGAATTGCATAACACAGGATCTCAACATGTCTTCCAAAGTTTGAATAGTCCTCTCAGATTGCCCATCAGTCTGTGGATGAAATGCCGTGCTAAAACTTAATCCAGTACCTAAAGCCTCATGTAGACTCTTCCAAAATTTTGAGGTGAAACGAGGATCTCGATCAGAGACAATGGAAACGGGTGGTCCATGAAGTTTCACGATTTCATTTACATAAAGTTCCGCCAGCTTGTTCATCCCATAAGTCTTGTTAACAGGTAAGAAATGAGCAGACTTGGTGAGTCGATCCACAATCACCCATATACTATCCTGACCATCGCGAGTTCGTGGAAGACCTGAAACAAAATCCATGGTGATGTGCTCCCACTTCCACTCCGGAATAGGCAACGGCTGTAGCAATCCTGAAGGTTTCTGTCTTTCTGCTTTTACCTGTTGGCATATTAAGCACCTACTCACATACTTTGCAATCTCCCTTTTCATATTCCGACACCAATAATATGGTTTTAAAGTTCGATACATTTATGTCCCGCCAGGATGCATAGCGTAAGCAGAACTATGAGCCTCATCCAAAATTTCTCGTTTAATATCAGGAAGATTAGGTACACATATTCTATTCTCAAACATTAAGGCTCCATCTCCTCTAAGAATAAAGTCCGTTCTAGTGCCATCACTCACTGCTTCTTTTAATTGTCTTAAATATTCATCTTCATCTTGTGCCTCCCGCACCTTATCAATGAGATTCGGCCTCACATGGAAGCTAGCTAACAATGCTCCAGACCCTTCTTCAATCGCCAAATTAACTCCTGTAGATCGCAATTCAAAAAGTAAAGGGACTCGAACTGTCTTCAAATGGGCTAAAGAGCTAGAGGGCTTTCGGCTAAGTGCATCAGCTACCACATTAGCCCTTCCTGGATGGTACTCGATAGTGCAATCATAGTCCTTAATCAACTCTAACCACCTCCTTTGCCTCAAATTTAAGTCCCTTTGGTTAAGTAGATACTGGAGACTTTTGTGATCCGTAAAAATCTGGCATCGTGCTCCATAAAGGTAGTGTCTCCATAGCTTAAGTGCCAAAACTACAGCAGCAAGCTCAAGGTCATGAGTTGGGTAGTTCATTTCGTGAGGTTTCAGCTGTCTAGATGCGTAAGCAATCACATTCCCATGCTGCATCAACACACAACCTAAACCTTGTCTTGAGGCATCACTGTAAATCACATACTCCCCGCTATCATCAGGCAATACTAAAACTGGGGCACAAGTTAAACGTCTTTTGAGTTCTTGAAAAATTTGCTCACACTCATCCGACCAAACAAATTTAGCACCTTTCCTGGTCAATTTAGTGAGGGGGGCTGCAAGCTTAGAGAAATCCTGCACGAACCGCCGATAATAACCGGCTAAACCCAAGAAACTACGAATCTCCGTCACTGTGGTTGGTCTTCCCCAATTCAAAACCGCTTCCACCTTTTGAGGATCCACACTAATACCTTCAGCTGATACCACATGACCCAAGAATCCTATGCTGTTAAGCCAGAATTCACACTTACTCAACTTAGCATATAATCTAGCCTCCCTCAAAGTCCGAAGTACTAGCCTCAAATGCTTAATATGAAGCTCATCACTCTTGGAGTAAACCAGAATGTCATCAATGAATACAATCACAAAACGGTCCAAGTATGGGTGGAATACTCGATTCATGAGATCCATAAAGGCTGCAGGGGCATTGGTCAATCCAAAAGGCATCACCACAAATTCGTAGTGACCATAGCGTGATCGGAATGCTGTCTTGGGTACATCAGACTCTCTTATCCGGAGCCGGTGATAACCTGTCCTCAAATCAATCTTAGAGAAGACTTTGGCACCCCACAATTGATCGAATAAGTCATCAATCCGTGGTAATGGAAAATTGTTTTTCACTGTGACCTTATTCAATTTTCTATAATCAATACACAACCTCAAAGTGCCATCCTTCTTCTTAACAAAAAGCACCGGAGCACCCCAAGGGGACACACTTGGCCGGATGAAACCTTTATCCAACAACTCCTGTAACTGGGTCTTCAACTCCTTTAACTCAGCTGGGGCCATTCTATAAGGTGCCTGATATATAGGTGCAGTACCAGGGAGCAACTCAATGGTAAAATCTATTTCCCTTTCTGGAGGTAAACCAGGTAGTTCATCAGGAAACACATCCGGAAACTTCCTGACCACAGGAATATCCTCAATGTTCAACACCGCCCTCTTTGTATCCACAATGTGTGCTAAATAAGCCTGACAACCTTTATTCATAAGCTTTTCAGCTGTAATGGCCGAAATCAGGCAAGAGGAGAGAATGTTCCTCTCACCACGGAAGGTGATTTCCGGTTTTCCTGGACTTCGAAACACTACTTCTTTACGGAAACAATCAACCAATGCACCATGTGTCTCCAAAAAGTCCATCCCCAAAATTACATCAAACTCCACAATGTCTAAAGGGATTAGGTTGGCCTCTAGGCAAAAACCGTCAATCATTACACCACAACCATTAAAAACCCACTCTACCTTAAGCGCTCTTCCCGCAGGTAAAGAAACATACCACTCACCTATAAGGAGTGATGATGGTACATTTGCAAAACATGCGAATCTACTGGACATAAAAGAGTGCGTCGCACCAGGATCAATTAAGGTTAAAGCAGGTTGATGAAAGATAAACAACGTACCAACGATAACTTTCGGTGAATCCCGGCCCTCCTGCTGGGTCATGGCGTGCAGTCTAGCATGTGTCACAGGATGACCTCGCTGAGCCCTGCCCTGCTGAGAACTAGCTCGGCCTACCGAGCTGGTGCGGGCGATGCTAGTAGAACCACCAGTAGAGGACTGACCAACAGTCTGAGTGGGGGTAGATCTAGCTCCCTGAGTCGCAAGGGGACAGTCCCTCCTGAAGTGATCTTGCTGACCACAAATAAAACATCCTGCTGTCTGATACTGCCCAAACTGGGCTGGCTGGCTAGCAGAAGCCCCACTCGAACCACCATGATAACTCCTGGACCTCTCAAACTGTCCAAACTGTCGTCCACTAGACTGACCCAGAGAGAATCTCCTGTCACGTACCCTGAACCTAGTACGGGTCCTCGAACTGGAACCACTGCTCTTTCCACTACCAACTGAAGAACCAGAACTAGATGTGGAAGTAGCCCTCTTAGATGGACCCTGGCTAGGGCCACCAGGATCCCTAGGGTGAAATCCAGCAGGTGAGTCTGACTCAATGTCCATGGCATAAGATACTGCCTCAGCAAAGCTCCGGTACGGTGTGCCTAACATCTTATCCTTAAACTTTCCTCCAAGTCCCAAGACAAATCTACGAATCTTACTTTGCTCAGTACGAACCAAATCCGGCACATGATGGGCCAAGGAGAGAAACTCCTGCTCAAACTCCAGCACTGACTGATCATCTCTCTTCACTAAGCTCAAGAACTGGTCTTGCATCCGATTAAGGTGGGCATCACTAAAGTACCGTCCATAGAAATGGGTCTTGAACATATCCCATGTCATGGGGCCAACATTTGCAGGGTCATTTGCAACATCAATCCACCAGTGCCAGGCGGTATCCTCAAGAAACTGTACTGCCAAATTCACTTTCCTATCCTCCGGAAGGTCCATCTGGGAGAAAACTCTCTCCATCCTGTCAATCCACCGCTGAGCCTCAACAGGTGAGGCAGCAGAAGTAAAAGTCTGAGCCCCATGCCTCCTAGCACGCTCTACAGTATAGTCAGTACGTGACCCGGGGAGTGCTGCGGCAATCTGCCGAAAGAACTGTCCAAAGGAATCCGCAAACCCCCTAGGTATCGGCTCATCTTCCCCAACCGGGGTTCTCTCACGTGCTCGGCGATTTCGAGCCATAGTACCTGAAGAAAAGTATTTAAGGAGTTCAAGGATCAGTACAACAAGGTATCTACTTTACATACATAATAACACACTAATACCGAAGAGCACACGATGGGGATCCGCCGCGGTCGGGCCATCACTCGGGAGGTACCAGGCGTCATTAAGCAAAATGGGGTGTCAGAAAGAAAGAATCGTCATGTTCTTGACATAGCTCAGTCTCTTCTATTTAGTTGGCAAGACCCGCCCCGAATTCCACCCTGGAATCCGAAGTGGCCCTGCGGGACCCACATTTAAAGGAGATTTACCAAAAATTTCGGCATAACCTCCCATAAAAATGGATGACCCATAATCCTGCGGAAAGCCAATAATTCACTTCTAATAATCCAACCATAACTCCTGGAGCCACCCTGCTCCCAAATTCATCCAAACCCATCTCAAAGTTAAAAACAATAAACATAATCTCCAAAGGGTACAAATACTACAATCACCAAAGTTAGGTCATAGACCTCAAATATAATACATCAAAGCTGGGTCACATATCCCTTAGTAATCAGAGCATTCTAGGAATGTAAATAGACAAGGAATTTAGTAGGTTAACCAGGTAACCTACAGAGTGTGATGGCGGAAGCAGGTGCGGTCACTATGGCTCACTCTCGTACACCGAGCAACAGTACTGCAATCTGGGCATTTGAAACCGAAGGGCCCAGGGAAAAGTATATAAAACGTTAGCGTGAGTGGACAAAAATAAATAATTGAAAGAAAAATGGTTTTATACTTTTCCACATTTATTTCCATAAAACTCCCGATGCATGCAATAAATAAGAAAGGACCGACTAGCCCCGCTAGTCAAGAACAACAACCAACGAACATAGGGGAAATGGGTTCACCATACGGGAATGGAGCCCCTCAGTCTCTACCTACCCTCAACTGCCACCCACACATAGATTGTGCGAGGAGGAGAACTAATAACCTCAACTACCATTCGCACATAGATTGTGCGAGGAGGAGAATATCACCTCGACTACCACCCACGTGAGGAGGAGAAAGCTACCTCACTGCCACTCACAAACACAAAGTAAGTGAGTAGGAGACCTATTCACATGACCCGCGTATGGTGAGGAAGATGATCGTCAAAAGCCAGTAAATCTGTATAATTTCCCCACTTATCTCGCAAAATCGGAATCCAATATATAAAGACGTGACCCCGCACGCCAAGCTCATCTCAGGTTCAAATATAAATAGGGTATAAATAAGTATAAAGTTTTGCTTCCTCGAATTCTTATTTCGTAAATCTCATAATAAGCTCAATTAGCGGAATATAAATATAAAATAAATAGTATAAATTCTGAATCCGCATAAATCAAAATCCTCAAATCGAGCATAATGAATCTTAATTCAAAAGTTCAAACCAAAAAAATCAATCAATAAACCAAACCAAAATAAAATGCTCGATAAATAAGTTGATAAATCAACAAACTCAAAACTTGTGGAATTTAGTTTGCATGCATCACTTAAAATCAAAAGTCCACTCACAATATGCGGTCAATCCTGACGTCGCTCGTGATTCTCCTCGTATGGAGACTCCTCTCGTCCTGTACGAATAACAATCATAAATATATAATTCACAGGATGGAACTTTAACGTTACGATACTTATAATTGGAAATTCAAAATAATCCCCCTTCCTAAAACCGACTTCTCAACACTCTACAACGTCCATCCCTAACTCCATCAATCTTCATTCACCGATAAATAAATTCTAGAGTGAATTCGAAATAATTCCGGCGTTCGAATTCACGTAAACCGTTAATTAAACAATTTAAACTCAATCCGAAATTCCTCCGATGTCAACCAAACTTCACACATTACATTCTACAATCATTAACTGGTATAGGGGATTAAAATGACTTCTAAAACCCTACTATACGCGCCTCCACGCGCGGCGACTTTCTCCGATGACCACCAAATTCCGGCAACAACATCATCTCAACAGACCCAATCAACTTCTCAACTACAACATTGATCAATTTTACCTCGAAGTGGTCGAATCAAGCCGGTGAAGATTTTCCAGAAAAGCTCAAGAACCCTAGCATCGGGTTCGATCGATTCAACCTCTACACTGCAAATTGAGAAGCAAGACCTTAGGCAAAATGATCTCCTACAAAAACCGAACCTTCGATGTGAATATGGTGGCCGGAGGTGGCCGGAATGGCCGGAAATCGGCAAAATCCCAAAACTGCAACCTTTACCTTCCCGGCGTGAAATCGAGCTTTTCCGGCCAAAACTCCTCAAACCCAGGTCACTGGTATCACTAGCGGGTTGAGGCGCCCCTGTGGTGACCGGTTGCACGCCGGATGGTGGCCGGAAAGTGGGGAATCGGAGGGAGGAAGAAAAACCCGAAGGAGAAAGGGGGAGAGTCGGGGGAGAGGAGAGAGAAAGAGGGGTGGGTTTCCGGGTTTGGAAACCTATCCGGGTAACTATCCCTATATATCCAAATTTTTACCATGAACAGTAATTTTCGTAATTCACTCATAACTTTTGCATACGAACTCCGATTTTTACGTACCACATATGCACGCGCTCGGTTTAACGCCCTCTACAACTCTCATGAAGGAAATTTTCTCAAATTTTTAACTCATAAAAAGTCATTTTTAACCACCCCCCTAAACGTTAAAATTATAAGCGCAAACGGTAACCATAAGGAATTCCATGCAACTAAATAACAAGGGTATATCAGATATGGGGTGTAACAATTCACCCCCATTAAAAAAAATTTCGTCCTCGAAATTTACGTACCTGTCAGAACAGATGGGGGTACTGTCGTCTCATTAAATCTTCCGGTTCCCAAGTGGCTTCTTCCACCAAATGATTACTCCACAATACTTTAACTAAAGGTATCGTCTTGTTTCTAAGAACCTGCTCTCTTCTGTCAAGTATCTGGATCGGTTTCTCCTCATAAGTAAGGTCCTCCTTCAAACGAATGGGCTGTTCTTCTAAAACATGGGAGGGATCAGCAATATACTTGCGGAGTAGGGACACGTGGAAGACATCATGGATCTTTGATAACCTCGGAGGTAGAACCAATCTGTATGCAACTGGGCCAACTCGATCTTTAATCATAAATGGTCCAATGAATCGGGGACTAAGCTTCCCTCGCTTTCCAAATCTTACCACACCCTTCCAAGGGGACAATTTCAAGAACACCCAATCACCTTCTTGAAATTCCAAGTCTTTCCTGCGGTTATCCGCATAACTCTTTTGTCTACTCTGAGCTGTCCTGAGTTTCTCTTGGATCAACTTAACCTTTTCAGTGGTAATCCGTACAATCTCTGGACCTATGAGCTTCCTTTCTCCCACTTCATTCCAACATAAGGGAGTACGACATTGTCTTCCATAGAGAGCTTCGTAAGGAGCCATGTCAATACTGGAATGATAACTATTATTGTAAGCAAACTCAATCAATGCCAGATGACTATCCCAACTTCCTTTGAATTGCATAACACAGGATCTCAACATGTCTTCCAAAGTTTGAATAGTCCTCTCAGATTGCCCATCAGTCTGTGGATGAAATGCCGTGCTAAAACTTAATCCAGTACCTAAAGCCTCATGTAGACTCTTCCAAAATTTTGAGGTGAAACGAGGATCTCGATCAGAGACAATGGAAACGGGTGGTCCATGAAGTTTCACGATTTCATTTACATAAAGTTCCGCCAGCTTGTTCATCCCATAAGTCTTGTTAACAGGTAAGAAATGAGCAGACTTGGTGAGTCGATCCACAATCACCCATATACTATCCTGACCATCGCGAGTTCGTGGAAGACCTGAAACAAAATCCATGGTGATGTGCTCCCACTTCCACTCCGGAATAGGCAACGGCTGTAGCAATCCTGAAGGTTTCTGTCTTTCTGCTTTTACCTGTTGGCATATTAAGCACCTACTCACATACTTTGCAATCTCCCTTTTCATATTCCGACACCAATAATATGGTTTTAAAGTTCGATACATTTATGTCCCGCCAGGATGCATAGCGTAAGCAGAACTATGAGCCTCATCCAAAATTTCTCGTTTAATATCAGGAAGATTAGGTACACATATTCTATTCTCAAACATTAAGGCTCCATCTCCTCTAAGAATAAAGTCCGTTCTAGTGCCATCACTCACTGCTTCTTTTAATTGTCTTAAATATTCATCTTCATCTTGTGCCTCCCGCACCTTATCAATGAGATTCGGCCTCACATGGAAGCTAGCTAACAATGCTCCAGACCCTTCTTCAATCGCCAAATTAACTCCTGTAGATCGCAATTCAAAAAGTAAAGGGACTCGAACTGTCTTCAAATGGGCTAAAGAGCTAGAGGGCTTTCGGCTAAGTGCATCAGCTACCACATTAGCCCTTCCTGGATGGTACTCGATAGTGCAATCATAGTCCTTAATCAACTCTAACCACCTCCTTTGCCTCAAATTTAAGTCCCTTTGGTTAAGTAGATACTGGAGACTTTTGTGATCCGTAAAAATCTGGCATCGTGCTTCATAAAGGTAGTGTCTCCATAGCTTAAGTGCCAAAACTACAGCAGCAAGCTCAAGGTCATGAGTTGGGTAGTTCATTTCGTGAGGTTTCAGCTGTCTAGATGCGTAAGCAATCACATTCCCATGCTGCATCAACACACAACCTAAACCTTGTCTTGAGGCATCACTGTAAATCACATACTCCCCGCTATCATCAGGCAATACTAAAACTGGGGCACAAGTTAAACGTCTTTTGAGTTCTTGAAAAATTTGCTCACACTCATCCGACCAAACAAATTTAGCACCTTTCCTGGTCAATTTAGTGAGGGGGGCTGCAAGCTTAGAGAAATCCTGCACGAACCGCCGATAATAACCGGCTAAACCCAAGAAACTACGAATCTCCGTCACTTTGGTGGGTCTTCCCCAATTCAAAACCGCTTCCACCTTTTGAGGATCCACACTAATACCTTCAGCTGATACCACATGACCCAAGAATCCTATGCTGTTAAGCCAGAATTCACACTTACTCAACTTAGCATATAATCTAGCCTCCCTCAAAGTCCGAAGTACTAGCCTCAAATGCTTAATATGAAGCTCATCACTCTTGGAGTAAACCAGAATGTCATCAATGAATACAATCACAAAACGGTCCAAGTATGGGTGGAATACTCGATTCATGAGATCCATAAAGGCTGCAGGGGCATTGGTCAATCCAAAAGGCATCACCACAAATTCGTAGTGACCATAGCGTGATCGGAATGCTGTCTTGGGTACATCAGACTCTCTTATCCGGAGCCGGTGATAACCTGTCCTCAAATCAATCTTAGAGAAGACTTTGGCACCCCACAATTGATCGAATAAGTCATCAATCCGTGGTAATGGAAAATTGTTTTTCACTGTGACCTTATTCAATTTTCTATAATCAATACACAACCTCAAAGTGCCATCCTTCTTCTTAACAAAAAGCACCGGAGCACCCCAAGGGGACACACTTGGCCGGATGAAACCTTTATCCAACAACTCCTGTAACTGGGTCTTCAACTCCTTTAACTCAGCTGGGGCCATTCTATAAGGTGCCTGATATATAGGTGCAGTACCAGGGAGCAACTCAATGGTAAAATCTATTTCCCTTTCTGGAGGTAAACCAGGTAGTTCATCAGGAAACACATCCGGAAACTTCCTGACCACAGGAATATCCTCAATGTTCAACACCGCCCTCTTTGTATCCACAATGTGTGCTAAATAAGCCTGACAACCTTTATTCATAAGCTTTTCAGCTGTAATGGCCGAAATCAGGCAAGAGGAGAGAATGTTCCTCTCACCACGGAAGGTGATTTCCGGTTTTCCTGGACTTCGAAACACTACTTCTTTACGGAAACAATCAACCAATGCACCATGTGTCTCCAAAAAGTCCATCCCCAAAATTACATCAAACTCCACAATGTCTAAAGGGATTAGGTTGGCCTCTAGGCAAAAACCGTCAATCATTACACCACAACCATTAAAAACCCACTCTACCTTAAGCGCTCTTCCCGCAGGTAAAGAAACATACCACTCACCTATAAGGAGTGATGATGGTACATTTGCAAAACATGCGAATCTACTGGACATAAAAGAGTGCGTCGCACCAGGATCAATTAAGGTTAAAGCAGGTTGATGAAAGATAAACAACGTACCAACGATAACTTTCGGTGAATCCCGGCCCTCCTGCTGGGTCATGGCGTGCAGTCTAGCATGTGTCACAGGATGACCTCGCTGAGCCCTGCCCTGCTGAGAACTAGCTCGGCCTACCGAGCTGGTGCGGGCGATGCTAGTAGAACCACCAGTAGAGGACTGACCAACAGTCTGAGTGGGGGTAGATCTAGCTCCCTGAGTCGCAAGGGGACAGTCCCTCCTGAAGTGATCTTGCTGACCACAAATAAAACATCCTGCTGTCTGATACTGCCCAAACTGGGCTGGCTGGCTAGCAGAAGCCCCACTCGAACCACCATGATAACTCCTGGACCTCTCAAACTGTCCAAACTGTCGTCCACTAGACTGACCCAGAGAGAATCTCCTGTCACGTACCCTGAACCTAGTACGGGTCCTCGAACTGGAACCACTGCTCTTTCCACTACCAACTGAAGAACCAGAACTAGATGTGGAAGTAGCCCTCTTAGATGGACCCTGGCTAGGGCCACCAGGATCCCTAGGGTGAAATCCAGCAGGTGAGTCTGACTCAATGTCCATGGCATAAGATACTGCCTCAGCAAAGCTCCGGTACGGTGTGCCTAACATCTTATCCTTAAACTTTCCTCCAAGTCCCAAGACAAATCTACGAATCTTACTTTGCTCAGTACGAACCAAATCCGGCACATGATGGGCCAAGGAGAGAAACTCCTGCTCAAACTCCAGCACTGACTGATCATCTCTCTTCACTAAGCTCAAGAACTGGTCTTGCATCCGATTAAGGTGGGCATCACTAAAGTACCGTCCATAGAAATGGGTCTTGAACATATCCCATGTCATGGGGCCAACATTTGCAGGGTCATTTGCAACATCAATCCACCAGTGCCAGGCGGTATCCTCAAGAAACTGTACTGCCAAATTCACTTTCCTATCCTCCGGAAGGTCCATCTGGGAGAAAACTCTCTCCATCCTGTCAATCCACCGCTGAGCCTCAACAGGTGAGGCAGCAGAAGTAAAAGTCTGAGCCCCATGCCTCCTAGCACGCTCTACAGTATAGTCAGTACGTGACCCGGGGAGTGCTGCGGCAATCTGCCGAAAGAACTGTCCAAAGGAATCCGCAAACCCCCTAGGTATCGGCTCATCTTCCCCAACCGGGGTTCTCTCACGTGCTCGGCGATTTCGAGCCATAGTACCTGAAGAAAAGTATTTAAGGAGTTCAAGGATCAGTACAACAAGGTATCTACTTTACATACATAATAACACACTAATACCGAAGAGCACACGATGGGGATCCGCCGCGGTCGGGCCATCACTCGGGAGGTACCAGGCGTCATTAAGCAAAATGGGGTGTCAGAAAGAAAGAATCGTCATGTTCTTGACATAGCTCAGTCTCTTCTATTTAGTTGGCAAGACCCGCCCCGAATTCCACCCTGGAATCCGAAGTGGCCCTGCGGGACCCACATTTAAAGGAGATTTACCAAAAATTTCGGCATAACCTCCCATAAAAATGGATGACCCATAATCCTGCGGAAAGCCAATAATTCACTTCTAATAATCCAACCATAACTCCTGGAGCCACCCTGCTCCCAAATTCATCCAAACCCATCTCAAAGTTAAAAACAATAAACATAATCTCCAAAGGGTACAAATACTACAATCACCAAAGTTAGGTCATAGACCTCAAATATAATACATCAAAGCTGGGTCACATATCCCTTAGTAATCAGAGCATTCTAGGAATGTAAATAGACAAGGAATTTAGTAGGTTAACCAGGTAACCTACAGAGTGTGATGGCGGAAGCAGGTGCGGTCACTATGGCTCACTCTCGTACACCGAGCAACAGTACTGCAATCTGGGCATTTGAAACCGAAGGGCCCAGGGAAAAGTATATAAAACGTTAGCGTGAGTGGACAAAAATAAATAATTGAAAGAAAAATGGTTTTATACTTTTCCACATTTATTTCCATAAAACTCCCGATGCATGCAATAAATAAGAAAGGACCGACTAGCCCCGCTAGTCAAGAACAACAACCAACGAACATAGGGGAAATGGGTTCACCATACGGGAATGGAGCCCCTCAGTCTCTACCTACCCTCAACTGCCACCCACACATAGATTGTGCGAGGAGGAGAACTAATAACCTCAACTACCATTCGCACATAGATTGTGCGAGGAGGAGAATATCACCTCGACTACCACCCACGTGAGGAGGAGAAAGCTACCTCACTGCCACTCACAAACACAAAGTAAGTGAGTAGGAGACCTATTCACATGACCCGCGTATGGTGAGGAAGATGATCGTCAAAAGCCAGTAAATCTGTATAATTTCCCCACTTATCTCGCAAAATCGGAATCCAATATATAAAGACGTGACCCCGCACGCCAAGCTCATCTCAGGTTCAAATATAAATAGGGTATAAATAAGTATAAAGTTTTGCTTCCTCGAATTCTTATTTCGTAAATCTCATAATAAGCTCAATTAGCGGAATATAAATATAAAATAAATAGTATAAATTCTGAATCCGCATAAATCAAAATCCTCAAATCGAGCATAATGAATCTTAATTCAAAAGTTCAAACCAAAAAAATCAATCAATAAACCAAACCAAAATAAAATGCTCGATAAATAAGTTGATAAATCAACAAACTCAAAACTTGTGGAATTTAGTTTGCATGCATCACTTAAAATCAAAAGTCCACTCACAATATGCGGTCAATCCTGACGTCGCTCGTGATTCTCCTCGTATGGAGACTCCTCTCGTCCTGTACGAATAACAATCATAAATATATAATTCACAGGATGGAACTTTAACGTTACGATACTTATAATTGGAAATTCAAAATAATCCCCCTTCCTAAAAACCGACTTCTCAACACTCTACAACGTCCATCCCTAACTCCATCAATCTTCATTCACCGATAAATAAATTCTAGAGTGAATTCGAAATAATTCCGGCGTTCGAATTCACGTAAACCGTTAATTAAACAATTTAAACTCAATCCGAAATTCCTCCGATGTCAACCAAACTTCACACATTACATTCTACAATCATTAACTGGTATAGGGGATTAAAATGACTTCTAAAACCCTACTATACGCGCCTCCACGCGCGGCGACTTTCTCCGATGACCACCAAATTCCGGCAACAACATCATCTCAACAGACCCAATCAACTTCTCAACTACAACATTGATCAATTTTACCTCGAAGTGGTCGAATCAAGCCGGTGAAGATTTTCCAGAAAAGCTCAAGAACCCTAGCATCGGGTTCGATCGATTCAACCTCTACACTGCAAATTGAGAAGCAAGACCTTAGGCAAAATGATCTCCTACAAAAACCGAACCTTCGATGTGAATATGGTGGCCGGAGGTGGCCGGAATGGCCGGAAATCGGCAAAATCCCAAAACTGCAACCTTTACCTTCCCGGCGTGAAATCGAGCTTTTCCGGCCAAAACTCCTCAAACCCAGGTCACTGGTATCACTAGCGGGTTGAGGCGCCCCTGTGGTGACCGGTTGCACGCCGGATGGTGGCCGGAAAGTGGGGAATCGGAGGGAGGAAGAAAAACCCGAAGGAGAAAGGGGGAGAGTCGGGGGAGAGGAGAGAGAAAGAGGGGTGGGTTTCCGGGTTTGGAAACCTATCCGGGTAACTATCCCTATATATCCAAATTTTACCATGAACAGTAATTTTCGTAATTCACTCATAACTTTTGCATACGAACTCCGATTTTTACGTACCACATATGCACGCGCTCGGTTTAACGCCCTCTACAACTCTCATGAAGGAAATTTTCTCAAATTTTTAACTCATAAAAAGTCATTTTTAACCACCCCCCTAAACGTTAAAATTATAAGCGCAAACGGTAACCATAAGGAATTCCATGCAACTAAATAACAAGGGTATATCAGATATGGGGTGTAACAATTCACCCCCATTAAAAAAAATTTCGTCCTCGAAATTTACGTACCTGTCAGAACAGATGGGGGTACTGTCGTCTCATTAAATCTTCCGGTTCCCAAGTGGCTTCTTCCACCAAATGATTACTCCACAATACTTTAACTAAAGGTATCGTCTTGTTTCTAAGAACCTGCTCTCTTCTGTCAAGTATCTGGATCGGTTTCTCCTCATAAGTAAGGTCCTCCTTCAAACGAATGGGCTGTTCTTCTAAAACATGGGAGGGATCAGCAATATACTTGCGGAGTAGGGACACGTGGAAGACATCATGGATCTTTGATAACCTCGGAGGTAGAACCAATCTGTATGCAACTGGGCCAACTCGATCTTTAATCATAAATGGTCCAATGAATCGGGGACTAAGCTTCCCTCGCTTTCCAAATCTTACCACACCCTTCCAAGGGGACAATTTCAAGAACACCCAATCACCTTCTTGAAATTCCAAGTCTTTCCTGCGGTTATCCGCATAACTCTTTTGTCTACTCTGAGCTGTCCTGAGTTTCTCTTGGATCAACTTAACCTTTTCAGTGGTAATCCGTACAATCTCTGGACCTATGAGCTTCCTTTCTCCCACTTCATTCCAACATAAGGGAGTACGACATTGTCTTCCATAGAGAGCTTCGTAAGGAGCCATGTCAATACTGGAATGATAACTATTATTGTAAGCAAACTCAATCAATGCCAGATGACTATCCCAACTTCCTTTGAATTGCATAACACAGGATCTCAACATGTCTTCCAAAGTTTGAATAGTCCTCTCAGATTGCCCATCAGTCTGTGGATGAAATGCCGTGCTAAACTTAATCCAGTACCTAAAGCCTCATGTAGACTCTTCCAAAATTTTGAGGTGAAACGAGGATCTCGATCAGAGACAATGGAAACGGGTGGTCCATGAAGTTTCACGATTTCATTTACATAAAGTTCCGCCAGCTTGTTCATCCCATAAGTCTTGTTAACAGGTAAGAAATGAGCAGACTTGGTGAGTCGATCCACAATCACCCATATACTATCCTGACCATCGCGAGTTCGTGGAAGACCTGAAACAAAATCCATGGTGATGTGCTCCCACTTCCACTCCGGAATAGGCAACGGCTGTAGCAATCCTGAAGGTTTCTGTCTTTCTGCTTTTACCTGTTGGCATATTAAGCACCTACTCACATACTTTGCAATCTCCCTTTTCATATTCCGCCACCAATAATATGGTTTTAAAGTTCGATACATTTATGTCCCGCCAGGATGCATAGCGTAAGCAGAACTATGAGCCTCATCCAAAATTTCTCGTTTAATATCAGGAAGATTAGGTACACATATTCTATTCTCAAACATTAAGGCTCCATCTCCTCTAAGAATAAAGTCCGTTCTAGTGCCATCACTCACTGCTTCTTTTAATTGTCTTAAATATTCATCTTCATCTTGTGCCTCCCGCACCTTATCAATGAGATTCGGCCTCACATGGAAGCTAGCTAACAATGCTCCAGACCCTTCTTCAATCGCCAAATTAACTCCTGTAGATCGCAATTCAAAAAGTAAAGGGACTCGAACTGTCTTCAAATGGGCTAAAGAGCTAGAGGGCTTTCGGCTAAGTGCATCAGCTACCACATTAGCCCTTCCTGGATGGTACTCGATAGTGAAATCATAGTCCTTAATCAACTCTAACCACCTCCTTTGCCTCAAATTTAAGTCCCTTTGGTTAAGTAGATACTGGAGACTTTTGTGATCCGTAAAAATCTGGCATCGTGCTTCATAAAGGTAGTGTCTCCATAGCTTAAGTGCCAAAACTACAGCAGCAAGCTCAAGGTCATGAGTTGGGTAGTTCATTTCGTGAGGTTTCAGCTGTCTAGATGCGTAAGCAATCACATTCCCATGCTGCATCAACACACAACCTAAACCTTGTCTTGAGGCATCACTGTAAATCACATACTCCCCGCTATCATCAGGCAATACTAAAACTGGGGCACAAGTTAAACGTCTTTTGAGTTCTTGAAAAATTTGCTCACACTCATCCGACCAAACAAATTTAGCACCTTTCCTGGTCAATTTAGTGAGGGGGGCTGCAAGCTTAGAGAATCCTGCACGAACCGCCGATAATAACCGGCTAAACCCAAGAAACTACGAATCTCCGTCACTTTGGTGGGTCTTCCCCAATTCAAAACCGCTTCCACCTTTTGAGGATCCACACTAATACCTTCAGCTGATACCACATGACCCAAGAATCCTATGCTGTTAAGCCAGAATTCACACTTACTCAACTTAGCATATAATCTAGCCTCCCTCAAAGTCCGAAGTACTAGCCTCAAATGCTTAATATGAAGCTCATCACTCTTGGAGTAAACCAGAATGTCATCAATGAATACAATCACAAAACGGTCCAAGTATGGGTGGAATACTCGATTCATGAGATCCATAAAGGCTGCAGGGGCATTGGTCAATCCAAAAGGCATCACCACAAATTCGTAGTGACCATAGCGTGATCGGAATGCTGTCTTGGGTACATCAGACTCTCTTATCCGGAGCCGGTGATAACCTGTCCTCAAATCAATCTTAGAGAAGACTTTGGCACCCCACAATTGATCGAATAAGTCATCAATCCGTGGTAATGGAAAATTGTTTTTCACTGTGACCTTATTCAATTTTCTATAATCAATACACAACCTCAAAGTGCCATCCTTCTTCTTAACAAAAAGCACCGGAGCACCCCAAGGGGACACACTTGGCCGGATGAAACCTTTATCCAACAACTCCTGTAACTGGGTCTTCAACTCCTTTAACTCAGCTGGGGCCATTCTATAAGGTGCCTGATATATAGGTGCAGTACCAGGGAGCAACTCAATGGTAAAATCTATTTCCCTTTCTGGAGGTAAACCAGGTAGTTCATCAGGAAACACATCCGGAAACTTCCTGACCACAGGAATATCCTCAATGTTCAACACCGCCCTCTTTGTATCCACAATGTGTGCTAAATAAGCCTGACAACCTTTATTCATAAGCTTTTCAGCTGTAATGGCCGAAATCAGGCAAGAGGAGAGAATGTTCCTCTCACCACGGAAGGTGATTTCCGGTTTTCCTGGACTTCGAAACACTACTTCTTTACGGAAACAATCAACCAATGCACCATGTGTCTCCAAAAAGTCCATCCCCAAAATTACATCAAACTCCACAATGTCTAAAGGGATTAGGTTGGCCTCTAGGCAAAAACCGTCAATCATTACACCACAACCATTAAAAACCCACTCTACCTTAAGCGCTCTTCCCGCAGGTAAAGAAACATACCACTCACCTATAAGGAGTGATGATGGTACATTTGCAAAACATGCGAATCTACTGGACATAAAAGAGTGCGTCGCACCAGGATCAATTAAGGTTAAAGCAGGTTGATGAAAGATAAACAACGTACCAACGATAACTTTCGGTGAATCCCGGCCCTCCTGCTGGGTCATGGCGTGCAGTCTAGCATGTGTCACAGGATGACCTCGCTGAGCCCTGCCCTGCTGAGAACTAGCTCGGCCTACCGAGCTGGTGCGGGCGATGCTAGTAGAACCACCAGTAGAGGACTGACCAACAGTCTGAGTGGGGTAGATCTAGCTCCCTGAGTCGCAAGGGGACAGTCCCTCCTGAAGTGATCTTGCTGACCACAAATAAAACATCCTGCTGTCTGATACTGCCCAAACTGGGCTGGCTGGCTAGCAGAAGCCCCACTCGAACCACCATGATAACTCCTGGACCTCTCAAACTGTCCAAACTGTCGTCCACTAGACTGACCCAGAGAGAATCTCCTGTCACGTACCCTGAACCTAGTACGGGTCCTCGAACTGGAACCACTGCTCTTTCCACTACCAACTGAAGAACCAGAACTAGATGTGGAAGTAGCCCTCTTAGATGGACCCTGGCTAGGGCCACCAGGATCCCTAGGGTGAAATCCAGCAGGTGAGTCTGACTCAATGTCCATGGCATAAGATACTGCCTCAGCAAAGCTCCGGTACGGTGTGCCTAACATCTTATCCTTAAACTTTCCTCCAAGTCCCAAGACAAATCTACGAATCTTACTTTGCTCAGTACGAACCAAATCCGGCACATGATGGGCCAAGGAGAGAAACTCCTGCTCAAACTCCAGCACTGACTGATCATCTCTCTTCACTAAGCTCAAGAACTGGTCTTGCATCCGATTAAGGTGGGCATCACTAAAGTACCGTCCATAGAAATGGGTCTTGAACATATCCCATGTCATGGGGCCAACATTTGCAGGGTCATTTGCAACATCAATCCACCAGTGCCAGGCGGTATCCTCAAGAAACTGTACTGCCAAATTCACTTTCCTATCCTCCGGAAGGTCCATCTGGGAGAAAACTCTCTCCATCCTGTCAATCCACCGCTGAGCCTCAACAGGTGAGGCAGCAGAAGTAAAAGTCTGAGCCCCATGCCTCCTAGCACGCTCTACAGTATAGTCAGTACGTGACCCGGGGAGTGCTGCGGCAATCTGCCGAAAGAACTGTCCAAAGGAATCCGCAAACCCCCTAGGTATCGGCTCATCTTCCCCAACCGGGGTTCTCTCACGTGCTCGGCGATTTCGAGCCATAGTACCTGAAGAAAAGTATTTAAGGAGTTCAAGGATCAGTACAACAAGGTATCTACTTTACATACATAATAACACACTAATACCGAAGAGCACACGATGGGGATCCGCCGCGGTCGGGCCATCACTCGGGAGGTACCAGGCGTCATTAAGCAAAATGGGGTGTCAGAAAGAAAGAATCGTCATGTTCTTGACATAGCTCAGTCTCTTCTATTTAGTTGGCAAGACCCGCCCCGAATTCCACCCTGGAATCCGAAGTGGCCCTGCGGGACCCACCTTTAAAGGAGATTTACCAAAAATTTCGGCATAACCTCCCATAAAAATGGATGACCCATAATCCTGCGGAAAGCCAATAATTCACTTCTAATAATCCAACCATAACTCCTGGAGCCACCCTGCTCCCAAATTCATCCAAACCCATCTCAAAGTTAAAAACAATAAACATAATCTCCAAAGGGTACAAATACTACAATCACCAAAGTTAGGTCATAGACCTCAAATATAATACATCAAAGCTGGGTCACATATCCCTTAGTAATCAGAGCATTCTAGGAATGTAAATAGACAAGGAATTTAGTAGGTTAACCAGGTAACCTACAGAGTGTGATGGCGGAAGCAGGTGCGGTCACTATGGCTCACTCTCGTACACCGAGCAACAGTACTGCAATCTGGGCATTTGAAACCGAAGGGCCCAGGGAAAAGTATATAAAACGTTAGCGTGAGTGGACAAAAATAAATAATTGAAAGAAAAATGGTTTTATACTTTTCCACATTTATTTCCATAAAACTCCCGATGCATGCAATAAATAAGAAAGGACCGACTAGCCCCGCTAGTCAAGAACAACAACCAACGAACATAGGGGAAATGGGTTCACCATACGGGAATGGAGCCCCTCAGTCTCTACCTACCCTCAACTGCCACCCACACATAGATTGTGCGAGGAGGAGAACTAATAACCTCAACTACCATTCGCACATAGATTGTGCGAGGAGGAGAATATCACCTCGACTACCACCCACGTGAGGAGGAGAAAGCTACCTCACTGCCACTCACAAACACAAAGTAAGTGAGTAGGAGACCTATTCACATGACCCGCGTATGGTGAGGAAGATGATCGTCAAAAGCCAGTAAATCTGTATAATTTCCCCACTTATCTCGCAAAATCGGAATCCAATATATAAAGACGTGACCCCGCACGCCAAGCTCATCTCAGGTTCAAATATAAATAGGGTATAAATAAGTATAAAGTTTTGCTTCCTCGAATTCTTATTTCGTAAATCTCATAATAAGCTCAATTAGCGGAATATAAATATAAAATAAATAGTATAAATTCTGAATCCGCATAAATCAAAATCCTCAAATCGAGCATAATGAATCTTAATTCAAAAGTTCAAACCAAAAAAATCAATCAATAAACCAAACCAAAATAAAATGCTCGATAAATAAGTTGATAAATCAACAAACTCAAAACTTGTGGAATTTAGTTTGCATGCATCACTTAAAATCAAAAGTCCACTCACAATATGCGGTCAATCCTGACGTCGCTCGTGATTCTCCTCGTATGGAGACTCCTCTCGTCCTGTACGAATAACAATCATAAATATATAATTCACAGGATGGAACTTTAACGTTACGATACTTATAATTGGAAATTCAAAATAATCCCCCTTCCTAAAAACCGACTTCTCAACACTCTACAACGTCCATCCCTAACTCCATCAATCTTCATTCACCGATAAATAAATTCTAGAGTGAATTCGAAATAATTCCGGCGTTCGAATTCACGTAAACCGTTAATTAAACAATTTAAACTCAATCCGAAATTCCTCCGATGTCAACCAAACTTCACACATTACATTCTACAATCATTAACTGGTATAGGGGATTAAAATGACTTCTAAAACCCTACTATACGCGCCTCCACGCGCGGCGACTTTCTCCGATGACCACCAAATTCCGGCAACAACATCATCTCAACAGACCCAATCAACTTCTCAACTACAACATTGATCAATTTTACCTCGAAGTGGTCGAATCAAGCCGGTGAAGATTTTCCAGAAAAGTTCAAGAACCCTAGCATCGGGTTCGATCGATTCAACCTCTACACTGCAAATTGAGAAGCAAGACCTTAGGCAAAATGATCTCCTGCAAAAACCGAACCTTCGATGTGAATATGGTGGCCGGAGGTGGCCGGAATGGCCGGAAATCGGCAAAATCCCAAAACTGCAACCTTTACCTTCCCGGCGTGAAATCGAGCTTTTCCGGCCAAAACTCCTCAAACCCAGGTCACTGGTATCACTAGCGGGTTGAGGCGCCCTTGTGGTGACCGGTTGCACGCCGGATGGTGGCCGGAAAGTGGGGAATCGGAGGGAGGAAGAAAAACCCGAAGGAGAAAGGGGAGAGTCGGGGGAGAGGAGAGAGAAAGAGGGGTGGGTTTCCGGGTTTGGAAACCTATCCGGGTAACTATCCCTATATATCCAAATTTTTACCATGAACAGTAATTTTCGTAATTCACTCATAACTTTTGCATACGAACTCCGATTTTTACGTACCACATATGCACGCGCTCGGTTTAACGCCCTCTACAACTCTCATGAAGGAAATTTTCTCAAATTTTTAACTCATAAAAAGTCATTTTTAACCACCTCCCTAAACGTTAAAATTATAACCGCAAACGGTAACCATAAGGAATTCCATGCAACTAAATAACAAGGGTATATTCAAGAAATTTGTGTCCGCTAATAGCCTAAATGACGCAAGGTATCGGCATCACAAACCATTCGGTTAGAACAGTAGCATTCATAGAATTCTCATATAACTCGTACGGGGAAGATCTAACCCGTTCACTAACAACGTCGTGAAAATACATTGACCCACATTTAATACGTACTCAATTCATATAGGGGTTTTGATTTGTGTGCTTGAATGCAACTTACGCGCAATAAGGGCACGGTCATCAAAGAAGTGGGAAATATTTAGACCCGAAATTATCGTACCACGGGGATTGAAAAGCTAACTTCAATCCTTGGTTATGCCGATTACTAAGTCACCAACAATTTTAACAAACAAAACCTAAAAATAGCACCAAGCTATTTACATGCCCGGCTCGGAACAACCAAGCCTAAAATTGGTCAAGAGAACCACAAATAAATGCGGAAGCTCACAACCGAGTGGTATGGACAATGAAAGTGGTTTGTAAAAATTGATTTTTTTAATTGCGAAAAGTAAAATTGACAATTGAAAATTAATATTGCAACCAAAGATAAATATAATAGAAACTTATCAAGAAATGAAAATTAGGTCACTAGGGTATCCTCCTAGCCAAATTCAATGCACAAATATACTCCGATATGGTCATTTAATTCATAATGGCATTAAGAACCGTACCCAAGGCTTTTCAAGGCTCATAGGTCATTAGATTCCTTAAAGGGTATTCCTACTCCGGATCAAGGGTCGTAGAAACTCAATTGAGACAATAATCTAGAGCCTTGTTAGGGCCTCTAGTTGCACCAAAAGGCGAAGAGTCCTAGAATCAAGGTTCCCAAGCTAGCCAATACGGCAATCGAAATTGGTATTGTAGCTAACCATGTTCTAAACAAGTATCCTAGCCATAAATTAGAGAAGTGATTAGGTCCCCTAATTTTTTCTAGACATGCTCATCTACACATTCAAGAGTTAATCAAGCTCCTAAGCATGCATCTAAGCCAAATATTATAGAATAGAACATATGCCAAACACGAAATTGAAAACCATTAAATCAAAACATATTTATTACATTAAATCCATGCTAGGGCTCAAACCCTAGCTTCCTAAATAGACTACTCACAACCCATCAATAAATCAACAAAAATATACATCAATTAAAGAGAAAAAGGTAAAGAGGAGTGAGAAGCAACAAGAACAAGTCACAAATTGCTATGGAGCAAGTATGACAAGCCTTGATTTATGATTTCCCACTTTTACCCAATCTCAAATATTGGTGCTCCTTGAAATCCCTTGAGAAATTGATTAGGATTTGATGTAGAGTAGTGAAAATTAAAAGAAAATATAAAGTGGGTATGGATGGTGGTGTGGTGTTTTGAGGAAGAAGGGAGGAGTGATAGGTGGTGTGCAGCTGAAGGGTGAGAAGGAGAGAGAGTAATGGGATCTGGTGGTGTGTGCGGCTCTGTAGCTGCGCTGTGTGAGAGAGTAGGGTTTGATAGGAGAATAATCAATATATATGCCTCTCGCCGGGCTACCGTTGACAAGAGAGAGAGAATTGCACTAGGTGGCTTTCCTCGTCTGAATAAAATGGAGATAAGAAGAGGGTACGTGGCACTACATGAAAGGAAGACCATGGTTCGAAATTGGTCAGCAAGGCATAATTAAGCAAATGACCAATTGCTTAATTGATAGGCCAACACGTGTGCAGCATTCCAAGCCTTCTTTTTTTTTGTCTGCTGTTCCACCTGCCTTACACGTACACTAGATGGGCAAAGCTGCACATGCAATTGTTTAATTAATCAAAGTACAATTGCTTAATTAACCATTCGATTAGATAGGTAATTAATCATTTGATTAATTAAATTTTCTTTTCTTCCTTCTTCTTCTTCTTCTTTCTTTCTCTTCTCTCTTCTCAATGCACTTCCGCAAATACTACCAGAGGTAATTGGATTCCGCTCCATTGATGGCGTTGACCATGGTTGACCCGCATTGACAATTTCGTCCTCTTGTCGGAAACTCCAATTTGCTCCAATTTCGCATAATTTTCTCTCGTTTCCGCAATTCCGCTTATTTTCTACAAAGTAAATAAAAATGGATTAAGTACATATTAATTTACATGGAGATTTGCTTATTTATAGTGTTTTAGATATAATTATACGCATATAAATGCGTATAATCACACCCCCACACTTGAACTTTGCTTGTCCTCAAGCAAACTAAATGAAATCTAATCCGAAAATCTACGAACTCAAACATAAAGGAAGTGTAGTATTAGCCTTTCCAACCATAATCCTCGGAGAACTAATTATGTACATGATCATGAGGTCAACAAAGCACAACATAGGAATTATGAATTTGTAAGGCAATTAAGATGCACGTGTAATAGATGCTCAAGTATATGCATGTGTTGACCATATGTCAAATAAATCCACCACAATCAAATAGGCATATAGAAGACCCGATATAACCCACTAAACTCACATAGGTTCACTAAATATTACCGCTCAAGTGTTTAGGGGCTATATGTATTTCACTCAAAAGCAATTTCACAACACGCGTCGCCATATGCTTACTCTTCGATCTCATCTCCGCTAGGTAGCTCACAACATTCAAGATTAGGAGGTCTTTTATTTGGTTGTAATGGGGCTAAGGGTAAGTGGTTAATAGAAATGATGGATAAGGAAAGACAAAGTCCATGAAAATCGGTGAAGCAACTCTCTCTTGTAGAGATATATGACTTTGCTTACAAATGCTAACTCACTCACTCTAATCTCAATGTACAACCCACACTATACTACATAATACTCTTTTTTTTTCTTTTTTTTTTTCTTTGAATTTTCTTTCTATTTGCACAAACTTCTTTTTTTTTTTTTTTTTACGTAATACTCTTCTTCTTTTTTCTTTTTTTTTCACAACTTTCTTCTTTTTTTTTTTTTTTTTTTTGAGAACTTTCTTTTCTATACAAATCACTCACCCCCACACTTATTCTTTTATAACCTTACACTTTTGACTTTTCTTTTCTTTGGAAGCACTCAAACATAAAGTCATTCTCTCGAATCGCTTCACCAACTACCATGGAAGGGTAGGATAAAAGTGTATAGGCTAGGTAGGAATTTGTGGTGATAATGAACAAAAAGGCTAAATTATATAAATAGGCTCAAAGTGGCAATCTAGTGGTAAATATTTTTGGGCACATGCTTCTTTGGCCATGGTGGTATATAGTCCTAATGCCTCCATCCTTTCTATCATGTCGCAAGCTAAAAGTAGCCTCGAGAGGTCTCAAGCAAGTTCTAGATATGCAATGTCATGAAATTGTACACACATGAAGAAAAAGTGAATGAACAATGCATACACTATGGATATTAGGCTCAAAAACTCACAAATAAGGCATGCAAGTTAATCGAATAATCTATATGCTTCTCTAACTATGATGAACGAACCTAACATAGGCTATGTGCACACATATAATCAAGCATAGATCACATATACACTCAATCACAAAACAAATTTAAAGTCCTAGATCATGCTTAATCTATCAACAATCATAACAAGTTAAGTCCATGTCTCGTCATTGGGGTTGGAAAAGGCATTAACCACTAAAATATAATTACATAAAGCTAATCAATTTTTTTTTTTTTTTTTATAGGGCGCCCGAGCCCTCACCCCCACACTTAAAACCAACATTGTCCTCAATGTTGTAAAGTGAGCTCGAAAGCTAAAATCCTTGTCGGATTTAGGCATGAAAGTGAAGTCCGGGCGAAGGCACACAAATTAACTATGAAAAGAAAAATCTAATTGCGGAGAAAAGATGCGAAAACCCCCTTTGTTGACCCTCCATTTCTCACGACCTTCGGAGAAGACTAAAATAAGACACCAACTTCAAGGCACAAGACCTTGACTTCCTTAACGTATGCTCCATAATAGCTCAAGGTGCTCAAGAAAGATCGACTCCATTGAAAAATATATAGTGTCCAAAGAGCAATGCGTCACAAATAGGCTACCAAAGAATAAGGACAAGGTCCTTCATTAAGCACATGGCCTTGATCACCTCCAACACACCTCACAACAGCCCTACAATGGCCTCCATTGAAAAGTTGAAGTGCAAGAAGTCCAACCACCCCGAGTGAACACAAACTAGTGAGTGCAGAAAACTTCCAGCAATGACCTTTCTGTCTTCAAATGCCCATAGCTCATACTCAGAAAGTGATAATCAGGTAAGGCCACTTGAAATGGAAAGTAGACTCAGAGAGATTTCTATCCATATAAAGTTAGCCACCTATCTCCAATTAAAATTAAAATTAAAGCTGGTCAAACTTGCCAATCTGTCATGAATTTTTCTGCTGACCCTCAGTCACCAAAACTGTAATATCTGAAGCTCCAGAGGTGCAAAGAGGGTGAGACCAACTGGATACTAAAGTAGACTCATGAATATATCTGAAGGTAAAATTTCACTGAAGTATCATATCTGAGTCAAACATCGTTGGCCTCCAAACTCACTGATCTGTTCTGCAGTTTCTGCTGTGCCCTGTTTCTGGCCCCTATTTCTTGGAGCACCATATCTGAAGGTAGAGAGGTTAAAATGGAAAACTGTTGTACCAGCATATATAGAACATGTGAAGATACATCTCCGGAAAATTTGAGCTCCAAATAACTTGATATGTAGAGGATGTAGCTTCCCAAATTCACTCTACAGTAGCTATTTCTGTTCTGACCCTCATTCATTGACCATCAAATAACATGATCTCCAGTGACTGAAAGTGGCTCAAATTTTGGCACAGAATAGTAGACATATAGGAGAATAGCTTCAGAAAATTTCAGCTCAAAATAGCATGTATAATGGAAACTATAGTCACCCAAATTCAACTGAATTTCCTGGACAGAAACTGCTCACTACCAAATTCATTCTTTCTTCACACTTCCAACTCCGAACACCTCCCATCCTCCAAAAAGATGGCCAAATAGCCTTATTGATGCAAAATAAACCAGGAAATTTCAAAACCACCTAGGGTTGCCTCCCTAGAAGCGCTTGTTTTTAAAGACCTCAAGCCGGTCTTCTTCACTTTTCTCCCTCAAGGTGGCTCAAAGGATGTCTTCTTACCACCCACAACAATTGTGCTAGCATCACTATCATTTCCAAAACATCTAGCAATTGAAGAAGTAAGTTTGTAGCTTGAAGGTGGAGGCCAATCATACCTCTTAGATCCTTCCTTCTTCTTGACAACTCCACAAACCTCCTTTAACTTCTTGTTGGACTCCTTTTGTGCCTCACTCAATGGTGGACTCTTCTTCTCGTGTTGCTCATAAGTCTCAAGAATAGGGGTTGTTAGCTTTTCAAGCTCGATAGTCGGCTCCAAAGTAGAAGTAGGAACTACATCATCATGCTTCAATGGTGGCTCATTGTCATAACCCCAAATAGGTGAGAAATGATTTTGTGCACGGATTGTAGGCTTGGAGGGATTCAAAGGTCCAAAGATCCGCTCACTCTTGGCTTCATTACCCTTCACCAAATCAATAGAGAATACCTCCTTCATAATGTCCGGCGGATAGAATGGATTGCATACTTTTATCTTTACTTTGTCACCCAAAACCTTGAGTCTAATGGTACCCTTCAACACATTGATCTTCACACCCGCCGTTGCCATAAATGGTCGGCCTAGAATGATAGGTAACTCATTATCAAGGTAAGGGTCTTCACCCATATCCAACACTACAAAGTCGGCCGGTAGAATAAATTTATTTACTCTCACTAGCACATCCTCTACAAGTCCCACCGGACGCCTTGTGCTACGATCCGCTAACTGCAATCTAATTGATGTGGGCTTCAACTCACCAATTTGTAGCTTCCGATATATAGCCAAGGGCATCAAATTGACACTCGCCCCTAAGTCCATGAGAGCTCCTTCAAACACTTTCTCTCCTATGGTACACCCTATGGTAAAGCTCCCCGGATCTTGCATCTTTGGTGGTAGTCTTCGTTGGATAATTGCACTTACTTCCTCCTTCAACTCAAATGTCTCATCGGCTTTAAATTTCTTTTTATTCATGCACAAGCTCTTGAGAAATTGAGCATACACCGGCACTTGATGAATGAGGTCTATCAATGGGATATTGACATCCACTTTCTTAAATATTTCTTGTATCTCCCTCATTAAACCACTCTTCTTCTTACCCCTCTTTGAATTATCTCTTCTTGCGGCATTAGGATAAGGAAGTGGTGGCTCCAATGTATTCAAATCAAGAGGTGGATCAAAGGTGAGACTTCCAGTAGTGCCCCTAAGGGTAGTCACAGTCCCACTAGGGTTCTTAGCCCTCAAGGCCTCGCCTAGTGATGAGTAGACCGGACCACTCCTATCCCTAGAGCTACCATGCATATGTAGATCTTCCTCCTTATTCCTCCCCTCATTTTCTCTAGAAGTAGATGGCTCAAACTCATGAGTGGTGGGTCTAATGTCATCAAGAATCTTCCTAGAGGTGTTATCGGCCGTAGATGGGTCCCTAGCCTTCATGGCCTCACCATCTAATTTAGGGTCCGAGACATCCTCATCCCTAGAAGTCTTCTTTCTCAACATGGCCCTTTCTTTGCCACTATCAATCAAACCATATTTGCTTGCATTGTTCTCAAAGGACAAGAAACCATAACCTTTACCAAGAATAGCTTCTCCGGAGGGTACATTTTCTTCCCCTCCGGCTACCTTATCCACCCCCTTATTTCTTCCTTTGGCATTCAAAGTCACATCACCCACTCCATATTTACCGGAAGGTACATTTTCTTCCCTTCCGGTCCCATCCTCCTTGTAATATAAAGAATCATGATGCAAATGCAAATTATCATGAACAACATGGCCAAGAGGTACATTTTCTTCCCTCTTGGCCCCATATGAATGCAAATCAACATCGTCATCAAATAGAGGATTTGTATGGAAACTAGAAGATGTAGGCATGTAAACATGATTATCATATACCTTTCCCGAACGTAGAGTGGTGATGGCATTGCATTCATGGAGTTTTCCTCTTGGATTTGGCTCCGGTTGTGAAGGTAAGGCTCCTTTTGGTCTCTCACTCATATTGGTGGCCATTTGGCCCACTTGTACCTCTAGTCTAGCCATGCCTTGTTGTAGAGTTTGATACCCTTGAACTAGTGAAGAGATGTTTTGCTTGGTCTCCGCATTAGTAGAAGTTTGAACCTTGAGAAACTCTCCCATCAAGTCTTCAAAATTAGGCTTCTTTGGTTCATTTGGAGCTTGAATAGGAATGCCTTGGAGAATAGGAGGAGAATTGTAGTTCTCGCCTTGGTGGGGGCCTTGAAATGAGCTAGGATTGCCTTGAAACTTGCTACCACTATAGCCAACACCTTGTGTAAACCCAGGAGGGGTGTTTTGACCATGAAATCCTTGACTTGAGGTAAATTGGCCTTGAGAATTAGACCCATATGCTTGCTGTCCATGTTGACCATATTGTGAAAAATTAGTGCTTCCTTGGTGTGCATTGCCATAATTAGCAACATTTGATGAGTCTTGACCTTGGCCACCTCTAAAGCTTTGCTTTCCACCTTGAAACGCACTAGATAAACCTCCTTGGTCTCTCCAAGAAAAATTGGGATGATTTCTCCAACCGGGATTATAAGTGTTAGAGTAAGGATCATTTCTTTGGTTCCTTGGCACAAAATTACCCACTTGGTTCACTTGTTCTTCAACAAAGTCCGGAAACTTGGATGATAAGTGACACTCTTGAGTGGAATGTGCTAGACTTTCACAAAGCAAACATGATGTAGAAGTTGCCATCTTGACTTGAGATTGAGGAGGATTCCGGTTCACTTGATTTAGAAATTGGTCAATCTTGCTTTCTAGCCTCTTGAACTCATGCATAGAAGGCCCGGATGATGTTCCTTGAACCTCATAGATACCACCTCGGCTAGGTGTACTCTCCTTGTTATGCACTTGTTGTCTCCTTGCATCATGATCATCCCAATGAAGGGAATTAAGTGAAAGCTCTTCATATGTGTCCCAAGCAACATCGGGAAGCTTGCTTGCAATAGTTCCACCACTAAAAGTGTCAACTCTTTGTCTTTGGTCCGCCATCAATCATCTATAGAACTTGTCCACAAGAAACCACTTCTCTAACCCATGGTGAGGACATGACATCTCAAGATCCTTAAAGCGCTCCCAACACTCATGAAAACTCTCTTGAGGGTGTTGTCTAAATGCAATTAGCTCATCTCTAACATTGGAAGTTCTTGAAGGAGGATAGTACTTTCCTAAGAAAGTTTCTTGCATCTCAACCCATGTACGTATTGATCTAGGAGGCAACTTGCTCAACCACTTTCTTGCATGGTTCTTGAGTGTGAAAGGAAATAATCTAAGCTTCAAACCATTAGAAGTGAGACCATTAGGTTGAACAGTAGTACACACTTGCTCAAACTCCGCAATGTGGTCATAAGGGTTTTCCAAAGCCATGCCATTAAATGTGGGTAGAATGCTCAAGGTAGTTGGCTTGATCTCAAAGTGATGCTCACATGGAGGGAGTACAATGCAAGAAGGGTGATCAACAATAGTGGGGCTAGTGTACTCCCTCATGGTCTTGCCTTGAGGAGGATTTTGTGCGTCTCCCATGTTGACTTCTCCTTGTGAATGTCTTAGAGGTACTCTCTCTTGATCAAGAACTCGAGGTGGAGCACTCTCGGTCACTAATGGCCTTCGGATCCTCCTTCTTGGTCTCCCTCCAGTAGCCTCACTCAATATCCTTCCGCTTCTAAGAGTGATCGGTTGATATGAAGAAGATGCTTCGTTCATACACCTTGGAACAAAAATGAGACCACGTAATGAGTTCTCAAAAATTCACAAAATAGGCAATGAGAATCAAATTTCACTTTTTTTTTTTTTTTTGAATGAGAGGGGTTAAGAAGAGAAAGTAAGACAACAATTAAAAAAAAGAAAATAAAATAACAAAAGCAAAGAAATGATGAAAACCAACAACTCAAGAAATTAACGACTAAGTAGGAAACCTAATAAAAAGCTAGCAAACAAGTCAAGGCAAGTGACGATCGCTATCGATGCTCATGTCTTACATGTACTACAAAGTAATACAAGGCCCGTCACTTCGATAGAAATAATCACAACGTCTCAACAAACAAACACACAAGTAGGAAATAATCTAAATAAGAAAAGTAAAATAAAGAAACAGTTTTTTTTTTTTTTTAAATCTAAAAAAAACTAAGAAAATAATGCAAGTGACCTAACAACCAAAAACCAAGGGATTAAAGCTATCGATTCGATCCCCGGCAACGGCGCCATTTGATTTGTGTGCTTGAATGCAACTTACGCGCAATAAGGGCACGGTCATCAAAGAAGTGGGAAATATTTAGACCCGAAATTATCGTACCACGGGGATTGAAAAGCTAACTTCAATCCTTGGTTATGCCGATTACTAAGTCACCAACAATTTTAACAAACAAAACCTAAAAATAGCACCAAGCTATTTACATGCCCGGCTCGGAACAACCAAGCCTAAAATTGGTCAAGAGAACCACAAATAAATGCGGAAGCTCACAACCGAGTGGTATGGACAATGAAAGTGGTTTGTAAAAATTGATTTTTTTAATTGCGAAAAGTAAAATTGACAATTGAAAATTAATATTGCAACCAAAGATAAATATAATAGAAACTTATCAAGAAATGAAAATTAGGTCACTAGGGTATCCTCCTAGCCAAATTCAATGCACAAATATACTCCGATATGGTCATTTAATTCATAATGGCATTAAGAACCGTACCCAAGGCTTTTCAAGGCTCATAGGTCATTAGATTCCTTAAAGGGTATTCCTACTCCGGATCAAGGGTCGTAGAAACTCAATTGAGACAATAATCTAGAGCCTTGTTAGGGCCTCTAGTTGCACCAAAAGGCGAAGAGTCCTAGAATCAAGGTTCCCAAGCTAGCCAATACGGCAATCGAAATTGGTATTGTAGCTAACCATGTTCTAAACAAGTATCCTAGCCATAAATTAGAGAAGTGATTAGGTCCCCTAATTTTTTCTAGACATGCTCATCTACACATTCAAGAGTTAATCAAGCTCCTAAGCATGCATCTAAGCCAAATATTATAGAATAGAACATATGCCAAACACGAAATTGAAAACCATTAAATCAAAACATATTTATTACATTAAATCCATGCTAGGGCTCAAACCCTAGCTTCCTAAATAGACTACTCACAACCCATCAATAAATCAACAAAAATATACATCAATTAAAGAGAAAAAGGTAAAGAGGAGTGAGAAGCAACAAGAACAAGTGACAAATTGCTATGGAGCAAGTATGACAAGCCTTGATTTATGATTTCCCACTTTTACCCAATCTCAAATATTGGTGCTCCTTGAAATCCCTTGAGAAATTGATTAGGATTTGATGTAGAGTAGTGAAAATTAAAAGAAAATATAAAGTGGGTATGGATGGTGGTGTGGTGTTTTGAGGAAGAAGGGAGGAGTGATAGGTGGTGTGCAGCTGAAGGGTGAGAAGGAGAGAGAGTAATGGGATCTGGTGGTGTGTGCGGCTCTGTAGCTGCGCTGTGTGAGAGAGTAGGGTTTGATAGGAGAATAATCAATATATATGCCTCTCGCCGGGCTACCGTTGACAAGAGAGAGAGAATTGCACTAGGTGGCTTTCCTCGTCTGAATAAAATGGAGATAAGAAGAGGGTACGTGGCACTACATGAAAGGAAGACCATGGTTCGAAATTGGTCAGCAAGGCATAATTAAGCAAATGACCAATTGCTTAATTGATAGGCCAACACGTGTGCAGCATTCCAAGCCTTCTTTTTTTTTTGTCTGCTGTTCCACCTGCCTTACACGTACACTAGATGGGCAAAGCTGCACATGCAATTGTTTAATTAATCAAAGTACAATTGCTTAATTAACCATTCGATTAGATAGGCAATTAATCATTTGATTAATTAAATTTTCTTTTCTTCCTTCTTCTTCTTCTTCTTTCTTTTCTCTTCTCTCTTCTCAATGCACTTCCGCAAATACTACCAGAGGTAATTGGATTCCGCTCCATTGATGGCGTTGACCATGGTTGACCCGCATTGACAATTTCGTCCTCTTGTCGGAAACTCCAATTTGCTCCAATTTCGCATAATTTTCTCTCGTTTCCGCAATTCCGCTTATTTTCTACAAAGTAAATAAAAATGGATTAAGTACATATTAATTTACATGGAGATTTGCTTATTTATAGTGTTTTAGATATAATTATACGCATATAAATGCGTATAATCAGGTTTGTGGGAAAGTCCAACCGCTAATAAAACACCATAAGATATTCGCAGATACCCCACAAGTCTAAAACAACTAATTTCCTTAGCAACCACAAAACCACACTTTCTTTTTGTCTGTTTGTGCCTAGATTTCTGGTCAAATGTCGTTTACGTAAATACCCCACGGTTGCCAAAAGTAACATAGGATAACCTCGATTAAACTGATAAGTTCCTATTCAAATAGCTTCTTTGGCTGCCACAAGGCGTTACTCTTTGGGTACCACACACCCGATCATGTTTAAATTTCCGTACAAGACTACCAACACAGTAGTCAATTCTTTCTCCTTTGCATTTTCCTATCATAATATTCCGAGAATCAACGTGGAACTTGCAAGTACTTGAGTATAGCCAACTCTCCTAGCATGGCTCAAAGTTGTTATTCCCAAGCATCATTGTCTTCACTGATTGAGGATAAAGTAGCTAGAGATCCGCTCTCTAAACAATACTTATTCAATAAAACTTTAGCTTCAACAACATTATGAATGACCATACTACGCGAACAATTATAACATCAAAAATATCTCAAGCCTCATCTTAGTTCCTTTAAAAGAATCTCATAAGGAACAATAAGATTGAAAATTTTCCGCATAGATTACTCCTTTTTCAAATTAAATGAAGACAGCAGCTTATCAAATTCAATCAATTGTTATGCAACTACTGCGGACCTATAATTTCTCAAACTGCCAATTTTTCAAATCCAAGAGATCAGAAAGGATAAAACCTTATGGAACAGAAACGAACCACTTTTTCCCCTTTTTGCGTAAAATTTTTATATTCCATTACATTCGAATAGAAAGCTAGAGGTCTGCAAATTCACCTTTCTAAATTCTCGATTAAGGGTCACCACAGGACAGAAATGTTAATCAAGGTAAGAATCACAATTCAACAGACTTACCTATTTCCACCTATACTAACACTAGTGTAGTAAGAACTCATTCAATTTTTCCCAAATCAAAACATTTAATACTAGTACCCAACACAAACAACAAACAGTTTTTCCAAAACAACTAACCATCATTCACCAAGTCTTTCTCGAACAAGTTGCTGGAGAGAATCGAAGGACACTCGTCCAACCTTTGTATCAATTAAGACAACACCCGAATCTAAAAGTAATCTTACAGCATGACAATCCAATTTCTCAAATTAATCGTCCAATATGCTGAATTATTTCATTAAAAAGGCAAACCTCAATATGCTTCATTCAATATAATTAAACATACTGGTCAATTCTTTAACTTCATATATTTCCCGACTTCAAAGATTTCCGGAACCAACTAGAAAACTTATTTCCATAAAAGTTACTCCACTAACAATGTTTATAAAGTCACTACCAAACTGTCGATCAAAAGTTCCACCAAAACCTATCACAATTAATCTCCAAGACTTCACTAATCAAAACTCGAATCCTATTTCGTATCACAATGTAATCCCACTCGAAATACTACAAATATCTGGCGATGTCACCTTTAAAAAAATTCTCTGATATTACATTCCACCATCTCAATAAACATATAATTAAAAGGACACCTGTTGGCACGATATTACCTACTAAAGGTTGGTTCTAATTCTACTAGTTAGAAATATGGACCGAAGTCATAACTTTAATCATTTCCTCGATTCCTCAAACTTCCACCACATATTAGCTTCAAAAACCCGTTCTTTATCCGTTTTCCCATACATTTGACCAATTATAAATCAAAGTATCTAGAATTCAATTTCTTTTATTCCAAACAAAGCTATCAATTGTTTCAGTCAGGTCAACAACCCAAAATGACTCGTTCCACTTATAATCTCCTATCTACTGTTATCACCCCCACTCCTTATTTACCATCATCAGTGACCACAGTCACTAGAAAACATGGCATCTAGCTATACAACTCAGAATATTTAATCAATTTTCCTCCGTTGTCTACCAAAAGGTACTACGTTCATAATTCCCACATAAATTGTCCAATTGAAGAAATTCCAATCCAGATTTCCCTACAATCGGTTTCTTGCACTAAGATTCTCAAGGGACCTCCCATCAACTTCCCATAATATTTTATATATTGCTCTATAATCAATCACCTCACAACACACGTTTGCTTAAACTTGGTTCAAAACAGAACCACCATTATTACCAATTCTATTTCCACCAACAATCATGATTTCGAATCAATTACAGTCTCTAAAGATAGGTCAAAACCGTAGTTGCTCATTTCCAGAAATGAAACACACCATTAAACTCCAGTCTCGTACCCTAAACCATGTTCCAATACCCGTTGACATCGAGGAAAAGTTACTCGCAACATTTTCTCGAATCACATTTCATAGCACAACACAACCAGGTAAAGTGCTCTTACCCTACCATAACCAGACAAGTATAAGACATGTAGACAATCCGATACACAGTGAAGTTCCTATGAGGTCAGCGTACACGAGGCATAGTACTTGAAGGAAATACCCACTAGACATGTACCTTACACACTTGATGAATACCACAGCACCGAAGAGTACACGATGGGGAACCGCTGCAGTAGGGCCATCACTCGGGAGGTACTGGGCAACACCTAGCATATAAGATAACAGAATAGAAACGAGTCTACATAATCTGACAACCTAATGCTCTGATACTAACTGACAGGACCCGTCCAGGATTTCACCCTGAAATCCGAAGTGGCCCTGCGGGGCCCACCTTAGAAGAAATTCTACCAAAAATTTGGCGAAACTTCCCCTAAAATGGGCTACCCAAAACCTGTAGAAAGCATTTACACTTCTAAATCAAATCATCCTTATACTTCTGGAGCCACCCTGCTCCCCAACTCAACATCAATCTCCAATTCACAAAACACAAACCTCAACTTGAAAAACATAAATCCCATAGGTAATCAGAGCAATTCTAATAGAAAGGTAAATAAGGACAACCTAACTCAAAGGCAAACGTGGAAGCCATGCTGTTGACTATGCCTCAACTCCGTGTACGCCCGACCTCACTAATTCGCCTGAAACTGGGCATTTGAAACCGAAGGGCCTAGGGGAAAGTATTGAAAACACGTTAGTGTGAGTGGACAAAAATAAGCAATTTTAAACAAAAGAGATTTTATACTTCCCCACATTTAATTTATAAAAAAAATCTCCCGATGCATGCACTGATTTAGGAAAACGAAACAAAAGGAGTTCCGCTCAAGAAAACCGACTAGCCCCGCTAGTCCTAAACAACTGAAAGGAAGGATGTCAACTCCGATACTCAACAGAATAAGACCAGCCCCGCTGGTTAAACGAAAATCAGACTAGGCCCCGCTAGTCAAGTAATGATAGGATATGGGGAAGAAATATCACCATACGGGTAATGGAGCCTCCCAGGCTCTACCTACCCTCGACTGCCACTCACACATAGATTGTGCGAGGAGGAGAACTAATAACCTCGACTTCCACTCACACATAGATTGTGTGAGGAGAACATTACCTCGACTGCCACCCACGTGAGGAGGAGAATAAATCACCTCTACTGCCACTCACCCACACAAAGTAAGTGAGGAGGAGAATAAGCTACCTCAACTGCCACTCACCAACACAAAGTCGGTGAGGAGGAGACCTAATCACATGACCCGCGTATGGTGAGGAGAAACCATCGAAAACCAGTAAATCCGTAAATCCATAAGGCTTCTCCAAATCATCATTAAGGCATTCCCAATCCCATTTCCGATAATATTCCAGAAAATCTCGAAATCATCATTAAGGCATTCCCAATGCCAAAACCGAAAGTCGATAAATATAGAAGAAAATCCAACTCCATTGAAACTCATCTTGAGAATCTTCCAGGAACTTAAATCGGCAATTAGAAATATACTTAATTCCGGAAAATGACCTCGGAAATAAGCTATTTGTCAAATAATATTATAAATCATAATCAACCTTTGAAACTCATTATCGAGAGCGAATCCACGAGATAAACCGAGATCGAATTTCCGAAAATCAAATCATTTGCTCAATAAGTAATATGATTAAAACTAGAGCATTATTTAAGAAAATAAATGCATCCATCAATATTTAAAAATAAAAGTCCACTCACAGTACTATTCCGACGATCACGCATTCGTGTTCCGTCATCGTGCAATAGCTCGGTACGTCGTCCTGTACACAATTATATTCCGTGAATAATTCTTCAATAATTTAATACGATTCCTAAAATCAATTCCTCATAATTACATCTCCCATTCTCCTCGGATTTAGCCCAAATTATACCACTAATACCAATTCGTTAATTTAAAGGTTTCAAGGCAGAACCAAGAGATATCAGACGGCCGGATTCTTGTAATTCGATAATCGAAACCCTAAACTTCAAAAATTCATAATTAATTCCAAGCTTCTCCAAAATTCACCAAATTTCATATACAAGCTCTACAATATTTATAGGATTTAATGGGCTAAAAATTGGAATTAAAACACAGCCCAACACGCCTCCACGCGCCACCCACAGTGGCGGCGCGTGGGACCCACGCGCCGGCGGCCACCACCTCCGATGGCCACCAAAAATTGACAGTAGCTGCAAAACAACAAACCCAACAAATTTCTCAACTGCAACAAGTCCCAATTTTACCTTTAAGAGCTCGGATTAAGCCGATGAAGAAAACCCAGAAATCAAGCTTCGGACCCTAGGATGTTCTTCGTCGATTCGACCTACACAATGCAAATCGGAGCAAGAGGCCTTAGGGGAAACGTTCGCCAGCTCAAGGCGCTCCTACGGTCCCAATTTGGTGGTCGGAAACGGCCGGAAATGGAAGATTTGCCTGAAAAAGCCAAACTGCACCTATGAGGAACTTTGCTTCGATTCAAGGTTTCTTGGCCAAATCGCCACAACCTAAGGCTACTAGGGTGCAGAGGGGAGGGAAGAGCTGTTGTGGTGGCCGGCTGCACGCCGGTTGGTGGCCGGAATGCGCGGAATCGAAGGGAGGAAGAAGGACCCGAAAGGGAAAGAAGAGAGTTCGGGGGAGAGGAGAGAGAAAATGGAAATCTACCACAGTAACTTTCTATATATATAGAAAGTTACCATGAACAGTAACGTTCACATTTTCGCTTATAGCTTTCGTATACGAGCTCCGATTTTTACGTATCACATATGCACGCGCTTGGTTTAACGTCATCTACAACTCCCGTGAAGAAAACTTTCTCAAATTCTGATCCGAACAAAAAGTCGACTTTTAGGGCCACTAAAATACTGAATTAGGGTAAAATATGAAAGTAGTTGTCATTTACCGTCCAAATGACTA
Source organism: Rosa chinensis (assembly GCF_002994745.2). Taxonomy (NCBI): domain Eukaryota; kingdom Viridiplantae; phylum Streptophyta; class Magnoliopsida; order Rosales; family Rosaceae; genus Rosa; species Rosa chinensis. The sequence continues at coordinate 50,882,414 of NC_037089.1, read as the reverse complement.
GTAAACGGGTAAGTGAAGATACAGGATGTTACACTGGTGATCGATCGTTCAGCGAGGTAGAAGCTCCCAGTAGCAAAACGATCTATCCTTCCATTCCTGACAATAGATCGCCAGCAGAACTAGAATACGACGACAGAAATTTAGCAGTCCAAGAAGGCCAAGCTCCTGCACCCATCTCAGATACAGATAACCCTTGTCAACCAATCCCTGAGGAGCGTCCCAATCTTGAGGTTAGAGGTATTTCTTCTAACTCTAATAATAGTGATAGTGTGTATGTTTTGCCTCCTAGGTCTACCCATAGTAAACCACCTCGTCAATATGAACCAAGTTTAGATGTTAAGTATAAGTATGCCATAGCTAACTTTGTATCCACCCATCGGTTATCCAAATCCCATGCTTCATTTGTGAATCAAATATCCTCTGTATGTGTTCCCAGTAAAGTGCAGGATGCTCTCAAGGATCCCAAATGGTGTCAAGCAATGAATGAAGAGATGGAGGCATTGAAGAAGAGTAATACTTGGGAGTTGGTGCCACCTCCACAAGGAAAGAGAGTTGTTGGATGTAGATGGGTGTTCACTATCAAACACAATGTAGATGGCTTAGTGAACAGATATAAGGCCAGACTTGTTGCAAATGCATATACTCAAACATATGGCGTGGATTATGAGGAGACCTTTGCTCCTGTAGCAAAGATTAATACTGTTCGACTGCTGATGTCTTTAGCAGCTAATCTAGATTGGCCTTTGCAACAGTTTGATGTGAAGAATGCCTTTTTACATGGAGAGCTATCTAAAGAAGTCTACATGGATCTACCACCAGGATATGAGGCAAGCACAAGAGGAAGATTTGTGTGTAAGTTGAATAAGTCCTTGTATGGACTCAAACAATCACCACGAGCTTGGTTTGGTAGATTCTCTCAAGCTATGCGTCGTTTTGGGTACAAACAGAGTAACTCTGACCATACATTGTTTCTGAAATGCCGTGAAGGTAAATTAACTGCCTTGATTATTTATGTTGATGATATGATAATTACTGGTGATAATTCAGAGGAGGTTGAAAGATTAAAAGACCTGCTTGCATAAGAGTTTGAGATGAAAGATCTTGGTGCTCTTAAATATTTTTTGGGGATTGAGGTCGCTAGGGGGAGTTCAGGAATTTTCTTGTGTCAGAGAAAATATGTGCTTGACTTGTTGACAGAGACAGGAATGCTAGGTTGTAGACCTGCTGGTACTCCTATTGAGCAGAATCCAAAACTGGCTGAGTACCCTAATCAAACTCTTGCAGATAAGGCTCGCTATCAGAGGTTAGTTGGCAGATTAATCTATCTCTCACATACTCGGCCAGATATTGCATATGCAGTTAGTGTTGTGAGTCAATTCATGCATAATCCAAGTGAAACTCATATGGAAGCTGTGATCCATATTCTGAGGTATTTAAAGTCTGCACCTGGAAAAGGCTTGATGTTTTCAAAGCATAATCATCTGGATGTTAGTGGTTATATAGATGCAGACTAGGCAGGTTGTGTTACGGATAGAAAATCCACTTCTGGTTACTTCACTTTTGTAGGTGGTAATCTTGTTACTTGGAGAAGTAAGAAACAAAAGGTTGTGGCCAGGTCGAGTGCTGAAGCAGAGTATAGAGGTATGGCTCATGGAGTTTGTGAGTTACTTTGGTTGAGAAATTTACTTCGTGATTTGGGATTTAAACCCACACGAGCCATGGATTTGTATTGTGATAATAAGGCAGCGGTGGATATTGCTCACAACCTAGTACAACATGATAGAACTAAGCATGTTGAGGTTGACATACATTTCATTAAAGAGAAGCTTGATGCTAAGCTTATCTCTTTTCCATTTGTCCACTCAGAAGAACAGTTGGCTGATGTTCTCACTAAGGCAGTATCGAGTAAGGCATTTCATGACTCACTTGACAAGTTGGGCATTCGTGATCTGTATGCGCCAACTTGAGGGGGAGTGTTGGCGTGAGTCATACTTACCTTATTTATGTAGATATTCTGTAATATTCTGTGATCTGTAATATTCTGTAATATCTGTAGTATTATTTGATTTACTACTTACCTTAAGAATAGTACTTGTTTTATTAAGCACAATTGTAATTTGTATATAAATCCTTCTTGTAAGGTGAATGAATATAGAATTATTCAGCCAAAATTGTCTCTTGTTTCTTGTTATATTTTGACTCAAGGCCCATTTACGGGATGAAGCGTACGACTTAAGCCGAGAAGGGTTTAGAACCTCGGAGATGAGGTTTCGACGGAGGAGTCGCCATGTTGGGCCGTAGCCGCTGCTGAAGATGACACGGTTGTCGCTAGTGAGGAGCTTGGTGATGGGTTGGGGAGGAGGCAGACGGCGCCGTGTTGGACTAAGACTTGGTGGGCGAGTGAGTGGTCGTTAATGAAAATGGCGGGGTGAGAGCTGAAGGGGATGGGGAGAGAGATGATGGGGCCGTACTTGTCGTAGAGGTCAAGAAGGATGGGTTCGATTCTGGAGGTCAGTTTAAAGAGCCATATGAAGTTTTCGATTATGGGAATCGAGGTGGTCCTGGCGGTAGAATAGTACCGTCGAGTTTGGACGAGACTTTTGAGGGAAATAGAATACATTTGAGGAGGAAAGCGATGAAGAGGGAGAGGATGAAGATGAGGAACCACATCATTTCCATGTTTCAGTAAGTGCATTGGGGTATATATAAAAATGTAGTAACTATAAAGAGAACACAAGGATAAGATGAGACTTCCGATCGCAAACCATTATCTTATGACTCGGAATAGTCAATATAATAGTGAGTGATTCATGACTCTCTGGTTACGGCTTTAAGAAATTTTATATTGCATGAAGTCTGACACAAGAAATTTACACAATAATTTTTTATTTTTTTTGAATAGGAATTGATTTCATTAGTAATCAAGCCATGAAAACAGGCCAGAGTCTAACAGAACTTACATAAGAAAATCCACAATTCCAGATAAACTATCTAAGCCGAACTAAACTCATTAAATTCTAAGGGACGCTCGCTGGATAGCAAGCCTAAGCAAGCAAGACAACCTCGCTATTCTAAGGAAAAATCATTCATCTAGTCTAGTCTGCCAGCACGCGATTGTGGTACAAATACAACTAGAAACATCTTAGAAAGAGCTCATAGAGATTACTCCAACTTTAGAAGGCTTGTAACCAGATGTCTAACAGTAGAGACCTAGAAAAATGCTAGCTCCTTCCCCTTAGGGTTGGAGTCAGCACCATCCTCGGCCTCTTCGGGAGCCAACAACCTCTGCAACAGGTTGGTCTTGCTCTTCTTATCCGAAGCAACTGCAACAAACTCAACCAGCCCAAGCTTGAGCTCGAGCCCAAGCTTCAAAAACCAAGCCCAAATCCGAGCAGATGGAGAAAAGCCCATCAACCCAAATTCAAGTCCAGGCCCAAAAGCCCAAGCCCATACCCGAGCAGAGACAACAGCAGCCTTAGCCTCCCTTGGCCAGGCTTCCTCTACCGCCATCCATCCCTCCGGCGACCTGCCTTTCCACCACCCCATCAATCCGGCAAAGGACCGGCGCGCGTCGACCTTGATGCTTCCTTGATCACCAGAGATGCACGCCTTGCCTTTTGACTCGAAGGTGCCTCCTCTTGACCGACCAAGTAGCTGCCTCACTGAAACGAAATGGGGCCGGTGGTGATAAACGCTTGATCTGAGCCTCGATTCCTATGCACTGGAAACCTGCAGATGACCAGACCCAGGAAGAGATCGATTTGCTGGAACCCGAAATCGATTTCAAAGCAGACTTCTTCTTGCCCAGGGAGACGCAGTCCTTAAAACCAAAATCTCGACGGTGAACGTCGCTAGGCACGACGGAAACCAGCCGGGATGGTGGCGCCGCTGCTAGACTCGAAACCCTAAGTGGTGAGAGTTTCTATGACGATATCTTGAAATTTACACAATAATTAAGCAATAGCCAAAGTATATAATCCAAAACAAAATAGAAGTTGACAAAAATGATATATATATATTTATGCAAGTGACATCACGACATTTATTATTTATGCCCCCTTATAGTCTTATTCAATTTTTTTTTTTTTGAAAGGGATGTCCTCTTACACTAATTTTATGTGTTTTGTTTTCCAATATGATCCACTACCAATTTTTATCTTGAGAGAAGTTTAGGTAGGACAAACGTGTTACGTGGCGGCACGCCCAAACAATTAGTGCCAATGTAGAGGTTATTTTGGATATTTCATTTTAATAAAACATGGGTAGTTTCATAATACAAATAAGACACATAAAATTATGATTGGAATACAATGAAGACAGAACTTTATGTAATTAAGATTCTTATTTATTTAGGATGTCCTGTAATTATGAAAATGATTGTTTCCTATTAGAGTTAGACTACTCTTTTGTACTTGTATATATGCCTCCATTGTTGGATGAATAGAATCATCGAATTAACCCTGAATTGAAGTATTCTTTTCTATTTAGTATCAGAGCAGGTTCAATCCTTTGAATTTGCGTTGCATTCTTTGAATCCTAGAATCCCGAAGAACACCACAAACAGCTGGGTACCACCACCATTAAAATCAAACCATCCCTGAATTTCAAACCACCATCTTGAAACCCTAGAAAACCCAATCCTGTAAAAATCCCAAATTCCTCAATGGTCAGACATGTAATTGAAGGCAAACAGTTAAATCCCGAGAAGGCAATGGTGCCATCCTCACAAGTCATCCATCACCACTACACCACCCAACATGACAACTCTGCGTTCCCAACAAGTGTTGTCTTGAATGAATCCAACTACACCATATGGGCTCCTCTCATGCGGATGCGCATTGGAGCATGATGGAAGGTTGGTTATTTGACCAGAGTGAAGGCTGAACCAGTTATGAATTCTGCAGAGTATGAAGCAAAAGGTGAAAAGTTGGCTCATTGACTCCATGGAGTCCTCTCATATGAATCGGTATATTCGTCTTCCTACTACAAAAGATATTTGGGAAGCTGTAGAGAAAACTTTTTATGATCATTCTGATGAAACTTAGATCTTTAAATTGAACAAGAAATGTTTTGAAGCAAAGAAGAATGGACGGCCCATTCCTACCTACTATAGTGAGTTAGTGGCAATGTTCCAGTAGATTGATCAAAGGGTGGCCTCTTAGAATGATAATATTACAGGTGTAGTTCAAGAGAATTCAGCGATGTCCCGGATGCGTATTCACATATTTTTGAGTGGACTTGACTCAGAGTATGATCAAGTGAGTAGAGAAATCTTGTGCAAGGAACCTAATCTCCTTGGAGCAGAGCTATTCTTACATTCGCAAGGTGCAATCAGAGAAACATGCTAGGCTATGGGGCATTCGATACCTACCGAATCTTCTATTATCGCTGTTCAACGCAAACTGGATCCTCCTCCAAGCTTTTCAGGTCCTTCTCCACGCCGACCTCAAGGTAAACCAAACCCATATGCAAACAAAAAGTGTGTTATCTGTGGGGAATTAGGTCATAGCAAGGAGCAGTGCTATGAAATGATTGGTTACCCTGATTGGTGAGACTTCACCAAGAAACCGCGAAAGAATCTGGGAAAGGCCGCTATTGCTACTATAGAGAAAGAGCATTTAGACAATGCCTCCGCTAATGTAGCGCAGTCAGGAATGAGGGACAAGGTTACTTTGAATAATACATGGATAATTGATACAGGTGCATCTGATCATATGACCAATGACCTTAATTTTATGAAAAACCTTAGACATTCCCCTCAAAATGTTGTCTCTACTTCTGATAGTACTTCAACTCCGGTCACCGTAGAAGGTTCTATTGCTTTATCTGATACCCTAACCCTTGAATCTGGCTTAGTTGTTCCATAACTGGCTTATAATCTCATGTCTGTTGGTTAAATTATTTTAGCTCTTGCATGTATTGTGACCTTGTATCCGTCTTTCTACATGTTTCAGAACATTCTGACTATGCGGATTCTTGGTTATGTTGTTAGAAGGAGAAAATTATACTACCTGGATCTGAAAGAGTCTGGAGAGAATCAGAAGCATCATTTAGGGCAAGCTAATCAGATTAACGGGGTAGAGAATGTGAAGGAAGCTGTATGGTTATGGCATCGTCTTTTAGGTCATCTATCTTTTAGTTATCTTAAGAAGCCACAACCTCCTTTGTTTTCAGTTGTCAGTAATTTGGATTTCCATTGTGACATTTGTGAACTGGCCAAGAGCCACCCGTATTTCATATTCACCAGGTCTTAATAAAAGTCCTCTTCCTTTTTTGAAAATTCACTCTGATGTCTGGGGTCATGCGAAAATTCCTTCTCTTTCTGGAGCTCGATATTATGTAATGTTTATTGATGATTGCACTCGTATGACATGGGTGTCATTACTGAAGAATAAGAGTGATGTATTCAAGATGTTTACCGAATTCCAGAAAATGGTGGCAACTCAGTATCAACAATCCATCAATGTGTTTCAGTCTGACAATGGTGGAGAGTTTTTGAATGGCCCTATGATTGAGTTTTGCCAGTCACATGGAATTCGTCATCAAACCTCCAATTCTTATACTCCTCAACAGAATGGTTTAGCAGAACAGAAGAACAAGCAGTTGATGGAAGTTGTTCGTGCTTCCTTGTTTGTCATGAATGTACCTCAGTCCTATTGGGAAGAAGCAGTGAAATTAGCAGCATATCTCATCAACCGTACTCGTTCACGGGTAATTGAATTTCAAAATCCTCATCAAAAGCTTCATACACTTTTGACCATCCCTCTATGCCTAATTTGGAGCCCCGAGAGTTCGGGTGCATAACTTATGTCCATATACCAAAGCCACAATGGAGCGAACTTGATCCCCGTGCAAAGAAGTGTATTTTTGTGGGTTATGCACAGTTTCAGAAAGGCTATAGATGTTATGACTCACTCACCAACACAATACATATATCTCTTGATGTCTCATTCTAGGAATCTGAGCCATATTACTTAGGGGGAGCTTCTCAGTCTTCCTTTCAGGGGGAGAGAGAGGTTGTGAAGGGAATCCTCGTTCTATTGTCGATTTTGATGTCTTTGAAGACTTGAAAAATTTGGAGGAACGATTTGAAGGCATAAATTCTGAAATAGCCAAAAACGATCGATCATTTGAGCTTGACGATGGATTATTTCGAGAGACAGAAGCTCCCAATGGACAAAACGATCGATCGTTAGGTTCAAATGATCGATTGTTTCCTAGGGCAGAAGAAAATGATCGATCGCTTGAACCTAGCGATCGATCATTTTCAACAGGCAGAAATTTCCAGAAGCCAAATGATCGATCGTCTGGTCCCTAGTGATTGATGGATTCTTGAGACGACTTTTTTGGATAGTTTGAATCAAAATCAAGACATATCTGAAGAAGATCTCGCTCAGAATGATCCACCTCAGGTACCCCTAAACTTTAATGAGTCATCTGGGTTAGAAAGTGTTGAACCTAGAAAATCACAAAGGTTTACCAATGGAATTCTTAAGAAACAATATGAACCGGATATCAAAGCCAAAGTTAAATACCCTATAGCTAACTTTATGTCTAACTATAGGATTTTCGGGTCACATGCGCTTGTTATTGATCAATTGTCTACTGTATATATTCCTCGTAACGTGCAGGATGCATTAACAGATCCAAAATGGACAAAGGCGATGAATGAAGAATTGGAAGCTCTTTAGAAGAATGCAACATGGGAGGTAGTACCTATGTCGGTTGGAAAGAAGACTGTAGGATGCCGTTGGGTGTTTACTGTAAAGCTTAATGCTGATGGACCTATTGATAGATACAAGGCAAGCTTGGTTGCTAAGGGATATACACAACGCTATGGGATTGATTATGAAGAGACTTTTGCACCTGTGGAAAAGATCAATACTGTCCGGATTCTAATCTCACTTGCAACAAACAAAGATTGGCCCTCGCACCAGTTTGATGTGAAGAATGTGTTTCTTAATGGGAATTTAGAGGAAGAAGTGTACATGGATGTGCCCCTGGGTGTTAAGAATTACCCAAGTGACGTTGGCAAGGTATGTAAATTGAAGAACTCTTTGTATGGCCTGAAGCAGTCACCAAGAGCTTAGTTTGGATGATTTTCAAAGTCCATGAGAGCCTTTGGATACAGACAGAGCAATTGTGGACCATACCTTGTTTATCAAGCGCAAGAATGGTAAGATTACAACTCTTATTGTGTATGTTGATGACATGATTGTTATAGGGGATGATCCAAAAGAGATGAGTGAATTGCAAAAATATCTGTCAAAGGAGTTTGAAATGAAGGATCTGGGGCAACTGAAGTATTTTCTGGGTATTGAAGTTGGAAGGTCTAAGAAGGGGATTTCACTTTCACAGAGGAAGTATGTTCTTGATTTACTTGCTGAAACGGGGATGCTGGACTGCAGTTCAATCGAGAGACCCATTGAGATGAATCACAGACTTGCTATTTATCCTGATCAAGTTCCAACTGATAAAGGGAGGTATCAACATCTTGTAGGAAGGTTGATTTATCTTTCACATACTAGACCTGATATTGCTTATTCTGCGAGCGTTGTTAGTCAGTTTATGCATTATCCTAATGAAGAACATATGGAAGCAGTGTCTTTCAGATTTTGAGGTACTTGAAGATGGCACAGAGTAAAGAGTTGTTGTTTGAGAAAAAACATGAATTGAAAGTTGTTGGATACAAAGATACAGATTAGGCTGGTGATAAAACTGACAGGCGTTCTACATCTGGGTACTACCTCACTTTAGTTGGAGGGATCCTTGTCACTTGGCATAGTAAAAAGTAGAAAGTTGTTGCTAGATCAAGTTCAGAAACTAAATTTTGAGGCATGGCACATGGGGTTTGTGAAATGTTGTGGATCCGTAATGTCCTGAAAGACTTGGGTTACAAGCTTAAACGACCTATGGATTTTCATTGTGATAATAAAGTTGCCATTGAGATTGCACATAATCCAGTTCAGCATGATAGAACAAAGCATGTGGAGGTTGACCATCATTTTATTAAAGAAAATCTTGACAGAAAGGTTATTCGCTTTCCATTTGTAAACTCAAATGAGCAATTAGCTGATGTTCTTACTAAAGGAGTGTCCAGGAAGATATTCAATAGCTCGGTTGGCAAGTTGGGCATGATAGATATCTATGCACCAACTTGAGGGGGAGTGTAGAATTGCTGTAAATCTGTATGTAATTAGGATTCTTATTTATTTAGGATATCCTGTAATTATGGAAAGGATTGTTTCCTATTAGAGTTAGACTACTCCTTTGTACTTGTATATTTACCCCCATTGTGAGATGAATAGAATCATCGAATTAAGTCAGAATTGAAGTATTCTTTTCTACTATCCAATCCATTGCTGATCCGGTCAGTTTTTATAATAATTTAACACTATATGTTAGTGTAGTGTTCTAAGGAGTATTTTTGTTATTTAATTCAACATTCGGTGGTACTCTTCATTTTGTTTCAATGTTTTATTGAAGATTTATGAAGTATCATAATAAAAAGTTTAATATTATCACTTAAAATTAAAGAATATTCATTATAATAAACGGATCAGATTAGTGGACCAGATATCCGTTAATCCGCCGGATACATATTTGGTTTGAGCTATTAACGATCCACCAGGTTATCGGGTCAGGTCGGGTTGGATTAAATTTTGTTATTGGTAAACTTTTTTTAGATTTTGGTCGATCTACTCCAGACCATGTCCATTTACAGGTTGAGATAGCAGTACTGATCTGCTACCTATTTTTATTTTACTTTTGGTAAACACTTGATTGGATTATTGATATAGGAAACAAAATTCCACATGATAAATGCATTAAAAATAAGGGCATTTGCTATCATGCGGAGGCTTTTGTGCTTAGCATGTTGGGCAGGTATGATGATTCTGGTATTAAAAGTTATAGATCAAAATCTATTTAAGAACATCTAATTTATGTGTCTAGCCCAAACTATAGTGACTTGTCCAAGTTGCAATAGGGTCAGTCTTACACATATTCTTGGAGATATCTTATTCATTGTATGATTCAATTTTCATGTAACACTCATATTCTCTTGTTGTAATCCTCTATATAAAGAGGCCCCTATTATCAATGAAAGCACAAATAATTCTCTCCTAATTTTTGATTTCCTAAAACATGTTATTAGCACGAAGCAATAACAATGATTCAAGAAGCCAAAACCCTTAATCCAAATACAAAAACCTTGAAACATTTTCTGCCTCCGCCGCCACCTTAAAGCCCCAGGAGTCCAGAACCTGTGGCAAAACCACCAAATCCGGCCGAAAAACCACCGAACCGGCAGCCATAAGTTCTACAAATTTTTGAACCAGTCGGGTCAGCCTCGTTTCATCCCCTCGCCTGCACGCATACATAGAGTGCCCCTGAGCCCATGTTAGCCTCGCTTGCTTTTCCTTCAGAGTTAGCCTCGCTAGCTTCTGTCCCTACAGCGCCCCAGCACTTCACGCACACTTGTTGGTAGCAGATAGCCTAGCCTCGCTTCACAACCGCCCCCAAACATCCCTGCATGCCTATAGCCCCACGTTAGCCTTGCTTTGTCTTGACAGCACAGCGACCTTGCCCGCAAGCCTTGCCCAGCCCCTCGCCAGCCTCGCCTCTTTCAGCGCATGTTAGCCTCTCCTTGCGTGCACAGCCCCTGCCCAACAAGTTTGCAAGTGCCCCTATTAGCAGCTTCCAGCCAGAGTCTGGCCACCACAGGCCACCGACAAACTTCGACAACTTTTTCCTACCAAATTTCTGCCAATTTACTAAAAGTTTCCGTTTTTGAGTTTTTTTTTTTCAATTTCTCTTATTTTTGTCGGGGGACTTCCAACATCCCTTCTTCTATCTCCCACTTCTTCTTTTGTGGGAAGACTAAGCCGAACTATGGGGGTTTGTGCTATCTCCAAACTTAGAATTTGCAGAGAATATATGATCAACCGCACATATCATTGTTTCGATCTAATCCAAGATCTCTTGGAACTGAATTTTTTTAGAGTGATTATGCCCAGAAATTTCTAATTCCTTGGGAGCAATTTCGCTTGAAAATTTCTATTGTTTTGGTGGTAGTTTTTTTCCGCTCCGTAACTAACCCTTTTACTTGTTCTTTTTCAGGATGAGTGATAAGCTCATAAATGTACATGATTTTGTATTGATTTCTTCATGTTTCTTAGCTAGTTTTCCATCTATTTGAGTCATTTACTTTATTTTTATGTTTTGTAGGTGTTTTGGAGCAAAGTAGAAGAAAGGAAGCTAAATAAGTAAATATGTCTGTGCAGATCAGTCAACTTCGACATGAAGCTGAGAGCAGCTCAGCATGAACCAGACAGTGAACTTTATATGCTTGGAAAGCTTCGGATGTCTAGTTTCCAGAACTTTTAACGGTTCATTCATATCATTTTTCTACAAAAAGTTATGGCCAATTTAGTACAGTAAGGTCGAGCAGTCTGAGAATCTGACACTTTGACGGAAATCCATGATTTGAGGCCCGAATTCCTTTTAGAAGCCCACCGACGAGTATTAACTGAATATCTCAGTTTATTAGAGATATATGACATATTTTTATGGGTGAAAATTATTAGGAATTTTAAAGGATCGAGAAGCTACTTGATTCCTAAAAGGAAAAGAAGTGAAAATCTCCTAACCTAAGCAATAAAAGAGGGACGTGATCAGTTTGGACATAGAGGGCCGCACAAGAGAAAGAAAGAACGACATCTTCTGCCATCAACTAGCTGTCATCTCTTCCTTTTCCTTTCTTCTAGTTTTTGTTTTGTTCATGACTATGTCTAGCTAAATACTTTTGTAGGTAGCGGCAATTTCAAAGCCCCAAACATGTTCAATTCATATTGATGATAATTCAGTTTTTGGATTTCTATATTATCAATTGAGTGTTTGTTTCACCGTGTCTACAAGATGAATCTTTGCTTGTTTGTATAGGTGTGCAGCTAAATGAATAGGTTAGGGCTCTAATGCTAGGAGTAACAGTACTAGATTCGTATATGTCGTGTGTTGATTCCAATTGAGTAGCAAAATATTTTCTTGAATTACATTTGACTCAAACCCTAGGTTTAGCAAGACTACCAATGTACTTGTGCCCCTAGATTTATCCAAACCCTTTTATTGCTTAATGATTTTGATATGTTAAACTTAGCGAGCTTGTGTCTAGGTTGCATAATTGGAAACAGATTAAGTGGTGAGCTTGTATTCACTTAACGAGGAACTAAGAAAGGGTAATGGGTTAATTCTAGCTTGTGAGTTAACTTCGGGTAAATTCAATTGAGAATTAAGATTCCATAACTGAGCTTTGATATGATTGAGTGTGTTTGGTGATGGAGAATGAGTCCTTAGCTTTGTTTCTATCAATAGCTTAAAGTTATAAAATCTGTTTCTGCTTTGTTATCTTTCTGTGTTCAGTTTTACGTGAATTATTTCATATAGAAAATCAACTCTGATTGTTCTGAAATTTTGTATGCGTGTTATTAAATGTGTGTTTAGTGTCCTGTAAAATTTATAGAAAATTATATTGAGTCTAGGTTAGTTAATTAATTTATTTTTGTTAACTGTTCAGTAGCATGATTTAGAGTAGTTTGTGACATTTGGTTAGCAGTTTAAGAACAATCTTCAGCGGGTAATGACCCTTGCTTGATCACTATATTACCAACGATGATATTTGAGTGCAAGGTTTAAGTTGTACATCTTTTAGACGTATCAATGAGTAATATGAACAAATTGGACTTGGCTCTATTGGGAACAATTAGCTCTGGATATCACAAGTGGGTTCGTGATGTCTGCCAGCATCTCAAGGCGCAAGAAATCTTGGAAACGATTCTTGGGCCTAGTCAGGACATGCTAACTATTGAGCAAGTTTAAGCTCTTGAAGAAAATAGAGCAGCCTTGGAGGCAAATAAGGTGAAAGTCGTACGGATGATTCGCTGCAATACGAGTATCTGAATAAAAAAGACCTCAGAAGGCTGTGGGTCTCACTTTAAGAACGCTTTGGAAACATCCGTGACTCCCTGCTTCCTGACCTAGAAATGAGATGGCATAATCTTCGCTTCTGTGATTTCATGACAGTTCTTGATTACAACTCAAAAGCACTTCGTATTAAATCCTTAATGAAATTCTGTGGAAAAGAAATCACAGATTCGATGTTGATTGAGAGGACTCTCTCTACCTTCCCCATCTCTACATTGATGGTTGCTAAGAGCTATTGAATTGATGTTTTTGTAAGAAGGATTCCAATGTTTCATGAGCTCATTGGAGCCATGAATGTTGCTGAAAAGCATGACAATATCCTTGTGAATAACAATAATTCTGGACCTGTGGGAACATAGCCAATTCTAGAGTCCAATTATAGTGGCACCCCTAAGGAAGGGCGCTAAGACCGAAACCCTAAATTTAGGGACAATTTTGGACGTTTGGTCCATATCCTCACTCTAATGAGGAAGGTAACTGCCAAAATAGGTGGAATCAGAATCAAAGAGGTCAACGTGGAAAGGGAGAGGGAGGCAACGCCTCTGGCCATGTTGGTGGCTCCATCAACACTAAGGGCCATCCTAATGACACTTTCAAAGCGCCTCAATCAAGGGAGCCTGAGCACAGAGATGGATGTTCTCGATGTGAAGCATCCGATCATTGGGCACACATTTTTAGATCTTATGAGAGTATTGCCACCGCCTACAAAGAGTATTGTGAAGCAAGAGAAGCTCACTATGTGGAACAAGAAGATCAAGAAGGTGAACTCAAACTAAGGGATGATAACTTCAAATCAGGCCCAGATCAAGAGGCTGGTGATTTTCAATAAAGTCTTATTTTCCAACTGATGTAATAGGAAATTGCCATATATTTTGTACTAAATGTCATTGGTTAAGTTTTTCTTCAAGTAGGCTCAGCCAAAGTGGATATGATGTCTAGGAAGGTTGTACATACATGTACATTTGCAAGCATAATTAGCTATAATGGGCCATGCTCATTGTACCGCCAAAGGTACTAATTCCAACCAAAGGAATGACATGCAAACACGCCGCCAGACGGGCTACAACCTCAGCATCGGACCACCTCCAGATCGCCACCGACGCACCGCCACGCGCCGCGCCAAGATGGCATCACAAGCTTCTGAAGCTGGGAACTGAAGCATATCAGTCCCACATCGAAAACAAAGACAAGATCAGTCCCTTCCTCACCTATAAAAGGTTCTCTCCTCTCTCCTCATTAATTACGCATTCAATACTTTCCTACTGTTACTTTGTCAACATAAATACATTGACTAACTTAGGCATCGGAGAGTTGAAGACCGCCCGGCGCGGTCTCCCTCTGACGCCCATTGTATTTTACTTGACAGGTAACGGGAACTACAATAACAACACAAGTATCGATCCGCCCACCGGATCAGCGTTAACTAAGGTCCAGCTACCGCTAGACTTTTAGACATTAACATTGGCGCCGTCTGTGGGAATCCTTGAACTAAAGGGAAACGCTGAAGAGCAGGCAGAGCTCCCCGCCATTCCCCAACCCTCCGACCCCGCGATCGGCGTTAACCGCGCACTATTCACAACCCCGGCCAACCCCGGCGGTGAGGCAAACCCAGGCAGCAGCCGCCCGTCAGGCCAGGATCTCGTCACCATGTACGAGATAGCACTGGCGGATCTTCATAAGGCAAACAGAGAGCGTGAGGAGGAGCGCAAAGAGAAGGCCGAAGCCCAAAGACAGATGGCCGCGCTCATGACACGCTTTGAGGAACTAAAAAACACTTTGGCGGCCACCGACCGCCCGGCACAGAGCGAGCACTCCCGCAGCACCAGGCGTAGTCGACCCAGCGCCTGCACAACGATGCCAGGGCCGGTCGTACAAATGCATGTACCGCTGAACCCACCTGGGTTGTCGGGAATGGGACCGCCGCCCATACCCCAACTAATGTTAGAACAGGTGGCGGAATCACTTCCGCACACCAACTGCTCGAATGCCAGGGCAAGGACTGAGGGTGATCCGCCCATACCTAGGCGTAAGCCAACTCGGCAGGTCAGTCAGGCCGATTCCGCCGGCGATGAAACCGCCCAGCTATTGGAAAGGATGCACCAACTGGAGCAGAGGTTGATCCGGGCGGAGACGGGCGTCCCGGCGTCAACTCGGAACCCGCTATTCACTTCCAGACCCGGCCCCTTTTCCGCCGCGATCCTGCAGGCTGTCAGACCGACATATGCAAAAACCCCAAAGATGTCGCAGTATGGCGGAATGACCGATCCCTTTGTCCACATGGACACCTTCAAGAAGGTCACCAACAACAAGGGGTTCGACGACGCCACCTTGTGCCATCTGTTCAGCGAAACGTTGGACGGCGAGGCAATGAACTGGTTTTTTGAATGTCCGCCAGGATCTGTCTGCTCATTCCATGCACTGTCGCATGCTTTCCTCTCCCGCTTCATCTTACTGTCCGCCGGACATCACAATACAAGTCAGCTTTTCGGCGTTAAACAAGGGGAGGACGAATCACTGAAGGCCTTTGTCACAAGGTGGCGGGCGGCAGCATCTCAGTGCCGCGACCTAGACAAAACCATGGCATCGGCAGCCTTCAGGAAGGGACTCCTCAAGGGACCGTTCCTCTATCACCTCAATTACAATCATCCCAACGCGACGTACGACCACGTCATGAGTGAGGCGGTCATCCACGCCCAGGCGGAATTCATCACATATGGAGAGACCCCACCACCAGCAACGCCAACAAGGTCAACCCAACCATCTTCCAGTCACCAGGAAACCGCTGACAAGCCCCCTCAGCACCGCCAGCTGATAAGAAAAGGGAGTGGCAGCAGGGCCACCACCAAACCAAGCGGCAGAAAGGGCAGCATTATTACAAGGGAAACCGCCCAACTCATAGGGATAACCACAACAGACAGGCGGAGTCCTCATAGCGGTACGCAGTTTTCACGGTCCTAACGGCCTCATATGAAGATATCTATAATCAGTGCAAGGATCAGATCCCACCGCCACCCCCTCCAAAATACCCAAAAACAGACAAGCCCAGGAACACTGGCAAGTGGTGCAAATACCACACGGACAACGGCCACAATACAAACAGCTGCAATGCTCTCAAAATGGCCATTGAGACTTTGTACCGTGACGGCAAGTTGGAGCAATTCAAGGTGCGCCAACCACCACCAGTGATGGCCAACGTTGAGACCTTGGGCCGCATCAACACCATCGATGGCGGTGCTCCAATCACCAACATGTCTCACAGGGCAAGAAAGCGCTATGAACGCGCTAACCACCCAAAGGAAGTTTTCAACATCCGCTACGAAAGATCCGCCAAACTCCCGAGGTCAGGTTGGGAGCCTATTACCTTTTCAGAGGAGGAGGAGCGCGGAGTACATTTACCCCATGACGACCCATTCTTAGTCGATGCCATTCTTGGCAAATTCTCGGTGGGGAGAATCTTGGTGGATAGCCGGTCCGCCGTCAACGTCATCTTCAGCGGTTGCTACGACCATCTCAAGCGGAACAAGAAACTACTCCAGGATCACGAGCCACTGCTCAGCTTCTCCGGTGACGTCACACAACCACTGGGGTCGGATTACATGCGACTAGTTATTGGCACTAGTCCCTGTATGGCGGAGGTGCACACGGAGTTCATTATTGTCGACTGTTTCAGTTCGTACAACTCCATCATTGGGCGACCAGCGCTTAATAAGCTCAAGTGCATAATTGCCGGATACATGCTTCTCATGAAGTTCCCCACGCCCAACGGCACAGGCTGTGTGAGGGGAAGCCAACAGCTGGCACGAGAATGTTATTCAACGACTATGGCACGGTCAACGCGCCGCCATGAAATCCTGACAGTGGGTAATGACCCACCACCACCGAATATCTTTGAGGATCCCAGAGATGAGGAGAAGAAATATGTAAAGAAGGAGCCGGTCGACCCGGACACGTCGCTGAAGGTTGTCTGCATCTCAGACGAGCATCCTGAGAGGACAGTCCGTATAGGCTCCCAACTAGATCCAGAAGTGGAGGCAGAACTCACTCAATTCCTACGTGATAACGCCGCCGTCTTTGCATGGTCCTACGCGGACATGCCAGGCATCTCTACTGAAATAATCACTCATAAGCTGACCATCAAACCTTCCTTTTATCCCATCAAGCAGAAGCGGAGGGCTTTTGATGAGGAAAAGTACCAGGCAATCGGACAGGAGGTCGCCAAACTACGGGACATTGGATTCATCCGCCAAGTCATCTACCCTCAGTGGATCTCAAATCTGGTAATGGTAAAAAAGCCCAGCGGCAAGTGGCGGATGTGCGTCGACTTCAAAAATCTCAACAAGGCATGCCCAAAGGATAGTTTCCCGCTACCTCGTATTGATCAGCTGGTCGATGCAACCGCCGGACACGAACTCCTCAGCATGATGGATGCCTTCTCCGGATACAATCAGATCAAAATGCACCCCAGCGACCAAGAATGCACCACCTTCACCACCGACAAAGGCCTCTACTGCTACAATGTCATGCCTTTTGGTCTGAAGAACGCCGGTGCAACTTATCAGCGGTTGATGAAAGCCATGTTCGCTGAGCATCTGGGAAAAATCATCGAGGTCTATGTGGACGACATGCTAGTTAAGAGCATAAAGGCCAGTGGACATGTGGCAAACCTCAGGATAATAGTGACCATCCTCCTGGCCTATGGTATGCGCCTCAACCCACAAAAATGTTTCTTTGCAGTCACCGCTAGCAAATTTCTCGGTTACATCGTCAGCGAGCGTGGTATCGAGGCCAACCCAGATAAGGTACAGGCCATCCTTAACCTGTCGGACCCCAAGTATAAGGTGGACGTCCAGTGCCTCCAGGGCAAGTTAACCGCCCTTTCTCGATTCATCTCTCGACTTACTGACAAGTGCGCCCCATTCTTCAAACTTCTCAAAACAACTCACAAGAAGGTCATTGACTGGAACCCAGAATGTCAGGCGGCGTTCCAGGGCCTAAAGGAATATCTAGCGGCAGTCCCTCTCCTTTCTGTCCCTGTCCAAGGAGAGACGCTATTCATATATCTGGCGGTCTCGGCAACGGCAATAAGTTGCACCATTGTTCGGCGGGAAGGCCAGGATGAACTCCCAGTATTCTACGCCGGCAGAGGTATGAACGGAGCAGAAACAAGGTATTCACCGTTGGAACAGCAGGCCCTCGCACTTATCATTGCCGCCAGACGCCTCCGGCAATATTTCCAGGCTCACACAATCCATGTGTTAACCAATCAACCGCTGAGGCAGGTGATGCAGAACCCTGAACACTCGGGGCGCCTCAGTAAGTGGGCGATTGAGCTCAGCGAATTTGACATTGAGTACAAGCCAAGAACCGCCATGAAGGGCCAGGCAGTAGCGGACTTCATCGCTGAACTTACTGAGCGTCAGCCGGAACCCGGTACAGTACCGGCGGTACTCAAACCAAGTCTGGAACAGAAATGGTAACCAGTGCAGAGGCAACTCCCCCACAGTCCGATTGGAACCTACACGTGGACGGCTCCGCCTGTGCCAAGGCCAGCGGCGCCGGGGTCATCTTAACCGGACCCGGGGGACTGAACAATATGGCGGAGTACGAGGCGCTCATCGCCGGTCTACTTCTCGCCATTGACTCAGGAGCTGACAACGTCAACATATTCAGCGACTCCCAACTAGTCGTCAACCAGGTCAACGACAGCTTCCGGGCCAAGGACCAGCAGCTAGCGGCATATTTGGGATACGTCAAAACGTTGCTAAAGAAGTTCAAATTTCACACAATCACACAAATCCCCAGGGAAAAGAACGCTAAGGCTGATTCACTGGCGAGACTGGCAACCGCCCAACCACATCAAAGTCCAGCGGACACAAGGGTGGAGTATCTTGACAAGCCAAGTATCACAAAGACCCTGGCGGAAATCTTCAACGTTCAGGTCAACCCCAGCTGGATAGACGAGATCATTACATATAAGCGCAACGGAACGTTGCCAGAAGATAAGGTCCAGGCAAGACAACTCAAGCGAAGAGCAACCCGCTACAACATCCAGTACGGCAAGCTTTACCGCCAGGGATTCACCCATCCTAACCTCCGCTGTCTAACCCCAGAGGAGGGTAAGGTTGTCCTAGCAGAAATCCATGGCGGGGAATGCGGAAACCACTCGGGAGCCAGATCCCTGGCCAACCGCACAATGCGACAAGGGTATTTCTGGCCCACACTTGGTGATGACGCCCGGCGGATTTCGAGGTCTTGCCACAAATGCCAACAGTTTGCAGATCTCCCACACGCACCAGCGGAACCACTATCAATCATCGTGGGCCCATGGATTCATTCCACGTGGGGCCTTGACCTGATGGGAAAGTTCCAAACTGCCAAGGGTCAGTTCAAATACATTGTTAATGTCTGAAAGTCTAGCGGTAGCTGGACTTTAGTTAACGCTGATCCGGTGGGCGGATCGATACTTGTGTTGTTATTGTAGTTCCCGTTACCTGTCAAGTAAAATACAATGGGCGTCATAGGGAGACCGCGCTGGGCGGTCTTCAACTCTCCGATGCCTAAGTTAGTCAATGTATTTATGTTGACAAAGTAACAGTAGGTAAGTATTGAATGCGTAATTAATGAGGAGAGAGGAGAGAACCTTTTATAGGTGAGGAAGAGACTGATCTTGTCTTGGTTTTCGATGTGGGACTGATATGCTTCAGTTCTCAGTTTCAGAAGCTTCTGATGCCATCTTGGCGCGGCGCGTGGGGCGCGTGGGTGGCGATCTGGAGGTGGTCCGATGCTGAGGTTGTAGCCCGTCTGGCGGTGTGTCTGCATGTCATTGCTTTGGTTGGAATTAGTACCTTTAGCGGTACAATGAGCATGGCCCATTATAGCTAATTATGCTTGCAAATATACATGTATGTACATACATCATTGTTGCCATTGATTACAACAGCAAGTGGATAGAGGCGGAGCCACTAACGGCAATAACTACCGCCAAGGTAATTCGCTTCCTTTGGAAGAATATCTACTGCCGCTACGGAGTCCCACACACAATCATCACAGACAACGGCACACAGTTCAACAATGACGAGCTCATCTCCTTCACCACCAACTTAGGCACCAAGTTGAGGTTTGCATCTGTCGCCCACCCCCAGACCAACGGCCAGGTCGAAGCGGCAAACAAGATAATCAAAAATTTGTTAAAAAAGAAGCTCGACAACGCCAAGGGTTTATGGGCGGAAAAGCTCCCAGAGGTCCTGTGGGCCATCCGAACAACTCCAACCTCCGCCACCGGAGAAACTCCTTTTTGTATGATGTTCGGCACAGAGGCTGTCTTACCCATTGAAGTTACTCAACCTACCGCTAGAGTCAAAGGCTACTGCCCAGAGACCAACAGCGCCGGCGTCAACTTGGACAAGGACCTCCTAGAAGAGAAGAGACGCAAGCCCCATTTACACAATTTACAAAACAAACAATGGGTATCACGTTTCTACAACGCCAGAGTCAAGGCCCGGAACCTCCAGCTGGGGGACTCGGTCATGAAGGAAGTCATTCCGCCACCGACAAAACTCCGCCTAACTTGGGAAGGCTCGTACAAAATTGTGGAAGTCGTTAGCCCAGGCACCTTCTACTTAATGGACAAGGACGGCGTCACATCGGCCCGCCCTTGGAATACTGAACACCTTCGGTATTACTACAAATAGTCAGACCGCTACCCAGGAGCATCTTGACTTAGCTAAATTTTTGTTCAAGTGTTTAGCTAAGGGAAGCTACCCAACGGGTACTACCCCACTTTTGTACACTGATCAGTCAGCTATCAATGAAACGAGGAATTATTCAAACCATTGTTACCAAGTCTAGCACTGAGGGCAACTGGCAACGCCAGCAATTGTAGGCGGACCTCGTCCGCTACAAGGTGCACTTGGACCAATCTTAATTCCTTTAATGTTTCATTGATCGACAAAAGAAAAATATAACTCAAAAGCACTACACACATATCATGGCAAACCAAGTCAAATTTATTTTACTCCCCAAAATTCTTTACAAACTGATATGCCTCAGCGGCTACAAAAAAAAAGGGAAAGCAGGAAAAACTATGAAGGTCTCAGCTAGCTTCAGCGGTTGGCTTCGACTTCTGCTACTTCAACAGGCGGCGGCGCGACCGATCGGCTCGCTTGATCGGACCCTCGAGCTGTCGGACTGGGGGTCTCTATGGTACCATCCGCCCGGGTGTGTGCCTCCAGAAATCCGGCACGTGACACCTCTGACGGGGTCTGCTGGGGAGTCTGCTGGGACCCTTCCGTCGGATGTGGGCCACTTTCCCCGCTGCCCGAGTGAGTACCTGCAGCTGGGGCAGGCACGACTTCTGTCTCCGGCGGGACACTCTCAGCCGGCGGCACGTCAGGCTGTGACGCCTTTGCAAAGTCAATGGCGCCCTTCCGCTTCAACATGTCTACATTGGCTCGGGCCCCAGCCTTCGCCGCTTCGGTCAGTGTCTTCTTAAACTCTGCCGACTGCTTGAACGCTTCAACAGCGGCGGCCGCAGCAGTACTCCCTTCAGCCCTCAGGCGGGTAACCTCACCCCCCAGCAGCTTCACTTCGGCCATCCTGTCGGCGGACTCCCGCTGCACTATAATAAGTTTTTTGTCTTTAGCGGCTATCCGCTCCTGCAGCAATGCGATCTCCTGCTCCAACTTGGAGACGCTTTCATTCCTCTCCAGGTCCCGCCTGATAGCCGGATTCAGCTTGCCGCGGGCGTCCGCATAGTCACACTCCGCCTTGACCAGCCCCCGCTCAACCTCCGCCAGTTTCTCCTTTGCCTCCGCCAACTCCCTCTGGAGACCTCCGATTTCTTCCCTGAGCTCTTCCTCAATCAGGGGCTGCTTCGACGCCGCCACGAACATATCATGTAATCCCGCCGATATTTGACCAAACGCCGAGCTGAAGGGCGATTGGTCAATTACCGTCGGGCACGATATGCCCGCCAGACCGCCGAACCCCAGCCGCTCGCACAGATGAAAGAGGAATTCCCGCTCCCCTTCTGTCATAAATGGCGCGTACCCGGCGAACGAGTCTAGCTCACCGACGGCGGGCGCCTCTCCCTCCACCGCCGCAGTCTTCGAGGGAGCCTGTCGGGCCTTCTTCTGTCGGCGGGCCCCGACCACCTCCACCTCGTCTCCCTCTTCCTCGTCAGTAGACTCAGCCGTCCGGCGCTTTTTCTCTAGCGTCCTCTGGCTCCCAGCGACGGCCCTCGTCACCCTCACTAGCGGCTCCTCCCTTGTCACAGTGACACATTCTGCCGGTTGCACAACCTTTTGAGGACCACGCCTGTGGGCAGGCATCCGCTCCTTCTGTGGCCCTGCCGCAGCGCTTCCCCTCTGATCCCCGGCGGCCGTCTGAGTCCCCGCCTGCACCGTAGGCAGACCATCCTCACCAAGGTGAGATTGGTGCGGCATCGGCATCACCACCGGAACCTCGGACTAGCTCAACGCCAACGTCTCCGGGTTCACCACGGTCTGCTGGGCCGCCAGCCCCTCGGCATACATGGCTTCCAAAAAATTGTCTATCTCCGCCCGGTCCATCGTCTTTTCGAATGCGTCGCGACTCGATTTATTTCCCGGCGGGGTTTCTAAAAATAAATAACCACCGGTCAGTCTCTCACAATTCAAACAAAAAGGGGGAAGGGAAAAGAAACAACATAGCGGAAACTCCTCACCAATGGACCGCGTTAGTCGCAGGTCGACCAGCAACTCCCAACCAGTCAGCAGGCGGAAATCAAGCAAGTTTCGGTTCCGCCAACAACCCCTGATCCTCGCCACACGACACTCTTCTTCGCGCGTTAGCGTGTACCGAAGTCCCGCTGCACAAAAAAAAAAAAAAAAAGAGAACACGTCGTTAGTAAGAATGCGAAGTACAAACACGTGAACACGCCAATTGCGTTCAGCGATAACCGGACACCAACCTCGAATGGGTTGGAACTCGGACTTAATCCTAAACGTCGGCCCTTCCTCATTCGATCTGGCGTGGTACTCCCAACCCTCTGTAGTGACACAGAAGGTCCCCCGCCAGTAGGACATGGAGTCCCTTAGATTTTCGATCAACTTGGGCGCTCCCTGCCGGCGACTCAAGTTCACTTGCCCTTTGCAGCCTCGGCGCTTCACGTACACTAACTCGTAGAAGTGAAGCACTTCCGCAACAATAGGCCCCTCGCACCCGGATAACCGCCAAAGGGAGTTAATGGCCAACATCAACCGCCACATATTGGGGCAAATCTGACCAAAAGCAAGGCCAAATTCGCACACCAGGATTTGCAGATTCGGCACCAGCGGGAGTGTTACTCCTTGGCGGAATATCGCCTCGTGAACGGCAGCAAATCCCGCTGGGAGCATCGAGGCCTCCTCATCCGCTGTCGGCGGGCGCAGCTTCACCGAGCCCAGCAACCGGAACGTCTGCTTCATCCTTTTAACAGCGGCGGCGTCCATCCGCCCACCTGCCTCGTCGACGGCGGTGCCATCTGAGAGAAACCACGCCGATTCAGCATTCTGCCCCGCTACTTCCTCTTCGCCAGCGGAGCCGCTAGCAGCACTATTGCTTGCCAAGCTCTCGTCGCGCCTAGTTTTGGCAGCAGCGGCCTCACCCGCCCTAGAGCTCTCTGGACGCGAACCACGGCCCATAGCTACGTCCCAGAGGATGGTCTGAAGAGGCTCAACTTCTAGCGGTTCTGGCAGTGAGGTTCCTGCATGGGCAGACGGACGCAATGAATCATTAAAAATCCTATCCGCCGCGCTGAACGACACGTCAGACCCGGAATCCTCACTGCTCGAAATCTCTATGACGTTAGCCATCCCAAACCCTAAAACCCACATCAGTTAGCACAAATACAGATCTAACCTACTCTCACATCAGATATAGCCAAAGGTATCAAGAACAAAACCCAGAAAACTCCAAAGTACAAAACAGACGCACTCAACCCAGATTCGGCTACCTAAATCCTTAACCACCAACGCTTAGCCAACCATAATCCAACCCCCCCCCCCCAAAGAAATCCCATTCACACCTCAGAACACACCCAGCAAAACCAGCAGTCATCTCAGAAAGGCAAGAATAGCAAAACCCAGAAAGTAACAGACTCACTAAAACAAAAACAAAAAGGGGAAATCCAGGTACCAACCTCAGTGGTGCAATCTTCAGCACGGTCGTGCACGGTGACGATCGACTTCTCTCTGGGAACGGTATACCCAAGCTTCGGCAGGCTCTCTCTTCGATCTCGGACAAACAAAACTCGAAGACGACGACTAGGTTTTCAAATTTTCGCAAAGTGGCAAATCTTCCAAGGTTCCCCCCCCCTTTTATGTCGGCATCAACGCGTCCTAAGCCGTCCGCTCCATAACGGCATCACGTACCAGCCGTACACGTGTCATAAGTCTCCACTCACTCTCCGGAGTACTTGAGGCGTTACCTCGGTTACGAAACCTACAGTTACTATCATTAAAAGCCAGAAGACGGACAGGCTTAGGAGACAGCCCTACACACGCTAACCCGCTATAGGTTCGACACGTGTTAACTACCGTAGGGACAACTTCGTAACTACCGCCAGCGGAACTTCTCCCTTGTCATTTTCCAAGCGACGAAGTCTCCGCCGAGCGAAACCCCGCCAGCGGAACTTCTCCCTTGTCATTTTCCAAGCGACGAAGTCTCCGCCGAGCGAAACCCCGCCAGCGGAACTTCTCCCTTGTCATTTTCCAAGAGACGAAGTCTCCGCCGAGCGAAACCCCGCCAGCGGAACTTCTCCCTTGTCATTTTCCAAGCGACGAAGTCTCCGCCGAGCGAAACCCCGCCAGCGGAACTTCTCCCTTGTCATTTTCCAAGCGACGAAGTCTCCGCTGAGCGAAACCCCGCCGAGTGAACCAGTTGCCATATGATCCGCTATGCTAATTTGTCTACGACCCACCGCCACTCAATCTATCTCTATGCTACAGCTAGTGACTGGTTACAAGTATCTCATACTTACGTGCATTTGAGTGTGCCATTTATGTGCCTATTACGCCGCCACAACAAACTAAAATGGGTACTCATAGACGAATGGGTAAATACATTGGATTTGAGATTCCAACAATCGTCCGCTACTTAATACCCTTGCTAAGCGATTTCTTCACTACTAGATTTGTGGTTTGTCAATTTGATGAGATAGTTTTCCTCTCGTTAGGGGGTGATAAGAACACAGATGTTCAACAGGAATGACAGGAATTGTCATGGTCTGTCCCCACTATGTCTCATCTCCATTCCTGCTAAAGTGACGAGATCACACATATCTGCTGTAAACGTGCCTGCAAGCAGGATGGACGTCCCTACGAGAGGATGTAGCACCACCCTACATGGAGGTAGGCATGGCATCAACGCCATAAAGAGTGGCACTCTGGCGTCACAAACCATGGCCCCAGCTAGGATGCGTGGGAGTCCCATGGGTTCGAAGGATATTTTGGCACAGCCCAATCCTTTGATCATCGACACTCAAAATCCGTCTCATTCTGGATTATGGTTATCGCTGGGGGACACCTCAATAATAGAACCTATTCCTAGGAATATAGAGCTCTCTGAAAATTACACTAGTGTACATGAGATGTGGAATAGAAACTTCATCATGATTAATGATGTATTTGCGCATTTTGTTACGCATGAGTTTGTTGAGTCCGATGATATCGAACCATGCTAAGTTGATGAACCATGCTATGTTGGCCTAAATGGAAATATGTGATCCAAGCCGAGTTGGATTCTCTAACGAAGAGGAAGGCTTTTCAAGCCAGTGATGCACCTCCTAACTTAAAACTTGTTGACTAATAAGTCTTCGTTAGAAAGCGTGATGAGAAAAAGAGATGGTAATCTCGCCTTATGGCGCAAGACTTGTCACAGACGCCCTAGAATCGACTACAAGGAGATATATTCTCTCATAATGGATGTCATTGCACTCCATTACCATATCAGTTTGGTAATTTGCCGAATAACTGAACATGCAGCTTATGAATGTAGTCACTATGTATCTTTATAGGGATCTAGATACGAAATATACATGAAAGTTCCTGGTGGACTTGATTCACTGAAGTCAAGTGGCTCTAGACCATGGAGCGCATTTTCAATGAGGTCGAAACGCTAACTAAAGTGACTACTTGATTGGGAAAGGATATGTCAATGCCCTCGCATTTCTATGACAAGTTCTGGATTCTATCACAGTTCATGTTGGTGACATGATCTTCATTTGAAGTCCTTAAAGAGTTAAGGGAAACTGTTGAACACTTGAAATCCGAGATTGAAATGAAGGATCAGAGTTCGTGGCCAAACTCTAATAGTTTATGTGTCTAGCTCAAACTCTGATTACTTGTGTGAGTGGTAGTAGGGTTAGTCTTACAGATATTCTGGAAGATATCTTATTTATTATATGATTCAGTTTCCATGCAAGACTCATATTCTGTGGTTGTAATCCTCTATATACAAAGAGACCCATATTATCAATGAAAGCATAGCTCATTCTCTTCCACTTTTTAATTCCATATAACACGTTACTAACCCTGAAACCCTAAAATCGTAACCTTCAAACCCTAGCTTCCACCACCGCACACCTTGAAGCCCTCGATCCCAGGAGTCCAAAATCGGCTGCGAAAAGACTAGAACCGACGGAAAAACCCCCAAATAGGTCATCGAAAGTTTCTGAACTGGCCCTGTTAGCCTCACTTGGATAGTCTCGCCAGTGCACCCCTGTGCCTGCCTCCGCGCGGGGCCCTGCACCCATTTACCTTGTAGATTAGCCCTACCAGACACAATCCCCACCTCTGCTAACCTTGCTGGGCTTGCTGTTACATCCCGTATCTCAATTTACAAGTTTACTAGTTATTCGGACGGTAAACAACATTTACTTTCACTTTTAACTTCGTTTCGGTACTTTTAGGGGCCCTAAAAGTGGACTTTTTGTTTCGTTCGTTATTTGAGAAAGTTTTCTTCACAGAAGTTATAGAGGACGTTAAACCGAGTTCGTTGACATGTGAAACACTCAAATCGGAGTTCGGATGGTGTTAATGTTTAGAATCGGTGACTTTAATTAACGTAAAAGAGAGAGAGGGAGAGAGAGAGAGAGAGGTATAGTAGTTCGTCTCCGCCTTAGCGGGAGACTACGTCCACTTGAATATTGTACTATGTGTGTTTGGACCTTGTGGCCCAAGTGGATTACAAAGTGTGTAATTGGATGATCTTAAGTGTGAGGAGGAGGCATTCCTTTTATAGGTGAAGGAAGCCATCTCCTTTACATTTTCTTAGATGTGGGATGTATAAATCACTATTATAGTCTAGAAAGCCATATTGTGGAGGCAACTTGGCAAGGCCAGGAAGGTGGCTTCCCGGCGACGTATTTGCCACTTCTAGATATCGTAGCGTAGCTTGAACATAGGGCTACGAGATGCATGTCTCGGTTGGGCCTCACCGTGGTTTGTGGGTGTCCTAAAGAGGGTGATACTTATGCTTGATGATGTAGCAAATCCTCCATGCATAGTGAAAGGTATCTACAAGTCCCTGAAGTCCCTAAGTAAGAGGAGCTTCTTGGTTGGGGAGTTATAATCATGAAGTCATCAAGCATAAGTAATCGGGCGGCACAGAACCCCCTACAAGTCCCCGAACTCCGTAAGCAAGAAGGGAATCGTTAACCTACACAACAAAGACAAAAACACGCATATGTAGAATTCTCGTTGCATTGGGCAAGAAATGTGAGTGGCATTGATATGCGTTGGCATATACGAACATATGACGTGCGTGATATATGTTGATGTATACATGCGGATGGCGCCGAGTATGATCGGTTATGTCGTATAGACTCGAGAGCGCCTATGTTTGTGTGAGCATATGGATTGCATATGATAAATGTGTGACGGGCACAAGGAAACGAACGAGGTCGAGTTTGACGGGGTTACGCTTGTGAAATGTAAGTTGCATGAGTGCCGCGAAGGTATGCATTTGTGAGTCATGAATAACGAATGTGTGTACTGTTGTGCTTGTTTGGTTTTCACTCGTATTAATGGAACGTGAAAAGAATTCAATTTGTTGCAAACGACAAATGGTAGAAGAATTGAATGTTCATTAATGATGTCGAGGGGATGTGAGTGTAAAGCTTGGGAATGCCGGAAGGCAAGAGCGTGAAAGCTAGAGGTTCTGGGAAGACGTGAGAGGGAAGCTTGGGGGTTTCAAGGAAGGCATGAGCGGGAAGCTCGAGGGTTGTCAGGAAGCCTTGAGCGGAAAGCTTGGGGTTGCCGGGAAGGCGTGAGAGGAAGCACGGGGTTGCCGCAAAGGCCTGAGAGGAAGCTCGTGAGCGGGAAGCTCAGGGTACCACGAATACGTGAGCAGAAAGCTCGGGGTTGCCGGGAAGGCATGAGTGTAAAGCTCGGGGTTGCCGGGAAGGCATGAGCGTAAAGTTGGGGGTTGCCGGGAAGGCTTGAGCAGAAGCTCGGGGGTTGCCGGGAAGGCGTGAGCTAAAGCTAGTGAGAGGGAAGCTCGGGGTGCCGCGAAGGCTTGAGCGGAAAGCTCGTGAGCGGGAAGCTCGGGGTTGCCGCAAAGGCGTGAGCGGAAGCTCGAGGTGCCTCGAAGGCGTTAGTCGAAACTCATGAGAGGGAAGCTCGGGGTTACCGCAAAGGAGTGAGCGAAAGCTCGGGGTGCCGCTGAGGCGAGAGCGGGACACTCGGGGGTACCCCGAAGGCGTGAGCGGAAGCTCGGGGTTGCCTCGAAGGCGTGAGCGGAAAGCTCGGGGGTTCCGCGAAGGCGTTAGCTGAAGCTCAACGAGGCTCAGGAGCGGGAAGCTCGGGGTTGCCTCAAAGGCGTGAGTGTAAGCTCGGGGGTGCTGCGAAGGCTTGAGCGGAAGATCGGGGTTGCAGCGAAGGCGTGAGCGGAAAGCTCGGGGGTGCCCCGAAGGAGTGAGAGGAAGCTCGGGGTTGCAGCAAAGGCATGAGTGGAAGCTCGTGAGCGGGAAGCTGGGGGGTACCGCAAAGGCTTGAGCGGAAGCTGGGGGTGCCGGCAAGGCGTGAGCAGAAAGCTCAAGGGTGCCGCGAAGGCATGAGCGAAAAGATTGGGGGTGCCGCGAAGGCTTGAGCGGAAGCTTGGGGTGCCATGAAGGCTAGAGAGGAAGCTCGGGGTTGCCGCAAAGGCGTGAGCGGAAGCTCTGGGTATCGCTGAAGCGAGAGCGGGAAGCTAGGGGGTGCCGCGAAGGCGTGAGAGGAAGCTCGGGGTTGCCGCAAAGGCGAGAGCTGGAAGCTCGTGATATGCCACTGAGGAAAGGGTGTGAAAGCAGGGTGGTGCCGCTGAGGCAGGAGCGTGAAAGCTCAAGGATGCCGCTAAGGCATTAGCGGGTAGCTCAAAGGTGATACTGTGTGGCATGAGCGTAACTGTTGTTAATTATGTTGGGCTGTATGTACAAGTCCCCGAAGTCCCCAGTCAAGGAGGGTTTTCTGGTGGGATTGATACCATAGCGTGGCTTTGTGCCGTATAATGAGCATAATTAGTGCAAGTGCGTCGTCCATCTAGAATTGGTTGGAGCAAACGCTTATGCCCTTTCAGGTGGGCCCCTGCTAGGCCCTCCAAGAAGTCCCCCACTCCTAGCTATAGACCTCCGTATGGTCGGCAAATTGTTTGATGAGGAGAGCTGTGTATATATTAGTAGGTGTTACGTAGCGAATCTAATCTTTGATACCCAAGCGTCGGGGGTTAACCGCCGGATCAATGACTGCAGTGGGCTGCGTTAATTGGTCCCTTTACTCTTTCCCAGAGGAGAAAAGCTTGATTGCAATGCCGCGTAGCGGTCATTGTCATTTTGAGGCGTTGCCTTACCGCTTGGAGGTTGGTTGTGGAGTCTTAGACCCATTTAGGGTGGGGAAAGTTTGACAAAATATGGTGGCCAAGAGGCTAGACAAAATATTTACATATAGTGTACATGTAAATCTTGCTAATTGTATGAACAACAAATAGGCATGGCATAGTTTGTTTGAGTGTCACATGTTTATTTAATTAAGGGTTAAATACTTGTTACTCCTCAAACTTTACCCTGAAAAACAGTTTAGTCCCTCGCCTTTTAAATTAAACAGAAAAGTCCTTATTCTCTTTAATTCTCACACAACTGGTCCTAAAATGACTATTATACCCTTCATTTCCTCCTTTTTTTTATTTATTCTTTTCTGCCTCTCTCTCTCCAAGTTCGTCTCCGACCTCGAGTTTATCCATATCGACGGCGACCCATTTTCTGGTCAGGCTAGATCGTTGATAGGATGCCCTAGCCCCAACTCCCACAACTCCCTGCTCCAGTTCCCCAACCCCAATTCCAGCTCCTACCAACCCAACTCCGATCCAATTTCCAACCAACCAGCCTCCATTGAGCTCCACTCCCAGCCCGCCTACCCCAAATTTCAGCCTACCTCCACCGATAACGATCTCCAATCCAAGCCCACCTCCGCCCGACCAGACTTCCAATCTACCTAAAATTTTAGGCCAGTTTTTCAGGGTTTTTGACGCCCAAGTCACAAAATTTCTAGAAAGGCTGAAGCTTGGTGGTGACGGAGTCACAATCCAGAAACTCATCCATCTCCTCTGACACCCTCTTTGACCTCTCTCTATCAAATCCGACTCATGGGCAACAAAAGCATCAACTCCTATCAATTTCAGCCAAAACGACACCTCACTTCTGCTGCTAAAGCAATTGTGCAAATGTCGCAGAGGACGGAGAAGCTAGGGCTTGATCTAAGTTGCCGCAATAGGCCTGGAGCTATGAGAGGAGAGTCGGAGCCTGGCTCAGATTTTGATAAATTCGGAGCTTGTTGTTGACGAATGAGAGGAACAACTGCGAGAGATCTGACGCCGGAGGCAGCGGAGACTGAACTACCGAGTCCATGATTTCAAGCCATTCCAGTTCGGTGGTGCTACTGGCGAATTCGAACAGAAAACTAGAATCGATCTCAGAGAGAGAGATAGAGAGACAGAGAGAGAGAGAGGCAGAAAAGAATAAATAAGAAAAATAGGAAAAAAAAAAGAGGAAATGAAGGGTATAATAGTCATTTTGGGACCAGTTGTGTGAGAATTAAAGAGAATAAGGACTATTCTGTTTAATTAAAAAAGCGAGGGACTAAACTGTTTTTCAAGGTAAAGTTTGAG
Source organism: Rosa chinensis (assembly GCF_002994745.2). Classification (NCBI taxonomy): domain Eukaryota; kingdom Viridiplantae; phylum Streptophyta; class Magnoliopsida; order Rosales; family Rosaceae; genus Rosa; species Rosa chinensis. The sequence continues at coordinate 50,851,277 of NC_037089.1, read as the reverse complement.
GAGTAACAAGTATTTAACCCTTTAATTAAATTGTAATTAAACAGAAACATGGCATGTGTAGCATGTACTTGTAATGTGGATGCTAATAATATTTTTGCATTGTTGTAAACATGCTTGGAGATCATGGAGACATAAAGCATGGCATACCTAGCATGGTAGACGTATTAGTAACATTGATACATAGTGTACGCATGCTTAAAGTCATATAAGCATGTAAATGTATATCAAGTGTGGTATATTGTGGGCATGCTTAAAAGTATTAAAAGCATGTAAAGGTATGACAATAGCTCTAATTGCAAGAGCGTGTATTGAGATATAGTTACTTATCTTATGCCGATTTGGAGCAAATTGGAATTGGAATTGATATAAGTACGTACCCAAATCATGTTGGAGTTGTCCACGCATGATGCTCCATTGCTCCGGTGAAGTTCCTTAGTAGAAGCCTTGTTAATTAAAGCAGTACTCGGTGACGGTATCTCCTTAACATAAGGCAAATGATTAACATTTTATTTATATCAATAAGCTGACCAAGCAACAAAATGGATTATTTGTTAGCACTTGGGCGGGGAGAAGCATGAGAGATGTTGTACTTCAAGTGACAGAAGTGTGATTAATTTGATCATATAAAAAGGGAAATGATCGATCACATATACAAAGGGGTACAATGTAATTGTACGTTCATATAGTAGGGCAATGTTCATATAGGTAGCACCACTATCTGGCATGGTGTTATTTAATTCGAATTTCTCTCATTATAAAGAAGGGAAATGACTAATCTGGAGTGAGGCAGACATGCACTGATGTTGCCATGTGAATTATGCCTGTTATGCTCTAAGAAACATGTAGTCAATGTGATTCAAGAGGATAATTTCAAGTGTGAATGGTTATAGTGATTGACATGTCAGTGCATGTACATTAGAAATATAGGCAAGATTATTGTAAATGTATGAACCTAGAATAATGTGTGTGTGTCCTATAAGCTAGTCATGTGAAGCTACAGTAATATATTAGCATGGAGAGCTAGGTGTGCATCAGCATATAAAGGTGTAAACCAAGAGTAAAATCACAATCATGCTGGTCATGTAATTAACCTATAGGTGTGGTATTTGATAAAATCACATGTGAGGAGGCAGCATGACTATGCGCATGAGACAAGTATAGCATGTACTTTGATACGTGTCACTTTGATATGCACTTTGATTTGCAGCATAGCAGATCGTGTCTATTAGAAGCTATAAGCTGCGAACAAGTTTTAAACCTTTAAAGTAAGAGACATATAAGGCATGCTTTGACTTTATAGAACAGTGCATAGATTGAATACTCAGCTGTTTTTGCTCATAGCAAGACGGCATCATTGATATGTGAATGCATATGGCATCATTGATATGTAAATGTGTATGGGCATGTGTATGAGTTCCCGCATATGGCATCATTGATATGCAAATGTGTATGGGCATGTGTATGAGTTCCTGCATATGTCAGAAGCATGGGCCTAGTTTGCCGGTTTTTTGTGTGCATACCGAAGAAGTAGCAGATATGTTCAAGCAGCATCTATATATTATGCCCTTATAATTGTCTTATGCATGATAAATGGAACATGGGTACCTATCCGTTGCAATGATAATTGGTAGGATATGATTTTATATTGGAAGTGCTTGGCATAATCAACAAGTATGACAACGTTGACTATAGGTGGCTAATTAACAAACAAGCATAATTAGGATGTATTCTGATACATGGCTAACTGTCCGTTGAAATGTTGTAGGCAAGATAATGAATATATAAGTCATGATGCATGTGACGAGCAACTGAGTAGGTGTACGCTATTCATGCGTATAGGCAGAGTGACAGACAAGTGCCCATGCTCTTTAGTGTGTGGCACTTTGTACTCCACGGAGTTAAAAAATGAGATATGGTAAAGCATGGCATGTGTGGTTGATATAATCCATAGCACGTGAAGTTTAGTGACAGCTGGACAATAATGATATTAATAAGAGAGCTTTGTTTTAGAGAAACGAGAATTGAGAGGAATTTGTTGTATATTCTCATTGATAATAGGGGCCTCTTTATATAGAGGATTACAATGCATAGAATTTCAATCATACAAGGAAAGTAATTCTACATTGATTGGGATTCTAGATCCTTCCAATTAAATTCTATTACCACTAGGTCAAGTAACCTAGAGTTTGGGCTAAACACAAATTAGGTTTTCCTTGAACACTCCCCCTTGTGTTGCCCAAACGCGGTGCTTCTCTCCTTGCCTCGTTAAAAACCTTGCCGAGTAACAAAAACCCAGTGGGACAAAAATAACCTCGGTCGAAGGGGAAAAAGAGCACAACACACCCTTCACGTTTCGAGGTGAACATGCAGACATCTCCCCCTGATGTCTGCGTCTCCCCCTGATGACTACGATCATGGGAGTTCAGATAATTTCCGCAAGCCAATTCTTGCCACATGTTTCTCGAACGTGGATTTGGGCAATGACTTAGTAAACAAGTCTGCCTCACTGTCCTCAGATTGAATCTAGTTCACTTTGATCTCGAGGAGAGTCTGTTGTTGCTGATTATGCTTGGTGTTTTCGCTCTTGATGTAGTCTTGCCTCATTTGTTCAAAACAAGCAGCATTATCCTAAACGCTCGTAGGCTCATCTGTGATAGACTTCAAACCACAATTATTCGAACATGCGTAATTATGAATCCAATCCATATTCATTCACGAACCACTTCATGAATAGCAATAATCTCTGCATCGTTCGAAGATATAGCGACGGTCTATTCTGTAGACCTCCAAGATGTCATGGTCATTTCCCATGGTGAACACTTAACCAGTTTGGGAATGACCTTTGTGTGGGTCAGAGAGATACCCAACATCAGCAAAACCTTCCAGGGGATAGTGGACGCAGGCCAGTGTTGGCGGCGTACCTGGTGTGTGATGGGTCCGAATCCATCATCTCTTGTAGGGATAGAATAAGCCCATATCACTCATACATCTCAAGTATCGAAAGATATCTTTTACACCAATCCAATGGCGTCGCGTTGGCGCAGAGTTATATCTAGCTAACAAGTTCACAACATATGAGATGTCCGGTCTTGTGCATTGGGATAAGTACAATAATGCGCCTATTGTACTAAGTAAGGCACTTCTGCCTCTAGCAAATCTTCGTCATCATCCTTTCGATGAAGAGGATCCTTTTCAGGATCAAGACTACGGACGATCATGGGGTGCTCGAAGGCTTGACCTTGTCAAAATGCCTAAGCATCTATCTACACGATGCTCAAGTTCCAAACCGAGACATAATCGTGTTCTCCTAAAATCCTTCATCTCAAACTTGGATTTCAAGTGTTCAGCGGTTTCCCTTAACTCTTTAAGGGCTTGTAATGAAGATCATGTCCAACATGAACCGCGATAGAATCTGAAACTTGTCATAGAAACGCGTGGGCATATCCTTTCCCAATCAAGTAGTCACTTTAGTGAGCGTTTCAACCTTATTGTAAACGCGCTCCGTGGTGACTTGGGTAAATGAAGTTCACCATGAACCTTCATGTATATTCCGTATCTAGATCCCCATATAGATACGTAGTGATCACATTTGTAAGCTGCATGGTCAGTTATTCGAAAACTACCAAACTGACAAGGTAGTGAAGTGCAATGACATCCATTACGAGAGAATATGTCTCATCGTAGTCGATTCCAGGGCGTTTTGTGAGAAGCCTTGCGCCATAAGGCGAGATTACCATCTTTTTTTTCACTACGCTTTCTAACAAAGACCCATTAGTCAAGAGGTTTTCTGTTAGGAGGTGTTGGCATTTCTAGCTCGGAAAACCTTCCTCTTCGTTAGAGAATCCATCTTAACCTGGATCGCATCTTTGCATTTAGGCCAAAACTCTCTACGTTGGCATTCACATCAACAGAGCGTGGTTCGATATCATCTGACTCAACAAACTCATGCGCAATGAAATACGCAGCTACATCATCAATTATAATGGAGTTTCTATCCCACGTCTCATGTACACTAGTGTAATTTTCATAGAGCTCCATATTCTCAGGAATAGGTTATGACGTTGAGGCGTCGCCCAATGGTAACCATAACCCGGAAGATTCTCATGAGACGGATTTTGAGTCTTGATGATCAAAGGATTGGAATGTGCCAAAGTATCCTTCGAACCCACGGGCCTCCCATGGATCCTAGCTGGGGCCATGGCCTGTAACGCCAGAGTGCCACTCTCTTTTCCATTGGCGCCATGCCTACCTCCGTGTAGGATGGCGCTGCGTCCTCTCGTAGGGACGTACTTCCTCGCAGGCATGTTTGCAGCATATTTGTGTGATCTCGTCACTTTAATAGGGATCGAGATGAGACATAGTGGGGACAGACCACGACAATTCCTGTCGTTCCTGTTGAACATCTGTGTTCTTATCTCCCCTGAACGACGGGAAGACTGTCTCATCAAAGTGACAACCCGCAAATCTAGCGGTAAAGAGATCGCCTTGCAAGGGCATTAAGTGGCGGACGATTGTTGGAGTCTCAAATCCAACGTAGTTGCCCGTTCGTCTAAGGAACCATCATAGAGCGCTGTGGCGGCGCAATTGGCACAAATGTGCGTAAGTACAAAATACGTGTACCCAGTCACTAGCTGTAATGCATAGGTACATTGAGTGGCGGTGGGTTGTAGACGAATTAGCATAGCTTTATGCGATATTGCATGACCCCAAGCGGATATAAGGAGATTGGTGCGCATTACCAATGTCTGGACTACCATCGTAGTCGTTTCCGCAAGACCATTTGGGTGTGTACATGGGAATGTGATGTCCAACATCAAGCCCATCGCAATATCCATCGAAAGTCTTTCGATGTAAACTCTCTAGCATAGTCAAATCCAATTAACTGAATAGGATGATCTGGGGAGTGAGCCCATTGTTGTATGATATGTACTAGGAGTGTAGCATGAGCAGTATTTATAGATGGACAATGGCACAACACGTGACCAGCGTGTTTGTGTGTCAACCAACATCATAAGATATTTAAACGTCCGCAAGTTGGTTGAATCAGTCCACAAAATCCCTACGGATTCTTTGTAAGAACAGAATGAGTATTTGCATATCCTTTGCGTAGGACGGTCTCAGTCCTAATTTCCCGAAGGAACTGGCTTAGTAAAACGAGCAAGAGGCCTTAGAAGCAACCATTGAGTATTTTGGTTAGGCCTGAGCGTCCGAAAAGCTATGTGAAGCAAGTGGGTGATTACAATATCACCTGGGGCGCCATCACCATGATGGATGCCATCCATGGCATCATGGATAGGGATTGCGCCAGCCCTAGGCTGGTGGTGGACGGAGGCAGTGCCCTAGGCAGCTGTGTCGGTCACACTTAGTCTAGAAATCAACTTTTGATTCATGCTTCGTTTCGCTCGAAAGAAATGATGTCCATGTGAAGTCTTTTGTAGACGGATCATCATATCATGACTAGGATGATCTATCCTGTCGTGACAAAGCCAATATGTGTCTAAATCCAAGAGATCTTCTCTCATAACTTTAATGGATTAATAGCTCAAATAGTGACATAGAATCCACTAGAGAGACACATAAACTTCTCTAAGATGCGTCTTTGTTCGCAATCATTAGAGGTGATGCAAAGGAACTCATTTCCGTTATCTACATGCATTTTCGCATGGAATTCGTTGGCTATTCATAGGGTACGATTTGCCCTAAGAGCGTAGAGAGTTTCTGTGACAACTGTAATCAAGGTGCCATTTGGCAAGTGGAACTTGGGCTATTCCATATCCTTGAATTAATATTGATGGCCCAGTCATCGTAGTCACAAAGTAATATGCTCATAATCAAAATTGAGTCATAATGAAAAGAACTCAAAATTTTATTCATAAGCCAACGGAGTACATCATTGTTTCTATGATCAAAGAAAATCTAATCCAATAAAAGGTAATATGGCAATCGCCAGTTTCTGGGTCTTGATCCTTGTAGTCTTCCACCCTTAGATCTAGATCGCCATCTTGATCTTCTTGTTCCATGTAATTTGCTTCCCTTGCTTCACGATACGTCTTGTATGCGTTTGCAACATTCTGGGGTGCGGTACATGTTTTGGCCCAATGTTCAGTTGATCCACATCGAAAACAAACATCATTATGGTCAAGCTCCCTTAATCGAGGCGCCATTGGGTCGCGATTTGGACTACCTATGTTCTTGGCGGCGTTGCAACCATGGTCAGAGGCTCCGCCTCTCTCTCTCTTCACACGTTGACCTCTATGGTTCCGTGCACGCCTCTCTTGGCGATTTCCTTCCTCTTTAGGGGGAACATATGGACCAGAATGTCAAGAATTGTCCCTACACTTAGGGTTTCGCTCCTTGCGTCCTCCATTGGGGGCGCGACTATGGTTAGACTCCTGAATAGGCTTAGTTCCCACGGGTCTAGCATTATAGTTCTTCACAAGAATATTGTCGTGCCTTTCAGCTACGTTCATGGCGCCAATGAGCTCATGAAACCTTGTGATACGTCCTGCATTTACATCAATTTGATAATTCTTTGAAATCATCCGTGCAGAGACGGGGAAGGTAGAGAGAGTCTTCTCGATCAACATCGTATCAGTTATGGCTTGGCCACAAAACTCCATCAGAGACTTGATACGAAGAGCTTTCGAGTTATAATAAAGCACAGACTTGAAATCACAAAAGCGGAGGCTATGCCATCGCACTTCTAAATCAAAAAGCAAGGAGTCATGAACATTGCCAAATCGCTGCTCAAGTTCTACCCATAGCTTTCTTGGGTCTTTCTCATTGAGGTATTCATTTTGGAGCGCGTCATTCATGTGCCTTGTCATGAGAATTATGACTTTAGCCTATTTTGCTTAAAAAGCAGTAGCTTGCTCAATGGAGAGCACGTTCTGACTAGGCTCTTGGATGGCTTCCAGAAGTCCATCAGCCTTAAGATGTTGGCGCACATCTCGGTCCCACCTATGGTATCCTGCACCAGTTGTGTCTAGTGGAACAAAGTTCAGCTTGTTCGGGTAACTCATCGTGAAAAACAACACAAGATTAGGGTTAGTTTCGGAGCGAAAAGGGCTACCACGAAAAACTATTAAATTTCTTAGCGTAGTTGCTTCCAAGAAATTAGGGATTTTTCTGAGCGTAGTCGCTTCTAAGAAAATCCGATTCCAAGAGGGGTTTTGGATTAGATCTAAACAATGATGTATGTGGTCGATCGTTTTCTTCTCAACAAACTCTAAGTTTGGAGGACTCCACAAGCTCCAAGCTCGGAGTGAGTACGAACCCCCACAGTTCGCCTTTTGGTCTCCCCTATAAAGAAGAAAATGGGGTAGAAGAATGGATGTTGGAAGTCCCCGAGAAAATAAGAAGAAATTGAAAAACTTCAAAAAACGGGAACTTTTAGAAAAGTTTACCTTAAAAATGGGCAGAAAAGTACTGTAGGTGGCCGGAAGCGCTGTAGCTTGCCGGAAGTTACTGTAGATGCCGAAAAAGTCACTGGAAAGTGTCCTGAAAGTTGCAGGAAAAATCGCCGGAAAAGTGTTGACCGGCGATGACCGGCCATTGACCGGAGGGTTGACTGGCCATTGACCGGGTTGCTGACGTGGCAGATTCGGTGCTGACGTGGTAGGCTGAATGGAGGCTGACGTGGATGCTGGCGTGGCAGATGACGCAAGGATGACGTCAGAGGCTTCAGGCTGCTGGGCTTCAGGCTGTTGGGCTTTGGACATTGGGCTTCAGGCTACTGGGCCTAGGGCTGACCGGAGATGTTGGTTGACTGAAGCACAGATTGATGATGCAGGCGGCGGTTCAGCGGTTCGGTGGTTCAGGCGGCCGGTTCACGTGGTTCTAGGCCTGTTCAGATCTTGATTTTTCGTCTCCGGTGATCTGGGGTCCGGCTGCAGCTGCTGGTGAAGTTTGGTAGCAGTAGGTAGGGAGGAAAGCTCCGAACCGGGCAGAGGGACTTTCGATACTTCCGGTGGCCGGTTCGGTGGTTTTCCGGCCGGTTCTGGGGGTGGGGCCGCCAGTTCTGGACTCCTGGAGTTGAGATCTTCAAGGTGGGCGGCGGTGGTTTCTGGGATTTGTAGGCTACGAATTTAGAATTTCAGGGTTAGGGCTTCGTGCTGATAACGTGTTTTAGGGAAACGAGAATTGAGAGGAATTTGTTGTATATTCTCATTGATAATAGGGACCTCTTTATATAGAGGATTACAATGCATAGAATTTCAATCATATAAGGAAAGTAATTCTACATTGATTGGGATTCTAGATCCTTCTAATTAAATTCTATTACCACTAGGTCAAGCAACCTAGAGTTTGGGCTAAACTCAAATTAGGTTTTCCTTGAACAAGCTTATCTTTGTCCAGCCCAGTGGGAGTTGTGTTTAAGTCATTTTGAAGGTGCTGCACCAGTTGGGAGCTGATTAGTACCCCCACACTCTGGGAAAGTCGACGACCGGTAAAGTATGCTTGTAGGTTGAGCATAAAGTTGGAATGGCGGCCGAGATCTAAACTGAACACTGGCTCTTGCCGCTAGCACAGCAAGGGTGCTGATGATGAGTTTAAAGAGTGATGAATTGATGGTATCCATAAGTCGAGGAGGGTGAAGCTCCGTTAGGTAGAGTCTGGAGAGTGACCGATTGATGATTCTGGAGCGTGAAGCTCTACCAAGAAAATCCATCAAGAAGAATGGGTGTCCAGAGTAGTTTCCTAAGTGTGAAGAGGAAGTTGAAACTCCGCCATGAGAATTGAAACTCCGCTATGGAAAATGAAGCTCCCCCAAAGATGAAGCTTGGCCTAGAGGATTGAAGAGTATGGCCAACGGAGGAAGCTTTTTCCAGTGGTGTTTTGGAACTCAGTGGGGCTTGGAGTTAAGCGGAGTTTTGGAAATCAGCAGAGGCTTGGCCAGCTGTTGAAAGTGGCGGTGTACAGTGTGGCGGAAGATTTTCCGGCGGAGGTTGGCTAGCTATCCGTTTCAGGCGGAGGATGGCCTACCAGCAGTAGCATTCGAGCTTGCTGGCAGTGCCTAGCGGAGAGGTGATGCCTTGGCTGGCAGAGTTCGCTGGGCGGTAGGCCTGCTGGCGGTTGCTCCTAACGACATGGTGGCTGGCGGAGCTTTGCTAGCTGAGGTGGCTAGCGGAAAAAGCTTGGGTCAGCGGTGGTGACCGGTGGAGCTTGGGCATTAGCAGAGCTCCGGGACAGCCGTGGAGCATTGGTAGCAAAGGGCAGTGGACCGGCACAGTCGTGCTGAAGAGCTGCTGCTGGCGAATTAATGCAGTGAAGAAGAAGGAGGGTAGCCAAAGCAGATCTTTGGGTGTCTAGAGAGCATTGGCACCACCGCACCAGAAATGATATTTTTTTTTTGTAGGTCAGGGTTGACCACTGTTTGACCGCTGTTAACCAACCTTGTCAGCGTTGACCAGTTCTCAGGCGTTAACCGGAGTTGGTTGGTGTTAACCAGACCTGCTCGGCATTGACTGGCCCCGATGGGCGTTAACCAACCCTGATGGGCGTTGACCAAGTGCTTACGGGTCAAAGTTTGTGGTAGGTGACGAAGTCTTTGTGTTGGCTTCCCACAGACTGCGCCAATGTTAACGTTTAGAATCGGTGACTCTAATTAACGTAAGAGAGAGAGAGAGAGAGAGAGGTATAGTGGTTCGTCTCCGCCTTAGCTGGAGACTACGTCCACTTGAATATTGTACTATGTGTGTTTGGGTCTTGCGGCCCAAGTGGATTACAAAGTGTGTAATGGGATGATTTTAAGTGTGAGGAGGAGGCATTCCTTTTATAGGTGAAGGAAGCCATCTCCTTTACATTTTCTTAGATGTGGGATGTAGAAATCACTATTCTAGTCTAGAAAGCCATATTATGGAGGCAACTTGGCATGGCGGCAAGGTGGCTTCCCGGCGACTTATTTGCCACTTCCAAATACCGTAGCGTAGCTTGAACATAGGGCTACGAGATGCATGTCTCGGTTGGGCCTCACCATGGTTTGTGGGTGTCCCAAAGAGGGTGTTACTTATGCTTGGTGATGTAGCAAATCCTCCACGCATAGTGAGAGGTATCTACATATGGAGAAGTTATGATCTAAAATGTAAAAGTTACAATTTCAGTAATTTGGCTATAAATAGAAATTTCACATTAGGTAAGTTGTCATTTCCAGAAATCCCCATTTTGCCATTGTTCACTTTCTCTCTCAGCTGACCCGCGATCCGGAATACCCATTTTTGAAATTTTGTAGGTTTTTCCCCTGTCCGGCCGAACCAAGATGCCGCACCGGTAGCAATCGATACGCCTTGGCACATCATTCCAGTTTCCGACCTTATATTCCGTCATCGGATTACGGTGACGGCGAATAGAAGGATCAACTCGAGTTCAGCCGCCATGTTGCTGACCCAGTTCGATCGCCAGGTTCCGGCCATCTCCGGCGACCAAACCGGTCAAGTTTTGATGCCCATTCTTCGCTGATCAATCCCTCCAAGTGCTTGAACCAAATCGAAGCTTGGAAGGCGAATCGAGCTTTAAAAGATTGTTAGGAATTTTCGGCCATTTCACGCATTTATGGACATTGTGATAGTTATGAAAGTTGTTGTGCTTGTTGAGTGGAAGATTTTTGCATAGGTGTTGATACTCGATTCAGGGGTTGACTCGACGACACGTGGGGCCCACACACCGCCACTGTTGGGGGCGCGTGAAGGCCTTGGGGGCAATTCTGGCCTTCTATTTTTGATAGTTGGGTGTAAGTATGATTTGGGTGGAAATTGGAGGAAGTTTGGTATCGATTATGATTTTCTGAAGTGCAGAGTTTCGGCTGTCGATTTACGGAAATCCGATCGTTGGATATCTCTCGTTTCTATTACATAATACTTAAATTGACGAATCGATCTTAGTGGTGAAGTTTGGGACGAATCCGAGAAGAAATGGAGATGTTGGTTTACGAGGGGTTTTCAAGTTTCGTTTTAGAATCGTATTTAATTTTCGAATTGTTGTTTACGAAATTTAATTTTGTACAGGATAAGGTACCGACCCATCGCTCGACGACGATCCATATGCGTGGTCACGTTAATTGTATACTGTGAGTGAGCTTTGATTTTAAATGATGCATGCACTTACTTTTTGAGTCAACTATTTATTTTATTTATCGAGCTTATATTTTAGTTTCGGATTATGATTTAATTTTGGAGATGAATTGGTTTTAGATTATATTTTGGCATTGGGAATACTTTAAATGATTTTGGATTTGGATATTGTTCGACATATGATTTATAATTTAATCTCGCATTTGAGTTTCTTTAATGAGTTGTGTTATCCAGAATATCTTGGCTTGTGGGACACGTCGTTGTTTTATGTGACTTTCTCATGGGATTTGTCCGAGTATGGTTGGAAATCGTACTCATGATTTCATTCTCGAGATTTTGGGGAAGCTTTATGGATTTTACTATTTTTAATGTTTTCTTCACCATACTTGGGTCGCTTTATTAGTTCTCCTCCTTATGTGGGTTGTAGTCAAGCTTATTAGTTCTCCTCCTTATGTGGGTTGTAGTCAAGCTTATTAGTTCTCCTCCTCACTTACTCTGTGTTTGTGGGTGGTAGTCGAGCCTAGAGCCTGGGAGGCTCGTTTTTCATATGGTGATTTCTTCTTCCCCATACTCTACTGTTACTTGACTAGCGGGGCTAATCCGATTTTATCTTAACCTGTGAGGCTAGTATGTTTTCACGAGATTCTGAGTTTAGAGAAATATGTTTTCTAAACGTTGCATGCATCGAGATTGTATAAGTTTAAATACGTGGGAAAGTATTAAAGTTTACCTTATTTAAATTATCTCGATTATTTATTTTTGTCCACTCACGCTAACGTTTTTATATGCTTTCCCCTAAGCCCTTCAGTTTCAAATGCCCAATCTGCAGAGTAGCTAGTTCGACATAGTAGGATTCGGGACATAGCATTTGCTGCTGTTGTATTCCATATTGTAGGTTACTTATTGAACCTACTTGTATCTTGTTTTCTTTTTCCTCTTTTAGATTGCTTTGATAACTTGTGGGACAAATGTTATAAAGTTTGGGAATTATATTTGTGTATTTGAGAATATGTTATATTTTGGATTTCAGTTAAATATTTTGGAGTTGTTGGGATTTGGGGAGTAGGGTGGCTCCAGGAGAATAAGGTTGGTTTGTTAGAAGTGTAATGTGTTTTCTACAGGTTTTGGATAGTCCATTTTAGGGGTGACTCTACTGAATTTTTGGTAAAGTTATTCCTTAGTGGGCCCCATAGGGAAACCTTGGATTTCAGAGTGAAATCTAGGGCAGGTCATGTCACACGCACCCATGTGCCTGTAGATTAGCCTCGTCAGCCACAGTGCTCACCTTTGCTAGCCTCGCCCCCGTTGGCCTCCACACAGCCTGGGCGCCCCTGTGCAGCAGCCTCGCACAGACCCACACACACCAGCAGCAAGCCAGCGCGCGCACAAGCATGCTAGCCTCACCACCAGCAAGAACCAGCCACCACCGGCAACTTATTTGACCACCTTCGATAGCCTTTTTCCAACCAATTTTCAAGCGACCCTAAACAAGGTAAATTTTTATAAAAGTTCCCGCTTTCAAGTACTTTTAATTCTCTTCTTTTCTTTTCTTGGGGACTTTCAACCTCTCTTCTCCTACCCTCCACTTCTTCTTTTGTGGGGAGACCTAAGCCAAACTGTGGGAGTTCGTGCTATCTCCAAACTTGAAGCTTGTTGAGATCTCCAAACTTAGAGTTTGTTGAGAATATACGATCGACCACACACACAGCATTGTTTTGATCTAATCAAAGATTTCTTGGCAGCGATTACGCTCAGAAATTCCTAATTTCTTAGAAGCCACTACGCTCAGAAATTTTTATTATTTTTGTGGTAGCCTTGTTAGACTTTGTTCCATTAGGGACAACAAGCCCTGGATATCATAATTGGGTTCGTGATGTCCGCCAGCATCTTAAGGCCCAAGGAATCGTGGAAACGATTCTTGAGCCTAGCTAGAATGTGCCTACTCCTGCTGAAATTGTCGCTTTGGAAGTGAATAGAGCTAATTTGGGGGCAAACAAGGGAAAAGTTGTCATCCTCATGACTCGTCACATGAATGACTCACTCCAATAAGAGTACCTGAATAAAGAAGATCCCAGAAAGGCGATTTGGCAACGTTCGTGACTCCCTGCTTCTTGATTTAGAAGTGAGATGGCACAATCTTTGCTTATGTGATTTCAAGAATGTTCTTAACTACAACTCGAGTGCCCTTTGCATCAAATCTTTGATGGAATTCTGTGGAAAGAATATCACTGATACGATGATGATCCAGAGGACTCTCTCTTCCTTCCCCATCTGTTCAATGATGATTGCTAAGAACTATCGGATAGATGCTAATGCATGATGCATCACAATGTTTCATGAGCTAATTTGGCCATGAATGTAGCTAAGAAGCACAACAACATCCTTGTGAAGAACCAAGTCTATTTCGGAGTCTAATTATAGTCACGCCCCAAGGGAGGGCGCCAGGAGCGAAACGATAATTTTGGACGTTCTGGTCCATATAATCTCCCTAAAGAGGAAGGTAACTGCCGAAACAAGCAAGCACAGAACCAAGGTGGTCAACATATAGCAAGAGAGGGAGGCAGAGCCTCTGGCTATGGTGGTGATGCCACCAAGGGAAATGGCCATCCAAAATACGCCCCGAAGGCGTCTCGATCAAGGAAGCCAGACCATAAAGGCGCCTCGATCAAGGAAGCGTCCGAACATTGGGCAAAAGCTTACACTACATCCCAAAAGTTTGCCAATGCATACAGAATGTATCGTGAAGCAAGGGAAGCAATCTACATGGAGCAAGAAGATCAAGATGGTGATGTAAATCTGAGGGTGGAAGACTTAATAGGCCAAGATCAAGAGACTGGCGATTTTGTATAAGTCTTTTTTTTTTTTTCCAAGAGATGTAATAGGCAGTTCCATATATTTTTGTAGTAAATGCCAATGGTTTAGTTTTTCTTCAACTAGGCTCATCCAAAGTAAGTATGATGTCTAGGAAGGTATTGAGATCAGTGGCACTTAAGCGAGCTTTGCTCCACTGACATCTCTCTACTCACCTAGTCATATTTAGTTTGGTGTTACCGAAAGAAGTCAAACGACTACCATTGTTTTGCATTAGCTAGTATTCGGATTAAATTTTCTTTTGGTCAAAGAAACAATGATGTACTTCTTTGGCTTATGAATAAAATTATGAGTTCTTTTCATTATGGCTCCATTTTAAATAATGAGCTTTTCTTTCAGGACTGGATTCTGGAGAATTGCAATGACTTGCAGATAGTGCCACTACGCACACCATTCTCCGCCATAGGCCATTATTTTTGAAGATGCTGCCTACATATTCCTCTGTGACTACGATGGCTGGGCCATTAGGATTAGTTCAAGAACATGGAATTGCCAAATTCCTCTTGCCAAATGACACCATGATTACTGCCGCAATAAACAGAGCCCATTGAGCTTTAAAGATATCAGAGCCAACGGATTCCATGTGGAAATGCATACCGTACCTACATGTGCCAAAACAAGCATAATTAGCTATAATGAGCCGCACTCATTGTACCGCCAGAGGTACCGACTCTCACCAAAGGAGTGACCTGTGAGGGCACAGCCAGGCGGGCTACAGCCTGAGCCCCTGATCGCCCCCAGATCACCGCTGACACGCCGCCACACGCCGCTCCAAAATAGCATCAGAAGCTCCAAACGCTGGGAATCGAAGCACATCAGTCCCACATCGAAAACAAGAAGAAGATCAACCTTCTCCTCACCTATAAAAGGTTCTCTCCTCTCTCCTCATTAATTACGCATTTACTACTCATTTATTGTTACGCTGCCTATATGCATTGACTGACTTAGGAATCGGAGAAGTGAAGACCGCTCAACGCGGTCTCCCTCTGACGCCCTGTCTCTCGTGTGGCAGCTAGCGGAGGCCATCAAATCCTCAGAGTAGCGGTCCGCCCACCGGACCCGCGTTAAGCAAAAGATCGGCTACCGCCGGACTTTGAGCATTAACATTGGCGCCGTCTGTGGGAACCCTTGAACAAAAGGTCATCTCGCCATAATCACTATGACTAACGGTAGAGGGGGAAACGCTGAAGAGCAGGCAGACCAGTCAACCATTCCCCAACCTACCAACCTGGCGGTAAACGTCAACCGCGCACTATTCAATGCGCGGGTAAACCCTGGCGGTGAGACAAACCCAAGTAGCAGCCGCCCACCAGGCCAAGACCTCACCTTTCTATATGAGCTGGCACTGGCAGATCTTCATACGGCAAATAGAGAACGTGAACAAGAACGCAAAGAAAAGGCCGAGGCCCAAAAGCAGGTGGCCACGTTGGTATCACGTTTTGATGAACAAAGAAGAACGCTGGAGGCAACCGCCAACCCGTCACTGAGCGAACATGCATGGAGCAGCAGGCACAGCCGACCTAGTACCGGCACATTGATACCATCACCAGTCGTGCATATGCAGGTCCCGTTGGACCCACCAGAGCTATTGGGAATGGGGCCGCCCCCGTGCCCCAGTTAATGTTAGAGCAGGAGGCAGAATCATCGCTGCAACCCCATCGCTCGAGACCAAGGGCAAGAACCGAGGGAAACCCACCCGCTCCCAAGCGAGGATCAGTCCAGCGGAGTGCCCGGCCTGGCCCCGCCGGCGATGCAACCTCTCAAATACTGGAAAGGATGCAGCAGTTAGAGCAAAGGTTAATCCGAGCGGAGTCAAGCACCCCAGCGCCAATTTCAAATCCAATTTTCTAGTCCAGGCCAGGACCATTCACTGCTGCAATTCTACAGGCTGTCAGACCGGCGTATGCAAAGACTCCAAAAATGTCACATTACAGCGGTAAGACTGACCCCTTCGTCCATATGGACACCTTCAAGAAGGTCACCAACAACAAAGGATTAGATGATGCCACCCTATGCCACTTGTTCAGCGAAACGCTGGACAATGAGGCAATGAATTGGTTCTTCGAGTGCCCGCCGGGATCCATTGACTCATTCCAGGCATTGTCACACGCTTTCCTTTCCCGGTTCATCCTATGTGATGAATTCTGCTTGGGCATGAATGACCGCCTCACTCATGAGGTGGTTGTACACCGCATTTGGATGATTGTAGTTGAAGTGATAGAGGAATGGCCCCTTGAGGAGTCCCTGCTTAAAAGCCGACGAAGCCATTGTTTTATCAAGATCGCGGCATTGAGATGCTGCCGCTCGCCACCTTGTGACGAATGCCTTTATTGTTTTCTCCGTACCCTGCTTGACGTTGAACAATTGGCTTGTATTGTGGTGTCCAGCGGACAGTAGGATGAACCGAGAAGGGACTCCTCAAGGGGCCATTCCTCTATCACCTCAACTACAATCATCCAAATGCGGTGTACGACCACCTCATGAGTGTACCGCCACCAGTAACGCTAGCAAAATCAACACAACCCTCCTCTAGTCAATAGGGGATCGCTAACAAAACCCCCAACACACCGCCAACTGACAAAAAAAGGGAGTGGCAACAGGGCCAGTACCAGAACAAGCGGCAGAAGAACCAACACTACAAGGGAAACCGCCCATCCCATGGGGACAACCGCAACAAACAGACGGAGTCCTCTCAGCGGTATGCAGTATTTACAGTCCTCACAGCCTCGTATGAGGAAATATACAATCAGTGCAAGGATCAGATCCCACCGCCGCCCCTGGGAAGGATACCCAAAAGCGGGCAAACCAAGAAACACCGGCAGGTGATGCAAATACCACGAGGATAGCGGTCACAATACCAACAGCTGCAATGCTCTCAAAACGGCCATTGAGACCTTGTACCGAGATGGCAAGATGGAGCAATTCAAGGTGCGCCAACCACCACCTGTGATCGCCGACATTGAGCCCTTAGGCCGCATCAACACTATCGACAGAGGTGTTCCAATCACCAACAGGTCTCACAGGGCAAGAAAGCGTTATGCACGAGCTAATCACCCAAAGGAAGTCTGCAACATCCGCTACAAAAGATCGGCAAAACTCCCAAAGTCTGGTTGGGAGCCCATTACCTTCTCAGAGGAGGAGGAACGCGGAGTACATCTGCCCCATGACGACCCATTCTTGATCGACGCCATTCTCGGCAAAATGTCAGTCGGAAGGATCCTAGTAGATAGCGGATCCTCTGTCAACGTCATATTCAATGGTTGTTACAACGACCTTCAGCGAAACAAAAACTACTCCAAGATCATGAACCACTGCTCAGCTTCTCTGGTGACGTCACGCAACCGCTGGGTTCTGACTATATGCGACTAGTTATCAGTACTAGTCCATGTATGGCGGAGATACATACGGAGTTCATAATTGTCGATTGTTTCAGCTCATATAACGCCATCATTGGTCGGCCAACACTCAACAAACTCAAGTGCATCATCGCCGGATACATGCTGCTCATGAAGTTCCCCACACCCAACGGCACAGGCTGTGTCAGGGGAAGTAAGCAGTTGGCACGCGAACGTTATTCAACTACTATAGCACGATCAACCTGCCGCCATAAGATCCTAGTGGTAGGGAGTCAGGCACCGCCACCAAATATCTTTGAGGATTCCAGGGATGATGAAAAGAAGTACGTAAAGAAGGAGCCGGTCAACCCTGAAACCTCATAAAGGTTGTCAGCATCTCTGACGAGCACCCTGAGCGGACAGTCCTCATAGGCGCTCAATTAGACCCAGAGCTGGCGGCGGAACTCACTCAGTTCCTACGTGACAACGCTACGGTCTTTACCTGGTCATATGCAGACTTGCTAGGTATCTCCCCTGAAATCATCACGCACAAGTTGAGCATCAAACCATCCTTCTACCCTATCAAGCAGAAGCGCCGAGCCTTCGACGAAGAGAAATACAGTGCTATAGGAGAAGAAGTTGCCAAGCTGCAGAGCATTGGGTTCATCAGCCAAGTCATCTATCCCCATTGGATTTCCAACCTAGTTATGGTCAAAAAGGCTAGCGGCAGATGGCGGATGTGTGTCGACTTCAAAAATCTTAACAAGGCATGCCCAAAAGATAGTTTCCCACTACCCCGCATTGATCAGCTGGTTGATGCAACCACTGGACACGAGCTCCTCAGCATGATGGATGCGTTCTCCGGCTATAATCAGATCAGGATGCATCCTGACGACCGGGAATGCACCACCTTTACCACCTACAAAGGCCTGTATTGTTACAATGTTATGACTTTCGGTATGAAGAACGCAGGAGCAACTTATCAGCGACTGATGAACGCCATGTTCGCGGAACATCTGGGCAAGATAATTGAGGTCTACGTAGACGACATGTTGGTCAAGAGTATAAAAGCCAGCGGACATATGGCAAACCTCAAAATCATAATAACCATCCTCTTGGCCTACGGTATGCGCCTCAACCCAGAAAAATGTTTCTTTGGCGTCACCGCCAGCAAATTTCTGGGTTATATTGTCAGTGAACGAGGCATCGAGGCTAACCCTGACAAGGTGCAAGCCATCCTCGACTTGAAGGACCCAAAATGGAAGGTGCACGTCCAAAGCCTCCAGGGCAAGTTAACTGCCCTGTCTCGATTCATCTCCAGACTGACCGACAGATGCGCCCCATTTTTCAAAGTCCTTAAAAAAACCCACAAGAAAGTCATCGACTGGAACCCAGAATGCCAGGCGGCGTTCCAGGGCTTGAAGGAGTACCTGGCGGCAGTTCCACTCCTTTCCATTCCTGTGCAAGGCGAAACACTATACATATACCTAGCGGTATAGCAATCAGCTGTAAGTTGCGCCATCGTCCGGTAGGAGAACCAGGATCAGCTCCCAGTGTTCAATGCTGGCAGAGGCATGAACGGAGCGGAAACACGGTATCCTACCTTTGAGCAACTTGCTCTCGCACTCATCGTTGCCTCCAGACGCCTCCGTCAGTACTTCCAAGCCCACACAATCCATGTGTTAACCAATGAACCGCTGAGACAAGTAGTGCAGAACCCTGAACATTCGAGGCGCCTTAGCAAGTGGGCCATTGAGCTCAGCGAATTTGATATTGATTACAAACAGAGAACCGCCATAAAGGGCCAGGCGGTGGCAGACTTCATTGCTGAGCTCACCGAGAGCCAGCTCGAGTCCAAAGTCGGAGCACAACCAAGAATGGAGATGGTAGTATCTGAGGAACAATCTCCCCGATAGTCAGACTGGAACCTGCATGTGGACGGCTTCTCTTGTCCCAAGGCCAGCGGCGCCGGAATCATCTTAACAGGCCCTGGGGGGCTGAACGCGGAGTACGTGTTGAAATTCAACTTCAAGGCTTCCAATAACATGGCGGAGTATGAAGCACTCATTGCCGGCCTACTCCTGGCCATCGATTCAGGGGCCGACAGTGTCAACATCTTCAGCGACTCTCAATTAGTCGTTAACCAGGTCAACGACAGCTTTCAGGCCAAGGACCAGCAGTTAGCAGCATACTTAGGTTACGTCAAGACACTGCTCGAAAAATTCAAATTTCACACCATCACACAGATCCCCAGGGAAAAGAACGCCCATGGTGATTCACTGGCAAGACTGGCAACCGCTCAGCCACACCAGAGTCCAGCGGACACAAGGATGGAATGTCTCGACAGGCCAAGTATCACAAAAACCCTGGCGGAGATCTTCAACATTGAGGTCAATCCTAGCTGGATGGACGAGATTATCAAATACAAGCGCAACGGGACATTACCAGAGGACGAAGTCGACGCGCGACAACTCAAGCGGAGAGCAACCTGCTACAACATCCAAAACGGCAAACTTTACCTCCAGGGATTCACTCACCCCAACCTCCGCTGTCTAACCCCAGAGGAAGGAAAGGTCGTGCTGGCAACGATACACGGAGGAGAATGTGGAAACCACTCGGGCGCCAGATCCTTGGCCAATCGCACAATGCGACAGGGCTACTTCTGGCCTACACTCGGTGACGACGCACGGCAGATATTGAAATCTTGTCACAAATGCCAACAATATGCTGATCTCCCACATGCCCCGGCGGAACCACTGTCGATCATCATCGATCCATGGATTCACTCCACGTAGGGCCTGGACTTGATGGGAAAATTCCAAACCTTGAAGGGCCAGTTCAAATACATCATTGTTGCTATCGACTACAACAGCAAATGGATAGAGGCGGAGCCCCTGACGGCAATAACTACCACCAAGGTAATTCACTCCCTCTGGAAGAACATCTACTGCGGCTACGGTGTCCCGCATACAATCATCACAGACAACGGCACACAGTTCAATAACAAGGAACTCATCTCTTTCACGGCCAACCTGGGTACCAAGATGTGTTTCGCATCCGTCGCTCACCCGCAAACCAACGGCCAGGTCGAAGCTGCAAACATGATACTCAAGAGCTGTTACAGAAGAAACTCGACAGGGCCAAGGGTTTGTGGGTGGAGAAACTCCCGGAAATTCTATCGGCCATCAGAACAACCCCAACTTCCGCCACTGGTGAAACCCCCTTTTGTAAGATGTTCGGAACTGAGGCCGTCCTGCCTATGGAGGTAACTCAACCAACTGCTAGGGTCGAAGGCTACTGCCCAGAGACCAACAGTGACGGAGCCAACCTTGACAGGGATCTCCTAGAGGAAAAACGACATAAAGCCCATCTGCACAACCTGCAAAACAAGCAGCGGGTATCACGTTTCTACAACGCCAGGGTCAAAGCCCGCAACCTCCAACTGGGGGACTGGGTAATGAAGGAACTCATACCACCGCCAACAAAACTCCGCCCAACTTGGGAAGGTCCATACAAAATTGTAGTAGTCGTTAGCCTAGGCACCTTATACTTAATGGACAAGGATGGCGTCACAACGACCCACCCTTGGAATACCGAACACCTTCGGTATCACTACAAATAGTCATGCCACTACCCAAGAGCATCTTGACTTAGCTAAATTTTTGTTCAATATTTAGCTAAGGGAAGCTACCCAATGGGTACGACCCCGCTTTTGTAAATGCTGTTCAGGCAGCTATCAATGAAACGAGGAATTATTCAAACCATTGTTACCAAGTCTAGCACTAGGGGCAACTGGCAACGCCAGTCAGCGGACCACGTCCGCTATATTGTGCACTTGGACCAATTTTAATTCCTTTAATGTTTCATTCGTTGGCAAAAGAAAAATTGTCAAAACTCTAGCGGTACAAGACATCATAGAAAAAAAAAACCAAATTCCGAAATTTCATATACTTAGGGCTGGGACTCCCCACCCAAAAAAGTTCATTACATCAGATAATTACGCCTCAGCGGCTACAAAAATAATATGACTTCCATCTTTCAAGGGTTGGCGGGGTTGGCTCGGCTTCCTTCGACATCTCCATCTTCGGCATGCGGCGGTGGATGTTGACGGCTTGTCTGGTCAGATCCGCGGGCAGTAGGACTTGGGGTCTCTATTGTACCATCCGCCCGGGTATGGCCCTCCAAAAACCCAACATGGGACACCTCCGACTGGGTAGGAGTCCGCTGGGAGTCATCCGCCGGATAAGCGCCACTTTCCCCACTACCCGAGCGGGCACCATCAACCCGAGAGGGGGCAATACCCTTTGCCGGCGGAGCATCCTTAGCTGGCGGCACGACCGGCATGGACGCCTTCGCCTAGTCAATGGCGCCTTTCTACTGCAGAATCTTCACATTGGCTAGGGCACCGGCCATCGCCGCTTCGGTCTGAGCCTTCTTATATTCCACTGATTGCTTGAATGACTCCACAGCGGCGGCCGCAGCGCGGCTCCCCTCATCCCCCAGGCGAGCGACTTCACCCTCCAGCGGTTTAACCTCGGCCAGCCTATCGGCGGACTCTCGCTGAAGGACCTCAACCTTTTTATCTTTGGCGGCCACCCAATCTTGCAGCAAGGACAAATCTTGCTCCAACTTGGAGAATTGATCATTCCGCTCCAGGTCCCGCTCAATGGCGACGACCAACTTGCCACGAGCATCTGCTGCATCACAGTCGGCCTTTGTCAGGCGTCGCTCCACATCAGCCAACCTATCTTGGGCCTCCCCCAAGTCCCTCTGCAGGCCCGCCCCCTCCTCCCTGAGCTCCCGCTCAACCTGGGGTTGTTTCGACGCCGCCAGAAACATCTCGTGTAGCCCAACAGAGATGTGCCCAAATGCGTTGCTGAAGGGCGATTGGTCAAAGGCGGTCGACCGTACAATCCCCTCCTGGCCTCCAAACCCCAACCGCTCGCAGAGGTGATAAAGAAACTCCCGCTCACCGTCATTTAGGAACTCGGCGTACGCGACAAATGAGTCTAGGTCGCTCGTGGCTGCCTCTTTCGCCACATCAGCAGGAACCTCGGGCGGAGCTTGTCGTGCCTTCTTCTGCTGGCGGGCCCCAGTGATCTCCACAACATCCTCCTCTTCCCCGCCAGAGTCATTTTAAAGGCGTTTTCGCTGAAGCACCCGCGTGCTTCCAGCAGGAGCAGGCCTCCAACCCTGCAATGGTGACGTCCTCCGCTGGGCGTACCGTTTTCTTGTGCACCCCGCGCCGGGTGGCCTGCGCTTTATCTTTCTGCGGCACCGCCTTGCTTACCTCACCAGTCCCAGCCTGAATAGCAGGCAGCCCGTCACCACCAAGATGGGAGTGGTGCGGCATGGTTAGCACCACGGGAACCTCGGACGGGCTTAGCGCCAACGTTTTCGGGTTCACAACGTCTGCTGAGCCGCCAGCCCGGAAGCGTACATGGTCTCCAGGAAGTTCTCGATCTCAGCGCGGTCCATGGCTTTCGCAAAGGCGTCACGGCTCACTTTGTTACCCAGCGGAGTTTCTAAAAAAAAAAAAAAAACAGCAAACCAGTCAGCCTAGGACAATCTCATCAAAGGTGCGGAATGGCGGAGATTGCTTACCAATAGCACGAGTCAGTTGTTGATCGACCAACAACTCCCAGCTAGTAAGGAGACAAAAATCCAGCAATTTGCAATTCCGCCAGCAACCTCTGATACGTGCCACGCGGCACTCCTCTTCGAGAGTCAGGTTATACCGCAACCCCGCTGCACAAAAATAACAAATGGGGGTCATTGTCAATACAAAGTACAAGGCTGTATATATATAAAAAGAAACCCCGCCAGTCATGTTCAGTGGAAACCGACAAACAACCTATGATAGGCGGAAACTCCGACTTAATCCTAAACGTCGGCTCCCCCTCGTTGGACCCCACTTGGTATTCCCATCCCGTTGTGGCAACACAAAAGGTCCCCCGCCAGTAAGACATGGAATCTCGCAGGTTCTCGATCAGCTTGGGCTCTCCTTGGCGGCGGCTCAAGTTTACCTACCCTCTACAACCTTGGCGCTTCACGTACACCAGTTCGTAGAAGGGCAGCACCTCCGCCACAGTCGATCCCTTGCAACCCGACAATCGCCATAACAAGTTCAGCGCGAGCATCAACCGCCACATGTTGGGGCAGATTTTCCCAAAGGCAACGCCAAACTCGCACACCAAAATTTAGAGGTTTGGTACCAGCGGGAAAGTCACTCCCTGGAGGAATATCACCTCAGGCACGGCGGCAAACCCCGCTGGAAGAATCGAGGCTTTCTCCTCCACAGTCGACGGACGCAGTTTCACTACGCCTGGCAACCGAAACATCCGCTTCAGCCGGTTGATGGCGACAACAGTCATCCTACCTCCCGCCTCATCAACAGGGTGCCGTCCTGGAGGACCCATGTTGATTCATCATCCTCCCTCGCCACCTATCCCCCGTCAGCGGAACCACTGGCAGCACTATTACTCGTTATCCGCTCATCACGCATATTTTGGGCAGCGGCAGCCTCCCCTGCCCTAGAACTCTCTGGACCAGAAGCACGACCCATGGCTAGGTCCCAAGGTATGGTTTGTAGCGGCTCAACCTCTAGCGGTTCTGGCAGTGAGGTTCCTGCACGGGCAGACGGACGTAACGAGTCAATAAAAATTCTATCCGCCGCGCTGAACGACACTTCGGACCCGGAATCCTCACTGCTTGAAATCTCTATGACGTTGGCCATCCCAAACCCTAAAACCCAAATCAGTCAGCTCACACAAGATCTAACTTATCTCTTTTATAAGTTATACCCAAGAACGTCAAGAGTAGTCACCTAGAAAATGCGAAAACAAGAACAAACACACTAAACCCATATTCGACCATCTAACAAATCCCTAAGCCCCAACTCTGTCAAACACCATAACCCAACCCCAAGACTCACTTTGCACCCTCACAGCACATCAGGGAAGAACATATCACACAAAAAAATACCCAAAACCCAGAAACTGGCAATATCAAAAATCCAATGAAACAGGGATAAGGTTCAGGCTACCAACCTCAAGAATGAAGCCTCAGATGAGATCGTGAGCACCTGTCTTCGATGCAAGAGATCGTCGTCTTTTCTGATGTGATTACTCCACGAGATCGCCTCAGTTTTCTTCTCGAGTCTCAGACGAGCAGAGCTGGAAGACAAAGAGTAGAGTTTGAAGCTTTAGCAAAGTGTCAAATCTCGCTAACTTCCCCCCCCTTTTATGTCAACGTCAAACAGTTCTAGGCCGTCCACTGAAAAACGACATCACGCACCAACCGTACACGTGTCCCACGACTCCACTTACTCTCCGGATTAACCGACGCCTCGGTTACAGAATCCATTATTTCTCACATTAACGGTGAGGAGACGGCTACACTGAGGAGACACGCCTCCACACGATTGACAGGACCCGCCCTGGATTTCACCTTGAAATCCAACGTGGCCCTGCGGGGCCCACCTTAGAAGAAATTCTACCAAAAATTTGGCGGAACTCCCTCTAAAAGTGGACTACCCAAAAACCTGTAGAAAGACATTTACACTTCTAAATCATCCATCCTTATTCTCCTAGAGCCACCCTGCTCCCTAAATCACAACATCTCCCATTTCACAACCAATTCTGAACTTAAGAATATTAATCTCAAGAGCTATCAGAGCAATCTATTTCTTAGGCGTACAAGAAGGTAGAATACAAGATAAACGACCAATACTTTTATAGTGCGGAAGCTATGACAGCTATGCCTCAACCCCAAGTACGCTCGACCTCAAGCTAAACTGGCCTGTAAACTGGGCATTTAAAACCGAAGGGCCCAGGGGAAAACATTTAAAATCCGTTAGAGTGAGTGGACGAAAAATAAGTACTTTCAAATGTATAAGTAAAACTTAATGTTTTCCCAAGTTATTCTCTAAAATCTCGCATGCAGTAACAATCTTGAAAACACTCTTAATCATCCTCTTTACTGAAATCTCAATCACGTAACAAGAACATCTTGAAATCTCTTAAAATCTCATCCACCATCCTTATAAAAACATCCTTTTCATGAGGCTCGTTTGATGACTAGAAATGACTGCTG
The DNA here is from genome assembly GCF_002994745.2 of Rosa chinensis. NCBI lineage: Eukaryota > Viridiplantae > Streptophyta > Magnoliopsida > Rosales > Rosaceae > Rosa > Rosa chinensis. The sequence continues at coordinate 50,825,908 of NC_037089.1, read as the reverse complement.
TCTAGTCATCTCATGCCATCTAGGAGGGACTGCCACCCAGATGACGCATCGGAAGGGACTGCCAACCGGAATAGGAGGCGGTGGATAGAAGGGACTGCCAACTAGCCACAAGTAGTAGACGGGACTGCCGACTAACTACCTCATGTCATCTGGAAGGGACTGCCAACCAGGTGACGCATCGGATGGGACTGCCAAACAGGCTGTAGTCTGGAAGAGACTGCCAACCAGACTATTACCTAGAAGGGACTGCCAACTAGGTAAGATACGCATGCGCCAAAACTGGCCTCCTTAATAAACTGAATAGCCTCCTCAAGAAACTGAAAATAACCTCTTTCAATCACTTGCTTTCGGAAAGAAACTCGATATTACCTCAATAAATCAATAATAATTCACCGAAAGCATAACTCAGTAATAACTCGCTAACTCAAACCTCAATATCTCAATAAATCCTCGAAAGCATAATCACATACTCTATAATTCAATAATTGCTTTCGGAAAGAAAGCTCCATCTAACTCAAATCTGATAAGTGGGAATTCAAAACCCAATAAATCTTGATAAATCAATCATGCTCAAATATTTGCTAAATCCCTCGCAATCGTATATCTTCATAAAAACTGATATTCGAAAACAATAATTCTCATAATATTTTCCGAATCAGTCACTTCCCGAAAATCATTTCCCAACCCAATAACTCATAGATGATTAGCTTGAAAATCTACTAAAAGCCCTCGGGAAGGAATTTAAATACTAACCTCGTAATTCATAAATAAAACTCAGTAATTCAAATTATAAATTAAATCTCAATCGGAAAAATGCTAATATACTGCATGCACAATTAATTTAAAATAAATGTCCACTCACAGTACTATTTAGGAGACCACGCTACCAGTTTCCTACGTCGAACAGTAGCTCGGCACGTCGCCCTGTACACAATTATAATTCGCGAATAACAATCCGGAAATTAAATACAATTCCCACATCAAATTCTCATAAATCAACATTTTCATTTCTTCTCCAATTTAACCCAAACTTCCCCACTAGTACCAATTCATTAATTGAAGGTTTCTAGGGAAAAACTGAGAGAAATCCGATAGTGGAACTTCTCATAAACCAATAACCAAACTATTGAACTTCGGAAATTCTGATTAATATCCAAACCTCCTCCAATTTCCACCAAACACATAACCATAAATTCATAACAATATATACTAGTCAATAGACCAAAACAACTCACCAGGATCGGCCGGACGCGCCCTCAGGCGCCGCCACAGGCAGCTGCGCCTGGCCCACGCGCCGCCGGTCAACCACCATATCTGGCTACCAAATTTTACCAGCATCAACAACTTAATATTCTAAGAATCTTTCATAACTGTGGCCAAGTCAGAAAATACCTCTAAGTGGCCGAACAATTAAGCAAACCGAAGTAGAGTAAAATTTTCTAATTATGCTTTCTTCCTCCACGCTGCAAATCGCTTCAAGATATTTGGGGAGCTTCAAGTACGCCTCAAGACGCTTCTAAAAAGCCTGGCTTTGTCGCCGGAGGTGGCCGGAATTGAGGTCAACGGTCACTTGCTACAGTAAACTTCTCGGCCTTGGTGCACCATTTTCCGGCCAAGACGTCGTGATCTACCACCGTGGGGAGGTTGGGTACGGGCAGAGGAGTCCAACGGTGCCCGCCTCACGTTCCCAGGTGGCCGGAGGAGGAAGTTGCAGGGGTGAGGCCGAAGAGGGAGAGTGATGCGAGAGAAGAGAGAGAAAACGCGGGGAAGGAGAGAGAGAAGGAAAAAGAAAACTTACCGGCCAACACTAGAAATTCAAATATATACTACTTACTGTGAACAGTAACTTTCACATTTTCGCGTATAACTTTAGTATACAAACTCCGATTTTTACGTACCACATATGCACACGCTCGGTTTAACGTCCACTACAACTTTCATGAAGGAAATTTTCTCAAATTTTGACCCAAACAAAAAGTCAACTTTTAGGGCCCCCTAAAATGTCAAAACGGAGCCAAAAATTAAATGTAAATGTCGTTTACCCATCGAAAGACTTGTAAACTGGTAAATTTAGGTTCGGGACGTCACAACGATAACCCTCTGGAGGTTACCGACGTGTCGACCACCTTCAGTCGAAGCGTCTCGAGAAGGTAACCGCTGGGAAGAGGTTGCCAATCATCGGAAGTCCCCGCTGAGCGAAACCCCGCTAGCGGAACTTCTCACTCGTCACCCTCCAAATGTCGAAGTCCCCGCTGAGCGAAACCCCGCTAGCAGAACTTCTCACTCGTCACCCTCCAAGTGTCGAAGTCCCCGCTGAGCGAAACCCCGCTAGCGGAACTTCTCACTCGTCACCCTCCAAGTGCTTGTCACCCTCCAAGGGTCAAAGTCTCCGCTGAGCGAATCCCCGCTAGCGGGACTTCCACTCGTCAACTTGCAAGAGAGGCAACCTCCGCTACACGCAACACCGCCGGCAGAGCTCCCTTTCCATCTTGCAAACCGCGTACTTTGCTGAGCGCTCGGTAAAATACCGCCAGCCACGTCTACGTGACGCTGGTTCCTGCTACAACAAGTGGGGGGATATCCGCCGGTGGCGAATCCTGAGGCTACGCCTCACTGACAACGACCGCCACGCGTCGTTACGGTCAGATAGTCCTTACGAGACACGGGGACTTGTCAACAGTCTACGACGACCCTGATCAGGTACGTTGACCCCCGTCACCTGGGTACTAAAGATTGGGCTCGCTACCCAACACCCTCTGCTCCTAGCAGTTCCCCCTCAACAAACAAATTGCCGACGATCCGGAGGTCTGTCTTGGCTAGGGAGTGGGGGACTCCCTGGCGGGCCTAGCAGGGGCCCACCCGAAAGGGTATAAAGCGTTCGCTCAGTAAATCCATGGTTGACAACGCACTGACGCTAATTATGCTTTTGCAAGTCTAGCGGAGGTAACGCTTCACACCACTGATCAACTCCCCAACCAAGATTGCCCTCCTTGACTGGGCACTTGGGGGACTTGTACCTACATGTGCCAGAACAAGCATAATTAGCTATAGCCGCACTCATTGTACCGCCAGAGGTACCGACTCTTACCAAAGGAGTGACCTGCGAGGGTACAGCCAGGCGTGCTACCGCCTGAGCCCGAATCGCCCCCAGATCACCGCTGACGCGCCGCCACGCGCCGCGCCAAGATATCATCAGAAGCTCCAGACGCTGGGAATCGAAGCACATCAATCCCACATCGAAAACAAGAAGAAGATCAACCTTCTCCTCACCTATAAAAGATTCTCTCCTCTCTCCTCATTAATTACGCATTTACTACTAATTTATTGTTATGCTGCCTATATGCATTGACTGACTTAGGCATCGGAGAAGTGAAGACCGCCCAACGTGGTCTCCCTCTGACGCCCTGTGTCTCGTGTGGCAGCTAGCGGAGGCCATCAAATCCTCAGAGTAGCGGTCCGCCCACCAGACCCGCGTTAAGCGAAAGATCGGCTACCGCCGGACTTTGAGAATTAACACATGCAGAGAACAGAAAAGAGTTCGTTTGCATTACCTCTAATGATAGGGGACGGAAACGCATCTTAGAGAAGCTTATGTGTCAATCTAGTGGACTTTATGTCACTACAATTTGACTATTGAATCCAATAATATAATAAGAGAAAATCTCTTGGATTCTGACACATATTGGCTTTAGCATGATTGACTAGGACATTTTGGTCGTGATATGATGATCCGTATACTAAATACTTCACACAGACATCCATTCTTTCGAGTGAAACGAAGCAAGAATCCAAGGTTGATTCTTGGATTAAGTGTGACCGCTGCCGTCACTACATCTGGGTCTGCCGCCGTCCAACTCCAGCCTAGGGTGATGGCACCCCAGATGATGTTGTAATCACCAACTTTGCTTCCAATAGCATTTCAGACACTCATGCCCAACCAAAATCCTCATTGGTTACTTCTAAGGCCCTCACTCTTTCTGTAAAGCCTGTTCTTTAGGAAAATTAGGACCGAGACCGTCCTATGTAAAGGATCCTAAAATACTCATTCCGTTCCTTTAGAGAATCTAAGGGGATATCTGTGGACCAGTTCACCACCTTGCAGACCTTTTAAATATTTTATGGTGTTGGTTGACTCGTCGACATGCTGGTCACATGTAGCGCTTTTGTCCACTAGAAATGCTGCTTATGCTAAACTCCTTGGCCATATTATCCATCTACAGGATCACTACCTGAACCACCCTATTAAGTCAATTTGACTCGATAATGCTGGAGAGTTTACATTGAAAACGTTCGATTACTATTGCATGTCACTAGGGATTGATGTTGAGCATCCAGTTCCTCATGTACACACCCAAAATAGTCTCGCGGAAGCCGCAATTAAGCGACTCCAAATGATAGCCTAGACATTGGTTATGCACACTAATCCCCTTATTTCCATTTGGGATATGCAATACTACATGCGGCTATGCTAATTCGTGTATGACCCACTACCACCCAACCCTATTTTGCATTACAACTAGTGACTGGGAACAAACCTGATATCTCGCACTTATGCATATTTGGGTGTGCCATTTATGTACCTATTACACCACTACAACGTACTAAGATGGGTCCATAGAGACGAATGGGCATATATGTTGGATTTGAGGCTCCAACAATCATTCGCTACTTGGAACCCTTGACAAGCGATCTCTTTACTACTAGATTTGTGGATTGTCACTTTGATGAAACAGTTTTTCTGTCGCTAGGGGGAGATAAGAACATGGATGTTCAGTAGGAGTGACAAGGATTGTCGTGGTCTGTCCCCCCTATGTCTCATCTCGACCATCGAGCTTCAGAGTGTAGCAAATACTCTGCCTGATGCGTTTTCTGATATTGCTGAAGTGATGGGATTACATATACCTGCTGCAAATGTGCCTGCAAGGATTGACGTCCCAAATACTGGATGTAACACTGCTCTTGAGGTACCAAGAGATGGCGCCACTGCCCATATTGGCAGTGAAGTGGTTTCTATGGCCGCAGGTCCCATGAGGAAGCGCAGTAGACCGATTGGTTCAAAGGATACTCTCCTTACAAAGAGAGCGACTAAGGCACAACCAAATCCTTTGATCAATGATACTCACAATCCGTCCCATGAGAATGTTTTGGATTATGGTTATGTCCAAGAGACATCATTGGGGGACGCCTCAATGTTAAAGCCTATCGCAGAGAATGTAGAAATCAATCAATTATACTAGTGTATGTGGGACGTGGGAAAGAAACTTCATCATCATTGATGATGTATTCGCTTATTCTGTAGCGCGTGAGATTATTGAGACTGATAACATCGAACCACTCTCCGTTGATAAATGCCAAAGTAGAGCTGATTGGCTTAAATGAAAAGATGTGATCCACGCAAAACTAGATTCACTAGCAAAAAGGAAGGTATTCGAGCCAGTTAGGCCAATACCACCCAATACAAAACTTGTCAGACATAAATGGGTCTTCATTAGAAAGTGTAATGAGAGAAACGAGATTGTAAGGTACAAAGCTCTCCTTGTGGTGCAAGGCTTCTCACAACGCCTTGGAATCGACTACGAGGAGACTTATTCTCCCATAATGGATGTCATCACATTCCACTACCTTGTCAGTTTGGTAGTTTCTGAAAAACTGAACATGCGACTTATGGATGTGGTTACTGTGTATCTATATGGGGATCTAAATATAGATATATATATATATATATATATATATATATATGAAGGTCCTGGATGGACTTCAGTTACCAAATCAATTGACTCAAAACCACGGAGCACGTTTGCAATAAGGCTAAAACGCTCACTATATAGATTGAAGCGATCCGGATAGATGTGGTATAACCGTCTAAGTGAATACTTGATTGGGAAGGGATATGTTAACAATGAACTATGCTCATCCATTTTCATAAAGAAAACAAGTTTCGGATTTGCTATTGTAGCGGTTTATGTTGATGACTTGAACATAATTGGCACCCTTGAAGAGTTAAGGAAACCGCTGAGCACTTAAAATCCGAGTTTGAGATGCAGGACCTTGGGAGAACACTATTTTGTCTCGGTTAGGAACTTAAGAACCGTGCAGATGGTATCCTAATTCATCATTCAGCCTATGCCTAAAAGATGCTTAAGTGTTTCAATACTGACAAAGTTAAGCCTTCAAGCACCCCAATGGCAGTCTGTAGTCTTGATCCTAAAAATGATCCATTTCGTCCAAAGGAAGATGACAAAGATATACTAGAGGCAGAAGTGTCCTACTTGACTGCAATAGGTGCATTATTGTACTTAGTTTAATGCACAAGACCGGACATCTCATTTGTAGTAAACTTGTTTGCTAGATATAGCTCTGTGCCAACGCGACGCCATTGGACTGGTGTTAAAGATATCTTTCGGTACTTGAGTGGTACGATTGATAAGGGCTTGTTCTATCCCTATAGAGAGATGATGGATTCGGACCTATCACACATCAAGAAGGCCACGAACATTGGCATGTGTCCCCTATCCCAATCCCAAAACGACAATACTATTTTGGAAAGTTTTGCTGATGTTGGGTACCTCTCTATAAAGGTCGTTCCCAAACTAATTATGTGTCCACCATGGGTAAGACCGTGATATATTGGAGGTTTACAAAGTAGACCCTAACCGCTACTTCTTCGAACCATGCAGAGATTATTGCTTTTCATAAAGCGGTTCGTGAATGTATATGGCTTAGATCCATAATTAAGCATGTTCAAAGCAATTGGGGTTTGAAGTCAACCATAGATGAGCCTACGAGCATTTATGAGGATAATGATGCTTGTATCGAACAAAAGAAGCAAGGCTACATCAAAGGCAACAACAACAAGCATATATCGCCCAAGTTCTTCTATAATCAGCAACAATAGAAGCTCCTCAAGATCAAAGTGAACCAGGTTCGATCTTAGGACAATCTAACAGACTTGTTTACTAAGTCACTGCCTAAATCTACTTTCAAGAAACATGTTGCAAGCATCGGTTTATGGAAGTTGTCTGAGCTCCCATGATTGTAATCATCAAGGGGAGATGCAGACATCAGGGGAAGATGTCTACATCTTTGGTCTTGTAACGTGAAGGGTGTATTGTACTCTTCTTCTCCTTCGACCAAGATTATTTTTGTCCTATTGAGTTTTTGTTACTCAGCAAGATTTTTGACGAGGCAACAAGAGGAGCACCACGTTTGGGCGACTAAAGGGGGAGTGTTTAAGGAAACCTAGTTTGTGTTTTTAGCCCAAACTCAGATTGCTTGTCTGAGTTATAATAGGGTTAGTCTCACAGATATTCTCAGAGATATCTTATTCATTGTATGATTTAGCTTTCATGTAAGGCTCATATTCTCTGGTTGTAATCCTCAATATAAAGAGGCTCCTATTATCAATGAAAGCATAGCTCATTCTCTCCTAATTTCTGATTCCCTAAAACAAGTTTATCTTTTATATTTCTCAAAAATATATATATATATATATATATATAACTTGGTGTGTGTGTATGTAGGGAGGATCAAGAGAGGATGTCCTTAAACTCTTAAAGTGAGGATGTTTTTATTTTTAGGATGTATTTTAATAATCACAACCACTCATTCTTTAGTTACCTACACACATATGAATCCTACAAAAAATTAGCCAAATTGGAAATTGTTTAACCATTTGATTAGCACAATGTTCGTTTTAATTTTATCGAACGGATTACATTTATTTATACAAGTTTGAATGACCAAATTATTATGGATTTGGTTGATTTTTTGTAGACATCATTCTTGCATAGGAATCTAAAGGATCAACGGTTGAGATCATTGAACTAGGTCACATACTTGTGTAAAATAACAAAAATCCTCAAATTCTTAAAGTAAGGAGGTCCTCTCTAGAACGGGCTTATATATATATATATATATATATATATATATATCAGATTTGCTCACTGAAGGGATAGTTTTAAGACACTGTGAGGGACAAATGCATCTAAACCACATGTATTAAATATAAAAGCAGAAATTATAACAACTTAAAACTATGTATTTATTTTCAGCCGTCAGATTCACTTGTCCCTCACAATCCCTTAAAAACTATCCCTCAGGTGAGCAAGCCTTTTATATATTTATATATATACACACACCCAGAAAAAGTGCGGACGTCCTTCCTCCGGCGTTGAGAAGGCGGCGATGGCTGCGCTGCGATTTCCAGACAAACCTTCTGGACATCTTAGACAGCGTCATCATCAAGGCGAAGGCGAAAGTGATCAGATTCTCAGCAATGCACGACGAGCTATCACATGAAACCATGGAAGCCCATCGAGGTCGACTTCAAAACCTTCATTGACGAGTCCAGCCGCCTCTGAACGACTCTACATCAAGGCCTAGTTTCGTCCGACACGACCAGCTCCACCAGCACCACCGGATCGAGGCCGGAGGAGGGACGCCCTCACTTTTTCTGGGTTGCAGACGTCCGTTTCTAAACTACTCCGTGTATATATATAAATATATATATATATATATATATTTGTATGTATGTATATATATATATATATATGTATGTATATATATATATATGTATGTATGTTTGTATGTATGTATGTATGTAAGTATATATGTATGTATGTATGTATGTATGTATGTATGTATGTATGTATGTATGTATATACACACGCAGTTCCACTTTTCTTCAATAAATCAGCCGTTGATATGAAATCTTGGCTCCCCTTGGTCATCAGGAGTACCCCATACTATTCTTATCAAATCATAGCAAGCCTTAACCTTCAGTAGACTTTTTTTTTTTTAATGAAGTGTTGGTGCGGCTGCCCTCAAGCCTTGATTAATAAAACTATTGAATACAATAAGCATCTAGAGTACGCCTTGAAATGATATCAAGAGTCTTTACCAAATAAATGTATTCAACCAGGCACCAACTAGCAAAAAGTGCACTACTAACTACTCTACCAAATAAATGTATTCAACCAGGCACCAACGGAATGATAACTCGATATGTAATTCAATTACAATGTAGCATAATTACCAAACGCACAGCTATCCTACTATGTTGCCACCAAAGGATAAATCTGACGACACTTAGCTTCATCCTGCTACTAAGTTGTAGCGACCATTTAACGAAGCAAGAAACTAGCATCCTACCTATAGCAGACAAGGCACGTTGAGTGCACACATAGGCGTATAGCCCAACTAACCCTACCCGATATTGTAGGGACTTATTACTTGCAAAAAGCGCAATCTAATTAAACAACATAAATAAATAACAACTTTAAAGAAAAAAAGCTAGGCAGGGCCCAAAAATTGAGCCCAAACCCAAGCCTAAGCCCATGTAGCAAGGAAAACACAGCCAACATCGGGGCCCAGTCCAACTTTTGTATAGCCTCCACCGTCCTCCCACAATCCTTGTTACGCCACCACCTGTAATGGGGTGCCACCGTCAGCGTGCCGCCAAGCCGGTTTGCCCATTATAGTATCTTCACCGTCGGTATTCCACCAATTTGATCTCTCCACTGCTAGCACACCATAACCCGCACCTCACCAATCCAGGATTCCCTAACCAGATCGGATCTGCTATACCAAGCAACAACCTAGATTAGATCCAGAAGTCCACTGGCGACCAACGACATCACACTCAGCCATCATCCCTATCGACAAGAACCGAACCACCACCCGCCGCAACTGCCATTCCCTCCACCACCTCTCTCAAATCAGAGCAGTCCAGATCAAATCCAACCGATTGAAACTCCCACAGACCAAGACAGCCAGTCCGAAAACAAAGCCCTGAGGGCGCGCCGCCGGACGGAGAGGGGAAGATTTTTCTGAAAACCTAGAGCGCCTGCAGCGCGTTCCCCAAGCTAGAGAGACGGAGACTGAAGTATACCTTCAATGGACATTGATATAGCCATATAGGGAAAGTTAAAGGAGATACGTGCCACTGTTGAAATTGAAAGATTCCCCAAGGTCACGAGAGGATAATTCAACGCAAGATTGGTAGCCATATCCTTTTTTTTTTAGGGGAAAGGAATCATGTTCCATTAATAAACGACGTCACTGCGTCAAGCTAGAGGGTTTCAAGAAACCACTTATAATATAAGATGAAGCACAATACAGACTGCCAAAAACAGCCAAAACCTCCTAACAAAAAGACTAAAAAGCTAAAGGAACTGCAAGAAAAAAAAAACCTCCCTAACCCTATACCATCCAAGAATGGAACACATTCAAGAAAAGTATAGAACTAGGAAGCAAACTGGAAAACTAAGAAAGAAAGAAAAAATAAAATACAAACCTACACTACCCGAAACAAAGCAACTATAATGAAGCATTAACTCCTAAAGACCCAATGGTGTACGTCTCCGTAACATCATAGCCAAAAACTTTATCCAGGACAATGTAGGCTTGCAACCCTAGCCGTCTCAAGATAGGGCATTCATCTCCTCCGAATCTGGCCCACCAGCATCCAAGGCTGAGGTGGGTGTAGACACAATCTTGGGCTTGTTCCGACAACCTCTAGGTCTACCCTTCTTCTTCGGGAGCTTCCCATTAGTTACAGGAACCTCAACTAAGCCATCAGAAAGCTTCAGACACTTCCCATCTTCAAGCCACTCCTCCTCACGGAGCCTTCTCACATCCAAGACTCTAGATGGGTGTCCAAATAAGTCAGCTACAAAAGCCCTACCTCCTTGAAGCCCAACAGAACCTGAACTCGGCCCATCAGCTCTCAAACTAGTCAAACCCGGTCCAGCAGTCAACCCTAATTTAAACTTAAGGTTTCCTGCCAAAAAACACGGGACAACCACCTGTGAACCAGCCGTCGTCTTCCTTGCATCAGTCACTTGCACAGCGTCATCCATCACCTGTGCCATATCCCCACCGGATTCCAGCGGCTCCAGTACGACTATCGAAGATGGCGGGACATGCACCGAAGTTGGCTCTAGTGCCGCCTCCTTCTGCACAGCGGACGCCATACCCTCCTCCACCACCATTTCATGCAGCAGCTTTTGATCACACTCTCCTCCTCCATGGGTAAAGAAACCGCAAGCTTTGCAAATCCCTTGGCATTTTGCATACAGGAATTCAAGGACCACTGAAACCTCGGCTAGAAACAGATCGTACGCCGAGCCCAGACTCGTTGGCGCACATCATGGATCAACTGGATCCGTTGGGTAGCCTCCTTGAGTTGCAGCGCCACATGATCAGCCTTGACAAAGGTTCCCAGCATGTTGCCTAGGCGAGAGAGTACCCGATCGTTGCTCGTGGCAACCCTCAGACCTGTCACCCCCACCCACACCTCCAGAGAGTACAGAGGAACCTCTACCAAAGCCCTAACACCGTCATAGTCAGCCACCAACAACATCGAGTTACTGTAATACCAGGGGCCACCATGAACTTGAATTGGAACACGAAGATCCCTCCCTCCTCTTCACGGATCAAAACACTCTGATTCAGCCTCCATATTCCTAACATCGCTACAGAGAAAGATGGAATAAGCACCGGTTTCTTGGTTAGCAAATGCCCACACAGGTATAAAAAAAGGGGTCATGGATCACCTCCCCGCCCCCAACCAGACTCACTACGGCCTCCTCCGATAAGGCTAAGGACGCCGCCACACCCTCCGCCGCCATCGCTACACCAAACTCGATCAGTCTTTCTTCTAGGGAGAAACCCTAGTAGAGCAAAAGTCGACGATATTGGTAGCCATATCTTTAATTTGAGACATTGCTCGCAAAATTTTTTTTTTTTTTTTTGTTGGGGGGGGGGGGGTTTTGTGGTGGCGAGAGAGAAACCTTTTTACGACCTCTTTTTTTTATCTGACTATAAAATAATTTATTTATATGACAAAATAAGGTTCAAGTTTTTAGACATTTTTAAGCGTGATAAAAAAATATATATATATATATATTACAAATTAAAGAGAAACTCCCTGAAAGCTAAAATTAAAAGTGTCCTTAGCTGAAACCATACAATACAAGGCATAATGGTTCCATATTTTGCCTCCAATGATCTTGTGACTCATTTTAGCCAAGTTTGTAGGCAGGTTTTTCATTACAAATTTACAATGGTAAGTGTTTTCAAAGAAGGTATTTCGAGTTTTCGACACAGATGACAGATCCCGAAATCCTCAATATCTCTTGTATGAGAAGGCACTACTACAAATCCCCTGAACACTGTCCTTCAGATCAAATTAAACTGGATTCATGAATTTGTCAACTCTTCACCACGTACATTGTCCTCAGATAGTCAAAATGCTTGATATCTAGGCTTAGTTTGGGATTGATTTTGGAGGTGATTTTGGACCTGCTTCTGCTTTTGGGCTGATGCTATGCTGTTTGGTAAAATGTCTAGAAGTGGCTTTTGGTCCGAATTGATTCTCCAAGAAGCTGAAATTGAGAAGCAGCATTTACCAGCTTTGGGAAGCTGATTCTGAGAAAACACGGAGTGAACAGTGTTTCATTAAATGAAATTTTCTATTTTTTCCTATTATGTCCTCATCTCTCTATGACTTTACCTTGACTGGGATAGGGTTTTATTATCATCTTTCTATTTCAGTCTCTTCCCAGCCTCTCTGCCGTCAAAACTCAATCCAGAGTATCGCATAGATCGATCTCTTCTGTGCCTTCAAAAAACCCGATTCCTTCGCTCCTCCGCCACACACCCCAAACCCAAAGCATTCCCGGACCCCAGCTTCTTCAACCTCCTTTCGTACCCAGCAATTTCGCGTATCACCGCCTCTCTCTCTCTCTCTCAAACCCAGCAGCAAATTGAGCCGAAAGTTTCTGTCTTAGCTAATCAAACTCACTGTAAGTCCTCACCTTCTCCATCTTTCCCCAAATTTACAGTATATTGCTGTTGCAAGCTTCTTTTGGGTTTTGAGTTTTGAACGATGTTGAATTCTGACAAGGGGAATTTCGTTGTTATTTGCAGTCGTGTCCTGATGGGATTGTGATTCGTACTTCATCTACAAGCCTTCAACTTGGATTATTCGAGTAAGTTTTCGAGCGCCCAATGAGCCAAAACATACAAAGTATTCACTGTAATTCTTTGCCCATTTTGTACTAGTTCTTACGGCACATAGAGAAATGCAAATGTTTGTTAATTCGGGTTAGGTTTGTTGTTTAATGAGTTTAGTCCGCTGTTTATCTGGTTTAAGTCTAACTACTGTTCTTCTGATTTAGAATGTCCTATTTGAATTTTGATTTTATAGGTACTGTTGCAAGCTTCGATTCACTGCCAAATTATCGCACACAGAGACGGAGTAAGTATCAAACTGCAGTTTTCAATTCAATTCCAGTCCCTCCAATTATTTCACCTTTTGATTTCATTTCTTTGATTATGATGCTACCTGGGTATTTTTTTTTGGCTACTGGTTCTTTTATATGTATATATTTCAACCTTTGCATACTAGTGTGAAATTGATATATTATGGTCCCTAGCTCTTTATTGAATCCTATGGTTTTAAACTAAGGATATATCTAGCTCTTTATTGTGGTCAGTAGCTTTGTTTTGTGAGGATCGTGTTATGTGTTGGATATGGTAGTTTATAACTATTGTTTGTTTACTACTAAGCATGTGTTATCTTTAGATGGGAAAGAAGAAATCCACCGGTACTGAAAATGTGGGATCTGGAAAACAAAAAGCCACATGGCCCGATGAGGTAGTAGCTATATTTTGTGATATAGCTGCTAAGGAAGTGGCCAAGGGAAACAGACCTGGTACACATTTTGATAAAAAGGGATGGTCAAATGTTGTCATGGCCTTTAAGGAGTTAACCGGAAAGGATTACGATAAAAGCCAACTGAAAAATAAGTGGGATTCACTTAAAACTGATTGGAAATTGTGGAGTTCACTTTTGCATAAGGAAACTGGTATTGGATGGGATCCGGCTAGGAAAACTGTCGACGCACCTGCTGAATGGTGGGAATCCAAAATTCAGGTGTGTATTTATCCTTCTCTACTTGTGGTAGTAATTTTTTTTTTTACTCTGTTTTTATTTTGAATTTTAAGTACATCAAACTGCAAATTTTAAGTACTTACTGTTTTTTTTCTTCCTAAAATATGGAGCTGCTTGTGTATCAAAATTAAGCATGGCCTGTTCTCTGTGATGCTAAGGTTTGTGAGTTGCTAGTTGATAACTGGTATTGTCTGCATTGAAAATTAAAAATATGTTAAAGAAGCGATTTTTGCAAGCAAAGTACGAAGCGTCCAAAGATTCCAGCAATACGAAATTATAAGCATATATAGTTCTCAATTAGATTGAAGATTTAGATAACCTGAAAACAATTTCAAACCTTGCCCTAACAATTTCAAACAAGTATTAGCATATATTATATTCTACTGAAAAAAGAAATCAATTCATTATTTATATATATATGTTTCCAGACAAGATGTAAAAATACTAATTAGACAATCAGTAACCGTAAGCAATAAGTACATATATTGCATTCACTTTCATGAGGCTTTCCAGGGAAGGCTAATTGTGTGCTTTGACTTGGACTTTAGAGTTTCTAATATACAAAGAGGCAGTTAGTCAAGTGAAATTATTATCCCAGCAATTGGTTTCCTTTTGTATTCATTTGGAAACAAGTTGTCAAGTGAATCCAATTGTAAATACAAATATGTGTTGATCAACTTGTTCCGAGTCATCATTTATTTAGGTGATGAGATGAGAGAGTCACTTTCATCTTGCATCTTTATGTAGGATATATTCTCTTAAAGCATCTGATCATATGCTCCTATTTGATGCCATAGTTGTCTTTTCTCAGAGAATTGATTATTGCCATCTTGTTACAGTTTGTCTGCATTTGCTGCTCAGTTTTTGTGATCAATATTATCATAAGTAACAATCTTCTCCTCTCTTCTTTTGTAGATCAATCCAGAGTATCGCAAGTTTCGGGACGTGGGAATTAGTCCTGAAATGATGGCTGTTTATGACAACATGTTCAGGGGTAGCACAGCCCTAGGTCACTTTGTCATGATTCCCTCGGCTACTATAGATATTGAAAAGGTTGTGGAGGATTCAGAGCATAATTTAATTTCTGGAGATGATGAAGAGGATTCTGACCAAGATAATGAACGTAGAGGCAAAAAGAGAACAAATTTGGAGCGCCAAACAGAGGCTGATAAAGAAAAAAAAAGGAAAAAGAGTTATGGGAGGGCCAAAGGAGAAGAAAGAAAAGGTGGGAGGTGCGGCGAAATTGTCTAAACAAATCGATCGTCTTGTTGATGTAGTCGAGAGTAGGAGTACAGCCACATCTGTACGTGATAATGGTACCTCACCAGGAACTAGTATTCAAGAGGTGATGAGAGTTGTTGCAACATTACCAGGAGCAGAAACCGGTACTAAACTATGGTGGTTTGCAACGGATTTGTTCTGCTCTCAGGAGAAGCGAGAGATGTTTTCTATTATGACAGATGCTGATCTCAAGCTCCAGTTTCTGATTCTTAATCAGAAAAAAGCTGAAAATTAAGTAGGCTGATCCTACTTTGTAACATGATGCGTGTTGCTTGTCGTTTACACCTTAGCTGAGCTCTTTTCTATTTTTGTGATTTTCCGGGTTTGAAAGATTGATTGTTGTTCATTGTTAATGCTATATTATTTTACTAAGATGAAACTGAATTTGATGCATCTTTTTATTAAAACTGATGGTTGTTTGGTTCTTTGAAGTTTCCTTTGATGTGAATGAGTTGTTCATTGTTAGGGAGTTTGCTGCACCAAAACCTGCCTTTCTATTTTGTATCTTGCATGATGATTAGTCAAAAGCTTGCTGTTTAGTTTTTATCTTGCTGCTCAAGTACATATACATGCTTGTCTTCCTACAGCCATTTTATATTTTGAATTTGATGAACAAGTATACATTGGCAGGTTTGTTTTGTGAAGTATGGATGCTTCTGGAGATGAGGAGGAGATAGATCAAATTATATGTTTATGTGGTCGTCTTATTCAAGTCTATCTTGAAAAGTACATTCAGAAAACTCCATGTATGACAAGCTCCCAAACAGGTTACATTTGGTTAATGGAAGTGTTAGAAGGCAATGAAAGTAGGTGTTATAATCAATTTAGGATGGATAAACAAGTCTTCATGATGCTTGTAAATGATTTGGGTAGGATATTGCAGGGTTCAAGAAACATGAGTATCGTTGAAATGTTGGCTATGTTTCTTTATATTTTGGGACAAGGTCAGACTAATAAGAGTACACAAGAACGTTTTCAACGTTCTGGTGAGACGGTTAGTAGGTATTTTAATATAATGTTAAAGATTTTCTATAATATGGCAAAAGTGCTCATAAAGCCATTGGATCCGGAATTTAGGAGCATTCCACAAGAAATTCTAACTGATTCAAGATACATACCTCATTTTAAGGTATGTATAATGTACTACCCTTTTAAAGATGTTATCCTTATATAAATGCTTCCTAATTTGGTAGAAAACCATTTTTTTTAAATTCAAGTCTATTATACTCATTTGTAGGATTGCATTGGTGCTATTGATGGTGTTCATGTTCAAGCTTCGATATCCTCATGTGATCAGGTGCCATATATTGGAAGAAAAGGGATACCCACCCAAAATGTATTGGCTATATGCAACTTCGACATGCAATTCACATTTGCATGTGCAGGGTGGGAAGGCACTGCCCATGATAGTAGAGTATTCTTATCAGCTCTACGTGATCCTCAATCGAATTTTCCTAAACCCCCAAATGGTATTTTTTTTTCCTAGAATTACACAAATAATAACTTATAATTTTTTATATTACCGAGATCAATAATTCCTTATAATTTATAATTTCAGGAAAATACTATGTGGTGGATGCCGGATATCCACAAATGAAGGGTTATTTAGGACCATATAAAGGTGAGCGGTACCACCTTCCACATTTCCGTAGAGGTGATGAGCCGACCGGTCATAAAGAAATATTCAATCATGCACATTCTTCACTTAGGGGTGTTATTGAGCGCACTTTTGGGGTATGGAAGAAGAAATGGAGTATTTTACGTGATATGCCTCACTTTCCTTATAAAAAACAAGTTAAGATAGTTATTGCTACTATGGCTCTTCATAACTACATACGAAGATATGCTCCACGAGATATTGATTTTGATGAAAGTGGAAATTACTCAAGTGAAGAGACTAGTGAAGAGATGGAGGATAATGAACATGATGGAGATGGTCCGGGAAGACAAGAAATGGAGGTGTTAAGAAATGCAATTGCACAAAGTCTAATGAATGCATCTACTTAGCATTTAGTTACAAATTTCAAATGACTTTAATTTATTTTGTGTAATGGTTCCCGTTGAACTATGGTCGGGAAATTAATCCAAATATTCTTGACTTATTATGTGTAATTGTCAAACATAATATGCATATTGAAGAGTTTAAAGTAAATCTTTTATTCGGTCCAACCAAGGGTACAAGAATAATACATGAGAAATTTTTTTATTTGGTATAGTTACATAATCAAAAAACAAAATTATGTATTTTAGTAGCATATCTTAGCATGTATGCCCATTTTGGTAATTTTACCCAGCCAAAGCACTTTTGCCTTGCAACTTACCAAACACCTACAAATTGCTTTTCGTTCTCACAGCACTTTTAAAAACAGTTTACCAAACACCTCAGCTGCTTCCTCTCACAGCAAGTTCGGAAGTGATTCCTCTCACAGCAAGTTCGGAAGTGCTTCCTCTCACAGCACAGCAATCCCAAACTAAGCCCTAGTTATGCTAGTTTTTAGTCCAAGACTGTAGCTTTTTTTTTTTTTGATAAAAGAAAAACTACTAGAGAAGAACAACAACACAAAACCCCAACCTATTTCCCCTCCCAGCTGATCCAGATGGAATCATGGGTACACAGATAGAGTAAGGCAATTAAACCAAACAGAGGGAGGTCCCTAAATCTTAACAAAGCTAGCTAGCTTGTCAACAACAAAATTGTCTTCCCTAAACACATGTCGAAATCTAATAAATTGAAACTGAGCAAAAATTTAACGTCATTCACCAAGGTACTTATCTGCTATGGAGTTGAGCATTTCCTCATAATATACAATCAATCAACAACTTGGAGTCACCTTCAACCTGAATCTTTAAATGATGGTAGAATAAGGTTGGCTAGAGTCCATCCCTGATAGCAGTTGCTTCAGCCACTATAACACTAGCACGACCAATGTTCTTTGGGGTAGCAAATAAAGGATTTCCATATGAATTTCTAATCACAAAGCCAATAGCAGCAAAACCTTGCCAAATAGAACCATCAAAGTTTAATTTGACCTGATCCATATCTAGAGGATTTCATTTGATATGAAAGTATTTAGAAACTTTGACAGACTCATACTTTGGATTAGCCTTCCAATAGTTAGTACCTAACAAATCAGCCCATAAAAAGTTTGGGTTGGGGAGGGAGCTACTGATGGAAAACTAATCTGTTCCTGGAATGCCAGATTGACCAAGAAATCATTAAAATTTGGGAAATAACATCCTTATGAATATTAGGATTTTGAAAAATGGAATCAATGCAATTAATAAACAAGGAATTACACCGCAAAGGATTAAGGTAGTTAGCCAGATTCCAAACATTTCTAGCAAAGGAACAGTTCATAAAGAAATGAGATGTATTCTCTTCATGAGTATTACAAAAAGGACATAGAGGAAATTTGAGGCTTATATAAAGAGATTATATCTCTAATTAAGCTTATTTCTAATGAGAGTCTAACTAGAAACTTTTACTTTTGGAGGCATGTTTAACTTCCACATTTTATCTAGAGTCTTCACTTTAGAATGAGACTGAATACACCGAGCATGTAACCAAATGGCACTCTTAACAGTGACAGGAATAGGGATTGCCAAAATCTTTTGAACAGCATCTTCAGAGAGCACATGCAATAAGGCTTCTTAATTCCAACGATGGTCGTTAATGTCACGCCTCGATTTTTAAACATAATTAAAAATCAAGATAAATCCCATGATTATACAGGATGTGATGGTTCAAGAGGATAAATCCAGATTTTTATACAGCGTGTTGTTGTGGCTGTGTTGTTTGTTGCGACGTACACCAAGAGGGTCTTAGGCGTCAAGATGTTCAAGACAGAGGCTCCATGTTAGGGCAGGATAGGGTTAGAGAGTTTTTTTCAAATTCTGTATTTTATTTTTTGCAGTTCTTTTAGGATTTTAGTCTTGTTGGAGTAGAGACTTTAGTTTCTTTAGTTTTCTTTTGGATTTATTCTCTTCGTGAGCATGCATTGTAATATGAGGGGTGTTTGTACCCTTCATGCTTGACCGAGTGAGGTCGTCATGATTTCCATCAATGGATTAGTCTTCCGTTGCCCTAAAAAAAAAAACAATCAATACAAATCCCTGGAGTTTTTTTTCTTTTAAACCAAGTCCAAACTGATGCCTTGAACATACAATGTCAATACAGACTTGCTCCTTAGGGTCATATATTATATTACACAAGTTTATGAATTAAGTTGCATAACAAAATAATAAGTAAATGCTCCTCAGAGCTTACTACACTGCGGAAGTCTTAACAAAGGTAAAGTCACAAAATTGGCTTCCTACCGGTAAACTGCAATTACAAGATCTCAGCTTCAGCCGCGATTATCCTGACCTACAAGATTAACCCCTACACCATTGAATAGTGTATGAGTAATCTCAACTACAACAACTAAAACAATTCACACTAATAATAAGGAAAACAACTCACACTTTGATTCCTTTCAAAACAAAATAAAGGAAAACAACTCATACTTTGATTCCTTTTGATAACGTAACAAAGAAAGATAACTCACACTTTGATTTCTTTCAAAAACGTATTCATGAGTTGAAAATAACCTTGCTCAGTTACCCCATGAGATATCCTAGCAGACAGACTAGAGCACGACCTGAATTGTAACCATTAACCTGGCTAAAGGCATAGTTACTCGATTTACTGCCAAAGTCACTCTGTGACCTTCAATCCTCATGCCTTTCTGGCTCTTGGAGCAAAACATTTGAAGAAATCGCACAAGACTCAAATGTTACACAAATTTTTAATACGTTTCAAAACAATAGAAAACATTATTTCCTCAATATTGTTTTCCGAAAAGTCACATCTCAAAACAATAAAATGAACACAATAATGCATATTGCTTCCATCACACAACAAATCCACAAGGATATATATATATATATATATATATATATATTGATTAAATTATGTTTAGTCTCTGTATTTTGTCTCTCTCATCGTTTCAGTCCCTAACATTCTAATTTAATCTAAAAACTCCATAATCTCACAATTTCCCTCCAATAGGTCCCTCCCGCGTCAAATTAAGAGTTAGCCTTAGGTTAAATGTCCAATATACCCATTTGTTATTTCTTTTTTCTTTTTTTCCTTCATTTTTCTTTTTCCTTTTTAATTTCATTTTTTTCTTTTTTCTTTTTTCTTTTTCCTTTTTTATTTTTCATTTTTCATTTTTCCTTTTTTTTTTTTTCTTTTTTTCTTTTTTCTTTTTCCTTTTTAATGACCATCGTATCCTGGTGCATCGGTAACGCCACGTCGGCAAATCAATCTAGATCGACCCGAAACCCCAATTCTTGTTCTCCACGCCGGCGACCCTTTTTTTTTTCTTTTTTCTTTTTCCTTTTCCTTTTTTTATTTTTCTTTTTTCCTTTTTAATTTCTTTTTTCCTTTTTCTTTTCTTTTTTCTTTTTTCTTTTTAATGACCATCGTATCCTGCTGCATCAGTAGCGCTACGTCGGCGAACCAATCCAGATCGACCCGAAACCCCAATTATTGTTCTCCACGCTGGCGGCCATTTTTCTTTTCCATCACTATTCTTCTTCTTCACTTCTAGTGTTGGTCAACTTGGCCATCAAAAACCATCATTTCAACCAGACCCAAAATCCAAATAACCATTTTGAGCAAGACCCAAAAACCTCAGGGTCTGAAAAAATGGTAGTTTTCAGTGAAAAGTTTCCAAAGTAAGGCTTGATGTAGAGAGATAGTGAGATTTGAGTGGGAGAGAGAGAACTGGGCTGTGAAAACAAGAGGGGAGTGGTTTAGCGGCGAATTTCAGAGCTGATTGGGATCTGCTTGTGTTTGGGAGATGGCGTCAGCTACGATGGAGGCAAGGGCGGATCCCAACAGAGGAGATGGCTTCAGAGAATGTGAAGAAATGATCGATCAGCTCCGAGCCTCTTGCTTTTGCTCGATGTCCATCTCTGCACCGCCAAGCTAGGTCTTTGTTGGGTTTGGTTTCAATTTGGGGAGAGAAACAGATGGGTTGTGAAGTTTGATCGGAATGAGATTGGTGGGTTGAGGAAGGAGAAAGTAGGCAAAATGAAAAGAAAAAAAAAGGAAAAAAAGAAATTACAAAGGAACAAGAAAAAAAGAAGAAAAAGAAAAAAGAAATTAAAAAGGAAAAAAAGAAAAAAATATTAAAAAGGAACAAGAAAAAAGAAGAAAAAGCAAAAAGAAATTAAAAAGAAAAAAGAAAAAAAGGAAAAAAAGAAATTATAAAGGAAAAAAAAATAAAAAGGAAAAAGAAATAACAGAGGGGTATAAGGCCAACTCCTAATTTGACGCGGGAGGGACCAATCAAACAGAAATTTTGACGTTGGGGACTTTTCAGATTAATAGAGAATATTAGAGACTGAAACGAAAAAAGGGTCATAGTACAGGGACTAAACATAATTTAATCATATATATATATATATATATATATATATATATATATATATAGGGTACTTCTAGTGAGGGATCCCTTTTTTTGGTTTTTTCTAGGGATAGGCATTAGATCAACTTTTCGATCATATTTTAGCATCTCAACCGTTTAGTTTTTAGGTCCTAATCTGTATATCATTTCTGCAAAATTTTAGCCAAATCGATTATCATTAAGGCATTCCAAATGGCGATTTAAGATTATAAGTATGAACTGTTCAAGTTTGTCAGATTTAGTTCTTCCATTGATTTAATCTAGTTTGATACCTTAACGATCATCGATTTGGCTGAAAATTTGCAAAAATAATCTACATATTAGAACCTAAAAACTGAACGGTCGAGATGCCGAAATGTGATATAAAAGTTACTAATACCCTATCCCTAGAAAAGACTAAAAAAAAAGGAGATCCCTTAGTGGAAATATATATATATATATATATATATCCACTGAGAGATCCCTTTTTTTGGCCATTTTAAGGGATCCCTTGTGGGATCCACTTTTCGATTGCATTTTGGCATCTCAATCGTTCAGTTTTATGGTTCTAATGTATAGATCAAATCTGCAAATTTTCAGCCAAATTGATGATTATTAAGGTATTAAACTAGTTTAAATCAATGGACGAACCAAATATGTCCAACCTAAACCGTTCATGTTTATAATTTTAAATCGCAGTTTTAAATGTCTTAATAATTATCAATTTAGCTGAAAATTTGCTAAGATAATATACTCATATAGACCTAAAAATTGAATAGTGGAGATGTGGATATGTGATAGAAAAGTGGGTCTAATAAGTTATCTCTTAAAATGGCCAAAATAAGGGATCCTCACTAGAAGGGCCCTGTACACACATACAAACGTAGTCATTCGCTCAAGAATGCTACTAATACCAACTATAGTCACAGTTAAGTAAATAACTTCAAGATGATAAGGTAACTTGGTTCGTAAATCAACATTCGTAAATAAACATTGTGAGATTTACTCACCTCAAGATCCTGCTGCGTCTCCACATGAAAAGAGATAACTTGATAGGAACATTTTAATGCGACTTTTTAACTGCTATTTCCCTACATTTCCTACGTTATTTCCTTAAAGAATCCCTGTTTAGGAAAGTTTCTATTATTCGATTGCGAAAGTTCCTAATTGTAGAAAGTTTCCGTTTTGTAGTTTCTATTTTTCATTTTTAGAAAGTTTCCCATTTTAGTTTAGGAAAGTTTCCCTTTTTCATTTTTAGAAAGTTTCTATTTTTGGTGACAGTTTCTATTTTCAGGTCCTTGGAATAAATGAGCTGAAATGAGCTCATAAATGGAAAGAGGAGCTGGCTAACGTTGGAGGAGACAAGATGAGATACAAATGGCTGCATAAATGAGCAGAAATGAAGCTTTCATGTTTCAACCAGAAAAGGAAACCCTGCCAAAACAAGACTCTTGAGCCAACCAAGAATGGAAAACGAAATAATGAAGTGTCATGGCAAGAAGGTGACGCAAGAAAGCCCAAGAATTATCAAGAGACTTGGATTTTCAGCAAAAATGGATGAAGGCCCAAAGGAGCTAGGGTTTTGTGATATTTTCGGATGCCTATTGAATTTTGCCGTCCAAAGCAAAGAGAGAAAGAAGGAGTTAACGTGATAATGCCAAGAGGAAATCAAGGGAGAGATTCAAGGAAGAGTTTTTTAAAAAAGGAAAATATATTTTCCTTGGGGATTAAATTTGCCGTGGAATACCTAGAGGAAAACAAGGTGACAACGTGGGAATTAAGGTGATTGATTGAGAATTTCAAGTGGAATAAATCAAAGGAGATATTTTTGGAGATTTAAGAGTTGTTGCCGTGAAATCCAAGAGGAAAAGAAGAAAAGCTACGTGAAAATTGAGAAGGAAAATAAAAGATCAAGCCATGAGATTTTTTGGGGAGACTTTTAAGGAAGGAAAATATTCTTGGAGAGTTAATTTTGTGTGATGCCAACATGAAAATCAGAAATAATCAAGGAGGTGACGCAAGGAGAAGAAATAGGGAGGTTTTTAAGGAAACAAGATATGTGGACACCAAGAAAAAGCTCAAAACGTGTCTAGGTGCATCCCTAAATTCCCTAAAGGAATGTTGGCCGAAATTCATGAAGAAAATCAGAAAATCCTTATATAATTTCGGCAAGGATTAAAGGAATTTAGGGAATTAATTTGGAGAATTTTAATTGGTTGGACCACATCACAAAGCTTACTTGGCGAATTCTCATTGGTGGAAGCTATGTGGAAATTTCTGATTGCTTTGTGAACCCTAGCCGTGCTCCTATATATACTCCCCTCTTTGACGTTGAGAGAGGTTGCACACTTTAGAAAAATTCAGAAAATACACATTGTTGCCGTGAGCTTCTCTCATCCTCTCCCCATCCTCTAGAGCAAGCCACGAAATTCAAGCAAGGCCGAAGGGAGAAGAAGGAGCCGTGACATATTCCTCCACTATCCACCATTGAAGACTTGCTTTCAAGCTTCAAGGATCCCAACGAAAATCATCCATTCTCATCTTCCATCCACGGTGTAATTCGACCTCTCCTTTGTAACCTTTGTTTCAATTTCGTTGGTTTTGTTTTAGTTGACATTGATGTGTGAACAAGGTTTTTAATTCTGAAATTTATAAAATTGAATGAGAATTTCGACTCCTATATTGTAATTCTTAGTTGCTTTTGTGAGAATTGTTTGATTAAATTTGCTTAATTGATATCTTTTGTATTTTAATCTTATGTGGTTCGAAACACTTAGGGTTTTTATATGAATGATGCTAGATTTAAGAACATGAATCAACTTTTTGTTTTGTGTAACTTGAATCGAAAGGTAGTAAAGGTTTTGGGCAAAAACCGAATTTAATTGAAGAGGATTGCAATTATTAGGTGGACTTTTTCATACTAAGTTGCACACTTGACTTGATTGTCTTTCTATCTGTTTCATGCGTTAAACATGTTATGATTGTCTAGCTTTCTAGAGCTTGAATGCATGTTTGATAGGATTAGTCGTTGTGCTTTCACTTAGGTTAATTAGCATTGAAAAGTAAAATATGGGAAATTATTTGCTTTGAATATTTCACATGATCAACTCCCTTCTCATGACTTAGATGAACAATGTTAGGGTTGAATCGAATTTGATTATAATTTTGGTTTTGATCTTTGTTTCTCTCATTTCATCCTTATATTTGTGTTTGTATAGTTTTGTTTGTTTTCTTTACTTAGTTTATTTCCGAAAACCAAAACCTAAATCCCCCCTTAATTTCGTAATTATGTATATACTTTATTTTATTTTTGTAAATAATATATTTTGTGTCTTTATTAATTGTTTAATTGTCCTATATTAACAGGTGTACCCTCAATCCCCGGATTAGATCGATCCCTACTTGCTTATGCTAATAATGATATTTTTAGGGTTAAATTATGCACTTGCTTTTAAGCGTATCATAACTTACAGAACACCCTCTGTCAAGTACCTAAGGAACATACAATCTCAACTCAGTTCACGAATGTCAAAGCGATTAAAGTTCGAATCCCCCATTTGAACTAAAACCAGAAAGTTATGTCAATAGAGACGAAACTTCATCCAAGACCACCCAAAGTCTCTGGAATACTTCTGGAATCGATATGTCAAAACGACAAGTCGATGCAACGGTTGGATCCTCACAGATTGAAAACCGAACAAAACAAAACTATGAAAAACCCTACCATGTTCAAACGATCTCCAAATGTTACAAACCATATATCAAATTGCTTGTATCGATTAGTAGATGATAATGGAGTAAGAAACTGATCCAACCACGGTCAAACGTGCCGCCACAGGCAGCTTCCCTTAAGCCTCACGCACCGCCATGTCAAACTTCAATCCAGTCAAATCCATCCTTCCTGAATGGAGAGAACACCAAGTGGAGCAACTTTAATACCTGGAGTTTTGACCGATTCGGCCTAGATCGCCGCAGAAAGTCAAGTAAAACTTCTCACTGAGACTTGGAGCAACTTCGGTCAAATCAATCAACAAGACCACCAAGGATCAAACAAGGACACCGTGGGCTACAAAACTCGACCAGTTTCAAGCTGTGACATCGTCGGAAAAGGGAGAACCAAATGGGTCAGCCGCTGCCAAACTTTAAGGTTTCAATCCACCGCCGTGGATGCAAATTGGAGCAAACCACCACCCAGGGGATGATCGCAAGGAGGAGGCAATCAAGTCTGGGTCGGCACCGTCGTCAGAAATACCGAAAAGTCGAATCCAAAAATCGGGTCTGGGTCGGGTCAACCAGAAGCTAGGGAGAGTTTGGGTTTTCTGGAACTTTCTAGAATCAGCAGAAAATGTAAAATCTCAATATTTGTGAGATATTTCAGGAAACTTCCTATTTATACCACAAATTTCTGAAAATGGAAATAATTTCCGCTAACTATAACTTTCACATATGATATCTCTGATTTACGCATGTCGCATGTCCACGAACTCGTATCAATGCACACTACAACTTCGAGCTTCTAAAAATGACGCGTTCCGAAATAATTATTTGTCAGAAAATAATTCCAAATCGCAAATAACGTACGAACAATATAGAAAACAATAATTCATACAACTGGTCCGTTATTAATTATAAAAATTAAATAACAAAAATCCATATTATCACAGTTAATAAAGTAATTTACTTTAAGAGACCAATCAATATTAATTGTATGTTGATCAGGAATAAGAAGATATAAAGGAAAGGGATAAACCCAATTAAAGTACCAAAACAGAATCTACTTTCCATTACCTACAGTCCACCTTAAACCTTGCAGAATTAAAACTTTGACATCTAGAATTCCTTTCAACCAAGAGAGGAATTAGACTTTATTCTAGCTAAAAGAAAATGATTATTCCTCAAATACTTAGAAGTGACTAGTTTGACCCACCAATTATGAGGTTCTGTCAACACTTTTCATGCCAATTTAACAAGAGCAGCTTTATTAAACCAGGATCAAACTACAAATGACAAGCTCATGAATTAGTATTGTTACTTATTACACTGCTTAACCTTTAAAAATATTACCACCAAACACACTTAAAAAAATTTAAAAAAATAAAAGAAAAAAAATTGTGCTCCAATCATAATGAAATTTGGGTTCTTTTGTGAAAACATTCATAACATCTTATCTATACTATACTGTAAAGTGAAGCCCCTATTTGGTGCCAGGGGTTTGATCAAAATATAGATAGGTTAAAATACCATTTAGCCTAGAAGATCAAAACTCATAATAAAATCACTTTTTATTACTGTGAAATAAAAACATAGAAAAAATGTGGATTTGCAAAAAACCTTAAGCGGCCTCCACTTTGCCGCACCTAACCCTAAGCCAACGCCGACCATTGTTGTCGTCGTTCTCCACCATTTTTCAACCCCTACATCATCCCCTCAAGAACTCATCATGTCGAACATTGATTCAATCACCAATAGCTTTGCTACCTCACTGGCTATTGCTACCAATGAGGTTGTGGACATCTCCTCCATGGCAGATGGGGGAGCACAGCGGAATGCTCAATCGTATCTTCTGCCGAGGCCTCTGACTCTAAAACCAACAAATGCAGTTGATCTGCGTAGGCATTTTCGTCGCATTTGGGTGCTGAATAAAGGCTTCAGCATCCAACAAAAAACTCCTAAACGTTTTCTTTTCTCCTTTGATCTCAGGGGAGATAGAAACAAGGTATTAATGGGTGGACCGTGGAGTTTTAATCGGGCTTTGGTTGTTATTCAGCCTTATGATGGAGTGGCACCTCTGCAATCTATAGAGATGGAGGATCTTTTCTTTTGGGTTCGGATCACCAGTATGCCACCAGCATATGAGCAGAGGAAGACTATTGCCAACGGTGCCTTTGTTGCTGGTAAATTTCTTCATCTAGATCAAAAGCTATTTGATGCAACTCGTGATATTAGGGTTAGGGTTTCTCATGCAATTTCGAAACCCTTTTTTATGCAAAAAACCCTAAAGTTTGCCACAGGGGTTGAGCAAGAGGTTCACTTCTTATTTGAGAATCTAGTGGGCAAATGCAATACTTGCCATTGTGTGTATCATTAGGGTGATGCATGTAAGGCTGAAAATACCACACCAACAAGCATGGCTACTCCTTCATTGGCGGCAAGAAAATTGGAACTTGATAGTCCTTTTTTAGGGTTTCAAGCAAATCAATTCAAGGATGGACTTTTTCACTTCCAAGGTCCTACTACCCCCATTCTTCCACCTATGGGAAGGTCTCTTTTTGGAGGGGCTGAGACAAGTAAGGTACGCAAGCCCATTTTTATTCGTGAAGAGAAAAAACAAGCTAGTGAAGATAATGCTTTGGCTCTGGTACCCGTGGACACTGACCAGTCTACAAAAAGGGATCATCCCTTTCCATCTTCAAAGAAGCAGCAATTTTTGATGTCTGATTTAGTGGAGGGTCAAACTAGCCCTATTGCTCCCTCAAAGAAAGTAAGATGCATGAATTCCCTCCAAAATTTAATGCAAAAATCTCTTGGATTAGTGGAGAGAGCAGGTGGTTTGTGATGCGGGAAGCGTGAACACTATAGTAAGAGGCTCCGTCAAGCGTCGAAAGCCATATGAGATGAGGTAGAATCCACTAGCAATTACGGGCACAGCAGTAAGAAACATAGAGAAACTTCTCTAATATTTAGTTTTTTATTGATAACTTGAATGAAAATTACAATCGAAAAGCAATAGGGCACATAGAATAAACCTAATACAACTAGAAAACAAAAAGAACAATTTATTATAGACTAAAACTAGGAAACCTAATTAAATAAAAATCAGAAATAAAATCGTAGATATTAAAAAATATTACGCAAACATATATTTGGAATCCCAACCAAGATTTCACTCGAGAATCCCGATATATCCAAAAGAGTAATTTATGATTAATTTCATCATTAAGAAGCGTATTTGAATACCAATTTTCAATATTCAAATCATTATTCTGAATGTGCAGACGCTTCTTGCTTTTCGAGATTCTTTGTTGAAGTTGGCTAAAATATCGTCCTACATCAGTCTCCTCCACCTGAAAAGAACTCGACCTCGAGTTCCTCTTGTATGCAGCTCGATCGTTAGTAGGAATAAAACATGATAAGCCATTAACTTCAATATTTTCGAAATTAAAAGGTATCACCATGAATCCAATACCGTAGACAAGTTTAGGATAAGCATCTTGAAACTTGAACTCCTCTACTTGAAAAGGAATGGGCATTGACTTCTCCTTGGGTTGATCTTGAATACAATTAGGCATGCATGACATGGATATCGGTGTTATGAATGAATCAGCTTCCGTGTCCTTAATGAGTTTCTCTTCAATATTCAAAGTGGCTTCTTCATGTTCCTTTTCACACACCTTAGGATGGTCATTCTTGATGTTCATCCTTTCAGGTTTGATTTTAATTTTGTGTGACTCCTACCGAAATAAATATGTGCTGTCTTTGCAACAACCACCTTTGACGCTTTCATGCCATGGTATTCCAAAAAACACATCAGTGTTATCCATGTCGATCACATGACAAGTAATCTCTTCTTTATAAAATTTTCCCATAGAGACAGGAACTTTACAAACCTCTGTTACTTGTGCATATTCATCCTCTCCAAATGGAATTCAGTATGGATCACTCAGCTTCACTGTCAGTAATTAAAAATAATCCACAACTTTGTTTGCTACAAAGTTCTCTCGTAAACCACTGTTAATTCTTACAGAGCATACCTTGTCTTTGATGACATATGTAGTTCGCAAGTCGTCGTAATCCGACGTTGTGAATATCCAACTTCCATGTTTTTTTTTCTCTCTCTCTTTTTTTTTTTTGGATTGATGAGGTTGTCTTATGGCGAATCCCTTGGCATGTTCCTCTTCAACAAAACTTTCTTTGATAGATACTTTACGACTAGCGTCATTGAGGTTGGTGGTAGTGAACTTCTCCGTTGGATCGTCGTCTACTAAGAAGCGGGCAATACCCGCTCTGATACCAAATGATGCGGGAAGCGTGAACACGATAGTAAGAGGCTCTGTCAAGCGTCGAAAACCATATGAGATGAGTTAGAATCCACTAGCAATTACGGGCATAGCCGTAAGAAACATAGAGAAACTTCTCTAATATTTAGTTTTGTATTGATAACTTGAATGAAAATTACAATTGAAGAGGTGTCTTATATAGGGCACATAGAATAAACCTAATACAACTAGAAAACAAAAAGAACAATTTATTATAGACTAAAACTAGGAAACCTAATTAAATAAAAATCGGAAATAAAATCCTAGATATTAAAGAATATTACGCAAACATATATTTGGAATCCCAACCAAGATTTCGCTCGAGAATCTCGATATATCCAAAAGGGTAATTTATGATTAATTCCATCATTAAGAAGCCTATTTGAATACCAATTTTCAATATTCAAATCATTATTCTTAATGTGCAGACGCTTCTTGCTTTTTGAGATTTTTTGTTGAAGCTGGCTAAAATCTCGTCCTACATCAGTTTGCTAGTGCCTATGGAGGTTATGATGCCTAAACCGGTAAAAGTAGAGCTTCCTGGAGGCAAGAAGAAGAGAGGTAGACCATTGGGAGCCAAGAACAAAAATCCTCCCAAAGCAAAAAAGATTCCTGCTGAAGAAGTGCTGAGTGTTCTGTATTCGACTAAGCTTCCTGGAGGCAAGAAGAAGAGAGGTAGACCATTGGGAGCCAAGAACAAAAATCCTCCCAAAGCAAAAAAGATTCCTGCTGAAGAAGTGCTGAGTGTTCTGTATTCGACTAAGCTTCCTGGAGGCAAGAAGAAGAGAGGTAGACCATTGGGAGCCAAAAACAAAAATCCTCCCAAAGCAAAAAAGATTCCTGCTGAAGAAGTACTGAGTGTTCTGTATTCGAGTAAGCCTCCAAGCCCTAGTCTAAAGGGCAAGGAGAAGATATAGGGTTTTTCTTTATGTTTAGCCTATAAACTATGAAAATGTCTTGCATAGTTATAGGCTCGCTTTAGTAAGTGAGCGATAAGTTCTAATATAGTTGGTCTATCCTATGTACCACTGTGACTCCTCCACGAAGTATTGTCTAGCCATTGGAATGTGTCAGCGGATGGGTATATAATGGCCTTCTTGGCATGAGTTTTTATCAATGAAATTTCATTAGTTCAAAAAAAAAATAAAAAAAAAATAAATAAATAAAAACATAGAAAAATATAAATAGAAAAGAAAATTGAAGAATTAGATGAAAATTGAAAACCATCACCAATCATACGAGCATCATATGGATATGAAATTATAAAAAGACATTAAATTTATACTTTCTAATGCTAATCAAAAGATATATTCACATAGGAAGAAGTTATTTATTTATTTATTATTCTTTACCGAAAATAAGATATTTACAAGCTCCAGCAACATTGAAGTAGTTTGATTGGAAGTATTAACATATACCTTCCAATAACACTATAGTATAGTTTATCATATCCTCTGCCTTACTTATTTCCAGTGGTCCCTGAAGCACTTGGCTGCAAATCCTCAACTTTTCCACAGAACAGATCTACACTTGACACAAACACCAATGAAAAACTAATTAATCATCCCGGTGGAAAAAAAAAAAATATATATATATATATATAAGCTCTTCTAATGAGGGATCCCTTTTTTTGATATTTTCTAGGAATTTGGTATTAAACCAACTTTTCGATCATATTTTGGTCTCTTAACCGTTCAGTTTTTAGGTCCTAATGTATAAATCACTTCAAATTTTCAGCCAAATTGATTATCGTTAAGGCATTCAAAACGGTGACTTAAGATTATAAATATAAACGGTTCAAATTTGATAGATTTAGTTCGTTCATTGATTTAATCTAGTTTGATCGATACCCTAACGATCACCGGCTGAAAATTTGCAGAAGTGATCTACCCATTAGAAACTAAAAACTGAACGGTTAAGATGCTGAAATGTGATTCAAAAATTGGTCTAATGCTCTATCCCTAGAAAAGAAAAAAAAAACGGTGACTTAAGATTATAAATATAAACGGTTCAAATTTGATAGATTTAGTTCGTTCATTGATTTAATCTACTTTGATCGATACCCTAACGATCACCGGCTGAAAATTTGCAGAAGTGATCTACCCATTAGAAACTAAAAACTGAACGGTTAAGATGCCGAAATGTGATCCAAAAATTGGTCTAATGCTCTATCCCTAGAAAAGACAAAAAAAAAAGGATCCCTCAGAGCAAGTGCACCCGTTGAGCTTGACCGGTCAAGACTATTCACTGCTCTTTTGCCTTGTATTTCCACTACTGAGGTTGGCTGGTCAGATACTGTTCACAAAATGTCACGACTAATCAAGTTTTTAGTCGAGTTCTTGACTAAAAACTTAACTAGTCGTGACATTTTGTGAACAGTATCTGACCAGCCAACCTCAATAGTGAAAATACAAGGCAAAAAAGCAGTGAATAGTCTTAACCGGTCAAGCTCAACGGGTGGACTTGCTCTTAGGCGGCAGCTTAGGCGCTGGGCGCTTGGTCACCGATTGGATTATAGGC
This sequence comes from Rosa chinensis, assembly GCF_002994745.2. Taxonomy (NCBI): domain Eukaryota; kingdom Viridiplantae; phylum Streptophyta; class Magnoliopsida; order Rosales; family Rosaceae; genus Rosa; species Rosa chinensis. The sequence continues at coordinate 50,793,680 of NC_037089.1, read as the reverse complement.
TAGGCGATGGCTCTAATTGTTTGGCTCCTCGGTGGCTAGCCTAGGAGCTGGAATTTTTTTTTTTTTTTAGATCCTCGTCGACGAGGAAGTGAAGAAGAAGAAGAAAGGTACCGTCGTTGAGGAGGGCACGATGATGAGTCGGTGGTGCTGGTCCGAATGAAGCCGGATTGCCGGGATACTGGCTTCTTAATCAAATGTGGTGGTTTCCGGTGATTAACCCGTTGAGAGAGAGAGAGAGAGAGCTTTGTGCGTGTGATGAGAGAGTAGAGATAATTGAAACCAAAGAGCAATTTTGAAGAGAAATGTTGAGATAAAGACTGGAGATGAAGTAGAATGATCGGTGATTGATGAAAATATTGAAGATAAAGGTTGAAGAAGACTCATAGTGATGCGTGCCGATCAGACCTCTCTCCCTCAACATTTCGTCTACAATATCTATAATTCTATATTAACAATATTAATTGTTAAATGATAATAATAAATTAATAAGTATGGTTGTTATTATCTCATAAACATATTTTTTCCAACTTTCAATTAATTGTAGGACATAAATCACATAATAATCGAAAATATTATTGTAGGACTTTAATAATAATTATTAATTATTAATTTTATGTGATAAAAATAGTTAAAAAATTAAAAAAAAAATTAAAAGCCGCCTAGGCTCCTAGGCGCTAGTCCCCGGGTCACCGCCCGACTAGCGCCTAGCTTTTTTTAGAACCTTGGCTATATATGTATATATATATATATTGGACATTTTAAGAGATCGCTTATTAAACCAACTTTTTTTATCATATATTGGGATCTCGACCGTTCATTTTTTAAGACTCAATGTGTAAATCACTTTTGCAAATTTTTAGGCAAATTGATGACCATTAAGGTATCGAACTAGATTAAATCAATTGATGAACCAAATATATTCAACCTGAACCGTTCATGCTTATAATTGTAAATCACAGTTATGAATATCTTAACGATCATCAATTTGACTGAAAATTTGCATAAATGATCTACTCATTGAGACCTAAAACCTAAATTGTTGAGATCCCAATATGCGATAAAAAAATTGGTCTAATGAGGGATCCCTTAAAATGGCCAAAGAAAAAAAAATCCCTCACTGTAAATATATATATGTATATAAGCACTCTCAAACAACAGAATTTAGTGCAAGCTTGACTAACTTCCAATTCAAATTAACTTTTTCTGCAAAACTTGCAATTGTTCCAGGGAATTAGGTATTTTTCTTGGATAGATAGAAAAATTGTGACCGAGTGAGCTACCACTCCGGGGCCGGGAGTAACTTGGCTATGGCCCCTCCCTAAGGAATGTTTTTCACAATCTGGGGTTCGAACCAGGGACCTCTTATTAACAGGTGAAGCCCTACTTGCAGCCTAGCATGCTTCCACTAGACTGACCTAATTAGGTAAATTAGGTATTTTTCTTGAATAGATAGAAAAATGGTGGCCGAGTGATTTTTTCTTGGATAGATAGAAAAAAAAGGTATTTTTCTCACCATAGCATTGGTAGAGATCCCCAGTTTCAATTTTTCCCTCCTCCTACCCACAATCAAAGAAGATATAACTTTTCTGCATAAAAAACTAAAATGAAAAGAAATGAAATCAATTTTAAAGTTATCAACATTTATTTCATTTCATTTGAAGGAGAAATATAGAATGCACTACTTACACATCATTTCATTAGGTGAAACCAAACGGCCCATCTTTTAGAAAAGTCACCAAATCGATCCTGTAAAGGGAACAAAGAATATCTCATTAATAAAAATGGAATGTATATCTTCGAGTCATAGTGTCACATTTCTTATCGAACTTACGAACGCAACCAATTATAGTACGATCCATGAATTTTGTGTGTGATTAACCTCATCTAATGATTAAGAATAAAAGTAGCACGTAAGATAAAATAACTACCAAACATTGTCAACAGGTGAAAGACTAAAAGGAAATTATTGAAACAAAATTACAAAACAAACTAAGAAAATGCAATCCCACACTCCTACTATAACTACTAAATAAATCATAACAATAAAGTAAGTGCTTCAAAACTAGTGTTTAATGGTGTTTCGAAATATTAAAACTTACAATATGTAAGAGATTCAATTAGTTCAATGTGTGAAACATACTACATGTATTGACTAATTGAGTGGCTCATATCCTCGGAGTCTCTCTACTTTAGATTACGATAGAACTTTTATGTTTGAACGGTACAAACATCAGTTTCAAATACTTTCAAATGTAAATGTTTTATTGTGCTCTGTGTATAGAGACTCTGAGGATTTGAGCCATTCGATTAGTCAATACTTTCACTGTGTCCCACATATTAAACTAATTGAATATCTTACACCTCTCGTAACTAAGTTTCAATACTTCGAAGTACTATTGAACACCAATTACGAACTGACTGTTATATTTCTGCTACGCATGTATACATCTACTCCCTCTAGTACGACTTTGTATAGAAAATGTATCACGTACCCAAAGTATCTGCGTCCATTTTCGCCTCGAAAATTTTTCACTATCTCAAAGAAGATTTTGGGACATGCATCCGGGAACAATCTATATAGCTGGTCATTGACCTGTGATGATAATGCTCCAACTGACTGACATAGTATATTTCAGAGAACACCAATTAGATCATCAGATTATTTTGCAAAGAAAAAAAGAATAACAAGCAAGTCAAATTATACTTTTTATACTGAAATTATTTGAGGGGCCAGAGTCGACTTACATAATCTTGGTAGTGATGGGTGGCATTTCTCAAGTACCGAATTATACTAGGAGTTGTTGCATATGTGGAATGGGGGGAGGATCTATTACTATAAACATGCCAGAGCGGGTGTTGATACAGCATCGGAATGTCAAAGTTGTATGGAATCCTACGGTACCAGTCAATCATTGAAGTTTCTTGACTAGCCAGGGTCACATGACGCTGAAACACAGCGTCACTTCTACGTCGCAGTTCCCATACTTTATGGTATAGACGATTCCTGTCAGCACCATCGTAAAACAGAGGGTTGAAGTAGATAAAGTAACGACCTTCCTCCCTGTTCCATGAGAGAAAGTAATTAGTAGATAAAGTACGTCCTATCCGTATTCAGATGAAATCTTAATTAAGGACTGTAGTTAATGGTTAGTTCACTACTACATATATCATCTTTAGTGACAAAATTTATGACGTTTTACTCAAAAGAACATGAAAAGTCTTTATAGACTACGTTTTTCTGGAAAACGTCAGGGAAGACAAGCCATAAGAAAAAAAGAATGGTAGCGCAATAATTTGATGGCGTTTCCTAAACGCCATTGTTGACCTAAGCAATAATTCTACAGAGAATTGAAGGAGAAAGAAGAAGGTGAGAGAAAGGAAGTCGAACACGTGAATTCTTTCTAGATCGACTACATTCTTATTTCATCATATGATTGTGAACAGCAGAAAATCAACCTTTTATTCTGTAAACTGTTGATTGCTCTAGACAGACAGAAAACCGATTGAGAGCATACTGTTCGAACTAAAGTGAAAAGGAAACCCCAGAACCATCAGAAGAGAGGGAGGAAATCACCTGTCGGGACCTGTTCCCAAATTCCATGTCCCAATTTTGTCTCACAAATAATAATTTGTCACCTAATCACTAATCTACCAGCCCACTAACTCGGTTAACTCTCGTTTCAAAAAAAAAAATTCGTTGTCCCTTCTTGATTCATAATTTCAGATCGATTCTGAAAAAATAAATAAATAAATAAAAGAATTTCATATCTATTGAGCCTAGAAGAAAATGTTCATCTGAACGAGTAAACTCCTTCGCCCTTGCCTCTACAGTCTCATACCCATCTTTGTTTTAGGTCTCTTTGTCTCCTCCTTCATTCTCATTGTGGTCCACAACGGCACAACGCCCTCGATCTTCTTCATCTTCTTCCTTTTGCTCTCTGCCCTCGTCCTTGCTTTCATTGTCTGGAACACTCGTCATTAGGCAACCAAAGCTGCAGTCTTGTTCTTTCTCAACTCTGTTCCTGAGTCCAACCTTCGTGTGGCTCAGCATGGAGAGCTGGTCAAGATTACTTTGGAGATCTACCGATCCTTAATCCAAATGGGACGTTTCCCAATTTTTCAATCTCCTACAATTTTGTACTTTCTATTGTTAGCTCAATTTTTTTTTTATCTAGATTTGTTAGATCAGTTGGGTTCCTTTAAATGAAAATCTGAAGAATTCATTTCTGGATTTTACCAATTGCTGGGTATCTAGAGATTGATATAAACCTTGTCTTTGATAATCTGGGCCACTGTTAGAAAGAAAAAGGAAGAGACTTTGGATTGGCAGAGAGCATTTTGGTTTTGGTATTTTTGCTTGATTGAAGGAAGCAGTCATGATTGTCATGATGAAGTTTTGGAGTGTAAAAGGCAATGGATTTCAGAAAGCGGATGGAGAGTTTTGCACTTTCTTTCTCTGCTTTAATGGTGTACAGATAGAAAGAAACAGGGCGAATTTCGATGGGATTGGAATTTGGGGAAGGTGGAAAGAGAACATGATCAGAAGGTGACTAGTCAGAAACAGGGCCAATTTTGATGGGATTGGAAGAGAAGATGGGTTTTTGGAGGAAAGAACATGATCAGAAGGTGACAACGAAGGAAACCCAGGAGTCTTGCCAATATTGAGTTTAATTATTTGTTATTTTCAAATTAAAAATAATATAACTTAACAGTGTTAAGTTTCTATTAGTGGAAAAACACATGGCAGATTATTATTCGTGATACAGAATTAGGACAAAGAGTCCAGAGTCCAGAGTCCAGACAGGTGATAATTCCTCCCCAGAACCTGATTTGCTTCTTGAAAACTTGAAAAAGGTTGGGTTACTGCTTGAACTTGCTCGAGGTATGAAACTGAATCTTTTGGGTAACAACATATGCATTATTATACAATTACAGAGATAGTAAAATTGTAAAAAGGGACTCCACCCTACTTGGTGCATGCATTGCATATATGCATTCCTTAAAGTTCATGATTTATCTCCTTTGAACTTGGTTTTCATTTATAACGTTCCCCTACATTTTGAAAACAGACTACTTTTCTGAGTTTTCTCATTTATGATAATTTCATCGACATAAAAGATAAAACCCCAAGCTTATATAATACTATACTAGAAAAAAAGTTCCAAAAGTAATTTTTTCTCCAAAAAAAAAAAGTTCCAAAAGTAATATTAAAAATTAAGTTTTTCAAGTACCTTATGTTTCCTTGGAAAACATATCTCCGAAAAGATGGAAGAAGATAAAGCTTCAACGAATCAGGCCGATTCCTCTCTGGCATTCCTGCTGTCGCTGATCTGACAAGATGTTCAAGATCTTGCAAATCCCTCCTTAAACCATTTTCGAAATTATCACCTGCGCCCAAAAACAACAAACAAATTAATGTTAATCTTGCAGTCTGTTAAAAGTTCGTCTAGAACAAAAAGTTAATATGTTAATTCTGGCTTTTTCTGACACAATTTTCGATTCACATACCTCCAAAATTCATATCTCCAGTGAACTCTACTTCAAAGATTCGACGTCCAGGGTTATTTCCAACAATTTGTGAACGGATCCGGATAGATGCTCTAAGGTTGCCGTTGAATTGGCCTTTATCATGTAGCTTTTGTAAATGCTTTACAATGGGCCTACAATAGAAGAAGATTTTTTTTTATTTTGAAGAAAATTAATTGAACCAATTAATAGAAGAACCTTTTTTCTTTTTTTGGGGCCAAACAAACGCTATACAATGGATCTTTAACTTGACCTGGTCTTGATCAACAAATCACCAGTTCCTTAGTTAGTTGATTGAAAATACGCTGCTCATGTTTACATTGCTAAATGAAACCATACATATCTATCCCACATCATCTATATGAATCCGGCTCCTCTAAATTTACATTGTCTAAAGTTACGTAAATTTCATAAAATCACAGTCTTTCATCTAATCTAACGGACAAAAATGTGGCCATGTCAACTAATATAGATCTCTAAGGATTTTTATTATCTTTTCTACTAATTGACATTAACTTAAGCTGTTTATCTCAACTCAGGCTTCTCAACTCAGGCTTAGTTCTGTTCTTCAATGGAGATCTTCCATTGATACGAGAATGAAATTATTCAGAATGTTACAATTGCCTTTTTAATAAGTTTACACTCTGTTACTTGAAGATGAATCTGAGACTCCTTCAATTTTATGGGCTCTGGGTACTAATTTCCACTACAAATGAATTCTCATCTTTCATTCGAAGTTTGGCATATATCAGCATAGAATCATCAAAGCAAAAGATGATTGAACATTCATAAATAGGCTGCATAAAAGCAAATCGATGTCTAATAATTAATGATCACGAGGCCAATTAGAAACCCTCATCTCTTATATATGAAAACGGATAAACATCAAGGAGTAGAGGAATGGGTCCAAAGTCAAAATCCCTTTGTGATTGAATGGATATATGATTGCCAAATCAAATTCTTTCTTCGAGCAGAAACAAAACCACATAAATTTTTCTACAGTATTCAAATCTGAACTCCTATTTGATATTGTAGGGAGACTGAAAGAGAGGAAAACTGTTCAAAAAATAAGAGATTACAATTCTGTAGAGCAATTGATCCAATTTGTAAAAAATTTCATGAAATCTAGATTTCACATACAGTTCATCCATGTTTGTTAACATTTTTCTGGGGAGATGGAGTTAACGTTGACAGTAGAGTTAAAGATGGTTGGGAGGAAAAAAAAAAACCTAAAAGTTGACATGGCCACATTTTTATCCGTTAGATTAGATGAAAGATTATGATTTTATGAAATTTACGAAACTTTAGACAATGTAAATTTAGAGGAGCCGGATCCCATCTATATTACTACTTGATTTCTCTCAATAATTTCTGTTTCTTTTGGTTCTATGTTTGTATAAAATCAATGGTTGGAGGAGATACGGAGATATGATACATGTCATGGAAATGTTATTTGAAGAACAAATTAAGTAAGGAGACTGGCCGGCCTGGCAGATACAAAATATTTTTTTATGATAAATTTTCATTATATAATGTCCAGATAATAAGCATGTAAAGATCAAATTAACTCCATCAATGATATAGTTTTTTAATTATTATTATTATTTTTTTCGAAATCAACTTCAATTGATATAGTTGCTTTATCTTAACCATTAATCGAAAATTGCAGAACATTATTTTACTACCTGAAAACCGCCCTGAAGTCGTCTCCCACTCCAAGATAATATTGCTCACCATTGTTGTTATGAGAGTCCCAGAGGATCAGGTCTACTCGTAACCACTGATCGAAAGTCTGAAAATACAAAATAGCAATCTGTTGGATTCGGAAGATCTCTTGTAGCTCAACTAATTAAACTGCAGTGAAGGATGAAACCTATCACAAAGGAAATACAGGTTAAATACCTAGATAAAGAACCTTACCAGTCGACGATCTATATGTGCCACGACTCCACCGTTGATACGGCCGTTCATTCTGGGTTTTCATTAGCTGCAGCAAAGGGAAGATGACCAATTAGGATGGTCGACGACGTCCTCGATCATCCTCTGGCTACTGCTTCATCAGACACCGTTGCGTTAACTTTCTGTGTTTCTTTTTTTTTGGCTGACACTTTTGGGGTTTCTTGAAGGGGCTATTGTAGCTGCACAAGAAATTACTCTTCCCTGTCACTAATTTCCTTGTTAGTTCTCTTGAAAGTCTTTCTTTTTTTCCTTTTGTTTTTCATGAAGTCCCTTTCACACTAACGGTAACTGTAACGGTAACGGAAGCTGCAACACCACCTAAGGTTGGTGTGTGATCGGCGCACACTCTATACCATATCTTAAAGTCTCTTTTGGTTGGCGGAAAAGAAATTGATTCCTTGGTCTCTCCTATAAATATGAAAAAGTAAAATTTTCACTAGTTTCCCTACTAATGTTTGGGAAGGCCAAAAAAGTAATCGGAAAAGGTATTTTACTTTTTTTTTTATGATATTTGGTTTGTGCATGAATAGGAAAGTATGTAACATCAATTTTTTAATAGTATCCTTATTATCAAAACATAAACAATTCAAGATTTAAAGTTTTTCTTTTTTGGATAAAATTGGTTATAATAACCTTTAAAATGGTCTATAGAGTAATCAATGCAGTAGCTCATAGGCTAGCTAGTATAGCTTTTGATGATAACTATACATCAGTTTGACTAACTATACATCAATTTGATTGTAGAATGCATTCCGGACATTCTACAATCAAATTGTAATTAGTCTATTTAAGGCCTCATTCAATAAAGATAATTATTCGATTAAAAAAAATGTAGGGAAAGTATATGGGAAAATGAATCCAATGGAGTGGGAGGATCCATTTTTCCCCATATTTTCCCTTCATGAAGGAAGTTGTTCATTTCTTTGGGCATGCCAAACACAGAAAGAATAAATTTCTCTTTCCAAACTTTCTATTCCTCAAACCAAATGAGGCCTAATTGTAAAAAGAATATTGTAATACTACAAAATTCAAGATACAAACAAATACTGAAGAAAAAAGAAAATGGAGCGGTTAATTGCCACCCTCCCATTTTTTTAATTCATCATATGAACATTTGACTGATGAAAAACTATAGTATCCAAATGCAAAATGACTAGTAAGTACACTAATTTTCTAAACTCCAAATCTGTAAGGAAAACATAAATACATAACCAATTAACAAAATTCATTTTGTAATTGATATAAGAAATGAAAATACCTAAAGAGCTTGCTCTACTAGGGTTGGGAGAGCACCATCTTCGGCCTCTCCATATCTTTCTCCACTCTCAATGGAGAACTATTCCAGTATCGTCTTCGATGTCGGCTATTTTACATATGACGTTTGTCGTGCCCTGTATCAGGTCGGGGTTTGCATCTTGGCCTGTGATAACTTCTTCTTCTCCAAACCACTCTGACCCTACCTTTGTTCAATGGGGACACGCAGAGGCTACACTGCTTTCCCAGATAGGGTTGGCACCGAGAGTCCGGCGTCTTCGGCTAATTCGAGCGCGTCTAAAATCGGCGTTGTGCGGTTTTGGTTTGGTGGTGGGGTGGATGAGTGAGTTCTATTTCAACCCAGTTCCCTGGTGCGCTGGAGCGGCAGCTGTCGTTTGTCTTCGCTGCATCCTAGATCGAGGCGGTGATCCGGTAACAAACACTGAGCGAAGTAGTGCCAGGGGTCTGGGCGGGCTCCTCGTTCCAAAGGGTGGCGTCGTCTTGGTGGGACCTAGATGATCTTTCTTCAGCCAAGGGAGGTGGAGCAACAGATGGGATCGACGTCAGAAATGGTCGGGGTGCCCAAAGGAGAATTATATAGGCCCGGGCCTCTCCTTTGTTGGATTGCTCAAGTAGGGTTTTTGGTTGGGCCTTCTTTCTTGGGGATTTGCAATTGATGTATGAGCCCAATGCTGTTAGGGTTTGCATCTAGGATCCAGAAGATTGTTTATGGGTCCAATATTTTTTGGCATTTTGGAATGGGTTTTTCAGCTATTCAGGTAGAAGATTGCTCTCTATTCGACGTATTATTTTGTGTGGAGTAGACAAGGTCAGTCACACTACCGCCGGTTACTTTGATAGAAGGTTACCATTTATTCGACGCATATCTTTGCGGGGAAGTATGATCGACCATACTATTGGTACCGTTATACATAGCTCGGATTCTATCTAGTGCTTCATCAAATGCTTAAGTGCATCACTTAATCTTCTTACTAGGTTTTATTTCCAATGCTTTGTTGCATCTAATATTGTTATTGTTATTTCATATTTCGATGTAGTTTCAACATCTATAAGTTGTAATATTTCTTATTATTATTTTCAATAAAGTGGTTGACTATTACTCTAAAAATAATATATATATATATATATATATATATAACCAATTAATTAAATACAATAGCAACTTAAATTCTTATTGGATAACATTAATCTTCATCTTCTCTACCCAAATCTGAATTTATTGTTATTATTTTTTTGTACCATAGTGTTAACTTCATCTAAATCTTTGCAATACCCTTTGTGAACACCAAAATTAAAGATTTAAAGCACAAAAAAAAAATCATTCTCTTCTTCATTGTTCACAGTTGTTAACGTACTAATCTTTTGACATAGATTGAAATAGACGAACAATGAAACTAAAAGAGAAAATAACAAAAAAAAAGTAAATCAGATTATGATTTTGTTAGAAAAATATAATATATTTTAGTCTTTTTATTGGTATAAATTAAATACAGATCTTCGTTAATTATTTTTTTTTAAATGGATATGTCACATAAGAATATTTCTAGAAAAGAAAAATGGCTTAGATGAGTAAATTTAATATTGACATCAAAATGTATGGTGTAATGAATAAGTAGGGTAAATAGAGAAAATGATAGGATGGAAATAGCTGCACCAAAAAGAAAATTTTTATTGTTTTATTTTTGAAGCCACACGTACGAAAGTTTTGCATGATACTATCACAACAAATAGATTGTGTGACAGCCCAATAAAAAACTTCCATGTGGATATTATTAATTAACAACTAAGCCATCATGTTTTTTTTTTTTTATCCCCACCCCACATTACTAATTCTTGGTACCAATGAGATTTGAACCTGCGATCATCACTTTATTAGTCAGGTCAACTAACCAACAACTATGATTTACCAATAAAATCAAGCCAATACATAAATCCATGAACTACATTTCCGGAAAACTCAAAATTATAAAAAAGTGACTACTACCATCCTGAGCAGGAAATGAATATGGATAGTTTACAACCCAAACAAAATAGAGAAAAATTCAGTCACCGTCCCCAAACTATGTTGCCGAGGCCAATTTGATACCTGAACTCTCAAAAGTGTCAATGTGATATCCAAAGACATATTTTGACATCAACGTGATGCTTCCATCTAAAATTTGTGACGGTTCCGTTAAAAAAGTGACGTGGCAAGCACATAAAGACCAAAAACAAAGAAAAGACCAATGTACCCTTTTCTTTTGTTTATTCATTTCTTTTTCTTTTTCTTATTCCTTCTTCTTCTTCTTCTTCTTCTTCTTCTCTGATGATCTGGGAACTTTCCCAGAAAATTTGACATCATCATCATCATCGACTCATGCTTAAGCCTACTTTACTACTACCCCAGCTCCTCTTATGCCCATGAAGAGGTGGTCTTGGGGATCTAAAGGGGCTGCCTAGATTCGAAAACACCGTAAAATCTAGAGGCAAAGTTGGGCTTCTAACTGAATCAAAATTTGTTAAACCTATAGGACTCAACCCCACAAACAGACTAGGGACAATGAAAAAAAAAATTGCTTTTCAGATTTGGTCTAAGAACATCAAACTGGAAATGTGACTCAGACCGAGCATTAGAAATTGGCATATGCCCCATTTGGTGTTGATCTTGATCCTTTTGAGTTGACCTGGTCCTCTTCCTTAGCATTATCTCAAAATCCCCAATTAAGCACCAAAAAGTCCTCTTTTTCTGTATCAAAACCAACGATGTTCAAATCAATACAAGAACTAATCAACAATCAATAGCTTATAGTCATCCAGAACATCACAATCCATGAGCTACATTGTACAAAACAAATACAACAAACACGATTAAACCTCTCACATAACATCAACCAAATTCCAAAAATCCTTCACAAAACCGATATATTATAACTTGAAGCTCAATCTCTCACCTTCACATAAGAAAACCCAATTCGGAAACCTCCTTGCAATCTTTGAGCAAATGTCCTCTTCCCCAATTTCCTCATCCTCTCCAGCCAAAACTTGTCACTCACCACCGACGTCATCATCATCATGGTCATGGAGGTCATCGAAATTGAGAGGGCTCAGGAAAGGTAGATCGAGAAGGCGAACGAGAGGGGTCTAACGACGGCTGGTGTGGGCTCATATCAGGTCGGCGACGGGCAAAGCGATTGGGGAGTCAAATGAAATGTTGGGCCCAATGAGCTCAGAGTTTTTTGGTGGTTTGACGTTGAAGTTGAGGTTGGGAGGTTGTCGTCGGAATCGGCGTCGGATAGGTCGATGAATTCCCAGAGAGAGTCTTGATCGGAGTCTTCGAATTGCAAGAATTCGAAATCTTCGAAGCTACTGATGGAACTTGCCATGGTTGATTTTGGTTTCCAATTTGAGGATGAAATTTGACTTTGCCCTTAAAATTTGTCACATGTATGACACGTGATCATTTTTAACGGAACCGTCACAAATTTTGGACGGAAACATCATGTTGATGTCAAAATATATCTTTGGGTATCACATTGATACTTTTGAGAGTTCGGGTATTAAATTGGCCTTGGTAGCATAATTTGGGGACGGTGACTGAATTTTTCTCAACAAAATAACATTGAACTCATTAGTTCATTATGTATTTAGATAGGGAAACTCTTGTCGAATTCCTACAATCATAGTGATAATATTGAAAAATGGGATTAATGAAAACAATTAGAAATAGAGATAATAAATTAGCATTACTAGGGATATTGCATCGCTGCTATAGCATGACCCTTCACTCATGTTGGTTGGGCTATTCGCATGGAGGCGGAGGCTTGACGAATAGGTTTTCACCTTGATATTCATCAAAGATGGCCTGATGAGATTGTGAATAATTTTGCTTTAATTTATTAAATGCTGCCCAAGCTAGGGATGATGCTGATTTATCTAAGATTGCTCTCATCATGGAAGTTTGCAAGAGGTACATGCATGGTTTGAGCCAAGTATGACACATCTATTATCAAGCAAATGGCGTTGTCAATAATAAGTTGGCTCAGCTTGTTAGATTTTCTTAAGATTCCAACTTTTTTTCTTGGGTTAATTTAAGATTTCTTTTGACACCAAAATCTAATTGGGTCACAAACTAGATCACGACTTAGGTCGCTCAACTTTTGTAGTAAAAGCTAAGAGTCAATATAGTTTCTTAATATAAAATATATTTTTTAATTGTCATATATACTTTTATGATTTTTTTTTTGTTTGAACCAAGCAATTCTCATTCAACTCAAGCAGAAGGGCACATATACATACCTTCTCTTGCTATCTATGGGTAAGTGACGCGCTCAAAGCAAGCGCGCAATTTAACCCTGAAATATCGTTAGTAGTATAAGCAAATAGGGATCGTTCTATTCCGGGGATTGAGGGTACACTTGTAATTGTGAAACAAATAAAGAAAAGTATTATTTACAAAAATAAAATAAAGAATATAAATATATACAATTGTATAAACAAATGAAGAATTAAAATAACAAAGTATTATTTACAAAAATAAAATAAAGAATAGAAATATATACAAGTAACAAAAATAAAGGGGGGGTTTAAGAATTATAGAATTGAAAATTAAAATAAAGAAAATATAAAAACACATGTACAAGAATGAAACATAAGAAACAAAGATTAAACCCAAGTTTATCATTGAATTCGAATTAACCCTACATTGTTCTTCCAAGTCATGAGAGAGGAGTTGATCATGTGAAACATTCGAAAGCAAATGATTTCCCATATTTTACTTTTCAATGCTAATTAACCTAAGCGAAAGCACCTAGATTAATCCTATCAAACATGCAATCAAGCCCTAGAAAGCTAGTCAATCATGACATGTTCAACGCATTAGACATAGAGAAAGGCTATCAACTCAAGTGTACAACTTAGTTATGGAAAAGTCCACCTAATTGCAATCCTCTTCAATTAAATTCGATTCTTGTCCAGAACCTTTACTACTTTTGATTCAAGTTACACAAAACGAAAAGTCGATTTCATGTTCTTAAACCTAGCACCAATTACATGCAAATCCTATAAGTGTCGACCCAAATAAGATAAACATATAAAAGTTTTCTGTAAAGCAAATTCAATCGAACAATCACACATAAGCAACTTTGGAATCACAACATAAGAATCGAAATTCTTATTTAAACATAGAAATTGGGCTTAAACTTTGCCCTAAACATTATTGTTAACTAGAAACAAGTTCATACGAAATCAAACAAGGAAACCAAAAAGGTTACAAGGAAAAGGAACGAATTACACCGTGAGTGGAGATGGAGATGGAGAGCGAGATGGTTGGATCTTGAATCTTGGAAGCAAGCCTTCAAGGTGGATGATGGAGGATATGATCTTCACGGCTCCTTCTTCTTCTTCCTCTCCTTGCTTGAAAATGCAGAACTTTGCAACTAGAGAATGGAGAAGAAAACTAGAGAATGAAAAAGAAATATGGAGAGGAAATGGAGAGACAAAGAAGATGAGATGGATGAAGGAATGTTTTAGAATGAGAGGAGAAGGTGTTTATATAGGGAAGAAAAAGAAGAGTGAAATGATGAGATGAAGAAAAATAATGAAAGTGGAGTATGAAAGTGGTTTGTAAAATATGTAAAAGATGAGGTAATGATGAAAGCAAAGCATGAAGGTGAAGAAATGTGGAAGTGATGATGATGTTTTAGAGTAGAAAAAATGTATCCAAGGAAAAAGAAATGCTTTCTTCATATGGGTGGGAAACATGAATATGTGGTGTTGAGCTGTTTTCAGGTCAGTTTCTTCCCCTTTATTCCTTCAATTATTTCTCCATCAAAACTTCAGAATGAGCCTTCGACTTCTTCATAAAAACTGTTCCACTATGAGTGTAGATCATCCTGAAAAATTTTCAGAGCTTTATACCATGTGGTTGGGCCGGAAATGCTGCTGGACCTCTTACAGGTCCAGTTTTCCGGTTTTACTTCTGTAGAAAATTGGGCTGATTGTTTGAAGGCCTTCCACTCATATTTTTCTCTGGAACTCTTCATAAGAAATGATCATTTGGGTGTCTAGAATGGATCTGCAGAGTTTCAGCTCATTTCGAGTTCATTTGGTTAGGTGGCCGCTCCTTCTTCCTTGCTTGGCTCTGATTCTCCTAGCCGGAGTAAGAAAATATTCAAGGTTGACTTTTTAGTGCATTTTCATTCTTCTCCATCATTTCTAGGTAATTATGGACGTAACACTCATTTCTTCTTCATCTACTCCAATGTACCTAAAAAATAGAAATTGAGTTAAAAAAACGATTCGTTAAGGAATTAACTAAGCAAAATGTGAGGAATTAACTATTAAAATACCGCATTAAAATGCTCCTATCAAATTCCCCCACACTTAGCTTTTGCTAGTCCCTTAGCAAAACAAAACAAAAAAAATCCAAAACAGAACAAAGACTTGACAAAAAGCAAGTAAATGACTCTATTACTCCTAACTGTTGTCTCAGAGACTCCAAACTCATGGCTTTCACGTTAAACACTTAATCAAAGTCACAAAGATAATTTCATGGTTAATAAACCTGTGACATTCATATGACTAAGCAAGATATGGAGAACTTAAGTTATACAGTGAATGATAGCATGTTTCGAACAAGTCCAATCCAAACTCACAGGGCATACTCTCGATTTTTCTCTCAGAAATGGCTATGCTTAAAAGCTTCACACTCAAGTATATGTAAGAGAACAAATTGTAAGGCAACAAACAGCTTGCATATTTCATCAATAAACACATTTTGTGAAGAATTTTTAAAGACCTCATGAAATGACTAAGTGCACAAATGGACCTAAACCATAAGCTCGACTGCGTAACTGACTCCACTAACCAAAGACTGCCCATCTCAAGGATCAAGTCAGCACTTAAAACAGGTTGTAATGGGGCTAAGCTAGGGTTTTTGAAATGAAGATTAAGGATACAAAAAATCCTAAGGACCTAGCAGAGTATATAAGGACCACCTTATGTCATCATTTTTGTAGACCAAATATCATTGTTTTGGGCCAAACCTTCACTCTAACCAACATGGGAATGGACAAAGGCATAATTTTCAACTTTGAGCCTTCTACAAATTTGCAAGTCCAAAACCACACTTCAACATTTTCCCAAGAGTTTTCTTTTCAATTTTTCTTCTCTTTTGCCGCTTTTCTTTCTTTCTTTCTTTCTCTTTTTTTTTTTTCAAGGCAAAATTTTTTTTTTCTTGGATTTTTCCCACCCCATACTTGTCTTTCATCGTCACCCCTACATACTATGTCATGCTCTACTAAGTCCTTAAGACAAGGGTAGAGATATCCTGTACTAAGCTCATGGTAGGGTAGTGAGGGTGATGAAATAAAGGTTTTCAACGTAGGCTCAAAGGGGTTCATTCTAAGGAGTCCCACGACGGGCACAATTGGGGACACATGCTTGTTTGGCTTTGGTGGTTACCCTAATGCCTTCTATCCTATCCAGGATCAGTGCATATTATGGCATACAAGTTTTGACAGTCACAACAGCCGAGTTCTAGTACTCTCTAGTCCATTAAAATCTATGGCACATGATCATTGGATTTTCAAAGAAAGATGAGGTTTTGCAAATACAGCCATGAAATTCTGAAATTATCAGTAAGCACTCAAAAAGAAAGTATTTTAGCTCAACAGCTCACTTGGGTCAAATGAATCAGACTTAATCCTAGCATGCTTAATGAACCAAGTTACAATCCTATCTCAAATCTTCATACAAGCATCACAATGTCGATTAACCACATAATTCAATTAAGTCCTATTTTGATTGTGAAAACCTTCAGCCATGAATTCGGAGACATGTTCATCCTAGACGTTAGGAGCATCCTAAGACTCAAACACACAAAAACACTCTAAAACCAACATTTTTTTTTTTTTTACAATTTAATTAATTTCAACACTTAGGTACGGGAACAGGGAGTCTCGATGTGCAATGGGACTGAAACAGCTACCCTTTTTCAAGACTATGTTTAATCCAATATACCTTAGTGTATCACAACATCAACTAAAAACACAATAAAAACACAATCCAACATCAACTTTTTTTTTTTTTTTTTTTATACTAACTATTATATACTAACCACTAAAAACACAATAAAGCAATAATCCTTCCCCATACTTAATTCATGCATTGTCCTCAATGTATAACAAATATAAATCATGCAAAGCATAAATCAAGCATAGAAGAGAAAGTTAACACAACGAAACCTAAAACAACTTAAAATTCATGAAAATAAAATAGAAGGAAGAGTTCAAGAAAGCAAATCTGCGTTTGATGGCTCCTCCACAGATACGGTTGAAATGGGTTGCCTCCCATGCAGCGCTTAATGTTTAAAGTCTTTCAGCCTAGACTTGTACCTCCATTTACTCCTTTGGAGGAGCGGTATGCGGGCGAGTGGCAGCCCTCTTGCTGGTTTCAGCCTTCGGAGGCGGGTCCTCATGTTGTGATGCAGTAGCGTCCTTGCGAGGAAACCCAGGAGGATAACTCTGCAAGTTATTGACTTCCTGAGCAAGCTTGTTTATTGCAGTGTGACAGCGGATCAAAGAGCAGTTCATCTCAGAGATGTAATCGATCATGCAATTGACTCTCCAATCTGTCACCATAATACCATCGCGGAGAGAGGAGCGCAAATCATCAATCGAATCCGACAAGCTTTCCAGGGTGGCCATAGGCCGAGGAGCACTAGCAGCTGGTGAGGAAGAAGACTCTCCGGGATGCAGTCTGGGAGAGCGACGAGGCAGAGGAGGGGGACTGCGGGTACGCTCACGGATAGGACGATGGTCCCATGGACGAGTAAGCCCAGCTCTAGTGGCCGCTTGACGACCTTCTTCTTCCAAAGAGAGAACACGGCGTTGATTGACGCCCCTGCGAGGGGTAACCTTGGTTCGAGCCATGAGGAAGTAGAAGGAATTTGAAACTGCACGCTTAGACAAACCTTAGTAAAATCTGGAGGAGACAAAAAAGGATGTATATGTAAAGCACAAAATAGGGTAGAAATCTCAACAGGCACACGGTTTTAACAAAGCTTCTCCGGGAAGGAGAAGTGTTATGACAGTTCACGGCCCAAGAAACTCCCCACGTGTAAATATTCCTTTCTTTTCCTGGATTTATGGCATGCTTTCGGCTATAGCTTGTCTGTCACGGATCCTCGAGATTCGTTTGATTCCCCCACGCGTCCTTTCTTTTCCTTGATTCACGGCAATTAAACCTGCTTTCTGCTGTAGCTTGTCTGTCACAGCTCCTCGAGATTCGTTTGGTTCCCCCACGTGTCTTCCACGCGGCAACAGCTTTTCCGTGTTTGCGGGTGACTTTAATCCAACGCCTAGATTTAATCTCAGAGGTCGTCCATCCAACGGTGGAGATCTGCTCACTCGTTCTATAATTAGGTGCATTCTGAGGGAGCGACTATTCACTCCAAAAGAAAATTCTTCCGAGTTCCATCATTTCTCTCTCAACCCTTCAGCCTTTCTTTCGAAACTCCAATCCTTTCTTCATCAACATGGAACCACGAACTCTGCAACTAATGGAGTTACAAACCCAGCAACAAATGGAATTACAAGCCCAGCAACCAACCGAGGAGGGAGGAAGCATCCAAGCAGCCGGGAGTAGTAACCGGTGGGCTCCCACACCGCCTCAACTAAGAATCCTCAAGGGCCTTTACTATGATAAGGGTTTTAAGTACCCAACTCCAGAGCAGATTCAAGAGATCTGCCTTCATCTGAAACAGTATGGGCAGATCGAGGACAAGAACGTCTTCTTTTGGTTCCAGAACCTCAAGGCTCGTGAGAGGCAGAAGTTGAAGGAATTTCGGAACGTTCCGGTTGGTGGATCTCTCAATCTCAATTTTGGATCCACTAGTTCTACTGATGATGGTAGATCCATTGATCTAAACTTTGGCTCACGTGTCGGCTATGGTGTTGATGGATCGATCATGGAACAACGAGGAGAATATCACCAGGAGATTGAAACCCTTCCACTGTTCCCCATGCATGGTGAGGACATCTTTGGCAACATGAAGACTACTTCCGAGGGAGGTAGCGGCTATGGCGGTGACTCTCGCATTTCCCTTGAGCTCAGCCTCAACTCCTACGGAGATGCAGACATGGCTTAGTATAGTGTATGAAATTTTTTTTTTTTTTTTTTTTTTTGTAAATAGCTAAATTTAATAAGACTGAATGAATGCAGTTTTTTTTTTTTTTTTTAATATATAGGACTCAAAAATAAAAGACAAAAATATATATAGGACTCAAAATGAAAGACAAAAATATAAATCCCTTCCCCCACACTTAAATATTGCATTATCCTCAATGTAATCAATTAAAAGCATGCAATGAAATAAGTAAGCATAGATAGAAGACATTTACGAAAAAAAATCCTAAAATAAAAACTAAAGAGAAAAATTGAAAAATAAAAAGAAATAGGGAAAGAGAAAGCAAATCTGATTATATTTTGAATTGGGTTGCCTCCCAAGTAGCGCTTGTATTTTACGTCTTGCAGCCAGACGGTACCTACGTTAAATAAAGTTAGTAACTATAATTAACAAAGAAATACAAAATAAAAACAAGTATAACTATTAATTACAAACTACAAGTATAATTAACAAGTATATTGTACAAAAGACACAAGTTAAGTACTCAAGTGAGTATAAAACGTGAAAAGTATTTTTACAAGTTTAAAGTGTGAAACAACAAAATAATTTACACGTATAGAGTATTCACAAGTATTTCTTTTATTATAAACATTATTAATATCGAATCAAATTCCAAGTGGTAAATCAAGTGAACGTGCGGCCCAAGTATAGTCGCCTAGACACAAACTCCCTTTCAAATCGTTTGGGCAACCTTACTGAAATGGCCAGGTGGGGGAGGGCGAACACGAGAGGAAAAATCCATTTTGGCATGAGCTACTCCCACATTGTGGTTTATGCCCATTTGCAAGCACTTCTGGATTCAAAAACCCGTCATGAACGTTGTCCCCTTCCTAGACACCATTCCACATAGGCTATACTTACTAAGATGAAAAAGTTCATAAGTGTGAAGACAGTTCAACAAGTGTTAATAAAGGCCGCCCTCAACCTTAAGGGACCTGAGCTAGGTACCAATAAGGGGTTTAGGCCAATATTAACAAAAGAGACTTCACCTATTCCTCTCAATTTACAACCTACAATTAAAATTCGCGTTCAATAATATAAATAATAATTTAAACTAAGTTTTAAACAATTTATATACAATAAATATATACAATAAATGACACAATTTAACAAGTGATTTTTCAATCCCCGGCAACGGCGCCAAAAATTGACGCGCGCAATTTAACCCTGAAATATCGTTAGTAGTATAAGCAAATAGGGATCGTTCTATTCCGGGGATTGAGGGTACACTTGTAATTGTGAAACAAATAAAGAAAAGTATTATTTACAAAAATAAAATAAAGAATATAAATATATACAATTGTATAAACAAATGAAGAATTAAAATAACAAAGTATTATTTACAAAAATAAAATAAAGAATAGAAATATATACAAGTAACAAAAATAAAGGGGGGGGGTTTAAGAATTATAGAATTGAAAATTAAAATAAAGAAAATATAAAAACACATGTACAAGAATGAAACATAAGAAACAAAGATTAAACCCAAGTTTATCATTGAATTCGAATTAACCCTACATTGTTCTTCCAAGTCATGAGAGAGGAGTTGATCATGTGAAACATTCGAAAGCAAATGATTTCCCATATTTTACTTTTCAATGCTAATTAACCTAAGCGAAAGCACCTAGATTAATCCTATCAAACATGCAATCAAGCCCTAGAAAGCTAGTCAATCATGACATGTTCAACGCATTAGACATAGAGAAAGGCTATCAACTCAAGTGTACAACTTAGTTATGGAAAAGTCCACCTAATTGCAATCCTCTTCAATTAAATTCGATTCTTGTCCAGAACCTTTACTACTTTTGATTCAAGTTACACAAAACGAAAAGTCGATTTCATGTTCTTAAACCTAGCACCAATTACATGCAAATCCTATAAGTGTCGACCCAAATAAGATAAACATATAAAAGTTTTCTGTAAAGCAAATTCAATCGAACAATCACACATAAGCAACTTTGGAATCACAACATAAGAATCGAAATTCTTATTTAAACATAGAAATTGGGCTTAAACTTTGCCCTAAACATTATTGTTAACTAGAAACAAGTTCATACGAAATCAAACAAGGAAACCAAAAAGGTTACAAGGAAAAGGAACGAATTACACCGTGAGTGGAGATGGAGATGGAGAGCGAGATGGTTGGATCTTGAATCTTGGAAGCAAGCCTTCAAGGTGGATGATGGAGGATATGATCTTCACGGCTCCTTCTTCTTCTTCCTCTCCTTGCTTGAAAATGCAGAACTTTGCAACTAGAGAATGGAGAAGAAAACTAGAGAATGAAAAAGAAATATGGAGAGGAAATGGAGAGACAAAGAAGATGAGATGGATGAAGGAATGTTTTAGAATGAGAGGAGAAGGTGTTTATATAGGGAAGAAAAAGAAGAGTGAAATGATGAGATGAAGAAAAATAATGAAAGTGGAGTATGAAAGTGGTTTGTAAAATATGTAAAAGATGAGGTAATGATGAAAGCAAAGCATGAAGGTGAAGAAATGTGGAAGTGATGATGATGTTTTAGAGTAGAAAAAATGTATCCAAGGAAAAAGAAATGCTTTCTTCATATGGGTGGGAAACATGAATATGTGGTGTTGAGCTGTTTTCAGGTCAGTTTCTTACCCTTTATTCCTTCAATTATTTCTCCATCAAAACTTCAGAATGAGCCTTCGACTTCTTCATAAAAACTGTTCCACTATGAGTGTAGATCATCCTGCCAAATTTTTAGAGCTTTATACCATGTGGTTGGGCCGGAAATGCTGCTGGACCTCTTACAGGTCCAGTTTTCCGGTTTTACTTCTGTAGAAAATTGGGCTGATTGTTTGAAGGCCTTCCACTCATATTTTTCTCTGGAACTCTTCATAAGAAATGATCATTTGGGTGTCTAGAATGGATCTGCAGAGTTTCAGCTCATTTCGAGTTCATTTGGTTAGGTGGCCGCTCCTTCTTCCTTGCTTGGCTCTGATTCTCCTAGCCGGAGTAAGAAAATATTCAAGGTTGACTTTTTAGTGCATTTTCATTCTTCTCCATCATTTCTAGGTAATTATGGATGTAACACTCATTTCTTCTTCATCTACTCCAATGTACCTAAAAAATAGAAATTGAGTTAAAAAAACGATTCGTTAAGGAATTAACTAAGCAAAATGTGAGGAATTAACTATTAAAATACCGCATTAAAATGCTCCTATCAGTAAGTTTAGGACATGACATGCTAGCACCACCCATTAGACAATCAGTGCTCACAAATGAGAGCAAGCTTATAACTATAAGAAATCTAGAACCCAATACAGAGGCATAGTTCAACAAAAAACAAAAATCTCTCCTTGCTATCCAAGTTAGGCCTAGGAGGATTGGCTAATTCCAGCCTCCTGGATCCCAAATTCGAAACCCCATAGAACCAGATTTCAAAACATTGGGCTTTAAATCAGGATTTAACTGCCGCATCCAACTCTGTTTGGGCACCGAAAAGAAATCGGACACCTTAACACAATTGGGCTTCCAAAGTGATTTAGGTGCCCGAATGGATCTGAACACCCAAAACTTACGCCATTCAACAAATTTGGGCCTCCAATTCAAATTGGGCCTCAACCAAGATCTGGGCACCCAACTCAAATTGTGCACACCTAATCTTGCATTGATCGTTGTCACGGCCATCATGGCCGCCGCACCTACGAGATGTAGGCGCTCACATCTCCACCCTGGATCATAAGACATTTCTCTCCACATTCTCACAGACTGAAGAGCAGTAAGCCGCCAAGCACCAACAATCTTCTCTATTCTTGCCGAACCAGCCGCAATTCGAAACCCGTGCCCCAACATCAATGCCCAACTCAAATCCACCGCCAAACCAGCAATTCGGGGCATGATATCGCCCACACCCTCAGATCTGATCATCTTCCTTTGCTTCCAGCATGTATCAAAGACAAACAGGATCCACCCTTTCTTCCCTGGTCTGCAATTGTCAGAAGCCATTACGGGCCCCCTCTGTGGTTACATCCGACCTAATTCCATCCTTGACTGCCACCTTGAGAGGCCAGCAGCAGCGACATCATTAGCCTCTTGGAGTTTGACCCGGTGAGATGCATTGAAGGGGAAGACCGATGATTCCTTTGTTGCAGAGAGACGTTGGATAACTATGCTAAGGCAGCGAGAGGCAGATGATGTTCGTCTGCTTAGTGTCGGCGCCGTGTGCCTGTGATGGAGTCCTAGGCCATGGCTGCTAGTTGCAAGCAATCTTAACCCCCACAGCAAGGGCGAGAGTTTGAGAGCCATTTTTTTACTTATATACTTTTGTGATTTAATTTATTCACAAAGTCTTTTAATCTTTCAGGTTAAATTTGTCAAAATTTTTAGTTTTGGCTAACAAAACCTCTTCTCTTAATACTAGTATAAATTAGTTATTTATTCACATTTTTACTAAAAAAATATTATTTACTCACTACGCAAACTTTTTGTGTAAGTAGGGTTAGGTTGGGTTAAGATGCATATAATGATTGGTTTCCTAGCGAAGAAGAAAATGATGGATTTGGATTTGAATCTACAGGAGTTCAGTTGTTCGTTTTTGAAGGAGAAGTATTGCAGAAATATATGCATTTTGACTCTATTTTTTATCTGAAAAATGAATAGAGAACAAATTATAACTAAAAATCTCTTGCACATTCTAGGTTAAAGCAATCAAAATTAAAGATAAAAACCACTTCTCTCTCTCTGACCTAGAGTGCCGCTCCTCTCAATTTCTACAGTAAAGGCTTATGCCCTGTTCGACTGCACGCCCTTGCGGCGGCAGCAACGGACTGGCCAAAGGGGACCTCGTGTCCTATGATTCGCCCAGTCAATGGAAAGGCAGTGTGGGAGATGTTTCGCTGGTTAGATCGCTTGGGGTTTTTGTCAGGGAGAGGAAGCGATGGCTGGTGGTGTGGAGAACGGAGTCTGGCAGGTGGACTGATTGGATGACGCGTGATGTGATGTCGCCGATTGGCGATGAGCGTGTGGCGGCATTGTCGGGATCTGCGGTGCGTAGATCAGATCGGAAGACAGAGATCTGGTTTGGGTTGCTAGGGTTTGATCCGAGGATGGGGGATGGTGGTAAGGATGGCGCTCCTAGCTGGCGGTCCGAGAATGATGGTGGGATGGAGGGATCTCGGCGCAAGGCAGGGGAGGCCGGTGATGCTACCAATGGTGGGACGACAAGGGATCTGTAGGCAGGCTGGTGATGCGGCAAAACTCACGTTGTTCACTTTAGACTTGGGCTTGGTAGTTTTTGGCCCTAGGTCTTGGATTTGGGCCCATGTTATTCTTTTGTTATATTTTATTATCATTTACTTATAGTAAGTTGTGGCTTTATACCGGCAATAATATCCTACTACGCTTTGGTATGCACACTCACTGTGCCTTGTTTGGCCTAGAGAGGCGGTGAGCTATTTGCTTGGTCAAATGAACTCAACCTCCTAGTGGCAGGATGAAATTGAGTGCCGCCAGATTTATTTATGTGCGTCAACATAGTGAAAAAGCTGTGCTATTTGTAATAATACTTCTTTGTTATAGAGTTATCTTTCTGGTATGTCATCGCTATGTCAAAACAAATGGAGTAAGGTTTCGTGCACTCTTTGCTAATTGGTGCTTGTTAGAATACATAGATTTTGTGGAGAGTTCTGGTATTATTTCCGAATATTCTCTTTATGTTTATTGTAATCTGGGGTTCAGACTCTATGTCCCCTCTTGTATTCTGCAATTTCATTAATCAAGTCTTGAGGGCTGCCGCACCAGCCCTATTTTCAAAAAAAAAAAAAAAAAGCAATCAAAATTAAAGGTCGAAAGTGCACTAAGGCCTCGTTTGGTTGATAAGAATGTCAAAATAGGAAAATGATTTATTTTCCTTTTCAGATCGATATGGAATGGTTTTGGTATTTCCTTGTAGGTGTTTGGAACATTACTGGAAATTAAATTCTGGAATTAATTTCTCATTCTTATACGTAGTGTTTGGTAAGTCATAAGAATAAAATATAAAATTATATTAATGCCCTTTTACTAATTAAAGTACAAATATGACATCAACTTATAAACATCAACTTATAAGGAATATTGGTGGGGGAATATAAATTTTTTAGAGGAATAATTTATGTAATTTTGCCTTTGATTGTGGAAAATGGAATTAAAATATCACCCCTGATTTCCAGTTAAATCTCATTTTTTATTTCATTTCCAATATCTAATTACAACCAAACACCACATCTAAATGGAAAATGAAATTAATTCCAATTCCATATCATGATTTCCTGCTATCTAAACAAGGCATAAGTGGAAGACCTCATTTTTTAGTTCTAAGATCTACTTTCTATTATGGTACTACAAACAGTTCCTTTATTTTATTTTATTTATTATTATTATTATTATTTTATGTTTCCTTATCTAATGGTTTTGCATGTGAAAGCACGACTAAGGCAATGACTTTGGATTAAAACTCAACTTTCCGTCACTGGTATAACATGCAAAGCGATTTTGGATTCATCGAAAACGGGCAATTTCAGTCGTGTCATTGATCACTTTTTATACCCAATTACATATACCCTTGCCCATCAAGACAGTAACAAATCCTTTTCAAACTTGACCAATTCAAAAACCTCCACTTGACAGAGAAAGTGACATTTATTAATATTGAAAATTAATATTCTCAAGCTACTTGCTTCCCAAGATAATAATTCACAAGTTATGTACCAAAAACAGATATACAGGTTGATAATTGTTTTTCTTGAGTGGAATTGATGAAGTATCATTGAAACATTTCTAAATGTCCTTAGGATTAGGACGTGAAGAAATAAAGGCTGATGAATCTGGTCCGTAGGCCTTGAGTTTTGGAGAAAAGCTAAACATACAAACTTACAAAGGTCTAGAGTTCAAACTTTCAAATATTTCATGTTACATTTTTAAGATATAGTTTACTCGGTTTCCCACTCATATTTAGCGAAATTGCTAATTCTCAATTTGTATTTGTTCGATCAAGAATAAAATGCAAATAACCTATGAACCAATCTCATCCTATCACCTCTACTGATTAGTTTTACATTGGATACCTGCATGATTTCGATGGCCATAGTTAGTACCTCTTTTCATGCCGTTTAATATGTGTATTGCAAGACTTATGCTTATATAGGAATTGATTGGCTTTGTGAGAATTTGTTGGAGAATTGAATCTCAATTTCAATTTCATAAAATCTAAGCCTTTAACAATGTAATTCTAAACTTCTCCATCGCCCTATTACTAATTGGATTGGTATTGAAAGCCTAGATAATCACCCTATAAACAATTTTTTGTTTTTTATAGCCGGTAAACTGTGACATGTTGGTAAATTATAATTTTTTTTTTTTTTTTTAGATTGAAAGGACCATTTATTCCATAAATCAAAATTACATAAGACGGGAATGACCGGTGGTGGACATAAGTTCCCCACTCTCCTCCCTATTAACAACCTCAGTTACGGGTCCGTCATCACCAATGACATCCATGAGCCAAACGGGCCCAACCCCTAACCAACCTAATCGCCCAATTAATTGAGCTACACAACAATACCAATCCCAAGAGTTACGATAATTCTTTGTCACCAACACATACCGTGTCCCAAACCAACCAGACCACGTATAAGGATAAATTGCCGCCATGTTGACCACAAGAAGACACCGATAATATAACATATAGTCCTCGAGAATAACGCCATAACAATAGCTCATCAGACAACTTGACCCAGAAATCTTCATACCTCCTCATAGCCAATCTCAAGAAGAAAAAAACTCTCTTCAACACCGTAACCCAAAATTGCCAGATCACGTGCAAGAGCTCTTCCCCAATACCTCGACCATAAGAGGATACCAAGAATAAAGCCATCAGTCCCTAGGAGCGACACCGTAACAATGGCACAATCGTAACACCAAGATCCCCAAACCCTAGCTCAAATGAGTAGGGACTACATTGCCCTAACCAAACAACTAAGAAGAAAAACCTAAATAAACATAAAAAACAAAAACAATAAAAAGAGATACCGCCGTCAAATTTCCTCTTCCACATCAAATGCTCTGACTCCGGCTAAAGAGAAAGGAACGCAGTGAGGTTGGTGCCCATAAGAAAAGGCTGCAGCTGTTATACAAAACCCCTTCGCACATCCCCTCTAGCAGACCGTGATACGTGCAAAAGCAATCGCCAATTTAAACCCTGAAAAATGTAGTTGTTAGTATAGAATAAGCAGGGATCGTTCAAGCCGGGGATTGAGGGTGCTAACATGTGAGAAACATATAAAGAAAAGAATTTACAATTGATACGAAAATTAGAATTCAACAAGTTACAAGCATGCATAAAATTAGAACAACAAGAGTTAGAGAAAGAGCACATACATGTTACGAATTAGAGAACAAAGGAATGAGAGAAAGAAACGAAATTCACAAGTATATATATATAGGCAAGGACGAAATTAGAGAGAAAACAAGTTAGAAAAGGTTTTGGAATCCTACTCCTATTTATACACAATTTACAAGTCCATATCACATTGGGAATCCATATACAACAAGGATTACTAGTTATATACTAATTAGAATTACTTAATTATTAAGAAAACAAATTATTTACCAAGTCAAACACAAAATACTAAGTCAAAACTAACTCTAACTACTTTCCCTAAAATTTAGGAACTAATCCCTAAAAAATAGGAGCACATAACAAACTCCTAAAAACCACCAAATTAATTCCTAGAAAACACCAACACATATTTACTATTCACGGAGACACTATTCACGAATTAAAAACATTTTTTTTTATTTTTATTTTATTTTTTTATTATCTAAGTTAACATGCTACCTAAAAATCTAAGTTAATTTTATTTATTTACACAAACAAGAAAACATAAAGATGGGGGGTTTTTGAAGATTGAAAACATAAATTTCCAGAAAATAATAAAAGATTAAAACGTTTTATTTACATAGGTGAGAAAAGAAGAATCTTTGAAGAACAATTTTTCAAGAACAAATCAAGATCAACATATTCATGCATCCCTTAATCTTTATTAATTGCCAAGAACACCATCAACCAAGAAACAAAGATCAACGCAACCAATGTCCCTTATTTTACTTCCCTTTACTTAGTCAATTAAGCAACGCACTTAATCCAACTTATTTCGAAAACAAGTATCACACAATCAACGCAACTCATGATCTCATGCATTCGAATCATTAAGAACAAGTAAAAGTTTGGTCAATGAACATGCAAATCCAAGTACATCCACGCAAGTCAATTCATCACATGCATAATCTGATTTCGACTCAAAGCAAGCCTTTACTACTTATTTCGAATTAAGGTTCACAAAGCATCAACCCTAATTACTAGCAAGTTACATGCAAGTCATACTAATTGTTTGTCAGACTTAGAAAATCGTTGACATGTAATGAAGCATAAAACCAGATTATTATTCTTTAATTTCGGCAACTAAACAAGATCAAGAACACATAAACACATCAAACATGAAAAGAACCATCTAAATTGCATCCAAAAATCAGAAAGTTACTCATGGTTTCGGTTTTACACAAAGAAAATCAAAACAGAAAAATACAACTACAAGAACACTAAACCGTGAAGAAAACATGATGAAGATGGTAAGAACAACCCTTAGACACGTCCCAAGGTCCAACGCAGATCCAAGGCGGCGGCACAAAGTGAAGATCACGGCAAAGATGGAGGATGGCACGGCTAGGAACTTGTAGAAGGGAAAACCTGAAACTCAAGAGCAAACCGGTGAGAAACGAAGTTGTGGAGAATAAAAATTGTCACCCCTGAACGTCTAATACACAAGGTATATATAGTAGAACGTCTCAAGGCACTCCCAATTCGTTTCTACTTGGTTTCTCTTAGTTCGTGTTGATTTAGGACTTCTTTGGCTCAAAACAGATTTCCGGCAGGATTGACCTCAGTCCACTAAAACGGCCATAACTTCCTCTAGAAAATAGATATTGATGAGATGTAAACATTTCTGGAAACTAGACATCCGTAGCTTTCCAACCATATAAAGATCATAATTTTCTGAGCTCTGAGAGATTTTTGACACTCCGTTGAAGTTGACTGATATGCACAGGCAGATTTCCGAATCTGTAATGGATTTGACTTTTAATGCACAAGTTGAGTCCAATTCGGTTTTCCTTCACATCACATGCCTCTCACATGTCTTCCACGCCTATTATGAAGTAGAAACATCAAGAACTCCCTAGAACCTTCAAGAATCTCACGGCAATTCCAATCCTTACTCAACAAGAAGTCCAAATTCCACATTGCTTTGTAATTCGAATTCCTTGTTGCTCCCAGTCCATGTGCACGGCATATGACCTTCTTGAGACTCTAGATACTTCATGATCGTTCCATGGCTCTCCTAGTATGAGTAGAACTCCATATGCAAGTAGGTTTCCTAGTTGAATACTGCTTCCTTTTCCGAGATGCTTCTACACTCTTCCGGAACCTTCTTGAGTAATCCTTATCCAACAGGGACTCCTTGTCACACTAGGATTCCTTATCTGAGTAGAATTGGGTTTCCTTGTCCAAGTAGAACTTCTAATTTCCGCGACTTAAGAGTTTGAATCCAAGTCAGCTTCTGATTCCTACTCCAACTAGGATTCCTTTTCCTAGTCAAACTGGGAGAACTTCCATTTCCGTATTTCTTTCCATTTCTGCGCCCTTTGTGCATTCCTTAGCCATTTTCGGACCTTGAGACTCCATTTTACCTGAAAAACACTAACTAAGTTAAATTGATCAAGATAAAGGAAATAACTTAGCAAAATATAGGGTTTAAACATTATAAACGTCGCATTTTATGCTCCTATCAGACCGCCACTCAATTCGCTCAAAAATCCAGCCAGTCCCCAACATTCCAGACCTGGATCTGTACAAACCCGTATAGGTTGAACAGACCAAACCCAGAAGCTGGTGAACTCCCAACCATGACTCACCAGTCCGCAGTAGAACACCAGACCACCACCACGACCTCCCTAAATCCGTCTGAGAAGAAAAGAAAACCAAAGGAAGCATCTCCCACCGACGACCACCACCTGACAACACTATAGCCTGTCCGGCCACACCATTCTCACGCCGCCTAGGCAAGGAGCCGTAGTGGTCGTGGGGGTGCCGCCGGACAAGCGAAGAGGCAGCCTCTGTTTTACCCAAACCCTAGAGTGCTCCGACTTATACGGAGCGAAATATGAGAGTATTCCTACTTGTTAAAGAATGAGAAGGATTGGTAAATTATAATTCCAACATTATAATGTCACGATTCATGAGTTCGATTCTCACTAACATATATAAAGGTTAGGTGGGTTAAAAGGTTTTTTTTTTAAAAAAAAATCTTATTTTTTATAAGTTTCTTTATCTAAAGGTTTTGTATGTGAATGCACGACCAAGGCAATGGCTTTCGTGGTCTAAAGGTTTTGTTTGTGTAACTTTGTTTTTGGATTCATCGAAAACGGGCAATTTCAGTTGCGTCTTTCAAGGTAATTACTTTTTAGGGGAATGCTATATACACACGCAACACTCAGCCATCTGTCACTTTTTCATTATAAAGCAGTCACAAAACTTCTCTCTCCCCATGTGCTTTTTTTTTTGGGTCAATTTTACCCTCTGTGTCTCAGAGCCAACTCTACCTCCACCACCACTCCCTCCGACTTCATCAAACCTCATGCAGCACCACCACCTACCCCGCCCCCATACGCCTGGTCGTTCGTCAACAAGCCTTCTCCCCTAAAAGTTATTCTGATTTTTTTCTTCAAAAAGAAAACAAAATTATATGAAAAGGAAAACCCGGCACTCGTCTCGATCTCATTCAAAGTTTCACTCTGATTTCCATTTTTGATCCAAAGAATTCCACCATGAATTCCGATCTGGATCTCGGATCCAACCACCCCAGATCACTCAAACGACAATTTTTAAAATTTGAGCTCTACTTCATACTTGCGTGGTTGGTTCAGGCTTGTTAGCCTTATGACAGAGATTTAATCTTGCTGAAAGAGAAGGCACAAAATTAGAATTTAGAAGAGAGAAGGCAATGAAAGATGAAAATTTGTTGAGGATTTCGTTCTGGGTAGGAAGAGAGAGAGAGAAAATTTGCTGAGGATTTCGTTCTGGGTAGGGAGAGAGAGAGAGAGAGAGAGAGAGAGAGAGAGAGAGAGAGAATTTGCTGAGGATTTCGTTCTGGGTAGGAAGAGAGAGAGAGAGAGAGAAGAGAGAATTGGGCCGAAGAAAGGAAAGAACTTGGCTGACCAGCCCTGGTCAGCCCATCCTGACCACAACCACTAATAACTTGACACCTGTTCCCCCCCCCTCCTTCTTCAGTTCTTCCTCCTCTGTTCTCCTTCCTCTTCTCCACTCCCATGGTTGCCCATCGACTCTGCTTCGATCTCATCTCCGCCGTCGCTCTCTCAGTTCGGCGTCTTGGTAGCGTAATGAAGTCCATGGTCGCCTCCGCAGCCTAGAAGCCATCTGAGCCGCTCCACTGCTTCGATCTCATCTCCGCCATCGCCGAAGAGCCCAAGGTCCCGCTCCTCTGTTATTGTGGAGATGGTGAACTGTAGGAGTCGAAGAAGGAGAACGGGGGGAAGAACTGAAGAAGGAGAAGAGAAAGGGAAAGAGCCCAAAAAATAAAAGACAGATGTCAAGTTATTAGTGGCTGTGGTCAGGATGGGCTGACCCGGGCTGGTCAGCCAAGTTCTTTCCCCGAAGAAATTTTGACACATAAGGGAGACAAATGGTAAAATAGACCGAAAGAATATGGTATATGAGGAGAGAGAAATCTGTTGCTGCTTTATTTCTTTATCAAATGAAAAAATGACAGATGGCTAACACACACTCAGCTGCGTGTGTATATACCATATAGCACTTCCCTACTTTTTATACCCAACCCTTGCCCATCAAGACAGTACTTTAACAAATTCTTTTGAAACTTGACCAATTCAAAAACTCCACTTGACAGAGAAAGTGACATTTATTAATATTGAAAATATTGTACCAGCTACTTAGAGCATCTCCAACAGAGTAGTTAAATTTAATTTTTAGCTATATTTAACTATTTTTGAAGCAAAATTCAGCTCCAACAGACTAGCTATAGCTTAGCTATATTTAACTTTAGCTAAATTGGCTAGCTATATTTAGCTAGAAAATCCTACATAGCTAAAACAAAAGTTATATTTCTCTCTCATCTTTTGTCCACATGTCAGTTTACGATTCGATAAAACATAATATATCACTTACAAATAGCTATCATTGATGGAGCAACATTGTTAAATCAATAGCTATAATTCACAAGTTTAGCTAAATTTAACTAAAAAATAAATTCTACTGTTGGAGATGCTCTTACTTCCCAAGATAATATTTCACGAGTTCCGTGTTGATAATTGTTTTCCTTGAAAGTATCATTGAAACATTTCCATTTTTAAACGTCCTTAGGATTAGGATTCGGTTAAGATTAGGACGTGTAGAAATATATGCTGATGACTTTGGTCCGTTGGCTTTTGAGAAAATCTAAAAATGCAGAGGTCTACAGTTCAAACTTTCAAATAATATTACTATAAAATCATACAAGCTTTCGTTTACTAAATCTTACACCGCAGGAAACCCTAGGTCTAGATAGCAGTATATTTTTAAGATTTAGTTTACTGCGGTGTAGGACTTAAAGCCTACAAGCTTTCGTTTTGCCATAAAATATGCGAATTAAACAACAAAACAAAAACAAAAACTGCTGCAAAGAGGTACTAGCTAGTTTTTCAACTTTGAGGTGCCGCCCACAGATGCCAGAAAACAAATATATCACAGTGGTTTTATTAGTTACAAAGAGCTTTCGACAAACAAGGGGAAACTCAGACCAGTATTGGCCTCTGCGGAAATCGAAGTAATTGAGCAAAACTGCATTAAGAATTAAATTTACGACAGCTAAAGCACTTGACAATCCACAAGGTTAATACCGTGGTCGATTCGACGAGTATGGCAAGACTTTATAGAAATTGCCAATGAACCCTTGCCATCGGGATCCATGACTTTTTGGGTATCCACCTCAAACTTCAAGCAATGAAGATGAGACTGTTGAGATTGAGCGGTGGCTCCAACACTGATTTCAGTATCAGCCCAGATCAAGCAAAATAGATTCGATTCGACATGTACCAAACCAGGTGTGAAGCGATATGTTCCCAGAATTTCACCATCCCAACTCCCGTCCACCATTCCTTGGTACCACATCTTCTTATTTAGATCGTAGGCCTTAAGATAGCCAAGCGTAGTGAACCAGTAAAGAATCCGATCAACAACCACAGCTTGACCAGAACAAGAAGGATCTAGCTTATGACCTCTCAATATACTCCATGAATTACCTGTATTTGGGCTATAGCTGTAGAGAACATTGTCTTTGGCTGAACCGACGAGGATCACCCTGTCAACCTCTAGAACTGCACATATAAAACCAGAACCATAACCTTCAGAAAGAGTGTTTGGAGGCTCCGGCAAGCCTTCCCAGGTCTGCCTCTGAGGGTTAAAGACCTCGGCCCACGGTTGTGCCTTTGTTACTACTACTTCTCCGTTCATATAATTTTCGTCCAGATGCTTCTTCTTGATAATCATCCAGGATTCTTGCATCCACGATTCTTGCAGTAGTCCATCATCGCCGATAGCAGACATAGCAGAAGCATCCCATGGAAGTGAATCTGTTACCTCCATTGGTCCTACGCCGGGAACCTTACCCCTTGCTTGCGGCTCATTATCGTCATCAACACAATGTTCATGGCTGGAAGAAAACGACGAAAGCGGCCCTGATGCTAGTATCGCCTTTTGTTGTTCATCATCATCATCAGCTCTAGCTTCCTCTAGATCTATTGATAAATGGAGCTTGGAAACCTCATGACTTGCTTCTAATGTCTGCCGCTCATCCTCATCAACAACGCCGTCATCAATAGCAATACTAGTGTCATCTCCATCATAATTGTCATTGTCATCATCAGCAAGATAAACTCCACCTACCACATATAAAAGTCCGCCAAGAACCAGCGTATGAGGTGCCTTCCTACAAGTCAACGTGTCCGGAAGAGCCTCCGAGCAAGGGAGACCACCCGGCGACGTGGCCTTCAAGTTAAAGAAGAAAACTTTATTTTTAGCCTTCCCTGCATCGTCATCGATGTGCAATTCACGACCTTTATCGATAGAAGGACTAGAAGGACGCTCATAACAGCCTACACAGTACAAATGGGAATCCGGGAGCACCGCCCAGCTTGCGAATCTGGTCACTTGACAAGACACCTCAGGCATGAGCTTCACTTGATCATCGCTACTTCCGTGGTGGCAATACTGATCACCGTGTAAGCAACTACCACAATAATCTCCTCTTCCTCTACTTTTTCGTCCATCTTTTTTTCGTTTGCTGTAGATCATGTCATATTTGGTGTCCATTGCATCAAAGATGAACCACTCTGTGGCGTCTCCCTCATTGGTAAACACCCGAACGCATATGATCTTGGGATTAACCTTTATCTTCTTTATCGTTCTCAATGATTTGAATGAATAATCCATGGCTTGGATCATGTAAAACTCACAAGCAATCCAAGATTTGAAGTTACCTAGGATGGGGCAGTCAATGGTGTAAGTGAACAATCCATATATAATATATATGGAAATATATGAAAGAATGCTTGGATCGGAGATTACAATATGGAAATATATGAAAGAATGCTTAGATCGGAGATTACAATTACAAGGGGCCGGGAGCTATGACTTTAAAATGATATTATAAATTAAAAAAAAATATATGAAAAACATGGTGCAGTAATGCAGTATACAACTGGCGACCATTTCAGGTCTAGAAGACAATAAATAAATGCTGGAAATTTTTTTATCAAGCAACGACAAAACTAGTTTGGTGTGGGATTGCGACGTTTCAGAGGATGTGCAAGCAATGTCTAAATTTACTCACTTAATTTGGAGTTTGGTATGAAGTTTTTCTATTAGAACTTTCAAATTCACTCACTTGATCTCTATACTTTTTACACCTCTTATCAAATTTTCAAAGACTAAATTTACTCACTAAACTTCCTCAAATAACCTCACGCATATAATTTGCAAATAAATTATTATCTTTAAAATAAAAAATTTAGTTATTTCAATGATTTAATCAATCTATAAATCTTAACTAAATATACATTTCTTAATCAAACTTGAGTTTCATAAATTAATGTCCAATCAATAAGAAAATGTCATGAACTATTATGTTTTGTTTTTTTGTTTTTTCTATTTGATCAGTACAAAAAAAAATTTAAGAAATCATTGTTGTAGAGAAACTGAAATTAAGAGAAATTCGCTGTGTATTCTCATTGATAATAGGGGCCTCTTTATATAGAGGATTACAATGCATAGAATCTCAATCATACAAGGAAAGTAATCGTACATTGAATGGGAATCTAGATCCTTCTAATTTAACCCTATTACCACTAGGTCAAGTAACCTAGAGTTTGGGCCAAACACAGAAAAGAGATTTCCTTAAACACTCCCCCTTGTGTTGCCCAAACGACGTGCTTCTCTCGTTGCCTCGTTAAAAACCTTGCCGAGTAACAAAAACCCAGTGAGACAAAAATAACCTCGGTCGAAAGGGAAAAAGAGCACAACACACCCTTCACGTTTCGAGATGAACATGTAGACATCTCCCCCTGATGTCTGCGTCTCCCCTTGATGACTATGATCATGGGAGTTCAGATAATTTCCGCAAACGATGCATGTTTCTCGAAAGTGGAATTTAGGCAATGACTTAGTGAGCAAGTCTACCATACTGTTCTCAGATTGAATCTAGTTCAAATTGATCTTGAGGAGAGTCTGTTGTTGCTGATTATCCTTGGTGTTGTCGCTTTTGATGTAACCTTTGCTTCATTTGTTCAAAGCAAGCAGCATTATCCTACATGCTCATAGGCTCATCTGTGGTAGACTTCATACCACAATTAAACGAACATGCGTAATTATGGATTCAATCCATATACATTCACGAATCTCTTCGTGAAGAGCAATAGTCCCTGCATGGTCCGAAGACATAGCGACTATGGTCTATTCTGTAGACCTCCAAGATATCGCAGTCTTTACCCATGGTGAACACTTAACCAGTTTGGGAATGACCTTTGTGTGGGTCAGAGAGATACCCAGCATCAGCAAAACCTTCCAAAACGCTAACTTCGTTTTCGGATGGGGAGAGGGGACGCAGACCAGTGTTGGCGGGGTTCCTGGTGTGTGATGGGTCCGAATCCATCATCTCTCTGCAGGGATAAAGCATGCCCATATCAATTGTACCTCTCAAGTCCGAAAGATATCTTTTACACTAATCCAATGATATCGCGTTGGCACATAGCTATACCTTAGCTAACAAGTTCACAACATATGAGATGTCCGCACTACACCAATTTCGAAATCAGACAACACATATCAGACGACAGCAAACATTTTAACTGTCGTCTGAAATAATCAGACGACAGCAAGAAATATTATGTCGTCTAAGTTTTTGAATCCAACAATAGTTTTTTCTTGGCTCTTGTGCAAAAGCATTTCAGACAATGGTCGATTTTTTTGATGTTGTCTGAATGAGTCAATTCAGACAACAGTTATTATGTGATGTTGTCTAAGGTTCATTTATACAATGGTTTATTTTTGCTGTTGTCTGATTATTTTCAGTCACACAACTGTTTTATTTTACTTTAGGTGTCTGTTGTCTGATATCTTTTAAGTCAATGCCTGGTGAAAGATGTTGTCTGATTGATCTGATTCACACAACAGTTTTTTAGTTGTCTATTGTGCTACTCTCTTTCAGACAATGTACTGAAATTGATGTTGTCTGAGTTTTAGGGTTCAATATGCTGGCGCGCTGGTTAATTGACTCAAATTTTTAGCCAAATTCTAATTTCTCTCCTAGAAACTGACGCCAAATTCTAACATATCTTTCTAGAGTCCAGATCAACTCTCCATTCTTCTCTTCTTCTGAGTTTTAGGGTTCAATATGCTGGCGCGCTGGTTAATTGACTCAAATTTTTAGCCAAATTCTAATTTCTCTCCTAGAAACTGACGCCAAATTCTAACATATCTCTCTAGAGTCCAGATCAACTCTCCATTCTTCTCTTCTTCTGTGTTTTTTTTTTTTTTGCTTCTCAGTCTCCACTAAAGATAGAGAAAAAAAAACCAAACCCTCACCCCCTGCCTTCGATTAACTATGCAAAAGCCAAGCCGGTGTCTTTTCCAGATTTGAATATATGCAAGTCGACGATAACCTAAACCGGCTTCAATCTCTTCTCTTCAGAACCGAACTTGCTGCCGAGAGAAAAGACTTCTCCTCCGCTCAGATCTGCAGTCTTCGTCCCACAGTCCCACTCGATCTCAGCTCGACCATGCTTTCGTCAGCCTTATTCTCTGCAAAGCCGTCTCCAAGCTCGGTGAGGCTCGTTGTCCGCGCATTTCTGATTCCGATTGGTACGCCTATTTCTCTTCCCCTCTCAAAGCTTCGACTCTCTTCACGGTACTATTTTTCAAGTTGTTTTTTCCTTCGCTCGCTTAATTATTGCTACTGATAGTGGGTTTGGCTTGGAATCCTTGGATTGTTGATTATGGATTTTGGGTTCTGTAATTTCATACCAGTGAGTTCTTGTTTCCCCTAAAATTGTTAATTTTTGATATGATCTTTATTTATTGTTTAATCGTGTATATTAGGTTTATATTGATCTTGTTAGGGATTTGAGTGTGGAATTTTGGGGAGCGGATTCAGTTTACGACTGAATGTGGAATTTTGTTAGGTACGACTGAATGTCAGCATAGGAGACTCGAGTCCCCGACATCTTCCCCCTCATGGCATCAACAGCTTCAATTAACTTGAGTGTCTCGGTGATAGTCACCATTTCAAAAAAAACAGCAGTCCACACCACCTCTTGGTGACCCAACCCGGAGATGAGTTCCGGCACCCACCGACCTCCTTCACCAACTCGATCATTCAAGCAACAGACACTCCGAGATTCAAAAAAAAAAAAAAAAAAAAAGATGATTTGCTCAGGACACCTTGTATCTCAGCACCTTCTTTAAGTACCCTGGACAATCATCTCGGTGACTTCCTGCAAGTCCACTAGTGACACCAACTTCGCTTGCAATTGCCTGGAAACTGGGAACACAACAACTAAAACAAAGCTAAGCTATCTCAGCTTCTCAGTCTTACTTATACCATGAAACTAACTTATTCCTTCGGCATATATATACATTATGACAGCTCACCAAGCATGAAGTGTATGTACTACACCACACATCATTGCATGCACAATTATAAATAGACATGTGTTCTTTGCTAGTCCCTTATGCTCATGGTCATCATTATAGTCAACTTCCTTTAAAAGTAGAGTTACAACACATTTCGTATGCCTGTGATCTATATATGCCACTGCCAATACGTGTTGCAATAGGATACTTTGGCTCTTAATTGATATTATGTTCAACATGCACACGTCCAACTTAGGCTCTATGGCACAGTTCATAGATGTCAAGTGTACATCTTACCATTATATAATTAAATATGATACATGGTATTGGCAGAGCACATCTAGTGCACATCAATATAGCATATTTTCTATATCTACATTTTACTTCTTCAATTCCACATTAAATTTGTTGCTACTTACCTTGCCATGGCTACCCATGATTATTATGAACTTGTGATCAGTATATATCTCCCATGCACCAAAGCCTGACACCCCAAGGCGCAACTTCTTATTCTTAACAACTGCACCAGCATGCTAATTAAAGCATTTTCAATTAAACATCTTTTGAAAGTGGCATGACCTAGCTAGTGTGGAACTTCACTACCACTTGAAACATCATGAGTGTTGCGGGTATACACATGCTAGCATACTACCGGTACCACGCATCTACATGCATGGTCAAATATGGCTACTATTTGCTAGCTCGGGTACATGCCATGCATGTATGTGTTACATTTAATCCTCACCACATGGGAGCTGCATTGCTCACCACGTACTCTTCAAGTATAGTGTACATATTGCTTTCCTGCTAGTATGCAGACACTTATCATAGAGGTCTATATCTCATTCATTTTAAGGTAACCACCATCATGTGTTGCACACAAATTTAATTGTTTTCACATGTTCTTTTGGGCGAGGGAATTGATATATTCATTCTAACGTGCATACCGTTCACACCACTCTGATCGAATTCATAATTCGCCGATCACATAATAACTTAATTTGTGCCTATTCCATGCTACTTATGTTCCAAGCAACAGACACAAGAACTTCATGAGGCCTTTGTTGGAGCTGTCAAACAGCTAAAATAATTGTCTTCTTTATTTCTTTTGTTTCTGTTTTCGCATGTTTCTGTGCTCTGTTTTCTTTCTCTGTTTTCTTTTAATTAACTAGAATAGCAAATGATCTCCACAATCCCTAAAAATTTACCAGTATCCAGTTTAGTGTGTTAGCTTAGTGTTTATAAAATTTCATTGAAATCGGAGTAGTTTAAGTTAGGTTTTAAGTCTTAATTTTGGTTTATGGTCATAGTGTTAGTTAATCTGTTATTTAATAGAAGATTTGTTGATGGATGAATTGTAGCTTCATTATGCAAGCGAAAACTCGAGCATTTCTTTAGAACAGATTATTTACCATAATGCAATTTTTACTCCTTTGGTTTCAGGGGCAATGACGGCTTAATTTTCTTCGAAATCTTGATCATTGCCTCTCAAGCTATTCATCTGTAAGTTCAATTCATCTCTTGGAGTTTGAGAATAAACCGTTGTTGATATGTATGGATCAAAACAGAAAATATAACTAGATCTTAGAAATGTTGATGAAATGAATTATCTCACGTGTTTGTAGGTTATACGAAAATCCGAGATAGAGGATGCAGAGGAGTGCTTCAAACTATTTTCTTTGGAAGAGGCGGCTAAATTTGACGAAGTGACCCTTGCCAATGTGAACAACTTCAAAAAGCGCTCAAAAAGCCAGTCACCTAATGCAATCCACAAAGAATATGTAGTGGTAAGATCCAGATCAGTCTGCATCATTTCTATTGTTTTGATTTGAGTTGGCTAGTTCTAGGATGGTTCAGCACAGAGGCTTGGAAATGTTATTCTTTTCTCTGTCGTTGAATTTTGATGATCAGGTTACAATTCTGGTGGCTACTGAAGGAGAACAGAAGTTGCCCACCATCAGTGGCACTCGTGACTTGAAGAAAGCATTACATAAACTTGGAGCCATTTCCTCGAACAAAATAATGGTAAGAACACAATTACTTCTAGTGGTAACTTGCAAGTTTCTCCTTTAGATAGGTTTTTATTCTCATTTTGGTTTCTGCTCAAGAAGAATTGTCAATTGCAAATAAACTAGAAAAAAACATAACTGGATACACCTTTCATTTGTCAAATCTAGCTCATGTTTCACTCCCTGTTACACTCTTTCTTTTAGTTTTCTCATTGCAAAAGTTAACAGAGTAGAAATTTCTTGTTTCCATGAATAACACAATTCTGGTTATTGTTGCTGGCAGATGATTTCTTCCAAGGAAGCAAGTTGCTTGTCATAGAGGAAAAGCAAGCCCTGCAAGCTGACTGCTTCCCATATATGGAAGAATTGTTATATTTATACAAGTCCAAATGTTGTTCATCGTAGTTTCATTGTCTTTTTTTTTTTTCGATGCTATTGCATCACCCCATGTACTCTTTACTTTCATTTAATAAAGATTGATGTTCTTCCATACAAGAAAAAAAATGTCATAAGAATCACTTTCATACCACTCTTAACTAAGTAGAAACAGTTGTTAGAGAGAGCTAAACACAACTAAAAGGATAACAAAAACTGTTGTTGGAGTCATTTTAGCACAATAAGACTACGTCAAAAACCATTGTCTAATAAAAACTCAAACAACAGCTATTTAGAGAAACCTATAGTATCAAAAGTGGATAGCCAACGCCATTTTTAGCAGTCTGCTGTCTTGTTTAAATTCCATCAATAGAAAAAAGCTAGTCTTTTGATGTGGAAGCTTCGTAGAGACAACAGCAAGCATATATGGTGCTGTTGTTCTTTCTGGTGCTCAGACAACAGACAGTTTAGTAGTCGCTGTTGTAGTAAACTTTATCAGACGACAGTTTTCTGGTATTGTCTGATTCATGTATCAAACAGCATTGAGATAGACAACAGCAGACTCTATACTCAGATGACAGTGAAAAACTGTCGTCTGATTGAAAAATTGGTGTAGTGCCGGTCTATGCATTGGGATAATTACAATAATGCGCCTATTGTACTAAGTAAGGCACTTCTGCCTCTAGCACATCTTCGTCATCATCCTTTCGATGAAGATGATCATTTTCAGGATCAAGACTATGGACGATCATGGGGGTGCTTGAAGGCTTGACCTTATCAAAATGCCTAAGCATTTATCGACACGATGCTCAAGTTCCAAACCAAGACATAATCGTGTTTTCCCAAAATCCTTCATCTCAAACTCGGATTTCAAATGTTCAACGGTTTCTCTTAACTCTTTAAGGACTTCCAATGAGGATGTCCATCATGAACCGTTATAGAATCCGAAACTTGTTATAGA
Organism: Rosa chinensis; assembly: GCF_002994745.2. Lineage (NCBI taxonomy): Eukaryota > Viridiplantae > Streptophyta > Magnoliopsida > Rosales > Rosaceae > Rosa > Rosa chinensis. Next base: position 50,752,154 of record NC_037089.1, on the reverse strand, counting down.
AACGTGTGGGTATATCCCTTCCCAATCAAGTAGTCACTTTAGTGAGCGTTTCAATCTTATTGTAAACGCGCTCCGTGGTCTAGAGCCTCTTGATTTGGGTAAATGAAGTTCACCATGAACCTTCATGTATATTCTGTAACTAGATCCCCATAGAGATACGTAGTGACCACATTTGTAAGCTACATGTTCAGTTATTTAGAAACTACCAAACTGACAAGGTAGTGGAGTGCAATGACATCCATTACGAGAGAATATGTCTCATCGTAGTCGATTCCAGGGCGTTTTGTGAGAAGCCTTGAACCATAAGGCGAGATTTCCATCTCTTTTTCTCATCAAGCTTTCTAACAAAGACCCATTAATCAATAGGTTTTATGTTAGGAGGTGTTGGCATCACTGGCTCAAAAATCTTCCTCTTCGTTAGAGAATCCAACTTAACCTGGATCACATCTTTCCATTTAAACCAAATCTCTCTACGTTGGCATTCATTCATCAACGGAGCGTGGTTCGATATCATCTGACTCAATAAACTCATGCGCAACGAAATGAGCAACTACATCATCAATTATGATGGAGTTTCTATCCCACATCTCATGTACACTAGTGTAATTATCATAGAGCTCTATATTCTCAAGAATAGATTCTGACGTTGAGGCGTCCCCCAACGATAACCATAACCCCAAAGATTCTCATGAGACGGATTCTGGATCTTAATGATCAAAGGATTGGAATGTGCCAAAGTATCCATCGAACCCACGGGCCTCCCACGCATCCTAGCTGGGGCCATGGCCTATAACGCCAGAGTGCCACTCTCTTTGGCATTGGCGCCATGCCTACCTCCATGTAGGATGGCGCTACGTCCTCTCGTAGGGACGTATTTCCTTGCAGGCATGTTTGTAGCATATTTGTGTGATCTTGTCACTTTAACAGGGATAGAGATGAGACATAGTGAGGACAGGCCACGACAATTCCTGTTGTTCCTACTGAACATTCATGTTCTTATCTCCCCCTAACGATGGGAAGATTGTCTTATCAAAGTGACAACCCGCAAATCTAGCGGTAATGAGATCGCCTTGTAAGGGCATTAAATGGGGGACGATTGTCGGATCTCAAATCCAACATAGTTGCTTCCAAGAAATTAAGAATTTCCGAGCGTAGTCGCTTCTAAGAAATTCAATTCCAAGAGGGGTTGGATTAGATCGAAACAATGATGTTTGTGGTCGATCGTTTTATCTCAACAAACTCTAATTTTGGAGAACTCTACAAGCTCCAAGCTTGGAGTGAGCACGAACCCCCACAATTCGGCTTTATTTGGTCTCCCTTATGATAAAGAAAGGGGGGTAGAAGAAGGGAGGTTGCAAGTCCCCGAGAAAAAGAAGAGAAATTGAAATAAAAACTCAAAAACGGGAACTTTTAGTAAACCATACCTCTTAGGATTGCGGATCATATTCGATCCTCATTGTAGGATTGCAAACAAGCTTCAGTCCTAGGCGAATCAAACTTGTTGAAATTCGGAGCAGATTCGCTTCTGAACAGCTCCCACTCTGATTGGCGTGTAGGTCACAAAATGACCCCAATAGGGCTATTTGGAAGTCAGATAGAAGAGACAGAGACAAACAACTTTAATGAAGGAATAATTTTGATCTGAAGTTCCGAAATATAATTTTCGGTTTTCGGGGCTTGCAAACTAACTGATATGCACATGAACGAACATGCTGAACAGCTCCCACCTTGAATACTGTAAAAGTCTCAAAATGATTCCAATAGGGCTGAAATTTGGAGTTCAGATAGAAGAGACAGAGATGAACAACTTTGATGAAGAAAGTATTTTAATAAGATGTCCAGAACAAGACGTTTCGGGGCGTGCAAGCAGGCTGATCTGCACACGAACGAGCGAGCTGCTATGCTGCAGGGGCAGCAGGAGTGCCGCAATGCTACATGGGCAGTAGGTGGCACATGGGTGCGCAAGGGCTGCAGGGGCAGCTTACGGCATGGTTAGCAAGAGCTAGGAGCTTGCGGCTGTTTTGGTGAGAAGAGTTTTGATTTTTAAGGCTAAGGTTAGGGCTCGTGCTGATAACGTGTTATAGAGAAACTGAAATTGAGAGAAATTCGCTGTGTATTCTCATTGATAATAGGGGCCTCTTTATATAGAGGATTACAATGCATAGAATCTCAATCATACAAGGAAAGTAATAGTACATTGAATAGGAATCTAGATCCTTCTAATTTAATCCTATTACTATTAGGTGAAGTAACCTAGAGTTTGGGCCAAACACAGAAAAGAGATTTCCTTAAACAATCATTTGTTTTTTAATGTTTTTTTTTCCTGTATTTTTTGTACCACATGATTAATTATTTAAATATTTTTAGTTTTTTTTTAACTGCTAGTTTTTTTTTTGGCAAATATAATAGATTGACTTAGATTTAGGTCATAAATCATAAGAGGATTTATTTTGTTTCACTCACCAATATGCGTTCAACATATATATCATACGTTTTTATGTCACATGATCTTAATCATATTTTTAATTCTTATTAAATATATATGAATGCTTTAATGAGTATGTAGTGAAATTAGAAAATGAAAATAGATAAGGAAACTAATAAGAAATACAATTTAATATTATTGAATCGGAAAATCTACATAATATAATATTTTTTGGTATAATTATTGTCCTTAATAGTCATTTTAGAATAAGTTATAGGATTAATTTCAGTTTACCCCCTTGATGTTTGGGGGTGTCATCATTTCACCCCCTCAACTCTCAATTTCACTTTTTTACCCCCTGAACTTTATAATTTTTGTCTTCCGTGCCCTTCGTCTCATTTTCCGTCCAAATTGAATGCTAAATCCGATAATATGGCCAATTTCGAAGGCTAAAATAGTCATTTTATGACTCAAAAAAAGAAGAAAAGGATTCGACTTTCTCCCTAAAACCATCTCTCTCTCTCTCTCTCTTCTGCTCCCTAGCCTCGACCAGCCATTTCTCCTCTCTCTCTCTTCTGCACCATAGCCTCGACCAGAGACGACGACCCAATGGTTCTCCACCGTCCGGCCACCTCCGACTGAAAGTGTGGTCGATCTAGAAGACGCGAGAGAAGCTCGAAGCTTCTGATCAGAAAACCCGTCGACGACCCGAGGAAGAACTCCGACCAGAACGCTGTCCTCCGGCCACCTCTCCGAGGTGAACCACCGGCAATAGCCTTGTCTTACCGTCGCCTACGTCCCTACGGTCTCGAATCGTACATGCATCGACGGTGAACGTAGAATTGATGATTGGAAGCTCCGAGACTTCTCCGGCGATTTTCGCGAGTTCCGGCGACTCTGGCCACCTTCTGGGCTGCATTTGGTATGAAATCTCATCTCCTCGTCATACTCTACAAGCCTGTACAATTAGATTTTGAATTTGATCGAGTTTTGACAATTTCATTTCTGGGTTCCTCTCGGCTTCGACTCCATCACTGACGCCGGTGACTTCCCCGACCTTTCTGGGCTTGGTTTCTGGTTTGACTGCTTCTCTGGATGAGGCCTAACTTCGATTCAAAGCTAAAGTCTGGAAATTTTTAGGTGGGTGTTGTTGAATCCTCAGTTCATCGTCATTCAAGTTTCTGGAAAACGTTTGGTTCCGAGATCGAAATAAGGTGAGTTGAGTTACATCTGGTTTTGGTGAATTTCGACTGTTGTTACATTGTTAATGAACTGAGTTGGTTGGTTTAGTTGAAATCAGATTATCCTGGTTTTGTGTGAGTTGAGTTTAATTTTGAGGGAGTTGGAATTGTGAGGAATCTGTTATGGGTATTGCCATTTTAGACTGAAATTGGTTTCTATGTTGTGTACTCGCTGTGAATCGGAACCTTGCTGAGATTGGTGAATTAGATTGTTGTTATTCCAGTGAATTGGTAAAAGATGTGAATAGGTAAATGGTTTGTTTGTGTATGCTGAGATTGGTAAATGGTTTGTTTGTGGACCTTGAGGGCTATTGTGGTAGTGGCTAGGGTTGAATTGTGGGCGGATGATGTTCTTGGCGGCGGAGGAGGAAGAAGGGGGGGGGGAGAGAGAGAGAGGGATTGGTGAAGAGAGAGGAACCCTCGAGCGTGAAAGAGAGAGGGTTTTTTGTTTTGTTTTTTTTTGTCATGAAATGACCATTTTAGCCCTCAAAGTGGGCCCCATTATCGAACTTAACGTCCAATTTGGACGGAAAATTAGACGAGGGGCACGGAAGACAAAAATTAGAAAGTTCAGGGGGTAAAAAAGTGAAATTGAGAGTTGAGGGGGTGAAATGACGACACCCCCAAACATCAGGGGGGTAAACTGAAATTAATCCTAAGTTATATATATTATTTAATAATTCATAACAGAGTGAGGTCAAGTAGGCAGATTTGGAGGTTCTAATAGAAATTATCTTTTGAATTTGTGTGGACCCCTGTTGTTTAATAGCCATTATAAATTAATCCTGTTTCGAATCCAGTACTTCCTATTTTATTTTATTTCTATTTTTGCTTTTAGTAAAGTGGTCAGCCAACAGCACACAACGTGCTTTTTCTTCTTTTCTACTTTCCTTTTCGTTTTTTCTAACGTGCTTTTTCTTCTTCTTCATTTGCTGACGTCACTAGCACATGGGCTTTTCTTTCTCTCTCTTGCAAAACGACCAGCCGCCCATTGCAAACCCATCTCATCTTCTTTTTCGAACAACGCCGCATCACCCGCCGAGACACCACATTCATTTTCTACTTTTTTTATTTTTGTTATTTTTTTTCTAACGTGCTTTTTTCTTTTTCTTCTTTTGCTGATGTCACTAGCACATGATTTTATCTGAACTCCTATTTGAATTATTTAACCTCTGGTTTTTATGTATAATATGATCATGGTTTGGACTAAAATCAAGGTATAATTTATTGATGTTTATTGAGAACCAATTCAACTAATCAGATCAACAAACCACACTCACTTCAATTATTCTATATGAATAAAGTTATATGGTTATAAGCATGAATGAAGCTCTAGTCTGAAGTGTTAATTAAATACCTTAGTATTAGTTAATATAGAAAGGCTAGCATGAATTTAGTAGTAATGACATTACTTTGGTTCTCTCTCGCTTCCAAATGTACTGTTTTACCTTTATTAGAAGTGCTTATGTTGTTTATGTGGACTCCACTTGTGCAGGTAGCCACAGATAGTGGATAATAAGTTGGATTGATAGCACATGACAGCTATCAACTGCATTTGACTTCACAACCAAGGGAGTGTTACTCCAAAATTGCTTGATTTCCTAGATAAGAGTTTCAAAAGCCATGCTATTTTTGGGCCTAAAGCAACCTCCATGCTTTGGTGATTCGAGGTTAGGTTAGGTGGAGCGGCAGATCTATAGTTACGTTCTCTGACGACGACAATGGTTAACCTATAGGGATGTTGTTCATGGACTCGAAAGCGTTTAAACTGAAAGTATTCAAAAGAAACAAATTATTCAAGAGCGAGCGCGGCCCTTTCGCGCATGCAGGAAGGCTAGTGTATGTATGTATGTGTACATATATATATATATATATATATATATATATAGAGAGAGATATGGGTTTGACTCGACCCGAAACCTACACCTGGCAGGTCCTCTTCCTTCTGGCACCATAGGCTTCGAAACTGCTCAAAAAAAGACCGCACCGTTCTCCTCTGTCGATCCATAGTCTTCATTTACATCGATTGGCCCTCTACAGTGAGAATCAAGGCTGTGAAATCTGACAGATCCGTGTTGCATAACCCGGTTGCATCTTCCTCCTTCGACCACCACTGACCGCAGTTCTACTTGGGCTTTGTAACTCTTCAATCGCTGATGAAAACCCTCAAGTGGTTTGGATCAATTCAAAGCATGGAGGCCGTACCATCAAGGTAAAGTTTCAGGTACCAAAACTTCTGTGGTGATTCTGGATTTCTCGTTCAGATTTTGGTGTAGTTGTAATCAAGGTTCTAAATCTTTGCGATATTTCCGATATATCCCCAGATATCTCCTTTTTTCGACGGACCGATATATCTAGGGGGTAAATATCTTATCTATCACCATTTCTGCGAAATTTCTCCGACATCGTCAAGTATCCCCGATATATTAGATATTTGCGATATATCCCGATAAAGTGAAGAAATATCTGTAAAATTTGAGGTAAAAAAAAAAAAAAAAACTCAGTAATTCTCTAAATGAAAATCTGTGTGAAGAGAGATTTCCTAAAGGCAAATTTGAGTGAGGAGAAATCCCTCAAGGTGAATCTAGGTGAGTAGAAAATTCCCTCAAGGCGAATCTAGGTGGGGAGAATTAGATAAATACCCTCAAGGAAATTTTGGGTGAGAAGTAATTCTCTAAAAGTCTAAATGCAAATCTGTGTGAGGAGAGATTTGGTACTGTGTAGTCTGTGACTATTTCTGTAACTCTGTATGTAGTTTGTAACTCTGTAGTTGAATAATAGAAAGAAGATAAAGCCATAAAGGTTCAATTATTCAAATGAGGCCAAATGACATTGCAGAAGGAAGTCAAGGAACCATATATGGATGACATGATGAGAAGAGAGTGCAGAGTATGGAGTATTAAATTTTGGATATGCATCTTGAAAAAGTGAGGAATAACGAAGCTACTGTGTAGTATGTGTCTTAAACTTGAAAAAAAAAATTTGGAAGTTGTCTCTTGTTTTAGTGGATCAACATAATTAAAAATAGAAAGAGATATATGATATGAAGCAAACTATAGACGGTTAAATAGTTAAATGTAATTCATCTTTTTTATTGATTTTATTTTATTAAGTGCAATGTTTATAAAACTATACAAAGTGCCCCAAATTGATCAGGGAAGGAAATTTCCTACCAATTTCCCATAGAAATTATTGGTGGGAGACTTGAATAATAATTTGGTGGTCAATGAAAACAACTATACAGATCTACTTCATGTTGCAAGCGAGCCGCTTGATAATGGCATTGATCCACTTCATGATTGGATTATTGATACACCCAAAATAGACGCTCAACTTAACCCTACAAGATGTAGTCGTTAGCAATATAGAGTAAGCAGGGATCGTTCAAGCCGGGGATTGAGGGTAACTTTATAATTCACACAAAAGAAAAACAAACTAAGTTAAACTAACTAAAGCACAAAACAAATAACAAAACTAAGAAAAACAAAAACGTCAAAGAGGGAAAAAGATGGCAGGACAAGATGGGGATAGAAGGGTGTGTTGCAATCCTAAGTTGAAACAGATTTTGTGTTTTTATGTTCCTAAGAAAATAAAAGGAAAATAAGAAAGAAAACAATTTTAATTTTTGGTTTTCAGAAAAACAAGATGGAGAACATGTTAGAGACTTGGAAATCCACCACCAATTACTTTCGAACAATGTTAAGTTAACCTAGTTTCAATTACTAAGGTGTGAACAGAAACCAACCAAGAAACAAGTCGGAGCAGATCATGTCCCTTATTAATGTTTTCCTAATTACTTAGTCTACGTGAACGCACAATAGCTAAGCCTATCAAACATGCAATCAAGGTATAGAACGCTATCCTATCAACAACACATATAGTGTTAACACATTTGAAGCATTAAGATCTCATGGAAACGATTGATTATAGAGTTGCAGTCTAGTGTGGAACGCCTACCTAGCATGCTCTTCTAGTTGTTTAAAAATGAGCTTTTGTCCAAAGCCTTGCATACTTGTGGATTAGAAAACAAGACAATTAGGTGAATTATTTTCTAAATCCTAGCTCCAATTACATGCATATATCCTAAGTGTCGACCCAAAGAACATAAACACATAAAAGTTTTCAATCAAGCAGAAATAAACAACCAATTCACACCAAAGATCAAGAAACTAGATTTAAACAAACATATGTTCTACATAATTGGGGCTTCAAACCTTGCCCCTAACAAAAAGATAGTTAGTTATACATTGTTTTAAAAACCAAAATAAAACAAATAGAGAAAAAGAAGAAAAAGATGATGGCGGATGAATGAGAAAGAGAGATAGAAGAGAAGGTGAAAGGCGTGGTTCTCTTCAACGTGTGCAGAATCTCAATATATATAGGAGAAGTTCAGCCCTAGTTTCCTTCTTCAACAATGCTTTTAAAACCTTCCCTTGTTGCTTGAGGATTCTTTTAATTGGTGCACAATTAAATGATTTTCAAGCCATGATAATCTTGTTGTAATCTTGTAGAATTATTCTAGGACTCTCCATAATATTTGCAGCAGCAATAACCTTCCAAAAATTCCCTGGAAATCCGTCCAAAGAAGAACCTCGGCCAAAATGCCCTGTTTTGACTTGGATTCAATTTTTGTGTCTGAAGCTTCCTTCTTGGACAAGGAACGACTTCGTCTTGACAAGTTTCTGGATGGTTCTTGACTCCCACGTGTTCTATGACATCACATATTCTATATTGATCAACAATCTTCTGGAAAAACGCCGAGAAAATGGCCGGAAAAGATCTTCCAAAAAGCTTCGTGAAAAACTGACAGTTTCTGCCTTATCGGGAAGCCTTGTTTGCACTTGGTTTCCTACTGTCTAGTTGATACTTCTGACCGGTTCTTTGGCTCTTGTTAAATTATAACATCATATCTTCGAGGTTCGTTGGCCCTTTCTGCATATATTCATCTGGAATGATGCAAGAATTTCTCCTCAAAACCGTTCCCAGAAAGCTGATTCTGAAACTGCAGTTTCTGCTTTGCAGCAACTGTTTTGCACAACGATTCCCATGGACTACCCTTGTAATTTCTGACCAAATTGCTGATCAATGTTGATCCTCTGCATCAGTACTTCATGTTAGATGGCTTAGTTTCTCCCTTTAAGCTCCTATTTCTCTTTAATCACTTCACGAATAACCTAAAAAGAAAACAAAGTTAAAACTGACTTTTACAAGGAATTAACTAAGAAAAGTGTAAGGGATTTCACACTATATTCGTAGCATTTATGCTCTTATCAATTATGCCTGCACACCTCGATGATGAAGCTGGAAGACCTCTTCCACAAGTTGTAGAAACTGCAACTAATGCTGGAATCAACGTAGAGAGAGTCTTATATGAAGAAGTTGTTAAAAACCCAGAAGATAATTTAGATAGTGATGATGCGTGGGGTGGTACAGCAACTCCAGATAGTTCTAATGATGGTGGAGAGGGTGGAAGCGGAACATGTGGTAGAGGTGAAAGATATGAATATGGACAATCTTCTGTGGATGGAGGATTCCAATTTACCTGTGAAGGTAATTTTGATCATGCCACCCAAGATGAAGACCACGGAGTGAGAAGAGCTGGTCATGGTGCTCAAACGAAGACCCGATATGGGAGGAGGACTAGAGGTGCAACTGATGATCAAAGTACCTCATCTGATGTTTCTTCAATTGCCTTAAGTTTTGACTCTATCAGTTTAGGCACAGAGCGCAGTGGGATTTCAAATGAATCTCATGAAGCCAACAATCAATTTGGTTATGATGCTTATGGATATAATCAATATGGAGAAGTCTATAATCAGTCATCTAGTTGGGTTCATCCTTATTATCGCCTTATAGGGAAAACAGTCGGCAGCTCTAAAGAGATCTATAACTATCATGTTCATCACTACAATTCGCACTATATTGGTCATATGTCTTGGTCTGATTATTGCATTTTCATAGACCAGCGAGCGGCTTTTCAACCGCCTAGAGTCTCTTTTTGGATGTAGATGAAGTTTACATTCATATGTATTTATATGTAGTTCTAAATTTCTAATAAATTGACTTTTTTCAAAAATGATATTTTTGTACACTGTATCCCCGATATATCCGATATCTCCTTTTTTCAAAGTACCGATAGATATGAAAGTACCGATATTTAAAACCTTGGTTGTAATTGTTCTTAAGCAAGAGTTGAGATATATAGTTTGGCATAGGATTCAGTCCCCGATTTATGTTGGAGTGTCAGCACGTGGGGGCGTGTGCGGCCTCTTCTGGTCTCTTTTTTTGTTTGTTACATAGAGCTCAATGTTAGGAATGTGTCTTTATGATTTTTAATGCTAGTGTACCTTTTGGAATTAATCAGAATTTCCGTTGTTTCGGAAATTTTGGATTTCAATTTGTGACAATCCGACCGTTGGATAGTCGTGATTTTTTTCTTAGGCTATTCGAATTATTAAATTAAGGAAACTATTGAATTTCGAGCCAATTCCAATATAAGGTTGGGTTTTCAGAAATTTAAGACGAATGAATAAAAGAGGTTTCAAAGTTTTTGTCTTGAGCTTGAATTTAGGGTTTATAGTTTATTTCTAATAGAAGTTGAATGCTAGTTTCATATATGACATACGATTTAATTGAATGTTATTTTATTTTCAACAAGAGTGTCGAATGTGACTATTTATTTCGAGATTCGATTTTTCAATGAATACCTCGGATTTGAATTTAGATTAAGATAGAGAGATACTAAATATGTGATTTGATTATGATTATGTTCCTCCCCTTGAGACGTAAGAGATTAGATGTGAGGAATCATACAATTTAGGCGTATGGTTTATGTTATTAAGGAGGTTAAGTAAGGAGGTTAATTATATTATCAAGTGCATGCATGCCTTATCAGATCAGCAGTACCCTCAAGAATATATATCCAGTCGGCAGTACCTTCTGATGCGTCATTTAGGTGGTAATACCCTCCAGATTGTAGGAAACGGTTGGTTACCAGTACTCTCTAACCATTGCCTCCTACTAATCCGGTCGATAGTACCATCCGATGCGTCATCTGGTCGGCATCACCCTCTAAATAGCATGAGATGGTTGGTCAGCAATACCCTCTAATCATCGCCTCCTAATATTCTGGTCAGCATTACCCTATAATGCGCCATCTGGTCTGCAATACCCTCCGGATGGCATGAATGACTAATCGACAATACCCTCTAGTCATTGTACATATTGTATGTGTTATTTAGATACTTCAGATACATTGAGAAGAGTATTCCGGTCAGTAATACCCTCTGATGCGTCATATGATCGGCAGTACCCTCTAGATTGCATGAGATGTCAATCAGTACTATAGATATTCCAGCTAAAGTGAATAGTGGTATAGTGTAATCTGTCCTTCTGGCATCTTCCATTTAGTGACAGCCTAGTGAGTATTACTTGCGAACTGATCTTAGTAGCTGACTGGTGAGTGCTACTAGTGATATGATCCTAGTGACCATCTAATGAGTGCTATTAGTGACATGATCCTAGTGATTGTCTGATGAGTGCTGCTGGTGACATGATCCTAGTGGTCGTCTGATGAGTATAACCAGTGACATGATCCTAGTGGCCATCTGATGAGTACAATTGGTGACATGATCCTAGTAGTCGTTTGATGAGTGCTACAAGTGAGTTAACTCAGCTAGTAACCACTTGGTGAGAGCTATGAATGAAGTGCTACATTAATGAGTACTACAAAGTGCTACGGGTGAAGTGCTACAATAATGAGTGCTAAAAGTGCTACATTATTCATGAGTTCTAGCATTTGGAGCCTCAACCCCCTTGGAGAAAATGTACACACCATTGTCTCTCTTGTTTGAACTGTCGTCTATTTTTAGGGCTTCAATGAAATTCTATTTTCATAATTTTGTCTTAAAAAAAAAAAAAACACTTCAATAAACCCCAAAACTTCACCGAGAAGAATGACAACTAGTAGGTTCTTAGACCATCTCCAGTGGATGTGTTAAAATCCACATGGCAGCCCAACAGCTATAAATGACTAATGAAATTACTCTCCAACCCATATGCCATTTCCACCGTGGATGACAGATTGAAACCAAACTGTCAAATTTGACAGTCCTATACTCATCTGTCTTTTCTTTTTTTATTGTTTCTTTATCCTTCTCTCTCTTTCTTTCGCGTCTCTCTCTTCTATTCTTCTTCCTACCCAGATCGACCAAAGCAAAACTCTCTCTTCTTCTCCCTCTTTCCTTCTGGTCTCTCTCTTCCTAATTCCCACATCTCACAAAACATCAAAATCCCAAATTAATCAAAACAGGTAAAGAGAGAAAGGAACAACCTCTACAACATCAAAATCCTAGATTAATCCCAGATCTTCTTTTAAAATTATTTTTCACTCCTCTCTGATTCTTTCTCATCCCTCTCTTTCATCATATCTAGTACCCAAAATGAAGCAAGACTTATAGTCTTAGCCCAAGTTTCACAGATAAAATAAGAAAGCAAGAAATGTCTCACACCCATTCCTCTCCCTATAATTCTTCGTTTTTGGCTTCTGGGTTTTCTGTAATAGTCCCTCTGTGATCGATCTGATGAAGAAGATGAAAGGGGTTGTTGCTCTATCTTAGAATTCAAGGGCCATATTTCATAGATTTGGATGTTTATGTGATCGATCTCCCTATAATTCTTCGTTTTTGGCTTCTGGGTTTTCTGTAATAGTCTCTCTGTGATCGATCTGATGAAGAAGATGAAAGGGGTTGTTGCACTATCTTAGAATTCAAGGGCCAGATTTCATATATTTGGATGTTTATGTGATTGTATTGAGCAGCTGGATTTGAGCAGAAGAATGAGTCATGGGGTTTGGATAGAGATGATGAAGCATGAGAAAGATAGAGATCAGGAGCAGAAAAAGGAGGATGAGAAGAAGAGAAATAGAAGGAGATGGAGATGGTGCATTTTGTGATTAATAAAATATTCATAAAGTTAATAAAAAAATACACTTATTTTAACTGATGGATTGGAGGGTAAATATAGTAAAATTGTCAAATGCCACCTCATCTGTCAAATTCAAATTTGACCCAAAATTTTTAACACATCTGCTGGAGATGCTCTTATCTACTCATATAGCTAGCTTATAGATATCATGAGCCAACAAGACCCAAACTCTAACCATAATGAGCTACTGATAGCCAACAAATCCTGAGTGTCTGGATACGACTTCCCAACCACGTCAAGAGAAACCACTTCACTTTCTTAAATTCGTATTCGTAATCAGGCTTTCAAACAAATTCCATTTACTAATTGTCTCTTAAAAGATACGTCTTGAACCATGACAGAAGGTTCAATCGAGAGACAATAAATAGCTCTCTGCCTGGATCAGAATGATCAATATTTATTGTTGAAGATGTTATCTGGTAATAATCTTCTAGGCTATATATGTATATAATTTCTCTTTTTAGTTTCTCCAGTTGCATATATGCATTAATACTCAAACGTAAGTAGCAAATTTGTGATGGATGTTTCTTTTCCAGTGGTCTTTAAAGCCTTTCTTAAGATTAGCCAAAAAAAAAAATCAAGTAGATTGTTTGATAGGATAAACTAATGAACAAAATTAGCTAGAGTTAGAATTATTTCCTCTTATTTTTGTGTTACAGAAAACTCAAATTAAATGTCAATCATTTGTAATCCAGATTTTGGATTTTTGGAGGATCTTTACTCTTTGATATTGCTGAATATCAACCCATGACTAATTTTTCGTGTGGTTATCATAGCAATCTTCCACAATTGTGCATAAATATTAATCAAGATTTATGTATCCTCTAAATACAACATAAGAGTTTTGTCAAGTAGAGCCGCCTCCCTTTCTCTCTACTAGGGTTAGGGTTAGGGTTCTTTGTTTCTCTTTTTCAACGTAACCATGAGTTCCGTTGATGCCATGGCCGTAAGGCTAGCTTCATCCCTCGCGATTGCTGCAGGAAAGAAACAGATTGACCTCCGTCCTACGCAAGGTCAGGGTTTGCGCCAGTCGGAGGTTTTCATGGTGGGGAAGTTGCTCACTGCTCGAGAGTATAAGACCCGATCCTTCCTTGGGATGTTCCGCAATGCATGGCGGATCAATGGATCCCTGCGTGTGGAGGGGACGGACGGCCAGAGAGTTCTTCTCACTTTGTCTGATCCTTCGGATAGAGTTCGTGTCTGGAAGGGCAGCCCGTGGGGGTACAATCATGCACCGGTGGCGCTGGCATGTTATGATGGTGTGACGCCCGTGGAAAAGGTTCCTCTGAACACGGCCTCATACTGGATAACATTGCAAGGTATTCCTCCTGCGTTTCGGTCTGAAAGAGTGATGACTATGATTGGTTACACACTTGGGGACTTTCAGGAGATCGATAAGACGGGGAAGAAGGCCGGGAAGCTTCGCATTCGGGTGGAAATCCCGCTGAACAAGCCACTACCATTTAAACGATGGTATTGGGTGGAAGATGAGGTTGAATTCCTCTGCAAATTCTAGTATGACAAACTGTTTGGCCGATGCTCCATCTGTGGATTGGTGATACATGTAGGCTTGCCTTGCTCAGGGCCGGCACTGGAGGAGGATGATGACGGGGCTGAAAGGACGGTGTTGGGATCGCAAACTGCACCTGCACCGCCAGTGACTTTGATTGGAGGTATGCAGATGCAGCCGGGAGCTTCAGCTTCAAGTTCGGGGATGAAAGGAGGCAGCAGCTCGGGTTTGAATGATAGGGTTTTGCTTCATGGAAAAACCTTAGTTTTTAAGACCCCTATCCTTCAGCCAGTTGTGGAACCTCCTCTGAGTTCTTTCTTGAACAAACCTCGGAGACAAGTGGTGATCAGAGAGCTTCAGGAAACTACTCTGACACCGGAGAGAATTACTGGTAAGCGTAGAGGTCGATCTGAGGAGGGAGTGACTATCTCCCCCAAGAAGCTAAAGCTTAACTTGGCTATAGGCAAGCGTAATCTGCATTTGGAGCCAGAAAACCTAGGGCTGGTCTCTTTGCCGGAGGAGGGAAATTGTAGTAGTGGAAAGAGGAAGCGAGGTCGTCCGGTTGGTAGTAGGAATAAGCTGCCATCTGGGGAGAAAAAGAAAGGTGCAACAAATGAGGCTGGGCAAGTGCATAAGGCTCCCAAGATAAATAAGATGCAGACTACATCTGCTGGTATGAGCTCCAACTCAACCGGGAAGGAGCTAGTTATGTATTAATTTTATTTCAGGTGGGTATGAGCCTGTGTGAGATGGGGCAAGCTTCTATGAGTCTTCTATGACGTTTCTAGTTTTTAGTTTGTACCACAATTGCGTGATTGGCAAGCTAGGGCTAGTTGAATGATTTCCTTTCCGTAGGAGGCGGGGTTTTGTCTTTTTCTTATTTAGGCTCGCTTAAATGTGAGCGTTCCAGAGATTTTAAAGAGTTTGCTTTGGTTTAGATAGGTAGTTCGGATTTTCTTGCCGGATGGCTTATGTAAACTTTGTAGACTTTAGCCTTTGGCTGTTGATCTAATGCATTCAACTTCTATTTCAAAAAAAAAAAAAAAGATTTATGTATCCTCTGTACGGTTTTATTATTCGAACCACATCACATGCTTGCTTGCACAAATTATAAATGACTAAATGCAAGAGACTAAAGGGTTTATACCATATCTGGACTTGTTCCTCAAACCCTTAATGTGACTCTACAACATAACTGCAAATCAGATCACATACTTCAACACACTGTGAAAAAGATGAAGGGCTCACATATATATCTCTCCTTGCAATCTGCTTTGCATTCATCAAAGCAGGATGTATTCAACTGTGTCTTTTTATCGGAAAGAAAAGGAATTAGGTAAGACGAAGAAGATGGAGAAAGAGGGCAGTTTTCTTGTGAATCAACTGAAACTAGTATAATCAGCATCAGCATGCCAATCACAATCAATATTCTATTTTCATCCATCCTGTCTCTTTTTTTTCCTGGCAAATCGAGAGTGCTTAACTACAAAATTTATATTAATGCATATTTTCCTTTTTACTTTTGTTCGTAATTGAATAAGATCAAACCAAAATTTAGTTTAAGATAATTTAGTTTCCAGTGATGGCCTTTTGCACAGATTAGGGAGGCATTTAATTTAATAATGCTTACCACATAGTCAGGTATAGGATCATTATCGAACTATACATGAAAATCATCAGGAGACACAAGCTAGCCAAGAATATTGCTGCCTTGATTACACTTGGAAAGAGCAAATTAACAAACAACAGTATTGAGGAACCAAAATGTCAGACACAAATTTAAGGTCTTAGATATTTCAAGACTAGGATATATATATATATATATAAATGCAAAGTTTTAAATAATAAGGATCATATTTTGAAGATAAGGAGGGCGGAATCTATGATAATCATAAATAGCTCCCTTCCTTATCAATTTTGTAATACGAAGAGAGAAAAAATTATATGAAGAGAACGGGTAAAGCGAACGTTTTATATACATGTTAAACATGTTGCTCAACAAATATCCAGTAAAAGTAATTCAACAAGTACGTCATTGTGAACAAATGGTCACTAGCCAGTAGCCACACCCTAACTAATACTGTAGTAAACACATCCGTACATACTTAACTACATAGAAAAGAAAAAAGAGGAAGAATATACAGAAAAGTATATGTCATTTGTGAAGGGACAAAATACTCCGACAAGGAGAAAGGAAGAAAAGTACTATCGACTACTGTTAATGCCACTCTCTTCCAGGAAGCAGCAGATGAAGCCTTGGATACAGAATGCAACAGAGTGAGCAACTAAGCTTCAAATCGAAACCCTCCATCCAGTAAATCATACTCGTCATTCTTCTTTTGTTCCTGTATTGCATCAAATCCAAACTCTCCGTCCAGTAAATCAAAATCATTCTCCAATTCAATCTGTATGAAGAGGAAGAGAAAAAAGAATTACAAAACATACATAGAAACAAGATCGTAGATATAACTCAGATATATACCAAGATCATACGTTGCTAACTAATTCAGAAGTACTTTTGCCTGTGCATTGAAGATAAGATTTCAAATGCCATTTGAATAATATGACTTATCATAAGAGAACAAAACCACATCAAACAATAATCATACCTGGTTATCCAGTGATTCAAGACTATTTTGAACCAAGCCATCATTGGACTTTGCTTGCTCTAATAATATGTGATCCTCATTAGGATCAATCTTTGTATGCATGGTCGAATTCTCAACCTCAAGGCGCTGTACGATAGTTCTATTTCCCCCATTAAACTGGTCAAACAAAGATGAATTTATGCTTCTACTGCAAACTGCATCATTTTGGTCCAAGGTTAGGCTTAGTGGATCTACAACACCATTGCTAGAAACGATGGAAGAAAGGTTCCAGTTGTGGTTGTAATCTTGCTTATGATCTTCCCACCATTGATTTGGCGTGCAATACATGGTTGGTACAGCATAGCCTTGGTTTTTTATATGTATGTTTTCTCTTGGTTCCTCCACAGAAGCTGAAAGTGCACTTAAAGAAGAGAAGTCATTTGGAGTGTTCCCGATCTGAGGTGTACTTGAAGAAACACCCAAGTTATTAGCAGGAAATTGACCAAAATTGGAAGCCTCACTCCTGAGCAAAGAAGTTGATGGAAATTGGTATAATTGACCACAACCCTGCATACCACCCTGCCAACTTTCACCATATCCATCGTTATCCAGAAAATTGGATGATCTACAAAGGGAATTGTCAAATGATTTGGGATTCAATGAATTCACTCTAAGAGAAGACTGATTTCCAAACTCTAGCGTCCCATGTTTTTGCTGTGGATTGCCTTGTAACATTGAAGTATTACAATCATAACCGACTGAGCTGCCAGGCAATCCTTTATATGGAAAAGTACTTGTGGAACCATTATTATTGGGAGTGGACTGTCGGATGTCAATGGTAGAATTTTTCTGCTGCAATTGATTTTGCTCTACTGGTGCCTGAGATACTTGAAAAAGGTTTCGGCTTTGGTTTGTAAGCACACTTGGCTGGAGGTTTGCTACAGTATTGATAGAGTTGCACAAATTTTGGGACTGACCAGGTCGCAGCAGATGAGAAGAAGGATTAATTCTTGGCATGTTAAAATCAGTGGGGGAGTTTGATCTCGAAAGCATCTGCGGAGGTATGTATGAGGATAAGGGAGCAGGATTTGAAAGCCTCCCTCCAGATTCATCAACTGGACCCGTGTGCAGCGTGTAAGAAGAATCTTTTCTCCCCAGATCAACAACCATGGTAGCTCTCTGCTTTTCCTTCTTACTGCCGCCTTTTTTAAGTTGTTCCCTAAACTTCTGCAAATACAAAGTGAGAGAGTAAGAATGGAGGCCGCAGTGGCCATTGTTACCGAAAGAAGTCAAACTTGTTTTCATGAAGAAAAAATTTAAGATAATCTTGCTGAAAATATACATGATTGTTCAGAAAAGTAAGGGAGGGGAAAGATACCTGCAGATGGCTGGCCACATTACCCCTTGAGAGATCTTCAACATTCATCAGCTCAAGAATTTTCTTTGGTACAGCCTCTGCATGTGAGTTAAAAGAGGAAGACATCAGTCAACATAATCTCAATCTAAAATTTAAAAGCATGACATTATTAGTTTGAAGCAGAATACTCACTTTCCGGTCCCAGATAATAGAAAACGTCAAGAAACTTTTTGTGCAGCTCTTCGGACCAAACTATCCGACGCTTCTTCTGGGTTGATGGTTCCTCATTCTCATCTTCATCATCTTCGCCTTCTTCATCATCTTCCTTTTGGTGCTTCCTTTTTCTTTTGTGTTTTCCATTCTTATCTGAACTACTTGCTGCTGACATCCCTTCTTCACTTTCTCCTGTTCCTTTGCAGACCTTGTCTTGATCGCAAGACTTACATTGATCCTTAGAGTTCAACTTTTTTCTCCGGAAGACATGTTGCCAAATAGTCTTGAACACTTCAATGTTAACAGGTTTCACCAAATAGCAACAAGCACCATGGGAGATTCCCTTCTTCATAAGCTCAGTATCACCATTGCCTGACACCACTGCAACCAGCCATTTTAATACATAAAAGTGATTAGAGTTGGTAATTAATTTATCGCCTGACAACATTGGAATCAAAGGAAACTTGATGGTATTTTCTTCTCTTTTTTCAATCAAGTCCCAATCAAACAAGATTAGGAAGCTATATACTAGGCTTTTTTAAAAAAAAATTAGAGTATAAGTTGATGCTTACTGATTACAGGTAGGTCCATTTCGTGCCCTAAGAGCTTTAGGAGCTGAAAGCCATCCATATCTGGCATCTGTACATCACTGATTACCAGGTCAAACTTGTTTCTGTTTTCCCTCAAAATTTGGAGTGCCTCGTATGCATGATTAGCGGTAGTTACTGCAATGTCAAACCCAACAGACTAAAATCAAACAAGGTCCATATGTACCACCCTAAGATAAAAAATGCAAAGTTCATCACAATTACAATTCGAGCATCTAATAGTTTTGTAAAAGGCAAATCATACTCGAGCATATACCTCAAGCTCAAATAGTGTTTAAGAACATACTTTGGAAAAGCCGTTTAGTAAAAGGGAACAGCCAATAAGGGCCGGGTTAGGATTTAAGGAGTTGGCACTCCAAAGAGCTTCAATGCCTAAATCCTAAATCACAATTACAATTCGAGCATCTAATAGTTTTGTAAAAGGCAAATCATACTCGAGCATATACCTCAAGCTCAAATAGTGTTTAAGAACATACTTTGGAAAAGCCGTTTAGTAAAAGGGAACAGCCAATAACAGCCGGGTTAGGATTTAAGGAGTTGGCACTCCAAAGAGCTTCAATGCCTAAATCCTAAACCCTAATAACAAAGTTTGTTAAACAAATTGAGGGAAACAAAAGGAGAAGAGAAGAAACAAACCCTCATAATTGCATTTACGCAGCGTAGCCTCCAAGAATTTGAGATAAGTTAGGTCGTCATCAACCGCCAGGACACGCATACCATCCGGAAACCGATCCATATCCCCATTCTGATCACCAACAGAACCTCCCAGTTGGTCCTTCGCATCCATGATGACTAACCAACTATAATCACGATCACACAGTGATGTTTATGAATTGTAGAGCAAAGTTGCGATGTTAATTTATAACATCAGCCTTTTATGCACGATCAAAGAAAAGAAAGCACTTAAGCCTATAGGGTTTAGGAAGAACCAAAACCTAACAGTTTTAGGCCTTCATTAGTGACGAAGGAATCGAGAGGGACCAACTAAGGTAAGTAAATTAGAGATAACAGAATAGGAAAGAATAAATTAATCCAAAAATTAACTGAAAGAGAAGAATTAGGGATACCTCGATCTATGTAGAAATCTTCCATTTACATCTTTCCTTCCATGAATAAGAACAGGTCTTTTCTCTGTGAACTCTCTCGTTCAATTATCATCTTAAGTTCATAGCTTTACAGGCGTTGGTGTATAATTATCGGCCGACAAGATTTAGTTTTGATATTGGTTTAATTATCTGTTTATAAATTTTCTCTGTTTGAAAGGCTATTGCATTATCCAATATTTGAAAAAGAAAAATCATTCAGTACGTATAAGTGTCTAACAGAATGAAGTTAAGTACAGATAACTGGATAAGAAAGAACTCCTATCCGAAATCTGTTGCTTAATTCAATAAATATTTTTTAATCCTTTAGAGTTTTGATTTTGAATTATGACAGGCCTGGTGAAAGTTTGTGAGTGGTACACAGTACTGATGCATTAAGAGCACTACCACTACAACAAAAATAGCATCTAAAACTACGGATTATCACCTTCATTGGAAATAGGAAAAAGATTTACAAGTGCATCATCATGTGATTGCCTTAATAATCTCATGAGGACGGCAAATAATTGTTGTTTGGTAAAGGGAAGAATGGTTCCTTCATAATGTTCTCTCAGTTGGAATTAATGCTTTCCTGGTCCAACCAGAAAACTCCAGCAGAGTTCGCTGAAGTGAGTCCACCCAAGTCAGTTCGTTGAAGAATCATTCAGCTGAGCAATAGTTCGCTCATGTTTGCTGCTGAAGAGTTCTTTGATTCTGATATTTTGCAGCGTTTTGCGTTACTGTTTGTTCATTCAAATTAGCTAGATATTTTTGTATCTAAACTACTTTTAATCTAGTTAATTCAGCTTTCATTCTAGATATTTTGTAGGTTAATCTTGTACCCTATATAAGGGATAAGTAGCACAGTTCACAAATCAAAAGTGAGAACAAAAAGATTTTGAGTAAAGCTAAGCAATTTATCGATAATGGTGTTGTTCTAATCTACCCAGATATTATTCATAAGAATGAGGCTCAAGTGATTCAATCGCTACTCTAAAATGCATATTGACATGGATGATCAAACGCATACTTATAGCAATATAACCTAGTATGATTACTAATGATGGCCACCACTAACAAATACACTAGATTAATTAATGATAAATCAATGAACCAATAAACATCATAAATTCAAGAAACATATTAATAAACGTCAATATCATAAATTACATCATGTCTAGGATTGAAAGCAGCCCCTAACTACGGGAAATTTAGCTACTCATAATGTTATTAAAAAAAAAGTCATGAGTTTGAAAGAGAAAAATCACGAATGGGATGAAGAACAGGATGAACGATAGATCGCCTACAACCAAAGATCAATCGTTTCTAGTGCTCCGGAATTCTGCTTCAAAAGTTTCTTGCTTCTCTTGCGCGTCGTAGGTTTTTGATTCTGACGTCCAAAAGTCTTTTATTTTGTTCCAATACATTTCTTCGTTGTTTCCTTGTGAATCACTATCTAATTTGCTTCAAATGAAAGTCTCAATCCAATATTCTGATTGGTCCATCAATGATTGACATCACTCATTCAATGAATTCTAGCCAAACCAGTGAATTTGCTGAATAAATTTTTTTTTTTTTTAAATAGGGCCAGTATAGGCCGCCTTCAAGCCTCGACCATTAACGAAACATCAAAATATATACATAGGGGGGACATGATACATGAACCTCAGGTTACAATAACCATAAAGAGAACATTCCGAGATAATAACGGGAGTCTCTACCAAAAATATGTATTCTAATATGCAACAATTAGCGAAGAGTGCATTTCTAGCTACTCGATTCATTTTACAAAGGTGGTGACATACCGGAAAGATATTGCTCATGCGAAGCCGTAATTATTAGTAACTATCAACTTTTCCACTATGTTGTCACGAAAAACGAATCCTATGACACTTAGTTTCATCTTGCCACTGGGAGGTTGCTACTATTTGACGAAGTGAGGAACTTGTTGTCTAGCCAGAGCAGACAAGCACAGAAGGTGCGCAGTCCGGGACAGAGCCCACGTCGCCCTACCACAAAACGGTAGGGACTTATTACTGGCATAAAGCCACTAGTAACTAAAAAATAAAAATAACAATAAAATAATACCAGAAAATAAACTATAGACTAACAAGGGCCTAAGGTCTAGGTCCAAGCCCAAAAGTTCAACAAGGAAGCAAGGAGACATCTCCAGCCCAAAACAAGGCCCAATCCAAAACCAGCACCAAGCCACCATCGTTCCCTTCATGCCACTCTAGCCGGACCACCACCACCACCATCAGATGATCCCCATAGCCACCCCACCAATGTTGTACCTTTATCAAAGGCAGACGCCATCTGTCACAACCACCATCCCCCAGCCCATATCCCTTAAAAACAGAAACAAGGCACCCATTATTGGAAGACCTTATTCAACCATCACCGTCATCAGCCCTTGATGAATTGCCACAAGCTAGCTTGACCAACTCAGGGATAGACCGATCAGGCAAACCCAGATCCAGTGTGAAACTGAATAGATCCGACCTGAAAGCAATCTGATCCGCCAATCTAACCATCCAAATAGGGGTGTAAATGGGACGAGTCGGAGTGAATACCAAGGTGGTCATGTTCGGCTCATTTGCTAGTTATCGAGATCGAGTCGGGCTAAAGTTTGAATTTTTTTTTTTCATGCTCAAGCTTGGCTCGGCTAGGCTTGAATATTTTTCTTAAGCCCAAGCTAAGGTCGGCTCAGCTCGATTTATTGGACGAGCTCGAGCTTGAATAAGCTCAACTTGGCTCATTTGACTTTAAATTTAAAAAATAAAAAATAAAGAAAGAAAGAAATTTTAAAATAAAAAGAATTGAAAAAGAATAAAAATTAAATTTATTGTATTGTTCTTTATTGTAATATATTTTAGTTAAATTCTTAAAATCTCTTCCAATTGAAAAGGAATGTAATAAAAAGAATTAAAGATTTGAGGTTAAAAAAATTATATTTTTATTTATACTATAAATTTTCATGAGTTGAACTTTAACAAACCAGCCGAGCTTCAACAAGCTCAAGTTTCTCATGAAAATTACGAGCTACTCACGAGATAGACGAGCCGAATATATCCTTGTTCAAGTTCGGCTCCTTTTTTTGTCGAGCTTAATATTGAGCTCAAGCTCGGCCTATTTATCTTATGAACACGAGCCGAACGAGCTAAAATTGACCAAATACGAGTCGAACATGATCTGTATCGAGCCTATTTACTGCCCTATATCCAAACACCCCACCCCATCCCCCACCCCTTGCCAGTCACTGGGAAAACTCCTTCCTTTACCAATGTTGAGATTTTTGTACTTGGAACCGTTGCCCATCGCTGACTTGACGATAACGGCATCAAATACTGGCCCTTCCGATGACAACATCACAAGGATGCGCCGTTGGATGGAGAGAGCAAGGAATAAATTTTGGTCGATAGCACGTTCTAGGGTTTTTCTCTTTATTCTTTTGATTGAAATAATTTTAAGGAGCTATTTGTGTCAATTAAATTCCATCTTTATATAGCTTCATGGATTGAGCAATCATTAGTCATCAAAAATTCTTGATGCAATAAAATTCCACGCAATTTCCGTTGATCAGGTAATGGTCTGAATATGTTAATCTGTTTATTTAACGGATCAAACACGGATTTAAGGTGATCCGATCCGTTAATGATTTTGTTTACTTTTATAATGATTTAATATTATCTTAGTGTATTATAAAAAAGATTTTGGTTATTTAATTCAACATTCTGTGATACTTTTAATTTTGTTTTAATGTTATCTTAAAGTTTTATGAAGTATCACGATAAAAGATTTAATAATATAATTTAAAAATTAAGAATATGTTCAAGTAAACCCTGATATCTCGCACTTACGCATTTTTGGGTGTGTCATTTATGTGCCTATTATGCTGCCACAGCGTACTAAGATGGGTCCACAACGACGAATGAGCATTTACGTTGGATATGAATCTCCAACTATTGTCCGCTACCTTGAACCCTTGACATGCGATCTCTTTACCGCTAGATTTGTGGATTGTCACTTTGATGAGACAGTCTTCCCATCGTTAGGGGGAGATGAGAACACATATGTTTAACAGGAACGACAGGAATTGTCGTGGTCTGTCCCCACTATGTCTAATCTCGATCCCCATACTGCACAGTCCGACCTTGAAGTGCGAAGAATAATCGAGCTCCAAAAAGTAGCAGACACTCTGCTTGATGCATTTTCTGATCTTGCCAAAGTGACAGGATCACACATACCTGCTGCAAACGTGCCTGCAAGGATTGATGTCCCAAATAATCGACATAACGCCACTCCTGTGACACCAATAGATGGCGCCATTACCCAGAATGGCAATGATGTGGCGTCTATGGCCGCAGGTCCCTCAAGGAAGAGCGGTAGACCAATTGGTTCGAAAGATACTCGCCCTAGAAAGAAAGCGAATGAGGCACAAACAAATCCTTTGATCATCGATACTCAAAATCCGTCCCATGAGAATGTTCCGGATTATGGTTATGTCCAAGAGACATAATTGGGGGACGCCTCAATGTCAGAACCTATCCCTGAGAACGTAGAGATCTCTGTAAATTACACTAGTGTACATGAGACGTGGGAAAGAAACTTCGAATCATCATCATTGATGATGTATTCGCGTATTCAGTGGTGCATGAGATTATTGAGACCGATGACATCGAACCATGCTCCATTGATGAATGCCAACGTAGAGCTGATTGGCTGTAAGACCTCGAAAATTTGTTATTAATTCCTAAATATTTCCTGGGATTAATAAGGTGTTCGTTTGTACGATTTCGTGGTTCGAGGGTGGACTGGATTTATTTTCGGATGAATTATTATTTGAAGTGCTCGTTTTAGGGGGTTACGAAGTTTGACTTTTTATACGTTTAGATTCTGTGAGAACTTCCTTCACAAAAGTTGTAGAATGCATCGATACGAGTTCTTGGGCATGTGGAATGCAAAAATTGGAGTTCGTATGAAGAAATTATAGCCATTGGAAAAAGTTTTCATTTTGGTATATATGGGATTTTTCCGAAAAATTATCAGAAAAATAAGAGTTTCCATTTTGGGAAACTTTTCTCTCTCTTCGATCCTGACCCCGGTTCGCCCCCTCACCTTCGCCGCCGTCATTCTTCCTCCTCCGGCCACCTTTTGCTTCGATTCCAAAGGGAATCCTGCTCTCCTAAGTCCCCTCTACACGTCTGTGGTGGTGATTTGTCATGGGAAGCACCGTGCATGACGCTACAAGGCCAAGAAGTCCCACGGTGGAGCTGCAGATCGCCCAGATCGGAGATCACGTTTCCGGCCACCATAGTCGGTGGTCCTTGGGGGCTTTTGAGGTCCAAAGGACGTAGATACTCTCCACAAAATGGCTTGCAACGATTCAACCTGTGGAGCTCGAATTTGGAAGATTGGGAATCTAGGGTTCATCGGTTTTCAAAACTTGCGAGGTAAATTCTGGCCAAATGGGTTTGATTCAGACTTTGTGCTAGTTATGAAAGTTTCCATTGGAGTTGAGATAAAGATCTTTTGTGTTAGAAGTTTTGTCTAATTTTGACTTTGGGTGGGCGGCGGCGCCGCCACTGTGGTGGACTGGTGGTGGTTTCCGGTAGGTTCCGGCCACCTTAGGGACAGTTTTTGTTCCTAATTTCGATCTACACATCGATACGATCATTTCAATATATAGTTTGTAATTTTTATAAATCGTATGAGCAAGTTATGGATTTTCAAAGTTTTAGGGTTTTCGGTTCGATCGATGTTTGATCCGTGAGGATTCGGCCGTTCGATCGACTTGTAGTTTTGTTTTGTCGATTGTAGAAGTGTTCCGAGATAGTTGGATGGTCTCGGATGATGATCTGACTGTTGGATCGTCGTATAATTGTGTTTTGTGAGTTGTGTTGTATTGAGTGTGACCTTTATGTGATTAGGTGATTGACGGAATTGTGTGAGCGGAGTTTGGATGATTTGGTGCTTGTCTTGGTTTTGTGTGAAGACGTAGCTAGATTAGAGGTGAGTAAATCTCACGGTGTTTTGGTCGATAAATTAGTTATGTTTAATTTAGTAGATTTAATTGTTACTATGCAAAATCATATTTATCAAAATAAATTATTTGTTTTAAAAATATATGAACTTGATCGACAACGGTTCATGGGTAAGTTAAAACAAGGTTTTGATATAAAATGATTTTCGAGTAGTTAATTTGTAAAACTATAGTTGGTATTAGTGGCATCCCTGAGTGGGTGACTACGTGTGTGTGTGTGTGTGTATATATATATACATGGAATA
Source organism: Rosa chinensis (assembly GCF_002994745.2). Taxonomy (NCBI): domain Eukaryota; kingdom Viridiplantae; phylum Streptophyta; class Magnoliopsida; order Rosales; family Rosaceae; genus Rosa; species Rosa chinensis. Next base: position 50,725,857 of record NC_037089.1, on the reverse strand, counting down.
CATATATATTTGGAAGGTGTGGCATGTGATATGTAGACTTTTGATGATTTATATTGTTGAAAGAGTGATTTGGAGTTGTAATGTGACAATTGTGAGTCAGAAGGTTGCAGTGGTAAACCTGGGTATTGTTCTGAGGGCTAGGTGGTCCGAAGTCCGAAGATTACAGTGGTAACTTGGGTGCACTGATATCGTAAGGTTGAACCTCGGCTGAGGTGACAGGTTACAATACAGTTAGGGTGTAAGTCATCGGATGCTTGCACCTTGGTCAAGGGGGCAGGTTATGATACAGTTATCGGATGCTTGTACCTTGGTGAAGGGGGCAGGTTACAATACAGTGGGATGTAGGTCATCGGATGCTTGCACCTTGGTCAAGGGGGCAGGTTACGATACAGTTATCGGTGCTTGTACCTTGGTCAAGGGGGCAGGTTACAATATAGTTTGAGCTCTAGTCTGTCATAGTTCAAGGAAGGTTTATGGGATTCTTTCTTTAGTGTTTACGTGAAATTTGGGATTTCCATGAATTCTATTGTTTGATTTAATTGTAATCTCCTGAACTAAACAATATACAGGGATTACTATGACTTGTATTGATTGTTTTTAATGTAATCTCCTGAACTAACTATACGCATGGATTACTATGATGTGCTTGATGTGCTTTTGATGTGATCTCCTGAACTAATTCACATGCAGGTATTACTTTATGTTTGATTTTGAATTATACTTGCTTTACATTTTCAGGAAGTAGTTGTTGGGATGTCAATGTTTTTGGAAGGTCACTGAGGTGACAATGATTCGGTTGAGATAAAAGGAGCATGATTTTGGATTACTGGAGTATTGATTGTCAGTTAGATAGTTGTGAAATTAAATGCATGAGTGAGTCAGAGCACATGTTGATTTTGATATGAGTTAACCTACGTGAGCATGATAAGATATGATATGAACTTGATGTTTGGTTGTGTTTTGTGAAGTTAAATGTTGTTGCTTTAATTTATCTCACGAGTTGAGAAATTATAAGCATGAGTGACGTGAGTCATTTTAATTGAGTTTACTCATACGAGCTTAAAAAGCTTACCGGGTTTGTTTTGTTCAACCCGGTGCACTATTCTATGATGTAGGGTTTATTGTGCAGGTTAGAATATCGATTAATCGTCGTCGAAGCTAAGGGGTACGTTCGGTAGCGTGGACGTCGAAGGGTAATCTTAGTTTTAAGTCTTCTGCTGTGTAGTGAGTTATGGTGGGTGTGTTTACTTATTTAATTGTCATTCAGTTTAATTTGTAAACTCTCGGTAATGTAATATGTGACTCTAAAGAACGAGTCGGTATTGGCATTGTGAGTTCATGACATATTTACTTGTTGTTCTTTAAAGAAAATTTTTCCTAGTGTTTAGTATTGATGTCTCAACCATCACGCCCTGTGTATTTACTCTGATAATTAGTTGTGATTGAAAATCGGGGCGTGACATTGGCCAAAATGGAAAGATGCGATCCAGGCAGAACTTGATTCTCTAGCGAAAAGAAAGGCATTTGGCAAAGTTGTACCAATACCGCCCAACACCAAACCAGTTGGTCACAAATGGGTATTCGTTAAAAAGCGTAATGAGAGAAATGAGATTGTAAGATACAAAGCTCGCCTTGTGGCGCAAGGCTTCTCACAACGCCCTGGAATCGACTACGAGGAGACCTATTCTCCCGTAATGGACGTCATAACGTTCCGCTACCTAAACCACGAAGCGCGTTTGCTATAAGGTTGAAACGCTCACTATATGGATTGAAACAATCCGGACGGATGTGGTATAACCGTCTAAGTGACTACTTGATTGGAAAGGGATATGTCAACAATGAACTATGCCCATGTGTGTTCATAAAAAGGACAAGTTCTGGATTTGCAATAGTAACGGTTTATGTCGATGACATGAACATAATTGGCACCCTTAAAGAGTTAAGGGAAACCGCTGAACACTTGAAATCCAAGTTTGAGATGAAAGATCTTGGGAAAACACGGTTTTGTCTCGGTTTAGAACTTGAGCACCGTAGAGATGGTATCCTGATTCATCAATAAGCTTATACCCAAAAGATGCTTAGGCGTTTTAACACTGACAAGATTAAGCCTTCAAGCACCCCAATGGTCGTCCGTAGTCTTAATCTAAAGAAGGATCCATTCCGTCCAAAAGATGACGACGAAGAAGTTCTAGAGGCAGAAGTGCCCTACCTAAGTGCAATAGGCTCATTTTTGTACTTAGCACAATGCACAAGACCGGATATCTCATTCGCTGTGAACTTGCTAGCTAGATATAGCTCTGCACCAACACGACGCCATTGGACTGGTGTTAAAGATATCTTTCGATACCTAAGTGGTACGATTGATATGGGCTTGTTCTATTCCTACAGAGAGAAGATGGATTCGGACCAATCTAGTGTCAGGGACGCCACATATGGTGGACTGTGTTCCCTCTCCCCATCCCAAAACGATATAAGTGTTTTGGAAGGTTTTGCTGATGATGGGCACCTCTCTGACCCACACAAAGGTCGCTCCCAAACTGGTTATGTTTTCACCATAAGAAAGACCGCGATATCTTGGAGGTCTACAAAGCAGACTTTAGTCGCTACCTCTTCGAATCATGCAGAGATTATTGCTCTTCACGAAGCAGTTCGTGAATGTATCTGGCTTAGGTCCATAGTTACGCATGTTCGAAGCAATTGTGGTATGAAGTCTACTACAGATGAGCCAACTAGCATTTATGAGGATAATGCTGCTTGCATTGAACAAATGAAGCAAGGCTACATCAAAGGCGACAACACCAAGCATATATCGCCCAAATTCTTCTACAATCAGCAACAACAGAAACTCTTCAAGATCAAAGTGAACCAGGTTCGATCTGAGAACAATGTGGCAGACTTGTTCACTAAGTCATTGCCCAAATCCACGTTCGAGAAACATGTGGCAAGAATTGGCTTGCAGAAATTATCTGAACTCCCATGATCGTAGTCATCAGGGGGAGGCGCAGACATCAGGGGGAGATGTCTACATGTTCGTCTCGAATCGTGAAGGGTGTGTTGTGCTCTTTTTCCCCTTCGACCGAGGTTATTTTTGTCCCACTGGGTTTTTGTTACTCGGCAAGGTTTTTAACGGGGCAACGAGAGAAGCACCGCGTTTGGGCAACACAAGGGGAAGTGTTCAAGTAAACCCTAATTTATGTTTGGCCCAAACTCTAGGTTACTTGACCTAGTGGTAATATGGTTAAATTAGAAGGATCTAGATTCCTATTCAATGTACGATTACTTTCCTTGTATGATTGGAATTCTATACATTGTAATCCTCTATATAAAGAGGCCCCTATTATCAATGAGAATACACAGCGAATTTCTCTCAATTTCTGATTTCCTAAAACAAAATATTCATTATAATAAATGGATCGGACTAGTGAACCAGTTATCCATTAATCCGCCGGATAAGGATTTGGATTGAGCTATTATCGATGTGCCCGGCTAACGGATCTAATCAGAAAAATCGCATTCCACCAAGAGTTTCTAGGGCAGTTTTATCTATACTATTATTAAGAGAAGATGGTTAGTCAAAATCTAAAATTTTGATAGAAATGACCCTAGAAAATTAATAAACTTTGAGAATTAATTAAATTACAAGGACAATTATGACATTTACAAAATATATTTTTATTAAAAGAATAACAAAAAAAGAACCCATAACCCATTTTTCTCTCCCACTATCTCTTCTCTACAATAACCGTTTTCTTTTTTATTTTCAAAAAAAAAAAAATACTTGCACATATGTATGGAGAAAGAGAGAGGATTCTCTTCTAAGCAAGCTAATCACCTGAGCTTCCTAAGCTTTCTACCAAATGACGACAAGTGTTCATTTTTAGATCTAGTGGTCTACAATTTCTCTTTCTATTTCCCTTCTCTCACTACAAAAAAAAAATTGCAATCGCCATGGCACCTTGCCGTAGCAAAAGCCTCTTTTACCGTCGCAAAAGAGCATTGGCGATGGCTATGCGACGACAATGCTTACATCGCGAATGGTGGCGTCGCAATGCTATTGGCGACGGCAATTGAGCGTTCGCAAGAGCATTAGCGACGGAAAACGTTTGCCATCACAATATTATTATGACGGCACAATTACCATCACCAATAGCATTGGCGACACCACCAACTGCTACCAAAGCTTTTTTCCGTTGCCAAAAATCATTTGCGACAGCAAAAATGCCATCGCAAAAGTGTTTTTAGTGTTAAAAAAAAAATCTGGCATGCATGCCTTTTTTTTTTTTTTGATAAAAGTTGTACAAGAAGTTAGAGATGAATGAATCTTATATAAAAGAAATGTTACACTAATTTCATACATCTTAGCAATGTTCAAAATTCACAAAATTAAAATACAAAAAGCTCATCTTTGATAGGCAAAGTATATATACTGAGGTGCAAACTCTGAATACTTGGTGATTGGAAAGCTTCTTTTCCTCCATCTTCACTAGATTTTGGATTTAAGGCAACCAACTTCGTCAGATTCTTTACCTCTATTGAGCTATTGGAATGATTGAAGAGCTTCTTTACCTCCATCTTCGATAGATTCTAGAAGCATCAGACTATGAATTAGTACAACCACACTAAATTTAACTAGATAAACTTTCACACTTGTGTAGTTTCAGTAAAAGAAAAATAACTCAGGTGATGCTATAGCCAAAACACCAGCAAAAAAAAAAAATCAAACATAAAACTCTACTAATTGCAGCAAGCAACAAATAGAACCGTAACCAAAAACAATTTCAAACAAGTATAGCCAAATGGTAAAAAGAAACTCAGACAAATCACAGACCTGACTAGGAGATAACTTCCTGCTCAATATAAGACAGAGACTCTTTTAATCCACCCAAAGGAGTTCTTGGTCTTGGACAAATCATCATCATTCTCTATTGAAAATAGAGCCTCTTATATCATCTGTCATGCTTGCACAAATGAACTGTACAATCATTAGTAAGAAAAGGTAACACAAATCAATAAATAGCAAGTAGAATATGTTAACATATTGAAATTATCATTTAACAAAGACTCAAAAATCTATGCAGATATGAAGACTTATTAAACTAGGATTCGACCAATTAATACCCATGCACTCAACCCTTGAAACCAAAAGGAGGACACATATACAAAAACATCAATGTGAAATCAAACTTACAAGCTGATACTGTATTTCAAGAAGTTGAGGAAATTGCTTTCTAAATTGGTATTTCTATTGATATTGAAAGACAACCAAAAGCATTTCGAACGACAACAATTTAAAACCAATATATTTCCATGTAAATATAATTCCAAGTGAAAATGCATATGATCAGTAAGTTTTAATTGACAAACAAGACATGTATAGAAGAGGCAACTATGCATGCAAACATTAAAGAAATATAGTGTTAGCAATATATGAGTTTGAAGTTGCTTTGTGACAATTACAATCTTTATGTTTCTTGATGAGAATTATGTGGGGATTTATAAAACTTGAGAAGTGCCATCACTTGGACTAGTATTAACACCCACAGTCAACTCTTCAACTTGAACAATCAAAACCTATAAAAGAAAGAGAAGAAGAGATAAATTACCTGCATCCTAGCCTCATCCCGAGTTAATCCTAAGTCCCAAGACATCTCCATATAGTTAAACCTAAAACATGATACCAAGAGAATTAGAAAGAAGAGGGAAAAGATAAAAGCAAGAAACATGCCGAGGACACTAGAAGTTGTCCGTAAAATCATATTGCTACCATAATACCACTACTGCGAAATCATATAGCAAATACATATAAATGCATCAATAGCATATCAATCAAAATTTGAAATAGAAACATTCCCAGATCTCATGAATTCAAGAAAGCCCTGAGGAATTGAAGGCACATAGGGTTTGCATATCTAGCTACAATGATTTTGGCCACTCCAAAAATTCCTTTACAAAACTGTAATCAAGTTTGGAGCTTAATCTTATTGTGGTAGGAGAACATATACAGGCATCAAGTTAATTTAGGCATAACTCAAGAGATTAGGTGGTGTCAGAATGTAAAGGAGAGACTAAATTTTACCCCACCTCAAGTCCATTCCATAAGAAAGCAAGATCCTTCTTGTCTGACAAGGATATAAGAGCTTGCTTATCACCTGAACAAGAAGAAAATTACAAGGCTCCACTATAACCATAAGTACATATGTAAACAAAATAACACAAAAGGATTTAAAGCTATACTTGTGTATATCTCCATGAATATCAAAATAGAAAGTAATAGATATAGCCAATCACTTGACATCAAGGCACTTTTTGTAAAGAAAGAATATAAACAATACCTTTGAACATTTCCAGTGTAATCGACCACTGCAAAAATAGAACTTTGTTTCTTTTGTACAATTTCACTATGCATACATGAAGACAAGACCATTCCATTACATACATTACTATAAGAATATAATATCAACCTCTCATGCCCCTTGGTATGCAAACCTGATTTCACATGGTAGCATACATTTTCACATGATATACCAAACATGTGGGAAACAAGAAAATCACTAAAAACAACTGAAAATCATGTATCGAAGAAATCAAAATAAACACCAGGACAACAAAATGAGGCTCCAAACAAGTAGAAACAAAGTATAGTTTCAATAACATCTGTAAGAAATCAAGACCCGTCAATTGCTTAGAGGCATCTTGAAACTTCAAAATGACCAATCATGAACAATTAAGACAAGCCCATTTCAGAGCTCAAAATGTAATATAATATGAGGAAACATAAGTGCCAATAGTCATGGGTTCAGAGACTGTAAAGGTCCTAATCCCAAAACAATTAAGATACCAAAAGCTCTACTGGACTAGTGGACACAAATTGGTTCTCTTCTCCTGATGTTTTACTACGGAAAAGTTGAAGGGAAAAAAATACAAACAGTACCCAACCTAAGGCCCACTCCGAATTTCTATACCCAAGTTTATGAAACTATCACAATGGTACCCCAAATACCCTGCCCGACCCAACCTTCATACCCGTCGTTCATGACGGCGTTAACTATCATGCCACGTGGCATTTTCTTAGGGGTAACATCGACCCTTTGTCTTTACCTCCACCATTCCCAGTTCCCACCATGTCATTTGTGAACCAAACCCTCCAAAGTCCACCATTCTCAATTTTTTCTTTTCTTTTTGATATGCTGTGAGTTATCACTTTGCCATCATCACACAGACTCCTCATAATTTATCTTTCCATTACCAATTCATCATCTATTGTTTGTGTACGGAGAGAGAGAGAGAGAGAGAGAGAGAGAGAGAGGGGGGGGGGGGGACCTTGACTTGTTTTTTGCATAAGCAGGGATTAAAAGAAAAAGATAAATAAGTAAAAATTTAAGAAAATAAATAGAGTCCGTTGGATGTAGTTTTATACACGTGTCGCTATGTCATCGAAAGTTTAGGCAGATTAGGTAAAATTGGAGCTTATGAGAGAGGCTCTATGGAGAAAGGCTAGTTTGATAGAATAGGTTCTAGGTGCCCTAAAGGTACCTGCTTGTATTCTTGTTTATGTTTCTTATAAAAAAAAAAAAATTTGATCGGGTTAAATTTTATTGTTACTAAACATATTTGAAATTAGGTTGATCCGATACAAATCCAATTCATTTTACCTACTAGCTACTATTAGGAAGAGTAGTAGAAGAAACATCCCAACACACCAGATCCATCACACTTCAGATCTTGTAGGCCATGGCTCAATGTTTATTTTCCTGGGTTCAACTTTGTTATTTTTCTTTTGTTCAACCTTGTTAAAAGGGTACAAAGGTATTTAACTCCCAAAGCTTGGTTTTTAACCAACAAACCTCGTCAGCGAAAGCTACTGAATTAGACGCGTTGGTCTCGCCCTGCAAACTCAAGCGCAGTCACAGCTTAGACAACCATATGGCTTCTTGTCTGCAACTCAACGCTAAGCCCTTCACCCCTCTTGTCTCTCCGAACCCCCTCTCCAAACACACCTTCAAGCTTGGCAGGGTCCGGTGCTCCGCCGCCTCACCCTCCAAACGCTACACCATCACTCTGCTTCCCGGCGATGGCATTGGCCCCGAAGTCATTTCAGTCGCCAAAAACGTCCTCAACCTCGCTGCCACCATCGAAGGTTTCTTCTGTTCCGCTTTTTTGGTCAATTTATGTTTGTTTTGCTCTGCTTGGTTGGTTTCCCTTAAAAGAAAAATGAAGGCCATTTTTGCCTCTTTGTTTTCTAATACTTTTGATGGGTAGTGTTTGGCAATAAGTTTATAGTGTGTATAATGAAGTGATCTTTTTGTAGGAGTGAAAATTCGGTCTTTTTCGCAAGGTTTCTAATCATGTAACTAACTATGTATTTCCATGAATTAGGGATTGAGTTTAAATATCAAGAAATGCCTGTGGGTGGAAATGCCTTGGATTTGACTGGAGTGCCGTTACCAGAAGAGACCCTTTCGGCAGCTAAGCAATCCGATGCAGTTCTGCTGGGAGCAATTGGGGGGTAGATACTATTCTCCTTCACTTTGCCTTGTGTTTTTTTAGCCTTGTTCATTCTTTTGTAAATAGTGTAGTTTACTTCAGGTGAATTATTGGTCTTTTTAAGGTACAAATGGGATAAAAACGAAAAGCATTTAAAACCAGAAACTGGGTTGCTTAAGCTTCGGGAAGGTCTTAAAGTGTTTGCAAATTTGAGGCCAGCAGTTGTTTTACCGCAGGTATGGTCTGTTATAATGGAAATTTATTGACAATTTGGTAAAATATATTACTTTATACCCTGACGTTATGAGTTCATGAGTTTGTGGTGCACCTTGATAGATTAAGACCAACATTTATGACCTCAGATACGTAAATGTTATCATTATGTATTTGCATATGTTATCTAAATTTTAATTGAGTTACTGAGGAGTGTGCATTATTCAGCTGATTTCTTAAAGCCAGTCTACCTTTATTTCAAAATTGTCCATGAAAAAATGTTATGTACTCTTTCAGTTGGTCGATGCCTCTACTTTGAAGAGAGAGGTCGCCGAAGGGGTTGACCTTATGGTTATAAGAGAGCTCACTGGTGGTTAGTATTCTAGATTTAAACTAGCAATCCAACTATTGCACTTTTGCCACTCAAACTAATTATGCCATTATTTTTCTTGGAAATAGGTATATACTTTGGACAGCCAAGGGGTTTTGGCACTAATGAAAACGGTGAGGAGATTGGTTTCAATACCGAGGTGTATGCTGCCTATGAGGTTGTTTTCATATTATTCTTAAACTTGCTAAGTATATTTCTAATGCTAGCAATCCATGATTTTGAACGGGACATCGTATTTAGGGTGATTTTGCATAAATCTAATTTTTCTCTTCATGTTCACTCAACAAAGTCAACAAACTACCATTTTATCCTATTCATACAAATCCCAACTACCATACCTGAGCTTTCTTTGTAAATGGCTCAAATTCAGATTGCAGCTTTGGGATAACTTTGTTAAAGTTTCTCCAAAATTGACCTCTGGAGAAAGAAATATGGGAGGATCATGAGTTTGGTTTCCTGGGCGTTTCTTTGACTTGTAGTAGGGGTGAGAGGTTCTGTGGGGTAGCTTTGGGTTTATAACTTGATACAGAGTAGTTTTTTTGCTATACTACTGTGTAACCAGATTAGTCGTTCTTGCTTTGATGCTTTCTCTGCTGAAGAAATCACAAGAAGTGGTACACTGAGATCAATATGCTTCATTTAGTTGAATAGGGAACTCTTTAATTCCAAGTTTTTATTTTTTATTTTTTTAAATGAATGATATGTAGAATTTGTTTAGCGACTTTTGCATGTTTTTTTTAGTAGTTTTATACTTGATTGTTTAAAAAAATATTCATAAACTAAGCTTTATCTAGAAAGAATCTATGATTAACTTATCTTCTCGCCAGATTGATCGTATTGCTCGAGTTGCATTTGAGACTGCTAGGAAGCGGCAGGGAAAGCTCTGTAGTGTTGACAAAGCAAATGTATTGGAGGTACTTTTTTGTTGGAAGAACCCTTTCTTTCTTTGCCTCATTACTTGAATATAAGGTACATAACTAACTTGTCAGGCCTTGGTTTTAATTTCTTTCAAACCAAAGCTGTGAAAGTTTTCTTTTGTTTTTAATGCCATTTTATGCTATGAGACTATAGAGTCTTATTCATTAGATTGACGATGGCATAGTGGATTGATCGTGCCTAACTGCTCTGCTGCATAAAACTATAAGTTTTGCTTGTTAAATACCAGTGGTTTCAAACTTTCAACAGATGTGTGATTTATGTGGCTTGATTTGTTTTGCCTCAGCTTTTGTCTTGATTAAGAAAAAAACATATAATCTTACTGGTTCTGCTCATCTAGTACATTTTTATTTTTGTTTTTCTAATAGTAATCATTTTCCTTATAGAAGAAGATTAATTATGGTGTTTAACAGTAATATGGGTTTAGCTAGGAAGGCCAGGCCTGTGGTTCGAACCCCTCACGGTATCTACCCAGCTGTTTGCTAGAGTTTCCTGTCTCCTAAAGATTGTAGGGTTCGGTAGGAGGCTTCAGTTTTGAGACCGGGTCAGCAAAGTGGGTTTGGGGATGCATAGGTTCAAAAAAGAAAAACAATTATATACAGATGATACATGTTCTCTATAAGCTAACACTGTCTGCAGGTTAAAATGTGAACCTTCATAATGATCTACCTTAGATTCTCGCATCTGTGATAGGTGTCTCTCTTTATATTGTGCATGTGATACCGAAAGAGGCAATAGTTTGACATGCCATGCATAAAAGTGTTAAATAGCAACAGATTTAAAAAAAAATTATGTTATAATATGTGCTAAAAATGATCCGGTTTATCTCATGACAGATTTTCAATCTGATCGGTGCCTTTCAAGATCTATTAGCCAATCTATTGCACTGAAGTATGGCTGTTTTTAGGTCTAACGATCTGTAGATACTGTCAAGTATAAGTTTGAATTACTGGATTACAGACAAGTGTCCTATGATTGTTTCAAAAAAGGAAATGTCAGAAATATGTAGAGTAAAAAAAATTGTTTTACTTGCATATATATCTCTGGCCGTTCTTTGTTTTCAGAAATGCTTAAGTTGCATCATGAGTTTATTACATGTCTTGTAGTATTGATATATAGCATTCAATGGATATCCAGGCATCAATGTTTTGGAGAAAAAGAATCCTGGAAATAGCCTTGGATTATCCTGATGTTGAACTCTCACACATGTATGTTGATAATGCGGCAATGCAGCTTGTTCGTAATCCAAAACAGGTTTGTCTTTAGTTCCATTTGAGTTATCTATCTTTCCTTTATTCTAGGACCAAAATATGGATGAGTAGAGCAAAATTCTGAAGTGTACTAAATGAAAATTGCTAGTCTCACTGTGTCTTCCCATTAACAATTGCAGTTTGATACAATTGTAACAAACAACATATTTGGCGATATATTATCTGATGAGGCCTCAATGATTACTGGAAGTATTGGGATGCTTCCATCTGCTAGTCTTGGAGAATCAGTAAGGCAACTTTCTTTTTCGATGGTTCAAATTTAGCTCTATATGTTCAACTGTGTGAGGAATCTGTTTTTGGTAGAACCTTCCAGCCTTTGCCTTTTTGTTTTGAGGTATGTTTAGATTTCTTTTGATCTGAAAACATTATAATTCCCATTGGCTCAGGGTCCTGGACTTTTTGAACCTATACATGGTTCTGCTCCTGATATTGCTGGACAGGTTGGTTTTCCCGCACATCAAATTATCTTGTTCTTGGAGTACAATGTGATTTAAATATGAAACGGTCCAACATGCAGGATAAGGCAAACCCATTAGCAACGGTTCTCAGTGCTGCTATGCTTTTGAAGTACGGTCTTGGAGAAGAAAATGCTGCCAAGAGAATTGAGGCAGCAGTCCTAGATACTTTGAACCGGGGGTTTCGAACGGTTGATATCTATTCGTCTGGAACGGTATTACATTTTCAGTTTCTCGTGTTTTCTTTTATTTGTTCTTTTTCATTGGTACCAACATATTATAATGCTCTTGTGTGAAACACAGACATATGACACTGTTTACTTGTTGGAAATCCTGTTGCTCATTCCTCTAGTTACCTACAAGAAAAAAATAAATAAATAATAAAATAAAATCTTTGTTAGCATTCTTTAATAAGTGGCTTCTCATGTAGGAACATTTTTATTAGATGTTTAGCTCTTCTTTATGTTCGATGTTATCTTTTTTAATTTGAATATGATCGACCAGCATTCCTTGGGTAGGTGTGGATAGTTACTTGCAAAGATAGTCAGTGATAGTCTTAATGTCTCTATAGGCAGATGCAGATTAAGAGAGATGTTCATGAGAAAATGACTTTCTTCTGGTTTATAGCTTAAATCATGATTATTTCCAACAAATCTTGAATTATGGAAAGGGAATCTGTTAAAATCGTTGTTAATTATTTCAACAGCAGTAATTCCCTAGAGTCCAGTGTCAAGTTATCTAGTTTTGATTTGACTGACTATCATGGCTAACATTTGCTTTATACAGAAGTTGGTAGGATGTAAAGAAATGGGTGAAGAGGTATTGAAGTCAGTTGACTCTCTGGTTCCTTCTCCGGTATGAAGATAGTCATGCCAACGTAACACGATCTTGGGAGTAGGGAGCCTTTGTGAAATAAGCTGAAAAAGCAACTCGTATATCTTCTCCAGTGATAGTTTCCTTTTTTTTGTTTCTTTAATTTGAAGGGCCTGTTTTATTGCTTCTCAATTTTCAGATTCATTTTCTTTAGGTGAAACAAAACCATTTTCATGTGTGCCAGAATTTTTATTTATGCTCGCTTTTTACCTTTTGGCTTGGTGCTTAAAATTATCATGGTTTTGAAGGATTGTTGTAGCATGGGAATATTGCTTCTGTAATTATCTTCCATGTAATTATCTTACAAATAACGGGGAGCAATATAGAGAGTTTCTAATGAGGACCTTATGATAAGGACCAAGTGAAGATTTTCAAATTAACGGCCAAGTTGACAGACATGTTAAAATTTTAAAATATTATCTAAAGTCATCCAAATGTTCATTTGAAAATCCTCACTTTGTCTTTATTATAAGGTACTCATTAGAAGCTCTCTCTATTGCTCCCAGTTATTTGTAAGATAATTACATGGAAGAGAAGTTTGGCTAATACGTGCTGTATTTTGTTTATGAACTAGTTGAATCCCTAGGTTGGTAAGCTTGTCTATCAAGAGGGTTGAAATCCTTTACGACTTGGAAATTGAATGTAAATTTATGGTCAGTGGCAAGTGTTCAATGCATTCCACGCTCCTAGTTCAGGACAACGGGAGGAAATCACCTGTCCCTAAAACTCCTATCCCCATTCGGTCTGACTAATAATATATCCCGTTGTGTTTTTCCATTAGTAAAACCTTAAAACTGTTAACTTGTATTATTTTTAAACAATGAAAGTACACAAACAATTAAACCATCTGAGATAAACGATTTAATGTAGTACCCAGAGGCTGCTCGCAGTGGCAGATCTAAGCACAGACTAGGACGGGCTTGAGCCCGTTCGAGATTTTTGGGCCTAAAAAAAAATTAGATGTATATTTTTTTTTAGGTGGGTATTGTCCAATGTCCATAGTCGGATAGTCCAGATTCTAGAAGCCCAGGCCAGCTGAAGTAATCCCCACTCCCGACACTTGGGCTATGTTTTGTATGGCTGTGCTTTTCAGAAAAGCTGGCTTATATTTATTTCTGAGAATAAGCGGCTGAAAAGCAAAGCAGCTGAGTGTTTGGTAAATTGGCTTTTTATAAGTGCTGTCAGTGGCAAAAGCAGTGACAAAGTGTTTGGTAAACTCAAACTGGCTTGTGCTTTTTGTTTGTGGAATGACCAAATTAGACATGAGATATTATTTTGCCTTAATTGTTTGGTAATATAATGTTGTTCAAATGCTTTTCTTATTATTTTTAATCTTTATTGTGTCCTTATTAATTTTTGTTAACTTTCAATTGTTATAAATCATGGTAACCATATGAGGCATATATATGTTATCCCCCATTATCTCCGGTGCAACACTATTAAATTCATTCTCCAACGGCTTGATTATTTCTTTACCTAATTCACAAAAATGATCTAGTGCTCTTTTTATGATGAGTTTATTTTTCATTATGTCCATGTAAATTATTCTTTAACTATCCATTCTTATAGATTGTGGTAACCATATGATTAATATTAGACCGTTTTAATATGTTAGCATAATATAAATTTCTAGAAGGTAAAACTATTCAATATAATCAACTGAACTTGTAAATTACAATGGGAAGAAAATCTTTCAATCAATTTGACTATGATGACTTTAATTAAATTGAGGAATCCAACCCAATCAACTGAATTGATTTTTATACACAAAGTATTCTCCTGATTTTGAAGAGCTCTGATCACTCTCGGTTTGTATCTTTTGATGGCAGAATCAAATGCTTCCTCCAGTCTGTCCATAATTCCAAATTCCATTTGTCTGCTCACAGCCTCAAGGTTTGAGCATGGAAGAAAAACCTTGCTTAAGGAGGAGGGTACAGGTTCTTAACCAAGACCAAACCAAGATTTTCCATCAAATTAATGGACATGAAATCTTAATCAACAACATTATTCATGATAATTAGACCCTAAAACACAGAATCAGAATTATAATTTGAGCCTCTCTTCGATACCTCCAAGCATAAACAACCATTAAGCATTCTGTCCAGGTTGATCTTAAAAGCTTCAGGTGATTCCTGGTCTACAATTCTAGCACAAGCACCCTGAAAAAGTACAAACCCCCATTACACAAAAACCCAAAGTATCAATCTTTGGTTATGAAAAACAAGGGAAAAAAATCAGAGCACCTGAGATTGGGGCAAGTCTCTCCAATGGAAGCAAGGACATGATACGACATCAAGGAGTAGCACAGCACGTTCAGTTCTTGGAGATGCTTGCCCAGAAAAACCGCCAATGACGAGTCGTTTAGGTGCAGCCAATTGAGGGTGAGGCTACTAAGACCTCCGCACCCACCAACAATGCTACTCAAAATCTGGGGATTTGCAGAAAACGTCTACCAATGAAGCTCTCTTGTTTGACATAAATCAACACTACTGCAGCTAAGAAGCATCAGCAGTTCTTTGAAGGCATGAGCAGATGAAAAAGAGTCTAGCAATAGTGTCTAGCTGGTGAAGGGTGTATTAGATATTCACTTCACCAAAAAAATTAGGGAAAAAAATACAAACAGTACCCAACCTATGGGCCACTCTGAATTTCTATACCCAAACTTCCGAAACTATCACAATGGTACCCCAAATATCCCGCCCGACCCAACATATATACCTACCGTCCATGATGGCGTTAACCCCTATGCCACGATGCGTATTTTTAGGGATATTTTGGTCACTTCATTCACTTAGACTTTTTTTAATATTTTTTTCCTCTCTCAATTTTTTTTCTTCAAACCCAGTTATATAACCTCTCTCTCTCAGATATATAACCCCCCCCTGTCTCTCTCTCGTCCTCATTCAAACCCAGACAACCCTCTCTCTCTCTCTCTCTCTCTCTCTCTCTCTCTCTCTCAGATATAACCCCCCCCCTCTCCCTCTCTCGTCCTCATTCAAACCCAGACAACCCTCTCTCTCTCTCTATAACCTCTCTCTCTCAGATATAACCCCCCCCTCTCTCTCTCGTCCTCATTCAAACCCAGACAACCCTCTCTCTCTCTCTCTCTCTATAACCTCTCTCTCTCTCAGATATAACCCCCGCCCCCTCTCTCTCTCTCGTCCTCATTCAAACCCAGACAACCCACTCTCTCTCTCTCTCAGATATATAACCCCCCCCTCTGTCTCTCGTCCTCATTCAAACCCAGAGAACCCTCTCTCTCTCTCTCTCTCAGATATATAACCCCCCCTCCTCTGTCTCTCGTCCTCATTCAAACCCAGACAACCCTCTCTCTCTCTCTCTCTCTCTCTCTCTCGTCCCCATTCAAATCCAGAAACCCAGAAACAATCAACAATGGTGGAGCCTACCATAAACCCATTAACGATGGTGAAATGGTGAATTAATAGCAAAAATCACTTTCTGACACCCAAAGAAGTAGCAATCAGCAGTGGTGGAGTCTAAGCTCTAACAGAGCCGATCGAGAGACCTCGACAACCTCTTTTCTGTTTTCCTCTAATTTTTCTCACAATCACTTTCTTCACACTTAATTCCGTTTTGTTTCATGCTCTTGTTTTCGTCGTTGCGTGTAAAAAAGGGGTTTGCAAGAAGAAATCTGGGGGAAGATAGTGTTTTTATTAGCTCTGATTGTGTGCTTTGGGGCTGATTGTTTTTGGGTCGGTTGATTTTAGGCAGAGCCGGCCCTGGGCATAGGCCCAATAGGCGCAGGCCTAGGGCCCCCAAAAAAAATATAACCCCTTTTATATATATGTTAAAAAAGTCCATAATCTTTATTTTGTTCTGAAAAAAAAAAAAAAAAAAAAAGATTGGTTGTTCCTGACTTTTGTCCTTCCGCCGACAGCTGCTCTGAGTGTTCTCCCAAATCTATCTCCTCACTTTCAGACGAAAGTCACGAAATTCGTCCATAAATTTCTCCAGGTAATTCTCTCTTGCTCGAATTCCATGTCTCTTCTAGTTCTTCAATTGGGTAGAAACGAAAGGTCGAGATTTGGGATTCTGGGTGATGATGATTTGTGTTTGGGTACTGGGTGATGATGGTTTGCGTTTGGGTACTGGGTTGGTGAGTGGGTTTGTAGGATTGTAAGAGATGAAAGCCTCTGGTTTATTCTTTAATTTCAAATTGATTGTTTGTGCTACTACTGTGCTTCGTATCTCTTGGTTCATTTGTGCTGATCTAATCTTAATAAGAATAATGTTCTGTAGTTCATTTCTAGGTTGTCTAGTTATGATCATTGTTCTGTACATTCATTATATGTTTATTATTTTCTCATTGTTGGTTTGATACATTTTTGTTCTGTTTTATCTTTTATAGATTATGATGGCTCCGATTAGGAAGTATCCTTCTGGGGTTAAAAAAGAAAAGAGAAGCAAAAGAGAGAGGCATTGGTTAAGCTTCAAGCCGGATGTACTTCAACGCAAATGATGAACAAGTACAAGAGAATGAGAATGATAATGTGAATGAGAGTCCATAAGAGATTTTTTTTTATTTTTATAAAATATATTTAAAGGTAGGGAGCCCCAATTTTTTTTTTCCGCCTAGAGCCCCGGAAATCCCAGGGCCGGCTATGATTTTAGGGGAGATATGAAGTGGATTGTGAGAAATTTTGGGTTTTGATCAGCTTAAAGGTGGAAGTTTGAGAGGTGCCGATTTCGGCCTCAATTGCGAACACCAGAAGGTCCTCATTCCAAAGCTATAAATTCAAGCGGCATGGAGGAAGGTGTTCCTCCAACTGATGGCAGTGGTGCTCAAGGTTTGAGAGCTGAGCATAGAGACCCAAAAGAGAGAGGGTAGGTCTGTTGAAATCATCAGAAGAAAAAAATAAAATTGAGAGAGGATTCTGGATTTCATTCTTTTGGCAATGGTCTGGAGAAGATGATGGGAGAGTTGGGAGGAAGAAGAAAATTAAGAAAGCTAGAGGAAGAAGAAGAAATCTGGTGAAAGGACGAGAATATCCCTCAAAGTTTAACAGTTGACTAATTCCGTAACATCTAACAGTGTTTTAGGTACTAAAGTTAGGTCGGGGTCCGAACTTCAGGTACCAAAGTGATAGTTTTGGAAACTTGGGTACAGAAATTCGGAGTCGGTCATAGTTTGGGTACTGTTTGTATTTTTTTCCCAAAAAATTAATTGCTTATAAGCAGGGGAGCTAAAAAGCCCCCCCAAACGCACCCTTAGTCTTCGTCTCCGTCAATTTCAAATCCAGCCTCAATTTCCTGAAGGAATAACTCATTTCCCAATCTCCCATTCTCGGCTTCTCCCAAGCCACAATCTCTTCAGAAATCATTCCTCCAGTGCATGGCCATTTCTTAATTTCCTCTTCAGCCTCTTGATTCAAGCAAATTCTAGTTCATGCGGAAACTCATCGACTGATCGACTACGGGCTATTGAGCTATTCGAAGTTTCGAACTGGAGAATCGTCTCTCACAGTCTCACTCTCTCCTCCTCCGCCAGTGCCGCCTGCGGGTCCAATTCTAGCTCCTCTCTCGGTGGTGTTGAAAGGGTTGGTGGGCTGGCGCTGGTTAGGTCCGGCAGTTGCTTCCCTGCTCTCAATAGCTGAGTTGTTTTATGGAGGTAAATATATATGAAATCATGGGAACTCTGTTTTGTGTTAGATTATTACATCAAGAACATAATTGGGTAAATTAGTTTTTGTTTCATGAAACTGGGTTTTTGTAGAGATTAATCGCTAAGACTAATGAGTTTGTTTTTCTCTAGACTTTCATTTGTATATATGATATAATTCTCTTTGTTAGTTTTTGTTCAATACATCTATTCTCATATTGTATTGGATTTTTGAGCAATGATCTGTTTGTGTGCAAATCAAATGGGTCTTCTTTATGCAATTTATTGTTTAATTGATGTGGGTTAAATGTGATGCACTGATGTGGGTCTTCTAATCTTCTTTCTGCTGCAGTGTTGTGCAATTGTTGTGGGTTTAATTGATTATTTGATTGATTTTGTCAGTGGGTTAACTGGGTTTAATTGATTTTGTCAACTTATCAAGGTCTGAAGGTCGATCAGTTCATTCAGTTTTCTTCTTTCTGCTGTGCAATTGTTGAATTTGTTGTGGGTTTAATTGAGTTTGAATTTGTTGTATAACGATGCTTTGCTAAAGTGCTAATCAAGTTTGAGATTAATTAAAGTTTTGTGCTTCAAACAGGAGGCTTCTTTATGTTTGTTTGTTTAATTGTGAATGACACTATGAATTGGAACTACAGTTCGTAGGTCTGGAACTATGAATTGTGAATGGCACTAGTCAGGGGTAACACTCACTACGTCCCCCTGACTATGTGTACCTTTTTTTTTAAATTAATAAAATTCTCTTGCACCCTCAATATTCTCCATAATATAAATATATATATATATATATGTATATTTTTTTTGTTTAAGAAATCTTAGCCCGTCCAAGATTTCAATCCTGGATCCGCCATTGGCTGCTCGGTCTCCTTTTTTTTTTTTTTTTTGAAACGAGGGCTTGGTGCTGCTCGGTCTCTATATGCATAGAGTTGTGGTTTTTCTCTGTTCTTATCGTGTTCAACGTAGAAAAGAAATTGATGGCTTTCCAAGAAATCCAAACGGAGATTTTCCTCTTATCAATCCCATGCCATGCAGCTTTTCCCTACTCTTTAAGTCTTTCACCATCAATCTCTCCTATAACTGCACCAAACACGCTTGATTCCTCTCTCCAACATTTTTTCATTTTCGTTTTTCTAATCCTCGGCAGTCCGCAAATTGAAATTCAAGCTCAAAATTCCCAAGCAGCGCCAATTGACCGTATCCCTCCTCCTCCTCTCTCCAGACACTAGTGCACCTTGTCCGAAGCCGAGGGCATAAAACGCCTTCTGGATGAAGATGCTGCAGATATACTCCAATGAGGTCGGCAAGCGCATCCTGGAGATCAACTCCAACAACGCCGCTGCTTCTGCTGCTGAAAACGGCGCGTCGGAGACCGCTGAGGCTCCCAGTGAGGATGTCAAGACTCAAGACTGACCGAGTCAACCTGATCTGCAGCAGTGTTAGGCATTTCTAGCTTTAAATATTAGTATTGAGATCTATTTCCTACTGATTATGGTGTTCTTCTATTAATTATAACAACCTTAAATATTTAGGTATTTAATGCAATGTGATTCCATTTCGGGTACTACAAGATTTCAGTACAGAAATGTTCTTATCTGTTTAAAAATTTAGGTATTATTGCAATGTGCTTCCATTTTCTCTGTTTTATATCATGTGGTGGTTTGGTGTTGGCTTTGTTAATAGATGCTTGTGCTAAAACAATGTAATGAAAGGGATATGAGTTCCATCTCGAAAGAGAAGGAGCTATCTATTGTTTAATTGTTCTGCGTAGGGTTATAAGCTGACATGAGGGTGATTCAATTTTTATGAGTCTTCTATGTCGTTCTGGTTTCTTACATGTACCACAATTGCGTGATTGGCAAGAGCACTAGTTAATGATTTCTTTCCATAGAAGGCGAAGCCTTGTTACTCTTGGATAGGCTTGCTTAAATGTGAGTTTCCCAATGTTTTAATTAGTTTGCTTTAGCTTGGATAGGTTTTACCTGATTTTCTTACCGGGATTCTTATGTAAGATTGTAAGTTATGGCCAATTGGCTATTGATTATTGAATAACAATCAACTTATATTTCATAAAATAAAAAAAAATGTAATGAAAGGGATGCATTCTCAATTTTGGAAATTTTGAAAAATTTTCATCTACTACTCCATATATCTACTGCTAGTGTGTTGTTGTTGTACTGCTTAGCCTAAATTACAATGCTGAATCAAATAATCTGTTAGTATTGTGGTTATATTATGAGTCTTCTATGACGTTTCTGATTTCTTGCTTGTACCACAATTGCGTGATTGGCAAGTGAGGGCTAGTTGAATGATTTCTTTCCATAGGAGGCGAAGCTTTGTTACTCTTGGATAGGCTTGCATAAATGTGAGCTTCCCAATGTTTTTTATTAGTTTGCTTTAACTTGGATAGATTTTACCGGATTTTCTTGCAGGCATTCTTATGTAAGTTTGTAAGCTATGGCCAATTGGCTGTTGATTATTGAATAACAATCAACTAATATTTAAAAAAAAAAATGTAATGAAAGGGATGCATTCTCAATTTTGGAAATTTTGAAAATTTTTCGTCTACTGCTCCATATATCTACTGCTAGTGTGTTGCTGTTGTAGTGCTTAGCCTAAATTACAATGCATAATCAAATAATCTGTTAGTATTGTGGTTATATTATAAGAATATCAGGGAAGGAACAAGAAGAACGTTAGCTGGACCTTATGTTCTTTGGATAGCGACCCTATTGAATGTGTGAGTTACGGGTGTTTTGAGTGGCTACTTCACTGGTAATCAATTTGAGTCTTGCATGATGATGATCCTATGAGGTTAGCTTCTTTTCGGTATAGTAGGATTGCAATGGTATAAGAGTTTCTTACTTGAGCTTGTCAAGTTAAGCTTTTTGGTGAAAGGGATATTGGCCAATGTTCCTCGAAGCATTCTTAATTTCTTATACAGTTTATTTCTTGTTCATGCATGTTAAAACTGGTCTGTGTTCATGCTTCTCTACTTTTGTATCCCATTATGCTGTATCAGTTGTAGCTGATCGGGAAAGGAAAGGTGATTGGTGTTTCATGGTTCACTCGAATTCCACCTTCATTTCGTGTTAGCAAATTTTGTCTCTTCGTCATCATATTCGTGCGAATTCTTTAGTTTCTAAGCAAATGCATGTAATTTCCAGTCTTGTTTTTCGATTGCTTCTATATTATGATGAGGAGGTAATGAAAACACTTAAGAGCCACTTTAGCAAGAAGTTCCAACTTCAGGGCATATTCAGCTGCTCTTATCTGGTTCTCTTCATTTGCAGATGCTCCAATATCCATCTTCTCGTTAACCCGTGAAACAAGCAACTTTTTCTGTGTCTCCCATCCACCTTCTAATAAAGAGCCTTCTAATAAAGAGTCAACACTTTCTTTATCATCTTCCCTGTGAGCATTTCCAGGAGAACAATCCTATAGCTCTAAACATCCACTTTTGAAGTGATGGGCATGTTATGAACCCGGCCACTCCGGAACCTAATTCCGTGCATGAATAGTTAAATTTTTTAACTTCTGATAATACCCAAAGTTAATTAAAACCCCACATATATACTTTTTTTTTAATAATGGAAATCCATTGATAATAAACGCATGCCAAGAAGACCATTACATACCCATCCGCTGACACATAACTATGGCCAGACAAGAATTCGTGGAGGAGCCACAGTGGTACATATGATAGACCCAGAGCCGGCCCTGGGCATAGGCCCAATAGGCGCAGGCCTAGGGCCCCTAGTTTCATGGGCCCCCAAAAAAAATATAACCCCTTTTATATATATGTTAAAAAAAGTCCATAATCTTTATTTTGTTCTGAAAAAAAAAAAAAAAAAAAAGATTGGTTGTTCCTGACTTTTGTCCTTCCGCCGACAGCTGCTCTGAGTGTTCTCCCAAATCTCTCTCCTCACTTTCAGACGAAAGTCACGAAATTCGTCCATAAATTTCTCCAGGTAATTCTCTCTTGCTCGAATTCCATGTCTCTTCTAGTTCTTCAATTGGGTAGAAACGAAAGGTCGAGATTTGGGATTCTGGGTGATGATGATTTGTGTTTGGGTACTGGGTGATGATGGTTTGCGTTTGGGTACTGGGTTGGTGGGTGGGTTTGTAGGATTGTAAGAGATGAAAGCCTCTGGTTTATTCTTTAATTTCAAATTGATTGTTTGTGCTACTACTGTGCTTCGTATCTCTTGGTTCATTTGTGCTGATCTAATCTTAATAAGAATAATGTTCTGTAGTTCATTTCTAGGTTGTCTAGTTATGATCATTGTTCTGTACCTTCATTATATGTTTATTATTTTCTCATTGTTGGTTTGATACATTTTTGTTCTGTTTTATCTTTTATAGATTATGATGGCTCCGATTAGGAAGTATCCTTCTGGGGTTAAAAAAAGAAAAGAGAAGCAAAAGAGAGAGGCATTGGTTAAGCTTCAAGCCGGATGTACTTCAACGCAAATGATGAACAAGTACAAGAGAATGAGAATGATAATGTGAATGAGAGTACATAAGAGATTTTTTTTTTATTTTTATAAAATATATTTAAAGGTAGGGAGCCCCAATTTTTTTTTTCCGCCTAGAGCCCCGGAAATCCCAGGGCGGGCTCTGGATAGACCTACTCTATTCGAACTTATCGCTCACTTATTTAAGTGAGCCTATAACTATGCCAGACATTTCACATAGTGTATAGGCTAAACAAAAGAAAAACCCTATATCTGCTCCTTGCCCTTGAAGCTAGGGCTTGGAGGTTTGCCTGAACACAGTAGACTCAGGACATCTTCAGCTGGAACTTGTTTTGTTTTGGGTGGATTTTTGTTCTTTGCCCCCAAAGGTCGACTGATAGGAGCATTTTAATGTGATATTTTAATAGTTAATTCCTCACATTTTGCTTAGTTATTCCTTAACGAATCGATTTTTAACTTAATTTCTATTTTTAGGTACATTGGAGTAGATGAAGAAGAAATGAGTGTTACGTCCATAATTACCTAGAAATGATGGAGAAGAATGAAAATGCACTAAAAAGTCAACCTTGAATATTTTCTTACTCCGGCTAGGAGAAATCAGAGCCAAGCAAGGAAGAAGGAGCGGCCACCTGACCAAATGAACTCGAAATGAGCTGAAACTCTCCAGATCCATTCTAGACACCCAAAGGATCATTTCTTATGAAGAGTACCAGAGAAAAATATGAGTGGAAGGCCTTCAAACAATCAGCCCAATTTTCTACAGAAGCAAAACCGGAAAACTGGACCTGTAAGAGGTCCAGCAGCATTTACGGCCCAACCACATGGAATAAAGCTCTGAAAATTTGTGAGGATGATATACACTCATAGTGGAACATTTGTTATGAAGAAGTCGAAGGCATATTCTGAATTTTTGATGGAGAAATAATTGAAGGAATAAAGGGGAAGAAACTGATCTGAAAACAGCTCAACACCACATATTCATGTTTCCCACCCATATGAAGAAAGCATTTATTTTTCCTTGGATACATTTTTCTACTCTAAAACATCATCATCACTTCCACATTTCTTCACCTTCATGCTTTGCTTTCATCATTACCTCATCTTTTACATATTTTACAAACCACTTTCATACTCCACTTTCATTATTTTTCTTCATCTCATCATTTCACTCTTCTTTTTCTTCCCTATTTAAACACCTTCTCCTCTCACTCTCAATCACCAATTCCTTCATCCATTTCATCTTCTTGTCTCACCATTTCCTCTCCATTTTCCTTAGTCACAAATTCCTTCATCCATCTCATCTCCTTGTCTCACCATTTCCTCTCCATTTTCCTTAGTCACCATTTCCTACACCAATTCCTTCATCCATTCCATCTTCTTTGTCTCTCCATTTCCTTTCCATTTTCCTTAGGACCAATTCCTTCATCCATCTCATCTTCTTTGTCTCTCCATTTCCTTTCCATTTTCCTTCTCCATTCTCTAGTTGCAAAGTTCTGCATTTTTAAGCAAGGAGAGGAAGAAGAAGAAGGAGCCGTGAAGATCATATCCTCCATCATCCACCTTGAAGCTTGCTTCCAAGATTCAAGATCCAACCATCTAGCTCTCCATCTCCATCTCCACTCACGGTGTAATTCGTTCCTTTTCCTTGTAACCTTTTTGGTTTCCTTGTTTGATTTCGTATGAACTTGTTTCTAGTTAACAATAATGTTTAGGGCAAAGTTTAAGCCCAATTTCTATGTTTAAATAAAGTTTTCGAATTCTATAATTGTGATTCTAAGTTGCTTATGTGAGTTTGTTCGATTAAATTTGCTTTACAGAAAACTTTTATATGTTTATCTTATTTGGGTCGACACTTATAGGATTTGCATGTAATTGGTGCTAGGTTTAAGAACATGAAATCGACTTTTCGTTTTGTGTAACTTGAATCAAAAGTAGTAAAGGTTCTGGACAAGAATCGAATTTAATTGAAGAGGATTGCAATTAGGTGGACTTTTCCATAACTAAGTTGTACACTTGAGTTGATAGCTTTCTCTATGTCTAATGCGTTGAACATGTCATGATTGACTAGCTTTCTAGGGCTTGATTGCATGTTTGATAGGATTAATCTAGGTGCTTTCGCTTAGGTTAATTAGCATTGAAAAGTAAAATATGGGAAATCATTTGCTTTCGAATGTTTCACATGATCAACTCCTCTCTCATGACTTGGAAGAACAATTATAGGGTTTGAATCAAATTTGATTACATGGAATTGATTTTGATTTTTGTTCCTTGCGTTCCACCCTTGTATATATGTTTTTACATTTTCTTTATTTTATTTATTTTAATTTTAATTTTAAGAATCCTAATCCCCCCCTTATTTGTGTTTACTTGTATATATTTATTCTTTATTTTATTTTTGTAAATAATACTTTATTATTTTAATTCTTTATTTGTTTATACAATTGTATATATTTATATTCTTTATTTTATTTTTGTAAATAATACTTTTCTTTATTTGTTTCACAATTACAAGTGTACCCTCAATCCCCGGAATAGAACGATCCCTACTTACTTATACTACTAACGACATTTCAGGGTTAAATTGCGCGCTTGCTCTGAGCGACATCAATTTTTGGCGCCGTTGCCGGGGATTGAAAAATCACTTGCTAAATTGTATCATTTATTGTATATATATTTGTTGTATATAAATTGTTTGAAACTTAGTTTAAATTAACTAGAATATTATTTATATTATTGAACACGAATTTTAATTGTAGGTTGTAAATTGAGAGGAATAGGTGAAGTCTCTTTTGTTAATATTGGCCTAAACCCCTTATTGGTACCTAGCTCAGGTCCCTTAAGGTTGAGGGCGGCCTTTATTAACACTTGTTGAACTGTCTTCACACTTATGAACTTTTTCATCTTAGTAAGAAAGCCTATGTGAAATGGTGTCTAGGAAGGGGACAACGTTCATGACGGGTTTTTGAATCCAGAAGTGCTTGCAAATGGGCCTAAACCACTATGTGGGAGTAGCTCATGCCAAAATGGATTTTTCCTCTCGTGTTCGTCCTCCCCCACCTAGCCATTTCAGTAAGGTTGCCCAAACGATTTGAAAGGGAGTTTGTGTCTAGGCGACTATACTTGGGCCGCACGTCCACTTGATTTACCGCTTGGAATTTGATTCGATATCAATAATGTTTATAATAAAAGAAATACTTGTGAATACTCTATACGTGTAAATTATTTTGTTGTTTCACACTTTAAACTTGTAAAAATACTTTTCACGTTTTATACTCACTTGTATACTTAACTTGTGTCTTATGTACAATATACTTGTTAATTATACTTGTAGTTTGTAATTAATAGTTATACTTGTTTTTATTTTGTATTTCCTTGTTAATTATAGTTACTAACTTTATTTAATGTAGGTACCGTCTGGCTGCAAGACGTAAAATACAAGCGCTACTTGGGAGGCAACCCAATTCAGAATATAATCAGATTTGCTTTCTCTTTCCCTATTTCTTTTTATTTTTCATTTTTTCTCTATTGTTTTTATTTTAGGATTTGTTTTCGTAAATGTCTTCTATCTATGCTTACTTATTTCATTGCATGCTTTTAATTGATTACATTGAGGATAATGCAATATTTAAGTGTGGGGGAAGGGATTTATATTTTTGTCTTTCATTTTGAGTCCTATATATATATTTGTCTTTTATTTTTGAGTCCTTTATATAAAAAATAAAAAAAAAAAATATATATATAAAAAAAAAAAAAAAAAAATTTTGCATTCATTCAGTCTTATTAAATTCAGCTATTTACAAAAAAAAAAAAAAAAAAAAATTAAAAAAAAAAATATATATATATATATAATAATAATAATAATAATAATACTAAGCCATGTCTGCATCTCTGTAGGAGTTGAGACTGAGCTCAAGGGAAATGTGAGAGCCACCGCCATAACCGCCACCTCCCTCGGAAGTAGTCTTCATGTTGCCCAAGATGTCCTCACCATGCATGGGGAATAGTGGAAGGGTTTCAATCTCCTGGTGATATTCTCCTCGTTGTTCCATGATCGATCCATCAGCACCATAGCCGACACGTGACCCAAAGTTTAGATCAATGGATCTGTCAGTGGATCTATCATTACTAGTAGAACCAGTGGAACCAAAATTGAGATCGAGAGATCCACCAACCGGAACGTTCTGAAATTCCTTCAACTTCTGCCTCTCACGAGCCTTGAGGTTCTGGAACCAAAAGAAGACGTTTTTGTCCTCGATCTGCCCATACTGTTTCAGATGCAGGCAGATCTCTTGAATCTGCTCTGGAGTTGGGTACTTAAAACCCTTATCATAGTAAAGGCCCTTGAGGATTCTTAGTTGAGGCGGTGTGGGAGCCCACCGGTTACTACTCCCGGCTGCTTGGATGCTTCCTCCCTCCTCGGTTGGTTGCTGGGCTTGTAATTCCATTTGTTGCTGGGTTTGTAACTCCATTAGTTGCAGAGTTCGTGGTTCCATGTTGATGAAGAAAGGATTTGAGTTTCGAAAGAAAGGCTGAAGGGTTGAGAGAGAAAGGCTGGAACTCGGAAGAATTTTCTTTTGGAGTGAACAGTCGCTCAGAATGCACCTATTTATAGAACGAGTGAGCAGATCTCCACCGTTGGATCGACGATCTCTGAGATTAAATCTACGCGTTGTATTAAAGTCACCCGAAAACACGGAAAAGCTGTTGGCGCGTGGAGGACACGTGGGGGAACTAAACGAATCTCGAGGAGCTGTGACAGACAAGCTACAGCAGAAAGCAGGTTTAATTGCCGTGAATCAAGGAAAAGAAAGGACGCGTGGGGGAATCAAACGAATCTCGAGGATCCGTGACAGACAAGCTATAGCCGAAAGCATGCCATAAATCCAGGAAAAGAAAGGAATATTTACA
Organism: Rosa chinensis; assembly: GCF_002994745.2. Taxonomy (NCBI): domain Eukaryota; kingdom Viridiplantae; phylum Streptophyta; class Magnoliopsida; order Rosales; family Rosaceae; genus Rosa; species Rosa chinensis. Next base: position 50,698,213 of record NC_037089.1, on the reverse strand, counting down.
CGTGGGGGAGTTTCTTGGGCCGTGAACTATCATAACTCTTCTCCTTCCCGGAGAAGCTTTGTTAAAACCGTGTGCCTGTTAAGATTTCTACCCTATTTTGTGCTTTACATATACATCCTTTTTTGTCTCCTCTAGATTTTACTAAGGTTTGTCTAAGCGTGCAGTTTCAAATTCCTTCTACTTCCTCATGGCTCGAACCAGGGTTACCCCTCGCAGGGGCATCAATCAACGCCGTGTTCTCTCTTTGGAGGAAGAAGGTCGTCAAGCGGCCACTAGAGCTGGGCTTACTCGTCCATGGGACCATCGTCCTATCCGTGAGCGTACCCGCAGTCCCCCTCCTCTGCCTCGTCGCTCTCCCAGACTGCATCCCGGAGAGTCTTCTTCCTCACCAGCTGCTCGTGCTCCTCGGCCTATGGCCACCCTAGAAAGCTTGTCGGATTCGATTGATGATTTGCGTTCCTCTCTCCGCGATGGTATTATGGTGACAGATTGGAGAGTCAATTGCATGATCGATTACATCTCTGAGATGAACTGCTCTTTGATCCGCTGTCACACTGCAATAAACAAGCTTGCTCAGGAAGTCAATAACTTGCAGAGTTATCCTCCTGGGTTTCCTCGCAAGGACGCTACTGCATCACACCATGAGGACCGTCCTCAGGAGGCTGAAACCAGCAAGAAGGCTGCCACTCGCCCGCATACCGCTCCTCCAAAGGAGTAAATGGAGGTACAAGTCTAGGCTGAAAGACTTTAAACATTAAGCGCTGCATGGGAGGCAACCCATTTCAACAGTATCTGTGGAGGAGCCATCAAACGCAGATTTGCTTTCTCGAACTCTTCTTTCTATTTTATTTTCATGAATTTTAAGTTGTTTTAGGTTTCGTTGTGTTAACTTTCTCTTCTATGCTTGATTTATGCTTTGCATGCTTTATATTTGTTATACATTGAGGACAATGCATGAATTAAGTATGGGGGACGGATTATTGCTTTATTGTGATTTTAGTAGTTAGTAAAAAAAAAAAAAAAATGTTTATAACAAAATAAAATGTTGTGATACACTAAGGTATATTGGATTAAACATAGTCTTGAAAAAGGGTAGCTGTTTCAGTCCCATTGCACATCGAGACTCCCTGTTCCCGTACCTAAGTGTTGAAATTAATTAAATTGTAAAAAAAAAAAAAAAATGTTGGTTTTAGAGTGTTTTTGTGTGTTTGAGTCTTAGGATGCTCCTAACGTCTAGGATGAACATGTCTCCGAATTCATGGCTGAAGGTTTTCACAATCAAAATAGGACTTAATTGAATTCTGTGGTTAATCGACATTGTGATGCTTGTATGAAGATTTGAGATAGGATTGTAACTTGGTTCATTAAGCATGCTAGGATTAAGTCTGATTCATTTGACCCAAGTGAGCTGTTGAGCTAAAATACTTTCTTTTTGAGTGCTTATTGATAATTTCAGAATTTCATGGCTGTATTTGCAAAACCTCATCTTTCTTTGAAAATCCAATGATCTTGTGCCATAGATTTTAATGGACTAGAGAGTACTAGAACTCGGCTGTTGTGACTGTCAAAACTTGTATGCCATAATATGCCCTGATCCTGGATAGGATAGAAGGCATTAGGGTAACCACCATAGCCAAACAAGCATGTGTCCCCAATTGTGCCCGTCGTGGGACTCCTTAGAATGAACCCCTTTGAGCCTACGTTGAAAACCTTTGTTTCATCACCCTCACTACCCTACCATGAGCTTAGTACAAGATATCTCTACCCTTGTCTTAAGGACTTAGTAGAGCATGACATAGTATGTAGGGGTGACGATGAAAGACAAGTGTGGTGTGGGGAAAATCCAAGAAAAAAAAAAAAATTTGCCTTGAAAAAAAAAAAAAAGAAAGAAAGAAAAGCGGCAAAAGAGAAGAAAAATTGAAAAGAAAACTCTTGGGAAAATGTTGAAGTGTGGTTTTGGACTTGCAAATTTGTAGAAGGCTCAAAGTTGAAAATTATGCCTTTGTCCATTCCCATGTTGGTTAGAGTGAAGGTTTGGCCCAAAACAATGATATTTGGTCTACAAAAATAATGACATAAGGTGGTTCTTATATGCTCTGCTAGGTCCTTAGGATTTTTTTGTATCCTTAATCTTCATTTCGAAAACCCTAGCTTAGCCCCATTACAACCTGTTTTAAGTGCTGACTTGATCCTTGAGATGGGCAGTCTTTGGTTAGTGGAGTCAGTTACGCAGTCGAGCTTATGGTTTAGGTCCATTTGTGCACTTAGTCATTTCATGAGGTCTTTAAAAATTCTTCACAAAATGTGTTTATTGATGAAATATGCAAGCTGTTTGTTGCCTTACAATTTGTTCTCTTGCATATACTTGAGTGTGAAGCTTTTAAGCATAGCCATTTCTGAGAGAAAAATCGAGAGTATGCCCTGTAAGTTTGGATTGGACTTGTTCGAAACATGCTATCATTCACTGTATAACTTAAGTTCTCCATATCTTGCTTAGTCATATGAATGTCACAGGTTTATTAACCATGGAATTATCTTTGTGATTTTGATTAAGTGTTTAACGTGAAAGCCATGAGTTTGGAGTCTCTGAGACAACAGTTAGGAGCAATAGAGTCATTTACTTGCCTTTTGTCAAGTCTTTGTTTTGTTTTGGAATTTTTTTGTTTTGTTTTGCTAAGGGACTAGCAAAAGCTAAGTGTGGGGGAATTTGATAGGAGCATTTTAATGTGATATTTTAATAGTTAATTCCTCACATTTTGCTTAGTTATTCCTTAACGAATCGATTTTTAACTTAATTTCTATTTTTAGGTACATTGGAGTAGATGAAGAAGAAATGAGTGTTACGTCCATAATTACCTAGAAATGATGGAGAAGAATGAAAATGCACTAAAAAGTCAACCTTGAATATTTTCTTACTCCGGCTAGGAGAAATCAGAGCCAAGCAAGGAAGAAGGAGCGGCCACCTGACCAAATGAACTCGAAATGAGCTGAAACTCTCCAGATCCATTCTAGACACCCAAAGGATCATTTCTTATGAAGAGTACCAGAGAAAAATATGAGTGGAAGGCCTTCAAACAATCAGCCCAATTTTCTACAGAAGCAAAACCGGAAAACTGGACCTGTAAGAGGTCCAGCAGCATTTACGGCCCAACCACATGGAATAAAGCTCTGAAAATTTGTGAGGATGATATACACTCATAGTGGAACATTTGTTATGAAGAAGTCGAAGGCATATTCTGAATTTTTGATGGAGAAATAATTGAAGGAATAAAGGGGAAGAAACTGATCTGAAAACAGCTCAACACCACATATTCATGTTTCCCACCCATATGAAGAAAGCATTTATTTTTCCTTGGATACATTTTTCTACTCTAAAACATCATCATCACTTCCACATTTCTTCACCTTCATGCTTTGCTTTCATCATTACCTCATCTTTTACATATTTTACAAACCACTTTCATACTCCACTTTCATTATTTTTCTTCATCTCATCATTTCACTCTTCTTTTTCTTCCCTATTTAAACACCTTCTCCTCTCACTCTCAATCACCAATTCCTTCATCCATTTCATCTTCTTGTCTCACCATTTCCTCTCCATTTTCCTTAGTCACAAATTCCTTCATCCATCTCATCTCCTTGTCTCACCATTTCCTCTCCATTTTCCTTAGTCACCATTTCCTACACCAATTCCTTCATCCATTCCATCTTCTTTGTCTCTCCATTTCCTTTCCATTTTCCTTAGGACCAATTCCTTCATCCATCTCATCTTCTTTGTCTCTCCATTTCCTTTCCATTTTCCTTCTCCATTCTCTAGTTGCAAAGTTCTGCATTTTTAAGCAAGGAGAGGAAGAAGAAGAAGGAGCCGTGAAGATCATATCCTCCATCATCCACCTTGAAGCTTGCTTCCAAGATTCAAGATCCAACCATCTAGCTCTCCATCTCCATCTCCACTCACGGTGTAATTCGTTCCTTTTCCTTGTAACCTTTTTGGTTTCCTTGTTTGATTTCGTATGAACTTGTTTCTAGTTAACAATAATGTTTAGGGCAAAGTTTAAGCCCAATTTCTATGTTTAAATAAAGTTTTCGAATTCTATAATTGTGATTCTAAGTTGCTTATGTGAGTTTGTTCGATTAAATTTGCTTTACAGAAAACTTTTATATGTTTATCTTATTTGGGTCGACACTTATAGGATTTGCATGTAATTGGTGCTAGGTTTAAGAACATGAAATCGACTTTTCGTTTTGTGTAACTTGAATCAAAAGTAGTAAAGGTTCTGGACAAGAATCGAATTTAATTGAAGAGGATTGCAATTAGGTGGACTTTTCCATAACTAAGTTGTACACTTGAGTTGATAGCTTTCTCTATGTCTAATGCGTTGAACATGTCATGATTGACTAGCTTTCTAGGGCTTGATTGCATGTTTGATAGGATTAATCTAGGTGCTTTCGCTTAGGTTAATTAGCATTGAAAAGTAAAATATGGGAAATCATTTGCTTTCGAATGTTTCACATGATCAACTCCTCTCTCATGACTTGGAAGAACAATTATAGGGTTTGAATCAAATTTGATTACATGGAATTGATTTTGATTTTTGTTCCTTGCGTTCCACCCTTGTATATATGTTTTTACATTTTCTTTATTTTATTTATTTTAATTTTAATTTTAAGAATCCTAATCCCCCCCTTATTTGTGTTTACTTGTATATATTTATTCTTTATTTTATTTTTGTAAATAATACTTTATTATTTTAATTCTTTATTTGTTTATACAATTGTATATATTTATATTCTTTATTTTATTTTTGTAAATAATACTTTTCTTTATTTGTTTCACAATTACAAGTGTACCCTCAATCCCCGGAATAGAACGATCCCTACTTACTTATACTACTAACGACATTTCAGGGTTAAATTGCGCGCTTGCTCTGAGCGACATCATCGACCTCTCTTCTTTTTTCCACCAGATAGCTCAAATTGTAAAGGTTTTGGCATCATACCCTCTACAGGCACTAGCATACCACCTGGTGTGTCCACCAAACCCAGAGATTTTGCATTGAATTTTGTAGGGAATTCAGGCTTTTTAACCTTCTTTGATGGAGCAATAGGGCTTGTTTTACCCTCCACCAAATCAGACATCATAAATTGCAGTTTTTTGGGAGATGGAAAGGGCCGATCTCTCTTAGTAGGCGGTTCAGTATCCACGGGTATCAAAGCCAAAGCATTGTCTTCAGTAGTATGTGGCTTTCTTACATGACGAAGAACAATGGGTTTGCGTACCTTACTAGTCTCAGCACCTCCAAAAAGAGACCTTCCCACAGGTGGGAGAATGGGGGTGGAAAGCCCTTTGAAGTGAAACAATCCATCATTGAACTGATGTTCCTGAAAACCTAAGAAGGGGCCATTGAGATGCAATTTTTGTGCCGCCGGGTTGGGAGCATCCAGGACCACCTGCACATTGTTTTCAGCCTGACAAGCTTCCCCCTTGTGATACACACAAAGGCAGATACTGCATTTGCCCACAAGATTCTCAAAAAAGAAGTGAACCTCTTGCTCTACCCCTTTGCCAAATTTTAGGGTTTTGTGCATGAAGAAGGGTTTTGAAAGTGCTTGAGAAACCCTAACCCTAATTTCCCGAGTTGCATCAAATAGCTTTTGATCCAAATGAAGAAATTTACCCGCAATAGAGGCAACATTGGCAATAGTGTTCCTTTGCTCGTATGCTGGCGGCATGTTAGTGATGCGAACCCAAAAGAAAAGATCTTCCATCTCCACAGATTGCAGAGAAGCTACTCCATCATATGGTTGCATGACAACCAAAGCGCGATTGAAACTCCACGGTCCTCCCATCAAAACTTTATTTCTATCTCCCCGAAGATCAAAGGAGAAGAGGAATCTATCCGGCGCTTTCGGCTGAACACTGAAGCCTTTATTTAGCACCCATATTCGACGAAAGTGTCGACGTAGATCAGAAGCAGTTGTTGGCTTTGAGGACTGAGGCCTTGCCAAGAGGTAAGACTGGGCATTCCGCTGCGCCCCCCCATTCTCCATGGAGGAGATGTCTACAACCTCATTGGTCATGATAGCTAGTGAGGTTGCAAAACTTTTGGTGACAGAATCAATACTAGCCATTGAGAGAGCTAGATGTAGTGCTGCAAGGATTCAAGAATGGTAGAGATTGGTGGCAAAGAAGGCCAACTTTGGCTTAGGGTTTTGGTGCGGCACAGAGGATGCCGCCTAGGGTTTACTGGTGAAGAAAAAAACCCCACATATTTACTTAATTAATAATGTATAAAGGATATGTTGCAGCATATACTCAATTATAATTTCTCCCCTTTATTCAAGTGGTGATTAAGTCTCTCATGCTTGAAGTGTTTTTCCTTGAATTTTCTTCAAATCGATGAGGACTAGAATAGGTGGGTGAGTGAAAAGAAGAGAATGGAAGAAAAATGGATGTGGAGGGGTTGGTGTGAACTGTGAAGAGAGTGAGAATCGGTATGGTGGTAGTTGGAGCACGTGTTAATTAACTCTTTATTTATTTTTATTTATAAAAATTTATTTTATAAGGGACTAGTATACTAGAGAACAATTTAATGAGCGTGTGTCAGTTGACTAGTATAAATGTATAATAAAATTATAAAAGTGAGAACAATTTAAAACGTGTACTAGTATCCATTATCTCTCACTCTAATTGAAAGCCCAATCGATTAGTGTTAATTAGACCTTTTTTTGTGTATGGTACATTATTTTGCCTTGGATACTAGTTGACTGATTGATATATCAAGTGGGTCCTGACCCGACTCTTCCAGAACTAAAGAGTGATGCATGCATGAATCAAAGTTTCTGAAAATTAATGCACCGAAAACAAACAAACTTTCTGAAAAAACAGTCATGCACCGGTACATGTTGTTCTAGCTAGCTCTTGATGCCGCAATCATCTTCCTCCCTCCTTTCTCTGTGAGGTTCAAATACTTGCCATCTAGACATTTGATATCTGAAAGCTTTGAATATTTTCTTTAACAAAAAGAAAGAAAGGAAATGATGAAGAAGAGGTATGTATAGTATTCAATTCAGAACAAGAACCTACTTCAGAATGAGAATACTAGTAAGCTATTTATACAAGAGTGTCAAGTAGATAGCAAAATACACTTTTACCGTTAAAACCTCCCCTCAAGCTGATGGGAGGGAACCTAGCATCAGATTGCAGCATATGAAAGAAGTAAGAAGAGAACAATCAAGAATGCTTGTTTCAAAAGCATCAGATTGCAGCATAGAAAGAAGTAAGAAGAGAACAACCAAGAATGCTTGTTTCAAAAGGTCAACCAGGAGGAATAAGTGGCGGAGATGGACATAGCACTATGCCAATAAAGCCTTCAGATGACATATGAGATCTGTCGTCTGATATGTAAATTATATGTTGTCTATTCAACTGCCATCTCTCACGGCATCAAACGACAGATATCCTCTGTCATCTCTTCTCACTCAGACAACAGAAGTTTCACAAGAGTCTATCATCTGAACAACCCAACACTGAAGGATTTGGGACTTTCTGTCGTTAATAATCACATACAACGACAAATTAATGTTGTTCAAATGAACTACAAACTACAATTTTAATAAAACTGCTGTTGTCTGACATGTAATAAGAACACATTTATATGTTGTCTGAAGTTACCAAAATAAAGGCTTCTTTAACAATATGTTGTCTGAATGCATTTTCAAAGACATTTGATTGTTGTTTGAAATTCACTTAAAATTGGGTAAATTATAACTCATCTGTCGTCTAAATAGTTTTAAGAATTTAATTTTATGTCTTTTGTCTTGTATTCCAACCACAGTTTTAAGTATTTATATTGTCTGATAGACAATATAACTATATGTAATCATGTAGTTGTGTAGTTTGATTGAGGTCAGAAACTCACTCTTCTGTTGTTTGATATAACAAGAATTAACAACAGATTTTGGTATGATTTAGTTGTTCATTTTCATGTTGAGACAACATATGTTGTAATCTTGTGTTGATTGTTAACCATATGGACATCATTCATTTTAGAACAATACAAAAGGCTTGTTATATCATCAAAGTCAAAAGGCTTGAAGCCAATTCAGAACATAATTTAAGAGAACACCAAGCAAAACTAGACTACTTCTAACCCAAAAATAAATAATTATAGAGTAATATTACTCCAAAGCAATCTACCATATATATATATATATATATATATATGGAATTGACATGGCGTTCTGCAAGCTCTCCTCTCCCAGTAAAATCGACACGAAAGAGTCAAAGCAATCTGCGTCACACATCAAAAGGGAGACATAAGTGAACTGGAATGTTAAAGCATGAACAACTTAGCTTTGGGAATTTATTAAAGTTCATTTGTACAGCGATGAACTTGAACTTTTGCAGACTCATAGTAAACATGTTAAGGTAGAACATACTGAATTTTCATGGAATTCAGATTTAGGACAGCAAGGAAAAAGATGAACAAATCTGACTGAACTGCAGGAGTCATATAAAAAAAAATCTCAGCAGCATGGTCAACTTAGAAAATTCACCAAAAATTCATTGTAAGTCCAATTGACATGAAATCAGTTTTGAAACAACTATTTGAAATGCATAATTCAATATACATAAAAACCAGAAGTTAAATGATTCAAATAGGAGTTCAAATCTCAACACAAAATCAGAAGATACTTTAAAAATGCTAGAACTTTCCCAAATGCAGACCAAATTTGGAAGAATCACTGAAAATTCACTTTGCTTCGGAATAAGATGAAACTTTCTAGATCCTTTGTTAACTAACAAAACAGAAACATGTCAAAATTTCAGTATATTTGAAGATGAGTAAGTAGGGTAAAACAAATACCAAAGAGAGCTGTGCTACAGGGCAGTTTCTGCAGAAGTCCAAAAAAGTTAGCACCTATACATGACTGCTTAGACTACAATTTTATAAGAGATTAAAAAGAACAAAATCACTCACAAGTCCCAACTCCCAACCCAAAGATTATCAATTCCTAAAGCTTATCAATTTATATAAAATGGATGCTAATACAATAGAGAAGGTCATGAAGCAATCTAGAAACTAACAACTACTTGACTGCACTATGTGATCAATTTTGTTTATATATTAAGTTTACAAGAAAGGGTATTACCCATGGAAGCTTCCCAGCGGTTTCAACAGCAGAATACTTGATGGTAAGCCTATGGGACTGGGAGTTAGAGGTAGCAATTTCATGGGTGATGGATTGTCTAATCAGAACTGTTTTGCTAGTAATTGAGTTTATGGTCTAGATAGTTATTCTGAGAACTAAATTCTATGAGCATAAAATTGGTTGGTTCCTAAATTGTCGTTTAAGAAGAGAGTGACAGCAATTGAAATTACTGTCAGAATGACCTATAGTACTAAATATACAAGTGACGAGCAGCACCGATCTATCCTTACCGTTCCTCCACCAACACCAAGTCCTTGTCTACTTGTCATGAAAGTGATACCCTTCCACTTTGCAACATAATGAACCTGCAAACAGAGATGCATAGTTAAATTGCATTCATCGTACTTGAATTACTCATATAAATATTTGGTAGTTTGAAAGACTCTTGAATTACTCATAGATTTTTGGTAATTTGAAAGACTCTAATAATGTGTTTTAGCAACCTTATATGAGGTCAAGTTTACTTTAAAATCTAAGACAGAATGTATCCATTACATGCTTAGTTGATTTTTGAGGATGCAACTAATGAACAACTCTAATCCCAGAAGATATATGAGGGCTTACTGATATGGATACGAAAAAAATTTAAATAGAATTGAAACATAGCAAAGTAAATCCAGAAGAGCAAAATCAGAAAAAGAATAAGCAATTACCGAAATCTGTGAACCTTTTCCTTGGAAGGTGGAGAAACTCCGCATATTCTTTGCAGCCTTCATCAATCTTATGAGGCTGGAACACTAGAGGATGCCGACTAACAATTCCTGCAATTATTTCCCCATGTGTCATTTCCCAAACATCCAAGAAGCTAGAAACATCACCATAAATGAAAACATCCTAAAAATGAGTGGCAAGAATAGCCAAAGTCTAGCATTTGATATCTACATGACTAAACAAATTAATATGGCCACTCTATCGACCAAACCAAGCCCTCACAGATGACTATGAATCTTATCAAAACCATGGGGTAAGAAGTCCTTCCCGATAATGCTCTCCAAGACAGAAGACTTCCCCAAATTCGACCCCACAAAACTGAAACATAAGTAAACAATATCCATTAATATCACAATAAATTCATTTTTCATGAATTTTCTTCTCAAATACACCTTTCAAATTAATACACATGCTTCAGCTAACATGAGCAAAATTCCACTTTCACCAAAATGCATAAAAGGCAATTTGCTTCCGCTACACAGCACAATAACTAGAACTAGTCTAGCGTCTAAAAACTGGTCCAGAATTCGACGAATCTGTGATTAAGCACAATAATCAAGCATCCAAGATTATATATAACATTGATCACTACACTTTTGCTTTGGAAATGCTTCTTTTCTTTCGCTCAAAATGGATCTATTTTTGAAAACAAGCCATCTGAGTATACAAGAAATTGCAGGCCAAGTTTAATTATATAAAAAACCATATATTAGTTAGAAGAAGAACTTATTCAGTCTTCCAACAGGAAATCGTTCCCTGCTTTCTGTTACTACATGTAAATAATTGACCTATCAAACAAGTGATGAGTAGTAAGGCATGCCTCCAAATCTTACTAAAGCATGTCTTGCAGCATAGAAATAACCAGCAGAACCCAAGCTATAAAAGTAAATTGGACACCAATATTTATCCTTTTCCCACCACTAACATACCAAAGGTAGAGGAAGCAGCTCATAGTACACTCTGTAAAACGGACTATGTTAGGATTGCTGATAGCTTGAAAGCTATTTCAATGCTTCTGCTTAACACAATAATCATACTCTCTATCTTCATCGCTAAGCAAATTATGCAATAGACTTCAATCAAGCAAAGCATTCACACAGCATCTACTATGAACTAGGTTATACAGCTGACCAAAGCAGAGTCAGAATAGCTAGATCAATCAGAGAGAAAAGAGAAGGTGGAGGAATGAACCGGGAGCTGACCTGGGCACCGATGGCAGCGATGGAGGGAAGTGAGTCCCAAAGAGTCGGTAATGTGTGGGTTTCGCCGTGGTCACCGAGAGCTGTGCAAGCCCTTTGGATTTTGTTCACCAGCGAGATCAGGTTCTCCATCCAAAACTCAGCGGTGACGGAGGGAGCTACGGGCGAGGTGGGAGTCAAATCGGGTGGATTTGAGAAAACGTTCACCATTCTGAAAAGGTAGATCTGCTATTGGGATTGTGACGGTGATGAGTCGGCTAGACAGAAATAGAGAAAGGAGGTGTGGGGATGTTCGAGAGTATTTGAAAACTTAGACCTGAGCTGCTAAAAAACCAGCAGAAAGTTATGAAAATCAAAAGCCCAAAAAGAGAATTGGAATAGCAATTTGGTATGCAGATGAGGGAGGCATGATAGAGAAATTTACCCACTGCAAATGTTGGAGGATAGGCTGTTGGTTCGACATCAACTGGTGTTTTTGGCCATGTGAGTAAGGATGAAGCGGGAAATTTCGCAAGAGAGACGGCAAGCTGTGAGTGTTAGGTGTCTGAGAGGAGAGAGAGGTTTCATTTTCGATTAGCACCTTTATTTCCTTTCAGAAAACAAAAGGAAAAAAAAAGGTGGGAAGTTTAAGTTTGGCAACAAAAATTGAGCGGGCAACGTACACAGTTTGGGTATACTTTTTCTCCATTTACTCAGACAACATATAAATGTCATCCCAATTTTCAATATTTTAATGAGAAATCCTCAGTCTTTGAAGACAACAAATAACTGTTGTCTTAATTTTCTAACTTACAAAAAAGATGAAAAAACCAAAATAGTATGGATTCTCATGCTATTCAGACAACAGAATTAATTTATATGTTGCCTGAAGAAGTTTAAAAAATTCAGACAATAGAAAACAACAATTCTGTCGACTGAAATGTATTGTCTGAAGGCATTATTGGCATAGTGTAGCTTCACTGGATGAGAGGCCTTCCTACAATACAGTGTAGTTTTATTTGAAGGTGTAGACATGAGCTGCTTGATGGGTTGATGCTTTTTAGACAATCTTCGAAATTCTTATCTTTAGACACAATTGAAGGGCCTGCTGAGGCAAAGAGTGAAGAACTTCCATTATTAGATAGACCAAGACCAGAAGGTAGAGCATTTTTTGACTGAAAAAGTGAACCTGAGCTACTCCTCAATGCAAACCCATCCTTGGAAATAAGCCCAAAAGAAATAGTGGAAGTGGAAAACCCAGTTCCAGAAAGATTTGTGAAGGCATTTTGGCTACTCAAAAACTTCTGAAATGAGTTCAAAGTGACACCTATACTTGGGTCTGCAATTTCATCTTTCTTCTCTCTCTTCTCGTCATTTTCAGTCTTCTCAATATTTCCGGTCTCCCCATTAGTTATAGTCTCATCAGTATCTTTTTTCATAATACTTGCAAGTGCTTGGACTGTGGCTGAGGCAGATGAAACCGGCACAATTGAACCACTGTTGCCTGCTCCTTCAATGAAGTTGATAGACTTGGGATGATCAGATGCAAGGTTGTCAAAGCTAAGAGAAGCCCCATTGTGAAAGAGTGTGAACTTTTCATTTCCAACTTCGTTGCTCAACAAGTGTCCAGAATTAGGTGCAGACTCTGGAATACCAATATTTGGGGTGAATGGAACCATTTGTTGATAGTTTGGGGCAGCAGTAGGCACATTAAGAACTGAACTGGATATCATGTTGTTCTGCAGTATCCCAAAATGTGTAGTGGAAACAAGTGATGGTGCATAATAATGATGAACATTGGAACCAGAAGATAATGTGTTGAAATGATTATAAGCAGGTATACCAGATAACACACTAGTATTGGTAACATTAGGCAAGAAACCATCATTTAATGCATCATTATGTAAAGCAGGTGCCATAGAACAATTAGCAGTATACTGAGATGACAAGATTGCATGAGATGGTATTCCAGTACTTGAAATTCCATATTTCATAGTTCGAGATGAATTGTTACTGTAAGTGCTAGCATTGGAAGACATGGTATCTTGAGTTTGAAGCACCAATGTTTCTTCAAAATCTCTCTCAATAGCCAACAATTCAGATTGAAACTCTTCCATAGAGAAGAATTTGTCCATGGTTTTAATAACCACTTTGATGGTGTTATACTCGGGAGGCAGACCATTGAGACCTAAGATGATAATGTCTTCATCAGGAAAATGTACACCTACAAAAGCCAACTCGTCTTTCTCTCATAGGCACAAGTCGCAGGTGAGCTCCGCCGTAGCACAAGAAGAAGAGTCAGAAGAAGAAAGCAGTAGCGAGAAAAATGGCGATGGCAAGCAAAGTGAAAGATGTGTCCCCTCACGAGTTTGTCAAGGCCTACGCTGCTCATCTTAAACAATCCGGCAAGATTGAGCTTCCTGAATGGACCGATATCGTGAAGACTGCTACATTTAAGGAGCTAGCTCCTTATGACCCTGATTGGTATTATATCAGAGCTACATCTATGGCAAGGAAAATCTACTCGAGGGGTGGTCTTGGTGTTGGTGCCTTCCGTAGGATCTATGGAGGAAGCAAGAGGAACGGAAGCCGCCCACCACACTATGGATAAGTAGAGCAAAATTCTAAAGTGTCCTAAATGAAAATTGCTAGTCTCACTATGTTTCCCATTAACAATTGTAGTTTGATACAATTGTGACAAACAACATATTTGGCGATATATTATCTGATGAGGCCTCAATGATTACCGGAAGTATTGGGATGCTTCCATCTGCTAGTCTTGGAGAATCAGTAAGGCAACGTTGTTTTTCAATGGTTCAAATTTAGCTCTATATGTTCAACTGTGTGAGGAATCTGTTTTTGGTAGGACCTTCTAGCCTTTGCCTTTTTGTTTTGAGGTATGTTTGGATTCCTTTTGATCTGAAACATTAGAATTCCCATTGGCTCAGGGTCCTGGACTTTTTGAACCTATACATGGTTCTGGTCTTGATATTGCTGGACAGGTTGGTTTTCCCCCACATCAAATTATCTTGGAGTACAATGCGATTTAAATATGAAACGGTCCAACATGCAGGATAAGGCAAACCCATTAGCAACGGTTCTCAGTGCTGCTATGCTTTTGAAGTACGGTCTTGGAGAAGAAAATGCTGCCAAGAGAATTGAGGCAGTAGTCCTTGATACTTTGAACCGGGGGTTTCGAACAGTTGATATCTATTCGTCCGGAACGGTATGTACATTTTCAGTTTCTCATGATTTCTTTTATTTTGTTCTTTTTCATTGGTAGGTGGACATGATAAAATCCAACATATTATAATGCTCTTGTGTGAAACACAGACATATGACACTGATTACTTGTTGGAAATTTTGTTTCTCATTCCTCTAGTTACCTACAAGTAGCTCCTAAAAAAAAAGGCAAATTACCACTACCTACATTTTTAGCCCATAAATTACCATTAGCAGACTTGTTTTTTTTGAATTCCCAAGCAGTACTGTGCAAGGCCCATGCGGTCAGATTCCTTCACTTTTTGAATTATTTCTATTGGCATGTAAATTACAAATCTGTCATTGTAGGTTTGATAATATGAATTAACACTGCTGAATGTCAATAGCATTATGAAGAAATAATAATTCTACATTCCATCTTTGTTTTCCTTAGAAACAACTCATTTATTTAAAAATTCTAAAAACTATTTATAAATATTACAATATGAAACTTGAACTATATATCATTTATCTCTGGCTTTTTGCTACTTTCACCTACAAGTTGCTTTGAATTTCACATCTTCTCATGGTGAAGAAGTTTCTCCAGTCCTGGAGTACTAACCCTCAATAGTATACTGACCTCCAGTAGTATACTAGCCCTAGTAGTATACTGACCCTCAGTAGTGTACTGATCCCCAGTAGTATACTAGCCTGGGCTTCTTGTGTTTGCTCACTTCAGCATTGCTTTCATTACCTCCATCATGCAAGTCACCCGGCAACACAGAGCATAAGGGATGACAAAGTGTGCCAAAAAATACTTTGGCGATTACTACTCTAATCGTTTCTCTTCAAAAATCATAGCATTTAAACACATAAGAACTTTAACTAAACTTGGAGCCTAATCTCTATAGTTTCTTCCACTTCTTTCTGATATAAAAATTGAAAAAGAAAAAAACAAAAGGAAGTAGAAGATACAAGTAGCAAATTTTGCAACTAATCCATGAACTTGCAAGAACACATAACCAAAAAAAGCAGCAAATTTTTTGTCAAACTAACATAAACATAAAACTAAAGCATTACACAGCACCACCAATCCCATAAGAAACTAACGTAAACACAAAACTAAAACTATTGACCCCCAATATAAAATTGAAAATCAGACTATAGCTAATGATCTGCAAACAAAATGTTGCTGAGTCCTGCAGAAGTAACAAACAAATTAAGATCAGTATAGCTCCACCAAATTGCTAAACAAATAAACAACACACAGTCCATTATAGCTTACCCAAAACCTGTGACATCATACACAAATGCAAAGAATGCAACAAAAAATATTTTTCTTCTCATGTGTAATAACCCAAACCAACACTCGAATCCTAGGAGGTACTCTAGACTTCAAAAAGGCAATTGAGGGAGATTAAATGTCTAGAATTTACAAGAGAAAAAAAATCCCTAAAGACTCCTAAACACTATCTATTTGAGATATTAAAGACATGTGCATGACCCACCACAAAAACTTGGCCTTATTCACTAAGCAAACAAGGTAACTGCACCAATCAACAAGCTTTTCTTCTCCTTTGCTCAGTTCTAGCTCCCAAAAATGGAACATGCAGAAAAAATCCGTCAAAAAACCCCAAGTCCTAGCATTTTTCTATCTCCCTCACTATTACAACAGGCAAACCTAACCAAGCCCCAAACCACGACTCCCCATCGCAACAAACTCCACAAATTACAACAGAAAACAACTCTAGGGCACACAAATGCCAACACCTAAACTCAGATCCATCCAATACAAACTGGATTCTCTCCTAATCGGAAATATACCTCTTCTTCAAAGTCATCGTCGTTCTCGATCGGTGCGGCCTCGTCATTGGAGCCACAAGAGTTGTCCTCGGCAGCGTCTTCATCGTCGGAGTTGGCGGAGCGAGCGACGACCTCTATCTCTTCATGATCCTCTTCATCGTTGATCAGCTCCTCCTCCTTGGAATTGGATAGGGCTTTGTCAGAAGAGACCTAGGGCTTGGTTTTGGGGGTCAGTAGCCTTAGTAGTTCCTCTTCACCACTAGCTTTGCCGCGGCATCCTAGATTCCTAGATCTGTTGCCTCACCGCCGGAGCCTTGATTTGTTGCTTTACCGCCAAAAGCTCGCTTTGTTGCTTCGCTGCTTAAATGGAGGTTTTGATTTTGGGAAGAGTTGGATTTGAGAGAGAGAGAGAGCTGATGTATCGTGATAGTGAGCGGCAATTTTCGTAATTCCATAAAACTTTAACTATCCTTTATGTCTTTAATGCAAATGAATAGTGACAGCATGGGAACCACATCCTTAGCCTTTGCGCACAGGAAAGAAATATGAGAATTTGTAGTTAATGGTCATTACCTTAAAAAAATTAAAATAATTAATAATTAATAAAATAAAATCTTTGTTAGCAGTCTTTAATAAGTGGCTTCTCATGTAGAAACATTTTATTAGCTGTTTAGCTCTTCTTTATGTTCGATGTTATCTTTTTTAAATTGAATATGATCGACCAGCATTCCTTGGGTTGGTGTGGATGGTTACTTGCAAAGAAAGTCAGTGATAGTCTTAATGACTCTATAGGCCGGCAGATGCAGATTAAGATAGATGTTCATGAGAAAATGACTTTCTTCTGGTTTATAGCTTAAATCATGATTATTACCAATAAATCTTGAATTATGGAAAGGCAATCTGTTAAAATCATTGTTAATTATTTCAACAGCAGTAATTCCTAGAGTCCAGTGTCAAGTTCTCTAGTTTTGATTTGACTGACCATCATGGCTAACATTTGCTTTATACAGAAGTTGGTAGGATGCAAAGAAATGGGTGAAGAGGTATTGAAGTCAGTTGATTCTCTAGTTCCTTCTCCGGAATGAAGATAGTCAGGCCAACGTAACATGATTTTGGGAGTAGGGAGCCACTGTGATCAATGGCGGAGCCAGAATTTCATATTAAGTTAGGCACTTAGAATTTTTTTTTTTTATATATTCTTTTTAATTTGAATTCAAAATATATACCAAAACTTTAGTTAAAGATATTAAATTAAAATAAAATTACGGGAAGATTAATATTTTTCTTAAAATTATATACCTTATGAATAAAATTTATAGCATTAAATATTAGACAATTTCTCATTATAGAGACATAATCTATTCTTAACTTTAAAACTACAAGAAAATTATTCTCAGAAGAAAAAGAAAACAATTGAAAAAATAACTTCCCACATAATCTATTCTTAACTTTAAAACTACAAGAAAAACCTCAGTTAATGTTCTCAAAAGGAAAAGAAAACAATTGAAAAAATAACTTCCCAGCATGCATGTTTTGAACGTGGGACCATAAACCCAAAAACCATACATACTTTGCCACTACACCAAGTCGACTGACAATGGTTCATTATGAACTCCAAGCTATTTATCTTCGTTTTCATGTACAGAAATAAAAAAAATATAAAATTGAGTAGGGCACGGGACCCACTGAGTCCCCACGTGGCTCCGCACCTGATTGTGATATAAGCTGAAAAAGCAACTCGTATATCTTCTCCAGTGATGATTTCCTTTTTTGTTTCTTTAATTTGAAGGGCCTATGTTATTGCTTCTTAATTTGCAGCTTCATTTTCTTTAGGTGAAACAAAACCATTTACATGTGTGCCAGAAATTTTATTTATGCTCGCTTTTTACCTTTTGGTTTGGTGCTTAAAATTATCATTGTCATGAAGTTTGACTAATATGTATTGTATTTTGTTTCTGCACATGTTAGCTCTCTCTATTGCTCCCTGTTATTTGTAAGATAGTTACATGGAAGAGAAGTTTGGCTAATACGTGCTGTACTTTGTTTATGAACTTGTTTGATCCCTAGCCCTCAAGTTGATAAGCTTGTCTATCAAGAGGGTTGAAATCCTTAACGACAAGGAAATTGAAAGTAAATTTATGGTCAGCGGCAAGTGTTGAATGCATTCCACGCTCCTGGTTCAGGACAACGGGGAGGAAATCACCTGTCCCCGAAACTCCTAGCCCCATTCGGTCTTGCTAATATGTTTTTTCATTAATAAAAACTTAACACTGTTAGAGCATCTCCAACGGTAGGAATTATTAGCTAAATCTGTTAAATATAATTATTGATTTACCGATGTTGCTCCAACAGTAGTAACTATTTATAAATAATATACTATATTTTATCGAAGAGAAATTTTAAATACACACCCCTAATTACTTAATACACATCTCTATTATTTTATATTTTAAATCAAATTTTATAGGTAGGTTAAATGTCCAAAATGGACATCTATATATTAGAAGAAGAAAAAAATTCAATCACGCCTATATTCTTTTTTACGTCTCTTCTTCTAAACTCTGGACGCTGTAATTAGGGCTGTCAATGGGTCGTGTCGGGTTAAGGTATTTGTCATGTCGTAAGATACAAACCCAAACCCAACCCATTTAATAATCGTGTCAAAAATTTAAACTCAAACTCAACCTATTTATTAAACGGGTTACTCGTTTCCAACCCGCTTAACCCATTTAACAAATAGGTCGTGTCGTGTTAGACAAAATGATTTATTTAAGAGTTAATAATGCGACCCATTTAACTAAAAAAAATGCATAAATTGATTAAATTCACTAAAAACTCCACAAGACGAATAATATAAATAATTTTATATATTCATAAATAATTGAATCCAATAATTATAAAGCAAAATATTTCAAATTATCTAATCCTATGATCAAATACTCCCAATGTCTAAAATTTTAAGAATAACTATAGTATAATCAGGTTATACGGATTCACTTCGTGTTGGCAGGTTGACCCCTAGCCGACCCATTTATTAAATGGGTCATGGCGGGTTGACCCACGACCGACCCGCTTTTTAATAGTGCTGGTTCAACCCGCTTTATTTCGTGCGGGTTTCGAGTCGTGTTATCGGGTCGTGTCGGAATGGACAACCCTAGCTGTAATACATCTTTCTTCTCCACACTTTCATCATATCAATTTCGACCATTGACATGAATTCTTAATATCTCTCTCAACAATCTTCAATTATGTCTTGTTTGGATGAAATAATTATAAATTGTTGAGAAATTTTAAAACGATGGAATCTACCACTCCATCAATTAGAATTCCATAAATTGCAATTTCCATTGTTTGGTTGTATTTATTTAGAATTTGAAATGTGTAATAAATTAAGAAGATTTAAAAAAAAAAATTATTGAAAACGAAAATGACCTTGTTTTGGAAACTAATAAAATAAGACAAGTGTTTTAGGAAAATAGATTTGAGAGAATTGTCATCATATTATTGAGAATAGGAGCCCTATATATAGCGATTACAAAGTACTAGTTCTAATGTTACAAGGAATACCAATCCGTGTAGGATTGGGAAATCTAGAACCTTCTCTCCTATTCCTACTCCTAGTTTGATAAGGCACACTAAACTTGATTTTCCTTCAACACTCCCCCTTGTGAACTTGGTGGTGACGCTTCATCCGTTGCCTCGTTAAAAACCTTGCTCGAGTGAAAAAAAACCCTGTGGGACAAAAACACGCTCAAGGAGGAGAAAAAGAGTACAACACGTCTTCTACTCTTCGAAATCAAACATGTAGACATCATGACTCCTCCTGATGTCGATATCTCCCCCTGATTGCTACAATCATGGGAGTTCGGATAACTTTCTCAATCCGATGCTCTTCACATGTTTCTCAAAGGTGGATTTAGGTAGCGACTTAGTGAATAAGTCCGCTACATTATCCTCTGATCGGATTTGATTCACTTCAATCTTTAAAAGTGATTGTTGTTGCTGATTATAGAAGAACTTAGGCGATATATGCTTGGTGTTGTCGCCCTTGATGAAACCTAACTTCATTTGTTCAATATAAGCTGCATTATCCTCATAAATGCATGTAGGTTCATCTGTGGTAGACTTCAAACCACAACTTCCTCGGATATGTCTAATTATTGACCTTAGTCATATACATTCACGTACGGCTTCATGTAGAGCAATAATCTCTGCATGATTTGAGGAAGTAGCAACAAGGGTCTGCTTTGTAGACCTCCAAGATATCGCAGTGCTTCCCATGGTAAAGACATAACCCGTTTGGGAGCGACCTTTGTGAGAGTCAGAGAGGTACCCTGCATCAGCAAAACCCATCAAACCATCATTGTCATTTTGATCAAGGGGGATAGGGTGAGGCCGACCACCCTTGGTGGTGGTGGCGGCATTGGCGGCAACATGGCCGGCCAATTTGTCATGGTGGACGGTGGCTCCATGCCTAATGGGGTCCGATCCCATTCTTCCATCTTTCCTCTTCTCTCTGTAGGGATAAAATAGGCCCATATCAATCGTACCTCTCAGGTATCAAAAGATTGTCTTTACACCAATCCAATGGCGGCGTGTTGGCGCAGAGCTATGTCTAGCTAACAAGTTCACTGCGAAGGAGATGTCCGGTCTTGTGCATTGAGCTAAGTACAATAATGCGCCTATTGCACTTAAATAGGGCACTTCGGCCTCTAATGCTTCTTCGTCCTCATCCTTTGGACGAAACGGATCTTTTCCGGGTTCAAGACTATGACCGATCATGGGAGTACTCACAGGCTTTGCTTTATCTTCATTAAAGCGCCTTAGAATTTTCTGAGTATATGCAGACTTGATGGATCAAAATCCCATCACTACGGTGCTCCATTTCTAAACCGAGACAGAACCGTGTTTTCCCAAGATCTTTCATCTCAAATTCGGATTTCAAGTATTTAGCAGTTTCCTTTAACTCATCTAGAGTTCCAATTAGGTTCATGTCATCGACATAAACTGCTACGATTGCAAATTCGGAACTTGTTCTTTTAATGAACACGCATGGGCATATTTCGTTGTTATTATATCCCTTCCCAATCAAGTAGTCACTTAGACGGTTATACCACATCTGTTTGGATTGTTTTAATCCATATAGTGACCGTTTTAATCTTATTGAAAACGCGCTCCGTGGTTTAGAGCCACTTGATTTGGGTAATTGAAGTCCATCTGGAACCTTCATATATATATCTGAATCTAGATCTCCATAGAGATATGCTGTAACCACATCCATAAGCTGCATGTCAAGGTTTTCTGAAACTACCAAACTGACAAGGCAGTGGAACGTTATAACGTCCATTACGGGAGAATATGTCTCCTCGTAGTCGATTCCAGGGCGTTGTGAGAAACCTTGCGCCACGAGGCGAGCTTTATATCTAACCACCTCATTTTTCTGATTACGCTTTCTAACAAAGACCCATTTATGGCCAACAGGTTTTACATCTGGGGGTGTCTGCGTTATGGGCCCAAATACCTGTCTCTTTGCTAGTGAATCCAATTCAGCCTGGATCGCATCTTTCCATTTAGGCCAATCCGCTCTTCGTTGACATTCTTCGACAGAGCAAGGTTCGACATCATCATATTCTATGATTCCTTTTGCAACATGATATGCAAATGCATCATCAATTGCCATAGAATTTCTATCCATCATCTCATGTACACTAGTGTAATTCATGGAGATCTCTCTATTCTCTAGAGTTGGTTCTGACATTGGAGCGTCCCTCAATGATGTCTCTTGGACATAACCATAATCCGGAATGTTCTCATGAGATGGATTATTTTGTGCCAAACTCGCTTTCTTTCTTGGGCGAGAATCCATCGAACCTATTGGCCTCCCGCTCTTACTGGCAGGAGCCGTGGGCCTAGCCACAACGTCACTACCACTGTGGACGTTGGCGCCATGCTCAAGTGCCCTTGAGGTGGCGTCATGTCCTCTAATTTTAGGGACATCAATCCTTGCAGGCACATTTGCAGCAGGTATGTGTGATCTCATCACTTTAGCGATATCAGAAAATGCATCAGGCATCGATTCTGCTACGTTCTGAAGATCGAGAATTATTCGCACTTCAATTTCGGACTGTGCGGTTCGGGGATCAAGATGAGACAGAGTGGGGACAGACCATGACAATTCCTGTCGTTCCTGTTGAACATATATGTTCTTATCTCCCCCTAATGACGGGAAGACTGTCTCATCGAAGTGACAATCCGCAAATCTTGCGGTAAAGAGATCGCCTGTCAAGGGTTCTAAATAGGGGACAATTGTTGGAGAATCATATCCAACATAAATGCCTAATCGTCGTTAAGGACTCATTTTAGTACGCTGTGGCGGCGCAATTGGCACATAAACTGCACACCCAAATATGCATAAGTGTGAGACATCAGGCTCATACCCAGTCACCATCTGGGACGCAGAAAAAGGTTGAGTGGCAGTGGGCCTCCGACGAATAAGCACAGCTGCATGCAATATTGCATAGCCCCAAGCAGAAATAGGGAGATTGGTGCGTATTACCAATGCCCTAGCAACCATTTATAGTAGTTTAATGGCGGCTTCTGTGAGACCATTTTGGGTGTGAACATGAGGAACTGGATGTTCAACTTCAATCCCAATGGACATGCAATAATCATCAAAATTCTTTTATGTAAATTCCCCAGCATTGTCTAATTTAATAGGATGATCAGGGTGGTGAGCCCTTAACTTAATAATCTGGGCGAGGAGTTTAGCAAATGCAGCGTTCCTAGTGGACAATAGCATGACATGTGACCAGCGTGTCGATGCATTAACCAACACCATAAAATATCGAAATGGTCCGCATGGTGGTTGAATAGGTCCACAAATATCACTTGGATTCTTTGCAAGAATGGTATATTTTCTTTAGTGTCCTTTGCATAGGATGGTCTCGATCCTAATTTTGCTAAAGAGCAGGCTTTGCAGAACGAATGATGGGCTTTAGAAACAACCAATGAGAATTTTGGTTGAGCCACGAACTCACAATTGACTTTAGAAGTAAAATTTGGAGATGAAGGAGCCTTGGTGGCGTCAATGCCACCCTGATGCCGCAGGGGGATGGCGGCGCCAGCCAAGGGTGGCCGGATATGGGGGTGAACGGCGCCGTGAAGCGCAGGGACTCATTCGGTGTCCAAAAACCAACTTTTACTTCTTTTCGTTCTGAAAAATGGATGTCCGTGTGAAGTCTTTAATATACGGATCATCATATCACGACTTGGATGTCCCAAACGGTCGTGCCAAAGCCTATATGTGTCAGAATCTCATAAATCATCCCTAATAACATGATTGGATTCAATTATTCGAATAGTGGTTTCATATAACCCACTAGATCGACACATAAGTTTCTCTAAGACTCTTTTATTTCGGTAGTCATTAGACGTGATGCAAAGGAACTCATGTCCATTCTCACAATGCGTTTCCCCATGAAAACCATTGGCTCTTATATCTTTTAAGTAATCGATACTTTATTAATAATAGCCAATGATTATATCAAAGTTTCGTGACCATAATCTAATCCAAAGTAAAATCAAACATTAGACAAATTGTAGTCACTCAATTCGTTCGGTAATTCCAATAAAATATGACCAGGGAAGTAGAGAGAGATGTCGGTGGAGCGAAGCTCTCTTAAGTACCACTAATCTCAATTACTTTCCTAGACATCATACTTAATTGAGTACGCCTAGAGGAAAAGAGATAATCCAATAAGTCATTTTATTGATTAAGGCATAATTGCCATTACATAATTCTTGGAAATTAAAAGACTATTCTAAATAAAAATATGCGGCATACTATTTTTATCGCCAGATTTAAAGTCTTTTATAGCTCGATATCTTGATTACCATTGATCAGGTACTCCATAAAATACCATGAAGAGGATGCTCTCTTGATTGAGATGTATTGACACAATACATATGGTCCCTAGGACCAATGGCGTTGGAATAGTGCAACCATGGCCAAAAGTGGCGCCATGGTGTCCAACCCTATATCCTCAACGTCATGACTCCTATGGTCATGTTAGGGTCTTCTCAATCAATTTGTTCTTTTGTGTTTTTCACAATCATGCATCAATAATATGATGTAGAGAGCCTCCGAACAATATTTCATAACTCTTTCAAAGTTTACAAAAGCGGATATTATTCCATTATGCTTCAAAGTCCGGAAAATTGTGAATGTTACTAAAACGTTCACGAGGCGCAACCCAAAGGTTGTTAGTGTTATCCTCATTCATGTACTCAAACTGGAAGGCCATCTTCATGTGGGTCTTCATCAGGGTAAATGCCCTGGAATTATCTATCTCAGTTTGAGGGCCTTGAGTGGTTCTTTTAGAATAAGACTCTTGGATTGTAGGCAATAAATCAAGGGCAATTAGGTGGAGCTCAACATTTTGAGTCCACATGAAAATTCCGTGCCTGTAGAATCCAATGGAGTAAAATCGAGCTCGTTCAAGTCTTACATCCTAAAAAGGAAAGCAAGAATGTATTAGTTTCGAAGTCAATGCTTCCACGAAAACTAATATGAGATTTCTGAGCAGTAATGCTACCAAGAAATTGATTTCCAAGAAATTTGGATTAGACCGAAACAATGATGTTTGAATGGTCAAAATAGATTCTCACGAATGCTCTTAGTCCGTAGCTTACGAACGCTCTTAGTTCGTTAAATCGATGCTTACGGACGCTCTTAGTCCGAAGTCTTACGAACGCTCTTAGTTCGTTAATTGCGTGAATCCCCATGATTCTGCTTTTCAAGAATCGAACCCACGTTATAAGAAAGGTGGGATGTAGAAGAAGGGAGGTTGCAAGTCCCGGAAGAAAAAGAAGGAGAAATTAAAATTCGGAAAACAGGAACTTTAATTTAAAAACTTACTTGTTGAAAATTCGGAGCAGATTCTGTTCTGAACAGCTTGTACTTCGATTGGTGTACAGATCTCAATATAACTCCGATAAGGCTGAAATTCGGAGGTTAGATGGAAGAGACAGAGACGAACAACTTTGATGAAGAAAGTTTTTCGATCTGAGCTTCCGAACTAGATGTTTCGAGGCTTTCAAGTAGACGGACGTGCACAGGAAAGATGAAGGATGCAGTTGGTGTGTGTTGGTGCTGCAGGGGCAGCAGACTTGCAGCGGTGCTGCAGGGGCAGCAGGGATGCGTGGGCAGGGGCAGGCACGCAGGTGAGGCTAGCATGGGCTAGGAGCTGCGGTGATGAAGAAGATTTCGGGTTTTTGAAGATTTTTCTGTTTTGGTTTTTTGTTTTGTGGTTAAAGCTCGTGCTGATAACGTGTTTTAGGAAAATAGATTTGAGAGAATTGTCATCATATTATTGAGAATAGGAGCCCTATATATAGGGATTACAAAGTACTAGTTCTAATGTTACAAGGAATATCAATCCGTGTAGGATTGGGAAATCTAGAACCTTATCTCCTATTCCTACTCCTAGTTTGATAAGGCACACTAAATTTGATTTTCCTTCAACAACAAGTAAACTTTTGTAAGGAAATTCGAAATGATACATATTTTGATGGAAATTGAAGTGAAGAATTCGGACAATCAATTCATTCATTTCTTTCCATAGAGAAATTCATAATTTCCAAGTATAGAATGTCAAATGAGATAATTCATGTTAAGAAATTATGAACTGCTTATTTTGATTTTAAATATCATCTCTTTTTCCTTCATCCAAACACACTGTTGAGGTGTGTGTTCTTCATCTTGTTTATTATTCTCATTTTTAAATATTTGAAGGGAACAGTAATAAATTTTTAAGGAGTTCCCAATATTTAACATAAGTAATCAATATGGGCATTTACAAAACGTCAACCTAGTATGAATAGTAGCCTTAATATAGTCAAATAATATAATATTTCATGATTTTTAGATTAAGGGTATTTTAGATACTATGGGTTGTGTATTTAGTAAAATATTATAAGGGTAAATTAAATGAGTGGTGTATTGAGAATGGGGTGTGTATTAAGTAATTGGGGGTGTGTATTTAAAATTTCTCTGATAAATTGTAAACTAACATGTGGACAAAAGAGGAGAGAGAAATATAACTTTTCCTTTAGCTATGCATGATTCTCTAGCTAAATATGACTAGTCATTTGAGTTAAAGTTAAATTTAACTTAACTATAGCTAGTTTGTTGGAGTTGAATTTCGCTTTAAAAATAATTATATATAGCTAAAAATTAAATTTAGCTAGTCTGTTGTAGATGCTCTTAACTTTTATTGTTTTTATATAGAAGTAAACAAACAATTAAACCATCTGAGATAAACGATTTATGTACTGAAATCTTGTAGTACCCAGAGGCTGCTCGGTCTCTATTTGCATACAGATACAGTTGTGGTTTTTCTCTGTTCTCATCGTGTTCTACCTAAAAAAGAAATTGATGGCTTTCCAAGGAATCGAAACCGAGCTAGATTTTCCCTCTTATCAAGCCCATGCCATGCAGCATTTCCATACTTCAGTCTTCACCATCAATCTTTCCTCTAACTACACCATACACACTCGATTCCTCTCTCCAACATTTCCCCATTTTCGTTTTTCTAATAGAAAATTACACACAAGTGATCTTTTGAATCTTTAATTAGTCATAAAGCCACCTTATTTTTTTTTTGTATACATAACGCCACTTGTAGCTTTAAATTATTTTCAACCTGACAATTTTACCCTCTCACTTAAGAAACCCAATTCCATCAGCCTTACATCACAAATCTCTCTCTCTCTCTCTCTACCTGATCACAGTGTCTCTCTCTCCTCGACCATAGATTTTCACGTCTTTGGTCTCCGTCTCCAATTCGGGCGACCACCAGCACGGCGCTCTCTCTCTCCCTCTCTTTCCTTGATCACAGATCACGTCTTGATCTCTGCCTCCGATTCCCACGACCACCGGCATGGCGCTCTCTCTCTTTCCTTGATCACATATCACATGTTGATCTCCGCCGCTGATTCCGGCGATCGCTGGCACGACGCTCTCTTTCTCAGCAAACCCTATCTCCCTCTGCCAGGCTTCATCGTCTCCTCGATGCTGAAGTTTTCGCAGACCACTGCAAACCAGATTCAGTTCCTCCTGCAAAGCCTCAACGATGCCAACTTGGACTCTGTCCACCCAGAGCTGACTCAGGTAGTACCTCTCTCCTTCTCGATTTTTCTTCAATTCCGGCTCTGTTTGCTTCCGATTCTCATTTTGGAGCCCTAAAATTCTTTGTTTTGGTTTCGGAGTATTCGGAATTTGGACGGAACTTCCATTTTGTTTGGTTTCAGTTTTGGACTTTCAGTGAGACTATTAGAACTCAAAGCGGGGTTTTGTTTGTCGTTTTGGCTTGCTCAGTGAGCTTTTGAATTGATTTCTCAGTGTAGATTCGAACGCCGTCAACTTTGCCTCACGTTCTCATGCTCCTGCTTGGATCTCCAAGCCTCTGCTTCATTGTCTCCCTAATAATTCGCGTTTTTCATTTGATTTGATTTGAATTTGAATTTGCAGGTGCAAATTATTTTAAAAATCTCGATTTTGATTGTTGAATTTTCACGCATGGGCTTTCTCCTCTGATACCCCATTGTGCCTTTAATTTGGACTAGGGCTTTGCCCTTGGCCCAACCTATGTTTTAGTTTTATCTAAATTCATTAATAATTTCCTTGTATTAGGAACCTCGATCTCTAGCGCCTCTGACGTAGTACCAAAGGAGGATCTCCGCTATCTCTACGTTTTGAATGTCTAATAAGTAGGTCTATTTCTATGTACACTGGGTATTACAACTATCTTCTTGTCTGCCTATGTCCTTAAATAACAGCGGAAGGGTATGTAACGGCCTATTTTGGTTTGTGATGAATATATTATTCGGTCCCATGGGCTTGATTCAAAAAACTGTTGGATCATTCAATCTAACTGCTGCAATTAAATGACAACCATAACCTTTTTTTTCACCCTAAAAAAAAATTTGAAGGTAAAAAAAAAAATCTTAAATTTATTTTTAAAATTCTATAAATACCAATTCCCTCACCTTAATTTCTCACACTAAATTTCTGAAAATTTTACCTCTTCATCCATTTGTTCTTCATTTATTTAAATTTATCAAGGACTAAAAAATAGAAATTATCAGTGATATTTCGCCGATATTTTCATTTTTTTTATGGACAATATTTCCATGACCTTCCAAGAATATTTCGACGGATATTTTTGAAATTTCCCGAAATATCGAGAAAAAATTGCCAAATTTTGTGTAATTCCGGAACCTTCCGACTCTTCCCACTCTACCACCCTTTCTCACATCAGTCACATGCAAAGTCAACACCACTCTACCACCCTTTCCCACCACCCTTTCTCATATCAGTCACATGCAAAGTCAACACCACTCTACCACCCTTTCTCACATCAGTCACATGCAACATCATCATCACGTGGCTACATATAGTTGGCCTAAAATTCCAATCAAAAAAATCAACAAAGTGACCAAGACTCAAACCTTGGTCACTTCATTGCTCTTTGAGAGCCTCGGCCAACTCTGTTGCACCTGCACTTGTGTTTATCTTTGTAACATTCTAATATATATTTATTTTGCCTACGAATATGAAAACTTAGGTACATGTACAATTAATAATTAACATAGAAAAATCAATTACATTTTGAATTTTAATTACCAAATGTTCAAAAATTTTACAACAGCATTTCAATTTTTAACTTCTATAAATAGGGTATAGGGTTCCACTCATTCCTTGCACAGAAAAAAACAGAGTTTCTTTCTTCTTTCATCTACTACTTCTTTACTCTATAATTTTGGTAAGTAATAAGTTAATATTATTAACCATTTGGTTCTTATTGTTTATTTTATTGTTCTAATTAATAACATTTACTACTTTTAATATTTGATATCTTAATACATGCCTACATTATCTCAATACACTCCTACATTATATAGGAGATTAGTAAAGTATAATAACATAGTTTTTAGGATTTTGGGTTTAGGATTTAACTTTACTGAATTAATTACGAGCAGAAATTTTGATAAGAAAATACAATGGCTAGTGGCGAAAGTAGACGTGATCCTGCATGGGAGCACGGAGTTATCATTTAATGATTATTCTTCACAATACACTCAAGACTCTACAAATTAATAGAGATGATGAAGATAGTGAAGATTTTTTACCTCATAGGACTTCTACGTGGTTCTAAGTTACTCATGTAATTCAAGGTGTAATGTATGATATGTACAAAGAATGTATATCAAGCGTGATGGCCTAGCCTCCCATTGAGTTTCCAGCCATAAAAAAAAAAAGATGTTTATTTCAAAAATTTTAAGAGGTCAGCAATTCAGCATTTACTGTTTCATCTTAAATTATTACAACTCACTATATAACAATGTTTATTTAAGGTTTTCTTTTCCTATATAGCAGATAATTGATAAAACAAACATATTCAAAAGTTTCACTTAAAATTTCCATATTTTACTTCAAATTTCAGTTATTTTTCTTGATTATTTACCGAAATCGATATATCCACGATATTTCCGTCGAAATTTCGGTTTTCAGGACCATCGATATTTCCTCGAAACTCAATATTTTGGTCGTTGAAATTTATTCATTAACTTTTTTAGATTAATATTGTATGATTAATCTCATTATAATTATTTAATTAATTAAATCATAAGTTTAAAACTATTTTGAATTAATGAATTATTCAAATTTAAAGTGTGAACAGTGGATTGGCAAGCAAATTGCCTTTCATTGGTGTATTGTGTAAGCTGCAGGTAATTGCCAATTTTGGATAAATAACGAATTGGTTGTATCAATTTGGTTGGCAAATTAGCAATTGTCCTTGGTTCATGGGTGCATTTGCTCTAAGAGTGAAAATCATGCTCGATCAGAATAACTATTCAATAAAAAATGGTAAAAATATAATGGAAGCATGAGGATTCCCTGAAAATTACTTATGGACATCGTATACATATAAACTACCAGTGGGACCCACTAAATACATTCACACGGATAGACAATTCTACGTGTAAGTAGTATTAGCAACACTAGTAATATGTGCAAATATATATTTCGTCATTGTACCGTGTGTATTGACGTATTCACATAGATTTCTAGTGGAGTACTAAGAATCCGTGTGTGATGGACTGATGGATGATTTTTCTAGTAGTGTAAAGAGTCAAAACTTTCTTTATCATTTCCCCTGTGAGCGCATTTCCAAAAGAACAATCTTATTGTTGTAAACATCCACTTTTAAAGTGATGGGCATGTTATGAACCCGGCCATTCCGAAGCCATATAACCTCTAGTCTTTTTTTTTTTTTTTTTGAATGAGATTTGGAACCCAGCCTAGCTGGGAGGCTCAGCCCCACGCCCGGTTCTATTTATTATAATACTATTTTGCAATGGGGGGACATAAAAAACCTGAACCCCGTGCTACATGAAAACAATTAATATAATCCTTATAGAGAACATCATGAATAGTAGCAGGAGTCTCCTCTAACAATAAGTCATCCAATCCATTAATGCTAGTAAGGTGGGCAAGCCTATGTGCAACATCATTTGCTTCGCGGTAGATATGATGAATCCTACAAGATTGAAAAGCAGAAAAGTAATCTTTAAAATCATCTAGAACTTGGCTTACCTCTGAGAAATTCTCCTCCTCACTATTGAGTACAGCAATCAGAAGGGCAGAGTCGCTTTCGATGTCAATTTTTGTCCAACCTTGGTGTATACCAAGAAGAAGACCAGCTCTACACGCCTCGACCTCCATATTGGTAACCTAGTGTGCATGTAAAAAAGGCATTGCCATAGCTGCAATACCCGTGCCGAATCATCCCTGACCACACTCACTACAAAAAATAATTGCAACCGCTACCCCAGTTGGCGTCGGCATCCTTTTGCCGTCGCTAAAAATTGACTATTCGGTTCGGCAAAGTTACGCCGTCGCAAAACTTGCGACTGAATTACTACGCCGTGGCAATGGGGTAGCCAAAAGTAGCCTATTTTTCTTCGGCGAACGTTTGCAGTCGCAAACTTTCCATACTTGGCGACTGCGTCTACAATGCCGTCGCATGAGAGAACAGCTACGAGCCCAATTCTCTTATTAAATCTATTTTCTAATTAAAAAGCCCTAGCCTATTTCCCTCAATCTCTGTTCGATCTCTACCGCAACCCTCTTTCTCTTCCTCTTTGTTCTGGATCTAACCCAACAAATAACATCGCAGAACTTGGTGGCCACTGTGTTGGTCTAAATCCAGGGATTATTCTTTTTCGTTATTTCAATTTGGTTTTCTCTTCAGTCGTTCCTCTTCCTCTCTCTTTGAATCCGATTCAACTCAGATGCGTCCAATTTAATGGCTGGGTCATTCGTGAGAGATTCGTTCTGTCCGAGCGGAATTCATGAGGAATTTTGATTGAACTCGGATGCGTTCTCTTCTCTGTTCTCGGAAAGTTCGCATCTTGGTTAGTTCTCAATCTCTTTTGGCTTGGTTTCTGTTTTGGGCTTCTTGTTATTACTGGTGTTCAATTTTATCTTTGAGGTTTTCAGTTATGATCTACTAGAATGTAGAAATAAGTATAAAAGTTGCAAACTTGATGACCAATTTCCCTCTTTTCGCTGCATGTCAAATCCTTTTGTTTTTGGTTTGAATTGAAATGGTGTTTTAGGTTCAGCCAAGACATTGTTTTGCTTATGAAAGTTGGAAAATTTCTTTCTTCTAGTGACTTTTGGTTGCTTGTAAAGAATGGTATATATGTGTTGAACTACTTGATTGACTGGATTTCATTTTTGAGTATGCATATCCATTATAGAAGAAAAGGGTTCCTCACTATGCTTGAATTTGGGTTTCTTTTGACACTGGAATGTAAGCAAATAATGGCCTGGTGGTTGTTGTTGTAATGAATGGCGCTGTTGCTTTGGTGGTTGTTGTAATCTGTTTGGAGAGTAGAGTTGTTTTCCATTCTTTTGGGAGATACATTCAGGTGCCTCCGCCTTTGAATTACCTTTCGGTGACTACTACAATGCTTGGAGGTGCAGCTGGAGCTGGTGCCTATGCGCTAGGTATGATTTCTGATGCCTTCAGCTCCTTGGTTTTCACTGCTCTGGCTATTGTAGTTAGTGTTGTTGGAGCTATCGTTGTCGGATTTCCTGTTTTGGTATGCAATTCACCTCCCAAGATTTCTGTTTCATGTTTTGTGAACAATCATGCTTTATCTATTACATTAGGTAGATATAGGTGGTATAATTTTGCATTCTTATTTATAGGTTATTTCACTTAAAATATACTATAGCATCTGCTATAAATTTGTATTTTTTCACAAATCTTTTGTTCTTCAAATTCAGTAGTCCAGGTTTATTGGATGGTTTAAGAGTTTGTGTCGATCTGGTGACAATCACTGTACATTATATCTCTTACAATTTGCCAAACTAAAAGTTGAATTTAATTAGTCAACTGCATGAGGAATCAATGTACAATGATAGTTTATGGATACCCAATGAATAACGGATCTATAGCGCACATGATTTCTGGGAACCTTCACTTCACTTCTCATTGCACTTAACTCTGTCAACATAGTAGAACACACACTACCCACTTTGTCATTTCTTTGGGCTGTTGGTATGCTTGAGCTTGCTTTCTATTTTTACTCTTCAATATTTTATCTTTCTAAAACATCACTTAAATGAAGTGTGTTAGGCCATGGTAATCCTGTAATTCATTCTGCTGTTACTCTTCAATATTTTATCTTTCCTCTGTAGAAGGTCTTGATCGTCATTCATAAAACCATCTTTTCTTTCCTACAGGCTTGCACAGAAATGGTTATGCCAATGTCTAGTAGCCGAGATAGAAGCATGTTTCAAACATATGATTATAATTTCTCCTCTTTTCAAGAGTGGTGCTGGAAGCAGTTCAATGTGAAACCAAGGCCTACATGGATAACAACAGAGTTTGGTGGACATGTAAGAAAGTGATGCAGTAATTGTTTGTCTTTTCTACTAAATAGTGCATTCCTATTGTTACCATTTCAATAATGAATACTCATCATCTATGCCATACTGGTTCAGTGCATGATGATCTTGTCTTTCTCTCCCCCAGTGTTTGGTAAATGTCTTACATGTGTTACTCATGCTGTCATGCATTATCTAATTATCTTGGTACCCCATTTGTTGAAATCAGATGACCATGGAAAACAATGAGCCATAAAGGATAATTATTCTTTTTGGAATAATTTTCTTAGTTTCTGCTATGTACTAGTCTTGCAATATAATTTGAATCTTTAATCAACAATGTAGTAACTTTGGTTGATTACTGTACGGGAGGAAGCATTAATTTACAACCTGCTATTGTTTTAAGCTAGTTATTTTCACATTAATTTTTTTATACGGTTATTTTCACCTCAATTACACTTCTAAAATATTGACAGTAAAAAATCACAGTTAATACTTGGTAAGTGATGTCAATGATTGGTTTTTTATGTTTTTGTCTTTAATGTTCCTTGCTTAGTGTGGAGGCCTGTTGGGATTTTTGAGAGCTTTTATTTTTCCTGCCTGTGAATTTTTTGGAGATCCATGAGGAGACACATATCCTAGAATCACTTCTTCTTGCTTCAGATCTTCCTCTGATGAAAATTCGGTCTTGGCTAATAGATTTCTGATTGAATCTTAGGAACTAATGGAGTTGGTATTATTTTCATTGGTAGTCTTTTGTTTGTTTAGGTAATTTTGTCAAGTTTCATAGGTTTCTACCATTGCAATATTGGAATTTAAATTACATTTTAGTAGATACATTTGTGCCTCCTAAAAAGAAAAGTTCTTTTGAAGTGATCTCTCCATACCTAATATCCAGTATATATTCACAAACTGCTAATACTTTGGTTAAGTTTGAAATCTGAGGTAGTATAAAGAGTTTGGTATTTTGATCTTTGCTATATACTGGTGTGGCTGATTTGGTTGTTTCTCAAAATTTACCATTTCACAATTGATAGTTAGCTCAATTGTTCATGCTAGTTTACGAATTCTAATTAAGAACAGTACTTGACTATCCCTCTGTTTCTCTCTCTCAGTAGGACTTTGAATATCTCATCTCTTAGATATCCGTCATCTCGTATATCTATTCTACGGCCGCGAGAGAAGCTTGATGACTTCCATATTCCCATCTCATCAGCTTCTGGGTTTGGATGCTGTATACTAATATCTTTATTCACAATTACTCATCACTTTTACTATGATTCTGGGTATAAAAGTTTCAAAGTACGGAAGACATTAATCGGATGAGCAAAGAATTGAAATTTCATGTCTCGATGGTTTACAATTGCTTTACTGTGCTGAATCGATGCCAAAAAAACAAAGATTTGCACTCTTAGATTCAACCTTAAGGATGTCTTTTCACTCTAATTGTTGTTCATTTTAATTTTTTCTTTAATGGATATATCTCTACTCTGCTAACAATTTTTCTGATTTCTATTTATTATGGTTGTCTTGCAGTTGGCTACTATTTGGTTGGAGCGCAAGGATTCCCTAGCTGGTAATTTTTCTTCATCAATAATGTTTGTGTTGATTCATTGATTTGATTGGTTCCTTTTTCTCCATGCTCATGCCTGAAGGGTCGTGTATATGCAATTATGTGCAGTATATAGTTTGACTAATTGTGTATATTATACCCATTAGAAATCAGTGCTGTTTGGCTTTTCTATCTGTTTGGCAGCCATACGTTCACACACCCAAAAGCTAGGAAGAAACCTCTTATTTTTGTTATTCGATATTTTCCTTTTTGATTTACAAGCTCTTATGTATATTGTTTATCAATTTTCTTTTGCTATCGATTTTTGCTATATGGTAAATATATAATAATGGTTAGATTAGCCACTGCGAAGTTGGAATCTGTTTCACATTTATATTATGCAATTGGGTGCTTAAGTTGATTTTGATTAAATTTTTACCTGCGTAAACATACAGGAGCAGTACTTTTGGCGTTAAGGCAACATTGTTATGGAGAAATTTGAGAGGAGGGGCATGAAGTAACAAACCAAGTAGGGGAACATATCACCTCAAGTACGATTCCGGTAATGTTCAGAAGATACTTTTATTTATTTCTAGTCTGTAACTATGGAACTTATCAATTGTATTTGGTTTGCAATTGATACTATAGTGACGCTGCAGTTCGACTATGCCATTTTAAAAACAGTTGGTCTACGTTGATGCAGTTGCATAATTTACTATTCCTAGTGCATATGAATTGAATAATTTTTCGTGTTCCTTCAGGATTACTCGCAGCAGCCCCCTATTCAGGAACTAATTGGAAGGGATCTTCATGATATATAATGAATGGAAATTCAGACATATTGCGAGGTAAGTATGGAACTATGGATTTAGCATTCTTCAAATCAACTACTCTAGCTTTAATCGTAGAAAGACTTGGATTTAGCACACTTGCTGACTCAAAATGTCAAAAAGTAATTAAGAGTTCAAGTGAAATATTAATTGTATGTACTGGTCTGAACAATATCTATGTCATGTGTACATCTCCCATTAATTTTCCAGCTTTTTGTTTCTTTAATGAATGGTTGAAGATTTCTGACTTTCTGTTATATGAGGCTTGCAACAACACTAGAGTAATTGGTACAAGAAGTAGATCGAGGAAGATCCCTGCAAAGTTCATCTTGAAGTAGAGGAAAATAACTAACTTGTAAAGCTTAATTATTGATCTTGTAAATTTTGGTAAGAGCTTCAATATTCATTTTGTAACATTTATGAGGAAAATTAAAGTGTAACACTTCCTTTTATATAAGCTTCATTCCTTTTTGTATAGTTTTCATTCATTAAAAAAAAAAAAAAATCGGTATGCATTTGCATGCCGATTTTTTTATTATTCTTAAATAATTTTTTTGCGAATGACTTTTGGCGACGGCAAAAAACTTCAGTAGCGGTTGGTGGCGTCGCCATTGGTATTTGCGACGGCATTTTTCCGTCGCAAAATTCTTGCTACGGCAAACGTTTGCCGTCGCTAATAGTCTTGCAACGGGGAATTGCCGTGGCAAATAACATTGGCGACGCCACCAACGGCGTCGGAAGCATTGCCGTCGCAGAGCCGTCGCCAATGCTCTTTTGCGACTGCATTGCGCCATGGTCATTGCAATTTTTTTTTGTAGTGACTCCAATGCCTCCAATCCCACAATCAACTCTAAGCACCATCAACATTAATTTTAAGTCTGCCCTGAGGGAGGTACTCCCACTTTGCCTGCGGTCTCCTCATAATACCCATAATACCTCTAGTCTCTATTAATTAAGCTAACTTTGTGATGAATGATTAAATTTTCAAACTACTCATAATACCCAAAATTAATTAAAACCCTACATATACATTTAATGCATAAAGGATATACTGCAACATATATATACTCAATTTTAATTTCTCTCTTTTACCCAAGTGGTGATTAAGCTTCTTATACTTGAAGTGTTTTTCCTTGAATTTCCTTCAAATGGATGAGAATTAGAATAGATGCGTGTGAGTGAAAAGAAGAGAAAATAGAACGAAAAATGGGTGTGGGGAGGTGTTGGTATGGAGAGAGAGAATGGTTGTGGTGGTAGTGTGGCTGATAGATGAAGATGGATGGGATTAAGGGTGGTCTGGTGATCAGTTACTGCCGCAAGGGTAATAGAATGGGAATGGAATTTTATTAAGGACCAGCTGGTAACTTATAAAATATCAAAAACAAAAACAAAAGTCAAAATAAAAAATAAAAGTGCAACTGTAACGTTGGTTAAAATTTTTACAATTGCAATTGCAGTTTGTAAATTAAACAAAAGAAAGAAAAAGTAATTACTTGAAGAAAAATTATTAAGAAAAAATTGCAAAATTAATTTTTATAAATAAAAATAAGTAAAGGATCAATACTAGTATCCTAAAAATGATAATAATTTAGTGAGCGTGCGCGTCAATTGACTGGCATAATAAAAGTGAGAACAATTTAAAACGTGTGCTACTATTCATTGTTCCTTACTCTAATTGAAAGGCCAATTGATAAAATAGTTTGATACTACGCGTTCATTAGACTTTTTTTGTGTATATATATAGCACATTATTGCCTTGGATATTAGTTGACGTCAATCAGTATCAAGTGGCACCTGACCCGACTATTCCAGAACTAAAGAGTAATGCATGCATGCATGAAAGTGGGTTGGTGGGGTGGGCATGATTAATGCCCCGAAAACAAACAAACTTCCTGATAAAACAGTCACCGACTCACCTAGTACATACTGTTCTAGCTAGCTCTTTGATGCCGCAATCATTTTCCTCCCTCCTCCTCTGCGAGGTTCAAATACTTGCCACCTAGACATTTGGTATCAATGGATGCGGTTAGCTTTTGCGTTTGTTCGTGAAAAATAGGATAGGGAGAAGCTGTCTAGTTTATCGTCGTTTATGTAACTCAATGATTGTATTTGATGATTTAATTATTTATCAAGATGAAACCATCACTGCAACAAATCGACGTGGGTGGAAAGCCAGAGCTTATAAGTAGGGGGGAACACGCTCTAAATTCACTAACAATAGTAAGATTTACTGGGTTTACAAATAATTAAACGAGTACCCAAGATCAACGAGAGAAATCAAGAAAGACCAAAACAAAGCATTAGGTTGTAAAAACTCATCAAAGGGGTAAAGGTTAAGTCTTCTTCTTCAATCATTTGCCACAAAGGGTGCATAATTGCGAGTAATATATATTGGCCCACTTATCTTATCGCTAATAAGCTAAATCCATGCATGACTCCGATTTATCTACAATGCATGCTGCCAAAACGTAGATCCGTGGTCCACGTTATTATGGACTCATGGATCTCCCTTGATTGAACAATGGATCTCGCCAGAAGAAACACGTTTCCATTATAATTAGTAGTAAATATTTTTATCATCAAGAAGATGTCGGTACAATTTTTTAGCTATAAATAGCCCTCACTGGCCTCTTCATTTCTCAAACACTGAGTTTAGATCGAGTTGAGTGAGAGAATACTAATGAGTTTCAGAAATATGTTGAAAGTGAGTTTCTTAATGTTGCTTGCCATGGCTTTGGCAGCAACAAATACTCATGCTCGCTTAGATCTATTTGGCCACCAGCTGCTTACCTCCAAGAGCCAACCAGATCCCAATTATGGTAATTTCTTGTACCAAATTAGCTTGCTATATAAATTAATTAGTTCAAGTCCAAGATTTACATGTTTATATTATTGTTTGTCTATATTTCTACATGTTATATTATATCAGAATAGACATACAATACTATTGTAATTGATTAACTTATACTCACGTTATTGTTCAATTACAAGGAGGAAAATTCCATATCTAGCGTGCAGCCTGTTGAAAATATATACATCCCACATGAGAAAATAGTACATTGTCTATGAATTTATAAGAATTTGAGTCATTCTATCCATTGTCAATTAATTTTAAACGTACACTCTATATTACTTTATCACACTTTTATTTGTGCCAGTTGGGTCTGTGACAAGCGTCCACCTGAGCTTGCAGAGTGTGTTTGCCCGTTGTTTTCCATCAATATTGTTGTTGTAGTTGTACGTCAAGTTGACATATGGTACTATTGTATATAATTCATCTGAAAAAATATAAGTACTATAATTATA
The DNA here is from genome assembly GCF_002994745.2 of Rosa chinensis. Lineage (NCBI taxonomy): Eukaryota > Viridiplantae > Streptophyta > Magnoliopsida > Rosales > Rosaceae > Rosa > Rosa chinensis. The sequence continues at coordinate 50,659,453 of NC_037089.1, read as the reverse complement.
TATCCACATATATAGATGCGGCAAAAGCATGCATCAAATCAATGAGGACTAACTATTTGAATGGACCCCTGCCTCTGACATGTAATTGAAATGGCCGGTACCTGTATGCGTACGTAAGTGTATTTCATATGGAACGTACAGAAAGTGCTCGGTAATTAATTCCAACAATTTTTTTGCCGAAAAAATTAAGAAAAGAGAAGTGTCTCAAATCAGAATTGACGAAGAGAAGAACCGGTGAACCAATATACTAGACATTACCAACATTTGGGGACATCCGATTAAATGGGGATGATTAATAGAAAAAAAAAATAAAGAAAAAGAAATAAGTTTTGCCATGCTTAAGATTTATGACACTTGTAAATTGAGAAAATATACAAATTTTATTGATTTACTGATTACTTGTATTAGTAAACCATTTTGTTGGGTGCAGAAGAAGCAGAGATGTTCAAATCAGCAACCACTAAAGAGGCCGGTAATTTACTAATATGAATCAATAGTCATTAATTTCTGTCTTCATCAATCATACTAAATTTCTTTTTGTGTTACTAAAATGCGCATATATGCAGAAAAATTGATGAAGGCAGCAGCTGTAGTCCAAGAAGAGAAACCGAGTAGCAGCAAAGTAAAAGCAGATACAATTCCATATTCAGAATGCCAGGAAAACTGCAACTATACATGTGTTTGCACACTTATTTGGCCACCTGAACTATCACAGTGCATCTGTGCTGGATCAAGCAAATTATCAACCACTAATGCGGCCGGTAATTAACTAATATGAATCAATAGTAATTATTACTGACTTCATCAACCATACTAAATTTCGTTATCTGTTCCTAAAATGCGCAAATACATATGCAGAAAATTTGCTTAAGCCAGCTGCTGTAGTCCAAGAAGAGAAACCGAGTAGCAGCATAGTGAAAGCAGATACAATTCCATATTCAGAATGCCAGGAAAGCTGCGAGTATACATGTGTTTGCACACTTATTTGGCCACCTGAACTATCACAGTGCATTTGTGCTGGATCAAGCAAATTATCAACCACTAAAGCGGCCGGTAATTAACTAATATGAATCAATAGTCATTAATTTCTGTCTTCGTCAACCATACTAAGTTTCTTTATGTGTTACTAAACTGTGCATATACATATGTAGAAAATTTGCTTAAGCCAGCTGCTGTAGTCCAAGAAGAGAAACCGAGTAGCAGCAAAGTGAAAGCAGACACAATTCCATATTCAGAATGCCAGGAAACCTGCAACTATACATGTGCTTGCACACTTATTTGGCCACCTGAACTATCACAGTGCATTTGTGTTGGATCAAGCAAATTATCAACCACTAAAGCGGCCGGTAATGAACTAATATGAATCAATAGTCATTAATTTCTGTCTTCGTCAACCATACTAAATTTCTTTATGTGTTACTAAAATGTGCATATACATATGTAGAAAATTTGCTTAAGCCAGTTGCTGTAGTCCAAGAAGAGAAACCGAGTAGCAGCAAAGTGAAAGCAGATACAATTCCATATTCAGAATGCCAGGAAAACTGCAACTATACATGTGTTTGCACACTTATTTGGCCACCTGAACTATCACAGTGCATTTGTGCTGGATCAAGCAAATTATCAACCACTAAAGCGGCCAGTAATTAACTTATATGAATCAATAGTCATTAATTTCTGTCTTCGTCAACCATACTAAGTTTCTTTATGTGTTACTAAAATGTGCATATACATATGTAGAAAATTTGCTTAAGCCAGCTGCTGTAGTCCAAGAAGAGAAACCGAGTAGCAGCAAAGTGAAAGCAGACACAATTCCATATTCAGAATGCCAGGAAACCTGCAACTATACATGTGCTTGCACACTTATTTGGCCACCTGAACTATCACAGTGCATTTGTGTTGGATCAAGCAAATTATCAACCACTAAAGCGGCCGGTAATTAACTAATATGAATCAATAGTAATTATTACTGACTTCATCACCATACAAAATTTCTTTATTTGTTACTAAAATGCGCATGTATGCAGAAAAATTGCATAAGGAATTGGACTTGGTGTCCAAACCAGTTGCAAAATTGGAAGGAAGCTTTCTTCCATATCCGGAATGCATCGAAAAATGTGATGAGTGTGTAATCTGCACTAGAGTTTATCCGATTGAGGCGGCATATTGCTATTGTGGCATGAATCCATCAATTCAGAAATCGGGTAACAATCTTAATTATTTTAACACGTGCTTAATTAAATTTGATTATATAGCTGCTAATTACAGTTACTTGTTTCTTTTTTGTTACTGGAGATGCAGGCATAGCCCTCCCAATCTAGCTTAGCTGCTAGCTGTTCTTCCCTGAATGGTTGACTTCAACGATGAATAAAAGGGCTATAATTTGTTTGATTTACTCCTGTTGATGCCTAGAGTTCCTTTGAGTTGTCTTAATGGTGTACGTGTGTTAAGACTTAAGTTTCTCTATAGAATAAGCTTGCTATGCCTATATGCATGTAAGCGGTCTTCTGTTGTACGCTGGTTGTCAGTTTCGATTGACTAATTAGCTTGTAATGAAATAAAGTTTACGAGCTTTAGCATTACATACTAGTCTTTTACAAGGTCATTGTGAGCTGTTTCTAGCATTATTTTAAGAATATATAAAAAAATATAATAAAAAAAAACCTATTTTGATAAGAAAACAATGTATATACATCACTAAAATACCCACATCATTATTAAGGGAAAACTATTAATAATTGAGACGTTTACAGAGATGATACAAAATTACAAATAACACTGAACTCTGATGGAAAAAGCTCAGGCTAATTCTCAATTATTACCGGTAATATGTGATGCTGAAACCCCTTTACATTATTTCTTTGAAAGGCTAATCGATAGAACCGGGACAAATTTGTCACTTTTGAGTACTATACATTAATTAGTCCTTATTTTTTGTAGCATATTCACCAAACATACATCATTGTCTTATAAAGAAAAACGTTATCCATATTACCATCATTTGACATGATGTCAAGAGCGGTGAAAATTCTGACCCGACTGATCTGGACCTAATATATATATATATATATATATATATATATATATATATATATATAGGGCTTCCACTAAGGGATCCCTTTTTTTGGTCTTTTATAGGGATAGGCATTATACCAACTTTTCGATCATATTTTCACATCTTAACCGTTCAGTTTTTAGGTCCTAATGTATAGATCACTTCTGCAAATTTTCAGCCAAATTGGTGATCGTTAAGATATCCAAAACTGCAATTTACACGAACGGACCGAATCTGTCGAACCGGAACCGTTCGTGTTTATAATGGTAAATTGCAGTTTTGGATGCCTTAACGATCATCAAATTGGCTGAAAATTTGCAGAAGTGATCTATACATTAGGACCTAAAAACTGAACGGTTAAGATGTGAAAATATGATCGAAAAGTTGGTATAATGCCTATCTCTATAAAAGACCAAAAAAAGGGATCCCTCATTATAAGAGCCATATATATATATATATATATATATATATCCATTAGGGAGAATTCCACAAATGGTCACTCAACTATGACTCATTCGACACTTTGGTCACTGAAGTTTCAAATATATCACTTTAGTCACTCAACTATTACACTGTCAATCACTTTAGTCACCTAAGGAGTTTTTTTTTTTTTTTCACTTTAATCACTTCTCCCAATCATCCTAATACATATTTCTCAATTTTTCACAATTGGTTGGATGAAAATATCATTAATATTGTAGCAAATAATTTTTTGTAATGAAAATATTAACAAAGTGACTAAGGTGATTAACAGTGTAATAGTTGAGTGACCAAAGTGTCGAATGAGTCATAGTTGAGTGACCATTTGTGAAATTTTTCTATCCATTAAGAGATTCTTTTTTTGGTCTTTTCTAGGGATAAGGCATTAGACCAACTTTTCGATTACATTTTGCATTCTCAACCGTTAAGTTTTTAGGTCCTAATGTGTAGATCACCTTTGCAAATTTTTAGTCAAATCAGTGATTGTTAAGATATCGAACTAGATTAAATCAATGGACAAACCGAATCTGTCCAACCTGAACCATTCATACATATATTTGCAAATTGCAGTTTTGAATGCTTTAACGATAATCAATTTGGCTGAAAATTTACAGAGGTGATCTACACATTATGACCTAAAAATTGAACGGTTGATATATCAAAATATGACCGAAAAGTTGGTCTAATGCCCTATCCCTAAAAAAGACCAAAAAAAAGGATCCCTCAGTAGAAGGGTCCTATCCCTAAAAAAGAACAAAAAAAAGGATCCCTCACTAGAAGGGTCCTCTGTGTGTGTGTGTGTGTGTGTGGACACACACATAATGCTTCTCTACTAAGGACCTCCACATATATTAAAGGGCTTTTATCAATTTACCCTATTTCTAGAGATTTTTTTCCCACTTACCCTATTAAGTTTTTTTAATTCCCTCTTACCGAAAACACTCTAAGGAGGTCTTCCCTAATACATTCTATTAAGATTTTTTTTGTTTTTTATTTTTTTTTTAAAACCATTTTACCCTCACCCCTTTGTTACTTATAGAGAGAGAGAGAGAGAGAGAGAGAGAGAGAGAGAGAGAGAGAGAGAGAGAGAGAGAGAGAGAGATAAACCATAGAAGACTTCGCCGAAGCCTGGTCACTGGCTGCCAGAATCAGGCCAACTTTTGCCTGATTCCAGTTATCAGCTGCCGCCCACCTGAATTTTATGAAAATCTCACCTGAAAAGGTTTTTTGCTCCTAATAGACCTCTATTGCCTCCCAATAGACGACTATCAGCTATGTATTGCCCCCCAATAGAGGTCTATTGCCCCTCAATAGGACTTTCAGTCTCCAGAATAAGAACTAATCTCCTAAAATTTAGACAAATAAAACTTTGATTACATAAAAAGGAGATTACATCTTTTAAACGTCTATTGCCCTCCAATTGACATCTATTGCCCCCCAATAGACATTCAAAACTTTTTCTTTTCTTTTCTTCTGTCCGGTTACTTAAAAAAAGAAAAAAAAAATATGTTTTGGGCACCCAGAAAATGATCTGGGTACCCATGTCCTCAATGGTAACCAGATCACCGGAGCGAGGAATCGAACAACTTCAAGGAAGAACTCAAACCCAGATCTCCACCACAGCACCACCAATACCCGTCGTTGTGTCAATCACTGAGCCTCGGAACGAAACCCCAAGCCCCGACTCCAGCTTCCTCACCAATTCAAAATTCAAACTCATCGTGATCTCCGTTGGAAAATCTTTGAGCTCAAATTTTGATTCCCTCCGTCGATCTCTATGAAGTGATATCGACGGAGGAGCTAAGCCTGCCCAATTATAGAGCACTGCAACAATTTTTACTCTAAAGCAGTTGTATTCCATCTAAGCTCCATCTTACTTCCAACGATGCTCCGACTCAGATGAAGAGCAGGTCCCGGCGATCTGTACGTACAGAGAGAGAAAGAAGTGTGCAGATCGGAGAATAGAGGATATGAGAGAGAGAGAGAGAGAGAGAGAGAGAGAGAGAGAGAGAGAGAGAGAGAGAGAGAGAGAGGACTGCATGTAATCAATTAATTAAATCAAGGGCAAAATTGTCATTTTACTTTAAACAGGGTAAATGGGAATAAAAATCTGTAGCTGGGGTAAGTGGGATAATCTTTGCTCATTTTGGTGCTTTGGGTCAAGGATCTTACATTAAAATATGCAGATTTCCTTGATAGATTCACTTTTTAATCGCATATCCATATCTTGACCATTCAATTTTTAGGTCCTAATGTGTAGATCATTTTTGCAAATTTTCAGCCAAATTGATAATTGTTAAGGCATTTATAACTATGATTTGCAATTATAAACATGAATGGTTCAAATTAGATAGATTCAGTTTGCTCATTGATTTAATCTAGTTTGATATCTCAACGATCATCAATTTGGCTGAAAATTTGGAGAATTGATTTATACATTAGAACCTAAAAACTGAACAGTCGAGATGTGGATATGCGATTGAAAAATGAGTCTATCAAGAAAATATGCATATTTTAATATATGTGGAGATCCTTAGCAGAGAATCACTACACACACACACACACACACACACACACACACACACATGCATATGCCTACATGAATCAACGTGATATATAGTGCTATGGAAACAAACAAACTATCTGACGATGGTGGTGACTGCTTCATATGAACTTAAAATTTGTTGGATGTATAATCTGTAACAAGGACATGACTCATGTGTGTGTGTGGTAGGTGATTCATCAACATGTCTAAGCTTTGCACTACTTTCAGTTTGTTTGGTGGGTTGAGTCAATTGATAGCATATATTAAAAAGTAGCCGTTGTAGGGGCGGAATTAGGATTTGATATTTGGGGAAAGGGGGATTCAAGACATAGTATATAAATTTATAATATTAAATTTCACAAAAAATTAATATTTTGTGTATTTTTCTTGTAGAAGATGTTCATCTTCAAATCAAGAAAATGTATAAACTCCTAAACTCATATAAAAATTATAAATGTTCAAGTAAAGAAAGTAATAACTTATTCATTTATTATTTTACGTTTTCTTGGTAATTTAATTACTTACTATTTATCAAATAACAGAAATCAATAACTTTACTTATTCAGGTATATAGACCAATGATGAAGTAGTGTTAGCTCAGTGGTTAGAGTGCCCACACTACTACACAAAAGGCTTCACACGACGGTTTAAAACTGTCGTCTCACGTTTTGCATTTTCGTGGTCTATCAAGACGTCGTCTGATGAAACGTTGTCAGACGACGGTTTTCAATCGTCGTATACCGATCATTGGGTCGACGGTTTGTAGCTGACTCCGTCGTCTGATGGATCGGCAGATCTGCCGAGATGCTGTCGACAGAAATATGTCTTGGTGTGACTTCTACTCATACCACGGCTTTAGGATTCCAACGTGGTGTGACTTCCACTCATACCACGGTTTTAGGATTCCAGCGTGGTGTGACTTCTACTCATACCACGGTTTTTAGGAATCCAGCCTTGTCTCTTTGTTGTTCAGAAGTCAGTTTTTATTTTTAAGACGTTGTGTAAATTGTATATACACGACAGTTCTTCCAGCATAAAATGTGGTGTGATGACTTAAAAATTCAGTGCAAGTGTGCTTTCACACGACACATATAACTCGAACTATTGTACCATGACATTTGAGACCATGATATCAATACAAACCGTCGTCTGAATTGTAGAAATTTTGTTTGATTGTACCCTAAAAACCTCATCAGATGACATATTTTCCTACTATTGTTGTAATGGTAAAATTCAGATTCTGGAAGCAAAAATGACCAAAAGAAAAGTAATTTAATCATAATAGAAAGCTGTTATAATCCCATAGCAATCTAAATAGATCCGATGTATCCACAAAATAAGGGATCACATCTTTGAAACTCTTATAGCAAAATACATCCACAAATGTACCTAAAAATGTCACATAATCACATCTATAGGAGAACTGCAATTAAGGCCAACCCAAAAAAGACCAACTTCTAGCCTCAGTACAACTTCTAGCTAAACAAATTTCTCTTTATCACTTCAAAAGCTTTCGTCAATGCGCCACCTTCCACATGATTGTCCAGTTTATAAATAGCCTTCAAACTTGGATCATTGTTTTTAGAACAAAACCACCACGACAAACTTGGCCAGAAATGTGCTTTTTAAAGATAGGTTTCCACTTCTCCCTGCAGAACAAAACCACCACGTCAAACTTCATGCCTCAAAAGGATACTGAATTGTCACATTTTCCTTTTACCACCAAGGTTCTCATAGCAATGTAGATTGCTGGAATTGTGCATCTATAGATTAAGAAACAGTTTGTGGTACGCACTGATCTAAATTTTTTTTTAACTTGTGATGATCCAAAAGACAGAAATAAACTAGTGCCAGCCTTCGCCGGACAACAATATGAAATCAACATTTGAATATCCGTAATATAGAGATATTAGCATCCAAATATACAAAAGACAACAGAACAAACTAGTGCTAACCTTCTGCACTTGAAAAGATGATTTCCAGAAAGGGAAAAGAACAAAGTAAAAGTCCATACAGTCTATTCTAAAAGGGAGATAGCAATTACTATTATGGTTCATGGCTTTATACATGCATTAGCTTCGTAATAGTCCATATACGGATACATGGACAGAGTTATGAATCTGCTCTATCATATGCAGACTTGCAGAGTGCATATGTATATTAGTTGAAGCATTGCCTCATCCCCACAGAGTAATGAGTATAATTAGTTTTATACAATTGTTGGTAAACAATGCTACCGAATGTCATTATTTCAAAGGAGATACATAACCAAAGGTTCATTATAATAGAATAATTAATCTGAGCATACAAGATTACAACCTGTCAATTGATTACACTCCCATTCACAAAGGCCAAAAGGAGCAATTCAATTAATCAAGTCCTATTATTCTCATAAAAAAAAAAAATTAATCAAGGCCTATTATTCTCATAAAAAAAAAAATTAATCAAGTCCTATCCAAAACTGCTGAATATCATTATTTCAAATGAGATACATACATTAAGCAAGTAGCAAACGAGCAAAGTTCCAAACTCCAGGAGGACCAACACAGAACAGTCCAAAAGTATTTAAATAATGTCTTCAACAATCAAAGAATCAGAAACTTACGAATGAGAAACACAAGACAAAACAGCCAAACAGCTCCAAGAATCAGAAACACCAAAGCCCAGCAACATCTTCAACAATCAAAGAATCAGAAACTTACGAATGAGAAACAATTCAGCTTATTATGAAGTTTGAAGAGTACAAAATTAAAAGGGCATAAGTGTGCTAATATCTGAGACAGCAGTATAGCCAAATAGCTATACTTTAGTATAGAACTTCTCTATGTCTGAGACAGCAAAAATCATATCAAACCATCAATTTCTTTCCTACTAGTCAACGGTTCTATATACTAATCAAAACAGCCAAATAGCTCCAAGAATCAGAAATACCAAAGCCCAGCAACTTAACAAGAGATTCAGAGACTCACTGAGCTTGAAGAACCCAGAAATTGAACCAAGTCTTCTGCTTTGTTGCTTGATAGCTTGAAGAGGAGTCAAAGCGAGCAAACTAAGAGTGAAGAGCGGGCACCTTTGACTGGAAAGTGAAAACCCAGAGAAAGAGTTTGTGAGATTGTGAGAATCATGATTCATGAAAGCCAGAAATTCGATTGAATGTTCTAAAACCCAGAAGTTCGACTTACCAGCAAGGCAGTAAATCAGCAATGTCACTGTTGTCACGGCGTCACCGGCGACTCGTAGTCGGAGAAAGGCTGATAATAGATGGCCCGTGCGGCCGTGATGTAGAGAGAGAAAGGAGAAACGAACTTCATCACACCCAGAACCCTATCTTCGATTTGGGTAAATTGGGATTAAGTATGAAGAGTTAAAATATAAAAAAATAAAAAGGGACTGAAACGCCTAGTCGCCGACCCGCCCAGGACCGCCCAGCAATGCCTAGGCCGCCTAGGCGGCCGACTTTCTGCCCAGCGCCTAGCTTGCTCGACTAGGCCAAAATCGGAACGGGCGCCTAGGCCGATTTTTAGAACCTTGTTAATTATCACTCATCAAGACTTACTATAGGATAGGATCCAGAGGCATGATGGGTACTTGGGGACTTAAATACCTTCAAACAAGCAAAAATTCCTTAAAGGCCATAGCTACAACCCAGCTGAAAGAATCACCAAGTGCATAGATTAAATACCAATCAACCAATAAACAATCAACAAAAGGAAGCTTAATAACAGAATAGCACCAGGATGATGAAGCTTATAGAAATCACAAACTTCCTGGAATGAGAATGTAATAAAATTTGTATACAATAGACATACCTTAAGTACCCTTTTTCCTCTAAAGCTCAGTTGCCCATCTTGAATCTCATGCTTCAGGACATTAACAAGATCAATAGAGCTATCGCAAGATTTCAGATACCCTGCATAGTAACTGAATCTCCAGTTTTGAGCTCAAATCGAGCAAGTTGATAATCCTTTTAGAGAGTAGAAACTAGAAAGAGATAAGAATAGTAGGAAATAGACATGAAGACAAATAATAAAAGCTTTGAGACAAATAGAGTGCCAAGTAATTTACAATCACCTTATGAGCTTTTCTCTGGGGCATTTTCACGAACACCTTTCGGTGCATTCTTCAAGTTTCTTCCCCACAGCCTCTAAGTCTTCCCTGACATCTGGCTTGTACTCAAGATTCAAATCCAACTCCGAAACTTTCAAAAAATTCAATATCAAAGCCCAAAATGCACACACAAATATGAAACAACCTGATCGGTTTCCTCCCATTAAACACAGCATCTGGTCTCACAAAAAAAAGGTTTTTCCACGACTTAATGCAACCACCGAATAGATACACATCTGCCTCACTGCAACCCAACAAATTCAATTACCATCAGAATAAAAATCTCAACTTTTCATTCCCATATGCAAATTCAGCTACACATTCAATAACCAAGGAGGCTTACTATTTGATGTCAGTAATCACTTCTGCAATCACGCCTAAAAGCCAAAATTGCGTAAAGTCTGCCGAACTCTTACCCAATTCCTGCAAATAAAAAATGTTAATCATATACCCAAAATCATTGACAACCCGAAACCAAGCTCAAAATGCCCAAATTTTTACCCGAAATCAACACCCAAATTTTGACCCCAAATCAAACGCCCAATCGAAGTTACCAGATCCGAGAGGATGAGAACTTACCAGATTCTAAGACAAATCGTGGATTATTCAGGGATTGGTACTAGAGAGATCTCAAAGGCGGTAGATTCGTGGCTTAGGGCTTCAGGGATGGGTACCAGAGAGATCTCGGAGGCGGTGGATTCGTGGTCAAGGGCTTCGGAGTCGGGGATTGGGAAAGAGAGTGTCAGAGTAGCAGTGGAGTGTTGGAAAGAGAGTGAATGCTACCACGAGAGTTGGGTACCAGAGAGTCGGGGTGGTTGTGGAGTGAGTCGGACAGCGAGAGAGTCAGAGTGAGTTGGAGAGAGAGTCGGGGTGAGTCGATCTGTGGGGTTTTGTGGAGTGAATGCCGTGTCGGGGTATAGGTGTGGGCTGGTCTAAGCCAAGGCATTAGTTTCGGAAAAAAGTCTTCTCTAGCCTTCTAATAATTTGGTCTGAATGGATATATGCTAGTGTAGTTGTCTAGCTAGCTAGGACACGACCATTAATGTTGATTCACATATATGTACGAGGCATCAGACCATGGTTTTCCACATATATGTTGTCTGAATGCCACTTTAAAATTTTCAGTTTTGCCGCCTCTTGTTGCCCGGTAAGAGGTAAATGGATTTGGGGGGGGGGGTGAATGGAGGGAAATGTTAGAGGTAATGTTGGTGGACATGTTTTGCACTTGCAAATCTATGAATTCATACCACGGTTTTAAACAAACCGTCGTATCACCACTACATGCTGAGGAATACCAAATTGTGAGAAACTTGCTGCCTCTATAATAATTTAACCTGACACCACGCTTCCATTTATAAACGTCTTCTGAAGCAATACATAATTCTAGCATGAAAAACACCCGTTGGTTGAATTCATATTAGAAGACGGAAATTTTACAACCGTCGTCTCAATAATGAGAAATGATTCACACCACGGAAAATAGTGTAGCGTCGTATGAGAGGTGTCGTGTGATTTAAATAAAGAGAAAAAAAAATTGAATCGTGATGCCATTGGATTAAGGAAAATTGAAATTTGGAGAGAATTGAATCGTGCTTTCATTGATAATAGGGGCATCTTTATATAGAGGATTACAATATATAGAATCAGAGTTGTACAAGGAATGTTAATCGTACAATTAATTGGATATCTATGAATATCTTCAAAAATATCTCTAATTCTAAACCCTATTACAACTAGGTCAAGTAACCTAGAGTTTGGGTCAGACACATATTCTGGATTTACTTGAACACTCCCTCTTCTGTCGCCCAAACGTGGTGCTCCTCTCGTTGCCTCATTAAAAACCTTGCCTTGTAAACCTCGGTCAAAGGGGAAAAAGAGCACAATACACCTTTCACGTTTCGAGACCATACATGTAGACATCTCCCTCTAATGTCTGCATTTCCCCCTGATGACTACGGTCATGGGAGTTAGGATAACTTCCGCAAGCGATGCTACTAACATGTTTCTTGAAAGTGGAATTTAGACAATGAATTAGTGAGCAAGCCTGTCACACTGTCCTCAGATTGAATCTAGTGCATTTTGATCTTGAGGAGAGTCTGTTGTTGCTGATTATGCTTGGTGTTGTCACTTTTGATGTAGCCTTGCTTCATTAATTCAAAACAAGTAGCAATATCCGAAATGCTTGTATGCTCATCTATGGTAGATTTCAAACCACAATTATTCGAACATGCGTAATTATGGATCCAATCCATATACATTCACGAACCACTTCATGAAGAGCAATAATCTCTGTATTGTTCGAGGATATAGAGACTAGCTAGGGTCTGTTCTATAGACCTCCAAGATATCACGGTCTTTACCCATGGTGAACACTTAACCAGTTTGGGAATGACCTTTGTGTGGGTCAGAGAGATACCCAATATCAGTAAAACCTTCCATAACACATGTCGTTATGGGATGGGGATAGAGGACGCAGGCTAGTGTTGGCTGCGTTCCTGGTGTGTGATGGGTCTGAATCCATCATCTCTCTGTAAGGATAGAACAAGCCCATATCGATAGTACATCTCAAGTACCGAAAAATATTTTTTACACCAATCCAATGGCATCACGTTGGTGCAGAGCTATACCTTAGCTAATAAGTCCATTGCAAATGAGATGTCTGGTCTTGTGCATTGAGCTAAGTACAATAATGCGCCTATTGTACTTATGTAGGGCACTTTTACCTCTAGCACATCTTCGTCATCATCCTTTAGACGAAGGGGATCCTTTTCAGGATCAAGACTACGGACGATCATGGGGTTGCTTGAAGGCTTGACCTTGTCAAAATGCCTAAGCATCTATTAACACGATGCTCAAGTTCTAAACTAAGACATAATCGTGTTCTCCCAAAATTCTTTATCTCAAAATCAGATTTCAATTGTTCAGCGGTTTCCATTAACTCTTTAAGGGCTTGCAATGAAGATCATGTGCAACATGAACCGCGATAGAATCCGAAACTTGTTATGGAAACGCGCGGGAATATCCCTTCCCAAGTAGTCACTTTGGTGAGCGTTTCAACTTTATTGCAAACGCGCTCCGTGGTCTAGAGCCACTTGACTTGGGTAAATGAAGTTCACCATGAACCTTGATGTACATTCTGTATCTAGATCCCTATAGAGATACGTAGTGACCACATTTGTAAGCTGTATGATCAGTTATTCGGAAACTACCAAACTGACGGGGTAGTGAAGTGCAGGGACATCCATTACGAGAGAATATGTCTCATCGTAGTCGATTCTAGGGTGTATTGTGAGATGCCTTGTGCCATAAGGCGAGATTACTATCTCTTTTGCTCAACACGCTTTCCAACGAAGACCCATTAATCAATAGGTTTTATATTAGGAGGTGTTGGCATCACTGGCTTGAAAACCTTCCTCTTCGTTAGAGAATCCAACTTAACCTGGATCATATCTTTCCATTTATACCAAATTTCTCTACGTTGACATTCATTCATCAATGGAGCGTGGTTTGATATTATCGGACTCAGCAAACTCATGCGCAATGAAATGCACAACTACATCATCAATTGTAATGGAGTTTCTATCCCATGTCTCATGTACACTCACTACAAGAAAAATGACCTTTTGCAAGGAATTTTTTCCTTGTAAAAAGCTGGAAATTCCTTGCATTAACCCCAATGCAAGGAATGTTCCTTGCATTTGAGTCCTTGCAAAAAGGCCCTTGCAAAAGAGCAAATACAACAACTTGAAAATTCCTTGCATTTGAGTTCAAAAATGCAAGGAATTCTGAGCCTGAGGTTAACTCTGGTTAACTGATATACATGGATAATTCCTTGCATTTAGTATTTAAAAAATTGAAACTGAATAAAAGAAAACGCACAAATAGAGCTCCAGATTTTTTTTTTCTTCCTTGAATTAAAAACAATTAGTTTATTTGTACATCAAATATGAGGCTACACTAATCTAGAACAAGATAGCAAAATGAAGATACATATGCACAATAGAGCACCAGACCAAAAGTTAGCAAATGCAAATCATTGAAGCTTGGGGTGAGTATATTCTAGTATGGGGAAAGTCATCCAAACTCATCTGCTCCCGAGTTCCCTTCAACAAAACTTTCAAGTGTCCATTTCCTTGCTTCAATATGAGAATACTGGAAGAAAGCCAGTTCATTAGAGTTCAGAGCTTAGGTACCTTAGAATTGCTAACTGTATTAAAACAATTCAAGCCATAAAGCAAACTCCATCTTGATGATCACATAATCTAATTAAGAAAGATGCTCAGTCACATGAAGAGAGTTAATTGCACCTAAACTAACAAATCATCAAACACTGAAGTTCAATCATGCAAATGAAATTATGTGGCTTCATGGAGGAACATCTATAGGTGCTTTACATATATATTCAAGCCAAAATATTAAGTACAACTACAAGATTTCATTTAGGCATAGCCAGAGTACTTTGGTATACAGCTCAAGCAACAAACTCATCATACTACCATTTATACCATAACAAAATTAGTTGATTACAATACAACAGCTAATTTCAAAATATGAGATATAAAAGTACAGCAATACAACCACAGATTGATGTAAAGTAGAGAACCAAGTTAATCTATCCATTGTCCAATAATATGTTCCATCAATTTCCTCAACTGCTCACCTAACTGCATCAGACGATATAGTCCATCACGCACGTATATAGCATCGGCTGAGTTCAGATAATTTGTCTATTATGGAAAGGTTGAGTCCTGAAAATGACAAGCAATTAATGTAAGCAGGGAAAATACTCAAAGTTGATAATGAAGGTGACAAGCTGAAAGATAAGATAGTTTTTCTTTAGATTTAAGGAAAGCATAAAATCCTTAGATTCACACCTCAAAGAAAATAAGAGAGATTAAAAACAACCAAAGTAACCACATATTTACTAGCATTTGACAGCTTACCAATATAATAGAGTTGAATGATAGATCCAAAGTCACCAAATCTATTTTTTGTGGGGGTCCAAGAGGGTGTCTTAAATTTGTCTGTTCTATCACACTCACACATTCATCCGTTCGAATTTTTCCCACTAACTAATAAAAGCTAGCATTTATAAGCAATAGAGAAATAACAATAACAAAGAAGAGAATAGAAAGCCCTGCTCCATGACCTCTAGGGAAATAAGATCAGCCCTGCTCCACCCCTTGGAAGTAAACATCGTATTATTGATCCCATTAGTCATTCATAGTTACAACTGATGAATATAAAATCTAGAATTCAAAACCTAATTAAAGACTAAGTTACTGAAGAAACTAAAGTATTTTCACTGTCTGTTAAACATATGGACACATTATTATACTTGCATAGCTGCTACTGAAGCCATCAATGCTTCACATTCAACAAGCATGGCTTTCTGCTACACTGCTACAACAAGTTCTGAAACCGAACTATTCACTCCCTCCACCTGCTCATATAAATATAAAGTTTCAAACTATTAGGTACATTCTTTGGTGAAACTTAAAGCTCACACAAACTCTACCCTACAAATAATGAATTAGTCGCTTGTAGATAGGCAAGCAGGGGTCATTACCCACAGAAGATGGAATAACAACTAAACTAATAAACACAAATCAGATTAACTATGACTCTGACTAGAAACCAAAACGAAAATAAAAACCAAACCTAAACTACTCCGGTTTCAATGAAATTTCATAGACACTAAGCGAACACACTAAACTGGATACTAGTAAACTTTTAAGGATTTTGGAGATCATTTTCTATGCTAATTAATTAAATGAAAACAGAGGACAGAAACCTGTGAAAACAGAAACTAAAGAAATAAACAAGAAAACAATTTTAGGGTTTTTGGTTTTGAGAAAACAGTCAAAATAAACAAGTTAGAGACAACCTATCCACTCCAAAAACAATCAAGCAATAAAGCTTCACAACTTAGTGAACTTAACATATATACACATTGAAATAGATATGTAAATATGTTATAGTGGGCATTCTAGTGTCAAATTACCAGAAGGACTAAAGAGATATAGGGGACACACTACCAGAAAAAAGGTTGTCCAAATATATATGAAGAGCCTACAAATAGCAAATTGAATTAGTTCAAAACAATTCTCGACCAGAATACTCAAATTGCATCTTCAAATATTTCATAACCAATTTAACTTTTGCACAATCAAATAACAAAGCAAGTGAAAAGCAGATAGAATGCAATTTATCAAAGTACTTACATCCATATCTAGTCATCAATTTCGGAGGCAAACGCTCAACAAACTTAACACTAACCCTAGAAGCAATTTAGCCACAACTTGTATTCCCAGTAATCCACTTTCAAATAGATAAACAATTAAAACAAAACTAGACCCACTTTAGCTATTTAAATCAGTAATCCAAGTCCTCCACAGACTATCATTAAAGGGCGTCACTTTATGACCTCCCACATTGACCCTATGCACAACTTGAAGAGCTTGCTTATCCAACCCATTAAAACCCACAACTTTCCCATCACTCATATACATTGCAGTATTAGCAACAAGGTCCTTAGGTGCAGAACGACCTCAATCGCATTCATAAACGCAAAGCTTGAATTTTCAACAAGAACAAATCGAATTACAAGCTTTTCAGTACTTACCCAAATCAAGTACTCTCTAACCATTGGACCTAATACACCCCAAAATCCAAAGTTACTGACTTTCAGAACCACAAACCCATTGACCAAGACATGAAACTGAGCACTATTCCAATCAAAATTACAAGAATTGATGCTCTGGAAATCGAGTCGTACCATGTGGGTGCCCAGGTCGCGGATCTAGAACTCATACTAGGGCGGCCACCGGAATACCTTAGCGGTTTGGTAAATTTGGGGGGGGGGGGGAATTGGGATTGGGGTTTTGATTTCTGAGTGAAATTGAGCGAGCTAAAGTGGATGAGTCCTGAATGAAGCGACGGCCATCGTCGAAGGTGGAGTCCAAGGTGGAGCTGCAGTCGAAGATGTAGTTGTCGAAGGGAGAGAAGGCAGAGAGGGCGAGGGCGAGGGAGAGGGTATAGAGAAAAAGAGCGTGAGGTTTGCGTTTGGTTTTTGAGATCGGAGGAGGTAATTGGGGCTGAGGTGTTAGGGTTTTTGATTTGGGTATTATAGATTTTGGGCCTAGATTGGAATTCAAAGGAAATGAAGCAGCATGTGAGAGACTGAGAGAGAAGGATGGCGAAGATGATGGTGAAGGTCTAATTCAGATTTGGTTGTTTTGTGTTTGGTGTGTTTTTCGATCTGATTTTTTAGAGTGAGAGCTACTTAGAGGAGAGATGAGGAAGCAAAAGGTTAGAGAGAGAGAGAGAGAGACAAAAGAAATAAATAAATAATTAGTCTGAGCGCCAAAGATCCCGCCGATCAATGCAAGGAAATGGAAAGTTTATACAATGACTTTACACTTTTTCTTATTTTGGTTACCCAAATGTGAAGACTTTATCTATTCCTTGCATATCCCTCAAACCAAAAGCAAAGACTTGTACAATACTTTGTATAAGCTAACCAAATGCAACGAATTGTCAAGTCCTTGTAGATCACTTCGTTGTATTAGCCCATATTTCTTATAGTGACTAGTGTAATTTTCATAGAGCTCTATACACTACTAAAAAGAATTGCTTTTACGACGCCTATTTTGCGACGGAAAAAAGTTTTCGCGATGGAAAATTGAGCCTTTTGCGATGGAAATGTTGGCATTGCAATAGGTGGCGTCACAAAATCCATTTGCGACAGTAAAATGCCGTCGCAAAAAGTATTTGCGTCGGAAAAATGTTGCGGTCGCAATGGCTAAACTATTTGCGACGGATACTTTACAGTCGCAAAAAGATATTTCATTTAAAAAAAAATTGGGGGTGAATTTGTTGCGACGGATAATTTGTCGTCGGAAAAGAATATTTCATTTATAAAAAAAAATGGTGTGAATTGCACACCAGAGCTATTACCATCTGCAGCAAATATCATAAATTGAAAAATATTATGAAACCCATCATCTATAACCAACCAACAATCACAATTCTAAGACCAACCAAAGGTTGTTAAAAAACAAAGATCAGCCAAAGCTTTCTCAACTTTCTTTCAACTTCTAGCTCATCTTGCTTCATCAAGTCATCCATTTCTTGCCTATCCAATTGCTTTTCATACACCAACTCTTTAGCCTGAGAATGATCCATCTGTACTTGCTCAGCACTTTAAATAGATACTCATAAGAGTCCTGCACACAAAAGCCACAACAAAAAATTTAACAATTTGGGTTAAAATCAAGGGGTTTCCATCCTGCACAAAGAATTATGCGAGCATATAGAAATATAGAGCATATTCAAAGTAGTCTAGAGCTATAGAAAAAGACTAAACCTTTAGCAAAGAGCTTGCATCACAAAAAGTAACATAAATATAGAGCATATTAAAATATAAGTTTTGCAGAAAACACTATCAATCAAAAAGAATATCCTACTATCATGTAGAGGAAAAAACTTATAAAGCTGAAACCCCTATAATTAATTCCTTGTCTTATATTTTAAGGAAGCATGAAATAATTTAAGAAGAAAAAATCTATTGTAAAATGTGGTGTTAATGTTGAAACTCGTAAAAGTGGAAGGAAACAAATACAATAAGTTGATAACAGCAAAGGAAATAAAGAGATCAATACCAACATCTTGTTATTTTTCAAATTGCGAAAGGAAAATAGAGTATAAAAAAGAAAAACTCTTCAAAAAAAAAAGCATTAATCTAAAAGTGATTTGAAGGGTCTCCAAAACATGCAGCAAACAGAAAATCTATAACAAGCACTGTTTTGATCATCTCCAAACATAAAAAAAAAAAACGTAACAATTTCACCTCAAAAGCACGAAAACTTGCAAGATAACAAACACATCCTAATGTTGATCGACAAAAACTGGAAATAATGACATCCCAGCAACAAATAACATAAACAAATGAAAAGAAAACAACTAAAAAGTAAAATCAAATACAGGAGGGGATTCAGTCACCATATTGGATTTAGCTTGATGTCACTCACACAGAACAATATATACTCAATCTTTGTCCACTAGCAGGATTTGTGGTCCATCTTTTTTCATTCCTTTAGTTCCAAAAGAATGTACTACCATTTAAAGAATAAATATTAGCACCATTTTATATACCCAAAGCTCAGATTACACCATACAATGTATATCATAAGCTACACAGAGACTGTCCTTAAACCATTTCCAACTTCAGATTGAGATTTTTCTGAGTAACCAATGAATCAAGTACCTACCTCAGAATATAAGAAACAATTAACCATAGTAAGACAAAATGAAGAAACAAAATTATACAAACAAAAGCTTTAGTTTCCTGCATCTAACCTTTAGATCTGACCATCTAGTGATCACATCATTCCCCAAATGTAGATTCTGGACTTTCTTATTATGAGCCAACTCAGTTGGGTGACCCTGAACCAAACATATTCATTATGCTAATGAACAAACAAAAGTAGATAGATAATGAACAAACCATGCTTCAACAGAAAGGTAAAGAGGTAAGCATTTGAAAATTACTAAAAACAGTTGGAAGCAAGTATTTACAATTATAGAAAGCAAAATCAGTAATTGCAATAACTAAGCAAAAAGAAGGATTACAATAAGGAAGCTTCATATAGAATTTACATTTTCACAAAGAATGTTTTCCAACACGCATATGACTTGAGCATAGACTATATACGCTGAAGTCGGCATAGCCTTTAGCCTCTTTACATAGATCAATCAGATCAATAGATGCCAAATGTTCCAATGCTTCCTAAAACACAGCGAACAATCTCATAGTCATACACTTCTATATTTCTATGTATGCAATTGCACAAAAATGTTTCTTTTATGGAATAGGCTCTCAAAAAGTTCTGTGAGATCATCCCAGCAAACTAAACCAAAATTTGAAAAAGACGAAGATCTGTTTAATACTCTACTCAATAAAAGAAACCGAGAACCTTGCCACCAACATTCTTTCTCCTAGCTTCCTCGTGATCCATGATTCCAGCAGATGTTGTCAACACAATGTATCCAAACTGCAAATGTATACTCCATTTATAAGCAAAAACTCAAAACGGTATATTGCAACAACCAAGGCAAATGAAATTGTATCAACTGGACAAACCATATTTAACATATACAACACTATGGTAACCTAACATCTAATACAGTGATGAGCTAACAAGGGAAAACCTGTCTTGACGGAAGAAGTCTAGTCGTCCAGCCTTCAATCTCCTTGACACCAACATCAAAGCGAGGACTGATAACCCCACACTTGTTCAGCCTCCCATTGAGTTCAACCACAATCTTTCCAGATCTGTGGTCATCAACATACTCAAACTCTCCAATATAACCTGCAGAATTTCAGACCCAATAATCATACAACCAAACAATTCCAGACCCATTAATCACATAATCGCCAGCTTCAGAACCCATAATCAGATAAGTTGCTAATCTCAGACCCAGTAAATCATCTAACCAAACAATTTCAGACCCAGTAATCAGATAACTAAGCAATTCCAGACCCAATAATCACATAATTCGATCAGCACAACACACAACTGCAAAAGTACACATGATATAAAGATTCAAGCTTTATTTTTCAAAATACAAAAAGGAGTGAAGATATTACGAACTGTGCTTCTGCATAACGATAAGGAACCTGATGATGGCCTTGGACGAAGGCCTGATCATGACCTGTCTCTTGCCCCTCTTCTCTGCATTGTACATGCTCTTCAGAGCATCGTTCAAAACGCTAACTCTCACCATTTTTCCGCTTCTTTTAGATCTGAAAGCACAAGAGAATCAAATTCAGAGTCAGAAATCGTGATGGGTCAGCTGTTATTAATCGATTCGTGCATTTTGTGGAGATGGGTGGAAAACAAAATCCAAACACTCAGAAAAGTATCCATCAGATTAATCTACAAACCATCAATCATAATGTAAACTTTATGATCAAAATTGCAAATCTGACATCAAATCAAAGAATCAAAATCTCAAATTTTAATCAAATCTGGGGGATGAGATTTGAAAACCAAATTTTAATCAAATCTGGGATATGAGATTTAGCCGAAAGGAGAAAGAGAGACAATAGAGAGATGGAGAAAGACAGTGAAAAAAAGAGAGGATAAATTAGAGCAAACCTAATGAGCGCCATATTTGGTTCAGGCCGGCCTTGGAGGACCCGGCCGAGGGTGCTTTCGGGTCGGGATTCATGTAGTGCTGATCGATGAAGAAGACCGGGTAGAGGAAATTGGAGGCCTTCGAGGCGTGCTCGAGAGCAGGGTTGTCGTGGATCCTCAGGCCCTTGGAACCTGAGTTTGGATGAAGATAGAAACCCAAGTTCTGAAGAGAGAGAGAGAGAGAGAGAGAGAGAGAGAGAGAGAGAGAGAGAGAGAGAGAGAGAGAGAGAGAGAGAGAGAGAGAGAGAGAGAGAGAGCTTGGGAGAGAGAGAGAGAGAGAGAGCTTGGGTGAGCTTGGGCGAGAAGAGAGAGAGAGAGAGAGAGAGAGAAAGCGCTTGGGCGAGATAGAGACAGAGAGAGCTTAGGTTAATTAGGGCTACAGATCGAGATGTTAGCGGGGAAATAGAAATAAGTTATGCGACGGTAAGAGGAAAAGGCGTAGCAGTTGATTACAAAGTTACTACGGCAAAGATTTTCCGTCGCAAATGATAAGACTTAATTGCGACAGAGCATTTTCCGTAGTAATAGAGTCTCAATTGCTACGCAAATCAATGTCGTCGCAAATTTCCGAAGCGAATGTAATTGTTTTTAGTAGTGATATTCTCAGGAATAAATTCTGACGTTGAGGCGTCCCTCAATGATAACCATAATTTGGAAGATTCTTATGAGATGGATTTTAAGTCTTGATGATCAAAGGATTGGAATGTGTCAAAGTATCCTTCAAACCCATGGGCCTCTCACGCATCCTAGCTGGGGCAATGGCCTGTAACGTCGGAGTGCCAGTTTCTTTGGCATTGGCGCCATACCTCCGTGTAGGGTGGCGCTACGTCCTCTGTTAGGGAAGTCAATCCTTGCAGGCATGTTTGCAGCAGATATGTGTGATCTCGTCACTTTAGTAGGGATCGAGATGAGACATAGTAGGGATAGACCACGACAATTCCTGTCGTTCCTACTGAACATTCGTGTTCTTATCTCCCCCTAACGATGGGAAAACTGTCTCATCAAAGTGGCAACCCACAAATCTAGCGGTAATGAGATCGCCTTGTAAGGGCATTAAGTGGGGGACTATTGTCGGATCTCAAATCCAACATAGTTGCCCATTCGTCTGTAAGGACCCGTCATAGTGCGCTGTGGTGGCGCAATTGGTACATAAATGGCTCACTCAAATGTGCGTAAATACGATACTTGTACCCACTCACTAGCTAT
Organism: Rosa chinensis; assembly: GCF_002994745.2. Taxonomy (NCBI): domain Eukaryota; kingdom Viridiplantae; phylum Streptophyta; class Magnoliopsida; order Rosales; family Rosaceae; genus Rosa; species Rosa chinensis. The sequence goes on along the minus strand of NC_037089.1, from coordinate 50,636,862 downwards.
AACGCAGAGGAAGATTGAGTGGCGGTGGATCGTAGATGAATTAGCATAGGTGCATGCGATATTGCATCACCCTAAGCGGATATAAGGAGATTGGTGTGGATTACCAATGTCTAGACTACCATCGTAGTCGTTTACCGCGAGACCATTTGGGTGTGTACATGAGAATATGATGTCCAACATCAGTCTCAGTGATATACAATAACCATCGAAAGTCTTCGATGTAAACTCTCTAGCATTGTCAAGTCCAATTGACGGAATAGGATGATCCGGGGAGTGAGCCCGTTGTCATATGATATTTGCTAGGAGTGTAATATAAGCAGCATTACAAGTGGACAATGGTACAACACTTGACCAGCGTGTTTGCGTGTCAACCAACATCATGAGATATTTAAACGTCCGCATGTTGGTTGAATCAGTCCATAGAATCCTATTTAAATGTCACGAGATTCTATGTAAGAACAGAATGAGTATTTTCATATCCTTTGCATAGGACTGTCTCAGTCCTAATTTCCCTAAAGAACGGGCTTTGTAAACCGAGCGAGAGGCTTTAGAAGCAACTAATGAGGATTTTGGTTTGGCATAAGCATCTGAAACGCTATTTGAAGCAAAATTGGTGATTGCAACATCACTTGGGGCCCCATCACCATGATGGATGCCATTCATGGTGTCATGGATAACAATTGTGCCAGCCTTAGGCTGGTGGTGGATGGCGGCTGTGCCAAAGGCAGCAGCAACGGTCACACTTAGTCCGGGATTCAACTTTTGATTCATGCTTCGTTTGGCTCGAGAAAATGGACGTTCGTGCGAAGTCTTTAGTAGACAGATCATCATGACTAGGATGACGTATCCTGTCATGACAAAGCCATTATGTGTCTAAATCCAAGAGATCTTCTCTCATGACTTTATTGGATTTAATAGCTCAAAGAGTGACATAGAGTCCACTAGAGAGACAGGTAAACTTCTCTAAGATGCGCCTTTGTTCGCAATCGTTAGAGGCATTGCAAAGGAACTCATTTCCGTTTTCTACATGCATTTTCACATAGAATCCGTTGGCTATTAATAGGTACGATTTGCCCTAGGAGCATAGAGAGTTTCTGTGACAGTAATCAAGGTGCTATTTGGCAATGAGAACTTGGACTATTCCATGTCCTTGAGTTAATATTGATGACCCAGCCATCGTAGTCACAAAAGTAATATGATCAGAATCAAAATGGAGTCATAATGAAAGGAACTCGAAATTTTATTCATAAGCCAACAGAGTACATCATTATTTCTTAACCATTAGGAGAATCTAATCCAAATGCTAGCTAATGCAAAACAAAGGTAGTCATTTGGCTTCTTTTAGTAACTCCAAAATAAATATGACCAGGTGAATAGAGAGGTATCGGTGGAGAAAAACTTGCTTAAGTACCACTTATCTCAAAACCATCCTAGACATCATACTCATTTTGGATGAACCTATGTGAAGAAAAACTAAACCAATGATATTTACTACAAAGTATATGGAAATTGCCTATTACATCTCTTGGAATCATAAAGACTTAAACAGAATCGGCGATCTATTTATTTTAACTAGATTTGTAGTCTTCAACCCTTTACTCTAGATCATCTTCTTGATATTATTGTTCCACATAGTGAGCTTATCTTGCTTCACAGTATGCTTTGTAGGCGGTCACAATTTCTTCACGAGCTCTACAAATGTGTGCCCAATGACCAGATACTCCACATCGAGAACAAACATCTCTTTGCTCAGACTCTATTAATTGAGGCGCTTTGAAAGCGTCATTTAGATGGCTCTTAGTGTTGGTGGCGCCACTAACATGGCCGAAGGCGTTGCCTCCCTCTCGCTTTCCACGTTGACCTTTTCGATTCCATGTTCGCCTATTTTGGTGATTACCTTCCCAGGTAGAGCGATTATATGGACCAGAACGTCCAGATGTATCCTCTCTTGGCGCCCTCTCTTAGGGGGCACGACTATAATTGGATTCCGGAATATGCTCTGTTTCCATGGATCTCAAATTATAGTTCTTCACAAGGATGTTGTCATGCTTTTCAGTGACGTTCATAGCTCCAATGAGCTCATGAAACCTTGTGATCCGTCCTGTAACAATATCAATTCGATAGTTCTTAGCAACCATCAATGTAGAGACGGGAAGGTAGAGAGAGTCTTCTCAATCAACATCGCATCTATGATCTCTTTACCACAGAATTCCATTAAGGATTTAATGTGAAGTGCTTCCGAGTTGTAGTCAAGAACTGACTTGAAATCACAGAAGTGGAGGCTATGCCATCTCACTTCTAGGTCAGGAAGCAGTGAATCACAGACGTTGTCAAATCTGTCTTTGAGTGAGACCCACAACCTTCTAGGGTCTTCTTCATTCATACACTCGTACTGGAGCGAATCATCCATATGATGAGTCATTAGGATGATGGCTTTCGCCTTATTTGCCTCTAAAGCTACTCTATTTGCTTCCAAAGCTTGAGCTTGCTCAACAGTTAGCAAGTCCTGGCTAGGCTCGAGAATCGTATCCAGGATTCCATCGGCCTTGAGATACTGGCGGACATCACCAACCCACCTGTGATATCCAGAGCCAGTTATTCCTAATGGAGCAAAGTCCAATTTGTTGAGGTTACTCATCCTGAAAGAGAACAAGAAAAAAGGTTAGTTTCAGAGCCAAAAAAGCTACCACGAAAACATATAAAATTTCTTAGCGTAGTTGCTTCCAAGAAGTTAGGAATTTCTGAGCGTAATTGCTTCCAAGAAATTCAATTCCAAGAGGTATTGGATTAGTTTGAAACAATGACATAAGTGGTCGATCATAAATTCTCTACAAACTCTAAGTTTGAAGATCTCAACAAGCTCCAAGCTTGGAGTGAGCACGAACCCCCATAATTCGGCTTAATTAGTCTCCCCTATGATGAAGAAAGGGGGTCGGGGGTAGAAGAAAGGAGTTTGCAAGTCCCTGAGAAAAAGAAGAGAAATTGAATAAAAACTAAAAAAAAGGGGAACTTTTAGTAAAAAATACCTCGAAATAGGTCGTCGGAAAATTTGGTATGAAAAAGTCGCCGGAAAGTGGACAGAAAAGTCGCCGACTGTATTTGACCGAGTTGATGGTGTGGTAGATATGTTGACGTGGCAGTGGGTCCCGGGTGTGAAGTGGTAGTGGGTCCCGGGTGCTGACATGGAAGTGAGTCCCCAGGTGCTGACGTGGTGGTGGGTCGCTAACTGCTAACGTGGCTGCTGATGTGGTGGACTCTAATGATGGGCTTACTTCTGGGCTGCATCAGTGGGCCTGTTTCTGGGCTTCTTTATTTATTCTTCTGGGCTGGGCCGCTTGCTTCTTTCTTTTCCCCCCCTTTTTTTTTTTTCTTCTCTCCGCCGGTTCAAGGTGCAGCCTGTACTTCTGGCAGGTTCAGTTGTTAAACAGTCAGTTCAGGGGAAGAGGATTCCTATTCTTGGATTCTGGGAATAAGGCGCTACTGTTGGCAAAATTTAGTAGCAATTGGAGGTCCGGAAAGTGGTGAACTAGTGGAATATTTGCAGAGGGTTGTTTGGAGCTTCCGGTGGCCGGTTCGGTAGGTTTTCGGCCGGTTCTGGTGGTTCTGCCTCTTGTTCTGGATCCCTGGGGTCGAGGGCTTCAAGTTGTATGTCGGGGGTAGAAAGGGTTTCAAGGTTTTTTATTCGGATTTAGGGTTTTAGCTATTAGGTTTTAGGGTTAGGGCGTCGTGCTGATAATATGTTTTAGGAAAACTGAAATTGGGAGAGAATTGAATCGTGCTTTCATTGATAATATCGGCCTTTTTCTATAGAGGATTACAAGACACAGAATCAAAGTTGTACAAGGAAAGTTAATCGTACAATTAATTGGATATCTATGAATATCTTTGAAAATATCTCTAATTCTAACCCTATTACAACTAGGTCAAGTAACCTAGAGTTTGGGTCAGACATATATTCTGGATTTACTTGAACAAAGGCAAATAAGTAACTAAAATTCGAATATATCAAATTTCTTTTTGGGTGTGATGCTTTTAGAACGGGGATGGAGGGAGGAAACATGCCTTCATGATAGGCTATATGGCAAGCCATGCCAATACAGTGGGTGATGCTCTTATAACAGAGAGAGAGAGAGTCTATCAACGAAGATGAAAGATGATTCTTTTTTCTAAGAAAAATAGAAGTTAACCTGGTGTAAGGTTAATAGACAGGAGGCAAAATATTAAAGAAGTGATAGAAATTTTGGGGACATGTGATCTCCTCCTAGTATGACTTGAGTAGCTAGATTGTAGGCATATAGATGGAGGTTAGTCTTTGACCCTAATACCTTAATTGCAATAATTTTTAAGGCAAGATATCATCCGCATAGCTCTTTTCTGGAAGCATGAGCATAGCTACTATAGGGCCAGAAGGGTTAATTTTTTTTTTTGACGTAAATAGTTTCATAAATTAATATGACCCTTGATCATGTTCAAGGAATAGTACAAGATAGACTACTCTAAATAGACAATGCTATTCTATCCAACCCTACTATGTCAAGCATGCCATTGTGGTAGGAGAGAGCAAGTCACTTCTACAAAGGCTTCTAGAGAAGCTTCTACTAGCATAGACAAAATATAAATAAAGAACCTAGGCTAAAAACCCAACGGCCCAAAGCCTAAGACCAAGCCCAAAAGCCAAGTCCCAAGCCCAGGCCCAGGCAAAACCCGAGCTAGCAAGGGGATGAAATCCCTGAGTCTCCTGCCAAGCATTCGCCATCGCCACTGCTAGGTTTTCCAACGATCGGCCTTCCACCACCACATTAGTCTAGAATGCTGCACTTACCGCTGCCTCACTTCTGCAAACTGGCCCTGTCAGACCCAGACCCAGAGGTGATATGGCCCACCAAAAAGGTGAAGAAGACTTGCAACCGGCCCAACATTTGGGTAACCCAGATTGATCTAGACACCCCGTGCTGTAGCCAGATGCCACAAGCGATAACATCGTCCAACCTGGCCACCAAGCCATAGGCCCACCGCCTCCTTGGAACACCTCAGCCAGCCCTATCAGCGCCTTCTCAACCTAGGGCAACCACTACCACCAGCAAACCAAGAATCAATTGCCACCCTGAAACGCCGTTGACAATCCCAATAGTAGTATAACAGAAAGCAAGAGCAAGCTCCACCCGACCCAAAGCATCAGGTCAGTTCAAGCCTTGATCAGACGAATCCAGAGTCCGTACAACACCTAGACGCGACAGTGCATGACGACCACCATCTCTGGCCACACCAGCGACTCCGACGTCGTCTGCATCAAGGCCCTCCACCGGTGAAAAACCCAAACACCATTCTACGAGAGAGCAACCAAAAAACCAGTTTCGCCATTAAAATCCCAACTGCACAGCCCGACCCAGAGAACTCCCCTGACTTCAAAGGGGGCCACGCCTAGGATAGAGTAGCCATAACAAAACTGCCATCCAAAGACTGCCTCGCCATTCCCCCTGAAGCCTGTGGCGCTAGGGTTCAGAGAGAATAAGCTCTCCTTCTCGGCTCTCATTTTTTCAAATTATTATGGATATTTTTTTGTCAATGACTAGTTCATCTCTGGTTGGAAGGGTTAATTAATCCTTCTCAATTTTGAAAAATAAATCTAATAGGTTGATATATTTGGACTTTTGTAATTAGAAATGGGATATTAACCCTTCTGCTTTTGACATGTTGATGAGTCTAACCTTCCTTTTACATGACAAACCCAAAAAAAACATTTCTTTCACATGCGTACATAACTGAACCAACATAATAATCATTAATCCCAGAACAAGGTATATAAATATACAGAATATGTGATAGTTGTTGAGTTAAAAAATTGCACAAAGTGTAAAATATCACCCAACGTAATTTCACTCGTATTCATTAACAGAATAGTGTTTTAATTATTTTGGGTTCGACCCATTCAAGACAGAATGTGTCACTCAATTATAATCTCTTGTTACAAGGGAAACACCCTTTGATTCCATTTATAAAGAAATCAGTGTGTAGTTGTTTGTTTTTGCGGCTGCACCTGAATTTAAAATACTCGGGAAGGGATCAAGCCACTCGTAGTTCAAGAGTTCCAATGAGTGAATGACCCATTGGAAGGCTTGGATTTTTTTGGGGATAGGAATAGTATTTAGGATGCGGTTGCATCTAGATCATTTGATTCCAAATTGCCTACATACCCTTGCAGCATCAACCCACATTGGGAATGGCTTAATTTGTGTTTGAGATATTTGTGAGGGTTTAGAGCCCTTGAATTTGCTTGTGGGCAATTTGGGAATGGCTTGATTTTTCTGGTGTTTGGGTGAATTTGACTAGTGGAGTTAGGGATTAGGATTGGCTGAATTTGACTAGCAGAATCAGATATTCAATTTGAATTTGTGGTTACATCTAGTGGGTCGCTAGATTGCCTACATATCCTGTGAAGGGATCAAACCATTGTAATTCATGACATTTGTTGATTTTGGGTATTTGTCTTTAATTTTCTTGGTTTTTTATCAAAAGGATTTCCATTTTGGGTTTCCGAAACCGATGTTTAGGTATTTTTTATTCAAACACTCGTTGTGTTGAGCCTCGCCGAACTCTTTGATTGGGCCCAAATTTGAGATGGGCTTTGCATGCAAGTTGTTCCCTTGATCAACATCCATCTAGGCCTTTTAGAAGCTCAAAGTAATACGAAGGCCCAACTGCTTTCCTTCTTTTCCTTTCTCTTTTTTTTTCTTCCCTTCATTTCTTGTTTTTCATCACTCCGATTCAAAACCCAGGCGAAGACGAGTTTTGGTGCTGGAATTTATGCCCAATCGATCTGAAGATGCAACTTGGAGATGGAAACACCTATGTCTTCTGCGGGACAAGACTTGTCCAGCTTTGAAGCTTGCTTTTGGCTTTATTGCTTCTCACCATGAAGAGTTGGGTAAGGACCCTCTTCATTTTTTCCCTGCTTTTGTCTTCATAATTTAGGGTCACAATATTTTCATTGTGCCTTAGAGTGATTTCGAAGGAGTACCCACTACTTACGAGCTTGTTTCTTCACCTTAGGGGTTCAATTTGGCTGCCTCATTTTATCGAACAGGTGTTGTGTTATCATTCTGCTGTAGCAGAGTTAATTATCCTTCTTTCTAGCTTCATGTATGTTATTTGAAGAAGAATATGTCTTTTTCTTTGAGACTTGATTCACAGAAACTCTTAGCTCCAGTTTTAACTGTAGGTATATTAGATACAAAACCACTTGGCCTTTTATCGTGGCCTATTAATCACTACCTTGGAACTCCAGTATTGTTTTTTGCTTTGATGCTTTTGGTCTAAATGTAAAAGCCTCCTCTTTTATTTGTAAAGAAACAAAACTAGCTTATATTAATTTTGCTTCTTTTGTCTTTTCTTCTTTGTGGTATAATCACACTCCAGCACACTTTGAACAAAGGGAAGGCCTGATTAATTAAGGGAAAATTTTTGTTTAGTCCTTGTATTATGACTCTGTCATCGTTTCAGTTCCTGACATTCTAATTTAATCTGAAAAGTCCCTAAGGTCATAATTTCCTTCTAATAGGTCCTCGTCGTCCAATTATTCCATTAACAAGATGATGTGGCACAAAGTTAGATGCCAACTCAGCGCCATGTAAGTGTGGTACATAGTAAAATATCAAGAATAGCCCTGACTCTTCTTTCTATCCATACATGTCCTGCACAACAGCAACCACCGCTTTTACATCTTCCCCAATCGATCAAATCCTTAATTTTAGCCCAAAAATCTGAGAATCAGATTGGAACCCAATGCCCAACTTGGAACCAGAATGAAACTTAAGCTGGGTACGGTGGAATCTAGGTCGAACGTTGGTGGTCAGAGCGCCGGTGGTCGGGATAGAGGAACAACTACATGACGGCATGAGAAGACATCGAGGTGGTCTTTGAGCGTCGGGTTTGTAGTCCATCCTCATCTTTACCCACCACCAACTTCCTCATCAATCATTCTCCTCTTCCGATCTAACTCCCTATTCTCTCACCAAAAAGAAAACCAGAGAGAGACCAAACCCCATATTCACACACCTAATCAGAGAAGACATAGCTTCTTCTACTTTTAGAGGCGACGAAACTACTCTCTTCTTCTGCTTCCACGGCACCGCCGCTACTCTTGCCTTCTCCTTTAAGTCCTCCTCAATCTCCGTTCCCTCGAAGCTAGGGCTGGGCAAGGGCCGGGTCCAATAATAATTTCACTGGGCCAGGGACCGGCCAGTTTTTCATTAGGCCTGGACCCTGCCCATTTTGACACAAACAAGGACCGGCCCAAGACCGGCCAGTTTCATTTCGGGCCGGGCTTGCTGGCTTTCGGGCCCAAAAACCTATATTTTACCATTTTTATATCTACTTTGCTATGTATCCAGATTTCATTCATATCAACCTGGTGAAGATTTGAATCAAAACACAATATCAAGATCCAAAGTTCAAGCTGCAAATTCAACTATCTAGAATACATAATATCCAAATTCAAGTACTCATCAAGAACAATTAAAGCTACAATATTTGAAATACAAAGTGTCCAAATTTAAATACGAATTCCAAAGTCAAGTACAAATATGCAATGAAATAGAAAGTCCTAATTCAAATACAATAACCATTCTTCCAGTCTTCAATCCAGCAGTTCACCAGCAATGCAGCCATCCATTAATTGGCTTCCACAGTTGTCCCTACAACAGCCATCATAAATAGAATTAGATTAATCTGCACCATTGCACTCAAATATCATACACAGAATCTATGATTAACCACGAGAGAGAGAGAGAGAGAGGATACCTAACTGAACCCAAGCACTAAACCAGCTTCCTTCCACAGTAGCCAGTCGCCGTTTAAATCCAACGTCGAAATGATTCTTCTAGCTTACAGAGGAATGAGTGGAAGGGAAGCCGTCAGCAGTTTCAAACTCTTTCCCATACAGAATTACATTAGTTAAAGGCTTGGACAACTACCCAATTGCCGCAGAAACACCAGCTGTAACCAAAACCCATATAAAAAGTAAAAAAATACAGAGATGACCACAGTCTTGAACTTGCAAGTCTTTATGCTCCAATAAAACAGAGAGTTTTAGCAAACTACATCAATACATGATTATTAAATCCAGTAGCTGATCAAGTTTAAAAATAACAATAAAAATTAAAAAGACAATTTTTACAAGTAATGATTTGTATTCAACTTCATCATACATTTGTTCACAATTCACACATTTTAATTTCCTAATTCAAATAGAGACTTGGTGAGCCATATCTTGAACATATTCTCAACTTATAGTCACAGATAGAAACTAGCAAGAAGGGGAAGCAAAGAAACCATATCCAATCCCACCAAGACTATTCAAATGCAGAGTTTATGGCTTATCTAAATGATTTTGGGGTTAATTAAACTTATGAATATGTCAACTGGGTTTCTTCAAATTGAAATGTAAATATCTAACATTGAGTAAGAAACAAAAACTGGGCCTTCATAAAATCGAAATCTAAACGCTGAGCTTCTTGTTTACTCTTGACATATATGGAACCCCAAACTCAAATCCTAAGCACCACCTGCAATTTCAGCAAAATAAAGTTTATACCTATAGCTCCAAAGAAGTCAAATTCTCATAATCAAATCGTTTGCTCACCAATTACTCAATTAAAAACCCTAAAATCACTTCAAATCCAAACTACCCCACAAATTGACCACATAACCCTCTAATTCAAGCCTTCAATGCACAAACTTCCTTCCCTTGACAATTAAACTGAAACCCAGTCCTTCAATTTCACAAAAACAATAATTGAGCAAGTGATTGGAGTACCTTAAGTGGTCGATGGCCCAGAGCAGTCTCTTTCTTTCTTAAATCTTAACAGAAAGAGGAGCTCGATTGGATACCTAACCGATTAAAACCCAATTTGATACTTGCAAAATTAGATTGGGATCATAACAGAAATACTCCACAGAGTAAATCACAATCCCCTTGGCACCAAACACAAACCTAGCGAACCGCTTGCAAATCAATAACAAATTTAAAACTTGACAAGCGAAAACACAATAAGAACACAAAGAGATTGAAGGGGGAGAGAGATACAGAGATACAAAGAGAAAGAGAAAGAAACTGAACAAAAAGAAAGAAACTCATAGCGTGATGTGAAGAGAGAGAGAGAGTAGTCTTGGCGTCTCGAGGTGCAGGTGAAGTGAGGGAGAGAGCAGTCTAGGTGTTGGAGGATATGGCGGCCTCTCTCGGTTTGGATCGGGTTTGGGAAGAAATGAAGGCTGCTAAGATTGATTAGTCGTTTAGGAGCTTATGTATTTTAGTGAGGCATATAATTCAGTGCGTCCGATCCTATGTTAAGATTTTGAGCCCTATATTTGGACCAATAATATATGGACATCTGTCTATTTTAACTAAAACGAGCCTGACGGGTTTTTTCAACTTTGAAAGTGAAGGCCTGGCCCGAACCGTAACTTTGAAATTGAAGGCTCGGCCCGAACCGTTTTGCTTAAAAAAATATATGGCCCGGCCTGAACGGGTCGGGCTTTGACAGGCCGGTCCGAATTTGCTGGTTTTCAGGCTTAAACGCCTAGCCTTACTCGAAGCAGTGAGTCTGGGGATGATGGCTTGGGTTGAAGCGGTGACATGTGCTTCATCTTCTCTATCATACTTGTTGACCTGAACTTCCCTTCTTCTGTTTCCTCGGCGCCGCCGCTGCTCTTGCCTTCTCCTTTAAGTTCTCCTCGATCTCTGATCCCTCAAAGCAGTGAGTCTGAGGATGATGGCTTGGGACGAAGCGATGACATGTGCTTCATCTTCTCTATCATACTTGTTGACTTGAACTCATTTTGAAATTGTGTTTCTAATTATGAGAATTTGTTAAAGGGATTCAAATCGAAATGTACGGGCTGTGTTTTAATTAGGGAAGTGTTTGTGTTTATGAGGTGCAAATTGTTGTTGTCCAGGGAGTTTTGAAGGCAAGTAATGTGAACAAGGTGTTTGCTGGAGGCTGGTAGGCTGCATGGTGAAGATATGGATTCCTGATTGGTTTGCCAGCTAAATAATCAGATGGGGGCGATTTGAAGAAGACTGAGACTGTGGGGAAGTATTTTATTGAGATATGGAGATTAGTAGGGATGAATCTGGACAGCGGGAAAGTTGAGACCAATGCCAAATCACATGAGTATTGGCCTTGTGTAATGGATATTGCAAGGAAAAATAAGCTTCCGAGGATCATTAGGTACCTAGAATATGTGATTCGCATTGTATTGGATCTAGTGAATTTCAATATTAATGTCTTGTGCTTCTTATGTTCAGGTGTAGTCAAATTATGGGTCGAACGGATCAAGAAGAGTTAGTTGTAGTCCAGATCCTCTACCCGTGTATGCAATGCGGATGTTATTGGTTTTGGTTGATCGAGAAGAAGAAGAAGAAGGTAGTAAGAAAAGAAAAAAAAAAAAGGAATAAAAGGAATTAGAAAGGAGAAAATGAGTGGAGAAATAATATAGGGTTATATTAGACAATTTACAGGTTACATGGCATGCAATTTGCTGAGTTGGTGTAGCTTGAAGTGCCATATCAGCAACTTAACAGCCCAACTTGACGGATTCTTAACGACGGGGGCCTATTAAATGAAAATTGTGACCTCAGGGACTTTTCAGATTAAATTAAAATGTTAGGGACTGAAACGATGACAGAGTCATAGTACAAGGACTAAACAAAATTTTCCCCATTAATTAAACACTCCTCTTTGGAAGACCACAAACCAAGATCCTTCTTATTTTTCTTTTCTTATGTTGACACCTCTTCACAGCTTTTAATTCTATTTTTTTTCTTTTGTTGGCCACACTTTCATACCAAGCACATATTAATTAAAATTCCTTCTATCTTCAACACTAGCACATCATTCATTTTTTGCTTTGTCAATTCCTACTGCGGCAACTTTATGATTTTGATTTGATAAACCCTCTGTGCAGGTGAAGGACAGCAGTTGCAGTCAAAGTTCCAGAGTTTCAAATTTAGGGTGAGCCTCTGTCTATTTAGATTTTGTTTATTTTTTTGTGTTATTTGAGTTGGTGCTTTTGGGAAGAAGACATGGAATTTGGGATAGGCTATTTGGCCTTGGTAGTTGACAAGGAGCAAGGAAGGTTATGGTTTTGTTGTTGTTTGACAGCAGATTCGGTGAAGCCTGTAGCATTGATTTTCTCTATGAGTTTGAAACTGCTACAGAGACACTGCTGTCAGGATTTGAGAAAGTAAAATTGTCGCTGCTACAGTATGGGAAGGCCTGCTGCTGGGATTTGAGAGCAAAAGGCCTACACCGGAGACGCTGCTCTAATATGTTCATCGGGACGCTGCCCGGCATGGTCATCGGGACCTTGCCCGGAATGGTTCATCGAGATGTTGCCCGACATGTTCATTGGAGACGTTGCTCTGGCATGTTGTCTTTGACATCATTGACACCCGAAGGTGCCGTTGTGAGGAGAGCCTGCAATAGAAAAGAAAAGGTGGTGGAAAGCGATGGAATGAGGTCTGAACCTTTTGTCTTCCAACCTGCTTTGCTGCCTTCTCCTTCTTGTTTTTCCACGCTGCTGTGCCTTGTTGTCCTCCTCTTTTTTCTTTTCATGTAGTGCTTTTTATATTGCACTGATCATGAGTTTGATTCGTATAAGACATAGAGTTTTAGAGTTTAACTTGGAATGAACTATCTGGAGAACTTGTATTTCGTGAAGACTACAACTCTTGTACTTTGTAATTGCTTTGTAATCTAGATTTTAACAAAGGAAGAAGTCGGATGTTTTGTAAAAATCCAATATAGGCCAACTTGATGACTCTAAAGCCTTATTCTCTTGCTTAGAGTTTCAATAGCAATCAACCTCGTCCATCTTTTTTTTTTTTTTTGAATTAGAGGCTCTTATTATTTTTCAAATAAAGCACTGATATTTTTTGTCAATGGGACAGGCCTTAACAGAAAGATGTGAATTTTTTTTTTCATCTCAACAATAGTATAAACAAAAAGATGAAAAATACCGTGATCTTATAATTTCTTTTACCTTGCCTCATATTCGTCTTCTCTCAGCCGTTTCTTTTTATTTATTCTATTTTACTTAAATTTTTTTTTGGAAGTAAGGGCCAATGCGGCTGCTCTCAAGTCTTGGTTAATGAAATTGTAGGATACAATGGAGGGACAAGATGCCTAAACCCCATATTACAATTAAGAGAACATTTTAAATAATAGCAGATGTCTCCACGAATCCTGTGTATTCTAACATGTATCTACTATCAAAGAATGCTCTATTGGCTATTCTAATTGTTTTACAATAACAGTGGCATACTGGAAAAATAAAACTCAAGCAGAGCCATAAAACATTTAAAAATAGTTTTTTTACAATGCTGAACCAAAAATAATTTCGGTGACACTAAGTTTCATCCTGCTACTAAGAGGTTGCTTCTATTTGACAAAACAAATGAACCACAGCCTTCCTAAGAGAAACAAGGCAAAGAGAGTGCACACACCAGGATACCTATCTCGCCCTACCATAAGTTGATAGAGACTTATTGCTAGCATGAAGCCATAACCTACTAAATTAACGTAAAGAAAACTAAGCAGAAAATAAAATAAATCGCCAAGGCCCAATGAAGGTTATTCCAGCTTAGAAGCCCAATAGGCAGTCTCTACACCACAGTCATCCTACCATCTTTGTCATAAAACCATCTTCTCCATGTCATTGTTGTCGTCACACCACCACCATCGACATGCCTACCACAAAAGACGTCCCACATCCCTTGCATAAACACCAAACCTAACGCCCTCACCCAGCTACCTCTTCCTTACGCTAGATCTGATCCTTGTGGAAAAGATCGATCAATGTCAAAACTCACTCCCACCGGCACGCCACAACACCGCAACCATACAGGAGATACAAGACGAACTTGATCTTGCCCATCTAGCTGCAGGTCATTCCAATATATCAATTTGACCCAGTTTGTCTCTAGTACTATGTTATGTCCCGTACCCAAATTTATTGGCTTACTAGTCATCTGGACGGTAAATGACAATAAGCTTAACTTTTTACCTACGTATCAAACTTTTAGTATACCCAGAAGTTTACTTTTTATTTCGTATACTTTTATGAAAACTTCTTTCACAAAAGTTGTAGATGACGTTAAACAAAGTCCGTGAACATAAGGTACGCTTAAATCGGAGTTCGAACAAAGAAGTCATTGTCTAAAAGTAAAAATTACTGTTTTGGGAAACTTACTTTAAATAGCCAATTAACCCTTGGTAGCTTTCTATTTTTGGAAATTACTCAAAATCCTAATCCGAAAACTCTCTCGACGTAACCCTTTTAATGACCCGACCCCCGGTCTCGACCCGAATCTCGATCCACCAATATCTCCGCCATCCGGTCACGTGATGACTCGTCATTAGTGTTGTTCAAACCGCACCGACCTCCTCTTCATCGCCATGGTAGTGGCTTGGATCTATTTGGAGCATGCTAGGAGAAATGTTCTAAAGAATGGCTGCCTAGGCGCTGGGCAGCAGCTGGCCGACTCGAGTAATGGGTAATCGGAGGCATTGGGCGGTTAGGATTTAGGCGGCGGCCTGGGCGGGTTGGACGGTTGAGGCTGCTAGGCGCTATGCAACCTTAGTTGGTGCTGGGCGGGCGCCTAGGCCGGCTGGGCTGCCAAGGTGGCTAGGTGGTTTTAGGCATTGAAATTCATCAGATGATTTAGATCTGAGATCTCAATGATTTTCGAAGTGCATGAAATTCATCTTTACATCTACCTTTGAGATCTCATTGAAACTCTGAATTCTGTAACACTTATTGACCTCATGTTTTAATTGATCAAAAGATCTCAATGATCAATGCTTAGGACGATGAGGAAGAGGAGTTATCGATATGGGATTCTGGGAAGGTAGATAGAATGAAAGAGAAGATAGAAAAATTGAACTTTGTCTTTTAGAAAAAGAAAAAGAAAGATGGTTATGGGTTTTTTAGTCTTCTTAACCAGCTGTTTTTTTTTTCCTGAGAATATTCTTAACTCACTGTCTGCTTAGGTGACTTAGCAAATTGACCTACGAATCAACAATATATGATTAAATAAAATAGAAATTCTAGTAAATATACACTCTTTTAAGTAGTTTTTTAAACTCATTTTAAGTCTTTATATATATATATAATTAATTAAATCACAAGGATAATTAAGACATTTACAAAATGTATTTTTCTTTAAAAAATTTGAAAAAAATTATCCACAACCCACTTTTCTCTCTCCCACTTTCTTTTCTCTGCAATAACCAACTTTTTTCTTTATAATTTTCTGAAAAAAAAAAATTTAATAGCTTGCACATGCAGAGCATGTATGGAAAAATGCTAGTATTATATAATTATATGATATAAAAATAAAATAAAAATTAAGAAAATAGGCATCGCCTAGGCATCCTCTTAAGCACCTAGGTGCTAGTCCCCTGGCCACCGCCTAACTAGCACCTAACTATTTTTCGAACCTTGGCTAGGAGTATTAAGCCACAAACCTGTGAGGCTAAACGGAAACCTTGACCCAATCGAAAGTCGCAACTCCATCGTCCAATTGGGATGAGATCGGCCAATTAGGTTTTGACAATGTTGAGACGCTGATAATTCCTTCCAAATAGTGTTGGACGATTCTGAACGAGGAGGACGAATAGAGAATTTCAAGATTTCAGCCCCAAATCATTTCAAGCTAAATTCCAGCTACTAAACTTAAAATTGGATTTTGTTGTAGTTTTAGGAATGGTTGGGGTTGATGTAAGAAACATTTTTGTACAAGTCTTGCAGCCCAAATGGGTGGTCAGATTGGTGGCACGTGCCGCCTTTTCTGGCTTTCAAGTTTAGGCTAGTAAAACATAAGGAACTTGTTGTGACGCGACGATTTTCAAGCACAAATAATAAACGAAATAACAATCTCAAATACACTGGGCGCGATGGTTCAGAGATTAACATAAAATATATGAATTTTTTTTCTTTTAAAACAAGTACAAGATGATGCACAGAACCCACAATGTCAATACAGATTTGTTGTTTAGAGTCACATATTACATTATACCAAGTTTACACGTTAAACTGAAACAACACAATTCAATAAGTAAACACACTCACTACACAGCAGAAAACTAAGAAGTGCGAAACAAACAATTAAATTCCTAAACATATGACTGCAGCAGCAAGAGACCTCAACTTTAACCACGTTCACCCTAACCTGCATGATAAACCCTTACACCATGGAATAGTGCACCGGGTTGCAACAACAAACCCGGTGAGCTTATGAAGCTCGTTTGATTAAACTCAAATAACCAAAACAGAAGCACATGCTGAAGTCATCTCAACCTAACAAAATAAATAAGTACATATCATAACAACATCATGTTCGCATCTTTTAATATCATGCTTAAGTAAGTCAACTCGTGACTAAAATCTACATGTTATAACACTCAACTCAACATTCGATTTCACAAAATCATAACCAAAACCATTACACCTCAACTAACATTTTAATACATTTTAAATCATTTTAACACAACAACAAAACTACAAAATCACACTTCGTTTGTCTCAACAGAAAGTATACGTCACCTCAGTGACATTCAAATTATTATTTTTGTCTCAATGACAAATCCACTCAAACACACTTCTTTCTTCTCCTCAAAAACATTTGTCACCACTGTGACATTATAAATCATTTGACATCTCGTACAAATTTCACACGGAAATGTAAATCCCATACTACAACTGTACTCACAATTTCACCAAAGTACAACCAGTAATCCCTGCATAACAATTAGTTCAAGAGACCACCAAAAATCACACAAATCAAAATCATAGTAATTCCTATAGGGCCTATTTGGATGTGGATTTGGATTTGGAACCCCCAAATCCAAATCTGTCTGTTTGGCTGTCTTCTTTTGTGGGTATTTGGATTTCTTCAAAATCAGCCTCGAGATTTCAGATAGCAAAATTTGATGATTTCAAATAACTAGGGGACCCTAGTTATTTCAAATCACCAGGCCTTAGACTCGTTGAAAAAAAATAGATCATGTCTCTCTCTAGATCTTTTATGCACTTCTCTTTCTCTCACATCTCTCTCTCTCTACACGTTCCAGTTCTACCTCAGTAGCTTCTTTTGCATCGTCGACGACTCCGGTGACCTTGGCCGAGCTTTCCGGCGCCGGCTTCATCCCGATCTACTCTCTCTCTCTCTCTCTCTCTCTCTCTCTCTCTCTCTCTCTCTCTCTCTCTCTCTCTCTCTCTCTCTCTCTCTCTCTCTCTCTCCCTCTCCCTCTCTGTGTTTCGGCTCAGCCTCCGTAGATTCTTCTGCATTGTCGACGACTTGTTGACTCCGACGACGGTGGTTGAGCTCTCCATCGATGACTTTATCCCTTCCGAGTCAAGTTGTAGGTTGCTGTTCCAATATTGCAAAATCTAAATCTTCAGTTTTAAATCTTTACATATTTTTTTAATCCAAACACTAATTTTAAATACATAGATTTTAATTCTGCAGATTTTAAATACATCATATTTGAAATTCAAATTCAAATCCAAATCCTGTTTTTCCAAATGGGGCCACATATAATTTAGTTCAGGAGATTTCATTAAAATCACACAAATCAAAATCATAGTAATCTCTGCATAACTTAAATACAGACCCAAAAAGACCTAGCGCCGCGAGAGAGCACAACCTCCACCAGATAGCTCCCTGTCCGGCGGCGGTCATTGCTAGCGCTGGCTTCGGCCGCGTTGTCTTTGTGATTGCTGCCGGATAGGCCCTTCATTGCCCGGGGTTGGTCGGGAGAGAAGATGGTTGTGATTTGTGGATTGGCAGGTTGGTTTTGACGGCAGGCGTGGGCAATTTTTTGGGCGTCCGTGGTGGTTTGCTGTGCAGGGACGGAGCGATCCAGCTGCGGCGTGTTTCATGTTTCGTGGGAGTCTGGCGACGGTGCAGGGGGTAGGGCTCGGGGCTGGGCGCTGCACGGCAGAAGCTCGGGGTTTCGAGGCGGTGCTGGCTTGTGGCGGAGCTTGAAGGCGTGGCTTGGGGTGAGGCTGGCGAGACTCGGGGCGGGGCTGGCCGTGGCGTGGCTAGTTCAGGACGGGGCTCGAGGGAGGCGCTGCACAGCCCTCTGCAGGTGTGGAGGAAGGATGGTCGCCATAGATTGGGCCTCTTCTCTTTGGGGCTACCCTATTGGGCCTTCTATTTAGGATGGGGTTTTTTTAGCCCTAAGCCCAACTCTAGGATAGTAATTGTTTTACTTTCAATAAGTCCCTAATTTTTTAGGGAGCTACGCACTTTTGTGCCTCTAGCGAATCTTCCGGAGTAGTACCGATGGAAGATTCATGCTATTTCGATGTATTTAATGTCAAATGAGTGACCTAGTTCCATGTACCACTGTGGGTACTAACACATCTTTTGTCTGTCTATAGATGACAGCGGAAGGGTATGTAAAAGTCATTCTGGCTTTCGATCAATATATTGGCTACTGCCTTCTTTAAAAAAAAAAATAGTAATCTCTGCATAAAATTTAGCTCTGGTGATTACATTAAAATCAATCAATTCAGAAGAACAGTAATCCTTACATCAAAGTATCAAACACAGTGATTTAAAAAAAAAAAAAAAATCCTATGATGTACGGTGATTTTGCCGTCAAAAAGAAGAAAATCAAACAATACCTCGACCGTACACTGAGCTCATCCTTATAATATTACAACTTCCATCATTTCTAAAAAAAAAAAAACAAACAAACACCTTCCATCACCATTTCTCTTTAAATTCGCAGAATACAAAGACGATTCGCAGGAACTCCCCAGAGCCCAGACTCTCCCGCTAAACTCAAAATCTCTCCATGTCGCCGAGCTCGAGCACAGCACGTGCCGGAGCCTCGCCGGTCGAGGCCTTCAGGTCGCCGCCTTCCATAACTCCCGGCGAGCCTAGCGACTTCTCCTGTTCCTCCTCTTCATCCTCCATCTCAAACATCACGCAGGCCTTTCCCTTCTCTTCTGGAAACCCTAGAATTGAAGAGACCAGAGGCATCATGCTCCTCTACCGCGACGATGACGTCGTCTCGTTCTCTCCGTCTAATCTTCCTGTAAGCTCAATTTCCTTCGTTTATTTTGACTGCGTATGAAGGCACCATACTTAGTTCCTTTTCCACGATTAGGTATTTTGGTTAGTTGAAGTGTGAATTGGTTTGATCTTCGTTCAAGATTGTGTTGAACTCTTGATTACATATAGCTGGGCTGTTCTTTAGTTTTAATTTTTTATTTTTATTTTCATTTTTTATAATTATTCGTTTAATGATAGTCCAAAAAGCTGTGGAAAACACATAATCAAATAGGATGTAGATTGATGAAGATGCCGGCTTAATGTAGGTTGAAAGGAAGCCGCTTGTTTGCGTACTTGGAGTGCCGAATCACATGACATATGCTGACTTCTGTAGATTCTGTGGTTCCTTCATTCAGCATATATTGGAGATGCGGATTGTCAGGTTGGAACTTTGAAAGTTTTGTTAGTTTTGGTCATAAATTTACATTTGTTGCTCTGTTGAATTTCATTTTGATTTTATTTTCTTGTCTGTGTTCTAGGACCGATGGAATGGAGGATCGTTATAGCATTTTGATTAGGTTTGACAGTCAGGACTCCACAGATCATTTTTACAAGCACTTCAATCGGACCCGGTTCTCATCACTAGAGGTTTTACTCACTTACTTGGCCAACATATATACATAGTTGTTTAGTTATGAGATTGTTGAACAGATTTCTATTGTCATCATCCAATCTAAACATCTTCATTTAATATAGGTGGAGGTCTGTCGCATACTTTTCACGGTAGATGTTCAATACACTGGTTCAATAGAACATGCACAGGCATCCCTCTGTAGCTCAACTGAGCAGCCATCATGTCCAGTCTGTCTTGGTATGCACCACAGAACACATAAGAAAAGATCTATGTCAATCAAGTTTGTTATGTTTCTTTTCTCTTTAACGTGTGGAGGTTTCTTACTTAACCTTGTGTTACAGAGAGACTAGACCAAGATATGAGTGGAATTCTGACAACTATCTGCAATCATTCTTTCCATTGCTCTTGCATTTCAAAATGGACCGATTCTTCTTGTCCTGTAAGTAATTCTGGAAGTGCTTCAACTTTTTATGTGGCTGTGTGTCTGTGTCTACACAGGTATATCTGTTATGTATTTATGGAAAGTTATGATACAAAATGAATTGGACAATTCTTTTCCTTCCTCCCTAGCATACCAATGCCACATGCTTGTTTGTAGTAGTCTCAGTACAGTGAGACTGAAGTACCTTACAAATTCACCGAACCTTTATTCAGCACAGTTTGTTGTCGGTTATGGATGATAGATGTTCTTATTTTCATTTATATCTTATTCCTTTGACATCAAAGCTCCTGGTACTTCATATCATCTTTTTGTTATGCCATGAATCCTTGAGTCTGATAAGGAACTCTAGGAGGGATCATGTCCTGTAAAGTTGCAGTCAATGTTTGTAACCATTGTTCTGGTACCATGATAAAAGTCTTGTGCTGTCAAGTTCAAGCATTGTATCTGGTTCATGGAAGTCGACAAAAGATATGATGGTTGTGACTATCCTGATCGTCCCACTAGGATATTTGGAACACACCAATATGTTAGTTTAGTGGGTTCTTTGAAAGGACTGTAATTGTTGAAAGTTTAGTGTATCAATCTTCAGGAGAAGTACCCGGCAAAAATATGTAGCGCTATGTATAGTCCATCCTATTGTGCTTAGATATAATGTTCTCTGTCTCTTTTCAAAGATATATAATTTACATTTTTCCCCCATCACATCAATAGTAGGTATGTGGGATATGCTAATTTGGAAGTGTTTTGTCTTCCTACACTGAGAGCCAAAAACTAATACGCGTTGAGGAAACTCTCTTATGCTATGACCATTTTATGTTTTGCACTTTCTTTTTAATTGCTTTAATCTGCATTACGGTATACAGAATGTTCATGTTCTTACTCGTAATTGGTAAAAGATGCATATCTACAGATTCACACAGATTCACAGAATTAATTTTAGTGTAAGTACTTAAGTTCTGGATGCTCCAGAGGTGGAGTACATACATTACCAGTGGTCACACCATTGTTGGGCTGCAGTTTTTATTACTAAAATGTTGCATTCTCCTGCTAGCTTCAGCTGGGTCAAGTTTATAAAGTTTTCAATTGACTTTGAACGGTAGATGTTTCATAAATAGTAACTTGCCTACCATATCTTATGTTAGGTATGTCGATATTGTCAGCAGCAGCCTGAAAAGTCCAACTGTTTCATTTGTCAAACTTCTGAGAATCTCTGGATGTGTATTATCTGTGGCTTTGTTGGTTGTGGGAGGTAAGAATTTTTCATGACATTTCATGTTTTATTATCATCATGCAAAAACTATTCTCTCTGTCTCTCTTCTCTCTTCTCTCTTCTCTCTCTCACCTAGTGTATCTACCTTTATCATGCCATGCCATACTCCTGACAATTTTGGTGCAGGTATAAAGAAGGGCATGCCATAAGACATTGGAAAGAAACACAACATTGCTATTCCCTTGAAGTGGAAACGCAGCGTGTGTGGGATTATGCAGGAGACAATTATGTTCACCGCCTAATTCAATCTAAAACTGATGGAAAATTGGTTGAATTGAATTCACACTGTCGGAATTCGAATGATTTCAAAGGAAGTTGCGAGTGTGTAGATTCTGGATTCAGTGAGGCTCTTTTGAACAGTAAAGTAGAAGCTGTAATGATTTAATTCTTCATGTCAATGATACCTACGAGATTATTGTTTTTAATCGTATCCACATTTCTCACATTTTTTTTTCCTCATTATTCGCAGATTGTTAATGAGTACAACGAACTGCTTGCTACTCAACTTGAGAACCAAAAAATGGTAATCACTGCAACTGGTTTCTCTTTAAACTTATTTAGTTTCACGCTGCATTTAATTTAGTTGGTAGTTGCTGTGGTTTAATTTTAAATTTGTATTTTACAATATTAATATCCCATGTTCTGATGTCAGTATTTTGAATTGCTACTTCAAGAAGTTAAAGAAGGAAGTGAGAGAGAAATGTCTAAAGCTGTAGAAAAGGCTGTGCCAGTAAAGAAAATGCAGGACAAGCTGGATAGATGTGTAAATGAGAAGAAATTTCTGGATGAGGTAAGTGTTAACTCTTGAGCTTCGGATTGGATGATTAATCTAAATGTATCACATAACACATACCCAGCTTCCACTTGCAACAAAAAATACCCATCCAGTAACTGTTTTTGGTGCATCTCCCTGTAGCTTAATGATAATCTTTTGAAAAATCGAGAAGCTTGGAAAGCAAAGATACTTGAAGTTGAAGAGAGGTATTGGTTTCTCCCTCGTGTTCTTTTCTTTTTACATGTGGTCCCCAAATTTCAGTCAATTGTATCCTGTAAGCAATTTGGTTTTGAAATGTCTTCGTGCTGCTATTGCCTAACCAGTCCTTTATTATCATTATTGTCTAATTCGACATATGCTTGTATTTACAGGGAGAGAAAGGCTTCGAAGCTGAAGGAAGATAAAATAAGCAACTTAGAAGAGCAGGTAAATAAGATTTCGTCAAAACTTTTCCTATTTGTTCATTGATTAATGAAAAAGAGGGAAATCCAAGACAACTCTCTAAGGCCAAGCTTTGGTATCTTGTTCTATCAGGCTAAGTTCTATGCTAACATGACCTTCCTTGTCAAATTTTCATCTTTTTGCAGCTCAGGAATTTGATGCTGTACCTCGAGACAGGGAATACAGTAGAGTCTTCAAATGAAACAAAGAATGATAATGTCTTGCCAGTATCGATCAACTCATCTCAGCCATCCAATATCAAATGATCAGATGGAAGAACGTGAAGTCTGAAGGATGAAGGGTCGCTCTTGTACCAAGTTTGAATGGTAAGGGCGACCGATGTGATTTACTTAAATTCAGCGGTGTACATACAGTTACATACCAAAAATATGGGGATGGCTGTTGGACATGCACAACAAACCTTTATGGCTGATGCGTGGTTAGTTAGATATTGTACAAATATATTCGAGGTTTAAAATTGGGGGGTGAAATTTGCACACCCCTAATTGCAAATCACACACCCTTTTATTTTTTTAATAATTTTTGCACTTCCTAGAATACCCTCAAAGTCAAATTTTTCTTTTTTTCTTTTTGGGTCCCCCCCCCGACCCTTCTTTTTCAGTTGGGTGGTAGAAATTATTCTATGCACCGACGGTGCAAGTGACCCAACCCTTATAAAATAATCTCAACCCTTGATATTTATTATCAACTTTATTTTTAATAAACAAAAAGTGTATTTAATGCAATCTAACCATTTATTTGTGTTGGTGCAAGTGCACGGCGGTGCTCTGAATACTCCCTCGGTGGGTGGTGCTTCCATTATAATAGCTTCATCAAAATGAATTCCATCATAGAACATGAAACTCAGTAAATTACATACCCAATATGCAGAAAGTGTACTTTATCATTAGGGAGAAGTGAGCTTTGCCACGTATAGTAGATGGGAATTTTTCTTTTTGAGACTCATTTTGCACCATTGATTCTAGCCAAAAGACTTCAAGTTCGTGAATTATAGGTTAGTTTGTACTGTTTTGATTAAGCTCAAGAACCCAGAAAAACAAGTAGATTAAAGAGTACCTATTACTCGCAAACTACAGTTCTATAAAACTGCTGCAATCCATCCAGACTCAGTAAACTAGGAAGTGTCCTCAATCAAAACTACATATCCATCAAAACTACAAGATTAATCTCATTGCTCATTCAAACTCTGCAATTGCTTTATTAAATCTCACATCCCAATCTTAAGTGAGGTCACCTGATCAATCAAGAAACAACCAATCTGAGAAGGATTGAAGGTCTGCCATGGCTCTGGTCTGGGTAGGACAAAAGTGAGAAGAGAAGGAAAGAGAAAGAAGAATTCTTTCTTTTAAAAAATAAAAGATAGAGGAGTTCGCGACTATCAAATTTACCAGTAGTCGACTGGGTTCGCTACATCCTCTTCTAGCCCAGCGCCAGTTCGCCGGATCTGGCGACCAATCTCCACTACGACAACATGCTCTTCGTCAAAATCGACGCCGTATACGCTGCCGTCGGATCCCTAGGATACGAGAAGCTTCTGGTTCACATCTCCGAGGTCGTCGACCACCTCTTCGCTCTCACTGATCTCACCCATACTGAACAATAAGAACACTGCCACTGGGTCAGATTCAGGTTTAGTACCTGTTTCTGGTGGCTTTCTCTGGGTACCTCACACAGAATGCTATACCGTCTGGGGTACCGATCCAACTCCTAAATCCTGTATCAAGAACACGACGTTAGAGGGATAAACCGTACCAGACGGTTTATACCTCTCCGATGTCTGAGTGAGAAACTAATAGATGTATGGAGATCAAATTGTGTATAAAGGAGTTATTACCCGTCAAAGGTGGTTGTGCTAATGTCTTTATATTCAAGCATGGGAAAGGAGTCTCCCCTATCCTCGATGTGGGACACAGATTGTTCTTCTGATGCCATATCAGCCCTCTTGTTATGTAAATAGATGGGCTGTGCTGGCCTTGCCCCGGGCCCTGGGTGCCCAGGGTGGCATCCCATGTGAGGCCCGCCATGGTGGGTCGTGAACCCGGCCCATGGCGTAGTACCTAGGAGTACCGATGGGGCTCAGAGGCTAGTGCTAAACCTAGTTGAGACTCCCCAGTATGTACAAGTCCCCCAAGTTCCCGTTCAAGATGTTTCTTGGGTGGGGACTTATTATTATCTAGTCTCAAGGTTTGGCACTAGTGTGCCTATAGGTAGTCCCCCAAGTTCCCTCAGAAGAGAAATCTTGAGCGGGCTATGCTGTAGGTAAGCCACATCCCTGGGGCAAGATGAGGTTGAGTCCCTGGTACTGAGAGTTTGAGCCTCCGGTACCCAATGGGACAGAGAGAGGGCTTGGGTCCGACACCCGATGGGGTAGAAAATTTGAGCCTCCGGTACCCGATGGGGTAAAGAGAGGGCTTGGGTCCGATACCCGATGGGGTAGAAAATTTGAGCCTCCGGTACCCAATGAGGTAAAGAGGGCTTGGCTCTGATACCCGATGGGGTAGAAAATTTGAGCCTTCGGTACCCAATGGGATAAAGAGGGCTTAGCTCTAATACCCGATGGGGTAGAAGATTTGAGCCTCTAGTACCCAATGGGGTAAAGAGAGCTTGGCTCTGATACCCGATGGGGTAGAAAATTTGAGCCTCCGGTACCCGATGGGGTAAAGAGAGGGCTTGGCTCTGATACCCGATGGGGTAGGCGGTGCATGTCGGCCACGTGGGGCAGACTGGGTTGTGTAATAAATGCCCGTCCGGTCGCCTGCCAAGGCTTCGAGAAATGGGGGAATGCGTGGGACACGTGTAAAGATCCTATGGTTGAGGGCTTTTCAGTTTCGACGGCCCTGATGCATTGGAGATTTAATTTAAGAGGGAAACCGACTGTTTTCCCTCACCTTCGTGAAAAAGAAGCTCAGAAGGCTTGGAAGATTTGCAGCGAGGAGAAAGGGAGAGCCAAGGGAGAAGTGTGCGTGCCTGTGGAGTGATAGATCGATCGTCTGCCGAAGAAGAGGTTGGATCTCTCGCTCTGCTTGTACGATTTTATTTATTTATTTGCTAGGTCTTTTGTTTCTGTTTCTGTCATGGCGGTTTTCTGTTTGTGTTTTTGTTCCTCTTGTTTGCATATAGACAGAAAACGAACAATGCTAGTGTCGTTGTCCCTTTGTTTTAGATTTTTGGGTTTTTCTGGGTTTTTCTTTGAAGTGGGGAGTAATCCGTGCTTCGAAATGGTTTTGGTTTTGTATGAACTTCTGGGTATTTATGGGTTTTGGCTTGAATTTCTGGGTTTTGGCTTGAATTTCTGGGTTTTTCTGGGTTTTGGTTAGGCTAACCCTTGTGCTTCTGGTTCCAGATATAGCAAGATTTGAGGTTCCCCGTACCGTAGTTAGGATGGAATCAGAAGCCAAGGGTGGGGATACATGATCGTCGTACCAGTCTTCTGCCAGGCAAGCTGAAGTGGATATCGACCGGTACTTAGGCCAAGTAGATCAATTAGCAGAGAACACGGGGTCCTCGACTGGGGTGTTCTCGGAGAATAGTGAGGAGTCGGACGAGGGTGAGAGCGAGGGTGGATCTGCGGAGGCCCCGGTAGTCACAGTGGCCATTCCCGAGGGCATTCCGAAGCCGAGGTATACACTTGCGGATGGAACCGTATGCGACGAACCCGGGAGAAGTATGACGATGAAGGAGATCATCGACATGCGACTGAGGTGGGGGATACCGGACGCGGTGGAGCTTAGGCCTCTCAGGGATGGAGAGACGGCCGCGAATCCTGCCCCGGGGTGGGTGGCGTTGCATGAGAATCAGTTCCACCAAGGGTTATCGCTACCGCTGCCCCGGTGCCTACAGTATCTGTTGCGGATGTTGAACCTGTCACTGGGGCAGTTAGCCCCGAATGCCATTCGCCAACTACTCAGTATGATGGCTATGTGGGACCTGTGCCAACAAGGGTGGCATTCCATAAACGAATTCTGCGCGGTACACCGGGTACTGTACTCAAGGAAGCAGTCTTGTGCGGGTATGGTTACTTTTGCCGCTAGGGACTGCGAGCCACTAGTTACCGACATGCCTACCTCGATGAGCAAAAGGTGGAGGAACAAGGTGTTCCTAGATGGGGGGCGGTGGCAAATAAAAAATAAGAAGTGGCAGCTGACCGGTGCCTTCCAAGCTATAGGGGACCAGTCCTATACTCTATCCGAAGTAGAAAGGAAGAGGATAGCCCGGGTATATGCCTTTTGGTAAGAGAAAGAGAGGAGTTCTTATAGATTCATCCAGCACTCTATACTTTATAGGCTAGGGCTAGGGTGGCTCCCTGGTAAGGGATTAAAATTTTATACATATATAGTAGTTTTTTTTTTTTTTTTTTACTTTCGACTAAACTTTGAACTGATTGCAATGAAAGAGCCGAAGAGGAAACCCCAGAAAGGCAAGGAGGAGGACAGAATGGATGATGCCCAATTGATGGATATGCTGATGGGCCAAGGAGAGGACGCCCTTCACATCGATGTCGACCTAGGGTCGAAAGGCACGAGTCGGTCACTTGAAGAAACTCTTCTGGAGATCACCGATGAGGGATATGGTGAGCCTGACCCCGATGCTCCCGTGACCCACGTCGCGCAACCTTCGATGGCCGATGTTATCACGATAGATGACACCGGGATGGGAAAAGTACTGGTCACTGTGCCTATTTCCTCTCGTTCCACTGGGAGCGATGAGGCACTACTTCCTGGTGAGAAGAAGAGATCCCATAGGCACCGGCATCGGACTGATAAGGAGGTGACGTACACTGGTCGGGATGTTCAAGGTATTGGTGCGAAGAGGCAGAAGAAAGGTCACCCGGGACCAGAGTCGTCGCCTTCGCTTGGCCTGTTATCCCCCGCCATTCCGGTGATCCCCAAGAAGCCCATCAAACAGCTGCTGAGTGAGTACGGGGTTGCTGATGAGAAGTTCGTGCGGTCCATGATTGGGGATCTAAAGGATATTGACCTCGACCGGGTTCGGGCCAAGGATAATACTCCCCAGGAGAATCGTCGTCTTGCCCGGGAGTCAATGATACGGGTACGTCTTTCATTTTCTCTATCAATTTTTATTGTTATATACGTTTTAATCGGTGTATCTGCAGGCACTCTTCAATGTGTACGCCATTGACGCCAGCGAGGAAGATACTCATCTGAAGGAGGAGGTTAGCAATCTCTCCGGGCAGGTGAAGTATCTTCATGGCGAGAAGGCCAAGCTAGAGAAGGAACGGGACTCATTGAGGGCTGAAATGGCCGCGGCTAAGCAGCGGATCGCGGAGCTTGAGGGTGAAGTTGCTGAGGCGCGGGAAGAGGTAAAAAACTCCCGGGACTCCGAGAAAAAGGCTGCAGAGTTTGCCGTTTCATGGAAGGAGAAGGCAGACTACCTGGAGGATCGCCTTCCCGCGGAGAGGCACGAGGCCGTGGAGGAGTACAAGTCCTCGGAAGAGCTCATCTCTATGCTGGCTGCTACCCAAGATAAGGCTGTCATCATGAAGTTCAAGGAGTGGGTGGCTGCCGGATATTTAGATGAAGCTAAATTCAGGCGGGGTCTCCTGGAGAAAAAGAAGAAAGATCGGGAGGCGGCGGCCAAGTCTGGTGTCGGTGGGTCCCAGAGTACCGGTGGCGATTGGTTGTAAATTTTTTTTTTTGAATTTATCTTTTTGAACAATTGTCTAATTTTGTCTGGTAGTCCAGGCTTTTTGTGAATGGAAACTAGCACTTGTTTAAAATTTGAATGGGAATTTGAAAGGAATTAAAATTTCTAGGATTTTCGTACCTTCAAGCATGTGTTTGCATTACTTATTACCGGAATAGAGTAACTGACAATAGCTATGTCCGGGAATGTCCGGGGTAGGTAAAAAAAATAAATATGCTAGAAATGGTTTGAATAATTCATTTTTCCATTCAAATACCACACGGTGGTTAAATACAGAATGAGTACCCGATGGGTAGCTTGCCATAGCTGTATGTTCAAAAAGCAAAAGCTAGGACAAGATGCTCCCGGAGCTACTTGTAATAGTACCGCAGGCGCTGGGTATTCCATGGATGCCTGGAAACGACCCTGTTCATGTCCCGGATGAAAAAGGTTGCGGGACCTACCTCTTCAATGATCTCGTAAGGGCCTGTCCAGGATGGATCCAGTCCCCGGGGCTCTGGGTAGACTTGCTTCATGACCCAGTCCCCCAACTTTAATGTCCGGGACTGTACCTTGGCATCGTAGTAACGAGCTATCCTCCGCTTGTTTGCCAAGTTATGCATGTGTGCCACATCTCTTCATTCCTCCAGTAAATCGGCATCGAGGTGTAGGCCTTCTGAGTTGGTACCCGCATCGAAGTATTCGATCCGGGGACTCTGGATTTGTGTTTCAATAGGGAGTACTGCTTCTGATCCAAAAGCCATGCAGAAAGGGGTCTCTCCGGTGGCCTCCGTTGCCGTGGTCTTGATAGCCCACAACACCTCCGGGAGTTTAGCAGCCCAAAGACCCTTGGCTTCGTCAAGCTTCTTTTTCAGTATTTTCTTGATTATCTTGTTGACAGCTTCGACCTGCCCGTTGGTCTGGGGGTGAGCCGGGGAAGCATAGAGGATCTTAGTGCCCAGGTTCTGTGTGTAAGCCCTCAACTCATCATTGTCAAACTGGGTACCATTGTCCGTGACTATGGTATCCGGGACTCCAAACCTGCAGTAGATGTTCTTCCATAGGAAGCTTTTTGACGTTTTCCGTGGTGATGGCGACAAGAGGTTCTGCTTCTACCCACTTTGTTTGGTAGTCCACAGCAACAATGGCGTATTTGAACTGTCCCACTGCTGTGGGAAGTTTACCAATCAAGTCCAAACCCCACTGACAGAACGGCCATAGTGCAAGGAGGATGGAAAGGGCGATGGGCGGTGCCCTTGGGATATTTGCATACATTTGGCATTTGTGGCAAGAACCGGATACAGTTTGAGCCAAGGCCGACATGGTTGGCCAAAAATATCCTGCCCTTAGGGTCTTGTGTGCAAGAGATCAGGCTCTGGCATGGTTACCACATACACCAGCGTGAATGTCCTTCATTATTTTGTGACCCTCCTCCGGTGTCACACACTTCAGGTTGGGAAAGCAATTCCCTCTTCTGTACAGTTTACCGTTCATGATCGTGTATCGAGATGACCTTAGCTGTAGT
Source organism: Rosa chinensis (assembly GCF_002994745.2). Classification (NCBI taxonomy): domain Eukaryota; kingdom Viridiplantae; phylum Streptophyta; class Magnoliopsida; order Rosales; family Rosaceae; genus Rosa; species Rosa chinensis. Next base: position 50,607,045 of record NC_037089.1, on the reverse strand, counting down.
CTTCTAGCCTCGACCTTATCATCCGGTGCTAGGCCGTCGATCATGTATTTCAAAATTGGGTCCATCCATGAAGCTTTGTGATCCACCGAAAATATTTCTGACACCGTTTTGGAAGTGCTAGGTCCCGCGAGTATTTTGACTTTAGTGGCCCCATAGGTAGGGTTTGGAGAAGTTGATGCGAGCTTAGCAAGGGCGTCTGCCTTGTCGTTTTCTGCCCTCGGTATTTGGGTAAAAATGTAGGAGGTGAACCTTTGAACTAAAGCCTGGGCCAAGGCCTGGTAGGAGGACATGTGGGGCTCCTTTGCCTCGAAGTTACCGCTGACCTGGTTTACGACCAACTGAGAATCACTGAAGATACTAAGGTGCTGGATCCCTAGTTCCAGGGCGATCTGCAGACCTGCTATGAGTGCCTCGTATTCTGCGGCATTGTTGGATGCCTTGAAGGCAAACTTGAGGGCGTACTCGTAGACTTGATCGTCCGGGCTAATTAGCAGGATGCCGGCTCCGCTGGTTTTCTTGTTGGATGCTCCATCAACGTATAATCTCCAAGTGCTTGGCGGAGGTGGATCTGCGGCTAGTGGTTCAGGTAGTTCCTTGTTTGGGCCATGGGAAGGGATTGATTCAGAAATAAAATCTGCCCCTGCCTGACCTTTGATGGCTGTCCGGGGCTGGTACTTGATATCGAACTCCCCAAGCTCGATGGCCCACTTAATTAACCTGCCCGATGTCTCTGGTTTCTGCAAAACCTACCTCAATGGGTGATTAGTGAAAACGGTGATAGAATGTGCTTAGAAGTAATGTTTGAGCTTCCGGGCTGATACCAGGAGAGCCAGTGCTACTTTTTCAATGTCCGGGTACTTGGATTATGCACCAGTGTAACCTTTTCCAGCTTAGTACACTGGGTACTCGCAATCGGAGTCCTTTCTAATCAGGACTGAGCTCACAGCAGTTGACGATGCCGCCAGATATACGTAGAGCATTTCTCCGGGAACAGGTTTGTAGAGTAGAGGTACCTCTGACAAGTACGACTTCAAGCCAAGGAAAGCAGCCTCGTGCTCCGCTGTCCAGGCTATCACCTTGATGTGCTGGGTTTTTAGCAATTTGAAGAAAGGGGTACACTTGTCTGTTAGCTTAGAGATGAATCTTGACAGGGCGGCCACCTTGCCTATAAGAGATTGGACCTCGTTCCGGTAGGTTGGGGATACCATGTCTAATATAGCCTGCACATTCTCTGGATTGGCCTCAATTCCCCTGTGGCTAATGATGTACCCGAGAAACCTTCCTACCTCGACCCCGAAGATGCATTTCTGTGGGTTAAGCCGCATCCCATTGCGCAATATGATGGTGAAGACGATTGACAAGTTGGCTACATGATCCTCCGGTGATAAACTTTTTACCAGCATGTCGTCCACGTATACCTCCATGATAGTACCGATAACTTCCTCAAACATGGAGTTGACAAGTCGCTGATAAGTGGCACCTGCATTCTTTAACCCAAAAGGCATGACCTGGTAGAAATAGAGACCTTTGTCTGTGGTAAAGGCAGTGTGCTCCTCGTCTTCCGGGTTCATTCGAATCTGGTTGTACCCGCTGAACGCATCCATGAAGCTGAGTAACCGGTACCCAGCAGTGGAGTCGATCAATTGATCAATTCGTGGGAGCGGGAAGCTATCCTTAGGGCATGCCCAATTGAGATTTGTGTAGTCCACACACATGCGCCATGATCCCGGAGATTTCTTTGGTACCATTACCACGTTGGCTAACCACCGGGGGTATGTTACTTCCCTGACAAAGTTGATGGCGATCAACTTCTTTACCTCAACTTGGATAGCTCGGTACTTATCGTGTGTGAAGGCCCTTCGCTTTTGTCTTACCGGTATTGAGTAAGGAACAATACTAAGATTGTGCGTGGCTATCTCTGGCGGTACACAGCCTTGTACCAATCCTAACAGTCCTGTCCGGGAACTGCTATGATAGCACCACCTCTTCAATGTCTTCTACGGCACCGGGCCATTCTTCGTCCGAGTCGGTATCGGCCCTGGGATCCCCGTACCTGTCCATTAGAGGGTTAGTAGCTACGTGCAACATTTCAAACTTTCCCTTACCCCGAGATACAGTTAGAGAATAGCATTTTCTTGCGGCGGCCTGGTCACCCCGGATCGTAGCTGTGCCGGCCGGGGTCGGCACTTTCATCATCAACATGTGACCTGCTATGAAGGTTTTCAGACGCCAAAGTGCCGGACGGCCCAGGATAGCATTATAGGACGAGACGCAGTCCACCACGATGAACTCTGTTTTGATGGTTGAACAATTCGGACTTTCACCTATCGTGATCGATAGGTAATCTGATCCGAGTGGTTGGACGATATCTCCTGAAAAACTAATGAGGGGCTCATTATCCTATGACAGCTTGGCTCTTCCTCTGTTCAAAGCTTTGTATGCATCGCGGAATAATACGCTAACTGAGGCCCCGGTGTCTACGAGCACCCTGGACATTAAATAGTGGTCCATTTGGAGTGTGATTAGGAAGGGATCATCATGGGGCATCCTGAGATCGGCTTCCTCCTCCTGCAGGAATGTCACCGATGTCCACTTAGTGCCACTGTTTTGCTGCGGGGCTTTGTGGAAGTTGAAAACTTCCGGACGGCCGAAACTAGAATTTAGTTTCCTCCCCTGGGGAGGCAACTCCTTCGGGCCCCCACCGTGGATCGTGAAGATCTGGCCGTACACATCTACGGCTCCTATCTCTTTAGCTGGTAGGTATCTTTGAAGCTTGCCCCTCTGGATGAGGGACTCGATTGTATTTTTTAAAGCAACACACAGATTGGTATTGTGTCCGGCATCCTCATGATAAGTGCAGAACTTTCCGGTATCATGTTGGGTAAGTTTGCTCTTCGGGAATTTCCTTGGGGGTGGTCCCGGTATCTCATCCCTGTTTTCGTTCCAGATAGTCTCCTATGAAGCGTTCAGGATTGTGAACACCTCATACCGGGGTGGTGGTGGTGTCCTTGAGACCTGTTGTGCCCTCGGCTCCAGGTGAGGCTGGTCGGTCCCATAACTGTTTGACCTGGACGAGGACTCTTTGCCTCTTTTGTTCGGGGTATGGGGTGACCTGTCATGACTGTGGACCCACTCCCTCTTTCGTGGCTCATCCCTAATCGTCGAGGCCGGTGTGGAAAATCTTAGCTCTGGTCTGGGGGTGTCCCCGTATGTTTAGAATTCGGCCTGAGCGTGTCTGATGGCAGTGGCCATCAGCTCGTCGTAGCTAGCTGGAGGATTATGGTTGATCCCGTAGAGGAATTCTCCGCGCCTTAAGACCCTCCTGAAAGCCAGCTCAGCCCAGTTCCTTGTTCAGGTCCCGGCACTTAGTGGTAGCCGCCTGCCATCGATTTACAAAAGATTTCAAAGTTTCATCTTCTCCCTGCTGGACTTTTAACAGGCCCTTTTGTGTGTGTATCCCATCAGTCCGTAAGATGAATCGAGCGACAAATTTGTCAGCTAACTCCTTAAAGTTCCCTACAGAACCGACCGGCAGTTCGTAGAACCAACTCAGAGCCTCCCCTGACAAGGTCTCCTGGAACATATTACAACACACTTCGTCCGTATATCCCTTGGCGTTTGTTTGCGATCGGAAAGCCTGTAGATGCTGGTAAGGGTCTCCAACTCCCGTATAGTCAATCTTCAGTGGTTTCGATGTATTCGCTCGAATGGCTCCTCTAACCTGCTAGGTGAAAGGCCCCGGGCGGTCCTCGTAACTGTTCATAGCTCTCCAGGTGTCTCTATTTTCTGTGGCCTGTACGCTTGCCTGCAGGGCATGTAAGGAGTTGCTCATTTGTACGAGTAATGTCGTGTTTGCGTCGGTTACCGGTGGGATATTGTGAACTAGCTGTGGTAACGGTGGTGGTGGTAGATGCCTCAAGCTTTCCGGGAATAAGTGTACCGGCACCTGGATTAACCTTTGACTGCCCTCCGTAGGAGGTGCTGGGGCGGTGCTGGTGTCTCCTGTTATCGGGGACGCGTTCACGCCTGCTAGCTGGGATGCTCTAGCCAGGGCCTGAGTGAGTGCCTCGTTGTACTGGTGCCTCCTGTCCAGTGCTCGGGCCAGCGCCGTGTTTTCATCTTCCAAATCCTGCATTCTCTGTTGCGTGAGGCGGTTTATTTCCTTATCAGTACTCTGTTGTTCCCGATCGATCCTGGATTGCTCCCTGAAGGCTGCGATCCCAGCTCGTATAGACTCCAATTCCGATACCGGAGTCACCTGATCCGGGACTATCGGGTCCAAGGATCCGAGACCATGGATTTCTCCCTGAACACTTGGCGCCTCTGCTGACGAAGTTCCCGGAGAGAATATTAGTGCCCGGGCGACACTTCTACCCTCTCCCGTCATTTCTGGCTCATTCATGACTCGACCCCTATCTGGCGCGCCAATGTTTCTGGTGGCTTTCTCCTGGTACCACACACAGAATGCTATACCGTCTGGGGCACCGATCCAACTCCTAAATCCTGTATCAAGAACACGACGTTAGAGGGAAAAACCGTACCGGACGGTTTATACCTCTCTGATGTCTGAGTGAGAAACTAATAGATGTATGGAGATCAAAATGTGTATAAAGGAGTTATTACCCGTCAAAGGTGGTTGTGCTAATGTCTTTATATTCAAGCATGGGAAAGGAGTCTCCCCTATCCTCGATGTGGGACACAGGTTGTTCTTCTGATGCCATATCAGCCCTCTTGTTGTGTAAATAGATGGGCTGTGCTGGCCTTACCCCGGGCCCTGGGTGCCCAGGGTGGCATCCCATGTGAGGCCTGCCATGGTGGGTCGTGAACCCGGCCCATGGCGTAGTACCTGGGAGTACCGATGGGGCTCAGAGGCTAGTGCTAAACCTAGTTGAGACTCCCCAGTATGTACAGTACCATAAATGGAGTTGTAGATACTTCGTCGGATTCCGGTGAGTATGCTTCCGAGTGCGGCGCCCAATAAACGGTCCTGCATCATCAAATTTAGTTAATAGCATTTGGTATTTGATATTTTGAATTGACTTGATGAGAGAGAGAGAGAGAGAGAGAGAGAGAGAGAGATCGAACAGATGGTTCATTAGCCCCAAAAAAAACTTGTTAGAGTTTTGCCGTGGTTTTGGAGAACAGAGAGAGAAGACCCAAAAAGAAAAAGAAAAAACAAAATCTGACTTTGAGGGTATTCTAGACAGTGCAAAAAATGTTAAGTTGAAATATTATTAGAAAAATAAAAGGGTGTGTGATTTGCAATTATGGGTGTGTAAATTTCACCCCCTTAAAATTTGATGTATTTTCTGTACAATTGGTAAACTAACCTTTATGAAGTTGGTGGAACTCATGCCCTTGATATCTTAACTATCTCATGATCTGTCTCTTTTGTTTTTGTGTTGTTTTGTTTCACGGAATTGAGGCATGGAAATGAGAAGTGTTACGGTTCCCACGTCTAGTTAGTGCGAGGTAAAGAGAATTGAGGAATTATACAAAGGGTACTAGGTAAAATGCCAGAATGGTTCCTTCCGTTCTCCTTGGGATAAGATTTTCCTTTCCCCTCATTAATTGTTTATCCGATATTACTAAACGCCGGTGGGAATCAAGATTTATCGTTTGTACTGCAATGACTACTCATGAGTCATGATCAATCATTATTTTATTTATTTTTTCTTCTAGAAGGAAATTGGTAGAGGCACTAGGAATAGTTGCCCGCGCTTTGCTGCAGGAGGTAGGATTGTTAGTGAATTGCTTAGCGGGAGGTAGGATTGTTAGTGAATTGCTTATGAAAGTAAGTGATTGTATAGAAAAGAAGTTGTTAATATGATACTAAAAAAACTGAAATTGAATACAATTGATATGAAACTGCTTGTACTTCTTTGGAAAGTTCTTGAATTCCTTCTGGAATTTTTATTTATGTCAAGCGTTTAGATTGAGTAACACAGTGAAATCGATTGAATAAGATTTGTCACCGCTTTGTGGAATGAATGCTCCTTTGTGGGAGTTCTTCTGGGAATATCTGTAAACTGATTAGTAAAAGAATGAGTACTATATATAAAACGGGTAATGGATGGGTCATCTTGCTAGAATAAGATCACTGGTGATTACGCAAAATAACATTGAATGTGATCTATGGTAATACTGTTTCTTTGTTTTGTTTAAAGGTTGAAAGTATTGTGTTCTGTTCCGTATTCCAACAGTTTACAATCAAAATCAAAGATCTCAGATCAAATTCATAAAATTAATAATGAAACTTCTTTTGTTTATCAACATTAGGAATCCAAGAAACCAATGCATTTGGCTTTGTTAAGCTTAAATAGGCTTTCAATTAAATGATAAAGAGAGAATACTTTGTTCACTTGGTTTAATCTCAAGAAAACTAACAGCGATAAAACCACACCACTGCCATTCTGTGTTAAGCCCAAGATAGTGCAGCTGGACAATGAGACAGTTATTCAGCCAGTGAATAGTTAATTCGTTGAGATGAATTCTGAAAGCTTGCATGTCAACTCATAAATCACAACTGAATAGAAAATTTCGAAAAGGAAGAAGAAAAAAACCTATTCTAATCTAGCATACGAAAGAAATAAGAAATGGTTAAATCTTCCAACTATTTATGCAGTTTGTGAATGTTCTATCAATAACACTGCATTTTGGCCAACAGAAAAACCGCAAATGAAAATGAAAGGTAGTGAAAACTGCATTCAATGGCATTCTGAATACTATATCCTCTGCTATACCATAGGGATTTCCGTTGGTGTAAACCTAGAATAGAATGACAACATAAACTGGAGATCAAAAGAAACAAAAGACTTCTTATCAGTTTGTGGCATTTCATATATTGACTGTGCATGAGAGACCTTCATCTCGCATAGCTGCTAAGTGATAAAGAAAATAGCATTCACCACAGTGAATCAAGTATCCAACAAATTTCTCACCAAAAAAAATAATAATAAAAAAAAAATTTAACAGAAGAACAACAAAACCTAGATAACAAAAGCTCTCAAACCTTGGGATTAAATTTCTCCGCTTATCCTCTCTTTTGCAGAACTGCGGGAAACACACCCAATCTCTTTATCTCTCAATCGTGGCTGAGTTAATAGTGGGAAAATTGAATTAAAAAGTATTAATTAAATGAACAATTCAAACAAAAATCTTTCTGTGATAGTTTATATTCCTGCTTCCTTTTCAAAAGGAAGAAAGTAAAAATTGTGATACACAACCAATTCACAACCTGGAGCTGTTCTATTTGAAGTCTGAAGCTAGAGCCCAATCACAATAAACACAATTTTCAGCTTATCAATTAAAGAAAAATAAATACAATCAAAAACCGCATTTGTTTCCAACCCAATCTTCTCATCATAAACTCGACCCACTCAAAATGCAAAGCATTGGATACAAAACAAAAAGAAACAACACTGATTATAATAGCTAGAAAACTGGAAGGAAAAAAAAATACCGATTCAAGAAAATCAGTTTAGAGTGTGTTTGTACCAAACCGAAATCCCACCAACCTTTCATGATCGTTGACACACAGAAACTGTTCATAATTCACTAAACGATAACAAAAATGAGAAAGATTAAAAACAAAGCCTGATCTATTTCTTTTCAACCCAATCCTTTACCCTCATAATCTGAAAAAAAAAAAAAAAAAAAAAAAAAAAAAAAAAAAAAAACAAGCCTAATTGCATGCACTAATCTAATCAAAAATCACAAAACAAATGCACGAAATCAAGGAAGCCACCGTTTAATATCAGATAAAATTCAGACACAAATAACACAATGAAAAGCACAACATGATATAACGGAAGAACATCCAAATCCTACCAAGAAAAGAAACCCAACTCTTCTCTTGCTTTTAATGAAAAAGAAAACCACAAAATCCAAACCCAGATTAATTGAAAACTACTTAGATTGGTTCTTGAACAGGAAAACCCCAAAACGGTGATGTATGATGATGGAAAAGCTGAGAGACCGACAAAAAAAGTAAATCAAACAAATTCGAACCCGTCGTAGAATACCAGGGGTGATCAGTTCCTTCAGTTTCTGTTCGAATTGACCATCAACTTCTTCCCGTCTCCCTCTTCTTCAGTCTCAAACTCTGTCTCTCTCTATCCCTAGATAGATAGAACGCAGCATGAAGCTCTCTGTCTCTTTCTCTCTCAAATTGAAGCTCTCTCTTTTTCTCTCTCGCTATCTCTCGATCATACTCGGTGTATTCAGCAGTAATTGTAGTCTGACCACCGCCATTTAGAAAAAGACAGACATGGCAGGCCGTAAATCACGGAAAAAAAAGGGCAAAACCGTCCTTTAATGAAAACAGTGCTGTGAACAGTGCCACTCTAGGGGCTTTAGTATATGTAAAATTATAAGGAAAAACTCCCAATACAAAAATTTATGCAAATTCGATAGGTAAATAAGTGACCAATGAAAGCAAGAGCATAAGCCTTGTTATTACCTTCTCTACACACATGACAAATTAAGAAAAGGGAAAATTACTGGTCACTCCCTGTACTTTTAGGGCGTCAACAGTTCAGTCCTTACTATCCTAATTTTAACAAGTTACTCCTCAAACATTCAAATTCACACAATGTGGTCCAAAATGACTATTTTACCCCTCACTTCATCTTATATATATATATATATATATATATATAAATTTATATATATTTACCCCTAACTTCATATTTTATATATATATATATATAACTTTATATATATATATTTACCCCTCACTTTATCTTATATATATATGTATATATATAATTTATACATATATAAATATAAATATATATATAATATACATATATATATTTATATATATTTACTCCTCACTGTTAAAGTAAAATTGAGATAGAATTAGTCTACTCATTTCATTTCATAGCCCTTTTATATAGGGAGAGAATTACAACAGAAATATCAATTACAATTATGACATTAACTACTGATTGGTCCTTGATTCATGCTGATTGATGGTGATTGCTAATTACTTGATTCCCTCTCCGTCAATCACTTTGACGAATGCACATAATGTGGTTTTCCTTTAACACTCCCCCTTGTGCCAAGTCAAAGATGAAATGGTGCATGAGTTGTTGCCTCAGTAAAAACCTTGCCAAGTAACAATAAAAAACCATGTGGGACAAAAAATACACCTTGGTCGAAGGAAAAGAGCACAACGCACCTTCTACATTTGAGGATGACATGTGTGTATTAGACTCCCCCTGACGTCTACATCTCCCCCTGATACTTGCATTAATCAAGGGAGTTTGGAAAGACTTCGCATTCCTATGTTTTTCACATGTTTCTCAAATGTGGCCTTGGGCAATGATTTGGTGAACAAATCTGCCACATTCTCCTCAGACCTCACTTGATTCACTTCAATCTTGAAGAAAGCTTGTTGTTGCTGATTGTAGAACAACTTTGGCGATATGTGTTTTGTGTTATCACCCTTAATATAACCTAGCTTCATCTGTTCGATGCAAGCTGCATTGTGTTCATAAATGCAAGTAGGCTCTTCAGTGGTAAAACTCAAACCACTAGTCCCTTGAATATGCGTAATGATAGTTCTCAACTATACACACTCACGAACCGCCTCATATAGAGCAATGATCTCTTAGTGGTTCGAGGAGGTAGCCACAAGGGTTTGCTTGGTTGATCTCCAAGATATCGCCTTGTTCCCATTGGTAAATACCTAACCAGTTTGGGAACGGCCTTTATGTGGGTCAGAGAGATACCCAGCATCAGCAAAACCAACCAAAACGTTATGTGTAGTGAGTGGCGTTTTCGCCATCAACATTTCCTTTAGGGATTGTAGTTCCATCTGTGGTCCCTCTTGTCTCTCTGTAGGGGAAGAACAGTCACAAGTCAATGGTTCCTTTTAGGTATCGGAAAATGTTCTTGATACCATTCCAGTGACGCTGCGTTGGCGCTGAGCTAAATCTAGCTAACAAGTTTACTGATAATGCAATGTTTGGTCGAGTACATTGGGCTAAGTACAATAATGCGCCTATTGCACTTAGATAGGGAATTTCAGCTCCCAACACCTCTTCGTCATCTTCCTTTGGGCGAAATGGATATTTCCTTGCATCAAAGCTTCGACCGATCATGGGAGTGCTAGTAGGATGCGCTTTGTCCATGTTATATCGCCTGACTTTTGGACATACGCAGACTGGTGGATTAGTATTCCACAAACTCGGTGTTCTAGTTCAAGGCCTAGATAGAATCGAGTTTTCCCAAGATCTTTCATCTCAAATTCGGATTTCAAGTAGCTCGCAGTTTCTCTTATTTAATAAAGAGTACCTATTATGTTCATATCATCGACATATACAGCTACAATTGCAAATCTGGAACTTGTTTTCTTTATGAATACGCAGGGGCATACTTCATCGTTCTTATATCCCTTCCCAATCAAGTAGTCACTTAAACGGGTATATCACATCCACCCGGATTGTTTCAATCCGTAAAATGAGGGTTCAACCTAATTGCAAACACAATTCGTGGTTTAGAGTCACTTGACTTGGGTAATGTAAGGCCGTCATGCACTTTCATATATATCTCTGAATCTAGATCCCTATAGAGATATGCAGTAACCACAACCATGAGCTGCATTTCCAGTCCTTCGGAAACTACTAAGCTAACTAAGTAGCGGAACGTTATAACGTCCATTACAGGAGAGTATGTCTCCTCGTACTCAATTCCAGGGCGTTGTGAGAAACCTTGCGCCACAAGGAGAGCCTTGCACCTCAGAACTTCATTCTTCTCATTACGCTTTCTGACAAAGACCCATTTATGTCCTACAAGCTTTATACTTGGTGGAGTTAGCACTACTGGACTAAATACCTGTCTCTTTATCAGAGAATATAATTCTGCCTGGATTGTTTCTTTCCATTTAGGCCAATCTGTTCTTTGTTGACATTTTGCAACAGAGCGTGGTTTGATATCATCGTGCTCTATGATTCCTTGAGCAACAGTATATATCATCAATGTGTTTGGAAGATCTTTCTATCAACTCATACGCACTCTCATAATCCTTTGAGATTTCTTTGTTCTCTGGAATCATTTTTTAAACATCGAAGCGTCCTCCAGTATTGATTCATGGACATAACTATAATCAGAGACAATCTCATGAGAGAGATTCTATACATTGATGATTGGTTTGTGCCTTACTCGCCCTCTTCTTCCTTGGGTGAGTGTCAATCGAACCAAGTGGCCTCCCCTTCTTCCTTTGGGGAGCCACGGCCTCAACCACACCTCCACTAAGTGTGGTTGCAGTGCCTCTATCTGCAGCACCGTGCCCCTTATTGGGGACTTCTAACCTTGTAGGCACATTTGCATCTGATATATGTGATCTCATCACTTTTACGATATTAGTAAACGCATCAGGCATTGAATCTTCTACGTTCTGAAGATCGATAATTCTTTTCACTTCACTTTCACATTGTGAAGTGCGGGGATTAAAATGAGACAGAGTGGGAACAAACCACGACAATTCCTGTCGTTTCCTTGGAAAATCCTTTTTCCTATCTCCCCCTAACGACGGGAAGACTGTCTCATCAAAGTGACAATCCACAAATCTAGCAGTAGAGAGATCGCCTGTCAAGGGTTCCAAATAGCGGATAATTGTTGGGGATTCGTATCCAACATAAATACTTGATCGTCCCTGAGGACCCATTTTGGTGCGCTGTGGGGGCGCAATAGGCATATATACTACTCAACCAAATATGCATAAGTGTGAAATGTCAGGCTCATATCCAGTTACCAACTGGTACGCAGAAAATGGTTGGCTAGCAGTGGGTCTGAAAAGAATAAGTAAAGTTGCGTGCAATATTGCATAACCCCAGGCAGATATAGGCAGGTTGGTGCCTATAACCAATGCCCTAGCCACCATCTATAGCCTTTTAATGGTGGCTTCTGCGAGACCATTTGGTGTATGCACATGGGGTACAGGATGCTCTACATCGATCTCAATGGACATGCAATAATCATCAAATGCTTTTGATGTAAACTCTCCAGCGTTATCAAGCCTCATAGACTTGATAGGGTGATCAGGGTGGTGAGCCCTTAAGCGTATAATCTATGCTAGGAGTTTTGCAAATGCAGCATTTTTTGTAGACAATAAAACGACATGTGACCAAATTGTCGAAGTATCCACCAGAACCATAAAGTACTTGAATGGTTAGCATTTTGGATGGATAGGTCCACAGATATCTCCTTGTATCCTTTGTAAGAATGGAATGTTTTTTTTGTATCTTTAGCATAGGAAGTTCTTGATCATGTTTTTGCTAAAGAGCAGGCTTTACAAAACGAGTGATTTGCCTTTGAAATAGTCAATGAGGCATAATGGGAGGGACGTAGTGCTTCTGATACTTCAGAAGGCAATGACTATATTTGAGCAGTACTAGGACCGACACCTTGCAGTGTGATGGATTTTTGTCCCATTTTATTTTTCACTCGAAAGAAGGGATGTCCATATGAGTTCTTTAAAATACGGATCATCATGTCACGACTGGGGTGCCCTAGGCGGTCATGCCAAAGCCTGTATGAGTCAGTGTCCCACATTTCATTGTTGGTGACAGCATATGATTCAATGATCCTAATCGTAGTGAGGTATAGTCCACTAGATTGACTCATAAGTTTCTCTAAAATGCATTTCCTTCCACATTCATTAGAGTTAATATCAAGGTATTCAGTTCCATTCTCATAGTGTGTTTCTACTGGATAACCGTTGGCACAAATAGGTTTGAAACTTAACAAGGTTCGATTAGCACTTGGTGCATATAGAGCGTCTGTGACTTGAAATGTTGTGCCATTAGGCAACAAAAATTTGGCAGTTCCTCGCCCTTTTATTACTTGTGATGATCCAATCATCGTAGTCACAGAGGAATTATAGGCTATTGATTCAATGAATAATTGCATATTTCTTAATATTGTGTGGGTAGTCCCACTATCAATTAAGCACTCAAGTTCTCCTCCATTCATTCCTACAAATAAATGGGAGGTATTTAGAAAATATAGCTCATATTCTTTAAAGTATTTCTATTTGCGTAGAATGATACTCTTTTCATTCTAATAATTTTTCTCTAGATGTATTACTTTACATCTTTATAGTGCTATGTCGAACCATGTAAATATGTGTAGTAAATAAATTTGAATAAATTCAGTGCTTCAGAATAAAATTCGAAATTTATTAATAAGCCAATGATAATCAAATCAAGGTCTCTGTTCAGAAATCTAATTCATCAAACCATTCTTTAAGACCAAATAATAGTCTAATTAAAAATGAGGCATTATGCCTTCACAACTGTCTGTGGAAAATATAATGAATAAAGCAGATCAGTTAAGATTGAGAGCATCCATTTACTTAGCAAGTTCCTTTTTGCCATTAAAGTCTGCAATTGTAAGATTGACGTCTAGGTCATGACCTCCTTCTTCCATATAGTGAGCCTCTTGTTCTTTAGACTCTCTATACCTCTTGTAATTGGCTACTACTCTGTTGTTTGCTTGGCAGTTCTTGTACCAATGCCCAATGAATCCACACCTATAGCATGGTTCATTGTCAACTATTTCCTTTTGCATCTTTTTTCCACGATCCCCATGTCCTTTTCCATGTGGTGCACTGTTGCCACCTGGGTAGGGATCAGCACGTCTAAACCCCCTCGCATTGGAGTTCTTTCCACCTTTCATTTTTCCATAATTAGCCTCGGGAATTTTATTTGTCTCAGTGGGCCTGGCATTGTTGTTCAAGAGAACTTCATTATGTCTTTCAGCCACTTGTAGTAGGCTTATTAACTTATTGAAGATTGTGATTCTTTTGTTGTCATACTCCAACTTATACTGGTTCGCTAGTATAAATGCTGAAGTAGGAAAGGTGGTAAGAGTCTTGTAGATCATATCATCTTCTGTGATTTCCCTTCCATAGAAATTGAGACGTTCCTTTAAGTGCAACATGTCCTTGTTGAAGTCATTGACCTTTTTATAGTCAAGCAAGCGGATTCCATTCCACTGAACGGCCAGTTCTGGGAGCAAAGTATCGTGAATGTTCCCAAAACGTCCCTTAAGGGCATCCCACAGTTCTTTGGGTGTCTTCAACTGAAGGTACTCCCATCGTAGGCTAGGATCAATATGTCGCTGCAAAAACATTAAGGCATTTGCTTTCACCTTATTAGATAGTTCATCATCTTTGGGGTCGGTAATGGTGGTAGTGTAGTCTTTTGCCTCAAAGGCAATTTTCATATCGGAAACCCAACGATGGTACTCAAGTCCTTCTGAGTCCAAGATTTCAAATTTAGGTCGAGTTGGATCAACCATCTACATAAACAAGAGAAGATATAAATTACGCAGTCAAAAAGACATCCACGTAAATTATTTTCCAAAAATGTGAATTAAATTTCAAGACCAAGATTCGTAATGGTCACATTGTTTTTCGATGCTATGTGAAAATACTTTATCACAGTAAGTATGTGTGTATAATGCGCATGAAATTTCATTATCATGGCAAACCGGATTGTATATGTTGCATTCTAAAAATAACCATAGCACATTTAAAACATAGCATATATAAAAATAAATTACATGACATGCTCAAATTTCACAAATATACAACAAAATATATGCTACACATAATAATTAGCAATAATATATCATGAGTAAAATAAAAATTACGAAACATGCTTTAAATTTCATAATAAAAACATAAGCAATAAAATATAAAACATGCTTAAACATATTTATAAATCATGCTTAAAGATAATCATATAAAACATAAATAACAAGGCATGCTTGAAATAATCAAAATTATCTAACTAAACATGCTCAATAACAAAATATAATAAAAGCATAAAAAATAAAATATAAAGCATGCTTAAAAATAGCAAATATAAATAAAATTCACATGCTTAGTTAAAATCATAAAATAAAATAAAGAAAACATACTTGATTTCGAGATAATAAAACAATCCTATCACATGCGCGTGTTGATGCAGACTTACGTAGCGATGATTTTGGACTTAAGAAAAACTGGGCCGCATCCTCTCTCTTTTCAGTAGTGGGCCTTATTCTTTTTTCTTTTTTTTTCTTTTCCTTTTTTTTTTCTTTCTGGGCCACATGGCCTGTTTTTTGTTTTTCGTTTTTTTTTTCTTTTGGGCCGGGTTACTCTTTTCTTTTCTTTTTCTGGGTCGGGTCCCCCTTTTCTCTTTTTTTCTCTTCTTCTTCTTTCTTTTTTCTCTTCTGGTTTTCTGGCAGACTGCTGCGTCGAGCTGGGGCGGAGACTGGGTAGTGCTGCAGCGTTGTGGCCTAGTGTGCTTGGTGAGAGCGGGCTGCTAGCCAGACGCACGGCGGAGGACCCTGGGCTGGGCAGGACACGGGGATGCTGTTGTCGGATGCACGGGCTGTTGCAGACGGGGCTGGGTGTACTAGGCAGGAGGCCGCGGTCAAGGGAAGAAGTTGAGGCTCCGGTGAGGGCTGGCGGTCCCTGATCTGGATGGGAAATTTTTTTTCTTTGTTTAGGATGGCGGTAGAGAAGAAAAAGTTTTTTTTTCGAAGAAGAAAAAAAAACTAGAAAATTAAGTTTTTTTTCTTGGCTATTGGCTCTGAGCGTGCTGATAACGTGTTAAAGTAAAATTGAGATAGAATTGGTCTACTCATTTCATTTCACAGCCCCTTTATATAGGGAGAGAATTACAACAGAAATATCAATTACAATGATGACATTAACTACTGATTGGTCCTTGATTCATGCTGATTGATGGTGATTGCTAATTACTTGATTCCCTCTCCGTCAATTACTTTGACGAAGGCACATAATGTGTTTTTCCTTTAACACTCACTTCATCTTATATATATATATTTATATAAATTTATATATAATATATATACATATATATATATATAATTTTTTATAGGGATATATACATGTATATATAATATATATATATATATATATATATATATATAAGATGGAGAGAGAGAGAGAGAGGAATTAAAAAAAAAAAAAGAGAACAAAAAAAGGAAGTAAGGGTAAAATAGTCATTTTAGACCTATTGTGTGAAAATTAGAGAGAATAAGGACTAAATTGTTTAATTTAAAATGCGGGGGACTAAACTGTTTTTAAGAGAAAAGTACAGGGAGTGACCAGTAATTTCCTCTTAAGAAAATCAATAAATTGGAAGGCCTAACCATTCTGGCATTAACAATTGAAACTATGAGAATTAAAGTAACATCAATTCTCATAGTTTCAATTGTTAGGTCTCGTTTGATTCATGAAAATGAAACATTTTTCCTATGGGGCTGAGAAATTAAAATTCCTGTCATGTTTCCTTTCTAGTGTTTGGTAAATCTGGGAAAACATTCAAGAAAGACTATTTGATTTCCCTTCAATGTTTGGTTGGTTCAGGAAAGAAAAAAAAATGTATCAATGTTCCAATAATATTCTTGTATTTTAAAATTTATCATCATGGGGTGAAATTGGCAATAACACACTTGAGTAGGGATATTATAATCCTAAATAAATGCTGGAAAAGAAGAAGGGAAAATCAATCCCATGGGTTCCGAAAGAAACCATCCTCCACCCTATTTTCCCTCTGTCAGAAAAATAATTCCCAAGTTTGTGCCTAAATAAAGAAAAGAAACGATTTTCTTTTCCTGATTCCTCAAATTTGTGAACCAAACATGGCCTTAGTATGCAATGTTAGGCAACCGATCAATTTAAAATCATTGCGAATTAAGTGCCTAATATAGTATAACCTAAACGTTGGCTGTCTTCGAGGCTCCTTTTTCTAAGTTGTATTTTCAGTTTCTTTATAAATAAAAAAAAATTGTTGTGAATTCATGGTAGAAGATTATAAATGTTCATGATCACATCTCGCGCACCTTACTAGATCCAAAGCATAGATTTACTATAATTCGTTGATTACAAGGAGAACATGACTATTATTCGTTGTGAATCAATAAGATTGTTTTTTTTTTAATTAATTTTTTTTATTACATAATAACAACTAACAATACATATATTTTTTCTTTTTTGAATCAAGGAAAATGTATATTCATCACAAGCCAGAATCGGCTGTTACATATCATTTCGCTATCATTTAAGGCCATAGATAGACAAGAAGCTAGTGGTAGTACCCACAAGTGATATAATCCTACTAATTATACATTCAAATACGTAGAGGTAGCAGAGACCCTCCTTAAATACTAATTCAGAGGCACTAGAGATACATAGAGTGCACATCGGTGCTTCGTTTCCTAATACAAGAAATTATTGTAATTTAGACAAACTAAAAAACAGATGAATGAGCTTAGGGGCTAAAAAACCCAGCCTAAATTAGAAAGTCTAATAGGGCAGCCCTAAGAGAAAGAGGACCAAACTCAAGGCCCAGCAAGATAGGGTTGACCCAAGCCCAGACCACATCTCCACCACGCCTTCAGCCACCTATACAGCTTCGGTGCTGTTCCACTACCTACGAACCCTGCCATGAACCAACACCACCAGCCACCCCTGAGAAAATGAGTCGTCGAGCCTAACGAAGCCCGCACCGCCACCCAGACCCCCCAAAACCCACACTGCTGGATCTGGAAGTCCTCTATGAGTGTGCCCATATGCTTGAAAAACCCTTGCTGGACCTGTACAGAAAAACAACCTCAAACACCCAGAGATGTTGCCCAAAACTCGCTGCCAACCATCCTGCCAAAAACCCCGAGCCAGGGCAATGAAGTACCCGTCTAGCAGCTAGCACAGGGACAACGCGGCGATGCTAGCTCTACCCATAGCCTCCGCCGGACAGGAGCGTTTGGAGGTGTTGGTGCTCTCCCGCAGCGTTAGGGCTAAGAGAGAGAGAATAGTTCTTTCACAACTAACAATACATAGTATTGACTAGTGTGTGAATACCGAGCTACTATTGGTTTACTTTGAAAAATTAAAATGGATTTGTGAATACATAATACCTCCTATTTATGAACGAGAGACTGATATCTTGAGCTACCATTGATTTACTTTGAAAAAAACTAAAAATGAATTTGTTTTTTTGTTTTAAGGAAAGAGATTTGGGAGAATGATAGCTTGTATGAGTTACAGGTGTCTAACATATTCATACCTAACGATTTTCCACAAAATAGTGACGAAAGGTATAACTTGTACAGATCTTTTCATTTTCCGATCCTCTTTATATAGAGGATTATAAGTACAAAGCTTGAATCACACAAGGAAAAATCTTGAAGCTTCTACCCTATTATAACTGAAACAAGTAATCAGAGTTTGTGCCAAACACATAATTTGTGTATCCTTAAACATTTTCTATAATTTCTAAATTTTTTTATCTAGAAGATTAGAAGATTACTACAATAGCCCAATACCATTTGGTCTACGAAAATTAATTGTTGTAATTCT
Source organism: Rosa chinensis (assembly GCF_002994745.2). NCBI lineage: Eukaryota > Viridiplantae > Streptophyta > Magnoliopsida > Rosales > Rosaceae > Rosa > Rosa chinensis. Next base: position 50,588,660 of record NC_037089.1, on the reverse strand, counting down.
TAATAGTTGATGGAATAAAAAAAATTAATACAATATTTGATTTTAATTATGTTCTCCTCGTTGTATTCTCCTATTCCTATTAATAATAATATCAGGTGTGGGGATGAACCTCTCAACTAGGCTGGGTTCAAAACCCCATTTAAAAAAAAAAAAAAATTAGGGTTAATTACATATAAGTGCATCTTTGAATGTTTTTTTAGCCATAAGGCCACTAGATTAAAAAAGGTGTTATATTTTGGATATTAAAAAACAACATATTTACATAAATGCCACTAGAGTAAAAAGTCAACAATCATTCTCTCTCTCCTCTCCGGCAAGGTCTCCGGCCAACTCCGGCGGGTCTCCAGTCGACGTCCGGCCAACTCTGGCGAGTCTCCGATCGACCTCCGGCGACTACAAAAGCTACTGTCACTAACACCAAAAACTACTATCGCCAACAATAAAAGCTACTATGGTGAGATTTCCGGCAATCTCCGGTGAGGTCACAAAAGCTACTGTCGCCAGCAACAAAAGCTACTATTACCAACAAAAGCTACTGTCATTAGCTAAAAAAGCTACTCCGGTGAGATTTCCCGCGATGTCACAAAAGCTACTGTCACCAACAAAAGCTACACTCTCCAAAATCAAAAGCTACTGTCACAAACACCAATAGCTACGCTCACCAGCAATAAACGCTACCGTCACCAACACCAGAAAGCTACACTCACCAGTAAGAAAATCTACTCTAGCATCACCAAAACTTACTCTCATCAACGCCAAAAGCAATAATCAAGTAAACAAAAGCTACTTTCAGAGACTGAGAAAGCTGTTATCAGAGACTAAGAAAACTACGACAATATAAAGGATACAGAAAAATAAAATGCTACTGGAATCGAGAAAAGAAAACATATTCAATGTTACAAAACGTATGCAGGGTTCAACAATAATGTAACTATATAAAAAGCTACTTCCATACTTGTAGAAGCCACTACTATAGTTGTGAAAATCTATTACAATAGTTGTATAAAGCTATTGTCAATGTTGTAATGCTACTGTCATTTTTCAATGGTTACGCTCTAGACCCATATGCATCATTTGCCACCTTCAGCACGAGCCTTCATTTCCAAAATTTTTAGTTGGCCGAATGATTTCTTGGTCAATATAGGCTTCAATATCCAAATTCATATGATTTTCAAAATCTACTACTACAAATGCAAAGGGAAAGAACTCTGCAAGAACAAAGATACAACAAAATATTAGTATTTGAAATAAAAACTAAAAACAACAATGTATCGCTGCACCTCAAACGTGGTACGTACTCTTTATCAACTAGATAAAAAAGATAATAATAATAATAAGCAATCTAAAAAGCTACTGTCATAAATACAGAATGTTACTATAACATACATACAAAGCTACTGGATCAGTAATAAAAAACTACTAACACAGATACAGAAGGCTACTATAAAACATGTATAAAAAGCTACTAACATAGGTATATAAATCTACTATAACACATGTACAAAGCTGCAGGACCAGTAATAAAAAGATACTGACATAAATATTTATTATAGATATTCCATAACAAAAAACATGAGGACATATATATAAGGTTCACTAAGCAGGGGACAATTCTACACTCCTACTCTCACAAACAAGTCAGATCACCAGGAGGCCATTTATGTTCAAGGACACATGAGCACAAGGTTTGCAGACGCAAAAGAAAATGGCATGCCAAGGCTCTTGTAATGTTTTCGAGCATCCAAAACATAATCAATCACAGGAAGCACATATAAATATGCATTTTGGTCTATTCTTCAGTATTCAATAATCAATATGCATTTTGGTCTATTCTTCAGTATTCAATAATCAATCACAGGAAGCACATATACATATCTGTAATTATCAAATGCAGTCAGACTGTATATTCCTTTGAAACATACAGAAACTATATGGTCTCAACTAACAAATCTACCAACAGAGAACGCTAATCACTACATGTCCATAAATCAACCACAAAATACAGTGACAAAAGCCAACAATGCATCAAATCAGGCACAGGGAAATCGATTACAAGAACGAAATTGAAAGTAGAAACAGCGATTGAAAAGCCGAAATGCAAATCGAAGAGAAGAGCTGGAGATCTAGGATTAGAGGTGCCATACAGTATACCTGGTGGTGGTTGAGATCGAATGTGAAGAGAAAGCCACTGGTTAGGGATTTCGATTCGAGATGAAGAGGTCGCAGGCCTTGTCGTCGTTGCCGGAGAAGAAGCCTCATTTAAGGTTCCGATGCAGGTCAGGTGGATGACCTCGTCGAAGAGCCGGAGACCATAACAACTTTGTCATGTAGATCGCGCCATGCCTCCAAGTCGTCACCGGTGAGCTTGTGAGGTATGTAACGACATCGTTTCGATCTGTGCCGATCGCGCCATGCCTCTAGGTCGTCGCCGGCGAGCTCATGAGGTCTGCAACGACATCGATTTGGTTTGTGAGGGAGAGGTGCGCCATGCCTCCAGGTGTCGTCGCCGGCGAGCTTGTGAGTCTGCAACGGCATCTCGGTTAGAGAGAGAGAGAGAGAGAGAGAGGATTTTATTTATTTATTTTGAAACTAGAGTGAGATAATATTTGAGAGGTCAGAAATTGTGGAAGGGCACAATTGTCATAGATAAAATAATTTGAAGATAAAAGTGGCCTTATGTGTACAATAAAATTTAGGTGGCCTTATGACTAATTAAAGTTTCAAAGTGACACTTATGAGTAATTTTCTAAAAATTCTATACGTCGATTCCCATCAGAGGGGTCCAGGCCGTCCAGCTTGACGCACGTCTGTAGTTGAATTGGATTTGGATCTTTCAAACAAACGCCCAATAATTCAATTTCTAAATTATATCCAGGTCCATCTCCCTCAATCAGCACACCCTAACATATCTTATGTTTCGATATTGTCGGTTTCAGGCTTTCAGCTCTCGACATTTCATCTCCCCACTCTTCGTCTTCGTCTTTTCATCTCTTACAAGGTTAACCACTATATCAGATTATTATTATTATGTTCTCTGTTACACCTATAATTGTTTCGTTTCTGATCACAGGTTGATCTCTCTGTTTTTATGAAATATCTGTTGTTTTATTCATTTTGGCTTTTGTGGGTAGGATAATGAATGACGGGTTTTAGGCGAATTTGATATATATATTTTTTTAATTTGTGGAGATTGTGTGTTGTTCTTGCCTGAAATGGTATTGTTGGTTTTGGTTGAATCAAGTAGTGGAATTTGGAATTAAAGTTTTATTCTTTGTGTCTATGGTTTACTTGAATTATAGGATATATCACTAATTTGTAGGACATGCGGGTGATGAGCCATTTCTTCTTTAGTATGCCATTTTATGGGTGATTGTTTATGCTTATATATATATATATATCATGGAGATATCTTTTCTTTTGTGTTAGAATTGATTCTATAAAAGCGTTAGTTTCATGTTATTCTGGGCTCATCGCAGAATTTGTCAAAGAAGAACCTATAGTTGTTTCTTCATCTCAATGTTTCTGTAGTGGGTTTCCTTGATATTTAGGGTGTTTTGGATGAACATCTTCATATCATGTTCTCAGCATTGCCTAAGTTTGTTCTTACAGACAGTCTTGTATGGATTTTCCTTTTTCTCCGTATTGGACTAAAATTTCTGATACTGGTTGTTGTTGTAATCCAGGTTGATTCTAATTATGCATAATCAAAGACATTACTGATTTTGATGGATTATTTACCCGAGCAGTTAGTTTGGGAGATCTTGAGCAGGATTAAGAAAACCACTGATAGAAACTCCGTGTCTTTGACATGTAAACGCCTGAATGGATTGGATAATGAACAGAGGCAAGCCCTTCGGGTTGGTTGTGGATTAGACCCTGCTAATGAAGCTTTGACTTCTCTCTGCAGTAGGTTTCTCAACTTGACAAAGGTAGAGATAACTTACGCCGGTTGGATGTCCAAACTAGGAAAGCAGTTGGATGACCATGGGCTTCTTGTTCTTTCCAATTACTGCCCTTCTTTGGTTGATCTCTCACTAAGCTACTGCACATTCATCACTGATGTGGGCCTTGGTTATTTGTCTTCTTGCTCAAAGCTTTCAGCTTTGAAGTTGAATTTCACCCCAAGAATAACTGGCTGTGGCATATTATCTCTTGTTGTGGGCTGCAAAAATCTCACTGTTCTCCATCTCATCCGATGTTTAAATGTTAGCAGCGTCGAGTGGCTTGAATATCTTGGCAGGCTTGAGACACTTGAAGATCTCTCAATCAAGAATTGTAGAGCTATTGGGGAGGGCGATATGATTAAGCTAGGTGCTAGTTGGAGAAAACTGAAACGCTTGCAATTTGAGGTGGATGCTAATTACAGATACATGAAAGTCTATGATCGTTTAGCTGTGGATCGATGGCAAAAGCAGTGGGTTCCTTGTGAGAGTATGTTGGAACTTAGCTTGATAAATTGCATCATCAGCCCAGGAAGGGGACTTGCTTGTGTGATGGGGAAGTGCAAGAAATTGGAGAAGATTCACTTGGACATGTGTGTTGGGGTACGGGACTGTGACATAATAGGCTTAGCCCAAAATTCAAGTAATCTTCGCTCCATTTACCTCCGAGTCCCGTCAGATTTCTCACTTCCTCTTCTGATGAATAACCCTTTGAGACTAACCGATGAATGCCTAAATGCCTTGTCCAGTAACTGTTCAATGCTTGAATCTGTCAGGATATCTTACTCTGATGGGGAATTCCCTTCCTTTTCCTCATTTACATTACAGGGAATCATTACTTTGATTCAGAAGTGCCCTGTGCGGGAACTTGCTTTTGACCAAGTGTATTCCTTCAACGACACTGGGATGGAAGCTCTTTGCTTTGCTCAGCATCTTGAAACATTGGAGCTTGTCAGGTGCCAAGAGATAAGTGATGAAGGGCTGCAACTTGCGGTCCAGTTTCCGCGATTGTCTGTTCTGCGTTTAATCAAGTGTTTGGGAGTTTCTGATGAAGGTTTAAGGCCACTAGTAGGTTCATTCAAACTGGAAACGTTGGCTGTGGAAGATTGTCCCCAAGTCTCTGAAAGAGGAGTATTTGGAGCTGCAAGATCTGTTTCTTTCAGACAAGACCTGTCATGGATGTACTGAACTAGTTACTGGGCCGGGTAAATAGCATTGAAGCTTGTTTAGTTTCTGCAGCATTCAGTTATCCACTGGTTGTAATTAATGTACATGGCTATTGTGTTGTGAATGTTTTGTTATGTTTGTTTGTAATTAAACCTCATGATTGTTTGAATAAACTAATGTGTTCATTGATTCATCTGCTGTCATGGATAACTGCTTTATGAATCGCGAAATTGCTAGTGTGAGATTCATGCTTGTCTTGCAAACTTGTGATAGTTGAAGTTGTGCAACCATTCAATTAGCAGAGGCAGCCTACTTGAGAAAAGTAGCTACTACACAGCATACGTGATGCATATGCTGCTTTGAAGCGCATTCATCGCTTCTGCACAATTTAATGGAAATCAAAATATGTGATACTTGAATATCGCTTGTAACAACAAATGTTTGTTACAAATCACTGACTAGCATTTGTTTATTATCTTGATTAGGTATAAGTTTTATCATAGGTGGATTGGCATCAGTTTTTTTTTTTTTTTTTTAACCTACACCACCGCGGGCCTCCTCCATGCTAAAAAAATTACTTATGGAGAGGAGTCAATTTCATCCGCTTACTTTATTGATGCTTATATAATTGGAATCACTCTATGCTTTTGTAAAAAAGAAAAGACATGCCATTAAGTATTACATTTTTTTTTTAATAAAAGGCTGGTGCGGCTGTCCTCAAGTCTTGATTAATGAAACCGTCGAATACAGGGGGTGGAACATTGAGCCTAAACCCCTGATTACAATAAGTATCTAGAGTATGTTCCGAAATAATATCAGGAATCTCTACAAAAAAACATGTATTCTAACAAATACCAACTAGCAAAGAGTGCTATACTGGCTACTCCATTTGCTTTGACATAGCGGCGACATAACGGAAAGATAACTCGATATGTAACTCGATTACAATGTAGCATAATTAGCAATTGCATACCTTTCCTACTATGTTGCCGCCGGAGAATAACTCTGACGACACTTAGCTTCACCCTACCACTAGGTGGTAGCGACCATTTGACGAAGCAAGAAACTCACCACCTACCTAGAGCAGTCAAGGCACTTTGAGTGCACACACAGGCAGAAAGCCTGACTAGCCCTACACAATAACTGTAGAGACTTATTGCTCTCAAAAAGCGCAAAACAACTAAATAACATAAATAAAATCTTGAACCTTTCAAAAAAAAAAAATTTCTTGAAGAAAACAAACAACTAAGGCAGGGGCCCAAACCCCAGCATCAGTCCAGGTAGCAATTGGATAACAACCCATGTGTAAGGCCCAACCCGGTCCAAGCAAGGCACCCTCCGACTTCCCATTCTTCCTGTCGCATCACCACCAGCATCGGGCCACCATAGCAGCCACCATTGCTCCTCTCTCTAGGTTGACCCAAGACAAAATGCAAACAGCCATCAAATCGGATCTGGAATGAAGCAAAGCTCCAACCTAGAAACGCACAGCCAGTAACCCCTATCTCCGGCCAACCTGAAATCGAACTGCCGCCCTGAAGCCCGCGTCCTCCTCCCTCTTCACCACTTACCCAGCGACTTCAGACCTCCAACCTGCCGTCCCGCAAAATGCTGCCTGCACGAACAAACCTAGATCCTCCCAATAGATGTAATCACGCCTGCCACCGCCCGTCCATCCCATTGATCAAGAGCATATCTGCCCCGATCTAAAGACCCACTCTCACCCATCAGCAATCACCTAACGCTGTCGTCGGACGGAGTCAAGAAAATTTTTCTCCCGCCCTAGTGCCGCGCCACAACGGTGACATATCTTTTTCTTTATTGGATTGGAAAAGTATTACATTTAAAAGAAATAGGTTTAGGTCAGGATGTAACATCTTTTCCTTTAAAGGTTTCTTGGTTTTAAAGTCTGTAATATTTGTTGTCATTATACAACAAAAGTTTTTTTTTTTAGGGGGAAAACGACAAGCTTTATTAAATGAAACTAAGGAGTACATAGAGCGATGCAAAAGCATCGAAAAGAAAGCAATGAGCCGAAACAAGATGCACAAGCGCATCTAATTTTGAAAAGTAACCAGGGTATGACTAAATGCCTTTCGAACATGACTGGACGCCGAAAAGCCAAGAACTGCACTGCATATATCAATTTAGCAGCGAAACTGTAGTAGTAACCGTAACCAGGATCGTAACCATAGCTTGGGAGATACACCTCAAGAGAGCAAGGTGAGGCTTCTGAGAGGACGAAGGCGACCAAGGGTGTCAAAAACTTGGACATTAGCAATCGAACTCTCAAGAACAAGAACCATGAAACCGAGACTCCAATCCAAAATTGAACTAGGGCCCGGATTAAACAACACCAACCACCTGAGTCCCAAACCCGAGCCCAAGAATGCGTAGGCCTAGAGAAAGCCCACTCACTTGTAGAGCCCCACAAACAAGCCCAGACCCAGGCCTAATTAAACTTACTTTAGGCACCAAAACCCTAATTAAACTTACTTTAGGCACCAAAACCACCCAATCCCATAATCCCAGTCTTTCGCAGGCGCCACCTGACACGTGCTGCTAGCTCCCCAGAGGAGAGAGTCGTCCACCACCAAAAGAATGAGCGGCCCTCTAGAATGACACGTCACACCATTCCTAGGCCACTTGCTGATGTCCACGAGCCTAAACAAACTTAGCAAGCCGGATCGGAACTAGCCTCCAGCCAACAACGAAAGCCTTTAGTCGTCCTCCTCCTCCGTCTCCAGCTTTATCAGAGTAACTCTTTCTGCCCCGAAAAAGACAGGTCCAGGGTCCCAAATGCGAATCGCCTCACACAAACCCATATATGAGAATAGCCTCCTCCGGCGAGAGATCTTCAATCCCAGACTAGACTTCCCTCGAACACCGCGTCAATTTGAAAGGCAATTCAACAAGGAGTGGATGCCACAACCTATAGGTTGAACATAGAGGAAGGACGACCTCAAGGAGGGAGACATACATGCTTCACGAGGAGTAGGAAACTCATCCGAGGCCATAAAATTCGATGAGCAAAACCCTAGAACTAGGGTTTGTCGCTGCTAGGCAAGAGAGAGGAGAGCTCTCGTCATGAGAACTACAACAAAAGTTAAATATGTAAAACTATTTGGATAATGACTTTTTTGTGTTTTCTTTTTGGGTAGTTCTATTCAGACCTCTCAATTTGCTTTTTATACATCCTTCTTTATTTTTGTCCACCAAATTTCCTAACTTACCCTTATTTTTATTTTACATATTTGAATACCATTTTATCAACCTTCTATTCCATTCATTTATATCTTCAACTTGAGTTGGTTGCTGGGTACCAAGGTTCACCACAAAGCTTCCACGATTTGGTCGGCGACGCAAGCCCAGAAACAAATATTATCAGAGAAAAGAAAGAAAAATAGAGGAATTGGTTTGAGTTAATTGTTTGGTTGAGTAACAAAGCTTGCATGTTGATACTTGATACTGAGAATAGAAATTGTATTTCTTTAATAAAGGATTGTAGAATACTGATTTTCATTGCCTCTATTGCTCATCAGATTTATTCAGAAATAACCCATTGGATTGCCTTTGTTATAGTTGCTGAATGAAAGATTAAATATAAATTAATTTATAGTTCCTTAAGTTTGATAGAGAGAGACGATGAAGAAAACATATTGGATCTGCAAATAAATAGTGTAAACATATCACATCAGAACTTCTCTGTTGGGATTGCACGCGGCTACAATATTCACTTGTAATTTTTTTTGGATATATGAGGGCCAAAAGCTTGTATTTTCTATAAGAGGGGTAAAACAGTGATTAAATTTTTACAAAAATTAAAAGAGGTCCAAATAACAAATTGGGAGGTCTAACTAGACAGCTAGACTCACCCTTTTTTTTTTCTTTCTATTGGGCAGATGGGGAGTTTTCATTCTTTCAATTAATAAAATAAAGATCGCACACTCGCACATGACTTATCTATTGACTTGATACGAAGTCGGTCTAGCAGAATATAAGTTTGGGTTAAACCTAATGTTTCGATCCAATTATTTGGTTGGCTGGTCCAAGCATGACCTGATCTGGACTACCTTAATTCTCTCGCGCGCTCTCTCTCTCTCTCTACAATGGACCACCTTAATTGGGGCGGCCTGGCGTGTTTGACAGGATTTAAACTCGCTCCCCACAATTTTCTTATATAATTTTTATTTTTGTTCTTGCCTGAGTTGCCTCTCAATAAATTGCTCTTAGACCTCTCCAAAAGAAAGAAGAAAAAAAAATTGTTCTTAGAAGCGTACACGTATCAAATAAGTCGACCATCACACATTGACACATATAAGTGATTCAACTGCAACCCGAATGAGACCCGCTCTCATTCAGTCATTCCCTCAATTTCCATTCTCTCTTTTAAGTATTTCAACTCATAATTCCAGATGCAGATGCTTGCAGCTTCAGACCTCAAAGTTTCCTACTGCTTAAACCCGACGCTCCCATATCCCACCTCCTTTTCCTCCCACATTCAAACATATCAAATCCAACTCATTCACCTTTCACCCACAACCCAATTCGTTCCTTACTTATCATTTCCTCCATCACAACATTCCCATCTCACCGCAATCTCCATATAAATCTGCGATTCCAAGAAACGCAAAAACCACGATGACTTCTCTCCAGCTCCTAAACCCCCCAGTTTTCGCGGGAAAACGAAACCCCCGCGTATGGACCACTGGGGTGACGCCACGTGGGTGTCTTAACGTGGACGTGCGAGCAGGGGATCAAAAGGTGCCGGCGGCTGTGGGGAGCCAGGAGGTGATGGAGGCGGAGAAGAGGGTTATGGTGGGGACGTACAATAGACCACCGGTGGTGATTGCCAGTGGCAAAGGATGTAAATTGTACGATCCGGAAGGGCGAGAGTATTTGGACTTGATGTCTGGGATTGCTGTCAATGCGCTTGGACATGGGGATCCGGATTGGATACGGGCCGTAACAGAGCAAGCCCATGTGCTCACCCATGTCAGCAATGTCTACTATTCCATTCCCCAGGTTACATTTTTTTTTTTTTGGGCTTCTTTTTTCCTATCTAATTTTTAGACACTTTTCAGTACAATAACATATGTATGTTACTACATAGTGAATAGTGATAGTGATTAATAAGTAATGGTTTGGGTTTAGCTATTGAGTTATGTACTTGCTATCTTATTGGTGTGAAAAACGTTGGCTTAGATGTATGATTAGTAGCAAAGTTCAAGCATTACATACATTTGATCTTCTATACACTCTGGTTTTGTTTTGTAATAGGGTAGGTCTGATTAAAGCAATTGTCACAATTTTGTGCTTAAACGGCTTTGGCTTTGTTTATGAGGGAAGAACATTTGTAATGGGATATACTGAAAGATGGTAATGGTAAAGTACATATGCATCATAGCTTCTATATGCTTTTTTTTTTGTCCAAAAACTGGCTCAGGAAAATGGAGGTTGTTGTTGCAGGTGGAGCTGGCAAAACGGCTGGTGGCTTGCTCCTTTGCTGACCGTGTCTTTTTCTCAAACTCCGGAACTGAAGCAAATGAAGCTGCCATAAAATTTGCAAGAAAGTTCCAAAGATTTTCAAACCCTGTGAAGAAAGAGCCTACAACAGAAATCATTTCTTTCACTAACAGCTTCCATGGGAGGACGATGGGGTCCGTGGCTCTGACTAGTAAAGAGCATTACCGATCACCATTTGAGCCTCTCATGCCTGGAGTCACTTTCTTAGATTATGGAAATGTACAAGCTGCAAGAAAGCTAATTAAATCTGGCAAAATCGCTGCTGTGTTTGTTGAACCTATCCAGGGTGAAGGTGGGATAAATAGTGCAACTAAAGAATTTTTGCAATCCTTGCGTGGTGCTTGTGATGATTCAGGTTCTCTTCTGGTCTTTGATGAGGTAAAATACTCTTTCAGATAGATATTTGTCTGTCTACACACTTTCTTTTGGTCAAAATTTGACACATGGCATATTGCATATGAACTGAAGAGTTCTGTTTTGGTATGCCTTTTCTTGTTGTAAGAAAGAAAGGAGAGAATAAATTGAAAGAAATATCTGCTTGTTAACAGAAACTTATAAATTAGGTTGTTCCAACTAATGGTTCATATTGATATTTCAAATCCATTATGCTACTGCCTAACTTAGGAACACATATACCTACAAATGAAATGCATGGGAAAACTGGCTACCTTTGTGTGCTACTTGGCCGTTCTCATCATTGTCCATTTAATTTGAGAGTCCAGAGGTCTGGATATTAAGCTAGTTGTTTCATGATGGAATTTTGAATTCTCATGATTGATATGGAAATAGACTATGGCTTTGAAGGGATCAATCATATGTAGTAATATTTATGCCTGCCTCGAGTTATTTGTCATAATTATTTGCCCTGTTCAAGTTTATATAAACCAAATGAGAAGTTTGTGAAGGCTTCTGTTACAAACATTTGGACTCTGGTCACATTTTCAGATCTAATGAGTAACTTGCCCAAGTGAGCATACAGTTTTATTTGGTCGATTATGGAAGTTTAACAAAGATAGAAATATGAACTGGGATTTTAAATCTTTGCATGGCAGAGAGAATTATTTGCTTACGTTTCTAGAATAATTTGCTATATGCATATAATTTGGGATATTCATAAGTGCAATTCTGACAAATAATATTTATTGTATTCCTAGGTTCAATGTGGCTTGGGTCGAACTGGTTATCTCTGGGCGCATGAAGCTTATGGTGTATTCCCAGATATAATGACTCTGGCCAAGCCTCTTGCAGGAGGACTTCCCATAGGAGCTGTATTAGTGACTGAAAAGGTTGCTGCTTCAATGAAGTATGGAGAGCATGGAAGCACTTTTGCTGGGGGGCCCCTTATCTGCAATGCTGCCCTTGCGGTCTTGGACAAAATTTCCAAGCCTGAGTTTCTCAAAAGCGTCTCAGAGAAAGGTCAGTACTTCAAAGAAGTGCTGACAAAGAAGCTGGGTACAAATCCACATGTGAGAGAAGTACGGGGTTTGGGTCTCATTGTTGGAGTAGAGCTGGACGTGTCTGCTTCACCGCTTGTCGATGCCTGTAGGAATTGTGGTCTTCTGATAATAACAGCCGGAAAAGGAAATGTCCTCAGGCTTGTGCCGCCGTTGATCATCTCTAAGCCAGAATTGGAACATGCAGCTGAGATTTTGCTTGAATGTTTGCCTGCCCTTGATGGCTCTACTTGAATTTGATGTTGAAGTAACTTGAGTAAACTTTACACCTAGGAAATGTAAATTGTTGAGTTTTATCTGAACCTATGTATTCTTACTACAAGGTAGCTTATGTTGCTTTTTGTTCATTTCTCGGTTTAACAGAAACATGATATTGTTGAAGGAAATCGACTTTTGTGTGCCTTATGAAACTATGATTAGTTCTATGATTATAATAGGAGAGAAGGTTTTAGAATTCCTAGTCCTATTCGGAATAGTTTTCCTTGTATCATTAGAACATGTACATTGGACTGATTTACCTTTTTAACGAAAATAGCGGAGAAAACCTAAAGCGTTGAGAGTTATGCCCTGTCTGACAGCGTACCCTCGCGGCGTCGTCGTCGTCGTCGTCGGATAGGCTCGAAGGGACCGTGTGTCCAGAGGAGAGAGGCCCAGTCGGAGTAAGAGCTGCGTGGGATTGGCAGCGCCGTCAGGATCTGTTGGAGGATCTGATGGGGAGGGACAACTGCGGCTAGCGGCAGAGCCAGCGTCTTTTGACTCTAGAACAAAGCGCGGGCTGCTTGAGGGTGGGTTCGAGTTGATGTCGCCGGATCGGAGGTCGCCCGGTGATGATTTCTTCATGGCGGCAATGCTGGGATCGTTGATGCCCGGATCGGATTAGCCAGATCTGGTGTTCCTTTGGTTGATTGTTTTCAATCTGGGGTGGAGCAGCGCCTCTATCGCGATCGCTCTGCATCAAGTTGGGGGCGGTGGTGATGCTGCCGGTGGTCGGAAGATATGGGTGGTACAGCCGAGACGGTGGCATTGCGTCTCCTGCAGGCTCGATTGTCGGCTTGGGCACGGTGATAATTGGGCCTGGGCTTTGGCTTTGGGCCCAATTTGGGCTAGAGTTATAGGTTGGGTTCACATTGTGTGAACTATCTCAGATTTTATTCTATTTATAGTTAATTATTTTGTTTGTTTAGATTATTTTCGCTTATTGCGAGTAATAAGTACCTACATTTTTTGTGTAGAGCTAGTTAGGTTTTGCGCCTGTGTATGCACTCAAAGTGCCTTGTCTGCTCTGAGTAGGAGAAGATTTTCTTGCTTTGTCAAGTGGTCGTTACCGCCTAGTGGCAGAGTGAGACTAAGTGTCGTTGGATCTTGTCTCCAGCAGCAACATAGGAGGAAAGCTGTGCTAAAGCTGGTAATTATGCTATGTTGTAATCGTGTTACATATCAAGTTATCTGTCCGCTGTGTCACTGCTATGTTAAAGCAAATGGAGTAGCTATTTGTGCACTCTGTGCTAGTTGGTGCTTGTTAGAATACAAGTGTCCTGTAGAGATTTCTGATATTATTTCAGAAATTACTCTAGACGCTTATTGTAATAAGGGGTTTAGGCTCAATGCCCCCCCCCTTTGTATTCGACAGTTTCATTAATCAAGGCTTGAGGGCAACCGCACCAGCCTTTTATTCAAAAAAGAACATGTACTTTGCAATCCCTATATATAGGGCCCCTATTCTCAATAATGGAACACAATTCTCTCATCAATCTCTCTCAATTCTCATATCCTGAAACACGTTATCAGCATGAGTCCTAACCACAAAACCAAAACTCTCCACCGTGAACTTTGCTTGCACCTAGCCCTATCATCTGCTGCCCCTACAGCCATCGTGCCTTCTACACGCCTTCCCTCCTTCGCGGTGCATGCATTCCTCAAACCGCAAGCATCCTCCGCTCACCAAGAGGCTGCACTTGACCTCTCAATCTTTGGCAAACAACTACAAGGCAGCAGCCTGCAAGCCACCCAGCCACCTAAGGTTATCCTACCAATTATCAAGCTTCCAAGTTCAAGTTTACAAGGTTTCAAGCTCTGAATTAACAAGTAAGTTTTAATATTAAAGTTCCTGCTTTCTGAAATTTACTTTCTTCTTCTTTTTCTCGAGCACTTGCAACATCCCCTTTTCTACATCCACCTTTTCTTATAACGTGGCTTCGATTCTTTAAACAGCGGAATCGTAGGGATTCACGGTATACGAACTAAGAGCATTCGTAAACCACGAACTAAGAGTGTTCGTGAGCATAGAAATATTACGGACTAAGAGTGTTCGTAAAGCTTCGAACTAAGAGCGTCCGTAAGCATCGATTTATGACCATATAAACATCATTGTTTCAGTCTAATTAAAATATTCTTACAAATTGATTTCTTGGTAGCATAGCTCAGAAATCTTATTACTAGTTTTCGTGGAGGCATTGACTCCGAAACTAAATTGTTCTTGTTTCATCTTTCAGGATGTCAAACATGAACAAACTCGATTTTGTTCCATTGGATTATGCAGTCAAAAGGTATTTAGAATGGGCCATTGACATTGAGATCCACCTTACTGCCCGAGATTTGTTGCATACAATCCAAGAGTTTTGTTCTAATGGAACGACTCAAGACCCTCAAACTGAGATCGATAACTCCAGGGCACTTGCCCTAATTAAACGTCACATGGATAGTGACCTCTAGTTTGAGTACATGAATGAGGATAGCACTATAAAGCTTTGGCAAGCGCTTCACGAACGATATGGCAATGTTCGTGACTCCATCCTTCCAAATCTAGAAGCAGAATGGAATGATCTTCGCTTTGTTGAATTTGACACAGTCATGCAATTTTATTCGGAAGCTCACCGCATCAAAACAATGATGCGTCTTTGTGGAAAGACGATCACAGAAGACCAATTGATTGAGAAAACCCTCAATACCTTCCCTGTTTATGCTATGAGGTCCTCTAATTTATTCCGGACTCATATAAAAGCAAGACGGATCACAAGTTTTCAACAACTTATTGAAGCTATGGCCACTGCTGAAAGACATGGCAACGAGCTTGTGAAAAGAGAATTTGATAGGCTTCAAGATAGCCATCAAGAGCATCATCCTATGGCTAGAGAAAGTTGCCATTGACATCATGATCCATACGATCGAAATGCTCATGAAGGTGATCGCCCAAGGCGACAATCACACTACCTTAAGAGGCGTGACTTTGAGGGACGAAGGTTTGGAAACCATGGAGCCAACGTTGGCCATGGTCATCAGTTTCCAACGCGACCGGTCCTAGGGACCATGCACATTGTGCCAATGAGCCTCAATTAAGGGAGAATCCTCTTCATGGGTCTATTTCTGATATGGAACGTCTGATCAATGGACCTGAATTTCCAACGTACCTAAGTAGGTAGCCGCATCATGGTGATCAAGACATCGAGTTCAAAAAAACTTTAAATCTGGCGATGAAGACAGAATGCTGCATATTTTTATTTAGAATAGTATTTTATTTTCCAAGAATTATGTAATGACAATTATGCCTCAAATCAATCAATGATATTTTGTTATTAACTCTTTCTCACTAGGCTCATCCAAGATTAATTGTGATGTCTAGGAAAGGTTTGAACTGAGAGAACGGTTTTAAAAGTGAGCATTGCTCCACCAAAATCTCGCGTTACCTTACCTGGTCACAACTAAATTGGAGTTACTAAACGGATTGAGTGACTACAATTTGTCTACGTCTGATTTTTATTTTTGGATTAGATTTTGGTCAAGAAACTTTGATGTAATCATTGGCTATTTTATTAATAAAATATCGATTTATTTTATCTCATGTCGTGGACATATTTCTCGAACTTTATTACTTTAAAGATAGAAGAGCCAATGGTTTTCATGTGGAAACACATTGTGAGAATGGACAAGAGTTCCTTTGCATCATCTCTAATGACTACGGACATAAAAGAGTCTTAGAGAAACTTATGTGTCTATCTAGTGGGTTGTATGCAACCACTATTCAAATAATTGAATCCAATCATGTTATGAGAGATGATTTATGGGATTCCGACACATATAGGCTTTGGCATGACCGTTTGGGACATCCAGTTCTTGATATGATAATCCGTATATTGAAGACTTCACACGGACATCTATTCTTTAAAACGAAAAGAAGTAAAAATCAGATTTTGGACCAAGAAGGAGCCCCTGCGCCTCACGACGCTGTCCCCATGCAAGACCGGCCATCACAGGTTGGCGCCGCCGTCCCCCTGCAGCCCAAGAGTTTCCTTGACACCACTGATGCTCCCTTGACTCCAATTTTTACTTCTAAAGTCCATTGTGACTTCATGGCTCAACCAAAATTCTCATTGGTTGTTTCTAAAGCCTACCATTTGTTCTGCAAATCTTGCTTTTTAGTAAAATTGGGATCGAGACTATCTTATGCAAAGGACAATAAAGAAAACATACCATTCTTGCAACAAATCCAAGGTGATATTTGTGGACCTATTCAATCACCTTGCGGACCATTTAGATACTTTATGGTGTTGTTTGATGCATTGACACGCTGGTCACATGTCATGCTTTTGTCCACAAGGAATGTTGCATTTGCTAACACTACAAGAGAAAACGAAAAATGTGACGAATGAAATTCCTCACAAAAAGTCTAAATTCCTCACTAATAATCATTAGTAAGGAAATTGAGTGGTCGCAAATTTTCCTCGCTTAAACCCCCTCACGGATTATTATATGCAAGGACTTTTGGTTTCCTCACAAATGAAAAATTATGAGGAATGCATATTCCTCGTAAATAACAAATTGTGAGGAATGCATATTCCTTGCAAATTGAAAATTACAAGGAATGTATATTCCTCTCAAACTAATATTCATGAGGCATTTGTATCCTCACATTTAAGAATATGAGAGGCCATTGTTGCTCATTTCACAAATCTTTTCCTTTTCTTTTAATATGCTTTTATTTCACTTTTTTTAAGATAAACCACTTATATAAGACATTACTAAATAATTGATCAATAACACTTTCAGACTTATATTAAATAAAGAGTAGTTATTACATACAAAACAATTAAAGTATCTTAGAAGATATTTAGTTCCTTAATTACATGTACAGAGGATACTTCCTAGCTAAGTGGTGGTCCATGATAATCAAGGTATCAATCTAAGTTCTCCATACCAGAACACTTGGGAAGTCATCAATGTCTTCAATACATTAATCCTGGTACAAAGCATACCATTATTATTGCTAGCAAAATACGCCCATGAGAAGCTTGATGAAGATCATCTTTAACTTTCATACTACTTGACTATTATTAGAAGCTTGTCATTCAAAGTCACTTGTATGACTCGAGGAGTACTCTATGATGTCTCTTGAGCTTTGCCCTAACATATCATCCTCTTCTTCATTTTCTCCTACAGAAAAATGAAAGGAGATGACTCTATAGCCAACAAAGATCCATAAAATTTATATCACTAGTAAGTTTAATAATAAACTGATAGACAACCCGCAACAGTTGTTATACACCAGCAAAGACGTATCAAAAAGTAACACTGTAAGGACGATAATTTGAAAACTGGCGGAACAATCAAAAGTGCATGACCATAGCTAGGAAAAAGCAGGGTAACAATCACTAGGCCAATAACCTTAACACACGACACTTTTTACACAACGAAAAAAAAAAATTTGTTGTGTGATGTGGGAAAGTGAATCATACAACTCTTTTAAGAAAGCTTCATTGTCTAAAGCTGTTAAAATTAAAAAGATTTTAGCTGGAAGGTGATTGCACAACAATTACAAAAAAGATCTGTTGTGTGAATGAAAAAAAAAAGAGGGCATATTTCCCTCGTACTTTTACTCAAATGTGGCTCCAAATTTTTACTAAATTGCACAACAGAATTGTTAATTTTGTTGTATGAGAGTAACTTGCAGAATGTCATACAATAATTTTTTACTTTGTGTTGTATGATCAAGGAAGATATTTTGGAAATCCCTACTAAATGCTACTCATTCCCCCAAAAACATACATAATGGAAATCATATTGTAAGTTCCAACAACATAACTCTCTTATTTCTGTTGTGTGAATGAAAATGCCTATTGTAGCGCCAAAGTCATTGAATATAGCGGGAAATTTCCCTCCTTTGAACCTCAGCTAAATTTTAACTTGTACATAATCAGACAACAAAACGTAATGTATATGTTGTCTGATTCATGAATAAAAAAGAAACAAGTTAAGAGAACGGTCTTTGACTTAGGTCTTTGACTTCGTGTTCACTTACACTTAGACAAAGTGGGTAGCCGTTTCCTCAACACTTAGACAAAAGAACAACCTCTTCTCTCCTCAAAAAACTCAGAGCTACCATGGCAAAACTTCTCATCTCAACACGACCTGCATCACCCCTCATCAAAATACTATCATCCACCGTCTCGCCATTTCTCATGAATTAGGGTTAGGAGTTCTACTGTCGCCATCTCTCATCAATAGGGTTCTACTCGTCGCTTAGAGAAGGGTTAGGGGTTCTACTCAGTTTGAGTAGGGTTTCATTTGTGGGAAGAAGAAGGAGGAAAAGAGGGTTTCAATTTGCTAAGATTAGGGTTCCATTTGTGGATTGGGGGCTTTTTGGGCTACTTGATTTGGGGGTTTCTCGGCTACTTGAACTGGTGAGTTAAATTTTGTTTGGGATGTCTCGATTTGGTTTTGTGATTATTCATTGCCTTTCATGTGTCGATTTGATGAACTTTTTCATTGGCATATGTGGGTTTTCTAGTTCAGAATTGGAAGAAGCTATTGTGGGTATATTGATTCCAAGTTGTTGGCATGGGTTAAAGGCATTCTTCTTCAGCAAAACATTCAGGCCATTGTTGCTATCGTTTTGTTCATGGTACAAATGTTAGTTCTCTTCTGTTTTCCTTTTCTGTAGAAACAGCTTATGGTTGATTTAGAATTTGATGGTTGGTTAGATTAGGAAATTTGTTTGCTGTGAAAAGTGAAATGTTACCTTCTTTCCCTTTCAATTTCTCCTCGATGGTTAAATATTAATGTCCTCTGTTAAATATTAATGTCCTCTGTTATTCGTTGTCTGATGCATGCACCAACCATGCGCAGCATGGCTGCACGACAGCTCTCCCTACCATCTGCCGAGATAAGGCACAACACTGATAACAAGAGTATGTCGACTGTTTTCATATCATACAACGGTGCATCACCGTTGTGCTATTTTTCATCACACAACGCGCCGATACACAACGGTGGCTGTCAATATCCCACAACGAAAAATATCCGTCGTCTGTTTCATTTTTTGGCCTAGTGAATACTAGATCTAGTATATGGTTTCTGAGAACAGAGGAAGTGAACAACCTTTTGTCCTTTTCACTTGTGACTAGGACCCAGAAAAGAAACAAGCATCTTTGCATAACATTTGAGACAGAGCCACTTGCAAAGCTACTGATCGATGTGAAATTTAAAATATTTGTACCTGAACTCTTAATGTATGTTGCCCAGGTGCTAGCCTTTTATGGGGTTTAGAGGCTCTTGCGTGAGAAGCTTGAGATGGTTGAGTTAGTTTGTGTGGGGTCAAGATGCTGGTGTTGGTTGAGGAGCTAGAATTGTATCAGAGTGTGGAGACAATCTGAACATAGTCTTTTTCCCATTGAGGTTTCATCTGCACTGTAAAATCACAAAAAGTAAGAATACAATTAAACATCGTGACCAACCAAATGTTTGTGTGTGTGTGTGTATTACTTACGAAACAAAAAATATTGAGTTAGTTTTACAGAGAAAGACATAAGCATAGAACATTAGCTACATAACTAACTCACTCAAGCTCAATGACTCAATTGCTATCAAGCAGAAGATTGCAGAGCAACTTCAAATGTGGATTGTAGACAAGTTAAAAATAATCCAAGCAGCCACAAGTCTACAACTAAACTCATACCTTGTTCATCAATTTTTTTTCTCTCGTCTCTGTATTCATCTACTTAACTTCAATTTCCTTTGCAAGAGTACCAATAAACTGCTTCAACTTGCAAAGAAATCACAAAACCTCTCTCATAATATTTATATTGAGCGGCAGATATATAGACAAAAGATATCAATGAAACCTGCTTAATTGTTAATCTGAATATCCTCGCATAATATTTTGATATTTTTATTCTTCACCATATAAGTATCAATGGAAGCCGATGGAACCAATTCCAATTAAAAGCTTGTAAATTCAAATTTAACTAAATTTATCTTGACATAATTTTTAGATTGGCATTAATGTCGTCTGGCTTTTCCTTTGCACAAAGAAAAGAAAAAGGTATAAAAACTAAAAACCGAAGGCAGCAACGCCAATAAAAGAAGAGCAAGAGAATTATACATATAAAAGGAGTATCATACATATATTTCAAGAAGAAATCACCAAGGAAATCAATTCAATCAAACTCATTGTTATATACACAGACATACACATTATAGTTTCACATAATCAATCAACCATTGCCCAAACAGAATTATCATATCCAGACTCCTAAGCAGGCAAAATCCAATTCAAACATAACCAAATCTATAAAAGACAATGATGACATTCAAAATTATACCTGGATATAAGGGAGTATTTCAATTGGCAGCACAAGAAAGCCACCTATAAACACCCAAAGACAAAGGACCAAAAGTATATAATCGCATAACTGAGCCCAAAAAAAAAAAAACAACTACTCAGTATTAGAATCACAGTAATTACAGAAAAGATTCAAATTAAAAGTAAGGAACTAAATTACCCGAAGTTAGTGAATTGGGCGAAAAAAGGGGTAGTTCTTCATGGGAACGAGTGCGAGCTTGTAAAGGACCTTGTTCCCAGCTGCGAGATTAGAGGAGGAGGTTGGGTTGGCGACCGAAGCGTGCAACCTGACATTGCGAGTGGTTATGCAGCTTGATTATCTGTGGAGTGAGATACCTCAAGTCGGGAGACGGAGGGACGAGCCAAGAGAGAGAACAGGTGTAGAGAGTGCTCATATATTGGTGGGTACTTAATTAATCTGTTTTTTAGGATTCTATACTTTAGGGTGTGAGGAGTTCCTAAATTTCCCTACCGCCATCTTGTCCCGCCCAATATTGCGACAAATTTTAAAATTATTTGCACGGAAATTTGGGTATATTTTTGGCGCCATATTCTACCCACTTCATAACCAAGGAATCATAAACTTCCTCGAAAACTATGAGAATTGGTGAGGTCACAGATTTTTAACTAAGCAACGACCATTGATTCCTCACAAATTGTAATTTTGGGTGAGCAATTATCGTTCCTCGCAAATACTTTCCTCGCTGATTACCTGATTTCTTGTAGTGTAAACTCCTAGCACAAATTATTAAGTTAAGGGCTTACCATCCTGATCATTCTATTAAGTCTATAAGACTAGACAATGCTGGGGAGTTTACATTAAAAAAAACTTTTGATGATTATTGCATGTCCATTGGGATTGAAGTTGAATATCCAGTTCCTCATGTTCACACCCAAAATGGTCTCGCAGAAGCCACCATTAAACGACTACAAATGGTTGCTAGAGCATTGGTAATGCGCACAAATCTCCCTTTTCTGCTTGGGGATATGCAGTATTGCATGTAGCTGTGCTTATTCGTCTGAGGCCCATCACCACTCAACCCTTTTCTGAGTCCCAGATGGTGACTGGGTATGAGCCTGATGTCTCACACTTACTCATATTTGGGTGTGCAGTTTATGTGCTAAATGTGCCGCCACAGCGCACTAAAATGGGTCCTCAAAGACGATTAGGCATTCATGTTGGATATGATTCTCCAACTATTATCCGCTACTTAGAACCCTTGACAGGCGATCTCTTTATCGCTAGATTTGCGGATTGTCACTTTGATGAGACAATGTCTCCGCTGTTAGGCGGAGATAAGAACATAAAGTTCAACAGGAACGACATGAATTGTCGTGGTCTGTCCCCACTTTGTCTCATCTTGATCTCCGAAATTGAAGTGCGGAGAATTCTCTATCTTCATAATGTAGCAGAATCGATGCTTGATGAGTTTTCTAATATCGCAAAGTGACGAGATCACACATACCCGCTGCAAACGTGCTTGGAAGGATTGATGTCCCTAAAACTAGAAGACATGACGCCATCTCAAGGGAACCTGAGCATGGCGCCAACGTCCCACCCTATGGTGACGTTGTGGCTAGGCCCATGGCTCTTGCCAGGAAATGCGGGAGGCCCAATGGTTCGATGGATTCTTGCCTAAGAAAGAAAGCGAGTTTGGCACAAAATAATCCATTAATCATCGATGTAAATAATCCATCTCATGAGAATATTCCAGATTATGGTTATGTCCAAGAGACATTATTGGGGGACGCTCCAATTTCAGAATCAATTCTAGAAAATAGAGAGATCTACATGAATTACACTAGTGTATATGAGATGATGGATAGAAATTCTATTGCTATTGATGATGCCTTTGCATATCATGTTGCAAAAGGAATTATAGAATATGATGATATCAAACCTTGCTCTATCAAATAATGTCAACGAAGAGTGGATTGGCCTAAATGGAAAGATGCGATCCAGGCTGAATTAGATTCACTAGCAAAGAGACAGGTATTTGGGCCTATAACGCAGACACCCCCAGATGTAAAGCCTGTTGGCCATAAATGGGTCTTTATTAGAAAGTGTAATGAGAAAAATGAGGTGGTTAGATATAAAGCCCGCGTCGTGGCGCAAGGTTTCTCACAACGCCTTGGAATCGACTACGAGGAGACGTATTCTCCCCTAATGGATGTTATAACGTTCCGCTACCTTGTCAGTTTGGTAGTTTCCGAAAAACTTGACATGCAGCTTATGGATGTGGTTACAGCATATCTTTATGGGGATCTAGATTCAGAGATATATATGAAGGTTCTAGATGGACTTCAATTACCTAAATCAAGTAACTCTAAACCACGGAGTGCGTTTTCAATAAGATTAAAATGCTCACTATATGGATTAAAACAATCCGGACGGATGTGCTATAACTGTCTAAGTGACTACTTGATTGGGAATGGATATATTAACAATGAAATATGCCCATGCGTGTTCATTAAAAGAACAAGTTCCGGATTTACAATTGTAGTGGTTTATGTCGATGACATGAACCTAATTGGAACTCTAGATGAATTAAAAGAAACTGCTAAATATTTAAAATTTGAATTTGAGATGAAAGATCTTGGGAAAGCACTGTTTTGTCTCGGTTTAGAACTCGAGCACCGTAGTGATGGGATTTTGATCCATCAGTCTGCATATACTCAGACAATTCTAAGGTGCTTTAATGAAGATAAATTAAAGCCTGTGAATACTCCCATGATTGGCAGTAGTCTTGAGCTCGGAAAAGATCCGTTTCGTCCAAAGGATGAGGACGAAGAATTATTAGAGGCAGAAGTGCCCTATTTAAAGTGCAATATGCGCATTATTGTACTTAGCTCAATGCAAAAGACTGGACATCTCATTCACAGTGAACTTGTTAGCTTGACATAGTTCTACGCCAACACGCTGCCATTGGATTGGTGTAAAGACAATCTTTCGATACTTAAAAGGTACTATTGATATGGGCCTATTTTATCGCTACAGAGAGAAAAGGAATGACGGAAAATTGGGATCAGACCCCAAGAGGCAAGTCTCCGCCGTCTAAAGCAATGCCGCTAGCCATGCTGCCGCCGACGCCCTCCTTCTTCCCTTCATCAAAACAACAATGATGTTTTGATGGGTTTTGTTGATACAGGGTACCTCTCTGACCCTCACAAAGGTCGTTCCCAAACGGGTAATGTCTTTACCATGGGAAGTACTACGATATCTTGGAGGTTTACAAAACAGACCCTTGTTGCTACTTCCTCAAATCATGCAGAGGTTATAGCTCTACATGAAGCCGTGCATGAATATATATGGCTAAGGTCTATAATTAGACATATTCGAGGAAGTTGTGGTTTGAAGTCTCCCACGGATGAACCTACATACATTTATGAGGATAATGCAGCTTGTATTGAGCAAATGAAGTTAGGTTTCATCAAGGGCGATAACACCAAGCATATATCACCTAAGTTATTTTATAATCAGCAACAACAATCACTTCTAAAGATTGAAGTAAATCAAATCCGATCAAAGGATAATGGAGCGGACTTATTTACTAAGTCATTACCTAAATCCACCTTCGAGAAACATGTGAAGAGCATCGGATTGAGAAAGTTATCTGAACTCCCATGATTATAGTAATCAGGGGGAGATATAGACATCAGGGGGGGTATGATGTCTACATGTTCGATCTCGAAGAGTGAAGGATATGTTGTACTCTTTTTCTCCTCCTCGAGCTTGTTTTTGTCCCATAGGGTTTTTCACTCGAGCAAGGTTTTTAACGAGACAACGGATGAAGCGTCACAACCAAGTTTTAGTGGCACAAGGGGGAGTGTTGAAGGAAATTGACTTTTGTCTGCCTTATCAAACTAGGATTAGTTCTATGATTGTAATAGGAGAGAAGGTTCTAGAATTTCTGGTCTTATTTGGAATAGTTTTTCTTGTATCATTAGAACATGTACTTTGTAATCCCTATATATAGGCTCATATTCTCAATAATGGAACACAATTCTCTCATCAATCTCTCTCAATTCTCATATCCTAAAACAAATATGAGGATAATTAAGGTCCATATAATGACTGCTTAGTTCTGCTAATTGGTTCAAGCTAATTTTACAATTTTAAGTTATTAAAAGTCGTGGCTAGAAGAATGATATACTGATGAAGTAGCTAGTTCTGACCAAAAAAAGATGTAGTTAAGTTCTACACACAAACAAAGTGAAAAACGCTGGTCACTGCCACTCTTGTTCAGCTCTACGGCTACACCCTGCATACCACATGAAATAGAGATCTCCTTAGAGCTTCTCCAATCTTAGAGTCAAAAGCCAAAATGGCTAAGGGGGCTCCATTTCACCATTTCCAACTCAATTCAATTTGGTCTCAAAATGGCTTTTTAGTCATACCTCAAGTCAAAATGATGAAGGAATGAAGGTAGAAAGCCAAAATGGCTTGGGGCTTATCCCCTCCAGAACAAGCAGTACCTATCTGCTGTGCTAGAGGAGCAGAAAAGGCTTATGGCTTAGCATGGGAAGAAGATTGATCATGATATATTGTCCGAGATGAATACACTAATGGAAAGAAATTTAACTTTTAGTCTGATGTTTGGTTACCTCCAGAGCCTCTTATCAACCATGTATTACCTTTTGCACCTTTCAATCTGGATGATAAGATTGAGAGTTTTTGGGATGATCATGGTTGGAATCTCACCAAACTCTCTACTTGTCTCCCTCAGACTGTAATTGATCAAATTATTCATATTCCTCCTGGGTTTGATGGCTGTGGTTAAGATGTTCAGATTTGGGGACACACTTTCTGTGGTTCTTTCAGTGTCAAATATACTTATGGTATGTTCTTTGATTCTCACTGTTATACTACTTCTCCATGGAAATTCATATGGAAAATGCATTTACCCCCTAAATTGAAAATCTTTGTTTGGACTCTTTGTCATGGCAAACTTTTAACCAATGTCCAGAGAGCAAAAAGAAATCTTACTATAGATGAATCTTGTCCCATCTGTCATACTGGAACTGAATCTTTAGTTCATCTTTTTAGAGATTGCCCTGCCATTCAATTTATTTGGAACTCTATTAATCTTCCTCCTGCTATTGCAAATATGTTCTCCATGAGTTGGATTGGATGGGTTAAAGCTCACCTTTTTAGCAATATTAATTTTGACATGGATAATCAGTGGCGATCCTTCTTTGTGTTTATATGTTGGTTTATCTAAAAATGGAGGAACAAACACATATTTGATTCAAGCTATCATTGTCCTCATTCTAATATATTCTCATAACTAATGCTGCAAAGGAATGGTGTGCAACCCAAGCTAAGAGCTCTTAGACCTCAGATTATTGTTTAAATATGCTAAATTGGTCTAAACCATATGTTGGTGTTTTTTTAACTTAACGTTGATGACTATAGAAGTGGCAATTATGGAAAAATTGGTGCAAGTGGTGTCATTCGAAACACTGATGGGAGTTGGATTAAAGGTTAATTTCCAAGCCAATTTGGGTATTGGAGAAGTTCTTCATGCCGATTCATAGGGCCTATACTGTCTAAAGCAAGCTCTTAACTGTGGAATTAGTATGTTGGAGATCGAACTGATTTTGTTTTATTGGCTAAACTTGTTACTGACAGTGATATATCCTTGCATCCCCTTGGCTCTCTTATCTCTTGTCGCAAAAACTTGCTTGCTTAGTTTCAATTTGCGTCTCTGAAACACATTTATAGAGAATGCCATGTTGCTGCTAATTGTCTTGCAAAGAACAGCATGACTATGGAATTGTTACATTTGAAGACCCTCCATCTCATGCCTTGTAAGCTTATTTAGATGATATGGACTCTGTTCCTAGAGTTAGAAAGTCCAAGAATAGACCTGTTGATAGGTCTTCTAGTTAATTTGTTTATTTTGCTCTTTGTTTTTGCATTTTAGGCCCCTTGTAACCCAAAAAAAAAAAAGCCAAAATGGCTTCCTTGGGAGATGGTTGGGCCCCACCTTCCACTCATCATTCTGCAGACATCATCATTTATGCGCAAGAGGGAGAGTAGAAGCTATAGTCGCGCTAAACGACAAGATAACTATCGCTGAAGGTGGAACGGGACTGACATGCGCTTTGACAATGGCCGACACTGCACCCTGCATGCGCCAGAAGCAGTTGTGGGCTTCCAATTGCTAGGAAGTAAGAGCTCCTGATTCACTCTTCATTAACTCGATTCAAAATGGAAGGCCCAGATTAATTGGTACCAAAAATTATATAATTACTTAATTTCTAATCTGACGGTTAAAAAATAGTGATGAATTAAATTCAACGGCTAATAACAAAGTAATGTAGTTTTAAATGAAAAAAACTTGAAAAAGTAAAATAAAAATTTCTGAAAAATTAGAAAATTGTTTTTGCCCTTTGGAACAGTGTTTTCAACATTTTCTATAAATACCAACCTTCTTCTTCATAATTTTTCACTCCAAACTTCTTCATTTTTCACCATTGCTCTTCATCTAGCTAGGTTTCAATTTTTTAAAAAGATGCCCCACCCAAGGCAAGAATGTTGGAAACCTACCAAAGATATAGCCTTGTGTGTAGCTCTGGTTACCGTTGGTGAAGATGGTGATAAGGATATACACTAATCAAGAGAAAATAAAATTGTGGGAGCACCTACTACCTAAGATCGAGGTCATGGGTTCGAGTCACCATGGGGGTAGGAATGAAATCCTTTGATCCTCTTTTTAAAATTGTGAAGAATATAAAAAAAATCAAGAGAAAATAAAATTGTGGGAGCGTATACATGAAGTGTATGACACTTGCAAGCCGCCCGGAAGCGTATTTAGATTGGGAGGATGGTGTGACGGTCGTTAGAAAAAATTAGACTGGCATGCCAATGATAGCGTTAAGCTCTTAACAAACGGACACTTCTTCACAAAACGTGGTGATAACGCCATCGATGGGGTAATCATCCTTATTCTTGAAGTTTAATTCTTATTTTTAAAATTAATTTTGCCATTGTTTTAGCATATTATTTATATTAACTTTCGTATAAATATATACACACATGTTCAATTTCTTTTTATTTATAGGAATTACAAGCTAAGTCAATATATCGCCAATTATCTAAAGGAGAGGAGTTTGCATTTGCGCATTGTTGGCCAATTTTAAAAGATACAAAATAGTTTAGCAACCCTTCGTCCATGAACGCCTGTAGCGCAAGTTGTCCTACCTCTATCAACTTAGACGATGACGGTACACCCGGGGCTAACTCCCCAAGCTCTTCAAATGTGCATGCACGCCCCTCAGGTCAAAAAGTTTAGAAGGTTGCTAAGAAAAAAGCCAAGCAAGATGAAACCGGTGAAGTCTTATTGCAAATGCACAGGATTGCAGACCAAGGAGAGCGAGATCTCGAACACAGGCTATGCCTCAGGGAGGAGACTAGATTAGCTTAGCAGCGCAAAAATAATGCTCACACAACGACGATGGATCCATCAATCTTCACACAAAAAAAAAGGGTTATTGGGAGAGGGAGGCATATCGTCAACCCTCTTTTTCACCTCAAGCACCTACACCACATAGTGAAGATGACTCTAACTTAGACCTCTATGTGCCGGTTTCAAGAGACTCAATGGATGGGGAGAAATTTGAAATGTTGTTGTATTGGCTGTACTTTTTTGCTTCTATTTTCAATTATGAAATAAAATTTTTCTTTCTTTTAACGGTAAAAATAAAAATAAAAAGATGTTTAATCTCACTTTTATTCATGACAATAAACGACACTGCATTACAAAAGTATAAGCACATAAACAACAAAATAAAACCACACAACATTACAAAGCATAAACACACAAACAATCAAACCACACTATGGCCACATTGCCAATTATTGAAAGCGTGAAAATAAAATCTCTTCATCTGCGGATCTACTCTGTTTACTGCTACATATTCTAGAGGTGATTAACCAAATCACGTTGAAGGCTTCTATGCACAATTGGGCATCTAACCCCTTGGTAACGGTGCATGAATTGCTTAAGTTACGGAAGGTTGTGCTCAACCTCATGATCATCCTCGTGCCTCTCATATATTTTCATTATTTGTGGCTTGATGGGGATATCATCAGGGTCAAACGACTCTTCATTTTCTTGATGGTCATCATCGACAATCATGTTGTGCGAAATAATGCACGTCAACATGATGTATTGGAGGTCCACTCTATCTCATCCACAAGCGGGTTCTCTTACAATTGAAAAATGAGCTTGGAGAATTCCAAATGCTCTCTCCATGTCTTTTCAATATGACTCCTGCATCTTTGTAAAATGAGCTTGCTCTGGTGTAATTGGATTTCTAATTGCTTTCACAAAAGATCCTCATTTAGGGTAGATAGATCCAGTCAACTACGTAGTAGCCTTGGCCATACTGTCTTTCACCTACACGGTATTACACTCGAGGGGACTCACCTGTGCATATGTCGTTGAATAGTGGAGACATTCCAAGTACGTTGATATCATTAACGGAACAGTAACATAAAAGATGTTGTTGCTTTGACTAGTACTGGACAATTTTAAAAATGACGACTTGGTGTTCCACTGAGTATATGGTAGGAGCATAAAATGTGACAAATATAATATTGTTGTAAAACGATAGTGAAAGAATTTGAGAGAGAGAGAGAGAGACGGAGAGAGAGAGAGAGAGAGAGAGTTTAGACACAAAGAATGGAGTATGAGAAAATGGAGTAATTCTATTCATCTCACGGTGAGGTTTATATAGGAGTACCTCATGTTTACAAAAGGTAACTATTTAACAATTACATCAATCACTCGTCTGATTACAGTCAATTAATCGCTAATTATATTTCTTTACTCTGCACTGGCTAGGCGAGTCTTATGCTTGAGGTATATGCATACCAACAAGTCCAATCTTCCAATATGTTGTGAGTTTTCAAGATCCCACTATCTATAAAGTGAAATACAACGGCGTCAAGAGGGGAGACTATCGTTGGAGGTCTTCACTCCTCCGATACTTAAATCAAACAATGTATTTATATTGACAGAATAGCAGTAGGTAGTTATTAAATGCGTAATGAATGAAGAGAGAGAGAGAGAGATGAACCTTTTATAGGTGAAATAGTAAGTTACCTCAGTCTTGTTTTTGATGCGGGACTGATATGTCCCAGTTTGCTGGGTTGTAATCTCTTTTGCAGGGACGATTTGGGGCGGCGCATGGCGGCGTGTCAAACCATGTTTTGGCTTGAGGTTGGCCTATCGGTGAAGATCGGCTTGCTATCTTTCCAAAGGTCATACTGTCATGGTCATTCCAACAACGTGAAGTGGCCTAATGTGTGCTGAATATGGCCGGCAGATACCATGTATGTACAAGTCCCCAAGTCCCTAGTCAAGGATGGATTTCTTGGTTGGGAAGTTATTACAGCTAAGGCGAAACCTTAGGTTACATGTCGGGTGTAATTAGTGCGAGTGCCCCGTTAACCATGGACTTTGTCTGAGCGAGCGCTTTTTTCAGGTGGGCCCCTGCTAGGCCCTCCAGGGAGTCCCCCACTTCCTTGCTAAAAAAGACCTCCGTTTGGTCGGGTAATTATTTGATGAGGGGAGCTGCTTGACAGCATGAGGCGGGGAGTAGTGAACCCACTCTTTTGGTGCCTTAGTGTCGAGAGTTCAAGGCCTGATCAATGGATGCCGTGGGATTTGTTAACTCATCCCTTACTCTTTCCCGGAGGAGAAACTTGACTGCACTACTTCGTAGAGATCAGTGTCACAATAGTAGGTAGGGGTGTCCGTTGCTGGATACTCCTCCATTAACTTTGTGAATTATGTTGGTTATTATGATCATGTTGTTTGGTAGAGGAACCTCTAAATTTGGTTCTCGAATTTATAGTTGAGTTTGACAATGGACAATAGAGATTGTTAGCGGTAAACGAAATTTGTTGGCGGTAGAGAAAAGCTTTGTAATAGAGACTTGTTAGCGGGAAATGGAACACGTTAGCAGTAAGCAGTAAGCAGGGTTTGTTGGCGGTACACAAGTCTTGTTAACGGTGAAGAAGCTTTGTTATCGGACAACGAAACGTGTTAGCTGTGTTGTTTAGAATTTTGAATTCATGCGATGATTCGAAGTGATCTTCTGACAAGGTCAGGGGACACGTGGGAACCCTTGATTGGGTTGGCGTCTTCAGGCCTGTCGCTTCGTATCATTTGTCATTTCACCATAATTGCGGTGTTATGATTACGTGGGTTTACCAAGGCGACGTCTTAGTTAACCAGTGTGATTATAATGTAGTGGGACACGTGGCTCGATCTTGTGAGTCAGTTGTTTTGCAGCAGCGGTGGAGATTTGTCAGAAGAATTTGTATTTAAGGGGGGAAAGAGGAAGGGTTTTTCATAGTTTACCCTATTTTGAAAAAAAAATTTCACCTTCTTTGCCGAGAGAGATTTGCTGTTGGAGCACTACTACAAAAAGGTCATCAGACGACGGTGATTTTCTGTTGTGTGATGACCAAACTAACCGTGGTCTAAACGAGTGTTGTGTGATTGAAAAATCAGACAACGGTGATTTCACCGTTGTGTGACAATACTTTGCTCAACAGAATATCTGTTTCCATTGTGTGAATTCTGCGCAAGCATGTGCCTGGCATGGCAGGCGCGGGGATGTGTCGGTACATTCAGACAACAGAAGAAAGAATTCACTGTTGTGTGAGATTCATAACACACAACAGATATAACTCATTCTTTGTTGTCTGAGATTCATAACACACAACAGATATTACTCATTCTTTGTTGTCTGAGATATGTAACACACAACAGATATTACTCATTCTTTGTTGTCTGAGATTAATAACACACAACTGAAGTGAAATTATATCCCTTGTCTGTTGATTACTTAGACAACGGAGATGATTTCATTTATGTTGTGTGTTATGAATCTCACACAACAGAACTTTGTTTTCTTTTGTTGTTGGTTGTTAGTTCACACAACTACTCTATTTGGTTTCTGTTGTGTGTTATGAATCTCACACAACAGAACTTTGTTTCTTTTGTTGTTGGTTGTTAGTTCACACAACTACTCTATTTGGTTTCTGTTGTGTGTTATGAATCTCACACAACAGAAGTTTGTTTCTTTTGTTGTTGGTTGTTAGTTCACACAACTACTCTATTTGGTTAGCTGTAGTGTGAATATTGTAATAAAATTGAGTAACAAACCAGTGACTATTGGACAGTAATTACCACATCAAAAGTACTCAAATCCATATCATTCCATTACCATTTTTCAAACATCCATACATTCAAGTGACTAGGTGTTGATGTCTAAAAGTTCGGCGGTAGCTGAACCTTTGTTAACGCCGATCCAATGGGCGGATCGATACTTGTGGTGTTCTCAAAGCCTCCGCTACCTGTCAAGTAAAATACAAAGGGCGTCAGAGGGAGACCGCGCTGAGCGGTCTTCAACTCTCCGATGCCCAAGTTAGTCAATGTATTTATGTTGACAAAGTAACAGTAGGTAAGTATTGAATGCGTCCTTAATGAGGAGAGAGGAAATAACCTTTTATAGGTGAGGAGGAGGCTGACCTCTTCCTTGTTTTCGATGTGGGACTGAAGTGCTTCAGTTCCCAGCTTCAGGAGCTTCTGATGCTGCTTTGGCGCGGCGAGTGGCGGCGCGTCGGCGGTGATCTGGGGGTGATCCGCCGCTGAGGTTGTAGCCCGCCTGGCGGTGTATCTGTATGTCATTCCTTTGGTTGGAATTAGTGCCCTTGGCGGTACAATGAGCGTGGCCCATTATAGCTAATTATGCTTGCAAATGTACATGTATGTACAAGTCCCCCAAGTCCCCAGTCAAGGAGGGCAATCTTGGTTGGGGAGTTGCTTGGCGGTTTGAAGCGTTCTCTTCCGCTAGACTTTGCAGGAGCATAATTAGCGTCAGTGCGTTGTCAACCATGGATTTTGTGAGCAAACGCTTTATACCCTTTCGGGTGGGCCCCTGCTAGGCCCCCAGGGAGTCCCCCACTCCCTGGCTAAGATAGACCTCCGGATGGTCGGCAAATTGTTCGTTGAGGGGGAGTTGCACGGAGCAGAGGGTGTTAGGTAGCGAACCCAATCTTAGCACCCGAGTGACGGGGGTCAACGTGCCTGATCAGGGCCATCGTAGACTGTTGATAAGTCCCCGTGTCCCGTAGGGACGGTCTGACCTTAATGCCGCGTGGCGGTCGTTGTCAGAGCGAGGCGTGGCCTCGGGATCCGCGACTGGCAGATATCCCCCCGCTGACTGCAGCAGGAAGCAGCGTCCAGTAGACGTGCGTGGCGGTACTTTATTGAGCGATATTGCGTTGAACAAAGCACGCAGTTTGCAAGATGAAAGGGGGTTCCGCCAGAGGTGTGTAGCGGAAGACACCCCGCTTGCAGGATGGCTAGGGAGAAGTTCTGCTGGCGGGGTTTCGCTCAGCGGAGACTTCGTCACTTGGAAGATGGCAAGGGAGAAGTTCCGCTGGTCGCTTGGAGGATGACAAGGGAGAAGTTCCGCTGGCGGGGTTTCGCTCAGCGGAGACTTCGTCGCTTGGAGGATGACAAGGGAGAAGTTTCGCTCAGCAGAGACCTTGGACAGTTGGTGAAGTCATCCAAGTGGTTACTTCCACCAGACGCTTCGTCTGGTGGTTGCTGATATGTGTCCAACCCGTAGAGGGTTAGCGTGCGGAGGCTTGCTTCCTAAGCCTGGCCGTCTTCTCGCCATAAATGATAGTAATTATGGATTTTGTAACCGAGGCAACGCCTCGGTTAATCCGGAGGGTAAGTGGAGACTTGGGACACGTGTACGGCTGGCGTGAGATGCCATTTTTCAATTGATGGTTTAGAATTCTTTGACGTTGACATAAAAAGGGGGGAAACCAGCGAGATTGGACACTTTGCTAAAACTTCAAACTCTGCTCGTCGTCTTCAAGCTCTGTTCGTCCGAGACTCCAGCAAGAGGCTGCCGGAATTTCGTGGAGTTCTCGTGCCAGGAAAGACGAAAGTTTCCCTCATCGAAGATTACTGTTCATCACCACACCGGAGTTTTCGCCTTTGAGGTTGGTATCTTGATTTTCTTCCCTGTTTCATTGGCTCTGTTGATTTCTGGGTTTTGTTGGTTCTGTGTTTGGGGTGTTATCTGTTCTTTTCTGGTGTGCTCTGAGGGTGTAAAGTGAGATTTGGGGGTGGGTTATGGTGTTTGGCAGAGGGTTTGTGTTTAGGGATTTGCTAGATGGTCGAATCTGGGTTGAGTGTGGTTGTTCTTGTTTTGGCTTTTTCTGGGTAACTGTTCTTGATGTTCTTGGCTATAACTGATGTAAGAATAGGCTAGATCTGTGTTTGTGCTAACTGGTGTGGGTTTTAGGGTTTGGGATGGCTAACGTCATAGAGATTTCGAGCAGTGAGGATTCCGGGTTTGACGTGTCGTTCAGCGCGGCGGATAGAATATTTATTGACTCGTTGCGTCCGTCTGCCCCTGCAGGAACCTCACTGCTAGAACCGCTAGAGGTTGAGCCGTTACAAACAATACCTTGGGGCGTAGCCATGGGTCGTGTTTCGCGTCCTGAGAGTTCTAGGGCAGGGGAGACAGCCGCTGCGAAAAATAGGCGTGACGAGAGGCTAGCGAGTAACAGTGCCGCCAGTGGTTCCGCTGACGGGGGAGATGTGGCGGGAGAGAATGCCGAGTCAACGTGGGTTCTTTCCGATGGTACCTTTGTTGACGAGGTAGGTGGGCGGATGAACGTCGTCGCCGTCAATCGGTTGAAAGGGATGTACCGCTTGCCGGGAGTGGTAAAGATGCGTCCTCCGACAGTGGACGAGAAGGCATCGATGTTGCCAAGGGGGTCTGCCGCCGTGCACGAGGCGATATTCCGCCAAGGAGTGACACTCCCACTGGTGCCCAACCTACAAATTTTGGTGTGCGAGTTCGGCCTTGCGTTCGGGCAAATTTGCCCCAACATGTGGCGGTTGATGTTAGCGCTGAACTAGCTATGGCGGCTGTCTGGTTGTGAAGGGCCAACCGTGGCGGAAGTGCTGCACTTCTATGAACTGGTATATGTGAAGCGCCAAGGCTGCAGGGGGCAGGTGAATTTGAGTCCGCGTGTGGGAGCGCCGAAGCTGATCGAGAATTTGAGGGACTCTATGTCCTATTGGCGGGGGACCTTCTGTGTGGCCACGGCAGGGTGGGAATACCAGGTCGGGTCCAACGAGGGGGAGCCGACGTTTAGGATTAAGTTGGAGTTTCAGCCTATTCGAGGTTGTTCGTCGAACATAACTGGCGATTTCCATTTGGCCATATCTTTGGTACTCTTCTAACGATTACAATTTGTTTGTGCAGCGGGCTTGCGCTACAACTTGACGCGTGAAGAAGAGTGCCGCGTGACTCGTATCAGAGGCTGTTGGCGGAACCGCAACCTGCTGGACTTTCGCCTCCTCACCGGTTGGGAGTTGCTGGTCGACCTACGCCTGACACGTGCCGTTTGTAAGAAGTCCCCGTCACACTGTATCTTCAATCATATTGTCCCAGGCTAACCTGTTGTTTTTTTTTTTTTTAGAAACGCCGCCGGGTAACACGCGAAGCCGCGACGCCTTTGCCAAAGCTATGGACAGTTCGGAGATCGACAGTTTCTTGGAGACGATGTATGCAGCCGGGCTGGCGGCTCAGCAGACGGTGGTGAATCCGGAAACGCTGGAGTTAAGCCAGTCTGAGGT
This sequence comes from Rosa chinensis, assembly GCF_002994745.2. Taxonomy (NCBI): domain Eukaryota; kingdom Viridiplantae; phylum Streptophyta; class Magnoliopsida; order Rosales; family Rosaceae; genus Rosa; species Rosa chinensis. The sequence continues at coordinate 50,553,265 of NC_037089.1, read as the reverse complement.
TCCGGTGACTCTGCCAATGCCGCATCACTCCCACCTTGGTGATGACGGCCTGCCCGTCGCCCAAGCTAGGGGCAGCGTGGCAGACGGGGAGAAGAGGTCTACTACCGCCGCGCCACAGAAAGAGAGGGAGCCCGCCACTCGTCATGGGCCTCAGAGGAAGCGAGCGGGGACCAGCACTGCCGCTGGGACGGAGCAGCCGGCAAGGGAGTCGAGGCCTAGTGCTGCTGGAAGCACACGGGTGCTTCAGCGAAAGCGTCGTCAACCCTACTCCGCCGATGAGGAAGGGGAGCATGATGTGGAGACCATTGGGGCCCGCCAACAGAAGAAGGCGCGACAAGGTCCGCTCAAGGCTCCCGCTGTCGAGGGGAGAGAGGTTCCTGCGAGCGATCTGGATTCGTTCGCCGCGTACGTAGAGTTCATGACAGATAGTGAGCAGGAATTCCTTTTCCACCTCTGCGAGCCGCTAGGGTTTGGCGGCCTAGCGGGGATTTCGGGCCCAACTGCCATTGACCAGTCGCCCTTCAGCTCGGCATTCGGTCACTTGTCTGTTGGCTTGCACGAAATGTTCCTGGCGGCGTCTAAGCAGCCCCTGGTTGAGCGGGAACTCAGGGAAGAGATCCAGGGTCTTGAGAGAGAGTTGGCGGAGGAGAGGGATAAATTGTTGGAGGTGGAACAACGCCTGACAAAGGCGGATACTAATGCTGCAGATGCACGTGGCAAGGTGCAAGTGGCCATTCAACGGGACGTGGAACGAAATGACCATGTCTCCAAGCTGGAGCAAAGCATGTCCCTGCTGGAGGAACGGGTGGCCGCTAAGGATAAAAAGATCGATATCCTGCAGCGGGAGTCTGCCGCCAGGAAAGAGGAGGTGAAGAAACTGGAAGGTGAGATTGCCCGCCTGAGAGCTGAAGAGGACCGCGCCGCAACTGCCGCTGTTGAAGCATTCAAACAGTCGGCGGATTACAAGAATGCGATGAATGAGGCAGCGAAGGCTGGGGCCCTAGCCAACGTAGAGATGCTGAAAAAGAAGGGCGCTATTGACTGGGTGAAGGCGTCCCAGCCCGAGGTGCCGCCGTCTCAGCAGACCCCGCCAGCGAAGAATGTCCAGCCGGCGAAGAGTACGGCCCCTTCCCAAGTTGAAGGTGCTCGCTCGGGGAGTGGAGAGAGTGGTTCTCGACCGACGGGTGACTCCCAGCGGACTCCTCCTACCCAGTCGGAGGTGTCCCGTGCTATTTTCCTGGCGGCCCACACTCGAGCAGATGGCACAATGGAGACTCCGAGTCCAACTGCCCGAGGGTCTGACCAAACGAGCCGCGCACATCCGCCGCCGCACGCCGAAAGTGAAGAAGCTGAAGCCAACCCCTGAGATGCTGTACTTCTCTCTTTTTTTTGTAGCCACTGAGGCTTAAAGTTTTTGATGTAAAGAACATGTTTGGGTGGGAATTCCCAGCCCGTTTATGTATGAAATGAAGGTTCGAATTTTGGTGCTTTATGATATGGCCTTATAACTTGGAATTTTCTTTTGCAATTAATGAAACATTAAAGGAATTAAGATTGGTCCAAGTGCACTACGTGGCGGACATGGTCCGCTGACGCTTGCTGGCGTCGCCAGTTGCCCTCAGTGCTAGACTTGGTAACAATGGTTTGAATAATTCCTCGTTTCATTGATAGCCGACTGATCAGCGTTTTACAAAAGCGGGGATGTACCCGTTGGGTCGCTTCCCTTAGCTAAATATTGAATAAAAATTTAGCTAAGTCAAGATGCTCTTGGGTAGCGGCATGATTATTTGTAGTAATACCGAAGGTGTTCGGTATTCCAAGGGTGGGTCGACGTGACGCCATCCTTGCCCATTAAGTAGAAGGTGCCTGGGCTAACGACTTCCGCAATTTTGTATGGACCTTCCCATGTTGGGCGGAGTTTTGTTGGCGGTGGAATGACTTGCTTCATTACCTAGTCCCCCAATTGGAGGTTCCGGGCCTTGACTCTGGCGTTGTAGAAACGCGATACTCGCTGTTTGTTTTGTAAGTTATGCAAGTGAGCCTTGTGTCTTTTCTCTTCTAGGAGGTCCCTGTCCAGGTTGATGTCGTCGCTGTTGGTCTCTGGGCGGTAACCTTCGACCCTAGCGGTAGGTTGAGTTACTTCAACAGGTAGGACAGCCTCTGTTCCGAACATCATACAAAAGGGTGTTTCGCCGGTGGCGGAGGTTGGAGTTGTCCGGATGGCCTATAGAACTTCTGGAAGCTTCTCCGCCCATAAACCCTTGGCGTCGTCGAGCTTCTTTTTTAGCAATTTCTTGATTATCTTGTTTGCTGCTTCAACCTGGCCGTTGGTTTGGGGATGGGCGACAGATGCAAAACTCAATTTGGTGCCCAAGTTGGCGGTGAAGGAGATAAGTTCCGTGTTGTTGAACTGCGTGCCGTTGTCTGTAATGATTGCGTGTGGGACACCATAGCGGCAGTAGATGTTCTTCCAGAGGAAGTGAATTACCTTGACAATAGTTATTGCCGTCAGTGGCTCCGCCTCTATCCACTTGCTATTGTAGTCGATGGCAACAATAATGTACTTGAACTGGCCCTTGGCGGTTTGGAATTTTCCCATCAAATCAAGGCCCCACGTGGAGTGAATCCATGGGCCGATGATGATTGACAGCGGCACTGCCGGTGCATGTGGGAGGTTTGCAAACTGTTGGCATTTGTGGCAAGACCTCGAAATCCGCCGGGAGTCATCACCAAGTGTGGGCCAGAAGTAGCCCTGTCGCATTGTGCGGTTGGCCAAGGATCTGGCGCCCGAGTAGTTTCCACATTCTCCGGCATGGATTTCCGCTAGGACGGCCTGTCCCTCCTCTGGGGTTAGGCAGCGGAGGTTGGGATGGGTGAATCCCTAGCGGTAAAGCCTGCCATTCTGGATGTTATAGCGGGTTGCTCGCCGTTTCAGCTGTCTCGCCTGGACCTTATCCTCCGGCAATGTGCCGTTGCGCTTGTATGCAATGATCTCGTCCATCCAGCTGGGATTGACCTCAATGCTGAAGATCTCCGCCAGTGACTTTGTGATACTTGGCCTGTCAAGGCATTCCACTCTTGTGTCCATTGGACTTTGATGTGGCTGGGCGGTTGCCAGTCTCGCCAGTGAATCAGCTTTGGCGTTCCTTTCCCTGGGGATTTGTGTGATGGTGTGAAATTTGAACTTTTTAAGCAGCGTTTTGACGTACCCCAAATATGCCGCTAACTGCTTGTCCTTGGCTTGGAAGCTGTCGTTGACCTGGTTAACTACTAATTAAGAGTCGCTGAATATGTTGACGCTGTCAGCACTCGAGTCGATGGCAAGGAGTAGGCCGGCAATGAGTGCTTCGTACTCCGCCATATTGTTTGAAGCCTTGAAGTTGAATTTCAATGCGTACTCCGCGTTTAGTCCCCCTGGTCCTGTCAAGATGACTCCAGCGCCGCTGGCCTTGGCGCTAGCGGAGCCGTCCACATGCAGGTTCCAATCCGAGTGTAGAGGAGTTGCTTCCTCAGCGGTTACCATCGCCGTTCCAGGCCCAGTCTCGGTACCGGGGTCCGGTTGACGCTCGGTGAGTTCAGCGATAAAGTCCGCCACTGCTTGGCCCTTCATGGCGGTTCTTGGCTTGTAGTCTATGTCAAACTCGCTGAGCTCAATGGCCCACTTGCTGAGGCGTCCCGAGTGTTCAGGGTTTTGCATCACTTGCCTCAGCGGTTGATTGGTTAACACATGGATTGTGTGAGCCTGGAAGTATTGGCGGAGGCGCCTGGCGGCAACGATGAGTGCGAGGGCTAGTTGCTCTAAGTGAGGATACCTTGTTTTTGCTCCGTTCATGCCTCTGCCGGAGTAGAACACCGGGAGCTCGTCTTGGCCCTCCCGCCGGACAATGGCGCAGCTTACTGCCGATACTGAGACTGCTAGGTATATGAACAGTGTCTCTCCTTGCACAGGGACAGAAAGGAGAGGGACTGCCGCCTGACACTCTGGGTTCCAATTGATGATTTTCTTGTGAGTTGTTTTGAGGAGCTTGAAGAATGGGGCACACCTATCAGTGAGTCTGGAGATGAATCGAGAAAGGGCGGTTAACCTGCCCTGGAGGCACTGGACGTCCACCTTATATTTGGGGTCCGCCAGGTTAAGGATGGCCTGTACCTTGTCCGGGTTAGCCTCGATGCCTCGCTCGCTGACGATGTAACCCAGAAATTTGCAAGCGGTGACCCCAAAGAAACATTTTTCTGGGTTGAGGCGCATACCATAGGCCAGGAGAATGGTTACTATGATCTTGAGGTTTGCCACATGGCCGCTGGCTTTTATGCTCTTAACTAGCATGTCGTCCACGTAGACCTCGATGATTTTTCCCAGATGCTCAGCGAACATGGCGTTCATCAACCGCTGATAAGTTGCACCGGCGTTCTTCAGACCGAAAGACATGACATTGTAGCAGTAGAGGCCTTTGTCAGTGGTGAAGGTGGTGCATTCCTGGTCGCCGGGGTGCATCTTGATCTGATTGTATCCGGAGAACGCGTCCATCATGCTGAGGAGCTCATGTCTGACGGTTGAATCGACTAGCTGATCGATACGAGGTAGCGGGAAGCTATCCTTTGGACATGCCTTGTTGAGATTTTTGAAGTCGACACACATCCGCCACTTGCCGCTGGGCTTCTTGACCATCACCAAATTGGAGATCCACTGGGGATAGATGACCGAGCGGATGAATCCAATGCCCTGGAGCTTGGCAACCTCCTCTCCTATTGCTTGGTACTTTTCCTCATCAAAGGCCCTCCGCTTCTGCTTGATGGGATAAGAGGAGGGTTTGATGGTCAGCTTATGAGTGATAATTTCAGGAGAGATACCTGGCATGTCCGCGTAGGACCATGCAAAGACGGCGGCGTTATCACGCAGGAATTGAGTGAGTTCTGCCGCCACCTCTGGGTCTAGTTGGGCGCCTATGCGGATTGTCCGCTTAGGGTGCTCGTCGGAGATGCAGATAACTTTCAACGACGTGTCTGGGTTGACCGGCTCTTTCTTTACATATTTTTTCTCCTCATCCCTAGGGTCCTCGAAAACATTTGGGGACGGTGCCCTGTTGCCCACTGTCAGGATCTCATGGCGGCGCGCCGAGCGCGCTATAGTCGTTGATTAGCATTCCCGAGCCAACTGTTGACTTCCTCTCACACAGCCCGTGCCGTTGGGTGTGGGGAATTTCATGAGAAGCATGTATCCGGCAATGATGCACTTGAGCTTGTTAAGCGCTGGTCGTCCAATGATGGCGTTGTACGAACTGAAACAATCGACAATAATGAATTCCGTATGCACCTCCGCCATGCATGGGCTAGTGCCAATAACCAGTCGCATGTAATCCGACCCCAGCGGTTGTGTGACGTCGCCGGAAAAGCTGAGCAGTGGCTCGTGATCCTGGAGTAGTTTCTTGTTTCGCTTGAGATGGTCATAGGAATTGCTGAAGATGACGTTGACAGCGGACCCGCTATCCACCAAGATTCTCCCCACAGAAAATTTGCCCAGAATGGCATCGACCAAGAACGGGTCGTCATGGGGTAAGTGCACTCCGCGCTCCTCCTCCTCTGAGAAGGTAATAGGTTCCCAACCTGATCTTGGGAGTTTGGCGGATCTTTCGTAGCGGATGTTGCAGACTTCCTTTGGGTGATTAGCGCGTGCATAGCGCTTCCTCACCCTGTGGGACATGCTAGTGATTGGGGCACCGCCGTCGATGGTGTTGATACGACCTAAAGTTTCAATATTGGCGATCACAGGTGGCGGTTGGTGCACCTTGAACTGCTCCAACTTGCCGTCACGGTACAAGGTCTCAATAGCCATTTTGAGAGCGTTGCAGCTATTAGCATTGTGGCCGCTGTCTCCGTGGTATTTGCACCACTTGCCGGTGTTCCTGGGTTTGCCCGTTTTTGGGTACTTTGGAGGGGTGGCGGTGGAATCTGATCCTTGCACTGATTGTAGATGTCCTCATACGAGGCCGTGAGGACTGTGAACACTGCATACTGCTGCGAGGACTCCGCCTGCTTGTTGCGGTTATCCCCATGGGTTGAGCGGTTGCCCTTGTTGTAATGCTGGTCCCTCTGTCGCTTGTTCTGGTGGTGGCCCTGCTGCCACTCCCTCTTCTTGTCAGTTGGAGGTGCTGAAGGGGTCTTGTTAGCGATTTCCTGATGACTGGGGGATGGCTGTGTTGACTTTGTTGGAGTTGCTGGTGGCGGTGGGGTTTCGCCATATGTGAGGAATTCCGCCTGGACATGGATGACCGCCTCACTCATGACGCGGTCATATACCGCATTAGGATGATTGTAGTTGAGGTGATAGAGGAATGGCCCTTTGAGGAGTCCCTGCTTGAAGGCCGCCAATGCCATTGTTTTGTCTAGGTCACGGCACTGAGACGCTGCCGCCCGCCACCTTGTGACGAAGACCTTTAGTGATTCGTATGCCCCTTGTTTGACGCCGAACAGCTGACTTGTGTTGTGATGTCCGGCAGACAATAGGATGAACCGAGAGAGGAAGGCGTGTGATAGTGCGTGGAATGAGTCAATGGACCCTGGCGGACACTCGAAAAACCAACTCATCGCCTCACCGTCCAATGTTTCGCTGAACAAGTGGCACAGGGTGGCGTCGTCAAATCCCTTGTTGTTAGTGACTTTTTTGAAGGTGTCCATGTGGACGAAGGGATCAGACATTCAGCCGTAATGCGACATCTTCGGGGTTTTTGTATACGCTGGTCTGATAGCTTGCAGAATCGCAGCGGTGAAAGGCCCAGGTCTGGAAGCGAAAAGTGGGTTCTGAGTTGGCGCCGGGGCGCCCGACTCCGCCCGGGTCAGCTTCTGCTCCAATTGTTGCATCCTTTTCAATATCTGGGTGGTTGCATCGCCGGCGAAATCAACCCTAACACTCCGCTGGACCTCCCTGCGCCTCGGCGCAGGCGGACTGGCTTCAGTCCTTATCCTAGCTTCCGAGCGGTTGGTGTGCGGCAGTGATTCCGCCTCCTGCTCTAGCATTAGTTGGGGGATGGGCGGTAGCTCCCAGCGTCCTCTTCAGTTCATCAAAACGTGACATCAGCGTAGCCAACTGTCATTGGGCCTCAGCTTTCTCCTTACGCTCCTCCTTGCGTTCTCTGTTTGCCTTATGAAGATCCGCCAGTGCCAGCTCGTACATAGTGATGAGATCTTGGCCCGGCGGGCGGCTGTTGCTTGGATTTGCCTCGACGCCGGGGTTGGCCGGGGTTGTGAATAGTGCGCGGTTAACTCCTACAGCTGGGTCGGAGGGTTGGGGGATGGCGGAATGGTCTGCCTGCTCTTCAGCGTTTCCCCCGCTACCGTTAGTCATGGTAATTGCGGTGGGATGACCTTTTGTTCAAGGATTCCCACAGACGGCGCCAATGTTGATGTCTAAAAGTTCGGCGGTAGCTGAACCTTTGTTAACGCCGATCCAATGGGCGGATCGATACTTGTGGTGTTCTCAAAGCCTCCGCTACCTGTCAAGTAAAATACAAAGGGCGTCAGAGGGAGACCGCGCTGAGCGGTCTTCAACTCTCCGATGCCCAAGTTAGTCAATGTATTTATGTTGACAAAGTAACAGTAGGTAAGTATTGAATGCGTCCTTAATGAGAAGAGAGGAAATAACCTTTTATAGGTGAGGAGGAGGCTGACCTCTTCCTTGTTTTCGATGTGGGACTGAAGTGCTTCAGTTCCCAGATTCAGGAGCTTCTAATGCTGCTTTGGCGCAGCGCGTGGCGGCGCGTCGGCGGTGATCTGGGGGTGATCCGCCGCTGAGGTTGTAGCCCGCCTGTCGGTGTATCTGTATGTCATTCCTTTGGTTGGAATTAGTGCCCTTGGCGGTACAATGAGCGTGGCCCATTATAGCTAATTATGCTTGCAAATGTACATGTATGTACACTAGGTAATGTGCCAAACAAGAAAGCATTCCTAGCTAGCTACACATGAATCAAAAGCTGATATAATATCTTTTCGCTTCAACAAAACCTTCTTGTGCCATTTTATCAAGCATCCTGTGCACTATATATACTCTCATTTGCATCACCTCCAAGCTTATTGTGAAGCTTCACGAGTTAGCACATATTGCAGAAGAAGAGCATAATACAGTACCAAAGGGGTTGGTTTTCCAGAGGAATGAAGAACAAGAGCATGTAACCCAAGTTCAAGTGCCTTTTCCCCACTCACTAGCACCAATGAAGCTGCACCATCACTGCTCAAGAGAAAAGCACAACCCATTATGCACTGTTAAAAATGAGAGACCATTATGATTTATGAGAAGTACCTAAACACAGACACATATATAAATAATCTTATGATAAAAGCATTGCCAGCAGTAACTGTACCCCCATAATATAAAGTTTCAGATAGATGTAGATGGGGTGTGGGTAATTATTTTCTCTGTAAAAAAGGGAAATCAAGGTGTTGAGGTGCATCCTACTAGTAGGAGTAGTAACTAGAAATTGAAATGTGTAAAATATTTGAGAACAGAACTTAGAAATAGACAGGAAGGTAGGAAATTACCTCAGAAAGATTGTCATCCATCCCTATATCAGAATGCACATCAGAATGCGATGGAGATGCAAGAGAGTAACCGCTTCCTTTCAAGATATTCTTCTCCCTCTCCTTGTTTGCCTCCGTTAAGGCCTGTTCTAACAAAGCTTTTGCCTCCTCATTAAGCTCACTAATAAACTTCAAAGGTGATGGCCACACCAGAGGCTCAGCTGATGACGGATTTAGCATAGCTGCACAAGCTCCATGTTTGTGTTTCAAAGCAACTATATATGGCATTCTCCTGCATATTTACAAAAAAAAAACAATAGATAAAGATCAAACTTTCAAATAAAGTGTTTAAAATCAAGTTAAGAGATATGATCATTGGTTCAGGTTTTCTTGAATAAAAAAACAAAATATCTTAAAACAGAGTTAGACCCCCAATGAGGCCTTAATGTTTAACACTTGTTGGCCTTAGTGTTTGTCACTTAATGCAAATAGATTCAATTCTTGCTCTCTCCATCAAGAAAGATTTTTTTTTTTTATACAAAACTATGGTGGTTGGATAGATGAAACAGAAAGAACAGAACATGCACTGATTTAGAGATAAACAACACAAGGGGATCTGTGTGTGTTACAGACTACAGAATTTGATTTTTGAATATTGATGGAAATGGAATTATACCCCGATCCATCTCTTTGAGCCGATCTGCACCCCATGCCAACAATCCTCGTATACAATCGAGAGATCCCCCTCTTGCCGCCAAATGCAGCGGAGTGCTTCCTGGGCAGCTGTAAACACCAATTTCTCAGTCTAAGAGTAAAATCAACACTACAGATCAATGATGATTAAGAACTTTGAGTTTAATTCTTCCCCATATCCGCCAGTTGAAGCACAAACAAGAGCTCCGTTGTCTAACAATATACGTACACATTCAGGCCTACTTCGCCTCGATGCTAAATGCAACAGGGTCGCTCCCCTACCATCTCTAATATTCACAAATCGCCCAAATCCCCTGATATTCAATTCAACATATCATGTCATCATTTACCAAATTAGTAAGATCAACCAAAGCAGGACCAAATCACTTTAGAGAGTTTGTACTTACCATGAAACAGCTACATGATTTGATTGAGCAGCGGAAACAATGGCCTGGAGGCAATCGGCATGGCCATAGTAAGCAGCATAATGCAAACAAGTTCTTCCGTGAAGGGAATCGAACATTAATACCTGACACAATAGCACACATTAGCCTCACACTCAGAAACCCAAACCAAACCAAAGCTGTTATTTTTCACATACATTTGCTCCTACTTCAAGAAGCTTTCGCACGCATGAGATCTTGCCATGCATTGCAGCCAACATAAGCGGAGTCTGAAAACCATCCAAAACCAACAAACCATGAGCAAATTACATCCAGAAAAAACTAAAGATCAAACATTTTCAAAGTTATAAACTTTCACATCACCTGACGTGATTCAAATCACATCACCCTGATTACTTTCACAGCGAATTATATCTATTTGTTTCAATGTGATTCAAACTTTCACAGCGAAATAGTAATCAGGGTGATCATAACTTACGTCCATCAGCCAATTTACTTCTCAACTTCCGATAGTCATTGTACAGAGGCTCTAGGTACTGGTAGACATCAGTATCGCTACCTGTGATACGCAAGAACAACTTGCAGTAGTAATTAGGCAACCCAATATATTTAGACCTTCCTAAACAAAAATTACACCAATTTCACTTTATATTTTAACCCGAGGCCTATAACTTCCCCTCTACCTCCACCTAGCACAAGACTCGATTATAAGTTCAAACCACCCAAATTCAAAAATTTAAGTACGAAGAAAAGAAAAAAAAACAACGTAGGAAGGGAACAAATTAACAAACCAAAATGATCCTGCAGTTCTTTTAACAACTTCATCTCCTCAAGTATACTAGACTGTGCTCCACTAAGCAACCCTCCTCCAATTCTCATCTTCTCTTCCATTATGACGTGTTCTGAACCAAAAGAACTCACCTTTCACATCTTCAATGCAAAACCCAGAACCCAAATAAAAAAAAGCCGGTCACTTGCGACCAAGAAACCTCTTATTATTTTTTTCCCCCTAGAAACTCCAAAACCTCCCCTGACTGACCCAGCTCAGCTTGTCTCATATTCCTTCAAATTTTACAACTGACCAATTTCTGAGAATCCTATAAAACAAACAATCCAATCCAAACCAAATCTAACAACACAATGCAGTAGGGGGAGGACACAAAAAGCAGAAGCCCTTAGAGTCCAACCAAAACCAAGGAACAAAACCTGCGATCTAACAAAGTGTAGTCTCTCTCTGTCTCTGCGCTTTGAAACTAGAAAAAAGAGTGTGCATGCTCCAATCCTACGCATACACTTTCTGTATAGGGGGTGATTCCGTTGCAGCTTTAAACTGTTTCGAACAAACAGGTAGCAGGATCATAGTTTGGAAGACATTTCAAGGCCACTCCAACTCTGTCTTCTGGTTTTCCATCCTCATCCACAACAACAACCCCGGTTTCTGGTTCTGATTTCACATCACATTCAATCAGTCAACATGAATAAAAAACAAATTCCCTTTCAGACGAAAACAAATAACAGAAATAAAATAATAAAAAAAACCTTGAGGAGGAAATTTAGGTTTGAACATGGGTGCTTCTGGAATCACAGTGTTCCTCAATAACTGCACAAACAATACACACAGTCCTTTCAGTCGTTCCAATCACACAAGGAAAGGAAAATAAAAAGGGAAAGTGCAGAAAGAAAGAAACAAACAGACCTGAGTCATCTTATTCTGCTTCTTCAACACTGAGATTATCAAAGAACCAATAATGGGGACCTCAACAATCCATACAAACAACTTAAGAAAGAAACCCGTCAAATGCGGAGCTACAAACAAACACAATATTTCAAAAGCTTTCAACCTTGAGATTGACTTCAAAAGCTTGCATCCAACTTGAAACCTGCATCCATTCAGGGGAATTTATTAACCTGATTTCAGAAAACTTCATAACATAGTTCCGTACATATACAAAAACGCAATCGACGGCGGGCAAAAGAACCTACCATTAGCCTTCCCCTTGTCGCCCTGCTCGAACTTGCTCTCAGAGAAGCCCCAGGCGGCCTGCTGGAGGACGATGGCGGCGGCGGTGGTGGAGTTGTCGACTATGGAGACCTCGTCGACGTGGTCGGCATTGATGAGGTCCTTGATGAGGGTGCGGGAGTGGATGATGCCGGCTTGGAGGTGGTTGAAGTAGAAGTGATCGGGCTAGGAGAGGTACTTGAGCTGCCAGCGGCGCTGGGCCTGGAGGACGGAGTCGGGGCAGGACCCGAAGCTGTCATTGTTGATTCGGGCGACGGTGGGGTCGTGGTGGGAGAATTCGGCGGCGATTTCGGAGGGGGTGATGAAGGAGAGTTTGGGCTTTTTGGAGGCGTGGGTGTTGGAATCGCCGTTCAGGGTGTGGTTGTGGTCGGGGGAGGAGGCCATTGCTGGGGGAGGAAGATTTTAGGGTTAGGGTTTGAAAGGGGGTGATGGGATTGAAGAAGAAGAGAGCATGAAATTGAGACAAGAGAGATCGAGAGACTGAGAGAGGGGTTTCGTGGGGGGTTTCACGATTGGGAGAGTCGTGGGGAGGGGGGTGGAGAGACGGGGGTTTCACAACTGAGAGAGCTCGAGAGAATTTGTTTCATTTTTCTTTCGACACGATGTGGCTTGGCCTGGGTGGGAGGCACAATTAAACTTCCAACAAAGCAATCACACAACAGAAACCTAACAAACTGTTGTAAGAGTATCAAAATGTCAAAACATGGTGGGAAATCTGCCGCATACAGCAATTTGGCTCAAAATGTTGCCGCCTATATGTTCCCACTTTCACACAACAGAAAAGTATAACTTCTGTTGTCTAATTTCTACAGCTTGCACTAGGTTTACCTTGTGGAAGACATTCAATCAAGCTTCCTCAAAATTTGGCATCCAGTTTTCGATCACACAACGGAAATATAAAGCACTGTTGTATCAAGTAGCACAAATTTAAGATTTCAAGAGGCAACCAAGGCTCCAAAGTGGAGGGAAATCTGCCGCTAATTTTTTTAAGACTCAGACGACAGACATTACTTAAGTCAGTTGTGTAATGTAGTTCTCATAAAAAAGTTATCACTTTGTTGACATTCACACAACAGAATATAACAAGTATGGTTGTGCAATAAAGCTTACTTAAACACACAACAGATGATTTCTGTTCCGTTGTGTGATTAGTGTTGTGTGATTAACTTTTTGTAGTAGTGGAGAATATAAAGTAGAGGGGCTTTTAGCAAGGAGATAAGAATCGCGCGGGTAGAATCTATTGGTTTTGCTTATCTTGCTGTGCTGTTTATCTTCATTCTCTGCTCAGCGACTTTTGAAGTGCGTTTTATGATCTTGGTAATGCTTCTGGGTTGCATTTGTGCCTTAGATTGCATGCGTCTTGTTGTGTTTCTTGTAGCGTGGCCGTGGTTTTTATGTCTGTGATGTTTTGTGCGCCAGGATTTTTGTGTTTCTGGGTTTCTAGTTTCTGTTGGGTTTTCTGGGTTTGAATGATTGATGTTCTGGAGCATGTTCTTGAATTGCTAACGTAGTGTAGTCTTAGATTTAACTTGACTGCTAACTTCTAAGTTTAGAGTGTGTACTTACATGAGCATTTGCCAAGCATAATTAGCTATAATGAGCCACGCTCATGCTACCGCCAGCGGTACCAACTCCCGCCAACGGAGTGACCTACAGAAACATAGCCAAGCCGGCTACGGCCTGAGCCCTGGCTGACCCCCAGATCACTGCTGACGCACCGCGCCAAGATAGCATGAGAAACTCCAGAAGTTGGGAACTGCAGCATATCAGTCCCACATCAAAAACATGGAAGGGGTCAGCCTCTTCCCCACCTATAAAAGGTTCTCTCTTCTATTCTCTTCTCATTAATTACACATTTACTACTTACCTACCTGTTATTCTGTCAACATAAATACATTGACTACTTAGGCATCGGAGGAGAGAAGACCGCTCAGCGCGGTCTCCCTTTGACGGCTTTGTATTTTACTTGACAGCTATCGAAAGTGTTATCACATCACAAGTAGCGGTCCGCCCATCAGATAAGCGTTCACCAAGGTTTAGCCACCGCTGAATCCTAGACATTAACATTGGCGCCATCTGTAGGAAACCTTGAACAAAAGGCCATCCCACCACAACAATCACCATGACTAATGATAGCGGGGGAAACGTTGAAGAGCAGGCGGACCAATCCGCCAACCCCCATCCCACCAACCCAACGACAAACGTTAACCGAGCGGGTAATGTTAATCGTGCACTATTCAGCACACCTGTCCCAAGGTCACTCCCCAGGTCCCGCTAACCCAAACCGCAGTAGAAGCTCAACCAGGTAGCAGTCGCCCGCCTGGCCAGGACCTTACCGCTATGTATGAGCTAGCCCTGGTGGACCTCCATCAGGCAAACAAGGAATGCGAACACGAGAGCAGGGAAAAGGCCGAGGCCCAAAAGCAAGTGGCCACGCTGATGTCAAAATTCGACGAACTAAAGAAGGCGCTGAAAGCAAACGCTAACCCAGCACAGAGAGAGTAATCGCAGAGCACCAGACTCAATCGACCCAATACTGGCGGATTGGTACCCTTACCAATCATACAGATGAAGGTACCGCTGAAGCCACCAGAACTATTAGGAATGGGCCCACCTCCCCTGCCCCGACTAATGTTGGAGCAGGAAGCGGAGTCACAACCGCACACCAACTGCTCGGCAGCTAGGGCTAGAATTGAGGGTAACCCACCTGGCCCCAAGAGAGAATTGGTGCAGCGGAACCATCAAGCAGGGCCCGCTGGCGACGCAACTGCCCTAATCCTAGAAAGGATGCAACAATTAGAATAAAGGCTAATTCGGGCAGAGGTGGGCGCCCTAGTGCCAACCCCAAATCCCCTCTTTGTGTCCAGGCCAGGACCATTCACCGCCAGGATCCTGCATGCCATTCAGCCGGCACATGTGAAGACACCAAAGATGTCACATTACAATGGCATGACTGACCCCTTTGTCCATATGGACACCTTCAAAAAAGTCACTAACAACAAGGAATTTGATGACGCTACCCTCTGCCACTTGTTCAACGAAACGTTGGATAGTGAAGCAATGAGTTGGTTCTTTGAGTGCCCACCAGGATCTATCGACTCATTCCACGTGTTATCGAACACTTTCCTTTCTTGGTTCATCCTATTAGCCGCCGGACACCACAACACAAGTCAGTTGTTTAACGTCAAACAGGGCGCAGAGGAAACATTGAAGGCATTTGTCACCAGGTGGCGAGCGACGGCATCTCAGTGCCGCGATCTTGATAAGACAATGGCATTAGCAGCCTTTAAGCAGGGACTGCTAAAAGGACCGTTTCTTTATCATCTTAATTATAATCATCCAAATGCTGCGTATGACCATGTCATGAGTGAAGCCGTCATCCATGCACAAGAAGAATTCATCACATATGGAGAAACCCCACCCTCACCTCCAACGTAGGCAAAGTTCACTCAGCCCTCCCCCAACCATCAGGAGACCGCTAAAAAAAACTCTGCACCACCGCCAACTGATAATAAGAGAGAGTGGCAACAAGGAAACTACCAGAGAAAACGACAAAAGGACCAATACTATGGCAAGGGCAACCACTCATCCCACTGGGATAACAGTAACAAACAGACGGAGTCCTCCCAGGGTATGTAGTGTTTACAATCCTCACGGCCTCGTATGAAGAGATATACGACCAGTGTAAAGACCAGATCCCACCGCCACCCCCTAGAAAGTACCCAAGGGTGGGAAAACCAAGAAACAACGTATAACGTCCCGAACCTAAATTTACCGATTTACTAGTCATTTGGACTGTAAACGACCTTTACTTTCACTTTTACTGTCGTTTCGATATTTTTAGGGGGCCCTAAAAGATGACATTTTGTTTGGGTCAAAATTTGAGAAAATTTTCTTCATAAAAGTCGTAGAGAACATTAAGCCGAACGCGTGCATGTGTGGTACGTAAAAATTGGTGCTTGTATACGAAAGTTATAAGCGAAAAACAAAAGTTACTGTTCATAGTAATTTAGTATATATTTGGAAATTTTACTGTGGGAGCCCGATAACTCCCATTTTTCTCTCTCTCCTCCCTCCCGTGGTTCTCTCTCTCTCTTCGGCTCACCTCTGCAACTCAGTCATCCGACCACCTGGGGACGAGCCGCGGCCACCATTCGCTTCCTCTCCCTTTCGTCGACTCGCCTATGGTAGTGGAACGCCATGCCAGAAAACGAGTTCTCCAGATTTCGGCCACCAAACCGGCCAAACTTGGCCAATCAGAAGAGGCTTGAGACGTAGATCATCCTCCCAAAAGCTTTTGCCGAGAATCGAAGTGTCGAGGAAGAAAGCATAATTGGAAAATTTCACTATACTTCGGATTGCTTAATTGTTCGGCCAATTAGAGGTATTTTCTGACTTTCCCATAGTCGAGAGAGTTGTTCAGAATGTTGAGACAATATTGTACATGAAATTTGGTGGCCATCGGAGGTGGTGGCTGTGGCGCGTGAACCCCACTCCCCGCCACTGTAAGTGGCAGGTAGAGGCACGTAGGGCTGTTTTCTGACTTTGATTTTTTAGCCTATTAAATCCTATAATTACTGTAGAGTATATATGTGAAGTTTGGAGAAGATTGTAGGAGTTTTGAATCGATTATAAATTTCTGAAATTTAGAATTTTGATTATCGATTTACGAGAATCTGACCGTCGGATTTCTTTCGAATTTACTTTAGAAATAGTAAATCGATGAATATAAATTATTGGTGAAGTTTGGATGGATCTCAAAGAGAATTGAAAGAGTTAAGATTAAAGGAGACGTTTAGTAATTCGATTTTAATTATTATAAATTAAATTTCCACCCTATATATATTCGTTTACAGATTATAATTGTACAGGGTGACGTATTGAATTACTACTTAGTGAAGGAGCCCTTATGCGTGGTCACCTAAATAGTGATGTATGCATTTATTTTGAAATTATTGATTTATTTAATTATCGTTTTATTTATCGAGCATGATATTTTGTATTGGATTATAATTTGACATTGATTTTTCATGAGTTTCGGATATGAACTTATTATGCTCGGATTTGGATTTATGAATTATTTTTGAGAATATGAATTGATTTTCAGAGAATGATTATGATTTAGGAAATGGATTTTGTGATATATTTCTTGGATATCGAGCTTTCGACGTTTATCTATGATATATGATTATTATTTGAAATTATGATTTATGTGATTTTCGATGAATTATTTTCCGAGGTGATTTCCGGAAGGACATATTATAATTTATTCGTTGATTTTGAGATTTTTCTGGAATATTATGGGAAATGGGATTTCCTAAGGAAATTATAATTATTTATTATTTCTCGCCCATTTGTTTATGACTTCGACCATTTGTTTATGACTTCGAGACTATTTTTGGCGTGCGGGGCCACGTCATTGGAAGATATCTTTTTCTCGTGAGATATTGGGGAAGATTTATGGATTTATGGATTTACTGGTTTTCAATTGTTTTCCCCACCATACTCGGGTCATTCGGATTGTGTCTCCTCCTCACTTACTTTGTGTTTGTGAGTGACAATCGAGGTGATTTATTCTCCTCATCACGTGAGTGGTAGTTGAGGTTATTAGTTCTTCTCCTCACACAATCTATGTGTGAGTGGCAGTCGAGGGTAGGTAGAGCCTAAGGGGGCTCCTTTACCCATATGGTGATATTTCTTCCCCATATCCTATTATTACTTGACTAGCGGGGCTAGTCCGATTTCTCTTAACTAGCGGGGGCTGGTATGTTTTCACGATAATTTGAGTTTAAAGAAATACGTTTTATAAACGTTGCATGCATCGAGGAGGCTTTATAAGTTTAAATACGTGGGAAAGTATTCAAGTTTGCTTCTTTTAAATTATCTTGCTTATTTATTTTTGTCCACTCACACTAATGTGTTTTCAATACTTTTCCCCTGGGCCCTTCGGTTTCAAATGCACAGTTTGCAGGCGAAATTAGTTGAGGTCGGGCATACACTGAGTTGAGGTATAGTTGTCACTGCTTCCGCATTGTAGGATCTATCGAACCTTCACCCTCTTTACTTTTACTTCTATTATACCTTTTGTTTTAGAATTGCTCTGATAACCTGTGGTATTAATGTTATTGAGTTGAGATTTGTGTAATGTGAATTGCAAGATGTTGTGATTTGGGGAGCCGGGTGGCTCCAGGAGAATAAGGACTTAGAAGTGTAGATGTCTTTTTACATGTTTTGGGTAGTCCATTTTTAGGGGAAGTTTTGCCAATTTTTTTGTAGAATTTCTTCTAAGGTGGGCCCCGCAAGGCCACTTCGGATTTCAAGGTGAAATTTGGGGCGGGTCCTGTCACACCGGCAAGTGGTGTAAAAACGGCAGTTGAAACTTTGTATCGTGATGGCAAGTTGGAACAGTTCAAGGTGCGTCAACCGCCACTTGTGTTCTCCAACATCGAGCCCATGTGCCGCATCAACACCATCGATGGCAGTGCTTCGATCACCAACATGTCCCACAGAGAGAGAAAGCTCTATGCACGCGCCAACCACCCCAAAGAAATTTGCAACATCCGCTATGAGCGATCCGCTAAACTCCCAAATTTGGTTAGGAACCCATTACCTTCTCTGAGGAGGAGGAGCGCGGAGTGCATCTGCCCCATGATGATCCATTCTTGATCGACGCCATGCTCGATAAATGGTCAGTGGGAAGGGTCCTTATCGACAGCGACTCCGCTGTCAATGTCATCTTCAATGGCTGCTACAACCAACTTCAACGGAATTGGAAACTACTCCAAGATCACGAGCCCTTGCTCAGTTTCTTCGGTGACATCACACAACCGCTGGGTTCTAACTACATGTGCCTAGTCATCGGTGCCAGCCCGTGCACAGCGGAGATACATACAGAGTTCATAGTTGTCGACTGCTTTAGTTAGTATAATGCCATCATTGGGCAACCAGCGTTCAACAAACTAAAGTGCATCATAGCTGGATACATGCTCGTCATGAAATTCCCCACACCCAATGGGACAGGCTGCGTGAAGGGAAGCCAACAACTGGCACGAGAATGCTATTAAACAATTGTGGCCCGGTCGACGCGCCGCCATGAGATCCTAACGGTAGGAAACCATGCACCGTTGAGAAATATTTTTGAAGATCCTAGGGATGAGGAGAAAAAATATGTGAAAAATGAGCCTGTCAACCAGAAACATCCTTTAGGGTTATATGCATCTCCGACGAGCACCCTGAGCGGACGGTCCGCATCAGCACTCAGCTAGCCCCAGAAATAGCAGCAGAACTCACTCAGTTTCTACGAGACAACGCCGCCATCTTTGCATGGTCCTACGCTGATATGCCAGGCATCTCCCCTGAGATCATCACACACAAGTTAAGCATCAAGCAGTCCTTTTACCCAGTCAAGCAGCGGCAGAAGGCCTTTGATGAGGAGCGATATCGTGCAATAGGGGAAGAAGTCGCCAATGTCATGAAAATTTTCAGACAGACTCTAGACACAATAATGTTAACTAGGACAAAGTTTGATAATTTTTGAAGGTGTTTTGTCGACGAAATAAATAAATAAAAACGAAACAGTAAACGACTCTGAAAATAAAAGTACTTGGTTTAGGGTTTGGAAAATCAAAGATAAAACAAGTTAGAGGGTTTCCATCAACCACCAATCAATTATGCAAATTAGTCATGTTCAACCTATTTACTTTATCTATGGATGAAGATGCTCAAGTTAACCCAACGCCTGAATTAACCTATTGTTTTTCCTTACTTGTATGCTAGGTGAGAGACGTTCTACAGCTAACCTATTTTCTAAAATGCTGTGATGCCCCGGAAATTCGTAATTATTTTCTGAGGATTTTCCAGAATCTAATTTGTGGTTGTTGGACGGTTTCGTGGCTCGTGGATGGAGCGGAAGTGTTTCGGGAGAATAATTATTCGGGAAGCGCCATTTTAGGGGGGAGCACAAGAGTTGACATTTTATTCGTTGGGATTCTCCGAAAACTTCCTTCACGAAAGTCGTAGAGCGTGTCAATACGAGTTCGTAGACATGCGGAACGCGAGAATCGGAGTTCGTATGAAGAAGTTATGGGCTTTGGAAAAACTTTCCATTTTGGTATAAAAGGACGCAATTTTCCGGAAATTGCAAAGAAGGCCAGATTTCCAAAAACGGAAACCTAGCTCTCTCCCGAGCCCGCTCGCAGCCTCCACTTCGCCGGCGTCGTTCTCGCTCTTCCGGCCACCGTTTGCATCGATTCAAAAGTGGGTTTTGCTCGCCTCAATCCCCTCTTGAGGTCTGTGGAAGGATTGAAGATAGATTCGAGTTGTGGATGAAGCTATATCGACTGGAAGTGGCCGCTTCGGGGATGAAATCGCCTTGATCGGAGTCGGAGATTCCGGCCACCTTTGCCGGTGATTCTTGAGGGCTTTTGGAGCTTGGAGGACGATGATGCTTCCCACAAGGTGGCTTGCATCGATTCAACTCGTGGAGGTCGAATTTTGGAATTGAAATTCTAGGGTTTCAATCGAGCTATTTTGTTCTAAGGTAAAATTCGATCGATTGGTTCATTTTTGGACTTTCGTGTAGTTATGAAAGTTTAAATTGGAGTTGAGATGAAGAACTTTGGTGTTGGAGTTTTGTCAAATTCCGACTTTGGTCCGGCGGCTGTTCCGCCACTGTGGCGGTGTTTTCCGGCAGTTTCCAGCCACCTCAGGGATAGTTTCTATTCCTGAGTTCGATCTACTCGTCGATACGAGCATTTCGATATATTGTTTGTAATTTTTGGAGATCGTATGAGCATGCTAGGGTTTCTACGGTTTCGGACCGTTAGATGTTTCGATCCGTGAGGATTCGAGCGTCCGATCGACTTGTGGTTTCAGCATATCGATCGTAGAATTATTTCGGAGACATTTGGTGGTCTCGGATGTGGTTTCGCCTCTATTGGCGTCACTTTGGGGATTTTAGTTCAAAACAGGGGTTTCGGACATAAATCATTTGTGGATTGTTGCTAAGTTGAAACCGTATGTGATTAGGTGCTTGACGAGGTATCCTTGGGAGGTTGTTTTGTGGGCTGGCTGCTTTGTTCTGTATTGAATACGCAGCAGGAGTTTCTACGTGAGTAATCTCACGAAGTTCATTTACGAACGGGTTCACTATACTGTTTTGAGAGTTATTTAGTTAACTGCAAACTATAGTTGGTATTAGTAGGCATTCCTGAGCGAATGACTACATATATATATTTAGATGAAATATATATATATATATATCCTTGTGGATGATTGTGATGAATAATAATATCGATGATGGTGTTCATATTATTGTTGAATGTGACTTTTCAGGAAACAATATTGTGGAAAAAGATGTTTTCTATTGTTTGAAAAGTATTGAGCGTGTTGTTACATTTTTGAGTCAAGCGTGACTCATTTTAGATGTATTGGTCTTTGTACCAAGGGTCACAGATGGTGAGCAGGAATTAGGAAAACCGAAACTAGATGGTCGTAACGTTTTTAGGTCAGGTGTGACTTACTTAACGTTGACTTGAGACCAGACGGGGTCTGAAACCAAGAGTCACAGATGGTGATAGGTTGCAGATGGTGACCAATGAGTTATTTGTGTTATGAGCATAGTTACCATATTGTCTTGGAGTTATGGTATTAACCGTGACTATGGATGGTATTAGTGGCATTTCTAAGTGAATGATTATGTGTGTGCATATATATATTATGGGATATATATATATATATACATATGTATTCATGTATTAGTTGCATTTCTGAATGAATGACTATGTGTGTACATATATATTATGGGGTATACATATATACATATGTATTCATGTATTAGTGGCTTCATGGTGAATCTGTGTTGATGTGTTGTGTGTCTTGATTGAAAAGTGATTTGTTTATTGATTTAAACGTGATTTGTATGGGTTTATCCCGTGATTTGTTTATTGATTTAAACGTGATTTGAGTGAGTTTATCTCGTGATTTGTTCAATTATTTAAACGTGATTTGAGTGAGTTTATCTCGTGATTTGTTTATAAATTTAAACGTGATTTGTGTGGGTTTATCCCGTGCTTGTTTATTGATTTAAACGTGATTCGTGTGAGTTATTCTCGTGATTGGTGTGAGTTGTGTGTGGTTTGAGTTACTCATACGGGCTTGCAAAAGCTTACCGGGTTTGTTGTGTGACAACCCGGTGCACTATTCAAACAGTGTAGGGGTTGATCTTGCAGGTCAGGTAAATCGTGGCTGAAGCTGAGGTATCTTGTTGGCAGCAGAACTGGTAGGAAGCAAATTTGATTGGCTTTGCCATTGTTATGACTTCCGCTTTGTAGTAAACTCTGAGGAGCTTTTACGTTTTATTTTGTCGTTGACAATTTAATTCGTAAGCTTATTTAATATATGACTCTGTGGGCGGGTCAATATTGACATAGTAGGTTCAGGGCATCAATATGTATATGGTATAAGGGGAAAAAGTTTCCAAGTATTTTGTATTGATGGCTGAACGTTCACGCATATATAATTATGGGATTATATATCGATTTTCATGTGTACAAAATCAGGGGTGTGACAGATTGGTATTAGAGCGTAAGGTGCATATTTGGTGACAATCAATACTCCTCGAGTGATGGCCCGTCTGCGGCGGATCCCCATCCGATGCTCTTCGGTATTGATATAGTCATTGGGTATGCAGTGAGAGTTGGAATGTGAGTCTTCAGGGTAGTGTTGGCTCAGTGAACAACGTGTAGGAGCTTAGAGTAGCTTCTAGGAGTTATAAACTTTTGAGGAGTGAGGGCCTTTAGATTTAAGTCTTGTTTGATTGAATTTGTGTAATGAGATGCTAGTTGAGAATCTAAACATGAGGCTATAGTCACCAGTTGACTTATGCAGACACGATATAGAAGATTATGAAATTGATGGCCGTAGGTGTGAGCTATGTGTATATCGTGTCTAGGTTGAGGTGACTGATCACAGATGGTGATATATTGAGTCACAGATGGTGATATATTGGATCACAGATGGTGATATATTGGATCACAGATGGTGATATATTCAGTCACAAATGGTGACTGATCACAGATGGTGATATATTGGATTGGATCACAGATGGTGATATATTGAGTCACAGATGGTGACTGATCACAGATGGTGATATATTGGATCACAGATGGTGATATATTGAGTCACAGATGGTGACTGATCACAGATGGTGATATATTGAGTCACAGATGGTGACTGATCACAGATGGTGATATATTGGATCACAGATGGTGATATATTGAGTCACAGATGGTGACTGATCACAGATGGTGATATATTGGATCACAGATGGTGATATATTGGATCACAGATGGTGATATATTGAGTCACAGATAGTGACTGATCACAGATGGTGATATATCGGATCAAAGATGGTGATATATTGGATCACAGATGGTGATATATTGAGTCACAGATGGTGACTGATCACAGATGGTGATATATTGAGTCACAGATGGTGACTGATCACAGATGGTGATATATTGGATCACAGATGGTGATATATTGAGTCACATATGGTGACCGATCACAGATGATGTTATATTGAGTCACAGATGGTGACCTTGATGTTTGATTTCATGACCAGATGGGGTCTGAAGATCATTTGTCACAGATGGTGATAAGGCACAGACAGTGACCTTAATGTTGATTTTGAGGCCAGACGGGGTCTGAGACTACATGTCACAGATGGTGACAGGTCGCAGATGGTGTCCAAGGCAGGAAATGGGTAATCACGTCCTTAGTAGGACGAGTGATTTCGATTTCAATAGAGCTCTAGCCTGTCTGCCATGATAGCTTATGGGAGTAACGGTCAAGGGTGCTTGAGACTCATAGGTATGTAGCTTAAAGGAGAGTTCCGATGGCATTCTTCTTTAATTGTCTAGATGAGACTTGAATTGCTACTTGATGGTTAAGTTAGCAAATAGAACATTGTCACAGCGGTGACTTATGTTATCCTTTCGGTGGAAAGGATATGGAGGGTTAGAAGGTACCTTATCTATTTCTACTTGGGTTGCTAGAATGATGTGTGATAGTTGTGTACTTCTTTCCTTGTGTTGGGTTTTCCCTGTTGTCTAGAGGTAGACCTTTGTGTGTGGCGTCCTTTTGTGGAGTGATTATTGAGCATTGTGTATTGTGTGTTGCATATTTCACTTGTGTGGTAGTTGGAATTCCTTGCAACCTTCTCTGTGTGTGCGATATCATGGAATGATTTACTTGTGGGTTGATAAATGCTAGACCTTATCTTAAATGTGTTTTGAGACAACAGTACATCATCGAGTGTGATGCATACTTCTTTTCTATTGTGCTAGAAATTGCTGTGAGGGTTTGGTCTAGGGAAAAATCTGGGTGTTGATGTTTGAGTTGAAGTGAAGGTTTCACTTTCAATTCTGGTAATGCAGGGGTTGCATTATCGAGGAAATGATGCAGATACTGTTGTGATAACAGGATTCTGGACTCTTGTGTGATATGTGTGTAGTGCAGCGATCACAGAGTCTTTGTTGGGTGATGTGCGTGGATGAGATCCATGAAATGATTGGGTTACCACCAAGCGGTGTGGTAAAGATTCCTAGTGTTGTGATACCGGCTAGGGTACCTGTATCCATTATTGAGCTAGGTGTGTTGTACAATGAGGTAAGAACAGGTTGTCGACGAATGAGAATTTGATGTGGGGATGATTTATACGTACTTGTGGGAGTAGTGCGTGTAAATTTCGGGACGAAATTTCTTTAAGGGGGGTGAAATGTGATGGCCCGGAAATTCGTAATTATTTTCCGAGGATTTTTCGGAATCTAATTTGTGGTTGTTGGACGGTTTCGTGGCTCGTGGATGGAGCGGAAGTGTTTCGGAAGAATAATTATTCGGGAAGCGCCATTTTAGGGGGGCGCAAGAGTTGACTTTTTATTCGTTGGGATTCTCCAAAAACTTCCTTCACGAAAGTCGTAGAGCGCGTCCATACGAGTTCGTGGACATGCGGAACGCGAGAATCGGAGTTCGTATGAAGAAGTTATGGGCTTTGGAAAAACTTTCCATTTTGGTATAAAAGGACGAAATTTTCCAGAAATTGCAAAGAAGGCCAGATTTCCAAAAACGGAAACCCAGCTCTCTCCCAAGCCCGTGCGCAGTCTCCACTTCGCAGGCGTCGTTCTAGCTCCTCCGGCCACCATTTGCATCGATTCAAAAGTGGGTTTTGCTCGCCTCAATCCCCTCTTGAGGTCTGTGGAAGGATTGAAGATAGATTCGAGCTGTGGAGGAAGCTACATCGATTGGAAGTGGCCGCTTCGGGGATGAAATCTCCTTGATCGGAGTCGGAGATTCCGGCCACCTTTGCCGGTGATTCTTGAGGGCTTTTGGAGCTTGGAGGACGATGATGCTTCCCACAAGGTGGCTTGCATCGATTCAACTCGTGGAGGTCGAATTTTGGAATTGAAATTCTAGGGTTTCAATCGAGCTATTTTGTTCTAAGGTAAAATTCGATCGATTGGTTCATTTTTGGACTTTCGTGTAGTTATGAAAGTTTAAATTGGAGTTGAGATGAAGAACTTTGGTGTTGGAGTTTTGTCAAATTCCGACTTTGGTCCGGCGGCTGTTCCGCCATTGTGGCGGTGTTTTCCGGCAGTTTCCAGCCACCTCAGGGATAGTTTCTATTCCTGAGTTCGATCTACTCGTCGATACGAGCATTTCGATATATTGTTTGTAATTTTTGGAGATCGTATGAGCATGCTAGGGTTTCTACGGTTTCGGACCGTTAGATGTTTCGATCCGTGAGGATTCGAGCGTCCGATCGACTTGTGGTTTCAGCATATCGATCGTAGAATTATTTCGGAGACATTGGGTGGTCTCGGATGTGGTTTCGCCTCTATTGGCGTCACTTTGGGGATTTTAGTTCAAAACAGGGGTTTCGGACTTAAATCGTTTGTGGATTGTTGCTAAGTTGAAACCGTATGTGATTAGGTGTTTGACGAGGTATCCTTGGGCGGTTGTTTTGTGGGCTGGCTGCTTTGTTATGTATTGAAGTCGTAGCAGGAGTTTTGAGGTGAGTAATCTCACGAAGTTCATTTACGAACGGGTTCACCATACTGTTTTGAGAGTTATTTAGTTAACTGCAAACTATAGTTGGTATTAGTAGGCATTCCTGAGCGAATGACTACATATATATATTTAGATGAAATATATATATATATATATATATATATCCTTGTGGATGATTGTGATGAATAATAATATGGATGATGGTGTTCATATTATTGTTGAATGTGACTTTTCAGGAAACAATATTGTGGAAAAAGATGTTTTCTATTGTTTGAAAAGTATTGAGCGTAATGTTACATTTTTGAGTCAAGTGTGACTCATTTTAGATGTATTGGTCTTTGTACCAAGGGTCACAGATGGTGAGCAGGAATTAGGAAAGCCGAAACTAGATGGTCGTAACGTTTTTAGGTCAGGTGTGACTTACTTAACGTTGACTTGAGACCAGACGGGGTCTGAAACCAAGAGTCACAGATGGTGATAGGTTGCAGATGGTGACCAATGAGTTATTTGTGTTATGAGCATAGTTACCATATTGTCTTGGAGTGTTGGGATTAACCGTGACTTTGGATGGTATTTGTGGCATTTCTGAGTGAATGATTATGTGTGTACATATATATATTATGGGATATATATATATATATATATATATACATATGTATTCATGTATTAGTTGCATTTCTGAATGAATGACTATGTGTGTACATATATATATTATGAGGTATATATATACATATCTATTCATGTATTAGTGGCTTCGTGGTGAATCTGTGTTTATGTGTTGTGTGTCTTGATTGAAACGTGATTTGTTTATTGATTTAAACGTGATTTGTGTGGGTTTATCCCGTGATTTGTTTATTGATTTAAACGTGATTTGAGTGAGTTTATCTCATGATTTGTTTATTGATTTAAACGTGATTTGAGTGAGTTTATCTCGTGATTTGTTTATAAATTTAAACGTGATTTGTGTGGGTTTATCCCGTGCTTGTTTATTGATTTAAACGTGATTCGTGTGAGTTATTCTCGTGATTGGTGTGAGTTGTGTGTAGTTTGAGTTACTCATACGGGCTTGCAAAAGCTTACCGGGTTTGTTGTGTGACAACCCGGTGCACTATTCAAAAGGTGTAGGGGTTGATCTTGCAGATCAGGGAAATCGTGGCTGAAGCTGAGGTATCTTGTTGGCAGCAGAACTGGTAGGAAGCAAATTTGATTGGCTTTGCCATTGTTATGACTTCCGCTTTGTAGTAAACTCTGAGGAGCTTTTACGTTTTATTTTATCGTTGACAATTTAATTCGTAAGCTTATTTAATATATGACTCTGTGGGCGGGTCAATATTGACATAGTGGGTTTTGGGCTTCAATATGTATATGGTATAAGGGGAAAAAGTTTCCAGGTATTTTGTATTGATGGCTGAACGTTCACGTATATATAATTATGGGATTATATATCGATTTTCATGTGTGCAAAATCAGGGGCGTGACAAATGCAACCTAGGTTGGCACAACTCTAGATTTAACACAAAGCAATCATTATTTGGTACTACTCTGCCAACCCAAGGATCAATCCACCTTTTCTGGGGTGTGCTAGTGGGTAAGTCTTTTTCTTCCCAATTATATAATGTTTGGGTGGCTGCCATCCTTTTTACCTTGATGGCTATCTGGAAGGCTCGAAACAGACTCTTGTTTGATAATAGAGCTCCTTCTCTTCGACAAGTTTCTTGCTCTGTCAAAGCTTGGATTATGCATATAGGTCCTTATATTCCTGGTGATGCTATTGGTACAGTGGATAGACAGTTGCTTTCTACTTTAGGAGTTGCTCCTTTGCCTCGAAAATGTCAGGGGTCTTGTATGGTTATTTGGCACCCTCCTCTCTCTCCATGGCTAAAATTAAACACAGATGGTTTGGCCAAGGGAAATCCGGGGCCTGCTGCTTGTGGTGGAGTATTTCGAAATGCTAAGGGTCTCTATCAGGGAGGTTTCTGCCAAGGAATTGGGGTCCAAACTTCTTTTCATGCAGAGCTTCTTGCGATAATCATTGGAATTGATCTTGCATTTAAAAAAGGATGGTATTACCTCTGGCTGGAGAGTGATTCAATGAGTGTTCTTCAATGTATTTTTTCTCAGATCTTTGAGCCTCCGTGGTCGTTACGGACTCGTTGGCTTAATTGCTTGAGTCAAATGCGTAGTATGGACATTAGATGCTCCCATATTTATCGGGAGGGGAACACGGTTGCAGACTCTATGGCAAATCTGGGTTTGAGCTCTTCATCTTTAAAGTGGTTTGCTTCCCCGCCTCCAGTGATCTGGTTACCTTTGCATTTTGACACCGTCGGTCTTCCTTACCAGCGTGGTTAAGATGAGGCTCTGTTTGCGAACTTCTACTTGTTGTACATGGACTTTATTATCACAATGGTTGCTTGCTAGGTGTTGCAAGACTCCCTTCATTGAACCTGGAAGGTGTTGCTCTGTTTTACGCAGTGGGTGGGGCTGCTTGCAAATCTCTCATTGATGGGTGCAATGATGTTTTCCTCAGCAGCTTTATTAATATTTTCATCTGTCCTTCCACTGTTGTCTCTTTTCCTTTTCCTTTTTCTTTTTGTTTGTTTAATCCTTAAATTGGTGGACTAGACAATAGTGGTGCTAGCTAGCTTGATCACGCGCGCAGAAGAACTTTTCCTTTGCCCGATGGTGGCCATGTGAAATTATGAAGCACAATAGCTTGTCGGCTGCTGCTCTCGGTGTGGAGCATTGCTTTCCAATTTTATGGTGGTGTTCTGCTTTCCGCGTCCCCACAACATTGCTAGAAAACTCCTGCAGTTTTGTTTTTGTATGGCTTTCATTGCTGTACCTTTTCTCTTCTTTGTTTCATGGGCAGGAACCTTCTAGATAGTTCTGCTTACTTGTATCACTATGCATGGTTCCATGTTTCCTTGCTGGCTTTTGGTCTAGCCCTCCAGCTGGGTTGTAATTTTTGTTCTTCTTCCAAAAAAAAAAAAAAAAAAAAAAAAAAAAAAACAATAGAAAAACGAGACATCACAAGGCATCTTGAGTACGACTCATCTCAATTAACCTAGGAACCTAATCACTTGCCTTATAGATAATTTACTCCTCTAGAACTCTCAACTGAACCCTTGAAGCAAGGCACAGGCAATGATCATTCATAGCAATAGAACCCTAAATATGCAATCTAAGTTGCGCACCAAAGAAAACATGCAAAGGAATCATCAATCTAAAAATAGAAATTAGGTTCTCATCCAATAGATAAACAAAATTAATTGAAAGTCATAACAAATTTACAATCATGATTTGGGGCTTCAACAACCCGTAACTAAAGAGTTAGTTTCTCATAGAAAGAAAAACAGAAAAACAAAAACTATCTAAAGAGAAAAATAAGAAGTCGCGAGAGAGAGAGAGAGAGAGAGAGAGAGAGAGAGATAATTTTTTCAGATTTGCATAGCCCTTTTTATATTGCTCCTTGAGTCCTCTTTCATTCTTTTTTGGTTTGAGATTCCTTGAATCGTAGAGAAAGCCAACTTCTTGATTTTCTATTTGATTTTGGATTCTCCACACTTTGTCCAATGAGAATTTGCCACATCATCATCAATATTTTATGACTATTTTCTCCTTTGTTGCTGCTTCATTTCCATAGATTGGGCTCCTTGATTCATCAAGGTCTTCTGCTTGGTCAGGACTTCAAGCTTTTCTTTATTTGTGCATATCTTTCTCCATATCACCTCCTTTTTATATATATGCTCCAAACTACCTAATAAATAAAAAAGTAAATAAATAAAGGGAAAATAGAATAAACTAACAAAGATTAATATAGGGATTAACATTATAAACGTTGCATAAAATGCTCCTATTAGTGTCATTGTATAAAAAAGAGGACACATTTGGGAGTGTATTTTTTGTGTCGTCTTATAGATTTAACGACTCTATTTCTTGAGCTTTTAAGACACAATTTATGCGTTCTTGTATGAACTAGATGACACATTTGAGAGTGTGTTTTTTGTGTCCTCTCATAGATTTAATGACTCCATTTTTAGAGCTTTAAGGACATAATTCATATGTCCTTATATAGAAAAGAGAACACATATTAAGTAATATAAGGATACAATTTAGGTGTTATCTTATAAATATAAGGACGTTGATGACTCCCAGATAGATGACTTTTTTTTAGGACACGGTTTCAATGTCCTTAAATCATATTTTTCTAGTAGCGAGAAAATTGAACAAAAAAATTTAAGGGGTATATTAACAAAAATGTTTGAGACACCAAAAAATGATACCAAATGACATGGCAAATGCCACATAATCATTGTAGACGTAATAATTTCCAGTAAAATATGTTTCTCTCTTGTAATTTTATCATTATCAAAAAAATATTAATATATATTATAATAGAAATTAATAATTTCAACCGCACCAAAAGAATTGACCCCTAGCCTCTCTCCGGTCATGTTCTTCGAAGCTACTTCCATGGCTCTACCATGGATGTACGTATCTTTATTAACCAAAAAAAAAAAATGTAGATCTGGATTACACCACATATCATATGTATATATGTATTCATGAAACAACTGCTATACTTTCTAAGTTTCAATGGAAGTTACAATTGGAAGGACAATCCCAAATCATCTACTGTACTTTTATATATCTTCCTCCTCCATACCAACCACAACTGTAAAATATTATTTGGACCTAATATTATCTACATTAAGTAAATAACAAACTGATTAGACTTATTACAATAAATAGGAATATGAATTATCTACCTAGACACCTAATGGGCTTTGGTATGTCACTCATATGGTTAGGAATCCATTTTGATAAAGATAAATATCTAATTAGTTGATATGATAATTATAGCATCTTTCATAAATAACTCATTGGCTAGAATCAATGATTCTTTTATGGGAAGACCTATCTAGTTTGTATATATAGGTGCTTGAAGTCCCTATTCACTATGTGACAAAACATTCAGTCCTGCCCCATAGAGAGGAGTTAAACACATAGTTGAGTAGAAGATTTCTTGCGTGTGGCTGCTTGAAGTTTTGGAGCTCGGATTATTTGTGTTGAATAGCTGTGTTGCTGCTACTGCTTTTGAAGGAATGGCTGTTGTGCATGAAGCAGGTGATGCATCTCCTCTTTTTGTATTCTAGTTCATATTGTATTGATGATTTGGTTGTGTTTATACATTTTGTGAAACGATCTTGGTTTGCTCATTAAGTTAACAAATGGTATCAGAGCAAAATTTCACAATTCATAAATTATTTTTAGAACATCAATTCATCGTATTTTGAACTAGAGTTTTGTGTTATGTTGAATTGCAAAACGTTTTGGGAAATTAGGGTTTTGGTTAACAGGCAAAAAAAAATATTTCGGATTAAGATCGCTTTTGGGAATTATTGCTTCCGCTAAAATTGTTGTAGAATTGAAGTCGAAAAGGTTAGGCCTTCTGAGAACCATGTTTTGATTCAAAGCTTTAATTCGTTTTCTGTTGAATTACAAGAACACTAGAAGCATTCCCTGCGTGCACCTAGGCTAGAGTAGATGGTGAATGTCAGAAAATATCAAATTCGATGTCAAAATTTTTAAGACATCGGTTTTCTTCTCAACCGATATCTTTTAAGTGATGTCTATTAAAAGATTTGTAGTAGTGTTTCGGTGTGCTTGTGTCTCTGAATTGAATTGAGTTCAATTGAAACGATTTTGTACTTTCTCTGTGATTGCTTATGGATTGTTGTGCTTAATATTTTGCATTCTGCTAATATATATCTGTGATTGAACAATGATTATATGATAAATTGATGAATGCTTGAGTTAAGAAGTTCACTGTCTCCCTGTAAATGTTGTCATATTTTCATTGAGAAAATTACAGATTGAGTAAAGTTTCTTTTCAAGTGCCTTGATGTCTTGAATTGATTTTAGTTAAACTTTATTTTAGGTCACAAGTTGTCATAAATAAAAATGGGCATGTTACACAAAGCAATTTATGTTATTATTTGCATTTGATCATTAAGACAAAAATGACCTGCAAACTTGTGTTAATTGTTTTCAAACTGTGCTTACTCGTGTCTTCTAAAGAAGTGTTAATATAGCATAGTTTGGTGACAAACAGCTTCACACATGATTTTGAATTCATATTTTGATACTTAAAGACTCTTCTACTGTCATAAGATGTTGATTGTCTTTTTGGATAACTTATGTTCTCTAATTATGGGGTGAAGATTCAGAAACTTAAGTACATTATGTCTACTGCTACAAAAGTGTTGCCTAATGTGAAATTCAGATTTGGGGTATTTTCATTGACGTAGTATCTTGTGGTACTTGTTGCCATTATGTTTGATATTTTGTTTTGGTGTTTTATGTGTTTTTGAACTGCTTTTGGAACTAACACATAAATCTGCAAAAATATTGCTAAATTGAAACTTTGTATTTTTGCGTTTTGAAACTGAAACTTACAGAATTTTTCTTTTTGACTATGCTCATTAGGAAGTATTTACATGAACCTCAACAATGTTTTGATGCTCACTGGAACAAACTTTAGAGCCTGGAGAGATTTGGTCGAGCGTTATATGATGATGCATGAGAATATAGACCTAGTCTTTCATGAGGATGAACCTGAGGCATTAACTAAAGATAGTTCAACTGAGGAGGTTAAGGCATTTAAAGCCTGGCACAGGTCAAATAGAATGGCCAAGAACACCATTAGGAACACTATGTTTGACACTGTAAGAGGTAGTGTAGAAGAACCTGACTTGGCTACTGACTATATGGAGGCCATTAAGAGAAAATTTAAAGAGAGTGAGAAAGCAGAGGCTGCAAGATTGTCTAAGGCTTTCCATGAGCTGAAGTATGAAGGATCTGGGGGAGTTAGAGAGCACATAATGAAGCTGATCTACATTAATGCTAGGCTCAGGGAGTTACTGATGGGAGCGAATATAGCCAAGTGGTGCATGTTGCACTGCATTCTTTGCCAAATACCTTCAGTGGGCTTAGAACTAGCTCCAATGCTCTAAAGGGTACCTAGACCATAGATGAGCTCATATCTATCTGTGCTGATGAAAAAGATAGAATTAAGAAAGAGAGAGAGCCTGCAACCTTTGTGAACCTGGTGGAAAAGCCAAAGAAAAAGAAGAACAAGCTTAAGGTCACCAAAACCATCACTAAGCCATCTGGAAACACTGCAGCACCTAACACCACCAAAACTTTTAAGTTCAAGTGCTACTTTTGCAAAAAAAGTAGGACATATGAAGAAGGACTGCTCAGATTTTAAAGCTTGGTTGGTGAAGAAGGGTAAGAATTTCTTAAATACTACAGAAACTTTTTCTTTAGAAATTAATTTTGTCAATATTGAACTTCACACTTATTGGTTAGATTATGGCTCACCCTTGCATATTACAAATTCTTTACAGGGATTCACAAAGAAGAGGGCACCAAGAAGTGAGGAAACCAATGTCTGTGTGGGAAATTGCATGAGGGTTGCAGTGAAGGCTATAGGAACCTTAAGACTAGATCTAGGTTTTGGAAATTTTTTAGTTTTGGATGATGTTTATTACATTCCTTGATTAAGAGGAAATTGCTTTCTATGTTTCTTTTGGTTAAAACTGGTTGCTGTTTTTACATTGATTTGAATAAAAATTTCTAAAGGTTCCTTGTTATATGGTTCTGGTGTTATTTTGGATAATTATATGAAATTGAATTGTTCAATACCTCAACAAGTAATCTCACTTGTTGAAGACAGAAATAACACATTAAGTAACAACACCAGCACATGTGTTAAAAGGACCTTGTTCAATAATAAATCAGCTTACTTGTGGTATAGGAGATTACTCCACATTTCAAAAGAAAGACTGCAAATATTAGTAAAGAACAAAACACTTCCAGAACTAGACTTTTCAGACCTAGCAGACTGCATTGAATGTTTTAAGGGGAAAATGACAAACTTAAGAAAGAAGACTGCTAGCAGAAGTGAAAAACTGCTAGAGTTAATTCATACAGATATATGTGGTCCCTTCAAGCATAAAAAAATATGTGGAAATGTTTATTTCATTACATTCATAGATGACTATTCAAGGTAGTGTTACATCTACCTATTGTCAGAAAAATCACAGTCACTTGAGGCATTTAAAATTTTCAAAACTAAAGTTGAACATCAACTAGAAATGAAAATTAAGACTGTGAGGTCTGATAGAGGGGGTGAATTTTATGGTAAATATACTGAGCAAGGACAACAAAAGGGTCCATTTTCTTTATATCTGTAGGATGTAGGTATAAACGCTTAATATACAACACCATACAATCCCCAATAGAATGGTGTTACAGAGAGAAAGAATAGAACTTTGTTGAATATGGTAAGAAGTATGATGTGTACTTCTGGGTTGCCAAAAATGTTTTGGGGAGAAGCTTTAAGAACTGCAAACTATCTTTGCAATAGGTCCCCAAGCAAGTCTGTGGATAAAACACCATTTGAGTCTTGGTGTGGTAGGCAACCTAGTCTGCATCATTGCCATGTATGGGGTTGTAAAGCTGAGGTAAGAATTTATAATCCCAATTTAGGAAAACTTGACCCTAAATCTGTAACTTGTCATTTTATAGGCTATTGTGAAAAATCTAAAGGTTATAAACTCTATGCACCTCACTATTCACCTAGAATTTTTGAAACTCATTAGGTTAAATTTCTGGGGGAGAGTATTTGCAATACAAAATTTGAAGATTTAACTGATGATTTTGAGGAAATTACATAAAGTGAGGATACAGAAATAAAAATGCCAAGCTTTAAAAATAATGCAAAAACTGAAAGTGAAGTTCACAATGAAGCAGATGGTGACTTAGAACTTGAAAACTAAAATGTTGAAATGGCTGAACCTGTACCAAATCAAAATGTTCCTGAACCTCAACAAAATGTAGCTGAACCTAGAAGATCACAAAGAACTAGGAAGCCAACTTTTGGTGGTCAAAATAATATTTATGAGGCTTATCTGCAAGAAGTTGAGAGCACTTTAGCAGATGATAATGACCCTATAAATTTTAAGCAAGCTGCAGAAAGTAATGAGTCAAAACAATGGAAGAAAGCCATGGATGCAGAGATTGAATCCATGTATAATAATGAAGTGTGGGAGCTTGTGAAGCCAGATCTAAATCACAAGCCTATAGGCAGCAAGTGGGTGTTCAAAACTAAGAGAGATGCCAAGGGAAATATTGAGAGACATACAGCAAGGCTTGTGGCTAAAGGGTTCACACAAAAGGAGGGTATAGATTTTACAGAAACATTTTCACCAGTTTCAACTAAGGACTCTTTTAGAATCATAATGGCTCTTGTAACTCACTATGATATGGATCACATCAAATGGATGTAAAAATAGCCTTCTTAAATGGTGAACTGGAGGAAGTGATATACATGTCACAACCAGAAAGCTATATTGAAACTGGAAAAGAAAACTTAGTCTGTAAGCTTAAGAAATCTATATATGGACTTAAACAGGCATCTAGGCAATGGTATAGAAAATTTGATTATGTGGTTGCATCTTTTGGTTTTATTGAAAACCTTGCTGATGAATGTGTTTATCTTAAAATTTTTGGAAACCAGTTTGTCTTTCTTATCCTATATGTAGATGACATTCTTCTTGCTACCAATAACATTAAGTTGCCGAAAGATACCAAAATATTTCTGTCGAAAAAAATTTGATATGAAGGATCTGGGAGAGGCTTCTTATGTATTAGGAATTGAGATAAAGAGAGACAGAGCACAAGGTTTATTGGGATTATCTCAACAAGCCTACATTTCAAAAATACTTCAGAGATTTGATATGACTACTTGTGCTCATGGGGAGGTTCCAGTATCTAAGGGAGATAAATTAAATAAGGATCAATGCCCTAAAACAAGTGTTGAGAAAAGGTAAATGGAGTCTGTACCATATGCTAGATTAGTTGGCAGTCTCATGTATGCACAAGTGTGTACTAGGCCAGATTTATCCTTTGCAATTGGCATATTGTCTAGATTTCAATCTGATCCTAGACACAAACATTGGACTGCTGGCACAAAGGTATTGAGATACCTACAGAGGACTAAGAGCCACATGCCACTACTAGAATAACTTAATCACACGACAGTCATCAGACGACACATGAGTTTTTGCTGTCGTCTGAGTTAGTCAGACGACAGATTTTTTAAACCTGTCGTCTCATCTCTACTCATCCAACACATCGTTATTTGTTAAATTTGAGATATTTCAGACAACAGTAACAAGAACATCTGTTGTCTGAATAATGGAAAAAACAAACAGACAATTAATTTTCATTTATTTTTTTTCAACTCAAAACACTCAAAACCATGTTTCCTTCCCTTAGCTAAAAAACCAAGAAGATCGAACTCCCACCCAAACTGCTCTCGGCCTCTTTGGACTAGCCAAAATCGTGTTCCCTCCCTTTGCTAAAAAAATAGGTCATATTCTCCCACCCAAAATTGTGTTCCCTCCCTTAGCTAAAAAATTAGGTCATTCTCCCACCGAAAATCGCTCTCAGCCTCTCTCCCTCACCATTGCTCTCAGCCTTGCACTGACTCACCCTCAATCCCATTCACCCTCAATCCCATTCACCCTTTCACCCTCATCAAGCCTCTATCTCACTCACTCTCGCTCTCACTCACACACGATACACTCTCAGTGGGCTGTCTCCGTCGACCGAGACTCACCCTCGTTCTTCTTGGTTTAAATCTTCTGGGTTTCATAACTCATCTTTGTTCTCCGTCGACCTCATCATTCTCCAAGCCGCCTCCGACCTGACCTCGAGTCCCCGACGTCAGTCTCTGACCCCGTGTCTCCAAGCCGCCTCCCAGTCCGATCGATCGATCGCTACAAGACCGTGATTGACTCTTTTCGTAGCTCCAAAGGTAGTATCTATCTCTGGTTCTTTTAACCCAAATTTTGAATCTTTGTCATTTCTGTGATTTGGGTTTTGAATCTTCGATGTGGGATTTGATTTTTTTGATGTGGGTGAGTTGCAGGGAAGCTGATTATAATCTCCGACCTGACCTCGAGTCCCCGACGTCAGTCTCTGACCCCGTGTCTCCAAGCCGCCTCCCAGTCCGATCGATCGATCGCTACAAGACCGTGATCGACTCTCTTCGTAGCTCCAAAGGTAGTATCTATCTCTGGTTCTTTAGACCCAAATTTTGAATCTTTGTCATTTCTGTGATTTGGGTTTTGAATCTTCGATGTGGGATTTGATTTTTTTGATGTGGGTGAGTTGCAGGGAAGCTGATTATAATCTCGAACAATTGCCCTCCTCTAAGAAAGTCGGAGATCGAGTACTGCGCCATGCTTGCTAAGGTTGGAGTTCATCACTACAATGGAAGTAAGTGTTTTTTGTAACTCTGATATTCTGGGTCTGCATCTGATTGAGATATGACAAGTGTTTTTTTTTTTTTTTTTGATTTTCTCTTTGCTGTTTGGTTTGTGCATTTAATTTGACATTGTTTCCTGTCCTGTGCAACTCAAAAAGTTCAACCGAAAATGGATCTTATTGCTCAAACCGCCTATTTCAAGCACCAACCAATAATTCCATGCTGTCCAGCAATTCCCTTCTGTTTTTCTTTTTGTTCTTCTATCTCTTCTTTTTCATGTTTATTGCTTTTGATGATCTCAACTAGGGCTTATAATTTAGATAGACATAGAGCCTAAATCCTAAACCCTTAGTCTTAAACATTCCCTAACCTTACTAGTGTACTTGGACACACTTAAGCAACATAATTGAGTCACTTGAGTGTTTGACTAGTACCTGTTACTGAGGTTGGTGGTTGAAAATGGTTAATAATGAATCCATGTAGTAAAAACTAATGACTGGATAATGAGGTTTTCAGTTAATCTTAGATCCACTATTTGCTTCATTGGTGGTGTTAGCAAAGCCAGCCCCAGGGGGTTGAGGTAGATGTAATCACTTGACCAAGATTGTCACTTGCATGATTAATTGTTATCTTTGAATTGATTGTTCATAGCTTAGTTTTGCTTAGATAGACAAAAGTTCAGAAATTTCTCATTTGGGTGTAAACAAAAAAATTTCAGCTCTTTGCCCGTGCTAAATGATTCATCAAACTTGTTCAATCTTCAATGCAACTATCCCAGTACCAGTTTGAGCTGGAAAGTCATTTTTGTCTGTGATTAGTGATTACAGAGAATCGATGATCTCTATTTGGTGTTTCTGAGTTCTGATATAGACTATAGAGCGGTGTTTGAGCATTGATTGAAGATTATTGATTTCTAGGTATAAGAGAAAATGAGTTTAATCAGTAATTTTCATCTCCCTTATATAAAATAGACTAGAATTACCAAAATTAGTAATTTATGAAAGCTTGGGACAACTTATCAACTATTCTTCAGACAAGGGACAAATTAGTAATTTACTTTTATGGATAGATGACTACAGTAATTGTATTATCCCCATTTAGAGAAAAGAGATCAAACAAGGGATCCTGTTGAAATGAACAAGTGGTGCATAAGGGTAACTTCGTGTAGAAGTGGTATTTCTATCTGTGTCTTTGTTTTTATTTCCTTTACATTGCCTACTTGTTTTAATGCATCTGAATCTTCAGCAAAAATTGTTCTGTATGCTGCTATATATTTAGTTGAGATTATTATTAATACTTTTTACCCAATAGATGTCACTAAGGTTCTTTGTGAGCTTGAGCTCACAATAGAGAGAGTGAAGGTGTCTACTACCCCAGATGGGAAAGTGATGGACCTTTTTTTTGTTACAGATACCAGGTTTGTCACTCTTGACATCATTTCCCTATCTATAATGGTGCATCATTTCTGCCTTCCTTTTCTCTTTTTGGTATATCTACTTCCCAAGTTTCATTCTAGACTTATTGCCAGTGTTCACTTGTAACTGCTAATAAAAGCGAACCAGTTCCTCCATGTGGTTCCTTCGAGTTTTTGTTTGCATCATTTTCAATTAGGTTCTCTAGACTTGTGTTTTCAGTTACTTTATACTGGTGCTTGCTACTAAAGGAGTCTAGGTGTTGGTGTATCATCATGTTTGTGTGAGGGCACATCAGTTGAGAGTCGCTACTGAGATTGTTTCATCTTTCCTCCTAAAATATGACTAATCATATTCTTTCTCCTTTTCAATCAGAGAACTGCTGCATACAAAAAGAAGACAAGATGAAACAATTAATTGCCTGAAAGCTGTCCTGGGGAATGTCTTGTTGGGTTGTGAAATTGAATTGGCTGAGTCAAAAGTTACCGCATGTTCACAGGGTTCTCCTTATCTTCCTTGTGTTGGTACTTCTTGGAGACTTAGTTCAAAGTTTGTGGTTATGTTTTGGTTGGACAGGATCAGTAGCTAGTACTTTGAATTGATATGTAAGAAATACTTTAACAATTGGGTACTCTATTTCTAGTTTCGGTGTGTTTTGGCAATGTATGACAATGATGTGCTATAGTAAATGACATTTGAACCAATTTGAGTTTCATATTTGTCTATTTCCAGAATCAGTACCCGTAGTGCTTGCAATTAATTATGGTATTACAGTATCATCAGACAACACATAAATTTACACACATAATACCTATTGTCTGAGGAACATTCACACAACAGTTTTACTAAAGGACACATTGTGTGTAATTCCTTGCAACAACAGGGGAAAAAAGTATCTGTAGTCTGAGGTTCATTTCAGACAACAGATGCTTCCGGCACATTGTTATCTCATACGCATTCAGACAACACATGCATCTCGCAAACTGTTATCTTAAATAAATTTCAGACAACAGGGGAAAAAAGTATCTGTAGTCTGAGGTTCATTTCAGACAACAGATTCTTCCGGCACATTGTTATCTCATACGCATTCAGACAACACATGCATCTCGAAAACTGTTATCTTAAATAAATATCAGACAACAGGGGAAAAAAGTATCTGTCGTCTGAGGTTCATTTCAGACAACAGATTCTTCCGGCACATTGTTATCTCATACGCATTCAGACAACACTTACATCTCTCAAACTGTTATCTTAAATATATTTCAGACAACAGGGGAAAAAAGTATCTGTCGTCTGAGGTTCATTTCACTCAACACCAAAATAACAAGCAGTTGTCTAAGTCAACACGCATTAGATTTTGGGTAAATTCAGACAACAAATTTTTGCTTATATGTGTTGTGTGACTGAGCAACAGACAACTGTTTATCGACAGTTGTCTGAATGAGGTCAATCAGACATCAGGCTACTAGACAACAGCAGGTTTTTCATTCAGACAACAGTCGTTCGACAGTTGTCTGATTAACTTTGTGGTATAGTGTGCTTGTGTATAAGCGTGTGAAGAAACTTGAACTTGTAGGCTTCACAGACTCAGATTTTGCAGGCAATTATCCTGCATCAATGAAGTCTACTTGTGGCTATGTATATATGTTGGCAGGTGGTGCAGTGGCTTGGAAAACAATGAAACAATCATTGATAGCCACATCCACCATGCAAGCAAAAATTATAGCCATATATGAAGGTGTATGTGAAGGCCTATGGATCAGAAACTTTATTTTGGAAACAAAGATTTTAAGTAATCTTGTTGATGGAAAGCTAAAAGTTTATTGTGATAATGAAGCTGCTGTGTTCTTCAGTAAGAATAGCAAAAGGTCTAACAATTCAAAACATATAGACTTGAAGTTCTGCAGTGTGAGAAAGAGGGTAAAAGATGGAGAGATTGAAATAGATGCCATTAGTACAGATGCACAGCTTGCAGACCCTTTTACCAAGGCATTACCAGTTTCAGTTTTCAAGAAGCATGTTGAAGACATGGGAATTCTCTCTAGT
Source organism: Rosa chinensis (assembly GCF_002994745.2). Classification (NCBI taxonomy): domain Eukaryota; kingdom Viridiplantae; phylum Streptophyta; class Magnoliopsida; order Rosales; family Rosaceae; genus Rosa; species Rosa chinensis. The sequence continues at coordinate 50,512,768 of NC_037089.1, read as the reverse complement.
TTAGATTCCTGAGTTCAGAAAGAGCAAAAGTCATAAAGATTATGTTTTCAGTTTCTTAGTTTGAAAGTTTCAATTTTATTTCAGTTTGCAGTTCATGTCAGAAACAATATTTATTCATATTTTGGTCAACTGAATAAAGCTTGAGGTATTTTCAGATATATATTGTTTCACAGCTTGATCTTATTTTGATAATATTTGATTGCTGCTATTTTAGTATTGTTGATTATCAGGTGGATGGAAATATGCATATATTCAGTAAGAGGCAAACATGCAACCCACTGGTGCTTAAGTAAATAATGTTTGCATTATGATTTTGATATTCAAAATTTTTAAGTTGGACTATAATCTAATGTTTACTGCAGAATGACATACTTTACCACTTGATTTCATCATATCAGTTTTGTAGTTCATATGAGATGCAGAGGTTATTATTGCTAATTTGGAACAAATATGTTTACATAAACATGTTTATTTCCAAGTTCTATTTCAGCTGCTGCGTTCTTGACAGAATTGAATGGATCTTGAGAAACCATATATTTCAATGCACACTTTGGGTATTTTCTGGAATGAGTTTTGGTTCAGTTGTTATGTAGACAATATTGGTCTAAAAGGGAGATTGTAAAATATTATTTGGACCTAATACTATCTACATTAAGTAAATAACAAACTTATTAAACTTATTACAATAAATGGAAAATATATGAATTATCTACCTAGACACCTAATGGGCTTTGGTATGTCACTCATATGGTTAGGAATCCATTTTGATAAAGATAAATATCTAACTAGTTGATATGATAATTATAGCATCCTTCATAAATAACTCATTGGCTAGAATCAAGGATTCTTTTATGGGAAGACCTATCTAGTTTGTATATATAGGTGCTTGAAGTCCCTATTCACTGTGTGACAAAACATTTAGTCATGCCCCATAGAGAGGAGTTAAACACATAGTTGAGTAGAAGATTTCTTGCGTGTGTCTGCTTGAAGTTTTGGAGCTCGGATTATTTGTGTTGAATAGCTGTGTTGCTGCTACTGATTTTGAAGGAATGGCTGTTGTGCATGAAGCAGGTGATGTATCTCCTCTTGTTGTATTCTAGTTCATATTGTATTGATCATTATCTCTTCCCGAATTATGTGGATCAAGTTTTAACTCTTCTTATTATTATTATTGTTGTTAATATTATTAAACAAATATTAACAAGTTAATGTTAAAGAATTTAATATCTTATGAGAGAGACATGTTGGAAATTAAATTTCACAAAATCAATGATGTGGCATGTGCCACATCATTTGGGATCAAATTTTGGTACAAAAATTTGGAATCTCTAGCATCTCTCATGTATTAAGCAGATAAGAATCATTTAGGGGGGTGTATTGTATATGGAATTAGTGGAACTTTTAAAGAAATCTATGGAATTTAAAAGTCTGGGTGTATTCAATATAGACTTTTAACAGTCCGTGAAAGTCTTGAGGTATTCAATTAGGATTTTTAAAGACTTCATGAATTCCACCAAAATCTAGGGGTATTCAATTAGGACTTTTAAAAATGAATAAAAGTACAGAGGTATTCAAAATATCATTCATACTTATGGAATTAGAAAATTATGGATAATCATGGACTTTGTAGTGTAAACTATACATACCAAACTCCAATAATTTTCCAGCCTCCAAACCAAAGATTTGAAAAAGTCTATCAAAGTTTCCTCTTAAAAAAAAAAAAAAAAAAGTCAGTCAAAGTTCTTCTCTCTACACACGAAGAAGTTGGTCCTTCATCATCTCTCTTTCTTAATTTTTGTGTTTTTTCTCTAATCTTTTATGATATCAAAGTTTTTTGATACCCAACATGTTCATTGTAGTTCTTGAATGTGATTTTTTTTTTTTTTTTTTTTTTCAATTGTGATACTTCGAACTCTAATAGCAATAAAAATGATTTATGAAACCCTAAAACCCAAATATTGTGGTCTACCCCTAAGACCTTGAATAGTGTTGCTATGGCATACTAAATTTTATCTTATCAATTAATTATTCTCATTAATTTGAATTTATATTATGGTTTAAAGAAAGGTTGAATAATTGAATTTCAATTGATTGATTATAGATCAAGACATTCACCAATATTTGCTACAATATATGTTAATCGGCGAAAACAAAATTGATGAGAATAATTAACCATCAACATCAAGTGATCTATATTGCACATTTATGTTGTTGGGAGATTAGGAATGAGAACAAACTCGCTAGACAGACTAACGATCATTCATTTGAGTCAATCGTTGTTAAGTTATTATCTTGTTTTGTGTTTGAGCTGCATTTGTTTTGTTTTTTGTTTTTATATTTTGTACATGCTAGAAAATCTGTAGAAGTCATTCATAATAAAGTATATAGATTTTCATGAATCAATAAAAGTCTGTTGCTAAAATCAATTGTTTTAAGAAATCCATAACAGTCTATCAACTTTTTAAAGAGTCTGTGGACTTTTCAAAAAGTCTGTCATTTAAAAAAAGTCTGCACAAATCCAAATACAATACACCCCCCTTAGTGGACAAAAACAAGATAATTGAAGAATGGGTATTAGAAGGTGTCCACACTCCACAGTAAACCCGATGAGGACCTTCTAGCCTGAAGCCGTCAGCTGCCAACTAAATTTGGCATTGCATCCACGAAGCTTACAATGTTTCAAAATTTAATTTACAACTTCAAGAGTCAAGACCCCTATAGAAACAAGTCAAGCCCTTTGAAGATTATTTTTACAACATTCTTCTGAATTCTTTGGCTGTGGAAATAAAATATTTATTAATAAAAAAGATTACATGGGACTACAAGAGAAGAGAAATACTGCAATACAAGCCACGTCCCAGAGGGGGGCACAGCAGAAAGATCGATCTGCCTAGCCTGTAGAAGGCTAACGTTCTTCTGATTAAGGTGAAAACAAACGCATGTATGCATGCAGGATTTTACACAAATCCAGCTTCCAAGTTCATTTACACAAACCTAAGAAGCCTACCGATAGACTTAGTTTTACTAGTGACTCCTTGATCAATTTGCACACCATTTCTTCCAATAGTGAACAATAATCCTTATAATATAAGGAACGGCGATGGCAAACCATATGAACCGACCGTAGAAAGCATCTCCAGGGGGACTTACGGCAGCAACCGAAACACCGTAGGTTCCCGACATAGAAACCATAGCAGCCCATATTTCCGGATAATATGGAAATCTATATACAAGATTGCTAATCACCACGTTTGCTGACGAGAAAGCTACGGCGTTCAAGAAATAGAAGACTTTGTAAGCAGGTGCACTATTCGTACCTAAAACCGACTTACCGGAAGAGTGTTGAGTGGAATTTTCGATATCGCCTTGCCAAACCCCGCCTGGAGGGTTTATTCCCGCTGCGAAGGTTGCCGCAGAAATAAGGGCAGCGACGACTAACATAGCATTTCTTACGTCTTTTGCGGTGTCTCGTTTTGGATCGTACATAAGATCATATTTCGACCTAGAAGCAGTTTGATCACCAGTTGGCTGTGTAGCAGCCATTTCAACATCATTACTGTCGGCCATAGTTACAATTAGTAATGTAAAGCAAGAATTTTCATGTAAAAACACAATTCTAAGAACATGTATTTGTCTCTCCTTCCTCGCCTTGATATAGTTCTCTCAAAGCCTCACTCTGAACGTAACTTCTTGCAAGTTGACGAAGACTCGCATTTATTTTGTCTGTTTAATGGATAAATCCTCCGCGTTTGTAAGATAAAGTCATTAAGAGGCCACAAATTGAAAGTCCAAACTTGAAAATCACAACCAACATCATAGAGTCATAAGCAAAGTATTGTTTTAAACTTTTAATAGAAGTACCAAACTGTTAAATAAAACAAAGTCTAGGGTAAATATATTCATAAAAGAATCTGAGAACAATAACGTATATATTTAGAGGGCTTATATAATCATGTGATTCATGTCACAATTTTATTGAGGCAAAAATATCAACCGCTATTAGTAACTTTAGAAACATATCTCTCGAACTTGTGAATCTCCTTACTTCCCTGTCTTGTAGACTGTTTTGCCACTGATCTGTCACATTCGAGATCTCACAAAGTCACAATTGCTATTCCACAATTAAGCTGAGTTTGGACCAGCAGAATTTCAAATCAAGTAGCCACTACCAAAAAAAAAAAATCATGCAACATCATCTCAATCAATGTACAACCTCTCTCACAGTTATACAAACAAGTGTAGATATTTAATTTCCATTGGCAAGCACTCTAGTTGAGTTTTTTTTTTTTGATGACTAAGTACTTTAGTTGAGTTGACTAAATCTGTAAATGGATCGGATTTGAATCGGATCGACCTAAATCGAAATCTATTTACATAAAAAAATTCGATCCAAACCCGCTCCGTTATCCCGGCAGATCATTGATAGTTCGATCCAAATCCGTATCAGCCGGATTAACGGATACCCGATCCACTAATCCAACCCATTTATAATTTTTAATATTTTAAAATTTTAAATAGTAATATTAAATTTATATCATGATACCTCATAAGATATTAATAAAATATTAAAACAACATAAAGAGTATCACCAAAAGTAGAGTTACATTATCAAAATTCTTAATGCTTCATGGAGTCTTGGGTGATGGACTGTCCCTTAGATTTTTGCAACACATTTGTATTAGAAATTCTTAATATTTTATATTTTATATTTTTTTTAAATAATAATATATTAATAAAAATTTGAGTTAATTACATATAAGTGCACCTTTGAATGTTTTTTTAGCCATAAGGCCACAAACTAATTTTTTCCCTCATAAGGCCACTAGATTAAAAATGGTGTTATATTTTGAATATAAAAACTAACATATTTACATAAATGCCACTAGAGTAAAAAGTCAACAACTATTCTCTCTCTTTTCTTCGGCGAGGTCTCCGGTCAACTCCGGCCTACCTCTGGCCAACTCCGGAGGGTCTCCGGCCGACCTCCGGCCAACTTCCGGTGGGTCTCCGGCGACTACAAAAGCTACTGTCACTAACACTAAAAGCTACTGTCGCTAGCAACAAAAGCTACTCTGGTGAGATTTCCGGCAATCTCCGGCGAGGTCACAAAAGCTACTATCACTAGCAATAAAAGCTACTGTTACTACCAACAAAAGCTACTCTGGTAAGATTTCCGGCGAGGTCACAAAAGCTACTATCACTAGCAATAAAAGCTACTGTTATTAGCAACAAAAGCTACGCTGGTGAGATTTCCAACAAGGTCACAAAAGCTACTATCACCAGTAACAAAAGCTATTGTCACTAATAAAAGATATGCTCCAAAAAATCAAAAGTCACTAACACTATTAACAAAAGCTACTGTCACCGACACAAAAAGATACTCTCACAAGCAACAAATGGCTATTGTCACCATCACCAGTAATAAAAGCAACTCTCACCATCATCAAAAGCTACTATCAAGCAAAACAAAAACTACACTAACCAACACCAAGACCTACTCTCACAAAAAACCAAAAACCAAGTAGAAAAAAAAGGCCCATACGAGGAAAAACATTCAAATGAATATAAATCTACACAAACATATGAACATCCAAATGAATCTGAATCCACCATAAACCAAATGAACACATAAAATAAAAAACTCAATCACCACAAAATATATGAATTCGTACCAGGAAGAACATTCATCATCAACCAAAGAAGAAGAGATCACCAATCCTCATACAAAACAAAACAAATCTTAAACAAAAATAAAAGAATCAAGGACATGTTCGTGTTGTCAATTATTCCCAAAAAAAAAAGGATCATCTGGCAAGTTTCTTGCCGGAGAAGAGCAAGGAGGCTCAGATCCACCATAAGGTCAAGAAATGAACAGTGTTTTCGCCGCCGCCACTGAAGGATAATAGGAGAGGTCGAGGCCTCCAGCGCTCAGCAACTTTGACCACTAGAATTCCAGATTTTAACCAGATCTGCGATGCAGTTAAAGAAGAAAAGCTCCGGAATTCTTCGAAGGCGATCGGAACTCAGCTTCGGCTTCGACCTGCTTCGACTCCAACAACTGGACCTGCTTCCCCGGCCTTGCCAATCAGACCTCCGTGAGCCGTCAAATTCAATTGTTGTTGCGGCGATTTGAAATCAGCTCCGATTCCGGCCTACTTCGGCTTTGACCTGCTTCGACTCCAACAACTGGACCTGCTTCCCCGGCCTTGTCAATCAGACCTCCGTGAGCCGTCAAATTCAATTGTTGTTGCGACGATTCGAAATCAGCTCCGATTCCGGCCTACTTCAACTCAGAGAGCTGCACCTGCTCCGACTCAGCAATCGGACCTCAGTGCTCCGTTGTTTGATTTTCCGACGCCGCAATCGGACCTCAGATCCCTCACTGGACGGCTCAAATTGAAGAAAACCCTAGAAATTTAGAACGAGGAAAAGAAGATGGCTCTGAAGGAGAGAGATGATTTCGCAAGAGAGAGAGAAAGAGAGAGAGAAAGAGAGAGAGAGAGAGAGAGAGAGAAAGAGGGGTCGAGCGGTTAGTTTAGGCGGAAGGGTAAAATCATCAGAAAAGAGATAATTTGAACATTCAAGTGGCCTTATGTGTACAAGATAAATTAGGTGGCCTTATGACCAATTAAAGTTTCAAAATGACACTTGTGTGTAATTTTCTATAAAAAATAATATTTTATTATTACGAAAACGGGCCGAATCATTAACGGATCGAATCGACCTAAATCCGTATTTGATCCGTTAAATAAACGAGTTAACGGATTCAGATCATTAACGGATCAACCGATTAAAATTTTCGATCCAAACTCGTCCAATAGCCACAGATCTAGAGCGAGTACGGATCAAAATTCGGTCAATTTACAGGTCTACAATTGACCTTGATTAGAATTCATTTATTCATCAACTTAAGGATAACAAGCCGGCCAACAGCTTACAGCCAAATCACCAACTTGTGCTTTTCTTTTATGCTGTGTTTGTTTGTTTGGATAAGGACATTGAACTTTGGATCTGACCAACTTATCTTATTAGTAGTTCGAATTCAATTTTTTTGTTTTTATTTTTAACAAAGTGCAATTTCAATAAACAAAACAACGAACAACGAAGGATGTGACCTACAAAATTTAAGTTTTTGAGTTTGAAGCAATATGAGAGCTCTCGCTCTCTCCCCTCTGCAGCGGCTAACCCTAGGGTTTCACCATCTGATTTCCTTGACCTGCGATGTTGGCGTTCTCCGTCCTCTGCTGGCGAGTCCTTTGGACTTGTAAATATCTCTTCTTCAACCATCGGGTTGCTGCACCCTAATCGCAGCATTTTGGCTTTGGGATTCAACCTTTACTGGCTTTGCCCGTGTCGCAGCTACTCTTTTTTTCAGTGATGGTGGTGGACGGCTGCGCCGTGGTTTTGGTGGATCCAAATCAGACATGGGATCCCGATCCTTTCATGGGAAGAGGCACTGAGTTCTGGTCCTCTCCGAGGGCGGTGATTCGGGGTCCTGGTGCTGATAGGTTGCCTCAGCAGTGGATAGTGACCCCGTCTGCGGATCTTCTCTGGCGGCTGTCCTGGTTGCAATGGATACTACGGTCGGGATCTTTGGAGCCAGAGGGTTGGAGCACTTGGGTCAACAGATTGCTATGGGATTCTCATTCCAGTGTTGGCCTGACCTTGTCGAAGATGCAGCGATGCTGTTTGGTGGGGCGACTTTGAGGATCTGGAAGGGTGGCCGGTTGTTGGGCTGAAGCGAGTGTGCCCAAATTCTTGGGTGCCCAGACCAGATTAAGTTGGGCCTGGGCCTTTGTCAAGTTTGACCCGTCAGACTTGATTTTGGATTTGGGCCAGATTTGAATCAGTATTTGGGACCCGGATTGTATTCAAATCCGGATCTTGGATCCAAGACAGCTTCTCATATTGAGCTAGTATTTGTTCTAGTTCTTAGGAGTTCGTTTGCTAATTTTTAGTTTTTGACACCCTTGGTTACTTTTGAACACCCGGTGAGTGAATCACCTCTCCTACATGATTATGTCACTGGTTACGACTATGGTTACTATTATATTTATACTGCTCTCATGACATATGCAGTGTAGCGATGTCGTTCGGCATCAAGTCACATGGTGTTGATGTCTAAAAGTTCGGCGGTAGCTGGACCTTTGTTAACGCTGATCCGATGGGCAGATCGATACTTGTGATGCTCTCAAAGCTTCCGCTGTCTGTCAAGTAAAATACAAAGGGCGTTAGAGGGAGACCGCGCTGGGCGGTCTTCAACTCTCTGATGCCTAAGTTAGTCAATGTATTTATGTTGACAAAGTAACAGTAGGTAAGTATTGAATGCGTAATTAATGAGGAGAGAGGAGAAAGGAGAGAACCTTTTATAGGTGAGGAAGAGGAGGTTCTCCTCTTTGTTTTCGATGTGGGACTGAAATGTTTCAGTTCCCAGCTCTGGGAGCTACTGATGCCATTTTGGCACGGCGCGTCGGCGGTGATCTGGGGGTGATCTGATGCTGAGGTTGTAGCCCGCCTGGCGGTGTACCCGTATGTCATCCTTTGGTTGGAATTAGTACCTTTATCGGTACAATGAGCGTGGCCCATTATAGCTAATTATGCTTGCGAATGTACATGTATGTACACATGGTTACCTTTCATTCTAGATACGTCTGTGCATCTTGTTATCCTTTATTGTTTTCCTACGTTATAGACACGTTTGTGCATCTTGTTTTACTTTATTGTTTTTTCTTTCGATGCTTTTGCAACGCTCCATGTACTCCTCAGTTTCACTTAATATAGTTTGTCGTCTTATTTCCTTTAAAAAACAAAAAAAAGGATGTAACCTAGAAGCTAGGTCAAGATCCAAAGCTAAAGGTTAAACATTTAAACCAAAACAGAAAGAAAAATTAGAAGAAATAAAATTTCAAACACAAGAAAGAAACTTCGATCTAGGTTTGACAAAGCGCTAGAAGACGTCTCTGAGACGAGGGTCCGCAAATTTAAGTTCTAGGCATTGTCGTGCAAATGCGAGTCATGCGAAGTCTATCGAAGTAATCAAAGTACAAGCTGCATCATCATAATGAAGCAGGAATCAAATTTGTTCACCATTTTTAGTTAGGTGGTAATACCGCCACTCTATAAACATTTGCCACGTGTCTCACAACGCAACTATGGTTAAATTTTAGAATTAGTTTTAATAAATTAATAATTTTTAATGGTTAATGGTTAATGAAAGAGAAGTTTTAAATACACACCTCTAATTACTTAATACACACTCCTTACTCAATACACCTACCATTTAATTTCTCATTCTAATATTCTACTAAATACACAACCCAAATTACCTAAAATATCCTTAACCTAACAAAACATGAAATACACTATTATTTAACAACATTAAGGCTACTATTTAATTTGATTAGTATATCTGACCATATTAATTACTTGTATTAGTTATTGGGAAATCTATAAGGATTCATTATTGGTCCCTTCAAATAGATGCTTAGAAATAGGTTTTGTATTATTTGAGTTCTCATCCACCAAACACCATATTGATCAAGTATAAAATTTTGAGTCGAACATTCAACCAAAACTGTATCAGTAATTTTTCAACAATGGCGGAACTATGAAAATGTCATTGGATTGTCAAACAAATGAACAATTACAAAGTTTTATACATGTGATCTTTTATATTAGATAATAAATTGACTAATCATAACTTTTGGAAAGAAAAAAAAAGTAAAAGTGGGAGTAAAGCGATTTGTTTTAAAAACATTTAATGCCAATGATTTTGAAATTCTAAATTATATGGTTTCTCACCCCATTTAATTACAATTTATTTAAGAAAAATTTAAATTTGATGGTTTCTAACTTTATTATTGTTTTAAATGAGGATGCATGTATAGAAATTTATTGTGTTTATAATTATAGAATCATATAAGGAAGATATGATTATTATTATTTTTCTTTTAATATATAGATGTCTATTTTGATCATTTAATCTATCTATAAAATCTGATTTAAAATATGAAATAATAGGGATGTGTATTAAGTAGTTTGAAGTGTGTATTTAAAATTTCCCTTAATGAAAAGAGAGAGAAATAAAAATATTAAAAAACAATACTCTCTCTCTCTCTTCCCCATTCAAATCCAGCAAACCCAGAAACATGCTAGGAGTCTCAATTTTGGGATTTGATTTGAGTAATGATTATTCTTTCATTATTTCAAAAATCTCAATGCGACAAGAATGCTTGGCATTGAAGAACAATCTTGAAAACTTGTTTAGGGTGAAAACCTTGGCATAATCCATGGTTCTGACCTAGGGGAGATTACTCATGTTCTTCCCTGGACACATTCATCCCTTTGGATCTGCAAGACCGTTCTTATCACACCCTGAATTTCGAATAAAGAATTTCGAATCCGAAACGCGAAAACTTAACAAGTACAAGAAAACACTTAGAATTTTTTTTTAATTAAATTAAGCAACTACACAAATCAAACTCACAACTGTCAATACCGACTTGTTCTCTAGAGTCACATATTACATCACCAAATATTTACAAATTAAACTGAACAACAATTCAATAAATAAACGGGCTCACCAACTCTCTACACAACGGAAGACTAAAACAAAATACACTTCTACGTCCAAGCTACAACAACTATAAAACTTCAGCTTCGACAACTGTAATTCCGACCTGTACAATAACCCTATACCATGGAATTGTGCACCGGGTTGAAACAACAAACCCAGTAAGCTTTTGCAAGCTTGTATGCGTAAACTCAATTAATATATATGACTCACGTCACGCATGCTTATAATTTCTCAGCTCGTGAGATTAATTTAAAGCAACAATATTTAACTCCACAAAACACAATCACACTAGGTAAAAATTTGTAATCCCTGCGTAGAAATTTAGTTCAGGAGATCACCAAAAGTCATACAATTCAAATTATAGCAACTCCTGCATATAGTTTAGTTCAGGAGATTACACTTAAAATCAACCATTAGAATGAAAAGGAAAATCAATAAGGAAGTCAAACAACTCACACTAAAGTCGATGATCACCCATCAACTCCAAACTAAAGTCGATGATCACCCATCAACTCCAAATAAATCATCTCCTTTAAAATTTTGCCTCTATCACTACTGCGACACCAGATCCTAAGATCAAAAACTGTCACCACTGTGACACCAGATCCGTAGATCAGAAAACATTTAAAACAAATCCCACATGACTCAAATACCTTCCTCAAGCAAAACACACTTTTACAGAATAATCAACACATCGTGATAATTGTATGCTCGTAAGAGAAATGCTCGACATATCAATCCAATCAACTCTCAATCATAACTTCACCAATGTCACACCATCCTATATATATATATATATATATATATATATACGTAGTCATTCACGCTGGAATGACCACTAATACCAACTATAGTTCATACGTATTAAAACCAAGAAATTCATTTTATACTTAAATTCATTTTTTTACCTGTGAGCCGTAGCCCTGTGAACCGTAGTCAATTGAGTTCAAAACAAATCTTTATTTTCGAAAATGATTTACAATTATCAATCAATTCCAACAATTAAATAACTTGGTTCGTAAATGAACCGCATGAGATTTACTCACCTCTAATCCAGCAGCGTCTTCTATTAATCCACAATCACAAAATTCTAATTGTTTGTCAACTCAAACCGTCAAGTACCTAATCAAGTACGGTCTTAACTTAGCAAATGATTTATAAAATACACTTTAAACGACGATCCAACAGTTGGATCCTCTCAGATCACTTCCTAATCGCTATTTCACAATTTCACAATTATACAAAGATATAACTGTCGGATCTTCATGCGTGACTACACAAGGTTATCGGAATAGTTCTACGATTATCATATCCGAATTTGAAGTAAATCCGACGGTCGGATCCTTGCGGATTGCAAACCAAAGATAACGCGTAAAACTGAAACCCTAGCATGCATCAACTTTTTCCAAATGACGTTTATAATATGTCCAAATAACCGTATTGATGTGTAGATGAATAAACTGAAAACAGAACCCAAAACGGAGACCGGACGCGCTGCCACGCTCTACCACAAGCGACGGGTCAGCTGGTGGTCAACGACGGGTCAACCAACTCCAATGCAAAAGTCGTCAACTACAAACTTATTCATATTGAAGAGATGAGCAACTTTCATACCTGGAGCTAAGCGAGATTCGGTCTAGATCGTTCTAGATCAAGCTTGGAAGTTGAATTAATCTCGGCCCTCTTATCAGATTCCAGATTCGATGTGGGCCGTCAATATATTCAAACCTTGATCTTTTGCTCTACAATACAAATCGTAATGCAAGGCCTACATGGGGATGGTCAAGAAGAGGAGCAGATTCCAAAACCGGGGAGAAGTAGGCCGGGAAGTTGCTAGAGACCAGAAAACCGGTCGGATCCCTATCGTGCGACTGAAGGTGGCTTCGATCTCCTTCTGGGGTGCTCGGCCGATGAAGTTGACACCAGGGATGGATGGAGGGAGGCAAGACGCGTCGGTCTGGGCCAGGTTCTCGGTTGTCGGCTGCCGAGAAGGGTAGTTTCCAACTGGGTTGGGTCGAGAGAGAACGGAGCGTTTCTGGGGAGGAAAATGAGATTTTCGGAATTTTTGGGATTTATGAAAAAATCCAGAATTTTCTTATATTTATAGAATTTTCCCAATTTTCTATCGCTAATAACTTTTTCATATGTAATCCGATTTTCGCGTTCCGCATGTCCACGAACTCGTATCAACGCGCTCTACGATTTCTGCGAATGAAGTTTTCACAGAATCATAACGTATAAAAAGTCAAACTTCGTAACCCCCCCTAAAACGTGCATTTTGTATAATTAATCTTCTAAAACAATTTCGCTCTATCCTTGAACCACGAAATCGTACTAACGAACACTTTATTAATTCCCGAAAACCATCTGAAATTAATTAAAAAAATTTGGGGTATTATAGTTCTTGAATGCTGCCCTTATCAATCTCAGTTTCGAATTATAATTAGCTTATCTGCATTTATTTGATTGTTTATTGACGTTGCCCCCCTTGGCTTGCTGTAGTTGAAGCAACAGATAGTGGTTGCTAGTGGATCAATTCCTGTCATGGAATGAATTCTACTACACAATGCCCTATTGGTGGGAAAGACGTTGACAACTATGGATTCCACGGGATGAAATCAGTTGTCCCCAATTACACTATCCCCATTCTGTCCCCATGCATTCATTGGTCCACAAAGAATGAAAAATGGAACAAAAGATTAAGAAAATATTTTCTTAATCTTTGTGGACCAATGAATGCATGGGGACATAATAGAGATAGTGTGTTGGGGACAGCTGATTTCATCCCAGATTCCACGTGATTTTTCAATCATTTAGTCTTAAGATGAAGAGATAGCGACGACACTTAAAAAGAAGGAGAGAGAGAACTAGAGAAGAAAGAGAATTGGTATTTTATTAAAAGATAATAATAATATTTTATCTGGATTTATGGGTTTGGTCCAAACTCTAATAATTTGTCCAAGTTGTAATAGAGTTAGTCTTACAGATATCTTCGAAGATATCATAATCATTGTACGATTCAGTTTCCTTGTAAGACTTATATTCTCTGCTTGTAATCCTTTATATTATCAATAAAAGTACAGATCATTCTTTCTGTATCTCTTCTCTGGTCACCGGCCATCAAACTTCACCGGATGTCACTGAAGAGGTCGTAGGAAGTCTCATAGGTTACCGGAGAGGTCGTTGGAGACTTTTATTGTTCCCCAATAAATGTTTATTGCCCCCAATAAAAGCTAACAACAATTTGAAAATTTTTGATAGTAGTACATGAGGTATGAGACACTGAGAATTAAAGTGAATTTATTTTCTAAAATCTCATAATGATGCCTAAATTTAAAACCCGACCCAACATTATGTATTTGTTTCTTCATTACTTCGTGTGATTTCCGTTAATCTTTTTAGGGAAAAACTGTCTTTTCAACAATTCAAAAAAAAAATGATATGCAACACCATAATTGCTACGGAAACCCAAAAGTTCCTCTCTACACACATCAGTTCTCCGTCCTCTCACCATCTCTTTCTTCGAGTACATCCTAGCATCTTATCAGTGAGATCTTCAGTTGCAGGCTCTGCCTATTCGAGTCCTTAATCTTCTCCTCCGTCTGAAATCCATTTCTGCCACAGAATTCACGAATCCAAAAACACCACGATTAAACCTTCAACTTCAATCGACCATCAAAAACTCTGAAATTAAACACAGTCCAAAACCAATATTTGATAGGAGATGGTCTCAATTTGCCGATCATTTATGTCAACTCCAATTTTTGGGCTCGTCGGTCGATTTTGTTTTTGTGTTTTTTTTTGCTTGTTTGTGTTTTGCAATCTGAGATATTTGTTCTTTTTCATAATTTGAAGCCAGACCCAATTTTTTTTAATTTGCTGTGGAGGAGATATCTCAACTGGGTATATGTGATTGGTTTGTTCGTTATTCTCTATGATGCACGGACCTTACTTGATCATTTATTATTAATTTTAGTTATTTCCTTTTATCAACTTAAGATGTAGCCATGAACACACATCTCTTTGGCTGTAATCGGTATGTATAAGATACTCCAGAGCTGACCTGATAAACATTTAAAGCCACATATTATGAGGTATTGCTAGAATAGTGACATACGATAACATATTCTCTTTCAGATTAGTGAGCCACTGACAGTGAAGGAACCATAATTTCAAGGATACACAAACACTGACAAAAACTGTCTCTGTACAGAGCAGTGCAAATAGAACCCATGAATTGTGACATTATGAAACTTCATCAATCCGAGATTAAGACACGCTGTACATTAACATTGACGACTACGCTTGAAAATTCTTAGCCAAAACAAGTAGTCTTCGGTTTCAAGCATATTGAAGTTCATTTGTGCCAATTCCAAGCAAAAAAGAAAATCAAATTTCTCCGACGGAAATTTTTATTATGTTTGCTATTTCATGCTTTATTAGCAGTTCCATTGGTTTGTAGTTTACTTTTAGCCTAAAACCCTAAATTTTTGATTGGATGTGTGTGTATTCATGTGAGAGGGGAGGGAAGGGAGAATTGGTAAGTTGCTCCATTTTAGATTCTACTATTGGTATTGTTATATGTGTAACGGGAGATTCAGTGAGCAATTAATTAATTTTTAAAAGATAATTTAGTATTATCCTTTTATCAACTTAAGGTGTAGCCATGAACACACATCTCTTTGGCTGTAATCGGTATGTATAAGATACTCCAGAGCTGACCTGATAAACATTTAAAGCCACATATTATGAGTTATTGCTAGAATAGCGACATACGATAACATATTCTCTTTCAGATTAGTGAGCCACTGACAGTGAAGGAACCATAATTTCAAGGATACACAAACACTGACAAAAACTGTCTCTGTACAGAGCAGTGCAAATAGAACCCATGAATTGTGACATTATGAAACTTCATCAATCCGAGATTAAGACACGCTGTACATTAACATTGACGACTACGCTTGAAAATTCTTAGCCAAAACAAGTAGTCTTCGGTTTCAAGCATATTGAAGTTCATTTGTGCCAATTCCAAGCAAAAAAGAAAATCAAATTTCTCCGACGGAAATTTTTATTATGTTTGCTATTTCATGCTTTATTAGCAGTTCCATTGGTTTGTAGTTTACTTTTAGCCTAAAACCCTAAATTTTTGATTGGTTGTGTGTGATTCATGTGAGAGGTGAGGGAAGGGAGAATTGGTAAGTTGCTCCATTTTAGATTCTACTATTGGTATTGTTATATGTGTAACGGGAGATTCAGTGAGCAATTAATTAATTTTTAAAAGATAATTTAGTATTCCCCCCCCCCCCCCCCCCCCCCCACATTCTTACGCCCTACCTCCTTCGACAACCCAGTACAACCCAATTTTTTGTGCACAAAAGTAAACTCAAACGGATCTAAATGGATATT
This sequence comes from Rosa chinensis, assembly GCF_002994745.2. Lineage (NCBI taxonomy): Eukaryota > Viridiplantae > Streptophyta > Magnoliopsida > Rosales > Rosaceae > Rosa > Rosa chinensis. The sequence goes on along the minus strand of NC_037089.1, from coordinate 50,496,783 downwards.
TCCGGCCACAGTAACAATGGAGCAAAAACAGAAATGCCCAGATGGAGTTGGGTCAAAAACAACCTCTTTACTAGGGGTCGTCAACGGGCCGGGCCGGGCCTTGCTATATTTTTAAATAATGGCGGGCCGGGCCGAGCCGGGCTTTATTAAAAATCGAAGGATCCAAGCCTGTCCATATAAAGCGGGCCTTGCGGGCTTTTTCGGGCCGGACCGGGTTTGGCCTTGCGGGCTTTTTTGGGCCGGGCCTTGCGGGCTTTATTTATAAATAAATATTTAAAGACACAAATATTATTTTTTTTAATCAAGCTTTGGAAATTCATTGGATAATGATCAAATACAACCAAAGATAACAAATCTATATAACTATATTGTACCCAAAAAAATCTATATTTATATATAGATACTAATTTATTGATAAATAAATTTTTAAAGACACACTAATTTTTTATAAATCTATATTTATACATCATACACTCCAAAGACCAACATATAGCAATTCAAAGAAAATGAGAAAACCAACCGTTGGATGTGATTATTACAATAAATTATACGTGTGGTTAAAAATTTAGTCAATTTCACCGTATTTTCGAACCCGATCGGATTGGTCAACGGTAGTCACTTGCATGTTTTCTTGGTTGACTGATGGCGTGATGACCGCAAAACTTGCTCATTTTTTTACATCACGTTTGTATATATTTCATTGATGGATGTGCGTGGACATAAGATAAAAAAAATTAATTTTAATTACAAATACATTGGCCTATACCAATTTGCCTCTTAAAGTTGTATGACTTGGTACATTACATTTAAATTGTTGAGGTTCATTCTAAAGCAAACATGAAGTGGAAAATTAATTTGGAAAAACCAACCGTTTGATGGATAGATTGTAATATTTTATGATGGTTGTAAAAAATCCAGCAAATTTGGTTTTCGTTTCGAATTCGATCAACTAGGTCAAACCTAGTTTCTCTTCTAAATCTATATTTGTACATCATACACTCCAAAGAGCAACATATAACAATTCAAAGAAAATGAGAAAACCGACCGTTAGATGTGATTATTACAATAAATTATACGTGTGGTTAAAAATTTAGTCAATTTCACCGTATTTTCGAACCCGATCGGATTGGTCAACCGTAGTCACTTGCATGTTTTCTTGGTTGACCGATGGCGTGATGACCGCAAAACTTGCTTATTTTTTCACATCACGTTTGTATATATTTCATCGATGGATGTGCGTGGACATAAGATAAAAAAAATTCAATTTTAATTACAAATACATTGGCCTATACCAATTTGCCTCTTAAAGTTGTATGACTTGGTACATTACATTTAAATTGTTGAGGTTAATTCTAAAGCAAACATGAAGTGGAAAATGAATTTGGAAAAACCAACCGTTTGATGGATAGATTGTAATATTTTATGGTGGTTGTAGAAAATCCAGCCAATTTGGTTCTCGTTTCGAATTCGATCAACTAGGTCAAACGTAGTTACTCTTATAAACCTATAATTATATATCATACACTCCAAAAAGCAACCCCTATCAATTCAAAGAAAATGGAAAAACCGACCGTTGGATGAGTTTATTACAATAAATTATGAGTGTGGTAAAAAATTTAGCCAATTTCACCATATTTTCAAATCCGATCGGATTGGTCAACCGATATGTAGAATATATATATGCACATTAGCACATATTTTATATAGAAGTACAAGAACTTCCACACACACACACACACACACACACACACATATATATATATATATATAACACACACACACATATATTGATATATATATATATATATATAAATACACACATATATTGATATATATATATATATATATATATAAACACACACACACACATATATATAGATCTATATCTATATATACATATATATATATATAACACACACATATATATAAACACACACACAAATATATATTTATATGTGTGTGTGTGTATATATAAACACACACACACACACACATATATATATAGATCTATATCTATATATACATATATATATATATAACACACACATATATATAAACACACACACAAATATATATTTATATGTGTGTGTGTGTATATATAAACACACACACACACACACACATATATATATAGATCTATATCTATATATACATATATATATATATATAACACACACATATATATAAACACACACACAAATATATATTTATATGTGTGTGTATATATATATATATATATATATATATATATATAAACACACACACACACACACACATATATTGATATATATAATTTTATATAATATATATTTATTTGCGGGTTTTGACTGGCCGGGCCTAGCGGGCTTTTGACGGGCCGGGCCTAGCGGGCTTTTGGCGGGCCGGGCCGGGTTTCTAACCCCTAAACCAAGCCCGACCCTCTACCCACCGGGCCGGGCCTATGGCGGGCTGGGCCGGGCTTTTGGCCCTGCGGGCCGGCGGGCCTCCATCGGCCCACTAGGCCCACGGGCTAAATGATGACCCCTACTCTTTATTCACTGCCCATTTCTTGCCGGAAAAAGTACCATTCTCTGGTAACATTTCCCATTATCAGGTCAATTCACCATCACGTTGACAACCAGAAAGCACCAATCTTAGAGCACATAGTTCCCGGGAATAACACCAAAACAATGGCACCACTACCAAATCACGAATCCCAAACCCTAGCTCAGTTGAGTAGGGACTTATTGATACTAACCAAAAAATAAAACCCTAATGAAAGCCAAAAGAAGACTGCTGAGACCCACAACCATGTCCCAAAGAGCCGCCACAGTATCCTTGCTATCACACGTCCTCATATCGATGCACGCATCCGAGCTGCCTCCCACATCAAGACTCATCTCACTAGGCCAGCCAAGCCGCCACGACAGCTCCACCACCATCCCAACACATCCGTAAGCCTCCACCGCTGCCAACATTCACGCCTTAACTCCAGAACTGCCCAGAGCTTCCAACTGCAACAGCACAACCCACCACCGTCGATCCACCAACCAAACCCCCAGCACATACCACCCCCCAAACCCATCACAAATCAAAACCAATATGGAAGACCCCCAATTCCCCTTTCCCCACCGATCTGAAACACTCCGATCCAGGCTCGACGGAGCAACCCAGCCCAACGATTGCCGCAACAAGATTGCCATCGTCATCTTAATCAGATCAGAGCATCCAACTGTGATACCGCCGCCACCCCCTAAGTCAACAAGCCATGGATAACAGTCGCATCGAATCCTCCCCACAAAAACTATCAAACCCCCGTCCGGTAGCAACCACCACACACCTGCGAAGCCAGAGGCTAGCACCGCCGCTGGGACGAGACCCACCAACAACGGACGAGATAACCCAAACTTTTGAGAAAAACCCTAGATCTTCGAATTTGAGTAAATCTCAATTGACTTTGATACTTGATTTTGACATAAATGGATATTGTTTTATGTTCATTGTGATTCTGAAGTTCAGACAACCTCGATCACTAACACAACATTTCCTGCATCGTTTAGCAAGTTATGTTCAGCTTTGTACTCAAACTATTTGATCCACTTCTCTGTAATATATCCTGGCTGTTCATCTGGTGCAACCATACTCATATCCAGCAAATCCAAATTCTACATTACTTGAAACTGTTTAATTTTTTTTTAATTACCTCTCTTGCTTCACAATAAATAAAGAGAAAAAGAAATGTGGTCATTGACCCCATGAGCATCATCCTATGAGCATCATTGATCCTTAACCGAAGTGAGCGTAAACTGGTGGTTAAGAAGCATTTTAGAAAGTTCTAATTAAATACTTCCTAGTTCCTTGTGTGGCTGGTTGAGTGTTGGTTGAGTGTATCACGACAAGTCGCAGGTATGAAGACTGTCTTTTAGTTAGAAGTACCTTGCTCCTCACGGCGTCAGAGAAGAAATTAAAAAGAAAATTAATTATAACAGCATGAAACTAGTGGTTACTAACTGATCGATAAGCTGAATGTGATTGAAATCACGACTTGGACTCAGAGTGATTAGCCTTTAGACCCAAGCAAACATATCAACGTAGGTTGTCAATTATAGTATCAGTCACAGTTTCAAAAAAAAAAATTAATAATAATAATAATAGGGGAGTGAAATTTGCGCTCCCCTTTTTACATTCTGCACTCCCTTTGATTTTTTTAATATTTCTTATCAATTCATGATATTCTCTTTCAAAACTACCCTTCTCTCTCTCTCTCTCTCTCTCTCTCTCTCTCTCTCTCTCTCTCTCCATCCACAGAACCCCATTTGTGCCTGGATAGTCTCCTCCTCGGCGCTCTCCCTCTCCTCCTTCAATCCACTCAAGTATCTACAATCCAACGATGCAGCAATGGTCGGCGCCGCCAAGTCATCAACATGCTGAACCGTTCATTTCCCGGTGCCCTTCATTCCCGTCTTATCCAGCAACTTATCCACCAAATCTATAATGCCCTGGATGCTGAAACCCATCATCCACATCGTGTTGAATTTAGTTTTGTGAATCTTTTTTTTTTTTTTTTTTTTTTTTTTTCAGACAAAACTGAAATGGGTTCTCTAATCTAAGCTTGTAAGAGAAGGAAATGGAGCTCTGGTGTGTATTTACATTTATACAAGGCTCAGAGGGATGATAAGGGAACAAGGGAAAGAACAAACAAAAGGTCGAGACAGGGCAACTTATCCAGCAACCCTGTTGGAGACTCCCATGCCGAGGTAGAGGAGGCCCTTGGCAGAGGCGTCGTGGATGCGGCGCTCGGTGTTCTCGTACCACTCATTGCTGCCGTCAATGATGGCGTCGCCGGGCTCTATGTAGGCTGACAGGGCTGCGATGGTCTGGTCTTCATGAGAATGATGACGGATCTGGGGCGCTGGAGAGAGAGGACGAAGTCTTTGGGGCAAACATCATCGCCATGGGAGGTGGAGAAGCGGAGCCAGACCAACTCGTTGCTGGTGTCGGCGATGAGGAGGAGTGTCGAGGCGGAGGTCGACGAAGTATTGGCAGGAGCCGATGGAGGCGCTTGAGACGACATGGGAGGTGGCGGGGATTGTACAGAGAGAGGGAGAGGGAGAGCAATATCAGTTTGCTTTCCATATAGAGATTAAGGGTAATTTGGGACTGCAAATATGAGCTAGTGGAGACTTATCATAAAAAAAATCAAAGGGGAGTGCAGAATTTAAAAGGGGAGCGCAAATTTCACTCCCCAAAAAATATTATAGTATCAGTCAAATTATATTATATTATTATACTATATATTAAAATCCATACCTAAATCATTGTTCATTATTATACTCCATAATCTTGCCCCCGTATGTTGCAAGATTTACCTCTCTTGACCCCTCTCCTCCCGACCCTCTCACCTTTTTCTGCCCCCAAATTGGTGCGGGGGCTTAGCAGCTAGTGTTACTAAAGTAGAATGAAATTTTTTACTGTTGAATGAATAGTAAAACAGTGATTTTCGGATTTGCCCTCAAATTAACCAAATAAACAACAATTCTTAGCTTTTTTTCAAAAAAAAAAAAGTCCTCGCTATATGCGTCTCAGCATCATCATAACCAAAATAGTAAACCGATGCTTCTACACTATATGTGTCTCAATATCAGAGCCCCAAATAAAGTTCTCGCTTCTCAATATTTGCCCCCAAAATGCGTTTGGATTTCTCTCAGAGTGAAGAGTACTGCTTTGGTTTTTGAGTTTTGGCTCTTGATCCGCAGCTATTAGTGCAAAGCGGAGTTGTTGCTTGCAATTTGCGAATTTGGATATGGATCAAGGTAATTGTGGTCAGATCATCGGTGCTTTGCTTTTGTTCCTTCTCTCCAGTTGTCTCTGTGACTCTGTCGTTTCGTTTTCTCCCAACAAAAGCGAATTAACTAATTATCAATTCAAAAAGAATATTTAGGTCAAATTATATATATATATATATATATATATATATATTCAAGTCTATACGGCAAACAGGAGATGTATATAGAATTTTCATGATAATTATCCGAGTAAGTAGTTCCACCACTTGCATGCATGATACAGGAATTAGTTCGTCTTTTTTTTTTTTTTTTTTATCGAGATTACACTGTTCCTTAAAGGCTTCTTAGGTCCATAGACTAATCCTTGCTGGGGGATCATGTTAGGACGCTTCCTCCCGCTGGCCACCAAGAATATATTGGAATTTAACTCCAATAATCGTCAGCAGGATTCGAACCCTAGTGTGGGGCTTCCACACCTGGAGACTCCTACCAACTCGACCACCTGTGGTGGTTAGAATTGGTTCGTCTTATTTCTTGCTCAGTTGGTCTCTTTCACCAGTTGTTCTGCCATAGACGACAATACTACAGAGGGGTTTTACATAGTCCACCTTAGTTAATTTCAGATGGACAGTTACAACTTATGTGTCTGTTTATCTTTCAGAATACTGACATGCACTTGCACCAATACGAATGAATGGTTAGAAAATATTAAATATATTTTTTTTTATTAAAAAAAAATGTTGACTATAAATATCAAGGGTTGAGATTACCTAATAAGTGTTGTATCACTTAAACCGCCCATGCATGAAACACTACAAGAGGCTCCTGATTTTTTACAGGATGTACTCTAAGAGGATATGTGTAACGCAACTAGGCATGCTGGGGATATAGGTATTACGTCCCCCCGGGGTGTCAAAATAGTAATAATAATAATATGGACGTGGGGATGAGCCTCCTAGCTTGACTGGGTTCCAAACCCCATTATTAAAAAATATATATATATATTTAAGAATTTCCTGAATTGAACTACTATTCTGAAGCCTTGCATCATCAATTGGGTCGATGCATGAATGTTGTTTTCTGTCTGGCATGCATGCATGGGTGCTGGTGATGTATTTAAAGAAGTTACAACTAGCTTATTGTGATGGTGATACATCAGACAAACACCAATCATAGGATACCTTCTTGATCATTGCGTTTCTGGAAGCAATGCAAGAGCCAAATTGCAAAGTGATTATCAGCTGGAAATATTGATTATTGATTTTTTTGAAATTTTATTAATTCATACTTGCAACATACACTAGGGCATCCAGGATGAAATCCGGAGCATATGTGAACCAATCCTGATGAAGGTTCGAATCAAAACTAATGCTAGCAAGTCTATGAGCTACACGATTTCCATCTCTTTTAACGAGGTGCAAAGAAATATTAGGACATTGAATTAGAAGCCACAGGATATCATCAACTAGAGGACGTACTCAAAGGAGATAGATCATCAACGGAGGAGGAAATTGCCTGGACCGCAAGCAAACAATCACTTTCCAGTTTAGCTTGTAAGTAACCATGCTGCTGCATGAAACATAGACCTTGTTGTATAGCTAGTAATTCAACATGTAGGGGAGAACTGACAAAGTCCTGTCTATAACAAAAGGCTGCAACAAAGGTGCCCATAGAATTGTGCAAGACAGCCCCTGCTCCTTCATGCTGAATAGTAGATAAAAAAGAGCCATCCACATTCATTTTCAGTAACTCACCATGAAGGGGAATCCACTTCTTAATCACTGCATGTTTTGGACTACTAGAATGGTCTCTAAATTGCGTAGCCCTTAGGTACTAGTCCCCATACCATGCCATGGAAAAAGCAATTAGCATGGAGTTGTACTTCTCCTTATCATTCCATAGTTTGTCATTACGGTTCTTCCAAATGCTCCAGAGAATAATCAACAGTTTATCAAATAAATGAGAAGGAAGAGATAGTACCCGTTCCAGCATCCATTCTTTCAAATTAAAGGCTGGAGTGACATAGATTGGAATTGAGAAAGGAGGTGACTGTAGGATAGATTTGGCAATAGCACAATCACATAAAACATGACCAATAGACTCATAAGGAGCTGAGCAAAGAACACAATGCAGATCACCAGTGTAACCTTTAGTACTTAAAGCTGCTTGAGTTGGAAGTATGTTGTGGCAAGCCCTCCAACCCTCCAACCAAAGATAGCTACTTTACTGGGCACTTTAGCATTCCAAAGAGCCTTCCAGAGCGGTGCATAGGGATCTCTAGAAGAGGCCGGTAGAAGCAGAATAGTTCCCCATAGACAGCTCCCTAGCCACTCTGTAAGCTGACTTAACTGAAAAGAAACCTTTTGGTTCTAATTTCCATGCAAAACGATCAGTGTTAAAACGTCTGCTTAGAGGAATACACAAAACTTTAGCAGCTACATCTGCAGGGAAACATAGATGAACAGCAGCCACATTCCAAGCACATGAATTGTGATCGATCAAATCAGCAACTAACTCAAAGATAGTATCCTCAGGTTTGTTCCATAAATGGTGAGGAATATCTAGAATCCAATTATCCTCCCAAATACTAACCTTGGCGCCAGTTCCAATTTTCCAATACAAACCAGCTTGTAAAACTGAACAAGCTTCCAAAATGGTTCTCCAAGAAAATGAGGGTCTGTCACCCATATCAGCAATGAGAAAGGTACCATGGGGGTAGTAAACAGCTTTGAGGACTTGATTATTGATTATTTCATAGATCCACGTACTAATCAAAGTTACCAGATGCAAGTTACTCAAATGACTAAAAATCTGCACAACAACGACTCAAAAAAGATCAAGGTAATACTGTTTGCATAATTAACTTTGTTTTTAAATAACACAAGTTCCAATATATTTTTATATTTTTTAATCTCTAGACACAAAGGGCAGAACTCACAACATTGACTTGATCAATTTTGGAGATGACGTGATCATGAATTTATAGAATACAAATTATAGCGAAACAATACATCTATTCATTTAATTCCAGACAACTAATGCAATTTACGCAAATTGGATTAGTTGCTGATCATGACCTAAATAAGGAGAACCAAATGCCAGAGACTTGGTCGAAACACTCCAAACAGTTTAACACACGTAACCACCATCTATAAAAATATTATTTTATTGATACTCAAATATAGGTTTGGAAACATGTTTGAGAGTGATGGAACCAAAGGTAGGGGCAAGTCACTAGTATAAATGAAAAGTCAGCGAGTTCTCATTAAGATGACAAAGGAATATTAATACAGTATTTCCACATTCATTTCATCCACATACTAACCTCTCAATTTCAGCACGCCATCAGCTCCAATTGTGATAACTATTTTCATAGCAGCATCTCTAACAGTAGAATTTACACTTTAGTTAAATTTAGCTAAAGTTTAGAAATATAACTATTGATTTAACAATATTACTCCAGCAGTAGTAGCTATTTGTAAGTGATATGCTATATTTTATCGAATTATAAATTGACATGTAGACAAAAGATGAGAGGGAAATGTAACTTTTGCTTTAGCTATTCTTGATTGTCTAATTAAATATAGCTAATCATTTTAGCTAAAGTTAAATTTAACTTAGCTATAGGTAGTTTGTTAGAGTTGACTTTTGCTTTAAAAATAGTTATATATAACCATAGTTAGTAAAAAACCAGGGTCGGTCCTGAGCTTTTTGATGCCCAGGGCAAAAAAATTTGTGTGTGCCCAACTAGCCTGGAAATCTATAATCAGCTTTTTTCTTTCTTGTTTTTTTCTTTTCTGATCAAGATTGACTTGCAAATCCAACTTCTAGTTGTACCTAATATTGAAAATTGAAAACCGATGAATGAGCAGGTTGTTAGAAATCACTTTGAATGATAATCACTACAAGAAAAAAGGCTTTTTGCAAGGAATTTTATCCTTGTAAAAAGCTGGAAATTCGTTGCATTAACCCAAATGCAAGGAATTTTCCTTGCATTTGAGTCTTGCAAAGAGGCCCTTGCAAAAGAGCAAATACAACAACTTGAAAATTTGTTGCCTTTGAGTATGCAAATGCAAGGAATTAACGGTTAACTATGGTTAGCTGATATACAAGGAGAATTCCTTGCATATCATTCCTTGCATTTAGTTAAAAAAAAATTAAAAAAAAAACAATTAAAACTGAATAAAAGAAAATAACCCAATTGTCATTCCAGATTTTTTTTTATTCATTGAATTAAAAATAATTAATTAGTTTGTTTGTACATCAAAAATTGCAATTTAGCAGTATTTCACTTAACCACATAACACTTCTAGTTCCAGATTCAGACAAATGACGCTTAGAGGTGTTTGAAACAGAAACTTGAGACAATTTGTCTGCATCTTTGCTTAGTGTCCGTTCTTTCAATGGCATATAGTGCCGGAGCCACTCCCCAATATATACCTGAATAACAGAAGATGGGAAAAGCTGAGAAACAGCATAGCCAGAAACATAGCAGATCACTCATAGAAGCAACTAATGATTAGGACATATAAGTTCATTTACAATAACTCGAGGGAAAAAAAAAAAACAATGTTCAAGATGCCTGAACACATAATTGAACTAACCTGTGCAGACCTCATGATCTTAGTATCAGAATCACCCAGGGATTCTCCAGTGTGCCATGTAACCAGCCATTCGAGGGATTGCAAACAAAATTGGGAAGAACTCCGTTGGAAATCTGATTGCTCTGTTTAACAAGAAGTCAATACTTTCTTACCAATTACAAACAGGAACCTACAAGCTTTCATATCTTTATACAAGGACAAGTACCTATATCTGAACTAGAGTAGAAATCAACATTTGGACAGCTTTCTGTTAACAAAATACTCATCAAATAGTGCAGCTTTCTCCAGCTACCTGCAAATCACATTAGATAACTGCGCTCAGATTTTTTGGTGTTTATTCAATTTAATAGTTACCAATAGTATAACAATATTCAGCTTACTTTGTCTATGTTCTATAGGATCGTAATGTTAGTCGATTCTTTACTTTTTTTCATTTGGATCTCTACCTGGAACAGAAACAAACACATAAAGCAATAAAATTTTATAGACATGATACAACCAATTATAGATTTAAGTGAAAGAAGAGCATTCTTAATACCATTGAAAATTTGATAGAGAGCTTTTTTTATCTCTTTTAAAGGATCTAATGCAGTCCACAAACTTCATACTCTTGAAACTTTGGAAGCAATCTGCTCATCAATTCCCATTTACCAGTATGCTAGGCCTTGCACCAGACCAAATATGAAAGCATTACCAATTGTGAGCTTCATTAACTTAAAATATACTAACAAACATCTGTTGCTAGACTATAGTGATATAAAAACATCAATTCAATATTATATCATTCCTGGTAATGGGCAACTAGTTCAAATCTTGTTTGGACTTAGAGTTCATCGACTAATAAATGATGCAGACATACTTTGTATATGTTTCTAATGTGCCCTTAAGAAAATTTTAATGTGTGATTCTTAAAGTGTTTACTACAACCCATGAAAGTATTCTTAGTGTGTATTATACAGTAAATAAAATCACAAAACCAACAAAGAAAAAATAGAAGAAACAAATAACAATAAATGTACTTGAATGTAATGTTCTGCTCTAAGTGCAGTAGCCATCTTACAACTTCTCTCCTGGTAAGAAACAGCATGTGTCTTGTCAAGTAAGGGCAGGTTTTCTACATATGAATCGACAAAGCAATATTGATATCCATAAACCCCAAGGATTTTAAATTGTCTGCTCAAAAGGTCAACTCAAAGAAGAGGCATCTGCACATTTTATCATAATGCTATTTTTATCTCTAGAATTGAACTTTCATGATCAGCTAAAGGAACAATGGAAACAAAAGTACGTATCAGCAAAATGCTATGTATATGTCAAGAAGCTCCCATATTCAGTGTTTCACAAAGAAATGCACGAAATTATAAGCAATAAAAATAGGCTGGTAGACACAAAATGAGCACACCTGCTGGAGTTACTACTTGTTTGTGTTCTGAATGGCAAATAGCTATGACCATGCTCAGCCCATATCAAAACTACCTAATTTGATCTCATCTGCACTTCAAACCCAACCAAGAGGCCAAATATAAGCTCAGGAAAAACAAAATTCATTTAACCAGATTTAGTTTCATAAGCATTCCTTCTCACCAAAGATCAAATAATCGATCTATAAAAGATAAGTAGTTTTCTAACATGCTGAAGTTATATATAAAATACATTACATCAATTTCTTGTATGCAAAAGAAATTTTCCCTTAAAGGAACATTGGGGGAATTTAAGCAGATTATTGCAATTATTCTTCTTATATAATTTGCTATGAACAAAACTACATAAAGAATTTAAACTATAGATGACTAAAAACTGTAACCTTTGTTGGAATTCTTGGCTTGTTGTTTGGTTGCAGACTGTGGTAGGAATTTTTAATACTTGATTCCCCAAGAACATGAAACAAATAGTAGTAAACGGAATTTGATGGGCATCACTTAGCTCAGAATTTCATTGATGAGCTATGCAGAGAACCTTGAAAAAGAAAAAGAAGTGAGATTAATATACATTACCAGTTGCTGGGAGAAGTCACCAACAAGGACCTTGAAAAAGGATGGTCTTTCTTCAAGCTCCATACACTCTCTTTCTTCTTCCCAGCTTGGTTCTTCTCAGCCCCACCACAACTATCTTGACTACCTCAATAACAAGGGTGTCTCCAAATGAAATTTGGTTCTCTTTACAAATATTACACCAGCCTTCCATACGCAAATTGACCCCTTGTTGTTTCTTTGAGTTTAATAGACCATGGCCTCCCAGCTGGATCTTGAAGCATTATGGTTTCATTGCTCATAAGACCTGCAACTATGACTACTCTGGTTGGAATTCTCTGCAATTAAAATAGGGAAAAGCTTCTTAGAAATAAAGCAGTTGACATTGGCTTAAGAATTTGGCAACAAAGTAAGTACTCATCAGGTCATATCAAGCATACCATGAAAAAAAAGTAGTAAAAAATGGATTCTCCGGATTGAAGGAGACGGATCCAATAGATGTTTCTTCAACAAGATCAAGTGCAGGTCTCTTTCCTAAAATGACGTGGTTGTCTGTATAATGCCAAATACAACAGCAAAACCAAGTTGTTACAAGATGGCACACACCAAACTTCTATAAGCTGTAGAGAAATGAAATAATAAACAGTATAACTTATTAATTGTTCTGTCCACAACATTGCCAATCCTGCTCTTGGTGCTTCAACATTATTCTTGCAGTAGCTTTTACCATAAATTATGACATCAAAAATTGATCCACCATCTTTAGTGAAAGTCAAGAAATCCCCAACTTCCAGAAAATGATGCTTTGCAAAACTCTGCCAACCATTATGGAAAACTAAGCGACCCTCGATCTCTTTTAACTATTAACATTCTGAACATCTTAAATGGGGGGATCTATAAATGCTACAATACCTCGGATACACATTCACGAGTAATTTCAATCGGCATCACCAGAACAATTCAACCTACAACCAAGCAAAAAGGGCAACAACAAAAAAATCCAAAACAAACAATAGAGCAGTTAAACATACAACCCAACAAAATTGAAGCTTTAACAAAATTGAGAGGTCGAGAGAGAGGACAATGCCTAAATAAAAAGGCCAGTCTTGAAACCCAAATGCCATCAATCATATAAACCCTAGGCAAACTGAATTGAAAACAAACCAAATTATATCCAGAAATCAAGAGAGAACCTTGCGAGCTAGTGCGAGCGATAAAGAAGGCCCCAACTAATTGAGTGAGTGCGAGCGAGCAAGAAAGCAGAGATGGGTGGCAATAACGACAGGAGAGATGGAGAACCTGGCGTTGTTGACTTTTGGGATTGAGTTGGAGTGAGAGTGTTCATGAGTTCCAGATTCGCCACTGATAGTTGGATTTGGGAATTTGGTGTTTTGGGTGTATTCTTCATCGATCTAGAAGGACCAGAAAGAACTTTTGTTTCTTCTTTTTCTAACTAGAGTTAGTCGAGTGATAAAGGCTCTGAGAAGCGTCCACAAATAAAAACAAGGAAGTGAGTTAAATCGTTGCAATTGTGGTTTGGAGAGCGCTAAAAAATCCCGCCCAATAATAATTGCAAGGATTCTAAATCTATATACAAGGAATTTACCATTTTTTAGATTTGAGAAGACCAAGTATAAGGAATTATTGCATTCCTTGCAAACTCAAAGAGCCAGATGCAAGGATTCACAAAATTCTTTGTATAAATCAACCAATTGCAAGGAATTTTGACTCCTTGCATATAAATCGGTTGCATATACCCAAATTTCTTGTAGTGAATTGATAAACACTGGAGCATAGAACAATACCCAAAAATCTGGAATTTGCTTTTTTCCTTCTTGTTCTTTCTTTTCTGATCGAGATTGACTTGCAATTCCAACTTCCAATTGCACCTAATATTGAAAATTGAAACCAATGAATGAGCAAGTTGTTAAAAATCAACAGAACTCAGAAAACAAGTGACAAGGCTTTTGATATCCAAATTTTCATTGGATATCAAATTTGAAGAACAGAACACCCAATAACTATTTTGATTTGACCTCAGCCTACATCGATGGAAAGCTGAAAAATTCGTATGATCACCGTAGAATAATAGAAACATAGAGAGGAAAAAGATTGGGTGATGGATGAGAATGAACTAAAGAATTGAGTAACCATTGAAACCAATTTAAAGAAAAAATTTGCTGGGTTTCAAGGTTTGGGACTTTAGAGAGAGCAAGAGACGCTTGGATAATCAATTTTGTGTTTGCCGTTGCGCGTTGGAAGAAGAAGAAGTAAAGACGCAATCTACGTCTAGAAATCTATTTTTTTTTTTTTTAACATTCCACTCTCTATACATATATAATTATATATATATATATATATATATATTAAATCTTATTGATAAAATCTGGTGCCCCTTCTATGTTGGGCCCTGAGCTGTCGCCAATGATGTCCATGGGCAAGGCCGGCCCTGTAAAAAATAAGACGTGTATAGTACGTGAAAAATACTTACGTGTATTATTCAGATATTTGATCAAATAGTTCATTGAAAAGTTCGGCAAAATATTTTTAATTAATTAAATAATTAAAATTTTAAATTAAAAATAATAATTTATGTTCATTTTTTTGTTCAATAATATGTGTAAAATACGGAAAAAAAAATGTAAAAATCATGTATAGTACGTGTATAATACTTTTGGCTTCAAAAGTACAGAAAATTTAACGAGTCCCTTTCAAAAATACGAAGTACGGAATTATTTTTGAAAAAAACGTAAGTACGTGTTTTATTCGCGTATAATACGAAAAATTACTAACTAGGTATATAACTAAAAATTGAATTTAACTATTTTGTTGGAGATGCCCAAAAGTAGCTAAAATTGAAATATAACTAATTACTTATTGAGTTCTGCTCCAACAGAATATCTAATCCTAAGTTAAATTTAACTTTTAGCTAAAGAGGAGAGAAAAATTTAGCTAAAGAGGAGAGAAAATTTAGCTAAAAGTTAAAGTTAGCTAGTCTGCTGGAGATCAAACTCAGCCTCAAATTAGTTAATTTTCAATATTATTTTGAAATAAGTACTCTGTTAGAGATACTCTAAGTTAATTGAAAAAGAATTTTACTTCAATTCCTAAAATTCTAAGGGTCTGTGATGAATTACGAATATGGGCTTCTTATATTATAGATAGAAAAAATATATCTCCAGAGATGAAAAAAAAAATAGCTAAAAGAAAATAAGAAAAAGAGAATTACACAACCTTATTAAGAAAATATATTCCCAAAGTTGCATGCACTGAAATTGAAAACACAATCAATCGCACCCAAATAAGAAGCCTACCTGGAGCTTAATCTCTCATATATCTCTGATTGCTCAATCGGATCCTCCGATTTGATCAAATGAACTCAATTTCACAAAATCGAAAGTTTGAAAGTTTCCCAAAATGAATAGAGACGAAGGCTTTCGAACGATACTTGAAACCGGTCCAATCGATCATCAAGGTCTCAGACTGCGGTGTCTTCTACTGCGTTAAGACGGAGATACCAACCATCGAACTTCTCATTAAACAACCCGTAATTGAGAAAATAGATTATAGAAGAAACGTATAACATATTATAGAAGGATGACAGCCTGTAATTAAAAGAAAACGGGAGGGCAAAAGCATTATTCAATTCCGGCTCGAGTGAACAATGCGACGCCCTTTAGATGTATGTATAATTTAACATAATCTTCAGGCCCCTACATATAAATGGCCCTGAGGCAACGGTCTCATGGGCCTTGCCTCATGTGCGGCACATTGAATCCTTCAACAATAGATGTCATGTATGATAGCTAGTGATTGGGGCGAGTTGAACACCAGAAGCACCCTTTATTTAGGGTATCATCAAGGGCACTTTATTTGTACATATTTACCACCTTCACGTATTATAGTTGCCAATTATTTATGCCAACTCTTCTTTGTATTGTCCTTAAAGATGATAAAAACACTCGATCCACACAAAACATAATTTTCTTTTTCTTTTTAATACGAAAAGACTAACAAGGCAAGCTAAAGGAAGGCTCCTCCTTGATACACAAAACATAATATGTATGTCCCTCCAACATAATTTTTGTCTTTACTCCTTGTAAATTTATTTTTTTATCAATTAAATTTGTATTCCACACAAAAGATAAAAACAATTGAAAACAAAAGGAGCTTAGTGGTAAAAACAGCTCTGCTAGGGTTTCTCCCTAGCGTCATTGTTTCACTGCGTTGTCAAAGGTGAGAAGCGGTGTTCGACACTAAGGCAAAGGTTGCGCCAGGCGCTAACCCTTAAGAGTCCTTTTCTGGCGTACATCTATGCATGGGAGACGAGGTTGTTAGTAGAGGCCGATGTGGACTTGCGTTGGCAGTTCGACAGAATAGGTTTCTGGTGGTGAAAGAGCACCTGCTGCTGCAGACGATGCTTTTGATGGTGGCGACATGTCTAATGGCAGCGACGCTTCTTCTGGAGGCAACGCTTCAGGTGGCGGCGGCTTGCCTAGCGTTGGTGTTACAAATCTAGCATGATTTGCTCAGCAGTGCCAGGTGCCCAACCTCTAGGTGTCCAGATCAGAAAGTTGGGGTCTATGGCTAGGTTTCTGTTGGCCCAAGGTATACCATTTGGATTTGGGACCCAGGAGGAGTTTTGCATGGTATCTTGGCTATAAGTATTATTTCAGGTGTACCGTGTTTATGTTCAGGTAGATTGCTCAACTCTACATTCTATAAGAGATCTCAGTATAATATTACTGTGAGTACCACAATTACATGTCTGGCAAACAGTGCTACTTGTGCTGGGACGAATATAGTTTTGATTGGTCTACAGATCTTTTGCATGCCTAGATTGTAGATTCTGATGGTTTGGTCTCCAAATCTCAAGGTCGTGGCCATGGTCTCATTGTTGGTAATAATCTTGAAGAGGCTAGGAATTTGCCTTCAGTTTTTTGTTAGTTTCTCTATAAATGATTCAAAGTAGTATTTTATTGTACATGAACAACTTTTTTTTTTTTTTTAAAAAAAAAACCCCACCCCATTCCCACCCTTGATGGGGCTCGAACTCTTGACCTCTTATATATGAGACCAAAGCCTTACCACCCCACCAAACACACACACCCGTACATGAACAACTTGTTGGTGTAGTACACCTTCTAGTTTGTTCTAGCTTAGCTCTAGCTTCAAGCCGTTTGTGGTCCCACGGTTGGTGTCTGCTCCCACGGTTTTTCAGGATGCCATTTTTTTTTTAGAAGAAATAGAATCCATTAATAACTGAAAAGATTACAACCCATTGGAATGACCAGTTGTGGTCCTACACCACGACACACATTCCTACCAAGATCCGTAGTTACGGGTCTGTCGCTAATAGAAACATCCATGAGCCAAAAAAGCCCAACCCCTAACCAAATTTTACGCCCGAAACCACGAGCTACAATGAAAGAAACCCAATCCCGAGAGTAACGATACAACCTTGCCACCAACATTAAACCGAGCCAATTTACCCTCTTCAACACCGTGTCCAAGTACCGCTAGACCACGTGCAAAGGCAATCCACCCTCATGTTGACAACCAGAAAGCACCGAAATTAAAACCCATAATTCCCAGAAGTAACGCCACAATAATGGCACACCAACAAGAACAGAACTGCCAAACCCTAACTCGAAGGAGTAGAGACTTATTGAACGTAACCAAAAAACTACCAAGATAAAAGAAAAACCTAAAACTAACCAACAGGGTGTTGCCTAGTTCTACATCCTTGTCCCAAACAGCAGCCACAGGATAATCTATAACCATCATCGCTGAACAGAAAACAACACCGTCTTCCTCTCCAAAAGATCTAGACCACCGATGGGACAATCCAATCCCAGGTATGCTGCGAGACTCCATCTCCGAGAATCAATCCCTTCGTCAACAAACTGCCCACCAAAACCCATAAGCACAGCCGCATAGCCCCATCCACAACCGTCATCATCCAGATCCGATGTAGAAGGCTGCCGATCTCGTCTTCTTGTCAGGCGTGAAGCCATAGTATTGCCATCACCGCCATCTAGAACAAATAGCCATACTGCTCTACCTCACGGCCTTGACCACCATAGAGCCTCCCAAGACCCGTCCGGCATCAATCCCCACACACCAGCGGAGCCAAAGGCCCACGCTGAAGCTAGGACACCGCCGGACGAGAGTCGCCAAGTGAAAACAAAAAAACTCAACTCTCTGTTCTCTAGGGTTGCGACTCCGAGAAAGATGGAGCCTTTTTCTTTTGTGTTCATCGAGATTCGGGATGTCATTCTAAACGATTGTCATCATTAAAAGTTTCAATGAATTCACTTTTTTTTAAAAATAAAATAAAATAAATAATAAAAAGATAAAAATATATTAAAAATAATAAATTAATTAAAGGACTTGTATGTTGGGCGCAAAACCGGAGATGCCAGCAAAGACTCTACTTTGTTTTGGCTATAAACTTCCGTGTCTTTTTTATCACTTCAACCGTAGCCCTCAAGATATAGGGTACCTACTACCTAAAGCCAGTGCAATGTACGTGTAGCCTGGCTTAATATTTCCCTTGGAGCTTACAGAAGAAATTGAAACGCCGTAGGTAAATGTCATATCGGCCATGGCTATCCAGATCTCCAGATAAAATGGAAAGTTACTGACAAGAAACAAGATCACAATTGTAGACGAAGAAAACGCTGCTGTGTTCGAGAAAAGGAACATTTTGAACGAATCTTTACTGTAAGGAGCTAAGACTGACTGGCCGGCAACATGAGTGTTATCATTATCTTGCCAAACCCCTCCCGGAGGGTTCATTCCGGCCGCAAAGGTTGCTGAAGCGATCAGGGTAGAGATCGACCACTAACAGAGCATTTCTTGTGTCATTGGTCGAGTCTCATTCTGGCTTAAACGAACATGAGGTTCATCAGATGGCTGTGTAGTCATTTCAACATCAGCCATTCCTATATGATAAGGAAGTAGCAAGTAATAGTGTTAGAATTAAGACTTTGCATTATCTATATTCATTAAGTAAATACCAATTGATTTAGTTTAAGATAAATAACAAGAAATACATGAGTTATCTCTATCTAGTTACCTATTGAGATTGTATGTCTCTCTTTAGGAGTTGGAAATTCAAGTTAGCCTTACCTGATTAACATTAAGCTAATGTGATAAACTTTAGTCTCCTAAGTGATAAGCTTTAGGCTTTATCTGGACTCTTTGATGGGTTGAGTTCATCTTGAGGTTTGCCTATATATAGCAGGAGATAGTCCCTGCCTCTACCATGCCAAAACATTCAGTTCATTTCCATTAGTGAGGTTAAACAATGGTAGAAGGCAGAAGACTATTTCCTTGGTGATTTGCTGCAGAAGGCTTCATTTACCTTTTGCTGTTGAAGACCATTCCCTTTCTTTTGCTGTGTTGCTGAGTTGGTGATCTAATGTCGAACATGTATTCACTTGGACAAACTATCCTGGATGGAATCAAGAGTGTAGATGCAGGTACAATTCCAATCCTATTGGCAATGTTCTTGAATGCATATTTATATATCTGCAATACATGTATTTGTGCTTTTATGAATTGGTCTTGGTTAGTATATGGTGATATGGTTGCAGCATCATGCTTAACAAATAGGAGAGATGTAAACACAACTCAAGAATAGGCTAGGATTTTCCTACCGTCCTGTGCTTTAAATAGAGTTCATGGTTAGGTAGATTATTAGTTTTGACTAGGGCTGTCACTTGGTCGGTTGGAATCGGTTATAGATATTACCAACTTCAAAACCAAAGCTTTCGGTTTCAAAATTGAGCTACCAATTACCAACCAAAATTTTCAGTTTTTAATCATATCTACCAAATTCGGTATTTCGGTTTTTGGTATTACCAACTTTAGAACAACTAATTCTTTGTAATATAAATTAGAATGAACAAAATTAGGTTTTTCAATTTTATAACCTTAAACTTCGTAGTCATCTACTAATCATAGCTTTCTTTTGTATATATGACATCAAATTTTAACTATTTTCAATAAAACTAGGTTATTTAACCATTTTGGACTAGGTTACTCAAAATACATATACTATTAATTATGTAGTATATTGAGTAATGTTCATACTATTATGAAAACTTTTATGTTTATTTCTTAATATACATGTATGTATATTGAAAACCATAATATATAAAGCTAATATTTAGATAATCGGTAAATTCGGTATTTACCAAAACCAAACCAGCTTTTTCGGTAATTTTCGATTTCGGTTTTATCGGTTTCGGTTACCAAAAAGTCGGTTTATCAAACCTAAAGTATCGGTTGGTATTTGGTCAGTTTGGTAATTACCAAACCAAGTGGCAGCCCTAGTTTTGACCCTTCCTGGACAGTTGGCACGACTGTACGACTTTCTTATTAGTCCTTGGAATTTCTTTCGATATCTGCAATTTCATCACGACAAGTTTTAGAAAATTCAGAAAATTTAGAAACTTCATTGTTCACTGAAGGAAGAAGCTTGAAAACTAGCTCATGATTTAAGTTTTCAAATTGTCGTCTATCGTCAATTTTGGCGACTTTCTGTAGTTCTTAATCGTGATTGACCTCCTGCAAACAAATACACATCAATGATCAAACATAAACATAGGTTACTCAGTTACGTATAAATATGGAATTGTAGTTGCTGATTATCTTTAATTACCTCTGTAAATGACAAAAGTTGTGCATTTTCAACCACAGCACACACACGTACCTGTGTAACCTGCATTATGAGGTGTGAGGAAACAAGGTTAGATCGACTACTGTGATAAAGTAATATGGGGTTCACATCCAAAACCAATTGACAATGGATGGAGTGACCCAAACCCTTATAAAATTAATTGACAATGGATGAAGTGGCCCAAACCCTTATAAACACCTAAGCTAGGTCCCATTTTTCCCATGTGGGATGTATATATTCTCAACACGCCCCCGCACGTGTGGCGAATTTTCAAGCCATGTACGTGGACAACTTTGGATGACGTGGAGCCCGTGTGGCTGTTAGGCATACACACGTGGGTAACCCGCTCTAATACCATAATAAAGTAATCTAAAGTTCACATCCAAAACCAATTGGCAATAGATAGGGTGGCCCAAACATAAGGAAACTCATAGGCAAGGTCCAATTTTTTCCATGTGGGATGTATATATTCTCAACATAATACACAACCCAAATCGGCAAATCTTACTGCCACAAAAACTAGATTGACCACTATTCATCTTAGTCTTCTCATTACTATTTCACGTATAAATAAAGAAAGCTACGAAGGAATAATCCGTAGTTCCTCTGCAAAGTCGCCCGAAAGAGAAACTTGCACAAGTTCATAAGCCATGAAACTTTGCGAGGTGAACATAAAACTTTGCACGCAAGTTTACATAATAATCCAAACTAGAAAAGTCGTAAAAAGATATCATGATAGCATACTTTCTTTGTCTTGACTCTTGTTTCTTCTTGGGATTTCGTCTTTCTCTCTTTCGCGAAACCCGAGTGAGAAAATGAAGGGAAAAGACCCTCGGTCCAAATGACTCTGTAAAACCCTAGGTTTCTCGCGTGCTTCTCTCTCTCCCCTTCTCTTGGGAAAACAATTCTTACCCTTTGTTCTATAAAAACAAGTTAGTTTGCTTAGGGTCAAATAGACAGACATTCTCTTTTGTTCCCACCAAATGTTTCTCCAATTATCAAAGTATGGGTAGCTCCGTTGCGCTATGACCTTGAGTATTGCTCAAAATAAGCCAACAATAATATTCAAAAGAGTCACACATTTGTCTCTATATGTGCATGGTTTGAAGATTGACTTCAAATTTCAAAGCATAGTTTCAAAAATAAATAAACGGGTTTTTGTTCTATACAAATTTAATAAAATGGTGGGATATTAGTCCACCTTATGTACGACCGGCCAATCGATCTCTATGTATCCACGGTTTTCTACATGGCCTCTGCATGTTTATTAGTTCAGACTTCAGAGTGCAGCGTTAAACTAAAATAGTAAAATAAGAAATGGATAGCTAGCCTAGCTCATTGGGTTTGCTTAGCTTTAGATTTCCAAAGCTTATTTTCTGGGTCTCTCACGTGATCTTAACGTGTCCATTGTGCCATACATGTTCGACAAGAAAAGCTTTGGTTCTTTTATGGCTCAATAGTCTTGATGGCATTGTGATACCCTCAAAATTTGAAAGGCTTCAACAAAATAACGTAGGTATAGTTAGATTTAGAGCATAGCTACTCTAGTCTTCCAAATGTTTCTGAAAATATCAAAACATTGGCGATTCCAAACTGCAGATCTGCATAGTAATTCTATGACCATTTTTGTTTATGAACCCTACCTCAAAAGGATACAAGGGACGTACAACTTTAGTTCCAAAGTTATAGATAGAAGTATCAGTTTGGAAAAAAACCAAACGAATATCACTGACTATTTCAATAAACTATTATTTGCATAAACATGCTTAGTAGCATTGGAGCCGTGTAACTCTAGTACATGGCAACACCGGACCAATTTCTTGGTGACACTGCTGGTTTTGATCTGATCTATCCAAGCTCTACCTTTGTGGCTGCCCCCAGCCCAAAGAAGAGAACTAAGGCAATGGTTGAAAACATGGAAACAAGTGAGGACTAGGGCAATGAAAATGATTAATCATGAAAATTTTAAATCAGAATCCTTAGCTGGAATAACGAGGGCAGTTTCTGACTGGGCTTTCTAGCTCAGGTGCAATACATTGTTATTGCCTTGAGGCTAGATGTTTTGTGTATCCTAGATACTAGGATTCCTGATTCTAATCAGGCGAATAATTTTGCTTCTAAGCTTTCTACATATTTCAATAAATTTGAGTTTATCAATTCGAATAGTCAATGTGATGGTTTACTTCCTTGCTGGAATTCTTTTACAATTGATATAAATGTTATTCTTAAGCATGATAGATTTTTGCACGTACCGCAATTTCTTTGATCCCTGTGTTGGCAAAAGTTGGTTTACTACTTTTGTTTATGCTTATCCTAATAAAAGAATGTAAGCTGGTCTTTGGAATGAAATTGAATCTATTAGACCTACAAATAATGACCATTGGCTATTGATTGGAGACTTTAACAATGTCATCTCTGTTGAGGAAAAGAATGCACGCTGGTCTTTGGAATGAAATTGAATCTATTAGACCTACAAATAATGACCATTGGCTATTGATTGGAGACTTTAACAATGTCATCTCTGTTGAGGAAAAGAATGCACGCTGGTCTTTGGAATGAAATTGAATCTATTAGACCTACAAATAATGACGATTGGCTATTGATTGGAGACTTTAACAATGTCATCTCTATTGAAGAAAAGGTTGGCGGCCTGAACTCAGCCTCTTGTTATATGTATAACTTTGTTCAATTCTTGAATAACATTAATGTTTCTAGTTTATATGCTGAGGGACTGTTGTTTACTTGGTCCAATAAGCATAAAGACCATACTATAATTTTCGAAAGATTAGATAGAGCAGTAGCTAATTCTGATTGGCTTACTTTGTTTCCAAATGCTTCTTTAGAAAATCTGCCTATCATAGGTTTCTGATCATTGCCCCATTGTCCTTACTACTTTACCTTCTAAAGTAGCTCATTCTAGAGCTCTTAAATTAGAAGCTGTTTGGTTCTCACACTCGGACTTTCCAAAAACGGTTGATAAGTTCTGGAACCAGACTCTTGATCCTAAGCCCTCTTAAGAACTTTATTGCTATTTCCAATGCTTTCTCACATCACATTTTTCATTGGAATAGAGAGTTTTTTGGCAATTTCATTTCTTAAATAACTGTACTAAAATCCAAAATTATTTAGCTTTCTACCAAAACCAACTTATGCTCTTCCCTTTATCAAATTTTCTTAATGACAAAGTTCGGAAGATTTCTAAAGATCTTTTAGATATTCATAATCAAGAGGAACTTAACTTGGCTCAAAGAGCTAAAAAAAATTGGCTTACTTTAGGGGATAAAAATACAAAGTTTTTTCATATATAGGCTACAATCAGAAGACATTAAAATAGATTACTAGGATTAAAAATGACATCAATATATGGATCACTAACCAAAGTGAAATTGGGGATGTTTTTTGTGCAGTGCTTTAAGAGAAGGTTTATTGGCACCAATGCTCAATCTTTGTTTCATAATAAAGTGTTCACCTTGATTATGAATCGAAAGAAGATTCTTCAGGCTCCAAACAGAAGCCATAGTCTCTCACTACTTTTGGATCAGATTTTTTCTTCCGCAAAATCAACCTCCCAACTGCATAGGAGTAACCAAAGATTACAGCCGGTCTAGCGACTCTGAAGGACACTCGTCCATTGTTTGAGATTGCAAGAGCGGTAACGAGTCATGCTGATACCTCCTCAGCCATTGTTTGGCAACGGCAGTGTTGTGGAAAATTTTCGAAACCCTAACTAGCTCTGATAATCTCTCTCACTTTTAATCAGGCTGATATGATCATAGCTAATTGCACGTGATAGTTTTTATAATAGTTGTAGTTCTTAAAATAAATTATTTTTAAATTAAGGAGAATTTCATAAATGGTTACTTAACTATAACTCATTTGACACTTTAGTCACTCAATTTTCAAATATATAACTTTGGTTTCAAATATATAACTTTGGTCACTCAACTATTATTATGTCAATCACTTTAGTCACTGAAGAGCATTTTGTCACACTTCAGTCACTTCTCCCAATCATTTTCAGTTCAAATTTCTCAATTTTCCACAATTGGTTGGACAAAAATATTCTTGATATTGTGACAAATAAATATTTTTTTTAATAAATATAATTTTTAAGTTTGTATTTTTTATTTTAATGGGTTCTCATCCTTTTTTACGAAATGATGATGAGCCTATCTTTTTCTTTATTTGAGTGGGGAAGGTGGGGAAGATCGACAATAAACAAGCAGCCTCGTAGGTAGTTTATTGATTTCGGGGTTACTTAGTTTCTTGGTTTTGCGCTTAATCTAAAAAGGTGGGTATGCTAGGGGTATGCTAAGTAGTATGCTCATGTGAGGGGTGTGCTAGGGTTGTGTTCTCTATGTAATGACTTCTATTGACGGCCCTTTGGGCAAGTCATTATTGTACTGCTTGCTGAAATACTAAATGAGATTAACCTTTTCACCTCAAAAAAAAAAAAAAAGGGTTAAAGTTGAGTAAGCAAAATGATATATTTAAAAGTGAGTGACCAAAGTATCGAACATGTAAAAGTCAAGTGACTATTTGTGTGCTAGGGTTGTGTGCTGTATGTAATGACTTCTACTAACGGCCCTCTGGGCAAGTCATTATTGTATTGCTTGCTGAAATAATAAATGAGATTGACTTTTTCAACTCAAAAAAAAAAAGTAAAAGTTGAGTGAGCAAAATGATATATTTAAAGTGAGTCACCAAAGTATCAAACATGTAAAAGTCGAATGGTTATTTGTGATGTTTTTCCTAATTTTTCTAGTAATAATTTGTGTTGTTCTCCTTAAATTTTTTACTGAATACTTTAAACTACTTAACTTATTTATCAAGAAATCTTTCGAACAATTTAAATCACCTCACCTCACCCGGTCTTATAGAATGGCAATCTAATATCTTTCGTACATACTAGTTCTCCAAGTGCTCCCTCACGATCACTTCTGTTCAACCGAGTAACCTATTCCTGCTTAAGACAAGCAACAACCAAAATAAAGTCAGAAATTAGATTTAATCTTTCCGGGGCGAAAGCAGTCTCTTCCATTGATATCAAATCAGATGGCCCTAAACTCCTTCCAAATTCTCGAGATGAGCACTCTTGATTAAAACCCGTCAAATCATTGTGTGCTCTGATTGCCCATTTCTTATCCATGTCCCCCCATCCATTCAATTGACAGAATTTCAACTTTTGATCTCTCTTTAAAAGTTTAATAGTTCTTCTCTAGTTTATAATGCATTGAATGTAGATGATGGACCCAACTTGCAACTTACGGAGGAACTGATATAAAATCAGGCATGTATATATTAATATATCAATCACATTTAATCGTTTTGTAAAGCATGCAGAGAGTGCTTGCTTTCAAAAGGATCTACACCATCTTTCCTCTTTCTTAACACATAATTCAATACTTCCAAGATAATCAAAAGCCTCATAAGAGGGGTAAGTCTATTGTTCGTACATATTAGGGGTACTTGTAACAATCTAAAACCCATCCCTCCTGCCAAGATACAGAATGACGTAAACATGAGGGATTACCATCTCATCGAATTTGACAGCAATATCTTAACAAAATCTTCAAGAAAAATAAATGTTCTAAATGGTTAATCAACTATTATAATCATTTTACTCCGATATATAAAGCAAAATTGTCTATGTGAACCTTCACTACTGTCTCTCTCACTCTCTGTGAATTCCTCCGTTCATGTCAGCAGCATGAGTTTTAAAGCTACAGATACCGTTCCGTTCCTCCGGCAGCCCGTTTCATTCCGTTCACCCAACACGTTTCGGTTACTAACTGAAGCTGCTTCATTCTACGAGTCTTACTTAAGTGGCCAGTTCTCAGTTCCTCCGCCTTCGGTGCCTAACCAGCTGAAGCTCGTTAACCAACCAAGTCATTCCCATGTTTCGGCCGACGATACTCCACTGTTGGCAGTTAATGCCAACGTTGCCGAGTCCGAAACCGAACCGCCTCCGGTTCTCGACGGAATCGCCGCCGTAGTGGGGGAACACGTTCTGTTCGGAGGCAAAAAGGCTGCTAACAACGAAGTCAACACCGAGAACACCCAAGTTTCCGATTTCGTCAACCTCTCGCTGCGTTTTGGCGGTTCCGAAACTTCGAAAACAGCCGCCGATAAGGACATGGGAAACGTTTCGGTGCAGAAGAACTACAGGGGAGTGAGGAAGAGACCGTGGGGAAGGTTTTCGGCGGAGATAAGGGACCGTATCGGGAGATGCAGACACTGGCTGGGGACTTTCGACACGGCCGAGGAGGCGGCACGTGCGTACGACTCGGCGGCAAGGAGGCTGAGAGGGGCAAAAGCTCAGACCAACTTTCAAATCCCATCGGTGTTTCCAGTCTCGTATGACTCGGCTTCTTCATCAGCTTCTGTTAATAATAATGCGGCGGAGAAAAAGAGAAAAGTGAGTAGAAGTCGCGGAGCTAAACCCAAATCTGTGAGGGAGACCAATTCAGTGGTGGTAACTTCAGTGGCTCAACTGTTTAGTCAGACTCCAATTCCCAGAACTTCTGTTATTGGGAATCGGAATCCGAATCTGGAGCTTGATTTGAAGCTGGGCATGAACTTTGGTTGCAGAGGAAGCTAGTACTGTCTACTGTGCCCCATAATGGGGAAGCAATTAAGATGTAGCTCTTCCAGTTCAGGCTAGCTAGTTTCTCATCTGGGTTTTTAACTTTTGTTGCTTTATGGGTTTCTTAGTCAATCATGCATGGGTGGGTTGGAATTCAGTACTTTTGGTGAATTTTTGTATCCCATGCTTTAGAATTCTCTAGATAATTAACCTACTAGGCAGTTGGATATCGGAGAACCTTATATAGTACTAATGCAGGCATGCAGCTCTCTCTCTCTCTCTCTCTCTCTATATATATATTATATATATATATATATATATCTATCTATGTGTGTTTGCATATGTTCATCTGTCTTGGGTAATATGTTGAAGCAAGTACTTGTTGTCTTGTGGAGTTCAGATTTTGCAGAGATACAGAACTGAAAGTAACTGGGTACTGTTATATGCATAATTTCTGGGTTTTTTCTGCAGCTATCATAGATAGTGTTGTACAATTAAACCTTTCAAGGAGTAGAGTATAATTCGTACAAGTTATGGCTGAATCCTTTTCTCCTCTGCACTCGAGTATTATGTGGCAGAAGCACTGAGATCTCAGGATCCTGTCATAAGAAAATTAATGAATGACTGACACGAAGTACGAACAGCAGTAGTAGAGTTCTGGAACACCTTCCAAAGCACCCTAGAACCTAGCTACACATTTATATTTCTAAATAATAAATATTATTTTAGCCAAAAAAAATTTTAACTATTATTCTGTTCTGCATGGCCACGAAAAACAACAACGAAAAATGAAAACAAAGAAAATGACAATTACTGTTTTTATACTAATTTCTTGCAATCTAGTTTACAATAATGATTTTGGAACCCAAGAAGTTAAAATTCGAGTGCAAATTACCACATACAAACTCGCACCAAACTATCTTTTAGTAGTTGTTTAAGTATGATCGTAAACCGTTGTGAAAATAAAGGTAACATAACATCTAACGTATGGTAACGTATGGAAGTAATATGTCTTGGTTAAATTTTACTAATGGATAAATAAGATATATAAATGTGAAATAAATATATGTGTAATCAAATTCTAGAATCAATATTGGTTACCATCATGAAATTGATTGAAGTATGAAAAAACTTGTTACTCCGACCCCAACCCGATCAAAACTACGCCTTCGCACTCCCTCCAGACCTTGTCGCCATTGATCAATCCACCGTTGACATCGTCCTCGAAGGTAGAAACACCGGAAGCCTTGCCAAAGTTCACCTTTCCAACTTCAAACCGTTGCTAAGAACCATCACCCCCAACAAGCACGGCAATGGAGAAATAAAAAGAAACAAGAAGAAACGACGCCGGAGGAAACCGCTACTGTCCCCATAGTGATCAGAGACATAGGAAAGCCCAACTCCTCCCAAAATTGCCAGTATTCCAAGAAACCCTAGTAGAGCTCTGATCCTCTGCATAGAGTTTCTTTAGAAATTACAAAAATCTTGCAATAAGGTGACAAATAACAATCACTTACTTTCATATTAGAGTAATTTTATTCACACATTCCTAAACTGGTTTTTCTGCCATCTTTGTCCTCAGCTTTTCCTCTTCTACATTTCTCTCTTCCTCTCCTCTCCTCCTCTCACTCTGGCCTCTCTCTGCGGCTCTACAGAGAGCCCAGCTCCCTTTGATAGCCTTCTCTCCTCTCTCTCCACACCCCCTTCACCTCTCACTCCAACCCCTACTTCTTTCTTATTAATAACATATCAAAACACTACTTGGTTTGTGATCTTATTAAATTGAAGATCTCAAGAAGTAATGGTAAACATGTAATTCCAAATTAATTAGAAGAGAAAGAGATTAAAACAGGTTCATGCGTTTGTTAAATTAATTAGTAGTGGCAGAGAAGATCATGAAGAATTTGTTTGAACAGTTTGTTGATATCTTCCTGTCGATTTGTAGGAGAATTTTTTTTCTTATTATTATTTTTAGTTGAGAAAGGGTATATGAGGAATTTAAAATTTTACAAGTAAATAAAATTACTCTTCATATTATAGCTCACTCCCAAGGTTTCAAATTTCTGTTTCGGTAAAATTTTCTAAAAAAAAAAATCCTAGCGTTGCCTCTTTGCCGCGCTCTAAAACACAGAAACCCTAGCGTTGAGTGCTTACGGCGCCCTTCTCTAACTGCATCATGGCCTCCATCAAGCATGTCATAGCTACTTTTGCAGCATCGCTTGCTATGGCCGGGGGCGATATTGTTGATCTCTCCCACATGGCTGGTGGATCTATGGCACGTGGATCTCAGGCTTTCTTGCTAGCTCGTCCTTTGACGTATCTGCAACGTCATTTTCGACGTATCTGGGTACTGGATGGCTCATTTAAGGTACAAGATCGGCCTCCAAATAGGTACGTCTTCTCCTTTGATCAGAGGAAGGATCAAAATAAGGTGATCAAAGGGGGCCATGGTATTTCAACAAAGCTCCTGTGATCATGCAAACTTATGATGGTCTTGCTGCGCCTCAGTCGGTATTGCTGGAAACCCTCTACTTTTGGGTACGCATCAACAACATCCCACCCGCTATGGAAGAGAAGCGAACCATCATGAATGTGGCCTCTATGGCGGGAACATACCAAGAAATAGATCAAAAGCTATTTGATAACACTAGTAAGATCAGGGTTCGGGTGTCACATGATATCTCTAAACCTTTTGTCCAAACGTGGACTCTGAAACTTTCTCCTGGAGTTGTGGCTGAGATAGACTTCTTCTTCGAAAACCTGATCGGTAAATGCAGGAAGTGTAACCTAATTTACCATGCCCAAGATGTCTGTCAGGTGGTCTCACCGTGCAAGCAGTCTGAGGAAGCGGACCAGATGCGTCTCCCTCTGCCGAATTCATTCATGGGCTTTGCTGAGAACATGTTTGTTAATGGTGCATTCAAGTTCCAGGGTGTGCAAACACCAATCTTACCTTCTGTAGCACGCAACCTATTTGGATCCGGTGATTAGTCTAGAAGGCCAATAGTTATTCGCAATGCTAATGTGGAGAAACAAGCTGCAACTACTCGATCTGAGGGTACTAGTAAGGATGCCCTAGCTTTGGTACCTTTTGAGGTGACGCTGGCAGATTTGAAGCGCAACAGCAATTATCAGTATCTCAACATGCAAGTCTACCCTCGGTTTTCGCAATTAGCAATTATCAGTTCTGAAAACACATGTATCACGAGGCATCGACTAATGAACAACCAAAAACGTACTTGCAAGCAGCTTAATATATGTATAAGAATATACACGCACAACAAAACCACTAACAGGATAGGGACGGCTCACCCTACCTGGAATTGGAGTGCTTGTCTACATTCGGGTTCGTTCCCGACTTTCGATCATTTGTCCAAATCCATGTGCACACGCTCGAGTCCTTTGAAATAAAATTAAACCAATAAATAACTTGACGTCATAATAACTCAACTAACCGAACAACCAAAGCATTTATTTAATTTTCCTTAAAGTCCATCGAATTAACCTTTAGCAAATAAAACCTATTAACCATTCCCAAATAGTTCAAATGATACGGCTTTTGAACCATTTAGGATATGGTGATTATGCTTCTTTCCATAATATAGTCCGCATTAATTATTCAATGCCATTGTCTAGCATTTCTTTCTTAAGCAACAAATATATTTACCATTCCTAAATAATCCAAACGATATTGCATTTGAATCATTTAGGATATGGTCATTATACTTGGCACTTTGACCTTTATTTGTTTAGTGTTTTACTTTATGAAAACAAAGCATAATTTACCATTCTCGAATGACTTAGCTTACCATGTTCATTCCAAGATATGATACCACTAAAGTACTTCCATTTGTAAATTGTTCCATGAACTTTAATCCGATATCCTAATTTAACTCAATCAAACAAAATCCACCATTTTCACTTCCGAACCCCAAGCAACATTGATGATTACTCAAGCTCCTCATGTTCTTTTACAGCAACCATTTATTTTACAATATGGCAATTCACACTCCACATCGTTTTAACTAACAACACTAATCTTTTCCACACATCTAGCCATTTCATGCTTGTCCATAGTATACTTCATTTTAATCGATAACTTTGAGAGGCATTAATCAATCAAGCAATTAACCGGTTTCCAACCATTTAATCAACAACAACTCAAACTCAAACTCAATGTTTTCAATCGACAAACCACAGTTACAACCATTTGAACATCACCACACCAACAGTACTCGGTAACTAGAGACCCAGACCCTTACCAATTCTTCTGTCCAAAACTGGAAGTCGATTTAGCATGGCTGCACCAAAACACCATCACCCACTCGAACCCCTAACAGGTAGAACAAAATCAACAGTCAACCATCACCAACTTTCGTATCCAAAACAGAAACTGCAGAGTGTCCTTACCATTTCTTCTTCAAGGGTCACTCAATCGAAACCTCAGCTCCAGGCGGTCCTCTTCAAACCCAAAAACGCAGACTC
Source organism: Rosa chinensis (assembly GCF_002994745.2). Taxonomy (NCBI): domain Eukaryota; kingdom Viridiplantae; phylum Streptophyta; class Magnoliopsida; order Rosales; family Rosaceae; genus Rosa; species Rosa chinensis. The sequence continues at coordinate 50,464,684 of NC_037089.1, read as the reverse complement.
TCCAAACCTCACACAATCCAATTTGAGCAACAGAAATTAGGTGTTTAATCTAAATCGAATTGGAGGCTTCAACCCAGACTAGGATGACGTAAATTACCTAACAGAGACGATCCAGCGACCGTGAGCGGCGGAGCTACGGTGGTTGACGCGCCAGCGGAGGCGCGTGAAGCTCGTGCGGCGGCTCTGGTCGAAGTCGGAGGTCGGGAGCTTGGGTCTCGAAGGGTAGTGTAGCTCCGACTTCGTTTATGGGAGTGTAGAAGATCGATTCGGGCTAGAGACCGGAGAATGAAGATAGGCAGAACCTCGAGTTCCGGCGAGCTTGCCTGGCGTTTTTCCGACTTTGGTGGGTGGCGGAACTTCTGCGTTTTGCTCCTTGTTGCTTGCTGAGACGGATGGTAGTGTCGGAGTGGCGAGATGATGGACGGAAATCAAGGAAAGCCGACGAACAGTGGTGTCGCTGCTTCGAGAAACCCAGTGCGGAGGTTGGAGGTGATGCATGTCGACGGTGAGGCTCCAGTCTTGGTCGGGTTTTGGTGCGGCGTCGACTGGTGGAGGAGATGTGTTGAGGTGGTGGCCGGAGCTGGAGTCTCCAGCGATGGCAGAGAGCGAGGATGAGAAAGAGAGGTCGGGCTTGGGTTGGATTTGGGTGCTGGATCGATTTGTGGGGATGGTTTTGCGAGGTGGTGGCCGGAGATGGAGTTTTCCGGTGCTACAGTGGGAGGACGAGAAAGAGGGAGAGAACGGGGGAGAGAGAGTGATGCGGCCGAGAGGGGAGAGAGGAAGAGAAAAATGAAACTAGGGTTTCTAATTTTCTATTTATACTAATGTGCGCGAAATACCAACTTTGCCCTTGCGACGAATTACGAAACTCTCCTAGTTAATTGCTTTCGGTTTTGGGCTCGTAACTTTTCTTTTACACGTCTTTCGTTGGGAACCTCCTAAATTATTTTGCGACTTAGCCCTAGGCCCAAATGGAAGAACTTTGGCCCAAACCTATATTGTCGGCCCAATAGGTGGTCTCGACACCAAGTTAATCTCCAAAGTCACTTCCTTCACTTAAATCACCTTGCGAAAAATTTTATTGGCGAAAAATTTACCTTCAAAATTTAAATAAAATTTTCGGGGGCTCACAGATGCGGTTTACCATAAACTCTTTATCTACCCATAGATGGTAGAGGGAGGATATGTAATGGTCCTTTTTAGCCTGAGTTGATATTAATATATCGACATGATATTCTTCAAAAAAAAAAAAAAAACTTCAGTTTCAATTTCATTTTCGGTACTTTAAATTTAAGGAAATTTTGAAGAAAGTTTCGATTTCGGTGGAAATTTCGATTAAAAATAAAGAAATCATATTAATTTCATTTATAAAATGATATTTTTGAATGAAATATTTACATAGACTAAATTAACCTATTTACAATGTAGCCTCTCTAAAATTATATATTATAATAGAATTGTGATATTTATTATGTACGAGTAATTAACTAGTACTGTAGTAGGTTGCTAAACTAGTGTTTTTATCTATACGTAATTATAATTGTGCTATATATTGATAATGTGAATACGGTTTTTTTTTTTGTATGGCTGGAACTCAGTAAGAGATTTGCCATCACACATTTTTCACTAATAACTTGAAAAATACAACTGGGGGGGGTAACGCAATACCAAAACCCCGTGAATGAAAATGAACAAAAGCAACATAAAGTATTAAGAATAAGTGTTACTATGATGTGATTCAATCCATATGGTTGAACTGCTTCTATTTAGTATCATACAATACTGCTCCCAAATACATGAATTTTGAAAATGATTTTAGTAGCAAATAAAAGCAAAAAGATTTTTTTATTGTATTGAACTTGACTAGAAAAAAAAAATCAAAATTTCATATTTTCTCTATGAAAATATGAGTAAAAAACTTCGTTAGTGAGAAATTTCGGACAAAATTTTAGTGTAAATTTTTAAATATATTTTGTGTGTGTGTATATTTCGAAAATTAAGAATTTTGTGGAAATGTACTGAAAATTTCAAAAAATTTTGAGGAACTCAAACTCCTGACTGAAATGATATAGAATATGCATTTCCAAGGAAGAGAAAAAAAAAAAGTTTCATTATTCTTGGGCTTCCAAGAAACCCCCATGAAAAGCGGTTGGATGACTGAAGCTGAAAACGATGGACCTCCATCGTTGCTTGATTTACTGGACAAAGAAAGACAGACTTAAACTCGCACTCCTGTTTACTTTTTGAGGAAGAGAAAATATCACCAATGGTCACTGAGTTATGACTTATTCGACACTTAACTCACTGTATTTTCAATAATATCACTTAACTCACTCAGTTTTACATCCGTCTTTCACTTAACTCACTGCCGTTAATTCTAATGTTACAAGCCGTTAAAATTGAGGGTATATTTGTCAAAACACTTAAAAATCATTTTTAACTTAAAAAAACTACATTTATTAGACCTTTTTTCAATTTTTTTTTAAATTTCTGAAATTTCTAATAAAAAATAATTTTTTTAACTTAAATATCATTTGAAAAAAAATTTGTATTTTTTTTTTAAAAGTTAGAAATGCATTTTTTTAGTGTTTAGACAAATATACCCTCAATTTATATTTATTAGACTTTTTTCAATTTTTTAAATTTCTGAGATTTCTATTAAAAAATGATTTTTTTAACTTAAATATAATTTGAAAAAAAAATTGTCTTTTTTTTAAAGTTAGAAATACATTTCTTTAGTGTTTAGACAAATATACCCTCAATTTTAATAGCTTTTAACGGCAGAATTAACGACAGTGAGTTAAGTGAAAAACGGATGTAAAACTGAGTGAGTTAAGTGATATTGTTGAAAATACAGTGAGTAAAGTGTCGAATAAGTCATAATTCAGTGACCATTGATGATGTTTTCCCTTTTGAGGAATGGCTTATTAGGAAACTCCAAAACACAGCGTACATACCATGGCATTGGCATATTTCAGTTCAATATAAGATGCTGGATACGTCACTTACTCACCTCTTCAAGTATCGTAGTGGAATTCTAAACATGTTTTGTTTATTGTATTATCAGATTAATGTGTTGCAAAAAGCTTGGATTGATAGAAAGCCATCAATGGGCATTTCACCAATCAACTAAGACTGATGATACGTATTGACAGTAATTTTGTTTCTGCTCAAATAATACTTTCATAAACAAGGAGAAAAACGCAGGAAGAACAAATACAACTATATATACAAGCCTAGTGCGCATTGAGAGTGACGGTACTCTTTACTCTTTCTTTTTATTTTATTTTTATTTATTTATTTATGGAATCGGATGGGGTGCCTAAAGAGAGTGGTCTCTTTAAATTCGACCTGGGCTGGTCAAAGAGCAACATTTAGCCCTCTTTTAAGAGCATGTTCAGCTCTTTGCAATTAATCGGCCTCCAACTATGATTTCTCAAAAACTTGTTTCCACCGGTGGGCTTTTGACTAGTTTCAGATTGGCCTTTCGTGACCCAGGCCAAGAAAAAGGCGAAGATGCTGACCAATTTTTTGATCCAAGCAAGCCGGTTGCCAGCTCGGCCCACACCATGTCGTGGCTGACGTCAACTAGCTCGGTGGAGAGAGCACGTGCTGCGGCGAGATTTTGTCGTGTAGCGCTGAAAAGTCAGAGCACGTGCTGCGGCGAGATTTTGTTGTGTAGCGACAATGAAGGGGACAGTCTCCTCCATGTGGAAGCTAGCCGTTGGGTGGTTTTGATATTTGAAATCAACGGTCAATGAATCTAAACCGTTGGTTTCAATTAATCTACAGATCCTACGGTTTCTAATTATTATGTATGAATATATATATGTAATGTCACGCACTGATTTTACACACATAAAAATCGATATATATAATCTCATAATTATACATGCGTGAACGTTCAGTCATCAATACAAAATACCTAGAATCTTTTTCCCTTTAAACCAAGTACATACTGATGCCCTGAACCCTCAAAGTTAATATACACTCGCTCCATAGAGTTATATATTACACAAGCTTACGAATTAAATTGTCAACAACAAGATAAAACGTAAATGCTTCTCAGAGCTTACTACAATTGAAGTCCAAATAACGGTAAAGTCACAAAATTTGCTTCCTACCGTTTAGCTGCAAGTATGCAACCCCCACTTCAGCCACGATTATCCTGACCTGCAGGATTAACCCCTACACCGTTTGAATGGTGCACCGGGTTGCCACACAACAAACCCGGTAAGCTTTTGCAAGCCCATATGAGTAACTCAAACCCCACACAACTCACACCAATCACGAGAATAACTCACACAAATCACGTTTAAATCAATAAACAAATCACGGGATAAACCCACACAAATCACGAGATAAACTCACACAAATCACGTTTAAATAAATAAACAAAACACGAGATAAACTCACTCAAATCACGTTTAAATAAATAAACAAAGCACGAGATAAACTCACTCAAATCACGTTTAAATCAATAAACAAATCACGGGATAAACCCACTCAAATCACGTTTAAATCAATAAACAAACACGGGATAAACCCACTCAAATAACGTTTAAATCAATAAACAAGCACGGGATAAACCCACTCAAATCACGTTTAAATCAATAAACAAACACGGGATAAACCCACTCAAATCACGTTTAAATCAATAAACAAGCACGGCGGACAGACTAGAGCTCTAACTGATCGTATTCACTAACCCGGCCAAAGGCGTGAAGTCTCGATTTTCCCACCCACGATCCTTGACTCGTAAGTCTTTGGACCCGCGGTATAAATACCAAAACATTAAAGGAGTCACAATGGACCCAAAATGTTACACGAATCTAAAATGAAAGATTCTCCGTAATTGATCCCTATCAATTACTCCAGGTACAAGACCCACATTTAAACAAACCACCCGCGAACTAAAATGTTCCTCAAAAACACAAATCACACGCTTTTCAAAACAAATCGAAATCAACATTTCCACAATCATTTGTTTTCCAAAAGCCACATCCCAAAACAATAAAAAGCATCATTTCATGTATATTGTTTCAAAATCCACAAACCACCAAAACATATATATTTCACGTAAATATATATATACGTAGTCATCCGCTCAGGAATGCCTACTACTACCAACTATAGTTTGCAGTTAACTAAATAACTCTCAAAACAGTATGGTGAACCTGTTCGTGAATGAACTTCGTGAGATTATTCACCTCAGAATCCCGCTGCGTCTTCTATACAGAACCGAACTAACACTATCAGCAACAACTCGTCCAATTCACCTTTAGAAGCTCCTAATCACCAATGATCTCAATCAGTAACGATTCACATTTGATTTAAGTTCGAAACCCCTGTTTTGAACTAAAATCCCCAAAGTGATGCCAATCGAGGCAAAACCACATCTGAGACCTCCCAAAGTCTCCGGAATACGCCCATGATCGATGTGACCAAACCACAAGTCGATCGGACGCTCGAATCCTCACGGATCGAATAAATTCACCAATATGAAACGGCAAAAATCATAACAAATCCATTCGAACTCCAAAATTTGCATATTATATATCGAAACGGTCGTATCGACGAGTAGAAGACATATAATATCAAAAACAGTCCCATACATGGCCGGAACACCGCCGGAACGCCGCCACAGGCGGAGGCGCACCGCCGCCGGCCAAAACTCATTATTTCACAAAACTTCCAACATCAAAAAGCTTCATCTAAGCATGCTTATGAACTTTCATAACTGGATCGAAGTCAGAAAACAAGCTTAAGGGATCGAAAACTACCTCACAAACTGTGAACAGTAATCCCAACTAAGTTGAACAAAGTTTCACGTGAATCGATCCAAACAACCACCAAGGATCGATCAAGGAGGCTGCTCTGAGCTTCCCAAGCTCAACTTGAAGCCCCGCCGACGTCGGAACAAAGATTTCCGACCGGGTCCGAAAACTCCAATCTGCACCGCCTTCTATCGCCGCCACCACCGAGAATCGGCGCTAGAGAACACCACAGGGAGGAGCGCACGGAGGAGGTGAACTGATCTGGAAAGTCTCGTCGCCGGAGATGGCAGGAGCTCGCCGGAAAAACTGGGTCGGATCACCGGGTTCGGGTCGGGTCGAGCACCGGTGATGAGAGAGAACGGAGCGTTTCTGGTTTCCGGAAAAGGAAAATGCAAAAATGGAAATAGTAAGTTTCCGAAAATGGAAACTCCTATTTATAGAACTTTCCCAAAACTTCAAACGCTCATAACTTTCTCATACGAACTCCGATTCTCGCGTTCCATATGTCCACGAACTCGTATCAACGCGCTCTACAACTTTCGTGAAGGAAGTTTTTGGAGAATCCCAACGCATCAAAAGTCAACCTTGAACCACCCCTAAAGTCATACTTTTCAAATAATTAATTCGTCCGAAACACTTCCGCTCCGTCCACGAGCCACGAAACCGTCCAACAACCATAAATTAGATTCCGGAAATTCCTCGGAAAATAAATACGAATTTCTGGGGCATCACATGTAACGGTAACAAATAAAAAATGCTAAAAATTTCTCTATAAATACCTACCATTTATTTTACATCTTACACCCAAAAAATTATCTTTCATAGTTAGACAAGTTTTTCTTCCTCCTCTTCCTATAGCTTTCATCTTCCAAATTTTTTTTTATTCCAATATGGCTACACATGGCAAAGAAGGCATAGATGAAAATTCAGGACGAGATGGACGAATGAGGAAGACATTCAATTGTGCAAGTCTTGAAAATATGTCAGCGAAAATCTGATTTTCGGTAAAGATCAAAAGAAAACAGATCTATGGGAGGGCGTGAAGCAACACTATGCCGCAAATTGGAGTGGAAAGGTCCAATCAACTTCAGCTTTTGTGGGGAGGTGGAAAAATTTGAAGATAGAACTCTATGAGTGGCATTGTGGATTAAGGCAAGCTCATAATTGATACAAGATCGAGCGGTTCGAATGCGATTGATTAGATATGAATTTGTTGATAAATAATTTAGGATTAAATTCAGTTTACCCCCCTGAAGTTTGAGGGTAACTTCATGTTAGTCCTTGTGGTCTCAATTTAATCAGAAACACCCCTGAGTTTTCTAATTTTAGTCAGCCGTGTCCAATTTTTCAGAATCCGTCCAAATTAGACGTTAACTCTGACAGTGGGGCCCACTTCAAGGGCTAAAAGGGTCATTTCAAGACAAAACCACCTCATGACCAAAAAGAAAAAAAAACCTCTCTTCTTCCTTGATCCTCTTCTTTCATCTCTCCACCTGAACCACACTAAAACCAACACTCCTTTTCCGGTTACAAAATCTAAAATACCAATTCCAGATATCCACACTAACCACAAAAATGAACATAAACTCAGTTCATCAAACAGTTAAAGGTCAAAACTTTGATAGATAATAAGCTTCAAAACACAAAAAGCTTCGACCTTTGTAACAAAGAAGTAAGAACCCAGAACTTGATAGGGGTGAATAGACGACCTTTCTTCTCCTCCTCCTCCTCTTCTGTCGTCACCGCTGCCTCCCTCATTGCCAAGTGGGTCTTCCAACAAGAAGTGGGTCTTCATCGACGTTGGCGTCAAAGCTGGCTGTCTCCTTCTACTTATCTCTCTTCATGTTCATCTCTCTCAGAATTGCCATCAAAGACCTGTGGAAGGCCACCCAATTCTTCAGCCAAGCCAACAGAATTGCCGACTCTTCCATCTTCAGAGATACCTTTGACAACGACGATCTGCCGTCAAGGTGATGACAGGCGACTTGTCCCTCTCCACGGACGAGATCAACATACTGAAGCCAAAAGCTTTAAGGGAAAATCACCCAAAATTAAAAGTAAGGGAGAGAAATGTTGGGCATAAGAGGATGGCAGGAGGAAGTTGCTTTCCTGATGTCGGACATCGACAAAGTCCCCAATTGCGGGTTCTCCACTTCGAATCTTCAGTCGAACTCTTGGGTTTGAACAAATTTGGAAAGTTGATTTTTTTTTTCTTTAAGAGAATGGGTATTGGTTTTAGAATGGGTTTTAGATCTAAAATTGGAGTCCGGCCTTAGTGTTTCAGTGTTGATTTAGGGTTAATGGGGTTATCTGAAGCAGAAGGAGGAGGATGAATGGGGAGAGAGAAGGGTCGAATATGGTTGTGGTTTTCTTTTTTTCGGTCATGAGGTGTTTTTATCTTGAAATGACCCTTTTAGCCCTTGAAGTAGGCCCCACTGTCAGAGTTAACGTCCAATACGACTGACTGAAATTGGAAAACTTAGGGGTGTTTTTTATTAAATTGATACCACAGGGACTAACATGAAGTTACCCCCAAACCTCAGGGGGGGGGGGTAAATTGAATTTAATCTAATAATTTAATTTCTTGATACATTATAAATAAAATTATTACTTGATAAATAATGAAGTAATTATAATACCGTTATAATTGTACTAATTGATTTTGATTGTAATACGACATACATTATAATTAAAATTATTATTTGATAAATAATGAAGTAATTATAATGGTGTTTATATTTGTACTAATTGATTTTTACATCAAATACAAGATACATTGTAATTAAAATTATTACTTGATAATAGTTAGTTAATTATAATGGCGTTTATATTTGTACTAATTGAATTTTTTTTTTTAAATAACATAGCTTGATGAAGCACATAAATTGTGGCATGTCGGGATGAAGAGAAAAGGGATGAAACAAAGATACAATTTTCAGAGTTTAGAATGTTACGAGGTTGTGAAGGGCTTTCAACAATTTAAAGACATCCCTAGCCATACAGCAGGAGGAACATCAAAGGAACGAAGTCAACAGATGCACACACAACCATCTGTTAATATTCCCATCAACTTGGACATGGATGTAGATGAGGTAATTGCCGATGAAACTCCAGATCCCACTACAACAATTCAAGGCTTTTACTGTGTAAAATTTACGGCGTGCAATTTTTTGTGCCGTAAATGTTACTCTTTTCATGCACGCCGTCAATAACCTTTGTCATTTACCCTTTTACGGCGTGCATATATAGCATGCCATTAATAACCCTGTCAGCTAGTCGTTTACGGCGCTCAGAAATAGCACGCCATAATTGTGTCATATCATTTACGGCGCACATTTTAAGCATGCCGTAAAAACATACAAATAAATCTTATTTACGGCTCGCAAAAAAGCATGCCGTAAAAACATCTCTAAAAAAACTTAATTACAGCTCGCAAAGAAGCATGCCGTAAATAATGATTTTTAAGGCGCGAAATTTTTACTGAAAGACTTGGTTTCCCTCTCAAGTTTCTCTTTCCTCTTTTCTCAACTTTCCTGAAATTTACTTACTTTTGTTAGTTTTCTATTCTAAGAAAGTCATGCCCTTTGCAAACTCCTCACTAGTTCGCAATGCCCAAACCTAATAGCCAAAATCCCAGACCTTCCCACAAGTTCTTCTTCCCGTCTAATCACCCAGTTCTCTTGCAAAAATCTCAACTCTTCCCTGCCCAAGTTCTTCTCTTGGGCTATCGGATTTCGCGACAAGGGTTGTGTGTTCAATCGAGGATGAAGAGAGCATCTCAATTGTGATTTCTCATCATAAATTCAGGTATCGCCATATGATATTGTGGATTCATATGGATTTTGGTAAATTTGATTGGGTTTGTATCTCAAAAGTGAACCGGGTCTGTCTAAAATTTAGGATTTATAGCTGGGTATTTGGTTATCTAAGATGGGAGTCTGCTTGATATGTAATATCTAAAACTTTTGGTTTGATTGAATGTATTGAATTGGTTTGATAGATGCGATGGAGTTTCTAAACTTGGTGGATGACTCGGTTCAAGCATATCAAAGTCTTATGCACGATTTTGATGAATTTTTGGAGCACTATGACAAGGTAGATGCATTGGTACGTTCCTCTGAATTTTTGCCTAGGAGTGGGGCTGTAAGTGAGTTGTTACTTGCTTTGACCAAGTCTTCTAGATGCCTTTGTTACTGCAGCGGTCTGTATATGACCCTCACTTGGTGGGCTTGTTTAAATTTATGTTGTTGGTTCCTGTTAAATGTTGTTGCTTTTAGTTTGGGTTCTATATATGTGGGTTCTTTTTTTGTTAAGAACTCAGCAATTTGAATTTAATGAGAAGGCTTTGAGAAAATTGTTTCTAAGTTCACTACGTTGGAATTGGAAAAAAAGACTGTGCTGAGGAAGATATATATTATTACAGAGTGCATGTGCTGGATATAGGTTCTCATTATTTAATGCAAAGTGTGCTGGGATTAGGTTAGTGATGGCCTTTCTTTCTCTCTCCTCATTTTCAGTATTTGTAAGGAACAAGCATGATAACCTCGTTATCATGACTCTAGGCTATTATTCACTTTGTGCCTGTAAATTTCAATTTGGTTGTACGACGTGGAGATGGAATCTAACTAATAATAACCAAAAGAATCTAAAATAGAAATATATATTGCAATCAGGTCTGTTTGTAAATTTCTCCGGCTGCAGAGCATGATAGAGATAAAAATATCCATTTTCCCTGTAGATAAAAATAGTCATGCCCTTAAAGTTATGAAAGCATAAGAGATCATTGTGTTGGTGGTGAGGAGCCAGGGCGGTAGTGCATATAGTTAGTCTAGCGGCACCAAGTCATAGTAGACGTGGGGGATATGAACAGCAATGGTGGCATGCGTGAGATTATAAACAGATATAACAATGCTCATTTGGCATAGTAATAAGAAATACATTTGTATTTTATGTACACAAAATTATGGTCTTCGGGTGGTTATGCATATAGATACCACAAAGGCAAAGGTCAATGTGAAGATGATATGTATTGATGGTGGCAGTCATATCTGGGGTTGATGAAGCTGGATAGGCTGCTCTAACCATAAGGTTGAGGCAAGAGATTACTTTAGCGCCTTAGAAAGTAATGAATAATGAGGCAGTTATTCGCACTTTGTAGAAATGGTCAGGCCCATGGTTTGCTCTGAGTGCTATGGAGTTCAAGCCTCCTCATGGTATCTCCCTAGCTATTTGCTAAAGTTTCCTTCCTCCTTAAAATTCTAGGGTCTGGCAGGTTGAGCATTCGAATATTGAAAATATGATTACAACGTTTATTTCTTTATTAGTATTCGCAATCTAATGCATATATATGATCCCTAAGTATCCAAGCCATAGCTAGATGGTTATTGTGATCAATGCAATCCAATTCCATTCTGGCTGCTTTTGGGTTGAACTTCCTGATTAATTCTTCATTAGCCTATGTCATCATAATCCTACATTCTTCTGCACAAACAATACATGGGTACCCTGTTTTCTTTTCCTCGTATACTCTCCTGAGATATTGTGCATGTTAAAAGCCGTCCAATGTATTTTTTTTTTTCAGAAGCAAAAGGGCTCTTGCAGACACTTGATTGTTTGTCACTGTTGCGCAGCTGGTTTTCAAAGCTTACCCACATTCTGTTAGTACCATTCCAATCTTCAACCTACTAGGCCTTTCACCATTATTGTGTAGAGCCCCTAGCTTCAAGCCTGTAACTTGGCAGCCGTCGCCTGACCACTAGTTAAAAGTGAATACTGATGGATCCTTTAGAGGCTCTAATATGGCTGGGTTTGGAGGGATTTTTCGTGATGCAGAGGTGTTGGGGCCTTTGCAGCAAGAGCTGAGGTTCCTAGTGCCATTGATGCAGAGATTTTGGCTGTCATTGAGGCTATTCAGGTAGCTTGGGTTCGTCGTTGGACCCATATCTGGTTGGAGACGAACTCCACCCTAGTACTTACATATTTCAAAAACCCCAACCTTATTCCTTGGAGGCTCAGAACTCGTTGGTTTAATTGTGTACTCAAGTCTCGGCAAATGACTTTCCATGTATCACACATCTTTAGGGAATGGAACAAAGTAGCAGACAAGCTGGCTAATTATGTTGCTTTGCATGATGGAGCGGTATGGTGGATTGCCCTCCCGTCCATTATTACTTCTGAGTTTGGTCATGATTACTCTTCGCGTACTAGTTATCGGTTTTCTTAGTTACTTTGTTTGGGCTCTTGGTTTGAGTCCCAATTTTGTATTGCCTGTTAATTTTTGTCTTACTTATTACTTTGTTTGTATTGGATGCGGTCTTGGCCTAGTCCCCCGTTTCCTTTTGCTTTTGTTCTCTTTATCTTGAGCTTGGTTTGGTTTGGTCCGCCAGCTCATTTGTAACCTTATTATTTTTCTTAATAAAATTTCGGGGTAGGACGTGGAGTTAGTCCTATTTTCGCTTCTTTAAAAAAAAAAAATTACTCTTACAGTGCAATTCATTCACTTAGAAGGTACAGAGTCGCAGTAACTTACAAGTTATGTGGATACAGATGCCTCAAATCTATAATTTGTTATATAAGCTGAGAGAAGTTACTCTTAGAGTGCAATTCATTCACTTAGAAGGTACAGAGTAGCAGCAACTTACAAGTTAAGTGGATACAGATGCCTCAAATGTATAATTTGTTCTATAAGCTGAGAGAAATTAACTGTCATATGAGTAATAAATGCAAACCGGCTATGGAGGTTATAGATACCCACATGTGGCTATTTCTGTATCTTAAGTAGGGATTCCTTCAACCACTTTTTGGGAGTATATGTAATTTGTAATTTCCAGCTATTTCAGTTGTAGCTTTGTAAGTTTAAAGAGTTTCTTCTTCAAGTGGTCTTTGCATTCCTTTTTTCTAATGAACTAATGTTTCCTAAAAATATAAAGAAATATAAAAAATATAAAATAAAAATAGAAGAAGGTGGCTTCAACCACAAAGTAGCTGTAGCAATAATTGTGAAATTTGTGAACTGAGTGATTTACCCAATGTAACGTGTTTTTATAAGTCATTCATAGAACCTTGCTTTATGGTTTGGACTTTACAGAGGAAATACTCTTTAATCAAAAACTAACATAGGTCTAGTTTGTATTTTGAAATATCTAGAATGGCTAGGAATCAAAGAAGTACTTGTACTAACTACTAAGTCATCTTGTTTGTCTTGGGCATGTTGGGAGCAAGCTTTGCTCTATACTTCAAACCCTCAGGGATTGTAGAACATAAGATATTAGATTCAGTTCCCTTATTGTGATTACTTCTCACTGTTTAATAACTTGGAGGATGATGTTTCAGATGTTCAAACATATATTACTAGGCTAGTAGGATTAAGTTGAAGGGTGACTAACATATAGCTTTATTTGTTTCCTTTACATGTTTATTTTACTTCTGTGACTTCCCATTTATGAGGCTTTCATCATTTTTTTCGTTGTCACCCCATTCTATATATCATGTGTAGTTCAATGCTTGATAGGTAGGATACCTGCCGTGCCATGTCCTGGAGAGAAAAAAAATTAATGTACAGTAAATGCATGATAGAATAAAGCAATCCTAGAAGATAAGTCTAGCTTGCATCACCAAAACCAATTCTTCCAAACAGCTAACCTAAATGACTTGGTCAATAATTGAAAGATTTGGAATTTACTCATTGTTTGCTAATATGACTGGCATAAGTTTTAAGACTAGTTTATAATAAGAAGAAAGCAATACTGAAAAAAAAAGAAAAAAAACTCACTGGATTTGTTAGAGTAAGTTTGTAGAGAATCGATCACATTTGGGTGATTTTGGATGTCTGAATTGTGAATTTGTGGTTGAGGAAACTATGAGAATTGAAGTATCTAGATTGTGAACACAGAATTACTTCCAAGAGTTTCTTCTTCAGCTATTTCCGTGTATGCAAGAAGAATAAAAACCTGTTATATGTTCGCCTAATTTTTTGTTTGTTTTGAACCTCTTGAGAATAATTCTCAAACATCTATTTCTCTTATTTTCCGAGTATATATGACCGCAAATATAGTATATTCTTTAATATGTATACGTAGTATAAAGTTGAGCAGTCTTAAGATAGATATAGTATATATATGTTCCTGCATCATTATTCATGAATATACATGTTCTTTGATATGATACAGAACCAATGCAAAAGATCTGATAGTTTATGGTTTGTGTACGATTCCAACATCTCATTTGGTATGGTTGGTATTAGGTACCCTCATGCTAATCTTGAAGGGAATATTATACATGACTTACAGCCTTAGAGCAGCTAATCAAGCCTTTGAAATTGAAAGGAGGAGTTTGGTTTTTGCTTTCTTGAAACCTTTATAGTTATTGAACCCTCTAATTAAGACTTAAGAGAAAGGAGGACCCCAAAACCACCTTAACGTTTTCTGAGCTGTTCTTCTTTCCTCTCAATTTTGCCTGCTTTTTTCTTCCTCTTTTCTCTCAATGTTGTAGGTATTAATTAGCATATTTGATCACAAGAGTTATATATATTTTTTTTTTTTCAAATTTGTTATCTGTTTGTCCTCTGGACGTCTATGTTGTATTACTTCTATCTAGCCACTGTCTCTTTAATTGCTATATTGTTATTATATGATTTCTGATCTAGTTGTTTTATTAGCCAGCTACACTTTTTCAACCCTTGGAGATATCAACATTGACAGTTCAGTGCTAGAGTTGGTAATAAAGGCAACTTTTCTGTGGAATGAAAGATTAAATAATCAACTCCATTATCATGCTTTCCGTGAAATGCATTAACTAGTAAGTTCTCTCTCTCTCTCTCTCTCTTCTTGTCATTTGATTTCAAGATTCCTTTAACTAAGCAAGACATGATTGAAACAATGAAATATAAAGAACTGCATATGTGGAGTTCTGTGCTAGTTTTTTTTTTTTAAATTTCTTTTTATTACTTGTAGCTCTTTTATTATCTGGATAATTATAGTTATAGTATTTAAACATCTGGAATGTGTTTTCTGTCTAAATACAATTTAGAATGTAGCCTCAGGGAAAACAAAGGTGAAACAAAATGGAAACATAATAGGCACATTGTAAAAGCAGGTGACATCTAAACCAGAAACATTAATATTATGATAATATAAACCATAATTCTAATTTAAAAACAATATTCTGTTTTTTTTTTTTTGTCATAGTGATCCTAGAGGTTTTTATGATGGAGCACGAAACTTTGTTATTAGTATTCATGCAAGTAAGGGGTACCCGAAGAATATCCAATGCCCTTGTAGTGGCTGTATAAACATCTGGTCTCATCCACCTAATGAAGTATTAGATCACTTGATCTCAAATGGGTTATATGAGCGTTATTGTAACTGTACCATTCATGGGGATCCGAACACTTCTGTACAACAAGAAATGATGGAAAACATGGAGAATTTAGAGACATATAGAATGTACAGAGATGCATATTTAGATGATGAATTTATGGAACCTGCACCTGCACCACTAGAGCCTAATGTTGGAAATTTAGTTTTTTAAGCAGAACTTCCTTTATACACAGGTTGTCCTTCCACAAAGATGTCAGCAACAGTTATGTTTTACAAGTTTAAGGCAAGAAATAGTTTATCTGACAGTGGCTACGATGAACTTCTAGAGATGGTTCGTAGTCTTCTACCTCCAGATAACATACTCCCTAGTTCTCTATATTCAACAAAAAAATTACTCAAAGCATTTGATTTAGGGTATGAGAAGATTCATGCTTGTGTTAATGATTGTTGTTTATTTAGAAAGAGTCTAGAGCACATGGAGACTTGTCCTAAATGTGGTGCCTCTCGGTGGAAAGTAAATAAGCACACCCAGAAGATTGAGAAAGGAGTCCCTGCAAAGGTTTTGAGATATTTTCCTATTATCCCTAGATTTAGAAGAATGTTTAAGGATTCTGAAAAGGCAGAACAGCTTACATGGCATCACACTCATAAAAGTCAAGATGGCAAGATGCATCATCCAGTTGACTCACTTGCATGGAAGAAGATTGATAGCAAGTGGCCTTCATTTGCAGAAGATCCTCGTAATCTAAGACTTTGTCTTTCATCCAATGGATTTAATCCATTTGGTGATCTTAGTTCCCGATATAGTTGTTGGCCTGTGATCTTGGTTGCATATAACCTCCCACCATCGTTATGCATGTCCAAGGAACATTTAATATTGACATTACTAATCCCCGGTCCTAAGCAACTGGGAAATGACATTGATGTATACTTGGAACCCCTTATTAAAGATTTAAAAGAGTTATGGATCAATGGGGTTACTGCATATGATGCGTTCACCAAGTCTGCCTTCAACTTGAAAGCTATATTGATGTGGACAATAAACGATTTTCCAGCTTACGGGAATTTGTCCGGATATTCCACAAAGGGAAAGAAAGCATGTCCGGTATGTGGTGTTCAAACATCCTCTCAATGGCTGCCAAATGGAAGAAAGCATGCATATATGTGCCATAGGAGATTTCTTGCACATGATCATCCATATCGACACAATAAAACTTGGTTTAATGGAACTGAAGAACATAGAGTGAGGCCTAGAAAGCTAACTGGTTCTGAGGTATTTCAAGTGGTGAAGAAAATTAAAAATAATTGGGGTAAGGAGGCTAAGCGTTGCACAAGAAAGAAAGAAAAAAAGTTGGCAGCAGAAAAAGGAGAAGATCTGAAGGTAAAAAAAGCTCAGTCAATGAAATGGAAGATAACTCCATTGACAATTCAGATGATGATAGTGATGATGACAGTGAGGATCCTTTAAAGCCTTCAAAGAGATGGAAGAAGAAATCAATGTTTTTTGAGTTACCATATTGGGAGGTACGTTTTTTTTTTAAAATTAGTTTCATTACAGTTTGCTGAAACCTTGTAACATTGATTGCATTAATTTAATATATATTCTCTATATTGCAGACTGTTTTAGGGAATCAGAAATTGAGAGATAATCGCTGTGTATTCTCATTGATAATAGGGGCCTCTTTATATAGAGGATTACAATGCATAGAATCTCAATCATACAAGGAAAGTAATTCTACATTGATTAGGATTCTAGATCCTTCTAATTAAATCCTATTACCACTAGGTCAAGTAACCTAGAGTTTGGGCTAAACACAAATTAAGATTTCCTTGAACACTCCCCCTTGTGTTGCCCAAACGCGGTGCTTCTCTCGTTGCCTCGTTAAAAACCTTGCCGAGTAACAAAAACCCAGTGGGACAAAAATAACCTCGGTCGAAGGGGAAAAAGAGCACAACACACCCTTCACGTTTCGAGGTGAACATGTAGACATCTCCCCCTGATGTCTGCGTCTCCCCCTGATGACTACAATCATGGGAGTTCAGATAATTTCCGCAAGCCAATTCTTGCCACATGTTTCTCGAACGTGGATTTGGGCAATGACTTAGTAAACAAGTATGTCTCACTGTCCTCAGATTGAATCTAGTTCACTTTGATCTCAAGGAGAGTCTGTTGTTGCTGATTGTGCTTGGTGTTATCGCTTTTGATGTAGCCTTGCCTCATTTGTTCAAAACAAGCAGCATTATCCTAAATGCTCGTAGGCTCATTTGTGATAGACTTCAAACCACAATTGTTCGAACATGCCTAATTTTGAATCCAATCCATATTCATTCACGAACCACTTCATGAAGAGCAATGATCTCTGCATTATTCGAAGATATAGCGACTAGGGTCTATTCTGTAGACCTCCAAGATGTCACGGTCTTTTCCCATGGTGAACACTTAACCGGATTAGGAATGACCTTTGTGTGGGTCAGAGAGATACCCAACATCAGCAAAACCTTCCAAAACACATGTCGTTTTGGGATGGGGATAGTGGAGGCAAGCCAGGGTTGGCGGCACACCTGGTGTGTGATGGGTCCGAATCCATCATCTCTTCGTAGGGATAGAACAAGCCCATATAACTCATACTCAAGTATCGAAAGATATCTTTTACACCAATCCAATGGCGTCGCGTTGGCGCAGAGCTATATCTAGCTAACAAGTTCACAACATATGAGATGTCCAGTCTTGTGCATTGGGATAAGTACAATAATGCGCTTATTGTACTAAGTAAGGCACTTCTGCCTCTAGCACATCTTCGTCATCATCCTTTCGACGAAGAGGATCCTTTTCAGGATCAAGACTACGGACGATCATGGGGGTGCTTGAAGGCTTGACCTTGTCAAAATGCCTAAGCATCTATCGACACGATGCTCAAGTTCCAAACCGAGACATAATCGTGTTTTCCCAAAATCCTTCATCTCAAACTCGGATTTCAAGTGTTCAGCGGTTTCCCTTAACTCTTTAAGGGCTTCTAATGAAGATCATGTCCAACATGAACCGCAATAGAATCCGAAACTTGTCATAGAAACGCGTGGGTATATCCCTTCCCAATCAAGTAGTCCCTTTAGTGAGCGTTTCAACCTTATTGTAAACGCGCTCCATGGTCTAGAGCCACTTGACTTGGGTAAATGAAGTTTGCCATGAACCTTCATGTATATTCCGTATCTAGATCCCTATAGAGATACGTAGTGACCATATTTGTAAGTTGCATGTTCAGTTATTCGGAAACTACCAAACTGACAGGGTAGTGGAGTGCAATGACATCCATTACGAGAGAATATGTCTCATCGTAGTCGATTCCAGGGCGTTTTGTGAGAAGCCTTGCTCCATAAGGCGAGATTGCCATCTCTTTTTCTCATCACGCTTTCTAACGAAGACCCATTAGTCAACAGGTTTTATGTTAGGAGGTGTTGGCATCTCTAGCTCGAAAACCTTCCTATTCGTTAGAGAATCCATCTTAACATGGATCGCATCTTTCCATTTAGGCCAAAAACTCTCTACGTTGGTATTCATTCATCAACGGAGCGTAGTTCGATATCATCTGACTCAACAAACTCATGTGCAACGAAATGCGCAACTACATCATCAATAATGACGGAGTTTTTATCCCACGTCTCATCTACACTAGTGTAAGTTTCATAGAGCTCTATATTCTCAGGAATAGGTTCTGATGTTGAGGCGTCCCCCAACGGTAACCATAACCCGGAAGATACTCATGAGACGGATTTTGAGTCTTGATGATCAAAGGATTGGAATGTGCCAAAGTATCATTCGAACCCACGGGCCTCCCACGCATCCTAGCTGGGGCCATGGCCTGTAACGCCATGGTGCCACTCTCTTTGGCATTGGCGCCATGCCTACCTCCGTGTAGGGTGGCGCTATGTCCTCTCGTAGGGACGTCCTTCCTTGCAGGCATGTTTGCAGCATATTTGTGTGATCTCGTCACTTTAATAGGGATCAAGATGAGACATAGTGGGGACAGACCACGACAAATCATGTCGTTCCTGTTGAACATCTGTGTTCTTATCTCCCCCTAACGATGGGAAGACTGTCTTATCAAAGTGACAACCCGCAATTCTAGCGGTAATGAGATCGCCTTGCAAGGGCATTAAGTGGCGGACGATTGTGGGAGTCTCAAATTCAACGTAGTTGCCTATTCGTCTGTAAAGACCCATCATAGAGCACTGTGGCGGCGCAATTGGCACATAAATGGCTCACTCAAATGTGCGTAAGTACAAAAGACGTGTACCCAGTCACTAACTGTAACGCATAGGTACATTGAGTGGCGGTAGGTCGTAGACGAATTAGCATAGCTGCATGCGATATTGCATCACCCTAAGCAGATGTAAGAAGATTGGTGCGCATTACCAATGTTCAGACTACCATCGTAGTCTTTTCCGCGAGACCAATTGGGTGTGTACATGGAAATGTGATGTCCAACATCAAGCCCATTGCAATATCCATCGAAAGTCTTTTGATGTAAACTCTCTAGCATAGTCAAATCCAATTGACTGAATAGGATGATCTGGGGAGTGAGCCCGTTGTCATATGATATGTGCTAGGAGTGTAGCATAAGCAACATTTATAGGTGGACAATGGCACAACACGTGACCGGCGTGTTTTCGTGTCAACCAACATCATAAAATATTTAAGCGTCCGCAAGTTGGTTGAATTAATCCACAAAATCCCTAGGGATTCTTTGTAAGAACAGAATGAGTATTGTCATATCCTTTTCCTAGGACGGTCTCAATCCTAGTTTCCCTAAGGAACGGGCTTTGTAAAATGAGCGAGAGGCCTTAGAAGCAACCATTAAGTATTTTGGTTAGGCCTGAGCGTTCGAAACGCTATGTGAAGCAAGTTGGTGATTGCAACATCACCTGGGGCGCCATCACCATGATAGACGCTATCCATGGCGTGATGGATATGGACTACGCCAACCCTAGGCTGATGGTGGACTGAGGCGGTGCCCTAGGCAACAGCGTCGGTCACACTTAGTCTAGGAATCAACTTTTGATTCATGCTTCATTTCGCTCGAAAGAAATGATGTCCATGTGAAGTCTTTTGTAGACGGATCATCATATCATGACTAGGATGATCTATCCTGTCGTAACAAAGCCAATATGTGTCTAAATCCAAAAGATCTTCTCTCATAACTTTATTGGATTAATAGCTCGAATAGTGACATAGAATCCACTAGAGAGACACATAAACTTTTCTAAGATGCGTCTGTGTTCGTAATCATTAGAGGTAATGCAAAGGAACTCATTTCCGTTCTCTACATGTATGTTCGCATGGAATTCGTTGGCTATTCATAGGGTACGATTTACCCTAAGAGCGTAGAGAGTTTCTGTGACAGCAGTAATCAAGGTGCCATTTGGCAAGTGGAACTTGGGCTATTCCATGTCCTTGAATTAATATTGATGGCCCAACCATCGTAGTCACAAAGTAATATGCTCATAATCAAAATTGAGTCATAATGAAAAGAACTCGAAATTTTATTCATAAGCCAACGGAGTACATCATTGTTTCTTTGATCAAAGAAAATATAATCCAATAAAAAGTAATATGGCAATCGTCTACATCTCTTGGAAAATAAAGACTTAAACAGAATTGGCGATCTATTGATCCTAGCCAGATTTGTAGTCTTCAACCCTTCACTCTAGATCATCTTCTTGATCTTCTTGTTCCACATAGTGAGCTTCTCTTGCTTCACAATATGCTTTGTAGGCGGTGACAAGTTCTTCACGAGCTCTACAAATGTGTGCCCAATGATCAGACACTCCACATCGAGAACATACATCTCTTTGCTCGAACTCCATTGATTGAGGCACTTTAAAATCGTCATTTAGATGGCTCTTAATGTTGGTGGAGCCACCAACATGGCCAGAGACGTTGCCTCCCTCTCTCTTTCCACGTTTACCTCTTCGGTTCTGTGTTCGCCTATTTTGGCGGCTACCTTCCCAAGTAGAGCAATTATATGGATCAGAATGTCCAGAAGTATACCTAAGATTAGGGTTTTGCTCTTGGCGCCCTCTCTTAGAGGTGCGACTATAATTGGATTCCGGAATATGTTCTGTTTCCACGGATCTCGAATTATAGTTCTTCACAAGGATATTATCATGCTTTACAGCGACATTCATGGCTCCAATGAGCTCATTAAACCTTGTGATCCGTCTTGCATTTACATCGATTCGATAGTTCTTAGCAACAATCAATGCAGAGACGGGGAAGGTAGAGAGAGTCTTCTCAATCAACATCGCATCTGTGATCTTTTTACCACAGAATTCCATTAAGGATTTAATGCGAAGTGCTTCCGAGTTATAGTCAAGAACTGTCTTGAAATCACAGAAGCGGAGGCTAGGCCATCTCACTTCTAGGTCAGGAAGCAAGGAGTCACGGACGTTGCCAAATCTTTCTTCGAGTGAGACCCACAGCCTTCTGGGGTCTTCTTCATTCATATACTCGTACTGGAGCGAATCATCCATATAACGAGTCATTAGGATGATGGCTTTCTCCTTATTTGCCTCTAAGGCTGCTCTTTTTGCTTCCAAAGCTTGAGCTTGCTCAACAGTTATCACGTCCTGGCTAGGCTCGAGAATCATATCCAAGATTCCATCGGCCTTGAGATGCTGGCGGATATCACGAACCCACCTGTGACATTCAGAGCCAGTTGTTCCCAATGGAGCAAAGTCCAATTTGTTCAGGCTACTCATCCTGAAAGAGAACAAAAAATTAGGGTTAGTTTCGGAGCGAAGTAGGCTACCACTAAAACATATGAAATTTCTAAGCGTAATCGCTTCCAAGAAATTAGGAATTTCCGAGTGTAGTCGCTTCCAAGAAATTCGATTCCAAGATATATTGGATTAGATCGAAACAATGATGTAAGTGGTCGATCATAAATTCTCTACAAACTCTAAGTTTGGAGATCTCAACAAGCTCTAAGCTTAGAGTGAGCACGAACCCCCACAATTCGGCTTAATTTGGTCTCCCCTATAATGAAGAAAAGGGGGGGGGGGGGGGTAGAAGAAGGGAGGTTGCAAGTCCCCGAGAAAAAGAAGAGAAATTGAAATAAAAACTCAAAAACGAGAACTTTTAGTAAACCATACCTCTTAGGATTGCGGATCGCATTCGATCCTCATTGTAGGATTGCAAACAAGCTTCAGTTCTAGGCGAATCAAACTTGTTGAAATTCGGAGCAGATTCGCTTCTAAACAGCTCCCACTACGATTGGTGTACAGGTCACAAAATGTCTCCAATAGGGCTGAAATTTGGAAGTCAGAAAGAAGAGACCGAGGCGAACAACTTTGATGAAGGAAACATTTTGATCTGAAAATCCGAAATAGAAGTTTCGGGGATTGCAAGCTGACTGATATGCACAGGAACGAGCATGCTGAACAGCTCCCACCTTGAATAATGTACAGGTCTCAAAACGTCTCCAATATGGCTGAAAGTTTGAGGTCAGATATAGGAGATATAGATGAACAACTTTGATGAAGAAATCATTTTGATCAGAGGTCCCGAACAAGACGTTTCTGGGCGTGCAAGCAGGCTGATCTGCACAAGAACGAGCGAGCTGCTATGCTGCAGGGGCAGCAGGAGTGCCGCAATGCTGCATGGGCAGTAGGTGGCACATGGGTGCTCAAGGGCTGCAGGGCCAGCTTACGGCATGGCTAGCAAGGGCTAGGAGCTTGAGGCTATTTTGGTGAGAAGAGTTTTGGTTTTTAGGGCTAGGGTTAGGGCTCGTGCTGATAACGTGTTTTAGGGAATCAGAAATTGAGAGATAATCGCTGTGTATTCTCATTGATAATAGGGGCCTCTTTATATAGAGGATTACAATGCATAGAATCTCAATCATACAAGGAAAGTAATTCTACATTGATTAGGATTCTAGATCCTTCTAATTAAATCCTATTACCACTAGGTCAAGTAAACTAGAGTTTGGGCTAAACACAAATTAGGATTTCCTTGAACACAGACTATGTTATTGCGACACAATTTAGATATGATGCACATTGAAAAAAATATATGTGAGAGCATCATTGGCACTTTACTCAACATGAAGGGAAAGACAAAGGATAACTTGAATTCTCGGAAAGATTTAAAAGTGATAGGTATTAAAAAGAAATTTCATCCAAAAGAAGATGGTTCCAACAAATCCAAAAGTGATGCAGCACCTTACGTGCTTTCAAAGAAGGAGAAGAAGATATTTTGTAAGAGGTTAGCCAAGTTGAGATTGCCGGATGGGTATTGTTCTAATCTTGCAAATCGTGTCTCTTTACAAGACAACAAGATCATGGGTTTGAAGTCACACGATTGCCATGTTTTGATACAACAGATTCTTGCGGTAGCTTTGAAAGGACTTCTGCTCAAAGGACCAAGAATTGAAATTTTTCGCTTGTGTTCTTTTTTCCATCAGTTATGTCAAAGAGAGATTGAGAAGAAAAATATTGGTGTTCTTGATGATGAAATTGCAGAGACTATGTGTATGTTTGAAAGGTTTTTTCCTCCCTCTTTCTTTGACATTATGGTTCACCTACCAATTCACCTTGCACAAGAAGCTCTAATTGGTGGCCCTGTACATTTTCGTTGGATGTACCCCTTTGAAATGTGAGCTTACATTGCACTTCATTAACTATAATTGATTAGTTCCTTTGTATAGTATCAATACTAATGCAGATTTTTTTTTTTAAAGGTTTATGAAGGACCTAAAAGGATATGTCAAAAATCGATCAAACCCTGAAGGATGCATAGCAGAAAAGTATTTTGCTGAAGAGATGACACGTTTTTGTAGTGGATACATTACAGGAGCAGCTGAAATAGGTGTTCAAAGTAGACGCAATGAGGATTTTGAGCACGAAACAATACTAGAAGGGCGACCACTTGGTGAGGGGAAGCTAAAACTATTCAGTTCTTCTATGCTAGAGATTGCTCATCGATTTGTGTGGACAAATAGTTCAGAGGTCGATCCATGGAGAGAGTAAGTTTGATTGCTAAATTTAGTTGTTCTAATTTACTTTAGATTACTTGGCCAGTTTTTTTATACAAGTCTTTTTCCTATCAGAATGCATAGGGAAGAACTAAAGTGTTCTGATACGCGTCTTGAGCATGATGAAAACCTTCTTAAACAGAGACATCTTAGAACTTTTAGTGGATGGTTAGCTAATAAGGTCAAATTTGGTGATTCAAGAGATATGTCAGATACAGTAAAGTGGATTGCTTGTCGGCCAAAAGCAGATGTGGTATCACATATAAGCTTCATCATCAATGGAAACCGATTTCAAACTGAGGCCAGTGAGAAGAGCACACAAAATAGTGGTGTTTTTGTTGAAGGAGACACTGTGTCGGGCAAGTGCAAGGGATAATTTTCAGAAGATGGACAGAGTATCCTACTATGGTGTTATAAGAGATATAGTTCTGCTAGACTACCGCCAATTTAAGGTTCCCCTATTTGATTGTTATTGGGCTAATATAGGGACCGGTGTCAAATTTGAAGTTGGTTTTACATTAGTGAATCTCCACAAGGGGCAGCATCAGTTTGATAGAGATCAGTTTATTTTTGCTTCCCAAGCGAAACAGATTTTTTATTCAAGAGAGAGTGACACTTCGAATTGGCATGTTGTACTCAAAGCACCGCCAAGAGGGTTTTTTGAGAATGATAGTGATGAAAGTGCTAACATGCCAGTAGATGTATCACAGCTAGACCTCGACGTTGAGGATGAAGAATGAGAGAGATATGATAATGAGGAAATCAATTCGGTAATTGTAGGAATTGCATACAATAATAGATATATCTCTATGTATGTGTTTGTGTGTGTTTTGGTATCAATATTTGTTGTACTTAAATGAATTTATTGCATTGTATGTGTGTGTGTGTTCCGATATCAATATCAGCAAGGATATTAATTTACTTGTTTACTGGCTGAACAGAGTGACGGTGACTTTGAATAACTCAAATTCCACAGAAGCATTGATATAATCTATCAACACAACAATATTCTAAGGGTAAGATCTAATTTAGTTTGTGGTTTTGGATAAGATTGCTTTACATATTAGTACATTGATCATAATTTTTTTGTGCTTTGTAGAACATATTTTGTTGACCCTATAAAGTATGGGTGGAGAGACCTCAAAACAAGGTGGAAAGAAAGCCAAAAGGCAGGAAACAGCTGCACGAGCAGCTTTTGTGCTTGGGGAAAAAAGGAATGAATCCTTAAGAATATCTAATGGAAATTCAAATTCATCCCCTATAGAAGCTGATATTCCGGAATGTGAAGCTACAACAAACTCAGAAAAGAAAAAAATTCCACCTCGGGGTAAAGCCAAATTGTTGGATATTGCCAAAAAAAAAAAAAGGAAACTTCCTATTGTAGTTGAATTCAATGAAAGAGGCCAGCCCATTGGAGAAAATGCAGGTATATTCTCTTCTTTCATTGGAGCCTCAGCAAGAGAACTAATACCAATGACCGCTGGAACTTGGAAAAATCTATCTAATACTTTCAAAGATCAGATTTGGAAACACGTCACAGTAAGTTTTCTAAACTTATATATATATGAACATATTACAATGAGCCTTTTATGTTCACCAATTGATTCACTTATTTTCTTTTGTAGACAAGTTTCATTGTTGATGAATTCTACAAGAAGCATATTTTTCAAAGGATGACGAAACTTTGGCAAGATAATAGATCTTTAGTGATGAAAGAAGCGGAAGAGCAAGCCAAAGTTGTTGATTTACAGCGTGCTGCTGCCCTTCTCAAGCCTAATAACATAGAATCCATGGATGAGTGGTTAGCTCTTATTAAACACAGAACTAGTGTGGGATTTAAGGTATGTTTTAGAAGTATTTTGTAATATATATACAAGTCTGAATTTATCTTGCAATATCAGATTTCAGAAAATGCTTTGACCATATGTTTATCCTAGGAGAAGTGTCAAAAATTAAGAGAATGCGGGCAGGAAGAACTTTACTACATAGAACTAGTAGAAAAAGTTTTGCACGCCTTGAAGAAGAATTGGTAAGAATAATGTGGTTATATATTAACGTCATATGAGTTTCATAATTTGATAACATAAAGATTATTTCTACATGTTGATTTGTAGAGGGAACAAAGTGAAAATCCAGATGCGATATCAAGGTTTGACATATGGATACATGCTTATGAAGCAAAGAAGAAGAAGAGTTCAGATGAAGTAGTTGAGGATCCGGAAATAGTGGTCTGCATACTCTTCTTTATGGCTCATCTTTTGGTATTTTTTTTTTCCCTAATCAGTTATGTATTTAGTTTGGATTTTGGTGAAGAGGTACCAGAAGGGGTAGTGTAAGTCTGTTTTGACTCATAAATTATCATTACTTGTAAGAATAATATCTTCTTCTTCTATGGAAAGAGTCAAATAATGGCCATTAATTCTCAGTCTAGAAGCAAATTTGGTTCCATTATGTGTCTGTTCTCCATTTGCTTGCTTTGCTAGTTTGGATTACTTTTTCAGTGGTTTCAATCTGCCGGAGGTTTTTATCTTCAGCAAGCTTTAAATTAGGTTTCCCAAGTCAATTGCACATGTTTGTTTATATTGGTACCTCTTTTTATTTCAGAGTTTTCAATGGGAATGATCCAAATATCAAGTTGTTAAAGAATTTTGGGGACTATATGTGAGTTACTTTTGGTTTGATAGTCTTGAATTTATTCCAGAACGTGTAGTGTGGAAAAGCTTCAGTACATTATCTTTGTCATTGTGATTTCAGTGCATTTTTCATGTACTAATGCAATTTGGATGGTTGTTTTTTTTTCCTTCTAATCTTGCAAGAATTTAAAATGATTTGGTTATTGAGATGATAAATTTAATAATAGATTATTTGTGGTTAAGAATTTCACCTTCCATTGTCATCAATAAGTATTTACTGAATGCTATAGATATTTTTATTTCTTTAACCAAATAATTCAATAAGAAATCTATATCTATACCACAAGACTAGCTAATTGACAATCTAACTGACACATGGTTTTTACATAAACAAGTGAAGCAGAAAAGGGCAGAGCAAGAACCTTCACAAACATTTTCTTTGAAAGATGATGTTGTAGCACAAGTTCTAGGACCTGATCCACGAGGACGGGTAAGAGGGTTAGGATTTGGAGCAGTCCCTTCAAAATTAGAATATCAAACCAAAGTTGGAAACAAAGTTGCTAACTTAGAGAAACAAGTGTGCACTCAAGCACAGAATATGCTTTCTCAATAACAAGAGATTGAACGATTGAAAGAAGTGGTTGCCACTCTTTTAACAAGATAAAAAAAAGAAGGGAATAACCACGTAAGTCTTTAAAATACATCTATTAAATTATTTATTTATTTGTAATTATTAACTTTGGGTCGATAAGTCAACCAGGTTACTGATTTCCTTAATGTTATAATAGCAGGGTAGTAACAGTGTTCATCATTCTGCTAACATGTTTGCACTACAAACGTAGAATGAAAATCCTAGTGTTCAATATCATAGCAGTGATGGAGTACAAAGCAACCAAAATATTGCAAGTGTTTGAGGTTCTGATAGTGGGAGGCCACAAAGCAAGCAAAGAAACCAAAAGCAAACTTCAAGTATTCAATATTCTGTTGGTCATGGGTCACAAAGCAAAGACAATGACGGTAAAAGGACCAAAGTTACAAAGGATGATCAGAATAGAATCGAATTGTTAAGTTGGTTTGAGATGGAAGAACAGGTTGTTGCAATTGCAAAACTTGAGTCAAAAGATCCAAATGTAAAGTTCCATCATGTGCCCCTTGGTCATGAATGCTGGAAAGTCTGGGTGCTTGATGTTTTTGAGGATACAACTTTATATCGACCAACTAGGGAGTTTGGAACACTGAGTATGGCTCAAGGAAGTACAATTGCATGGCCTATCAAGTACATCAAACAAGTTTAGTTTATGAACTTTTCAGTAACATATCCTAACACTAATCACCTCTTCATTTTTGTTTTGACTAGTGTTATTTGTTTTTGGTGGTTAAATAACATCCATCTAGATTCTCTATTCTGGTTTGTTCTCATATTGCAACTCTTTGCATTTGCTTATAATTTAGTTATAATTGTAGAATTAAGGTCGTTAGACGAGGACTATGCCATTATAGTCGGGTGAATGCTAATTTCCAAGTTGAAATTATAAATATTTTCAGAAACTTTAGTTCAAGTAGTTTGTGAAGATAAGAATCTCTTTTGAAAACCAAATATTGGATGCAAATTTATCTGGAAGGAGGAAAGATTTAGAAACTGCATGAACTCATCTTATTTATTATTTCGAGTATTGTACTATGCTTTCAGTGATTTAGATTCTGTTATGATCCTTTGCTAGTATCTTATTTAATTAACTCTATCTTGATTGGAGAAGAAAACAGTGCAGCCAATGTATAACATATATTCTCAAACTTGTTTCCAGCAGGTACTGCCAAATTTTGTGGTGTATGCAGATTAATGCCTTATGTTGGTACTACTGGTAAATTGCTTGAACTAATTGGGAGATTCAAATTGCAGTTGGATAGTGGTGCTTGAAACCTTGCAATTACCCTGCAATATATTTTTGAATTGTAATATGTTACTTTTAATTAAACTCAAGTTTGCAGGGACATGCAAATGCAATTGTTTTGTAGTTTAGTTGCATATGGCATGGTAACAAGTTTGTACAGATATCCTATTTCAATTAATGTATCATTTATGTTAATTCACCTTTGCTCTTTGACAATCTATATATAAGGTTTTGAAATGAATTAGGGAAAATTTAGCAAATCGTACACCAAGTAAAGGCCATTAATAATTCTTATACACAAAGTTTCAAACCAAACATTTCAGTACACGAAATCTGAAACTCGACCCACTATCAGTACACGACGTCAATTTTTGACACCAAAATGTCCATTATGCCCTCAGTTTTTTTTTTTCCTGTTATTTTTTTTTCCTTTGTTTATAAATGACTCGAGTCATTTTTTTTTCTTTCTGTTA
Source organism: Rosa chinensis (assembly GCF_002994745.2). Lineage (NCBI taxonomy): Eukaryota > Viridiplantae > Streptophyta > Magnoliopsida > Rosales > Rosaceae > Rosa > Rosa chinensis. The sequence continues at coordinate 50,435,563 of NC_037089.1, read as the reverse complement.
TGCGAGGTGAGGAAGGCGGTGTTGGAAGCGAGGGACTGAGCCGGAAGAAGGAAGAAGAAACAAAGGAAAAAAAAATAACATAAAAAAAATTATTAAAAAAAAAGAACTGAGGGCATAATGGACATTTTAGTGTCAAAATTTGACGTCGTGTACTGATAGTGGGTCGAGTTTCAGATTTCGTGTACCGAAATGTTTGGGTTGAAACTTTGTGTATAAGAATTATTAGTGGCATTTACTTGGTGTACTGTTTGCAAAATTTACCCAATGAATTATTGTTAGTTGAGCAGCTACATTGAATATACTGCCATATTTGGCAAATGAGCAGCAATATAAAATTTCTTGCAAAGAAGAAATGCCAATAATGGCGTGCAGACTGTGTCACAAATGACATTGAGAATTATGCCTAAAGTCTTTCACGGCGTGCTATGTGGACCGTAAATAACTCTACATGTATTCTTTTATGGCATAGCATGTGTGCCGTAAATGAGTTACACAGAAAGTCTTTTACGGCGCGCTTTGTTTAGCATTTACGGCGCACTTATATGTTAAATTAGAGATCCTAGAATCGGTAGGAACACTTTTACGGCGTGCATAGATGAACATTTATGGCTCACAAAAGCGTGTCGTAAAAGGGATATGTCTTTTACGGCGCGAGCATTTACAGCCTGTTTTTGTGTGCCGTAAATAGGCTTTTACGGCTCACATCGTAGGCCGTAAAAGCCCAGTTTTTGTGTAGTGTCCTTTGGTGAGGTCGCAAGAAAGGAAGGCTATGAAAGAAGCAATTTGGTAATGAAAGAAGGCAGCCAAGGATTCCAGTGCTTTGTTAACCGCTGTCAAGAGTATAGCGAGCATCCAAAAAGATGAAACCGCTGTCAAGAAAAAACTCGATGAGAAATTTGCTCGAACTCTCTAAGAGGAACATCAACGAGAGTGTATACGCTTACAAATGGATATGCGAAAAAACACATTTCTAATTCAAGAAAGGGAAGACCAATTATGGAGATGGATACAAGTCAGATGTCGCCAACTAAAAAACGTTATTGGCAAAGAAAGCAAAAGAAGATAGCGGAGAGAGAAGATGATGAAACAAAAGGTGGGTCAAGTTTTCAAACACCTTTATGAGTGGATACAATCCGCAACCACATTTCGGTGGTGCATTCCCACAACCTCCTATCACCGGTGGATTCCCACAACCTCCTGTCACCTGTGGATACTATCTGCAACCACCTTACACCGGTGGATTCCCTACACAACCCCACTTTTCACCTTTCTCTATGGGTGAATCCACCAACTCTCAGCCTAATGATGACCCTTCAAGCACAATTTGGATTCCTAGAGAGGATGAGGATGGGGATGAGAATAATTAGGTGATTATGTATTTCAAATAATTGTATTGTACTTATTCCTCGTTTGTCAATTATGTAAGCATAAATGTTATGAAATAAAAGTTATATTTGAAAATTTTGTTTATTAAACACATCTTATATTAAGAATCATATCAAATAAACAACATAAAAAAAAATTTGAAAAGCACAATTTGGATCGAGTTTGGCCAGACATTAGCCAATTATTCAAACATCTACCATATCTAGATCTGCAAATTGCCTTGAATGTTCCGTAAATGCTCTATAAGATCTTCTTGAAGGTTTGAGTGAGTTGTACTCACATCTAATGGCATCGTATTGATCCATGAATCCGTTGAAATTATGACTATCTGTACCAACAGGATCAAAGTCATCACCGGTTAGTCCATCCCAAACCGTAGCCAACTTGGGCCTCATATTGTTCTCCTCTTCTTCATCGGACTCCAAGTCTCCATCGTAGTCCTCAGGTCGTTCATCCTTGACTATCATGTTGTGTAATATAATACAAGTCAACATGATGTATAAAAGGTTTTCTATATCCCACCCACGAGCATCTCCTATAACAATACTAAAACTCAACTGTAAAATACCAAAATATCTTTCTACATTCTTCTTGTACCCCTCTTGAGCATGGGAAAACTTGAGATCCTTGGGTCATGTAGGCCTTGAAATTGATTTCGCGAAAGTCTCTTATCTATGATAGATACCATCAGCGAGATAGTATCCAAAATTGTGAATTCTATTATTCACTTAGAATTGTGCTTGACCAGCAGTAAGCTCGTCAAACAACTGGGACTTTGCCAGGATGTTGAGATCATTGCATGCTTCGGGCATTCCAAATAAAGTGTGCCATATCCATGTGTCATATGATGTGACTGCTTCGAGGATGATAGTGAGGATATGTTTTCGACCACTGTATCTCCAACTAAACTGGTTGAGCAATTCTTCAATTGCCAGTGCATGCAGTCGATGCTTCCAATCATCCCAAGAAAACCTTTTCTTTGAGCTTTGGCGAGCAGTTTCCTGGGGTAGGCCGTAGTAGGAGCCCAGATGTATTCTGCCGAGTACAGATTAACGTTTGATCTTGTAAATCGTTGAAGAGCCTCGATGAAGGTAGATTTTGCCATCCGACAATACTCAGCACATTGATCTACCCCAGCACCGTAAGCAAGCATATGTAAGGAACATGTCATCTTCTGCTCCAGAAGTAGTCCGACTTTCTTGGCAACATCTAATTTTTGAACAAAGTATCGGTCATAGCGGCAAAGGCTACCAGAGATGCGATAGAAGACATTGTGACTCATCCTATAGCGTGCTCGGAATTCTCAATTCTTGATTACTGGACATTCAACAAAGTAATCTTCCATTCATAGCGGCAAAGGCTACCAGAGATATGATAGAAGACATTGTGACTCATCCTATAGCGTGCTCGAAATTCCAATCCTTGAACACTGGACGTTAAACAAAGTAATCTTCCATCATGTTTTTGCCTCTTTCATCCCTAAATTGCTCCTTGTTTAGTGCACGACTCGGTTGAGAACCCTGTCGTCGAGTTTGATTAGCAGATTCAGCTTAAGTGACTGTTGCGATCACAATCGCATTAATCACACACATCTCTTGATAATCTTCATCTTGAGACTGTCGAATCTTAGCCCACAACCTCTTCATTGAAATGAGGGAATGAGAGGAAATGTGTAATTCTAGACATAAGAAAAAGGAGGAGATTTGCCAAGATCAGATTGTGTGTGAATGGAGTGCACAAATTTCCTTTATTTATTGACCTTTTTTACATCAAACATGATCAGTTGATAAGGACACGTGCCAACACCTAGTTCTTTGTAATCTTATCCAAAATCTTAGATAAGATTACATTAACAATAATCGTTAGATTGAATAGTATGCAAATGATCTGTCTCGTTCAAAGCTTTAGGTTAGGTGATTGTTTCAATATTTTAAAAAAAAATTGTCTCATTTCAAGAAAAATTGTCTGTAAATGTAGGTGGCTCATCATTTGTCCACCAAAAATTCTGAAATATAGTAAATTGCAGTTTTTAGGCCCATAACGATCTCGAAAGCCCGAAAAAGCCCAAACATTGTGGCAAAGCGACAAGTTTTGTTCCTAGCGTTGTTCCATTTCCGAAAAGGTATAGCAATCACAATTTTGACACCGAACCCCGGATTTCCAACAAACCGGAATTTTCCTTTTCACGATCAAGCTGCTCTTCGATCCTTGTTGCCATCCTCTCTACATCAGTTATCCATAAATGTCCATTATTACCATATATTTACATTAAATATATTTCAATTTTACAATAAATAAATTAATAAAAAAAATTTAATGAATAGTAACTGACCGGTCAAGAAACAGAACGGGTGGAAACACATGTCCAGTGGCAGTGAACAGTGTCTTGACCCAATAACCTTGACCTATTGACCCAACTGGTGAACTTGCTCCAACCATTTTGGCCTTTTTATGGCCCTTTAGCCCCTTTTTTAGTTGTTGTTGGAGATCAAAAAGATGCTACAATTTAAGAAATGTCCCTTTAAACCCAACTACTGGAGATGGCCTAACTATCATAACCAAATAGGGGTAGACACCAATCTCGCATAAAGCGGTATTGACCACTCATCATATATATCACATTTCTACATGAAGAATCATATAGTGATAGTATTTACTTTGAATGATAGAGACGATAGCTTACAATGTATGAAAAATATGAATTAATCTATGTAATCTATCACTATTTCAAATCTGATGGAGTAATTGATACGCTAAAAACAAGCGCCCAATTTAATCCTGCAATAATGTCAATTGTCAGTGTATAATAAGTAGGGATCGTTCAAGCAGGAGATTGAAGGTACACAATTAATCATGAATAAATAAACTAACTAAAATACAAAACAAAAATAAAAGAACATAAATTTTGGGGGTTTTAGGGTTTTGAAGAAATAATGATGAAGCTGTTAAAGACTCAGTTTTCCACCACCAATTACAATCAAACAAAGTCATGTTAACCTAGTTTCAATTACTAAGGTGTAAAATAGAAACCAGCCAAGAAACAAGTCGGAGCAGATCATGTCCCTTATTATTGTTTCCCTAATTGTTTAGTCTTTGTGAACGCACAATAGCTAAACCTATCAAACATGTAATCAAGGTATAGAACGCTATCTTATCAACAACACATATAATGTCAACACGTTTGAAGCATTAAGATCTCAAAGAAACAATTGGTTATAGAGTTGCAGTCTAATGTGGAACACCTACCTAGCACACTTTTCTAGTGGTCTAAGACATCAGCTTTTGTCCAAAGCCTTGCATACTTCTGGATTAGAAAAAAAGACGATTAGGTGAATTATTTTCTAAGTCCTAGCTCCAATTACATGCATATATCCTAAGTGTCGACCCAAAGAACATAAACACATGAAAGTTTTCATTCAAGTAGAAATAATCAACCAATCTCACACCAAAGTTCAAGAAATTAAATTAAACAAAACATATGTTCTCATAATTGGGGCTTCAAATCTTGCCCCTAACAAAAACAATGTCAGTTACACATTGTTTGAAAAACCAAGATAAAACAAATAGAGAAAAAGATTGTGGCGGATGAATAAGAAAGAGAGATAGATGAGAAGGTGGAGGGTGTGGTTGTTTTCATTGTGTTGCAGAGGCTTTATACATAGGAGATGCACAGCCCTAATTTCCTTCTTCAACTCTGCTTGCAATTCATTCCATAGTCGCTTAAGATTTCCTTTGATTGGTGCACAATTTAATTACTTTCAAGCCTTGGTAATCTTCTCATAATCTTTTAGAATTCTTCTAAGACTCTTCTTGATAATTTCAACATCATAGAACTTCCAAAACCCCACAGAAAATTCACCGAAAAAGGAATTTCAGCCAAAATTCCTGTTTTGACTAGGATTCGTTTTGTCTTTGAAGCTTCTTTCTTGGACAAGAAACGACTTTCCTTGCTACGTTTCTGGATGGTTCTTGACTTCTACATGTTCTATGACATCATCTCATATAAAATGATCAATAATTTTCTGGAAAAACTTCAAGTAATTCGCCGGAAAACATCTCCCAAAAAGCTTCATAAAAAGCTGACAGTTTCTGCCTTATCGGGAAGCCTGATTTGAGCTTGATTTGCTGCTGTCTCGTTGATGATTCTAACCAGTCCTTTGGCTACTGTTGAAGTGCAACATCTTATCTTCAAGGATTGCTCACCTTTTCTTGAAAAGTGCGCTTGTAAGAATGCAAGAAACTCTCTCCAAAACTGTTCCTGAAGAGCAAATTCTGAAACTGCAGTTTTCTATTTTGCAAAACGATTTCTGTGGACTTTCCTGGTAATTTTTAGGGCTGGGCATGGGACGGGACGGGACGAAATTCTGGTGATCCCGGTCCCGGACCCGGAAATAAAACTCGGGACGGGACGGGACGGGACGGCACTTTTTGAGAATTGATCCCGACCATCCCGAACCCGAACGGGACCGGGACGGGATCGGGACGGGACCGGGACATCCCGAAAGGAAAAAGAATAAAAAAATCTCTCCTGCACTTTCATCAATTTCCCTGTTTTGCATTTCTACATTTCCATTAAAGCAAGCTACAACTCAAACAAGACCAAAGTATCAAAGCAAGTTGCAACTAAAGCTAATGCATTTCTACATTTCCATTAAAGCAAGCTGCAACTAAACCTAAACAAGAAGAAAAACATGATATAATAAGCAAACTGCAACTCAAAGAACTGAAAGAAGACCAAATCTGCATAATTTAATAATCCATTACAGTCCACAATTTGACACTTCATTGAAAATGTGCACACAGCTTCTTGAAAATCTGCCTAGCCATCAGCTTCTTGAATTGTATTCTGTGAGAGATCAAATCAGAATTGTAAACCCACACTCTTGCAGATCAAATCAATAAAAAGACAACAGTATGTAGAATGTGAGGTGATTTAAACTCCCCAAGTGCACAACGAGACAAACAATGTATGTGGCCCAGTTAGGAGCTATAAACATTTGATTAATATAATTATGTATATATGAGTATATGACTGCTCATATCTCCTGTTTCTCATCAGTTTATTAACTCATCATTCTTTTATATTATTGGTTGATTTTCAAAAGTACAAAACAAGCAGTTCAATTGTCCAGCTACCTTAAGTAGGAAGATCCCATATACAAAATTCAGTTCAAAGAACTTATGAACAGGAAGAATGTTCTGATTCAGCAGAGTATATGATTAAGCAGTTGAACCAATTAAACAGGAAGATCCCGTACCTTTCTACACAATTCAGTTCAAAGAACTCATGAACAGGAAGAATTTTCTGATTTGGCAGAGTATTAACCTAGGGATGACAGTGACATCTTACATTGACCTTAGAGGCTTAAATCGCAGATAGTGTAATCAATGATAACAATCAAGGACATCCAACAGATTACACTTTGGCTAGTCTCTACAATCCTACTAAGCATATAAAAGAATTTGCAAAATCCTGCTTTAAGGAACCAACTATAATAACCTCACAACAATGAAAATTTAAGCCCATGCCATAGTGTCGCACAGAAAATTGAAAAGGATAGAAAAATACCCTTTTTTCTCTTGTTCCTTCCCATTCTGCCTCATGATCTCGTTTTCTTTTCCACATCTATACCAAACCAGAGGTCCAAACAAGTGACATAAATTTATCAAAGATTGGCAATGCAATTAACTATCAAACTACACAATGAAACCCCAAGAAAGAGCGAATCTTGAATTAGGAATGAGCAAACATGAGGAACACTTCTCAACCTTAGAATCCGATCTAAGCAAGACTTCGACTGAAGGTTGATTGAATACCCAGTTCTGCATGCAAATCAGTCCCTCCACTGTTCTAGGAGTTAATGAGCTCCTAAAACAGTCAATCACTCTGCCTCCTGTCAATCACTCTGCCTCCTTTTAGACACAGACATTGATTTTTACATTAGAGAGTGCAATTCAGATTCTACATTTAGAAGCACAACAACATTGAAGCATCCGAGTTCTTGCTTAACTCACTCTTCAACTCTAAAAATCCAATTGTTAAGCGTAAGTATCAAAATTTCACAAAACCCACTGACCCAATCGAACAAATTTCACAAAACCCACTGACCCAATCGATCTTCACGAACTCAACTGTAATCTCACAAACCCAATCGAACAAATTGAACTCCTAAGTCCTAATCGGCTAATCCTACACATGTAATCTCACAATCCCAATCAAACAAATCAAAATTGCAAAACCATCGGCAATGAAATCGAAGTTTGTCTATACTTCCTCAAAGTGCAAAACTGTAAGAAACTAAGAATCCATGGCTTACATTTGCAGTCTTATGTGTTTGAAGCAACGGCGAAGCTGACGACGGAGAAACCACGGCGAAGCTGGCGACTCGAAACCACGGCGAAGCTGACGACGAAGAAACCACTTCCCCGAGCTGACGGCTGGACCAGGAAGGCAGTCTCGGTGACCAGGAAGGCAGGTACTTTGGGAAATTGGGAATGGGTCGGTGTCTCGGTGATGCTTATGAGCTGAATTGATGGAGCCTCAGTCGGTGAAGTAGTGAAGGAAAGGTGGAGAGTGGAGAACTGGAGGCTCGAGACTTCGAGAGGAAATGAGGAATGAGTTTAGGGTTTAGGTCACAAAACGGATCGAAAGGAGAACTGGAGGCTCGACTGCTCGAGACTTCGAGAGGAAATGAGGAATGAGTTTAGGTGATCGAAAAGTAAGGAAAATAAAATAAGTTTTAATACTTCGGGACGGGTCGGGCCTCTGAGGGATTTCTTCGAACCAAACCGAAACCCGTCCCGTTAAAACGGGACGGGACGGGACGGGCCCAAATAGTAAAATTTGAAGTTTCAAACCCGTCCCGTCCCGGCAGTTTTCGGGACGGGACCGGGTCGGGTTCGGGTTTCCGGGTTCAAGTGCCCACCCCTAGTAATTTTAGGCCATATGAATGATCAATTTTAGTCCTCTGCATCAGTAAATCATGGTCCATGGATTCTTTGCTCCATTTAAGCTTCTATTTCTCTTGAATTGCTTCACGAACTACCTAAAAAGAAAACAGAGTTAAAATAGACTTTTTAAAGGAAAGAGCTAAGAAAAGTGTAAGAGATTGCACATTATATTTGTCACATTTTATGCTCCTATCAGCAATTACTTAACCAGTGCAGTGTATTAATAATATGAGCAATGTATTCTAAAAAAGTTAAATAAATAAACAATAAACAACTTTGTTTCCATCTGGAAAATCCTACAGTGCTCTGGAGTTACCATATTTCAAAGTTCAAAATTGTTAGATTGCAAACTGTATGTGGTATATCTCAACTAATAAGTTAGTCTAACAACTCTTTGAACTCTTAATGTTGTTTGGCAGCATATGAAGCGAAAATTCTGGTATCCACCACGGTAAATATTTACTTGAGTTCCAAATGGCAAGTGAGTCACATGCGGGTATTAATTTATCTACCAGTGGTTGATCACAGCCCTCCGTGTAATCCAACGGAAGAGTTGGTTGGACTAGGTTTTGTTGACGTCAGAAACGATGAAACAGTAATTGGTGTTGTCAGAAAATAGAATGAGCAAGATACGTGGGGGCAAGTGGAATGATCATACCAAATCAATCCGACAATATAACATTCTTAATCGGCGAAGAGCTCAGAGTTACCGGAAAACATAGAATGTTGCCAAAAACTCCGAAGAGTTTCTCTCTCTTGGCTTGTTAACTGGACAAACAAATACTATGGATAAGTCAGCGATGTCAAGACAAAGCCGTGGCTACTCGTCTGTCACCAAGAAAGTGGCTCGAAATTGGAGAATCCGTAGAAGAACCTGAGAAGCTTTCGGGCTTCGAACCACAGTCGTCTTTCGCCGTTTGAACTAAAGAACACAAGGCCCCGCTTCGTGGCATCTTAATTTGTTTGGTTTATTGTTGATTCCAGGAAAAATGGTCCTCTAAGGAAAGCAACCCAAGCTCTTTTGGCAATTCCACATTAGTATATATTGTAAACAATCACCTGCTTTCTGATGTATAGGATTAGAATTCCAGTTCTAGATTTGAATTTCAGGGTAATGTATTAGTGCCATGTACTTTTATCTTCTAAAGCAATGGCACTTCCATTGCAATGGAAGAGTATAACTGTAAATTTGTGTGGTTAGACATCAACAATGTACTAATATATACATAGTTTGTCAAATTATGAGATGGAAAGAAAGAAATATCTGTGTTAATGTTAGAAACCGAAGGCTCTAATTAACGTTAGAGAAGAAAAAGTGAGAAAGAAAGAGTAAAAGACACAAGACATATAGTGGTTCATTTCCCACTTTGTGGGAGACTACATCCACTTGAAACTTTTACTATGTGTGGGGCCTTGCTGCCTAAGTTGATTACAACATGTGGAGGATGTAATGGGATGATGAGTAAGTGGGAAGGAGTCCCCTTTTATAGGGAATGGAGGCTCCTTCCTTCACTTGTTTTTCCAATGTGGGATACAAAAACAACTATTCTAGTCTAGAAAGCATGTTGTGAAGGCAACTTGGCGAGGTTGGGAACTTGGCTTCCTGACAAGCTCTTGAGCACTTCTGACCATCATGGCGTAGCTTGGATGATGGGCTACGGGATGCATATCGTCGTTGGATCCCACCATGGCTCGTGCCCCCCCCCCCCACGAGGGTATTGTTTATGCTTGGTGACATAGATACTAGCCTTGCTAGTAGAGGTATCTACAAGTCCCCGAAGTCCCCAAGTGAGAGGAGCTTCTTGGTTGGAGAGTTATAAATACGATGTTATCAAGCATAAACAATGTCCGAGCTAGCCCCTACAAGTCCCTGAACTCCGTAAGCAAGAAGAGACTCGTTAACCTGCACAACAAAGACAAGAAAAATACGCATATGTAGAATGCTTGTTGTATTGGGCAACGTACGTGAGTTGCATTGATATGCATTGGCATATCCGAATGTACGAGGTGCACGATACATGTTGATGTATATATGTGAATGGCGCCAAGTATGATCGGTTTATGACATATGAGCTCGAGAATGCACATGATTGTGTAAGCATAGTAAGAATGAGCATATGAAGTTAATATGATGCGTAAAATGCATGGTGTGCGTAAGAAAAAGAACGAGGTTGAGTTGATAAGGTTACACCCGTGAGGCGTAAGTCGCACGAATGCCGTGAATGCGAGAGTTTGTAACTCAAATGTGAACGTTTATGTTAGTTTGGTTTCCGCTCGTATTAATGGAACGCGAAACTAATTCGATTTGTGGCAAATGAAAAATGGTAAAAGAATTCAATGTTCCATTAATGTGCATTATGCCGAGAAGGCAAGAGCGTTAGAGCTCGGGGATGCAGTGAGGCATTAACAGGTAACTCGAAGGTGATGCCTTGAGGCATGAGCATAACTGTTACTAATTATGTTGGGCTGTATGTATAAGTCCCTGAAGTCCCCAGTCAAGGTAGGATTTCTTGCAAGGTTGATACCAAAGGGTAGCTTTGTGCCATATATCTAGCATAATGAGTGCGAGTGCGTCGTCCATCTAGAATTTTATTGGAGCAAACGATTTTGCCCTTTCAGGTGGACCCTTTCTAGGCCCTCCTAGGAGTCACCAAACTCCTGGTTATAGACCTCTGTATGGTTGGAAAATTGTTTGAAGAGGGGAGCTGCGTTCAAGCAGTGAGCGTTAGGTGGCGAACCTAATCTTTCATACCCAAGCGTCGGGGGTTAACTGCCAGATCAATGGCTGCCATAGGCTATGTTAACTGGTCCCTTTACTCTTTCCCGGAGGAGAAAATCTTGACTGCAATGCCGCGTAGCGATCATTGTCACTGTGAGGTGTTGCCTTACCGCTTGGCGGTTGGTCGTAGACCACAGACTCGTGGAGTCTAAACCTGTTTTAGATATTTCTCCCGTAGGGAGAGTTTGACAAAGTATGGTGCCCGGAGGCTAAACTAGGGCTGGCAAATCCTCCCGAGACAAACCAGCCAACCGAGTACCAACCAAACCAAAAATGTTGGTTACCGAAGTATTGGTACGGTAGTGCCGACCCGAGAGGAACATATTGGTACGGTACTGGTACTGATTTGAAGATAAATACGGTATACCGTACCGTACCGTATATTGTATATATTATTTATATATTTAAATATATTTTATTTCTATAGATCTAAACCGTTGATTATTAATAGTTTTATTTCATATTAAATTATAACCGTTGATTAGACTCAAACTCTCCAAACCTTGAAGGGGTAATACGACTACTACCCACCACTCCACCCAGAGACCAGAGTCCCAGACTGCTCAGCCACTCTTTCCCTCAGCCCCTCGAGGCCTCGAAGGCTTGAGGCTCGAACCGAGCCCTTTCTCTCAGACTCAATCACTCAAACCCTCTCCGCCTCTCGATTCGATTCAAACCCAGAACTCTTCGATTTCATTCGAGGCCTCGAAGGCTTGAAGTTTGATTTGATTCAAAGCTTCAAACCCAGAACTCTTCGATTTGATTCGATTCGAGGCATCGACGGCTTGAAGTTCGATTCGATTCAAAGCTTCAAACCCAGAAAATCTCGTATCTAATCAGAGATTCATGGCCTACGACCGAAGTTCGATTCGATTCTAACCCAGAACTCTTCGCCTCTCGACCTCTTCTTTGAAGTTCGATTCGATTCAAATCTTCAAACCCAGAAATCTCGTATCAATTCATTCGATTCATGGCCTACGGCCGGTGAGTTTTCTCTCTCGTATCAATTTTTGGTAGATTTGAGTTTTCTCTTTGGTTAATCTTTGGATTCTAGACTGAGTAATCTCTAAAATTGTAATGGTTTTACTTTTTTGCATCTTGCTGCAGTTAATCACTTAATCTCAAGTGGAATCAGTCTCTTTGAAGTGGAATCTTGATTTTTTACTTGTATATGTGAGTTCTAAACCTGTGAGTTGGGACTCTTTCTTAGTTTCTTAGTTTCTTTACCAATTTATTTTGGGTTTCATGGTTTCATGAACTGTGAATTATTGAACTGTGAATTGATGAGATGAATTATTGAATTGTGAATTGATGAGATGAACTGTGAATTATTGAATTATAATTTGTATGAACTATGAAGTGATGAATGATTGATGAGATGAACTGAACTGATGAACTGAAGTTATGTATGACAGTTTTTTTGCTTATGGTTGGGCCTTTGTTTGGAAATTGCTGACAGGTTTGAGCCTTTACAATTTCAGTTGGGCCATAGCTGAAAGCTGGCCCAATCTTAAACTCGGTTGGAGGCCCAACAACCGATACCAACCGATACCGAGAAGTTGGTATACCGACTTTTGCGGCCGGTAATGGTAGCCTATTTTGTGTACCAAGAGTGTCTGGTACGGTAGATGGTATTGGTCTTGAATGTCCGGTACCGAACCGAACCCACCCCTAGGCTAAACAATATGTTTACATATAGTGTACATGTAAATCTTGTTAATTGTATGAAGGACAATAAATGAGCATAGAAAGTAATATATGCGGATCTTATGACCATGTAACGTGCATAATTTAGATAGTTGCAAGTGTAATGGGTGTCCATACAAAATTTTTTGGAATAGCTCCCGGTGAATAGTATGAAGCATTGTGAACTTGGGGCTTAACTAAAGCATGTTGGATATGTTCGAGCGAGTTCGGTTGTGTTCGAGCAAGTTGGGTGTAATTGAGAGGGTAGGTGCTATGCGAGCATGCGGGGCTTGGCCCAAGTAAGTCATGGCCATGCTCGATACCCAAGCGAGTCGTAACCAAAGCAAGTCGTAATCCGAACAAGTTTACCTAAGTCATAAGTATCACAACGTTTCAAGCATGGCATAGTTTGTTTAAGTGAGTGTCACATGTTTATTTAATTAAATTGCATTTAAAAAGAAACATGGTATATGTAGCATGTAATTGTAGTAAAGTTGCTAATAACATTTTTGCATCGTTGTAAACATGCTAAGGATTATTGAGATATAAAGCATGGCATTGGCGTGGCAATAATATGTAGGTGTAGTAGGTGTGCTACTAAAACATATAACATGTGTTATAAACATGCTATAAAAGTCATTAAAAGCATGTTAAGGCATGGCAATAGCTCTAATTGTAAGAGCATAAAAAATGAGATATTGTTACTTATCTTATGCCTATTTGGAAAAGATTGGAATTGGAATCAATATAAGTACCAAATCTTGTTGGAGTTGTCCAAACATGACGCTCCCTTGCTCACGTGAAGCATCTTAATAAAAGCAAGATAATTTCGCTAATTGGAGACGTGATCGGTGATTATATCCCCTTGAAACAAAATAAGTGATTAATACTTGGATAAGTAAAATCAACACTAATATCTTGCATATGTACTTTGATGAGATATTAAACAAAGGTCATAAGCAATGTAGTAGTTGATGACAAATGACTTGCATGCATATCCATTTTGAATGTCAAATTTGTGGGGAGCAAAACTCATTATGTGCAATGATAATTGGAACAAGCCGTGATGGCATCATTTATATGTAACGCATTAGTCATATGGGACAAGTGAGATAATCATTTTGATATACATATGCAGCAGCTTATATATGTATATAGGTCCCTGCCCATAAAATATATGGTTAGAAGTGTGAGCTTTTATTGGCTTTTCATACACTAAAGAAGCTAAATGTCTAGATGGCATAAGCTCAATCAATTGTATGCTTCTGATATAAATTTCAATTGGTGATGATATTTTAGAGAAACATTTTGAGTGAAATGGTACGCTGCAAGTGACAAGCTAGCCTTGTTTAATAGTCATATGGTTGTGTGCGCAAAACATGTATGACATAGTGGCTATGTTAAATATATATATACATGCCCGTGGGTCATCAAGTTGTGTACCAATTATGAGCATATATAAGCAATAGACACAGCTTTTTTTTTTTTTGGAAATTAATGAAACTTCATTAATAAATACCACTGAGAGTAAACTCAATGGAATGAGCCGAAAACAAAGCCCAAGTACAAATAAACCAAATAAGGAAAATTACAACTCAACCATAATCCACATGGACAGGCAACAGATTGTAACCCTAAAAATTAAAACACATCAACTCCAAACACAAACACAGCCGCCGCCGCCCAAACGCTTCCGCACAGCAGCCGCTGCAGTCGCCACCAGAAGCCAAGAGGATGCGAGAAGTGCTGAATCGAAGTGATGAGTACCGAATAGCCGTTGCCAGAACAAACCCAAAAAGCAAATCCAATCAAAACCAACATAAAGGGGGATGAGAGAAAGGAACCAATACCACTCACTGACTCGCGCATCTCCACCAGAGAGACTCAAACCGGGAGGGGGAGAAAGCCACCGAGAAGAAAACCAGCAGATAATGGGGGGTGGAACACCCATGCGTGAGCACCCATAATCCAATCGGTAAGTGATTATCACTTTGGAGTAGTAGCCACGAAATCCTTCATGGAGAAGGTCATTGGTAGAAGCAGGGGAGTTGGTGTGAGGTGATGGGTGAGGGGAATCATGGAGTTTTTTGGATCTGAAAATTTTTTGGGTTGATCGGCAAAGAAGGGAGGAACAAAGTCCTCTAGAGCTGGACATAAGCCTGCAAAAGGAGGAACAAAGTCCTCAAGAGCTGGACATAAGCCTGAAGATCACCACAAAATGGGTGTAGTTCACCACAGGGGTGAGAGAGAAGCAAGAGAAAATGATGAAAGAAAGAGGAACTGAGAAAAAGAGAGGCCAGAACACTAGAGCCCGCCCCCAACTGTCAAGCCAACAATCTAGATCCGGAGGGATCAAGATCAGGGCAAGAGAGAAGGGGGAGGCAGATCTGTTTTCTCTCTCTAGTTTTTACGAGCCCCAAGCTATGCCTAAGCAATAGACACAGCTAATCATGTACGCATCCAACTTCAATTAATATGCATTTGTCATAGAGACATGGGCCTAGCTAGCATGTTTAGTAAGTGGTGATCTTATGTATATAACTGAAATTAAGCATGCTTGATTTAGAGTCATCTTGCATGCAGTAGGTAGTGAGTAAAATGACAAAATGGTGTTACTGAATATCACCTAGATGCTTCAGTATGTAGCAGAGCATGAATAAAGAAATTATGTCATTATGTTGCTACGTGTGATATGTGTGCTCAGGCAGATAGATATAACATGCTGTGGCAGTTGATAACGAGTTCTATATATGGATAAATGATCATTTCCCACTTTTGCAAAGTTGTGGGTATGTAGTGAGCAGATAGAGTTTACTGAGCAGATAAAGCATGAAGGGAGATAAACTTAGCTTTGTTGTCCGCTCTACCGCCATAGAAACCAGCACCTCAATTCATTATTGCAGGCTATTGCAGGCAGGTGCTCGGATCGACTTTTTGAGTAGGATGCTTGGACAAGATCGGTGAGGGAACTCGGTGGGTTAGCGTTCATTTAATGAAGATACGAGCAGGCATCGGTGTGGCTGAAATCAGTGGGTGTCCAAATCAGTTCGACAGATTACTGGCAAGGTAGGGTTGATGATCTCTAGGCTCTTGTTCCATTGCTTTGCGGCTGGTAATTTGCCGGAGGGGGACTTGGTGAATGGAGAATTAACATGATGTGCGACAGTGGTATGGTGATCGCCGAGGAGTGGGTTGACCATTGGAGTTGCAGATGGTGTTTGATCGATGAACGATCAAAGGGGTTGCTGGTGCGCTCACGCTCAATTGCTCTTGGTTGGCGTGGCGGTTGAAGTTGGCTGTTGGCGTTTGCAGCGTTAGCGGCGGTCAATGCCGTATTGGCGCCTTGGCGGAGTGTGTTTAGTGCTGGTGGTTGACTCTAGCGCTTGACGGGCCTATGATTGACGGAGATGGGATGACGTTGATTGAAACTTGACGGGGGCCGCCATGCTTGGTTGGTGCTGTGACGCTTTGACGATTGAATAATCAAAGTCCCCATGTTGACGAAGCTTCTTTGCCAGCCTTTGGCGGTACATGCTTGTCCTAGAGATTTGGTGATGAGAGAGAGAAGATTGTCTTGGCGGTGCGTTAACTTTGTTTGGCAGACGACGTCGAGTATTGACGGAGTAGACGAAGCATAGAGCTTGGCCGCCGTCAACTCGTATTGAAGCAGACGAAGTTTGGCTTCCGTCAAGTTTGAGTCTTGGAGTAACTTGGCGGTGCATCAGATTTCCGCTAGACTCGCTGACGCTTATTGGAGGTAAAAATTGGCTTTTGTCGATGACAGTTAGCGGTTGAAAGCTGTTCTTTGGAGGTTGACGGTCAACAAGCTGCGACGGAAGCTGTTGCTTAGCAGTTGAGGGTGTCGCTTGGCGTTAGCGGTTGACGCTGTCGCTTGGCGAATGGTGATTGGCCGCCTACTGCTTGTTGGCGGTGACGGGCAGGGAGCCCGGGATAGCTGATTCAAGGAGCTCCGCCAAGAAACCCTGTCAAGAAGCTTCTTCAAGACTCTCCATCATAAAGCTAGTGATTGTCATGTTTGCTTGTCAAGGCTTGAGGGACTCGGCGAAGCTTGAGGTGTATAATTGCTTGATGATCTTATTATGCTTGCTGCTGATCTCAAGGAGCTTGGTGGTCGTCAATATCATATTGACAACAGAGACGAAGTTTGGCTTTCGTCAAGTTGTATTTGACGAAAGGGATGAAACTTGAAGACTTGGCGGTGCACTTGGAGTTTGTAGTTTGGTGTTGTTGACTTGTTGCTGCAAAGGAGCAATAAAATGGAAGTTCAGGCGATGAGGCTCCGCCAAAGGAGTAGGTGTCCAGAATGGGTGCCCACAGTAAATTGACAAATGTTCTTTTTTTATTTTTAGTTGGCGTTGACTAGACATCATGGATTGGCGTTGACCGTCCTAAGTTTGTGTTGACTTTATTTTGACTTGAAACTTTTGCAAGCACTGGAACAAGTTTATGCTGAATTTTTGTTTACCAACAAATATGGGATACTTTTATGTGTTTACCGCCAAAGATGAGATAGTTTTCTGTGTGCGTGTGTTACAGCCATAGATGAGATAGTTTTTTGTGTGTGTTACCGCCAAGTGTGATACTTGACGTAACGAATGAAGCCACTGGGACTCTGAGAGCTAATGATAATTTGAACATTGAGTGATGATCAAAGAAAATTGGTGCCCTGCGAGCGATCAAATTATAACTCAAAGAAGAAATAAGAAAGTTCCGTTAAGCTGACTTAACGCGTGGTAAGTGACGAAGCTATTGTATCGGCTTTCCACAGACGGCGCCAAATGTTAATGTTAGAAACTGAAGGCTCTAATTAACGTTAGAGAAGAAAAAGTGAGAAAGAAAGAGTAAAAGACACAAGACATATAGTGGTTCATCTCCCACTTTGGGGGAGACTACATCCACTTGAAACTTTTACTATGTGTTGGGCCTTGCGGCCCAAGTTGATTACAACATGTGGAGGATGTAATGAGATGATGAGTAAGTGGGAAGGAGTCCCCTTTTATAGGGAATGGAGGCTCCTTCCTTCACTTGTTTTCCAATGTGGGATACAAAAACAACTATTCTAGTCTAGAAAGCATGTTGTGAAAGCAACTTGGCGAGGTTGGGAACTTGGCTTCCCGACAAGCTCTTGAGAGAGAGGTATCTACAATCTGTGAGTGAATTTTATGATACATCATTCAATGGTGTATGGAGGGTTTACATATACAGGAGCCATTCTAATGAGGACTAGTTGATAATTTTCTAATCAATAGTTTAGGAAACTCACTTGTCGATTACATTATGATAAATCAACAATTAAATGTTTATGTATGCATGAGTAGATTACTTTTGAAAATTTTCTTTCAAATTGTTAGTCGTTAAGGTACTGAACTAGATCAAATCAATGGGCAAATCAAATCTGTCAAACATGAACCGTTCATGTTCATAATTGATAAACCACGATTAAGAATGCCTTAATGATTTTCAATTTGGTTGAAAAATTGCATAAATGATGTACACATGAATATCTAAACATTTAACAGTTGATTAGTGGAAATGTGATCGAAAAGTAGGTCTCACAAAAGTCCTCAACTAGTTCTCATTTTGGTAATTCTCATTTGAAGCTCTCCCTTATATATACTGATATACAAGTCTTACACTAATATATGTAGTACAACACAACAAGATGTTCTCCAAGTATTCTTGTTCTATAAGACTCACAAGTCAATGATTCTTGTCCTCCAAGTATTCTTGTTCTACAAGACTCACAAGTCAACTATTTTATGCTCATACCAAAATGCTAAAAATTGCATTCCAAACCCCAAAAATGACATTGTGTTTCCAATTTATGGATAAATAGATAACACATATACATCCAAGGTTTTCAAAGATGCAGCAGTTATTGTACTAACAAAAAAAATGCATCAGTTTCTGTTTCGAATGATGCTCTGGAATTTTTGTTTCAAAGAATCAAAATATCTTAATATCAGCTTTTTAACAAAGCCAACAAAGCGGAATCTATTGTACCTTTAGATTAATTGATCAACTACCAATTCCATAGTTGATGCATCCGCAGAGAAACTCCTCCCCACAATTTGTTGAACAAGTCCCATAGCTCTGGGTATCTCATTGTTATTGATAAACCCTCAGATATCCCATAGCTCTGGGTATCTCATTGTCTGGAAAATAACCTCTCTCTTCCATTTCTCAAAGCAATTGTTCTGCTTCACCTGTTAAGCCCCCATCCAAAAGTCCAACAACCATTAAATTATATGTCCTTACCGTAGGTTGAAGTCTTTTTTAGATAAACTAATAAAGAGATTCCTTGCAGCTACACCTTTCCAGATTTGCCACAGAAAGTCGTTGGTTTTTGCGAAGGCCACCAAATAAAATAGCATACGTTTGACAATATGAAGTTGGCCACAAGCTTGCATCCTAACGAACAACTTCTGTGCATCTTGTGTACTCCTCATTTTGCGTAAACCATCCATAAGAGTGTTATTATAAGTGATAGTATCTGAATCCAATCCCTTACGAGACATTTCCTAAAAAAGAGTCGTAGTATCTTCGATCTTTTTATTCTTGCAATTAATAACCGTTTATCAATATGTTATAACTATAAGCATCGACCATTTATTGAGCCCTAGGCACCCTTTAGGTCGATAACTTCTCTTGCCTCCTCCATCTGTCCTCTCAAACAGTAACCATCCATAAGCGAGTTATATGTAACGGGATTACGTTCAAGATCTCTCTGTTTTTTTTTTTTTTTTTTGGACAAAAGAGCATAGTATATTAAAAGAAGAGTTTTCGTCCATTTACTCCATTTTTATAGATTTTTTTCCCACTTACCCATTAAGTTTTTTTAATTCCCTCTTACCAAAAACACTCTAATGAGGTCTTCCCTAATACCCCATTAAGATTTTTAATTTTTTTAATATCATTTTACCCTCACCCCTTTGTTACTTTTAGAGAGAGAGAAACCATAGGAGACTTCGTCGGAGCCGGTCACCAGCAGCCGGATTCCTGTCACCGGCCGTCACCCACCGAACTTTTCTGAAAACCTCGCCGGAAGTCCGCAAAGAGGTCGTTGGAGATTTCATAGGTCACTGGAAATGTTTATTGCCCCCAATAGATGTCTATTGCCCCTCATAGTCCATTGTTCCCTAATAGACGTCTATTGCCTCCCAATAGAACTTTCGGTCACCGAAATATGAACTAATTTTCCTAAAATTAGATAAATAAAACTTTGATTAAAGAAAAAAAAAACGAGGAGATCACATCAATTCAAAACGTCTATTGTCCCTCAATAAATGTCCATTTCCTCACAATAGATCTTTAATAGACATTTATTGCCTCCCAATAGCCCTCTATTGCCCTATTTTTTAAGATAAATGGTCAAAATCCCAAAAAATATATTTTGATGGTCAAATATCAATATCACCAAACTTGGACTTTCTTAAACACATGATGTTTTGAAAATACTAGGATGGAACAAATATGCCTAGAGGGGGTGAATAGGCTATTCTCGCAGAAATCACACTTTCTTTCAATTCAAAACGTAACAGACAATACTTAGGATTGAAACACAGGTATGGATCCCAAAACAGCAATAAGATAACTAGGCAAACCAAGATAATCACAAACACACAAGCAACCAAGAGATCGGAATTGTTTGCGGAGTAAAAACCTCAAAAATGAGGAAAACAATTGCGGGGCCTTTAAGGTTAAAGACCCTAATGAAAACAAATCATTAGATGAAAGAATACAAGTTCTTTACAAACAACTCAAAGCTATGACCTCGGATTACTTACTAGACACACTAGTAGATTGTCTGATCATGTTCTTGTAGATCTTCACCACCTTTGAACTGTCTTCACTTGTTGATAGGTGCTGACCTCAACCTTCAACCTTGTACGCACATCAACGACTCCAACTGACCTCAAGAGCACTTGATGTGAAGAATGTAATGAATGATGAATGTGTTTGACTCAATGATCTACTTAAACATGGAACAAGTAGTTCATAGACTCGAATTTGAAGCACATGGTTTCTCACTACGCTAATGGAGAAAACTTATACGCTCAAAAGTCCCACGATGAATGGTTATACACGTTGTATATATATTTTAGACTCCCCCTAAAACCTTGGGCAATAAAGACACCAAAACCTAATTGACTCCTAATATGGAAGGAACACATCATAAAAAGATTTTTTATCCTTCAAAGATATTCAACAAGTAAACATGATTCTATTCTTCATGAAGACGATACGACTTAACAGAACAAATTATGTAGTGAAATATCTTTTTAAGACGCAACTAATGAATGTGCACAAAACGTGAAAAAGAAGAAACAATATCCCACGACTTGACCTGACATGGATTGCAGAACAAATTGCAATACCAGTATGCATGTAGGTTGACCTTTATGAAATGCAAATGCATATGCTCTTACCTGGAGTGCTTCAAAGAGTCAGCTAGAGCATTGAATGACCATATATCTCTTCCAGTTTACACTTGATAACTCTAGTAGACCAATGATTCTAGCTTTTGTTTTAGGAATGCCAACATACATCAAACCTATACTAACATGTTTAATTAAAATATACATCATCTATTTAAGCCAAAATGGATAAGACAACTAACTATCCAAGGCGGCAAGGCTCCTCTATGTTTTATATTTTTATATTATGAATCAATCTAAAGAAAAAGAAAGATAAAAAGAAGCATCCCACACACCTGTAACCAAAAGCTGGTCTCTGTTGGCTTTGCTTTAATTGCCAAGTCTGCGAGGTCCCAATATATATAGATTAGCATCAAAAGCAACAACAAACACTTGTAACCAAGAAAAACAAAGAAGCATCTTACACACTGACATATCTTTTGGCCTCTAGTGACTGATATAAGCACCATCAACACTAGGCAATGTATATATTATTAGAGATTGAAGAAGAAGAGCAGGACAACACACTAGCAAAAAAATCATGACTTTGGAATCGAAGCGTGGTCGTTCCTGACAAACCAATATTAAAGATGTAAGAAGAAGAGCAACATGAGTGTCCTCAGAATCTCTCCTCCGACGAGGACTTCTCCGATCTTATCACTCTTGCAGGTCTTTCGTCCCCAAGGCCATGACAAGTCTGGAAACCGAACCTCGACAAAGGCGCGAAGGGGAGAGATAGAGGAAAGAGAAAGAGAGTCGGCGCCGAGCCTCAACTACGGCGCGGTGGAGAGAGAGAGAGAGAGAGAGAGAGGAAAGAGACAGTGCAGAGGAATCAGAATCGGGTTTGAAGTTTCTGAAAGCTATTCGAAGGACGAAGTCGAAAAAGTTCGAGAGAGTTGCTCCGGCGAAGCTAAAAAGGTCGGACAAATCTGAGAGGGATGAGAGGAAGGGGGAGAGAGAGATCTGAAGGAGATATGAAGGGATTTATTTATTTTGGTTAAGGACAAAATTATCATTTTACTTTATATTGGGTTAGTGAGAATGAAAATTTGTTGCTGGGGTAAGTGAGATAATTTTGGCTGATTTTGGTACTTTGGGTTAAGGACCCTTAAAATGAAATCAGGAAACAAGAGAACCTAGCATCAAAAAACCCAAGGAATAGACTCCTGGGTATTGATGTGGGAACTGTCAAAAAACAACAAATTTCTAAAGGAGGAAGATGGATTGGTCACCCAATCACTAGGACACATCCTCCTAGAAGCCAAAGCCGCTATGAAGTCAGCCGCTTTGTTGGCTTGTCTGCTGGACCAAAGCCAGTTAATTGCAGTAACCGAAGGAATGAGAGAGCGAATATGCTAGATCACTGGAGCAGCAGTCCAATCTAAAGGAGCATTTGGAAATTTAAGAGATGTGACAACATCGGAGGAGTCTGATTCCGAAAGAAAGGTAAAGACATTCAAAGATTCCACCAAAGAAAGAGCCTGGCCTCTTTCACAGCTAAGGCTTCTGCAGCCACCGCTGACATAGCATATATAGACTTACAAGAGCCAGAACAATATCACTGGAAGAGTTTCGTGCCAATGATGCAATACTAGAAGAGAGAGAATCTGAATATCATGTTGCATCCATATTAATCTTTAACAAACCAAAAGGAGGTGGTGAACAATTATCCAAAGAAGGGGGCAACTGTGGAACACGAGTAGGCCTCGGAGCAGGAAATTGCATAAAATCTAAGGCAGCATCATAGGCTTTCCGAGCAACCAAGATTGGATTAGGATTAATATGATCAAAGACACAAGTACACTATTGTTTCCATATGTGCTAGAGAAGAAATACAGTATAGGTGAAATATATGTATTTGTGAACCCCTAAAGAAGAAGAGGAAGCAACTAATTGAAGAACCCACCTATCTAGAGTAGTGATAGAATCCAATGAAAAGCGAAGACCAATTGGATGTGCAAACCAAGCTGCACGATCATAGGAGCATAAAATGCAACAAATATAATGTGCAATCTTTTACACTTTTCTTAGCTCTTTCCTTTAAAAAGTCCATTTTAACTCTATTTTCTTTTTAGGTTTTTTGTGAAGTAGTTCAAGAGAAATAGGAGCTTAAAGGGAGCAATGAAGCCATGGATCGTGAAGTACTAATGCAAAGGACTAAGTTTGATCACCCCTTTGTGGAAATTACAAGGGAAGTCTATGGCAAAGGTCGTGCAAAACAGTTGCTGCAAAGCAGAGGACTTAGTTTGATCACCCCTTTGTGGAAATTACAAGGGAAGTCCATGGAAAATGTTGTGCAAAACAGTTGCTGCAAAGCAGGAAACTACAGTTTTAGAATCAGCTTTTCGGAAACAGTTTTGAGGAGCGTTTCTTTCATTCTTTCAACTACACATTTGCAGAAAGGGCCAGAAATCCTTGAAGATATGACGTTGTACTTCAACAAGGGCCAAAGAACTTGTCAAAAGCTCAACATGGCAGCGGGAAATCAAGCTCAAAGTAGGCTTCCCGATAAGGCAAAAACTGTCAGCTTTTTACGAAGCTTTTTGGGAGATCTTTTCCAACGACTTACTTGGATTTTTTCCAGAAGATTGTTAATCATTCCAGAATATATGATGTCATAGAACATGTAGAAGTCGAGAACCATCAGAAAAGTAGCAAGAGGAAGTCGTTCCTTGTCCAAGAATGAAGCTTCAAAGACAGAAATTGAGTCCCAGTCAAAACAGGGCAGTTTGACCGAGAATCTTCTTTGGACGGATTTCTGTGTGTTTTTGGGATGTTATTGATGCTGCAATTTTCAAGGAGAGTCGTAGAAGAATCCTATAAGATTACGGGAAGATTACAAAGGCTTGAAAGCAATTAAATTGTGAACCAATCAAAGGAATCCTTAAGCAACTAGGGAAGGTTTTCAAAGCGTTATTGAATAAGGACACTATGGCTGCACTTCTCCTATATATATAGAGCCACTGCACATGTTGAGAACGACCATCCTACAATGCCATCTTCTGCCCCAAAACCCTGGTTCACCGAGTCTTGAAATTCTCAAGTTCTTGAAGAGCAAAACCGTGCAAACCATCATCCATCCTCATCAAGCTTCTGCCATGAACCATCTTGAAGGAAGTTCTTGCGTCCAAGGCTGCTAAAAGTGAACTTGTGGCTCTCATCTTCTCCCTTTTACGGTTTTTATTCTCTTATTACCTAATACTTATGTTTTTATTTGTTGAATTTAAGATGATGTGTGGCTTTTTGTTACGTTTTGTTAGGGGCAAGGTTTGAAGCCCCAATTATGTAGAACATATGTTTTGTTTAAATCTAGTTTCTTGATCTTTGGTGTGAATTGGTTGTTTATTTCTGATTGATTGAAAACTTTTGCATGTGTTTGTTTTATGGTGGCCAACATAGAATTTATGCATGTAATTGGAGCTAGGAATTAGAAAATAATTCATCTAATCATCTTGTTTTCTAATCCACAAGTATGCAAGGGTTTGGACAAAAGCTGATGTTTTAAACAACTAGAAGAGCATGCTAGGTAGGCATTCCATACTAGACTGCAACTCTATAACCAATTGTTTCCATGAGATCTTAATGCTTCAAATATGTTGACACTATATGTGTTGTTGATAAGATAGCATTCTATACCTTGATTGCATGTTTGATAGGCTTAGCTATTGTGCGTTTACATAGACCAAGTACTTAGGGAAACAATAATAAAAGACATAATATGCTCCGACTTATTTCTTGGTTGGTTTCTGTTTACACCTTAGTAATTGAAATTAGGTTAACATTGTTCGATTGTAATTGGTGGTAGATTTTCGAGTCTCTAACATTCTCCATCTTGTTTTTCTCAAACCTAAAATCGAAATTACTTTCTTTATTTTCCTTTTATTTTGTAAAACCAAGAAAATCCCAAAATATTTGTTCTTGTTTAGGATTGCAACACACCCTTCTATCCTCTTCTTTTTCTTGCCATCTTTTTCTCTCTTTTCTACTATTTGACGTTTTTCTTTAGATTAGTATTGGTATTTGTTTTGTGTGCTAGTTTAGTTTAGTTTTGTTATTTGTTTTCTTTTGTGTGAATTATAAAGTTACCCTCAATCTCTGGCATCGAACGATCCTTACTTATCATATATTGCTAACGACTACATTTCGCAGGGTTAAGTTGAACGCTTGATTTTAGCGTATCACACGAGTCTAAGGACACGTGAACAGTACATGCTCGATGGACTCACTCTCAATATTACAAATAAGTCAGAGATATGCCTGCGAAACAAAGCATCCTTGGTAGCCAAAGAATCTGATAACGCTCTCCACAGAAAATGCTTAATTTTGGGAAGACACCTCACAGACCACACAAATTTCCAGACCTTAGAATCAATAATATGTGAAGTATGAGGATGAGAGCGAGTAATTGGAAACATACCCGAGTGGGGGAAATGGTAACCTGAACAGACGGTATAATTGCCATGTTTCTCAAAAGGCCACACCAATCGAGTAATGGATTGATTGAATGGCAACTTGTTCATCCAATTGGAGGGGAGGTTAATGGAGGCCATATTCCAGGTCATATGATCACGATCTATAAAGTCAGAAACACAAGCAAGAGAGATAATCAAGGGTGTAGGGAGATGCTTAGAGGGAATTGAAGGCAGTCAGTTATCTTCCCAAAATATGACAGAATGGCCATCTCCAATTTGACATAAGATACCAGATTGAAGAATAGGACGAGCTGTAAGAAGACTCGACCAAATCCAAGGAGGCGAACCACCTCAGGATGCATGGAGAAACAATAAATTAGGGAAATATCGAGCCTTGAGAACCAGAACCCAAACAGCATAAGGGTTGTGCATAATCCGCCAACCTTGTTTTGCTAATAATGCATCATTAAACTCCTCCGAAGAGCGAAAACCCAAACTGCCATCCAGTTTTGAGGAACATAAGTAAGACCAGTTATGCCAATGCATTACAGACTGACGATTAGAAACCCACCAGAATTTTGTCAGTGCCGAAGTGATTTGAGAGCACAAAGCATTTGGGAATTTGAAGCAAGACATAGGATATGCTGGCATAGCTGAGGCGACTGCCTTAATAAGGATTTCCTTACCCGCAAAGGAGAGACAACCAGATTTCCATCCATCGATTTTTTTTAGAAACTGATCCTTTACAGAACCAAAGCCTTCGACTTAGATCGGCCTCAAATAGTTGGCAGGCCAAGGTACTTGCCCGGATCAAAAACCACCTTCATACGAAGGATAAAACTGAGAAGATCGATGCACAATACAATAATCAGTATTAGGAAAGAAGAAGAGGGATGATTTATGAGTATTCACCCATTGTCCTGAAGCAGAGCAATAAGAGTGAATAATATCTGAAAACACTTCACAGTTTGCAAGCGTAGCCTTCATGAAGAATATGGAATCATCAGCAAAGAATAAATAGCTAACTTTTGGGCCATTCAGACCAAACTGGAGAGCATGAAGCAAGTTTTCTTGGCAGAATTTCTGAATCATGATAGAGAGGACATCATTAACAAATAGAAAAAGATGCGGAGATAGAGGGTCTCCTTGACGAATACCCTGAGTGGGAAGAAAGAACGGACCAGTTTTGCCATTAATCAAAACAGAGAGTGAGACTGACCTGACACAGTTTATTATCAATCGAATCCAAGGACTAGCAAAACCCATTTTAAAGAGGACAGCCTCAAGGAAAGGCCATTCAACTCTGTCATAGGCCTTAGACATGTCCAATTTCATAGCAAAAGCACCATCAGGCCCAGAACGTTGAAGCTTCAGAATATGGAAAAGTTCATGAGCAACAATCAAATTGTCTTGAATCTGGCGTCCTCCAACAAAAGCTGATTGATTTTCAGTCTCCACAATTAAAACAACCTTCAGAAGTAAAGACTACTGGAAATACTGACCCAAATGAGAGATAATTTCATGTTCAGTGTCACAGATAATTACCATAAGAATTTTTCAATCGTAGAATCTTGTTATATTGTTGGCACTGAAGAGTAGTCTGGTGGAAGAAGCAGTGTTATCGTCTCCCAAAGAGAGCCAATTAATACGAGATCGTTGTTGCCAATACATCTCCTCTAGCTTCCACAAGTCTGCGATCTGATTTGTAACTCGAGAGATATGAACCATAGAATCTGGAAGAGTGCTTTGTTGGAGAGACTGCAATTCTGACTGCAAAACATTAATCTGAGCTCTAGTGTTGGGAAACGTTCTCTTAGACCAGGCAGTAAGAGAAGTACGACATTTGCCAAGATTCTTCTCCCAACAAGAAGCAGGAGAGGGGCCCGGAAAATAATCCCAACTTCGCCGAATTACATCCTGACAATCAGATTTAGTACTCCACATTTGTTCAAACTTGAAAAGGCGAGGAGATCGGGCTTCAGATGGAAGTAAGTCCAGCATAATAGGGCGATGATCAGACCCAATTCGATGAAGATGAAACACTTGGGACCTAGGAAAGGTGCCACACCAAGCAGAATTACCCAAAAATCTGTCCAGTCCTTCGTTCATATGTAATCTGCCTCACTGATAGCAAAACCAGGTGAATGCAGGCCCATTGAAGCTAAGATCTTGTAATTGGGCATGAGAAATAAAATCTTGAAAAAGAGTCGTACGCCGAGATGCATGAGGGATGCCCCCCCCATTTCTCATGATGCCAAAGTGTTTCGTTGAAATCACCTAAACACAACCAAGGAGTACACAGCACGCCAAAAGGATGTTTTCTCACAATTAACATGAGGAGTCCCATACATCCAAGTTATATTACAAGAGACTGCTTCTTGTACAAAAGTAACTACAGTACGAACATAGTGAAAAGAGCTACTAGTAACAGCAACATGAACCGACTTGTCCCAAAAAAGAGCTAGACCACCACCAGCATTCACAGGATCCACAACAAAAAGGTGATCATACTTGAGTTCAAGATCTCTTTGAATCATCATTTCAATCACGCCTTTTGCTTCGACGGCCATCCCCTCCTTGCAAAGTGTATCTACCAAGACGGTGAAGGTGTGCACATCTGGATATATCTTTTTAGTGACCATTTCATTCAACAACCTTGTAGCTTCTTTCCGCTGACCTAATCTGCAAACTCCATGAATTAAAGAGTTAATAGGTAATGACATCCGCGATGATACCCTTAGAGCATTTCTGAGAAGAGGTTCATTGCATCAACAATTAGTGTATCCTTAAAAAGGCCGTCAACGATGGTGTTATAAGAAACTAAACAAGGGTTACAAACCGGAGATTGTTCCATCTTCCTAAGCAGTCGAAGAGCTCCAGTTTTGTTCCCCTTGATGCACAAACCCTTTAGAGTATCGATGGAAAACACATCCGGTTTACAAGCTATGTCCACCGTCAAGGCATCCTCAACATTACTGACTACTTTCGGCATTTCTGGATCTCTCACAACATGGGTGTTTCTCGATTTACTTAACTTTGAGGACAGAGAATGAAAACTGTTGACGAAAACATCAAGAGTAGTGGAGTGAAGGAGAAAGGTATACCTCTTCTTCGTTGTGTGGTGCTGCAACAATAAGAAACAGGAGAAGCAGTTGCCCTCGCCATCTTCAACTGGAGCTATCGATCAGATACAGTTGTATAGGAAATAGCAACCTCAAAATCTCAAATGTGGCTTTCTTTCAGTTTCTAAATTCAGACAAAGAAAGAGTAATGAATACAGAGGACAGTATCGATGCTCTCTTTGTTTTTTTTGACTGCAATAATCTCTTTATTACTGACCTATTATCAGATTGACCTATCATTTCATTAATATGATTGAAGGAAATAGGAGGAACCAGAGTATTACTAAATCACTGTGGACGTTACATCATACTGATAGAAATGCTCTTCATTTGTTTCTTGTAATTCAAAAAAATACACACACACACATCACTAAAATTATAATATTATATCGATCAACTCTCATAAGTCTAGTTGTTATAATTCTTAATTATTGATGAAATCAATTAAAAAAATCAGATCGATCCATCATGTAAAAAGAATACAAACAAAATCAACTGTCAAAGTAAGCAGACAGCAAGATAATAAAAGCACTAACTAACTATGGAGCAGTATAATCACAATTTCCAAAAGAAGAAATCATGAAAATAAGTAAGGAATGAGAGTGTTCCAGAACTACAGCCATAAAAATTTGAAAGAAACAAAATTGAAAGAGGAAGAACATATTGTAAACTACCGGGTTAGGATCTCTAAACTACTCTCAGTGCCGCTTTTACTTCAATAAGCAGTCAAGGTAACTGATTTTCATACTTACACTATAGTTTGTCAACCTAAAAACACAAATAGGATGGATGAACTTTTATCTTATTACGCTAAATGCTGCTGCTGAACTTGATGCCGCATAATTAGGAAAACGGAATATTAGTGTAGTTTTGAATCTTCTCAGCTCATTCCACATAAAGCCTCGGAGTTGTGATCATCTTGAAATGGAAGATTTAGATCCGGTAGTGGAAAGGCAGCTTCATGGCAGTTCTCAACTTCGTGTACCATGCAAGAAATGTTGGATGGACAGGAACTCTGTGAAGTGCCAAGATCAATGATTCTAGTAAGTTCACTAACTACATTTACTTGTGCTGGTTGATAA
This sequence comes from Rosa chinensis, assembly GCF_002994745.2. NCBI lineage: Eukaryota > Viridiplantae > Streptophyta > Magnoliopsida > Rosales > Rosaceae > Rosa > Rosa chinensis. Next base: position 50,405,707 of record NC_037089.1, on the reverse strand, counting down.
GAAATGGCTTCACCCGATGCAGAGGAAGAGGCAACTTTCATCATTGTTTGCTGCAGCTGTTAAAACCCATGAACAGATAACACATATGAAGTTATTCATCATTTCACAAGTGTTTAAAGAATCAAATCTACAGTATAGCATTATGGGCATAAAGAAAGAGTGAGGAAAAGATGTATTGCCTTTCCACTACAATAATTTTCCTCAAAATTAGTAATATCTTCAAATTTCAGGTTGCCTAATGCTTATTGATGAATTTGTAGGAGGGATATAACGTAATCATTTTCCCAAGAATAAATACTAGAAAACACAGATTTTATGCTTGTATCGTGAAAGCCAAGCACAACTAATTCAATGCAAAAGAAGCACTGATTCATGCAGGCTGATGCAACGCGCACACACACACCCCAAAAAAATGTACAGCTAACATAACGACCTAAGAACTTGTTACTTAAGTGCAAGTTTAAGAAAGTACTAATGATAGATAGTAAAGTCTGATACTTCATTTGTATCAAAATAACATCTCTAAGCAGTTATGAGTTATGAGTACCATGTCATCTCCAATTTATTATATATGTCACCCTAATACATCAGTTAGGTAATACTATTTCCCAACAACAGGCACATATTTGTATACCAAAGTGAATCAGTTATGAGGTTTCAAACTATACTATAACATTGATGGAAACTTGAACAGATTTAATTACCTTTATTCTTTTCAAGCTTTCATTTGTGGCCCTCTGCTTCTCGACATTGAGGCGTAGGTTTAGCAGTTCCTGCACAGAGGATGCATTAAAGAAATCAATATTCAGGCATCTCCACTCAGATGTATTAGGAAGACAAAGAAGAATATAGGTTGGTAGGTATATTTTCTCAAGGACTTGTACCTTTTTCAAATTGCGTCTTTCCTTCAATAGAAGACTCTCCTCCTCTTTAAGTTGAGCTAAGGTCTGCAAGGAACCAGGAGAACATTTTACTACTCTATGAGATTTTATATATATATATATATATATATATATATATATATATATATATATATATATATATCGTACTTTTAGTCAACTCACCACCACAAACAAACAAAATAAAAAGCAGGGAATGAAAAGGGAAATGCGTAACCTTAAACTAAACTATTCCTCAAAAAAGGGCAAGATGATGGCTGTACACTTTCCATATGTGAAGCAAAAAAGCATAGAACTAAATTTACAATTTTTGCACGTCATTCAAGTAATGTAACACTGAGATAAGACTAGCTATGCTAGCGATTTTTCACTCCATGCTGGACATCTTATATATGTCTACACTCACATGAAGTGCAAAAAGCTCAAAACTGGAGTGCAGACTCACTACCTCTAGATTTTTCGATAACAAACTCCATGGCAGAAATATAATTACACTGATTGATTCATCCAAAACTACTTAAGTGACGTGGCGAATATAGTAACTGCAACAATTAAGTCGTTTATATTATACCAAAGGTATTTGTTCTTACTTGTTAGTTGTTACATGCAGCAAATGAAACATCCCAAGTTGCAGCTGTATCAAGGATTCAAGGTCACTTATTTATGGAACTCTTTAAATCTTAGAAACAGAATATGTTATATATGCAATGTCCATCCTACATATCACCCTTGGGTTTACTCGAGAAATGCATGGATCTATGTGGCCATTCAGAGTTGTTAGCTTTAATGCTTCGATGCAAGGATTTTTTTAGTTTTACCATAACATATATTAACTATTAACTAATCTACTGTATGAGACTTTCTTCCGTGTAAGCAATAATTCATACACCTCCCATGCCCATACATATCTTGTTATATTTACCTTCCTCTTTCTCGGCCTCTTGGAGATGGTCGTGCAACTTGTAACAGCAACCTACACAAAACAACTGAATCAGTCAGCAAAGCCCACTTCCCGCAAGTTCTACTCTGTGAGAAAAACAAAGTACAACTGTACAAGAAAGCAAAGCTCTTCATCCACCAAGTACAGATATGAGGTGGAGGCTTAGCTGGAGAAAGTAAATAGACATCAATCCAGCTGAGGGTAGAGTACGTGGAAAACACTCGAACGGCCCACACCTCAATCGAACCCATAAATTCTCACCGCTACAAGTGCCTCTAAAAGGGCTCTCTCCTAGCCTCTCATGACTTTCCCGTGACAATTGGCGGTTCAATCATGTATGCACATTGTGCGTTTGTGCCCACTTCAAATGGGCAGCCCAGACATAATGACAGTGTGCAACTCCCTTCTCCTTTTGCTCTGTTGAAGCAACTTGTCTCTCTCATTTCCCAACCACAATGCCCCAAAAATTTAATTCCTCCCAAAAAAAAACAAAACCCTTGAAACAATTACACCATTACCAATTTGGGTGACAATCACAATGATGGTTTCCCCACCCAAAGAACCACTCCTACCATTTTGATTTTTTATACCACCAAAACAATTTGAAAATATATAATTTGACTCAAAAATTCTATCTTATTTCCCTGTGGACCCCATAAAAAAAATATATGGTAAACCTAACATAACAGGCTGTCACTTAAGATAAAACAACAGCCTAATCAGAAACTTTAAGCTTTTACTCGTTTGACTCTTTCCCATTGGATCCAAGCTTGACCTCGTCCTTCTATAAAAAGAAGGCAACAGGCCAAGTTTTCTTTGTCTTATTTTAATCCACCTCTGACCTCTCTACCGTGGGTCTCTCGCGTGCAGACGACGTCGTTCGCTATTCGCCTGCAGCAAACGCTACAGTGTGGCCGACCTCAGCCAATCATTTTCTCCCTCGCACACTGCACAACCACTACTAGCACCACACCCAACCACACGTAAGACCTATTTTGCCACGAAAACACGCCACCGAGAAAGCAGGTGACCATGTCTTCTTTTCCATTTACCAAAACGCCCCTCTAAATTATCGAGTACGCTTTGACTTTCGCAGGGAGGGTCACGTCATTTCGAAGAGACTTTACCTGCCTAGATGCGTATGGCAGGTACTGTGTTCACTCCCAACACAGACAGAGACTTGGGGCTGGCTGGGACTGTTGCGACCCTTTCTGGGGTTGGCTGAGACTTCAAAGAAAGGGTGTTTTGGTCTTTTGGTACATAAGTGTGACAGGAGCGGAAAGAAATGAGAAAGAAAAACGTGAGTGTAAATTGAGTCGCTCTGACTCAATGGCGTTGAATGGACGTCACCGATTTTTTTTTCTCGAAGATTAAATGGAAAGGTCATTTATTTGAAATGTGGAGGGCGTTTTGGTCCGGAAGATGTTGACAAACGATAAAACGACAACGTCCAGTCCAGATGACCGGCGAGAATGGACCGGTCTGGTCGGAGGAAATGACAGAATTGGCCTAGGCGGCCACGAGAAATCCCCATGCATACGGGGGGTAAAGAAGTGACAGGAAAGTGAAGCAGTTGGAAGGACCAACAGATCGCCAAAGAGGTAAAAAAAAACATCCACCGTTTCATGTAAATACTAGACCTTCAGAGGGGCACTTTCGTCCATGTAAAAGAAAGAGAAAGAATGAAAGAGAACGAATCTAAACCCGACCCGCCTGAGTGAGTCAGACTAAAAAAGAAAGCGAAAAAAAACCAAAAGGGACAAAGACGTATGACAGACCTTAGATCTCGCGGCGTCGGTCGGCTCAGGCGGCTTGCTGGACTCTTCGGAGGCACCGCCGCCGCTGACCGAAGTGGCGCCGCTCCAGGAGAGCGGCGTGGTGGGGCTGGCTCTGGTCGACTCCTCCGCCGCCTTCTTCTTCTTTTTGACGTCAACAACGACGTCGCTGGGGTGGCGCGGCACGTGCTTGGAGCGCCTCTGCCGCACACTCCACCCGAGCTTCAGAGCTGGAGACTTGAACATCGACGGTGGCGGCGGCGGCGGCTCGGCGTGTCTGATGTCGAGTAGAACGCCGACGACCGCCACGTCGTCTTTCATGGCGAGTTTGACCCAATCGTTGACGTCTTCGGTGGGTGGCGCCGCAGCCATCATAGTGTGTGATACGGTTCCGCCGCCCCGTCTGTGTTTTTCTGAGGAGAGAGAGAGAGAGAGAGAGGAAATGTTTTTATGTGTGGGGTTCGTGTAGAAGAAGAAAGAGGAAGAGGAAGAATATAAATGGTAATGAGGGGGGGGGGGTTGCTTTTATATGTGGCTACTGCTTTCTTTTCTTGTGTTTCTTCTCACAACAAACAACAACGACTCACACACAAACCCTTCCACTTCCATCCTCTTTCTCTGGATTTGTTTCTCTGTTTTCTCTGTGGGCCACCACGAGCAGGAAACGTGGCGGTGTTGGACCGATCTCGCGTGGCTTTTTTGGATTTTTATTATAGTCGATGGATAATACGTTTTGTTTAATTTTTAATTTGTAGTACGAAAAGTAATAATAGGGTTTGTAGGTTTGGATTGGTTGAGGAAAGTGTAGCCGACGCGCGTTGAGAGGAAGGTGAGTGGGGTATGCAAGAATTGGGGGCAGATAGGGAAGATGGTGATGTTTGTTACTTAATGAGGCGGCACGTTTCGCTTAGGACGTGGGAATTAAAGAGAAATTCTTAGGTGGGGTTTCCCTACTACGTGGCTTTAGGGTCATTCAATCAAAAGAAAGAAAATTTTTCCTCTTTTCCAAAACTGCCTCTGCTCCCTAATTATACAATACCCAAAAGACCCCTTGCTGGACAGTGATTGGTCGGCCGCACCCGCACCGCCACGCTAGTCTTTGTCGGCATTAAATCAAGACCATTCATGGCATTGAATCATTGACGGCTTGATGCTTTTTTTTTGTTGGAGAGCATAAGCCAATTAGACTACAATGAGATGAAGTTCCTTGTCAGTGAAATTCTAAGCATATTTTACCAATGAAGACATTGTGTTGGTTGAGATAGTGTTCATGTTGTCATCTTAGCTTTACAATAACTAGCCTTCTTGCACTCGCCTTACGCGTGCGGAAGATCTGCGCTCGCGCGTGCGAAGGGTCTCTTCTATTGTTTACATGTATTCAATTTTGTTACAATTTATACATTGATACTTGACTTCGTTAATTTTGATTAAAAAAAAATCTGCTTGATATCTGCATACAGTTTTCTTATTTACTATATTACTTGTTCTATTTAATATGTAATTATTTTTGTTTTTTTCTTTAATAGCTTGTGCAGAAGGGCCACGCTCGTTCATTCATAAATCTTTCTTATCTACCATATTACTCGTTTCAAGTTAATAGATGATAAACAGCCTTTGTTATTGTAGATATTGTGTTTGTCAACCGCAAGTGTATAGAAACTAAATATCATAATATTTTGCAAAATATTTACATAGAAACGTCAACTTGACTATGACGTACAATTTTTTTTTTTCATTTACCTATTTTGTTTATAGACCACTTATAAGATAGTACAATATGAAATGCCACACCTCCAATGGCTCTGTCCAACTCAAAATTACAACCATAATCCATGTATCTTAAATACAAACTAATGCTCAATCTCTACTAAAAAAGATATCAGCAAGAGAGATAGTCAGTTGCCTTGTATCTACTGCAGTTCAACCTTGATGGTTGTTATATACTCTCCTCTACTCGATCAGTTACAAACAATTCAGCATTACTGGGCAAGGGCTTGCACATTCCAGATCCTCCTGTTGCTGCATTACAATTTAAGCAGAAGTATTCTCACTAATGAAAATGCCCAAAAAAAAAAAAAGAAGAAGTAAATGACAGAAAATCCCAACTTCACTTAATCAAACAATCAAATGCAATATACTTATTGCTAATATCCTAAGGTTCGAACTCTTTTATCGCACCATCTATCAAGTTTGTCTCTAAAGTATGAACCATACATTCTGATTGAAATTTTGAAACAACAAATTCAAAGACAAAAAGGAACACGCACCCAACAAAGTTCCTTTCCAACACATCCCCACATTTAAACCTAGAAACAACCTCGTGCAGTAATATTTGAATGCTTGAATCAATGAGATGATCTAAGACTAAAAAGACCTGTATGGTGAAGATCCTATCTTCGAACTGCACTTCTTTCGTCAAGAAATCGGCTCCAGTAGTCACCTCTTATTGATTACTGAACTTTTTATTAACATATATATCTATACGAATTATGGTCAAGAAAAAGCAAAATTGCTCTATCTAAACAACATAACACAATACCTTTGAAATTAAACAGGTAATCACTAAAACAAATTAACTCATTCATCAAAGAAGTCTTCCCAACCCTGTGAAACACACTATCTGCACACACTATCTGTAAAACAAATTAACTTATTCATCAAAGAACGTCTGCTTCCCCTTCAATGAAGACCAAAGAAAGTAACAAAAACGAACATCTCTTCTGATCTTGAAACTGACCAAATAATAGAGACGTGCAACATAACTTTCACTTTGAACCTGTTAAAACAAAAAATACAGAAACAAATATTTAAGTTGTTAAAACATCGAGGTTTTTTCTGTAATTATCTTCCTTGTAAATGGATTGAAAATCAAAGAGAAAATGAAAAAATAATTATGGATTGCAGGTCGAAAGAGAAAAAGAAAAAATTATGATCGAGAAGTAGGACTAAGAGTTGACATATTGAACAACTAACCTAAAAAAACTAATTGCAATTCCCTGCACCAAGAAAGCAACAACATTTAAAAAGCACAAACTCGCAAGATTGAATATATGTTTTCTATTCATTGAAGCAGGGAATGAAATGTTTTGTCACCACTTAAACACTACAAACATAATTCTGTAAACTGTTTATCAAAAAAAAAAAAAAATTCTGTAAACTTCTGCATTTGCCTACTCTCTGCAAGAAGAAACACAAAATCAAAGTATGAATTTTGAACCGATTCAAGCAAATTACTTAACCATTGACAAAGAATATTGATTAACCAAAAACTAAATCAGCAAGGCTCACACATAAGTGCAATCTATGCTAGAGCAGATCGAATTGCAATCAAGTGCAGAATTGCAATCTATATATCCAAAGAACAATTAGCAAATTATACCGGAATTTGAAATTTTGAACCGAATAATGATGGTTGATAACTTGATATTCTTCTTTTCCTTTTTGTTTGATTTTCCGCTTTTCGTCTTTATGGACTTCGTTTCTCCTTTTATATAATCTGTATCTAGCAGTTGAATCCATCTTTTCTCGGATCATCTCCCACGATGTCCAAAGTCTTGTTTGTGAAGAAGTTCGTGCGTATGGTAGTTATGGCAGTTTTTGTGCGTCCCCTTTTTTCCCCCTTCTCTCTCGATCGTCTTCTGTAGGTGTATAGTATTTGTTTTACCATAATGCCCATCAAAACTATTTTTCCTTTTTATTTACGTGGTGATGTCTAATGTGGTTTTTTGGGCATTCACAATTTTGGTGAAGCCTTTGACACCAAAAGGATTGCTTGAAATATTTAATCTCAAATGGAAAGGATTGCTTGATACTTGAAATATTTAATCAAGAAGCCTTTGACACCAAATGGAAAGGATTGCTTGAAATATTTCGACTTAGGATTCGACTTAGCATGAGATAGTGTTCATGTTGTCATCTTAGCTTTACAATAACTAGCAACGTGCCCGCGTTTCTCGCGGGTGATAATGTGGTATTAATGGAAAATAGATCGACTATTTATTTTTTGGACATAAAATAGTGATGGCTTGGGTATTTTTTCAATTTACTCTTTTATTTATGTATATTTTATTAACTTAATTTGATAATTATATTATTGAAGGGTATTATAGGCACTTTTAAAATTTGGTGAAGCCTTTGACACCAAAAAAGGGCCTCCAATTATAGTAGTAGAGATGAGTGTTCTGCATAAGAGAATATATAGGTTGATTTTGTTGACCTTCTCACATGCTTTTCCACTAAATTAGTTTCCTATTTACATTTGACTCGCACACTGTGAGGGTGATTTTGTAATTTGGACCTTTTGCATCAAGACCCTCTTGATTAAGCGAGACTAGGCTCAAAATTGTTCAAAGGTTGGACCTGAGAACAACTTCGTTGTAACCCACTAGATGATAACAGCAGTGATTGGAGTTAGACGATAACAGCAGCAACTGGAGTTGATTTCACGAGAATATAAATTATAGGTAGATATGGTGTGAGAGCTAGATGCCTGGGAGTTTAGCAGAGAGAGAGAGAGTTCCAGCAGTGACATGATTTCTAGGTTTTGGGTTAAGGTTTATTGGGATGAATTGATGGCTAGGGGTTCAGAGATAGAGCTTGCTATCTTGCTTGATGTTTCTGGGTTGTTGTCAAAAATGGTACGTGAAGCACCAATACCAGCAGCAATCTTGATGTTTTTGGTTTGGGGAAGAAGATGGTTTCAACGGGCTTTGGGCTAGAAGCTGCTGTAATGGACTTTGGGTAATGAGCTTCGGGTAAAGAAATAACTCTAGTGGGCTTTAGGTTTTGCTGGGCTTGCTTTCATCTCTCTACTAGCCTTTGTTAAGGTTCTAGACCCTCAAGCATGAATTTTGGTCCCCAAGCCCAAAATTGTCGATAGGCCTTAACTTAACAATAGACCTCACAGAATCCGTTACCTTCCACACCACATCCCGCCATATAAGCCCCAAACATAGCTTGGGCCTACATGTATTGCGTGGTAATTAAGCATATCAGCTGCTTTGAAGAGACATGTTAGTTGTTTGAGAATTTGGGCTTGTTGCATCTCTTGCTAACTAGAAGGCTTCCTTTTGGCATGAAATGAGCTTGCTTGAAGGCTCAACTAGGTTGATGTCTCGTCCCTTTTGCTTGTCATTTGTTAAATTTAACTTGTGGAAATTTGGGTATCAACACACACAAATTAGATATATACAATACAAGTCACTGAAGTTTTTTATGCCTCTCTCGTTAATAGGATACAAGCAAGAAGTCCTCAATGGAGTTGATCAACCAAGTTTCACCCATCAAGGTTGAGGGCAGGATTGTTGCATGTGAAGGGGATACCAATCCCGCACTTGGTCACGCAATTGAATTCATATGCCTTGACCTTCATGAGCCGGCTATCTAGTACATTCAGGATCACCACCACTAGAAACATGGCAGTGATAGTTCAGCAAGTTCGCTCCTCAAGTTCCTTGGCAGTTCTTATTTGAAACCATTTCATAAACAAGTTCAATTTGCAATGATAATACCTTATGTGCTTCTTAATCAGTGAAATAAGAAGCTCGTGATATGTCTTCTATGGAGTGGAAAGCTTGATAAGTCACCATATTGTCACCTATTATCCAAGGCCATCTGGGACAAAGTGACTGGGGAGCTAACCAGGCAATTCTGCAATATTCTTGGCCAGTCTTACGAGAGCCCATTGAGCATGACTATAGCTATTAGGGTTCAGGGGTTGCCACCTCTTCTCAAGTTACAAATGTAATGGTAGGGAAGAGAAATGAATGGCAGTCTATGAAGCAGTTGCTTGTGCTAGTGGAGTTAGACCGTGAGTTTTAGTTCCATTCTATTTTTGTTTATCTGGTCTCCAAGGAACAAACAACCGAAGAAAATCCATCTATGTTGATGTCATCTTGACATGTGCTTTGTAAGCAGTCTATTACAAAGGTGTCAAAGAACGGCACAAAAATTTCAAATGTCCTTACTGTCCTTCTGATATCGATTCTGCACGGTGTAGGTAGCTCTTTTTCTGCTGCATCTGTGGGGCTATTGACAGAGGAATTGACACAATATTTGAGTTTTAGTATAACAATGTATTGCTTCCCCCTTGAGTACCTAGAATACCATCATGTTAGTATGATCAGCTTGCTAGTTGCTTATGGAAAGAGCTATAAACTGATCTGTTCTTGTCACTTTGTTCTTTTCCTCTCTATATTGAATGAAGTAGCCTAAACTTTTTTTTTCAGGGACGGACTCTTTTACAAGACACTCTTTTTCAATTGTAAAGACAAGCAGGTATTGCTCACACTTTCTAGTTGTCTAAACATCACTCAGTCCTTGGCTGCTTTAAACAATCTTAGGCTATAACATCAATTTCAGTTTTGTTTAGGTGGTGCACTATGTATTCTAACTTCTTTATGCTAATTTGTGTGTTTCAATATGGCTAATTCTATCTACTCGGATCATTCTCTTATGACAAGGCAATCCAAGTATGGTCATGGCTCTAGCTAGAAATAAAGCAAATCTGGCAGAGTGAAGGAAAGTGGAAGCAGAGGTAATTATCATTTTCTGTTTCTTTATCTTGCTTACTGGTTGAATTTTATCCAGCTCTTGATTGTTTGTGTCAAATTTTTTTTATCTTGATTCATCAAGGATAAAACAATTTAATATGAAAATAATTCTATTGATATGCTTAGTTTCATTCTTTGCATAGTAATGTTTGTGTTTCTATTGATGTTGGACTATAATTTACAGTCTCATTCTTATGGCAACTGTCCCTGCATCATGAATCTGATTTAGCCATCATGATCATCCTTTCCTTGTAATTGTGGCTTGAAGGAAAATTGTATCTAGTGTATGTTTTCTTTTATTTCCCTCTCTAGGTCAGTGATTTTCCCATTTTGTTAGCAGTAGCAGCCGTACAATGGATCTATAAAGGTTATGCAAATGGTTTCATCTATTCAAGATGTCTACTAGTATAAGCTACACTCTATATTTGGCTTCATTTTGTTGACTGGTTCTTTACTTCCTTGTGGGTGCTTCTTTGTTTAATCCTTCTTACAATGTGTTGTAATTTTTCTTTTCAATTACTGTAATTGTAATTTTTCTTTTCAATTACTGTAATTGTAATTTTCCCCTCTTTTTCTTGAGTGGCTGAGTAAATCTCCTATTCAATATTTGCATTATCATCTCATCAAGCTCTGCATGTAGCCTTGTCTATTAGTGCAAGACATATATGTTGGAAAATTTAGTCGATGGATGCTATTTTCATCACCGGATTTCATCTCCTACAAAATCACATAAATACAATATATTAATAACAAATAACAATTATCATTTCGTTGTGATAATAGACTAAAATACCAAGAATCATAACACTTATTTATTGGATTTGTAGGCTTCAGGAGGACAGATCATTCAAAAAGAGTTTGTGGTTGAGGCGTGTAAACATTGCCTTTAAGAGTAGATTTCGCCTCTCGGAGATAATGTCTCGGTGTAGCAGGTTTGTGGCGTCGTACCCTCCAGGGTACAACAACCTCGATCCTTGTAGGTGTACACTCACAATACTCGGATTGTATCGAACAGCTTGAAACTTTCTTTTAATGGAATAGATAAATTAAAGAAAATACATGAATACTTTGAGCTTGAAAAGGTAATAAAGGAGATTGAATTTCTGTTATGTGTAAGACCAAGAAGTGATAGGTATATATAGTAGATGAAAAGACTTAGAGATATTATGCAAATTTAATAAGATAATTATTGAAATATCATAACTCCCGTAACCTTAATATGCCCTAATATTATGAACATAATAAATTAGTAATGGTTTAGAATAAATGTCTAGTAAATAGTTTTTCAATGAATTGGGAGTTACACAAAGTATTTTGAAATATCGAATTAAAATTTCCAGACTTCCCTTATCTAATAGTTAATCAATGATAGGCATTGCTTATATATAAAGCCTTTCCCCAATCACTATTTTATTAGGAAGGCATGTTAGGTTAATAATCAAATTAAGAGTTCTGGCTACTGCAATAAATCAAAGCTCATGCCATTGCAGCTTAAGTTTCCCTCAAAACACAAGGAGTTGCCTCCCAAAAGTAACCAAAACACAGAAAGCTTTAAAATCAATTTTTTGATTCAAAACTCCATCTGTTTACTGAAACAGTAAAACCCCTAGTTAGTAAAAAACGGGACGCGTATAATTCGGCAAAGAAACGTACGTGTATTATTCGGTTTACCTAGTCTAACGATACGGTCAAATATTCGGTCAAAAAAATGCGATACGGCAAATTTATAAGTTTGAATTATACATGTATAATTCGGCAAGTAGTAGAAAAAACGGGTTCAAAAATATGGATATATAAAACACTATTTTTGTAAGAAAATAACTAATAATCTACTCTAAACTCTTGCTTTGTTTTATATCATTTATGATATGTAATAAAACATGAAAAAAGGATATGGCACCCAAGTAAAATATAATCAGGCGCTTGAATTACAATACGCTATATAGAACTTTTTCTTTAGTTATACGCATACTGAAGTTTTATACGCATTTTAATTAACTAGCGCTTTAATTTTTTTTTTTCATATTCCAAGTATTTTTACTCCGTATAAAACGGATACGTGTATAAAACGTGTTTTTAAAGGTCGAACTCAATAATACGCGAAAAAACCTGAGTCTACAATTTCAATAAACCGTACTGAAGTTTTTTTCAATTATACGCGTATTAACTAACTAGGTTAAAACCTTTTAAGAAATAAGTATGTGCAAAATTGATAGGATGAAACTTTGGGTTTGCTTCTTAAATTATTTAGCCTTTAAATTGCCCCATTTGTGTGTTTCACTTTTATCCTATCACTTGTGTAATTGTGCACAGAAACACCATAAGTCCAACATCAGAAGCTTCAAAAGATAGAAGTTGAGGTAACTATTTGAGAAAGGAGCAAGGGAAACGAAGTAGCAACGCTAATTTGAACAATATGGGATTAGGGGGAGTAAGAAAAGCCAAACCAAATGTGTTTGATGAAATACAGAAGTGTATTGCAGGAAGCAATTGAAAGAGTTAAAGAACTCACAACTTGATTTCCAGTACAACATAATATGACATCAAAACCAGATCAAAAGTATTTAGCTAAAAGACAAGTTGACCTTAACCCCCTATGTAACATGCATGCTCGTCACTCTAATCTGCATTTTAACATTCTTTCCTATGAAGCCAATGAAATTATTTGATAAGAAGGGCATTTAACACAATCGCATAACATTCTCTACATATATAATTCAGATTGGAGCAAGCTTAGAATTTGAGAAATTTGTGCTAGCACGGCAACCCTTCTCTCTCCCGGCCTTGTGCTTCAAGCCTTCAATTATGCCTCCTGGGAGCATAATGGTTCAAGAACACGCAGAGAGGTGTAATTGTAAAGTGGGTGAGCAAAATGGTTGACGTCCAATTGTAGGTTAAAGAGAAGGGAACCTGGTGAGAGTGAGAATATGAGGAATTAAGGTCTTGTAAGCGTGTACGGTGAACCCAAGCGTCGTCTGCTTCCCCATTGTACAGAAAGAAGACAAAGACAATAGTAACCCGATGTAAAATCCGGGCCCAAAGAATAAAACCAGGCAAAAACCCCTCCAAATGTCTCTTCTTCATCATTTTCGACGATGATGGCTCTCCGACTGAGAACCAACCACCGAACCCTCACAAACCCATCTCTCATTCACCTCTTCTCGACTTCCTCCCCAGACCCATCCGACTCAACCGACCCAACTGAACCCAACCCCCAGTCCGACTCCTCCTCTCTCTCCAATTACTTCAGCGATGTCAAAGCCAGCCTCAGGCAACAGTCACAGTCCCAGTCCCAGTCACAGCAACTACACTTCAGACCCACTTCTCAGAACAACAACCCTTCTCTCTCCCGGCCTTCCAAGGCTGCCTCTTTGGAGGAAATCCGCAAAAACCTTGCGGAGTTTCGGCTTCGATCCATTGGGCCAAACCCCACTGAATCAAACTCTGCACCTCCACCTCCACCTCCACCTCCGAACCCCATTTCGTTTGAGAAGCTCTATAACAAAGGCGTGAGCAGCCGCAAGATGGAGTTTCAGACGGTTCGGGAGAGTCTGAAGCTCATAAGGCCCAATGCGAATGAGCAGAATGAGAGGAAGGGTAGGGGATTGTCGTTGTTGAGGTCCAAAAGTTTGGATATGAATCCGAGCCAGGATGTGGGTGTTAGGAAGGGAGCACTTACAAGTTTGTTTGGTAAGGAGAAGGAGAGAAGTGGAGAGAAGAGCTTGGATGCATTGAAGACTGAGTTTGTGAAGATTTATAGCTATAAAGAGTTGGGGGAGAAGCTGAGGAAGTTGAGGCCCGAGGAAGGGAAGGAAGGGGGCGGGTTTACATTGGGGGAGTTCAGTGAGAGGTTGGTCAAGTTGAGGAAGATGGAAGAGAATGAGTCCGAGTCTTGGGTTGGGGGATTGAATACTAACTTGACGCAGAGCTTGTTGAAGATAGCCGCGGAGGAGAAGCATAGGAAAACTCCGAGTGAGTAAGCCATTTTTTGCTGTTTTGATTGGGGTTGATGTTAAGTTTAATAGTTTATTTTTATAGAATTAGAATGGTTTGTTTTGTAAGGTTTAGAAATTGTATATCAGCAGAAACATAATCATACTCATATCCACGATTAATATTGACAATATCTCCTAGGTGTCTAAAGAAACTTGCCCCAGTTCTAAATTCTAGATCATGGCCAGATTTTTTTTTTTTTTTGCTTCTCTAAATTAAAGAAAAGTCCTGGCTTATCAGTATGTGGAGCAAGATTAGTTAACAACTTGGAGCTTGCTCCTTGGAGTAATTTACACCTAAAGCTCGAACAAATATTTTGATGTTGTGCTTTATTGATTTTATTTTGGGGTCCTCTGCAACTTATTGATTTCTGTTGTTGTTTCAGTGCAGAGGCTTCATATGATAGATATAGGTCAAACTCCTGATTATATGATGAAACCCCCAAAGGAAGGCTTGGTTGAGAAGGCAAGTATATTTCTTTTAACTTTTGCATTACCTGTGACTTTTCACAATATTTCATAAATTCAATTTATCTTGGGGGAATTGATCGCAATTACAACTTCAATGTAGAAAACTCATGAACATTAACAAGTTAAAGGAAGACATTTATTGATTTTTATAATATATTTGTTTTCTGTTTTTGATGATATGGAATTGTTATAAATGCATATGGAATGAATTTTCAGAATAGCTCTTTCTTAAGGTCCTGAGTACTATCCTGATAGAAATGGAGACAGTCATTGATCATTATGTACATTCATACAGTAGAAGATGTAACTCGACTGGTCTTGGTATTATCGGTTATATATATATAGGTAGCACACAGTTGCGTTACTCTAGGTCTTCTTAAGTTCATAATGTATCTATCTATTGGAAAGTGTCTGTTTGTGGAGAGTTTAATGTCAGTTATATTGTTATAGTTCTCATATGAGGTAATATTGTCAATGATGATCCATATTCAGCAGTTTGGTGCCTAATCTATGTCTATGTTGAATGCAGTATTTCCATCCAGCTAACATGTCTTCTGCAGAAAAGCTGAAAATTGAGCTTGGCAAAGTTAGAGATGAGTTTAAAATGTCAGAGTCAGATTGTGGTTCTGCACGAGTTCAAGGTATAGGTTTTGATATTGTATTGTACTACACCTTTTTTTAAGTCATAGAATAATGCAAAAAATGCATTCTCATTCTTACTATACAAGTGTAACTTTAATTTTTATCCATGGCACGCAATTCCTAATGTTTAAGAAGTCTTGCTTCCTCATAACTTAATATTTTTAACATTTATATATCTGTACATCACTACTAGTTAATATACTGTCATACTATTAGAGGAGGACAGAAAAGGTAATAGGGGTTAATCTATGCAGAAAGATGTCTCAAACCTAATATGTGGTTGGCCACCGATTTTCAATTTTTAGTGCAGATTTGTATCTGGCTAGTTTCTTTGAATGGTGTACTCCCCCTTTATTTTGATATAGGAAACTATTATGATAGTTACACACCAAGAACTAAAAAAAAACATCGTCTAAGTAACTGTCATTAAGATGTTCTTCATCAGTAGAATGAACTCAAGGGGAAGAAAACTAAGAAATCTGAGAAAACAGAAAGATATGACAAATGCTTGAATTTTTGACTTGATAAGAAAAGAAGCTTGAAAAGTTTGGGAGATAAGCTTTGTGGTTTTTGGATTCCACAATGGTGTTTGAATTTTATAGTGTCTACATAATGTTAAGGGCTCACACCAGTTCTTTCCATGGAGGACTGTTTGGTGTGCTAAATTACTGCTTAAGGTGGCTTTCTTTGCTTGGTCTTTGGCATGGGGTAGGACCTCACTTTCCAAAATTTGAGGAAGAGTGGCATCATCTTAATTAGCAGTTTTTTAATGTGCAAAAATACCAAGGATTACTACCTCTTGTAATACTGCAGGTGGCTTTAGAGTTCTGGTGTTCTTTCCTCTTATTTTTCTCTCTTTTTTGAGGTTCAGTTGGTTACATCTGGTGCAGTGAAGAATTTTTTTTGTTAAAGATTCAGTGAATGTTTTCCTTTGGGCCCGAACAGGATATATAGTATAGAGTTTTAATACAGAGTCTCGTGATTTATGGTAAAGGAATCCCTTGAGTATATATGGAGGGAAACAAAGCAACAACTGATGGTAATATGGTCCTAGTTAGAGACTTTAAGCGCTCCAAGCACTACACGCACATTCTTTTTGCTTGTTTTTGATCAAAGATACCTCTATCGATTCACAACAACCTTAGACTGTAGTTTTATAGGACTTAATGTTGTGTCTCAATTGAGTTTCTTCATCTTTCTTTGGTTGTGAATAAGATTCTTTTCCTTATCTGAAAGGGGAGGGAGAGAACAAGGTGAAAAATTGGTATTTGGTTTATAGCTGGAAACTGGTTAAGAATACAAATTCTTGTAGTTTGGACAGCAGCTACAATATTGATGATATTAGCATGTAGAAATTACTGGAAGGGAAAGAGCATTAAATTATGCTGATGTTAGGCTTTTGTTCATGTAACTAGAGGGAGAGGTTGTAATTGCAATTCAGAAAGGAAAACATACGATATGTTATTGTGTAGTACAGTGACCCAGAATAGTACTTCATTTTCCTTTATAAGTTAATGATCATCAATTGTGTTAAAGGTTGTATTCTGGGAATGGTAGAATACAGTAGGATTTGATGATGCTTAGGTGGCTGGAAATGAGAAAGGATAAATTAGTAGAAAACCTTTGGAACCTCACTATGGCTTTGTAGGAGTCTGCGATAGGTCCTTATAGCTTGTGATCTCATCATTTAAGATGAGAATGTCATGGCTTATGTTGACAGGGTCCATCTGAATTCTTGAACTGCATTGAGTCAATTTTAAAGGGGTCGCCTGAGCATCAGGCCTTGTAGTTGGTGCCTCTGGAGAGTAATCCACATCGATATGACACCTTAGTGTTCATAGTCTTGTGGGTTACTGCTAGAGTAGGGGCTGGTTGGGATGACTGCTGTTGTAGTTCTTAAGTTTATAATTTGGGGGTAGAATATGAACTTTAGGGTATAGAATTGCAGGGGAGGTCCCATATAATTTCTTTTAGGAATAGCAAATTTCTTTTTCTTTTCCTGGCTGGGAAAAAATAATATTTCAACTTTTCTGTAATTAGTAGACAAATGGTATGTTTTCTACTTGTGATACTTGTAGAGGTTCACTAACCCGTTTCTCTTCACTTTGCAGTGGCACAACTCACAACTAAGATCAAGCATCTATCTTCAGTTCTACACAAAAAGGTGACAACCATTGATTTGCTTTTAAATTTTGATTCATACTTAAAATAATATGTTTAGCATCTAATTCAGTAACAAGTTTCTGTCTCTTAAGTAACAAGTCTTATTTCTTTCGTAGGATAAGCATTCACTTAAGGGTCTTCAAGCAATGGTGCAGAGGAGGAAAAAGCTATTAAAGTATCTCCGAAGAACTGACTGGGACTCTTACTGCCTTGTTCTCTCCAAACTTGGTCTCCGGGACACGCCAGATGCCAAACAAGAGTACAAGAAACATTACAAGAATTAGAGCATTTGAATACGTTTTCTCGTTGTTTCGTCAGTAATTTACCTGTCTGGTCAACCATACATTCAAAATTCTGTATGGATAGAAAATGAAATAGATAGTTCATGTTGGTTTCATCTCCTTTTCTTTTCACTCCGTTTGAGTGTGTTGCAAGGCATAATTGTATTTCACATTGGTTCTTATCCGTTAGACTGATAGATGAAATTGAAAATGAAGCCCCCTAGATCAGTTTACCTCTCACATAACCTCCTATTTACGCCAATTTGGTTTTTCAGTTCTAGTTTCTAATGCATTCATTTTGCTGGTTCGTAATGCCCAATTGTTGCTCAAATTTGCATGCAAATCACACATGAGGGTTCCCTTAACCCAATGGCTCGTCCAATTCGACTAGAAACTAGGCGTATATCTTTCATACTTTCATGTGACTAAACTTCAAAACATCACATTGACCAAGAAATTTTGTGGCAAAATTTGATCCAATTTATCGTGATTGATTAGTTAACATGTTGGTTCCTATCTACACTAGCTAATTATAGAAATTAAAAACTTCAACCGTTCTGCATCTTGTGCATGTAATTGGCTCACTTTGAGGCGATTCTTGTAGGATAAGTAATCTGCCTGCAATTATTGACAAAAGTATAGTTACTTGTAAATTTGTAATTGATCGAAATTCATGTAGCAAATCCAAATTACAAATTGATATCAACATCCGAAACATCATCTACAAATTACCATAGCCAGTACATTGTTGTAAAAAAAATTGAGTTTACAGTATAAGATGAACAAAATCATATCATCATTCTCAGTAGACATGAAATATTAAAAATTTTGTTGAAAAGAATACTATAAAAGCTAGCCTTCACAAACAAGACAGCCATGACGCAAGAAATGGTTTCTTTGGCTCTCAGTAGGAACAGAGCCACCACAAGGTTGTACTATTTTCTTGAGTGACGGCCTTGAAAACACCATCCAAGGAATAATATCAACACTGACGTTATCACACGACCTCAAATTTATCTCCTTAATTTCTTTGCAGTTCGCCACCACTTGCTTCACCCCGTTTGCTGTCACATTCAGGCAGCCCGACAAGTCCAATTGCTGTAGCCTGGAACATCTTTTCCCAATTATAGCCAACATATCATCATCAATTCTCAATCCTCTTGCATACAATACCTCCAACTTGGGAAGCTCAAAGTCAATTGAAATATTCTTCATCAAACCACATTCATTTATCTCCAAATGCCTAATCCTAGAGCATCTCTTCAGAACTTCTACAATGCCGTCTTCTGTGATGTTTACACAATGGCTCAAATCAAGCAGCTCCAAATTTGGGCAAATGGATACATAGTTAGCAATAAACCCATTTCCCATTGAAGTATTTTGGGACAACATAAGAGACTTGACTCCAAGGTTTGGCATGACATCGGTTTCCAAGGCTTCATCCCCAACATTCGTTCCTACCATCTTGATTTCATTTAAAACCAGAGAGTTTCTTGTGAGGGTGTACAAGGTGACACCGGTGAGACTACTGCAATAGCTAAGGTTTATGTATGTGATACTATGAAGGGACATGGATAGCTCAATGATTTCATTATCTGTGAGAAAATAAGCTCCTTCAAGATCCAAGTACTCAAGAAACGGGTAATGACTCACCAAAAATGATATTCCAGCAAAAGTAAAACTTGTACAATTAGAAAGAACGAGCTTCTTCATAGGAAAACATGCTTCTGCTACTGAACATAGCAATTCATCCGAAACCACAGAGTCCGAAAAATCAATACCAGATAAAGCCCTGGAGCTTATCAATGAACATCCTACTGATCCAAAGCTCAACGAGGAATAACCTAACAAACAAATCAAAGACCCCCCAATTCCACAAACCGAAACACAACTCAATTGACAACAGGCACGGATCAGTTTAGCCACACCATTTTGTGTTATGAAATCACAGTAATGAATAACAACCTGGGTCAAAAGCACACAATGCTTGGACAGATGCACAAGGGAGAGATCAGTAATGAAGTGATTACCAGAAAGGTTGATCCTCCTCAGGCCCTTGAGATTCAATGTCAGTGAAAATATCCCAGAATCGGATATGGGCTTCCAATCCGATGACCCAGTTGAGGAATTGGTGGATCCAAATTCTGGGTAGCTAATGTCAAGCTCTTGGAGCAAAGGAAACGATTCTGCAATCAAGTTTAGATCACTGTCCTGTAAGAACTTGACCCTGGAGCAATCCAAACACTTCAAGTTCATCATTTTGGAGCCAAACACTCTTATCCCATTTACTGGCAAACATGTTTGGTTGGAGACATTGAGGGATTCCAGGTTCAACCCAGATATGGCAATTCGATAAAGAAGAGGGTTCATGTCGCCGCTGAACCCACTGAGGTCTATATGTTTCAGCCATCGGAATCTATGGAGAAGACGGGGGAGAATGGATTGGAGTGTTGAATCGGAGAGTTTGAGAGTGAGTAAGAGGCGATTGGTGATGTAGAGGAATTGCTTGGAGACCAGAGAGAGTGAGGAGAAGTGAGAAGGGTCGTCTAGAAGATTGAATATGTGTTCCCAGCATTCTCGTGGCAAATCTGATGAGTTTTCTGCCATTGCTTCTTCTCTTCTGAATCAAGATTTGAGAGAATTCAAATGACAGAAAGCTGGGATATAATTGGGATGGGGAAATAGGAGGTTGATAAGGCGTGGATTCATGTATGATGAGTCCCTGAAAGTGAAAGGTAACTTTGGCCAAGGACGTCCACTTTGGAGGGATTGCTTTTGGCCATTTCTTCAAATTTTCCGCTTTGGAGTCTGGATTATTCACATCTTTCAAATTTTCGCACAGGAGAATATCACAGATAATCACACAACTTTTACTTATTTAATACTTTGATCACTTATTTTTTAAATATATCACTTTGGTCACTCAACTTTAACTATGTTAATCACTTTAGTCACTTCGTTAATTTTTTTTGAACGAAAAAAATTTATCTACCGAAATATTAAAGATATTTTCAACCAACCAATTATGAAAAATTAAGAAATCTGAATTGGAATGAATGGAAGAAGTGATATAAAATGTCAATTCTGTGACTAAAGTGATTGAAAGAGTAATAGTTGAGTGACCAAAGTGATATATTTAAAAATTAAGTGACCAAAGTGTCGAATGAGTCATATTTGAGTGATCATTTGTGAAATTCTTCATTTTCGCACATTGTACCCGTAACATATTCCTCTACACTTTATCTATTTTTTTAAAGATGTCAATGAAATTTAAAATCACGAATTTAAGGTTTTAATTATGTTAGGTATCTAATGTTACGCTCGCAAACTTGGTGTGCAAGAAATATTTGCTTTTTAGGCCAGAATATGTTTTGCTGCGGTGGCTGGTGCTACATAATTTGCCCAATTATATAACCGACACAATCCAAACTTGTCAGGATTGTTGAGAGCTAAAACTAAAATAAAGTGGCATCCTCTTCCTGTTAATGCTTTCAAGATAAATTTTAATGCATTACTAAAAACAAAAGAAAAATCTTTTACATTGGCAACAAACCGTTACAAATACTAACTCTATTGCTGCACATAGTATTTGTAACAACAATTTTAGTTTTTGCTACATAATATAGAATACAATGTCAACTGTGACGGTAAAAATCCATAACGAAAGATATTGCGACGGCTTTGTTTCCGTACAAAAATGGCCAAATTATTTAATAAAGGTATAGTGGAAATTTCACACCATATATTTTGTCCCGCAAAGATGGTAAAATAAACCACAATTGTTATAAATGTATTGAATTATCAAAATACAAGACCGAATTTATCGTCGCTAAATTAACCAACAATTTTTTTTTTTTTTTCCGGAATGATTATACTTCAAACAAATATATGTTTTAGAAACATGCTCTTGTTCTTCTCTCGTGAAGGCGCCGCCAATTCTCAGCCTTCGCTCCCTTTTTCTGCATTTCTGATCCATTTCGGATCACTTTGAGGGTGATATTCTTGGCTGACGATGGCACCGGCACCCACCATCTCCAGCTTCACATGTGAGTTGGTTCTTGCGCCACCAGGGTCGACGGTTTCAGTGTCCACTCTGTTTCTTAAGACTCTAGTCTATCATCACTTCTTTCGAGGCGCAGCTCTCTGATGGGGTGGTCGCATCAGATGGAGGCAGGGACGTAGCCAGGAATCAAAAATGGGTTGGGCTAGTTTAAGCTATATAAAAATTTTGCGAGTTTCCAACACTATCACCGTTTGCACAACAAAAGCAAGGTATTCAATTAGCCAACCTTAGAGCAAGTTCACACGTTGGGTCAATAGGTCAAATCACTAGGTCACTGGGTCACTAAGTCAAGATATTGTTCACTGCCACTGGACATGTGTTTCCACCCGTTCTGTTTCTTGACCGGTTAGTTATTGTTCATTGAATTTTTTATTAATTTATTTATTGTAAAATTGAAATATATTTGATGTAAATAGATCATTTACATACTATTTGTAAGCCCCGAAAAATTCATCAAGCTTATTTTCAGAAATTTTCAAAAGGTTAAATCCTCTATTTATGAGTTGGATAATAAAGTACATGGCACAACGAGTTCGTGGGAATTGTTGGGAAATTTTTCGGGTACCTGAGCCATTTATAGTGATTTTATGAAGTTTTGGGATTTTAGAAATTATTAAAGGAAAAAGAAGAAATTTGTGCGGTGCAATCTGGGCCATTAAAATACCCACCACCTTGATCGTAGCCTTCCCAATTCAATTATTGGAGAGGCTATATATAAGATCATATCGGGTCAAACTTTGGCAGACCACAATAGAAGCTTCTAGGCTTCTGACCTGCAAGTGCGACCTAAAAACCCGGAAAGAAAATCCAACCGTGGCTCCACTATCTGGCCATATCCCGACAGTAGACCACCTGCATTCGATCCCTCTCCTCAGCGCCGACATCCTCCTGACGGTGGATTACACAATCAGCGACGGATGACGATGATATGAGGCTGGAGAAGATTGAAGTTTTTCAGCAATTTTGTGGCAATTTTTGGAGGCTCTGGTGACTGATTTAATTGCATGAGGTAGGAAAACTAATCCTCTCAACACGCTCTACATACTAATATTCTCGGTTTTTGTAATCGATCCAGTTTTGATGATTTGGTTTCTGGGTTGTCCACGGCTCCGTCGCTATTCTTCAACAGGCACCTGATACTTTTCGGCGCTAAACTATAAGAACATGGCCTCCACACGTGTTGCTTCTCGCGTCGCTCTCTCAACGTTTGGGCTTGGGCCAGCATGGAAACTGGCCTGTTTGGATCAATAATTTGGTCAATAGCTTCACCTTTTTCTTGGCTTGGGTCAATAAGTTCAATCTGAAGCTGGTCAAGAGACCAGTGGTGGAAGCAACTTTTTCTTGCATTTCTGTCACCACCTCAGCTTGCCTAGGTGGAGGCCGGTCAAAGGAGCACTGGTGAACTTGCTCTTATGACCTCATTAACAAAAAATTTCAGCATGTTTAGGAACTGTTAAAAGATACCATTGTGGGCACAAGTCAACAAAAAAATCATAAAAGGAGCAAACTCTTATTTTCATGTAAAGCCATTACAGCTTTCAGGGGCTAATCAGGCTTAGAGGAATGATGTTGTAGAAACAGGAGGAATTGATGAAGGTATTAAATGGTTCAATTAATGTATTCAATTCCTCTAAGCTTAAGGTACAGGGTAAACCCACAAACTCGAAACTAAATGGGTAGTCGAAAAGAGGAAGAGCGAAACGATAAGATCATACGAGGTTGATCAAATGGTAAACCCACAAACTCAAAACGAAATCTGAAGCTATAGCTCAAAACGAAAATGGAAAACAATTAAATTAAGAAGACCTTGATGGAACAGCTCAATGGTTTCTTCCTTGATTAATGTAAAGAGATCATGATCTTATCCTTAATTCCTTAAGAGTTATTAAAACTAAACAGAGCACTTGTGATTTGACATACACAAGAAAAAGAAAACAAGAACATCTACATAATCTGAACTTCTAAAGTTGATTGTACCTGAGATTCTAGTTGTGGCTTCAGCAAAAGTAGTAGAATTAATTTCAGCTGGAGTAGTAGAATTGAAACAAGCTGAGATTCTAGTTGCTGGCAATGGTAGTGAACAACCCAACAACTGGATTACGGCGCGGCCGGACTGCAGGAGTGATTCAAACGATGAGAGTGTGAGACACTCAGGCCTCCTTTGGTTGGCGGAAAGTAAGCATCAGGAAAGGAAAGTTGTTCCTTTCTTGTGTTTGGGATGCAAAAGGAAAGGAAATACTTTCCTGAAGCAAGGGAAAATAGGGGGGGAAATGGTTCCTTCCATACTCCAAAGGAATCACTTTCCCCTCTTCTTTCCTTGCATTTATTACTCACAACATATTATTTTATTCCATTAATTACATACTTTTTAACAACCTTCCGGATAGCTTTCCTTACATTACCAAACATCGGAATGGAAAGTTCTTCGGAAAGTTCATTTCCCTTCCCATGGGAAAGACAAAGGAACTACTTTCCTTTCCGCGAACCAAACGAGGCCTCAGATCTATTCTCCTCGATGGACTGATCATTGATGGACTTGGTACTTTTTTTTTTTTAATTTGGGCTGATACCTATACTTGGCAATTTTTGGCCCAAATCTCCCTTGGGCTATAGCCCAAATGTCTTAGCTGTAGCTACGCCCTTGGATGGAGGTGATGAGTCGGAGCGTGAAGATTGGGAATTTGATTTCTGGGTGTGTTGTCGGCTTGAGGATTGCGGTTGTTCAACAGTTCCATGGTCATGGTGATGTCGATGGCCAGTGGGGTGATGGATCTCGATCTAGCATCAAGCCTCGGTCTTTCAGCGGTGGTGTGCTGTCAGGCTTTGTCATCGGTGGCAGCATAGGGGAGGCCAACTTGGGCCTAAGGTTTCCCATAGTTGGTTGGGCTTAGGCTCCTAACATTTGGGTTTGGTTTTAAGCCTTTTGGGCCCCACCTCTTGGGGGTGGTCTTTTGTTTTTGCAGATTAGATTTAAATACTGGGCTTGTTTTGTTTTAGGATTAATTCTGCTTACCCCCTGTACTTTCAAGGGTTCATCAGCTCAGTCCCTGCACTTCTAATTTAATCAGAAAAGTCTTCGAACTCTCCAATTTCATCAAATCGATCTGTTCCGTCACTATTCCGTCAATTTTCTTTGTTAAGGTGCTGACATGGCCAACTGAAGTCTGATCTGGGAGTTTTGTGGGACCTTCTCACAGGAAAAATTTCCAAAATACCCATACACCCAATGTTGTGAACCGCATCGACGAAAACCTGATCAACCCCCTCCTCCCTACAAATCTTAACCAACTCCTTAACAGGTACAACCACACAAGGCATTGAAGTAATATGATCAATCACAACTAGCCTAACCCTCCTCCCATTTGCCTTCCATTTTTCCAAAGCTTTATTAAGCTCAGTTACAATCTCATCATTAGAATTCAAAGGAAACGACAAGGGTACCTCAACGACATACCCGCCAGCGCGAGTGATATAGGTTGCAATGGACTTCTTGACAACGTCGTAAGCTTAATGGAGCATGACGCCAGCGTCGCCCTTCTCGAATTTGCTCTCAGAGAAGCCCCAGGCTGCCTCCTGGAGGACTATGGCAGCGGCGACTGTGGTGGTGTTGTTGAAGATGGAGAGCTCGTCAATGTGGTCGGCGTTGATCAGTTCGTCAATGTGGTTCGGGAGTGGAGGATGTCGTTTTTGAGGTCGTTGAAGTAGAAGTGATCGAGCTGGGAGAGGTACTTTCATAGAGGTCATTAGAGAGAGAAAGTGAATGGAGAGATAGGTGGAGAGTGATTCTTGGGGTGTTGAAGAAGATGAAGTTTGTGTTTATACTTGTATGGGTATTTTGATAATTTTCCCAGTTATAAGGTCCCACAAAACTGCCAGATCATACCTCAGCTGGCCACGTCAGTACCTTAACAGAGAAAATTGACGGAATAGATCGATTTGATGAAATTGGAGAGTGCGATGACTTTTTTTGATTAAATTATAAGTGCAAAGACTGAACTGATGAATCCTTGAAATTACAGGGTAGTAAGCAGAGAAAATTAAGACCAGCAAATGGTTAGCTTGCAGGCATCCTTAGGGAATCCGGGCCCCTTTTGTGTAGGGTGGGTCATGTGAGTTCAGAGTAAATTAGTAGTGTCAGGTTACTATTTACTTAGCGCTTCTCTTTAGGTTAGTATTAAGTAGGTAGCTTTAGTATTAATAGCATACAAGTTGCTCATGCTCTCTGTGAGTGGTCATTGTACTATCAACTACATTTCTTCTTAATAAATTGACACCCAAGTTATTGATAATAATAAAAAATAAAATAAAAAACTAACCAACAATCTTATCCTAATTAAGACCAGCCAAAGACCAACAGTGTAGCACAAAGCTCTTCATACACAACGATTATGGAGCAGGTCTCCACTTAATTATAGAAAAACAACACAGGATAATATATCAATCCCAACCACAGCTACAACAGTCCTGAAACAGAATTTAAAGCATCGTCTCGACCACATACTTCGCACAAAAGGTGCTTTCAACTATTACTGAACTAATGTTCTTTTGATTCTTTCCCACGTAAAAACATTCCTAAACCAAATATAATTAAATGACACAAGTGTATGGTTGTTAAACGAAAGGCACAGAGATATTGGTATAATCAACTACAAACTTCCATATTTCATGGATAGTATTTGTCATCCAAAATACTGGTGCTGCTGCTTTGGCTTCATTTTAAGAGACGGTAATAGCAATTCTGTCATTGCTACAGCTAGAAGACTAGGAGGCACTAATGTTCTTGTTGCGCAAGCAATTGACCTTCGTGATGATTTAGTCAAAACTAAGAACAAAAGTCTCTGAAACATCTTTGGTGAAGGAGACTTTTAGCTTTATTAACTCTGTTAATGGAAACGGTGGTGTTCATGACATCCGACAATTATGCAACGCTTTTTCTTCAATTATCTTTCAGCATGTTCTAAGAGAAGGTGTGAGGGTTCTTTTGTGAATTGAGCAAAAACCAGGCCAAAATTAACCCAATAACTTGATTAATGGGATGAGTACTTTGTGTGTGATTCAGATCATATGAAAAACAAATAAGGCTTGATAGCGTGAAGTGTAGTTTGGGAGCTAGAAACACACTGTGGTGAGAGAATTGGAATGATCTTTAGATGATTTATAAGAAATCTAAGGTTTGGAAGATTTGGGAATGGATTAGAATTGAGTTTATGATTGAATGTTTTGAGTGCTTATGGGTATTGCTAGATTGTGCTCCATGATCTTTACACTGGCAAAACGTACTCTTCATTTATAAACTCCATTGGAGAGGCTTTGAAGTTTCAAAACGTTAATTTGGGAGTTCTGGGTAAAGCAATGTTTTCTTATCAATCTATACAAAACCTCTACCCTAAATTTAGGGAAAGTGATGCTTACTTGGAAGATGAGAACTTGGGATCGGGAGAACGTAATGGTTTTACACAACAGTTGACACTCCCTATAGTAGTGGCAGCTGCAGCAATGGGAAATAAGGAACGAGGTGGATTAGGTGGTTGATGGAATTGGAATGTGTAAACTAATCGTTTAAGGAAGAAGAAAAAAGTACTCATAACTGGCACAAGATTTCCCTTTCAATGGTTAACAAAGGGAGGCTTTCGTACTTGGATTCTTGCTAACTCTCTGTGCATATTTGGTTGTTGCAGGGAAAAGAGGTAAGACGAGAACAAAGAAGAGAAAAAATGTAATGTCCCTTATCTTAATTTACCCGTTTACTAGTCATCTGGACGGTAAACGACAACTACTTTCACTTTTTACTTTGTTTCGATACTTTTAGTGACCCTAAAAGTTCACTTTTTGTTCGAGTCAAAATTTGAGAAAATGTTCTTCATAAAAGTTGTAGAGGATGTTAAACCGAGCGCGTGCATATGTGGTACGTAAAAATCGGAGTTCGTATGCCGAAGTTATAAGCGAAATACGAAAGTTAATGTTTATGGTAGATAGTATATATTTGAATTTTTTTTACTGTGACCGGTTAATTTTCACTCTCTCCTCCCCCGTGCGTTCTCTCTCTCTCTCTCTCTCTCTCTCTGCTCCGACCACCAGACGATGTCTAACTGAGCTTCACCGACGCGTCTTATCTTCCTCAACACGCTAGTGGTGGTCGATCGTCGAGCCTTGGCCGGGAAACTAGGAATCGAGCTCGTGAAGTTCATTGTGGTAGCTTGAGTTTTCTGGAAATTTTTCCAGATTCCGGCCAACCCAGAAGGTTTTTCTGGGCTTAACTTGCAAGTCTCGAGCCGTGGATGACCCCCCTTCTAGCTTTCTTCCACAAAACGCAACGAAAATGACAGATCGAAGGTTTGAACTTTGGAACTCAAAACGGGTTACTGTTTCCTTAATTGTTGACTTAGTTTTAGTTGTTTTCTGGACTTGTGATAGTTGAGAAAAATGTTTGGATGGTCAAGACGAGGCTGCTGCCAAAGTTTGGTGGTCATCGAAGGTGGTGGCCGGCCGCGCGTGGGGCCCATATGTCGCCACTATAGTTGGTGCGTGGAGGCTCGTAGAGCTATTTTCTGACTTCAATTTGTAGCCTATTAAATCGTATATTAGTTGTAGAGGTTGGATATGTGATTTTGGTGAATTTTGGGAGAAGTTTGACATTGATTGTGAATTTTCGAAGTTTGGAGTTTCAGATGTCGATTTGTGCGAATCCGACCTTCGGATTTCCGTTGTTTCCGATATGGAATGCTTTAATCGACGGATTGATATTAGTAGTGAAGTTTGGCTTGAATCCGAAAAGTAATGGAGATGTTGGTTTACGTGGGGTTTTCGGGTTTCGTTTTAGAATCGTATTTAATTGTTGAATTGTTGTTTACGGAATATAATTGTGTACAGGACGAGATACTGACTCCTCACTCGACGAGGATCCTTACGCTTGGATACCACGTTAGCCGTATACTGTCAGTGGACTTTTGTTTCTAAATAATGATGCATGCAATTGTTTTTCCTAAAATAAGTATTTATTTAATTAATTATCATATTATTATAATTTACTTTTAGGAAATTGATATTGATTTATCTTGATTTTGATTTGGGAAATGGATTAATAATTTAAATTATTGTTTTTAAATTATCGATCATATTAATTGGATTTAAGTATTCATTACCATGTCGATTGGAATTTTGAATTGAAGTTTGTTATGATTGATTTTGAAATTGTGATTAATATTGAATTTTGATGAAGTATTTTCCGAGGTGATTTCCGAAATTATTTATATTTTCATTCGTCGATTCTGAGATTTTTGAAAGGTTTTCGAAAATGGGATTTTCGAGAGAATTTTACTCATCTATTATTCCTCGCTTATTTATTTATGAATTCGATAATATTTTGGCGTGCGGGGCCACATCGTTGGAATATGTATTTTCTTGTGAGATATTGAGGAAGCCTTACTGATTTTTGATTTTCGTATGATTTTAACCCACCATACCTGGGTCGTCATATTTATTGCTAGCTAGCCTATTAGTACTCCTCCCCACTTACTCTGTGTTTGTGGGTGAGTTGAGCAGAGCATGGGCTGCTCAAGAGTGTGGGACACTCCGACCCGAGCCTAGGAGACTCCCTTACTGGTATGGTGATGACTTCTTCCCCATACGCTATTGCTACTTGACTAGTGGGGCTAGTCTGATTTTGTTTAACCAGTGGGGCTGGTTTTATTTTCTTGAGTATCGGAGTTTCAGTCTTTTTACTTGATTGTTGTGACTAGCGGGGATAGTTGGTTTTCTTGATCTGAACATCAGTTGGTTTGTGTTCCATAATTGTTGCATGCATCGGGCTTTTAAAGAAATAAACGTGGGAAAGTATAAACTCCTTTTGTTTCACGATTACTTATTTTTGCCCACTCATGCTAACGTTTTTATCTACTTTCCCCTAGACCCTTCGGTTTCAAATGTCCAGCCTGCAGAGTAGCTGGTTCGGTATAGTAGGATTCGAGGCATAGCATCTGCTTCTGTTGTTTTCATATTGTAGGTTAATCGTTGAACCTATTTGTAATATGCATGAATTATTTTTCTCTTTTAGATTGCTCTGATAACCTGTGGGATAAATATTGTAAAGTTTGGGAGTTGCACTTGCGTATTTAGTTTATGTTGTATGGTTCGTATTTCAATTGTTAATGGTGGAGTTGTTGTGATTTGGGGAGCAGGGCAGCTCCAGAAGAATAAGGATGCTTTATTAGAAGTGTGAATGTGTTTATATAGGTTTTAGGTAGTCTATTTTAGGGTTGACTCTGCCAAATTTTTGGTAGAGTTATTCCTAAGATAGGCCCCACTTGAGTTTCAAGGTGAAATTCGGGGCGGGTCCTGTCAAAAAAGGGCAGTTGGGCTTTGGGTTTTAAAGGAAATACTAGCTTAATTCTCAAGTTCACCATTTCGTTCTTAATTTAAGTCAATGGCCTTGGATTTTGGGTCCATAACCGAAACCACCAATGACACTAAATCAATAGACGACTATTATGTGTGTACGTAACCTTCCACACCACACCTAGTTCTGCAAGCCCCAAGAATGTAATTGTGGATCCACATGTGTGGCATGGCAGTTTAAGAGAATATGTAAAGTTTTGTCTTTCTAAATGTGGTTTTCATGTGTATTTCCTTACTAGGGTTGAAATGTGCGTACAACGTGTCTAGTGGTTTTTTGGGTATCAACATAAGGAAACTTTATAGCACGCGGATGCTTTAATTAACCTTGGTCAATCAATTATCAATGAGTTGTGACCTGCTGGTTTGGTAACCTAACTTACATTGTGAAGATCATGGGTTGAAATATCACGAAGATCAGGAATGAGTGAAATGAGATGTGTATTGTAAGAAAACTTTGATCATTCAATTAAAACGAACAAGTTTGGGATAATTGTCTTCAGCTTAGTGTGTTATGGTTTTCTATTTATGACTCTTTTGGGTCGGGTTGGTCCTAGAAGTGTTTTTTTTTTTGAGAAAATAGATAATTTCATTGCTTATCCATGGCCAGAAGGCACGTACATCTGATGCTGTCTCATACCAATAGTTCTAGATGGCACAAGCCACCAAACAAAAGACAGGTGACCCTCATTGTTAACACAAACGCTCACTTATTGAGCCTAGTTACAAGAAATCAAATCCTCACTAAAGCCTCTCTTTGAGAAGTAATCCTAGTCGCCTAGAGACCTCAATTGGTGTACAACTATGGAAAACTAAGAAGTAAGTAATAGAAGACCCAACTTCAACTAATGGGCAAGAAGACCAGGAAAGACCTAAATCTTCCCTTTGCCCTTGTCTCGAGGGCTAGGAATTGATCCGCTAGATGTAGGATAGGTGAGTCGCAGAGGGGCAACACCAAGCTTCTTAATGGAACACTGGTTCTTGTTCCTACTTCCAAGTGGCCTGCCCATCTTCTTCTTCAATGTGACAAGAGGAGCACCATTATCATTGCTAAGCAATCCCAATGCTTTAGCTTGCAAGGTTGGGATCTTACCCCCCCCCCCCCCCCCAAAAAAAAAAAACAGTCTTGAATTTCTTTGGTGAGGGATTGTAGCCATCACTACGCTCCCTTTTCTTGGAAGTCACGACATTCAGTTACATCACCTGCTCAATCACGACACCACTAACATCAGCTAGGGCAGAGCCAATAGTAACTGCATGCTCAGACATCGATCCCACATTCTGGTCCAGTTCATGCTCCATCACCGAGCCACTAGTCACTCCGTTTCCTGAGTCAGTACCAGGAGCAGTGGTTGTATCAGTTGGTAAGACAAAAGAAGTATGACATTCCACTCATCTGATAGTTGGCTTTTTCTTCTTAGGGACAGTGGAGGGGGCCGTGAAAAACTCACGCTTATTCTTAGCAGAGAAAGAGAAGGATCCGCCTGAAGTCAATGGTCCCGAAAAACTCAGAACCCTAGGTGTCGATATGGTTGTGTTCGGCTCCTCACATGGAATCCCAACATGCATAATGAGACCACATTGCGAGCACCTTCCTTTTAAATGCTCGAACTGAAACTGCAACACAGGTTCTACCTCGACATCCAGGAACACTGTGCGCTCAAGCAACACCGGTTTAGAGATATCATGATTAACCAAGATCCAGATTAAACCATTCTTGAATTCCTTCTTATCATAGTCCAAAAATCCACCCAAGAGATTTTCGATTATGGTAAAATTCTCAGGTTCTTCATACAAGGGAGGGATCCCTGAAACCCTAACCCAGAAACGAATATGCTGGAATTGGACATCGTGAATAGGCTTGACTCCATCATATTCGTCAAGGAAAACCGGGGCCCGATCAAAGCACCAAAACCCCCGGAGAACCTTATTTCGATCACATGCCGATTCAAAAGAGAACAA
Organism: Rosa chinensis; assembly: GCF_002994745.2. Taxonomy (NCBI): domain Eukaryota; kingdom Viridiplantae; phylum Streptophyta; class Magnoliopsida; order Rosales; family Rosaceae; genus Rosa; species Rosa chinensis. The sequence goes on along the minus strand of NC_037089.1, from coordinate 50,373,577 downwards.
TAAGTTATCTCCAGGTTTTTCCTGAACCCTAAACTCCATTTCCACCATCCAGGTACGGTGGAAGTGAGCCTTGAAAGTCTTGGGGTCCACCTCCTTACAGGTCAGAGGCTTACCAAGCAGAAAGGATTGAGACGACTTGCGAACAGGGCCTCCTCCCATCTTTCCCAGGTCCGGGGCTTTGCCCCCATCAACAAGAGCAAGAGCGGCTGCAAAGCTGGCTGTCACAGCGTCAATGGAGGCCATAGATACGGAGAGGCTAGGGAAGGAAGAAATCACGATAAACAAAGGCAAGAAAGCCGTAGAGGTGTAGGGTTGAGAGAAAAAACTCTCCTAGGGTTTTTTTCTAAGTCTTCCTAGAAAAGTAGAAAATTTAAGTTCTGTTTTAACTATAACTCCACTTTTATCGCAGTATCAAAGATTTGAAAAGAAAAAAGAAGAAAAAAGACACCTTATCTTGCAATTATATATGTTGAAAGGGACAAGCCACCCAAGTCTTGAAATAATTGCAATTCTCTCTCTAGGTTTCTCTCTCACCTTGAGAAACCCTAAGGCTTACGCTGTTAGAATTCTTGTTCTCGTCCGGCGGCGCTCGAATATGGGGATGGCCTTTGGCCTCCCGCCGTCATGGGGTTGCTGTCGGACGGGAGAACTATTGCCCATGGTGACTTCGTCCGAGAAATGCGCTCTGGCTTTTCGGTTGGTTCGGCTGGGATGGTTCAAATGGTGGTGGTCGGGTTGTACGGGCCGGTATTACGATCCCCACCAATGGGTTTCCTAGATCGCAGGCGTCATGGATCTCGATCGTTGGCGGTGGGGTGTTAGGCAGCTTGGATCGGGGATGGTTTTAGTCCGTAGTGATGCAGGTCATGGCAACATGGCTTGGGCATCGTGGTGATGCAGGTCGTTGCGATTTGGAGCGCCAAGAGGATGGAGTGGCAGTGTAAAGCGTGGCGACGTGGGTCGGACGGATCTTGCCGGACGATGCAGTACGGGGGGGGGGGGGATGAGATTATGCCCTAGTCCAATGTTTTATTTGGGCTAGGGTGTAGGGCCTAGGCCCAACCCTATGTTTTTTTAGTTTTGTCTAAATTACAATAATTCATTGTATTAAGAAACTAAGCACCGATGTGCACTCTATGTCTCTTTAGCGTCTCTGGAGTAGTACCGAAGGAGGATATCCGTTATCTCTACGATCTAAAATGTATAATGAGTGAGTCTATTTCTACGTACCATTATAGGTACTACTACTATCTTCTTATCTGTCGATGTCCTTAAATGACAGCGGAAGAGTATGTAACCTTGTGATGAATATACTATTTCGCCCCGTGGGCTTGATTCAAAAAAAAAAAAAAAAAAAGGGACGAGCCACCCAAATGCTTGATATGCGTCTTTTTTTTTAATTGGTTTGTTGGTTCAAAAGCTCAACCCATACACTAGAGAGTACTGAGATGGCGTAGTTCTAACCAAATTGTTTTCAGTCATACGTATATATTGAAGAAATTCAAGGGTATACCCAGATTATTAGAATATTCAATGGTGAAACTTAACGAAATTGTGGCAGTCGGCAAACTTTGAAAATATTGTTATTATTTATTTATTTATATTATTTTTTATCTCAGATTATAACATTCAAATAAACATTACCTAAAGAACTGGAAGCTTATTCCTCCTAACAGTTTAATCACTATAGGATACACTGCCCAAAGTACTGGAAGCTTATTCCTCAAAAGAGTCAATCATTAAACAAAAGCGGACACGTAGCCAAGACGAAAAGCAACACTTTTAGGGCCGGCCTTAAGACAATTCAGGTCAGCCTCCAGTAGTACTAGAGCAGATGGACTTCACGCGTAAATTTGTCCCAGTACCACTTGTGGGGATGGGAAGCATGGGAATATTCTAGGCTGCAAGTAGTAAGCACTCTGCACTTGACATCCAAGGCGCTCTCCCCAGTGCTAAATATTCCATATTGAAATGTTATGAGAAAAACAGGGGGGGGGAGGGGGGGAATTGGAGAGCAAGTTCGACCATTTGACCTTCTCGATGGAGAAAACTCCAATTAACTGCTTTCCCAAAATCATAAGGCAATGGTGGCAGGGGCAGAGGTTGCATATGTTTCATAGAATCACATTCCTGTAACATGAGGAGAACTTCTATACTGTCGTCAACCTTTTCGCCAGGTCTATATATATCCTCTCCTGTGAGGGAGGTACTACTCACAGGAGAAGATTAGGAAACCATCATGGCCATGTTGCTGCAAGTTGATTAGCAACATTACAGTATTATCCACTATATCCATTAAACACTTTGCATCAAAAACGTTTAATTAACTGTGTGTCTGTGTCCATCCTTGTTTGGGCCGGGTGACGTCGAACCGGTAAAGTACTCCGCCACCGTCCCGAATCCAGTGAAGGATATTGGGGCCGGCTACTAGATGGTTGAAGTTAATTTCAGTTAGATGACCAGCGCTGATGAGGGGATGACATGGAGGCAGATCCAGAGGTCGCCACTTTGAGTGATCAGAATCGTTGGAAACCTCGAACGAGTCACAGGGAATGAATGGTAAAGTTACCTCCTTTGCCTCCCACATCGCTAAAGAATAGGAACGTAAACGGAATCGATAGAGAAGGTAGGTTAAGAGCAACTCCAACAGCTTCCCTATAATTTGATTTTTCTCTACTTTAGGGAAAAATAAGCCTCTTTTGCTCCAACAGATTCCCTATAATTATCTCTATTTTAGGGAAAGTGAGGAGAGAGAAAACCAAATTCCCTATATTTACAGCAAACTCCAAAATTTTAAAGAAGAATATGGAGATTTTATAGATTACTGTAAACTAGGGAATCTGTTGGAGTTGGAGAAGAAAAATAGGCTAAAGGTTTGACTTTTGCTTCTCTATAATACAAAAATTATAGGGAAGCTGTTAGAGTTGCTTACTAATTCAAATGGTCAATCTAATTTCTGCAAGCACACAATCAATTCAATATAATAGACATATTCATATATTACAGAACAAAATGCAACTCACATAGATAGCAATTATTTCTTTGAGTACTAGATGCTACATAAGAGAGAAAATCAACAATAAGACAAGCTCTTACAAGATTGCCGGTAGCCAAAAAGAAAAAAGAAAAAAAAGATCTTATGAGAGGGAGGCAGAAAATTAAGGCAGTGTGGGCTCCAATGGCTGCTGCAGTGGCTCATTAAAACTTATATCTGGTGCTGGCGGACTAGACTGAAATGGAAGTACTACTGGTGGTTGCTGTGGATTTTGGGGAATTTCAGGAATTGGAGGTGGCAGAAAGACTGGTGTTTGTGGTAGTGGATCAAAAGAGGGTGGCTGGTCAATCACACCACCACCACTATTACCGGTGTCTGGTGTAGTTGGAAAGGGTAAGATAGGTGGTGTGTTAAACGGAAATGGATCTTGCGGTGGTAGTAATATTGGAGAAGGCTGATCAACAGGTATTGGTGGTGGGAATGTAAATATTGGAGAAGGCTGATCAGGTATAGGTATCGGTGGTGGTAATGCAACTGTGGGTGGTAAGGTTGGAGTAGGCTCATCTTCAGGCAGTGGTGGAGTGAAAATTGGAACCAGTGGTATGGCTGGAGTGCTAGACTGATCACCAGATGGTGGCAGGTCTGGTAATGCGGGTGGAGGAAGGTCAATATCTGGTACTAGTGGTGGAGCTGGAATGGTTGGTGGTGTATCAGGGAAGGTGTCGGGGGGTGACAGCCACGGAAGTGTGGGTGGTTGTATGTCTTCATCTGGTGGTGGTGGATAGATGATTGGTATTGGTGGGGGCAGGAATTCTGGTGGTGGTGGAGACGGCGGAGGTGGCGATGGAACCAAAGGCGGTGGAGGTGGAGAAGGCGGTGGCGGTGAGGGAGAAGGTGGTGGCAGTGATGGAGGTGGTGCTGATGGTGGAGGTGAGGATGGTGGCGGTGTCGAAGGGGGTGGAGGAATTGGTGGCGGCAAAGGTGGTAGAGGAATTGGTGGCGGCAAAGGTGGTGGAGGAATTGGTGGCGGCAAAGGTGGTGGAGATGGTACTACTGGCGGTGGGGATGGGATTACGGGTGGGAAGGGGCGTATAGGAGTAGGTGGAACTCGCGGCGGCCGAGGAGAGGGTCTTGGTGTTGGGGCAAAAGGGTTGTTTGGGGAAGGGTTGGTAGGGAAAGGCCATTGGCCACAGGTTCCAAATAGGTACTGGAATAATGGATCACAGTTTGATCTTGTTCTTGATCTTGATCCACCATTGCTGCCTCTTCCTCTGCTTCTGCTTCTGCTGCTGCTTCTTTTTTCTTCTGCTACTTCTTCCTCATTTTGCAGGTGTTTAGCTTCTGTGATTGTTTGGATGATCAGAAGCAGAGCTAAGAGAATAGCAATGAATACTATGCATGCTTTCATTTCTGCTGCAGGTTCATGTTTGATGTTTCTCTAGGGTTCAAATATATAAAAACCTCGCTCATTAATTGCATGGACAATTTGAGAGTAGTCAAATGCAAGGTTTATGTCAAACATATTCGTATTGGAGGTTCTATGAGGTGATCTGGTGCAATACATGCATGATCAACTGCAAAAACTGCGATGCATTTATGTGCTACAATCACTGTGCATCGAGATAAGCCTTTAACTAGAGGCCAGCTAATTGGTTTCGAATTTCAACATATAGATTGGTATTGACTGTGAATTAAGGAACTGCATTGTTTGAAGTGCCAATGTTGACAGCATGCAAAACTAATAAATAATATTGTGCAGATAATTGAATGCACATATGTATAGATGCTTCCTTGATTTAGAGAGATTAATCTTAGGGTGAATGACACGGTCTACATTATGAGCTAATTAATTTATGATACATTCTGATCGATATCTGGATTAGTCGTCCCAGTAGGTTCTTATACATTGTGGGCTTGACACGTTACGTATCGACATCAAATGGGTTCGGATTGGACCAGGATGAATGAGATTTGCATTGTCTCATGCTCATGCTGAAATAGAAATCTGTGAATTTAGGATCGTTAGACATTTTAATATTCTCAAACCGTGTTGAAAGTTCTTGTTGAAGTTATTTATTTATTTAGTAAAAAAATATATTTCTGTTATTAGTCGAATAAAAGATTTACAAACAAATTTTGGGCTGAGTTTACAACCAAATGAAAGAAAAAACAACACAAGTCCAACAACAATAATAGCCCATTAAGGGAGCAAACTCTCCTAAAGAGGAAAACCCAGAAGGAAATCCTCCAAGAAAGGAAAAACTCGGAACCTTTGCAGTCACCGCAAAAAACCGCCAGTCCTCCATACGACACAAAGACGTCACCAAACTTTCCAACAAGAGTTTGGAAAGAATCCAAATCACCTAATTACATGACGCTCAAGGTGATCCCATCAAGAAAAGCACAAGAAATCCAACTTCCAAATCTCCAAACCATACAAAAACAAATCACCAGGCAAGGATTTGCCAAGTGCAATGGTAACCATATAAAACAAAAAGAAAGAGGAATCGAGAAAGGCAGTAGTGTAATTGCTGACGTGTCGATGTAAGACATGCGATACGACATTGATTTTGAAATATCAAATTGGTGAACCATCATTTAAAAAGCTGATTAGTGAGAAAGATGTGCACGTGAAGTATGAAGAACATGAGATTTGAAAATTAAAAGATGAAGAAAATTGAAAAGAAAAAAGAAAAAATCAATTAGAGAGAAAAGAGGTCGATGAGAATTTTTGAGACTAATAGATCCGGATAAGAAGCCTGAGATCTAAAGATTAGGAACATTCGAGTGATGGGAGAAAGATAGAAAAAAGAAGAAAAAACATACATGCCATTGCCAGGGCAGAGATCGACCATGAAGGCCGGTCAGATAAAAGTACCATTCACAAATCCACAAATCCACAAATTTGGCTTATATTTGTTTACTTTCTTTTACTCTGCTTGTGCAGGTAAGGCTAGCTTTATGACAAGATCGAGAGAGTCTTATATAGTCTCTAGTCACTACGTGTACTATACGTGGTATGGATGCTTATTATACCTTTCATAGGCGTGTCTTATTCTTAATAGCCCAAATTACCACTTGACAACGCCATGAGATACTCCGAAACCATGAACCAAAATTATTCCCATACCAAGAGCATTTCCTCTTATCTGATGTCAAACTTTTCTCTTTTCCCCTTGACATCCTTTGTACTAAAAATAATTTACCTTGTACTAGACATAAAGAACAATATTAATTGCTAAAATGTGATATTGAAGTGAGATGACTATCTTTTTGTTTTTGTCTTAGGTCTCCAGAATTTCAGGATTTGCTCTGGCTAAAATTGAATGTGTTTTTAGCTTACAGATGGAGATTATTCAATGCATTTGTGTTTCTTTGGGTTTCATGTTTCTCATGCGTTACCATGCTATGTACATCAATTTCTTCCATGGATACCTGTAAACTTAAATCTCAGCCCCTGCACTCTAAACCACAAACCTCGAACCCTAAAACCAAATTCTTATACCCTATACCCTAAACTGAAAACCTAAAGAAAGACCGAAAAAAAATGAGGGCAGTACATGCAAGTTTAGGGTATAGGATTTATAGGTGGTCTAGAGATTAGGGTTTAAGGTTCAGAGATTGCACTAAGGGATATCTTGTTGTAGGACCCACTTTTAGATAATAATATTTTGGCATCTCGACTGTTTAGAGTACAGTGGTGTTCACCTGGTCATTTACTGACCAAAGAATTTATGTTCAATAACCTTTAGATTTACATCCAATGGTTGAAAACAAAACACCTCAACTTAATAATAATTCTCTCTGCCATTGGATTTACATCCAAGGGTGGTTGAACATTATTTTCTTGGTCAATAACTGACCAGGTGAACATTTTCGTTAGAGCATGTTTAGCAATGCTAGTCATTTTTTAGTCAAATTTTAGTCAAATTAGCTAAAAAGTCATTTTAGCTAGTCACTTTAGAAATACGTCTGCATCAATGCTCTCTATTTTAGCTAGTTTTAAATTTATATTAATTTTTAAATGAATTTATATTAATTTATCTCGCTCTCTATATTTAGGAGCAAGATAACTAAAAGTAATAATAGAGAACTACTTAGGAGTCTGATGCAGGTACTAAAATATATAAAAAGTTAAACATGCTCTCTAAAATAGCTAAGGAGTCAAAATAGAGAGTCCGGTAAAGATGCTCTTAGTTTTTGAGTTCTAATGTATAAATCATTTATGCAAATTTTCAGCCAAGGGTTTTTGGCCATTTACCCTAGTTTTAGGGATTTTTTTCCCCCTCACACTACCGACTTATTTTTTTTTTCTCACTTACCCATAAAGACTCTAATAAGGTATTCCCTAATACTAAATTAAGACTTTTTTTTTTTAAAGACTATTTGGCCCTCACCTTTTTGTTACATAGAGAGAGAGAGAGAGAGAGAGAGAGAGAGAGAGAGAGATGTCACTTCCTGATTTTCAAACACACTTAAAAATCAATATATAATCGCATAATTATACATATGAAATGGTTCAGTCATCAATACAAAATACCTGGAATTTTTTTCCCTTTTAAACCAAGTACATACTGATGCCCTGAACCCTCTATGTCAATACAGACTCGCTCTGCAGAGTCAAATATTACACAAGTTTACGAATTAAATTGCCACAACAAAATAATAAGTAAATGCTCCCCAAAGCTTACTACAAGCAGATGTCTTAACAACGGTAAAGTCACAAAATTGGCTTCCTACCGTAAAGCTGCAACTATCAGAACCAGCCTCAGCCACGATTACACTGACCTGCAGGATTAACCCCTACACCATCGAATAGTGCACCGGGTTGCCACACAACAAACTCGGTAAGCTTATGAAAGCTCATATGAGTAAGTCAAAACAAAACTCCACACAACTCACACCAAAACGAAGAAAACCTTTCAACTCGAGAAAAAAAGAACACATACCAGGCTTCCCCAAAAACCATATTTCCCAAAAGACACAACAAAAGTCATCGCGTGACAAAATCATATTAATTGAAACTCCGACAATTAAAATATGATAAATCAATCCAACCTGGATAATGAAAATCAACAAAATAACAAATCATATATATTGTTAACCTAACAAATCGAATATGATACTTGGGTCCAACCAGAACAATGAAAGTCAACTCAATGACCAAATCATATAAATTGAAACTCTGACAATTTAAATATGATAAACAAGTCCACCTTGGACATTTAAAAAGAAAGAATCCCTGAAACTCCCTTTTGAAACACGTATTCAAACCAACGAAAGTCACCGCGTGACAAAATCATATTAATTGCAACTCTGACAATTAAATATGATAAACAAGTCCACCCTGGACATTTAAAAGAAAGAATCTCCGAAACTCCCTTTTAAAACATATACTCATGAGCAACAAGTAGCTCCCCGCTATTCCCTATGATGTACAATGGCAACAGACTAGAGCTCTAACTGATAGTATCCACTCACCCGGCCAAAGTCGTGAAGTCCCGATATATATATGCCTGAGGTCACTCCCAGCAACCCCAAATCCTCAGACCTCCTCAGTTGTAAGATCAAAACATTTAAAGGAGGTCACTCAGGACAAATGTTACTCAACTCTCAAAAGGAGATGTCACCCCGTGACCTCCGATCATCAGACCTCCCGGCTCAACTCTCAAAAGGAGATGTCACCCCGTGACCTCCGATCATCAGACCTCCCGGTCGCCAAATCAAAACATTAAGCAAGTTTCTCTGGACCCAAAATGTTAAACCAAATCAAAAGGAGATGTCATCCCGTGACCTCTGAATCCTCAGACCCCCGGTCATGAGACTAAAAACAGTAAGCAAGTCACTCTGCACCCAAAATGTTAAATCAACTCAAAAGGAGAAATCACAACCCGTGACTCTCAGATCTTCAGACCCCTGGTTGTTTGATGAAAACATTTCAACTCTCGTTAAAGCAACTCACACCAAATCTTGATACTTTTCAAACAATAGAAATTCTCAATTCCCAAAACAATGTTTCTCGAAAAGACAAGCCTCAAAACAATATAATGAAATCCATCATACATATTGCTTAAATCACCCTTCAACCCATAAAGATATACATATTTCACGTGTGTATATATATATATATATATATGTATATATATAGTCATTTACTCAGGAATGCCACTAATACCAACTATAGTTTGTAGTTAAATAAATAACTCCCAAAACGATAAGGTAACTTCGTTCATAAATGAACATTGTGAGATTACTCACCTCAGAATCCCGCTGCATCTTCTATACAGAACAAAGTAGCACAACCACAACATATCCATCTAAGAATACTTCATCGAGTACCTAATCACATACGGTCTCAACTTAGTAGACAAAACACAAGCGATTAAAGTCTAAAACCCCTGTTTTGAACTCAAATCCCCAAAAGTGACGCCAATCGAGGATAAACCTCATCCGAGACCACCCAAATTCTTCAGAATACTTCTACGATCGATATCAAAACCACAAGTCGATAGGACAATCGAATCCACACGGATCAAAAACCAAACCATTCGAAATCACAAATCCTAACATGCTCGTACGATCTCTAAAAATTTCGTATTATATATCAAAATGATCGTATCGACGAGTAGATGATAAATAACACAAGAAACTGCTCCTTACATGGCCAGAAAGCTGTCACATCGTCACCACAGGCAGTTGTACAACCACCGCCGAACCAAACTCAAAACTACCTTAATCCAACCGTCCATAATGTCAAGAATATTAAGTAGAGCAACTTTAATACCTGGGGTTCAAGCCAACTCGGTTTTGATCGCCGCCAATCACCTTCCAAAGTCCAATATTTATTGTTCACCGTGAGTTGCAACTCCACACGAGAATCAAGCAAAACCACCACTAGGGATCGACAGAGGTTAGAGGAGGTTGTTGCGAACTCAAAAAGGTTTGTTTCACCCTCCGTCATTGCCTAAAATCGAGAGAACCAGTCGAGTCCGACTACTTCTAACTTCTCCGCCGTACAGCACCGTCGTGAGTGCGAATCGCCACTGGAGGATGCCATAGGGAGGTGCGCATGGAGGAGGCGAAACGATCTGGGTTGGCGCCGTCGTCAGAGATAGCCAAAATTCGCTGGAAAACCTGGTCCGGATTGGGTCGATCGCGTTTTAGGAGAGAGAACGGAGGTTTCTGACTTTCCGAAAATGGAAGGTTTCCAAAAATATCAGATTAGGAATTTCCAAAATAGTAACTCTATTGATAGTAATTTCCAAAAATGGCAGAAACTTACGCTAACCATAACTTCTTCATACAAACTCCGATTTATGCATGCCATATGTCCACCAACTTATATCGACGCGCTCTACGACTTTCATGAAGAAAGTTTTCAGAGAAACCCAACGTATAAAAAATCAATCTTCACGCCCCCTAAAATGATGCTTCTTGAATAATTATTCGTCAGAAAATAATTGCACTCCATTCCCAAACCATGTACTCGTATCAACAACCACTAAATTAATTATTGAAAATTCTTGAAAAATAATAATGAATTTCTAGGGTATTACAAGAGAGAAGTCATAGAACATTTCACCGGAGTCCGGTCACCGGTCACTGGACTTTGAAAACCTCGTTGGAGGTCCCCAAAGAGGTTGTTGGAGATCTCATAGGTTACCGGAGAGATTTATTGTCCCCCTAATAAACATTTATTGCACCCCTAATAAACCTTTATTGCCCCCCCCCCCCCAATAAATGTTTATTGGGGGCAGTAAAAGTTTATTAGGACATTTATTGGGGGGCAGTAAAAGTTTATTATGGGGAAGAGAAACTAATTTCCCTAAAATTAGACAAATAAAACTTTGATTGAGGATGAAGATGAGAAGATTACATCAATTCAAAACCTTTTATTGTGGGGCAATATTTGTTTTATTACGAGATAATTAAATACTTTTTTTCTTTTTTTCTTTCCTTCTCGGACTTTTGCCCACAGTTTAAAAAAAATATTTTGATTTGGGCACCCAGAAAATGCTCTAAGGTGGTGGACCCAGAACCGAAACCCTAAGGTATTCTTCGTCTTTAGGCGAGACTTTGCATCGAGATTCGAGTTCGTCTCCCGCACTCCAGAAGACCATTCCCACTCCAGAAAGGCTCGATGGTGGACCTGAATCTCACTGGAAATGACTGATCTGCGGTGGGCTGTAGTGGAATCGAGGCAAAAGAGATGGCCGACCGGGCTCTCGTATCCCAACCTTCTGATCCTGCGGTCTATTCTCACCATGGACCCAAATCGAAGGCAAATTGGCCAGTGACGGAGACAACGACATTGGCCCAAACGACGATGAGTTATCGAGCATCGGCGAATCGGGGACAGAGTGAACCAATGACCAAAATATCGACCATTTAAAAAATGGAAATTTTGAGGAAATATCGATATTGATAAAAATTCGACAAAAACTATGGAAACTTGGAAGAAAAAAAACATAAAAAAATTTAAATGAAACTTTAGGATATGTCTAGTTGATCAATTATCTACTCTATTTCAAATATATATATATATATATATATATTAAAAAAATATTATTACATAATATATCAGTATAATTTAAAGTGAATTAATATGAGTCAAAAACATTTATTGAAATTTAACTGTAGTGAATATTTATAATCTTGATACTTAAATAATTCTCATACATATCATTAGTAGTTTGTTAAGATACAAAGTATTTAAAATAATAAATCTGATTAATTACAATAAAACAAACTATTGAGAGACAGAGTGGCATAGATATAGTTTCTTAATTAGGCTGAGGGAAAAATTGTTATTTTTCTTTAAATTGGGTTAGTAGGAATAAAATTTTGTTGATGGAGTAAGTGGGAATACATTTGCTCAATTTTGTGCTTTGGGTCAAGGACCCTAAAATCAATGTACGAACCAAATCTGTCCAATCTAAACTGTTTGTATTCATAATTGTAAATCGCAATTATGAATGTTTTAATCATTATCAATTTGGCTGAAAATTTACAGAGATGATCTACTCATATACTAATATATACCTAAAAACTGAACGGTTAAGAAGTGAATATGTGATCGAGAAGTGGGTCTAATACGTAATCCCTTAAAATGACCAAAAAAAAAAAGGAAAAAAGGGAATCCCTCACTAGAAGGGCCTAGTAAATATATAATCTATATATAGACACACACACACACAGAGTAACATTCACACAGTCACCTGTGTTCAAAGATTTTTTGGTCACCCATCCTTGGATTTTTTGGTCACCACATTTTTAAATGTTTTAATCTCAACCCTTGAAATTAAATCCAAGGATGGGTGGTGATCATGTGATCATCATTGTACATTAGTAATATTCACACAGTCACCACTGATCAAGGATTTTGTGGTCTCCCCAAAGGTTGATATTAAAAAATGAATTTTAAAGTGTTTTGAATTTCATTTTGGGGGCTCCCTCCTAATCCCCATTTCCCCTCTAACATACCAAGATATCTTCTATTTGAATTAATGTGGTCAAGATTCTACACACACACACAGAGCAAGGTTCCAAAGAGGACGTCCTTGCTATACATAATCTGTAGATGGGTCAATCTCTGTCGTCCATTTCTTTAAATGACAACCAATGGCCCAGATCGATCTCTTCCCAAAGAACAACGTGGGTCGAAGTACAAAGCCTCAGACGAACTGTAGACTCTCCACTTTGATGCTTCCAAGGACGTTGGTTCTCTTTCTCAACCCAAAATCCAGGTCTTCTCGTCTTCAAATACTAGAAACTCATCTCAGGTTGCACGATTGTTGCAACCGAAGCTTTCTTTTTTCCTTTCTCTCATGAAAACTGTAGCTCTCTTATGGTCCCGACTTCCCTTGGAGTTTTCTCACCAAAAGTTGGAGACTTGGAAGTAGAGAAACACATCTAGAGTATGGATTCTCTTTGTTTTCTGATTTGTTTGATTTTCAATTACAAAATTTAGGGTTTTTTCCATATTTGAGACTTTTCTTCTTTCTGTTTCTTGGTTTCTTTTTTGTTTCGATTGTTGATCTTATGTGTGCTTTTCAGTTTCAAATAAATGGAGTCAGAGGATGATCAAGTTTATATTCCTCAAGTAAAGGCAGAGTTGATGCCTAAATTATACCAAGAGTTTGAAACAATTGATGATGTTGCTGCTTTCTACAATAGATATGCAAAAGAAGCAGGGTTTAGTATTAGAAGTCATTCTACTGCAACCAGCAAAGATAAGAAACAACTTAGGAGGAAGGAGTATGTCTGTTATAAGCAAGGAGATTCCAAAGTTGAAGGAGAAAAACGTAAGAAAGGATTACCAAAAGTGGGTTGTAAAGCAAGAATTACAGCTGTGAGAAAGAAGGAGTCTGGAAGATATGCAATCTCTGTATTTGTCGAGGGTCACAACCATCCATGCCCCACCTAGAGTAGATTTGTTGAGATCTCACCGTCGTGTTTCCGAAGTTAGCACAGTTCTATCACAGCAACTAAGCTTGGTAAATGTTGAGAAACATAAACAGTTTGAAGATCTTTGGTGTTCAGGCAGGTGGCATTCAAAATATTGGTTTTATATAGCGTGATCTATATAATTATGGAAGAACTTGTCGTGAAGAGAAGAAGGGGCATGATGGAGATCTACTGTACATGCATTTTCAGAATGAGAAAGAAAAAGATTCCTCTTTTGTCTATACAATGGAGTTAGATGAGGAAAACAAAGTAAGACGGTGCTTTTGGGCTGACTCAATTTCAAGACGAGCTTATAGCTTTTATGGAGATGTAGTTATCTTTGATACTACATACAACACAAATCGGTATGGAATGATTTTTGCACCATTCACTGGTGTTAACAATCATGGGCAAACAATCATCTTTGCTTTGCAAACAATCATCATATCTATTAGGATAAATTTCAGTTTACCCCCCTGAGGTTTGGGGGTATCATCATTTCACCCCCTGTACTTTCAATTTTGAATTTTTACCCCCTAAACTTTCCAATTTCAATCAACCGTGCCCAATTTCTACTATTCCGTCCAAATTAGACGTTAAGTTTAATTTTTGAGGCTAAAATGGTCATTTCAACATAATTTAAAAAAAATAATAATAATAATTTATTTATTTATTTATTTTATTTTTTTCTGTTTCTTCATTTTTTTAATTAATTTATTTATTTTGTCTTCAACCTATACACCACAAGTTATAATAGGTTTATAAAAAAAAAAAATACTCTAGTGGTTGAAAGCTGCTCGCTGGTCTATGATATTTGTTATATCTCTGATAAAGTGAAGAATTTTAGGATATATCCCCAATAAAGTGAAAAAATATTTGTAAAAAATAATTTTACACTTTATCTGTAAATAAATATCTGTATATCCCCAATAAAGTGAAGAAATATCTGTGTAAAATCATTTTTGGTCTACGATATTTGTGATATATCTCCAATAAATTGAAGAATTTTATGATATATCCCCAATAAAGTGAAGAAATATCTGTAAAAAATGATTTTACACTTTATCTATAAATATCTGTATATCCCCAATAAAGTGAAGAAATATCTGTGTAAAATCATTTTTTACAGATATTTATTTACAGATAAAGTGTAAAATTATTTTTTACAGATATTTCTTTACTTTATTGGGGATATATCCTAAATTCTTCACTTTATCGGAGATATGTCAAAATATCGTAGACCAGCTAGCGGCTTTCAACTACCTAGAGTATTTTTTTGTTTTCATAAACCTATTATAACTTGTGGTGTATAGGTTGAAGACAAAATAAAATAAAAAATAATAAATAAATAAATAAATAAAACGAAGAAACAGAAAAAAAAAACAAAACAAAAACGAGGAAACAAAAAAAAGCAAAGAAACCAAAAAAAAAAACTAAAAAACAGAAAAAATAAATTTTTAAATTTTTTAAATTTTTTTTATGTTGAAATGACCATTTTAGCCCTCAAAAGTCAAACTTAACGTCCAATTTGGACGGAATAGTAGAAATTGAACACGGCTGATTGAAATTGGAAAGTTTAGGGGGTAAAAATTCAAAATTGAAAGTACAGTGAGTGAAATGATGACACCCCCAAACCTCAGGGGGGTAAACTGAAATTAATCCTATCTATTAAATGATGAGACAACCAATACTTTTGTTTGGTTATTCAAGGAATTTCTAAATGCTATGCCAGGAGATGCACAAGAAAATGCCCCCAAGATGATTATTACCTACCAAGATCCTGCTATGACTAAAGCCATTGCAGAAGCACTCCCATAAACATTTCATAGATATTGTAGTTGGCACATTCTTAATAAATTTTCTGAGAAGCTAGATGCAATTAAATATCGGGATTCCTACCAAGACTTTCATAACTGCATATGGAATTCAAGTAGTAGAGAGGAGTTTGACTCAAGATGGATTGAAATTGTTGAGAAGAGTTGGTTGAGTGATAACAAGTGGCTGGAGTCGATATACGAAATTTGTTCATCATGGATACCAGTATATGTCAATCATGTTTTCTCAGCTGGAATGTCAAGTAGTCAAAGAGCAGAGAGTCAACATTCATTCTTCAAGAATTATGTTTCTAAGTAGAATTCATTGGTGGAATTTATGGTTCAGTTTAAGAGGGGACTTCTTCACCAATGCCATTCTGAGTTAGAGGAGGATCATATTAATATTGATGAGAAGGCAAAAACTGTCATGTCCCTTGACATGGAAGATCATATGGCCAAGGTTTATACACGTAAACTATTTTATGAAGTTCAAGAACAATTGAGAGAGAGCTTCAAATATAAACTAGAACTTATGTTTGAAAATGTCACTTAAGAATAGTTTAAGGTTATGCTAAGAACATTGATACTTGCAAGTCTCGTGAACTCACTTACGAAAAGAATTCTGATTTTGCATCATTGATGTCGCCTTTGGGAAGCGCACAATTTAACCCTGAAAATATCGTTAGTAGTATAAGTAAGTAGGGATCGTTCTATTCCGGGGATTGAGGGTACACCTGTCATTGTGAAACAAATAAAGAAAAGTATTATTTACAAAAATAAAATAAAGAATAGAAATATATACAATTGTATAAACAAATAAAGAATTAAAATAATAAAGCATTATTTACAAAAATAAAATAAAGAATAAATATATACAAGAAAACACAAATTAGGGGGGGATTAGGATTCTTAAAATTAAAATTAAAATAAATAAAATAAAGAAAACGTAAAAACATATATACAAGGGTGGAACGCAAGGAACAAAGATCAAAATCAATTCCATGTAATCAAATTCGATTCAAACCCTATAATTGTTCTTCCAAGTCATGAGAGAGGAGTTGATCATGTGAAACATTCGAAAGCAAATGATTTCCCATATTTTACTTTTCAATGCTAATTAACCTAAGCGAAAGCACCTAGATTAATTCTATCAAACATGCAATCAAGCCCTAGAAAGCTAGTCAATCATGACATGTTCAATGCATTAGACATAGAGAAAGGCTATCAACTCAAGTGTACAACTTAGTTATGGAAAAGTCCACCTAATTGCAATCCTCTTCAATTAAATTCGATTCTTGTCCAGAACCTTTACTACTTTTGATTCAAGTTACACAAAACGAAAAGTCGATTTCATGTTCTTAAACCTAGCACCAATTACATGCAAATCCTATAAGTGTCGACCCAAATAAGATAAACATATAAAAGTTTTCTGTAAAGCAAACTTAATCGAACAAACTCACATAAGCGACTTAGAATCACAATTATAGAATTCGAAAACTTTATTTAAACATAGAAATTGGGCTTAAACTTTGCCCTAAACATTATTGTTAACTAGAAACAAGTTCATACGAAATCAAACAAGGAAACCAAAAAGGTTACAAGGAAAAGGAACGAATTACACCGTGAGTGGAGATGGAGATGGATAGCTAGATGGTTGGATCTTGAATCTTGGAAGCAAGCCTTCAAGGTGGATGATGGAGGATATGATCTTCACAGCTCCTTCTTCTTCTTCCTCTCCTTGCTTGAAAATGCAGAACTTTGCAACTAGAGAATGGAGAAGGAAAATGGAAAGGAAATGGAGAGACAAAGAAGATGAGATGGATGAAGGAATTGGTGTATAGGAAAATGGTGACTAAGGAAAATGGAAAGGAAATGGAGAGACAAAGAAGATGAGATGGATGAAGGAAGTGGTTTTGAGAGTGAGAGGAGAAGTGTATTTATAGCCCAAAAATGATGAATGGAGGGTGGAGATGAACATAAATGAAGGGCTAGATATGTTAGACAAATTTGTAAAAAATATCTTCCCACATGTTTATCACTTGTTCAACTTGAATTGATTTTCCTCCTCAAGTTTTTCCACTTGGTTGCAACTTTGATTTTCCTCCTCAAGATTTTCCACTTCCTTGCAACTTTGATTTTCCTCCTCAAGTTTTTCCACTTGGTTGCAACTTTGATTTTCCTCCTCAAGATTTTCCACTTCCTTGCAACTTTGATTTTCCTCCTCAAGATTTTCCACTTGGTTGCAACTTTGATTTTCCTCCTCAAGATTTTCCACTTCCTTGCAACTTTGATTTTCCTCCTCAAGATTTTCCACTTGCTTGGAGGTCCTAAAAAAATAGAAACTAATAAGAAAAATAGAAACTTTCCTAAAATGAAAAATGGCAACTTACTAAAAATGATAAATAGAAACTACAAAAATATAAACTTTCTACAAATAGGAACTTTCCCAATCAAAGAATGGAAACTTTCCTAAACAGGATTTTAATAAGGAAATAACGTAAGAAATGTAGGGAAATGCAGTTAAAACGTCGCATTAAAATGCTCCTATCAAATTCCCCCACACTTAGCTTTTGCTAGTCCCTTAGCAAAATCACATTAAGACACACACTAACACTCAACGAAAATTAAAGACTCTACAAAAACAATGACTCTATTGCCCTTCAACTTTTTGTCTCAGAAATCTCCTACTTTCACAACATCAAGATTAGCACTCAACCAAGAATCAATATGTAGATATTCAAGAGTTAATTAAAACATATAATCCACACATACACAAGTAGGACTTGGTTGTAATAATGGTGATGGTTTCTGTTAAGCATGCTTCGAACAAGTATGATTCATATCCTCACAAGGTATATCCACTCTTTCTTCTCTCAGAATTCAAGACCATGCTTAAAAGCTTATAATCACTCAATTATATGTGAGAGAAAATATTTTGAGGCAATCAAATAGCTCACATATATAAGAAACGAAAAGCACTTTGTGAATATAATTTTTTTGAAAAGATCTCATGAAGGATATCAACTACTTGCATGGATGGACCCAAGCCATAGGTTCAACTCTTGTAACTCATCTCCACAAATCAAAAGCTGTCCCATCTTAAGGATCAAGAAGGTCTTATTAAGGGTTGTAATGGGGCCAAGGCTCAAGGTTTTAAGAAACGAAAGGTAAGGAATTTCACAAAGTGTCCTAAAAACCTAGCAGAGCTCATGTAGATGTAGAGACTTCTAGAAATCCACCAAGATATATCAAAACGTCACATCCCATAGAGGTTTTATGAAAGGGCCAAATGTCTTCATGTTGGGTCAAATCTTCACTCTAAACTTCCCTCGAACTAGTGAATTGGACAAAGACCAAATTTTCCAATAGTGGGTCTTCAATTCAAAACAAACTCCAAACTCACCAAGTATGGAGGACTAAAATCCATATACATTTTTTTTTTCTTTCTTTTAATTTTCTAGCCGTACACATTTTTTTATTATTTTCCTTTCATTTTTCACGGCTTTCACAAATTTTTTTTTTTTTTTTCATGGACAAGTCTACCCCCACACTTGAACTTTCACCTCTTCTCAATCTTCGTTCTCAATGCCAAATCCTCAAGTAAAGTCCCAAAATATAGCTCCACTAAGTTTTTAGAACAAAGGGTAGGAGTGTAGCTATACTAAGGTTCAGGGTTAAGGATTTAAGGGTGATGAAAGAAAAGGCTTAATGTAAGCTCAAAGGGGTTTATCTAAGGGAGTCCCATGACGGGCACAAATAGGGACACATGCTTATTTGGCAATGGTGATAATTCCTAGGTTGCCTCTATCCCTTCCAGAATCAGGGCCATGTATTGACAAACGTCTCAACAAGCACAAGAGCGAATTCTAGCATTCTCTAGTCCATCAGACTTAATCTATGGCAAGCAATCAATCAAATGAAAGAGTAATGAGATCATCAAAACATCGCCAAAAAATTAAGAATATATTTTTCAATTATCACTCCAAGAAAAAGGGACATGGCTCAAATATCTCACATGGGCTTTTATGAATCAAAACTCATCCTAACATGCTCATATTCTGTACCAAGGTTACGAAATCCATATCCACTACACATGCATGCATTTTTCATATATCTCAATTAACCAAAGAATACCATTTTAAAAATCATCTCAATTTTGTGATCATCTTTTAATCATGATTTCAGAGATATAGAATCATCTTAGACAGTTGAAAGGGCATTCTAAGACTCAAAAACAAAAACAAAAGTAACCAATTTTTTTTTTTTTTAAATAATTTAATTTCAACACTTAGGTACGGGAACATGGAGTCTCGATGTGCAATGGGACTGAAACAGCTACCCTTTTTCAAGACTATGTTTAATCCAATATACCTTAGTGTATCACAACATCAATTAAAAACACAAAAAACACAATCCAACTTCAACTATTTTTTTTTTATTTTTTATACTAACTACTAAAAACACAATAAAACAATAACCCTTCCCCCATACTTAATTCATGCATTGTCCTCAATGTATAAACAAATATAAATCATGCAAAGCATAAATCAAGCATAGAAGAGAAAATGAACACAACGAAACCTAAAACAACTTAAAATTTAAGAAAATAAAATAGAAGGAAGAGTTCAAGAAAGCAAATCTGCGTTTGATGTCTCCTCCACAGCTACAGTTGAAATGGGTTGCCTCCCATGCAGCGCTTAATGTTTAAAGTCTTTCAGCCTAGACTTGTACCTCCATTTACTCCTTTGGAGGAGCGGTATGCGGGCGAGTGGCAGCCCTCTTGCTGGTTTCAGCCTTCGGAGGCGGGTCCTCATGTTGTGATGCAGTAGCGTCCTTGCGAGGAAACCCAGGAGGATAACTCTGCAAGTTATTGACTTCCTGAGCAAGCTTGTTTATTGCAGTGTGACAGCGGATCAAAGAGCAGTTCATCTCAGAGATGTAATCGATCATGCAATTGACTCTCCAATCTGTCACCATAATACCATCGCGGAGAGAGGAGCGCAAATCATCAATTGAATCCGACAAGCTTTCCAGGGTGGCCACAGGCCGAGGAGCACGAGCAGCTGGTGAGGAAGAAGACTCTCCGGGATGCAGTCTGGGAGAGCGACGAGGCAGAGGAGGGGGACTGCGGGTACGCTCACGGATAGGACGATGGTCCCATGGACGAGTAAGCCCAGCTCTAGTGGCCGCCTGACGACCTTCTTCCTCCAAAGAGAGAACACGGCGTTGATTGACGCCCCTGCGAGGGGTTACCTTGGTTCGAGCCATGAGGAAGTAGAAGGAATTTGAAACTGCACGCTTAAACAAACCTTAGTAAAATCTGGAGGAGACAAAAAAGGATGTATATGTAAAGCACAAAATAGGGTAGAAATCTCAACAGGCACACGGTTTTAACAAAGCTTCTCCGGGAAGGAGAAGAGTTATGATAGTTCACGGCCCAAGAAACTCCCCCACATGTAAATATTCCTTTCTTTTCCTGGATTTATGGCATGCTTTCGGCTATAGCTTGTCTGTCACGGATCCTCGAGATTCGTTTGATTCCCCCACGCGTCCTTTCTTTTCCTTGATTCACGGCAATTAAACCTGCTTTCTGTTGTAGCTTGTCTGTCACAGCTCCTCGAGATTTGTTTGGTTCCCCCACGTGTCTTCCACGCGGCAACAGCTTTTCCGTGTTTGCGGGTGACTTTAATCCAACGCGTAGATTTAATCTCAGAGGTCGTCCATCCAACGGTGGAGATCTGCTCACTCGTTCTATAATTAGGTGCATTCTGAGGGAGCGACTATTCACTCCAAAAGAAAATTCTTCCGAGTTCCATCCTTTCTCTCTCAACCCTTCAGCCTTTCTTTCGAAACTCCAATCCTTTCTTCATCAACATGGAACCACGAACTCTGCAACAAATGGAGTTACAAACCCAGCAACAAATGGAATTACAAGCCCAGCAACCAACCGAGGAGGGAGGAAGCATCCAAGCAGCCGGGAGTAGTAACCGGTGGGCTCCCACACCGCCTCAACTAAGAATCCTCAAGGGCCTTTACTATGATAAGGGTTTTAAGTACCCAACTCCAGAGCAGATTCAAGAGATCTGCCTTCATCTGAAACAGTATGGGCAGATCGAGGACAAAAACGTCTTCTTTTGGTTCCAGAACCTCAAGGCTCGTGAGAGGCAGAAGTTGAAGGAATTTCGGAACGTTCCGGTTGGTGGATCTCTCGATCTCAATTTTGGATCCACTGGTTCTACTAGTACTGACAGATCCATTGATCTAAACTTTGGGTCACGTGTCGGCTATGGTGCTGATGGATCGATCATGGAACAACGAGGAGAATATCACCAGGAGATTGAAACCCTTCCACTATTCCCCATGCATGGTGAGGACATCTTTGGCAACATGAAGACTACTTCCGAGGGAGGTAGCGGTTATGGCGGTGGCTCTCGCATTTCCCTTGAGCTCAGCCTCAACTCCTACGGAAATGCAGACATAGCTTAGTATAGAGTATTTTTATTATTATTTTTTTTTTAATTTTTAATTTTTTTTTTTGTAAATAGCTTAATTTAATAAGACTGAATGAATGCAGTTTTTAATTTTTTTTTTTTTTTTTTATATATAAAAGACTAAAAATAAAAGACAAATATAAATATAGGACTCAAAATGAAAGACAAAAATATAAATCTCTTCCCCACACTTAAATATTGCATTATCTTCAATGTAATCAATTAAAAGCATGCAATGAAATAAGTAAGCATAGATAGAAGACATTTACGAAAACAAATCCTAAAATAAAAACAATAGAGAAAAAATGAAAAATAAAAAGAAATAGGGAAAGAGAAAGCAAATCTGATTATATTCTGAATTGGGTTGCCTCCCAAGTAGCGCTTGTATTTTATGTCTTGCAGCCAGACAGTACCTACATTAAATAAAGTTAGTAACTATAATTAACAAAGAAATACAAAACAAAACAAGTATAACTATTAATTACAAACTACAAGTATAATTAACAAGTATAAAGTACAAAAGACACAAGTTAAGTACAAGTGAGTATAAAACGTGAAAAGTATTTTTACAAGTATAATGTGTGGAACAAAATAATTTACATGTATAGAGTATTCACAAGTATTTCTTTTGTTATAAACATTATTGATATCGAATCAAATTCCAAGCGGTAAATCAAGTGGACGTGCGGCCCAAGTATAGTCGCCTAGACACAAACTCCCTTTCAAATCGTTTGGGCAACCTTACTGAAATGGCCAGGTGGGGGAGGGCGAACACGAGAGGAAAAATCCATTTTGGCATGAGCTACTCCCACATAGTGGTTTAGGCCCATTTGCAAGCACTTCTGGATTCAAAAACCCGTCATGAACGTTGTCTCATTCCTAGACACCATTTCACATAGGCTTTCTTACTAAGATGAGAAAGTTCATAAGTGTGAAGACAGTTCAACAAGTGTTAATAAAGGCCGCCCTCAACCTTAAGGGACCTGAGCTAGGTACCAATAAGGGGTTTAGGCCAATATTAACAAAAGAGACTTCACCTATTCCTCTCAATTTACAACCTACAATTAAAATTCGTGTTCAATAATATAAATAACATCCTAGTTAAATTAAACTAAGTTTCAAACAATTTATATACAACAAATATATATACAATAAATGCTACAATTTAGCAAGTGATTTTTCAATCCCCGGCAACGGCGCCAAAAATTGACGCGCTTTAAGCAAGCGCACAATTTAACCCTGAAAATATCGTTAGTAGTATAAGCAAGTAGGGATCGTTCTATTCCGGGGATTGAGGGTACACCTGTCATTGTGAAACAAATAAAGAAAAGTATTATTTACAAAAATAAAATAAAGAATAGAAATATATATAATTGTATAAACAAATAAAGAATTAAAATAATAAAGCATTATTTACAAAAATAAAATAAAGAATAAATATATACAAGAAAACACAAATTAGGGGGGGATTAGGATTCTTAAAATTAAAATTAAAATAAATAAAATAAAGAAAACGTAAAAACATATATACAAGGGTGGAACGCAAGGAACAAAGATCAAAATCAATTCCATGTAATCAAATTCGATTCAAACCCTATAATTGTTCTTCCAAGTCATGAGAGAGGAGTTGATCATGTGAAACATTCGAAAGCAAATGATTTCCCATATTTTACTTTTCAATGCTAATTAACCTAAGCGAAAGCACCTAGATTAATTCTATCAAACATGCAATCAAGCCCTAGAAAGCTAGTCAATCATGACATGTTCAATGCATTAGACATAGAGAAAGGCTATCAACTCAAGTGTACAACTTAGTTATGGAAAAGTCCACCTAATTGCAATCCTCTTCAATTAAATTCGATTCTTGTCCAGAACCTTTACTACTTTTGATTCAAGTTACACAAAACGAAAAGTCGATTTCATGTTCTTAAACCTAGCACCAATTACATGCAAATCCTATAAGTGTCGACCCAAATAAGATAAACATATAAAAGTTTTCTGTAAAGCAAACTTAATCGAACAAACTCACATAAGCGACTTAGAATCACAATTATAGAATTCGAAAACTTTATTTAAACATAGAAATTGGGCTTAAACTTTGCCCTAAACATTATTGTTAACTAGAAACAAGTTCATACGAAATCAAACAAGGAAACCAAAAAGGTTACAAGGAAAAGGAACGAATTACACCGTGAGTGGAGATGGAGATGGATAGCTAGATGGTTGGATCTTGAATCTTGGAAGCAAGCCTTCAAGGTGGATGATGGAGGATATGATCTTCACAGCTCCTTCTTCTTCTTCCTCTCCTTGCTTGAAAATGCAGAACTTTGCAACTAGAGAATGGAGAAGGAAAATGGAAAGGAAATGGAGAGACAAAGAAGATGAGATGGATGAAGGAATTGGTGTATAGGAAAATGGTGACTAAGGAAAATGGAAAGGAAATGGAGAGACAAAGAAGATGAGATGGATGAAGGAAGTGGTTTTGAGAGTGAGAGGAGAAGTGTATTTATAGCCCAAAAAATGATGAATGGAGGGTGGAGATGAACATAAATGAAGGGCTAGATATGTTAGACAAATTTGTAAAAAATATCTTCCCACATGTTTATCACTTGTTCAACTTGAATTGATTTTCCTCCTCAAGTTTTTCCACTTGGTTGCAACTTTGATTTTCCTCCTCAAGATTTTCCACTTCCTTGCAACTTTGATTTTCCTCCTCAAGTTTTTCCACTTGGTTGCAACTTTGATTTTCCTCCTCAAGATTTTCCACTTCCTTGCAACTTTGATTTTCCTCCTCAAGATTTTCCACTTGGTTGCAACTTTGATTTTCCTCCTCAAGATTTTCCACTTCCTTGCAACTTTGATTTTCCTCCTCAAGATTTTCCACTTGCTTGGAGGTCCTAAAAAAATAGAAACTAATAAGAAAAATAGAAACTTTCCTAAAATGAAAAATGGCAACTTACTAAAAATGATAAATAGAAACTACAAAAATATAAACTTTCTACAAATAGGAACTTTCCCAATCAAAGAATGGAAACTTTCCTAAACAGGATTTTAATAAGGAAATAACGTAAGAAATGTAGGGAAATGCAGTTAAAACGTCGCATTAAAATGCTCCTATCAATCATGCAGCTGTAGAAAGTTTGACAGTGAAGGGTTCCCATTTCGGCATGTTTTGGCATATTTGATTAAGATCCAAGATGTTGATAAATTGCCTATTCAGTACATCTTGAAGAGATGGACTAAAGCTGTAAGACAGAGAGTTGTGATAGATTCTGATGGAATCGAGATAAAAGATAATAAAGCTTTACTTGCAAGGAGGACTAAACTATTCTAGCATGCTACATATGCAATTGATAAGGTTATGGTGAGTGATGAGGCTACACAGCTCTTTATGGAAGCATTGGATGCTTTTTTGGAGAATATTAAACCATTAATTAGTAATGAAAGTGGACAAAGTACAGTAGGTTTGGAGACCAAGGCCGATACTATTCAACATGTTTTTAATGAACTAGATCAAGTGAGAGCAAAAGGGTGTGGCAGAAGGTTGAAGAAAGGAAAAGAGAAGAAGAAAGTTAAGGTCAAGGACAGTCAAGGTAGGCAGTGCCATGGATGTTGACTATTTGGTCAGTCACATGACAAAAGAAATTGTCCAACACTTCATGGAAGGTACGTAAGAATCTATAGATACCTGTGTTTGATATTATTGAAACTATTCAACATTTTTATCGATTCATATTAATCACTTTATTTTTGCTTATTTATGTAGACCTCCTATTGATAAAGATGGGGATTCAAGTTCCACTAGTATAGATAAGGATAGTTGTTCATCATCTCATTCCGCAGAATAATGTCTCAAACACATCAGTGAACTACCAGAAAACATGCTCTCTAAGGTAAGCTCCAATTTGGCAAAAGCGTTTTGAATAACGAAACACAAGTTCTTACTAAAACCACTTTCATGTGTTTCTAAAACTACTCATCAAGACACATTCTATGTATTTTTTCAATTTTTTATATGTTTTTAACTAATGGGCTAAATACTGATTACTACCCTGTAGTTTGGGTCCAAAATCAATTCAGTCCCTGAATTTCAAATTTCATCAAGTGCAGGGTGCACTTTCAATTTCGATCTAATAGGTCCAATTTGTTAGTCTTCTGATAATTGAGTCATTTAACATGTTGATGTAGCTTATATATGGCCTATGTTTTATGATGTGGTGTTTAGGTGGCATGCATAGTAAATTAGGAGTGAGTCCCACTATTAGAAATCTATCAAATAAATAGTTTGTCAACAAATAATCCAACTACAACATGAACCCATAACAGAATATTAACGAATTGGACCTATTAGATCAAAATTGGCCCTTAACTAATTTTCTTTAGGGTGTTTCTACTCATACTTCCAAAATTGGCATTTGGACCTTGCCACTTATTAAACCTCCAACTTACTTTGGACCATACACAATATGCTAACTACACCTCTATAATTTTCCCAAATTGCCTTTAACCCATAAAATCTAAACCAAAATCAAAGTTCTTTGATAGTACTCAGTAACGAGCCGAATTCTTCTTCCACTTTAACCTCCACAGCTAATTCTTAAAGAAGATGAAGATAAATGAAGAAACAT
This sequence comes from Rosa chinensis, assembly GCF_002994745.2. Classification (NCBI taxonomy): domain Eukaryota; kingdom Viridiplantae; phylum Streptophyta; class Magnoliopsida; order Rosales; family Rosaceae; genus Rosa; species Rosa chinensis. The sequence continues at coordinate 50,347,203 of NC_037089.1, read as the reverse complement.
GAGGTGCAAAGGATAAAAAGAGGCATGAAATAGAAACTATTTCCATTGATGGAGTTGTTAGTGTGTGATTCCGCTAAGGAGGATAGGCTGACGGGATGTATACTATATGCTTCCGCTGAGATCTGCAGATAAAAGAAAGAGTCATTAAGAGGAAGTTTGGAGAGATCCAGACTTTACCCCTTCGACGTTCAAGTTACAAAGAGGTAAAGCGGAAGTCATCTATGAAATTGGGAAGAGTGAGAAATGATCGTTTCCTTGAGCATGGAGGTGAGGCCTCCCTTATACAGGAGTTGTAGAGTGCTCGGGCCCGTGCCAACTGTTTGGTTGTCTCAGCCTTAGAGGATTGTCCCCGTCCATGTGCGTGGATGTGTGCGCTCCTCTCACTGGCTTGTTACCTCATAAGCACAGTTGTATGCTTAGCAAGTGGGTCTGCCAACAGGAGTATATTGCAGCATTCTTATGATTTGAAGACCCAAGTATGCTGAGCATGTGCATGAAATCTTAGCAATATGATAATCCTTCACAAAGATCACAAACAACAATATGGTAAAAGAAAAGGCCATACTAGAACCATAAACCCACAACACAATCATTACTATCGTTACTTTTGACTAATTAAACAAAGATGGCACTTTTGTTTATTAGTGATATCATCAAATTTTTAAAGTAAAACATTACAATGGCAGAAGTTGATGATGGTAATTCTTTGTGCGAAAATTTTGACACAAAAAATCTTTGATGCAAGAAAACTTGGGGTTTAACTTTAGTTAAAAAGAATAGAAGAACATAAACATTCTAACCCCATGCCTCTCATACGACAGCTCCTAAACGATGGTTTGGTAGACTGCAAAAAAATAAAAATAAAATAATGCTTCAATTTTAAACTACGTATTAGACTTTCATTTTCTTTAATAAATTGTACATGAATTAGGGTTAACATTGGAGGAGATGGAGAAATAAACTATGAGTTGAAAAATACAAATTTGTGGAGATAGAGAGAGAAATCTTTTGTTTTTTTTCTTCGCATCCTTATTTGTAATTTCATATGAGTTGACATAATAAACAATAACTTCAAAAAATATGGAGGTCCAAGTGTTAATTTTGAAGTTATGAATAGAAAAGCATTATTTTCTTTATTGATTCAAAAGTGCTTCTAACCCTTCCCAAAGCAATCTGAAAAAGCCCTATAATGGTGGGCGATAAATAATAGAAAGAAAGGTGAAAGGCTAGTTTACTTCCCTTTTGAGGTTCTTTTGTGCTCTTGGATGATGACCTAGGGTCTTGCAAAATAACAAGTTTCAACCATTGTACACAATAACCCTTTGGCTTAAATAAAGGGTCTCTTGGACTCCGACCAATGAATTTAAATAAACACAAATATTCAAAAAATTCTTCAAATACAGTCACCGATTAGTCCTTTTAAGATCCAATTGTTAAACAGAGATAAGGGTGGCCCGTGACCAATCATTTTACAGATATTGTCCAAATTTAATTACCCGTTAGGTGTTGAGTTTTAATCACAAAAGATTTCGATACAATTGGGTGTGAGCCACTCACTTATAATTTATATTTTCTTTTATCGCTTTTTCTAATGTGATATATTTCCTCTCCAATACACTCCTTCATGTGCAACTCTAGGTTTGCACGTGGACTCAATTAACAAATCTAATTCTCACATTGGAAATTGGAGCACAGGTCCCACATTGGAGACTTGGTGAATCAATTAACAAATCTAATTCTCACATAGAAAATTGGGACGCAAGTCCTATATAAGAAAGTTGGTCAATTAAATAACCATCCAATCGAAATATCTTTGATGACCAATTTAAGGAACCTAAATCAGGTCCATGACAATAGGAGACATGATTGGAAAGAGACCAGCTCTGATACCATATTAAATAACAACAAGCGTACCCCTTGGCCTACCATTATGGCGATATTGTCCCAAACTAACCACCTAGTAGGTGTTAGATTTTAATCACAGAAGGTCTCGGTATAATTGGGTGTGAGTCAGTCACTTATAAGTTATATTTTCTTTTGTCACTTTTCTAATGTGAGATATTTTCTTTCTAATGCCAACTCCAAGTAAAGACATGTGTCGGCCCTCCTACCCTGCTACCTTTTTTTTCCTCCTCTTTTTGAGGGAAAAAAAGTGAGGACCAATTAACGTACAATATTTTTAAAAACAAAAACCTAGCGCTCTGTTAGGATGTTGTGCCGCCACCATCGTGGCGGTCACATATGAAACCTTCCTCCATGAGAATGGAGGCTCTAGGATACTTGTGAGGCAAGGAGGTGCTAGGCAGATCTTGCGTTGTCCAGCTTGTTTTCTCACAACATGGTCAATTTTGTGAAGGTCGGGGCTAGAAGATCTTTGGGTGAGGGATTGACCATTCAAATCTAGTGACAAAAAGTGGTGTCTGGTGGACGTGGCGGTGTTGTGTGGGAGTAGGTAGAGTGAAATTCTGATTTGATCTAGAGGTCCACTTTGTCGACGGTCTCGGTTCATGGCAGTCGGAAAGTTGGAGTAGGGAGGCAGACGTGGTGGTGTCTCGTTGGGGTCACAAGCAAGTCTCGGTGGGGCAACTGTTGATGGTGGCGCAGAGGGCCCGCAACCTTTTGTGGCTGGTGACACTGTGCGATGGCACGGTGAAGAAGGTCTGATAGCTAGGATCCTGATCTGGATTTGGTCCTAGGTTTGGATCTGACATCTAGGTTGGATTTTAGTTTAGGCCGAGTCTATGGATCTTGGCTGGGCATTGTGGCTATTTTTATTTTATTTTTAATTTCTTGGTTCATAGGTTACTTTGGTGGAAGATTGACCTCCATTTGGGTACTTTTTATGTGGAAGAGGCTAGGACGGTCACATCACTAGTTACATTATTAGAAGATTGCCCTTTTATGGTCAGTGACACTATCGATAATATAGGCGGAAAATTGTACTCTTTTCAGCGTTAAATTGTAGGAGGAATATGCTTGGTCGGTCATATCACTAGTTACCTTCATAGAAGATTGCCCTATTATAGTCGGTCATACTATTAATAACTTTTTAAATAGCCCTGTTTACATCCGATGCATCAATAGATGCATCATTGCATCCAGTATTGTCTTGACTAGGCTTTATTTTCGATGTCTTTTGATATGTTATTTTATTTTCGTATTTGTCATTTTTAGTATAATTTCTACATCTTGCCATTGTAAATTTGTATTCCTTCTTATTATTATGGCTTAATGGCCAAACCCACTAACATTTTCTTCTATTGCCAATTTACACACTAACTTGTCAATTTTACCCAATAACGCACTAACTTTTCCAAAGTCTACCGATTTCCACATTTTCGTTAACTTTCGTCAAGTTCCACCGCTAAGTACCATCATGTGCGAAACATGTGAGGGTATTTTGGTCATGTTTTTTTTATTTTTTATTTTTTATCTAATCTAATTCTTGTTAATGTTTTACATGGAAGAAGAAAATATCTTCTCACTGTTTGTAGATATAGTGGTCTGTATTGTTATTTGGCTCTGATGTCGAATATATATTCTGCTTGAGGGTTTTATTGGTTTGGTATTGTTGTTTCATCTATGGCTTTGTCCATGTTAGAATATGTTGAGTTAAAGTTGTGGTCATGATACATATTTTTGGTTTTATTGTTCTCTCTGCCCTTGAGAAGAAAATATCTTCTTACTGTTTGTAGATATAGTAGTCTGTATTGTTATTTGGCTCTGATGTCGAATATATATTCTGCTTGAGGGTTTTATTGGTTTGGTATTGTTGTTTCATCTATGGCTTTGTCCATGTTAGAATATGTTGAGTTAAAGTTGTGGTCATAATACATATTTTTGGTTTTATTGTTCTCTCTGCCCTTGACTTTGTTTAGGGTATCAATAGTATTGTACGTACTAGTAACAATTGAATCATTTATGTATAAATTATTTTTTCCATAACAAAATAAAGATTCATGTATAGTGGAATTTATATTTTATTTTTATCAAAAATGATAGTGGGATTTTGATCCCGAAAAGAAAAACAGAAAAGAAAAAAATTTAAAAAAAAGAAAAAAGACTAAAATACCCTCACATATTTCGCACACGATGACACTTAATAGTGAAATTTAATGGAAGTTAACGGAAATGTGAAAATTGGCAAACTTTGAAAAAGTTAGTGTGTAAATTGATAATATAAGGAAATGTTATGGGGTATTTCTACCATTAAGCCTATTATTATTGATAAAATTGATATTTTCTCTGTAAAATGAGTTTAAAAACGATATACTTTTGAGCTCACAGTTACGCAATTCCTAACGTTATACTTTTGTCCAACCTAACTAATTATGTTTTACAATTTAACTTTCTTTTTAGGTGCCTTGTCTTCGACTGTTTCTTATTAAAACCCAAAGGACAGAAAGCTTTCTCCTCTGCATTTGGTAGGGGATAGGTAAATAGTCTCTGATATTTTGGCAAAGGATAATGGCTTTAATTGAAGAGGGTCGTGACAGACTCACGAGGGAAACCATCCCCTGTCCACTATCAACATCATCATCCCTACCCCATAATTTTTCGACCTCCACCTTTTGATACCTACCACCCGATTTCATACCAACATATGGGCTTTGGATTGACACAAATCACGTAATAAAGCGCTTTCTTGGTTTCCCTGCAATACCACTTTATTTTTTTTGTCTCCTCCAAACTTGTTAACAAACAAACGTATGTGTGTAAGGATATAGATTCAAACAAACATATGTGTAAGGATATAGATTCAAAATTTCTAAACCTTCAGCACACAAGAAGAAGAAGTTGCTCAAATTCTAGACCCCTCATTTTCACTTGCTCTGTGGAAAAGGGGATATGAGTTTTGCTGCTGTGTTAATACCCATGTGGGTCTTAACCACCGCTCTGATTGTAACCATAATTGAGGGCAGGCCAGACCCAACAGCTTCCACCACTTCTGGCCACATTATGCTACTTGAGGAACAACCCATTACTCACTCTTCTGCAAAAATGGAAGCTCAATCTCCAGGTATTTCAGCAATCCAGAGTTTCCTTCTGTTTTTAGCTTTCAAGTTGGTTTCTATACTCTACTTCAATTCAGGGTCTTTTTGGGTTAATGGGTACTCATTACTTCCACATTCTGCCACTGAAACTCGAGTTTTATAAATGGGGTCTCAGTGTCAATTTGTTCGTGTCAGAAGTTTATTAAGTTTTTTCCTTTTCCTTGCTCTGTGGGATGCCTTGCTAGATTACTGATAAAATATAGGGGAAAAAAAAGAGTTGACAAAATTTGAAAATCTCCAGTCTGTGTTCTTATGAAAGTTAAAGCAATAACAAAACTTTAAATTAATTACTTTTACTTTCAGAGACTGCTTTTCATATGCTTTATAATATATTTTTGTCTTGTCCTCTCTTGTTATTGTATAGAGAATGTGGGGATGGAAAGGAATGGATATTGTGGATCTGTACAATGTTAATTTTCTGAAACCCCAAAAAACAATTGTGGCTTGTTAAGCGCAGCAGTGTTGATTACAGTTCCGTCCGGCCTTTTTTCTCTTTTCTTTTCTAGATTACTAATTTTCAGGAAGGAAATATAATTTCAGGGTTGAAAGTATCCTATCTGGATTTTCATTTCTAGAATACTAACTTCTATGTTAAACCTTACCCTGATTCTTGTATGATTTCCCCATTATGGACTTCACATATGCATTTGTTCATATACTCATTAGTATCTGGTTGACTCATCTCCTGATTATTGACGAGAATTTCGGGTATTTTCTGTTAAACCAGGAGTCCCTGAGGTTAGAGTAGTTCACCATCAAGATTTGAACAAGAGCATTCTGATAGCACTCATTGTTGCTTCCACACTCCTTGTTGGAATTCTTCTGTTCCTGTCATGTTGTTGGATCTATAGACAGAAAATGTCGAAACACTCTATTGGGAAAAGGCAAAAGACAAACGGTATCCTCTTCTCATTCAATTTTCATTTAAATTTAAGTTCCTACTTAATTTGTAAGTCAATAATGCTCATCATTTCTTTTCTCTTTCTTTCTTTGTATGCATGTGAAGAGGTTCCAATAGGGACGCCATTGAGTGCACTTATGGTTGAATTTAATTCCTTGATGTTGGGGAATAGAAAGGGTTCGGTTGTTGTATTCAATTATCAATTGCTGGAAGCTGCAACAAACAAGTTCAGTGAAAGTAATATTTTGGGTGAGGGTAGTTCTGGACCTGTTTACAGGGCTAGTTTTGATGGAAAATTCATTGCAGCTGTTAAGAAAGTAAACGGCATAAGACAGGATGCTGAAAGAGAATTTGAGGTAATTCCATCCAAAACTGGTTCTGGATTCAGTTTCCTGAATCTGATTCTCTTGTTGAGGTCCTGTGTTTTATGGAACCTTGTTTTGCTTTTCAGAATGAGGTGAACTGGTTGGGAAAAATTCGGCATCAAAACATCATCAAACTTTTGGGTTACTGTGTTCATGGAAAAACAAGGTTTCTTGTGTATGAAATGATGCAGAATGGCTCCTTACAAACTCAATTGTATGGTATGAACTTTCTATTGGTATCAAGTAACATAGATGGAGAAAGACATTTGCAAATGGTTTCATCGACATAACAATTTATTTTGTCCATCTAATTGCAGGACCCAGTCATGGATCAGCTTTGACATGGCATCTGCGGTTGAAAATAGCTGTTGATGTTGCCAGGTAATTCCATTTAACTAATTGTCATCCCCCCCTCCCTTTCATTATGTATGCGTGGTTGCGTGTATATACATGCACTTGTTATTGTTTCACGTATGCTCTTTTAGGGGATTGGAATATCTTCATGAGCACTGCAATCCGCCTGCGGTGCATAGAGACCTGAAGTCATCTAACATTCTTCTCGATTCCAATTTTAATGCTAAGGTTAGATCCTTACACAAATCTTTGTTTACCATCATAAACTTTTTCTCATCCAATGTGTTTTTGCTTATTTTAGCTTTCAGATTTTGGTCTTACTGTCACTTTGGGATTGAAGAGTAAGGAGAACATAAAGCTGTCAGGAAATTTGGGCTGTGTAGCACCAGAATATAATTTGGATGGTATGTGAGATTCAGTATGACTCTGTTAAATATACTTGATTACTGGTTCGCTTAGTTACTGTTCACTCCAATTATTATAGGATTTGAAACTCCTTGCATTTGCCTGAGATGGTGAGCATAGGATGGGGAAGGGTTAAATCCTAACTGCAAATTTTGAAAAGCAAATTTAAAGAACTTTAGTTGCCCTATGTACCAAAATGTTAGATTCTCTTTTGAGAATTCTTGCATTTTTAGTTTTGCCATGCATTGGTTATATATGTAAACAAAGTTATGCATATCTGTACATGACGAAATCTGAATTTGTTGGTGATGCACATTATGAGCATCATTCTATTGCAAAATCATCTGAACATCCAAAAAAGTCTCGAATATACTTGTGTCTGTATAGATTAGCTTGGTTTGTAATGATTTGTTAAAAAAAAAAGAATACAATTAATACCTGAAACTGCTAATGATGAAACTCTTGTTCCTGTGATCTATGTTTAGTTGAATAGGTCAGCATCCATTTTTTTTTCCAGCCAAATTCTTCCAAAATACCAAATCATATCTTTCCTCCTGTTATGTAAATTACTTAAAGTGCAGTTTGCCATGGGTGAGTAGTCAATGTACTCATCTGCTGACAAATTTTGAAAACTTATCATTTATGGACAAACACCATCACTTCAAACTATCAGACCCACTTCGCCTTTTTTTTGTGGGTCCCGATAACTGTTGAATTTATGTCTTGGCTATTGAGAATTTGCAATTATTTTCTGTTCTGGCTCAGCATTTAGTTTTTATATTGCGCTTCTTCCAACTTTAAGGCAAAAAACTGTTAAACAAAATTTTTTCCCAATTATCTGTAGAAAGGAAGGCAAGTAGCTACAAATTAATACCAAATATGGCTTATGAGGCATCTTGTCATGTGAGCAAAATACTTCTGTTCCCGAAAATGGTGTTCTAATCCATTGTTAATTAATACATAACTATATCTCCAAAGTATGTCATTTTCCTTGTGCTTGCATCTTGATGTAACCAATATGGTTGGTACAGTGATTGTGATGGCTCATATAATCTTCTTTTCAGGTAAGTTAACGGACAAAAGTGATGTCTATGCTTTCGGAGTAGTTCTCTTGGAGCTCTTGATGGGAAGAAAGTTGGTGGAACATAAAGCAGCAGATGAATCCCAATCTATTATCACATGGGTAAGGTACTTTGAGTCTATATGCTGGCCCTACAAAAGTAGTTGGAGTTTATTGATTCAATTGATTTCTTGACATGCAGGCCATGCCCCAGCTCACTGACAGATCAAGGCTTCCAAACATTGTGGATCGCGTGATAAAAGATACCATGGATTTAAAACACTTATACCAGGTCCAGTTAAAACACTATATGTTGATACTCTTAGACGTGTTTGTTCTTGTATGAGTTGCTAAGTTGAATTTATTGCAATATGAACAGGTTGCTGCCGTGGCAGTATTATGTGTGCAACCTGAACCAAGTTATCGACCTTTGATAACGGATGTACTGCACTCGCTAATCCCTCTTGTACCTATGGATCTTGGAGGGTCACTGAGAATTGCAGACTGCATACCCTCTGTTTGAGCCAAACCTTCCCACTGATAACCTGTGCTGTATGACTCGTACATAATCAAGGCCACAGATGGTCACATTTCTTATTGGTGGACAACGGTCTGAACTCTGAAGTGGTAGTTAGCACTTCTTGTGTTCTGCCCATCCTTTTGCTGTATCTTTTTCCTTAGAGGATTCAGATCAAGGAAAGTTTTGATTGAAAGAAATTTATGCTCAGTGTTCCATCTATTTGTAAATTGAACCAAATTGAATGTAGGAGTTTCATAGAAATGAGAGAAATATTTTGTTTTTGGGCTACCCCAGACATGTTTTTCTTCAATTCAATAATTCATTTTGAGTCCGATGTTTTACCGTGGTAAAATGGGCTTTTAATTCTTTGCTCGGAGTCTAAGCAAGAGTATAGAAGGGAATTAACAGTGGATGATTTGCTCTCCCTCGGTGTTGTAAGTGGGTCTCGCATCCGCGGTCGGCAGCCTAAAATGGTGAGTTTATACTATACTGAGGTTTATGACTACTGGATCCCCTATTCTCTAATCAAATCGGTACCACACCGTGTACTTCCAGTCCTTGTCAAACTGTATCCTCTTGTTGCTTTGTGGAGTTTCTATATGCTTCTCCTATAAGGTTGATTTCATCAATTGAATACCAGGATCAGCAGTCTGGAAATGCTTCTCTAAAGAAATTGTGGGAACCGTGACAAATGAGTCTGCAAATCAAGTCTTTTTACTATTATTAGTAGCTTGTATTTTGGCATATTTAGCTCACAGCATGAGACGAACTTTTTTGGTTTTACCAACTGTTCTCATTTGGCAAGCACATTCTTTATCTAGGTTTCTTTGTCTCGATCGATTAATTTCCACCCTTTTTTTTCTCCAATCACTTGAGCATTTCCAAACTTCTTGTTAATGTTGATTTCCATGATGGAGTCAGCAGTATTTTCACATAAAATACACTTTGACATAACCAAACATTTGGATCTTAGCCATGTAGAAATTCAACCAGAAAATAAAAAAACATAAAGTGCATTTCAGGAAGGATGGTAACATCCGCCAAACTAAGACGGGGATGAACAAAACATGTTACCTATATGCAACAAAGACGTCACGATGAATTAAAACGAGACAATTACTTGACACCTATATGCAACAAAGATGTCACGATGCTATCAATGCTTTGTGTAAATTATTACAACAAATTATTTAGCGTGTTCACAATCGATATTCTCGATTAACACTAGGGAACACCTTCTACATAAACTTCCTTCTAGTCAAAGTACCAAGATTACTCGCTCTTTTTTATTCTGTTTGTTCACAAATATTAGAGGGAAACAATGACCCTTTCAAACTGGCTTTGCACTAAGAGCACCAAGAACATGCTCGTAAAAATTGTTCACCCCGGCGGCCACGTGGAACTTCACGATTGTACTGTTCTTGCTGCAGAGCTCATGCATCGGAACCCAAGATGTTGTGTTGCCTATCCACAGATCTTCCAGCAGCCGTGGGCGATCGTTGCACCGGACACCATGCTACAGCTAGGCCAGAAGTACTATGTCGTGCCCATAAGCACCATCCGAAAGCTTCAACGCCACTCCTTAAAGTACTTGCCTTCTTCGACTCAAGAATTTCAAAACAAGATCACATCACCAGACAAAGAAGAGGAAGTTGATCATCAAGACATGGTCAAAACTTGTTGGTTTTTCACGAATAAAAATTCTCCCAAGTTACCATATGCTTGTTTGGGACATTCCAGCAGTGACGAAAACAATGTGAATAAAAATGAGGAGGGCTGTTTCCAGAGCAATTATTGCTTTGATTGCTTGCTAATGGGGACCAAGATTAAAGAAGATGGTGATGATTCAAAAGGGGAATCAAAATTATCACCGAGCACCAGTGCTCCTACTAGTTCTTCAGAAACAAAGGGACTTGCAAGGAAAAGGGTCGGCAGAGATTTAACAAGAATTGGGGTAAAAGGAACACCTAAGAGACTTGCATCTCTTGATAATTGGCAACCAAGTCTGGAGATCATTACTGAAGAAGTACAAATTAGCACTAGCTAGAGACATAATACTTTTCTCTTTTACTGTTCTTTAATTAGATTCCAGTTCATAAGATTTATTGTGATCCATTCGCCTTCCGTCTAATTACTGGTTGTAATTATGGTTCTACAAAAGTACTGAGATCTTTGAAGCTGCGCGCATTATTTTCCTTCTGTTATTTCCCTTCACTCGTTTATAAATCTAAAATATTCATCTTCTTATAACGATTAAGCATCCGAATATCCAGTTAATGTTTATCATGTGGTATGGTCTGCCTATATTTTTGGAATCAGATGCATTGGTAGTTGTGAACCTCGACAGGAGAGGTTTTGGGTTTAGGGTCTACACTCAGTTCACACACTCCCTCTATTTTTCTATTACTTTAATTTAATTTAATTTAATTTTTTTTATAAATTACCCTAGCCACCTCTCTTGCAATTAAGTTTTTTTTTTCCTTTTTCTTTGGCAATTCAATAGTCCCCAAATCCTGAATCCTTATTTTTTCGAAGGCACAGAAGACTTCAAAACTCTTTCTGATTCGCCCTTTTTTTCCATCAAAAATTTCTCTAGCATAGTCATTGTATCTCTCTAGTGTGATGCTTTGGAGTTCAATCAAAGCAGAACAAGAAACTTTAGACGCATCTTTGGAGAAAATTTTACACTTAATTTGCAATGGAGACATGTAAGAACAATATGAGTTTAGTGATCATTCGAGTCCCTTTGAATCCATCATTCATACTAAAATTCTAATTGAAATTATTTGGCGTATTTGAATCCATTGAGCAACTACAGAATTTTACAACAGCCTAATAATGATAACCTTATGATTATAGACATGATTTGTTCTACTATATTATGCTAGAATACGAAAGATTTAGCCATAGGAAAATTATACAAATATGAGTTAAGGGGGGTTTCATAGATAAGGAGTGGTTGTTTGTGGGGGGTGGGGGTGGGGGTGGGTTTCAGCAAGAGTTTGTATTTTTAATTGAGGGTTGATTGGTTTTGATGCTTCTAGTTACTCTTGTTTATCAGCTTTTATTTTTACGAAGCAATATTGTGGACTGGTACATCAATTTTTGTTATTTTCTACCAAATTATTTGGGTAATTCATGCTCCAATACATATGATTGAAGTATTTGTGCAGACAGTTTTATCATTGCTTCTAGTTGAAAGGAATTAAATGTGTGGACATAAGGATAGCTTGTTCTTTGCTATTGTAAATTCATGCGCAACTTTTTACTCTTTGGTTTTGTAACTCCAAATATGGTTTATGCATTTCATTTTTATATACGTACTGTTGTAGGAGAATAGAATTGTATGTTATCATTGATAATAGGAGCCCTTTAAATAGGGAGTTACAAGGTACCCAAAAAGGTAATAGAATCTGATTACAATTGAATACCTAGAACACATTTCTATTATAACTCTAAACCCTAGTTTGTAGAGGCACACATAATGTCGACATCCTTCAACACTTCCCCTTGTGCCGCTCAAACTTGGTGATGACGCTTTGATTGTTGCCTCGTTAAAAACCTTGCCAGGTAACAAAAACCCTGTGGGACAAAAATAACCCTGGTCGAAGGACAAAAAGAGCACAACACATCCTTCACTCTTCGAGATCGAACGTGTAGACATCATGCCTCCCCCTGATTGCTACAATCATGGGAGTTCGGATAACTTTCTCAATCCGATGCTCTTCACATGTTTCTCAAAGGTGGATTTTGGTAACGACTTAGTAAATAAGTCCGCAACATTATCCTCTGATCGGATTTGGTTCACTTCAATATTTAGAAATGCTTGTTGTCATTTTGATGGAGGCGAGGAGGAGCAAGGAAGGTGGCATTCTGCCTTGTGGGGTTCGATCCCACACTTCCGTCATCTCTTTTCTCTGTAGGGATAGAATAAGCCCATATCAATCGTACCTCTCAAATATCGAAAGATTGTCTTTATACCAATCTAATGGCGTTGTGTTGGCGCGGGGCTATGTCTAGCCAACAAGTTCATAATAATTGAGGTGTCCGGTCTTGTATTGTGCTAAGTACAATAATGCGCCTATTGTACATAAGTAAGCACTTCCGCTATTAACACGTCTTCGTCATCATCCCTGGGACGAAACGAATCCCTTTTAGGGCCAAGACTACGGACGACCATGGTGCATCTTTGACTTTATCAAAAATGTCTCTTGACACGATATACAAGTTCTGAATCTAGACAAAACCGTGTTCTCCCAAGGTCCTTCCTCTCAAACTCGGATTTTAGGTGTTCAGCGGTTTCTCTTAACTCTCAAGGGTTCCAATTATAAACCGCGACAATTGCAAATCCGGAACTTGTCATAGAAACACGTGGGCATATTTCATCATATCCCTTCCCAATCAAGTAGTCATTTTAGTGAGCATTTCAACCTCGTTGCAAATGCGCTCCGTGGTCTAGAGCCACTTGACTTGGGTAAATAAAGTCCACAAGAACCTTCATTATATTCCGTATCTAGATCCCCATAGAGATAAGTAGTGACCACATTCATAAGCTGCATGTTCAGTTATTTGGAAACTACCAAACTGATAAGGTAGTGGAGTGCAATGACATCCATTACGAGAGAATATGTCTTCTCGTAGTCGATTCCAGGGCGTTGTGAGAAACCTTGCGCCATAAGGCGAGATTACCATATCTTTTTCTCATCACGCTATCTAACGAAGACCTATTAATGTGAACAGGTTTTATGTTAGGAGGTGTTGGCATCTCAGGCCCGAAATCCTTCCTCTTCGTTAGTGAATCCAATTCAACTTGGATCACATCTTTCCATTTAAGCCAATTTTCTCTACGTTGGTATTCTTCAACGGAGTAAGGTTCGATGTCATTGGTCTCAATAATTCCACGTTCTCATGTACACTAGTGTAGTTCGTAGAGATCTCTATATTTTCAGGAATTGGTTCTAATATTGAGGCGTCCCCCAACGATGTCTCTTGGACATAACCACAATCCAAAATATTCTCATGAGGCGGATTTTGAGTATCAATGATCAATGGATCAAGTTGTGCCAAACTCGCTCTCTTCTTAAGGCGAAAATCCATCGAACCTATGGGTCTCCTACTCTCTCTAGCGGAACCCATGGCCTATGACGCCATTATACCACCTTTGTGGCGTCACCATACCACCATCCATGGTGGTGTTGCCGTACCCATCTTCTGGGTGACACCATGTCCTCTTGTGGGGACATCAATCCTTGCAGGCATGTTTGCAGTAGGTATATGTGATCTCGTCACTTTTAGGGGATCAAGATGAGACATAGTGGGGACAGACCACAACAATTCCTGTCGTTCCTGTTGAACATTGACGTTCTAATCTCCCCCTAACGACGGGAAGACTGTCTCATCAAAGTGACAATTTGCAAATCCAGCGAAAAAGAGATCGCCTGTCAAGGGTTCTACATAGTGGACTTATAGTTGGAGACTCATGTCCAACAAATATATATATGCATTCGTTGCAATGACTCATGTTGATGCGTTGTGGCGACGCAATTAGCACATGAACCGCACACTCAAATATGCATAAATACGAGATATTAGACTCGAACCCAGTCACTAGCTGTAACGCAAATAAAAGTTGAGTGGCTGCTATGAGTCGTAGACGAATTAGCATAGCTGCATGTGATATTGCATAACCCAAACGGAAATATTGGTGCGCATTACCAATATCCGGGCTACCATCGTAGTCGTTTAATGGTGATTTTTCCGCGAGACCAATTGGGTGTGTACATGGGAATATGATACTTGATATCAATACCTAATGAAATGCAATAGTCATCGAAAATTGTCGATGTAGACTCCCTAGCATTATCAAGTCAAATGGACTGGATGGGATGATCTGGGTAGTGAGCCCGTAGCCATATGTGTGCTAGGAGTGTAGTATAAGCAGCATTACGAGTGGATGATTGCACAACACGTGACCAGCGTGTTTGCGTATCAACCAACACCATAAAACATCTATACGGTTCGCAAGTTGGTTGATCAAATCCATATAATTCCCTTAGATTCTTTGTAAGAATGGAATTATTTCCTCAATCTCCTTTGCATAGGATGGTCTCAATCCTAAATAACAGGCTTTACAGAATGAAACATGGGCTTTATAATCAACCAATGAAGGTTTTGGTGAAGCCATAGTGTCACAATAGACTTGAGAAGTAGAGAGAGGAGTTTATGGCGTCAATGCCATGTATTTGCCGCAGGGGGTAGGCGGCGCCGGCCATGTATGGCCGGTCTTTGCACAATCATGGCGCCATGAGGCGCATGTGCATCTCCTCTAACCAATTCGTGGTTCTTACTTTTCTTCGATCTGAAAATGGATGTCCGTGTAAAGTCTTTAATACACGGATTATCATGTCAAAGCCTATATGTGTCAAAATCCCATAAGTCGTCTCTCATGACATGGTTGGATTCAATAACTCAAATAGTGGTTGCATACAACCTACTAGAGCGACACATAAGTTTCTCTAATACTCGTTCACGTCCATAGTCATTAGAGGTGATGCAAAGGAACTCTGTCCATTCTCATAATGTGTTTCCACATGAAAACCATTGGCTCTTATAATAAAGTTCGAATTAAGGTATGTCCAAGACATTAAGTAAAAGACTTGACACTTTATTAATAGCCAATGATTACATCAAAGTTTCCAAAATCTAATCCAAAATAAAATCAAAGTAAGACACATTGTAGTCACTCTATCCATTTGGTAACTCCAATCAAATATGACCAGGAAAGTAGAGAGAGATGTTGGTGGAGCGAGGCTCTCTTAAGTACCAATAATCTCAATGACTTTCCTAAACATCACATTTTATTGGGTCCGCCACATAAGAAAGAGTTAAGACAATTGTCATTTATTGACTAAGGCAAATTGCCATTACAAAAGTTCTTGGAAAAATAAAAAGGACTAATCTAATCAAAGTCTGTTGCATCCATGTGCACTTCATCTTCAGCTTTGAAGTCCTCTATGGTGAGATTGACATCTCCACCATCTTCTTCTTCTTCTGCAAGGTACACTTCTTGCTCTCTCAGGTCCCTATATGCCCTGTATCTTGTAGTTAGTTCCTCGCTTGCCTTGCATTGCTTGAACCAATGCTCAATTGATCCACATCGATGACACTCATTATTGTGGTTGCCTCCCTTTAATTGAGGTGCACGTTGTGCACGTTGCGGGCGTTCCCTAGGATGGTTGGTGCCACTACCACGACCCATTGAGCCACCATTACGGCTAGGGATACCACGACCCCCTCTCCCACGTGTGGCATTACCACCACGTGTATCCGCACCAAACTTGCTGTTTCTTTCCTCGTTAGGGCGGTTATATGGGCCCATACGTCCCTCATGTCCCCCATTCTTAGGGTACCGCTCCTTGTGCCCTCCTTTGGGTGCATTATAATTCGCCTCATGAACGCTCTTAGTTCCAATGGGCCTTGAATTATAATTCCTCACGAGGATGTTATCATGTTTCTCAGCTACAGATATAACATTGATAAGCTGATGAAACCTCGTGATCCGTCCAGCATTGACTTCAGTACGGTATTGCTTTGATACCACAATGGCTGAAACAGGGAAGGTGGAGAGAGTTTTCTCAATTAGCTCTTGCTCTGTGACAGGTTGTCCACAAAACCTCAACATGGACTGTATGCGAAGAGCTTCTGAATTATATTCAGCAACAGACTTGAAATCAGCAAAGCGCAGGTTATTCCATTGAACCTTCAAGTCAGGGAGGAGGGAATCTTGGACATTGCCAAAGCGCTCTTCTAGCGCTACCTATAGCTCTCTTGCATTCTTGATCGACATATACTCCAATCTGAGTGCCTTGTCCATATGGCGTCGCATCAAGATAACTGCTTGAGCATGCTTTGTAGGTGTTTGCACGAACACAAGATCCGGGTTAGGTGCCTGGATTATGGGTAATATTCCCTTTGAAGTGAGATGGTTCTCAACATCGGTTACCCAACTGTGGTAATCCGAGCCTGTTGAGTCAAGCATGGGAAAGTCGAGTCTAGGTTCATTCGACATCCTGAAAATAAGAAGAGAAGATATATTAGTTTCGAAGTTAAACTTCCACGAAAACTAAAACAATAAGATTTCCGAGCTATGCTACCAAGAAATCAATTTCCAAGAATCTCTTTTGGATTAGACCAAAAAATGATGTTTTAATATGGTCACAATTTGATGCTAACGGACGCTCTTAGTCCAAGCATTGTGAACACTCTTAGTTCACACGAACACTCTTAGTTCGTTTAATTATGAACACTCTTAGTTCATACGAACACTCTTAGTTCGTTAAGCGTGAATCCCCACAATTCCGCTTTGTTAAATATCAAACTCATTTGGCAACATATATTCCAATATTTGCAGAAAATAAAAGGAATTTAAATATAAGAAAGCAGCAACCTTAATTATAAAAACTTACGTGATTGTTCTTGGCTTGAAGACACGCGGGTGTTGATGCAGGCGTGTAGCTAAATTAGGATTGCTGGAATCTGGTCGGAAATTGCTGGTTGCTGGGGTGAGGCTGGTGTGCGGAGCTGCAGGGTGAGTAGCACGGGGCTGTGCAGGGAGGCCGGCAGAGAGATAAGTTTTTTTTTTTTTCCAAAGCTAGGGTTAGGGCTCGTGCTGATAACGTGTTGTAGGAGAATAGAATTGTATGTTATCATTGATAATAGGAGCCCTTTAAATAGGGAGTTACAAGGTACCCAAAAAGGTAATAGAATCTGATTACAATTGAATACCTAGAACACATTCCTATTACAACTCTAAACCCTAGTTTGTAGAGGCACACATAATGTCGACATCCTTCAACACGTACCAACTTTTTACCATCTATACATTTCAGTTCAGTAACTATAGCTACTGCTCCAAATAACCAACTAGTTATTATATTAATATTCTCTTCACAATGTTGAATTAGGTCCAGTACCTTTTTACCAAACAATCAGACTATGGAGAGCAAAACCATATTTACTGCTGAAAATTAGTGTTACTTGGAAGATTTTCGTATCATAATATCTTAGTAGCAAAAAAATTTGATTTATTGTATAATGATGGTTGATTCATGATTGACTTGTCAAATAGAAAAAAGAAATAAGAAAAAGAAGCATAATTGCAAGGGAGGGTTGTTAGGGTAATTTGTAAAATTAAATTAAATTAAAGTAATAGAAAAATAGAAGGGGTGTGTGAATAGAGTAAATCGGTGTGTGAATAGCACCACCCTATATAATTGGTCCTTATTTGTCAAGTTTCTTCTATCTAAACATAAACTGGATTCAGGGTTAAAACCACAATTTTCCTTTCTCAAATTAAACATGGATGGAGGTGTGAATGTTACTGCTGGCAAGAGAGGTTTAGGTGCTCTTTTAAGAGATGAAAATGGTGAGCTATTGTTAGCGGTCTCTAAGGCAATGGTTGGTCGTTTTAGTGCAAAAGCTATTGAATAGTATGCTGTAGCGTTGGGTCTCCAAGTCATATCTCAAGCTAGTTTTCAATCGTATAACATCATTCTTGAATCTGTCTAGTATTTTAAAGTGGTTTAATGGAAGAGGTGAAGACTATGCAATATTTCACCTTTTCAATTCAGTTGTTTGTACATATTATCCTAGGAAATATAATCAGACAGTGCATATGTTAGGGGTCTTTCTAAATGTACCAAGCAAAAATCTTTTTACACCCAGCCCTAACAAAATTAACCCAATTATTCCAATACTATCCTTTATTTAAAAAAGTTTGCTACACAACCTGCACTTCATTGCTGAATTTCAGAATTTTTCTGTTAAACAAGAAACTAGATGAAGACTTCTTTAAGCCCCGTTTGGGATTGCTTCGCTTTAAAAAAAAAAAATCAGCTTTTGTTTAAAATTTTAGATTTTATTAATAAATAAAAAGCAGATTTAATTGAAAGTTATAGGTCACTGACAGCAGATTTTAGAAGCATCTCAGAGGTTGCTTTTAGAAGCTGCTGTGGATCAAAACACTCTCTGAAGTTGTTTTATGTACTGACAGCACTTTTAAAAATATTATTTACCAAACACGAAACTATTTTAATTCACAGCTGATTATTCACAGCAGTAGCAATCCCAAACTAGCCCTTATTCAATTTTCAATTTCTACTCCTATTATTCTATATAAGAGAAGATTTGGTTGGGCTTCTTATCTCTGTAATTTACATCTAGCGATGAGTATATCATCAATATTTACATATCCCTCCATTCTTCTTTGGAATGCATAAGCATCTAGTTCTTAGAAATTAATTTTAGTTCTCATATTGGAAGAGAAACAGATGGCTCGTATTGGGGGAAAGGGTAGTGGGGATGTAGATGGCTGCAAGTTCTATGGGGAAGACGATGCACATTGCGAGTTTTTTCTTTTTTTCCAATTACTATTAGTTGGAATGAAAGGGACAAATTTGGAAATTAGACAAATGTTTGTTAGGGCTGGGTGTATAAAGATTTTTGATGGGTACATTTAAAAACACCCTATGTTAGGTAGGCAAGCGTTGTTGTTTCCTGCATCTCAAGTTTGGGTAGAGGATGAGCCATAATAGCTCTCTCATATACTTACTACTGATGTATATATCTAAGTTGCTTAATACATGCAATTTCTTTTCTGAAAAAAATAAAAATGAAAATAAATTAGACCAAGAAGAAAGACATTAGCAAAGCTAACATTTGGTTTCCGTCCATAAGTGCCAAAAATTTGCACAACAGAGTCCAAATTAGTTTAGATAAATCTTTCCCCTTTCTATAGTGGTGCCATAATTAGAACAATTCCTTTCCTAACTATTTAAAGTTCATAATTTTACAAAAATTAATTGAATCAGAGATCATTTAACTATCAATTGTATCGATTCTTGAAACACCGAATACCAAATTAATCATTTACTGACAAATTGACCTAGCACTCTGCTAGGGTTTATTGTTGGCCTCCTCCTTCGACAAAATTCTCAAACCTTCTAGACCTCAATGGTCATGGCCATTGCTAGCCTTGTGGCTAACTTTCTATTTCTTTTTGTTGCTTTTGATCTAGCACTTGGGGTTCCGCCTTGGACCGGGATGCCTAGGGGCGCTGGTTGGGTCATGGCTGATCTGAGGCCGAGCTCTGAGGGAGTGGAATTATATTGGTTTATGGCGGATCGGCGAGTTTGGATCTTGGATCATGGTCGACCATTGGCATCAGTGGTGGGAGTATTAATGGTGTCCCATTGGATCCACAAACTAGCATTCTCTTTGATGACGACGCTGAGGGAAGTGGCAGTGTTGCTTGCTGGGCCGATGTTAGTGGACGGATTGCACCGACGTCACCGGAGGTGAGGGCAACTTGCTTTTGCTCAGGGTCTATTTGTGATGAAGATTGTGGTTCAGTTCAGTGGCTTCACAAGCATGTGATGGATTGCTGGGATCAAGTTGCAGATGCTGATGCTGTGATGCAATGTCCTGGTGGTTGGGCTAGATTGGGATTGGTCTCCAGTCAGGGAGCTGTTATGAACACGGAAGTGTTCGTCCGACTTCGTGGGTTGGAGGACGAAGATGATGGAACGGTGGCCCTGACGGCAAGTATCAGCAGCGGCGCGACCAATGGATTTTGACTGGAGAGATACTTGTGGGCTCAATGGGCAGGGCTTCTGTTTACCCTACTCTTTGGGCCTGCATTTGGAGTGGCTGGGCCTCTTGGGCATTGAACTGGTTGGTGGGCCTCAGCTTTGGGCTCACTGTTCTAGGGTTTCAAGTGGGTTGTATTACCCTTTTGCTATGGGGTTAGATGGATTGGGTCTCTATGGCCCTAGTACTGTTTAATTTTTGTCTGATTTGCAAAAACCAGTACCTTAGTTATAACCATTTTTTGTCTGCTTTGAGGTTTCTAGGTTTTTGTTAGAATAATGGTGCGTGAATTTCCTAAAAGGTGGGTGTATTGGGGGTATGCTGGGTTCCTATGCTTTTCTAGGATAGGATGTTAGGATGCTCTAAGGAACGATTCTTTCTGTCGACCCCAGGGTGTTTCATTTTTGTACTGCTTGCTGAATCTAATGAATGGGCTGACCTCTTTCAATAAAAAAAAAAAAAAACTATCAATTGTATCAAAGAAAAACACATTATCCCTCCTTCCTGTGCTATGGTTTTGTATCGTAAGCATGTCCAGCAACTTCCTTCATAATTTTCAATAGTGAATCGAGTTCCTCCGCTTGATTCTCTTATGGCTTTGGGTAGAGCTAGCACCAAGACCTTGTCTCTCTCCTTTCACGGTGGTTCTCATTGGCGTTTGTGTTCCTTAAGGATTAGGATTTTGTTTTGGGGTTTTCTAACTTCTGATGTTTTTATTACTGTGATTGGTGTTATGCTATGGTGTTATGTGTGAGTTCTGGAAAAATTCAGCGAGCTTAATTAGATCGTCTGAGGAACTGAATTTTTGATCTCGACAATTATATGAATGCTCGAGAATAATTTTTGAAATTTTTCACAAGGTGAAATCTTCAAAATTTAGATTCTATAATAAAGTACGTGACGTGACGAGTTTGTGAGAATTTTCAGAGAATTTCTCGTAGAGTTAGGAAGATCAATCTTTTTCCCTTTACAACCTTCTCACTTTTCCAATTTGATATTCTTAGCAACACAAGGGTATATAAAACATTCTTTCCACCCTTAATTTACATAGGAACAATAGTGCTTGTAAAAGGAAACCATATCAATGAACAACTTAAGAATTTGCAGGAAACGCAAAATTATTTGGATAATCTCAAAAGATAAAATTTTGGATGTATACCGTCAACAAGACAAAAGTCAATACAGAGAAAGACTTTGAAAGTATGGCCAAGTTAGAAAACAAGTTCATGACCAAAATAAGAAATATTTCTTCGTCAACTGAATATTCGATTCATCTTAGAGACACGTAGCACTGTGACGTGCTCAAATTGATAAACTGCAATTTGGGGTGTTACATTATGGCGCGTGCGCGCGCACACACACACACACATATAGCTCTTTTTTACGCAGATGATTTTTTTATTTTCTTTAAAGCAGGAAGGGAGGATTGTGAGGCCATGAAACAGATACTTATTGATTATGAGCATGCTTCGGGTCAACAGGTAAACTATAAGAAGAGTTACATCGCATTTAGTAAAAATGTTCATCCATTTATGCAGGAAGGGATTGCTTTTCTTCTTAGGGTACAAAGTGTAGAGAAGCATGACAAGTATTTGGGATTACCGACAGAATTAAGTTATTCAAATACTGAAGCTTTCGGTTTCTGGAATGAGAAGATTCGTGCCCGGACTCAAGGATGGCGTGAGAAAACATTGAGTGTGGCTGGGAAGGAGTTGTTGATCAAGGCTGTCACTCAGGTAATCCCATCATATGTTATGAGTTGTTTTGCGCTCCCTAAGCACTTATGTCAAGAAATACATAGGTTGATGGCTCTTTTTGGTGGGGTGATGCGGAGAATAGAAGGAAGATTCATTGGGTAGCATGGGAGAAATTGTGTTGCCTTAAGAGAGAAGGTGGTTTGGGTTTCTGGAACATGCACTTCTTCAATTTGGCATTACTAGCAAAGCAAGGTTGGAGACTATTACATTAGCCGGATTCCATTATTGCCAAGCTTCTCAAGTCTAAGTATTTCCCATGGTGTTCTTTCTTGGAGGCAGAATTAAAAGGTGGTGAGTCCTACTCTTGGCGGAGCAT
The DNA here is from genome assembly GCF_002994745.2 of Rosa chinensis. Lineage (NCBI taxonomy): Eukaryota > Viridiplantae > Streptophyta > Magnoliopsida > Rosales > Rosaceae > Rosa > Rosa chinensis. The sequence continues at coordinate 50,324,825 of NC_037089.1, read as the reverse complement.
CCTTTTGGGTCGTGAAGTCCTTAAGTTGGGTTTACGGTTTCAAGTTAGTAGTGGTAGTAGCATATCTGTGTGGAACAACCTATAGGTACCTATTCCATAATCTTTCTGGCCTTATTATCCTATCATGGAAGGCATGGAGGATTTGGTGGTGTCTGACTTGATTGATTGGGATACAAAGACTTGGGCTACTGATTTTATGAGTGAACTTTTTACGGAAGGTGAAGTGGAGAGGATGGCTTCTATCCCTCTTAACATTTGTGGAGTTTGATTGATACAAAGACTTAGGCTATTGATTTTATGAGTGAACTTTTTACAGAAGGTGAAGTGGAGAGGATGGCTTCTATCCATCCTAGCATTCATGGCAGCGATGAAAACCGGTACTCATTTATTAAAATCTTATCATGCTTTGCATTGTTTTTAGTTGTTTGGGCCCCCTTAGATTACATGCGAGTGCGCTCCCGGCCAAGTGTGTCCGTGATTGGGTGTTGGACATGATTGACTTCCTATAGGTGGACAAGTAGGACTTTTTCTTCATGAGTTTATGGGCCATCTAGGATGAGCAAAACAATCTAGTCTGGAAAGGTGCAAATTTCTAGCCAATGAATATGATTCACTGGACTACCAAATTGCTAGAAGATTTCCAGAAGTATCACCCCAAGCTAGTTAGGAAGCAGAAGAGACCGTTGACTAAGTGGAAAAATCCTCCTAGTGGTCGTCTTAAAATAAATGTTGATGGGGCATTCAGATCGGAAGATGGGAGTGGAGGTATTGGGGTACTAGTTAGATATGATTATGGTATGGGTATTGTTGCTTTGGATAGGCCTTTTCTACATGCACACTCGGTCCTTAATATGGAAGCGGAGGCATGTAGGGCTGGTCTACATCTTGAAATTCACCAAGGTTGGGTTGACATAGATGTTGAAAGTGACTCTGCCGTTCTGATTGCTGCTCTCAATAGTGGGGAGAAAAATCTCTCTAAAGTAAGTCGAGTTTTAGATGATTGTGAGGAGTATTTGAATGCTTTTCAATCAGTTTGAATTCGACATATTTACCATGAAGCAAATGGTATTGTAGATAGGCTTGCTCACCTTGCTAGTGTTGGTTTTATTGATGTTGTTTGGTTAGATGAGACACTTGCAATTATTCGGAATGTTCTCTATGAGGACTATTATGCTTGTTTTTCTGTAGCATGGGGTTCAGGTTTTATGTCCTCCCCATTGCAAAACTCTACAATTAATATAATAAATGAAACCGGCCGTGGGGCTGAGCCTCTCATCTAGGCTCCAAACCCCTTTTAAAAAAAAAAACAAAACACACACACACACACACACACACACACACACATATATATATATATATGTATGTATATGGCATTCCACTAAGGGATTTTTTTTAATCATTTTATTAAGGAATTTCTTGTGAGACCCACTTTTATATCACATTTCGACATCTCCACCGTTCAGTTAGGTCCTAATGTGTAGATCACTTATGCAAATTTTCAGCCAAATTGACGATCGTTAAAGCATTCATAATCTTGATTTACATTTCTAAACATAAACAGTTCAGGTTGGACAGATTCGGTTCGTCTATTGATTTGAACTAGTTTGGTACCTCAACAATCATCAATTAGTATAAGTAGGGATCTAAAAACTCATCAAATGGTTGAAATGTTGATATGTGATAAAGAAAGAGAGTCCCACAAGCGATCCCTTAAAATGGATAAAAAATGAGATCCCTCACTAGAAAAGCATATATATATATATATATATATATATATATATAGGCCTTCTCTGCTAAGGACATCCTTAACTTAGCTTATAGTACAGATTTCCATATTTTGATCACATATTCACATCTTAACAATTCATTTTTTAGGTAGATCACTTATGCAAATTTTCAGCCAAATTGATGATAGTTAAGGCATACAAAACTGCAATTTATACGAACGGTTCAGGTTGGACAGATTCGGTTCGTTCGTGTAAATTGCAGTTTTAATGGATCGGATCAACCTAATCCGTGTTTGATCCATTAAGTAAACAAATTAACGGATCTGAATCATTAACGGATTAACGGATCAAATTTTCAATCCAAAGCTGTCCAATAACCACGGATTCAAAGCGGATCCGAATCAATATCCGGTCCATTTACAGGTCTACATGTATTGCATTTTGAGTTTTAATTTTCCAAACCTCCATATTGAAATCGTTGTCAATCATCACATGCACGAATTATGTTTGTGTGTGTGTGTGTGTGTGTGTGTGACCCTTCCACTAAGGAATCCTTTATTTTTTTTGTTATTTTAAGGGATCTCTTGTAGGAACCACTTTTCAATCACATTTCGGTATCTCGATTGTTCAATTTTTAGATCCTAATGTATAGATAGCTTATGTAAATTTTCAGCCGAATTGATGATCTTTAAGGTATCAAACTAAATTAAATCAATGAAGAACCAAGTCTGTCCAACCTGAACCATTCATGATTATAAGGGAAAAAAATGCAAACAGTGTCTGACCTTTGGTCCATTAGTAATTTTGGTATCTCAAGTTTAAAAAAATATCACATTAGTACCTGATGTTCTTAGGGTGCGTTTTGGGGGGCTTTTTTGCTCCTTGCTTATAAGCACCTGACCTGTGTGCGTTTGGTAAACCTGCTTTTGCCCCGCTTTTGGCAGAAGCCACTGCTTCTTTTGGTTGAAAAGCTGAAGCCAGCACCCCCATGCTTTTAGAAGCAGGCAAGGGCTTTTCTATTGTAGCGGGAGTTACTGTAGTTTAATGAAACTTTTGAAATACCAGGTTGTGTACTCTCTTCCTTTCAGCAATTACACCACAATGCCATCAAACCCTTCTCTTCTGTGTTGAAAAGTGTATAGCTTAATGCTCTGCTCATCCAACATTATTATATGAACTATGTTCATAAAACTCCTTGCATGGTATCTCCGCAAACAGGTAATAAGTGGATATATAATGGAAGTATTACGAGGGAATGACAGTCGATGTTACAATCAATTTAGAATGTGAAAGGACATATTTTATCAGTTATGTAGCTATTTGGAAGTCAAATTTGGGGTGTTGGGTTCAAACAGGATAGGTCATGTTGAAGTAGTGGGAATGCTATTGTTTTGCGTAGGACAGGGATGTGGAAATAGGTCAGTAGCAGAATGATTTCAACATTCCGGTGAAACTGTTTCTAGATATTTTGGAAAGGCTCTAGATCTTTTGTGTGAACTAGCTAAAGATATAATCAAGCGGCCGTATTCCGAATTTAATGGGGTTGCACCAGAGATAATGAGGCATAAGAGATACATGCAGCATTTTAAGGTATTTATGATATGTTGCTTATAAATTATCAATTTCCTTAATCACTTATATTCGTTGAGAAATAACATCATTATTTACAGGATTGTATTGGGGCTATCGATGGAGTGTATATTCTTGCTTCAATAGCTCCTCAAGATCAAATACCGTACATTGGTACAAAAGGAATACCAACTCAAAACATTATGGCAGCATGTAATTTTGATATGCAATTTACCTTTGTATGTGCGGGTTGGGAAGGGTCTGCTCATGATACAAGAGTGTTTCTATCGGTTCTTCGAAATCCAGATTGGAATTTTCCTAAACCTCTACTAGGTAATATATTTAATTATAGTTATTTTTTTTTTGTAAATCTTTAATGCTACGAATGAAGTTTTGTCAACTTTTTAATATGTATTTATTTGACAGGAAAATATTATGTGGTAGATTCGGGATACCCTCAAATGAGTGGGTTTTTGGGACCTTACAAAGGTCCAAGACAGCATTTTCAAGAATATCGTAGGCAAGAACCAAGAAATGAAAAAGAGGTATTTAACCAAGCACACTCTTCTCTTAGAAGCATTATAGAACACACATTTGGAGTTTGGAAAAAAAAGTGGAAGATTTTAAAGGACATGCAAGGTTTTTCATTTGAGAAACAAGTGAAGATTGTCATTGCCACCATGACACTTCATAATTATATACGGAGACATGCACATCGTGATAGGCATTTTGTTCACGGTGAAGAAAGAGAAGGTGATGGGTCAAGTCATGGGATAGAGATGGATGATGATGTAGAAGAAGAATATCATGGTCATGGTGCACAAGAAATGGAAATAATAAGAAATAGCATTACTCAAAATTTGATGAGTGCGCGTAATAACTTGAACATTTGAATGTGTTGTGAAATTTTTTGTGGTTACTTGATGCGAACCAGAAACCAATTGTTATTAATGTTACTAATATATTTGTATAAATTATTTTTAAAATTGTCCAATATTAATCATATGCTCACCATAATTTATAAAAATTGAAAGTTGACAAAAATGAATAAGGACATAATAAAGATTAAAAATAATAACAAAAGCATTTGATCAACATTGTATTACCAAATAATCAAGGCAAAATAATCTCTTATGTCCAATTTGGTATTCCACAAACAAAAAGCACAACCCAGTTTAAGTTTACCAAATATTTTGTCACTGCTTTTTGCCACTGACAGCACTTAAAAAAAGCCAGTTTACCCAACACTCAGTTGCTTTGCTTTTCAGCTACTTTTTCTAAGAAATAAGCAGAAGCCAGCTTTTCTGAAAAGCACAGCCATACCAAACACACCCTTACCTCGACCTAACATAAGTACTTGAAACTATTAACTCTATTACAGCGTTTGACAGGTGGCATATATTGAAGGGCAATTTTTCTCCTTCCAGGGATCTGGATTCTCTGCTATTGTTTTAGTTGCTATGATCTGCTATAATTCGTATAGGGTGCTACCACATCACCACAACTCAATCTAAGGGTTAAACATTAGTGTTCCCATGAGTCTAGTTATGACTCACATATAAAAACCAAATTCTATCACCTATCTCCCTCCATTTTTTTCTCTATAACTACTCCCCATTCCCCTGAAACTGAAAAAAAAAAAAAAAAAGTTCTAGGCATCCTCATATTCATATTCTCTTTACCATAACTAATTGAAACGAGAGGAGGAGGACATGATGGAGGTACAAAGGGGGAGGGGAGTCTTAGGAGTGTTGCTCGTAGAGATCATATGGGTTGGAGAAGAATGAAACGATGAGGCAGAGCGTCGTTTAGAATTGATTTTGAGGTAAGAAAGGAGAATTAGGGTTGTTGAAAGGTTGGAGCTTTGGGTGGAAAAGTTGGGGCTTTGGGTGTAAAGGTTGAGGGGGGTTGAAGAAGAGAGAGCGAGTCTACAGAGAGTAAGAACAAGTTTTAGAGGGAATGGGTGGAGAGGTGAAAAAGATAGCATTTTGGAGAAAAAGAAGATTATGAAGAAAGAGAGGCCTGATTGACAAACTTTCTTTATGGGTTTCAACTCCATAACTGAGACTTCTTCAGTTGATTGTTTTTTCACTACAGGATATATATATATATATATATATATATAGGATTAAATACTTGTTACTCCTCAAACTTTTGCCTGAAAAACAGTTTAGTCCCTCACCTTTTAAATTAAACTAGATAGTCCTTATTCTCTCTAATTTTCACACAACAGGTCCAAAATAGGTATAAAATGACTATAATACCCCTCACTTCCTCTTTTTTATTATTTCTCTCTTTTCTTTTTCTCTTTTTTATCTTTTTATTTTTAATCATTTTTTAATTTAATTTTTTTTTTGCTTCTCTCTTTGCTCTCTGCTCTCTCTCTCTCTCTCTCTCTCTCTCTCTCTCTCCCGAATTCCAGCTCCGATCCCATTTCCAACCAGGACCGAGCTCCACTCCAGGATTCAAGATCGGAAAATCCTCATATACGGTATCGTTTTTCACTTTTGCTAATTTTCTCAATTGTCCCCGATCCTCTCTACTCTAGCTTCGAATAACAGAAACCTAGATTTCCAGATTTCAAATTCAATCGAATCAATCCCTTTGTCGAACACTCATACCCAGCCTTCAATCCCATTCAAATGATTCAATCCCCTTCCATATTTCAAATTCAATCCCTTAGTCGAACATTCGAACCCAGCCTTCAAGTCTCTTCGTCCTCCTCCGCTGCCACTGCAAGTCTCTTCCAAGCAATCCAAATCTCCGAGTAAGATAGCAGCTGCAAGTTCAAGTCTCCGAGCCGCGACCTTTCTTCTCTTTTCCCAGCAATCCAAATCTCTTCTCCCTTTGCTTTTTCAAAGCCAAAGATCTCCATGAGCACAACAGAGGACCAGACCACGGTCTCTCTCTCTCTCCCTCAGCCTTTCACTGTGATGAACATTCAATCCGGTTCATTGTCATTGGCAAAGGCTCAAATTGTTTGTTTGATTACTTGGGTTTTGGGTATGATCCAGAGTGAGATGGCAGCGGCTTTGGAGATGGACAAGTTTCTTGTCTATGGCATGCAACCTTCAATTTCGTATTTCAATTATCAATTATTTTTATCTGGGAAATTTACATTGCTTTCGTGATTGGATCTTGGTTTCGATTCAAGGATCTGGGTTTTAGGGTCTCGTAATTGTTTATGTAATCATGTGAATTTGAAAGTTTGAAGTTTTGTTTGATGGGTTCGATGGATTCTAGTTGTTCTTTTTGGGTTTGTAGCTATTTTGTTGCTGGAGGTCCTGGAAGAGGAAGTAGATAGGGGAGAATCTGACTAGGTGGAGGCAGAAGACGCAGGAGGTGCAGAGGTTGCAGAGGGTGGCTTGGTATAGAGAGACAGAGAGGAGGAGGAGAAGAAGAAGAAGAAGAAATAAAAAAGAAAAGAAAATTAAAAAAGACATAGAACAATTAAAAAAAATTGAAAAAAAGATGAATGAGGGTATAATAGTCAATTTAGGTCTGTTGAGGACATGTTGTGTGAGAATTAGAGAAAATAAGGACTATCTAGTTTAATTTAAAAGGTGAGGGACTAAACTGTTATTCAGGCAAAAGTTTGAGGAGTAACAAGTATTTAATCCATATATATATTCTGTCTGGCAATTTTGTGCAGTTAGGAAAAGACAGTGTCTTTAGTATTGTTCCACTCCTTTTGTGGAGTTTTGGATTTGATCTCTCTCTCTCCCTCTCTCTGATATGATCCACTGCCTCTTTCTCTCATTTGATCAGGATTTTCCATTTCTATTTGGAAGATCGGAAAAGAAAATGCAAAATAAAAAACGAAATCAATATATAAACTTCAAATTTGTTTGTTTTCATTATTTTGTTTTATGGGTTTTGTTCCAACTTATTTCGTTGTTAGTCTCATATTTTGTTTTCTGGTGGTGAATTCATTTAGGAATGTGGATCTGGTGGGGAAGCCTGATTGGTTCACGTACATGGATTCGTCGACTTTGGCGAAGACATTGAGGGCGGCGGCGATTTTGTTGAAGGTGGGTAGTGCATAACCACAACCATAGCCACTCAAACTAATCTCGGTTGCACAAACCACCATTCAACGTCTCAACACGAAAGATCAAGTGCGGTGCAGTCATAGACATCAAATCTACAGCACTAGCTCCAATAGAAGATGATGAAGAAGATACTTATGTTGACCAATGGAAAAAGAAGAGTCCAATTATGGAGAGAAAGAAATGTAGAAGAAAAAAATTAATGGATTAAAATATGAAAAGAGAAAATTGCCCTTCAATATATGTCACCTGTTAGACACCGTAACAAATTAACGGTTTCAGATACTTATGTTGGGTCGGGGTAAGAAAATCATGTATTAAAGTGATATTTTTTAAACTTGAGATACTAAAGTTACTAATGTAATACCCCGAAAATTCATCATTTATATATTTATGATGATTTTTCGGAAACTATTAAATAGGATATTAGTACGTTTACATGGTTCAGGGTGGAGTGAAAGTGTTTCGGACGAATAAATTCTCGAAATGACTTATTTTCGAGGGGTCAAAATGTGAACTTTTTATTCGTTGGGTTTCTCCGAAAACTTGTTTCACGAAAGTCGTAGAGCATGTCGATACGAGTTTGTGGATATGCGGCACGCGAAAATCGGATTTTGTATGTGAAAGTTATGGTCAGTGGAAGTTATTTCCATTTTCAGAAATTTTAGTATAAATAGGAAATTTCCGGAAATATCTTCACAAAATTTGAAACCTTCCTTTTTGGGAAAATTCTAGAAAATTCCATCTTTTAATTCTCTCTCACTTTTCCAGTAAACCCGACCCAAAATCGGATTGAAGACCCGGTCTTTTCTTCGATCTCCAATGTACCCAGGTGATGACACCGGCACAGAACTCTTCCTCTCCTCATTCCGGTCCTCCCTATGGTGGCCTTTAACGACAATTTTCCTCCACGATGGCGCATCAAGGAGGCGAAAATCTGCTGCGGCGGACCCGGCTGGTTCTCTTGATTCTTGTGACGGCTGGAGGTGAAACCAATTTTGTTGAGCTCGCAGCAGCCTCCTCTATCTATTCTTGGTGGTAGCTTTGATCAATTTTTGGTGTGGAGTTACAACTCAAGGTGAACAATAAATTTTGAGGTTGTGGTAGTGATGTAGGCCGAGTTGGGCTTTGTTCCAGGTATTAAAGTTGCTCCACTTGGTATTATCTCCATTTTGGATGGTTTGATTAGGGTGGTTTTGAGTTTGGTCTTGCGGCGGTGTGCCACTACCTGTGACTGTGCTTGGTGGAGTTTCTAGCCATGCCAGGGGCAGTTTCTGATTTTATTTATCATCTACTCGTCGATACGAGCATTTTGATTTTTAATACGAATTTTTAGAGTTTGTATGAATTTGTTAGGGTTTTTGCTGTTTTCGATTGTCTCTGTTTTGAGTCCGTGAGGATCTGGCCATTCGATCGACTTATAACTTTGACATATTGATCGTAGGACTGTTCCAAAGACTTTGGGTGGTCTCGGATGAAGTTTCGCCTCGATTGGCTTTACTTTTAGGGTTTTTGTTCAAACAGAGGTTCGAACTTTAATCACTTTGTGATTCATGTGCTGAATTGTGACCTAATTTTCCTTAGGTGCTTGACAGAGGGTGATATGAAATTCTTATTGTTTCATTGAAGACGCAACTGGATTTTAGGTGAGTAAACCTGATGTTGTTTTTAGCGATAAATTAGTTATGTTCTTGTTTATTAGAATTCATTGTTTAGTTGGAAAATCATATTTATTGTAGGTAATATTTGTTTTGAAATATATGAACTTGATCGTCAACGGTTCATGGGTAAGTTAAAACAATGTTTTGTTATAAAATGATTTTCTATCAGTGTAATTTGTGATACTATAGTTAGTATTAGTGGCGTCTCTGAGTGGATGACTACATATCTGGTGTGGTTTACGATGATCATGTCTGCTGTTTTCAGCGATTCATGTGTCATCTACGTGAAAGGAGGTTATTATTGTGTGATCTTACTTTATTTATTGTTAAGTAAACTATTTAGATGAAAGAGATTTTTCAACCCAAGACCACCCTGAGCAATTGGCGCGCAACATTTAGACCAAGCTATAAGGTTGGAACCCTTTTTTAATGGGTCTCTTGTCCAGAAAAAATTCCGAGTCCACCATTGAACCTTAAGAAGCAAAGAACAAGGCCACTCATACACTTGGAAACTATAAATCAAAAGACTTTGTATGGTAGCAGAAATAAGTTGTAGTCTTGCTGCTTGAGAAAGTTGTAGGCCCTTCCAGGATGTTACTTACACCTAACCTTATCAGCAATAATTCTGAAATAAGCTGCTTTCGGTCTACCTTGAAATATTGGCACCCCAAGATAGTTGAAGGGTACCGCACCTTCTCTGAACCCAAGTAGACGCTGGATAATAATTGCTCTACGCAACTTATTCCTTGGAGACTTAGAACCCGATGGCATAATTGTTTGTTTCAAGCTCGTCAAATTACTTTTCATGTCTCACTTATATATCGAGAAGGCAATAGTGTTGCAGATAAGCTAGTAAATTATGGAGCTTTGAATGCGGGATCTGTCTGGTGGGCTTCCCTTCCTTCGTTCATCAGTACTCAATTCAGTCATGATTTTAATTCACGTACTAGTTATCGATTCTATTAGAGTTGTTTCTTTTTGTTTAAGCAATGGTGTAGCAGATTGTCTTGTGCACCTTGCTCGTTTTTTGTCTTCTGTTCATTGTATTGGTTCTTATGTTGCTCGGGGTTCAGGTTTTATGTCCCCTCCGATGCAAATTTTTATTTTAATAAATGGAACCGGGCGTGGGGCTGAGCCTCCCAGCTTGGCTGGGTTCCAAACCCTTTAAAAAAAAAGAGAGTAAATTATCATTGTATGTTTTGCTTTAATTGCATATAATGATTATAATCTCCTGAACTAAATCATAAGCAGGGATTATCTTTTTGTTTTTGTACATGTAAACTCCTGAATTAAGTTGTATGCAAAGATTACTAATTTTCTGTATTGTTTTGTCTTCACATAATTACCTCAACTAATACCATATGCAGAGGTTACCTTACTGTTTGAATTGTTTGACTATATTATTCTGGTCTTCTATTTTGTTGACTGGAGTTTAATCACACAAGTTGTCAAAACCTTATCGGGTTTGTTGTTGCAACCCGGTGCACTATTCAATGGTGTAGGGTTTGTTCCTGCAGGTCAGGGTAATCTTGGCTGAAGTAGGGTTTCTGCAGTCGTAACTGTAGGTGTTCGGAAGCTAATTTTGTTGGTTAGCTTTCTTTAGATAATTACATACAAGTGATCTTTTGAAACTTTAATTAGTTATAAGGCCACCTTATTTTTTTGTATACATAAGGCCACTTGTAGCTTTAAATTATTTTCAACCTAACAATTTTACCCTATCACTTAAGCAACCCAATTCCATCAGCCTTACATCACAAATCTCTCTCTCTATTCTATCACAGTGTCTTTCTCTCCTCGACCATAGATTTTCACGTCTTTGGTCTTCGCCTCCAATTCCGGCGACCACCGGCACGACGTTCTCTCTCTTCCTCTCTTTCCTCTATCACAGATCACGTCTTGATCTTTACCTCAGATTCCGACGACCACCGGTACAACGCTCTCCCCAATCTCGCTCGCTCTCTTAGCAAACCCTATCTCCTTCTGCCAGGTTTCGTCGTCTCCCCGATGCTAAAGTTTTCGCAGATCACTGCAAACTAGATTCAGTTCCTCCTGCAAAGCCTCAACGATGCCAACTCGGACTCTGTTCACTGAGAGCTAACTCATGTAGTACCTCTCTCCTTCTCGTTTTTTCTTCAATTCCGGCTCTGTTTGCTTCCGATACTCATTTCGGAGCCCAAGAATTCTTTGTTTTGGGTTTCGAAGTATTCGGAATTTGGACGGAACTTCATTTTGTTTGGTTTTGGTTTTGGACTTTTAGTGAGACTATTGGAACTCAAAACGGGGTTTTGTTTGTCGTTTTGGCTTGCTCAATGAGCTTCTGAATTGCTTTCTTAGTGTAGATTCGAACGCTGTCAACGTTGCCTTGCGTTCTTGTGCTCCCACTTAGATCTCCAAGCCTCTACTTCGTTGTCTCCCTAATAATTCGCGTTTTTCATTTGATTTGATTTGAATTTGAATTTGCAGGTGCAAATTATTTTAAAAATCTCAATTTTGATTGCTGAATTTTCACGCAAGGGCTGTTTGGATGATGGCGATGTGTCTTCGACGGTGACATTAGGCGTAGGGAAGAGCGAGAGTACTAATTCTAGAGATCAAAGCTTTGTTACACTTTCAAAACCCGGAATTATGTATTGTTACAGTTTTTGGATTACGTAGAAACTCATTTGTTGATATTTGTCAATTTGATAGCTTTGGTTTGATTTTGGTAATTCCTATGGATTTTATGACTTACTCTAGTGAATGATGCTCATGGATACAAGTTATGTTGATCGATTATGATATGTGAAATACATGCAAGATTGAGCATTGCAAGCTTTTGATATTGTAAATTTATGGTTGTTTTAATATTTCATAGTAGTTTTTGTGTAGGTTGGTAATAGCTTTCTCAATTGGTGATCGTAGCTTTGTTAGTCTTTAGTGAGATTAACTTTTGGTGGTGATGATTGTAGCTTTTTGTGGTGGTGATAGTAGTTTTTAACGTTGATGAGAGTAGCTTTTGTCAGTGGTGAAAGTAGTTTTTTGCGGTGGTGATAGTAGTTTTTTGCGTTGGTGAGAGTAGTTTTTGTTGATGGTGAGAGTAGTTTTTGATACAAGAGTAACTCTCTAATGTTAGTGAGAGTAGCTTGTTGGTGTTAGTGACAGTAACTTTTGGTGTTGCTGAGAGTAGCTTTTGGTGTTGGTGAAAGCAGCATTTGCTGTTAGTGAGAGTAGTTTTTTAGTGTTTGTGAGAATAGCATTTGTTGCTGGTGAGAGTAGCTTTTGGTATTGGTGACAATAATTTTTGTTGGTGGGGATAATAGCTTTTCGTTTTGGGGAGCATAGGTTATTTGGTAAGCAGTAGCTTTTATTATTGGTAATAATAGCTTTTGTTGTCTCATTGGAGGTTGCCGAAAATCTTACTAGAGTAGTTTTTGTTGTTAGTGACAGTAGATTTTGTTACTAGTGATATTAGCTTTTGTGACCTCGCAGGAGATTACAGGAAATTTCATCAGAGTAGCTTTTGTTGCTAGCTGCAGTAGCTTTTGATGTCAGTGACAGTAGCTTTTGTAGTCGCCAGAGTTTGCCGAAGACTCGCCAGAGTTGATCGGAGAGGAGAGAGAGAATGAATGTTGATTTTGTACTCTAGTGGCATTTATGTAAATATATTGGTTTTTAATATCCAAAATATAACATTTTTTTTTTAATCTAGTGTCCTTATGAAGGAAAAAACTAGTTGGTAACCTTATAGTTGAAAAAAATTCTCAGATGCACTTACATGTAATTAACCCAACTTTCTTTAGACTTTCGTTTACTTATTATTTTGTTAACTCAACTTAATTCATAAACTTTGTGTAATGTAATATATGACTCTAAAGAACGAGTTTGTATTGACTTTGTAGGTTCTAGACATTATCATGTACTTGTTTAAGTTGAAATTTTTACAAGTATTTAGTGTTGATGTCTGAACCGTCACGCTCTGTGTATTTGTATTTGTATTTGTGCTTGAAAATCGGGGCGTGACAGCTAATGGGCCAAAAGTCAGACACTGTTTGCATTTTTTCCCTTGATTATAATTGTAAATTGCCATTATAAATGCCTCAACGATTATCAATTTGGCTAAAGATTTGCAGAGGTGATATATTCATATAGACCTAAAAACTGAACGGTTATGTGAATATGTGATAAAAAAGTGGGTCTAATAAGTGATCCCTTAAAATGGCTAAAAAAAATAGATCCCTCACTAGAATGGCTCTGTATATATAATAGTATATAATTTGCGGGCTTACAAGCCGGGCTTCAACTTCCTAAACCATGCCCGGCCCTCAGCATCAACGGGCCGAGCTTTTACCTGTCAGTCCAAGCGGGTCTCCATCAGCCCATTGATCCGCGGGCCAAATGATGACCCATATTTATGGCTAACTTAGGTTACATACTATGAAATAATTTACATCAGATTAAAGAAATTCCTGAAATACCACAATTGAGTGCAAGATTCAAGCTATTTTATTTTGTGTGAAATGACTTTACATAAATATGTAAGCTCTTATAATATTAATTGAGCTTCATTGTTACTTGGTTGACCATTAAATTAGGGTCCAAACATATAGGCTTCTTGGTAATGTGATGTTCTACTCTCGAGATCTAATGAAATCTCTTTCTTTTATTTATCTATATATATATATATATAAAGTGTATTGTAAATTCAAAAAGAGTTTGTTTATTGTAATTTCTTTTTATATTAGATCAAAAAGAAGAAGGAAAACTATGAGTAGGGTTGTACTCCCTCGTCATCGCAACAGAATTTGATATTCCAATATTGTTCGGTGAAATAAATGTTTACTAGATTTATTTACATTTTTACAAACATGTACTAGATTTATTTATGTTTATAGATTTTAAACATACGAGGCTTTAATAGAAAGTGTTATCCTTAACCTTTCAAAAAAAAGGATTCGCGTAAAACACTGCCAATTTAAAGTGAAAATAACATTTATTGACGTATTGGAAATTGTGGTTGTAAATTCCTTTTACCTAAATTGAAAAAGATATAAAATGAAGCGATGGTCAAGTAGGGAAGCCCACTAGTCCTACGGTATTGTTTCTGTAAAAATCTAACAGAAGAATTGCTTCAACACACTGTCAACTAGGAGTGATTGTACCGGATAATATGTATAAGTACTGTTTGGGTTGGTTAGTTTCTTTGTTCTGGCCATATGGTTGGTTACTTTCACCCCACAATTTCTGTAAGCATGCGCCAGTTGCACCTACTTCTCACTTGGATCAGCCAGTCTCAGTCACACAAGACATCAGAGGAGGACCCCTAAAAAGCTCGAGTTCAGATGAAATCGTCATGCGGAAGCATTCCACTCAAGTAAGATTTATGTCTGCATTTTGGATTTCTTAAAATTTCACTTGTTTTCCATGAATATTTATTGGTATTTTCACTTTTTCTTGGTCTGATTTTCAGGTTGAGCTAGACATGCCCATTTTGAGGCCTGCCCCAAATGTTACAAATATGCTCAGTTTGAAGCCTGCCCCAAATGTTGCAAATCCAAATCCCTCTAAACGAACAGAGCTGTTAGAATCAAATTTTATAGACCCTACTGAGCCAAATAAAAGTTTGAAGCAGGTTGAAGATGCTTCTTTTGGTTCCGTAAGGGTTTCATCAAACGATAAAATTGAGGCTAATGGAGGTACAGATCTTAACAACCTTTTGAGTTTTAACTGCTCAATTTTGTGGTGTAAAAATCTAATTCACTGTTGCAGTTGTTATCTCTTCTCCATATGGGGATTTATCAATAATCAGGGTTTTCATTAGACCATCACAACATACATCCTCAAATCTACTTGAAGCACACGCATCTAAAATGTTGCGTCGTTGAATTACATGTATACCCCACCACAGTACCACACTGATCATTCTCATATCATTTAAAGGTCATTTGGATAACTATGGTCTACGGTTTCTTTTCTTAAGCAGAATGCCTTGAAAGAAAAAGATTTCAGAAAGAATGTAGTTTCCTTTTCTGAAGCAGACGTTTACATTTTCTAACACTTGATATCCGAGAAAGTTGCAAAAAAAAAAAAAAAAAATTACGTTTACCTAATTGAAGCTTATAAAATCTATTGAGAAGCCAGGTTGCATCTCTAGTAAGTAGTGATTGTATCCCCAATACTGATATCTATTGATCTGTTTTGCTCAGAGTTGCTTCTTGGACTGTATGTGGGTAATAAGAATGAAGTGGTTACCCCAATTAAGAATCTAGTAGGCACCCAAAAAAAGAAACCAGCAAAATCACATCTGCTTGAGATTTGCACTAAACAAAAATGGGAGCCTCCTGTTTTTGAGTGCTGCAAGGAGGAAGGGCCAAGCCACAGGAGAATGTAAGCTGAAAATAAATTCTACAGCAGCTGCCAATCATGAAATTATAGACTTCTAGATAGGATTTTTTATAAAATTTGTACTTCTTATTTTGTTGCTTTGCTATATGAGAATGGTATAATTGGCGTAACCATTTTTATGTATTGTGAAGTTAGTACCTTATCAATCCCTATACCTAAACAGGTTCACCTTCAAGGTTAATGTTAAAGTGAATGATCCCAATACAGATCTCGAATGCTTTAGTTCTCCTCATCCGAAAAAGAAAGCTGCAGCCGAGCAAGCATCTGAAGGGGCACTGTGGTACTTAAAGCATCTTGGTTATCAGTGAAAGTATGGCTGAAATTGATTTTTGGCTCCACAGTTTAAAAATAATAAGTTTGCATGACGCAGACTAATTTTTAGTTTGATCTAGTTTCAACACAGAGCTCTCTGGTCTTAGAACTAGTTGCGCAACCAGTTCGACATAGTAGAAAATTCCCATCCTGATTATAACTTCAAGTCTGCTGCTGCTGAGTGTTACATTAATGATTATTGAGAGTTTTACTTGCTCTTAAGCTCATGATCTTCTCTATCATTTGCTACATTATATCCTACATCATCACTTAACAGCCTGGAAATTTTAATTTACATTAGGTTTCCTAATACCACATGTACACTAAAAAGGGGTACTTTCAAAAACACAGTACATATTGAACACGTACAAGCAAAGTCGCAAACACTATTTCATAAACAGTTCAAGTAGAACCACAATACTTCCTTATGAATATGCTGCCCTCTGAAACTTTGGCATCAATCTCTTGTTGATGAGTCATCCGGGAGAGAACCATGAAAAAATAATGCTAGGAGGCAATGCAATTGTCTGTGTATCTGAGAACACTGACAATTCAGAGTGAATGAATTAATTCTATGGGAAACCAGAATTCTGTGGTGAAATGAAAAAAACAAGGCACCTGAAATATATGAAAATATTAAAGAGCTGAATGGCTTCAACTGCATATAAAGGTATTAAGAAATTGGTTATTATCTTCTTATACCAGATTCTTCTCTTACTGTGAAGAACAAAGGAAAAAAAGGAAACAAAATAAAAGCTTCTCAATTTGTGTAACTGGAAGGAAAAGTTAAAACTTACACCTTTAGGTCTATTATTCCATAAGGCTTCTCATATGCTCACTTCACTGTATACACTGTGTTACAACAAGTGATCTTGAGTAAATATGTAAAATGATTTTTAATTAGCATTAGTCTTTAATTGTTATGTAGGACTAAGTTATGGAAACTGTCGAAAACATATGAAAACTTAGAAGGGATTATAAATGCTAGAGGTGAACTTGGCTAATTAAGAAAGCATTTAGTTGGAGAATTTTGGCAAAGCTAGAATCAGTAGCTTTGGCTGTGAGGTGTAATTGCACCACTTCTTCAACATTACAGTAGATTTTTATTTTTACTGAAGTACATTTGTAAGGGTAACGCCAAACAATTGAATATAAGAAAAAGTTTGAGTTGAACAGGCACAAGGCAATATGACGGAAGCGAAAATAGGGAATTTATCATTAAAAAAAAATACAATAATAGTTCATACAGCAGAATAGGATTTCTATGTCCAACCTTGGATTGTCTATGACAAATCACCCGTCGGATTATTTAACCCTTACATGCCCCTACAAATAAATAAAAAAGAACATTTTTCTAAGAAAAAAATGAAGAAAAAGTGATGAACAACTATATTCTCATGCCATGTGCTAGGTTTATCCCTCTTCAGCTTCACCTTGCCAAAACTTTCTGTCACTCAGACAGTGTAGTGTTGCTGAATGGTGTCGATGTCAAGTCCTTTGAGTTTGACAACCGATTCCACGTGCCCCTTGAGTGTATGAAGCTCCCTCAACCTGGAAAATCCAAACAAGCAGAGCAAAGATTAGGATCCATTGACTACGTACACTACAGGTTTCTATTAAGGGAACACTAGCTTCCAGTTCCAATTACCTAGCAACTTCAGCTCGCCTCTTGGCCTGTTCGGCGATCTCAGATAGCTCTCGGTAGTTGTTCTTGTCATTGAAGAGTTCAGATGTTTCAGGAGGCTGCAGCCCATGCAGGGTTCGTTGAGCTGTTGCCCATTGTGCTTCCCTCTCTCCCTTTCCATAATCCTTCTTTGTTGTGAAGGCAGTCTGCATAAGAAAGAAGCAATCAAACCCCGAAAAAAATTTCTCTGGGAGATGAAAGGCAACATATTTTAAGCAGGAGGTTTTGATCCAATACCTTATTCTCAAGTACAGTATCCCAGGCCTTGCCACTCAATGCATATCGAATTATGAACTTGAGAATATCCAATGGTATGTAGGTGATGATGCTGTAGAGCCAGATAACACCTGCCCATCCCCATCCCATACCTTTGATTCTTGCAAAGCCCCAATTTGCATAAACAGCGAGAATTGTAGCAAGCTTAATAGATAAACATGAAAGCAAAATTAGCTTATGGTTCTTTGCAAAATATACAATGCAAACAAACATTATCATATCTTTTGTCTTGCAACTCACCAGCTGTGCTATGCAAAAGGCAATCATGAGCATGGCACCGGGGCGTTCTACAAAAGACCAGCTTCGGGATCGAGTGACAAAGATAAGTGCCTGACTGATAATACTAACTTGAAGGTAGACAGCTGCCGTAAGCTCCTTATCGCTGCCTCTGATAGATCTTACACCAAACTTGTCCTGCATATATTCAATAAAAGTATATTGTTTAGAATAAGGTTCAAGGACTGCTACAGAATTCGGAACAGTTACTAAGGAAAGTATTTCTAGCTAAATGTTTGGATTATAAGAATTTTCTTACTGAGAAAAAGTCAGAATCATTAGCAGCCCAGAAGAAAACAACAGTCATGACAGCCATGTAGGTGCCAAGGACGATACCAGTGGCAAAGATCTCCTTTAGCTTCCATGAGTCTGGAAGAGGAGATGGCTTCACCCTATCCTTTGAAATAGTCATGATTGTTCCATCATTAAGTATGGCAATAATGAGAACCATGAAAGGTGAGAAGTCAAACTTCCAGATAAGAGCAAGGAGCAAAAATCCTAGGACGACACGAATTGTGATGGAAACAGCATAGATGGTGTAGTTCTTCATCCTCTGGAAAATGGCTCTGCTTGTCAGCACAGCACTGATAATCACAGACAATCCTGGTTCGGTTAGGACAATGTCAGAGGCGCTCCGAGCAGCGTCCGTTGCATCATCAACTGCAATACCAATGTCTGCCTTCTTTAGCGCTGGGGCATCATTCACACCATCTCCAGTCATCCCACAAATATGCTTCCTGTCTTGCAGCCGCTTCACAATTTCATATTTGTGCTCTGCATGGTTCCTCGTTAATTAGTTTCTATTATAAAGCATATTCAGAAATTTCCATTCAGATTTGGTCAGAGTTACCTGGGAAGACACCAGCAAAGCCATCAGCCTTTTCAATAAGCTCATCAATAGGGAGGGAAGCAACAGACTCGTCCTTGTGTTCACCAAGGAGGGAAGAAGAAGGATACATGTTGGTTCCCATGCCGAGTCTGCGGCCAGTTTCCTTACCAATGGCAAGTTGGTCACCAGTGATCATCTTAACATTAACACCAAGATGAAGGGCACGTCGAATGGTCTCTGCACTGTCATGCCTGGGAGGATCAAAGAGAGGCAAGAGGCCTACAAACTGCCATGGTGTTCCAGCACTCTCTTTGTTTTTTTCTGGCACAGTCTGGATCCAAACAATTGAAGAACAGAGCGACTTCAGTTGCATGAAAGAAATTAAATTTCTATGCTCGAGAACAAGGGAAAGTAAATAAAAACACCTGTCTAGCAACAGCAAGGGAACGGAGACCGCGATCTGCAAACTTGTCAATAATTGCATGTGCTTTCTTCCTTGCATCGTCTTTTAGCTCGCAGAGGTCAATGATCTGAGAAAAGATTACATACCATGCCATAAGATAAGATTAGAAGGTAAAAATAAATTAAAGAAATGAGCATCAGTAATAGTTGCAAGGGTGACTTATGACCTGCTCCGGTGCACCTTTGCTAACTCGGTGCCAATTGCCATCAGCATCAATGTATGTTATGGCTGTACGCTTTTCAACTGGATTAAAGGGCAAAAAGTGGACCTCAGTTATACCTTCCCTGGCCTGCAGCCACAAACGAAGTACAATAACAGTTAAATTTGGCTTCCTGATCCCGAAAGGACTGCATAGGTTACATAGAAGGCAAGATACCTCCTTGGGGTCACCCAACATTCCAACAATACATGTATCAATAGCGTCCTGATTCTCAACCCTCGAAGCCCTGGCGCCGAGCAAAATGAGACCATCCTTGTCAACATCCTTTACAAACACCTATAAATCAAAAGAGCTGTCATTAATTTAATTCCCCTAGACAATGAAAACAATATGTCCAAAGAATCGTTTCGTTTCTTCTACCTCAACCATGGTCTTGTCTACTGTAAGCTTGTTGAGAGTCAGGGTCCCAGTCTTATCACTGCATAGGACATCCATGCCAGCCATCTCCTCAATGGCTGTCATCCTCTTTGTGATAGCGCCTTGTGTGGACAGGCGGTGAGAACCAATAGCCATGGTAACTGACAACACTGTTGGCATAGCAATCGGAATCCCTCCAATGAGAAGCACCAAGAGATTGTCAATCCCATCCCTGTACTTCCTACGCTGTATTGGATACATAACCACTAGTTCTATTACCATTCCTATGGCAATAGAGCATATGCAGAAGTTTCCAATAGCTGTCAAAACCTGATCACCGCAGCCAGATTCACATTAGAAACAAAAACATAGAGATGCAACATGTATAATGAAAAATTACTGAATGCTCACACTTTATACCTTTTGGAAGTGGCCCACATTGTTGGTGCTGTCAACCAGGTGAGCAGCCTTACCAAAGAAGGTGTGAACCCCTGTGGCAATGACTACTGCCTCAATTTCTCCTTGCTTGACAGTGGAACCCGAGAACACTTCATCCCCGGGGAACCTTGTCACAGGCAAAGACTCACCGGTGAGGGCAGACTGATCTATCTTGAGGGGATCTCCCTCCAAGAGACGCGCATCAGCTGGGACAATGTCTCCCAACTTGATGCTGACTACATCTCCCGGTACCAAGATTGCAGCCTCTAGCTCAGACCATTTTCCATCTCTTAGAACCTACAACATTACATACAAACAAGCATTAAGCAACCTCGCTACATTTTAATATATAATGTGGTAAACATGCTTTTATTACTAATTATCACCTTGGTTTTTGGGGCAAGACCAGCCATAAGAGCTTCTGCAGCATTGCCTGCATTGTTTTCTTCGATAAAGCTGATGGTGGAGTTGATGAATAACAGTGAAGTAATTCCCACAAAGTCTTGCCAGTCCGGTGGCCTTCCCTGCATTTGTTCAATTCATTAAAATTCTCATAAGAGTGATAAGACTATCCTTGAGAGAGAGAGATAGAATTGTAGTTTCGTTACCCCTCCATTTGCTAAGGCAATGGCCATGATAGCTGCAATTTCCATAACCCATGATAGGGGATTCCACATAAAACCCAAGAACTTCAGAATCTTGTTTTCCTGTTCCCAAGATTATTTATCAACACATTAATTTCTTTTTCTTTTTTTAATAACGACAATCTTTATTAAATAATACTAAGAAGTACATGGAGCGATGCCGAAATGCATAAAAAATATAGCGTTAACAAAATGAGATGCATAGATAGAATTAATATTAGGAAGAAAATTTCTGGAAAGTTAGTACCTTTTTTTCCTCGAGCTTGTTTGGGCCAAAGACTTGAATCCTCTTCTGCCCTTCATCACTTGACAACCCCTCTTTTGTGCATTGCAACTGCTCAAACACTTCCTGAACTGGAATTCGCTCCTGCGATCACACACAGCAACACATTGTTAATACATGTAAGCGGTTCGGATCATTGAATTGCATTGAGAATTTGTCCCGGTATTTTATATATAATACAAACAAAAGCTTACAAGGTCAACATTCTCCTTCTTGATTTCTTCCAAGCTAATCCCTTTGCCTTCTGCCATTTAATCTCTCTTTTTCTTTTTTCACCAAAGCACACCAAACACAGAACACAGATTGTTCTAAACAATCACACACTCAATACTTAAATTACACGCCTATATATAAATTGTCACAACTCACAGACTTTTATAGTAAGTGAGCGCTAGTATACAAGAATATAACCCCCAAGGAGAACCTCTTACTCCAATAAATTGTTCTTGAAAAGCTCCTTAATTTATTCCTCTTGAGAACCAATAATCACAGTGTGCATACAAGAATAATATCGTTGGCACTGAGAGACTAAAGCATGAGTTTCTCTTATAAGGAAATGGAATTGGTCTTATTATGGAAAACACAGATTGAACGAACGAGCGGGAGTTTTGCTGTGCTCATTCGACTTTTGCCCCGGTCATTCGGCCACTTAGAAGAAGCATCTAATTCTTTACGCTCACTGCGCTTTGTCATTCTTACATGTCTCAACTATATGGACCAAATCAACTTCTTCGCCTTTGTACTCGGTGTTTGTTTATTGATATTAAATTATTAACTCTCTATTATCTATAAACGACAATTCGGTAAAAAATTGTAAAATTGAATGGGTGTTATGACCAAGTAAAAAGAAGTATTACCGTTAACGTACAAACGACATTTAATTTGTCTTTTGATGAAAAATATTTTACTTTCTTGAATAAAGGAAAGAAATCATAAGAAATCATTTTACTTTCTTAAATATGACCAAGCAAAATAATTTTTCAAGACCATGAAAAACTCATAAGAGGAAGGAGGAGGAAAATGATTTCTTTTAATTGAGTTGCATGAAAAAATGTGGTGGAAGGTATTTTATAGATACAAGGTATTTTTCATGCAACTCAATTAAAAGAAATCATTTTCCTCCTCCTTCCTCTTATGAGTTTTCCAAGGTCTTGCAAAATTATTTTGGATCCATGAGTCTTTTTTAAGAGAGTTCAAACACAATATGAGTTTGATGTTCTTGAGGTTTAGAGTGCTGCTACTACCACAAAGAAGGTCGTTGTACTCTGGGAACCATTTGCTATTGAAACTTCTATTTTTGTATGTAGGAGATAGTACCATGTTCAGCAGTTCTAGACTTGATTTAATTGTATAAGATTTTTCTGACTTAGATTGTTTTCACTTAGATTTGATTTACACATTCTATCTGATACTTTTCATTTTGCATAAATGATTTCTTCATTTTCTTATAAGATTAGCAATTAGAGCACCATAGTTTACCAGCAAGCTTAATGCGTGGGTGTTCTTGAAGAAAACTATCTCTGTGCAAAGAACTTCGTGTTCCACTCTGCCCTTGTGTAATGATGCGATAACCACATAGAAAGACTGTATGTTTGTTAGAAGGAGCGATGTTTTCATTTGTTTGGAGTTAACTATTTAGTTCGAGCTTTCATTTTTTGTTATTTTCGTTTTTTTGTTTTTTTTTTTTTAGTAAAGGTACTGAATTTCATTGATAGTTAAGTAATGGAGTTATAATTCCAACATTGTAAAGGTCATGAGTTCAATTCTCACTAACATATGTAAGGGTTGGGTGGGTTAAAGGTTTCAAAAAAAAAAGAAAAAGTAATGGAGTTACAATCATGCTGCAGTACATCTTGTATGCATTCTGGAATTAACTATTTAGTTCGAGTTACAATGTTGGTAATTCTAGATATGATGCAAGTAGTGTGAATACTTGTCATAATTACGTTATTAAGAACTTTAACTCTCACCCTCTTTAAAAAAAAAATTAAATAAATAAACTTTAACTCTCACCCTTCCCTTACTATCAGAAACAAAAAACTGGATGGGATTTCTTCAGTCTATGACAATGAAATCCCGGAACCGGATTTTAATTAAGTCTAAATTTATTGAAATATCATCTAATAATAAAAGACAACCACATGTCTAAAGGCCCTAAACTAAAGGTTTTGCTAGCAGAGCCGGCCATGAAATTTCAGGCTCAACGTGCACCAAATGAATGAGGCTCACTATCTTTATATACGTTCGCATATTATTTACCTCAAGAATACTCTATAACGAATGTTTTAGATTTGTTTAGAGTTCGATTACAATATTGATATAGTTTAAATAATTATAAGCATTCTATAAGATAGAATTATGTGGGCACAACCAACAAATTGAATTTAGTTAATTAAGAACATAGAGATTGTTCCGAACAAGCATAGACTCAATATTTTGTTGTATGATGCCGGTCTACTCCCCCATAGTTTAGTTTTGTTCGGGGGTGGACTCTGGTACAGGAGTATGCCGTTGTATCTACTTTCGTTCTTTTCAATAGATTGCTTGTTTACCAAAAAAAAAAAAAAAAACATAGACTCAATTAGGGCTGCCACTTGGTTTGGTAATTACCAAACCGACTTTTTAGTAACCGAGACCGATAAAACCGAAATCGAAAATTATCGAAAAAGTTGGTTTGGTTTTGGTTAATACCGAATCTACCGATTATCTAAATTTTAACTTTATATACTATGATTTTCAATACACATACATTGTATATTAAGAAATAAACATAAAATTTTTCATAATAGTATGAACATTACTACATATATATACTACATTAATAGTACATGTATTTTAAGTAACCTAGTCAAAGATGGTTAAATAACCTAGTTTTATTGAAAATGACTCAAACTTGATGTCATATACACAAAAGAAAGTTATAATTAGGAGATCAGTACAAAGTTTACGACTATAAAATTGAAGAACCTAGTTTTGTTCGTTCTAATTTTAATTACAAAGAATTAGTTATTCTAAAGTTGGTAATACCGAAAACCGAAATACCGAATTTGGTAGTTATGATTAAAAACCGAAAATTTTGGTTAGTAATTGGTAACTCAATTTTGAAACCGAAAGCTTTGGTTTTGAAGTTGGTTATACCTATATCCGATTCGAACTGACCAAGTGACAGCCCTAAACTCAATACATACGTTGCAAGCGCGTATATATCTATATGGCATAACCCACAAGCTCATATAGTAAGTGAGCCTAGCATACATGAATATAACCCCCAAGGAGAATTCCTTTCAGATTCGTTCTTGAAAACCCTCATTTATTCCTCGTGAGAAATCAATAGTAAGAAGAAACTGAACGGACAAGCCGGGGTTTTGTGGTGCTGATTCGATTTTTGTCCTAGCTAGCTAGTTAATTATAAAAAATAAAAAATAAAAAAATTAAATTAATATACAACTTTTTTTAACGCTTACTACGCTTTGTCATTCTTGCATATCATAACTAAATGGACCAAAATGACTTCTTCGCCTTGCTAAGTAATTTATTATGAATTCTCCATAATTTGTAGACAAACGATTCGATAAAATGTTGTTATGACTAGTGTTCTGAAAATCGTTTTCAGGATACCCCAGGAGCGTGCATCGGTGTAAGGCAGAATTGATTTGCATCTTCACAGCCAAAGTGCTCTGCCTAAAAAGCGAGCACCTCAGGTCATGTGAGTCGCTTTATGGCAAGAACATATTGGGGCGCTGAAGCGTGGAACTTTGAAGACAATGAATAGTTTGTTTCTAAAACTTTTCCCAACAAAATGTTGTTGTTTCATTTAATTGGACAATTCTAAATGCCATAGTACAACTACTTGCCTACTTGGATTCCCTTTTTCATTTATTTTTGGAACTTTTTTTGTGTGTGGAAAGAACAGAAAATTATTGAATAAAACAAAGGATTACACAGAATGAGGACCCAACTGGGCCACTTAGAAACTACACAAGGGCTAACGGAGGTCCAACAAACCAAAAGAAAAAAAACTAAGTAGGCCCAAACCAGGCGAGCCCACAACTCAAGCAACACCACAGACACAGCAGGATGAATGCAGAAGCAACAACAGCTTCTTCATGGCAGCATTTGTTTGCAGACAGCATCACGATTCAGCAGCATCACATCATTTATTTTTGGAACTTGATTCTTGGTTGGGCTTCTTTCATGGCTTTTGTTAGGTCAGTCTAGTGACTTTAGTCATTAGTTTTTTTGTGAATCATAAATTTATGAGCAGTGCTACAGACACCAAAAAATTATACCAAACAACATGGCGTTTGAGTTGGCGTCTTACGTGTCATGACATTCAATTTAATAATTTTCAACAAATTTCATTGATTTTATCTAGAAAACTAATTAATCAGCAAAAAAGAAGAACGTGATTCACCAAACAACCAAATCTGCTACCGCCCTTCCTCAAACAAAACAACCACATATGCAAAATTAAAAGAGCAAAGAAATCCAAAGAATAGTGTAAAGAAATTACATCAAATCCGGGAGACTGTATATATAAGGAGACTGTATATATAATAGTACAACTATTTCTTTATCCGTCTAACAATATGAGAATTCATATTAAATTCATTTCAAACTCATTTGAAACCCTTTAGAGATGGATCCGGCCATCAATTGAAAATCATCATTTCTCATTTACTTCATCACTACATATCTCTATTTCTAGCAGGATGAAACCCACCACCACTAGCAGTATATAATAGATCATTATTCAATTTCCAATGAACTAATGAATTAAACCATACACAACTTTGTGTTCTATTTACTCTGTTTTGGTTGATGGCCTTTTCCTACAGTTGAATGTTAAAGTCTCCATGATTTAAGGGGTTGGTTTAGGGTTCTTCATTCCTTTTGTTGTTGTTTATCATATACATTTTTTTTTCTAATTAAACTACAATAACTTTTAATTATTGATCTTTCCATTTTAAAGAATTTAAATAAAATATAAGAATACATACTAAAAATAGTTTGATGATATGGCACCTGCCACATCATTTGGTATTGATATTTGGTATAATTATTTGGGATCTCAAGTATTTTTGTAAATTTATTACAAGTAAAACAAACATTTATATATTCATTATAGTACTCATTGCGGGAAAAGCACATGCCTCAACGCCTCACGAGGCCTTTGCCTTGGAAAACATTGGTCATCACTAAGTAAAAAATAAGTATTACTGTTCACCAAATATAATTTGTCTTCTTATGGAAAGTCAATTTTCTTCCCAAAGCCACTTCATATCTATAAGTATTTTCCACCAAATTCAACACAATTAATGAAAATTATTCTATGCACCGACGGTGTAAGTGACCCAACCCTTATAAAATAATCTCAACCCTTGATATTTATTATCAACTTTATTTTTAATAAACAAAAAGTGTATTTAATGCAATCTAACCA
Source organism: Rosa chinensis (assembly GCF_002994745.2). Lineage (NCBI taxonomy): Eukaryota > Viridiplantae > Streptophyta > Magnoliopsida > Rosales > Rosaceae > Rosa > Rosa chinensis. The sequence continues at coordinate 50,298,210 of NC_037089.1, read as the reverse complement.
TTCATTTATGTTGGTGCAAGTGCACGGCGGTGCTCTGAATAATCTCTCCACAATTAAAAGGAAATATTAGATAGTTTCTGTACTGGATAGCAGAACCCTTTCTCTAGGGTTTTGAGCAGAACGCGACGTGACAGCATCAGATCCAGCGAGATCCTAGTCGTGGTGCAGCGTTGAGTTTGGGCAACGACAGCAGATCGAAACAGGCCAAGTTGAGGCGGAGTAGATCTTGGACTGAGAGATTAGCTGAGTGGTCAGGTTTGAATGACCCGGAGGCGATTGGTGGAGCTATCGCTACTCTGCCGCGTGCGGGGAGGCAGACATGATCAAGGGTTGCCTGGGTAGGTCAGTGGCATTGCAAGTCGAGGATGAGGAATAGCTGAGGCTTACTAGATCGGCAGCGAATACAAATCGACGCTAGGTTTGGGTTTTTTGCTGGTGGTGTTTTGATCGCCGATGCAACTCTAGTTTGGATTGTTGCCGGATTTTGATAGACTGGTTCTTGTTTTGTTGATTGACGAGAGATGGTGTGGTGGAAAGGTCGACCGCTGGAAACTCTAATGTCGACGGCGGCGGCGACAGCCTGGCAACGTGGTTAGGCTTCTATTTCAATAACTCGGATCTGGGCTGAGGCCTTTGGGCCTGGGCTTCATTCAAGTAAGCAGACTATCAAGAACAGTAACAAGACCAACATGTTGCCGAGATTCTTAGCTACTATGTTTTAATTCCTATTATTAGACATTTGGATGCAAGTCTTGTTTAGGTAGGGGTAATCTCTATAAGCTTTGCTAAGATGCTTCTAATTGGTATTTCTACCAAAATTGAGTGTTGGCAAAGTAGACTAGATGAATGATTTTTCCTTAGGTTGTTCTTGCTTAGTTAGGATTGCGTCATGCGAGCGTCTTTTTAGACTTTAATGAGTCTAGTTTGGCTTAGATAGGTTATCTGGATCTCTTCCGGAATTTCTTATGTAATTTATGTTAGACTCTACCCTGTTTTCATGGCTTCATTACTAATGCAATCAATTCATTTAAAAAAAAAAAACACAATTAAAAGAATTCATATTCCTTTCGCACGAGTTTTTCATAGTGTTTTGAAAAATTATTTTGAATCCAAATGTGACTCTTTTTCAAAAAATGGTTCAAACATAATTTGGGCTCAATGTTCTTGATGTTTATAGTGTTATTGCCACCAAGGAGGTTGTTGTATTTTGGGATACATATGTCATTGAAACATTATAGTATCCAAAGAAGACAGTATCAAACTCTAGACTCAAGTTAATTGTTAAAGGTTTTTCTAAGTTAAATTTTTTTTACTTTGAATTCATTTATGCAATTTTATTTACATAAATTATTACTTGATTTTCTTATTGTATATCAGCAATTAGACCTCCATATTTCACCATCAAATTTGATGCATGGGCCTTTTTGAAGAAAATCATCTCTGTGCAAACCGCTTTGTCTTTAACACTGTCCTGCGTAACCACAACAAATGATGGTACATTTATTAGCAGCAATGTTTTCATTTTTTGGTTATTATTTAGTTTGTGTTACAATGTTTTGTAGAAGGCTAGATGTGATACAAATTGTAATAGTAGTGTAAAATAGGTGCCATAACATTATTAGAAACTTCTACTCTCACCCTTTCTTTTTTGGGGCCGTGACCACTTACCCAATTTTAGATTAAAAATTGCTCACTTACTCTACTAAGAGTTTTTTAATCTCATTTACCCAATCCAACAGTGTTTGACAATATTGCCCTCATTTTAATTTATAAATTACACTCATATCTATCTCTCTCTCATCCCTCCGATCTGCGTTTTCTCCCTCCCCTCTCTCTCTCTCTCTCTCTCTCTCTCTCTCTCTCTCTCTCTCTCTCTCTCTCTCTCTCTCTCTCTCTCTCTCTCTCTCTCTCAACCACGGTAGCTCCGGCGGCCATTTATCCATGAAGTGCCTCCTCCACGAGTGCATAGCCTACCAATGCGCCATGGATCTCAACCTCAACCACCCCCTCTCCTAGCGCTCCGACCTCGATAAGCACATCTCCAATCTCCAGAAATCCTCCCGGGTCCTTGACATCATCAAGTCTGACGCCGACCACGTCCTCTCCAATGCCTCCTCCACCTGCGACCTCGCCCACCACGTCAGCGCCAAGGTCCGCAAGCTCGACCTCACCCAGTCACGCGTCAACTCCACGCCGGAATCGGGTCTGGGCTTCGTTGGCAGGGCTCGGACTGTCACTTTGTTGGACGGCGTGGTTCTGATTATTTTTTTTTTTGATAAATTTGGCAGAATGAAGAATGAAAAAAAAATGTTTTATTGAGTAGTTATACATGTCTATTGCAGGGCAATAATATGATTATTGGGGGGGGGCAATAATATGCATATAAATTGATCAATTGTGTCTGTAGTGTATTCATTTTTATTTTGGGAGTTTATACAATTCACTGGACGGCAATAATATGATTATTGGGAGACAATAATATGAGTATTTGGGGGGGGGGGCAATAATATGATTACTGGGGGGCAACAATATGGTTACTGAGTATTATTAGGGGCCAATAAATTCAGACGCCGGAATCTAGTCACCGGTAGCAGGATTTCGGTCACCGGAGTTGGCGCCCGGCCACTGGTCACCAGAGTCCGACAAGGTGGAGGATGACTTCTCCCTCTAAGTGAGATAGAAGGAGAGGGCAAAAAAGTCCCAAAAATAAATAAAAAAAGAATTAATCGGGTATTAGGGAAATAATCTCTTAGAGTGTTTTGGGTAAACTGGGTTTAAAACTGTTAGTGGAGCAAGTGGACAATTTTTAAGCTAAAATTGGGTAAATGATCATTTCCCTTTTTTTTTTAATTTTTTTTATAGAAGTTGATTGTTATTCAATAATCAACAGTCAATTAGTCATAGCATACAAAACTTACATAAGAATTCCCGGCAAGAAAATCCGGTAAAACCTATCCAAGCTCAAGCAAATTAATTAACATCATTGGGAATCTAACAATTAAGCAAGCCTATCTAAGAATGACAAAACTTCGCCTCCTATGGAAAAAAATCATTCAACTATCCATCTCTTGCCAATCACACAATTATGGTACAAGGAAGGAACTAGAAACGTCATAGAAGACTCATAGAAACTAAATCACCCTTACACAGGCTTAAACCCTAGCTAGAACAAGTAAACAATAAGCAGCTCCTTCCCATTCGAGTTGGAGCATAAATCCACACCTACATTATTACCTTCTGCTTTCTCTAGAGATAGTATACATTTAGTCTGACGTCCAAACGAACCACCCTTCTTCTTTAGAGCTTGTAGAATAGCTGTAAATCTGTATGTAATTAGGATTTTATTTAATTAGGATATCCTGTAATTATGGAAAGATTGTTTCCTATTAGAGTTAGACTACTCCTTTGTACTTGTATATATACCCTCATTGTGGAATGAATAGAATTATTGAATTAACCCTGAATTGAAGTATTCTTTTCTACTTGGCATCAAAGCAGGTTCAATCCTTTGAACTTGCACTGCATCCTTTGAATCCTGAATCCCGAAGAACACCACAAACTGCTGCGTACCACCACCGTTGAAATCAAACCATCCTGAATTTCAAACCACCATCACCCTACCTTTTTTCAGACAAAAGAAACAAAAAAAAAAAACTTTTCTTTTCCAAAACATTCATAGCCATCTTGAAACCTTTGAAAATCCAATCCTGCGAAAATCATGAATTCCTTAATAATGCAATCAGAGAAACAGGCTATGGGGCATTCGGTAACTACCGAATTTTCTGTTATGGCTCAACGCAAATAGGGTCCTCCTCCAGGCTTCTCAGGACCTTCTCCACACCGTCCTCTAGGTAAACCAAATCCATATGCAATCAAAATGTGCATTATCTGTGGGGAATTAGGTCATAGCAAGGAGCGGTGCTATGAAGTGATTGGTTACCCTGATTGGTGGGACTTCACCAAGAAACCGCGAAAGAATCTGGGCAAGGCCGCTGTTGCTACTAAAGAGGAAGTTTACCTAGAAAATGCCTCTACTAATGTAGCGCAGTCAGGTATGAAGGGTAAGGTTACTTTTAATAGTACATGGATAATTGATATAGGTGCATCTGACCATATGACCAATAACCCAAGTCTTGGGAAAAACCTTAGACGTTCCCCTCAAGACGTTGTCTCTACTGCTGATGGTACTCCAACTCCGGTCATCGGAGAAAGTTCTATTGCTTTATCTGATACCTTAACCCTTGAATTTGTCTTAGTTGTTCCATCACTAGCTTATAATCTCTTGTCTGTTGGTCAAGTTATGTTAGCTCTTGCATGTATTGTGACCTTCTATCCATCTTTCTGTGTGTTTCAGGACATTCTGACTCGACGGATTCTTGGTTATGGTGTTAGAAGGGGGAAATTATACTATTTGGATCTAACAGAGACTGTAAAGAAACAGAAGCATCTTTTGGGATAGGCTAATCAGATCAATGGGGTAGAGAATGCGAAGGAAGCTGTATGGTTATGGCATCGCCGTTTAGGTCATCTATCATTTCGTTATCTTAAGAAGCTGCAACCTCAATTGTTTTCAGTTGTTAGTGATTTAGATTTCCACTGTGACATCTGTAAACTGGCCAAGAGTCACCGTATTTCATATTCACCAAGTCTTAATAAAAATCATGTTCCTTTTATGAAGATTTACTCCGATGTTTGGGGTCCTGCGAAAATTCTTCTCTTTCTGGAGCTCGGTATTTTGTAACGTTTATTGATGATTACACTCGCATGACATGGGTGTCATTACTGAAGAATAAGAGTGATGTATTTGGAATGTTTACCGAATTTCACAAAATGGTGGAAACTTAGTATCAAGAATCCATTAGAGTGTTTCAGTCTGACAATGGTGGAGAGTTTGTGAATGGCCCTATGATTGAGTTTTGCCGGTCACATGGAATTCGTCATCAAACCTCCAATTCTTATACTCCTCAACAGAATGGTTTAGCAGAACGGAAGAACAGACAGTTGATGGAAGTTGTTCGTGCTTCCTTGTTTGGCATGAATGTACCTCGGTCCTATTGGGGAGAAGCAGTAAAATAAACATCATATCTTATCAACCGTACTCCTTCACGGGTGATTGAGTTTCAGAATCCTCATCAGAAGCTTCATACACTTTTGACCATCCCTTCTATGCCTAATTTGGAGCCCCAGGTGTTTGGGTGCACAGCCTATGTTCATATTCCCAAGCCTCAACGCAGCAAGCTTGATCCCCGTGCCCGTAAGTGTATCTTTGTTGATTATGCTGACTTCAGAAGGGTTATCGATGTTATGATCCCCTTACTGGCATTATACATGTCTCTCTTGATGTTGCTTTTCGTGAATCCGAGCCTTATTACTCAGGGGGAGTTTCTCAGTCTTCCCTTCAAAGGGAGAGAGGTTGTGAAGGGAATCCTCGTTCTATTATTGATTTTGATGTCTTTGAAGACTTGGAAAATTTGGAGGATAGATTTGAGGGTAGAAATTCAGAAACAAAAAATGCAGTTGCTGACAGAGCATTATGAATTCCGAAATAGACAATGCGACTGCCGAACGAAGTGTTGCGAATTTTGAAACAGAAAATGCGACTGCCGAACAGAGTGTTGTGAATTCTGAGACAGAAGAGACTACTTTTCTGGATAGCTAGAATCTAAATCAAGACATCTCTGAAGCTCACACACAAGATATTCCCCCTTTTGCATCACCAACTAAGGATCCCGGTCAGAATGATCCTCTTCAGGTATTCTTAAACTTTAATGAATCTTCTGGGTTAGAAAGTGTCGAACCTAGGAAATCACAAAGGGTTACCAAGGGAATTCCTAAGAAACAATATGAACCAGATATCAAAGCCAAAGCTAAATACCCTATAGCTAATTTTATGTCTAACCATAGGATTTCTCGGTCACATGCACTTGTTGTTGATCAATTATCTACTGTATCTATTCCTAGTAACTTGCAGGAAGCATTGACCGATCCAAAATGGACAAAGGCGATAAATGAAGAATTGGAAGCTCTTCAAAAGAATGCAACATGAGAGCTAGTACCTATGCTGGTTGGAAAGAAGACTATTGGATGTCGTTAGGTATTTACTATGTAGCTTAATGCAGATGGAACTATTAATAGATACAAGGCGAGGCTGGTTGCCAAAGGATATACACAACGCTATGAGATTGATTATGAGGAGACTTTTGCACATGTGGCAAAGATTAATACTGTCCGGATTCTAATCTCACTTGCAGCAAACAAAGATTGGCCCTTGCACCAGTTTGATGTGAAGAATGCGTTTCTTAATGGGAATTTGGAGGAAGAAGTGTACATGGATGTGCCCCCAGGTGTTAAGAATTACCCAAGTGGCGTTGGTAAGGTGTGTAAATTGAAGAAGTCTTTGTATAGCCTGAAGCAGTCTCCAAGAGCTTGGTCTGGAAGATTTTCAAAGTCCATGAAAGCCTTTGGGTACAAACAGAGCAATTCTGACCATACCTTGTTTATCAAAAGCAGGAATGGTAAGATTACAGCTCTTATTGTGTATGTTGATGACATGATTGTTACAGGGGATGATCCGAAAGAGATGAATGAATTGCAAAAGTATCTGTCAAAGGAGTTTAAAATGAAGGATCTGAGACAACTGAAGTATTTTCTGGGTATTGAAGTTGCAAGGTCTAAGAAGGGGATTTTGCTTTCACAAAGGAAGTATGTCCTTGATTTACTTGCTGAAACGGGGATGCTGGACTGCAGACCAATGGAGACACCCATTGAGATGAATCACAGACTTGCTATTTATCCTGATCAAGTTCCAACTGATAAAGGGAGGTATCAACCTCTTATAGGAAGGTTGATTTATCTTTCACATACTAGACCCGATATTGCTTATGCTGTGAGTGTTGTTAGTCAATTTATGCATTGTCCTGGTAAAGAGCATATGGATGCAGTCTTTCGTATTTTGAAGTACTTGAAGATGGCGCCAGGTAAAGGGTTACTGTTTCAGAAAAAAGATGAATTGGAAGTTGTTGGGTACACAAATGCAGATTGGGCTGGTGATAAAACAGACAGACGCTCAACATCTGGGTACTTCACTTTTGTTGGAGGAAACCTTGTCACTTGGCGTAGCAAAAAGCAGAAAGTTGTTGCCAGATCAAGTGCAGAAGCTGAGTTTCGAGGTATGGCACACGGAGTCTGTGAAATGTTGTGGATTTGTAATGTCTTGAAAGACCTGGGTTACAAGCGTAAAAAGCCTATGAATTTGTATTGTGATAATACAGCTACCATTGAGATTGCACATAATCCAATTCAGCATGCTAGAACAAAGCATGTGGAGGTTGACCGTCATTTTATTAAAGAAAATCTTGACAGAAAGGTTATTCGCTTTCAATTTGTAAACTCAGAGGAGCAATTAGCTGATGTTCTTACTAAAGGAGTGTGCAGAAAGGTATTTGACAGCTCAGTTGACAAGTTGGGCATGATAGACATCTATGCACTATCATGCCCAACTTGAGGGGGAGTGTAGAATCGCTGTAAATCTGTATGTAATTAGGATTTTATTTAATTAGGATATCCTGTAATTATGGAAAGATTGTTTCCTATTAGAGTTAGACTACTCCTTTGTACTTGTATATTGTGGGATGAATAGAATTATCGAATTAACCCTGAATTGAAGTATTCTTTTCTACTGAAGTCGGAACCTCCACCAACTCGCCAAGTTGGAATCACTACAACAGAAAGTATTTTTGGCAACCACGTTTTTTGCGAGGAATTTATTTTCCTCAGTAAATGTCACTTTTTACGAGGAATATGTTGATTCCTCACTAAATGTCATTAGGTTTTCTGCGAGAAACATATTTTCCTCACTATACACCACTTTCTACGACAAATATTTCAGTTCATCCCCAAAGGTGACCATAATTTAGTATTCTAAATCATCATGTTATTAGTGAGAAAATAGGAGACTTCAGTGAGGAATTTTTTGATCGCGAAAAAGTCATTCAACGAGAAAATAATGATTTTGTCGTTATTAGTTTGGCGGAAAATTCTGTAAAACCCTCCAAATTCAACGACGACAAAACTATTGTTTCCTCGCTAAGAGTCCGTGTTTTGTGAGGAACTATTTCCTCGTCAAAAGAAGCATTTAGCGAGGGAAATACACTTTTCTCGTTATTTGTTTGGCGGAAATTTATGTAAAACCAGCCAACTCTAGTAGCGACGAAACTATAGGTTCCTTGCTAAATGTCACTGTTCAATGAGGAAACATTTGATCGCCAAAAGATGCAATTTGCGAGGAAATAATTAAGTCGTTGCTATAGTTTTGGTGGGAAGTTTTCTCGAACCCGCCAAATTGTATGGCGACAGAAGTATGATTTCCTCGTTAAAAGATGACTTCTAGTGATGAACGATTTCCTTGCTAAAAGCGGACTTTTATTGATGAATGATTTCCTCGCTAAAATATAAATTTTAGCGATGAATGATCTTCTCGCTATTGATACATTTAGCGAGAAATTAATAATTTTGACGCAATAGTTTTGGCAGAAGGTTTTTTGAACATACCAAATTTCATATACACACACACACACACAGAGGACCCTTCTAGTGAGGGATCCATTTTTTTGTTCTTTTCTAGGGATAGGACATTAGACCAACTTTTTGATCATATTTTAACATCTTAACCGTTCAGACTTTAGGTCCAAATGTGTAAATCACTTACGCAAATTTTCAGCGAAATTGATTATCGTTAAGGCATTCAAAACGGCGACTTAAGATTATAAGTATGAACGGTTCAAGTTTGACAGATTTGGTTTGTTTATTGATTTATTCTAGTTAGATAACTTAACGATCACCGATTTGGCTAAAAATTTGAAGAAGTGATCTACACATTAGGACCTAAAAACTGAACGGTTGAGATGCCAAAATATGATCGAAAAGTTGGTCTAATGTCCTATCCCTAGAAAAGACCAAAAAATGGATCCCTCACTAGAAGGGCCCTCTATATATCCATTTTTTGGTCTTTTCTAAGTATGAATGGTTCAAGTTTGACAGATTTCGTTTGTCCATTGATTTAATATAGTATGATACCTTAACGTTCACCGATTCGGCTGAAAATTTGCATAAATGATCTACACATTAGAGCCTAAAAACTGAACGGTTGAGATGCCAAAATGTGATAGAATATTTGGTCTAATGCCCTATCCCAAGAAAAGACCAAAAAAAGGGATCCCTTAGTAGAAGGGCCGTGTATATATATATAAATTAAGGGATCCATTTTTGATGGCATTTCAGCATCTCGACTGTTCAGTTTTTAGGTTCTATTGTATACATCACTTTTACAAATTTTCAGCTAAACTGATAATCGTTAAGGTATCAAATTAGATTAAATCAATTGACGAACTGAAACTGTCCAACTTAAACGGTTGATATTTATAACTGTAAATCGTAGTTATGAATGCCTTAATGATTATCAATTTAGTTGAAAATTTATAGAGGTGATCTATTCAAATAGACCTAAAGTCTGAATGGTTGAGATGTGAATATGTGGTCAAAAAGTGGGTTTAATAAGCAATCCCTTGAAATGGTCAAAAAGGAGATCCCTCGCCAAAAGGACCTTGTGTGTGTGTGTGTGTGTGTGTGTATTTATATTTGAATAACTTATTATGACTCCCCAATTCCTTCCCATTGATCTTGCGCTCACTTTGCATACTTGACGTTTCCACTAAGGGACTCTTCTTTATGCATATTACTATATTATACATGACTTACTATGTCATTCCAATTGAATTGCTTTGGTTTTATAACATTCTTTTAAGATGTAGAACTTTGAAGAAAAGTAGATGATCTATCACACTATGTTCAATATGATCATTCTGATAATTCATGATAATTAACAACTAAATGGTACTTAATTTAGCTTAAAATTTGCAAAAAGGATCTAGGAGCGATGTCTAAAGATTGAACGAGCGATGTCTTAAGATAGACAAGGATGGAGCTAATCCAGAACGAGTCATGCAAGAGCTTTCTTCAATTGGTCTAATGCCAGAGGTCGCGATGGTGATGTCCCAATAGTCCAGGTATGTTATTTCTTGAGTGGAGGAACTTTACATACATATTTTGTTTATGCCTTATACTTTTCTTCTGAGCCAATCTTCTATGTCTTTAAATAGATTAGTGCTCTTAAAAGGGAATAATATAAATGACCTTTTCAAAACTGTAATGCTAGTTGCAGAGGTAAGTCAAATGTGTAATGATGTTGAAACATTATCTTTGATATGCTTATTGCGAAATAGATGTGCAATCCTAATATCATCATAATAGTTTGTATTGGTTTGCCTGAGCAGTTCGTGTGGAACCTAGAACTGATCAAAAACCATTCTTTCAAACCAATTAAAATTGTTGAGCATCGCACTGCTACACCAATTTATGCTTTAAATATACCACCAAACATGAACAATGTGAGGAAACTGCAAAGCTTTGTTACTCTTATTATTCTTTAGGCATGATTAACTCTTGGTTTCTTTTGTCTTTAGCTCCCATTCATAAACAAAGCTATAGCACACCATATTTGATAATGAGGCTTTAATTGCATATGAGATTTTGTCTTCATGTATATTTATCACTTCATGAATATTGATCAGTTTTCCACTGCCAAACAAAAGACATGAACTTATCACTTTAGCATGACCTCTGTTTGGTCTTCTTGTATTATTGAACCACCATTTTGCATTATCAAACCACTGCCTTATGATCAAAGTGAGAGAGAATATAAAAGCTTAATTAAACTTATTATTCTTCAAAGCACCTAGACATTGTTTCTTGGTCTTTGTTGTCTAACTTGTATTTAAAGCAAGCTTGCAACACATTTTGACAATCATAGTTCAAATATATATGTTTTAAAGGTCTTTGTCGTCATCTACAGGTCTTGAAGATTCCTCCACCTCCAACTTTAACGTGGCTACTTGAAAGGTGATTTTGCTACCATGTATGTTTTAAGATTGACTTGCCAAAGTTCAATTTTTTTTCTTTCTTTCTTTTATTCATGCTCTGTATAGTACCACAATTTGAACAGAGAACAGATAAGCCAAAAGACTTTCATCATTGATCTTCTTGCCGCTTGCTTCAATTTTGGGGAAAATCAAAACATGAGACCAATTATAGACTTTCAGATGCTTTAGTTTCTTTGCTTCGATTATAATGTTGCCTTGCAGACACCATACAAGCCATGATTGGTTAAGCTGTGGCCTTAATGATTAAGGTAATTCTCAGAGTCTCTGCCTGATAACCTCTTAGAAGTATTTGTGCACCACTGTATGTTTCTTGTAATATTCTAAGAAACTATTGATGTGGTTTTAGTAAGTGCTCCGTACTTGAACTTTGATTAGGAGTAAGTACGGTAATATTCCATAAATCCCCAGTCTCTAAAATTATATTCATGAGTTGTTTGTGGAATGTTGTTTTCCAATATCTTAGTCATTGAACTCTTGTGAAGGTTGAGGGTTCCAGCAATCCTTATCATTTAAAATACATGTGACTTTGATTATAAGAATACTTTTGGTGAAATTGTGAACTTTTTGTATTATCATTGACTCATATCAATTTGGTTGCAATCGTTTTTTTTTTCTATGTTTTTAGCATGTGTGTAAATGATTGACTTGTTTGTTATGCTATTTGAAGCACTTCACATTGATTGTAGGAACAAGAATCACATACTAGGATATGATTTATTGCTTGTAGTCTTGTAGATGAGGGGAGATTGCACTGGAAGGAGCTCATTAGTTGACAACAATGGAGCTCGTGAGTCTCAGTGAGTAGCAGCTTATGGACTGTGAGCATGAGGAAGTGAGAGGCTTGTCTTGTTAAGCTTTCATGAACAAGAGCTAAAGCTGCTAGTATATGCTTTTGTCTTTGAAATATAGGTTTGGATCTTTTCCTTCAAGTCTGAGAATAATGAACTACCAAGAGAGTTTTGTCCTGTAAACTATGTGAACCATGTTTGCTGCAATATAAGTTTCTTTTGTTCCAAAATCCTTGTTATGTTCTTTTATTTCCTTCATTACTTTGTTGATTGTTTGACTAGTTTTGAATAAGAATCCTCTTTGTAGAATGAAATAATATGTACCTCTGAAAGGTCATATCGTAATAAGCAGACAACTGTAACAAAAAAATATTTCCTCGCCATAGATTAAAATTTAATAACGACAAAAGATAATTTTCTCACTATAGAGTTTAGTTCCTACAACAATAGAAAAAACAATTCTCGTTGTTGATTATTTTTAGGGAGATAACTTTTTCTCGCTAAAAGGATACATATTACGATGAAACAAAATTTCATCGCTGAAAACAGTTTCGAGCGAGAAAAAACTTCCTCTCCCAAAGCTATTTATAATGACGAAAATATTTTTGTCGCAAAAGCAGTAGTTTAAATTTTTTATTATTTAAAACTTTTTAATTACTAATAATCATTAGTGAGGAAATACATAATTTAGCGACGAAATCAAGTTTGTCAGAAAATATATTTAATGACTATTTTCTAATCCTTGAAATTTTTTAACGAGGTAAAATTATGAGTTTGAGTGAGGAAAAATATTGTCGCCAAAGATTAACAGTAAGAAAAAATAATTTTCTCACAAAAAGATCTAGCAAGGAAATAAATTTTTTGTCGTTGAAACTTTTCTTGACGAGCTTTCTCAGAAGAATTGAAGACGAAAAAAAATTTCCTCGCGGAAATACTATAGCGAGGAAATGTTGGTTTTCAGCAAGAAACAAGTTCCTCGCTAATGAGGTTTTCTGTTTTAGTGAATTCTGGAGGGATAATTGTCAAACTAGGTTTAAATACTTTCTTTCTCACACCCAAACCCAGTTTTGGACTTTACCAGCAGCAAGCCCAGCAGACCCCTCAGACGCCGTCAAACCCGGTCCAACAATCCCAGTCAAACCCGCAGTAAACCCTAATTCAAAATTAGGGTCTCCCGTAGGTTTTTCCAGAACAGCCAAGCCAGTTGTAGTTTTTGCAACACTTGACGCTGGTTCACCCACAGCCACACATTTTCTGCAATCGCCTCCGTCACTAGACCCAGCACCGCCGACACCGTAGAGAGCACCTTCATTTCCACGACAACCGCCACAGAAACCTGCAGTTCAGATGCCTATTCCAGACCCTCACAGTTCGATTCTTCTCAGCCTGGCACCCCCAGTGTAAGCGCCTCTGTCGCCAGCCTCTTGTCACAAGGACCAACCCCATGGCCGAAAAAAACTGCAACCTATATAGAGCCCATGGCACTTCTCATATTGCAGCTCCACCACCACTGAAACAACTTGTGAGAAATTAAATCTCTGCCGCGCCCAAATCCTCCAGCGAATATCCTGAACAACACGAATCCTCTAGACGGGATCCTTTCTCAGCATCGCCCCTTGATCAACTTGAACAAAGTCCCCCAATTCCCGTCTGATTAGGGTTAGAGCTTTCTCATTCCGCATTTCAATTCGCAACCCTTTCACAGCCACTCACACCTTAAGGAGATGCAGCAGCGCCGCTTCGAGGGCATAGACTCCGTCATAGTCCGCCAGCAACAACATGGAGTTGTTGTAGAAGCAAGGACCCCTTCCTGAGAGTACCCAATTCTTTACCTCCATCTCCTTAAATTGGAAAACAGAGATGTCTTCCTCCTCATGCCAAATCAGAACCCTTTCCTTCAATCCCTAAACATTGGAGATTGTTGCCGAGAACGACAGAAGCACCACCACCTTCTTGGATAGAAATCAGCCATAGAGATAGAAAAAAGAATCATGGATACCATTCTCTCCACCAACCAGGCTCACCATGGCCTCCTTTGACAGTGTTGAAGGAGCCACCGCCGTCATCTTCTTACCAGACTCGATCAGTTGGAAGGCTAGAGCAAGAAACTCTAGCAGAGCCAAAGTCGATTTGTTACTTGAAGCTTTGAACTTCGACTCTCACCCAACCCATTCTATTAAAACGAAAATTGGATCGTATCAATGTACTAGCCTGTGATATTAATTGTGCTCCATGAAGTATATTTAAGTTGTTATTTATGAAATATTATTTTAAGAGTCTAGAGACACATAATTGGATATAGTTTTTTTTTTTTTTTACACTTCTTGTGAACCCCTTAAATTAAAAAACCTTTTATTTGTGGAGATTAAGTGAATGGCGTGGTCATATTTATTTACCAACCAAAAATAAATAAATAACCATGGATTATACTTTTTCATTGGAGCATTGATAAATAAGGTCATGTGCATGTATGTTTTTTTTTTTTTTAACTGTCCCTCTTTTATAAGTCAACGAGATTACACATAACAACTCATCCTCGTGGGGCTAATGAAAGAGGCATTTCCTAAGTAAACCCATCTTTTAAGCTATTAAGCCGGCTAGAAAAGCCCTTAGAAAAGTCATGAGAAATCAAGAAGCATAGGAGATGGGGGCTAGTCTGCGACATCTCTTCTAAGCAAGCAGAGTGGTCGCAGATAAACCACCCCCCGACCAAACAAAAAAACTTGTTGTGAAATTTAAATTAAAACACTACAAAAAAAAAATTACAATAGGCATGGCACCCCCCAGTCCATTGCAAAAAGCTGTTTTGTCGTTGCAAAAAAGCATTCGCGACGGCAAAGTGTCTGACGCCATTGGTGGCATCGCCAATACCTTCAGCCAAGGCAAAATGCTGTCGCAGACCACTTTTGCGATGGCAAAGAGATTTGCGACACTTACTCTGCGACTAGGGGCGGAGGCAGAAAATTTTTTCAGGTAAGGCAAGACAATGGCAGAAGGGGAAGAGAGGAAAATTAGAGGGAAGCTATAGATTCTGGAGGCAATTATGAAGATTTTGCCCTGGTTTTGCCATGTTTTTGCCCAATTTCTGCTATTTTCACATACATTGCCTACACCAAATCAGTGTAAACTCAAAAACCCAGTCTAGGCAAGTGCCTAATTTGGGCTTTATGTAAATCCGCCCCTGTTTGCGATGGTTTCATGCTACCCCTAATGTCGTTGCCATTACAAAATATACTACGGCAAATTTCCGTCGTAGCATAAATGCATAATTAATATTAAGATAATTATATTACTTCTCGCCAAAAAATTTTCCTGCCAAATTTGTTTCCCGCCAATATTTTTTCCTGCCAAATTAATTTGCTTCCGCCAATTTTTCAATATCAAATTTTGCTACAGTCTCGTTGCCGTAGCTTTGGTGTGGTGTTATATAGAAATATATTCTTGGCTACGGCAATTCACTGATGCTAGTAGCCAACCAGCAATTTTGTTTTTTTAACAAAACTTGTATTTTTGCAACATCCAAAAATGGGATAAAAATATCAAGGATTAATTTCAGTTTAGTACCCTGTGGTTTGGGGGTAATATCATGTTGGTCCCTGCTCTTTCAATTTGATCAGCAACACCCATGTGCTTTCAGTTTCAATCAGCCGTGCCAAAATTTTACTGTTCCGTCCAAAATTTTACTTTGTCAATCCAGTCAAAGTTAACGTTCAAATTGGACGGAACAGTAAAATTTGGTCACAGCTGATTAAAATTGAAAGCACAGGGGTGTTGCTGATCAAATTGAAAGAGCAGGGTCTGACATGATGTTACCCCCAAACCATAGGGTACTAAACTGAAATTTATCCAAATATCAATATACAACACATATATTGTTCATTAACTCATCTATTTCATTGCAATGTAATTAAGTTGCTGCACTGTCAGAATATGTTATTAGAAGAAGTACAAAGTTATGCCCAAAACCAAGCACCTAATGAAGACAACCAATTAAGAGTGATACTTAACAAGAATTCCAATATTGGACTATCAAAATATGTGCAATAACATATTGAAACTCAGTCCATTGCTCTATCACTACTTGAATCTGGATTCCCTTCTTCTCCTACAAACTCCCTCTGAATTTCATGGTCACTAGTTGCATCTGGAACCTAAGACATAAAAAACAAAAACAAAAGATATATTATGTATAGCTTTGCATATCACCCTTTTTCAATGTCACGCCATAACCCAATTCCAATAATTAATATCGCAGGTTGCACCATTCTTCTTTGGGGCCGTGACCACTTACCCAATTTCAGCTTCAAAATTGCCCACTTACTCCAGCAAGAGATTATTGTGCCCACTTACCCATTTAAAAATAAAAAGACTATTTTAGACAAATTTTCTTTATAAAATTAAAATCATGCCTCTCTCTCTCTCTCTCTCTCTCTCTCTCTCTCTCTCTCCTCTGCTTCCCGAGGCCGTCGTCGAAGGCCTGCATACTCGCCACCAACGTTGGTTCTCCTTCTCATTCTCTAGATCATCCTGCCTCGCCTCTCCGCCTTCCTCGAATACCTTATCTTCTGGAAACGAAGCCACCTAGGCCGGGTACGACACCGGGCTTATGGAAGGCATGTCCTTCACTAACAGGGCGTGTTCTTTGGTCTACGGAAAGTTGGGAGAGTCGTGAGGAGGTGCGTGCGACGGTGGCGGCGGTTGTGTTTGTGCTGATGATTGCGGAGCCTGGTCCGGGTCGGGTGAGGAGGAGTGTTGTTTAGGTTTGGGAGCGTAGGAGACGGGTTCGATCGGAGAAGGCTGGGGTTTAAGGGTTCGGGAGGAGAGGGAATTTGATCCGATTGGGAGGTGATTGGGAAGTCCGGTAGCATTATCAAGTAGATCTGGCAGCATATCAATGTGTGGATCAACGTGCACGAGCAGGAGCAGATTACTGAGATTTTCGGAGGAGATCCAAAGGGAAGGATCCAGGCGTTCTCTCTGGCAGAGGCTTTGTTTCTGATCCATGAATGGATTCTGGAGAGTGAGGTCGGCAGCGCTGATGAGGATGATGAGTACCGCAGCAGCGGAGTGGTGGGACACATGTCTATACAAGGCTTGTGGTGTCGAGAATGCATGTTGGGAGTTTGCTGGGGAAAGGAGGGAAGATAGTAGAGCAAATGAGAGGAGACAGAGACCCAAATTAGGGTTCTGCCAAGGGATCATAATATGAATATGTGATTACTGGTTTGCATTGAAAAGTATGAGAAGATATGTAGAAATAAAACGATTATTGGGGTTAATAATACGATTATTGAAGGGTAATAATATGATTATTGGGGGGGGGCACTAATAAGATTATTAGGGATAAAATTATGATTATTGGGAGGCAATAATATGTTTACTGATAGGCAATAATATGATTATTGGGAGGCAATAATATGTTTACTGATAGGCAATAATATGATTATTGGGGAGCAATAATATGGTTACTGGTTATTATTAGGGGGCAATAAATTCAGACGCTAGAATCTGGTCACCAGTCTGGTAGCCGAATTCTGGTCACCAGTCTGGTAGCCGAATTCTGGTCGCCGGAGTCAAGTAAGGTCTCCAATGACTTCTTTCTCAAAGTGACAAAGAAGGAGAGGGCAAAATTGTCCCAAAAAATGAATTAAAAAACACTTACTTGGGTATTAGGGAAATAATTTCTTAGAGTCTTTGGGTAAGTGGGCAATTTTTAAGCTAAAATTGGGTAAATGATCATTTCCCCTTCTTTATAATCATATTACAAAGAGGATGGTAGTATGACAGGAAATTTCAAACCAAGTGTCATCAAAGCTAGTGTTTCTTTTACAAGTTGATACTAGTATGTATATTCATCATTGATAAATTAAATAGATCAAATAAATATTGGCAATAATGCTTCACTTGAAACAATTGTAGGATTGAGGACACATGATTATAATAAAACATTATGATCCACCTTCCTACTGTACACATACAAAACTAACAAAAGTGACCTACTTAAACAAAGAAAAACATCCCACTAAAAAGACCTTTTAGAGACCTTTATACAAAACCAACATATGACCTATATAGGGAAGCATATTAAACTAAACAATTCTTGTCAAAGCTTAATACATCTTGTCACAAGCTAAATATTTCTTGTCAAAACAAACTAAAATATCAATGTCTCCGTGTTTCTTCATATTTCTTGTCTTGCTATATTATCTTATCAATACTATCTAATAAATCGTGCACATCAAATAAGAGCTAAATATTCAAACAATTATTCTTGTGATGACAAACCTGTCCATTTTGATATGTGCCTCTCCTCTCTTTGTTCTCCAAAAAATCAATTTGAGCTTGTAGCATATTAAGCTGATCCTGAAACTTTTTGCCACAGATTCAGTTACTTTTTGTATTATATCATCAGTGGTTTTAGAAGAATTTGGTACATGTGGGTAGACAAATCTTCAAGGCACGCTAGATCCATAGGTGCGACAATATCTATGACCATCCTCTCCAATCAATTCATGAAATATACGGTCTTTGATAGCCTGAAGGTTTCTTTGGTCTTCATGTTCGAATACAAGTCGTTTTTATATTCTTCATACATTCATGTATAGAATTACCAGCTTGAAAAAGGAAATATAAATTAGAAACTGAAGCATTATCATATAATATACTAAAAATAAAGCTTACAATGACTTGGACTACTTTTGGTTTTGACTGGTCTCGTGCTTTTTTCCACACATTCATCTTATCAGTTTCTTCACCATTTTGCTCGATCTTTCAAATACAAAATAATAGCAAATTGAATCTATATTCCAGTCCAAATTTCCATATTTTTAGATTCCAATACAAGAACCAAATTTATAGATCAAATGGAAAACAAGAAGAAACTCATCTCCTACCGAAGAAACACATAAATGTGGAATGAAGTGGAATGCCTCAAATCGTAATTAAGCAAAGTGTTTTCGACCAGTAGTATGAACTGGTCCACGAAGCTCCCTATTGATAGAATTTCTTCTTGCTATCATCTGCAACATCAATCTCAAGGTTAAATGGTAATGATTCTGGTATTCGATGATCTATTTATAAATGTTGTGCCACTAGTGCCTTAGCATCCTCACTACTCCAATATGCAACTAGCTCACTCTATTGCTCTGTCACAATATTGGCAGGAACTTTTAAAAGAATATCTGGATCTTCTTTGTTTTTCTCAAAGAAGTTGAGTTTCATTTTGCTTTTATGATCCTTCCACATATTATTGCAACATCTCAAACATACTGTTTTATATCCTTCTGGAATATTCAGCAAATTATCCTACGAAACATTGATAGGTTAGGATTAGTCTATACTTGAAACTAATACTTATGCTTCATAATTTAAAAAAAAAAAAAATCAGAACCAAAAACTAATTGCAAATTCATGGAATCGAGGTTTTTTTTTTTCCTTTCATCCTAGTGTTTACCAACAAGTACAAGTGACATATATACCTTAACTTCTTTCCATATTTCATCTTTCACTTCAGCTCTAATAGACTTCCAATCAATTATTGTTAGGGAAATTCTTTGCCCATCCCTTACAATTTGTCCCAACTGTGACTTTAATTGCACAGCCCTATCTCCCGAAGGCTGGATGGTAGAATCAAACTTGATTTCGACTTTAACTCTAGTATTCCATTATGAGATACCCTTATTTTGACCTATGGAACTTTCAGTAGTAGCTTGTACTTCCATCTCTAACCAAGTTTTAAAAATATCAAATTGTAACTTTAAAACAAAAATTACTGCATTACAAATATATTAGATATTGATGTACCTGCTGGTGGAGATCGTAGTGCAGGGCGTAGCAATGGCGGATGAGGAGATGGTGGTGGAAATCTTGAAGACTGTGATGACTGTTGTGATGAGGAGATGCTGCTATTTGAAGATTGAGAGCTGCTGGAACTCAAATATTTAGACATGGTGCGCGGTCGACCAATCTTCCATTTCTTCATGGTTAACTGAAAAAATGACATTTACAATTATATGATGTCATAATGTTTTGAATCGAAATAACCAACAAGTTTTATATGATAGAAATACCACAGTTTATCATAAATTAAAATGAAAGAATCAAATAACATTGTCCAAAAAAGACCATAATTAATATCATATATCCATACACGAAGGCCAAGTTCCAGCAAACAAAAAAGACCTATGCGCACAAAAATATGCACCTATAAGTGTCATCTTAACCTACATCTACTATATTACAAGCTGCGATCTCAATCATCCATTTCAACATCCATTGACTCACTTGAAATACCACCTTATTTAGTATTGTTAGTTTTCACAAGGGATAAGTCTCTTGAAGGCATGTGAACAACATTCAGCCATTCTTGCCCTGAAGGATCTGGAGCATACCAAACTTGATGAGCTTGAGAATGCCAATATGAAGGGTTCATCCCCTATGCAATCATTTTTGTACAACAAATGCTTGAAGTTAACTAAAGGAAGGTTAAAATGGTCTAACTTTATACCTGTAGTAGGATTAACCCAATCACACTTAAACAAAACATATTTGATATCAATAGAGTAAGGGATTTTGATAATATTTGTCAATCTCCCACAGTATGGTGAAGAGTCAATAGAAAGATTCTTGTCTGCTTGTAAAGTTACACTACTATTCTATGTTGAGCGATGATTATCAAGACTATTCACTCAAAAGAACCATTTGCATTATAAGAAGTCAATCTCTTTGCTGATGGACTAGGAGAATTAGACAAAGCAATGACTTCTTCTAATAACAATACATCACTTGTTCTTTACAAATTGATAACCTGATTTAGGTAAACAATAGTTAAAACCTGCACACTATAAGACACCGAAAGATTAACTAAATATATCTAATTACAGCTAGCAACATACATGCTCCTTAAACCAGTTTGCAAATTTCCGAAAATGAACTCTCTGAACATAGTGTTCATTTGCAGCAAGAAAGTGTTATCGAATAGTAATAAGATGTTCACTGCAAAGCAACAAGAGCATCATCACTTTTCTGCCCAGAAACTTAGAAACTATCCACTAAAGTTTCTTAGTTTCAAAGAAATGTTTTACTTGTCATATATATTGTTGATTATATGCAGATTATAAAAAGACAAAACCTATAAGCAACATGACATACTTGAGAAATGGTGTGACTGCCTTTGTATGGAATAAGATCCAGAGATGAGTTTGTGTCAGAGTAATTTCCTCAAGTACAAAGTCTTTTCCCTTGTTTATATCGTCATCATTTTTTTTTCCTTACTAGTCTATTGAACTTGCTTTCTACATCATTGACGCTTCAAGACAAGCCCGATTCTGCACATATTCTTTCAAAGTCAGTAGATACCTCTCAATAGGATACATCCACTGAAAAATTACAGCACCAACAATTAATGCTTCATGAGCTAAATGAATTGGTAAATGCTCCATTACATCAAAGAATGATGGCAAAAATATCTTCTCAAGTTCACAAAGCTTCAACACTATACGAGCACGAGCCTTTTCTAGATCTGATGCACAATTATCCATTGAGCATAACTATTTAAAAAAAAACTACCCAAATCAATCAATGCCTGAATCACATTCTTTGGTAAAGAACTTCGTATAAATAAAGGAATAAGTTGTTGCAATAGAATATGGTTATCATGGATCTTAAGACCTCCAATACTACGATCCTATAAACATACTCAACGTGCAATATTGGAAGCAGCTCCATCTGGCATTCTTGATCCCGATAAGACTGAAAAGAACATATTTTTCCCCTTATTGTTCATCTCAAACTTAGCTGGATTAGCATACTCTGTATCGAACTCTCTCCTCTTTAGATGATACTGCTCCCTAATTCCTATAAGTTCCAGATCATGATGAGAATTCAAGTTGTCCTTAGACTTTCGTGCAACTCCTAATATTGAGAAAAGAACATTGTCACAAATGTTCTTTTCTATATGCATCACGTCAAGGTTGTGACATATCATGTTGTCTTTCTAATACAGAAGCTCATAAAATATACTTTTCTTCTTCCAATTATGCTTCTTTTTCTTCAAAGGATCATTATCAGGTATTTGCACCCCAAGCACCTTCCTTCGCTCTAGATCTTCATGCTTGTACTCTGTAAGAACACCATTTGATTCCAATTATGCAAGAAGATCAGCACCAGAAAATGTTTTTCTTCTATATTCTATATTGCCATTAAATGACCTTGGATCTGTTCGATACTTGTGATTAGGTCATCATAGGCCGGGCTTGGGCTGGCCCTACCCTAAATTTTAGGGCTTAGGGTAGGGCCGAGTTGGGCTTTGACCAAGTCAACAGAATATAGGGTAGGGATGGGGCTTCAATATGTAAGCCGTACCTGCCCTTAAGGCCCATCCCACAAGGTTCGAAAGGGCCGGGCCCAGCCAACCCTTCCGAATAGGGTCGGGCCGAGCCTTTATTTGTTTAACACTTTACCTCAAACTCTCAAAGTGAAAAAGTAATAAACACTTAAAAAAAAAACTAAACAGAGAATAACATCAAATACAAGTTTACATTCCTTCAATACAATATATAGTCTGAAATATGAATGTCATATTGTAGAATAATCAAAAAATTTCACTGCTCCCATGAATCTGTCAAAAGAAAATACAAAAATATGTTAAAAGACAATACAACTGACCATCTATAAACCATCTATAGCAGGCCATTATTATTTATGCACATACCACATACACCATCCAAAGTCAATCATGATAACATGTGGCAACCATGATTGAGAAATTAAGCTCTGTAGGTTGTAGCTATGGCTTCAATGAATAAGAACAGAGAATTTGAGAGGAAATTTTAGCAAAGTTTCACTATTATTATTACCAGCCTTGATAAAGCATTACAACCTGATGCTATTTATAGAAAAACCAATCCTTAACAATGTTGATCAATACCTAAGCAACCTAACAGAGACTAGTACTCACAAATAAGAAGGTACTCTATACCCACCACCAGAAATCCATTAGTTTTTACATAATAAACACCACAACCATACTTGCCAGACTTGCTAAACTAAGATGAACCAATGCTACCATATATAACAGAAAAAACCGGAATTCTCTAATAATTGTACAAATAATGAAAGGGAACCTAATCTATATTATGCAAATTAAAAGTTGGCATTCACTAAAAACTTATTCTTTGCAAGCTAGTGCGCAATTTTGGATGTTCATTTCTTTTCATTGAACTAGGTTAAAACATTGGTACGGGATAAATAGATATCAAAAATCACATCTGATCTCCACTAACATGAATCATGACCCACCTCTCAAACACGGAATTTTGATCTGAGCAAATTTTGATTTGAGATAGTAGAAGCTCTCAAACGTGGAAGTTCGACTACTCTCCTCAACAGCTTCGCTCTGTTGGGTGGATTAGGGTTTTGGAGGAGATTGGGGAAGTGGAATAGAGAAGAAGAGAGCGGTGGATCACAGACCCTTATGTACGAGTTCTCTCTCCAAATGGTGGCCGCCTACCTGCTGTTAAGGCTCAGATTAGAAGCTTAGGTCGAGCCTCGATGACCTAGGTTTTGCACTTTGGACTTGGACGTGGACTTGGACTGACTTGGACACGAGCCAGGCAAAATGGGCCTCTTACATTAATTGGTTTTAGGATAGATTGACATAACACACACATTTTCCAACATACAGATTACATATTTTCATTTTATAGATTATGGTCGTAGGGTAGGGCCGGACTTCATTTTCATGACCCATACTAGGCCTCATCATTTAGCCTGCCCGGTCCGTAGGGCCTAAGCCCTACCCAGCCCTTGCATTAGGGCAGGCCGGCCCTACCCTTTCTCAAATAGGGTAGGGTAAGGGTCATGCAAATGAAGCCCGGCCCTACCCGTTTGAGCCCGTTAGGGCCAAGCTCCGCCCGAACCTTTAAGCCTGCCCAATTAAGTCCTAATAATTTCTTCTTTTTTTTCTATTTTTAAAATATGTTTCTCTTTAGTCTATCACATACAACTTATCTATTTTTTGTAATTGATTTCCTAAGCTTTATTTTCTTTAATTTTTGTTTCCTTTGTTAAACAATAATTAATTTTGAGAGATTTAGAGAGATAGTTAATTGAATATAACCATCTTAACTAATATTTATAAATGTTATAACTTATAATTTAAATCCAATATATATATATATATATATATTTATATTAAATATGATTAACAAAAAATAATGAGTCTTGTATTACCTATATAACCATTGAGCCACATTTTGAGATAAAAAATAAAAGTAATATATTTCTTTTTGTTAAACAAATTAAGGCCCATTTCGGCCCTATTTGGCCATATTCGGAAGGGGGGCCCGACCCGGCCCTAGTGGCTCGGGCCTTTTGGGCGGGTAAGAGTTAGTATATTTAAGGCCCGGCCCTAAATTTTGTTGACTTTGATTAGGCCTGACCCTAAGCCCTAACCCATACCCTACCCTATTTGAGAAAGTGGGCCAGCCCGCCCTAATACAAGGGCGGGGCCGGGCGGGTTTAGGGCCGAAGGGCCAAATGATGAGGCCTACTTGTGATCATAGGGTAACCACCGCCGATGAGTCATGTATGAAGCTTTTTGACCAAATTTCAACCGTTGGTAACCACTTTCAAAGTTGCATGATGGACAAGCAAATTCACCTTTTGTACTCCATCCTGATAAGTTGGCATAGGCAAGAAAGTCATTAATCGTCCACAACAATGCAGCACGCATTTTAAACATTTCATTGATGAATGCATCAAATGTTTCTGCACCATCTTCATACAATTCCTTCAATTCTTCAATGAGTGGCTACATGTAGACATCAATTTTATCACTGAGTGCCTTTGGACCAACAATAAGAACAGATAGAAATATAAAAGGCTACTTTATGGACACCATAGGTGGTAAATTTTAGGGAACCAATTTGAAAGGCCAGGTACTATGAACTATGTTCATAGACCTGAATGGGTTGAATCCATTAGATGCTAACCCAAGCCTTACATTGCGAATGTCTCCTGAAAAATTTGTGTGTTTTTGTCAAAATATTTCCATGCAAGAGTCTGCAGGATGCCTAAACACACGATTATCAATTCTTTCCTCTTCATGCCATCTCATAAGCTTTGTTGTTTTTGAAGACATAAACAACCTTTGTAACCTTAGTTTTAAAGGAAAATATCTTGCTTGTTTTGCTGCTTTTCGTTTCCCAAGTGCTACAACATCATTTGAAAAACCATCGTTATCTTTCCATCAAGATGTCTGCATATTCGCATTCATCTAAATTTATTTCTTCTTTTCTAAACAGCATACAACTGTTAGGGCATGCATTTGCTGTTTTTTAAGTGAATCCGAGATCTTTTTTTAACTTCTGGGCTTCATAATATGACTTAGGAAGTTGCACACCTTCAGGCATAGATTCTTTTGCTATCTCAAGTAAAGTTTTGAAGGATTTATCTGTCCATTCATGGAGCACCTTTGCTTGCAAAAGATGAACTATGACAAAGCTGTGTGTCTCTTAGAACCCGGATACAAGGGAAGGTTTGAATATTCAAGAAGCTTCAAGAAATTCTTGGTAGGTTCGTTTGCCCCTATATTAGGATTATTTGAGTCTTCTTCACTGTTCTGATCATGTGTTCCTACATTAGGAGCTCCTAAAGCTTCTTGGACAAGTCTAACCATATCATCCTCCATATAAAAATCCACCCCAATACCATTTTGATTTCCATCCACTGGATGAACATAATGATTAGGCTCACCATGCTTATCCCATTTCATATGCTTCTTAAAGAAACCATAATCACGAAGATGCTACCGCACAACTAATCTTACATAGAGATAACGATTTTCGCACTTTCTACAAGGACAATAAATCCTTAAACCCAGATCCCTATTGATGTATGCAAAAGTCAAAAATTGATCCATTGCATCATAATATGATGGAGAATGCCTATCTGCTAAATCTATCCATGATTTGTTCATACTTATCCTTAAGCAGTCAGACTGAACATCTACGTCAAATAGACAAGAAAATTACAGTTTATTAAATTATAACCATGACTACTAACCAAACGAAGGACTTCAAACAATTAACCAAAGTGAACAAACATTGCCTACAACTGAGCTGGCATCAAAATACAACACAAAAACTATAAATCCCCAACATCAAAAGTATAAAATAACTATCAGCAAGTTCAATCCCTAAAAGAAAGTAATTAATTAAGCAAAGAACATATATACCAATTGCAATAAACATATAAGCTTTGTTCAAAAATACATTAAAAATATATATATATATATATATATATATATATATATATATCAAAGCAGCAAAAAAAAAGAAGATAAAGTGGATAGCTTCTGCATTTACACCCAACAATCTCATCCAAGACACGAAAAAGATCAAGCTTACCTTGAATCAAACTCTATGATGAGTGGAAGATAGATGATAGAGAATAAAGGACATAGCAGATTAGCCACCAAGTGATATTCAAATAACCTGCAAAGCCAAACAATAAGATGCAAATAGGTTATGAAGGATCAAACCTTAGTGCTTCAGGCAAACAATACCAATTAAATGAAAGGGAATGAAATTCAGCAAAATCAGTAAACATGCATGAACCAAACAAAATACAAAACTCTTTTGTACTTTGTTGAAGATTTCCACATTTTTGGAGGCTTCTAAGTTTTCTAATGACACTAAGAAAACTGGACAAATTAAACTGAAATAGAGAATGTATATATATACTCAGTAATGCTCGACACAGAACTTATAGTGAGAAAAAAAAAAAAAAAAATTCTGTAACAATCAAAGTATGTGTGTGTATATATTGGAAGAGGCCGAAACACTCGTGGCAAAGTGTCAAACTCAAGCATGTCCTATCTTATAAACACTCATCGTGCCATATCTAACTCACAGACAACATGAAAATCACAAAGAAGTGGAAATCAACCATAATTCAAAACAAAATGACCAAAACTAAGCATTCCTCCAGTGGGGGCACATGTATTTGCCACATGACCCTAGCTACTATGGCATTTGATATTACAGAAAAGAAAGAATTCATTATGTGACCTACACAACAATGGTGCTATTTAATTTGTTGCTCATAGTAAATATAAGGTCAGGGCCATTTAAAATTGTTACAAAATATATTTAGGGGATTGGCATCTCTTAGGCCCCGTTTGGGATTGCTTCGCTTTAAAAAAAAAAAAAAAAAACTTTTATTCAAAATTTTAGATTTTATTGTGTTTGGTAAATAAATAAAAAACAGCTTTAATTGAAAGTTATAGGTCACTGACAGCAGATTTTAGAAGTAGCCTAGAGGTTGCTTTTAGAAGCTATTGTGGATCAAAAAATACTCTGCAGTTGTTTTATGTACTGACAACACTTTTGCAAATATTATTTACCAAACATGAAATTGTGTTAATTCACAGCTGATTATTCTCTCAATACAACAGCCGGAGTTTTTTTAAAATGTCACAGCAATCCCAAACTAGCCCTTAATATGGTGGTGGACGTCCACTAGGATTATTAAGAAATAAAACTAGCTTCTAATTCCAGTTATTGGACATATTCGATTTTGAAAGAGGATACATTTTCATTGTTGGGATCTTTCATGAATTCAAGTAGCAGCTAGATATCATAAATTCTTGTTTGGTTATTCTAGATAGCTGGATTCATGAGGAGTATTCTAACATGCTATTAACTTTAAATACGTGTATAAACTTTTGATTGGAACAAAAGTTTAATAGAAAATTATAATTTGCTGTCAACACTCTGATATTCCAGAAACTAACCCATTAAGTCTATAAATTATAGCTCATTCTTTCAACTATTTGCCTAAATGACACTGACATAGTTTGATGTTTCATCTACAGCAACATTGTAGTTAACAATTAATATGATTAATTAGCTTTTCAATCTATTACTTCATGATCGGGAGAGGGCAATGAATGTATGGTTGTTGTTTTCTTCCTAAAGATGGTGGCCATTGACTTGGTTAAAATAGCTAAAAAAAATGTAATAAATAGTAACAATTTTGATATTATTGCCATTAAATCATGCTTGTTGTATACATGCAGCATACATCATTCTGAACAACTTCTGAGTGAAAGTGATCACAGCTAAACAAAACTCATTAGTTGATAACAATTATTCTCTATAGATTCAGCTACTTTTGTTGGGCACATGCAACTTGGCCAAATGTTAGAAAGGCAAAACACTAAGATTAACAACAATCTTAAAATGTTTTGAGGCATGTCATATGTTGGCATAGAAGGATAAGAATACGATAAGAGATATGCACGATACCAAAAATTTACCGAGAAAGGAGGTTCGAAAGCCGGAATTTCAAAACTAGATTGTGCAGAAGCTATAGAAAATAATTGACATATTATATAGCAACCAAGGAAATATCAGATGCTCTGGCTGGCCTCTGATTTAAGTGCTTTTGCATCTGACGTGGCTTGGTTTATCCTACTGATTACTCCAAGGGCTTGTACCCGTAATCAACTGTTACAGTTCTTTAATCACTCCAGCAACCAAAGAGTAGAATAATAAGGGGAAGAAGAAAAAAAATGAACTTAGGGGGAGGACTAAGATACAAGTATAGCAAAGCCCGTAAAGAATAACTGTTGTATTTTTTATATATCAAGCTAATCAATCAACATCTGAGCGTGCAATACCAATTAATCATTCAATGCTATCGATTGACATATCATACAAGAAATTTTGACAAGCTTTTTCAGTACCAGATCGACATATCAAAACACCCAATTTGACGTATCCAAAACCGAAAAACATAACGGTTCTTCCACAAATAAGCAAAATCGAAAGTAATTTCAGATACACAATCAACACTACTACAATTATGGGGAAAGGCCACACACAGCTTGCGTGACAAAAAGACCTCAAAGGACATACATGTGTGTGTCTAGCAGCCATAGCCACACTACAGCCACTTTTAATAGGGTCAGTGCTCTGTAGAGGGGTTGCTTTCCCCTTAATAGTCTCGATTTACTTGGTTTGTGGCTTCTCTGAAGAAGCTCTGACATACTGGGACCACCAACAACAATGGTGGGAAAGATTCATTATTATAATTTTTTTTATTAATTATTTCTGGTCCAATATCGAGTATTCCTGGGGTCGTATTCCTGGGGATGGATGGCTGATATCCTAATCTTATTCATTTTATTTCATATTTCTGGGGATGAATGGGTTCATCGATGATCGGCTTGGATTCAGTCACTGCCATAGTTTCAGCCTCTACTCAAGTGATGAAATTTGAGATCTTGGATTAGAGGTGATAGGTGTAGATCCATACTTTATTGAAACACTGAAACCAGATCCAGATTCTGATGAGGTCGATCTGGTTGAGGTTCTTCCCGTTTAACTTGGCTTGCATCGTGATGGCCATCCTTCCATACATAAAAACAGAGAGCGAGTTAACTCAGAGCAGCGCCATGGAGATTGGTTTTGACTTGAAAACTCAATGTTTACTTTGACCCAATAAACAATTGTTCAGATCTAAAAGAAATTATAAATGAAACGAACTTTAATCGTAGCAAATTGCTAGCAGTTGAAAACAAGGTCAGAAAACTCATCAGCCAACCGAGCAAGGCCTTCAATCGTAGCACTGATCATATGAGGAGTTCCACAAGTTAGGCCTTTAGCAACCTGTGACGTTCAAAATCAAAAGAGGTTGTATTAACATCAAAGCAAACTGATGAAATTAGGGAATCTCTTTCTAAACGAGTAAAGAAAAGAAATTACCACTACGAATTCCAATTTCACATTGATGAAATTGGGGATCTTGATTAGAGTTGATATGCATAAACCCATAAAAAACTGGGTCACTGAAACTAGATTCTGATGAGGTCGATCTAGTTGAGCTTCTTCCGATCTAGTTTAACTTGGCGTGCATCGTGGCGGCCATCCTTTCATACATAAAAACAGAGCGAGTTAACTCGGAACAGAGAAGTACTATGAATCTATGAAGAAATTGGAACAAAGACCCCTTGCATATCTGAATAAGTAGAGTGAAACAATAAAAGCAAGTTTGAGCAAAATTTCTACAGTTAGAAGATACAGATCTATAAAGAATGAAAAATGTATAAACAATGGAAAAAAGGCCGGCGGCACCTTCTTCCTCAGATCTGGCTTTTCCTTCTTCACGGTGGCCATCACCATGTCGCTGATGTAAGCCGACGATAGAGGATTAAGACACCCCTTGATCCCCTTCACAGACAATTAATTGGATGATGGGGATTGATAGTTTGGGTGAGTTCAAGGACAAGGGAATTAGAATGAAGATTCAAGTGTGGGAGCACAGAAGAGAGAGGAGAGCTTCTCGAAGAAAAGAGAAGAGAGAGAATGAGAGAGAGGGGAGATAGGAGATCGAGAACAAGAAAGAATATAATATATGTAACCCAAAAAAAAAAATATATAATATAAGTTTTCATTTTTCAATGCCCATTATCAGATTCTAGTACATAAGGAAAATATAAAAAATTAACTCATCCACAATTATAAGCAATCGTGGGAAAATATCATGACTACAGTACCTGATACCATCTCACATCACCCAAACAGTGGAAGTTCCCACCCTTGTTTTAAGGCGTGGCAAAATACATGTGGCCTTTGCCCGTTATTGTAGTAGTGCAAATTTTCTATACTTAATTCCTCTCAGACTACAAAAATCATATCTCTTCGATTTGATAATTTGAATTAACTGAATTGAACCCACTGATGGAAGAGAGAAGATACTTGAGAGAGCGAATTGAACCCAACTTGTGAGAGCGAAAGAGAAGAGGCCGGGTTAGTTCTGACTATGGGGTATGAGGTTCTTCAGATGCAGAAAAGTTTTAGGGTTGAGGAGAGGGGAAGATGGAGTATGAGATTTCACTCATCGGAAACTAAAATCTATGGTACGCCTAATTTTTGTCTCTTGGCGCCTTGTAGAGCTAGGTTAAGTTTGATTTTGATTTTAACACCCAAATAGTATATCTGAAAAATAAGTTGAAAAGTAAATAAAGGCTATAGCATTATAGGGAAGCAAGAATCAGGCTATAGTATATCTTTAATGCCGTTGCAATTGAATCATATTTATGCTACCGCGCTCCTTTGCCGACGCAAACTAATTTTAATATCATGATGCCTTGTTTCCGGTAGCAAATCTACACTACACCATGATAACTTAAACACACAACACTTTTTGCACAATGAAAAAAAAAGTGTGTTGTGTGATGCGGAAAAGTGAATCATACAACACATTTACAAAACTTGCGTTATATAAGGTGGTTAAAATTATGAACTTTTAGCTAGAAGGCCATTGCACAGCGGTTACAAGAATAATTTGTTGTGTGAATGAAAAAAAAAAAATCGCGGTAGATTTCCCTCCTAGCCCGACTCAAATTTGGCTCCAAATTGGTACTCTAATGTACAACAAAAAAGTTATATCAGTTGTATGAGTTTAGCTTGCAAAATATCATACAACCGTTTTTTACTCTGTGTTGTGTGATATAGGAAGATATATCGGGAAGGTTTGAATGTGTGTAGATTTGCCCCAAAATGGTACTTATTCCCCCCAAAAACCTGCAAATTTTGATCAAGATATATCTAGTGATTGCATGCTCCCACAACTAAATTAATTATTTGTGTTGTGTGAATGGATAATGCCTAAACCTAGCACCAAACTACATGCAATCAAAGTATATATCAGGAACTTTCCCTCTTGTCATAATAAATAAATAAAGACTTTCCCTCTTTGAAATCTTAATTTAAGTTTAATTTTTAGACAACATAGCATGTTTTTGTGTTGTCTGATTCATAAATACAAAAGAAGAGAAAAAGAGCTCTCTATCTTAGACGAAATATTAAGGTGGCGTTCGGTAACGTTTTCAAGTCATCTTTTTCATTTTATAAAATGAAAATTGCTTGAAAATGCGTTCGTTGGTCTGTTTTCAAAAATGCAGAAAATAATTTTTGAAAATAATTTTTTATTTTACTCGTAAAACAGGAAAACGACAAATAGACGTTTTCACTTTTTCATTCTCATATTTTAGAAAACACGGAGATATATTTTCCAAAACAAAGAAAAAAAAGTATGTTCTCTCTTCTTCCATATTCTCACGTCGCTATCTTCTTCTCAGGTCTCTCTCTCATCTCTAGTCGCAATCTTCTCTCGTTTTTGAAAATTGTTTTCAGAATAAGCTATCGGACACATTTTCGGATCTCAAAAATCCAATCTTGTTTTCTCGTTTTTATTTTTAAAATTTGTTTTTGAAAAATCATTTTTAAAAACGTTACCGGACAAGCCCTAAAGTCATTTTCAACGCTAGGGACGAAATAGAGTCTTTTGCTCTTTTCTTCGGGTCATCTCCTCAAAGGCTCAGAGTCTCAGACCCATTTCCTGAAACAGCCTTTCCCCAGTTGATTCAATTGAAATCTCAAATTACCAAAAGTTCAGATGTCTTCGTCTTCTGTTTTTGCTTAGTTTCCTTTTCGTTTCATTCCCAAATTTCTCTGAATCCCAGTTTCCTTTCAACTTCGAATCTCGTCGTTACCGGCGTCTTCAATCTCTCGCCCAATGATATCAGGGTTACAGCGTGTCTCTGATTTATTGCTGTCTCCACCACCTTCTTCTTCGTCAACGTCATTCTGATGAGCTCAGACCAAAAGACGGAG
Organism: Rosa chinensis; assembly: GCF_002994745.2. Taxonomy (NCBI): domain Eukaryota; kingdom Viridiplantae; phylum Streptophyta; class Magnoliopsida; order Rosales; family Rosaceae; genus Rosa; species Rosa chinensis. Next base: position 50,265,741 of record NC_037089.1, on the reverse strand, counting down.
AGAGAGCTCCTCTCGTCTCTCTAATCACCTAATGCCTTAATATTTTCTTCCTCAATTTTTCTTTCTCAGAGAATCAAGGGTTTCTCTGATGCTACAGAATATCAGAAATTGCGAAAATGAAGAGGAAGAGTAAAAACAGAAGATACTGGCGAATACTCGGCCATGTGGTGGTCGGAGGGTATTGGCGGCGTGGATGGGGTTCGTCGACAACGTGCAGAAGCTTCAGCCACGCGAAATCAGCTCCAAGCGTGACCCCGGGCTTTCATTATGAGCGATGCCCAGGAGAGGTTTCGATATATTTGTCTCCAAGTACAAATATATAGTTGCTTTTGATTTTAACGGAGGTGAAAAGTTGGGGCTTTTGATGGTTTGTTACTGGGTTTGCTGGTTGGTGTTTTATGAAGAGCTCTGGGGTTTGTGCTGGTTTGGATTTAAGTCCGTAGTAAAAATAAGGGGGACTTATCTCTGTTCAAAATAAGGGATTTCACCTTGCTGTTTTCACTTTATAGACTTTAATCAACTTATTTCAATCTACTTCTCTAGAAGCATTGATGAGGTTTAAACTCATGCATGATTGAATTAAACGAAAACATAACATGATAACTAAGTAGTGTTGGACATGTCTAGATGCATGTATCAAGGAAAAAGTAAAGAGGGTGTGGTCGTGTCATCTGCTGGTGTTGTTATATACAAACCAAAATGGCCCAAAGATAAACTAATGGATAAAGAATGTTGGTCTGACCTAGAAGCTAAGGTATTATAACAATGCCTTAAATTTCAGGAAAATATGGGCTAGGTAGTTCTCCAGACGTGAATGTTATTTCTCATTTGCATTATATTGATCTTCGTTATCATTTTGGTTGAATTCTTGTGTGGTGTTAAGAACATTACAGACCAAGTTTGGCAACTATTGTCTTGCCAAGACAATAGCAGAAACTGAAGCTTTGGAGTATGCAAAGAAAAGTGATTGAAATTCATTACTGTTTGTCCATCTATTGTTTTTGGTCCTTGTGACTTTTGACAAGCGTATGAGTTGTACTTCATCTTTGTGTAGGTGCTGTTCTATGTGTTTTTGGTTTTGTTGTGTATGTCTAGCTTAGTATTTTGGGAGAGAGAATTACTAAGTATAATTGCTTATAAACAAGGATAGTTAAATTGCATGTAAATAAATGAAATTCATATTTAAATTTTGTTTTTGTGTTTGTTTTGATTGTAGTCTAATTTCTAGATAAGGTGGCCTGAGCATTATCCTTGTGACTATGAAACTTTAATTGCCAAGACACAAAGGTGTATTTTTTGAGTTCTGTGAGGAGATTATGATTCTAGGAAGTTAGACATCATAATTATGTCAGAGATGCAATATTGATTCGAATAGATAAATCTGAAAACTTATTTTACAATAAACTGTAAAGAATGGTTTCATTCTTCTTGAGCTACTCTTTCTCTAAGTTGAATTGCCTTTGTTTAAAAGCTACTTCATCCGTAATTTTTCTCTCTATCGGTGGCTCTTGCATGAAAAGATAGTTTCTGTTTCTTGTTGTTGTTTGCACTCTCCCCCCTTAACTTGATTTCTTTATGTTAATACTTATCCATCCTAATAGCCAGACCTCAAAGGTAAGGAAAAGGGGGCATTCATCAAGTTGTAGAACGAAGAAGGCCAAAGCACTGAGCTCTACATTCCCAGAAAATGTTATACAACTTAACTAAATTAAAATGCTCCAGCATTACCTGTTATGTAATTTTAGAGGGTTTATCTAAACTTGTGTGGTATGTGGATGCAGCTCAGCAACTATAACTTGAAATTCAAAGAGAACTTGTCTTTGCAGCATCCCTTAAAGCTTTGTGCAGAATTCCGTAAAGCTTTTCTATAACCAGTTACAAGCATGTAAGTATCACCAGTTCATTTTACTTGAGTGTTAAGTATTATTGTCAACTTAAGCTATTTCTGTTAGCTTTCTAGGCCTTTGCTTGTTAGTTTCCCTCCCATTTTCACCTGTTCTGTTAACAGATGTCTTTGGACTGAGCAATATAAGTTTGCCTTTGTTATAGCTCTGCTTCTCTTTTTTGGTATTGCTGCTATAGGTTTAATCATTATGCTCTGTGTTAGAACATGTGCTTTCAGATTTGGTAATATTAAATAAGACATGTTTCTGATTTAGTAATATTAGATGAAGTTCGTGTGCTAGTGTTTAAGTTAGCTCACTAAAACGGATGTTCCTATATGTTTTGCTGATAGAATTGGATGGCAGAACATTAAGTAGCAATGAGTTAAAGGTTGTCATTGGGAGACCTAGCTAGAAGGAACATTGTTGGACAGAGACTCTGCATTGCGTGATTGGGAGGATAATGTGAAGGCTTTGTTTCTCCATGGCTAGGTAATATTCTTCAATTGAATGAATGATGTTTGCTGGCTGCTATTTATCATCGAATTCCCTTTGCAAATGAAAGCTTTAGAATCTGTCTTTGAATTAGTCCCTCCCTGCAAAAGAGAGGGATAAAGCTTTATAAAATCTGATAATGTAAAAGAACTAGTGTGAGTGATTGATTTGTCACTAAAAAGTACTCTTCCTATATGTTTTGCAGACAGCAGTAGAGGACAATGAGTTAAAGATTGTCATTTCTAGAAGTCGAGAATACTGGAAAGTAAAGATGCTAAAGGATTTGTTCAAGGAATTTGCCAACTATCAATGAAGACTTCATGAGAGGCATGTTTTGGAACAATATGTATTAGCTTTTGATATCCCAAGTAGATATGGCATTTACTAGAATGCTTTTCTTGTTTTGGTGTTGGCTTGGATGATTGGGAAATGCTCCCTTTTAACATTTTAGGTATATGGAATGGTTTCAATTACTCATTTGATGATTTGCAATGTGTTTTCTTTCCAATTGATCACTGTTCATTAGGTAAAATTAAGCTATACGCAGAATATAGCAAATAAAATTGATCATCTCAAAAGTAAATCATACAACAGAAGCAATTGAATTCTATTATCCCAAAAGAAAATCATACTACAGATATAGTCCAAGAACTTAAGTTTGAAGATCAATCAAACAACAGACAAAATAAAAGTATGTTGTCTGACAAGCTTGACAGACAATAGCTTGAAAACAAGCAGTGTTGTTTGAAGGCAGCACCTCAACTGCTACGCCTAGTATCTGCCGAGCCATCTGTCGAACTATCACACAACGCTTATAACAAATACTTGTTGACTCTTTGTTTCTCAGACAACTATGTTCCACCGTTGTCTGAATTTTCAACAGACAACGGCTCGCTCTACAATGGTGGCACTCCAAATCACACAACAATTTTCTCCCGTCATCTGATAAGGTTTTTGGTGTAGTGCTATGATCAATAGCGACGAAATTTTTGCGCCGACGCTAACTGTGGTAGCCATTGCAATTTTTTTTGTAGTGAAACTCGCAAGCGCATGAATTTTAGTTAATATAGTGTGCAGGTACGAGGTCGTTCCAACTGAGAATTGATAATCAATTTAAATCCTAACTCAATTAATCCAAACTAATAACACAAATTACATAAAGAATCAAGATAAAGAAGGTACGATTTTTGGATTTTCGAATAAACAAATAAATGTGAAAATAAAAGAAAGAAAGAAACAAACAAAATATAAGTTGAAAAGCAAAGATGATAAAACCTAGGGTATCATAATCAACCACTAACAATCTTATTTATATTTCGATGCAATTAACAAATTCTTTTGTTTCTTTTTATGACAATTCTAGTATCTAAATTCATGTATGACACTTAGACTATAGTTTTTCTTAAGTGTATGATCTCCAAGTAAGGCAAAGGTCGTATATTCTAACATGCAGTTTATCCAGGTAAGACATAAATTTAACACATAGGACTCATTACTTCTTAGAAAACAAGAGAATCATGCAAACCATTACTTCATGTACGACAATAATGTAATTCACAACTCTTAATGACAATAAGCTAATATGAATTATATTGCTGGTACGCCTCAAATTCATCTTGTAATTACTAGATGTAAAGCCCTAAGGTGATCAATCAAAGAACTTAAACATAAAGCATCAATTTAAATAGTGATTAAGAATTCATCATAATGAAACTATAAATCCATCAATAAAACATCAAAATACATAAACAATCATGATAGGGCATCATCCTAACCTTACAAAAAGGTTTAGCAACAGATAACTAAATAAAACATAACAAAAACATAAAAAGAATGGCAAGGAAAAGAAAGGGAAGATTGATGAGTCGTCTCTACTCCTTTGGCATCTTCAATGAGCTCCGAGACCTCCTCATGTAAAATTCATGCTCCCTTATACAGGGAAGATTCCTCCTCATCTTTGGCTCCAAGTTTCCTTGTAAGACTTGAGATCAGATTCCTTTCTTCATTTGGAATGGGAAAAACTTGAAATATCTTTAGTAAAATTATGATTAAGTTTATCCTTGAATCCCCATCTGAATAACTTCCTTGAAGCATTAAGGTTGATGATCTTATACCACAGAACTTGAGTTCTCCACGAATGCTTGTAAATTCCTGAGCAGATTTCCTATTCTAAGCTATCTTCACTCAAACAACCATAACTTGCTCCAAAAGTATCGAAATCCATATCCGTAAAATTCAACAAAAAGTAGACATCCGTAGATTTCCATGTATATAAGAGTCATTATTTGATTCGATCTAGAAATCTCCCATTAATTCGGTAAAGTTAGAAGTTCTGCACAGGCAAATTCTGGGGCCTGGGATTACAAATTGCCTTTCAATTCTAGTTAGCACATTTTAGCTTCTTTTCTTGTTTCTACGAAACAAACCTACAAAAACACAAAAATAATGCAAATAAATCATAAATAAGGAGAACTAAACATAAAAATCAAGATTGAGAGGCTTAAAAATATAGGATAATACGAGCACATCAAATACCCCCACACTTAGACTTTGCTAGTCCTTGAGCAAAACAATCCAAATGAAACACACTAAGCCTTTCAACGTTAGTCTAAAAAATCTTATACTTTCATGACATCAAGATTAACACAACAACCAAGAATCAATCCAACAATTATTCGAAAGTAAACAAAAACATATAACTTGACATATAAACATGTAGGACATAGGGGTGACATTAGTGATATTAACCTCAACATGCTTCAAACAAGTTATGACTTAAATCCTCACTGGTTTACCCTCTTTCTTTTCTAAGATTCATTGGCTCATGCAAAAGCAAATATTCACTCAAAGTTATATATGAGAGAAATAATATATAAGACAAAAAATATAGAAAATTACATACAAGTAATAGACCAAAGATAGAAAATCAGAAAATCAACATTCTATAAAATTTAAACAAATAAGGACATGGAGCTCACATGGAAAATAAATAAAGCAGGCCTGCTTATGAATTTTTATGAAAAATTACCAAAATTTTCAGTTTTTTTTTAAATTTACATTGATGCCATTGAGGATTAGTTGACCCTAAACACATTATTGTCCCCGAACACAGAGTTCATCGCTGCTACTATAAAGTATAACCCAAAAATTTTGGGATCTGAGAAATCTCTAATTGTTTGAAAATGAAAATCCGGAGGAACTGTGAGAAATCTCCGATTGCGGATCATCCTCATCCTCCAATTCTATCCTAGGTGGGGGTGGTCATCCTCGTCCTCCAATTTTTTCCTCGATAGTGTAGTCGAAGAGGAGCGGCTTGGTAGGGGTTCAGTCTGGGTAGTTGAAGTGGTGGGATTGGGAGTGGAAGAGGTGGGTGTAGAGGGCATAGAGGAGAGAGAAGGAGAAGATGAGGAGTTGCCTTAATTTTGAAATTCTTTTGTTCATTTGTATTGTTGCTGGGATTAATCCCAACCCATCATCATATAAAAGGCTTCAGATAATTTTTTTTTTTTTTTTTAAAAGTGAGCTATGCCTCGTCAAAGTCTCACTCTTATCTCTTTATTGTGAGAGCAAGCTTGTCGGTGAATTGTTCACATAGGAGTGAATGGGAGATTGAATATATTAGCAGCTAAATTTCCAGCGAGTGCAATATCAGCTTAAATTCCAGTGAGTTCAATAGCAGCTAAATTTCTAGCTAGTGCAGTAGCAGCTAAATTTCCAGCGAGTGTAGTAGCAAGATTGGAAGAGTACGAGTGCAGTAGCAGAACTGGACGAGTACAAGTGCAGTAGTGAACTTGATGAATACAAATATAGTAGCAAAACTAAACGAGTATGAGTGTGCTGCAAGTGCAGTAGCAGGATTGGACGAGTGCAGTAGCAGGACACGAGTACAAGTGTAGTAGTAGAACTGGACGAGTATGAGTGCAGTAGCAGGATTTCAACAAAAAAGAGTTTGGATTAAAGAAAATAATTAATATTTGGTCATCCATGCATGAAGGTTAGAAATGTAAATGTCTTATTGACATATGCCAACAAAATAACAACTTTTCCTTATGTGTAATTTTTTTTTCCTTATAAGATCTAAATAAATTCGTAAGGATGTATTTATGAATCAATCTTTTGTCAAGGGCTTATGTGTGGTTTGCTCATATATAATAGAAAGACAGACTTTTTTTTCTTCTGAAAATATTTTTTCAAGTATGATCTCATGAAGGATACCAACTACTTGCACAAAATGACTTAAGCCATAGATTCAACTCTTATAACTCATCTCCACATATCAAAGGCTGCTCTTTTCAAGGATTAAATAGGTCTTATAATTAAGGTTGTAATGGGGCCAAAACTTAGGGTTTATAGAAACGAAGGGATAGGAAAATAACAAAGTATCCTAAAAACCTAGTAGAGCTCTTGTTGATGTAGAGAGACAATCTTGAAATTCCACCAAGTAAAAACGTCATAGATTCCTTAAATGTCTTTATAAAGGGCCAAATGTCATCATGTTAATCCCATGCTTCATTCTAAACTTCTTTTGAACACTTGGGAATTGGACAAAGACCAATTTTTTCTTGAATGCCCTCACTTTATAGCAAACTCCAAATCCACAATGGGGGACACTAAAATTCATAAACACTCTCTCTTTTTTCCTTTCATTGCCGTACACTTATAACCATTTTCAATTTCTTTATTTTTTTTCTTTTTTACTTTTCACGGCACATACATACATTTATATTTTTTTTTTTCTATGGACAAGTCTTAACCCCACACTTGAACTTATTTGTCTTCTCCATCTTCATTCTTGACGCCAAAAACCTCATGTATGTCTAAAAAATTAGCTCCACTAAGTCTTTAGAACAAAGGATAAAGTTGTAACTATACTAACGTTTAGGGGTTAAGGATTATGAGGGTGATGAAAAAAAAGCTCAATGTAGTCTCAAAGGGGTTTATCTAGGGACACATGGCAATTTGGCAACGGTGATAATTTCATAAGGTACCTTTATCATTTCCAAGGTCCAAGCATATATTGATAAAAGTCTCAACAAGTATAAAAGTGAATTCTAGTATTCTAAAGCTATGGCAAATAATCAATTAAGACGAAAGAATAATGAGATCAACAAAATCATCGCCAAGAAAATAAGATGACATATATTTTTTTTTTTCATTTAACACGCAACAAAGAAAAGGCAAATAGACTCAAATATCTCACATAGGTTATGTATGGAATCAAAAGCTTATCCTAACATGCTCTTTTCTGTACCATGTAAGCAAGACCACATCCACTACACATACATATTACAATCATACATCCATATTAACCAAAGAATAAAGTCAAACATCATCTCAATTTTATCATCCTCTTAAGCCATGATTTCTGAAATTTATACTCATCATAGTTGTTGTAGTTGTTGAAAGACATACTAAGACTAAAAAAAACAAAACCAAAAATAATGAGGCAAAATTAACATAGAAAACCCAAATTTTTTTTTCTTCTTTTTATGATTTTTTTTATTTTTTATTTTTTATTTTCATAAACCTAGAAAACTAATGACTAATAGAAACAAGATTCGAATTCCCTTGACCATCATAACACAAAAAATAAAGTTAAGACCTACAAACCATTCCCTATCCAAACTTGAAGCCCTGGCCCAAAAAAGGGTCTAGACCAAAACAGCGTTGTTGAGGACACCCAACAAGCAGTGCACCACAGCCACTGCTCTACCACCGCCATCAGCTGCAAAGCCAACATCGCCCGCATTGAGACCGTCGTCCCTAGCGTCAGACTCGCCTCCAGATCCGCAACCATCTTCCGTCTCAAGAAAGACTTGTCCGGCAGAAGCAACCAAACTTCAACCTATAGCAACACCTTCGACACCGTCGCCAGTGACTTGCCACCCCCAAAGCCTCAGCCCAACAAACTAGGTCAGCCGAGCTCCCGCGTGGAAGAAGCCCATCATCAGGCCCTTTCCAGCCGTCAGCATCATCACCGTATTTGAACCAATCCTATTGAGCAGTGCCTCCCCATGACTGCATCACCGAGAGCACGACAACGTCGAGACCAAACCCGCAATTCCAACAACCCGAAATCACCTTGCCTCCTCTTTAAACTACTACCCAACCAGCGAGGAAAAGAAAGAAGAAAGGAAAGAATCCCAAAAGCCACGACGTCAACGACTTCCGATCAAAACCTATGAGGGAAATGGCATCCATAGTCATGGATGAATTGCTAGGTTGAAAAGAAAAGTTTTCAATCCCAACCCTAACAGAGCGGCGCTAGGTTTTTTAATTAATACATAAAATATGTGTAATCTATGTGCATGTAAGTTAGGTTAAACTAAGTTATGCAATATGATTTAGGGAAAAATGCACCAACAGTGTCCGGACACTGTGAGGACTGTCAAAATGATACCTGAACTTACAAAGTTATCAATGTGATACCTGAACTCATTTTTTCGTATCAACACCGTACCTACGACCAAATTCCGTCACGGAACCGTTAAATTTTGGATGTACCACGCACGTGAGTCACTTTTGATGGGTAAAATTGTCTTATTACACATTTTTATTAAAAAAAAAAACAGAAGAAATTTCTTATTTCTTCTCTCTCTCTCTCCTCTCACTCTCCTTCTCTCCACGCCAACACCACCGTAACCAACACCAGACCACACCAGTCAATCAGTTCAACCAACACCACCGCCGCGCCCATCGAGCCCATTTCCTTTCTCGATCTCCGGCGAAACCCTTTTTCTTCCTCATGGTCATCTTCTTCTTCACCCTCGTCCTCTTCAACAATGGGCAACCTAAAACCCTGCATCCTCGTTTTCCAGACCTTCGTCGGCATCATCGGCCTCCAACTTCACTCTCAATTCTCTGGCCTACAATTGCCTCTAATTGAACCCAAAATCCCCAGCTTAGCTCAGAGGGACGACCAATTCAGTGATGGGGCTTTGATAGGCGCATTTTAATGTGATATTTTAAATGTTAATTTCTCACATTTTGCTTAGTTATTCCTTAACGAATCGATTTTTAACTTAATTTCTATTTTTAGGTACATTGGAGTAGATGAAGAAGAAATGAGTGTTACGTCCATAATTACCTAGAAATGATGGAGAAGAATGAAAATGCACTAAAAAGTCAACCTTGAATATTTTCTTACTCCGGCTAGGAGAATCAGAGCTAAGCAAGGAAGAAGGAGCGGCCACCTGACCAAATGAACTCGAAATGAGCTGAAACTCTCCAGATCCATTCTAGACACCCAAAGGATCATTTATTATGAAGAGTGCCAGAGAAAAATATGAGTGGAAGGCCTTCAAACAATCAGCCCAATTTTCTACAGAAGCAAAACCGGAAAACTGGACCTGTAAGAGGTCCAGCAGCATTTCCGGCCCAACCACTTGGAATAAAGCTCTGAAAATTTGTGAGGATGATATACACTCATAGTGGAACATTTTTTATGAAGAAGTCGAAGGCTCATTCTGAAGTTTTGATGGAGAAATAATTGAAGGAATAAAGGGGAAGAAACTGACCTGAAAACAACTCAACACCACATATTCATGTTTCCCACCCATATGAAGAAATCATTTCTTTTTCCTTGGATACAATTTTTCTACCCTAAAAGATCATCATCACTTCCACATTTCTTCACCTTCATGCTTTGCTTTCATCATTTCCTCATCTTTTACATATTTTACAAACCACTCTCATACTCCACTTTCATTATTTTTCTTCATCTCATCATTTCACTCTTCTTTTTCTTCCCTATTTAAACACCTTCTCCTCTCACTCTTACACACCAATTCCTTCATCCATTCCATCTTCTTTGTCCCTCCATTTCCTTTCCATTTTTCCACACAAATTCCTTCATCCATTCCATCTTCTTTGTCTCTCCATTTCCTTTCCATTTTCTCTCCATCCTCTAGTGCATTCAACGTTTCAAGCAAGGGAGAAGAAGAAGAAGAAGGAGCCGTGAGCATCATCATCCATCCTCCACCTTGAAGCTTGCTTTCGAGATTCAAGAATCCATAACGTTTCATCCTTCATCCCCATCTCCATCTCACGGTGTAATTCAACCTCTTTCTTTGTAATCTTGCTTAGTTTCGTGAGAATTGTTTTTAGTTGATATTTATGTTTGAACAAGGTTTATATTCTGAAATTTTATGATTGAATAAAGAATTTCGATTCTTATGTTGTGATTCCAAAGTTGCTTATGTGTGATTGTTCGATTGAATTTGCTTTATAGATATCTTTTGTATTTTAATCTTATGTGGTTCGAAACACTTAGGGTTTTGATATGAATGGTGCTAGGTTTAAGAACATGAAATCGACTTTTCGTTTTGTGTAAACTTGAATCAAAGTAGTAAAGGTTTTGGACAAAAATCGAATTCAATTGAAGAGGATTGCAATTAGGTGAACTTATTCATACTAAGTTGTACACTTGAGTTGATAGCCTTTCTCTATGTGTAATGCGTTAAACATGACATGATTGACTAGCTTTCTAGGGTTTGATTGCATGTTTGACAGGATTAATCTAGGTGCTTTCGCTTAGGTTAATTAGCATTGAAAAGTAAAATATGGGAAATTGTTTGCTTTCGAATGTTTCACATGATCAACTCCTTTCACATGACTTGGAAGAACAATGTAGGGTTAATTCGAATTCAATGATAAACTTGGGTTTAATCTTTGTTTCTTATGTTTCACCCTTGTATATATGTTTTTACGTTTTCTTTATTTTATTTATTTTAATTTTAATTTTAACAATCCTAATCCCCCCTTATTTGTGTTTACTTGTATATATTTATTCTTTATTTTATTTTTGTAAATAATACTTTATTATTTTAATTCTTTATTTGTTTATACAATTGTATATATTTATATTCTTTATTTTATTTTTGTAAATAATACTTTTCTTTATTTGTTTCACAATTACAAGTGTACCCTCAATCCCCGGATAGAACGATCCCTATTTGCTTATACTACTAACGATATTTTCAGGGTTAAATTATGCGCTTCCCAAAAGTAGCGACATCAATTTTTGGCGCCGTTGCCGGGGATTGAAAAATCACTTGCTAAATTGTGTCATTTATTGTATATATTTGTTGTATATAAATTGTTTGAAACTTAGTTTAAATTAACTAGGATATTATTTATATTATTGAACACGAATTTTAATTGTAGGTTGTAAATTGAGAGGAATAGGTGAAGTCTCTTTTGTTAATATTGGCCTAAACCCCTTATTGGTACCTAGCTCAGGTCCCTTAAGGTTGAGGGCGGCCTTTATTAACACTTGTTGAACTGTCTTCACACTTATGAACTTTTTCATCTTAGTAAGTATAGCCTATGTGGAATGGTGTCTAGGAAGGGGACAACGTTCATGACGGGTTTTTGAATCCAGAAGTGCTTGCAAATGGGCCTAAACCACTATGTGGGAGTAGCTCATGCCAAAATGGATTTTTCCTCTCGTGTTCGTCCTCCCCCACCTGGCCATTTCAGTAAGGTTGCCCAAACGATTTTAAAGGGAGTTTGTGTCTAGGCGACTATACTTGGGCCGCACGTCCACTTGATTTACCGCTTGGAATTTGATTCGATATCAATAATGTTTATAATAAAAGAAATACTTGTGAATACTCTATACGTGTAAATTATTTTGTTGTTTCACACTTTAATACTTGTAAAAATACTTTTCACGTTTTATACTCACTTGTACTTAACTTGTGTCTTTTGTACAATATACTTGTTAATTTTACTTGTAGTTTGTAATTAATAGTTATACTTGTTTTTATTTTGTATTTCTTTGTTAATTATAGTTACTAACTTTATTTAATGTAGGTACCGTCTGGCTGCAAGACGTAAAATACAAGCGCTACTTGAGAGGCAACCCATGCAAATCAGATTTGCTTTCTTTATCCTTATCTTTTATTTTTCGTTTTTGCTTATTTGTTTTAGTTGTTATTTTCGTAAATTTCATCCCTATATGCTTACTTATTTCATTGCATGCTTTTAATTGATTACATTGAAGATAATGCAATATTTAAGTGTGGGGGAAGAGATTTATATTTTTGTCTTTCATTTTGAGTCCAATATATATTTATATTTGTCTTTTATTTTTTGAGTCCTTTATATATATATAAAATAAAAAAAATAAAAAATAAAAACTGCATTCATTCAGTCTTATTAAATTCAGCTATTTACAAAAAAAAAATAAAAATTAAAAAAAATTAAAAAAAAATAATAATAATAAAAATACTCTATACTAAACCATGTCTGCATCTCCGTAGGAGTTGAGGCTGAGCTCAAGGGAAATGCGAGAGTCACCGCCATAGCCGCTACCTCCCTCGGAAGTAGTCTTCATGTTGCCAAAGATGTCCTCACCATGCATGGGGAATAGTGGAAGGGTTTCAATCTCCTGGTGATCTCCTCCTCGTTGTTCCATGAAAGATTGTCCTCCTGTTGTGCCAAATGAGGTAGTACTGGTATTAGTGTTGAAGGGTGAGGAGGAATATGGGTCAACACCATAGCCGACACGTGACCCAAAGTTTAGATCAATGGATCTACCATCATCAGTAGAACTAGTGGATCCAAAATTGAGATCGAGAGATCCACCAACCGGAACGTTCCGAAATTCCTTCAACTTCTGCCTCTCACGAGCCTTGAGGTTCTGGAACCAAAAGAAGACGTTTTTGTCCTCGATCTGCCCATACTGTTTCAGATGGAGGCAGATCTCTTGAATCTGCTCTGGAGTTGGGTACTTAAAACCCTTATCATAGTAAAGGCCCTTGAGGATTCTTAGTTGAGGCGGTGTGGGAGCCCACCGGTTATTAGTCCCGGCTGCTTGGTTGTTTCCTCCATCCTCGATTTGTTGCTGGGTCTGTTGCTCCATTAGTTGCAGAGTTTGTGGTTCCATGTTGATGAAGAAAGGATTTGAGTTTCGAAAGAAAGGCTGAAGGGTTGAGAGAGAAAGGCTGGAACTCGGAAGAATTTTCTTTTGGAGTGAACAGTCACTCAGAATGCACCTATTTATAGAACGAGTGAGCAGATCTCCACCGTTGGATCGACGATCTCTGAGATTAAATCTACGCGTTGGATTAAAGTCACCCGAAAACACGAAAAAACTGTTGGCTCGTGAAGGACACGTGGGGGAACCAAACGAATCTCGAGGAGCTGTGACAGACAAGCTACAGCCGAAAGCAGGTTTAATTGCCGTGAATCAAGGAAAAGAAAGGCGTGGGGGAATCAAACGAATCTCGAGGATCCGTGACAGACAAGCTATAGCCGAAAGCATGCCATAAATCCAGGAAAAGAAAGGAATATTTACACGTGGGGGAGTTTCTTGGGCCGTGAACTGTCATAACTCTTCTCCTTCCCGGAGAAGCTTTGTTAAAACCGTGTGCCTGTTGAGATTTCTACCCTATTTTGTGCTTTACATATACATCCTTTTTTGTCTCCTCCAGATTTTACTAAGGTTTGTCTAAGCGTGCAGTTTCAAATTCCTTCTACTTCCTCATGGCTCGAACCAAGGTTACCCCTCGCAGGGGCGTCAATCAACGCCGTGTTCTCTCTTTGGAAGAAGAAGGTCGTCAAGCGGCCACTAGAGCTGGGCTTACTCGTCCATGGGACCATCGTCCTATCCGTGAGCGTACCCGCAGTCCCCCTCCTCTGCCTCGTCGCTCTCCCAGACTGCATCCCAAAGAGTCTTCTTCCTCACCAGCTGCTCGTGCTCCTCGACCTATGGCCACCCTGGAAAGCTTGTCGGATTTGATTGATGATTTGCGTTCCTCTCTCCGCGATGGTATTATGGTGACAGATTGGAGAGTCAATTGCATGATCGATTACATCTCTGAGATGAACTGCTCTTTGATCCGCTGTCACACTGCAATAAACAAGCTTGCTCAGGAAGTCAATAACTTGCAGAGTTATCCTCCTGGGTTTCCTCGCAAGGACGCTACTGCATCACAACATGAGGACCCACCTCCGAAGGCTGAAACCAGCAAGAGGGCTGCCACTCGCCCGCATACCGCTCCTCCAAAGGAGTAAATGGAGGTACAAGTCTAGGCTGAAAGACTTTAAACATTAAGCGCTGCATGGGAGGCAACCCATTTCAACCGTAGCTGTGGAGGAGACATCAAACGCAGATTTGCTTTCTTGAACTCTTCCTTCTATTTTATTTTCATGAATTTTAAGTTGTTTTAGGTTTCGTTATGTTAACTTTCTCTTCTATGCTTGATTTATGCTTTGCATGATTTATATTTGTTTGTACATTGAGGACAATGCATGAATTAAGTATGGGGGAAGGGTTATTATTTATTGTGTTTTTAGTAGTTAGTATATAAAAAAAAAATGAAAAATAGTTGATGTTGGATTGTGTTTTTATTGTGTTTTTAGTTGATGTTGTGATACACTAAGGTATATTGGATTAAACATAGTCTTGAAAAAGGGTAGCTGTTTCAGTCCCATTGCACATCGAGACTCCCTGTTCCCGTACCTAAGTGTTGAAATTAAATTAAATTGTAAAAAAAAAAAAAATTGTTGGTTTTAGAGTGTTTTTGTTTGTGTGTTTGAGTCTTAGGATGCTCCTAACGTCTAGGATGAACATGTCTCCGAATTCATGGCTGAAGGTTTTCACAATCAAAATAGGACTTAATTGAATTCTGTGGTTAATCGACATTGTGATGCTTGTATGAAGATTTGAGATAGGATTGTAACTTGGTTCATTAAGCATGCTAGGATTAAGTCTGATTCATTTGACCCAAGTGAGTTTTTGTGCTAAAATACTTTCTTTTCGAGTGCTTATTGATAATTCTAGAATTTCGTGGCTGTATTTGCAAAACCTCATCATTCTTTGGAAATCCAATGATCATGTGCCATAGATTTTAATGGACTAGAGAATACTAGAACTCGACTGTTGTGACTGTCAAAACTTGTATGCCATAATATGCACTGATCCTGGATAGGATAGAAGGCATTAGGATAACCACCATAGCCAAACAAGCATGTGTCCCCAATTGTGCCCGTCGTGGGACTCCTTAGAATGAACCCCTTTGAGCCTACGTTGAAAACCTTTGTTTCATCACCCTCACTACCCTACCATGAGCTTAGTACAAGATATCTCTACCCTTGTCTTAAGGACTTAGTAGAGCATGACATAGTATGTAGGGGTGACGATGAAAGACAAGTATGGGGTGGGGAAAATCCAAGAAAAAAAAAATTTGCCTTGAAAAAAAAAAAAAGAAAGAAAGAAAGAAAAGCGGCAAAAGAGAAGAAAAATTGAAAAGAAAACTCTTGGGAAAATGTTGAAGTGTGGTTTTGGACTTGTAAATTTGTAGAAGGCTCAAAGTTGAAAATTACGCCTTTGTCCATTCCCATGTTGGTTAGAGTGAAGGTTTGGCCCAAAACAATGATATTTGGTCTACAAAAATAATGACATAAGGTGGTCCTTATATGCTCTGCTCTGTCCTTAGGATTTTTTGTATCCTTAATCTTCATTTCGAAAACCCTAGCTTAGCCCCATTACAACCTGTTTTAAGTGCTAACTTGATCCTTGAGATGGGCAATCTTTGGTTAGTGGAGTCAGTTACGCAGTCGAGCTTATGGTTTAGGTCCATTTGTGCACTTAGTCATTTCATGAGGTCTTTAAAAATTCTTCACAAAATGTGTTTATTGATGAAATATGCAAGCTGTTTGTTGCCTTACAATTTGTTCTCTTGCATATACTTGAGTGTGAAGCTTTTAAGCATAGCCATTTCTGAGAGAAAAATCGAGAGTATGCCCTGTGAGTTTGGATTGGACTTGTTCGAAACATGCTATCATTCACTGTATAACTTAAGTTCTCCATATCTTGCTTAGTCATATGAATGTCACAGGTTTATTAACCATGGAATTATCTTTGTGATTTTGATTAAGTGTTTAACGTGAAAGCCATGAGTTTGGAGTTTCTGAGACAACAGTTAGGAGCAATAGAGTCATTTACTTGCTTTTTGTCAAGTCTTTGTTCTGTTTTGGATTTTTTTTGTTTTGTTTTGCTAAGGGACTAGCAAAAGCTAAGTGTGGGGGAATTTGATAGGCGCATTTTAATGTGATATTTTAAATGTTAATTTCTCACATTTTGCTTAGTTATTCCTTAACGAATCGATTTTTAACTTAATTTCTATTTTTAGGTACATTGGAGTAGATGAAGAAGAAATGAGTGTTACGTCCATAATTACCTAGAAATGATGGAGAAGAATGAAAATGCACTAAAAAGTCAACCTTGAATATTTTCTTACTCCGGCTAGGAGAATCAGAGCCAAGCAAGGAAGAAGGAGCGGCCACCTGACCAAATGAACTCGAAATGAGATGAAACTCTCCAGATCCATTCTAGACACCCAAAGGATCATTTCTTATGAAGAGTGCCAGAGAAAAATATGAGTGGAAGGCCTTCAAACAATCAGCCCAATTTTCTACAGAAGCAAAACCGGAAAACTGGACCTGTAAGAGGTCCAGCAGCATTTCCGGCCCAACCACTTGGAATAAAGCTCTGAAAATTTGTGAGGATGATATACACTCATAGTGGAACATTTTTTATGAAGAAGTCGAAGGCTCATTCTGACGTTTTGATGGAGAAATAATTGAAGGAATAAAGGGGAAGAAACTGACCTGAAAACAACTCAACACCACATATTCATGTTTCCCACCCATATGAAGAAATCATTTCTTTTTCCTTGGATACAATTTTTCTACCCTAAAAGATCATCATCACTTCCACATTTCTTCACCTTCATGCTTTGCTTTCATCATTTCCTCATCTTTTACATATTTTACAAACCACTCTCATACTCCACTTTCATTATTTTTCTTCATCTCATCATTTCACTCTTCTTTTTCTTCCCTATTTAAACACCTTCTCCTCTCACTCTTACACACCAATTCCTTCATCCATTCCATCTTCTTTGTCCCTCCATTTCCTTTCCATTTTTCCACACAAATTCCTTCATCCATTCCATCTTCTTTGTCTCTCCATTTCCTTTCCATTTTCTCTCCATCCTCTAGTGCATTCAACGTTTCAAGCAAGGGAGAAGAAGAAGAAGAAGGAGCCGTGAGCATCATCATCCATCCTCCACCTTGAAGCTTGCTTTCGAGATTCAAGAATCCATAACGTTTCATCCTTCATCCCCATCTCCATCTCACGGTGTAATTCAACCTCTTTCTTTGTAATCTTGCTTAGTTTCGTGAGAATTGTTTTTAGTTGATATTTATGTTTGAACAAGGTTTATATTCTGAAATTTTATGATTGAATAAAGAATTTCGATTCTTATGTTGTGATTCCAAAGTTGCTTATGTGTGATTGTTCGATTGAATTTGCTTTATAGATATCTTTTGTATTTTAATCTTATGTGGTTCGAAACACTTAGGGTTTTGATATGAATGGTGCTAGGTTTAAGAACATGAAATCGACTTTTCGTTTTGTGTAAACTTGAATCAAAGTAGTAAAGGTTTTGGACAAAAATCGAATTCAATTGAAGAGGATTGCAATTAGGTGAACTTATTCATACTAAGTTGTACACTTGAGTTGATAGCCTTTCTCTATGTGTAATGCGTTAAACATGACATGATTGACTAGCTTTCTAGGGTTTGATTGCATGTTTGACAGGATTAATCTAGGTGCTTTCGCTTAGGTTAATTAGCATTGAAAAGTAAAATATGGGAAATTGTTTGCTTTCGAATGTTTCACATGATCAACTCCTTTCACATGACTTGGAAGAACAATGTAGGGTTAATTCGAATTCAATGATAAACTTGGGTTTAATCTTTGTTTCTTATGTTTCACCCTTGTATATATGTTTTTACGTTTTCTTTATTTTATTTATTTTAATTTTAATTTTAACAATCCTAATCCCCCTTATTTGTGTTTACTTGTATATATTTATTCTTTATTTTATTTTTGTAAATAATACTTTATTATTTTAATTCTTTATTTGTTTATACAATTGTATATATTTATATTCTTTATTTTATTTTTGTAAATAATACTTTTCTTTATTTGTTTCACAATTACAAGTGTACCCTCAATCCCCGGATAGAACGATCCCTATTTGCTTATACTACTAACGATATTTTCAGGGTTAAATTATGCGCTTCCCAAAAGCGCATCAGGCTTCACCCATTTACACACACTCTTCGCCCAATGGGTTTTGGTCGAAGCATCGCGACGATGTCAGCTACAATCAGCTCCAGAAGGTACTCAAATTGATTGGAAATTATTGAATATATGCTTGCCCAATGGGTTTGAGATTGGTATAGATCACTTTTGTGTGCTGTGTTTCGTTTGATGAGTTTTATGGGTGATTAGAGTTTGAATTGGATCTTATAATTTGATGGATGGGTTGTTGAGTTTCTGTATGTGTGGTTGTTCATGTTGGGAATGACAGAGGTGGTGTCGCATGTCGGGAATGATGAAGACGTTGTTCATGTGGTTGTTGATGGTGTGGAGGTGGTGTTGCATGTCAGGAGTGACGGAGATAATGGTGGGGTGGGATTGGAGCTGTGATTTGAGAGTGGAGGGCTGGCGGGGTCTGAGTTTCTGATCAATGGTGTATACAAGGGGGTCGGAGGAGAGAACGAGAGTGGTGGTGGCTAAGCCATCGGCGGCAGGGGTGAACTTGGACGAGCAATTCGACAGGCCGAGCAGGGTGAGGAGGTGTCGTCTGTGATTCACCGTGGCCGTAATCGCTTAAGGGGCCCCGGTGTTCTTCAAGGCCATGACGTAGCCGGAATGGCCCGCTACTGAGATGATTTGAATCTTGATGATTCAAATCAGGGGAAGAACTCCGAAGAAGAAACCAAAAAAGAAGAAGAAGAAAGAAAGAAATAAATAAATAAATAAAGAAAGAAACAAAGAAAAAAAAAACTTTTGAGGGTAAATCAGTCTTTTTCTCTTCATTAAGTGACTCCCGTGTGTGGCACGTGCAAAATTTAACGGTTCCATGACAGAATTTGGTCGTAGGTACGATGTTGGTATGAAAAAATGAGTCCAAGTATCACATTGATAACTTTATAAGTTCAGGTATCATTTTGACAGTCCTCACAGTGTCCGGACACTGTTGGTGCAGTTTTTCCTATGATTTATTTGAAATTACTCCATCAACTAAAAATAAGATGACATCAAAAAAAATAAAATTACAACTTATGTCATTGTATCCCTCCAAACCGATCTCGACCCCAAAACTCTCTATGCTCTCTTTGCTCTCCCCAACCCCCCCCCCTCGAATCCTCAACAATGCTATCATTCGCCACCCTGACGTCCACATCACCAATAGAGACCTCACCCTTCGCAAGCTCTTTGTCTACCCGGATGGTCACCAAATTCCAAGACTCTGCCCGGATAATCTCCCTCTTCAACGAGGAGTTGAAGTCCCAATGTCTTGAACAAAATCTCTCTATCCCAAAGATAGAGATCTACTTTCGCCAAAATCGAATCCATGCCGCTCTGAGTCGTGAGCTTATTAACCTCGAAAAAATTGGGCCTCTTACATTTTTGGGCTAGCGAAATAGTGTCGTCAAGGGTATGGGAGACAGGGAGGAGAAGGTCGAGGGTGAATGGGTTAGAGGTGGAGGTGGGGAAGTCGGCGAAGTCGGAGAGTTGGGCCTGGAGGTCGGTGAGCTTGGCTTGTATTAAGGCCCATTCATCTTTGAAGGTGTAGATAAGCGGGATTTCTGAGGAGGTGAGTGATACCATTTTGTCATGCCTCAAACCCAGTTTTGGTGGATTTTAAGTACTTGAAGCAGAATCCAAGGTATGAGTGCTAAAAGTAAAATAAAATAAAAACAACACCAAATACTTTTTCTGAAATCATCAAAAATAAAACATTTAAAATAACAAAAAGCTAATCATAAAGAGAAATAATGCATTCAGCATTCTAATCTATCTCGCTCTAATGTTTTGTAATGTTTTTTTAGATACCATTTTGTCACGCCTCAAATCCGGTGTCGGTGATTTTTAAGCATACGAAGCCGAATATGAGGTGTGAGCGATAAATGTAAAATAAAATCACCGCATACTTTTTCTGAAATAGTCAAAAATAAAGCATTTGAAATGACAAAAAAAAATCTACAGAGAAATAACACCAAAAAAATTAGAAATTATGGGGTTTTACCAAATTTTGAAAATGATCAACGAGATCGAGATAGCTAGGGTGACAGTGACATGTCATATTAGCTACATGGGACCTGCAATATTGCAGATATCGTGCAAATGTTCCATAACTGAGCTCATGTGGAAGAGCAGCTAAAAGCCTAAAGCCATGTGCACATACACTAATAATTATGCACTTCGAGACAAATTATTTGGATAAAATGGTTTGCTTATGTGAAATAATTGGGTGAGACAAAATGAAGGAATTGAACTGCGACGGGATCACAGTACCAGGTTAATGCAGTGCATATAACAGGAGAGGGAAAGGGGAAGTAAGAGGGAGAGGGAAACGGAGAGGGAGAGGTGATACCATTTGGTCTATTAACCCCACATCATAAAAGGAGGGTAGCCAAAACCATGTGCATGTGCTTGCTCTAAGATCATATATATCCATGGAGGTACTCATCTACTTGAGGGTAACATGGCTATCCATGTGAAGGGACATGGGAATGGAGGAAAATGATCAAGGGGGGAACACACATTACATGCATGCATGCTCATGTTGTGAGAGAGAGAGAGAGAGAGCTTTGGTTTGGTTAGGTTTGCTTGTACGTACATGTTCTTGTCAAGATGTACAATGGAATTTTGATTAAAGATATATTTTGGGTTATGGGAATTGTTTGCTCGATCACCAACCTGCACCGTACCGCAGACAAATAGCCTTTTCAAGGAGTTTAATTTCCAAGACTCAATCACTAATTGATTCATCATATCTGAATCCAATAATGAGGAAATCTAAATTTTGAATGTATAGATAGACATTTAATTAACATGTATAGGGATGATAAATGTCATAATATGTGATGATTTCCTCTGACCCTATGATTAATTTGGGCTGTTGGACACATGATCGAGATTCCATGTGTTATGACTGCTTTTTTTTTTTTTGGCCCTCTTGATTAGCATGATATGGAAAGTTGAATTTGTTGGAACCTGGATCAACTTTTTAATCAGAAAGAAATGCTCTATTGGAGTAGATTTTTGTTGGCTTATCAACGCAAAACTTGTCATCTTTCGAAAGTGTACGTAGAGGCTGAGCCACTCGAAGATCGAGCTTACACACGACGCAACTTTTCCTAAAGAAGCAGATACAATGTAAACTGGACCGTTCCGGAAAAACGGAACGCATAAAATATGTAAGTCCATATATATGACTGATCAACTCATCAAAGAAAGAAGAAACTGGAAAATTGGCCCATTTTGGGTTATTATAAGTCGACAAGTCACAAGACACTCTATAAACAATTGTTCCATCAAAAAAGGCTTAAATTATGAACTCCAAAATATGTCAATTTATTTTCGACTTAGTTACCTCATCAATAAATATACATATACATGTATATGGGATACAACTTGTCAAATGATTAAACTGACTATCAAGTGAAAAGAAACTGTGACCGAAAAAATTGCAAGAAAACCACTAACCCAGAATCAATCTCAATCCAAAGTGATTGCAACTATTTTGCCTAATTACAATATCTGTGAGATAAATCTCTCATTATATTGCCTAATCATTTTGATAACATGCGGGTCCATCTTGTTGGAAGCTGCATGACCTTGTTGACTAGCAAGACAAGCACACTCCTAAAGCATCGGGCAAAGTTCCATTTCTACCTTGACCGTCCCGAACCACTGATCAGTACGTTGATCACGTCGGAATTATGTACCAATCTTAGGGATATTAGTATCATGCTAAAGCACATTAATCTACTCATGAGCAATTTCTAGTGGATGACCATCACAGTACAACTTTACTACTCGATCATTTGCTCCTGAGTTTAAACAATGATCGAGTTACTCCATGGAATAATATGGTTTACTGAGTTTGAAGTATGGATTGCTCTAATTTCTAGCATAAAATTGGAGACGATGCAAAGAAATAGATGAAGAGAGAGAATCTACTACTACACTGTTGTATCTTTTTTTGTAACTCTGGTCAAAAGTGAGGCTTTTTGGCTAGGGATGAGTGGATCTAAGGTGGAAGGATAACAAAGCTGTCTAATCTATATATCATCTGAGAAAAGCAAGTGAGAAAACAATGAGAATGTTTCTGAACAAGGGAAGAAAATCAATCATCAAAATCCCTTCATATTTGGCTCTATCTGATCAGTGCGCAATAGGTATTTGGCTCTATCATACACATGCTCCTTGACTAGTTCATAATTGAACCAAAGCATTATTGCATTGTGTCGCGCGCCTTCTTGCTAGTTTCAACCCCCACAACAGTTGACTGAACTGGTTGCCTGCTTCATACATTAAAAGAAAACCGAAATGGGCAAGTTTTGGACAATCAATCACATGACAACTACTTATTGCAAACATATTTTAGAATTGGGAGAGGCTCGCTAGTTTACCAAAGATTTTCTAGCATGCTGCATGTATGCGTTGAAAGAGATTCAAGACTCATTATGGATTGTGTTAACGGTAATTAGCAATTTTAAGAGATTGAAAACTGTCATTAGTAAATAAATCTCAATTACTTGATCATGCAGTGGTTGAATCTAAATGTTGGGAAAGTGACCTTCTTTTTAGTGTTTTGCCATTGTTCAGTTTTAACTAATTAGCGTTGGTTACTCTCAGAACTTTATGTTGTAAATTTGTAATTTATTTTTACTATAAAAGTAAAAAAATTTCTACTATATAATTTTCCATCGATATTTATGTTAACAGGTTGTTCTTTTGTGATTCACATTGAAGCTTTATTTCTAACATAATCAGCGTGCGCAAGACAAAAGAGGTTACAAAAACATCTTATTCTTGTTAGACAATGATACCCAAATTTCCAAAAACATCTTGTTGGTGTTGGACAATAAACACCCAAATTTCCATATCATGTTTTATGCTCTCACTAATATGTTTGTCGTCTTTTAATTGTTTTCCAATCTTTCTGGCCTTTTCTTTTCTTTTCTATTCTTTTTTTTGAAAAGTTCTGGCCTTTACTTCATGTTGTCCATATCAGCGCACAGGGTGCTGTTCTTTATGGAGTAGTTTGCAGACCAAAAGAAACAAGAAGTAATTTAAAAAGACATTAAGGTTTCGCTCAAGATTAATTTCAGTAACAC
Organism: Rosa chinensis; assembly: GCF_002994745.2. Taxonomy (NCBI): domain Eukaryota; kingdom Viridiplantae; phylum Streptophyta; class Magnoliopsida; order Rosales; family Rosaceae; genus Rosa; species Rosa chinensis. Next base: position 50,242,147 of record NC_037089.1, on the reverse strand, counting down.
TTCTACGTACTGGGTCTTCAAGAATCGATCAAGATAGCAAGTTAGGAGTATTTAGTGTCCATTTATTGGCCCGAAATAGAAATTAAAAATAAAAGCATCAAGTTCTGTTTCTCCATCTTCTGATTACAAAGAAAAAACGAGGAAAAAAGATTCGAACTCTCGCCTTTGGGATGTGTGGGGGAAATGCTCGCTACTAGTAGAGCTATACGAGCACCCACTTACATTCTATTTCCAATAACAGTGTGTGATATAGCTGCATATTTCATTCTAGCTAGCTAGCTAGCTAGCTAATTCTTCCATAAGTTTGGATACATACTACTACTCATCTAAATCTAATTACTTTTATTAAATATAGCTAACCCAAAAAGTTTTCATTTTCCATGTAGAAGGTGCTAGAGTTTAGTACTGCCTATGCTTGAACCCCGGGACAAAGCTCAATGTATCCATAATCAAGCAACTCCTCTATCATTTGCTCAATGTGATCCTCCTCAAGCGGCTGAAAAAGCTCCTGATGTTGATCATGATTCTCAACTTGAACACCCACCTCACCAACCCAATTCCCCTCACCCCATTGAACTCCACCGTACTTCCTCTTCTCCGACCAATCCAACCCTGAAAAGCCGCTGTTTTCGACAATGCAGCTACTACTAGAAGTGATGGATGGCATATACTGTTGCTGCAGCACTACTTGTTGCACTGGCTCCTCTTTTGGGGCTGGTTTTTTCGTCATTTGTAGAGAGGCCATGTTGCATTTGTGAAGCTTTGCTATCAAAGCTGATGAGAGAAGCTGGGATGAATGTGACATGTGGTCGTTGGGATTGAATGGGAAATTGGTACGTGCTTTTGGACCGCACATGAGTCTCGCCGCTTCGTCGTAGGCTCGCGCTGCGTCCTCCGCCGTTTCGAACGTGCCTAGCCAAATTCTTGTCTTTCTGTAAACCAAAGAAACGCGTTTCTTGTTTAGACTAATTAACACAAAGACATTAACACAAGCATCAGTGAAACTTCTGTTTGAATAATTGTGCAGATGGGCATTGCTTAATTACTCCAAAGACATGAACCAACGTGAAAAAAGAATTCCTTTTAGTGAAAAAAAATATATATATCAACTATGACAGAAACGTTTCTGAAGAATAGGATATAAACAGTGTATAGACTATATATATGTGGTAGTTGATAACTTACAGTAAAGGGTGGCGAATTTCAGAAACCCAAGAACCCCAATGCCTTTGTCGGACGCCGCGATAACGCTGTTGGGACCTAGCCATGGTGGTGGTGGAAAGCGAAACGTTTCGAGAGTTTCAAGGGCCCTCAAGTGAGTGTTGCTTTGGGTGAGTAGAAACACAAGAGATGACTAGTGAGAAGGCGAAGGGGGTTTATATAGGCCATTTTTGCGGCCTTTTGAGCAATGGGGGACCCTCTCTATTCCTACCCTTTTCTATTATTTTCCTTTTTTTTTGGTTTACCTTTATAATTACATGCCTATAAATATTTCAAACCAATAGTTGGATGTTGTCTCTTACTTTATTGATTTTGGTACTAGTAATGAGGGTACAGGGTTTTAGTTGTCCTCAAAATAAACACAACTACAGGACCATAATTGCACAATTTTTTTTCCATTTGATTTCTATTAAGGACATAATAGAACTTTTAAAAATTATTACAATTTTTTTTTTTAGAGAAATGTCTACTCATTTCATTGATTAACGAAAGTACACATAATAAACTTCCTAGTGGGCTTTTCAAAAGAGTCACAACCTAAGTAATTCAACATTTTTAACATTATAAAGCTCAACCAAAATCTACCCTAAAACATCCTAGAAAATCAAGGGGCCAAGACATCCCAGTTATTTTTAGCGACCTCAGAGAAAACCTATGGATCCCACCCACATAAAAGAAGGAATCCATATAAAGTAATACAAGAAAATAAAAACCAAAGCCTAAGCCCATGCCCAATTGCATATGTCACCAGCCCATGAACTTAGGACAAACCCTAGACCACAGGCCAGTCGCCATCAGCCCTACACCATCTACCGCACCTCCGACGACCAGCCTGACACTGCCAACGTTGACAAAGCTAGGTCCAACCACCGCTCTATGCAAAACCAGCACGCCGTACCAACCTTTTCTGAGCCTCAACTGTGTCAGACGTCGATCATCCCCATTAAGATCGAGCCACCATCCTTTCAGCCCGGTAATTTAAGAATCAGCGAGTCTCCTTCTGACCACGTCAACGCCGAACGTCCGACTAAGAAGCAGAGCCCAAGAACATACCCTGATCTCGTCAGAATATCACACACCTATATCGCCCGGTCCTCACCTCGAAAAGTTTTGAGAAGACGACGACAACACACTTTGCCGCCCTCATTCTAATTTGGAGATCCGCCGCTAAAAGGCTACAAACTCCACCTACCTCTTAGAGAGAGTTTCAGCATCGTGTGAATGTTGAATTTTGAATAATAAAGTACAATTTATTACAAGTTGAATTTTGGCCACTTTACTTTATGTTACTTTCACTAGAGTGATGAATATGATTGCAAGAGATAAACATAAAGTTTTCAAAAGGACTAATTTCAGTTTACCCCCCCCCTAAGGTTTGGGGTCGACATCATGTTAGTCTCTGCAGTTTCAATTTAATCAGTAACGCCCTCATACTTTTTAATTTCATCACCCGTGTCCAATTTCTTGAGTTCCGTCCAAATTGGACGTTATATCTGACGTTGGGGGCCCACTATAAGGGTTAAAATGGTCATTTCAAGACACAAAAAATCAGAACAAAAAATACCCATTTTTTTATCCAACCTTGTTTGGCCTCTGCTCTACCATCTCCATCCTCCTATGAACAATTACAGACCAGAAGAATTCAACCGGAGCATGGCGGACGACGAGTCGTTTCCAAAGGAGAAGAGCGTGTCATTCTCGACCCCAGTCGGAGCATTGCACTATCTTCCCAATTTGAATCGGATAAGACAAAAGAGAAATCACACACCTTCTTATATCTTCTTCTTCCTCAATCTAATGAATCCCCAGAAAACAGAGGAAGTCATCTTCCACCACCACCACCACCTCCTCCATAACCATGATCTGGACCCACCGCAACCACCCCCGATCGTCCGATCTGAGCCATCCAATCTCCTCTCTAAAAAAGACGTCGTCGACCCCTTGTTCACTGCTCTCCCAGAAATCGACCTCCTCCCCTCGTCCTTCTCGGCCCACTCTTCCTCCGATATCTTGCTTGTGAACCCCCGAAAATTTTGTTTAATTTTTAAAAGGTAATTTTTCGCCAACCATATTTTTCACAAGGTAATTTAAGTGAAGGAATTGATTTTGGAAATTATTTTGGTATCGAGATCACGATTTGGGCCTAATGATTTAAGTTTGGGCCGAGATTCTTTCATTTGGGCCTAGAAGGTTACTAAAGTTCATTGAAGTAAAAGATTGTCGAAGCAAATTTGAAAGGAAGGCGAATTGAGTTGTAAAGAAGATTTGAATTATTAGTTTTAACGAAACCGAGTTTTGGGCCTAGTACGAAGTTGAGAATTAACTTAGGAAGTTTCCGATGAAAAACGAATAAAAGAAAAGTCATGAGCCGAAAACCGAAAGTAATTAGCTAGAAGAGTTTCGTAATTCATCGCAAGGGCAAAATGGGTATTTCGCGCACATAAGTATAAATAGGAAATTGGAAACCCTAAAATCTAAATTCTCTCCTTTTCTCCCTCAACCGCGACACTCTCTCTCTCTCTCTCTCACCCCGACCTCTCGCTCCCTCTCTCTCTTCTTTCCTCTGCCACCACCGGAGACTCTAGCTCCTACCACCATCTCACCACACCGCCTCCACCAATCGATGTAGCACCCAAAACTGACCATAACCCGAGGCTCGCCGTCGACATGCACCGCCTCCAGTCTTTACCCACGGCCACCAAAGCCGCGATGCTACTGCCTCCCCTAGTCTTTTGACTTCCAGCTATCGATTCAAACCACCACCACTACTACCATGAATCGAAGCATCAGGTCCTAGAAAGCAGAAACCAAACCATGGCTTCAAACTCCAACGCCAGAAAACACCGCACGAGCTCGCCGGAAACAGTACATCTACATGTCTTCATTTTTCGACCTCCCATTCTAAACGAGCGAAGTCACCTCCAAGGATAGAGTCAGGACCTCAAGATTGACCAAAACCCCCTAGTTTCGACCTCCAACTCCGGCAGATGCCACAGTACGCGCCACCACTGGCTCGTGAACCACTGAGAGCCACCATGATGGCCACCAGCTTACTCCTATTCATTTGGTAAGCTGGATTTTTATCCCTTCTTTTTAGTTAAGACTTCTGCTTTGATCTAGATTGGAGCCCTAACTCGATTTCGTAATTTTGAAATCTATGAGGATTATGGAATCGGTGTTTTGGAGATTTTGGAGGAGGGAGAAACTGTTGGTTCAGCCCAAATAATATTGGAGATTGGTAAGGATTCCCAAACTTTGTCTTGGTTGCGAAATTGGTCGAGTGTTGAATATTGATTGTATTGTTTTCTACTAGAGGTCTGAATGGGTTAATGGTGGTGAAGTGCAGCTTCCACGATTCAGCTTCTAATTTGGAAAAGAACAAGGGTAAAGGTCTTGGTACTTGGAAATCTGTTCTGCTGTGAAATATTGGTGCATGTTGAAGTTGTGGTCTTGTGGATTACTTGAGATGAAAATTGGTTGAATGTATGGACAGAGTTTATTTTCTCAAAGATGATGTATTTGGTTTTGGAAATGTCCTTTTGCCGAAGGGTTTATTTTGGTGGTAATTGAGAATTAAAACTCAATGTGTTGAGTGAAGTCAAGGAGATTAAGTAATCACAATTGTTTGAGAAATTGATTATGAAAAATGGTGGATTTTATTTGATGGAGCTAAATTAGGATATTGGATTAACGTTCTTGAAATAAGGTTAAAAATCGGAGTATTCTAGTGTCACCATATCCTGAAGTTATCGTGAGAATGTGATAAATTGGGAATGGTACTTACTATTTATTTTCTACTATTTAATGATTAAGTAAAACAGGTCAAACTGGTTGACTTGGAATACATTAAGAAAATAAGTATAATCACCATATCCCAAAAGGATTTTGAAAGGAGAAATTATTCGGGAATGGTAATTATTATCTAATTGCTTAAGGTTTAAAAGCTAAATAAAATGAGGTCAAACCCGTTGACCAAAATTTTAACATGGAAAGAAGAAGTGATCACCATCTCCCGAATGAGCTTACTACGTTAAGTGAATTGTTCGGGAATGGTTATCATTAAATATCGATTCAAGATAAATTGGTGAATCATAAAGAAATTGAGCAAATGAATTATGAATTGAGTACTTATCAGATTTAGTTTTTGTTAAAAGACTCGAGCTTGTGCACTTGGATTTGGACAAATGATCGAAAGTTGGGAACGAACCCTAATGTGGACGAGCACTACATATCCAGGTAGGGTTAGCTGTCCCTTCCTTGTTAAAGGCTTTTCTATATGTGGAATGCTCTAGTATAATAATATGTTGCATGCAAGTATGTTTTTGGTTGTTCATTAGTCGATGCCTCGTAATATCCGTGTTTCCATAACTGATAATTGCTTATTGTGAAAACCGAGCCTAGACTTGCATGTTGAGATACTGTACCCCTCGTATGTTTGTACTTGTGACTTGAAAGTGAATAGGACCTAGACGCCTAGATTCTTAGGGATCCCACGGTGTCGATAAAAGTGAACCTCCAGAGGGGGCTGTGCTCCTATGTTTGTCGAGGAAGGGCGAGTACCGACAGTGAACCAATCATAGGAGACCCTGGGCCAGGAAATTGATACTTTCGCTACTTGTAGTCATAAGGACTACAGAGTAGTTGACCGGTTCTTGAAGGATGACGAACCGGGTCAGTCACCAATTGTTTTAGATTAGCCAGCAGTGTGCATGTGGTCGAGGAGCGTACAGAGGAGACACATGGCCCGGCTTGGCGCATTTCTCTTTGACTTTATTAAATTGAGGTCTTAGTCCTTTACCGGATTTTGAAGTCACTTATTTATTTACTTTCTTACTGATTTATTTATTTATTTATTTTGTTTCCTACTCACTTATTTACAAAACTTCGAGAGGCCCATAACCCTGGGACGCGTCTCTCATACTGGTTGTAACTTAGTAAATTATTTTCCAAATTGGGCTCCGATTGTAAGCCCAAATCCTTTAGCCCCTTTTAAATTCCACTTCTGAAAATACGTTGTTCGGTTGCTAGAATGATTTCTCTAGGCAAATATTTTGTAAACCAACATCCTAAACCCAAAAGGCCTTGCAGTTTCGGGTTGATGAGTTATCTGCATGTCATTCGTGGTATGTCGGTTTCTCATTGGCTCAGGGTCGCGGCACTATGAGACCCCTCTCCCGGGTCACCACATCGCTCTCTGGTTATGAAATTTAGGGCTTCTTATCCCCATGAAATTGATTGTCGATTCTCTTCTTTATAATCCTTCAATTTTAGTTTGGGTAGAACATCAGTCGTACCAACTGTGAGCGACTCTGGTGTTCTTTCTCATTCTTCAGGTAATTAATCTTCATCTTTTGCTCCTTGTATGTGTTCAAATGGTTATACACATATCTGGATATGTATGTTCGTATGGTTTGGAAACTGGATTTGAGCTAGATATAATTCTTGAGTTGAATGCTTCGATTTTATGTTTGTTTACGTGAATTTGCTCTAGAATTGCAACTTATGATTGCATTTCGGACTGCGTTAGTGTAAGTTGCATTGCTTGTGTAATTTTGCTTAATAGGTTAAGCACTGGTTCTACATTGGTTAGGCGAAGTGTCTGTTAAAGCCATATATACTCATCTGTATCTCTACTTAATTAATAGTTAAAGCTTAAGCTTCCAGTAGCTGTTTATGTAGAAGTAGAAGTTCGTCTCGCATTGGTTGGGTTCTTGTGTTTCTACACTTGATAGCTTATGCTTTAGTATGGATTCTTTAAGCAGCGTCATTTTCTTTTGTTTTTATATTTTGTGAATTCTTATGAATTATATCATATTTCAGTATGTAATTCATCTTGTTCAGGCATATATTCACTGTGAAATATACTAACCAAATACATAAAAAGAGTAGAGAAATTGTAGGTGTATGTGAATAACTTTTGTATGCGTTGTAGCATTTTGGAGCTCATAGAAGATGGATGACCTCAAAGAGAAGCTGCTTGCACCGAAAGTCTAAAAACCTGCATCTGCTATAATCCTTCAGGAATCATCTTATCAAACCAGAGTCACCGGAAACGCTGCACCTGACGGCGACCCACGTTTCAGAATGCACGAACCCAATCGCAGGTCATTCGCGATCCGGATCACCAAACACAGCGATCCCTGACGGCGATGACGAGCCGGTTGTTTTCGCCAGCGACTTCCCAAATCTGAAGTGCCTATTATTCTTTTCAATCATTCACCTCTCTTGGCTCCCTTACCATTAGTGAGTGCCCAAAGCTAGCATCTATTATTGGAGAACAAGAGGATCTGAGTCACTCACACAAGCTTCGCATCTATAGAGACTGTTATTCACAAAGAAATACCAACTAGGTAAAGGACGACACTAACTCAAAATAGCCCACAAAGAAATCACATCCGACGGCCAGAAGAGGGAGAAGGATGGCGAGGAGGCAGAAGAATGGACCCGGATTTCTTAGCACTTTCTTAGAGGATAATGACTTGATTATGCCGTGAACATCCCAACCTGATCCAAGATTATATAAAATTAAAATAAAAAATAAAAGCAACTTTCTTTATTATTTATTTTCTATTATTTGTTAGTTTACTTTATTATCCTCTATAAGTAATGTGGTTTTCATAGTATACTAATAAGGGGTGTTTAGGTAAAATAAAAGTCCTTTAGGATTATGATTCTATTTATTATTTTTCTATAATTTTATTTATTATATATAATTTATTTTAATTAAAATTAGCTAATATATCTTAACGTACCGCGTACCCTATAGACTAGCGTACCGCGTATCCGTACTGCAACGTTCCGCATTTCATGTGACATTGTATCAAACATCGGCCTTTGGAAGGCAACCTTTTCAAGGTGTCGATGTTTTGGGCTTGAAGAAGCGGGGCCAAGGTTTTTTTTTCTGTGGAGTAGAGGCTGAGAAGAGGAGGATGGCAATGATGGAGAAAGTAGGGGCTTAGAAGAGGAGGATGGCGATGGTGGAGCACAGGCCAAACGACGTCGGATTAGCCCTTATAATGAGTATTTTGTGTGTCTTGAAATGATTTTGGCCCTTATAGTGGGCCCCCAACATCAGATATAATGTCCAATTTGGACGGAACTCAAGAAATTAGACACGGGTGATGAAATTGAAAAGTATGAGGGTGTTACTGATTAAATTGAAACTGTATGGACTAACATGATGTCGACCCCAAATCTCAGGAGGGGGGGAGGTAAAATGAAATTAGTCCTTTTCAAAAATATGAGAAGATTGTTGAAATGGCTAATTAAAGTAATTAATTGTTAGTCAAATTGTACAGTTAAGAACTTAAGAATATGTATCATTTTTTTATCAAAGAAAAAAATATGTATCGTTCAACCATCATTTTTTTTTTTTTTGAATAATCATTCAACCATCATATGGGTACACGATTTGATTACTGAGTTCAAATACAAACCAGTACAGTCTTACTTCAATTGATACAACCAAAATTAGTAACTATAATTACGAATTTCATAATTTTATAGATGATGGGGTGCCTTATCTGAATTGTATCAATTTCATCAATACAATTATATCCAATGTGTACCATATTTTATCATTTAATTGAAATATTACTATGTTTAAAAGAATTAATTAAACGCATACCTTCTCACTATTCTTTTTCATTTTCAGTTGCATTGTCCATTTGTCTTTTTTTTTTTTTTTCTCATTAAGAGCAAAAGTGTTTCCAAATTCCTAATATAAAATCCTTCTAAAAAATGTTATGAAGATCATGCATGTGTGGAGGGGGACATGGGTTTTTTGTACTCATTGTAGTGGGTAGTGAACATGAGTACGTGGCTTACATCACAATTTCTAAACATAGGAGACCTACCCATATGCCTCAATGCAAGATCAAGAGAGAAGGCCATGTTTGTTGTAATTTTCATGCCCATCCCTCCGTGGCATCCCTCCCTCCATTCTCTTTCTCTCTCGTGGCCCTGTAACCTAGCTATCATGCTAGCTAGTAGCTTCTATATGACCCTTTTGTTACAATAATATTGGTCACAAAATTTTATATTGTTATAGCTAGAGGGAGTCTCTTAATGCATAAAAGCCATACGATTTAGGTCGTTCCCTGAGGCATTCTAATTTGGTATTGTTAATTAGGTAGGAACAGAATGCCAAAGCAAGAAAGGTTTTCATTCAGTGAAATTGCATCTTGTATTAAGATTTGAGCTATGGTAGCTTAGGTGATATGTTTACATCTTGCATTTCCTACTGGAGCTGGTTTCTTCGATCTCCTATGGAGCCCTAGCTTGTTATCACCAATGCGTGCAATATCATCTTCATAACAATTAACATGCAGAAGAATCTTGTTTCTCTCTACTTCTTTTCTTTAATAAATTACAATCTAAACCCACAAATATTAGGCTAATATTTATGCTACATGACTATCAAAACGTTACGGTCTATGTATTCATAAGGATAGATTGTAGTGTGCCACATTTTTAACTTTTCTTCATACAGAAATTCGTCTTAAAATCATCGTCTTCCTAGTGTAATTACGTAGTCAATGCTCTCTCCATCTTTACGGTTACATCATCTTGCTAACACAATCATCGTCTTGATAATTGAATATAGTGTAACTTTTTTTTTTTTTTTTTTAAATTTGGGGGAGGTTAGCGTTAGATAGTTAGCAACACACACACCCTTCGGGGAGTATCCCAACAGAGCTGGACTAATCCCTTCCGAACGCCACGGGGTATATATATATATATATATATATATATATATAGTATAACTTGAGAGGCAATTTTGTTTAAAAAAATAATGTAGAAATAATAAAAATAGGGTATCATTCAAAACAAAATAACACAGAAATAAATCTATCTTTTAAGACACCAAAAAAAAAAAAAAACCATTACCTAAATCTCTTTCTTTTAATCACAAAACAGCCACAAATAAAGATATGATTACTCTTGTTCATGAGGTTGCTTTCTTAATTTTGAGTGTAATTATCTCTTGGTCATTTACCGACTTGGCACTCGTGCATGCATATATGATGATGTAGCACCTAGAGGAAGCCGGCCAAATTATTATCAATAAACAAATATCTTCAGGTATCTTTCACAAATTCTGTGTACGTCACAATTTTGTAAAGGGCATGAAAATAGATATGTTTCTTTATTTTCAAGGCAATGAGATTATTCTATTCTCCTAATAACAAAACAAACTAAAAGAATGTTTTCAGATGTCCTGGCGCAGTGCAGTGGATTAGTCTGCGGTGCAATGTCGGTGCAGGTGATCCCAGTGCTGGGATATCACTGCATGGGTGTGTAAGTTAATAACAGCTAACTGCTTGATAAAAAAAAAATGTTTTCAGATGTCAATTTTTCAATGTATATCTTTCTTAGGGCCTATTGGTTTTGAACTAATGGATCTCTAATCAGAATTTTTTTTTTTTTTTTTTTTTTTTGTGCTTTTGGCAAAGAGATTAATTTTTCTTTTCAAACATATCTCTATGCGGAAGGAAAGGAAATGAGGCACTCGCACTTTTTTTTTTTTTTTTTTTGGAGAAAATGAAGCACTCACACTAGTTAGCCAAAGATATGCAAAGACTACCCATGGGGTTTGGTCCAGTAGTAGCAAGTTGTTCCTACATGTTGGGCGAACGCTACAGTGATACTCCTGGTAGTAAGGAGGTCACAGGTTCGATCATCCGCTTGTGAAAAACACTCTATGGGGAGGGGTCTTACCCATGTTGCTCTCGGCCCCGGAGTGGTAGTCCCACCCGACCACCATTTTTGTAACCAAAAAAAAGATATGCAAAGACTGGGTCACTTTATTCGCATTTTCATCGGTAATATATAATAAAAGAAAAGAAAACAACTAGGGGCTAAAAATGACAAAATTTTAACCAACAGAAATTTTAGAGAGAGAGAAAGAGAGCAGTACAGTTAAAATTTTATGCATAAATGTTCTTGATTATTTTACGAGTGAAGTCAGAGTCTTAATTGAACAAGGGCTTTTAGTGCCAGTGAGTTTTTTTTATCCCTAAATGAATGCTCAAACACTAATTTGTTACTGCTCGACATAGTATATGGGTGGTAATTAACTCGTAACTTAAGATGGATTAAGAGGTTTTGACTCTAGGGTTTAGAGAGTTATGAATTTTCCGTGCTAGTCCACAATAAAGTAAAAATATGAGAGCTGTCGCTCTATCCCCTTTGCGGCGGCTAACCCTAGGGTTTCGTCGTCTGAATTCCTTGACCTGCGACGATGGCATTCACAGTCCTTTGCTGGTGAGTCCTTTGGGCTCGAGAATCTCTCTTCTTCAACCATCGGGTTGCTGCACCCTAATCTCAGCGTTTTGGATTTGGGATTCAACCCCTACGGGCTTTGCTCGTGCCACTGCTACTCCCCATTTCAGTGATGGTGGTGGACGGAGGCATCGTGGTTTGGTGGATCCAAATCAGACATGGGATCCCGGTCCTTTCATGGGAAAAGGCACTGAGTTCGGGTCTTCTCCGAGGGCGGTGATTCGGAGTCCTGGTGCTAATGGGTTGCTTCAGCGGTGGATCGTGACTCTGTGTAAGGATCCTCTCCGGTGGCTGTCCTGATTGCAATGGATACGAAGGTTGAGATCTTTGGAACCAGAGGGTTGGAGCGCTTGGGCCAACATATTGCTATGGGATTCTCATTCCAGTGTCAGTCTAGCCTTGGCGAAGATGCAACGGTGCAGTTCGGTGGGGCAGCGTTGTGGATCTTGAAGGGTGGTCGGACATCGGACTAAAGCCAGGGTACCCAAGTGCTTGGGTGCCCAGATCAGATTAAGTTGGGCCTGGGCCTTTGTAAAGTTTGACTTGTCAGACTTAATTTTGGATTCGGACAGGATTTGGATATGTATTTCGGACTCGGGTCAGATTCAAATCCGGATCTTGGATCCGAGACAGCTGCTTATATTGATCTAGTATTTGTTCTGGTTCTTGAGAGTTCATTTGCTAATTTTCAAGTTTATGACACCCTTGGTTACTTTCGAACTCCCGGTGAGCGAATCACCTCTTCTAGGTGATCATATCACCGGTTGCGGCTACGGTTACTATTATATTTACACTGCTCTCGCGACATATGCAGTGCAGCGATGTTGTTCGACATCAAGTCACATGGTTACCTTTCATTCTAGATGCATCTGTGCATCTTGTTATCCTTTATTGTTTTCCTACGTTATAGATGCATTTGTGCATCTTGTTATGCTTTATTGTTTTTCTTTCAATGCTTTTGCATCGCTTCATGTACTCCTCAGTTTCACTTAATATAGTTTGTCGTCTTTCCCTTAAAAAAAATAAACTAGATGGATTGATTTTCAAGAGACACTACTATAGAGGATCAATAAAATCAGAAATCAAATTAAACAAATGGACGAAGTAAATGACGAAACCTTGAATTAGTGGCATGCATTGATGTATATATGATGATGTAGCACTGAAAACAATTACGGTTTAAGTGAATTATATAAGAGTGATCATATTAAGGGATATCAAAAAATAAACGATGTCGGCTATAAGAATTGCACAGTGTCAATGGCACAACAGTGTCAATTGCACAGTGTCAATAACGTACAACCGACATCGACTTAATTTGAAATCTATAACAGAAGATTACTTTGTTCTTCTTCTTGGCAATAAGTGATTTTTTTGTTCATTACTAATAAGGACAAATTTCAGTTTACTGCCCTGTGGTTTGCACTCAATATCATGTTAGTCCTTCATCTTTCAATTTCATCAACAACACCCCCGTACTCTCAATTTCGATCAACCATGTCCAAAATTTACTGAGACATCCAAATGATCCGTTAAGTGATGATGTGGTAGTGACAAACTGATCGTGTGGGCCCACTTGAAGAGCTAAAATGGGCATTTCACTCTATTTATGGGGTAAACCTTCGTGGCTCTGCTCTCTAGCATCCAAATCCACACCACCCTTTTCCTCTTTCTTTCCGGCACCTGAACCTGCAAAATCACCAACACTCAGATTGGCAAATACCTTGACGTCATAGGAATCAGTTCCCTTATTCAAATTGGATCCCACCACCGGCGGTTCTAGGTTATCTTCCACCAATTAATTTACCAAAGATATCCTTATACGTATCCTCCACTTGAAATGGAGGAGGATTTGAAGCCATCTAACCTAAACCTAGCAACAAAATAAAAAATTCAACCCCTCAAATCCCTATAAAATTTACAAAAAGCTTCAAAATTAAAGCTAGAATCCTCCAAAAAAAAGAGAGAAAAAACCTGAGATCCATAACTCGACGCCTCAAATCCCTATGAAGTCGGATTCGGATCCAGACATCCTCAGTGTCATCGTCACGTTGTTCTAAAAAGTCGACTGCCGGTGCATCAATCTATCATACAACGGGCCAGGAAGCTTCTGATGCAAACCTAGACAAGCTCAATCCCGAAGTGGTAGATCTGGTCAATCTCCAACAGAATCTGCTCAACAATGTCATGTCAGATCAGTTCAAACTTTGGGTTTATGAAACAGTGGGGCAGGTTTTCTTTTCTATCGTGTCACGCCCCTGATTTTTAACACAAATAAAAATCGATATATATAACCCCATAATTATATATGCGTGAAACGCTCAGCCATCAATACAAAATTTAAAACTTAAATGCTCCACAGAGTTTGCTACAAAGCGGAAGTCATAACAATGACAAGGCCAACAAAATTTGCTTCCTACCTGAAATGCTGCCAGCACGCCACCTCAGCTTCAACCACGATTACCCTGACCTGCAGGATTAACCCCTACACAATTCCATTGAATAGTGCACCGGGTTGCCACACAACAAACCCGGTAAGCTATGAAGCTCGTATGAGTAAACTCAAAACCACAAAGCAAAACACATTTCTTAAGTCACCTCAACCTAAACACGATATACACATAGCTCACACCTACAGCCATTGATTCCATAATTTTCCATATTGTGCCTACATAAGTCAACTGGTGACTAAACTACATGCCCAGATTCCCAACCTAGCGTCTCATTACACAAATTTCCCCGTCAAACAAAACCTCCTTAGATAATGTTTGAAAATCCCTCGACGCACAACAGTGAGTCACAAGGATCACACTCATTTCCTTCCCACTGGAAACCTTGTCATCAACATGACATCAAGGTGAAAACAATGAATCACCTTCCTATCCTCACACAGAGCACAATCATCACCACTATGGTCTTCAAAATAAATCAAACAATCAATCAATCAAATCAAGAAGAAAACAAGGCAATCACAATTCAAAACAAGCAAAACAAGTCATGGTAACCTCTGCATATAATTTAGTTCAGGAGGTCACACTAAGTCAAGCAATTCAAATCAAGGTAGTCATCGTAATCCCTCACTCTGACGTCTGTGGGTAGCCCCGACCATCACAGCAGTCCTCTCGATCTTTGTTAACTTAATAACAATTCAGCTCCGTTAACGAGCAGTCATCACACTGATCATCACATAGATTCCACCGGTCTTTACCCAGATATTCATCATCCTACTGATCATCACATAGATTTCAATCATCCAACCAATCATTACACAGATATCGTTGGTCATCACACAGATAGTGCCGGTCATTCACCTAATCATCACACAGATATCGCTGGTCATCACATAGATAGCGATCATTCAACTAATCATCACACAGATATCGCCAGTCATCACACAGATAGGGATCCTCACACATATTCATCACACAGATATCGCCAGTCATCACAAAGATAGCGATCATCACATAGATTCATTACTAGTCATCACACAGATAGCAATCATCACACATATATTCCTACACAAGTTACACATATATTTCTACACAAGCTTTACATGGCAATCATCACAAAGATTCATCATATTGATGTCATCGATTCATCACACAGATTTTCCTATACAAGCTACCATATCTTAAGTCTCACTTAAGACGGTCATATTAGACCCATGGTATCTCAACACATGAAATCCTAAAATCACAACTCAATACACAATTTCATCAGTCATCACCCAGATACTCCTACACAAGCCTTACATGACAATCATCACAAAGATTCACCACGAAGCCACTAACACATGAATACATATGTATATATATATACCCCATAATATATATATATACACACATAGTCATTCACACAAAATACCACTAATACCATCTAAAGTCACAGTTAATTCCATAACTCCAAGACAATATGGTAACTAGGCTCATAACACATATCGCGAGATTTACTCACCTCGAAATTCCTGCTGCGTCTTCAATACAGAACAAGGCAGCCACACCACAAAACCACCGTCCAAAGATACCTCGTCAAACACCTTAGAACAAAACTGCTCGATTGAAACCCTAGAATTGCAATTCCAAAATTCGACCTCCACGAGTTGAATCGATGCAAGAGGTTTTGAGGGTAGCATCCACGTCTCCTGGGCTAGAAAAGCCCTCAAAGAACTCGAGCTATGGTGGCCGGAGTTGGAAGAACCAAGGTCGGCGATTTTGGGCGATTTCAGCTCGGCGGAGCAACTTCCCGGGGATGCAACGGCCTCCACAGTGCTTCCCATGCTCAAAGGCTTCCACAGACGTGTAGGTGGGAGTGTGGTGAACAAAACCCACTCAACAATTCGACCTATCGTGGCCGGAGGAGGAAGAACGAAGGTGGCGAAAATGGAGAGGCGATTCGGGCTCGGGGAGAGAGAAAACCGAGCTGGGTTTCCCAAAATGGAAACCTGGCCTTTTTTGCAATTTCCGGAATTTTTCGTCCTTTTATACCAAAATGGAAAGTTTTTCCAAAGCCCATAACTTCTTCATACGAACTCCGATTCTCGCGTTCCGCATGTCCACGAACTCGTATCGACGCGTTCTACAACTTTCGTGAAGGAAGTTTTCGGAGAATCCCAACGTATCAAAAGTCAACCTTGAATCCCCCCTAAAGTCATACTTTTCGAATAATTAATTCGTCCGAAACACTTCCGCTCCGTCCACGAGCCACGAAATCGTCCAACAACCATAAATTAGATTTCGGAAAATCCTCAGAAAATAATTACGAATTTTCGGGGCATCACATATCGGATTCTAGATCAGGTCATCGAGGAGCAAGGAAGACAACGAGGATGCTAGCTCTAGGTTTGAAAAGGGGAAGGCAGTGAAGAAGAGGGTCGCGAAGGCGATGCTGATGAGGACGAAGATGATGCACTGCTCACGAAGCATGTAGCTGATTGGGTTGGTCTATAAGTTTCATGTTTTGTTTTGCGGGGGTAATTTGAGAATAGAGGTATATTGCAGTTCTTGATTGTGGTTGTGGTGGCCGGGTTCTATGAAATAACTGATCCGGGTCTATAGCTTCAAAAACTACTCGGTGTAGATCGAAGTTCAAGCTGGCCCCCTAAAACGGAGTGTAATGTCCATTTTAACTCTTTAAGTGGGCCCACACGATCAGTTTATCGTTGTTAATGCCTCAACAAATTTTGGACACGGTTGATCAAAATTGAAAGCACGAGGGTGTTGCTGATGAAATTGAAAGGAAAATGACTAACATAATGTTGAGTGCAAACCATAGAATGGTAAACTGAAATTTGTCCTATTAATAATTTGAAAGATTCTAAATACAGCTAAAATAACAAAAGATCGATAATGAAGCCCATGCTGTGATTGAGAAGTAAAAGCGATTGCAATTAGCTAGTGACACTTTTTTTTTTTTTTTTTAATAAACACTTTCATTGATATAGATGAAATTACCATAAATCACCACATGGCGTTCAAATGAACAGACAGTAATTTGCTCTATTTCGAACCTGGCACAAGGATCATCCTGCTCTAGAAAAAAATTACTGCTTTGACACTTGGCGCTTGAAGAGAAATGTAATTTAAATAATGTGTTTTCTGTCTATTTCAAGCATCAATTTACTGTATTATTACTGTGAGGTAAATTTTTGTTTTGTATTTTTTTTTAACCAATGTCTTGTAATTATTTACTGTAATGTATTACTGTTGGGTTAAATTTTATACCACATATTAAGGTTTTCACCATGCATGTGGAACACAAATTAACTCTTAACAGTAAAACGTACAGGGTCACAAGTCATAGGGTTATTTTTGTTTTTTGTTTTTTAAATGAACTTATAAGAGTAAGTGTCCTGTCATGAGAAGAATATTCATCAAAAAAATGTTAACTATGGCATGCAATCATGCATAATTAGGTCTACAATTATTGATATTAAAATGTTCTCTTCTTTGATTAGATATGCCAAGGCCAAGGAACTTCAGTTTCCTAGCTAGTTAGGACATTTGTACCGGTTTTAGCCATTTTTTATTCAAATTTTAGTCAAAATAACTAAAAGTTCATTTTGACTAGCTATTTTAGAAATACGTCTATATCAGTGCTCTCTATTTTAACTATTTTTGAATTTATATTATTTTTTAAATGAACATTAAATAGTTTAAATGTATTTATAGATTACATAAAATAACTCAAAATGAATGTGTTAAATTATAGAGAGCCTCATCTCGCTCTTTATATTTAGAAGCGAAATACCTAAGAGTTATAATGCAGAGCCACTGAAGTCTGGTGTAGCTGCTAAAATTTATAAAAAAAAACTAAACATGCTCTCCAAAATAGCTAAGGAGCAAAAAAAAAAAATGTTTGTTAAAAATGCTCTTAATTCAATACAATTAATGTTGACAAATACTTATGTTTTGATGGAATACCTGAATTTCCAAAGCGAAGAATTGAGGAAACACACAAAAGTCAAAACAATCAACCAAGCAAGTTTAGCAAATCACATTATTAGAAATGGAATCATCACTCATGATTAAAAGCTATTCATTAATAATATCTTGCAACTGATCTATTGCAAATTTAATAGTCTGAATTAAAATTTGGGCTAATTTCATTTTACCTCCTTGACTTTTACACTTTAAATCAGTTGTGCCCCTACACTTCTTATTTCATCACATGTATCCCTGTGCTATCCAATTTAATTAATATTGTTCAATTATTAATTTTTTCATCAATTATTTTTGTAAATTGACAATATGGCTTTATTGGAAGGAAAATTCTACAATGTGTTAACGTATGACATGCATACAATTGTCTTAAAAGTGGTAAAATGAGTCCTTAAAATAGTAATATTAGTCTTTAAAGTAGTAACATGAGTCCTTAAAGTGGTAAATTTTCTTAGTTACCACATGAGTCCTCAAAATAGTAATATTAGTCCTCAAAGTGGTAACAAGAGTCCTTAAAATAGTAATATTAGTCTTTAAAGTAGTAACATGAGTCTTTAAAGTGATAAATTTTCTTAGTTACCACATGAGTCCTCAAAATAGTAATATTAGTCCTCAAAGTGGTAACAAGAGTCCTTAAAGTGGCAAATTTTCTTAGTTTACCATATAAGTCCTCAAAATAGTAATATTAGTCCTCAAAGTGGTAACATGAGTCCTTAAAGGAGTAAAAATAGTTTATGTATGAGAAATGTTAACATACCATAGCTTTACCCTTATTGGAAGCCCTTGTAAGATGACAATTCACTGGCGTGAAATGCAAAATTATAACGTAACTAATATGAATTTCAAAATATATTACACAATATTTGGCAAACAAAAAATAAAGATTGGACCAGATTAATTGAAATTGGTAAGTACAGAGGCACCCGTGATGAAAATTAAAGTGTAAGGGCATAAGTGATTAAGGGGATAAAGGTTAGGGAGGTAAAATGAAATTTCCCTTAAAATTTTAATCCAATGTAATATAATTGACATCAATTTTAATTATTGGTTGCTCTAAAATTTTTATGTAATATAATTGACATCAATTTTAATTATTGGTTGCTAAAATTTTTATGTAATATAATTGACATCAATTTTAATTATTGGTTGCTCTAATCGGTTACTATTATGTACCACTTTAATACTAGGGATGTAAACAAGTGGAGTTGGCCTGAAAAATATTTGGATTTATTTAGAGCAAGCATCATTAGTTTTTTTTTTTTTTAATCTAGGAAATAACTTTACAGGTAGAAACTCAATAGAGATTTTTTTTTTTGAAGAAAAAAGAAGCTTTATTACTAAATATGATTAACATCGTACATAAGGGCATCCAGGATAAACTTTGGAGCATTAACAAACCAATCACAATGGACATTGGACTCATAACTAAAGTTGGCTAATCTATGAGCAACAATGTTGGCCTAACGAGGGACAAAACATATATATAGTAATCTCCCTACTTGCAGCAAGTAAGTTCTTGACGTCTGTGATCAAAGCATTTAAAGGAGAGAGGTCCACAGCTACAGAGTTTATAGCCTGAACCGCAAGTAGGCAATCACTCTCCACAACTGCTTTTGTGATATGCATAGTAGACAACACCTCTAGTCCATTCTTCAACGCAAGTAACTCGATATGTAACGGAGAACTGACAAACTCCATTCTACAAGAGAAGTCAGCAATGAACTGACCTTAAGAATTCCTAAGCACGTCCCCTGTATCACCATACTGAATTGAAGGCAAGAAAGCGACATCTACATTAAACTAATTCACCATATTATCTTATGGAGGAAACCATTTTTTTTGGGGTTTCGACTGGTCCTGCTAGGAACTAGTAGAAGACTGATTTGCTTGCAAAAATTCTTCATACCATGCCATAGCTGTGGCCACAAGCTGAGCACTAGTTCGAGTGCGCTCTCTCCATAGAATATCATTCCTATACTTCCATATGCTCCAAAGAAGAACTAGCAGTTAGTCAAAAAACGCAGGGGCCAATGAGGTAACCCGAGCCAACAACCACTATTTCCAATAGAGAGTAGACCTAGGAATGGAAAAAGAAGGAGTTCCCACAATCTCCCTGGCAAAAGGACATTCACATAATAAATGCTCTAAGGTTTCCATATCTCTAGAGCAGACACCACACTAAATTGGACCTGAGTACCCTTTGGAGGTTAGGGCTGCACGACTCGGGAGGAGTTTATGCACCGCTCTCCACCCAAATATTGCCACTTTACTAGGGACTTTAGCTGTCCATAGGGCTTTCCAAATAGGACCGTATGGATCTCCAGAAGAAGAGGTAGAAAAAATGTTTCCAAGAGAGAAATCACAAGCTATTCTATAAGCAGTCTTGACAAAGAAGTAACCTCTTTTCTCAAACTTCCAAGACAACCTATCATTACCGAAACGAGAACTTAAAGGGATGGAAAGCACTTGAGCAGCTACCTGAGGTTCAAAACAAACATGAATAGCTGCATGATCCTAAGTCAAGGAATCAGCATGAAATAGGTCAAAGACTCGCTCAAAGATAGTGTCTTCCAGTCGAAGTAGGGAATGATGGGAGACATTTGGAATCCACTCGTCATTCCAAATATTCACTGACTACCCATCTCCAATTCTCCATACTAGCCCTACCTGTAACACCGGCCTAGCCTCCAATAAACTCCTCCACTAGTAGGAAGGACGCTCACCCATATCCGCAGTAAGAAAAGAACCAAAAGGATAATAAACTGCTTTAAAAACTTGGGCCACAAGTAAGTCCGGCTTGGAAATCAACCTCCATCCCTGCTTCAAAAGCATTGCCATATTATGAGCATGTAAATGTTTAAACCCTATGCCCCCTTGGTCTTTGGGTAAGCACATTCTTTCGCATGATCTCCAGTGAATTCTTTTTTTCTCATCGGTACTACCCCAAAAAAATTGACAACATAATTGTTGTAACTCATCACACATAGATTTAGGCAAAGCATAACAATTCATAACATAATTAGGTAAAGTTTGAGCCACCGCCTTAATCAACAACTCCTTACCTCCAAAGCTTAAGATCTTGGATCTCCAACTAATGAGCTTCTTTGACGATCGCTCTTTCAGATAGGCAAAGATGGCTTTCTTGTTGTGTCCAACATGAATAGGAAAACCAAGGTATAAACCATGTTCTTTAACACACTGCACACCAAGGATAGCAGCAAGACTGTTCCTGCTATGCAAATTGACGTTACCACTAAACACTACACTAGATTTTTGCAAGTTAATGTGTTGTCCAGAGGCTCGTGCATACATTGCAAGTATTGGCTTAAAAGCCTGACATTCTCGCACTGATGCTTCCCCTAAGAGAAACCAATCATCAGCAAAGAGTAAATGATGCATTGTAGGAGTAGTAGAGGCCAAGGTTAAACCTCGAATAGTTCCATTCTGAACGGAGGAAGAAATCAAGGCTGAGAGTCCTTCTGCACACAAAATAAACAAATATGGAGACAAGGGGTCTCCTTGCCTAATACCTCTGGTAGGCATTATAAAGCCTGTAGGAGAGCCATTTATCAAAATAGAATAGCTAATAGACTTTACCGTGGCTAGTACAATAGACACCTAACTTCAACAAAACCCTAACCTGAGAAGAATAACCTCAAGATACTGCCATTCCAAATGATCATATGCCTTAGAGATATCCGGTTTTAATGAAAAAAATCCATCTGCTTGCCTACGAAGCTTTTTCATAAAATGAACAATCTCTATAGCAACCAAAGTATTGTCCGAAATTAATATTCCCGAGACGAAAGCACTCTGTAGCGGGGAAATAATGTGAGGCAAAATTACTTAAGTCTATTAGCCAGAACCTTCGAAGCGATCTTATACACCACGTTACACAACGCAATTGGTCTTAGATCAGAAGGAAGCTTTGGTTCTTTAATCTTTGGAATAAGAGTAAGGTGAGTAAAATTTGATTCCTGGGAGATATTACCGGTAATCAACACTTCCTTAACTGCACAACTGACATCATGTCCTACCACATTCCAAAACTTTTGGAAAAAACACGGGGACATCCCATCAGGACCTAGAGATTTTGAGGGGTGCATTTGAAATAAGGCCTTATTTATCTCCTCATCAGAGTAGCGAGCTAAGAGACTCGAGTTCATCTCTTCAGACACCTTGGGCTGCAAGCAACCCAATATAACATTAAGTGCTTCCGGGTCAGAAGTGTCAGCTCTGAAAATAGTCTCATAATAATGAAGTAAAATATCTGGGATTTCCCTAGGTGAAGAAGTCCATTGCCCGGATGCATTGGTGAGTCCCTTTTTGCGGTTCCTAGACCTGCAATATGAAGCCCTTCGATGAAAGAAGGTAGTTTTACGGTCCCCCTCCTTCAGCCATTGAATCCTAGAACGTTGCCTCCAATACGTTTCATTAGCAGTAAGTAATTCATTCAGTCGAACTTGGAGAGCTTTTTGTTCATCAAAGTGACTCGGCTCAAAAGTCTTCTTCATTAGATCTTCCAACTTACCCTGAATCAATCTCATCTCAGTTTGTCTATGTTGAAAAAAGCCAGAGTGCCATTTCAAGAAAAGATAACCAGTATGCTTGATTTTCCGACCAACTTGTAACATGGACTCACCAATGGTTGGAAGCATCCAACCTTGCTTAACAACTCTAGAACAATCTACATGAGCCAACCACATCTCCTCAAATCTAAAAGACCTAGGGCTACGATTTGATATACTTGGTTCAAGATTCACATCAATCAAGATAGGACAGTGATTAGATTGGCTGAGAGGAAGGGTGATAACTCGAGAGAACGGGTAGAGATCTCTCCATTGTACTGTTTGACAGGCCCGATCAAGCCTTTCCTTAGTGAAACGATTAGAACAAGTAAAGTGTGATCCCACAAACCCTATGTCGACTAAATCACAGTCCACAAGTACTTGTCTAAATATTTGTATTTGGCCTAAATGCCTAGGAGGACCGCCAGACTTATCAGCATGGCACAATATCTCATTGAAGTCTCCAGCAACTAGCCAAGTTAGATGAGATTAGGTGGCTAATAACCGAAGGAGGCTCTAGGTAATATCACGATTCGATGTAGTAGCCACTCCATAAATACCAGTGAATCGAAAGACCCCGTTGAACCCACCACACCAACCTTAGCATCGATATGATTTGCAGAATAGGTTTGAAGATGGACTGGGATCTCATTACACTAGAAGGGAGCTAGACCGTTACAATCATCCTCCTTCGGTGCATAAACGACACCATCAAAACCTATTTGATGTTGGACTGTCGTCAACAAATCCAGAGATGCCAAGGTTTCAGAAAGGAAGACAACGCTAGGGTTTTGTTGTCGAACAATGATGACAAGAGCATCTTGTGTTTCTGTGTTGTTTAGGCCCCTACAGTTCCAAGCTAGAACTTTGAGTTGCTGCATAAGGTCGGAGAAGGAAGAAATCCCGCCGCCGGCTAATCTAGAATCAAACTAGGGTTGAGAGGGTTGCTCTCCTAGGGTTTTTTTTTTTACTTGTTCTCATAGAAACTCAATAGAGATTGACAGAATAAGAAGATGTGAAAGTGGCCATGGTGGTACATAGAGATAGATCAAGCGTCATTAGTTGTGATCAAGTTTGAGTTGCAAATCTTAGTCCACATTTGAGTTTAGCTTGGCTAAATTTGAAAAAAAAAAAAAAAAAAGACACAGTTTGTTTATCTAATGACAAGCCGTTGGCTTTTCAAAAACAAAAAAACAAAACAAAATGTGACAAGCCATGCATCCCCAATACAACCACCTTTTAGCCAATTCACGCACCATTATTCCGAATAAAGATCAATAATCCCCGATGCAAGAATTAAAAAAAAAAAAATCCTCAGAAATTATGATCTTTGTGACTTATAAAAATTTAAATACCTTTTGGAAGAGGAGTAACAGGCTCTCCTTCCATTCCTACTTTCTCTTCCAGATCCTCAACCTCCGCAATCTCAGTATCCTTGGACACGCTTGTAGTTCCAAATTCACTAGAAGAATCGATATAACTCTTCCATTTCCTAGGTTTTTTCTCCTGCAACTCCGGCTCCAAAACCCTAGCAATCTTGGGTTTATTATTGCTCCCACGTGGACACCCAAGCTTCTTCTTCTTTGGTGAAATAATAATTTTACCATTCTTATGCTGCAACATCAAAGTTATGTTCTCATCCACCTTGAGTGCAAGAGCTGGAAGTGACAAGTACCGTTTGCCTGCATTGAGCAGATCATAACCCGCCCTTCTTTTTGTACCCACTAAAGCCAGACTAGGCATTTCCAAGTGAGGTCTAGGCTTTATCACCGCTTTTTTCACAGTAGGCGTAAACTGCACCGGCATCATCTTGGTCTTGGTGCTAGCAGGCACCAACGACTCCCAATTTTTGAACCATCCCACACCACCATTACCTGCCAGAACCTGTGTAGAACAGATGGACTTTCTGGTAAACTTGGAACCCTGCGACTCATCACCTCCTAGTGACGCATGGACTCCCACACCCCCAATAATCTTGGAGCCATGCAGGCCATCTTCCCCAGCTGTTTCCACCTGCTGCAGTACCAACTCCATACTGTCCCCAATACCATAATTAGGTAGTATCTGCTCCAATGGTGTTCCAGAGCCAATATCTGAACCCAGACCACCCACTTCCGGCAACAGTCCCGCTAACGCCATTTCTGGCTGCCCCTGCTGCAACTCCCCTTTCTCTTTCACCAAATCTATCACCGCCCGTAGCATCATGCTCAAACAAGCCACAATCTCTACAGAAGCCCTTGACTTTTTCATAGATCAAAGTGATCTCAGACTGAACCGAGGGAGAAAATTCAAAAAGCATCCAGGTTCGGACCCTACACCGGGTGTCCAAGATCAGCCTGATTCTCTGTTCCTCTTCCTTCCGTCAAAGCGCCGGTTGATCAAACTAGATTACTTGACCAACGGCAGACCCGATCAGGTTTAGTACCGCCTTATTTCTGAGCGTCACTAGTAACCCTTTGACCACCACCCAAATCTCCATCTTCCACAGGGGAACCGACTTCACAGAGCTAACTCCGTTGTAGTCCCCTACCACTAGTATCGTGTTTCAGTAGAACCACGGTCCTCCATGCAAAGCTCTATTACGGTCAGCTTCATGATCGAATTGAAACAGAAAACGCTCTCCTGCATCATGGATAGACAAGATTTGATGTGCCAGATCGAAGGAATGGTCTCTATGAAACTAGGAAGTGAGCCCGTAAATCGAGTAGACGCCCAACCATATACTTATGGTTGTCCTGCAGCACCGCCATTCCCGACGCTTCTAAAGACACCCGTGCAGAATCTGACGAGTTGAGAGTAGCCATGGTACTAGCAGTAGCCTTTGACATGGAAGCTAGGGCAAGATTTTGGAGATTTTCTCGAAAAAAGTATTGTGCGAGAAACCCTAGCAGTCTGATCCGTGGGTGCATTCGAACTTGAAACTTCATGCATGATTACTACTTATTCGTCAACATTTGAGGGTGTTTTTCTCTCATTTTGTAATAATAAGATTAATACATGCATTTCAAATTTCAATTCATCGAATGCAAAAATAGTTCAAATTAATATAATATTATTTTTAAGGTGTTTGTTTGTTTAGGGTTTTTCTTTTGTCTTCACAACCACCAGGTCTGTTTCGTACTTGCTTTAGGAGTTGGCTAGGGTTGACTCCGATTGAGCACGTACGTTCCACTTATGGAGTTTCTAATCCTTGACCCTGTTTTTGCCATCTTAGGTTTCTTTGGTGACTGTGTGGTTGTTGAGCTCCATATATGTTTTCATTGCCCATGTTTGAAACCAATCTTGGTTTGCAGGTCTACAAGGGTAGTCGTGTTCTTGGGGTTATAGTTTTTACTCCGGATTGGTTGGTGTACCTAAACCGTGGCTCAACTAGGTTATACGAGACCCTGGCAGTTTGTGTGAGTATTTGGTTTTTGTGTGTATCTTGATATAGCTCTTAATGTCATTTCAATGATTTATATTGTGTGAATGAAAATTTATATCATTCCATGAAAATTTAAAATGTGGGATGCATGTAATATCCAAAATATTCACTTAATATTATTCATAAAACATTATTCATTTAAAACAAAAGACTAAAAAAAAAGAGAATTCTTGCTTAACCCCACCTCTTTTTCTCTAGTTGGTACAGATTTTTAAGCATTTTTTGGACAATTTACTTGCCACCATAATCATGCAAGACATAAAATTTTCACAAACTTCCAAAATTTACAAGAGAGCCAGTTTTTGCGCTTGCTCCAGACCTTAAATCGGCTTGCAAATAAGCTACAAGTTAGTTTCAACTAAAAGTCTTTTGAGACTTGAAACTACAGTTGAATCTACTTAAATTTATTTTGGTGTAATTTTTTAGAGTCATATCATTTAATTGCTTTTATAGCAGAATAACACATACATGAATTTTCGAAGTGTGAAACCAATATTCTAACAGTTTAGCAACTACAAAAATAAACAACCACCACTTATTTAGCTATGTTGGCTCGTCTTTTCAATGAACCTACAAACAATAACATGTCTCAAAAACACCAAAATACCCGAACCAATGAATCTTCAATTGTTAAGGCACTCAATTATGGTGCAATTGAAAAGTCATTAACTAAATGAACAACAAAACATGTTCGCATTTACAGGCTTAAGAGAAACACTAAATTATAGTTTAGGGTGATGGGGGAGTATTCAGAGCACCGCCGTGCACTTGCACCAACACAAATAAATGATTAGATTGCATTAAATACACTTTTTGTTTATTAAAAATAAAGTTGATAATAAATATTAAGGGTTGAGATTATTTTATAAGGGTTGGATCACTTACACCGTCGGTGCATAGAATAATTTCCATAGGGTGATAACACTCCCTCCATTAGACCCCAAACCATCTTCATAGGCCCGAAAGCCTCACCCAAAAAGCAACAGAAATGACCCCACCCTAATGTCCTGAGCTTGATCAACAGCACCACCTAGTCGAAGATTCAACTTCGGTGATCTCCATGTGTAGGCTAGGGCCAGCTGCGAATACCATCCACATCCTTTTTTTGACCCATATTAATTTTCAATAATTCTAACAACCATACATGATGAATAACAAAAAACCAAATTTAAATTAAACTTTTGAAGGCTACGTCCAACTGTCCAAGGGCGCAAGAAAGCATTACATAGCTCGTTTGGTGTATAGATTATAGACCAAGAGAAAGTTGATTTTGACGAAAGCCCGAAACCTTAGAAGGCTAACCAATGGGGTTTGGTCCAGTTGGTAGCAGGCTGGTCCTGCATGTTGGGCGAACGCTGCAGTGATACTCCTGGTAGTAAGGAGGTCACTGGTTCGATCATCCGCATGTGAAAAACATCCTATTGGGAGGGGTCTTACCCATGTGCTCTCGGCCCCGGAGTGGTGCTCCCACCCGACCACCATTTTTATATCCAAAAAAAAAAAAAAAAAAAGAAACCTTAGAAGGCTACAAGCCTAGAAAGCCTTGTCTTGTGACTTCTAAGAAGAAAGTAACTTAACGCATGCTTTTGATATACGATCTGATTCAGCTGAGACTTTTTGTTTATTTTTCCTCCAGATGAAGACATTTTTGTTTGGCATTATATATATGTTCCTTTCTTGACAAATACTCAAACAACCGAGACTTTGTGCTTCAGTACTTTAGTTTCACTGGCATCCATCGATCTCCATGCACACCTTATACGTCTAGCAATATCTGCGGGACCAACCCAAAATCTAAGCCATTGACTTGATGGTGGGGGATGTGTTCTTAAACCAGAACAGTTGTGTAAACACTGATAATGAAATTATATATATATATATATATATATATATAACCATAATCAGTGCGAGAAGCTTTGGCATTCAACCTTTTCAGTCTTAGATTTTTCATTTTGATGGTTAATAGTTTGTGTATGAATTTGCTGATCTGACTAAGTAGTCTTTTGGAGCAAAGCAAGAAAAGACAAAAAAAAACAAAAAAAACGAGAGAAGGAGAGAGAATTAAATTCTTGTGAAGGTATGATATTGCAGGGTTAGTTAACACAAAAGATTAGGACTCTAAATCCATAAGATCAATTTGATATTTGAGTAAAGTAAAAGCAGAAAGGATTGATTTATTTGGAATCATAACAAGATTTGTTTACATCTCCCTAGCTCATGCTTTATGAAAATATGTTTTCATTTTGTTTCTTTGCTCTTGTTATTTTCCTTTGAATAATAACTTCACATTTATTCTTTGAACAAACTAAAAATAATTAAGAAAACTGTTATAGAAAAACGATAACATAGAAAGAATAGGAATCTATTTGTTGAAAAAGCACATATAGGGTTTCTCCCTAGCCGCGTTGTTTGGCTGCACTGTTGAAGGCGACTAGCGGTGTTCGACACCGAGGCAAGGATCGCACCCTGCGCTGACTCTTAGGAGTTGTTTTCTGGCGAAGCTAAGCATGGAAGACTAGGTTATTGGTAGAGACTGGCGTGGATTTGCGTTGGAATTAGATGGAATAGATTTCTTGTGGTGATTGGGCACCTACAGCTGCAGACAATGCTTCTTATGGCAGCGACAAGTCTGATGGAGGCGGCTTCTTCTGGAGGCGATGCTACAGGTGGCGGCAGATTACTTGGTGCTAGTGTTACAGATCTGGTTGGATTTGATCAGCGGTGGCTGGGTGCCCCACATCTGGGTGTCCAAATCAGAAAGTTGGAGTGCACAGCTGGGCTTCTTTTGGGCCCAAGGTATACCCCAGTTGGGCTTGACCATTTGGATTTGGGACCTAAAGAGGGGTTTCACATGGTATCTTGGTTATCCGTATTATTTTGGGTGTATCGTGTTTATGTGGAGGTAGATTGCTCATCTCTACATTCTATAAGGGATTTCAGTACAATATTGTTGTGAGTACCACAATTGCGTGCCTGGCGAACATTGTTAGTTGTGTTGGTCTACTGATCTCTTGCATGCCCGAATTGCAAATTCTGATAGTTGGGTTTCCAAATCTCAAGGTCGTGGCAATGGTCTTATTGTTGGTAATTATCTTGAGGAGGCTGGAAATTTACCTTCAGTTTTTTGCTAGTTTCTATATAAGTGATTCAGAGCAGTATTGTATTGTACATGAACAACCTATTGGTGTAGTACACCTCCTGGTTTGTTCTAGCTTAGCTCTAGGTTCAAACCGTTTGTGGCTTGTGTCTGCTCCTAAGGTTTTTAGGGATGTCATTCTAAACGATTGTAATCGTTAAAATTTTCAATGAATTCACTTTTCAAAAACGATAACATAGAAAGAGAATAGACGGATATAATATAGGAGGAAAGAGGAATGAGAAATATTAAAGAGTGCTTCTATTCAAACCTCCACATTTGGCATGTGAACCTCATCTAGTTTTTGTACAAATTTTATTTCCATTATGCCTGTCACGCTCCTGATTTTTAACACAAATAAAAATCGATATACAATCTCATAATTATACATGTGTGATCGTTTATCCATCAATACAAAATACTTGGAAACTTTTTCCCTTAAACCAAGTACTGATGCCTTGAACCCACTTTGTGAATATTAACCCACTCCACAGAGTCATATATTACATAAGCTAACGAATTAAATTGTCAACACAAAATAAAACGTAAATTTTCCTCAGAGCTTACTACACAACGGAAGTTCTTATCAACGGTAAAGTCACAAAAATGACTCCCTACCGTAAAGATGCAAAGGCGCTACCTCAGCTTCAGCCATTATTAACCCCTACACCATTGAATAGTGCACCGGGTTGCCACACAATAAACTCGGTAAGCTTTTGAAAGCTTGTATGAGTAACTCAAAACCACCAAAAATCAACTCACACCAAAACTAAGGAAAACAACTCACTCCTTGATTCCTTAAACACCAACTAAAGAAAGCAACTCACGCCTTGTTTTCTTTCAAATCACGAAATAAGGAAACAAACTCACACCTTGATTTCATATTCAAATCATGAAATAAGGAAAGCAACTCACACCTTGTTTTCCTATTCAAATCACGAAATAAGGAAAGCAACTCACACCTTGATTTCTTAAAAATCGTATAGAAGGAAAGCAACTCACACCTTGTTTCCTTAAAACACAAATTCATGAATTAGATATAACCTCGTACCTTTACCCCATGAATTACACTGGCAGATAGACTAGATCTCTAACTAAAATTGTAACCACTCGTCTGGCCAATAAAGACATGACTACTCGATATTTTGCCTAAAAGTCAACTTGTGACATTAAATCCTTGGGCCTCTCGGTCCCTCGAAGTAAAACATTTAAAGGAGTCGCTCAGGACTCAAAATGTTACACAAATCTCAATGCTTTTCAAAATAATAGAAATCAACATTTCCACAATCATTTTTTTTTTCGAAAAGCCACACCACAAAACAATAAAAAGCACCATTCCTGCATATTGTTTTCATAAATCAACGAAATCCACCAACACATATATATTTCACGTAAATATAAATATAAATATACGTAGTCATCCGTTCAGGAATATCTACTAATACTAACTATAGTTTGCAGTTAAATAAATAACTCTCAAAATGATAAAGGTAATTACGTTCGTAAATTAACCTTGTGAGATTACTCACCTCGAAATTCCCGATGTGTCTTCAATACAGAACAAAGCAGCTCAACCACAAAATAACCGTCTAAGAAAACTTCGTCAAGTACCTAATCACATACGGTCTCAACTTAGTAACAATTCACAAACGATTTAAGTCCCAAACCCCTGTTTTGAACTAAAATCCCTAAAGTGAAGTCAATCGAGGTGAAACCACATCCGAGACCACCCAATGTCTCCGGAATACTTCTACAATCGATATGTCAAAATCACAAATCTATCGAACGCTCAAATCCTCAAGGATCGAATTAATCATTGGAAGGTCCAAAACTGTAAAAATCACAACATATTCATACGATCTCCAAAAATTACGTGTTATATATATCGAAACACTTGTATCGATGAGTACATGATATATAAAACCAGAAACTATCCAATACATGGCCAGAAGGCAGTCAAAACGCTGCCACAGTCGGTGGCACAACCACCACCGGCCAAAACTCAAAACTAGATTAATCCAACCGTCCAAAATGTCAAGAACATCAAATAGATCAACTTTAATACCTGGGGTTCAAGCCAACACAGCCTAGATAGCTGCCTATCGCCACCATAAACTGTTCATCGTGAGTTGAACTGATTCCAACGTGAATCGATCAAAACAAACACCACAGATCGATTAGGGAGGCTTCTATGAACTCAACCTATAAAACTTGAAGCCGTGACGTCTCCAGAGCTAGGAATTCCGATCATGTTCGACTGCACCAAGTTTAGCAGTCTTCCAGTGCCGCACACGGTGAAAAGCGTCGATAGAGGACTTCACAGGCAGGAAGAAGTCGATCTGGGCTTGCTTCACCAGAAGAAGTCGCCGAAGATCGCCGGAAAATCCAGGTCAGGTTGGCCGGGTCCTGGTTGGGTCAAGCGCGCTGAAGAGAGAGAACAGAGGTTTTGAAAAGTTTCCGAAAAGGGAAATTTCCAAAATGAAAATAGTAAGTTTCTGAAAACGGAAACCCCTATTTATAGAATTTTCTCAAACTTCAAATGCTCATAACTTTCTCATACAAACTCTGATTTTCGCATTCCTCATGTTCACGAACTCGGATCGATGCGCTCTACGACTTTCGTGAAGGAAGTTTCCTGAGATTCTCAACATGTAAAAAGTCAACCATGAACCCCCCCTAAATCCACACTTTTCGAATAATAATTGTCCGAAAAAATTCTACTTCACATACGACATACGAATAAAGCATAATAACAATAATTCGTACAACTGGTCCATTATTAATTACTAAAATTAAATAACGAAAATTCAGGTCATCACAATGCCTTTCTAAAACAAATTGAAAAAAAAATTGGGAATACAAAAACTCTGCTATGTCTTCAATCTTTTCCAGCACTCTCTTTTTCTCTCTGTTTCTCTTCTCTCAAACTCATGAAAGATTACTGATGAATGCAAATGTGAGATTCATTTTAGTCGGTACATTTTCTTGTTGACGAAAATCGGATTCCTATGTTTTCTTGAAGTAAACGTGAGAGAGTACTAGGTCTTGATCAACTGCTTTAACAAATTAACATTAGCATCTTTCAAAAAACTTCAGTAGTAGTCTTCATTGATGAAAATTGGAACAAGAGTAGGCTTGAGCTATTGGTGGTCTCTTTGGGTGATTAAATTTTATTATAGAAACTCTTTCTCTTCATGGAAATCAAGAAACCGTCTTTTTAGGTTTTAGGGTTTTCAAAGAAGTTTAGGAATAATTGAAAATGAACTAGGAATTGATAAATCTTCAAACGTTTGAATCAAAGATAGTGGCTTTTCAGGGGTGCAGTTTTGCGTGCGTGAAAATTCAACCCCCTCTTGCTCTTGGAGTGAAGATTCATGACTCGTGTATTTTAATTGGCCCAGTTTAAATAAATCCATATTCATGAAATAAATATCATGGGGAGATTGAGCGATCTGCTCGTGTGATTGAAAGGGGGGGGGGGGGGGGGGGATGTTAGACACAGAGAGAGAGAGAGGTTGAGATATAACTCATGGAAGCCGATTGTTGGGTTTCGATCACTGTTTTTGTTTCGTTAGAGGGTATAATTGGAATAACAAAATTACAAAAATTGGAGGAGGTCCAACGTGAGGGGGTTGAGATAGAACTCATGGAAGCCGACTGTTGAGTTTCGATCACTGTTTTTGTTTCGTTAGAGGATATAATTGGAATAACAAAATTACAAAAATTGGAGGAGGTCCAACGTGAGGGGGTTGAGATAGAACTCATGGAAGCCGACTGTTGAGTTTCGATCAATGTTTCTGTTTCGTTAGAGGGCATAATGGGAATAAAAAATTTTCAAAATTTGGAGGAGGTCTAACTACCAAATATGAATGTCTGAATAGAAGCACTCCATACACCTCTAACTACCCAATACACACATTTTTTGTTAATTTTCTTTTATTACCTTTTTGCCCCTCTAATAAGGTTGAACAAAATTGATATGTCGACATACGATCCAAATATGAGGTTGTGGTGGTAGTTTCTGACCTTATTGGGAACGATTAATGATCCTGTGTTTAGGTGAAACAATATTGAACAAGAAGAAGAATAAAGTTAAAGAATTATAACATAAAAGCAACAAAAATCCACAAAGAAAGGAAGATTAATGAGAAATAAGAAAAGTGGTGGAAAACAAGTACACTTGGAATTTGCCAGCAAGTTTTTCTTTCTTTCGGCAAATCAGTTATGAGGACTTGAATATAGAGTGGCACAAGTTCTCCATACCAAATCTATTACACATAAACCCTTAACCAACCTACCTACAAAACTAACCCAGACTGTTGTGTTGTCATCCAAAACCAATGAAATCACTTTGGTTTTCTCATCATTATCAATGCATTTCTCTTAATCTTAGGATCATGACTTCTATGGGCGGACCTAACATCAGGTCTGACGAGGTCCGGACCCTTCCCCAACCTTTCTTACTTAATTGTTTAATGGGGGAGTATTCCATTGTTTAATTACAGTAACCAATATGACTACTGACAAATATAGTAGTTGCATTTGATTGGTTAACCATAGAAGAATATAATAATACTATAACCATAAAGCAATATACATGGATGATTAGTGATCCTTAATGGATTAAATTCAATTGACCCCTTGAGGTTTGGGGGTAATTTCATGTTAGTCTCTGTCCTCTCAATTTAATCAGTTTACCCCTCGAGCTTTCCAATTAACGTTAAGTTTGACAAAAAATCTCACTTTAAGGGCTAAAATTGTCATTTCAAGGGGAAAAAAACCATGAAAAGAAAAAATATTCTTTTTTTTTTGTCATGGTTTTTTTTATTTCTCTCTCATTGAAGAAGAAGAATATTTTTTTTTTTCTAAATTCTTTTTCATTGAAGAAGAAGAATAATTTTCTTTTTAAAATTGTCATTTCAAGGAAAAAAACACCATGACAAAAAAAAATTCTTCTTCTTTTTTTTGTCATGGTTATTTTTTTATTTTTTTATTTCTCTCTCATTGAAGAAGAAGATTTTTTTTTGGACATTTTTTTTTTAATTCTCTCTCATTGAAGAAGAAGAAGAAGAATTTTTTTTTGGTCATGGTTTTTTTTTTTTAATTCTCTTCTTCTTCTTCAATGAGAGAGAATTAAATAAAAAAATAAAATAAAAAACCATGACAAAAAAAAGGAAGAAGATTTT
This sequence comes from Rosa chinensis, assembly GCF_002994745.2. Lineage (NCBI taxonomy): Eukaryota > Viridiplantae > Streptophyta > Magnoliopsida > Rosales > Rosaceae > Rosa > Rosa chinensis. The sequence continues at coordinate 50,207,891 of NC_037089.1, read as the reverse complement.
TTTTTGTCATGGTGTTTTTTTTCCTTGAAATGACAATTTTAGCCCTTAGAGTGGCTTTTTTTTAAGACTAAACATCCAAATTGGACGGAATTCACTACTACAGAAAGGCCATCAGACGACGGTGGATTTCTGTTGTGTGATGACCAAACTCACCGTGGTCTAAGTGAGTGTTGTGTGATTTAAACATCAGACAATGGTGATTTCACCGTTGTGAATTCTGCGCAGGCATGTGCCTGGCATGGCATGCGCAAGGATGCCGCGGCACAGTCAGACAACAGAAAAAGAAATTTGCCGTTGTCTGAGATTTATAACACACAACAGATATAACTCATTCTTTGTTGTTTGAGATTCATAACACACAATAGATATAACTCAATCTCTGTTGTCTGAGACTAATAACAGACAACAGATATAACTTAATTTTGGTTGTCTGAGGTAAGTAACACACAACTGAAGTAACTTAATTTTTGTTGTCTGTGGTATATAACACACAACTGAAGTAAAGTTATCTCCCTTGTCTGTTGATTACTCAGACAACAGAGATCATTTTATTTCTGTTGTGTGTTATGAATCTCACACAACAGAATTTTGTTTTCTTTTGTTGTTGGTTGTTAGTTCACACAACAACTATATTTGGTTATCTGTTGTGTGAATATTGTAATCAAATTGGGTACTAACCAGTGACTATTGTAGGAGAAGCCTCAATTTTCAACTCTTTTATCATCATACAACACATGGTTTTGTATTGTGTTGTATGACTTAACCTTGGACAACAAGAAGAATATCAATATAAATGTTTGTCCAGAAATAATGCTCGATATATTACCAGATAAATAATACTCTAATCCATTTCATTCAAGTACCATTATTCAAACATTCATACATTCAAGTAACTAGATGATGCACTAAGCAAGAGAATTCCTAGTTAGCTACACAAGAATAAAAAACATTCCTATTCTCGATATATAGCTCTTAGCCTTCAACTGCCTTTGGCTTCAACAAAACTTGGAATGTCTCACTCCCCCAATTGGCCTGCAAAATGCAAACTTGTTTAGTGATTTGATGAAATTTGACAATGTCTGCATCAGGCACAACATGATTTAATGGTTGCAGAAGAAATAATACAAAGCTACATGGAAATGTGAAGAAAGAGCAGTGAAACATGAAAACGAAAATGTAGGAAATTAACTGCAAAGAACATAAAATGCAAGTGAAACCAAAACCAGCAAAGTCCAAAAATCACAATATAAATACATTGATTTCCACCATTGCCACATGAGTACATGACTCTAGATACAAAATGGACATGTTCTTTCTCTTAAGGACAACAAAAACGACATTTAGCTTAGGATAGAACAGAGCCAGAGCCAGAGCCAGAGCTAGAGCCAACCTTAACAATGATCTGCAATCCTAGCTTAGGATAGTTTTGTGAGATCTGCAATTCTAAATAGAAAAAAAAATACATAGCTGTATAATTATAAGCTTTATGGCAACACCTTATTATCCCCAAGAGAGGGTACCTGACAAAGATACATGCATCCCCAAGAACAAGTTTCTTGGCAGTCACAAATGTACTCCAACCACTAGTAATCAAGTGCCTCTTTGGATGACCTACATTTATTGAGGGACATACCGCTTAGAATCCAATACAGAAGGTTACAGCATGATCATGCACAAGGACTAGCAGTGTTCACCAAGATTAAGAAGATGATGAGAAATAAAATTGTAAAGGTAAAGTACATAGCATTAGTGACCATTTATGAGTAGGGCCAAATCAATTGCCTTCCATGATAACAGGTTTTCTGGGATATCCTAAAATATGTCCTATTTAATGTAATAATGATAAGTCACAAGACATTTTTAATATGTATTTTCCCTCATTTGGCTAAGTTATTCTCTTAAAATTAATAATTATAACATAGTTTATGTTTTTAGGTACTTCAAGGATTGAAATGGAGAAAACATGCGAAAAAGAGCAGAAATGAGCATAAATTAATGACAAGTCATTTTAGAAACTTTCCTATTTTGTTTTAGGGAAACTTTCTTCTTTTAAACGTTCTAATTTCTGATTTTCTTGTTTTAAAGAGAGTCCATCCCATTAAGAACTCTTGAGTGATGAAATCAAGGAAAACTTAAAAGAAGAAAACTTGCATAAATCAGGAAAAATTCGAGGAGATAAAATGGAGTGTTTATATTCAATATTTATTCTAATTATCTTAATTATCTTATTTTCTATTGATTGTAACACTAATTAAATTCTGATTTTTCTTGATTGTAGGAGTTCATTATGTGCACAATTGAAAGAAGAAATTAGTGCAATTCAGAGGAGAGGAATAAGGGATGTATCTGGTCACTATTCAAGGAATATACAATGAGTCATTAAGGGGAAATGAGATCAGAAAAATCAAGACTTTATCATGAGAAAATCAAGCAAATTTGGAGGAGAAATCACCTCAAGATGATTGGCCATGATTGCATCACAAGATATGAGAATTCCACTATAAATAGCAGTCATTCTCTACTCCAAAATTATCACTTCTTCATACAAAATTCAGTTCATTAGCTTAGCTCTCTTCTCTCCAAAACCCTCTCCAAATATTCAGAAAAAGCCTCTTGTCGTGAAGAGCTTTAGGACTTCTCCAAGGCTGTTCGTGTTCTTGAAGGCCAAGCCTTGTGTTCTCTTGACGTTCTCCAAGCTTCATTGAAGATCAAAAAGTGTAATTCATGGCCCTTATTTCTGTTTTCGTACTCTTTAGTATTGAATTTCAGATTTTGTTTATGAGCTTTATTATTGGAATTGGATTTTTGTTGAGAATGAGTTTATTTAGTAATTTTCAGATTTGTTTCTTTATGTTCTTGATTTGTTTATGATATCTTTATAATATGATTTTGTGCCATCCTTTGTATCTTTAAGCATATTATTTTGGTTGAATAATTATGTTAATCTGCAGGTTAATAAAACTAAATTGTGTTATGATTCACCTAATCGTTTTGGGGCATTAATTCAAGTGGTAAAGGCTATGTACAATGGTCGAGATTATATGCTACATGTTTGTGCGTTTGTAACTTCTTATGGATGCATACATGTTTGAATTCAGAATTCTAATTGCACTTAATGATTCATATTTAATGTTGACGGATGCTCTTTTGTATTAACGTGATGTTTTATATGAAATATTTTAAGTTATGGACTTTTCCTAACTTAAGAGATTCAAAAGAAGAATTAAAGTGGTACTCGATCTCTTCAGACTTGTACTTCGAATTCATTTATGATATTTAGTGTTGGCATGATTTTAGGTTGTTTAGAAACCAAAAGTTGAATCCCCCCTTTTTATGGTTGCTTCTTGTGTAGATTTGTAGATAAATACTTGTTTTATTAATTATTAATTTAAATTGACCTTTTTGTTTAGGTGTACCCTACAATCCCCGGACTGAACGATCCTTCTTTATCCTATACTAACAACTACATTTTGCAGGGTTAAATTGTGAGGCTATTTTAGCCACATCAAATAATCACAGATGTGATGCATACTATTGCATTGTTGGACCAAAGAGAAAATTTATGTTTTGAAACATCTAATCTTAAGATGTTAAGGCAATTGATTATCATACAAAGTCGGAGCCCCAAGGGTTGCATATCTAGTGGTTGCAGAGATATACGCATTGTATGCACCATATCCACCCTGTGGTGCTGGCATTCTGCTCACTGGTTTAAAGTCATCTTCCTGAAAACAAAACATTATAAATCTTGCTTCTTGAATTAACAATGTGACCAACAACTTATTATTATCAACGAAAACTTTGAACCAAAACTATGTGTATAAAATGGAAACTGATCTATAAGGTTAATAATACTAAAAGTAAAGGTCAGTTATGTTGTAACTTGCCTTGGGTGTTGCTCGATCAACAACTACATTGGAACCCCCCAATTCATGGGTATCAGCCATTAAATTTTCCACGGAGTCTGCAATTTAGAAAACAATTATCACTTCAGTAATTTTTTCATCACAAAATATATGCACAATGAACCACAAACAAAATATGACACAATCAACTCTCAGATACTCTATCCTCATTAAGCCAACTCGGTATATTCACAAAATTGAGGACCGATAAAGATTGATATATCGATATAAAACAGGTTATTTACTATGTGAACAAGCTATAAAGGTTAAGCTACATAAGCAACACAAGCTCTAAGGGGACGAGAGCTTTATGGTAAATTGAAAATGCAATTAGCCTCTATTATGCACAATTTCAACTGCAAGTCAAACAGAAAAGTGAAATGATCTTACCTGCATTTTCAAAGGTAATAAACCCAATTCCTAGATGCATTTTTGAGCCTTGATCCTGAAGTAACAGATAAACAGAAGTCATAGGACATCAAGTCCAAACCAACAATACTTGAAAACATAAATGAGTTGTAGAGTACATATGAATCTTGGTGGTACGTGCATGTGTACAGGTATGGACTATGGATACACATACTTAGAATGACTTGAGTGCATGTGTCTTGAAAAGTACCAAAAGAAAGTATACATAGATAGATAGAGAACCTTCGGCATGTATAAATCTGTTATCTCTCCATATTTCCCAAAATGACTGCAAAAGAGATTCAAAGAAATATCAGTTTGATTCCAGACCATGGCAGAAGAAAATGATTAAATAAGAACAAATCAATGAATGACATTAATACCCTCGAAATTTTGCTTTTGTCACAGATTGTGGGATCCTTGCAACAAACAGCCTGGTAACTTTTCTTGCAGGTGCTCTCATCTCTTCCTGCAAACAAAAAATATAAGCACAAAGAACCCATTACTGCCTTACCCCGTGATTTGTAGACCATTGGAATCACCGTCAGCAACTCCTTAAGAGACAGATTTTTGAAGATTAGACCCAATGCATCGGGTATTAATTCGTCCCATTGCCGAGAATCACTTGTCTCACTTGCCACTTCCATTTATTTCACCTTCAGAAAATGAGAGACCAGTAAAGACTAATCAATTTCTCAGCTTAGCAGAACCATTACGAATAGAAAACACATACCAGCACTGACCACATAAAGAAAACAGAAGGATGAAGAAGAACAACTATCCTTGATTCTAACAAAGAAATGAAACAGAGTTGGGGGAGAGAAGAAAAGCCAAGAAATTAGTAGTATGTGAAACAATACGGCAAGAAATCAAACATTAAGAGATCAAATTAAGACCAAAATCTTCTTGCAGATCCAACAAAATCCATATGTGAATAAGAACACCATTTAATGGAATCACAAACAAGGAAAAAATAAGCATAAAGACATAGATTTCAGACCAAATGAGAGCTAAAACAAAATGAGACTTACCGATCAAAGACCAAGATTCAGTACTTTATGTTCAAAGAGTTCATTGAGTGCATGAACAACTCTCCACAGATCTAGATGCAAGGACAAAAGCTCCAGTCTCTGTTGGTCATCACTCTTTAATTGGGTTGGTAAATCTCAAATTATATACAAGCCATCACATAGAACAGAACAAATTAAAGCATTTATATCATACCGTATATTTTGACTATACCTTCTCCTTCGTTCTCTTAGTCTGCAACAAGAAAAAACCATTTCTTAGAAATACACAACTTTTGAAGATACCAAAACAATTTGAAACAACCAAATCGATTCCAAACTCGATCTCTATAACCCAAATGGTAAAACCCATAATCTGAATTCCTCAAACATGAACTGCAAAGGGATTGATAGATCAAAAATTAATTACTAGTACTATGGCGCCATCATCAGTGATTCAAACACTCAGAGAGAAAATACTACTCTCACCTGGCGGTTAGATTCAGCAGGGTGAGCGGCGAAGCCAAGAATGAGAGTGAAAGGAGGAGGGAGGAAGAAAAGCTGGGAAGCAATGCCTGTAGTCGACGGGGGTCTTCTATTTCAAGACATAGAACCAAATGACGCCGCTTTTGGAGTATCGGAACACCAAGTCACTAAGCCAGAGGCACCAATCGAGGCTGAGAAAAACCAAAACCAGGAGGAGGCTCAAGATGTTGAGGATGGTGACGGTGAGGGAGAAGAGGTCGAGGCCAAGGCTGAGGATGAGAATAAGGAGCGGAGTACTAAGCTTGAAATCGAAGCCATTTGCCGGAAAAGGGTTTGAAAGAGAGATGGGTCTTTTGTCCAGCTTTGTTTGGAATTTTCAATCTATGAAGGAGAGGACTGAGATCGAGATGGGTTTGTAAGAGAGATGAGTTTCTAGGTTTAAGAGAGGACTGAGATTTTGTTCAGGGGCGAGAGAGAGCTGAGGGTCGAGAGGAGGGCTTTGATTTTTTGTTTTTTCTCTTTTGGACATGAAGTGGCAATTAAACCTAGCTATAAATTCTCAAAGTTATTCACACAACAGAAACCTCACCAACTGTCGTCTGAGTGCAGCATTAAAAATCAAAATGTGAAATCATAGAGGGAAACATGGCGCCTACAGCATTTTGGCTTAAAATGTTGCCGCCCAGTTTCAAGTTCTCACAACAGAAAATCTTAAATCTGTTGTATAATTTCTACAGCTTACACTAGGTCTATCTAGGGGAAGACATTCAAGCAAGCTTCCTCAAATTTTGGTGCTTAGTTTTTCAATCACACAACGGTAATAGTAAAACCCGTTGTCCTAGTAGCCCAAATTTCAATGTTTCAAGAGCCAACCAAGACTCCAAAGTGGAGGGAAATCTGCCGTTAAATTGTTTAAGACTCAGACGACAAACAGTACTTAATTCCGTTGTGCAATGTAGTTCTGATAAAAAGTTAACACTTAGTTGGCATTCACACAACAGATTCAACTAAAACCGTTGTATGATAGAGCTTACTTAAACACACAACATACAATTTATGTTCCGTTGTGTGATTAGTGTTGTGTGATTAACTTTTTGTAGTAGTGATTGACACGGTTGAGGAGAATTAAAAAGCTCGAGGGGTAAACTGATTAAATTGAGAGGACAAAGACTAACATGAAATTACCCTCAAACCTCAGGGGGGTAAACTGAATTTAATCCTTAATAATTCATATATTGGCCACTAACCCATTATGGTGTCTGATGAGTTTTGAAGGTGAGAACTATGTTGCCAATTTTACAATTCATTACTTTCACTAATATTTAATTTCATTGCAATATTATTTTAACTGTATAAGTTATTTTCTTGGCTTATGAATTATATTTTGTATATTTTTTATATTATTACAGTTGATTTTATTTATTAATAAATTATTTTATAGTAATTCATTTGGGCAGAGTCTCGTCGGCGTTGTTGTTATTTATTTTTATTATAGGGGCATAAATGGAAGTTTAAGAAAAAATTTTGACAAAAAATTTGAGGGATGTGAAACAAGTAAATATGGGTGTGTATTTTAGAAATGTCTTATTCATAAAAACATAACTAATTAGTATTTATGTGAATAACACATACAATAATATGTTCACAACATTAACACTTCTCTTAGATGTCCACCAATCAATGACATGGTGTTGGACACGATTATGTTGTCTCATCAAAATCTTATTAGGTTGCGAAAATCCCGTTGATACGCTAAAAACAAGCGCTCAACTTAACCCTGCAAAATGTAGTTGTTAGCATAGAATAAGTAGGGATCGTTCAAACTAGGGATTGAGGGTACACAAGTAATTACATAATAAATAAAGATCAAAGTATGAATATAAGTATGTACGAAAATAATGAAAGAATGTATGAACATGAAATCGTAACAAGTGGGGTTTTAGGTTTTGTAACACAGAAAATTAAAGTAAAACATAAAAGCAATGCGGGATTTACAATGATATGAATGAAGATGTTAGAGATTCAGAAATCCACTACCAAAACATGCTCAAGACAAATTTATTATCCTATTTTCAATTACTAAGTCATGAAAAGGGTTTCAATCAAGAACAAACCATGAAACGCACTGCATAAGTTCTTATTACTTCCCTAGATTTCTTAAGCAAGATGAACACACCATTACTAAGCCTTTAGAACAACCAATCAAGGTATAGAATGCTATCCTATCAACAATTTATTCTAAGCATTAAGCATATGCGGAAGTTTGATCAAAACTAGTGTGGAACGCCTACCTAGCATGCAATCCTTTCTATTTGGTTTCACCTATTATCCTATAAGTTTTACTACTATTGAAACAAGCATTATTACCTATTTAGGAGATTAATACACCTATTTCTAGCCCACTTAAAAGTTCATAATGTTCTATGCACGCGTTCATGAACATAAACAAGTAAGAGGTATCCATAAATCAAAACCAAATAAACAATTTCATAACAAAGTAGTTTTGAAACTAAGAATCAAAACAATGTCAAAAACATGTCTTAGGACTTCAAACCTGGCCCCTAACAAAAGTAATTTAGTTATACATTGTCTTGAAAATCACAAGCATAAAACATAAAAATAGATAAAAAGAAACAAATGGTGGTGGAGGAAAAAGAAAGAAAGATAGAAGAGAAGGTGAAAGGTTCGGTCCTTTACATTGTGTTTCAGAGGCTCTTTATATAGGGAATACACAACCTTAGTTTCCTTCTTCAACTCTGCTTGTAATTTGCTTGAGGTTTCCTTCGATTGATTCACAATTTAATTACTTTTAAGCCAATAAGATAATTCCATGTCATCAAGATTTGGAGATGTCTCCAATTCATATCCAAGTATGATTGGGGAAGCCTTTGGACGTCATAAACTCTAGAATCTTCATGTAAATATAAATTCCCATCAAAACCCTTCAAAAAAAAAAATCATATCAAAAACCAGATTCACGCGCAGCTTGACCTTCCTATACTAAATCGGCCATAACTTCTTCTAAATAAATGATATCGACAAACCGTAAAAAGCTATGGAAACTTGACATCCTAGGCTTTCCAAAAATATAAAGAAAATTATCAGGTTCATTCTGAGCTACTCTCAGTGCTCTGTCGAAGTTGACTGATTTGCACAGGCCGATTTCCTGATTTCACCTTTCATGCGTCTTTTCTCCTTTATTTTCTCCTTTACTCCACAGGAATCCTAAAACAATAAAACAAACATAAATACCTTCTATTAAGAGAAATAACGTGACAAAATGAAAGGAAATATTAATATAAATGTCGCACATTATGCTCCTATCACCCGTGGGATAAAAAACAACCTTGGTTGAAGGAGAAAACCAGTACATGGCGCATATGTCTTAGGTAGCATATTTTTGTATGTTTCCCTCGATGAGAATGTCCCAATGTAGTGCAAGATTCAATCATGTATGTGTGACAGAATACATATACCAATTAATTAACCATGTATAGTAATTAAATGTGTCGGTTACTGAAGACGGATCATGTGTATAGGGGTTCATCATTAATTTTTTCATACTTGTAAGGTTAAAGCAATATTAACAAAACTACAATATTTGTATTAACCGTATATAGGCATGTAGCTCACATAATAAAGTTATAAATAATTTCACATGCAATAGAAATGCATTAGAGAATCTTTAGTAGACTTTCTATCTCGACTCCTTGGCTATTTTGGAGAGCATGCATGTTTAGCTTTTTATCAATTTTAGTAGCTGCACGAGACCCCCTAAGTGACTCTCTATTCTAACTTTTGGCTAATATAGAGAGCGAGATGTGACTCTCTATTATTATTGTTAATTTAAAACAATCATTTTAAGTCATTCTATATAACTTATAAATACATTTAATCTACTTTTTCTTCACTCAATAAATAATCTAACTTCAAATCTAACTAAAATAGAGAGAACTGATGCAAAAATATTTCTAAATTTGATAGCAAAAATTACTTTTTAGCAACTTTGGCTAAAATTTGATTAAAAAATAGCTATTATTGCTAGATACTAAAGATAATCTTAAGGCATTAGTTGAAGCATAAATGAATAAGAATTGACACATTACATTATTACAGATATTTTGAGCATTAGAAAATTAACATGGGTTAACTAGCCATAAATATAAATATTTGTACATATTGATCAATTTTATATCTCTTCAGGAGCTCTCATTAAGTTCACAACTTCACGAAAGTTATAATACGTTACAACATAATTCAAATTTGAAATTAATCTTGTTATAGTATTCACTTAGAATATTTATATCATGTTTAGAATGAGTATATATAAGTTTTAGACTCTTTCAACTTCAGGCTAATTTAGTCATTCATGAACTTTCCAGATATGTAATATGAATGATTAAATATATACAATTTATAATGTTTGAATGATCGCTTGGTAAATAAGAAACTAGGTGTAAAGCCACAAAACCTAAACGTTTTAGGTTGTACACAGCACGACTTGAGCCCCATTAGAAGGTCTTCAGTTACCCTTTATTTAATTAGTCTCTTAATCTGTTTTCTTTTCAAACGCGGAGTTCTTTATTTTATTAAAAATTCAAAAGGTTAATGATATTCTAGAAGTTCAAACCAATTTAATTAAATTATTTTGTATTTCAGCAAGTAGTACAAAAATAACAGACTCTCTCTCTCTCTCTCTCTCTCTCTCTCTCTCTCTCTCTCTCTCTCTCTCTCTCTCTCTCTCTCTCTCTCTCTCTCTCTCTCTCTCGAGCCCTTCCTCTTGGTTTTGTCAGAAAGTATGTTGGAACGTGACTACCTAGTTTTGTTCATTTATTTTGTTATTGTGATTTTGATGTTTCAACCCCACGTTTGTTGTTAGTGGTTCGGTTCCCAGATCGTGGCTAACCCCACGTTTGTTGTTCTTACGATTTCTCTTTCTCGTCAAACTTTGTTCAGGTTATTATTCTTGTTTTCTCACAATTTTGTCTTTCCAAGTCTCTAACAATGGCTACAGGACCTTCTTCAACCTCTCATCCTTTAACCTTAGGGGAAGGTGCCGGATTTCGTGCAGATAACACAAATTTGCGGAAGGAGAACAAGTTCCTTTTGGTGACTAAGGTTCTCACTGATGAAGTTCTTAGGCCGGATGACTTCATGCGCCAGATTACCAAATTATGGAAGTTTGCTAAAGGATTGGTGGTGAAGGCCATTGACAACAATCTCTTCCTCTTTCGCTTTACTTTGATGAGCCATTAGCAACGAGTTCTAGATGGGGAACCATGTTCATACAATAATATTCTAATACTGATGGCACCGGTAACGGCAACATCCTCATCTGCAATTCATTTGTATAAGGCTAATTTCTGGGTTCATGTTCATAAACTTCCTTGGTTGAGTATGACGGAGTCTATGGCAAAACTTATTGGGGACACTCTTGGTTAGCTCATTGATGTTGATCGTGACAATGACTTTGACTGTATTGGAAGCACTCTTCGTATCAGAGTTCGTCTGGATGTTTCCTTGGCACTTATCCAAAGAACTACTGTGCCTCAAGCAGACAATGGAGATTTAGAGGTGGAGTTTTCGTATGAACTTTTGCCAGAATTCTGCTATTTTTGTGGCGTTCTCTCTCATACAACTGGTGGTTATCCTAAGAGTGAAGAACATCCAAAAAATATGATGGATTTCCCACATAGCTCTTCACTGCATAATCCTTCAAGAATGCTTCCGGGGTATCGCTCTGTCCATTCTCAATCGCTTTCTGTTGGTTTGGGGGGTAAACATGGTGGAGGTGTTGTCGGAGATAGGAATGTAGTAACTGCGGCAGAGGCTGTGGTGGTTCATAGTGAGCGGTTACCAGGAGTTGATGGAGGTTACAATCGAGGTATACACAGTCAGTTTGGTGAGGGTCATTTTTCATGGACTTCGTCTTTTGTTTTGGGCCGGTTCCTTTTTACCCAAGCAGACCCAATCCATTTTAGGCCCGTATGAGCAGCCACGTGGTTTTTCTACATCATCTGCCAAACCTGTTGGCACTGTGTCATTGCTCTCTACTCCTGCTCTTATCCCCAAGTCAGTTGAGAAGTCATCTTCTTATCCCTTACCAGTTATTGTAAAACCATATACATGCTCACAACATATGCAACACAATCACAAAAGGGATCAAGGCTTACCTTCAGCAATCACTGGCATGAATTCCATCTTATGCAGCTGCTAAACTCGATCACTGAATATGGCCTTCTGTTACTTACCAACTTGTTTCTCAATGGACATAACTTATGCAATAATCGTGATAGCAACAGGGACCAATTCATCTTATTTATATAGGTGACTTAACCCTCAAGAAGCTTCCTATTAAAACATTCCTTATCGGATTAGGTTTCCTAGTTAGATTCTTAATGTAACACTTCATTGTAGTCTTTCTTGCAGACCAAGAACTGGATTGCTTACCTTAATGAATTGATACACTCTTTCATTAAGTTACAAGTATTGATTTAAGTTTGTGTCCATGTTAAACTAGATTTGACATTTAGTTAATTATCAATATACTTAATGTTAATGTGTGACAAGTCCATATTTGATTCTAAAAATCTCCCCCTTGGACTGACACATATTAACTTTGATAACTTGCACCAGAAAATGCCATAATCTATTTAACTTACTGAAGTGCCCGCCAGACAACAATTCAAACCAAAATTCCATTCCAACATGGTCAAATCACAGTTACTTATGCAGAGCAAGAAACAACATACATTTTAACAAAAATGCAGAGTTTCAAAACCACAACATAAGCTCTTGCAATCCACATATGTCAAACAAAAAGTGATACAATATATGTTAAAGTGTATCAACAAGTAAACATATATTAGGTCCTTCTTTATGTTTCTAAAACCAGAAACTCAAGCAAATTTACTGAACACTGATGGCTTAAAAATTATTGCTTGAACCTTAACATCATGCTATACATGATTTAAGCCATCTGATAGCAAGTATAACTTTAAGTACAAAATCGACAATTTTCAGAACATTTAATAAAAGCTGCAGCAATAACCAAAGTCTGAAAACACCTCAAAAATTTTATTGATAATAATAAACTGCCATTACAAATAAGTTGTGATAAATAAAGTCAAAAGATCACAACTAAAAATACAAGAACTCAAAAACCTTAGAAATTTAAATTGCTCCAACTGGACTAACTCTATTATGAACCTAAGCATCTAAATTAGCTAAAATTCCAATGCTTACTGTATGTTTCTGGAATGTAGCCACTGACAATGCCTTGGTGAAAGGATCTGCTAGCTGTGAATTTGTGTCAATACTCAAAACAACTATTTCACCATGCTTTACTCTTTCTATAACATTGTAATACTTTAGATCAATATGCTTGGAATTATTTGACCTTTTACTGTTCTTGCTAAAGAAAACTGCACCCTCATTGTCATAATAAATCACAAGTGTGCCTGCCAGAATGTGACTTAACACTTTGGTCTGCATGAGAAAATTCCTAATCCAAAGTCCTTCACACACAGTTTCATAAACTGCAATAAATTCAGCTTGCATAGTAGAAGTTGAAACAAGAGTTTGCTTCATGGTTTTCCAAGAAACTGCACCTCCTGCAAGCATGAACACATATCCACAAGTCGACTTCTTGGAGTCTGGATAATTTCCTGCAAAATCAGAATCTGAAAATCCAACAAGTTTTAGATCTTCCACTTGCCTATAAACTAGCATATGACCCTTGGTTCTCTGCAGGTACCTCAACATTTTCTTCCTAGCTACCCAATGCTCATGGTTTAGATTGGATTGAAATCTTGACAAAATCCCTACTGCAAAAGACAAGTCTGGCCTAGTGCAGACTTATGCATACATGAGACTTCCTACAAGTCTGGCATAAGGCTTTGACTCCATATTTTCCTTCTCAACATCACTTTTAGAATTTTGCTTCTTGGTTAATTTATCTCCTTTGGACATAGGAACTTCTCCAGTTGCACACTTCTCCATACCAAACCTCTTTAAAATTTTGGTAACATAATTCTGTTGAGACAATCCAAGTAGTCTCTGTGCCCTACTTCTTTTAATCTCAATACCTAGTACATAGGATGCTTCTCCTAAGTCTTTCATGTCAAAATTCTTTGACAGAAAACTCTTGGTGTCTTTAAGCAATTTAATGTTAGTGCTAGCCAAAAGTATATCATCCACATAGAGTACCAGAAAATAAAATTGTTCCCAACTGTCTTCAAATAAACACACTCATCCACAAGATTTTCTGTAAATCTAAAAGTAGAAATCACATAATCAAATTTCATGTAGTCACTCTCTTCCCCTCCCCCCCCCTAAGTTGGTTTTCTTTCTCTCTGTATTCTTCGAGGCTGAGGGTGTTCAGGATTAGATTGAGCTATAGGTACTTGATCAGTTACTTGGTCAGTTACAGGTACTTGATCAGTTACTTGGCCAATTACTTGACTAGTTACTTGACCAGTTATTTGATCAGTTACTTAACCAGATACAGCTACTTGGTCAGTTACTTGACCAGTTACAGGTACTTGATCAGTTACTTGACCAATTATTTGACCAGATACAGCTACTTGATCAGTTACTTGGTCAGTTACTCAACCAGTGACTTGATCAGTTACATCTTGTTATAAAGGCAATGCTACACTTATATTCACATCTGACACAACTTCCTCAAAATCTGAGGTTAAATCCTCAAGGTTTGTATTGTGAACTTTTCCACTTAGAAATTTTACTTGATGTGTTTCATAAATTCCAGGTGAATGATGAGCAGAATATGATTTATAGCTGTCAGGACCCACCCCAGAATTACCCCCCAAGATGGACCTGTGGGGCCCACATTTCGAGAAAATTCGACAGAACTTCCCTTAAAAGTGGACAACCCAAAACCTGTTAAAAATACTTCTAGGTATAAATAAATTTCAATGCTTGAAGCCACCCTGCTTCCTAGCAACAATCCGCAAATTTCAAAGTATAAACACCGTACTACACAAACATAACCACTTATATAAATTACAACCCAGCAAGTCAAATCTTTCTACTTCCTCCAATATTATACAACTCCCATACACTCATAATTATACAAATGTATAAATCCATCCTTCCAAGGTAATCAGAGCAATCTATAGAACACAATTTAAACATGTACATAAGGTAGGTCGGTCATCTGCCGGTACATCTACTGGTGGTACCGTTGCTTCTACTAGCGGTGCCCGTATCAGTTCAACAGCTCGTGGCAACCCGCAGTGGGGTAGGGGTCAGAGAGGACGTCCCACCACTCATGCTAGGTTGCATGCCATGACTCAGCAGGAGGGTCGCGACTCACCTGATGTTATTATTGGTACGTTGTCTGTATTTGGTCAGCCTGCTTATACTTTAATTGATCCTGGTGCTTCACATTCTTTTATGTCGAGTAGATTTGCATGTTTTGCGAATGTGCCATCATCGCTCCTTATTGGTGAGTGGTATGTATTATTGCCTGCGGGAGCATCGCTTAAAATAGAGTGGGTTTTTAGAGGTTGTGGCGTTTTGATTGAGGGTGTTAATTTGGAATTTGATTTAATTCCGGGGTGGGTCCTGACAATAGCCTTTAGATTTATCTAAATAACCTATAAAATAGCAACTAACAGTTTTGGGGTCAAGTTTATTCAAGCTTGGATTATAAATCCTAGCTTCTGCATGACATCCCCAAAAATGGCAGTGATGAAGACTAGGTTTCTTGCCACACCAAAGCTCAAAAGCAGTCTTTTCTATAGCTTTGCTAGGTGTCCTGTTGCAAATATAATTTGCAGTTTTTAAAGCCTCACCCCACAGAAATTTAGGCAAACTAATTGTACACATCATACATCTAACCATGTTCAAAAGAGTCCTATTCTTTCTCTCTACAACACCATTCTGTTGTGGGTTATAGGGTGTTGTGTATTGAGCTCTAATTCCATTATCTTGCAAAAACAAGGCAAATGGACCCTTTTGTTGGCCGGATTCAGTGTACTTGTCATAGAACTCACCACCTCTATCTGATCTCACTGTTTTGATTTTCTTTTCTAGTTGATTTTCTACCTCAGACTTAAAGATTTGAAAGGCTTTCAATACTTGTGCCTTTTCTGAAAGTAGATAAATATAACTGTATCTAGAAAAATCATAAATGAATGTGATAAAATACACATTCCCACAGATAGTTTGATGCTTAAATGGTCCACATATATCAATGTGTATGAGTTCTAATAAATTTTGGCTTCTATATGCAGTCTTCTTTCTAGTATTGGTTATTTTTCCCTTAAAGCATTTCACACAGTCTGTTAGATCAGAAAAATCTAGTTCATTTAGGATTTTGTTTTTCACCAAAATTTTCAGTCTCTATTTTGAAAGTAAGTAAGTAACTGACTAGGTAACTGACCAAGTAACTGGTCAGGTACCTGATCAAAGTAAGTTACTTAATCTCTTGAACCAGTCGTAGCAAGCATAAGAGCCAGGCCCAAAACCCGACCCGAAGCCTTAAGAATAAAGGACCGTTGTTCTACAACGGTCAGTTTCGATCAAGAAGAGGGTATGGGACTGGATTCGGAAGTGTTTGAGGTGTTTTCATCTCAGAAGGGATTCAAACCCCAATTGCTGTGAATCAAGATACCAAGAGAATTGTTTTGTTGTATCTGGTTATCAAATTCACGCTTCCGCTGAGATTTTTTGCAGCAAATTGGGGAAAAAGCAAAAACAGGTTTTTCTGTGAAAATTGTTTTAGATTCATAGCATAATTATTAAGTTTTTTTTATTGTGCTCAAGAACCCTAGTAGCATTCCCGGCGTGCGTTAGGCTAGAGTAGATGGTGACGAGATGAAATTTACAATTTCTTAATTATTCTATGGTTTCTTGGAATCGAAACAATTGTTTGTGCTTGAATATGCATGATGAATTGATTGCTTGTGTGGCATTGTATCTGTGATTGTGTAAAACTATATGAAGAACAAAAATCTCCCATAAATTGTTTACACATTGTTAAAGTTGACAGATACAAGAGCCTATTTTCTTACAAGGATGAATCTGGATAGAATATAAAGTAAAAGAGCTCATATGTTTTGTGGTTTTCTGTTGGCATTAGTGATTATGATGCACAAAGCATTCTTCATTGATGTTGGCAGAAAATACTGATCAGGTAACTGACCAAGTAACTGGTCAGGTAACTAATCAAGTACCTGATCGAGTAACAAAACTGAAATTGTGTTTTGTGTTTTAAAACTATGCTTCAGGTTTATCTTCCAAAGAAGTGGTCAAGTATGGTTTTAGAATACAAAACAGCAGTATGCATGCTTGATGAAAATAAATAAGGATACTTAGAAATTTTTCTTCTGTTTAAAGATGTGGATAAATTTCTTTGGATAACTTGTTTTCATTGAACATGGCATATTGATAAAGAACTCCAGGATGTTATGCTTCTGCTCAAAAGTGTTGCTTAACATTATTTTTGGTTATGGACTGACATGAATGCAAGTATGGATTATTTAGGTTTTTTGTATGTTCTTGTTTTGGTTGCTTAAAGCTTAATAAAACACAGAAAACTTAAAGTTATTTTCTTTACAAACTGAGAACTCACATGAATTTTGTTTTGCTCCTTAGGTAACTCTTACATGAACTTGAACAGTGTATTGATGTTAACTGGAACCAACTATAGAGCTTAGCTAGACTCTGTGGAAATTATATGGGAATGCATGAGAACATAGACTATTGCTTTACTGAGGATAAGCCTGAAGAGTTGAATGAAAAGAGCACCAAGAAAGATACTGACCATTACAAGAAGTAGTATAGATCCAATAGAATGGCTAAGAACCTCATTCGTACATCTATGTCTAAGACTGTCAGGGGAAGTATAGAAGAGCCTGAGCTAGCATCAGATTTTCTTGAACTCATAGGTGTTAAGTTTAAAGAGAGTGAAAAAGCAGAAGCAGCTAGGCTAACCAAGGAGTTTCATGATTTGAAGTACATGGGTTCAGGGGGAGTTAGAGAGCATATTATGAAGATGATCAATATAAATGGTAGACTTAGGGAGCTCTTGATGGGGTTAGGGATGAGCAGGTAGTGCATTATGCACTACATTCCTTGCCTAACAGTTTTAGTCATCTTAGGACCAGTTACAACTCTCAAAAACGAAATTGGACTCCAGATGAACTTATATCCATCTGTGTGGATGAGGAAGCTAGGATCAAGGAAGAGAAAGAACCTGCTACAGCAATAAACCTCATAGAGAAGCCTAAAAAGAAAAAGCCCCAGAATAAGCTCAAGCCTATCAGAGCCATAACTAAGAGTTCAACAACTGCAGTGACCAAGGAAAACAGGCCATTTAGGTTCAAGTGCAACTTTTGCAAAAGAGTAGGACACATGAAAAAGGACTGCATTGGCTATAAAAATTGGTTAGCCAAAAAGGGGATTCATAAGGAGGAGATTCCCAAAAAGTGATGAAGTGAACCTGTGTGTAGGCAATGGCATGAGAGTGGTAGTCAAGGCTATTGGAACCTTAAAGCTCAATTTAGGATTAGAAAAATTTAGTTTTGGACAATGTTTTTTATGTATCTTCCATGAGAAGGAATTTGGTTTCACTTTCTCTTTTAGTAAAATCTGGTTGTAGACTTGTTATGGATAGTAATGGAATTCTTATTTCTAAAAATTCTGTTCAAATTGGTTCTGGTGTTATTATGAATGATTATTTACAGTTAAATTGTTCAATGGCTCAACAAGAAATTTTACTTGTTGAAAATAACACAAACAGTACTAGCACTTTAACAGGTGTTAAAAGAACCAAACTAAATGAAAAGTCTGCATTTTTATGGCATAGAAGGCTCGGCCATGTTTCAAAATGATCATTTGTATGTCATTTTTGCACATATTTTTCTACTCAATGATGTCTCCAACAGTGACTTGCAGAAAGAACCAATTAACATGAAAGAGAACAAAAACAAAGCATCCCCCAAATTGGTTTCATGTAGCCATTCGTTAGGTAAATGGACAACTTCTTTTGTACAAAATAACATACAACACGTCAAGCAATTAACAAATTCTTGATCACAACTTTTCTAGGCAGAAGATTCTTTGTTACAATCGAAACCAGCAAAGGCTTAGTCATGGTCAACTTTAGGATAAACTGTCATTGGACAAACTATCATATTCATGGAGAGATACAGCTTCAATTTCATATACAAAGGGCTTTCAACCTTGCCATGATAAGTATTAATTGTGTCTGTTAAAATGTAGAGTCATTAAGGCATTATTTATTTTTAACAAGACTGCAGAGTATTAGGTATGTTGCTTATCCTACTTGGCTCACAGAATACATAGCACACTAATCTTCATGCATGAGTAGTAATTATCATGGCAAGAACACTTGATGAATCTAACAACACTAGAACAACAAAATAGAACCGCCCAACTAAACCTCACAATAACAAAGGTCCAAAGCACAATGAACCATCAATATGCACCAGCAACTTAAAATCAAAATAAATCTTAAGACTTTTCCTAAGAACTTTAGTCTGGGGCAATTGTAAATTACAAGTGCTAAACTAGAAAAAAGGATCGAAAATGTGGGTTGTGATCAATACCTGCATACTCGCACACAAACCAACCTTTTTTGATGAATTGGTCGGCATGCAAACCTTACCCTTTTCTTCTATCCCTCACAATCTTCAACTTAACGTGAATCCTGGTTTGAGTCAAGTACAACCTAAAACAAAACTCTGTGAATCTGAGAAATAATTACTTATTTAATCAACTACAAAAGTTAAATTAATGATATAGATTAAACCAACCTCTTGTAGCTGTCGTTAACATTGCAATGAGGAAGCAAGAGAGTCGACTCTCTCAAGCACACGCTACTGCAGCTCTGCAAACTCGCCATATACTTGAACAAAAAACCCGACACGAATGGATTAACGAAACTCTGAAATATGGAAGCTTGGGAGTTTACAGTGGCTGATTTGAAATTTCAGCGAATGGTAATGATGGAAAGGGAATGCGAGTAGTGGTAGAGGTGGTGAGAGCGGAGGAGGCGACGGAGGGAAAGAGTACCTATCACACACCAAAACCCACAGAAATCAAACAAATAAACCAAACAAGGGCTTGATTTATATTGAGCGGCCTAGATTCAAAATCAGAGAGTGAGAGAGAAAGAGTACCTAGTGTCGTTGGAAATGGAGTAGACACGCTCTAGTGGTGAAGATTGGATTTGATTAGGTAGAGATGTGAAGAACGATAATGTTTAACGAATGCGAAGCAAAACCTAATGGATTTGGGGTCAATGGTCGAGGTCGATGTGAATCCAAGTATGAACAATAACTAAACCTAGATTACCTGAATGACCTCTTTCAATGACCCAAGGCAGGAACCCGAACCCTTATCTTCCCAAGTACTCGAACTCAATGCCCATAATCGACCCATTCATTGGGTCAAAGGAGCTCGAGCTTCTGGTTCTTCTGCTCATATATAGAGAGGCCGCCTTGGATTATGTAAGAAAAAGAAGACTCGAAGAATTGGATAAGAGAGAGTTTCCAATCTAGCGCTCTATACGATATGTTTTGAAGCGAGAGTGATGGGATGAATTCACCATCAATCCTATGAGGCGGAAACTGGTTTGGTTGTCCGGGAGAGGAGAGAGGAGAGAGGTCCAAGGTTTAAAAATGATGGATTTGGGGTCTAGGGGTAGAAGATAGAGGGAGAGAGGGCGAGGGCGCTGATGGTTATGGGTTTTGGTTATGGGTCTGTGTCGAGACTCGTGAGGCTCTGTCAAGAGATTGAGGAGCTATGAGTATTTTTTCTTCTTCTTTTGCTCAAGTGTTAGGACTTCAAGTCCGGCTATATCAATTTGGACAAAGACTCACACAACAGAATTTTATAAAATGTGGTCTGAAAACTACCATTTTAAATTTGGAATTTGTCTCCTATCAATCTGACTTCCCTCTTTGGGGAGTTAGAGAAATATGGTGGTGGGAAATCTCCCTCCATCAGCCAAATATATTGATCAAACAACAGTTTTATTATTTTTCGTCGTATGATTAATACATGTTTGGGAGGAAATTTGGGGTTTGAGATGGGATTTGGCACCACTACATGGTGAGAAAATTGCCGCTCAATTTTTTTAAGCATCACACAATAGTTTTGTCCTTAAACGTCTTCTGAACTAATTCATAAGTCCATATCAGACAACAGATTTCGTAAAAACGACGTCCAAAAAAATAAAAATCAATTAGACGACATAAAAGTATGATGCGTCGTGTGAGAGGCGTCGTCTGATTCAATTTTTGTAGTACTGCTTTCTGGAAATCTATAGCAATCGCGATTCGGACACTGAATGCCAAAGTTGCAGAAAACTGGGTTTTCCTCTGTAGATACCTCTACTAGCAAGGCTAGTTTGCTACCTCACCAAGCATAAACAACACCCTTATGGGATCCAACCGCTACTTGTATCTTGTAGCCCTATGTTCAAGCTACGCTACGGTATCCGGAAGTCACAAATCCGTCGCCGGGAAGCCACCTTTCCGGCCTTGTCAACATGCCCTCACAAATAGGCTTTCTAGACTAGAAATAGTTGTTGCTTGTCCCACATCGAAAACCATGTAAAGGAGAAGCATTCCTTCACCTATAAAAGGAATGCCTCCTCCCACTTAAACACAATCCCATTACATCTCTTGTAATCTTGTTAGGCCGCAAGGCTCAACACACTAGTGTAACATTCAAGTGGACGTAGTTTCCCGCTAAGGTGGGAGATGAACCACTATACATCTCGTGTCAATCTCTCTATCTCTCTCTCTCTCTCTCTTAAGCTAACTAGGGATCCCACGGATCACTAACGTTAACATTGGCGCCGTCTGTGGGAAGCCAACACAAGGGCTTCGTCACGTACCATGAACTTCGACCCATAGGCGTCGAGTCGAGGTTGGTCAACGCCCATCGGGTCCGGTCAACTCTCGGTCAACGCCAAACGTGCTTGGTCAACGCTGAGCAAGGCTAGTCAGCGCCTACAAGGTTGGTCAACGCCCAACTCAAAAAAGTCAACGCGGACTGCCAAAAAAAAAAAAATTGGGCCAAGTCTTCTCTGGACACCCAGAGATTTTCTTTGGACACCCTTTGGCACTCTTCAATCATCATCAGCGGCACCGCCACACTGGTTCAGCGGCAACACCAAACTCGCACCTTCTGCCAGCAAGCTTCGCTGCCACCGCAAGCCAAGCCTCACCGCCGACCACCATTCAACAAACCTGGAACAAAACTCCGCTGGACACCAAGCATTGCAGCGGCTCTGCTTATCCGCTGGACAACTCCGCTTGCCGAAACTCCTTTGGCCAAGAGCTCCGTTACCGCTGGCAACCTGCAACCGCTAGCCAACCCTCGCCAGCAAAGTGCCGACACGAGCCTCCGCTGCCCCGCCAGGAGCCACCGCTGCACTGTTCACCGCCGGCTCCCTTCCGATCAACTTCATCAGCGGCCAACACCGCCATGTATTCTTCAACAAGGCACTATCGGCGGGAAGTTTCTGCCACTAGGCACTCCTCCGCTGATAAGTGCACAAAGTGTGACATTTTCAATATGTATTTTCCCTCATTTGGCTAAGTTGTTCTCTTAAAATTAATAATTATAACATAGTTTATGTTTTTAGGTACTTCAAGGATCGAAATGGAGAAAACAAGCGAAAAAGAGCAGAAATGAGTATAAATTAATAACAAGTCATTTTAGAAACTTTCCTCTTTCATTTTAGGAAATATTTCCTATTTTGTTTTAGGAAACTTTCTTCATTTGAACTTTTCTATTTCTGATTTTTCTATTTTAATGAGAGTCCATCACATTTAGAACTCTTGACTGATGAATTCAAGGAAAACTTAAAACAAAAATCATGAAGAATTGAAGGAGATAAAATGGAGTGTTTATAATCAATATTTATTATTGATTATCTTATTTACTATTGATTATAACACTAATTAAATTCTGATTTTTCTTGATTGTAGGAGTTCATTATGTGCACAATTGGAAGAAGAAATTAGTGCAATTCAAAGGAGAGGAATAAGGGATGTATCAAGTCACTATTCAAGAAATATACAATGAGTCATTAAGGGGAAAAGAGATTAGAAAAATCAAGACTTTGTCATGAGAAAATCAAGCAAATTTGGAGGAGAAATCACCTCAAGATGATTGGGCATGATTGCATCACAAGAGATGAGAATTCCACTATAAATAGCAGTCATTCTCTACTCCAAAATCATCACTTCTTCATACAAAATTCAGTTCATTAGCTTAGCTCTCTTCTCTCCAAAACCCTCTCCAAATATTCAGAAAAAGCCTCTCGTCGTGAAGAGCTTTAGGACTTCTCCAAGGCTGTTCGTGTTCTTGAAGGCCAAGCCTTGTGTTCTCTTGACGTTCTCCAAGCTTCCTTGAAGATCAAAAAGTGTAATTCATGGCCCTTATTTCTGTTTTCATACTCTTTAGTATTGAATTTCAGATTTCGTTTATGAGTTTTATTATTAGAATTGGATTTTTGTTGAGAATGAGTTTATGTTAGTAATTTTCAGATTTGTTTCTTTATGTTCTTGATTTGTTTATGATATCTTTACAATCTGATTTTATGACATCCTTTATATTTTTAAGCATATGATTTTGGTTGAATAACTATATTAATCTGCAGGCTAATAAAGCCAAATTTGTGTCCTGATTCACCTAATCGTTTTAGGGCAGAAATTAAAGTGGTAAAGGCTATGTACAATGGTCGAAATTATATGCTACATGTTTGTGCGTTTATAACTTCTTATGGATGCATACATGTTTGAATTCAGAATTCTAACTGCACTTAATGATTCATAGTTAATGTTGACGGATGCTCTTCAGTATTAACGTGATGTTTTATATGAAATATTTGAAGTTATGGACTTTTCCTAACTTAGGAGATTAAAGAAGAATTAAAGTGGTACTCGATCTCTTCAGACTTGTACTTCGAATTCATTTCTGATATTTAGTGTTGGCACGATTTTAGGATTGTTTAGATTGAAATAATTCATTACATGTTGATATGGTTTGGAAATTTTGATTTGAGTGTGAAGAAGTTGATCACATGTATATATTTATCTTTTTGTTTTATTTCATAGGAACTTAGAAACCAAAATTTGAATCCCCCTTTTTTGTGGTTGTTTCTTGTGTAAATTTGTAGATAAATGTTTTGTAAATTTGTATATAAATACTTGTTAATACTTGTTTTAATAATTACTAATTTAAATTGACCCATCTATGCAGGAGTACCCTCAATCCCCGGTTCGAACGATCCCTACTTGCTTATATACTAACGAATGACAACAGGGTTTTAAATTGAGTGCCTATTTTGGCCACATCATCCGCCAAACTCCGAGTCCACCACCGTTGACCATCATCACCGTTAGCGGCAACTGCTTCCTTCGCTAAGCATAATCAGCGGCAAAAGCTCCGCCAGCCACAACTGCAGGCAAAAGATCCGCCAACCACAACTGCAGGCAAAAGCTCAGCTGAGCCACCGCTAGCCACTCCAGCTCACCTTTCTCCACCCATGGCCAAAACTCCGCTAAATATCACCACCCACTGGCAAAGGCTCCGCCGAGCTGCACCCTTGAGCTTCACCACTGAGCTCTACCGCTAGGCAGCCTCCGCCGGGCAAGCTCCGCCTAGCTTCTCCGCTGACTTGCGGAGCATTATCACTGAGCTTCACCGCCGGACAAATTCACCGCTAGGAAACGTCGGCGGCAAAACCTCCGCCAGGCACTTCCGCTGACCTCATGACCTCCGCTAGCAGGACTACACTCGCAAGTCGACTTCCGCTAGTCATCACCTCCGCCAGTAAAGTTCCACAGCAGCTAGGCACCGCTGCCAGCTCAACTCTCCGTCAGCGGTACTTCCTCCGCTCATCTCCATCAGCGGAAACCCACATCCGCTCAGCTACAGTTCAACGAGGCCATCACCTCAGCACCGCCAACCGCCGCTCCGCTGAGCTCGGAAACACCGCCGGCATCTATGCAGAGCTTTGCAGCCGCGCTTATCCTCTGACCACAGCCTCAAGCTCCTCCCTGCAACTCCACTCTTGCACCCACTTTGCTTACAACTGCATGGGCTCGAGAACGCAGCAACTGTAGCTCTCTCTCCGAGCGCTGGGTTCTTCGTCGATAAGCCAACGAAATAAGATAAGCTCTTGCTTCTTATCCCTCATCTTCTTATTAATATACAATGTTATATGGACACCACGTGCCTACTCAGCGCATGTCGTCAGTCATCAGGCACAACACATATTTTCTTTTACTATTATCGAGATCCACCGTCAATTGCTGTAGCCTCATATGGTTTACCATACTCACAAAGTTGCCATCATGCCATGTATAAATTATGCTTGCATCTCCTGTGCACATTTTTTATGTATTGATATGCATATACTTTATGTTTGGTTATTCACGTGCCGGCGGTGCTGCAATCACACCATAATTTTATACACTTGTTAATTGTTATCAAATAACATGACCCACCATTATAGCTATGCACACGTTCGTGCTCCTATCCATACTGCACGTATACACTACAATACTTGTGTGCCACATGCACATATTTCCATACTTATCATAGCATGGCCACATAATTGAACTTGGATTATGTTCTCTATGCGCCTACACACGGCTATAGCTTAATTACTAGTACACATGCACATGTCAAAATAGCTATATATGCATGCTATTTGTCATCAACTACTACATATACACTTTGCCTAAAATCTCATCAAAGTACATATGCAACATGTATATACAAAATACTAGTGTCGATTTTACATACTCATGTACTAATCACCTATTTTGTTTCAAGGAGATATAATCACCGATCACATTTCCAATTAGCGAAATCATCACCTTTCGACTAAGGTACTTTGTCGGAACAATGGAGCGTCATTCTCGGATAACTCCGCTAGCCTCCAAATCGACACAAGATAAGTCACTGTATCTTATCTCTTACGCTGTTGCAAATGGAGCCTTTTCCATGACTATACATGTCTCCATGACCCTTAATCATGCCTACAAAATGTTATTAGCAACTTTACTACAAGTACATGCTACACACATACATGCTTAAATTCAATTACTTGTGACATGCATCTAGAAGCTTGTGACACTTACGACTTAATTAAACATGCTCGGATAAACGACTTGTTCGGGTTACGACTCGCTTGGGTATCGAGTATGGCCACGACTTGCGCTTAGGCCATGCCTCGCATGCTCGCACAACGCCTACACACTTAACTACACCCAACTTGCTCGAACAACCCAACTTGCTCGATCATGTCCAACATGCTTTACTTAAAGCCCCAAGTTCACAAACGCTTCATACGATGTCACCGGGACTACTCCCACAAATTTATATGGACACCCATTACATTTGCCGCTATCTATTGTGCGTGTTATATGGCCATAAGATCCACATATACAACTACCAATATTTTAAATTTTCATACACATTAATGGAATATTGAGTTCTTCTACCATTTGTTGTCCACAACAAAACGAATTCTTTTCGCATTCCATTAATACGAGCGGTAACCAATACAACAAGCATTCTACATATGCGCGTTTTTGTCTCATTGTGTAGGTTAAAGGAGTCCCTTCTTGCTTACGGAGCTCGGGGACTTGTAGGGGCTAGGCGCCTCTCGGACATTGTTTATGCTTGATGACTTCATGATTATAACTCCCCAACCAAGAAGCTCCTCTTACTCGGGGACTTCGGGGACTTGTAGATACCTCTACTAGCAAGGCTAGTTTGCTACCTCACCAAGCATAAACAACACCCTTATGGGATCCAACCGCTACTTGCATCCTGTAGCCCTATGTTCAAGCTACGCTACGGTATCCTAAAGTCACAAATCCGTCGCCGGGAAGCCACCTTTCCGGCCTTGTCAACATGCCCTCACAAATAGGCTTTCTAGACTAGAAATAGTTGTTGCTTGTCCCACATCGAAAACCATGTAAAGGAGAAGCATTCCTTCACCTATAAAAGGAATGCCTCCTCCCACTTAAACACAATCCCATTACATCTCTTGTAATCTTGTTAGGCCGCAAGGCTCAACACATTAGTGTAACATTCAAGTGGACGTAGTTTCCCGCTAAGGCGGGAGACGAACCACTATACATCTCGTGTCAATCTCTCTATCTATCTCTCTCTCTCTCTTAAGCTAACTAGGGATCCCACGGATCACTAATGTTAACATCCTCCTTTTCCACGATCGAGCTGTTCTTCAATTCGGATCGTCATTCGTTCTTCATCAGTCTCCTCCACCTCCAAAGAACTCTAGCCCGTGTTCTCTTCAGGATAAAGAACCTCATCTTCACGAAACTCATGCAGATCAGCAACATTAAAGGTGTTAGAAATGCCCATGGATCAGGAAGTGCAACAACATAAGCATTGTCGTTGATCTTCCTGAGCACCTTAAAAGGACCATATTTTCTTGGCATCAGCTTGTTGTAGATATTAACAGGAAATCTCTCCTTCCTCAGGAACACCATCACATCATCGCCCTCTTGGAACACTTTAACTCTTCGATGCTTGTCAATTGTAGCTTTATACTTGGCATTAGTTTCTTCCAACTTGGTCTTGACTTCTTCTCTAACAGACTGCACATCCCTAGCCATGCCCTCAGCCGCAACACTAACACCAGGAACTTTAGGAAGCTTCACTAAATCAACCACATGTCGAGGAACAGTAGTATAAACTAATGAGAATGGTGACTTCCCTGTGGCACTATGCACAACAATGTTATAAGCAAACTTCACCTATGGCAAGGCATAATCCCACTGTTTGGGCCTATCTCCACAAACACTCCTAACCATGTTACCCAAAGTTCTATTAGTAACCTCTGTTTTCCCATCAGTTTGAGGATGAGCTATGCTTCTTCGGTTCAAAGCTATTCCAAACATTCTCCACAACGTAATCCAGAAGTGACTAAGGAACTTCATGTCTCTATCAGAAGTAATGGACTTGGGCACTCCATGCAAACGAACCGCCTCCCTGAAAAAAAGTTTGGCTATATTGGAAGCATTAGCAGTCTTCTTACAAGCTATAAAGTGCGCCATCTTGGAGAACCTGTCAACTACCACAAACACAGAATCCACACCCCTTTGGGTACGGGGTAATCCCAACACAAAGTCCATAGCAAGATCCTGCCAAATATCTTCAGGAATAGGTAAAGGTAAATAAAGACTAGTATTTTAGGACTGACCCTTAGAAACCGGGCAGGTGTAGCACTTCCTCACAATAGCTCCTACATCCTTCTTCAACTGTGGCCAGAAATACCTCTCCTCAAGGCTAGCAATAGTTTTGTCTCGCCCCAAGTGTCCACTCAAACCGCCTCCATGCAAATCTCTAATCAGTTTCTACCTCTCATCAGGATCTCGCTTGTCTCCCTCTCTCTTCTTTCTCTCTCTCTCCGGCATGCCCGCATGGATGCCTTTTCTCTCTTCGACGGTGACACCGAGCCGGACTGACGATGGTCAGTCTTCAATCTTCCAGAAACACCGAGATAACAAAATCAAAACTTTGCTGAATTGTGCAACACAGAAAAGAAGAAATACAAATTGGGATTTGATTTTGGTTTCTGGGTTTTTGAAATTTCAAATAGAGCACTGCAAAGATTGAAAGTTTATGATGAGGGAAAGAAAATATGGATTGGGTTTTGTTTTAATTGTGATAAGGGGTGTTGGGTAGGCTACTGGGATGGCGTTGGGGATTGGAAATTAAAAGATGGCACTGCAAAGGTTTGAGCTTTCCAAGAAGAACATGAGAGACAGACAGAGAGAGAGAGAGGTGATGTGTTGACTTTTGCTTTTTCAGGGAGATGGGAAGATGGGAAGTTCTGATTATTTGGTGGGCCAAGGGAGGTAAGGCCTAATTATGGAGGAGAGGTCTGATTTAATTAGATGGAGGAGTTATTTTTTATAAAGTAGGACTATTTTTAATTAATTGTTGGACTTTAAATATATTTATTTATATATTTATATGTCATAAAAATAATTAAAAAAATAAAAACCACCTAGTCCCCGCCTAGGCCCCTAGGCGCTAGTCCTTGGATCACCGCCCGACTAGCGCCTAGCGTTTTTTAGAACCTTAATACTGGGTGTTGTGATGTGTAGCAATTGAAATTGACGAGAAGTTTATTTATCAATTCACCATTAAGCTACTCTAGAGCCTTTTGTGGCTGACAAAAATTTCAAAATGGGAAAAATATATACCCTTTAACACCTGCAACCATAATGCATCTGGTTCCAGAATAATTTGATCTCCAGCACATCTTGACTAGCATAGGTATCACGGTCGAGAATTTTTGTAAAGCACGTAGTCATCATTGGTATTCCGTAATCTTGTCCAATTATGTAAGGCAGTAGGAGTAGTTTGATTGCTGAGATTATTGATAGTAAATGTAATCATAGTCAGCATGCACTATATTTGTATATGGGACAACACTGATTTGATAATAACCCAAGCTTCCTTTTCTTCTGAAACAATCAACTATATGTATGTAAAATTGTAAACTAAGGATTAGCTAGATGAGAACAACTCCTCATTGATATGATCGATTTGGCCTTTTTCCCTTGATCATGAAGGAGAGAGGTCCATCACTTCTGGAAGTCCTTTGATCAAAACATCTATTTTACTCAATTTCGAGGATTTGCTCAATTCTCTTTGCCTATTTCTGTCTTTGTATTTTTAACTACAGTAGCTCACTTCAGCTTAAACTCTTCCATCAAGCAAAACCTCATACCAAATAGAACAGCTAATGCTTCACTAGAGTGGGCTGAAAGGCATCCCAACATATTATGCATAAATGCCCCTTTAACTCTTCCATTCTCATCTCTGACCACTCCACCCAACCCAACTTTGACAACATCAACATTTAGTTTGAGGAAAGGAGGCGTCGGTGGAATCCATTTGTCGTTAGTGCTTGGTGGGTTTGTTACATGGCTTCTATAAGCCTTTCTAAAAGAATAATGGATTATTGCTTCATTTGTTGTGATATATACTGATCATTTAATTCTAGTGGAAAAACCAAAACAAGAAAATGATCTGGGACATAATCTCAAACATGAAAGCTATTATCCATTAGGTTGATACTAGATGCACTGAAGAATGGAAATTTCTTTGATGAACTATAAGCTATTTCAATTGTTATTCTTGTTCTTATGTTTAGCTTGGTTCTTGTCTAAATTGGTTTAAGCTTCTGCACAGTTAGTAACCTAAATGATTTTCAAACATAATGCAAGCATAGAAATTAGGGCTGGGCATGGGACGGGACGGGACGAAATTCTGGTGATCCCGGTCCCGGACCCGGAAATAAAACTCGGGACGGGACGGGACGGCACTTTTTGAGAATTGATCCCGACCATCCCGAACCCGAACGGGACCGGGACGGGATCGGGCGGGACCGGGACATCCCGAAAGGAAAAAAAAAAAAATCTCTCCTGCACTTTCATCAATTTCCCTGTTTTGCATTTCTACATTTCCATTAAAGCAAGCTACAACTAAACCTAAACAAGAAGAAAAACATGATATAATAAGCAAACTGCAACTCAAAGAACTGAAAGAAGACCAAATCTACATAATTTAATAATCCATTACAGTCCACAATTTGACACTTCATTGAAAATGTGCACACAACTAAATGAATTGAACAAAGTTCAAACATCTATCACATTACTAGCTGCCCCAAGCTTTCCCTTGCCTTCTGCCTAGCCATCAGCTTCTTGAATTGTATTCTGTGAGAGATCAAATCAGAATTGTAAACCCACACTCTTGCAGATCAAATCAATAAAAAGACAAAAACATTACCCAGTAAATAAATTGTGAAACAAAAACATAACCCACACTAAAAACACACAATTCTGAAACAAAAACATAACCCAGTAAATAAATTGTTTCCAGATGCAAGTAAAAAATTCAATAAAAAGTATAATTCAAATCTACCTTTTCAAATGAAACAAAAACTTCAACCAATCAAGATAGTCTTCCTGATTGGGAGACTAGAATAAGACGTATCGAAGTATCAATATAAGCAAGAAACACATCCACAAAACAATACAGTCCAAGATTCTCTATCACAACAGCATGCAAGGGAACAAATATACAACTGTGAGTTGCATATAGTGGGCACCTTGTGAATCTAGGGAAGTTTTTAAAAAAGAAAAAGCAGAGAAAATTCTTAAAAACCAACAGTCGGTAGTTATTTCATATCGAAATTCTCATTGACATTTCACATTCCACTCTACCCACCTGCAGAACAAATCTTGTGGGTACTAAAAGTTGGACATCAAGTTACGAGTCTATCAATCCAAAATTTGAAAGTACTGCAATGTTTTCTACACATTCTCAATCCAAGAAAAGATTATCCTCCATCCCCATCCTCTTGAAACTCCAACAGATTCTATCAAGGTCAGCGTTGTGAAAATGAAAAATGAAAGCAGCTTTGGACGAAATAAACCATAAGAGAAAATATAGCTTAGAAGAAGGAACACTTGCGAACATATCTAGCAAGTGCTCAGAGATCAATTGAATTAACTGCCCAAAAAGATAAAAAGATCAAATTCTACCAGCACAAACATGAGGAACACTTCTCAACCTTAGAATCCGATCTAAGCAAGACTTCGACTGAAGGTTGATTGAATACCCAGAATAATTGATTAATTGAATACCCAGCAAAGCAGCAACTTACCAAGCGTCCAAGCAAGACTTCGACTGAAGGTTGAAGAATCCAACCCAGAAGGCCAGAATATGGAAGAGAGCAAAGGAGGAGAGGTTGGAGTGCAAAGGAGATGCTGGAGAGCAATCGAACCCAGAAATTCGATCGGTGAACTGAAATTGATGACCAGGAACTTTGGGAAATTGCAATCGATCGGTGGCTCGGTGCGTCCGCCACCACAGCTTTACTCTCAGACTCTCCGTGTCGGTGATGCTTATGAGCTGAATTGATAGAGGTGAATCGCAGATCACTCGGCCTTGTGCCTTGATGGAGGTGAATTGATCGGTGTCTCACTCGGTTAATGTTGATCGGTGTCTCACACTCTCAGTCTCTCACTGGCTTGTGAACGACAGAACGAGAGGTCGAGAGGAATGAACGAGAGGTCGAGACTCGAGAGTTATCTGCTAGGTGAAAGTGTCAAACTAAAAAACAAAGAAACAAAATGATTTTTAATACATCGGGACGGGTCGGGACGTTAAGGGATTCCAGCGACCCAAACCGAAACCAGTCCCGTTAAAACGGGACGGGACGGGACGGGCCCAAACAGTGAAAAACTAAGTTTTGAAACCGTCCCGTCCCGGCAATTTTCGGGACGGGTCCGGGTCGGGTTCGGTTTTCCGGGTTCAAGTGCCCACCCCTAATAGAAATAGATTAAGATGATAAGAAACTTGGCTTTCTAAAGGTGGTGTCTTGAAACTTGGTAACTTTTACTTCTTCTGAAATTTTAGATTCTGATGCTGTAAAAGCTTTCACCTTTGTGTAGAATCGGCAGCAAGATGGAGCTATTAGGACAAAAGTAAGCTCTTGGTTAGATGATACCCACAATTGTGCATTCGACCAACTGCGAGTTGTCAAAGTAAGTGACATTTCCGGCATGAAATTGAAAGCTGAACTAGTACTTATCAGGTTTCTGCTTTTAAATTCAGTTGTGCTTGAGAAGATGATTGCTGATGATTGGTTTGATACCTTACTTGATGCAAAAACTTCTCTATTACATAAATTTTTTGATAATTTAATATTGGGATCTCTTCTATTGTCCAAAATCATTGAGACAAGCTAGTGTATTGGTGGGTAAGAGATACCCTCATTTACAACTATTTGAACAAAAATTTACAACTATTTGAACCAAAATTACAACATTGAGAACAAAAGTTACCATATTCATTTACATTATTTAGATATAGTTAAACAAAAATTGCAACATTGACAACGAATTTGTTCAAAATCTTGTTAAAATGTCGTAAAATGTGTAATTACCATTACTAGAACTAAGATTACAACATTGAAACGAATTTGTTCAAAAACTTGTAAAATGTCGTAAGATGTGTAATTACCATTATTAGAACTAAAATTACCCAAAGTAGGACTCAAATTACAACTTTGACAACAAAATTTGTTCTCACTTTTGTAAATGTGGGTATGAGATACCCACCACTACACTAGAATTTCCCCAAAATCATGACCAGTTTTTTACTTTATGTTTTAGAAGGGTAGGTAGGATGCACAAGTGAACCTAGAAAAAAATGAAACCTTTGATGAGTTTTTGTTAAATTAGTTTATCTTCTATTTCCAGAAACAACGATGCAGACATTCAAGATTATGACATGAAAGTCAGTTGGTAATATACTGTGTTAATTAGGGTACCACTATCAGTTATCACAGAGAAGAAGAAGAGAAGAGAAGGAGAAGGAGAAGGATACGAAGAAGGAGAGGGAGAATGAGAAGGAGAAGGAGGAGGAGGAGGAGAAAAAGAAGAAGAAGAATGGTCATGGTGCACAAAAAATGGAAAT
Source organism: Rosa chinensis (assembly GCF_002994745.2). Lineage (NCBI taxonomy): Eukaryota > Viridiplantae > Streptophyta > Magnoliopsida > Rosales > Rosaceae > Rosa > Rosa chinensis. Next base: position 50,174,533 of record NC_037089.1, on the reverse strand, counting down.
AATAAGAAATAGCATTACTCAAAGTTTGATGAGTGCGCGTAATAACGTAAACATTTGAATATGTTATAATATTTTTTGTGGTTACTTGATGCGAACCAGAAATCAATTGTTATTAATGTTACTAATATATTGTCTAATATTAATCATATGGTTACCATGATTTATAAAAATTGAAACTTGACAAAAATTAATAAGGACATAATAAAGATTAAAAATAATAACTAAGCATTCGAACAACATTGTATTATCAAACAATCAAGGCAAAATAATCTATTATGTCCAATTTGGTCATTCCACAAACAAAAAGCACAAGCCAGTTTGAGTTTACTAAACACTTTGCCACTGCTTTTGCCACTGACAGTTCTTATAAAAAGCCAGTTTACCAAACACTTAGCTGCTTTTCTTTTCAGCCACTTATTCTAAAAAATAAGCAGAAGCCAGCTTTTCTGAAAAGCTCAGCCATACAAAACATAGCCTAAGAGTACCAGATTTATGCTAAATCACAAAAGGAAATTTCTGTAGAAAACTCACCCACCTTGCATGCATCTTGTTCACAGTTTTCTGACTATTAAGGTACTTCAAGGCCTGATGGTCAATGAATAATACAAATTCTCTCTGAATTAGATAGTGCTCCCATTGCTTTAACGCCCGGAACACAGCATAAAATTCCTTATCATAAGTACTCCACTTTTGACGAGCTTCACTCAATTTTTCACTAAAGAACACTACTGGCCTCTTCTCTTGTGACAACACTGCACCTACTTCCACGCCACTAGCATCACATTCAACCTCAAACACCTTGTCAAAATTGGGAAGAGCAAGAACCAGTGCAGTACAAAGTTTCTCCTTGATTAAAACAAAGCTCTTCTCTTGTTCTTCTCCCCACTGGAATTTGTCTTTCTTCAAACATTCAGTAATAGGAGCAGTAATGGTACTGAAATTTCTTACAAATCTCCTATAAAAGTAGCCAAACCATGCAAACTCCGCACCTCAAAAACTGTTTTTGGAGCTGGCCATTCTCTGATAGCTTGTACCTTGTCTTCATCAACCTAAATGCCTTCTCTCCAACCACAAAACCTAGAAATAATAGCTTGTTGGTACAGAAAGTGCACTTCTTCAAGTTAATGTACAATTAATTTTCCTATAAAGCACCCAAAACCTGCCTCAAATGTACCAAATGTTCTTCTTTGGTCCTGCTATATATCAATATATCATCAAAATACACCACAACAAAAGAACCAATAAAAGGACAAAGAACCTGGTTCATAAGCCTCATAAAGATGCTAGGTGCATTAGACAACCCGAATGGCATCACCATCCACTCATATAACCCATCATTGCTCTTAAAGGTTGTCTTCCACTCATCCCCTGGCTTGATTCGAATATGGTGGTAACCACTTCGAAGATCTATTTTTGTAAACACCTTGGAACCCTAGCCTCCAGCTCATCAAGCATGTTCATCATAATAATCCATAAGGGCAGTTTGTCTCCTCTCAGGACACACATTAGACCTATGTCCAAGCTTGTTGCATCTATAGCAGATTTCTATTGTAGGCCTCACATAAGGATTATTAGGCTTCTGATTTGGGACCCTATTTTGAGCACCACTAGAACTGCTAGAACCGCTAGTCCTTTTAAAAGGAGAATTGGAAACCCTAGGTCCACTCTCAGTATTCTGCTATATGGCTTTACCCTTGCCAGCTGAGGAGTTTACCAACTCTGTGCTCCTTTGATAGGTATATCTTTAGAAAGAAGAAGTTCGTGAAGGCTTCTCTAATAGTTCCACTTTCAATGCTAGGCTTGAAGCTTCTGTCATAGTCCACATAGTTTGCAACCCAATTATCTCCTGAATGGCTGGCTTTAGCCCACTGATATAGCGAGCCACCTTCTGACTTTCAGTTTCTCCTAGTTCATTACACTCTGAATAGCGTAAGAACTCAGCAGTGTACTCAGCCACAGTCCTAGTGCCTTAGACACAATTAATATACAACCTGTACATAATCTGCTCATAATTATCTGGCAAGAACCTCTCCATCATCAGTTGTTTCATTCTTCGCCATGTTTGAATGCCCTACTTTCTCTACTTCTTTCGAGTATTCTACAACTTATCCCACCAAACTGCAGCAGTACTCTTCAATCATTGGGCAACATGTTTAACCTGCTTGTGTTCAGGCACCTCCATAATCTCAAAGAATCTATCCACCTGAAGCTGCCAATCCAGATAATCTTCCACACCTAAGTTGCCCGAAAAGAAAGGAATTTCAGCCTTGACTTTGTAATCTGGTCAGCTTATCCTTGTTGTTCAGGTAGCACAATTTCTTCTTCATAATCAGATTCTGAATTATTAACAACAACTTCACCACGTGGAGCCCTAGCTTGCTGGCCTCCTTCCCCGCCTCTATTCCGATTGTTGTTGTTGTTGTTGTTCCTTAGTCTCAACAATCCACGAATTTCTCCAATCTGATTGTTCACGGTGTCATTCACGGTGTTGATGGCAGCGGTAAACGTTGTGGTAAGAGAAGCAGTAAGAGCATCAAGATCTGCTCTTGTAACATCACCCATTGCTACTAAGGTAACTAGAAAAGACAGGGAAGACCTGCTCTGATACCACCTGACGCAGTCGGAAGTAACCCTAGGTTTACAAGCAATAAACCTAAAACAAGAATTCTGGAGTCCACCAGAGATAAATGAGAAAACTCTCAATTTTGATTGATAATATGATAAAAGATAGATTCTGCAGCCATTTAAGGTTGCTTATATATGAGAAAAGAAACCCTAGGGCGACTAACAATGAAACCCTAAAGCCCACGGGTAAAAACAAAACAAACTAGGAAACCGAAAATTCGAAAAAATAGTAATTTACAGTTTTGAGGCCCTAAATGACCCCGAAAGCCCGAAAAAGCCCACACATCATGGTGTAGCGACGCGTTTTGTTCCTGGCAAAAGGAATTGGGCCATTCCATGTCCTTGAACTAAACCTGATGGCCTAGCCATATCGTAGTCGCAAAGGAATATGTAGGCAACATCTCCAAGAATAATTGCCTATGGTGGAGAATGGTGTACGTACTCGCACTATCCACAAGACATTGCAATTCTCCAGAATCAATTCCTAAAAGAAAAGGCTCGTAATTAAAAAGGAGTCTTAATGAAAAGAACTCAACTTTTATTAATAAACCAAACAAAATTACATCATTGTCTTTTGAGCCAAAGAAAATCTAATCCAATAAACTAGCTAATGCAAAACAATGGCATTTGTCTAACTTCTTTCGGTAACTCCAAAGAAAATGTGACCAGGTGAGTAGAGAAATGTCGGTGGACTAAGGTTCGTTTAAGTACCACTAATCTCAAAATCTTCCTAGATATCACACTTACTTTGGATGAGCATACTTTGAAGAAAGGCTAAACGATTGGTATTCACTACAAAAAATAAGTTGGCAATTGTCTACATCTCTTGGAAAATAAAAAGACTTAATCAAAATCGCCAGTCTCTTGGCCCATGAAGTCTTCCACCCTAAGAGCGAGATCGTCATCTTGATCTTCTTGCTCCATGTAATGTGCTTCCCTTGCTTCACGATACGCCTTGTATGCATCTGCAACATTTGGGGATACTCTACATGGTTTGGCCCAATGTCCGGACGCTCCATATCGAAGACAAGCATCATTATGGTTAGGCTCCCTTAATCAAGACGCTTTAGGGGCGCGTTGAGGACGGCTTCTTTCCTTAGTGGCGTCACCACCATAGCCGGAGGCTTGGTTTCTCTCTCTTCACATGTTGACCTCCACTGTTCCGTGTACGCTTATCTTGGTGGTTTCCTTCCTCTTTGGGGCGAGATATGGACCTGAACGTCCAGAATTATCTCTACTCTTAGGATTTCGCTCTTTATGTCCTCCCTTGGGGGCGCGACTATAATTAGACTCCGGAATAGACTTGGTTCCCACAGGTCTAGAGTTATAGTTCTTCACAAGGATATTGTCGTGCTTCTCAGCTACGTTCATGGCGCCAATAAGCTCATGAAACCTTGTGATGCTTCCTACATTTACATCAATCCGATAATTCTTTGCAATCATCAGTGCAGAGACGGGGAAGGTAGAGAAAGTCTTCTCGATTAACATCGTATCAATGATGGTCTAGACACAAAACTCCATTAAAGACTTGATACGAAGGGCTTCCGAATTGTAGTTAAGTACGAACTTGAAGTCACAGAAGCGGAGGCTATGCCATCTCACTTCTAATTCTGGAAGCAAGGAGTCATAAATGTTGCCAAAACGCTGCTCGAGTTCTACCCATAGTTTTCTAAGGTCTTCCTTATTGAGGTACTCATTCTGGAGCGGGTCATTCATGTGCCTTGTCATAAGAATTATGGCTTTAACTTCATTGGCCTCTCTCGTAGCTCTATTCGCTTCATAAGCGATTGTATCTAGGATTCCATCAGCCTTAAGATATTGGCGCACATCACGGACCCACATGTGCTATCTTGCGCCTGTTGTCTCTAATGGAACGAAGTTCAACTTGTTCATGTTACTCATCCTGAAAAACAACAAAAGATTAGGGTTAGTTTCGGAGCGAAAAAGGCTACCACGAAAACAATAAAAATTTCTGAGAGTAGTCGCTTCCAAGAAATTAGAGATTTCTTAGCGTAGTCACTTCCAAGAAATCCAATTCCAAGAGGTATTGGATTAGATCGAAACAATGATGTGTTTGTGGTCGATCATAACTTCTCAACAAACTCTTAGTTTGGAGGACTCTACGAACCCCCACAGTTCGGCTTTTTTGGTCTCCTCTATGAAGAAGAGGGGGGGGGGTAGAAGAAGGGAGGTTGCAAATCCCAGATAAAAAGAATAAAAACTTCAAAAACGGGAACTTTTAATAAAAATTACCTCGAAATAGGTTGCCGGAAAAAGTCATCGAAGGTGGCCTTGGTGCATCAGTGGCTAGTGCGCTGCGTCAATGGGCCAGGTGGAGTGCCTCTTCTTTTCTTTTTTTTAAAATGTTTTTTGCTGTGGGCCGCACCAACCTTGGGCCTGTTCTTCTCCTCTCTGGATCGAGCTTTCTTCTTCTTTAGGCTGGGTTGCATCGCCTTTTTTTTTTTTTTTTTTCTCTGGGCTCGTCTGGGTCTGGGCTGACTGGAACAGAAGGATTAAGGCAGACGATGGTTCAAAGGGTGTAGCTGTTCTTGTGGCCGGTTCAGGGAAAAAAAATTTCGGTTCCCGGAATCTGGAATCAAGGCGCTGATGGTGACGAAATATGGTGGTCGGAGGCGGACTGGAAGAATGTGAACCGGGCAGGGATCCTTTTGTTACTTCTGGAGGCCAGTTCGGTATTTTTCCGCCCGGTTCTGCAAGTGGCGCCACCGGTTCTGGACTCTTGGGATTGAGGGCTTCAATATATGCGGCGGTGGTTGCTAGGGTTTGAAGGCTAATATTTTAAGGTTTCAGGGTTAGGGCTTTGGATAACGTGTTTTAGGGAATCGATATTTGAGAGAGAAATTGATGTGCATTCATTGATAATATGGGCCTCTTTATATAGAGAATTACAAGGCATAGAATCAGAATTGTATAAGGAAATGTAATCATACATTGATTAGATATCTCTAAGATTTTCCGAGATTATCTCTAATTCTAACTCTATTTCAACTAGAGTAAGTAACATCGAGTTTGGACCAGACATAAAATCTAGATTTAATTAAACACCTCAATTTATTTCATTTTTATTTCGTATTTATCGTTCGGAAATTTACATAATCAATGTTGGATCCACTTACATTTCTCCCAAAGCAAAAAAAAAATCCTTTTATTACTTTTTTGAGCAATAACTAGACTGAAGACTGAACCGAGCAGATTTCGTTGTTGTGATACCGACATACCCATTTGAGTCCAGCTTTCTGTCTCAGACCAACCTTCATGTCATAAATGCTTGACTCTATCGTGTCTAACTTTAACCTGAACAAAATATTAACGTCACAAACACGAACGGTAAAAAGTGAAACTCAGCGGGGGACCCCTTTTTCCTTTCAGTCATCCTACGCCGCCCACCAAATTAGTAAAAAAAAAAAAAACAAACCAGTCAGCCAATAAAACACCGCCACGTCATCACCTGTTCCCTTTTCAAACTTGGAGAAAATTAAAAATAGAGGCCATAGGAGCCCCAATATCAATCCCACCTCTTCTCTTTTTCTCTCTCTCTGTCTCTCGCTTTGAGCGACCATCCTTGACAGAGCTCTTGAGCGACGAGGCTTCTGGGGCTCGCTTGCTCTCGACTCTCTTTCTCTGTTTTCTCTGGTGTCTTTTTCCGTCGCCAAGATGAGACGCTCCGGTTTGTAATTCCGATTTTTTTTTTTGTTTAATTTCGCTTTCAATTCTTTTTTATTTTATTTTATAATTCTTTATTTTCGTTTACCAGTAGTTTTGATTTATGCGATTCGAGGTTTTTTTGTTTTTGTTTTTGTTTTTGGTGTTGATAATTGAATTGATGAGCGTAGGAGTGTAGATCAGGGTGAATTGGAGGTTCATGCAAAGCATGGAATTGGTTTTTAGTTTCGTGGATAGTGAAATTTATAGGAATCTAAATCAAGAAAGGAAAGGAAAGATCGGAAGAATGGGGGTGGATGAATTACTCGATTCCACAATCTAGTGAGCTGGTTGACCAGAAATCTGTGATTGCATAATTTACGGCCGTTTAGGAATGTTTCCTGTTTTGTGTTTTCTGAGTTAAAAATGGGAAGACGAGGATATAAAGAGAGGAGCGACATAGAAGAAAGAATATCGATAACATTAGAGTTACATATGATGTACTATACTGTTTAGAATTCATTTTGGATGCCTAGCTAGGATGATTTACTGACACCACTTTATCTCTTTTTTTTGTGAAATTTCCATTCTCAATTGAAGCCTTTCTCTTGATTTGATTTTATATGACTTTGGAAGCTCCTGAGTTGTATCTTTCCACCTGTTTGGCTCTCTAACAATTTTTTGTTCCACACCAATCTTCTTACTATCAAGGCTGGAAGGCAGGAATAAACATCTTCTACTGTATTGTCAACTAAGAAACATTCACATGGTCCTTCAACTTGTTTTTAAAATCTCACCCAGAACATCAACTGCCCTGGGAGAACTGGGACTCTGATTGGTTCTAACACGCAGAGTACATGACCTAGAATTTACCGGATGGTATCATACCCAGTGGATTTGAATGAACAGAAATTATTCCTTAATGGAGGGCTCTATCCTGGATCTGAAATCAAGAGCCACTTGAAAATTTTCATCAAGTATCCTTCAACCATGAATTGACAAAGTCTTTAAAGATAATTAACCTGGTTATTGCTGTATCATTCTAATTAAATCTCCATTTCCTGCTGATGAACTCCAGAATCACCTCTGTTGATGGCCTTCCATAGAGTTAGAACCTTGTCAATTGAGAAGGCATTCTAGGATTAGATTTCTTCAGCTACATGGGTGGTGCGGGTCTCTCAAACAAACGTTTATGGGCACAGAGGCCTTTGCCAGTGTTTGCATTTTTCCGCTTGGTACAGGACTCTTCCTTTAGCACTTGTGGATGAGAACCACTAGGGTCCTTGGAGTCTCAATCACTGTGATCTCCCTAGTGATTATTATATGCTTTAGGAAGCACATTACTTAATGAAATCTTGCTTTATGTTGAAAATATTTCTAGTTTAGTCGAGATATTAGTAGTTGTAGAAGTATGTTTCTAATTTTTTCAGAAATTCACCTATGCTTTGGATATTATCTGCTGAATTCTTGTTGAGTTTGCCTTCCATATATTCTTTAAATATAACTAATCCAATCTTAAACTGTTCAGCCATTAAAGCAGCTTCTAAAGAGTTGGAACGGATTGATAATGTGTTCTATACCTATGCAAATACAACTTCTGGTTTGATTGAGTAAGTCTACTCCATCAGAATACTTGTTTGGATTTATGAATTTGGTCTCTGCTTTTGTTGGAACAGGTCGTGGAAAGTTGTACTTTTGGTCAATGAAAGGTTTAGAGCATAGTGACAGAATAAATTTAGCAACTTCTTTATGAAGTCAAGATCTTGTTGCATCTATGAATCTCAAGGAACTTCAGAATTTTGAACACTATAATTAAGGATATTTTGATCTTGAACAGTTGTCATGTCATAACTGTAGGACTTCTTCAGGAAGCAAAGCAAAAGTTGCATGGAAATCACCATTCTTTTAAACTAACTCAGCAAGTCAGCATCATAGTAATCCTATTCACCATAAAGGGTTTCCATGCTATTGTCCATAAAAACCTTATGCCCTATAGTAACCATGTTTATTATTTGTCCCTGAAACTTGAGGGAATCATAATTTATCTTGAAGACATACAGAATATAATGCTCCTACAAACTATAAATATTCTGGAAAAGAAACATCATTTCATAATTTTAAGTTACAATTGAATAATTGCATGTTATAGACATGTGATACATTAATCCCACGATATAATCATTCTTGTTTCAACTCCACCTTATAATATTTTCAAATGTGAGAAGCTATAATTTCATTAATATATATGTGCCTTGCTCTTACAAATTATTATTAATTTTCATTTGCTTTTCTGAACAGCCCAGAGGGAATTGAACGTCTTTGTTCAGATATGGAAGTTGACCCTACAGATGTAAGGGTCTTGATGCTTGCCTGGTAAGTTCTATCTATAGTCATTTGTGACATCACTTCATAAATTTGGATTCATTCTAATGTGTTAAAACTGATGGACCAGGAAAATGAAGGCTGAAAAACAGGGATTCTTTACCCTGGTAAGCAAAACCTTTTCTAGTATGTTGATCGAAATTGATAGGCTAGTATCTTTTTCTTGTGCTGTACTGTTGCTTTTGCCTCAATTTTGTTGTATTCTTATTACTTGAACAGTTGTCTTTGTTTTCTCTTATATATATATATATATATATATATATATATATATATATATATATATATATATTTGAGGCCCCTTCTAGAGAGGACCTCCATACTTTTAAATTTGAGGATTTTTACTATTTCACTAGTATAAGACCTAATTCAACGTTTTCAACCGTTGATCTTTTGGATTCCTATGCAAAAATTGTGTATACAAAAAATCAACCTAATCCATAATTATTTGGTCATTAAAATTGTGTAAACAAATGTAGTCCGTTAGATAAAATTATAACTATCATGGAGCAATCAAATGTTTAAACATTTTTTGATTTGACTAATTTTTTGTAGGATTCATACTGTGTATATACAACTATGAACTATTGAATGAATGGTTTAAGATTATTAAACTAAATGCTAAAAATATAAACATCCTCAAGTATATGAGTCACTTGTGGCCTGTCGCAAAAGTAAATCCTATCTTTTACTATATGAAATGATGAAAATTAAAGAATCTGATATTTTCTAGATATGGGTGTATGCAAGGCCATGTGTAGTCACATTTGAACAACCATTTTTCCCATCATTAAGAAATGCTAATCTTATAACAAGATATCTGCTTGAAGTATGTTATTGTTAGCACTTCTAGCCATATCTAGCTTACATTTTTAAAGAATCATTGTATTTGGCGTATTCATATCCTACTGTATATTTGTCTCTTATGGATGATACTTTAATAGTTAATAGTCTTTTATTCCCATGTGTTGTAATTGATAGATGAATATCATGTTTGACAGGAAGAGTGGCGAGTTGCACTTAAAGCATTAAGGGCGGATAGTTTAAGTAAATTAAAGAAGGCACTTCCAGAGCTAGAGAAAGAGGTATAATATTTCAATTTAGCTTCTTTCTAGAACATTGTGATAATTTAATAGATTCCCACATATAAGATGGAGGTCACAGAAGATCTGATTTTTTTTTTCTTCCTTTAATTGTATCATTTAAAGGTCAGGAGGCCATCAAACTTTGTGGATTTCTATTCCTATGCATTCAGATATTGCTTAACAGGTAATCGTTATCTTGGCATGTTGTTTCATCTTCAAACATAGCTGTGTCCTTTGTTTTTACCATTCATATATGCATGCTAATTTCAACCTTGTGTGATTTGTTTTTGTTAGAGGAGAAACAGAAGAGCATAGATATAGAGAGCATATGCCAATTGTTACATATTGTTTTAGGATCTCAATACCAAGCGCAGGTTGACTCATTTGTAGAGTACTTAAAGGTAAGTGACTGCATTTGTGTCATTCTGCAGTCATTTATGTACGTGGACCTTTTGATGGCTAGTCATAGACAGCACCTTTTCCAGAAAAAAAAAATATATATATATGGGAAGTAAATTTGAAAGTGTTTGTTTGCTAAACGCAGACTCAGAATGATTACAAAGTCATAAACATGGATCAATGGATGGGGTTTTACCGATTTTGTGATGAGGTAATCTCAAACTTTGGCTGCTGATTTCAAAATTGCTGCTTTTGCTTCTTCTGTTCATTTTTCCAGCTTATCTTTCCTGTTGACTACTAGTGTACCACATATAATACAGCTATAAACTTTAATTATAATGTTATTAATGTATAAAATGTTCTATAATGCATGCTGATGCTATCTTGGCTTTAACACATGAAAATTTTGCTTTAACACATGAAAATTTTGCACTAATCATGTATGTTCAAACTGCAAGACTGATTTTCTATAACTATTCTGTAGTTACAGTTAGTACCTTAATGCATTTGAAACCGCTCAAAATGTACTAAGCTGAGCCAATTTGAACTATCCCTTGCTCCAAAAAAACGAAGCATGCCTGTAGTTTATTGTTTTGCATATTGCTGGTGGCCATGGCCTTAACGCTTACCCTTTACACAATCTTTTGCACAGATAAGTTATCCAGACCTTAGCAACTACGATCCTGAACTTGCATGGCCTTTGATCCTTGACAATTTTGTTGAATGGGTGCGAGAAAAGCAGAGCTAGAGCTGATGATTCTTGGTCAACTTCAGTCTCTGCTAAAAACAACAATTCCTCCTGAAGTACTCTTCGTTCCCACTTTTCCCAGTTCGGCCCAATATTCTGTGGCTGCGTTGACGTACTTACCTATATTTCTAGAGTGAATTGGCCTTTTTGCAGGACATTGGATGGCCCCAGGGATTTTATTTTGGTTCTCTTTTTCTCTTCCAAATATGAATAGCTTCCTCAAAGTGCTTGGCTTTGGAAATTGTATGTTTGTGATATGATTGTTCTTGGGAAAGCCTTGTTAAATGTCACAGCGGCTTCCATAATTAATTCTGTTGAATATTCAATTAATTGCTCAAAGTTTCTTGAGCGAATGGTGTTAAGGCCGCTGAACTACGCTATCTTAGTGTGAAGCGATTGTATCATGAATGTGTTTGATAGAATAAAAGACACTTTCGAATTTCCTGCCAATAAGTTTCGTCTGAATCTATAATCATGTGTTGGAATGTGTTTGATAGAATAAAAGACACTTATGAATTTCCTGCCAATAAGTTTCGTCTGAATCTATAATCATGTGTTGGTATGGGTGCACTTCCCTGTTACCATCTTATAAAACAATCCTGAAATTGTGCTCAGTTTAATACATATTTCACCGTATGATAGCAAATTTTATCATCTACCAGTCTCAGAAACTTCAGGAGTAAAAGTTGCAGTTTTTGTGCTTTTATCATTCTGTTTTACCCAACGTAGGACTGGATGTGCGAGAATCATTGCTTGAATAGTTTTTTTAGGGTGCTTCTAAATGTACCCAGCAAATTTCTTAGTATACCCAGTAAATTTATTTATTTAAAAATATATCTAATTAAATCACATCATTTTCCAAATTGCCCTTATCTTGTACCCAGCAAACTTTTGTATTGCCAAAATTACCTTTTGTTTCACTCATTTGAAATCCAAAAAATCAGTATCCTCATCTGCCACACAATCCAATCATCTCCTTGTCTTACGCGCCTTGTTGCAATTTCATTGTAACTATTGAATCTTAAAGAAATTATACATGTCCAGTTCTGGCTAAAACTTTTTTTGAATTAGCATTGAATCCGAACCTATTGAACCGTATTTTAGTTATCCGTGGTTTACGAAAACGAGTCATTGGCTGAAGATAAAATTGGTTTCGACATCCATTTGAGGGAATTCGAAGTCAGCAACTCTTGCCCCCATTTGTTTTTCAAATTGCCCTGTTTTGAAGGAACAATTTGACCGACCTCCCATTTGATATGGGTTTTGCTTGGTGTTGTTTCTCTCGGCTTACTGAATGATTGTAGGAAATATTTATTTCCCAACAAATATTAAAGGGATCACTGAATCAGTTAGTGTTGATGAAAATATAACATTCAAATGTTAGTAGATATATGAAGATGCTCATATTGCAAGACAACCCCCAAGAAATTTGTTAACAGGAAAATGAAGCTGCAGAATCAGGAAACTTGGGAATTTTCTTTGAGAATCCAATGTTTGGTGAAAGTAGCTATCTAGCTAATCAAGGGAAACAAAAGAACATAAAAACATATACAGGAAGCTTGCTTGCTTGACCGCATGAAAAAGGTCCCCCATCTGGTATTTGGAATGACTCAAAAATAGATACACTCAGTATGCTAAATTAAAAAAGCTAGATGTTGTAGGAGAATAGAATTGTGTTTATTATTGATAATAAGAGCCCTTTATATAGGGAGTTTACAGAGTACACAAAAGGTAACAGAATCGGAATACAATTAGTATACCTAGGGTACTTTCCTATTACAACTCTAAACCCTAGTTTGTAGAGGCACACATTATGTCGATATCCTTTAACACTCCCCCTTGTGCCGCTCAAACTTGGTGATGACGCTTTAATTGTTGCCTCGTTAAAAACCTTGCCAGGTAACAAAAACCCTGTGGGACAAAAATAACCCTGGTCGAAGGACAAAAAGAGCACAACACGTCATTCACTCTTCGAGATCGAACATGTAGACATCATGCCTCCCCCTGATGTCAATATCTCCCCCTGATTGCTACAATCATGGGAGTTCGGATAACTTTCTCAATCCGATGCTCTGCACATGTTTCTCGAAGGTGGATTTTGGTAACGACTTAGTAGATAAGTCCGCTACATTATCCTCTTATCGGATTTGGTTCACTTCAGTATGTAGAAGTGCTTGTTGTCATTTTGATAGAGAGGAGGAGGAGCACGGAAGGTGGCATTTTGCCTTGTGGAGTCCGATCCCACACTTCCGTCGTCTCTTTTGTCTGTAGGGATAGAACAAGCCCATATCAATCGTACCTCTCAAATATCGAAAGATTGTCTTTATACCAATCTAATGGTGCTGCGTTGGCGCGGGGCTATATCTAGCCAAAAAGTTCATAATAATTGAGGTGTCCGGTCTTGTATTGTGCTAAGTACAATAATGCGCCTATTGTACATAAGTAAGCACTTTCGCTATTAACACGTCTTCGTCATCATCCCTGGGACGAAACGGATCCCTTTTAGGGCTAAGACTACAGACGACCATGGGAGTGCATTTTTGACTTTATCAAAAATGTCTCTTGACACGGTATACAAGTTCTGAATTTAGACAAAACAGTGTTCTCCCAAGGTCATTCCTCTCAAACTCGGAGTTCAGGTGTTCAGCGGTTTCCCTTAACTCTCAAGGGTTCCAATTATGTTTATCAACATAAACCGCGACAATTGCAAATCCGGAACTTGTCATGGAAACGCGTGGGCATAGTTCATCATATCCCTTCCCAATCAAGTAGTCATTTTAGTGAGCATTTCAACCTCGTTGCAAATGCGCTCCGTGGTCTAGAGCCACTTGACTTGGGTAAATAAAGTCTACAAGAACCTTCATTGTATTCCGTATCTAGATCCCCATAGAGATACGTAGTGACCACATTCGTAAGCTGCATGTTCAGTTATTTGGAAACTACCAAACTGACAAGGTAGTGGAGTGCAGTGACATCCATTACGAGAGAATATGTCTTCTCGTAGTCGATTCCAGGGCGTTGTGAGAAACCTTGCGCCATAAGGTGAGATTGCCATCTCTTTTCCTCATCACGCTATCTAACGAAGACATGTTAATGTCAATAGGTTTTATGTTAGGAGGTGTTGGCATCTCAGGCTCGAAATCCTTCCTCTTCGTTAGTGAATCCAATTCAACCTGGATCGCATCTTTCCATTTAGGCCCAAGTTTCTCTACGTTGGCATTCTTCAACGGAGTAAGGTTCGATGTCATTGGTCTCAATAATTCCACGTCCTCATGTACACTAGTGTAGTTCGTAGAGATCTCTATATTCTTAGGAATTGGTTCTAACATTAAGGCGTCCCCCAACGATGTCTCTTGGACATAACCACAATTCAAAATATTCTCATGAGACGGATTATGAGTATCAATGATCAATGGATCAAGTTGTGCCAAACTCTCTCTCTTCTTAGGGCGAGAATCCATCGAACCTATGGGTCTCCTACTCTCTCTAGCGGAACCCATGGCCTATGACGCCATTATGCCACCTTTGTGGCGTCACCATACTACCATCCATGGTAGTGGTGCAGTACCCATTTCTCTGGGTGGCACCATGTCCTCTTATGGGGACATCAATCCTTGCAGGCATGTTTGCAGCAGGTATATGTGATCTCGTCACTTTTAGGGGATCAAGATGAGACATAGTGGGGACAGACCACGACAATTCCTGTCGGTTCTGTTGAACATTGACGTTCTAATCTCCCCCTAACGACGGGAAGACTGTCTCATCAAAGTGATAATTCGCAAATCCAGCGAAATAGAGATCGCCTGTCAAGGGTTCTACATAGCGGACTTATAGTTGGAGACTCATGTCCAACAAATATATATATATATATATGCATTCGTTGCAATGACTCATGTTGATGCGCTGTGGCGACGCAATTGGCACATGAACCGCACACTCAAATATGCATAAATACGAGATATTAAACTCGAACCCAGTCACTAGCTGTAACGCAAATAAAAGTTGAGTGGCTGCTATGAGTCGTAGACGAATTAGCATAGCTGCATGCGTTATTGCATAACCCAAGTGGAAATATTGGTGCGCATTACCAATGTCCGGGCTACCATTGTAGTCGTTTAATGGTGGCTTTTCCGCGAGACCAATTGGGTATGTACATGGGAATATGATACTTGATATCAATACCCAATGATATGCAATAGTCATCGAAAACTGTCGATGTAAACTCTCTAGCATTATCAAGTCAAATTTACTGAATGGGATGATCTGGGTAGTGAGCCCGTAGCCATATGTTATGTGCTAGGAGTGTAGTATAAGCAGCATTACAAGTGGATAATGGCACAACACGTGACCAGCGTGTTTGCGTATCAACCAACACCATAAAACATCTATATGGTCCGCAAGTTTGTTGATCAAATCCATAGAATTCCCTTAGAGTCTTTGTGAGAATGGAATTATTTCCTCATCTCCTTTGCATAGGATGGTCTCAATCCTAAATAACAGGCTTTACAGAACAAAACATGGGCTTTATAATCAACCAATAAAGGTTTTGGTGAAGCCATAGTGTCACAATAGACTAGAGAAGTAGATAGAGGAGTTTATGGCGTCAATGCCATGTATTTGCCGCAGGGGGTAGACGGCACTGGCCATGTATGGCCTATCTTTGCACAATCATGGCTCCATGAGGCGCATGTGCAGCTCCTCAAACCAATTCTTGGTTCTTACTTTTCTTCGTTCTGAAAATGGATGTCCGTGTAAAGTCTTTAATACAGGGATCATCATGTCAAAGCCTATATGTGTCAAAATCCCATAAGTCGTCTCTCATGACATAGTTGGATTCAATAACTCAAATAGTGGTTGCATACAACCCACTAGAGCGACACATAAGTTTCTCTAATACTCGTTCACGTCCGTAGTCATTAGAGTGATGCAAAGGAACTCTGTCCATTCTCATAATGTGTTTCCACATGAAAACCATTGGCTCTTATAATAAAGTTCGAATTAAGGTATGTCCAAGACATTAAGTAAAAGAATTGACACTTTATTAATAGCCAATGATTACATCAAAGTTTCCAAAGTCTAATCCAAAATAAAATCAAAGTAAGACACATTGTAGTCACTCTATCCGTTTGGTAACTCCAATCAAATATGACCAGGAAAGTAGAGAGAGATGTTGGTGGAGCGAGGCTCTCTTAAGTACCAAGAATCTCAATGACTTTCCTAGACATCACATTTTATTGGGTTTGCCACATAAGAAAGAGTTAATGCAATTGTCATTTATTGACTAAAGCAAATTTCCATTACAAAAGTTCTTGGAAAAATAAAAAGGACTAATCTAATCAAAGTCTGTTGCATCCAGGTGCACTTCATCTTCAGCTTTGAAGTCCTCTATGGTGAGATTGACATCTCCACCATCTTCTTCTTCTTCTTCTACAAGGAACACTTCTTGCTCTCTCAGGTCCCTATATGCCCTGTAGCTTGCAGCTAGTTCCTCGCTTGCCTTGCATTACTTGAACCAATGCTCAATTGATCCACATCGATGACACTCATCATTGCGGCTGCCTCCCTTTAATTGAGGTGCACGTTGTGCACGTTGCGGGCGTTCCCTAGGAGGGTTGGTGCCACCACCACGACCCATTAAGCCACCATTACGGCTAGGGATACCACGACCCCCTCTCCCACGTGTGGCATTACCACCACGCGTATCCGCACCAAACTTGCAGTTTCCTTCCTGGTTAGGGCGGTTATATGGGCCCATACGTCCCTCTTGTCCCCCATTCTTAGGGTACCGCTCCTTGCGCCCTCCGTTGGGTGCATTATAATTCGCCTCATGAACGCTCTTAGTTCCAATGGGCCTTGAATTATAATTCCTCACGAGTATGTTATCATGTTTCTCAGCTACAGATATAATATTAATAAGCTGATGGAACCTCGTGATCCGTTGACTTCAGTACGGTATTGCTTTGATACCACAATGGCTGAAACAGGGAAGGTGGAGAGAGTTTTCTCAATTAGCCCTTGCTCTGTGACAGGTTGTCCACAAAACCTCAACATGGACTGTATGCGAAGAGCTTCTGAATTATATTCAGCAACAGACTTGAAGTCAGCAAAGCGCAGATTGTTCCATTGAACCTTCAAGTAAGGGAGGAGGGAATCTTGGACATTGCCAAAGCGCTCTTCTAGCGCTACCCATAGCTCTTTTGCATTCTTGATCGACATATACTCCAATCTGAGTGCCTTATCCATATGGCGTCGCATCAAGATAACTGCTTGAGCATGCTTTGTAGATGTTCGGTTGAACTCAATATCCGGGTTAGGTGCCTGGATTATGGGTAATATTCCCTTGGAAGTGAGATGGTTCTCAACATCGGTTACCCAACTGTGGTAATCCGAGCCTGTTGAGTCAAGCATGGGAAAGTCGAGTCTAGGTTCATTCGACATCCTGAAAATAAGAAGAGAAGATATATTAGTTTCAGAGTTAAAACTTCCACGAAAACTAAAACAATAAGATTTCCGAGCTATGCTACCAAGAAATCAATTTCCAAGAATCTCTTTTGGATTAGAACAACAATGATGTTTTAATATGGTCAGAATTTGATACTTACGGACGCTCTTAGTCCAAGTATTGTGAACGCTCTTAGTTCACACGAACACTCTTAGTTCGTTTAATTATGAACACTCTTAGTTCATACGAACACTCTTAGTTCGTTAAGCGTGAATCCCCACAATTCCGCTTTGTTAAATATCAAACTCATTTGGCAACATATATTCCAATATTTGCAGAAAATAAAAGGAATTTAAATACAAGAATGCAGCAACCTTAATTATAAAAACTTACGTGATTGTTCTTAGCTTGAAGACACGCGCGTGTTGATGCAGGCGTGTAGCTAAATTAAAATCGCTGGAATCTGGTCGGAAAATTGGCAGTTGGTGGGCTGCCGTCTCCCTTCCTTTTTTCTCTTTCTTCCTTTTTTTTTTTTTTCCTTTCTTCCTTCTCCCTTTTTTTTTTTTTTTTTTTTGTCGGGCCCAGCCCTTCTTTCTTTTTTTTTTTTTTTTTCTTTCTTCTGATGGACCCACTCCTTCTCCCTCCTTCTACGCTTCTTCTTTCTGTTTTCTGGTTTTTTTTTTTTCTTTCACTTCGCTGGCAGTCGGAAGAGATGCAGCGGCAGGGATGGTGGTGCACGGGCTAGGCTGCAGCGAGGGCTGCTGGGTGTGCGCGCCGCTGTGCAGCAGGAAGGTGCAGGGGAGCGTGCAGCGGTGCAGCAGGAAGCAGCGCACAGTCGGAGGTGCTGGCGCTTGATTGTTCGCGGCCTGGGCTGCTTGTGGCTTGGGCTTCTGGGAGGCTTGGGCTGCTGGGAGGCTGCCACGGTGGACTGACAAGGACTCGAACTGGAGAGGGAGGCCGATCGTGGAGGGTTTGGTGGCCGGAAGGACTGGGCTGCGCAGCAGTGCGCTGGGATCGATCGGCAGGATCGGGGTTAGGCTGAGAAGATGGCCTGGGAAGACTGTGCCGATCCTTGGGGCTGGACGAGGCCGGAAGGAAATTTTTTTTGTTTTTTTTTTTGCGGCAGAGAGAAAAGTTTTTTTTTTTCTTTCTGAAGCTAGGGTTAGAACTCGTGCTGATAACGTGTTGTAGGAGAATAGAATTGTGTTTATTATTGATAATAGGAGCCCTTTATATAGGGAGTTTACAGAGTACACAAAAGGTAACAGAATCGGAATACAATTAGTATACCTAGGGTACTTTCCTATTACAACTCTAAACCCTAGTTTGTAGAGGCACACATTATGTCGATATCCTTTAACACTAGATACATTGTTCATAATCTAAGATTACAACACCACAAGATAAGATCAAAGTAGGGAGGAGGGAAACGAAGAAAGATTGGGTATTAATTAGCCTCTGGTTTCATAACAATCTACATGCGGGTGTTGGCAAAGTTCATCAATTGCAGTTCGTTGGAGACAAATCTGTCCAATTCTTATATAATCAAACTCCACTATTTCAAATTTCCTATTACAGGAATCCCTCCCTTCCCTATATATTAGGATATATCCCACAAATTCGATCGAGTTTAATATAAAAGGCCTTTTCTTCCCATAAAATCAATCGTGTTAAACTAACATACCCAAGAGTCATGATCAATTGACAAGATGTGAATTAGTTAATCCATGGTTTTCAAAAAACAGAAAATAAGGATTGTTTAGTCGAAATCACCAAAGAGGATTGGTATAAGGAATGATGAACACTGGGAAGTTTCTATTGCCATGTTTCTTTTGTTGGGTACATGATAAGGTTAGTTTGAGAAATGATGTGATTTAATTAGATATATTTTTAAATAAATAAATTTGCTAGGTACACTAAGAAATTTGCTGGGTACATTTAGAAACACCTTATTTTTATTTTTTTATTTTTATTTTTTATTTTTTTAGTAATACAATGAATTGCGCAACAACTAATGGTCCGTGAGATCAAATTATCATGGGCATTCGATACTCCTGAAGAAATGAACTCGCCTGTATCAATTCAATGCCTACAGATGGAGTTTGGTGCATGTGTAACTCACTTGGACTACGGATTTTGGTGCATGTGCAACACTCCTGGACCGTCGAGACACAAACGTGCCTCAATTGTTCCAACAAGGTCAAATAGGCAGTTCTATAGTTGATAACCGACCCTAGTTAAAGACGAGGAAAAGAGAGCAATGAGATGACTAAAGTGAGCGGCCTGAGAGATTTCTGATAAAGAAAGGGACATGATTTTCAATTCGAAGGGCATATGATGAGCAAAGAAATAGTGAAAGAACGTGATGGCACATTGCGTGGGGCATTCAACATTCCTTCAAAGCAGACACACTTTCAAAGCCTTTCTCCAAACTGAAACAGTCCAATGATATCACAAAAGTTCATGGTTGCATAGCTTTCTTTAAGCCAATAGGGAAAACCTTTAAGGAAAACAGAACCCAGACGTTTCCTTTGTTTAATCTTTATGTGACTAGGTGCATCTTTTGCTTTAATAAAGCTACACTTTTAGACCAATGTGTATAATGTTTATTCTCTTGAATAGATTATATAGACAATTATAGATTGCTATAGATTTATAATCACTCTCACAGCACACTAGCTGCTTTGTGAGTACAAATCAAGTCAGGAAAACAGACTTGGTTGCCATTTTATCATCGTAAAAAAATCAAACCAGAGGGATCAGCTTTCATTTCATTGTTTTGCAGCGAAATATCATCAGTTGCTTAAATTGTACATGTACATAGTTGGCATTTTCAGGAGCACAGCTAAAGAATGAACGAAATAGTAGAAACAGAAACATGAATTTTTCACTTTGCCTCTTTCCTTTAAGCAATTCTCAATATAAATGAAAATCTGTGCTGCAAACAACCATGATCAGGATGAAGAACCAACAATCAAAGGCGACGAAGGAGGATGAGCACGTCTTGTTCGGCTTCTACCCCTGCGGGTTGTTGGGCCGGATGGAGAGGATGATGAAGATGAAGAAGAAGTAGAAGGTATTGCCACATTGTTTGCTTGGCTTGTTAGTTTCTTCTCGTCTCCTTCATATGCCTTATCGTCTATTCTGTGATGACGAACTTTTGTTGAATTTAAAGTTACAGGAAGAACACAATTGCAGAGGAAGCCTGCAATTTAATAAATGGTTTTCCAGTGTTATAACAAAATCAGCCACACAATTAAAACAAAGAAGAAATCCAATGCAGAGTAGCGGAGTTTAATTTGAAGGACTTCATAACAAGGTCCATAATCTATTGTGAGAAATAATTAAACAAAGAAAAATAATAAGATTAGGCTAACAACTTGAAGTTGGATTGCTGTGTTTTATTGATAAGAATGATTCAACGGACAACAACATCCCCACTAATGCAGGAGGAGTTCTAGCTTCTAACTACTAAGTGCATCCATGTCTACAGAAGCTCATTGAATTATAATTTGCCATTTCCCATGAAATATTACAAACACTGCAGGAGTTAGAATGAAAATGCAAAAGTCAGATAAGTTCTTACCGATTCTTGCAAGCCGATTAACCCAATTTGGAATTGGGTTCCCAGTCAATCTCATACAAGCATCATTGCAGAAATGGTTGCAGTTTTTGGTGATCAAGTTGTATGCATTCCCTCTATATTGCTCAGCAAGCTGTTCCATCACCGTTCTCACCTCTAAAGGCCCAACATCCGTTTTCCCAATCAAAATTGCTTTCCTAAATGTAAATCCCTCACACTTTTTTGGTTCCCCTTCAAAAATCCCAGTTGTTGGATACTCATGAGCTCCAAATGCATACTCAATCCCATGGACTGCAAAAGTCAATCCAATCAAAACCTCCACAAAACTGAACAATGATATACAAAATAAAGGTCCAAACTGCTAACCTCAAACACTATCCAGAAAAATCCCATAAAAATAGGAAAAACAAAACAGTATCTTAAGAGAATGTTCATGACTAATTTCTACCAAAGCTGTTAAAAATTACGAATCTTTCAATTGCAGATCATTCAAAATCCAGAACTTTTTGTCATCAGCCAAAATAATAGAGATTGAATCTACCAATCTGCGCTGAACCAAGTCCAAAGATTAAGTAAACGATCCACATTACATAAGTACCATCTCGAATAGATTTCAGCATATCTGACAGATCGAGTACACAGTTTAAAATTTTCAAAACCCAGATAGATTATTAACAAGACAATGAGGATTGAGGCAAGTAGAACAAACCTTGTACACCAGAATGGTAGACTCCAAGACCAAGCCAATAAGCGTAGCCATTATAAGGTGTCAGATCATAAACGTTCAAGTACACAGGCATGGATCCAGTGTCATCAGTGGAGACACTCTTTCGACACAGCATTTTTGTCCTCTTGTTGTTGCTGCTGCTGCTGCTGCATTTAGAGACTAAAGCTTATATGGGCACTGTCATTTTCACACAAGCACCCATTTCCCATTGAAGAACAAGAAGAAGAAGAAGAATGTAATCGATTGCATCAGAGTTCCAAGTCACTTTTTAAATTGTGGGTTTTTGATTTTGAGTTTGATTTGTGGAGATAGATAAGAGAACTGAGAAGAATCTCGTTGATGGGTTCCACACAGTGAAAGGTGGTGGTGGCTGTCTTTTCAAAATAACATAACAGGGAGAGAGAAAGAGACTGTGGTTATGATTATGGTTATGGTTATGGTTGGTGTTGGTGTTGGTGTTGGTGTTGGTGTGATGTGTTTTGTTATATAAAACTTGCATCTATGAATAATTGGACTTCGATTTGATTGGAATTACAGCGAAAAGCCTCCTTATCTCGATAAAGAGTTTGAATTTTTAGGAGAAGGTGACGTACACTCATTATGCTAGCTACATAGTGGGGTGTCATATTAAAACACAATAATCCTGATTAGGGTTTGTTTTTTTAAAGAAAAGGAATGATTTTTGGGGCAGAAAACTACTATAATTTTGGCTTTCGGGGGTCACAACATAGAGAAAGAAAGGGCAAAGGACCCAAAGCCAGATGAGATGAATCATGAAGGTAATTAATAATAGATTATTAGTACGAGGCTGATTATCAGTCTGTCTTGGGATTTATGGGTTTTAATTCCGGGGCCAAGGTCAAACTCTGGCTTTTAGATTAGCAAATTTAGCAGGGTTTAAGTGATTATTAATTAGCAGGATTTATCGATTTTACCAATGCTCTCATTTTTCATGTCTATTAATGGAGTACTAATTTTATACCACCGAAATTACTCTCAAATTAGCCACAATTATATTCGTTATAAAAGTGCTAATTATCATAGAGTGAAGATTAACCAAATGAGATTAGCAGTAGAATCCAAGTCAAAACAAATAATGAATTGAATATATCATGATTCACCACTAAAGCAAAAGAAGTGTTTTACAAGGATAAAAAGTACATTTTTAAATCTAATTTGAGAGATTATCTTATAAATCTAACTTCATTTCTCCTCTCTTTTGGATGAAATGGTGTCCAACATGTTTTTTTTTTTTTTGAGGAGATGGTGTCCAACATGTTGATAGGGTGAATTACTCTAGGATTGCACTGATTTCATTTATGAGAACTTGACCTTAGTAAAAATGGTGAATTTAACGAGGACTCAACTACGATGGTCTTAAAAAAACGGGAATTGAGAATCAATTCAATAATCATCGATAATAATGGCCAACCGCCATGACCCCACCTTAGGTCGTGCTATTGCTCATTTCCCTCCCAATCAACATCACTCGTGCTTTGGGAATATTTCATCTCTTTCATAATTTTTTAGAATCTAACTCGTCGGATTCATGCTGTACAAAAGACAAACACTTAACATAAGCATTCACTATTTCTCATATTGCTCAGATTGCGCCCAATCTTCCTAAATGCGTGCACAAGCATCCTCCAATGCATGCCAAAAATATATTAAATCTTGTACACCCATGAGGTGTGTACAATTAATAAGCTTAGGACATCCTAGAACCTACAACTATGAGATGTCTACTTGTGTCAGGCTAGGAGGCCCTAGAAACTACAACTAAGAGGTGTCTACATGAGGTTAACTACGGGGATCTCGGAGTCTATCCTCAAGAGGTGTCTACATAAGTAAGACCCAAGAGGTTCTAGAGTCTACATACACAAAGTGTCTACTTGAGTTGGACTCATGACATCCTAGAGCCTTCCCTCATGAAGTGCCTACTATTGATGGAAATCTTAGAGGTTGCACCATGAGGTGCCCACATTTGATAGACCTACAAGGTCCCTTACACTCATAGCTAAGAGGTGCCAAATGAAATTGCATTAGTGTGACTCATGAAGTCAATGATGTTGGACCCAAGAGGTCCTAAAGAATGCATCTAAGAAGTGTCTAAGACTAGTTGCTTGGGTTCCTTAGGCCGCCTCCAATAAGGAGGTCTAGAGG
The DNA here is from genome assembly GCF_002994745.2 of Rosa chinensis. Classification (NCBI taxonomy): domain Eukaryota; kingdom Viridiplantae; phylum Streptophyta; class Magnoliopsida; order Rosales; family Rosaceae; genus Rosa; species Rosa chinensis. The sequence continues at coordinate 50,150,719 of NC_037089.1, read as the reverse complement.
GCCAAATGTTATAATTTAGCCCTTATTTCATCTCCAATAGCAAGTTTTAAAAGGGCCAAAGATGGGCTATCGGGCTGGTGAGAGGGCTAAGTTTAGCCTTTTGGCTGGCCTAGTCCAGAATATGTGGTCCCAGCAGCATACCTAAATGTGGAGAAAATGGGCTGCTAGAAGAAGGAAAAAGGGAGGGGGGGGGGGGGCATGTGGAAGCTTGCTATTGGTTTAAATGAAACCAATTTGATTCCAAATGGTCATAATTGATCAATGATTATCAATTAAGCAATTATCACCATAATTGCAAATCAATGGCCAATATTATCTAGCCGTTATTTACGCAATGGCTAGTTGGTTTTTTTTTTTTTTTAACAAAACTATTATAAACTAGAGAATATGAGAGATATAGAATAGAGAAACAAAATGTAGAATGAGGTAGAAGTGTCTATTTCATTCTCATATAGGAGTAATGTTTACATCATAAGGACATAATTAACGAATATTTACAGTGGACAACCACATTTATATAATATTTATAACACTCCCCCTTGGATGTCCACCACTAAATGATATGGTGTTGGACGCGCTTAATGTTGCCTCTTCAAAAACCTTGCTAAGTAACAAAAATCCAGTGGGACAAAAACAACCCTGGTCGAAGGAGAAAAATAGTACAACGTGCATATGTCCTAGGTAGCATATTTTGAATGCTCCCCCTGATGAGAATCTCCCTCTGATTGTTGCAAGCTTCAGTCATGTATGTAATAAAAAATATGCACCATGTATATTAGATATGGTGTGTCGATCACATAGGTGAGACCATGTGTGCTTTGCATAAACAGAACTCATCTTGAATTGCAATTCCTGCAAAAATTAGGGCATTACCAAAAAACTATGATATTCTTAATGAATCTTACCTGACATGATAAGGGTAGAACCAATTTCATTTGCTCAAATTATAGATAAAGATATTAGTTAAAGAATAACAATATAAAGGAACAATAATTGACACATTTACCTTTATCCGAGCATTGAAATTTAAGTATGGCATACTTATGGCTAAGTATCAATTTGTGTAATTGATAATTTCATATAGGCTCAATATGAGCTCTAGATAAATTCATAACTTCGAGAAAGTTAGAATATGTTGCAACATTGTAAGCATGATTCGAATTCGAATTCGATTTCTTAGTCTTGTCATAGTATTCATTGAGGCAATAAGTCACTTTGACTGTAAATGAATGAGTATATATGAAACTTTAGATTTTTTGATTCCATGAGTGAGCTTTAAGCTCTTTTATTCATGGACTTGCATTTGGCAATATGAATCGGTCAAGGATTTGATTAATCAATATGTTTTTTTTTTTTTTGTAAAGAGGTTCAAAGGGTTTCACTCCTGCCCCCATGGTGACTCGAACCCATGACTTATAGTGACACATTTGGGGATTTGCTTTTAGTAATTTTCCTTTAAGATCTTCATATTAGCCAAGACAACATGCCATAAGTCTCTCTTCAATATAACACTGTACTTATAAAAAAGTTGTCTCTCATCAAATTCATTGGAATTGCCTCTTTCCAATTTGGCCAATAGTATAATTTATCGACACAATGAAACGTGGTAGTATACAACCCTTGATGATATTTAGTAGCTACAACAGATGAGATATCATCAATGATCATCAATTAGAGATCTATCACACATTCAAAATATATGCATGCATTAGCTATAATAAGCTTATTCATATCAGGTACCCATGCATCTTTTAGCATTTGTTGTCTCTCAAGGACAAATTAATTCAAGAATGTGGATCTTTGTATAACCTTATGAAGAGTGTTATAGGGCTTGTATAATCTTCCCTTATAGGGAGCTTGAAACATTGGACTTGGTCACTTGGTGGCTATATTTCACATAAATTCACGCTATTACAATAGCGTTTCCTCCCCTAATGGCGAGAAGACTATCTAATTTGACCATTCGCAAAATATGCATGAAAAAAATTGGATTTATGATATCCATTGGGGATAGCGAGCCCAAACCAAATTTTAGGTCAAAAAGATAACGAATTGAGATTTTTTCTCAAAATTAAAATGAGACATGGTGGATAGATATTACATACCAATGCATGTCGTTTTTCATAAAATATATTGCTCCCCCTAATGGCGGGAGGATTGTCCCATTAAAGTGACAACTGGCATATATGCGATAAATTATAATTTCCGTGTTAGGATGGTTTGCAACTGTTGTTGTATTATACAACAATGTAGAGTATGTATATAGATGAGTTTACATGACATAGTAATGACACATTAGTCATGCCAAAATAAATTTATTTGGCTCAATGAAAATTTTAGTTCATGATATAGTATAGAGTAGTATACTTATAGTTAATTAATACAACTTAATTTATGTGAAAATTTCATCACCAATATATGTAATGGTATTCCATATAGGTAATATAATACGAGTTTAGTTGGAGTCATCAATCAAGATCTGCAGCTTTTGAGATGATTGTTACCTTAGCTTTTTGAAGCATCAATTGTGAAAAATAATCAACAATTGCAATGGATTATGTCCATAGTTGCATTATATGCATGCAAGACAACTATGTTTGTTATTATATTTATCATGAACATTCATGGTTCAAATTGAATTTATTAATGAACACATGGTTCATATTATTGTTTGACACTGAAAACAAATGTCAAAATTATATACTCAAATTTTGAGTCTGGGACAGTAGTCCATATGGGCATAAGCATATACTCGAATAATAATATATTTAGGAACCATAGCCCTCATACTCAAAACATTTGGTTTGAGTCTTCACAATTAGAAGCATGTTCTAAAAGTGGAGTGAACAGAGTTTCACATGTACTCATAAAGAGAAGGGACAAAGGTCCTGACATAATTGGAAATCAAGAAACAAGAGGTTTCGATCTATTTGATTGTATAACAATCAGTGGAGGAATTTCAAGTCCTCATATAATTGGATCAAAAAACATGTAGTTTCGATCTCATAAGAAATTGACAACTTTATGTCAAATTATCAAATAATATAATAATAGGAAACCAAAATGAAGTCGTCGAACTTATGAAAATGCATACCTCGATTCTGTTGGAAACATAATTAACATTGTTTATACCAATATGTGAGTACCATATGCCAAAAATAGAAGGGGCTCATTTAAAGTCAATAATTGATACATGCATTAATATAACATTATAAAAAAATAATCGAAAATCCATTGTAATGTAGTTGGTTAGGATATTTGGTTCTCACCAAAAAAGACCTGAGTTCAAGTCCCAGCGATGGAAAAATAATTTTGTTATTTTTTCACAAACAACATAGTTACTTATAACAATAATTACCGGATCAATATGTTTTCCATTGTCCACAAAAAAAAACCAGAGACTTTGAGCTTGTTATCTTCACTAACAGATTCTCCACATAATTTTAGTTGGGAGGTAATCATATGTATAGCGGAATTGAAAATCAGTGACAGATTTAAAATTCTGAAGGCTCAAAATGCATCCATTCATATCGTGCTCTAGATAGAACAATGGTTTTCTAGTGAGCAAATCGATCAGCCAATGATTGCCAAATCTCAAGTGGATCTTTCACCATAAGGTAATCATCTTTTAGGATCTTATCAAGATGATAACGCAAGAAAATCATAGGCTTGGCGGGATCTTGCACAGATGACTTATTGTCAACTTTGATGACATTTCCAAGGTTTTTAGCCAAAAGGTGAATTTCAGCATCAAATAGTTCTTGCCATAAATTTTAAGAGGATCAAAGTCCAATTTTGTTAGATGCGTCATCTTTCTACAAAGAGAAAAGATGAGATATATTAGGATCCATAATTATTAGAACAATATGTTCTATGAAAAATTCATATACGAAACAAAGGTTTCGAAGAGTTCATAACTATGAACAATGGATGCCATAGGGAACACACGAGAAAAACATTCGTGTGATGTCTATAGAACCATAGGTTCTAAGACTACTCAGTCAGAGGACTCGAGTCTTGAGCAATGAAACATGTAGTTCTTATTGTCGTTTATGAAATATAAATTTTCAACAATTATATCATATAAAATATACATACAAATATATTTAAATGATCGCATAAAGAAAATTGATAGTCATCTAGGAGAGAAAGAAGAAAACTCATAGATCATTAGTCTTGGTCATAAGCAACTATGTTGTACCATAAGCTGGTGGATCATCATGGAGTTCAAAGAAGAAGAAGAAGAAAAATAAGAGGAAATTCGTGCTGATAACGTGTTATAAACTAGAGAATATGAGAGTGATAGAATAGAGAAATAAAATGTAGGAGGAGGTAGAATTGTCTAATTAGACCCCTTTATATAGGAGTAATGTTTACATCATAAGGACATAACTAATGAATATTTACAGTGGACAACCACATTTATATAATATTTATAGCAAAAACAATAAAATTTGAAAGCATCATTTTCTCTATAAATACAACCACAATTTCTCTATAATTTCACACCTTTAGTTTTCCTTCTACAATTCACTTCAACAAACTTCTTCTATCTTTCTATTCTCTTTCTAGTGAAAAGCATGTCCATCAAATGAGCTAATTGGACAAGAAATGAATATGAAGCTCTTTGCATTGTGTTCATCCAAGTATCCGAAAACTCCGACAAAGGTACGAAACAAAAAGAGACCGGCATTTGGAAACAAGTAGAGCAAAAGTTTAAAGAATTTTTCAATGGTGCTCCTCCGAATGTTAGAAATTTTGAGAGTTGTAAATCTCGATGGAAAAAACACATCTTCCCACAAATGAACAAATGACATCAATGCGTCAAACGCGCCGAGAGGAGGATTCATAGCAGAGCTAATCAATCCAACAGAGTAAGACCTCTTTTACATAATTTAAAAAAAAAAAATTGCTTAGCAAGTAATTGTAATATATATATATATATATTTTTTCATGAAACTATTCTTATTGTTATTGTATAATTTTTATTTTTGTTATAGCAACACTTAGCCGAAGATTTCTACAAGGACGATATGAATGGAAAAAATTATCGCCATCAAAGTTGTTACAATTTGTTAGCGATAGTTGGGTGACGTTTGATGATCCACCACTAGAAAACTTTGGTCCATCACCGGTGCAAAGAAACCTCCCTATATCCTTGGAGGATGATGAAGAGCCAAACAGATCTACTTCGACACCAACTTCAACTCCGGATTCCCTTCCTAGACCATTGGGACAAAATATGGCAAGAAAACATAAATTGAAGGCCAAAGAAAAGGAGGAGAAAGCCTTTCAAGAAAAATTATTGGCTAACATAGACCAAATTAGGGAAGAAAACATCAAAGCAGAAGAGGCAAAAGCCATAAGAGAGAAAATGAAGGAGGATCGACGAGAGAGGGAGAGGGAGAGGGAAGAAGTCATTGTAATGATGCAAACCGTTGATTTTACTCCAAGGAGCAAGACATATTTTGATGGGAAGAAGATGGAAGCTCTTGAAAGGCTAAGGGCACGTGAGTTGTTTCCTAATTCCGCCGCAACATCCAATGACTACCATCCATGTATGGCAACCGAAGACGACTATCATCCACGTATGGCATCCGAAGATGACGAATAGTTTGGTTATTTTATCAATTCGGTCAATGTTTTCTTAATAAATTGTTCAAGTTATGTAGAAATGTAGGCGGTCAAATTTTTTTAATGTCAATGAAGTTTATGCAATTTTAATCTTATGAAAAAAAATGGTTGGAACATGAAGAAAAATTAAATACAACTTTTATTCATTACAAATTAAAGTAAGCAACCACATAATCAAAAGAAAACTAAAACAAGCCACATAATAATAATAACAAGAAGAAAAAAAACAACACTATTTATTGATGAGGATTATGACATGACAATAAATTGTCAATTATTACCTCACCTAGCATAGATATTCTCCTAGCATCGTCTATTTGACCAAACATGTTGGATAAGGTCATTTCGTAGATTATTATTTCCAACACGAGAGCGTATCCTTCAGTAACGAGACATGTATTCAGTCATTGTGATATGTCCGGTTCTTGGATTACGCGGAAAATTTGGGCCATCATATATTCTTGCCCGAGCTCTCCTTGACCTATTTGGATTTGGATCATCATCGTCGGGCTCACCATTGTAGTAGTCATCTCGTTCATCCTTAACAATCATATTATGAAGTATTATGCAAGCCAACATGATTGTCGATAATGATTCTCGCTCCCAACCTCTTGCAGGTTGCCTAATAATTCCAAATCGTGCTTGCAGAATCCCAAATGCTCTTTCCACATCCTTGTAGTATACCTCCTGCTTGGTGGAAAAATACACTTCTGCATCATTATCAGGATGTTTGATTGATTGCACAAGTGTCATCCACTTAGGGTAGATGCCATCAGCAAGGTAGTACTCAAACTCGTAAGGAGTCTCGTTGACATAGTAATTAAGTTGTGGTGCCTCACTTGTTGTTACAGCATCAAATAATGGTGAACGTCTGATGCGCCTGAAAGCAAGCGCATAATTTAACCCTGAAATATCGTTAGTAGTATAAGCAAATAGGGATCGTTCTATCCGGGGATTGAGGGTACACTTGTAATTGTGAAACAAATAAAGAAAAGTATTATTTACAAAATAAAATAAAGAATATAAATATATACAATTGTATAAACAAATAAAGAATTAAAATAATAAAATATTATTTACAAAAATAAAATAAAGAATAGAAATATATACAAGTAACAAAATAAAAAGGGAGGGGGGTTTAAGAATTATAGAATTGAAAATTAAGATAAATAAAATAAAGAAAATGTAAAAACATATATACAAGGGTGGATCGCAAGGAACAAAGATCAAAACCACATCCATATGTAAGAAATCCAATTACAATTCCTATAGTTGATTTTAAATGTCATGAGAGAGGAGTTGATCATGTGAAACATTCGAAAGCAAATGATTTCCCATATTTTACTTTTCAATGCTAATTAACCTAAGCGAAAACACCTAGATTAATCCTATCAAACATGCAATCAAGCCCTAGAAAGCTAGTCAATCATGACATGTTCAACGCATTAGACATAGAGAAAGGCTATCAACTCAAGTGTACAACTTAGTATGGAAAAGTCCACCTAATTGCAATCCTCTTTAATTAAATTCGGTCTTTGCACAAAACCTTTACTACTTTGATTCAAGTTTACACAAAACGAAAAGTCGATTTCATGTTCTTAAACCTAGCACCATTCATATCAAAACCCTAAGTGTTTGCAACCACATAAGATTAAAATACAAAAGTTTTCTATCATGCAAATTTAATTAAACAAACCCACATAAGCAACATAAAAATCAACATATAGAAATCACAACTTTATCTCAAAACATATAAACGGGCTTTAAACTTTGCCCTTAACATTATTTGTTAACTAGAATTCATAGTCTTACAAAATCAAACAAAGAAAACAAGAGAAAGGATATAATACACCTTGAAAGATGAATGATAAAGCCTTGAAATGAAGAACTTGAAGATCCTTGAAAGCAAGCAATCTTCTAGGGACGACACAAGGGTGGATGGCGGTTAGGAAATTGATGTATTGCATGGCTTCTCTTTCTCTTGGCTTGAAAATGAAGAACAAGAAAACTAGAGAATGAAAAAGAAATATGGAGAGGATATGGAGAGACAAAGAAGATGGAATGGATGAAGGAATTGGTGACTAAGGAAAATGGAGAGGAAATGGTGAGACAAGAAGATGAAATGGATGAAGGAATTTGTGGAAAAATGGAAAGGAAATGGAGAGACAAAGAAGATGGAATGGATGAAGGAATGTGTTTTAGAATGAGAGGAGAAGGTGTTTATATAGGGAAGAAAAAGAAGAGTGAAATGATGAGTGGAAGAAAAATAATGAAAGTGGAGTATGAAAGTGATTTGTAAAATATGGAAAAGAAAGAGAAATGATGAAATGAAACCAAAGCATGAAGGTGCAGCAACATGGAAGTGATGATGATCTATTAAAGAGATTGTAGAAAAAATATATCCAAGGAAAAAGAGAAAAGCATCTAGCTTTCTTCATGTGGGTGGGAAACATGAATATGTGGTGTTGAGCTGTTTTCAGGTCAGTTTCTTTCCCTTTATTCCTTCAATTATTTCTCCAACAAGACTTCATTATATGCCTTCGACTTCTTCATATGAAATGTTCCACTATGAGTGTAGATCATCATGACAAATTTTCAGAGCTTCAATCCATGTGGTTGGGCTGGAAATGCTGCTGGACCTCTTACAGGTCCAGTTTTCCGGTTTTGCTTATGTAGAAAATTGGGCTGATTGTTTGAAGGCCTTCCACTCATATTTTTCTCTGGCACTCTTCATAAGAAATGATCCTTTGGGTGTCTAGAATGGATCTGGAAGGTTTCAGCTCATTTGAAGTTCATTTGGTCAGGCGGCCGCTCCTTCTTCTTTGCTTGGCTTGGTTTCTCCTAGCCGGAGTAGGAATATGTGTAAAATTGATCTTTTAGTACATTTCCATTTTTCTCCATCATTTCCAGGTAATTATGGACCTAACGCTCATTTCACCTTCATTTACTCCAATGTACCTAAAAATAGAAATTGAATTAAAAATCGATTCAGTTAAGGAATTAACTAAGCAAAATGTGAGGAATTAACTATTAAAATATCACATTAAAATGCTCCTATCAACGTCCTAGAATAGTGATGTCATTATGGGCTCCAGGGATTCCAAAGAAAGCATGTCAGATCCAAGTGTCTGGACTTGCCACAGCTTCAAAAACAATGGTTGGTTTTTTTGATTTGCCGCTGAAGCTGCCTTGCCATCCCACTGCACAATTTTTCCACTACCAATGCATACAATCAATCGAACCTATCATTCCAGGAAATCCTCGTCGCTCAGATCTTTGTAAAAGCTTATCCAAATATTCTGTTGTAGGAGCCTGAAGGTAGCGTTCTTGATAAATGGTGACAATAATATGACAAAATCGACTAAGGTTCTCAATAGTGGTCGATTCAGGCATACAGAATGATTCATCTAAAGAATCAACCGAGCATGTAGTAGCTAGCATTCGAAGAGCGTACATCAATTTCTGGTGAGGCGAGAAGCCCAGACGCCTAGCACAATCTTGTGACTACCTAAACTATGGATCCGCCGTTTGGACATGCTCTAACATGCGGAGGAACACTTCACGCCTCATCTTGTAATGTCGTCTGAAAGTTTTGGCAGGGTACATAGGGTTAGCTACAAAGTATCATTTAGCAACTTTTTGACAGGATTCGCCCTGGATTTCACCTTGAAATCCAGAGTGGCCCTACGGGGTCCACCTTAGAAGAAATTCTACCAAAAATTTGGCGGAACTCCCTCTAAAAGTGGACAACCCAAAAACCTGTAGAAAGACATTTACACTTCTAAAATATTCCATCCTTAATCTTCTAGAGCCACCATGCTCCCTAAATCACAACATCTCTCATTTTACAACAATTCTAAACTTAAGAATATTAATATCATGGGTTATCAGAGCAATCTAATATACAGATGTACAAGATGATAAAATATAAGATAAAGAACCGATACTTTTATAAGGCGGGAGCTACGATAGCTATGCCTCAACTCCATGTATGCTCGACCTCCAGCTAAACTGGCCTGTAAACTGGGCATTTAAAACCGAAGGGCCCAGGGGAAAGCATTTAAAATCCGTTAGAGTGAGTGGACGAAAATTAAGTAATTTCAAATGAATAAGTAAAACTTATTGTTTTCCCAAGTTATTCTCTAAAACCTCGCATGCAGTAAAAATCTTGGAAATACTTTCAATCATCAACTTTACTGCAATCTCTTAAAATCTCATCCTCAATCCTTTTTTAAAACATCCTTTTCAAGAGGTTCGTTTGATGACTAGAAAGAACTGCTGTCTAGTCATCTCATGCCATCTGGGAGGGACTGCCACCCAGATGACGCATCGGAAGGGACTGCCAACCGGAACAAGAGGCGGTGGATAGAAGGGACTGCCAACTAACCACAGGTAGTGAGAAGGGACTGCCAACTGCTACCTCATGTCACTTGGGAGGGACTGCCAACCCGGTGACGCATCAGAAGGGACTGCCAACCGAAATGTAGTCTGGAAGGGACTGCCAACCCGACTATTACCTAGAAAGGACTGCCAACTAGGTAATGCATGCATGCGCTGACTGATAGCCTCCTCAATAAATTGGAAACAACCTCTTTCAATTACTTGCTTTCGGAAAGAAACTCGTTGTTACTTCAATAAAACATTAAAAATTCACCGAAAGCGTAACTCAGAATTATCTCGCTGACTCAAATCTCAATATCTCAATAAATCCTCGAAAGCATAAATCAAATACTCTGTAAATCAATAAATGCTTTCGGAAAGAAATCTCAATCTAACTCAAGGCTGATAAGTGTGGAGCTCAAAACTCAAAAAATCTCGATAATTCAATCATGTTCAAATATTTGCTAAATCCTTCGTACGCGTATATCATCATATAAACTGATATTCGAAACCAATCATTCTCATAATATTTTCTGAATCCGTCACTTCCCGAAAATCATTTCCCAACTCAATAACTCATAAATAAATAGCTTGAAAAATCTGTTGAAAGCCCTCGGGAAGGAATCCACTAAAAATCCCGCAACTCATAGAGCATAATAAATCTCAAGAAATCAAGCTCATAAAATCATAATACTCAATAATTCAAATAATAAATTAAACCTCAATCGAAAATTAATAATATACTGCATGCACATTTAATTTAAAATAAATATCCACTCACAGTACTATTTAGGCGATCACGCATATGAGTTCCTTCATCGAGCAATAGCTCGGTATATCCCCATGTATACAATTATGAATAACGATTCGGCAATTTAATACGATTCTAATATCTTATTCTCCTAAATCAAACTTCCAATTTCTTTTCCAATTCAACCCAAACTCCACCATAACACCAATTCATTATTTTAAGGGTTCTAGGGCAGAACCAAGAGAAATCCGGTGGTCGGATTCTCGTAAATCGATAATCGAAACTCATTATTTTTTAGAATTCTTAATAAATTCAAAACCTCACCAATCTTCACCAAACTTCATATATAAGCTCTACAATATTTCTACAATTTAATGGGCTAAAAATTGAAATTAAAACACTGCCCTACATGCCTCCACGAGCCACCAACAGTGGCAGCGTGTGGCCCCCACGCGCCGGCGGCCACCACTTCCGATGGCCACCAAATTTTGGCAGCACCACCTACTCAACAGTCCAAGCATTTTTCACAACTACAACAAGTTCCAATTTTACCTGTAAGTGATCCAAATTGGCCGGTGAAATTTTTCCAGAAAAACCCAAGAACCCTAGAATTTGAAATCGTCGATTCGACCTCCACACTGCAAATTGTGGCTCAAGGCTAGGGGGGAAATGATCCTTGGCAAAAACCGCACCTTCGACGCTGGTTTGGTGGCCGGATATCACCGGAAATCGACGAAACCTCCGTTCGGCTACAGTAATCTTCGCGGCTCAATTCCGAGCTCCTCCGGCCGAGCCACCGCAAAACACCACCACAGGCGTGACAAGGAGGAGAAGGCGAGCTTTCCAGTGCCCAGATTCCGTCGTGGGTCGGCTGGAGAAGGGAGAAATCGGAGGAAGAAGAAATCGGACCGAAGAGGAAGAAACGGTCGGGGAAAAGGAGAGAGAAAAGCGGGTAGGTTTCCAAAAATGGAAACTTACCACAGTAACTTCCTATATTTATAGAAACTTACCGTAAACAGTAATTTTTACATTTTCTCTTATAACTTTCGCATACGAACTCCGATTTTTACGTACCACATATGCAAGCACTCGGCTTAACGTCCTCTACAACTTCCATGAAGAACATTTTCTCAAATTTTGACCCAAACGAAAAGTCAACTTTTTAGGGCCACTAAAAGTATCGAAACAGAGCAAAAAGTGAAAGTAATGGTCGTTTACCGTCCAAATGACTAGTAAACCGATAAATTTAGGTTCAGGACATGACACTTTTCATTCGCTACCTTGCATGATCGGTGGCGGGTAGCGCGGCCTGGAACAGAACCTCCCCATTGAGGTTGTTGATGGATTGGGTTAGTAGCCAACCAGCTAACTGCTTCTGCCATAAGTTGTGTTGTATTTCTTCACCTCTGCGCATCATATTCTTCATCTTCTTCGTCATCTTCCTCGTCTTCACGTTGCCTCTCATTTCACTGAGAAAACCAGTTGGAATTCATTTCAAAATATAAGGAAAATTTATAAACTGAACAAACAATTAGAGAAGAAATAGATGAGATAGTGATATATGCAATCGAAAGACCTCTTTTTATTGAGGTTTGAAGCTGAAGATAGAATAGCCACGTATGCATAAAATCTAATCGAAAATCTAGGGAGTTGATCACAATGGGACACGTGGCATTCACAAATACTATCCGAAAATTTGATAAAATCTACAATGATTAGTTTTGCCACGTCGACAGTATATCTAATAGGGAATTTAGGGATTTACTTGTGAAGGGGCACGTGGCAATTAAAAATCCTAACCGAAAATGTTATAAAAAATACCACATAAATACCTCATCCAAACATACATTTTAAAAAATAATTATTTTTGTCTCCAAAATTAATTTTGGTCTAAATTAAAATATTATTATAATACAATAAAATGATGAATTTGAAAAACATAATTTAAAACTATAAAATACTTGAAAGGGCTAAAATTTAGCCCTGCCTTACTGGAGATGGTTTACTATTTCAAGAATAAAAAAAAAATATTTATGGGGCTAAATTATAGCCCTGGCCCCAATATAACCCTCTTCTACTGGAGATGGCCTTACAATTGGGCTTATCATGTGGGTGTGGATTAGGTTTTCAATAATCAAGGAATCTTAGCTTGCAACTACATAGGTCTACTTGTATCCGATAATCAATGAATTGGTAGAAATTTGTAGGAGAGTTATTTCAGATAATCAAGAGGTAGATTATTTCTTGGTTACTCAATAATCAAGAAAACCGAGGGGGATTCCATCTTGGCATGAGAATGTTAAATTTGGTTGCTTAAACTCGGCATAAAGGTGGTTAGGTGTGATGCCTTATAACTCCTTTCATCAAATCTCTTACACTTTCTTACTTTAGTTTGCTTTATTGGCACTTTAGTTTTGATTTAGTTAAAATCAATTCAAAAAGCTATTCAATATTTTTCATTGTTAACATCACCATTTGGTAGTTAGGCTTCCAAAGGGCCAAAACCATTGAACTTGTAAAAATGTAGACTTTGCATGTGTTTTCTAGGTTTATTTTCAAGGTAATCTAGTTTATGATACAGTTACTCAATCTCATGGGTACGATACTCTCATTTTCCCTTTACTAAAACTTGGGATTAGGGCACATCATTCATAAATTACATACATATTCACACTCAAGGATGTCCCCATCAAACTGATAATTAAGTATGCATCACAAAACCCTAGATTTAACCTAACTCAGCCAATTTTTTTCGCTGCTTTAGTTGAGAAACTTATTGACTTGACATTCGGGATCCCTTTGGCTGGTACCATACCGGTACCCTAACCCAAAGAGTACACAATTTTAGATTGTTTTTCTTGTGTTGTAGGTGATCACTTCTTCAACATATGGAACAATTACGTTGCAATGTTAGGTTATTCATGGTACAGTTTGTGACCAAGACGAGGTCTTCCAAAGGAAGTTGGGTGGTGGCGAAAGTGTCTCTCAACTTTGATTTTGGTTGTAGGCTTTACCTTATGGATTAGGATTGGTGGCACGGTTATTCCTTTGTCACCTCAAGTAATTCTCTCTGTGGCTGGTTCACATCTATTGAACTTGTAGCAATGAGATAAGAGCCTCATGATCAGTAGAGGATGTTTGTGGTAGCAAGTGAGACTTCTAATAGGCGAAACTGCGATGACCTGGATTTTCATTATGTAATTTTGGTAATTAATAATGGACTAGTTGTACGAATAATTGTTATTATGCTTTATTCGTAGGTTTTATGTGGAGTGGAATGATTTTCGTACGTATAAATATTTGAATTTCACAGTTTAGGGGGTCGTGTGAAGTTTGACTTTTTACATGTTGGGATTCTCGGAAAACTTCCTTCACGAAAGCTGTAGAGCGCGTCGATACGAGTTCGTGGACATGCGGAACGCATAAATCGGAGTTCGTATGAGGAAGTTATGGCTATTGGAAAAAGTTTCCATTTTAGTATATAAAGGGAAAATCAGAAATTATTTTCATTTTTCCTCATTTCCTTTTCCGAAAACCTTCCTCTCTCTCTCTTCTCTCTCGTCCACACCTTCAGAGTCGAAGTTCTTCGACTGACCCGACCCGGACCCGGTATTCTGACCCGGTCGGAACTTGCATCTCCGGCGATCTCTTCCGGTGAAACCAGCCCAGAACGACTCGCCTCCTTGCTCCGGTCGTCTCTGTGGTGGTCTCTTACGACAATTCTCCTTCTCGGTGGCAGTATAAGGTGGCACAGGTTGAAGAAATCGGACCCGACCGGAAATCCTTATTCCGACGTCGGCAAGGCTTTGAGTCTTCTTGGTTGAGCTCAGAGCAGCCTCGCCGATCGATCCTAGGTGGTTGTTTGGATCGATTCACGTGAAACTTCGATCAACTCGGATTTGATTACTGTTCACGGCTTGTGAGGTAGTTTTCGATCCCTTAGGCTTGTTTTCTGACTTCGATCCAGTTATGAAAATTCACAAGCATGCTTAGATGAAGCTTTTTGATGTTGGGAGTTTTGTGAAATATTGAGTTTTGGCCGGCGGCGGTGCGCCACCGCCTGTGGCGGCGTTCCGGCTGTGTTCCGGCCATGTATGGGACTGTTTCTGGTATTATATGTCTTCTACTCGTCGATACGAGCGTTTCGATATATAATATGCAAATTTTGGAGTTCGAATGAATTTGTTATGATTTTTGCAGTTTCATACCGATCAATTTATTTGATCCGTGAGGATTCGAGCCTCCGATCGACTTATGGTTTGGTCACATCGATCGTGGACGTATTCCAGAGACTTTGGGAGGTCTCGGATGTGGTTTCGCCTCGATTGGCGCCACTTTGGGGATTTTAGTTCAAAACAGGGGTTTCGGAGTTAAATCAAATGTGAATCGTTACTAAGTGGAAACCGTTTGTGATTAGGTACTTGACGAAGTATTTGGACGGTTATTCTGTAGTTTGACTACTTATTCTGCATTGAAGACGCAGCAGGAGTTTCGAGGTGAGTAAATCTCACAAGGATCTTTATGAACAGAAGTACCATTATTGTTTTGGCGTTAATTTATTTAACTGCAAACTATAGTTGGTATTAGTAGGCATTCCTGAGTGAATGACTACATATATATTTAGATGAAATATATATATCCTTGTGGATGATTGTGATGAATAATAATATGCATGATGGTGTTCATATTATTGTTAAATATGACTTTTCAGGAAATAATATTATAGAAAAAAATGTTTTCTATTGTTTGAAAAGTATTGAGCTTGATGTTACATTTTGAGTCAAGCGTGACTCATTTTAGATATATCGGTTTTTGTATCAAGGGTCACAAACGGTGAGCAGGGATTAGGAAAACCGAAACTAGATGTTGTAACGTTTTTAAGTCGGATGTGACTTACTTAACGTTGACCTTAAGACCAGATAGGGTCTAAGAAGATCTTATGTCACAGATGGTGATAGATCATAGATAGTGACAGGTTGCAGACGGTGACCTTGATGTTTGATTTCATGACCAGATGGGGTCTGAAGATCATTAGTCACAGATGGTGACAGATGGTGATCAATTGTTGAGCTGAGACCAGATGGGTCTAAAGATCATATGTCACAGATGGTGATAGTTGCAGATGGCGACCTTGATGTTGATTTCACGACCAGACGGAGTCTGAAATCATATGTCACAGATGGTGACAGATCGCAGATGGTGATCAAGGCAGGAAATAGATAATCACGTCCTTGGTAGGACGAGTGATTACAATTTCAATGGAGTTCTAGTTTATCTGCCATGATAACTTATGGGAGTAACGGTCGAGGTTGCTTGAGACTCATAGGTATGCAACTTAAAGGAGAGTTCTGACGGCATTCTTCTTTAATTGTCTAGATGAGACTTGAATTGCTACTTGATGGTTAAGTTAGCAAATAGGGCATGGTCATAGTGGTGACTCATGTTGTCCTTTCTCTGGAAAGGATATGGAATGTTAGAAGGAAATCATGGCGGCATGTTTCCTTAAGTAGTTTGATGTGAGTTGTTGATTGATGTTCATGAGTTACTCATACGAGCTTGCAGAAGCTTACCGGGTTTGTTGTTTGGCAACCCCGGTGCACAATTCAAATGGTGTAGGGGCTAATCTTGCAGGTCAGGAAAATCGTGGCTGAAGCTGAGGAAGCTTGTTGGCAGCAGAACGGGTAGGAAGCAAATTTTGTTGGCTTTGCCAATATATGACTTCCTCTATGCAGTAAGCTCTGAGGAGCATTTACGTTTTATTTTGTGATGACAATTTAAATTCGTAAATTTGTGTAATATATAACTCTGTGGAGCGAGTGTATATTAACTTGGATGGTTCAGTGTATCAGTAAGTACTTGTTTTAAGGGAAAGATGTTCCAGGTATTTGTATTGATGACTGAACATTCACGCATGTATAATTATGGGATTATATATATCGATTTTTATTGTTGTTAAAAATCAGGGGCGTGACAGAAACATTTAAGGTAACAATTGGTTGCTCTATGGGCCAACTTTGTTAAGGGGTTTCCATGAGATATGAGGCCTATGTAGCTTTTGGTTAGGTTGGATTCTTGGGAATGCTATTGTTTAGGTTCAGATCTTTGACCTAGAGGGATTTCACAAACTTCTGCAGTGTTTTTTTTTTTGTCTCCATTGGTTCAGTAATACTCTTTGTGCACTTATACTCTCCACTGGTTCATGACCTAAACTTCTGCACTAATACTTTTTGTGCTAAAATCTCAATACTTCGTTGATCTATGCTTCAATTTTGTGTTATGGTTATTGGAATGGACATGTCTTTTTCTTTTTCGGTTATACTAACATTAATCCTTTTTTGTTGTTTTAGGTATAATGCAAGCTAGAAAAGGAATGGATACAAAGAAAAAGGTATGACAATGGAAGATGATGGAGGCTAATTCTTGACTTAGAATCCATAAATGGATCATTCATTGGCCAATATTCTTAAAAGTGAGAGATAGTCTGGCCATAAAATGATGGTGGGTGGAAAAATGGTGCATTTACTTCAGCTACATTGAAGATGTCAGCCAAGTATAATGTAATTGTGACCAAGGATAATGTGAAGAATCATGTCAAAGGTTGAAAAAGGACTTATGAAGCAGTTTCTGATATCCTGAGCCAAAATGGCTTATTGGGATAGTGAGCGTAAGACGATAACCTGTGAATGATGACAATGTATGGAATGAATATGCAAAGGCATGATCTGTTAACTTCTTAGCCTAATTTGCATATAACAAGAAAATGAGAAATTTTTTGATTAGGTTGTCAAATTGATTGTGTTATTAGACTAAAGCAATTGATGCAATTTTGTTTCAATTTCCTCTGCAATTACTTATATAATGAGATAGATAAAAATTGAACGCTCTATGTGGTTTTCGGATTAATGAATCTTTTTCCTTGTCAGAGCCACCATCGAAGTCTTAATTATTAGACCTGTTAGGAATAACCTCAGCCTTATTAGTCTGAATTGTCCTATTATACTTGCTGTAGCTATAACGTTTTTATATTTTCTATATTGTATTCTCTGAAACTATAGGAAATAGTTGTGAGGTTTGAGAAAAAGACTCATACTGTTGCTTCCTAAATTTTCATGTTAAACATAAGAGTATTCTAATGTGCACATATACATTACACTTGTATTGTTTCTTTTTTAATTTTCAACTCTCTTTGTGTTGTGGATAATGGCAAACTAGGTTTTGAATGGATCTGTTTTTCTAAAACCATGTTGCTTTGTTGATGTCATAAGAGTGTTTATGTGGGAAGTACCCAGTACTAGTAGAAGATTAGTGGCTCCCTTTCAACAGCTTGTTATATCAGAGATAGTTGGGTCATAGTTTGTTGAACAGAGCAATCTCAATTATAGGGTACTAACTGAATGAGTGCAGCTTGAGGGATATAATGGATTATTTATAGCATAAAACGAGTGGTTGTATGATAAAATTAGGTTATCAATTCATATTGTTTGTATAGATTATTATTGAAGTGGTTGTATTGAAAATACCAACCTTGAGTCATATATCAGTCATTACCTTTTTTTTGAGACTTGAAATTGTTATCAACTAGTTATGCCTTCTGTTATAATATGGACATTAAAGATAAAAGAGGAACATGGTTATTATCTTGTACCATTTTTATGGTTTCTGTTATTTTAAACACCATGTACTAATATTGCATGATGCTTTCAAATTGTTTGAAGCACAGTGGGGACTGCCCTTTATTGGTCTCTCTCTGATTACATAGTTTGTAGTTATTTGCTTTATTATTAACATCTAGAAACTCAAGCTGTTTGCCATGTCTTGCATATATATATAAGATAGTTCTTTTTTCCATGGCAGACATATATTGATGTTGCAAAGTATCACTTTAAGACAATTGCTAATTGCGATGACATAGTGGACTTGTGTGCGAAGGATAGACCACTGAATTTGGGACTGAAAATGCAGAGGATGCGAGTGAGACTGTGAGCATTGAAGAAGACAACACTAGCCTCAGTGGAATGAGAGGTGGTTTTCAAGATGATAGTTTGAAGAAGAAAGCCATTTTTTCTACCTTAACAATTCCATCACAGCAAAAAAGTCAAGGTGGAAGAAACAATTGCTATGGCGATATTTGAAATGACTTCTCTAATCAAAGAGATGGCCTCTAGTATGGTTTCAACAACTTCAAAGAATGCAAATGTGACGATTGGTGAAGGTTATGAGGAGATGATGACAATACCTGATTTACAAAAACATCTTCGTTTGAGAGCAATTGAAGTTTTTGCTAACAATGCAATTAACAAAGTTTTAAATATTAAAGAAGATTCCACTTCAGAAGTAAAATGAATTTGTTTTAAAGTCAAGGCCACAAGACTTTTGAAATTTGTATGGTTTTGTTATGACTTTTAGGATGTTATCACAATAATTTCATTAGAATGTTGACATTTTAGCCTATGAATTCAAGCAAGACCAAAATAGGATAGTAACTTTGAAATTTCAGTTGCTGCATTTTTCAAATTTCTAGTGTTTTTCATGTTTTTTTTTTTAAATTTTAATGGAAGTTTTGGTATTAATTTGTGAGCCATACATATTTTTTTTTGTTTTTCCATCTATTTGGTTAAAAAAAAAATTGCAATTAACTACAATAGTTCTATAGGAAAACCCTACGTCGAGCCAAAACTAGTTTTTTTTTTTTCCCGTTATCCATCTCTTTGCTAGTCCAGAGCTCCAGCCCATGGCAAGCTTCTAGCTTGTCGTTGTGTGGAGAGTGTGGCCGAACGGGAGACGTTTTGAGACTATTGCTCGGGCAAATTCTGGAGAATGGTTGTTGCTCAACGCTCTGATAGGGATGAGGCATCAATGACCGATTTTGACTCCTATGATGTGCGGTGGCGGTGCTATACAGAGGCAAAGATTGGTTGAAGAAGGCGAGCGGCATCGACCAGGCTTGGCACCGTGGTGCATGTGATGTGATCTGGCGTTGTTGTGCAAGCGACGTGGTCGTGGTGAGGCTACATGGGCAGGGCAGTGTGGATCGGGGCAGCCTGCATCAGAGGTGAGGAGGCCGATTGTGGTTGCTGCTTGTGCGCTTGGGCTTCGCTGCTCCAACTTACTGGGCTTGAGTTTGGGGCTTTTCTTTTGGGCTGCCCTTTGGGCATTTTCTATTTAGTTTAGTTTTTTTTCTAATAATTCCCTACTTTTCTAGGGACCTATGCTTGTTAGTTCTTAATGCACTAATGAGTATAGTTTTACTTTACCTATTTGCTAGTTCTAGCTTATAGACTCGCTTTATTAAGTGAACACTGATTGTATAATGAATGGTCTATAACTCTATACCTATGTACCATTGTAGTACCCCCACAACCTCTTGTCTATCTCACGATTGACTAATGGTAGCGGAGGGGTATGTAATGACTATTCTGACTTGAGTAATGACAATCATTGATGGATTGATTCAAAAAATAGAAAAGAAGATTAATTTGTCAAAAAATAAGGGTGGTGTTATTGACACACCCATTTTTCTCTATTCACACAACCCCTTTATTTTTCTATTACTTTAATTCAATTGTTTTTTTTTTTTTTTTTACAAATTACCTTAACTACTCTCGCTTGCAATTACGTTTCTTTTTCTTTTTTCTATTCAGCAAGTTAATCATTCGACGTCCGATGGAACCTATAGAGTTTTCAGGTAAGGATAGCGCCTCTCAGCCATGTGTCACCTCGTTAGTCCACCTCAAAACCTCACCACCCGTATAAGAAAAATCGAAAGGCCAAAATCAGTAGAGAGAAGCAAACAAATCTACAACAACAAAGTTTGGAAATTTCAATTGGGTGGTAACTCAATGATGGATGCTCATCTGGTTAAAATCTAACCCTAAGGTTTGAAATCCCTGAGGTCCCCCAATTCATCATCGTCATCCTTTAAATTCACTACCTTGATTTCTATGTCATCAATGCGGCATTGTTTTCTAGAGTGAGGAGGTTTGCATGTGGGTTATCTATTCATTCATTTTGGTGTGGGCTCGTTAGCCATGGCAGTTAAAATGGCATGCAAGTCCTTCTCGAAAGGCTTGGTTGATGAGGTGCAGAGATGGGGTTGTATGAAACAAATGGGGGTGAGCTTGAGGTACATGATGGAGTTTGGGACCGAGCCTACGTTGAGGATGAGAGATATAATGATAATGGGGAAAAAGGGAAGGGATGTTTGATTTGCCAAGTAGAAAAAAGAAAAAAGAGAGAAATGTAATTGCAAGAGATGGTAATTAGGGTAATATTTATAAATTGTAGTAATAGAAAAATGGAAGAAGTGTGTGAATAGAGAAAAAATGTGTGTCAATATTAACACCCAAAAATAAATATATTTACAAAATCTCATAATTATATCCCTTCACTCAAATGACTCAAACAAATCATTGAAATATCCCTTCACGATGGTCCCATCATCTCATAATCCCTTCACGACGCCTTGAAGTTCCTGGAATCTCCAAACCCCCTACCCAAACACTGCCTAAGGGACTTGGGTTTACTTGAGGGTGTAAAAGAAATCAAGGCAAACTTCGGTCACGTCACATGAGCTGATTCCACAACTCGTGCAATGTGTTAGTCAAGGCTTGCAGAGCTGGTTGACCCGACCGGTTGAGTCTGTTGTGTGCTCGGGCGGAGGGTCTGGAATTGGGCTTTTTGTTGGGTTGGGGTTTGTTTCAAGGTTTTAGCTTTCCTCTTCCCTATCCCCAATTCTCCACCTTTCTTTCCATTTAACATTTTCACCAAAGACGTCCTTAAACCCTAAACCTCACTCCATGGCTCGCCTAATCCGACCTCTAAGAAACTCCATTTCTCGTCCCTCTTCTTCTTCTTCCAAAATCCTAATTCCCCAGTTACCCAGTTTGCGTCTTGCACCAGAAAAACAAGGCCCCCTCTTAAACCCCAATCTTCCATCACCACAGAGCGCAAGAACTTACATCTCTGAAATGCGCAAATCGGCTTTCGAAGGCAACATGCTCAGACTCCTGCGCAATGAAATCCAATATGAACTCGATCGCTCTCCTCCTAACCAGGTACCAACTTAATTTATGAGAACGATGAACATCGGTAATTTTGGATTTGCTTAGAATCTGACTGTAAAGAAAAGAAATTTGATGTGTGAATGAAGCTTAGGCCTTAGAATTTGCTTCAAGAATAAGGGGGTCAATCTGAAAAATTCAAAAAATGCATTGTGTATGGATAGACGGCTTCTCTGGAAGAGTGCTCTAGAGCTTGTGTACAACTATGTTAAGTTATTCTAGATTTTTAATATACATCTCAGACTTTGTTTTGTCTAATAGGGTTCCTATACTAAAAGGTGCATCATAGTCCTTTCGATTGTTATTCTGGTTACGCGAAATGTATTAGCAAGTTTTCATAAATCGGGACTGAGGAGAGAATCAGAAAATACGGTTTGTGTGGTGAGAAGTTTTTGGTCTCATTGTACAAGCAATCTTTCAAGGCCAGATAATAGGTTGTATTCAAGATATTGTGCTTTCCTATGTTTTTCTGCCAGAACCTAGTGTTATTGCCTAAGAAGCACGGAAACGGGTACGAGTTTCCGGATACGATACGATCGGAAACGTGGAAACGGCAAATCTTAAATGTAATAGGAAACGGAAACGTGAAGGAAACGGCAATTAAATATATATATATATATATATATATATATATATAATTAGAAAAAAAATTATACTGTATTCTAATCCTCATTCTCAGCCAAAACAATAAAGAAATATTGCTTTTAATTTTTAAATAGATCGATCGAGAAGAGGAACGACCCGAAGCAGAAGAAACCCGAAGCAGGAAGAGGAATGAGCGACCCGAGCAGAAGAACGACCGACCGACAGAACTGGGTCTGGGTCTCCTCCGAGCAGAAGAGGAACGTCGATCTGAAGACTGGGCGTCTGGGTCTCCTCCGAGTAGAAGAGGAACGTCGATCTGAAGTACGAACTGGGTCTGGCGTTTGGGTCTTCTCCGAGCAGAAGAGGAACGTCAGTCTGAAGTCCGAACTGGGTCTGGCGTCTGGGTGTCTGGGTCTCCTCCGAGCAGAAGAGGAACGACTGAAATAGACGAGAGAGAGGTCGCGTTGGTCTCCTCCGAGCAGAAGCGGAACAACAGAAAGAGACGAGAGAGAGGTCGCGATCTAGATTCCTTGTTTTTTTTTTTTTTTTTTTTTTCAATTTTTCCAAGTAAAAAGTCATTTTTACCCCCACGTTTCCTATTTATTTACATTCTGGCGTTTCCACATTGGATACAGACGTTTCCAAACCGTTTCCAAATTAGGATACGCGTTTCCGGCCGTTTCCGGGCGTTTCCAACCCGTTTCCGACCCGTTTCCGCTTCCGAAACGGGAAACGCGAGCATTTTCGCGTTTCCGTGCATCATAGGTTATTGCTGTATGTATCTTTTTCTCCAAGAACTGACCCTTAATGTGACAATTACTAGTTAGGGTGGGCAGTTATTTTGGGGAATTGAAGTACTTTAAATAGTCTTATCTTAATCTCTAGAAAGAAATTTGTTTGTATTTTCATTTTTTTTGAGAATGTGGAATTACCATTGATAGCAAACAATCAACAAACATCATAAGTTACAATACGAGATAGCCATGGAAGACTATCATTGACCCAAACATTTCCTTGATTAGAACTTCTTTTTTTTTTTTTTCCCAGCCAGTTTTAGAATTCAACTTATTTACAGTTGACAACCGGTCTGGCGAGCAATGGATAAGCTTGAAGAGAAAATTTGGACATAATGAAGAGATAAAGATTGAAGCCACCATGTTTGATGGATCTGTTCCTATTACAAAATCCGGAGGCGGTGGTGGTGGAGGCCTTGGAGAAGATGTGCAACTTCACATTACTATGGTTGTCAATATCTCCAAGGACGAAGGTGGCAATGCGTTGGAGATTATGTGCTCGGTATGGCCAGATACTATAGAGATCAACAAGCTATTCATACGAAAACCTGAGAACATGCCAGCTCAGCCCTATACGGGTCCTGAATTCAAGTATGAGCACATATGATATCTTGTACTAATTCTTATGAGGAACTATAATAATCTGAAAGGAGCTAGAGGCTAAACAAAATAGTTACATCTTAAACGTTGCTTTCATCTTTTTAAATGGTATTTATGTTTGTTTTGTTGGGTTGTGTGCAGGGAACTTGATGATGAGTTGCAAGACTCGCTTTACGAATTCTTAGAAGCAAGGGGTATAAATGATGATCTTGCTATTTTCTTGCACTCATATATGAAGAACAAAGATAAAACTGAGTTCATTAGATGGATGAGAACTGTGAAATCATATATTGAAAAGAAGAAGAGGTATTGATACTGCAACACTTTGACAGAATTTTATGTTAAGATCCTATTTGTCTTGGGTAATGAAAACTCAGCCTAGATGCCATATTGGCGTTGCATTTGGTCTTGTCTGGTTATATTTGATTGAGAGAAGAAACTGGCTTGATAATTGTAATTGGAGTACTGCATTAAAACAGTTGATGGAATCATTTTTTTGTTTTGAACTTCCAGGCATGTAGAAGTGTCTATTTTGACCTCTTTAGGCAGGTTTCATAATAGATGAGCCTCTAATTTTGGCATATGACATCTCTATTGGTTGTAGAATCTTCAAAATAATGTTTTGGCGTTTTCTCTTGTTAGCACCAGAATTTATTCTTACATGGTAGGATTGTAGAGCTTAACTTACTGGTAGATCTGCTCAGCTCATTGTAGAGCTAATTTCTTATCCTACCATATTTTGGGTAGGTCTGCTCAGTGCATATAGTCTTCATATCCTGCGAGCAGTAAGCTTTGTATTTGCTATTTTAAAAGTTTTTTATATGTGAAGTTTTCTACCCTAGCTAGACAATTGCTGAGAGCATTATGACAACAAGTATCTGCTGCTGGTTATGCATTGAGATTACTTATCCTGGTTGTTTTATGATGCAATTGCCAAAGCCAAAGCTCTAGGTTTACGAGTTCATGGTGCAGGAGGTTTGAACATGTAGTCACCAGTGATAATATGCTAGATAGTAGATATGAAGCTTGTGTCGGGACATATTTTGCTAATTTCTATGATCTTGTAAGCCTGGTTGTGGAAATGGAAATTCTTTGAAATCTGTGGAAAGATTTCATATTTTTTTTCTCCTGCTTCACTCTATGTTTGTTCGTTCTGGCTTTGTATTCATCGACTCAGTCACTTGGTACACCTAAATGGTATTTTTCTGTGCTTGTTCATTAAATAGACTTGCTTTTGTCCTATACTGCTTATATGTTTTAAACATTGTTTCAAGTTAAAAGTATGCTTGTGCTACATAAAAAATAAATAAATAAACAACATCAATTATTGAATTTTGGTGTAGCCCCATAAACTTTGAACATTCACTTTGGGATAAGATATCATCTCAGAAAGTTGAAATGAGCTCTTGCAGGTCATAATCAGATTTACGACTACTTGTGGTGGTGTGTAGGTAGATTCGGCTCCTTGGATCATACTGCTCTGAAGTTGTGGACTGAATTTCATTCTCATATAATGTCTGCATCTACTTTTACATGTTTTAATAGCAGGTGTCATTACATGGTCTACCATCATTACTCTCTTCTGTTTAGTGTTAATTATACACTCTTTTCTAGGGATATTGATAGGCAACTTAAGTTCGTATGATAATGTTTGTGTACCAAGTAAGCTAAATTGCAATTAAGCAAACACTAACAAGTTTTGTTGTTGTCTTCAACTCTTCAAGTAGTGGTCCTAGACTCCTAGCAAGCTTTATGAAGATGCTTTACAGTATTATCTGAGGCTAGTGAACTTCACATTCCACTATGATGTATGATCATTGCTTGACACCCATGTTTATGGTGTATATTGGTCAAACATGGATAGGATCCAAGTCTTATCCCCTTTAGTCGAATATGATCAATTCAAATCTGATGTCATGTTATTTGGGGTATCTTGGCTGGTCTGTATCAGATTTTGTCACCTCTATCTACTGAATTTAGTGTAGACTATAATTCCAGTTTATCAGTAGGAGTCCACATTGTTCTGAGCAAGAACGACGACAGCACTGATTAAGACACTTCTAGGCACAGGTCATGTTGCTAACTGCTTTTGATTAATATTCTCTAGATTAACTTTCAAAAATTTACTCAACGAAAGGAGAACAGATGAATACAATTCAGTACATTCCATGTATATAAACTTATACAGACATTGTAACTTTGCATGCACTTAAACACAATTTTCAGATTAGGTGAACTCTTAAGTAATTCAAGAGAGTGAAAGGAGATATTTGGTATGGTACAATCAAATTAAGATTGATGGTGATTTCTATTATTTATAAAACGACAATTTAATCTAATAGCAATAGAGAAGGACCTGTTCTTGGTTTAATTAATTATTTTTTCACCTAATCTCAGCAACATGATAGCTCCACATTGACATGCACCTCTTTCTAACTTTCCTGTGTTTTTAAGTGTTTCTTAATTTGGAGGAAGCTTTCTGTGTATTCTAATGGTGTAATGGTAAAAGAATGAGGCAGTGTAACACAAAAGAATGGGACTGCCCAACTGATTAGCCGCAATTGGGGTATTAAAAAACCCCCTGAACCTTCACATTTCATTTTCTGGACTTAGTGTGACATTTTGTCTACCTCCTATCAAAACCCTTTGCTAATCTGAGATTGCAATCATGGTTAACTGTCAAAAAGACGTAATTGCAGTTAAGTTACACCTTAATTCTAGGATAATCCTGTTTTATTATGACTAAGCTGATATAGTAAACATCAGGTAGATTTTGGACCCACTATTATGAGGAGCCTAATGTTGTAGATTTTGTAGCTAAGGAATCCAGATTTATCCATAATTAAAAATGAGGAAAATTGATAGGTGAAGTGAGATGGGGTCATTATGATTATGTGGCTTTCACATGGCTTGATTTGCTATATACACCAAACATTTTGATCCCAATAGAGATAGTCTATTACTTCAACTGCAGGTGGGTCAAAGAATGGTGTCCCTTAGAAGATCATGACCGTCCAAACCAAACTACATACCCTCTGGTGAAGTCCTTGTCAATTCAAAGTAAGAAATGGCAATCACAAGATTCCAATCTTTGCACGTTTTGTGGACCAATATATTCAGAAGTTTAACATAGATATGGACTCACTCAAACAGTTTGACAGTAGAGAACACCTAGGTGGAAGTTGTTTCAGGTTTTGATCTTCAATTGAGGCGGTGTGTCTTTTTTTTTTTATTTTTTTATGCTAAGTATTGTTTGGGGAGTGCTATTAGAACAAGTTCACTCGTTGGGTTATTGGGTAAGGGTCACTGGGTCGAACATTGTTCACTGTATTTTTCTGTTTGTTTCCACCCGTTGGGTTTGGATCACTGGGTTAGTTTCCAAACTAACCTGAGTCACTCTGGTTCACTCTTTGGATCAGTTTCCTAACCTATAAACTGATCCAAAGTGACCCAGGTCTGTTTCCAAACTAATCCAATGACAACAGGTGAAAACAAATATAAAAAAGTAGTGAACAATATCTGACCCAGTGATCCAACGGGTGAACTTGCTCTTATTGGTGATTCAAACTAATTCAGTTTTGACTTAGTTGTTGTTGTTGTTTTTTTTTTTTTTTTTTTTAATTGATAATAAGTCTCTGATATGGTTTGGTAGGATGGGATTGGCTTTGTACCGATCTATGCACCTTGTATGTCTTATCTGCTCTAGGGAGGCAGTGAGTTCCTTGCTTGGTCAAATGGTCGCAGCCTCCTAGTAGTAGGGTGAAACTAAGTGTCATCGGATTTATATTTTGGTGGCAACATAGTGGGAAACCTATGTTATTTGTAATGATGCTTCTTGGTAATAAAGTTATCTTTTCAATAATGTCACCACAATTGTAAAGTGAATGGAATAACCAGTAGTGCACTATTCGCTAGTTAATGTTTACTCTATTCACTGTTTTAGTTGAGACTCTTGTTATTATTTCTTGATACATATTGTAATCTTAGGTTTAGATAGCATGTATCTCATGTACTCTTCAATTTCATTAATTAATGTTTGAGAATAACCGCACCGACCCTTATTAAAAAAGAAAAAAGAAGTTCACACAATCAACCAAAACTGACTTTATCTAATCGCAAATATGTTAACCTCACGTCCTTTAAAGCATGGTGGAATCCAACATGCAATAAAATAGTAGCGAGTAATCTTAACCACCAAATCAAATAGACAACAAGAAACCTCTTTAAAAATGCTCCTAACTCCAGTGAGGAGCCTCTAAGCCTAGTAGGTCGTCATCGCTTTGAGGTTTTTCTCTTCTTTTAATTTTTTTTATGTTTATCATATGATTCTAAAGGGCTTAAAAAGAAAAGAAAAAAAAAGAAGACAGAGATTAAAAAAAGGAGAATATAAGAGTAGTTGATATTTCACCATTTCATTAGATGAAATTGTTATTTTTCAAACAGCCATTTATTTTACTTTTTAAAATTTTATATTTTAAATCATTTGTACATTTGTGCACTTTTAATTTCTACAAGTTTTCGAATTATCCTAATTTTTAGGAGAATTGTTCTTTGATTCTTCAACTTTAATGAAATCAGAATATTTTCTTTTCAAATTGTTAATTTTTCCATCAATAATTTTGTTAAGTTTACTAATATAGCCATAGTTGGCGCTCTATATGATGTAGCATCATTGACAAGTTCTTATGATAGGTGACGAAAATTTTAAAAAAAATTCACAAATTAGTCGACGAAAAAGTAAGAGTTGGACGAAATTAGTTAAAAATGGTGAATATAAGAGCATATAATGAAATTAGAAGTGAAGAAACACAATAATGTAAGGTATAAAGGTTTAGGCGATCAAATCGAATTCACCCGCAAAATCATATTATGAGATGGCCATCTTGAATAACTGAAACTTCAACCAAAACTCGTGTTTTGAACAATTAGAAATCGATGAAACACAAAAGTCTTGATATCCTAGCCCCTCCCAACAGGTTTTGTAGAAGACTTTTCTGGCTTTATTAACTTCTCAATATAGCACATCAGCATTGAGGGAATCCGAAGATTGATCATTGATCTATCACCACGCAACTTCAAATAAAGTTCCAACCTAACCCACAATTAGAATTTCAAAACAACTTCTCTGAAAATGTTGACAACTATAGCCAGAAAGAAGAATATTGCACAAAAGTTGCAACTCATCATACCTGAAAATTAATGAGAACAAAAGAAGGGGTGCTTGGATTCAAATTAAAAAATGAAAATTCATAGAAAAGTAACAGATTGGGAAAGTGCTTAATTAGAGTTTGAGGGACAAGTCAAGCTTCTGCAACTCATGATCTTGCGTAGTCTTCAAATGGCTAACACTACTATTCCACCAGAAACGTCCAATTCTTTCAGCCACCGGAAAAAACTTCCGAGCAGTACTAGTCTCGAACCTTCCCATGCCACCACCACTCGAAGAAGACGATGACATGGATCCAGCGGCAGCAAGCCGCCCAATTGCAGGTTGTTGATCAATGGGGTGTCTCAGAAAATTGCCATTATGTCCATAAAGACTTGATTGGTACCAGGAAGGCTTGTGAATTGTAGAATGCACTTGAATACCGAGTGACCTGTTATTGAAAGAGCCATGCAAAGGGAGAGAAGCCATGCTAGAGAATCTGTGTGAGAGAAGCCTAAAGTTATCTGAGACTGCACCAATCTTGTGTGCCACTGCTTTTTTTGCCAGTGTTCTCTCTCTCTTGTGAGCATTTTGGTGCCCTCCAAGTGCTTGGGAACTGTAAAACTTTCTTTGACAATAATTGCAGGAGAAAATTCTAGGCTCATGACTAGTACCTTTAGGATCATCAGTACTAGTCTCGGAACACATATTCAAATCGACGCAGTCGATGAGATTGAGTTCGGTATTCAACCTCTGATCGGATATTTTGTTGGATATGAGGCTTAGATCCAAGACAATATCTGCAGGTTTTGGAGCTTGTTGTGGGAGTTGTTGATTAGTATCTTCTGGTACTGGTTGTTTTTGTGGCTTTTGGCTTTGGGTTTCCATTATTGAGACTTTGAGGCTTGAATTTTCAGACTGAGGGTAGTCAGAAGCTTGAGGCTTCATGTGGAGAAACAAAGAATTTCGTGGCCTCCTTCTGGGTTATGAGGATCAATATGGTTTTGATCATATGCTATAATAATAATAATAATAGTGCTGTTTTCGTCTATGTATAGAAGGATGTTTACACTGTTTTTACAGTTAAGAGGTCTTAATATAGCGAGACTTAAGGAATACGAGAGAGAGAGAGAGAGAGAGAGAGAGAGAGAGAGAGAGCAGCTTGATTGAAACACATGAGGGACATCCATCCATGTACCTCTTTTCTTGCGTACTCACGTATACCCCCCATAGAAAGTTTTTAAAACTTTTGTTTGTCTAATTCCCACTCTTGTCTGCTTACATTTCTTGTCTTGAGGGGTTTAACATTTTCTAGGCATACATACTATACACTCATGGATATTGGATATGACTTGGGACGGACTAGAACTCCCACTCTTGTCTACTTTATCAGGATTCCTGAATTGTATGCAAGTGTGTAGCTACATTAACTCAATCTGTTGTAAAACAGTACGTTATCGTTTAAGATGCCAATAAGATCCAAATCTTCAAAGATTTACTCAATGTAGTGCACCCTTTTTTTTCTTTCTTTTTTTAAGAATGACTGTAGTGCTATTCCTTCAACTTTAATTTACCCCCAAGTTGGAGGGTTCGAAAGCTGGTATGGTGGTGGTCATTACACGACAACACTATTCCGTTGTCTAATTTGGACCCTCATCTTTGTATATCAGAGCATTGTCTATTGAAAAATTTCCACAACGGTGCAGCACCGTTGTATGTTTCGCCAACAGTCGACATTTATTTCTTGTCCGTATTGTCCCAAAACATGGCAGATACTAGACACATGTAGAGTTGTTGAAATCTGAAACTCAAAAAAATGACCACAAGGAGCAACAATTTCTCCACCCAATATTGGATGAGATTCCAAGTTCTTTCCCCTAGGGATCAAAGAAGTTGAAAATTAGATTAAAGGCTAGGGGGATCAAGTTGTTATGGGATTACTTGGAGAATTCTCCTCGACAGTAATTGTATCTTCACATAATCTTAACTTATTGAGTTTTTCTATTAGGACCTCTATATTTACTTATTTGACCTCTCATCTCTTTACATCTCCTATTTGCTTTTTAAAAAGTAAAATTTGCTAAGTAAACATCTTTCATATACCTAACTTAACCTTACTAATAAAAGAAAATTTTTGGGAGCATTAAAGATGAGTTAGTGCTCTCATAATTATTATAATAATGTGTTTCCATTATTATAAATCTTTGCAGAGAAAAAAAAATATTTTCCTTTTTTTTTTGAAGGGAAAGACGACAAAACTATATTAATTGAAATTGAGAAGTACATGGAGCGATGTAAGAACACCGAAAGAAAAACAATAAAGCATAACCAGATGCACAAACGCATCTATAAAATAGGAAAAACAATAAAAGATAGCAAGAGGCACAGACACATCTGAAATCAAAGGTAACCATGTGACCTGATGTCGAACGACATCGCTGCACTGCATATGTCACGAGAGCAGTGAAAATATAATAGTAACCGTAACCGTAACCGGTGATATGATCACCTAAAAGAGGTGATTCGCTCACTGTTGATGTCTAAAAGTCCAGCGGTAGTTGGATCTTAGCTAACGCTGATCCAGTGGGCGGATCGGTACTTGTGTTGTTCTCGAAGCTCTCGTTACCTGTCAAGTAAAATACAATGGGGGTCAGAGGGAGACCTCGTCAGGCGGTCTTCAACTCTCCGATGCCTAAGTTAGTCAATGTATTTATGTTGACAAAATAACAGTAGGTAAGTATTGAATGCGTAATTAATGAGGAGAGAGGAGAGAACATTTTATTGGTGAGGAAGGGGTTGATCTTCTCTTAGTTTTCGATGTGGGACTGACATGCTTCAGTTTCTATTTTCAGAAGCCTCTGATGCCATCTTGGCGCGGCGCGTGGCGGCGCGTCGGCGGCGATCTGGAGGAGGTCCGACGTTGAGGCTGTAGCCCGTCTGGCGGTGTGTCTGCATATCATTCCTTTGGTTGGAATTAGTACCTTTGTCAGTACAATGAGTGTGGCCCATTATAGCTAATTATGCTTGCAAATGCACATGTATGTACAAGTCCCGCAAGTCCCCAGTCAAGGAAGGCAATCTTGGTTGGGGAGTTGTTCGGCGGTTTGAAGCGTTTTCTTCCGCTAGACTTGCAAGAGCATAATTAGCGTCAGTGCGTTGTCAACCGTTGGTTTTACTGAGCAAACGCTTTATACCCTTTCGGGTGGGCCCCTGTTGGGCCCCCCAAGGAGTCCCCCACTCCCCGGCGAAGATAGACCTCCGGATGGTCGGCAAGTTGTTTGTTGAGGGGGAGCTGCACGGAGCAGAGGGTGTTGGGTAGCGAGCCCAATGTGTAGCACCCAGATGACGGGGGTCAACGTGCCTGATCAAGGCCGTCGTAGACTATTGACTAGTCCCCGTGTCCCGTAGGGACTGTCTGACTGTAACGCCGCGTGGCTGTCGTTGTCAGAGTGAGGCGTGGCCTCGGGATACGCGGTTTGGCGGATATCCCCCCTCTAAATGTAGCAGGAAGCAACGTCCGGTAGACGTGCCTGGCTGTATTTTGTTGAACGATATTGCGTTTAAACAAAGCACGCAGTTTGCAAGATGAAAGTGGGTTCCGCCAGAGGTGTATAGCGGAAGACACCCAGCTTGCAGGATGGCTAGGGAGAAGTTCTGCCGGCGGGGTTTCGCTCAGCGGAGACTTCGTCACCTGGGGGGTGAGAAAGGAGAAGTTCTGCTGGCGGGGTTTCAGTCAGCGGAGACTTCGTCACCTGGGAGGTGACAAGTGAGAAGTTCCGCTGGCGGGGTTTCGCTCAGCGGAGACTTCGTCACCTGGAGGGTGACAAAGGAGAAGTTCCGTTGGCGGGGTTTCGCTCAGCGGAGACTTCATCACCTGGAGGATGACAAAGGAGAAGTTCCGTTGGCGGGGTTTCGCTCAGCGGAGACTTCGTCACTTGGAAGATGACAAGTGAGAAGTTCCGCTGGCGGGGTTTCGCTCAGCGGAGACTTTGGACGGTTTTGTGAAGTCATCCCCGTGGTGGTTAACACGTGTCCAACTCGTAGAGGGTTAGCGTGCATAGGCTTGTCTCCTAAGCATGTCCGTCTTCTTGCCATTAATGATAATAATTATGGGTTTCGTAATCGAGGCAACGCCTCGGGTAATCCGGAGAGTGAGTGGAGACTTACGACACATGTACGGCTGGTATGTGATGTCGTTGTGGAGCGGAAGGCTTAGGACGCGTTGATGTTGACATAAAAAGGGGGGGGGAACCTTGGGAGATTTGACACTTTGTGAAAATTTCAAACCCGAGTTGTCGTCTTCAAGCTGTGCTCGTCCGAGACTGAAGAAAGAGGTTGCCGGAGTTTGGTGATACCGTTCCCGGAGAAACGACGATCGCACCCCCTAAGATTACTGTGTACTATCGTACCGTAGGCTTCAGCAACGAGGTTGGTATCTGGATTTCCTCTTTTCTGTTTCACTGGATCTGCTATTTTCTGGGTTTTGTTGTTTTTGTCTTTCTGGGATGATTGCTGGTTTTCTTGGGCGTATTCTGAGGTGTAAAATGAGATTTTTTTTGGGGGGGGGGGGGGGGGGGGGGGGGGGGGGGGGGGGGGGGGTTGGATTATGGTGGTTGCCAAAGAGTTAGTGCTTAGGGATTTGTTAGATGGTCGAATCTGGGTTGAGTGCGTTTGTTCGTATTTTGGCATTTTCTGGGTGTCGTTCTTGATGCCCTTGGCTATAACTGATGTAAGAATAGGCTAGATCTGTGTTTGTGCTAATTGGTGTGGGTTTTAGGATTTGGGATGGCTAACGTCATAGAGATTTCGAGCAGTGAGGATTCCGGGTCTGACGTGTCGTTCAGCGCGGCGGATAGGATTTTTATTGATTCGTTGCGTCCGTCTGCCCATGCAGGAACCTCACTGCCAGAACCGCTAGAGGTTGAGCCGCTACAGACCATACCTTGGGAAGTAGCTATGGGTCGTGGTCCACGTCCGGAGAGCTCTAGGGCGGGTGAGGCTGCTGTTGCCAAAGCTAGGCGCGACGAGCGTTTGGCGAGCAATAGTGCTGCCAGCGGCTCTGCTGGGGAAGAAGAAGCAGCGGGGCAGAATGCTGAGTCAGCGTGGTTCCTCCAGGATGGCACCGCCGTCGACGAGGCAGGAGGGCGGATGAACGACGCCGCTGTTACCCGAATGAAGCAGACGTTCCGGTTGCCGGGCTCGGTGAAGCTGCGCCCGCCGACGGCGGATGAGAAGGCGTCGATTCTCCCAGCGGGATTTGCGACCGTGCATGAGGCGATATTCTGCCAAGGAGTGACACTCCAGCTGGTGCCAAATCTCCAAATCCTGGTGTGCGAATTTGGCCTTGCCTTTGGTCAGATTTGCCCCAACATGTGGCGGTTGATGTTGGCCATGAACTCACTATGGCGCTTGTCAGGGTGCGAGGGGCCTACTGTGGCGGAAGTGCTTCACTTCTACGAGCTGGTGTACGTGAAGCGCCGAGGTTGTAGAGGGCAAGTAAACCTGAGCCGCCGTCAGGGAGCGCCCAAGCTGATTAAGAATCTAAGGGACTCAATGTCCTACTGGCGGGGGACCTTCTGCGTCACCACAGAGGGTTGGGAATATCACACCAGGTCGAACAAGGAAGGGCCGACATTTAAGATTAAGTCGGAGTTCCAACCCATCCGATGTTGGTAACCGGTTTCCGCTGAACGTAGTTGGCGGGTTCATATATTTGCAGACTTGTACTCTTACTAATGATTACTGTGTTTGTGCAGCGGGACTGCGGTATACTCTAACGCGCGAAGAGGAGTGTCGCGTAGCGAGGATCCGAGGTTGCTGGCGGAACCGCAATTTGCTGGACTTCTGACTGGTTGGGAGTTGCTAGTCGACCAGCGGCTAACTGGCTCCATTGGTGAGAAATCTCCGCCATACCATTTTTTTTGTAGTAAGTGATCCGGACTGACTAGTGGTTTTTTTTTTTTAGAAACCCCGCCGGGTAACAAATCGAGTCGCAACGCTTTTGAAAAAGCGATGGACCGCGAGGAGATAGACAACTTTCTGGAGGCCATGTACGCCGAGGGGCTGGCGGCCCAGCAGACGCTGGTGAACCCCGAGACGCTGGCGCTGAGCCAGTCAGAGGTTCCGGTGGTGCTGCCAATGCCGCACCACTCCCATCTTGGTGAGGATGGTCTGCCGGTAGTGCAGGCGGGGACCCAAGAGGCCGGCGGGGAGAGGGGAAGCGTTGCAGTTGGGCAACAGAAGGAGCGGATGCCTGGCCACAGGCGTGGCCCTCAAATGGAGAAGGTGGTGCAACCGGAGGAGAGTGTCATTGTGTCAAGGGATGAGCCGCCGGTGAGGGTGACGAGGACAGCCGCCGGGAACCAAAGGGCGCTGGAGAGAAAACGCCGCCAGGTTGATTCTCCTACCGAGGAAGAGGGAGAGGAGGTGGAGGTGATCGGGGCCCGCCGACAGAAGAAGGCCCGACAAGCTCCTTCGAAAACTGTTGCGGTGGAGGGAGAGGTGCCCGCCGTTAGTGAGCTGGACTAATTTGCCGAGTATGCGGCGTTCATGACAGATGGTGAGCGGGAGTTCCTCTTCCATCTATGCGAACGGCTAGGGTTCGGCGGCCTAGCGGGTATCTCGCGCCCCACGGCAATTAACCAATCGCCTTTCAGCTCGGCGTTTGGTCAAATATCGGCGGGACTGCACGACATGTTCGTGGCGGCATCGAAGTAGCCCCTGATTGAGGGGGAGCTCAGGGAGGAAATCCAAGGTCTCCAGAGGGAGTTGGCGGAGGTGAAGGAGAAACTGGCGGAGGCTGGCCAAGGCGGAATGTGACTATGCGGACGTCCGCGGTAAGCTCAACGTGGCCATCGAGCGGGACTTGGAGAGGAATGAACGCGTCTCCAAGTTGGAGCAAGAGATTGCCCTGCTGCAGGAGCGGATAGCCGCCAAGGATAAAAAAAACTCATTATTGTACAGAGGGAGTCCGCCGCCAGAATGACTGAAGTGAAGTGGCTGGAGGGTGAGGTTACCCGCTTGAGGGCTGAAGGGAGTACCGCCGCGGCCGCTGCTGTTGAGGCGTTCAAGCAGTCGGCGGAGTTTAAGAAGGCAATGAACGAGTCGGTGAAGGCTGGGGCCCTAGCAAACATAGAAATGCTGAAGCGGAAGGGCGCCATCGACTTCGCCAAAGCGTCACAGCCTGATGCGCCGCCGGCTGAGAGTATCCTGCTGGAGACAGAAGTCGTGCCTGCCCCAGCTGGAGGTGCCCGTTCAGGCAGCGGAGAAAGTGGCGCACATCCGACGGAATGGTCCCAGCAGACTCCCCACCCCACCCCGTCGGAGGTGTCACGTGCTGGATTCCTGGCGGCGCACACCCGGGCGGATGGCACTATAGAGACCCCCAGTCCGACAGCGCGAGGGTCCGATCAAGCGAGTCGATCGATCGTGCCGCCGCCTGCTGAAGCAGAAGATGTCGAAGGCAACCCCTGAAGCCAGCTGGGATCGCTAGAGATTTTCCTACTTTTTTGTAGCCGCTGAGGCATAACAGTTTGTAAAGAATGTTGCGAAATGAAATAAAGTTCTGAATTGGTTTGCTTTGATGTGTTTGTAGTGCTAGTATTTTGAGTTATATTTTTCTTTTGTCCATCAATGAAACATTAAAGGAATTAAGATTGGTCCAAGTGCACAACGTAGCGGACGAGGTCCGCTGACGATTGCCGGCGTTGCCAGTTGCCCTCAGTGCTAGACTTGGTAACAATGGTTTGAATAATTCCTCGTTTCATTGATAGCTGACTAATTAGTGTACAAAAGTGGGGTAGTACCCATTGGGTAGCTTCCCTTAGCTAATATTGAACAAAAATTTAGCTAAGTCAAGATGCTCTTGGGTAGCGGTCTGACTATTTGTAGTAATACCGAAGGTGTTCAGTATTCCAAGGGTGGGTCGATGTGACGCCGTCCTTGTCCATTAAGTAGAAGGTGCCTGGGCTAACTACTTCCACAATTTTGTACGGGCCTTCCCAAGTTGGGAGGAGTTTTGTTGGTGGCAGAATGACTTCCTTCATTACCGAGTCCCCCAGTTGGAGGTTCCGGGCCTTGACTCTGGCGTTGTAGAAACGCGATACCCGTTGTTTGTTTTGTAAATTGTGCAAATGGGCCTTGTATATTTTTTCTTCTAGGAGGTCCCTGTCCAAGTTGACGCCGTCGCTGTTGGTTTCTGGGCTGTAGCCTTCGACCCTAGCGGTAGGCTGAGTTACCTCAATAGGAAGGACAACCTCTATGCCGAACATCATACAAAAAGGAGTTTCGCCGGTGGCGGTAGTTGGAGTTGTTCGGATGGCCCATAGGACTTCTGGAAGCTTTTCCGCGCACAAACCCTTGGCGTCGTCGAGCTTCTTTTTCGTAGCTTCTTGATTATCTTGTTTGCTGCTTCGACCTGGCCGTTGGTTTAGGGATGGGCAACAGATGCAAAACTTAACTTAGTGCCCAAGTTGGCGGTAAAGGAGATGAGTTCCTTATTGTTGAACTGTGTGCCGTTGTCTGTAATGATTGTATGTGGGACACCATAGCGGCAGTAGATATTCTTCCAAAGGAAGCGAATTACTTTTGCGGTAGTTATTGCCGTCAGTGGCTCTGCCTCTACCCACTTACTGTTGTAATCGATGGCAACAATGATGTATTTAAACTGGCCCTTGGCGGTTTGGAACTTTCCCATCAAATCAAGGGCCCACGTGGAATGAATCCATAGGCCGATGATGATTGACAGTGGTTCCGCCGGTGCGTGTGGGAGATCTGCAAACTGTTGGCATTTGTGGCAAGACCTCGAAATCCGCCGGGCGTCATCACCAAGTGTGGGCCAGAAGTAGCCTTGTCGCATTGTGCGGTTGGCCAAGGATCTGGCGCCCGAGTGGTTTCCACATTCTCCGCCATGGATTTCCGCTAGGACGACCTTTCCCTCCTCTAGGGTTAGACAGCGGAGGTTGGGATGGGTGAATCCCTGGCGGTAAAGCTTGCCATATTGGATGTTGTAGCGGGTTGCTCTCCGTTTGAGCTGTCTTGCGTGGACCTTATCTTCTGGCAATGTGCCGCTGCGCTTATATGCAATGATCTCGTCCATCCAGCTGGGATTGACTTGAATGTTGAAGATCTCCGCCAGGGTCTTTGTGATACTTGGCTTGTCAAGGTACTCTACCCTTATGTCCGTTGGACTCTGATGTGGTTAGGCGGTTGCCAGTCTCGCCAGTGAATCAGCCTTGGCGTTCTTTTCCCTGGGGATTTGTGTGATGGTGTGAAATTTGAACTTTTTAGAAACGTTTTGACGTACCCCAAATATGCCGCTAACTGCTGGTCCTTGGCTTGGAAGCTGTCGTTGACCTGGTTAACGACTAGTTGCGAGTCACTGAATATGTTGACGCTGTCAGCCCCTGAGTCAATGGCGAGGAGTAGACCAGCGATGAGCGCCTCGTACTCCGCCATGTTGTTTGAAGCTTTGAAGTTGAATTTCAACGTGTACTCCGCGTTCAGTCCCCCGGGTCCTGTTAAGATGACTCCGGCGCCGCTAGCCTTGGCGCAGGCGGAGCCGTCCACATGCAGGTTCCAATCTGACTGTAGGGGAGTTGCCTCCTCACCGGTTACTATTTCTGTTCCGGGTTCTGTTTCAGTACCGGGTTCCGGCTGTCGCTCAGTAAGTTCAGCGATGAAGTCCACCACTGCCTGGCCCTTCATAGCGGTTCTTGGCTTGTACTCTATGTCGAATTCGTTGAGCTCAATGGCCCACTTGCTGAGGCGCCTCGAGTGTTCAGGGTTCTGCATCACTTGCCTCAGCAGTTGATTGGTTAACACATGGATCGTGTGAGCCTGGAAGTATTGCCGGAGGCGTTTGGCGGCAACGATAAGTGCGAGGGCTAGTTGCTCCAAGGGTGAATATCTTGTTTCTGCTCCGTTCATGCCTTTGCCGGCGTAGAATACTGGGAGATCATCTTGACCTTCCCGCCAGATAATGGCGCAACTTACCGCCGACGCCGAGACCGCTAGGTATATGAATAGTGTTTCTCCTTGCACAGGGACAGAAAGGAGAGGGACTGCCGCTAGGTATTCCTTCAGGCCCTGGAACGCCGCCTGACACTCTGGGTTCCAGTCGATGACCTTCTTGTAAGTTGTTTTGAGGAGTTTAAAGAATGGGGCACACTTATCAGTGAGTCGAGAGATGAATCGAGAAAGGGCGGTTAACTTGCCCTGGAGGCACTGGACGTCCACCTTATACTCAGGGTCTACCAGGTTAAGGATGGCCTGTACCTTATCCGGGTTAGCCTCGATACCTCTCTCGCTGACGATGTATCCGAGAAATTTGCTAGCGGTGACTGCAAAGAAACATTTTTCTGGGTTGAGCCACATATCATAGGCCAGGAGGATGGTTACTATGATCCTGAGGTTTGCCACATGTCCACTGGCATTTACGCTCTTAACTAGCATGTCGTCCACGTAGACCTCGATGATTTTTCCTAGATGTTCAGCGAACATGGCGTTCATTAACAGCTGGTAAGTTGCACCGGCGTTCTTCAGACCGAAAGGCATGACATTGTAGCAGTAGAGGCCTTTGTCGGTGGTGAAGGTGGTGCATTCCTGGTCGCTGGGGTGCATCTTGATCTGATTGTATCAGGAGAAAGCGTCCATCATGTTGAGGAGCTCGTGTCCGGCAGTTGAATCGACTAATTGATCGATACGAGGTAGCGGGAAACTATCCTTTGGGCATGCCTTGTTGAGATTTTTGAAGTCGACGCACATCCGCCACTTTCCGCTGGGCTTTTTTACCATTACCAAATTTGAGATCCACTGGGATAGATGACTTGGCGGATGAATCCAATGTCCCGTAGTTTGGCGACCTCCTCTCCGATTGCCCGGTATTTTTCCTCATCAAAGGCCCTCCGCTTCTGCTTGATAGGATAAAAGGAGGGTTTGATGGTCAGCTTATGAGTGATAATTTCAGGGGAGATACCTGGCATGTCCACGTAGGACCATGCAAAGATGGCGACGCTGTCACGTAGGAATTGAGTGAGTTCTGCCTCCACCTCTGGATCTAGTTGGGCACATATGCGGACTGTCCGCTCAGGGTGTTCTTCTGAGATGCAGACAACCTTCACGACTTGCCCGGGTTGACCGGCTCCTTCTTTACATATTTCTCCTCCTCATCTCTAGGATCCTCAAAGATGTTTGGTGGCGGTGCCTCATTACCCACCGTTAGAATTTCATGGCGGCGTGTTGACCGTGCTATAGTTGTTGAATAACATTCTCGTGCCAGCTGCTGGCTTCCCCTCACACAGCCTGTGCCGTTGGGTGTGGGGAACTTCATGAGGAGCATGTATCCGGCAATGATGCACTTGAGCTTGTTAAGCGCTGGTCGACCAATGATGGCGTTGTACGAACTGAAACAGTCGACAATAATGAACTCCGTATACACCTCCGCCATGCATGTACTAGTGCCAATAACCAGGCGCGTGTAATCCGACCCTAGTGGTTGTGTGATGTCACCGGAGAAGCTGAGCAGTGGCTCGTGATCCTGGAGTAATTTTTTGTTCTGCTTGAGATGGTCGTAGCAACCGCTGAAGATGACGTTGACAGCGGACCCGCTATCCACCAAGATTCTCTGCACCGAGAATTTTCCGAGAATGGCATCGACCAAGAATGGGTCGTCATGGGGTAAATGCACTCCGCGCTCCTCCTTCTCTGAGAAGGTAATAGGTTCCCATCCTAATTTTGGGAGTTTGGCGGGTCTTTCGTAGCGGATGTTGTAGACTTCCTTCGGATGATTAGCTCGTGCATAGCTCTTTCTTTCCCTGTGAGACATGCTGGTGATTGGAGCACCGCCATCGATGGTGTTGATGCGGCCCAAGGCCTCGACTTTGGCAATTACTGGTGGTGGTTGGTGCACCCTGAACTGTTCCAACTTGCCGTCACGGTTCAAGGTCTCAACGGCCGTTTTGAGAGCATTGCAGTTGTTGGTATTGTGGTCGCTGTCCTCGTGGTATTTACACCACTTGCTGGTGTTCCTGGGTTTGCCCGTTTTTGGGTACTTTGGAGGGGGTGGCGGTGGTATTTGATCCTTGCACTGAATGTAGATGTCTTCATCCGAGGTCGTTAGGACCGTGAAAATTGCATACCGCTGCGAGGACTCTGCCTGCTTGTTGCGGTTATCCCCATGAGTTGGGCGATTTCCCCTGTTGTAATGCTTGTCCTTCTGCCGCTTGTTCTGGTGGTGGCCCTGCTGCCACTCCCTTTTCTTGTCAGTTGGTGGTGCTGAGGGGTCTTGTTAGCGGTTTCCTGGTGACTGGAGGATAGCTGTGTTGACTTTGTTGGAGTTGCTGGTGGCGGTGGGGTTTCTCCATATGTGATGAATTCCGCCTGGGTGTGAATGACCGCCTCACTCATGACGTGGTCATACGTCGCATTGGGATGACTGTAGTTGAGGTGATAGAGGAACGGTCCCTTGAGGAGTCCCTTCCTGAAGGCCGCTGATGCCATTGTCTTGTCTAGGTCACGGCACTGAGACGCTACCGCTCGCCACCTTATGACGAAGGCCTTCAGTGATTCGTCCTCCCCCTGCTTAACGCTGAACAGCTGACTTGTATTGTGGTGCCCGGCGGACAATAGGATGAATCGGGAGAGGAAAGCGTGTGATAGTGCATGGAATGAGCCGACAGACCCCGGCGGACACTCAAAGAACCAGTTCATTGCCTCGCCATCCAACGTTTCGCTAAACAAGTGGCATAAGGTGGCGTCATCGAACCCCTTGTTGTTGGTGACCTTCTTGAAGGTGTCCATGTGGACGAAGGGATCGGACATTCCGCCGTAATGCGACATCTTTGGGGTTTTTTCATATGCTGGTCTGACAGCCTGCAGAATTGCAGCGGAGAAGGGCCCAGGTCTGGAAGTGAAGAGCGGATTCCGAGTTGGCGTTGGGACGCCCGACTCCGCCCGGATCAACCTCTGCTCCAGTTGGTGCATCCTTTCCAATAACTGGGCGGTTGCATCGTCGGCGGAATCGGTCTGAATGACCCGCTGGGATGGCCTGCACCTCCGCACAGGCGGATTACCTTCAGTCCTCTCGCTGGCTTCCGAGCGGTTAGTGTGCGGGAGTGATTCCGCCACCTGCTCTAACATTAGTTGAGGT
This sequence comes from Rosa chinensis, assembly GCF_002994745.2. Taxonomy (NCBI): domain Eukaryota; kingdom Viridiplantae; phylum Streptophyta; class Magnoliopsida; order Rosales; family Rosaceae; genus Rosa; species Rosa chinensis. The sequence goes on along the minus strand of NC_037089.1, from coordinate 50,108,622 downwards.
ATGGGCGGCAGTCCCATTCCCAACAACTCAGGTGGGTTCAGCGGTACTTGCATCTGTACTACCGGCCCTGGTACCAATGTGCCGGTGCTGGATCGACTACGCCTGGTGCTACGTGACTGCTCGCTCTGTGCTGGGCGGGCGGTGGCCGCCAGCGTCTTCTTTAGTTCCTCAAAATGTGTCATAAGCGTAGCCACCTGCCTTTGGCCTTCAGCCTTTTCATTGCGCTCCTCCTCACGTTCTTTGTTTGCCTTATGAAGATCCGTCAGTGCCAGCTCGTACATAGTGACGAGATCTTGGCCCGGCGAGCGGCTACCGCTTGGATTTACCTCACCGCCGGGGTTGTGAATAGTGTGCGGTTAACTCCTACCGCTGGGTCGGAGGGCTGGGGGATGGCGGGGTGGTCTGCCTGCTCTTCAGCGTTTCTCCTGCTGCCGCTAGTCATGGTGATTGTGATGTGATGGTCTTTTGTTGTCTTCTTCCCACAGACGGCGCCAATGTTGATGTCTAAAAGTCCAGCGGTAGCTGGATCTTAGCTAAAGCTGATCCGGTGGGCGGATCGGTACTTGTGTTGTTCTCGAAGCTCCCGTTACCTGTCAAGTAAAATACAATGGGCGTCAGAGGGAGACCGCGCCGGGCGGTCTTCAACTCTCCGATGCCTAAGTTAGTCAATGTATTTATGTTGACAAAGTAACAGTAGGTAAGTATTGAATGCGTAATTAATTAGGAGAGAGGAGAGAACCTTTTATTGGTGAGGAAGGGGTTGATCTTCTCTTAGTTTTCGATGTGGGACTGACATGCTTCAGTTCCTATTTTCAGAAGCCTCTGATGCCATCTTGGCGCGGCGCGTGGCGGCGCGTCGGCGGCGATCTGGAGGCGGTCCGACGTTGAGGCTGTAGCCCGTCTGGCGGTGTGTCTGCATATCATTCCTTTGGTTGGAATTAGTACCTTTGGCGGTACAATGAGCGTGACCTATTATAGCTAATTATGCTTGCAAATGCACATGTATGTACACTCACCAAGAGATCAAAAGTAACCGAACTCGAAAATTAGCAAACGAACTCCCAAGAACCAGAACAAATACCAAATCAACATGAGCAGTTGTCTCAGATCCAAGATCCGGATTTGAATGCGACCCAGGTCCCAAATACATATCCAAATCCGGCTCAAATCTAAAGTCAAATCTGACGAGTCAAACTTGACCAAAGCCCAAACCCACCTTAATATGATCTGGGCTCCCAAGCACTTGGGTACCCTGGCTTCAACCTGACGTCCGCTACCATCTGAAGCAAAAAGCCGCGCCGCCTTTGCCTGAGGGAGGAGGGCAAACTAGAGGGAGAAACCCAGCAACGGGGACCTCCACTGGTGCCAGCCGATCCTTGCTGCAGTGTCGTCAACTTCTTCTCTTTTGCCTCTCTCCGTCACTGTCACACCTTGATCTTGCCACAAGACCCAAATGGACAACCGAGCATCCAGAAGCCGAATAGCCAACTACGCCCACCAAGATCCTCCCAGATCTGCCAGCGCCGCTGCCGTCATCATACCATGCCGTTTGAGTTGCGCTCGCCGTCATTATTATAAATCTTTGCAGAGAAAAAAAAATTTCCGTATTTTTGTATTATGTCATTAAATAATTAAAAATTGAGAGAGGTATAGTAAGTAGATTAAGAGGTTCCAAAAGAATATCTCACTGGTTCCTAGCCCAAGGATTGAAGATGTGCATATCGGTATTCGGTAATGATACTGCATTTGCATTAGTTCGAATTTGAACGAAACCCCCTAAAAAAACTATACAAATTTTTTACTGATAAATTTAACGAAATGAATAGTCATCTAGTTGTTTAAACACGAATAGAAGGCCTACACAAACACGAGAGAAGAATTACTATGAAACATGAAACATATCCCAAGTAGTGGTTTTGAATTGCCTTCTGCATCTTCTATTTATTGAATAATAATTTGGGTGATTCTATCGAACTAAACAATGAAGATATCAATGGTGGGATAAATAAGTAAACTTTTAAATCCATCAAGCCAAGTCATTCAGTACATGAGTTTGTTGCCTCATGTTTACAGACTCTTCGAATCAACCCTCAATCAATGAATCAAAAAGATCCTCAATGTTTAAGTTCCTATTTTAGGAAACGCTTTGAACTTCAATTTCTTCATCAAAAGACCATGAATACAAAATTACTAAATTAGTATTCAAACCCCCCATAACATTGTTTGCAAATACCCCAAACCCTTTTAATCAAAACCAAATGATGAATAGAAAATGGAGTTTCGATAAGAATCTCCACATTCCTAATGAGTACAAAAGATAAAGTTTAACAGAAGAGTAACAGTAAGCCCCTGTTGCAACATTTGGAAGTCAAAAGCGGATAAAACTCCTTCAATTTTTTCTCGGAGAGTCACCAGCTATGAATCAGAGAGGTTATTGAAGTTTTCTCATAAACTTGATGAATCTCTCTATCTCTTTCTTAGTAGCTTCATTGTACATGGTGGCTACTGGTATAGCTAATGGTGTAGTTGAATTTGCTACTGCAAATGTTAGGTATTCTTGCATAAGAATCCTAGCTAAGAGCCTATTATCATATAGGGAATATATATAGTCGCTGTCAACTCTACCAGCCGTAAGGCAGTGACATCACATATATAATAGTTCATATAGGCACTTTTTCCTCCCCCCTGGTTTGATCATATAAGCTCTTTTCTTCCCCCCCCCCCCCCCCAACCCTTTTTTTTTCTTTCGCATTTGCCTTAAGAAAGAATTCTGCGACTTTTGACAGATAAGTCATAACAATCTTCAAACTGTTCAGAAAAAAAAAAATATATATATATATATATATATATATATATATATATATATACAGATCCTATCCAGAGCGGAGCTCCGCTTTGAAACTAAATTGTGAAGTTCGAGTTTTCAGTCATTTTTCGGTCGCATATCCACATCTCGACCGTTCAGTTTTTAGGTACTAGTGTATAGATCATCTCTGCAAATTTTCAGCCAAATTGATGATAGTTAAGGTATCCAACTCGCTTAAACCAATGGATGGGCCGAATCTGTCAACCTGAACCTTACTAGCTTTAAGGCAGTTATCAACGCCTTAACGATCATCATTTTGGCTGAAAATTTGCAGAGACGATCTATACACTAGTACCTAAAAACTGAACGGTCGAGATGTGGATATGCGACTGAAAAGTGACTCAAAACTCGAACTTCACACTATTAATTTCAAAGCGGAGCTCCGCTCTAGATAGAATCTGTGTATTATATATATATATATATATATATATATATATATATATCGAATTCAAGTATACGAATCCAGATGAAAATCCAGGAGAAGTGCACAACTAAACAGCAAGTAATATGACCTAGCCAATAAGGTTTAGCCACTCACTATCTAGAAAGATAAAAGAGATGGTTAATGGGTTATGCTACAACGTGGAGTAGGCGACAAGTGGCCGACAAATTGATGATGGAGAAGCTCATATATACGAAGATTTCCTGAAAAACAAAGTACTAATTCTCCTTAAGGAAAATAGTCTAAGGTACGGCGGTCATATTACATTGCGTGATGTGTTCACCGATTAGAACTCTTCATTTGTACATTACATATTTCAAATACCCCTATGTTAATAAAGAAAAATCCAACAATACCCCCACGCCACTCCCTTCTTGTATATGATTAGGTCACTGAAATTCTCACGTGATACGACTGCCCTACTTAACACTTGCTTCTTGTCTAATAAAAAAAAATTTAGTACTCTTGGCCAAAAAATCTAGTGAGAACAGTATCATATGTTGCGATAAAATGTCATCTTGAGCAAAATTTAGACAAATAATACCACATACGATGACCACAAATGACTATACCTCTAGTTAGAACACAAGAGAGAAGCAATTAATCTCTCCATCTAAAGATAAGGGTAAAATCCTCATATAGTACCCGAACTATCACGAAATGCACTTTTTGGTAACTACAAATTTTCAGAGAGTCCAGTGGTATCTGTACTATCCCTCTGTTAGCCCTTATAGTACATATGTCCATTATTCCGTTAAAAATGCATACGTGGCTGTCATGTGACACTTATGTGAGAAAAATTATAAGGCTAAAATAGTATTTTCATTCATAATTAGAATTATAGAATTTAATATATTGAATATTTATAATTTAAAAAAAATTTGATACATAAAAAAAAGATAAATAATACCAAATTTATTCTTCACTGTTATTGGGATACTTGGGTCAATTAATTTAAGTACTTTTATTTTTGTTTAGTTATTGTATTTTATTTTTTTATGAAAAGTTAATATGTACTAATTTGGAGATAACTTTTTCTCGAACAATTAATATGATTAATCAATAGAGATGGTAGGTAAATCTAGATATTCACTAAATTCAATTCTAGGTCTTTAGTTTAACCTAGTCTAATTTATTTTAATTTAGTTTAATAAAAAATTTGTAAAAGAAATATGAAAAATAGGTGTTTTATGATTTTACCCATACTTTAACGGAATAATTGACGGAAGTACTAAAATGGCTAACAGAGGGATAATACAGGTACCACTAGATTCTCTAAAAATTTGTAGGTACCAAAAAGTGCATTTCGTGATAGATCAGATATCATATAAAGATTTTACCCTAAAGATAAACATATCTCTACGTTAGGCCTCTAGATGTTCTTAATAATATCCTAAGGCTAGAGATCTTGTTGCTTGATATGTCAATGATTTCTAAAATAAATAAATAAAAGAAATATATATATGCTCGTTCTAGAGATGACCTCCTTACTTTAAGAATTTGAGAATTTTTGTTATTTTACATATGTATGTGACCTAATTCAATGATCTCAACTGTTAATCCTTTATATTCCTATGTAAGAATGATGTCTACAAAAAATCAACCAAATCCATAATAATTTGGTTATTCAAAATTGTGTAAACAAATGTAATCCATTAGATAAAATTAAAATGAACATTGTGCTAATAAAATGATTAAACATTTTTCAATTTGGCTAATTTTTTGTATAATTCATATGTGTGTAGGTAACTAGAGAATGAGTAGTTGTGATTATTAAAATACATCCTAAAAATAAAAACATCCTCACTTATGGAGGTCCTATCTTTTTTTAGGGAAACAGAATCAGGTTTTATTATATATTAATCAACGACGACTCTCCGTCAAGCTAGAGGGATTCTGTGAATCCCTCCTAATACAATCAAAGCACAAAGCATATTGCGAAAACGCAGATAGTCCTAGAGAAAATAAAAAAATCAAACCAGCTAAAACACGAAACAAAAGAAAGTTTATGGAGGTCCTATCTTGATACTCCCTCATATATATATATATATATATATATATATATATATAGAGAGAGAGAGAGAGAGAGATTTTATCCAGAGCGGAGTTCCACTTTGAAATTAAAGTGTGAACTTCAAGTTTTTGGTGGCTTTTCAGTCGCACATCCACATCTCGACCATTTAGTTTTTAGGTACTAGTGTATAGATCATCTTTGCAAATTTTTAGCCAAATTAATGAACGTTAAGGCATTAATTACTGCCTTAAAGCTAGTACGGTTCAGGTTGACAGATTCAGTCCGTCGATTGGTTTAAGCGAGTTAGATATCTTAACGATCATCAATTTGGCTGAAAATTTACAGAGATAATCTATACATTAGTACCTAAAAACTGGACGGTCAAGATGTAGATATGTGATCGAAAAGCTACCCAAAACTCAAAGTTCACATTTTAATTTCAAAGTTGAACTCCGCTCTGGATATGATCTGTATATATATAAACCTATTATTAATGTTCTTCAATCAAAAAATTAATGAGTTTATCGACAAACTTAATTTTGGAAAAGAATAAATGATGACGGTAATTAAATGATTAAATAATGTTTAGAGAATAACGTAAAATTAACTTACAATTATCAAATTTGTCCACAAAAAGAACAAAACTTTCAATTATAGGAAAAAGAAGTGGTCGCCCTGGAAAGCTGACTCCGTATGTTTTGTATGTGCATTATTATCCAACTGTGATTTTGACATGTACTGATGAAGCACAACGTGGGTGTTTCATGGTTGAAGAAAATGATGCAATTTCCTATGAGTAGTATTTGAGTGCACTAACTATCTTTAAGATTGTCTACTTGCTTTGGTAAGGTTGTCTATTTGCTTCGGTATGATTCCCTTTTTTGTTGGCTTTCGCTTGCTTTGTCCAATCCAATCTGAATGGAGCTCAAAGGCATATCTTTTGATAGATTTTTTCTGTCTGTGAGTTCCTCTGTGTAGAGATGGTGGGTGTTTGAATGTAGTTTGAAGTGAAAGTCATGATGAACTGTGGCCTTTTTAGGAATCCATCTAATCTTATCTCTGCCCACAGAGATTGATTAAACTTCTCAACACATGAAAAAACTTTCAATCCTTCTCCCCACTAGAGAAAAATCACATGTAAACTCATAACTTGTGCTTGCTCTGTGTGTGACACTGGCAGGCTCATGTATCTCCGTTTCATGCTAGTACAATAATGGACCCAATACATCATCGATTCTTGACACCACTTTCACTTCACTTCACTTCACTTCATTGTATTCATAAGAAAATCTAGTCAACTCTCATATTTAGCCTTGTGCTTTATTCTCTTTAGAATTTGAAAGGATTAATTACAGATTTACAGAATACTCTCGAATTATGAGGTAATTTTCATTATCATACCCAATAATCAAATTTCTTTTTTACATTTGCATACCTTAAGTTTTATTCTGTTAACATTTTAATACCTTAACTGCTAAAATTGTTAAAATTTAATAATATTCAAGGATATTTCCGTCAATTAGTCAAATTTGTAATTAAAATTAAGATTTATTCATTGAACTTTGTAATTAAAATTAATTTTTTTTCATTGGGATTGTTTTTAATGTTGCTCAAACCCGAGAACGTTTGTTCACCGATGCATGCTAAGACCAATGTGTTTTTGTGATTGAATTGTTTCGTCAGCTTCTAATTTATTTAATTATTTTAGTTTTGATCTCTTTTATTTTATTTTGTTTTGCTTAACATATTTATTCCAAATATATATATATATATATATATATATGTGTGTGTCTGTGTGTGTCTGAATTATTCTAGTCATTTTTCATCCAATAATATTTTGTTAGGTAGAACACCCACTACCGAAAATCGAGGTTATGGGTTCGAGTCACTATAAGAGTATGAGTGAAATCCTTTGATTATTTAAAAAAAAAAAATTAATAAAAAAAATAAAAAAAATATTTTGACAAATTACTTATATATGATAATTTCTAACAGAAAAAAAAATTTATTAAAGTAAATGTCAAAAGTCATAAAGTCACTGAAGTGAAAGAAATGCCCTTAAATTTTAAGGGTGTTAATGGTCAATGTATCAAAATGTTAACGGAATGAAACTTCAGATATGCAAATGCAAAAATTTAATAGTTGAGTGTGAAAATAAAAATAGCCTCAGTTCAGGGGATTTAATAATTAATCCAATTTCAAATTTACTAAAATGAAAAAAAGATAACCAACAGAAGAGACTGGCCGAGAAAACAACAGCACAACTCTGCCGCCGCGGAGCTGCATTGATGACGTCAAGCTGATCTGCGTAGGTTGATGGCGGATCATCTACAGTAAGCTTGAGTTATATTTTTTAAGTTTTTTTGTTTTGTTTTGTTTGTTTTTTTTTGTTTTTTTTGTTGAGAAGGAGGGCGTCAATCTATTAAAATGAAACTACACAATGACTCGCTCCCACATCAATATTGAATCATTGCCTGAAAATTAAGCACCAAGTAACAAGTAACCTGACCAAGGTAGAGTTAAAATTTGAAAACAATTAAACCTTAAATTATTCAAAGACCTAGAAAAAAACTAAATGGGGGTAGACCGCAAATCAACCACAGAATCTACCATAGACTCCACCTTCTCCAACTACAGCTCACTCTCAGCTCCAGTATCCATCAAAGCCTCCACAGGAGGCTCTTCAACCTCCTCCCTATCCAACTACAAGGCACGCTTACCACCACCCACCAGAGGCTTAGGGATCCGCTTCTTCCTAGGCTTCTTCTCAGCACCAACACCAGCACTAGCTTTCACTATCCAGGGCTTCACATCCTCCAGCTTGGGATTGTTTCAAGCTCCAAGTGGCCCGCCAATCTTTGTCTCTTCGGAGGAAAAACTAACAGGGGACCCTCCCAACCAACAATATTAAGTCATGAAAAACAAGAACAGGCACGCCATCAACAGAATCAATAGAAACAAATTGAGGCTCTAAATAGACCACTCAGCCACCAATTGAAGCTTCTAGCATTTCCATCCTTACCACCAAAACATTAATTCTTACCAGCAAATGAAGAAATAGCCAACCGCACACCTGCCCAAAACCCCAAAAGCTCACCCCATGCCCCCAACCTCACACCACTACTGTACCTTCCTCGGACTCAATTTAATCACCACCTCACTCTAGTCCCGTACCTCTGGTGGTTCTGATGGGAAAAGTTTTCAATCAGAGTACTCAGATATCACCATTCACAATACTACATACCAAATACCAGTAAGAAATTAACTGTAAAATCTTGGGAGGTTGTTGGAAATATGGGTCTAATGTTCATGTCAGGGGGAGGAGGGCGAGGTGGCAGAACAGACAGGATATCCCAATGTAAAGTTCTAATAATATTAAAGATAAAACAAACAAATATGTAACACCACTCTTCCTCAGAATTCAGTCCCATTATTTTATCAATCACTTGCGCAAACCACACAAATCCATATCTTTGGCTGGCCCTAATCTAGACGATGATTAATCTCAAAAAAACATAAACCAAATTTTCAGAAAATTTTATGTATTGATATATATAATACAATTCACTTGCATATTGAGCGGGTGCATGTTGTTTCATCCTGCTGAAAAGTAGAAATTGAAACTGAACTCTATGACTGAACAAGCAACAGACTGGAAATAACTGCATAGATTGATATTGTTTTCATACACCTAATCATTTGAGAGACAAATAACTGGTTCATCAAAGAAAAATTGAAGCAAAAAAATCGTAACAATTCTCTTTCTCACTTACACAATCCCCCACATATACCAGTTCCTCTTGCAGCCTCACTTTGTCAACCAGTAGATAAATATGAGAAATGTGCACACTGATGCGACAAGTGAAAGAATGATGGTATCCATAGACTTTTTACGCTTTATTGCAGAAAGGATGTGACTTACCTGCAGTCATGACATGGTACATTATCCATTAATAGTAGAGACATACTAAGATAACATAATATATCTATTTAAGCATCAGTCCTATTTTATATTTTTTACTTTTCTTGCAATACCCTTTAAATAAATCCTGTTGCTTTTCATAAGAATTAATTAATATTATACTTACAAACATTTTGGACCTGAGACAAGGCACATAGGCAAAGTATGCCAAAAATCAACAAGAAGGCAAGGGCATTAAAGGTATTGAACTTGGCATCTCCTACAATCAGAGCTCTCTGATCTTAGACAAATCTAGACTCTAACAGTAGTAAGGAACTGTTTATCATGGGTAACATGTGCAAGACACTTTCAGCCTGAATCCTTAAACACCAGGATTCACTTGATAAGTTCTGGTTCAGTAGTTTCTCAACTGGTGGTTCACTTTTGACCACTGGCGCATTGCACGCATCTTAACTCTTGTTTATTTATATAATTCATATCTAAAGCAGAAATACTTGATTCAATTTTTTGTTTGTTTTTAGAATGAACGAGACCAATGTGAATGACTAGAACTTCTGGTTTTATACCGTTGGGAGGCGGCTGCCAATGTTGCTGAGCTTTGAGTTAATACCGCCAAATGTTGAACGTTGAAGGACAAGTGCACCCAGAGTTGCTTGAGCTTGAGAGATCACAGTATCCATCTGCATCACCACAACAAATATGGGAACTTCAATATTGAGAAACCTGAATGCTAATCAAACTGCATGTCCAAAATTGCTTGTCCTTTAACCAGCCAAACCCGAACCTTAAGGACAAAAATGTATCTTTTTTTTTTCTTTTCTATTACATACCTGTCCTGTACTTCGGCTAACAGAAGCATGTTCTTTCAGGAGAGCGTTTCCTGCAGAATCTCCACCAGCTTCCAAGTCAACTCTTGTTCGATCAAACTCCCTAAAATCCTCAAGTAGTGAAGCGTGCTCCTGCTTAGCTCTAAGGCTGGAGCGGAGACGATAAAATTCCTGCACTTCAATCATGTCTAACAGCAAGTTAGTGTCTGCTAGGTTCAATCTTATTCTAATTAAGATTGATTAATTGATATAGAGTGCAGAATGATACAAGACTGGATAAAAATGAGAAGAAACTAAATGTGAAAGTTGCTTCACCAGCATGTAGCATGATTCTAAACCTAGGTATTTTGTTGAAAAGGGGATAGTAATATCAAACTAAAGTACATGTCAGAATTATCCTTTGGAAAGTGAAATTGGTCAGCCATTTTTAACTGCTCAACTTCAACTTCACACTGAAGTCAGAATGATAAAGACTCAAGTTATCATTCAACTTTTTTCTGAAACAAAAACAAAGGCGGTAAGTCAAAATATTTAATAAATGAGTTGAAAGAAAGGTAAAAGAGAAAATTAAAAATAAATTTTGTAACTCAAACTTCTTCCTAAACATGTGCAGGTCTTGACTCAACTTCAAACAGAACTACAAGGAGGTATGAGAGATCATAAAATATATACCACTCATGCATAATTCTTTTGAGTAACACAAAACATCTGGGAACACCTAAACCACAGAACAGTTCAAATATTAAATTGCCATACAAGTTCGCCTGTTGGCATAGTCAAGAGGCCAGAATACCTGAGTGAGATCTTGAAGAATCTCTTGATGTCTAGTCAAGGTATGAGAAACCATTTCTGATCCTCCTGATGATACCCATGCTTGCATCTGTAAATTTACTTGTTGGAGTTGCTTTAATAGTCGATCTATCCCAGATTCAAGATCATTATCAGCAGCATCAAATTTGACAGAACCCTTTGCAGAGACAAACTTACGATAAGAATTCATCTGTTCATCCAACTGAGCTTCAAGTTTCCTAGCCTGAAATTATAGACAGATAAAATATTCATTTATGGTATCAAAAATTGGTATGAACAGGAGTGCATGAAAAGGACAACAAAGGAAAGCAATTAGCATAGAATATGCTTGGTGTATACCAAAAAATTCAAACTGTGTAATACATTGCTTGGTTAGAGGATTATATCACTATGTATCATGGTTTAATGATCAGATCTGATGTCTCCAGTTTTCAATAAGCTGTGCAAGATTGGAAATTAAAGTTACTGATGGAGAGCTTCAAGATATAAGTTGAAATGGTTACTGATCGCCTAATCCTATAGTTTTTTTTTTTTATGTCAGATCTTAATAAAAGGCTTTTATAGGAGGACAGCATGTTGGCTTTCAGGGAGAAGCATTATGAAAAACCCTATTAAAGTAGCTGTTTTAGATTTGGGAGGCTGCTTTAAGAAATATTCTAATAACCGATAATCATTATGGGAGAAGTATGCTCTATTAATGCAAAATTGTGCTCCGGAGGAAGCTGATGTCGTTGTTTTCAACTGTGTAAGTGTGTAGCATCTTTTTAGGAGATGCCTCAGTTGTAGCTCTTCTTGATTGTCAGGATTAATTATTAGAATCTCCTAATGCAACCTTATAGGCCACATATATTGCAGTGGTAAGACTTTTAGCAAACCCAAAGAAACTAAATTGGAACTAATCCCCGAAGCGTAGAACCAACTTAAGAAACTCTTTCAAGTAAGAACGGTTTCACACCTTGCACCAGATTACAATCCTAAAAGCTTTCGGAGCCAACGGAATAACGTGTTCAGGTGTTATAATCATATATACTAAATCCACGGTGAATTGAGCATGAATCAACAACAAGTCTTGAACATCCTTTCGCTATGTCAAGTTTAAAGTCAACTAAGTTTTTGCTTCAATTGAATTGTTGCTCAAATCAGAAACACAGAATGACACAAATCAAGACAAATCCAGAAGCTGATCTTATACTCAAACCATGAATCGTTCTGCAAAATTGTTATCGAATTAACGCATCCCCGAAAATCGATTCAGACAAGTCCCAATTTTGATCTCAATTCTAAACATGATCAGCAAGCAAAAAAAAAAAAAAAAAAAAAAGATATGAAGAAAAGAGTACCTGTTTGCGAAGCGCGTCCCATGAGCTTGGAACATCCATATCCACCGACACCAAAAACAGAGGCCGATCGATCTTCGGAGATTACTTCCTTGAGGCTTCTGGAACCTTCTTCTTCTTGTTGGTGGTTTTGTTTGGAGAATTGAGAATGGAATTTGGAGAGGGGGTTTGGAAATTGGGGATTCGTTTGGAGATGGAGACAGATCAACGGCAAAATGTGGTCGTGGCGTGTTTCTTAATTCAACCTTTCCTTCATCACCACCGCACCCCCAATTTCACCCCACTAAAACTGCCCCTTCCTTGCTGGTGGGTCCACCAAAACACAATGTAATTTTCCAATTTCATGCTTATGTTTTTTTTTTTTATATAATAATAACTCTTTAGATAATTTTATTTTGAGATCTTAGTTTTTATTTCATTTTACATTTTAGAAGGGTGTTTTAGACACTTTAAATTCTGGTGAAGTCATTTGACACCAACAAAATAACGTTTTCATTTATAGTAGTAGAGATTAAAAAAAAAAAATCTAAACACACCCAACGCTGACATTTTGTCTTTAACTTTTTAAATGGTTCTAGCCGAATTTATATTTTGGCACATGTGAATTTTATCCTAGAATCTAAACTGCGATGGTCAGCAGATCTTTAGAATCTTAGTGTTTGAGCTTTCTCTGACGGGGGTCAGCAGATCTGAATTTGGGAGGAATCCCATTTAAAAACTTGTAAATCGATTCGATATGGGGCTTCTCTTCTCTAGATTGCTTGGTGGGCTCTTCCCAACTCGATTCGTTCTCTTTCAGACGATGTGATGCTCGATGGTGCAATGGTTCGGGTCGACAGGTTGGCTCAAGGTGGGTTGGTGCATGGGTGACCAATTATTCAGGTATCCACAACATTGCTAGACATGCTAGAGTTAGGGGCCCAAAAGATTAGGTGCCTAAAGGAAATCCACTTGGCCCTGGGCTTTAGTCATGTATGATTTAGCAGTTTTAGCTCTGAATTCGAGTTAGATTTGGATTCAAATTTGGGACTTGTGTCGCACCCAAATTCGAATCTTGGATCCAAGACTGTGCGGGTATTGGTTCTGAATCTGAGGAGTTTATTTGCTAACGTTCGAGTTTTTGACAACCTCGATTAGTTTCAAACTCTTGGTGAGCGCATTATCTAGATAATCTCATCGGTTACTGTTACGGTTAACTGCATCAAGTCACATCCTGATTATCTTTAATTATAAATGCGCTAGTGTGTCTTGTTATGTTTTATCATTTTTTCTCAATACTTGCACCACCCAATATACTTTTTAGTTTCACTTAATACAGCTTGTCCTCTTTCCTTAAAAAAAAAAAATTAATCGAAAGTAATGAAATTGATCCTATTGACCAATTAAACAGAGAAAGAAAGAGAAATAGACCCAAATTTCGGAGTTTCATAAAATTGCCCATCTCTTTTTCCTTTTATTTTTCTTGAAAGGTTATATTCGTATTTTTCCTAGGAAAACAATTCGAGGTTTAACGGGGTCTGTCTATTGCGAGTTGCCATATACACCCGCAACCGCAAAAAGCCTAAAACCCTCTCAAGCATTCGCCGCTCTCTACCTTTCTTTATTAAACCCTAACTCAAAGCATCCCATACTGGTAATTTTCTTCTTCTTCTTTCACCATTGATTTGTGTTCAGTTGACGCGTTTGTTTCGGAAGCTTAGGATTGGGATTTGTTTTTTTGTTTTGTTTTTGACTGTTTTTGTGTGGCTCAGTAAAAGAAAGGGGAGAGATGAGTGAAGAGGTGGCGCAGCCGTTGGCAACCGTGCCGGAGATAATATTGAAGAAGAGGAAAAGTAATGAGGAATTGGCTTTGAGGAGGAAGGAGCAATTGGAGCAGAGGAAGTTTCGCCTTAACAAGAACAAGCAAGAGTTATCAAGAAACCTGAGGACTTTGTCAAAGAGTTCGCTACAGGGTATCCTTTTCTTCCCTCTCACTACTCTAATCTTTCCTATTCTCCTGTATTCTTGATTTCATAAAAGCTTCAAATCACAACAACACTTTTGTAATCCAGGATAATTAGACTTGTATATGGTAGATGTCTTTCAATTTGATAATGTTAGGTAATCTATTAGGTGTCTTTCAACAACACGTTAGGTAATCTATTAGGTGTCTTTCAATTTGATAATGTTACCATAGGTTCATTGATATCTGAGACTTCATTTCACGGGCTTCCCTATATTCTGATTCAGTACTTGATTGAGATATTTGCTGTCTTTTCAGGAGGTGGACCTTGTCCAAATGAAACACAGGTTGAAGAAAAGAGACCAGCATTAGAGACAACGAACCCCCAGCTTCTTTGGTCATTCGCATACAGGGGTGGGTTTCCTTTCTCAAATTATACATTTTTGTTTGTCAATATCTCTGTCTTCAACTCTCTATATTCTGATCTCTTAAATATTTTCTTTCCAGGAAAAATGACATGCATCCTGCTGTTAGGAAGAACTTATACAGCCTAAACTTGAGGAAAATCTTCAACGCTGTTTTCGTGAGAGCAGATGAAGCAATGTTAGAAAAGTTGCAGAGGGTGGAGCCTTATGTTACCTATGGGTAAGAGCGATGTGAATCCACAACATTAATTTTTGCAAGTGGATGAACCTATACAAGATCTATCGGCATATTTTCATTCTGAAATGATCACTACAATAGTCTAGTACTTGATTGCCATGCTGGTGGAATGACTTAGCCTGGCTCGTGTTACGTTTGATCCCTTTCCTCTTATGGGATTAATCGACTTACTGTGGGTATCACATAATGGAAAAGCGTAACATTAGGATAAGGAGTGCCTCTTTTTCACCTAATGATTGAGTTATGTTGGTTCTCTGGACCTACTTACCATTTATTACTCTATGATGAAGAAACTGTTAATCTCTTTGATTGATTGAGAACAATTTCAGCTCATGTTTGTGACTTCGTATTAGATATGAGCACTTTGTGTTGCTATTAAACTTTTTAAGCTCTATATCTAGAAGCGGACTTGTTCTTATGCTAAATGTATAGTAATTATAAACTTTGCAGTTCTAAGAGTATAAGATGGAGTCGTATTTTAAAATTACCTGGATTTTTTTAAGCATTCAACTGTATGAGAATTTGAATCTTTCCTTATATGGTTCTCAACTCTCATATCTTGTGTATTTTGGATCTGTTTATGTTTCGAACCTTACTTTTGTTTTTGGGCATTCCCTAATAATCGTGCCTTAGTTTGGCATCTTTGTTCTAAGACTTCAATTTCTGGTTGCAGTATTTTGTTCAAGGTTGGGTAACAGGATTTAATACATGCTTAGCTGTGAAGAACTTTTTGTATGCATAATATTGACTTTGGCTGCACAAAGATTTGTATATATAGTATGGTTTGGTTGACATTGTGTCGACAAACATTCACCATGGAGCTGAGGTTCTCCCAAATTTAATCAAAGACTAATTCCAATATTAAAGTTCATTAGTCTAATTTAATTCATCTTGTTGCATTATAGGTTTCATAGTAATGATCATAGTTTTCTTGTTTCCCTAGGTATCCTAGCCTTAAGAATGTGAAGGAGTTGATTTACAAGAAAGGTTATGCAAAGATAGGCAAGCAAAGAGTTCCTTTGACGGACAACAACTTGATGAAGAGGTATTTGAATGTCTTTCTCAATATTGGGATAATATCCTAGTCTTCTCTTTTTAATTGCTACGTTTTAAGATTCCTTCTCTTATATTCCTCATTGTTGTATATGGCAGGCACTGGGGAAGTCTAATATCATATGCATAGAAGATATAGTGCATGAAATTGCTTCTACTGGTAAATATTTTAAGGAGGCTGCCAGCTTTCTATGGCCCTTTACACTCAACAAGCCAGAAGTAGGATTGAAAGGAGTAAAAGCACGTTACCTAGATGGTGGAGACTCTGGTAATCGGGAGGATAAAATCAATGATCTGATTAGCAAGATGAATTAGCAAGATAAAATCTTATTATTGTAACAAGGACCCGACGTTTTCGTTTGTTCTTTATCTATACTGGAAACAATGTCTGTATGGTGACTTTGATGCAGTTAAAGCTGTTAATTTGAATGTTCTTGCCCATTTTCCAATTCAAGAGTTTGTTTTAGCTGCCATTCGTGAAAGCTCCAACATGAAACTGTCATTGTATCATTAGATTTAGAAATATGTGATTTCTATTTGTGATAAGAGATTCGACCTCCATCAATTGACTATATGACTGCATCCTACTGTATTATAAATGATGTTTAGACCATATACACAATTGTAACTATCTACAATCTGTTTCTCTTTGGGTATTGACGTTCAGTCGGATCAGAAGGCATATGTGAATGTCCTATGCTTCAGCCACGGCGATTTTGCTTGTTGGAGCTTCGTTCAAGTGGGACTGTGGCTGGTGCAACAAGGGATCGATTGCCCTTTTTGGTGGTTTGCCCCTTTGATTGCCCTTTTGGTGGTTTGGCCTTTTGATTGTTTTGTGGTTTGGCTACCTACGTTCTTATTCATCTGTTATTGTTGTTGATTATTTGATGCGGAAGATGTTCTTGGGTGCTAATGTATGGATTTGGTGCTCTGTGTTGCAGTTGGCGTCTCCTAAGCTCTCTAGATCTGATCAAACTGTAATCCTGCAAGCTTGTGTTGACTATGTTTGTCCGTCTTCCTCATAACTAGTTGTTGCTTGGGTGACCTTTGTTTGAACTTGCCTGATTTGAGCAATTAGCGTACTTTTTTTTTTTTTTTTTAATGTTCGTCCCATGAACAAAACATTTTTCATTTTTATAACAAAAATGTTGACAGAGTTCCAACAAGTTCAAATTTTCATTATGAATTTTTGTAAAAATTTAATTCCTAATTTACCCCTGTTGAAAATTAAATGATAAAAAAAAAATAGAAAATCACAATCAATCTGTCTCCATCTTCTTCTCCCTCACTTTTTCTCTCACCTGGGTTTCTATTAGCTATCAAATTATTGGTACGTCTACTGTTATATATTCATAATCAACACCCAATTGTTGATTAGTAATTGATATATATGTGACTGATAACTCTTCCCTGCGTTGCACCGTTCTTGAAAGTTTCAGCCCTAAGAACCAAGCTTCTATTGAGGTATGTGATCTAGTCCAAGTTTTTCTCTTTATCTCTGCCACCACTCAAATTCGAGGAATTCCCTTCGTTTAGACAATTAGTCATTAGTCCATTGCAATTGAATTTAAAAAAAAAAAATCATACTCCCATTGAACTTCACCCCCAAAGCATGACTTAAATATCTAAACTTGGATCTTGGAATATAGTACTATATGTCCTTCCTCCAAACGATTAAACAATAGGCTATAAGGATGTAGCTAAGGCAGCAGATGTAATCGCAGAATATAATCAGAACCAGAAAAGTGGTGTGGAGGTTGACAAGATAAAATATATTAAAAAATGGACAAACTGGAAGATTAAGGGAGAAATATTGAAGAGGAGGTCTAAATAGTAAATGGGAGGTTACTAGAACCACCCATTTTCAATTCAAAAAATACAACGAAAAAACAAAACCAAAACCCAAGACCACCCAAAACTATAAACCCTAGTGAGAATTGGAAAGGGTCCGAACAATCTCCATATATTGATTAGTCTCAAGTGTCTAACATGGCCATTTTAACTTCGTCAAGGAATCGTGTGGTCTCCGATGTCAGGGTCCTCAATATTTTGAGGCACAATTCGAGAATCTTCTTGCAAGATTTGTCTAAGAATGTGTTGCCAAATATTGGAATTTTGAATGAACTGGGATGTCGTAGCAGTGTGTAGCTTTGTTGCTGACGCATTATGCTAATCTTGTGTTGAGAAGACCTGAATTCTTCGGCCAACTTGTGAGGATTTAGAGAATAGGATTCGACCCTAGGAAATCGAGCTGTGACTGCTTTGCCGGCATTTTCTGGGAAGGAGGAGCGTGGAATCGAAATCAAGCGGCTTTGAGGAGGTGGGACAGTCTGACATGGATATTGTTCATGCCTTCAGGTTGCATCCACTGTGCATGGCTACATCGGAGAAGAAAATATTGCAAGCAATGGGCTTGTTAGTGAACAAGATGGGGTGGCGGCGGAACAGATTAAGAGCATCATCCCAAGGTGTTAGTTGTTATAAGTTTGTTTTGAAAGGATTGGTAAAAGATGAGAAGTTGAGTTGTCTACTGTCATTTCGACTCCAGAAAAGTACTTTATAGGTTTGTAAATCAATATCTTGACCAAGTGCCTCAATTGTTGGATGTGTACCGAAGAAAAGGTGACAGCACTAGGCTATTGATCTCCGGAGGAGCTTCTAAATGCTAAACAAAAAAGAGGTTTCTCAATCATTTTTCTCAGCCTTCAATTCACATTTTTCTTTTTCTTTCGTTAGTGTTAGTTCTAATTTGCCATGTCCTGTTACAGTGAAATTACTTCTTCATGCCATTTTTCATCAATCAGGTATTTAACAAGAGTAGTCGACTATTCTATGTGAAAGCTGCCATGAAAGCTTGAAGAAGAAGAAGAAAGTTCCAAAGAGAATCTGAGAATAACAACGACTTAATGACTAAATGAATGAGAAAATGTTAGGGCTGAGACTTTAGACCCGAAAAACTGAGGAACCAGTCCAAACCGATCCTAACTGGTCGGTTCGGGTCTGTTTTATCTCTTAATTTAGTTGTTTTGCTTCGGTTCGGTTGAGAGCTATCGGTTCGGTTTCGGTTCTCATATTAATTTTCGTCTTTACCCGAACCGAGTTGGTTTCTAATATATTGTATAATTTTCTTTGTTGGTGTCAGTTTTAAGTGGGCTCCCTATATTGTTATCCTTTGATGAGCCCATGTGCTATGATTTCTTTACATACATCTCTTTCTCTGACACACATACCTACTTTCTTCTTTAATTTTTGCCCACATGTACCTTCCTTGAGTTCTTCCATCTCTGCCACACTTCTTCTTAACAGTTCAAACTCATCCTCCCACTCCACCAAGCTCACAGATGTCGAAGAATACCCAAATTCACAACATAACAAGCTCCATTCTCTACCAAATTTGGCGGTCAACACTATCTCATAGTTTCTCTTATGCACCAAGCTAACCAAAATCCAATTCCAATTTGCTTTCCATTTCTTAGCTTTGAATTTTCGTCTCTGTTTCTCTGCAATAACAGCCATCGAGAATGGCAATGGTGATTTTGTCTTCGATGATGTTCGCAATTCAAGCTCCTGCTCCTCTCGTCTCTTAAATCTTGGGTATCTCCAAGTGAAAGACAAGGATATTCTTTCTTATTCTTTGTAGCTACTGGTCTCGAGTTTCTCTTCTTCTCGAAGCTACTGATTTGAGATCGATCAAGATTGGATTCACCGATTCAGACAGACAATAGAACTGAAGAACCAAAAATGGAACCGATTTTTATCGGTTCGGGTTTTGCTCGGTTCTAGAGACTGGTATCCTTCAAACAGATCCAAAGTTTAGTACATCGGTTCTGTGCCGGTTCCGGCTAACGGCGGTCGAGAACCCGACATGTCCCAGCCCTAGAAAATGTACAGGAGGAGAGACTATATATAGTTAGAGGTAATATACTGGATGAGTGACACATGTCACAAATCAATAGCACAAGACCTAACTAACTGTGCATGCTTAACAGAAATTAGTTACCTAATTAACAAGCTAATTAGCAAATCATCGAGCTTAATTGATTACATAGGAATTGACTTTTATAACCCTAACAGCCCTCCTCAGCTTGATGGTGAGAAAGCAACATCAAGCTGCTACAGAGATAGTTGTGCTAGGGTGAGCAAAGTCCCTTAGTAAACAAATCTGCAAGTTGATCATGTGAGGTGACAAACTGAAGCTTGAGAGACCCTGCCTTGACTTGATTTCTAGTGAAGTGAACATCAACTTCAATATGCTTCAGTTTGGAATGATAGACAGGATTTATAGCAAGAGCAATAGCAGAAATATTATCACAGTGAAGAATGGGAACATCTGCAAGTACCACATGTAGGTCATGCAAGAGATGAGTGAGCCATAAGATCTCGAAAGTGGTGTCTGCCATGCTCCTGTGGAGGACCTGGAGACTGCTGTTTGTTTCTTGCTACACCAAGAGATTGGTGATCCATATAGTAGAAGCATAAACCCTGTGGTGAATTTTCTGTCATTGGGATCACCATCCCAATCAGCATCACAAAAGGCTTCAAGTTGAGGCAATTCACTGGAATTTCCTCTACTGTACTTAATGCCATGAGTGATAGTACTTTTAACATATCTCAAGATTCTTCTTGCTATAGTAAGATGCACATCAATTGGACAATGAAGAAATTGACAGACTGAGTTAACAGCAAAAGCAATATCAGGTCTTGTAAAGGTAAGATACTGAAGACAGCCAACAATGCTTCTAAACTGCAAGATGTCATGAGACTGTAAAGCTGTTCTAGTGTCCTTTAGAAGCTTAAGACTAGATTTGCATGGTGTGTAATGAGTCTGACAGTCTGCAAGACCTGACTTGTGTAGCAAGTCCTTTGCACACAAGTCAGGTCCTTTGCATACTTGTGCTGTGATACAAAGATACCATCCTGCAAGTATTTTATCTCTATGCCAAGGAAGAAGTCTAGTAATCCCAGATCCTTCATATCAAATTCTTCTTGAAGAGCAACTTTAACTGTTTGAATAAGATCTTCACAGTTGCCAGTACTTGAGACTTTTTGTATTGCTTGACAAACAGACTTGGATCAACATATGAATAGGTAAAACCAATAGTAGGTAGATAGTTGGTGAATCTTTCATTCCATGCTCTAGGGGCCTGCTTTAGGCCATACAAAGATTATTCAGCTTGCACACAAAGTTGGTTGGCATATTTGGATCAACAAAGCCACCAGGTTGAGTCATATATACTTCCTCATTTAGTAATCCATGCAGAAATGCATTTTTAACATCCATCTGATGTAATTTCAAATTTTTGTAAGCAGCAATGCATAGAATTAACCTCACTGTTGTGTGTAGTAATCTGGGGTTCACTTAGTCTCAAGTGTCTAACATGGCCATTTTAACTTCGTCAAGGGAATCGTGGTCTCCGATGTCAGGGGTCCTCAATATTTTGAGGCACAATTCGAGAATCTTCTTGCAAGATTTGTCTAAGAATGTGTTGCCAAATATTGGGATTTTGAATGAATTGGGGATGCCGCACTATGCCAATAATGCCTTCAGACGACACATTTCAGACGACAGAATTTTTGTTTCTGTCGTCTGAATCTTTTAAACTTCTTTAGACGACATATAAATTAATTCTGTAGTCTGAATAGCATGAGAATCCATACTATTTCACTTTTAGTAAGTTAGAAATTCAGACGACAGATATCTGTCGTCTGAAAGAACCAATAAATTTGCATGAAAAGTGGAAATTTAGGACAACATTCATTATGTCGTCTGAGTAAATGGAAACAAGTGGAAAATTAGGACTACATTCATATGTAGTCTGAGTAAACGGGAAACTGATAGCTAATTTGCTAATCTAAAGTATTCGATCCCTCCCTTGGCTATTTCAGTTTTTTCATCTTTCACTACTAGAATTATGGCGTAAGACATCACCACTATTAAATCGGTCGGAATTGCACGCGATGTAAAAAATACATGCTAACATCACTTTGTGAAAAATCGATTTCTGTTGTGATTATAAACATCAGTCGTTAAATTAACTGATGTGTAAGTCTTGTTCAAAAATTTTGAAAAAACGCGAGGGACTAAGTTTGAAACTTTTGAGAAACGCGGGGACTAAAAATTTCATTCCCCCCATACTTGTTATTTTTTCACTCGAACCCTAACTCTCACTTCCCTCCACGCTCTCTGACCTGAGCTCATTCTCTCTCACTCTTGCCTCCTTCCTCTCATGCTCTATTTCCATGGCTACTGTCTCTCCCTCATTAACCACCTCCGTCCCCTCACCGGCGCCATCGCCTCTGCGGGCAAGCTCTCTCCGGCCGCAAGCTGGTGCTTCTCGTCCAACAGAAGGCGGAGTGGCGGGAGAGGAAACGCGCCCGACGCAGTAAGCGACGAGAATCAGGATCCGACGGTGAAACCGAGTCGAGGTCCGAGAAGAAGAGAATCAGAAAAAAGAGAGGAAAATGGAGAGAAAAGAAGACGACCCAGTGAGCGAGGTTCTCAGAGATCGATTCAGCTCTCCACCATCTCTATCGCTGATGCCGAAGGTACTAAAATCTTCACACTCATTAATTCGACGGCTTTTGATTTCGTTTCTGGTTTTTTCTCAGTTTTCAATTATAGTTCTCCAAGCAGCGAAGAGAAGGGCATGGAGATATCAGAACCCGTGGTGGCTTGCATTTCCGACTTGACCTTCAAATTAATTTACTGGTATTTTATTTAAAGCTTTGCTGGTTTGCTTTAAAATTGAGAATCGGAAGTAATTTTGTGATTAATTTATACAGTTCTTATGGCGCATAGCACTGAAGTTTTTCATTGTATTGACTTGGTGGAATGGGTATCTTGAATTCGATTCGATATCTTGAATTCTTGCTGTGTTTGATAGTGTGAATTTCTCTCAGGTAGTTGCTGTGCAAGGTAAGTTTTTGAAAGTTGCTATCTTAATATATACATTATGTCCTGTGTGTGTGTGTCCTGTGTGTCCTCTGTGTAAATACATTAATATATTTACTTTGTTTCTGTGTGTTTACTTTGTTTCTGTTTTGTATAACTTTAATCACTTCATCATAGGATACAGAGATATGGTTTTGATTTTGCCATGACTCTGCAGGTTTGCTGCTTGTATAATATTCGTGGGACTGATGTTGATTACGGTCCAGTTGTTCATGCCTTTGCGATAGTTACTCTGAACTCAGCTTTCTTCTATGTAGACAAAAGGAAGGTTGAATCTGAGGTCAGTTGACTCATATGTATCTATTTTATCATCTTCTCAGGCAATATTCATATGGTGGTGAATACTGGTTTTCAGTTTGAACTTATCAAGACTCTGGTAATAATAGATGAATTGACTATTGACTCAGTGTGAATTTTATTTTTGCTTGAATGTGAAATCGCAGCAATTCAAGCCAAATTATACGGCACCACCTCCTCTATTTCATTACGGTGGTATTCTAATGAACTTCCGGTATCTTTCAACTTATTTCTCCGTATTTTCAAGGTTTTCTATTTTGCTGCAATAACAGACAGGTCCTTCTGGAATTAACTAATTGAGAAGCATTTCTTTTTATTTCAATATGGTATTGTGATCTTAGGGGGAATTGGGAGATTTCTAGAAGAGACTTGCAGAATCCTGGATTCCTAGCAATGGTTACTACTGATCTTGAGTACATGAATAACGACCTTGATGATGAATATTCAGCTCCCTCTTCAAGAAGCTTGCTATGCTGCCGTATAGTTGCTATAACTGTAACACCTCTCTCTCTCTCTCTCATAGCTGTTTCTTTTTTACTAATTTTAATGTACAGCATACATTTACATATTTGATTATTTTCAGTTTATGGTTCTTCTGGTTTTACGCCATATGCTTCCAGTCATAATTAGTGGAGCTGGAGAGTACTCATTGACACTGTTCACAGTGAGTTTGGACAACTCTGTTCGTGTTAGAAAATGAAATGCTGTTCAGGAATATGTAAAAGAACTCTTAACTCCGTATTCACATAAAGCCCTTGTGATTATCATTTTGTTTTTCTCTTTCCTTCTTGATTCTGGGTTGGGGCAGATGGGTTTTGCTCTGCTGGGTTTGGAGCTAGTGCTCCTTATGTGTTTTTAATTTTTCGCAATCAATTTCTCACACTTCAGAATTGCTTTTATATTACGTATGAATTTCTAGATTTTAACAACATTGAAGCTATTTTTGTAAGATTATAGGGATGGTTCTGAGGGTGAAACATGTAAGATACTGTTTGTAGGCATTATATCGGACTACAAGCAGAGTAGAGAGAAAAAAAAGCAGGGATTAAGTTTGTTTGGTTTGTTACTTTTGCTCTTGTTTTGCGATTTGCTGTTGTATGTGATATTCTATATCCTTATGGGGTGCTTGCTATGTCTATGTTTGAAATTGATACCATGTGGCATCCTTGTTTGCATTTTGCTTATAAGTCGAAATTCTGAATTCAGGTTTCCTAACACCTATTTGCTTGTTGGTGTTTGCAATGATGCTACCACTCACAAGTTTAAAGGGAAAACTGTTATATCAATCACATGATGGCAATAAAGATGATCAACCAAGCACATGTTCGTAAGGGGTAAGCCAGTTATATCAATCACATGTTCCAGGTTTCCTTACAAGCTGGTTTATTTTTTTCACTCTTCAAGCTTCATTCTTCAATCAATCGGTCTCTTGCTTTCTGGGTTTTCAATTTCATGTGTTCAATTTGCAGCAAAGCATAGACGTCCTCAAGTTTGGTTCGATTTCTGGTTCGATTTCGAATTCTTCAAGCTTGGTAAGTTGCTGCCTTTCTGGGTATTCAGTTCTTGTGTATGATACTATGAATAATGAATGATTGGTAACTGAGAAGAGTTGTATGAATATTGCTTACTGTCTTCCTATTATTGTCTTACTGATTGAGTGATTTCTTGACAGCTCAAGTGTGAAAAAAAATAGTAACTAGTTTGCAGCTGCTGCTACTCTAGTTTTGTATCATCATTTTAGTTTCTGAAGAAGAAGTTAAATATATGTCGGCTGTATAAGAATTTGTTGGGCAACTTTAGAGGTTGACTTAAATGGAATTGATTTCATCATGTAGAAGTATGCACACATCAGTGGCGTGTTTTATTTTGTCTATAGACTTTACCATTGGGTTAGACCAAGTCATATCACCAAGGCTTCTGGTGTGACTTGGTTGTAAGGTTGGGAGCTAAGCTGATGAGGTAGACTAGTTCATTTGGATTCCTTGAATGAAAATCAGGATGTATATGTACTCTGAATGAAACCCTAATGTTCTACACTGTGTACATTGAATTGTACTTTCCTCTATACGTAACTTCTTTGTTACTAAGTTTCTGAGTTGTTCTGGTATGCTTTTGCTTGTCAACAGGAACATGGAGGCGATCTCAATGAAGCCGTGAATGCACATTTTAGGGAAGGAGATGTACACAGGTATCACATTTTCACTTCATCTCATTCCTTTTATTTTCTTGCTCAACTTTTAGCAGTAATTTTAGTAACATTCTGCGTCTGTGTCTTTCTCTTTAATACTTGTTTTACCTTTGTCTTTTTTGGTTCAGTACAAGTCCTTCATCTACTGCTCCCCCACAGTACAATTTCCCTCAAATGAGTAATCAGAATCAAGTAGCTCCACAACAAGGACTTATGCCACTTCTCTCTGTTGCCAGGAGTTTCAAGCCTACAACTGTCACCCACAATGTGAATATTGATTGGAGATGTAGGGTTATTCTTTACTGCAGTGCTACTGATATCCAATTTATGCTACTGATGGAAATGTACTTTGGAAATGTACTTTGGTGGGTTAATTTATGCAATGTACTTTGGTGGGTTAATTTATGCAATGAGGAATTGATCTTATAATTAATCTACCTTTTTGATGACTACTGTACAGAAACGCGAAGTTTATTTTCTATCAGACAACATAAAACTGAAGTTCAATTGATTATCAAACAACAGAAATGCGAAGTTTTATTTTCTATCAGACAACAAAAACTTAAAACTGTAGTTGGAATACAAAACAGACGACATAAAATAAAGTCCTACAACTATTTAGACGACAGATGAGCATATTTTCTATCAGACAACATAAAACTGAAGTTCAATTGATTATCAAACAACAGAAATGCGAAGTTTTATTTTCTATCAGACAACATAAAAACTAAAACTGTGGTTAGAATACAAAACAGACGACATAAAAATGAAGTCTTACAACTATTTAGACGACAGATGAGCATATTTTCTATCAGACAACATAAAACTGAAGTTCAATTGATTATCAAACAACAGAAATGCGAAGTTTATTTTCTATCAGACAACATAAAAACTTAAAACTGTGGTTAGAATACAAAACAGACGACATAAAATGAAGTCTTACAACTATTTAGACGACAGATGAGCATATTGGTAACGTCAGACAACATATATATGTGTTCTTATTTGTTTTCAGACGACAGAGGTTTTATTAAAACTGTAGTTTGTACCTCATTTCAACAACATTAATATGTCGTTGTATGTGATTAATAACTACAGAAAGTTCCAAATCCTTCAAAGTTGGGTTGTTCAGACGACAGAGCCTTACGAAACTTCTGTAGTCTGAGTGAGAACAGACGACAGAGGATATCTGTCGTCTGATGCCATAAGAGATGACAGCTGGATAGACTACATATAATTTGCATATCAGACGACAGATATCATCTGTCGTCTGAAGCTATTATTGGCATAGTGCCGCAACAGTGTGTTGCTTTGTTGCTGACGCCTTATGCTAATCTTGTGTTGAGAAGACCTGAATTCTTTGGCTAGCTTGTGAGGGAAGTTAGGGAAATAGGATTCGACCCTCGGAGTTAAAATGGCATCATCATTCACTATAGAAACATCATTGTTTGCAGGAATTAAAGGTTGGAGGTGAAAACCTTAAGTGCTAACTCCCGTCCATTTCATTACAACTTTTAGCTTAGCCTAGTTTACATTTCAAGTATTCATTTAGTATTTCCGAATCAAATCATCTCCAAAACCAAAAACAAACCACTACACTATCTTGCATATATTCACCATGAATTTGGTTCACTTGTTTGTGATTTGTACATTTGCATATTCATCTAGCACCCTTTAGGTTTGCTCTAGCTAGAGTGGGTTTTCCAATCCCTTAGGTACGATATCCCCTACTCATAATCCTTAAATTATAACTTGGCCCTTATACTTGAGTGTGGCTATTTGGCTAACATATTTCCTTCTTCAACTCAAAGCTTCAAAACCAGTTTTTCACCAACAATTCTTCGGTCAAGTGCTTCAAGGTTTCCTTGAAATCTTTCTAGGATGGAGGAAGCTTTCCTATGCTTGCACCTACTTGAAACTTTTCATGTTCATGCCTTCAATGTGAAACTCATGAATTATAACTGCAATTCTTCAACTTGGGTAAGAACCAACTTGTGATCCACCATCCTATAATTTTAAACTTGCTCATGATGAACTTGCCTGCACTTGCAACTTATGACAAATACTTCTTCTTCAATGACTCCCATAGTTCCTTTGTAGTTTTGCAAGTCAGATACATGTCATAGAGGATGCCATCCAATCCATTAGAGTGTGTTTGGATAAGGGAAAAATGATGGAATTTAATTGAAAGTGAGGATTTCATAATTCCTAAGAGTCAATTCCCTCGTTTTGCATTATTAGATTAGAAATTTTAAATTTCTATGTGGAAAAAAAAAATGAAGGAATTCATTATTTAAATTCAGCACTTCAATTTCCACCAAAATATGTGTCATTTACAAATTCCTTTGCAGTATTCAATTTTTATTTCCAAAACAAGACTTTTTTCTATTTTATTTTTTTATTTGTTTTAAACTTTCTTAATTTATTATACATTTTAAATCCTAAATAGATACAACCAAACAATAGAAATTGCAATTGATGGAATTTTAGATTGATGGAGTTAAAGTTTCCATCATATAAATGCCCTACGGATTTTATAATTTTCTCATCCAAACACACCCTTAAAGATATGTTTTCTGCATAGAACTCACTGCGTGTCTATGAATCTATTGCATTCAAAGTTGTCTTTAACATATACGGGTTCCAGTGAGGAATTTTGAAAAAACATTCATTGTAGATTAATTTTAGTTTTAAAATTTAAATATTAAAAAGTAGCGCACCCTAAATTTTAAACTTGGCCCATATGTTAATTTATTTTTTTGGTCATATATATGTTATTTCTTTACTTGAAGTATTTTTTGGTCATATATATGTTTTTTTTTGTCATTTTATTTTCTGTTTCTGTTTAGAAAATTACATGTAAGTATCATTTTGAAACTTTAATTAGCCATAAGGCCACCTAAATTTTTTATACATATAAGGCCACTTCTATCTTCAAAATATTTTGTCTATGAGAATTGTGCCCTTCCACAATTTCTGACCTCTCACTTTCTCTCTCTCTCTGTTGCGTCCCGAACCTAGAATTTACAAGTTACTTTCGTGTTGGACGGTGAATTGTTAAATATTTTCAATTTTGAACCTTTTTGGATGTTTTAGTGGCCCTAAAAGTTGACTTTTTATTCGGGTCAAAATTTGAGAAAATGTTCTTCGTGAAAGTTGTAGGGGACGTGAAACCGAGCACGTGCATATGTGGTTCGTAAAAATCGGACTTCGTATGCGAGAGTTATGGCCAAAATTGTAAAGTTACTGTTCATGGTAACTTTTGATAAAAAAAAGGAAATTTACCCGGGTAGGTTTCCATTTCCGGAAACCACCCCAACTCTTTCTCTCTCCTCTCCCCCGATCTCTCTTCCTCCGGTTCGGCCATTTTTCTTCTTCCATCAAATTCCGGCCACCAACCGGCGTGCCACCGGTCACCAGAGGAGCGCCTCCTCCCTCCGGGCACCCTAGCAACCGGGGTTTGGACGATTTGGCCGGAAAACGCCGATCGAAGCAAAAACCTCCTCCGGCTGCAGTTTGATACTTTTGCCGATTCCCGGTGATTACGGCCACCTCCGGTCCCATCTTTCTGTCGAAGGTTTGGTTTTTACCACTGATTATTTCCCCTATGGTCTTGTAACACGATTTGAAGTGTAGAGGCCGGAACGAATTAGGGTTATTGAATTTTCTGGGTTGTGTTCTTGGATCGATTTCGACTGTTTGTAGTTGTTATTTGTAAATGTTGTAGGTATGAAGTGGAATCAGTGTGTTGAGTAGGTGTTGCACCTGAAATTTGGTGGCCGGAGGTGGAGGTTGGCACCGGCACGTGAAACCCACGCACCGCCACTGTAGGTGGGGCGTGAGTTGGCGTTTTGGCCGGAAATTTCGACTTGTTGTTACTGTAATTAATCCTTTTTACGTCTAGTTGATTAATCGAAGCTTGGATATGGATTTGGAGGTGAATTGGATATGAATATTGGTGTTTATTCAAAGAATGGAGAAATTATTAAACGAATTATGAGGAATCCATCCATCGGATTTCCTCGGTTTGGCCTTTGAGCCTATATATTAAGGAGATAATATTATTGAAGAAGATTGGGAGAAATTGGGCAATTAAAGTTGATATTAGGGTTGATTTTAATTAATCCAATTTAGTTTTCCATCCCGAAATTAAAGTTACGAACGTTATATTGTACAGGACGTGAGGAGGATTTCCTCGAGGAGGTTTGGATCGACGGCAGGCTTAGCCGTACTTTGTGAGTGGACGTTTGTTTTAAATAAGTGATGCATGCATTTATTTATTAAAGCTTGATTTATTTTATTAACGTATTTTTCCGAGCATATAAAGATAATTGTGATTTATCTTATGGAATTACTTCTAAATATTATTTCCATGAAGTGATTATGATTTATATCGGTTGAGAATTTGGTTATAAAGTTATTATGCTCGGATTTGAATTTATATTTGAGACTTTATTTTTAAATGGAGTTTAGTTGGAATAAATCTCCATGTTTATTTATTGATTACGATTTGGCATTGGGAATGCCTCATTGATGATTTATTTATTTCTTTAGCGTGTGGGACACGCTGTTAATTTATACGGCTTTTTACGAAAAATCAGAGTACGGTTGGGAATCGTACCCGTAGTTTCTTTATATGTGGGACATGGGGAAGCTTTAAAGATTTATCGGTTTTAAACCGCCATACCCAGGGTCGTTATATATATATTATATTACTGGCTAGCCTATTAGTACTCCTCCCTACTTACTATGTGTTCGTAGGCGAGTAGAGAAGAGCATGGGATGCTCTAGAGTGTGGGACACTCCGACCCGAGCCAATAAGGCTCCCTTCTTTCGTATGGTGAAAGTCCTTCCCCATCTTTTATTATGATTTGACTAGCGGGGCTAGTCCGGTTTATTTTATCCAGCGGGGCTGGAATGTTTTGCACGAGTTGTGAACTTAAAGAAATACGTTTTATAAACGTTGCATGCATCGAGACTTTATATTGTAAACTTGTGGGAAAGTATAAATTTATCTTTATTGATACTTATTTATTTTGTCCACTCACTCTAACGTTTTTATGTACTTTCCCCCTGGGCCATTTGGTTTAAATTGCCCAGATCACAGTGCTGCGGACCGGCATAGGAGCGGAGGCTAGTACCACCTTTGTCATCCATTCTCAATAGGTTATTGATTAACCTACTTATTGTATTATATTCCGGGTCTGTTCCTTAGATTGCTCTGAATACTTGTTCAGAGTGGATTTATACATTTGTATAATTATGTGTGTAAGAGAGTGGTTTATTTTGGGAGGTTGTTGAACGATTAAGTTGCTGGGTTGTATTTGTTAAGATGTTTTGGTTGTGAAGTTCGATGTTTTTATTTGGAGAATTTTTGGATTGTTGCTAGGAAGCAGGGCGGCTTCAAGCGTAGAACTTAAATTATATTGAGGAGTGTTTTCAGCAGGTTTAGGGTTGCCCATTTTTAGGGGAGGTTCTGTCGAATTTTCTCGAAAAGTGGGTCCCGCAGGTCCACCTAGGAGTTAGGAGGGTAATTCCGGGGTGGGTCCTGACACTCTCTCTCTCTCTCTCTCTCTCTCTCACATCAAGAAGTTGTTGCAGACCTCACGAGGACATCAGCGACGACCTGGAAGCATGGCGTGACTATTCCTCACAAACCAAATCAATGTCATTGCAGACCTCACAAGCTCGCCGGAGATGACTTAGAGGCAAGTCGTAACCGAAACGATGCCGTTGCGTACCTCACAATCGCCGGTAACGACTTGAACGACGCGATCTACACAACAATGTCATCACAGTCTCTGGCACTTTGATGAGGGCTTCCACCACCAATATCGCCTCTTCCTCCACCTCACCTACATCTGGTGACAACGATAGGGCCCTCGGCTTCTTCATCCTCAATCGAAAATCCCAACCAAAAAGTCTCTCCCGCTTTTCCAGATGGCCTATAGGTCTGACAGCGACTACGACTACCTCTTCAAGTTCGTCTTCAACGGTGATTCTGGCGTCGGCAAATCCAACCTCTTGTCCAGGTTCATTTTGCAACGAGTTCAACCTCAAGTCTATATCCACCATCAGCGTCGAGTTTGCCACTCGGAGCATCCACGTCAATGATAAGATCGTCAAGGCCCAGATTTGGGACACCACCAGCCAAGAAAGGTGATAAGCCTTTCAATTCCATTCGTAATTGTCATTGGATTTGGTTTAGTTAGTTTATCTGGATTTAATGAATTGAATCAAGATCTATGACGTCCAAGTCTCAGCCTCATTATATGATCTTGAACTATTGAGCATTACGTATCTTGGAAATGAGGGATTCTAATGTCTATAACTATGAAAAGTTTAATCCAATGATGGATTCTAAGGTCCTCTATCACTGTTTTTTATTATTTTGTTGTGAAGGAGACGGAGTCAAATGGCCACCATTCTGATTTTGTCTTTGATTTTTGCTGTCATTGCAATTGCAGAGCTTTTGTTTTGTATAGACCTTTTTCTTTTCTTTTTGTTAGTGTTTTGCACAGCTTTTAATTGCTTCTTCTAATCGGGGAGGGGGCATATGAAGTCTTGGTATTGCTTGTGTTGTGATGTATTTTGATTGATGAATAATGAACCATTTCTTGTATGTAATTTGTTGCAATTAGTAACTCTCTATAACTGTTATAGAGGCTTTTCAACATAGTGATAGTATATTTCTATGTCTATGTTAGTAGCTTCTATTTCATTTTCATTATTTCAAGTTAGCAGCTCCGTGTAATTGTTCTAGTGGCTTTTCAATATAGTGATAGTAGCTTTATGTGTCTATGTTAGTATATTTTCAAGCTAATATCAATAGCTTTTGCTTTCAAATCAGTACCTCTTTGTAACTATTATAGTGGTTTTCTATCATAGTGATTGTAGCTTTCTGTACCTATGTTAGTATCTTTTCAAGTTGATGTCAGTAGCTTTTCTATTTTCATTTTGATTGATTTTAAGTTTTTTTTTATGTCAATAGTTTATCAAATTGGAAAATTAGGATTTTGTATGAAATTCAGTTTTCTTTACGTTGTGATTTCATATCTCTAACATTTGTTGTTTGAGATTTGTGTTACACTATCAACATGGATAATCAATTGGTTTTGTTGTTGGTGAAAGTACCTTTTTGTGTCGGTGACAATAACTTTTGTTGCTGGTGATAGTAACTTTTGTGACCTCGTTGGAAATCTCACCAACGTAGCTTTTGTTTGTGACAGTAGCTCTTGTTGCTGGTATAGTAGTTTTTGTGACCTTGCCGGAAATCTTACCAACGTAGCTTTTGTTGCTGGTGATAATAGCTTTTGTGACCTCACCGGAAATCTCACCAGCGTAGCTTTTGTTGCTGGTGATAGTAGCTTTTATTGCTAGTGATAGTAGCTTTTGTGACCTCACCGGAGGTTACCGGAAATCTCATCAGAGTAGTTTTTGTTGCTAGCCATAGTAGCTTTTGGTGTTAGTGACAGTAGTTTTTGTGGTTGCCGGAGTTTGCATGAGACTCGCTGGAGGTCGGCCGGAGTCCGGTCGAAAGTTGGTCGGAGGTCAGCCGAAGTTGACCGGAGACCTCGCCGGAGAGAAAAGAGAGAATGGTTGTTGACTTTTTACTCTACTGGCATTTATGTAAATATGTTGGTTTTTATATCCAAAATATAACACTATTTTTAATCTAGTGGTCTTATGAGGGAAAAAATTAGTTGGTGGCCTTATGACTAAAAAAACATTCAAATATGCACTTATATATAATGAACTCTTTTCTATTCTGCTTTAAAAGGCAAACTCGCATAAAAAGATTGTTTTTTTAGATAAATTAGTTCAGAAAAAGAGTTGGCTGAGAATTATGATATGGATTCAATAATTAAATATTTTTAGTTCTATTCAAGAGTGCAGCATCAAATTTGAGTAGGTATGTTCTTTTGTCATGGACTTTTGTTATCTAATTTCTATCAAACGTTATAATATTGATTTTTATTATTAATTAGCAATTTGATTATTTGATATGTATTTAATATATGATGTGGTTTAATTTAAGGAAAGAATAAAACATGTCACTTGTAAAACTTATTAAAAAAAAAAAATTAAAGCATTAGTAAAATTTTATTAAAAATAAATAAAAATTTAGCCCACCCAATTTTAAAATCCTAGCTAACAACGCCATTGGTCTTTGAGATTGGAAGTTCTTCTGCCATAAGTTTCTCTTGAGAAATCACATGGGCAAAGTTCAAGTTGTTGTGAGGTAAACAACAATTTCTGTTGCCAGCTTTTGAAATCAACTCCATTAAAAACCTCTCTGGTTTCTCAACATGAGAGTTGTTCTTAACAACATGCAGCGATTGATCCATTGTTGTTTCTGTCTTAGATTGTTAGAAATAGAGATTGTAAGAAACGGATCAATCCTCAATAAGTAAAAGTTGTTCATGTATATATATAAGACAAATAGATGAATGGTAAGGATTGCAAGTAATGGTGCAATCCTCAAAAAATAACATCACAAAAAGATAGACCAAAATATATCAACGAATCAAATATGAACTATATGTATATATTCTGATATATCTATGAATAAATTGAAAGAAAATCAAGAAATCAAATTCATAGAGTTGAATTTTCAAAGAGACTTGCTTTAGTGCAATGTCCTAAGATAGAAATACGTCCCTACACATTTGTTGTAGATCTTCATGGATGTCTGCCTTGCAAGATACAACTCCCAATCTAAGGTTTGTAGTATTTTATTTCTCATAAAATAAAAAATGGTTAATGAATTTTTGTTTGAAATTTAAAAATTTAGGATAATTTATAACAAATGCAAGGTTAGCATGATGGTTTATCTGCGACTTGAATATGGTATGGTCATTTGTTAGACAACTTTTTTTTTTTTGATAGATTTCTAGTAGTTGGATCAACTCATTCAATCATAAAGTAGCACGTCATCAAAAATGAGCCCATCAAGTTCATGTACACTCCTAAGTTGACTAAGCATGTCATCTCATCGCCACATCATAAAACATGGACCTCACATGAGTCACTTCAGCAAGTTAACGGACTCACTTAACGGAAGACTAACAGATTGGACATATTGGATCAAAATTGAAAGTGCAAGGATTTTTTTTTTTTTTTGAATAAGCAAGGATGTTTCTAATGAAATTAGAATAGCAGAAACTGAATGATTTTACCTTTAAAGTTTAGGGTAGTAATGAGTATTTATCCATTATTTTTTTGTTACATTGGAGCATGATCGAACCCTTAATATAGTCTAGTTCTAACTCAATTCTCTACTCTTCTCACCAATTGGGCTATTCCCAAACATTGAAGGAGGATCGAACCCTTGATATAGTCTAGTCTTAACTCAATTCTCTGCCCTTCTCACCACTTGGGCTATTTTCAAAGGCACTTTTATTTATTTCAAAGCATAGCAATTCTTTTTTTCCTTTGTATGTGTTTTTTTTTCTTTTAAAGTTATTTTTTTTTTCAAATGTGGATGTTTTTAAAAACCGCATATTGTTTTCAACTCGCACACAGTGTTTTCAAAATCTCGTCTACTTCTGGAATGTCACATTAATTATTATTATTTTTTATATTCAAAATCTCTATTCTAGAACCTCCACCAACCTCCACTCCAGCTATAAAATGAACGTAGACCGTCGAGTTGGTACGTACATCGCACATATCATATCTCATTCTTCTAATACATGACGGATAATTAAGATCTTGAGGAATGCCAAGATGTGAAGATGACTATTGCTGGTGGAGAGTTTAGTTATTGTTCTTATCGGATCAATGATTTACCAGAGGTATATATATCTACCGCTTTATCTCCTGTACATGTTCTCTCATGTTTATGATTTTTCTTGCTTTCATAAACCCATAATATCTTAGTGCATGTTCCTCAAAAGATTTTAGAATTTTCATATTAAGTTTTTGTTTTGTGTTTGTTGATTTTTTTTTTTTACTGCTTATCACGTTGTGATAATACAATTTCTATATTTCTATTTGCAAACTACCGACTGGGGGAAAATAAATTTCTTAAGAACCGGCCTTTATCTAGTTTAGATATTTTTACTATTTGGCTAACATGACTAAACTATTTTGGGGCATGGGATGACCATGGATTAGGGCTGTCAATGGGTCGTGTTGGGTTGGGTTCGTGTCGGGTCAAGGTATTTGTCATGTCGCAAGATACAAACCCAAACCCAACTCATTTAATAATCGTGTCAAAAATTTAAACCCAAACCCAACCTATTTGTTAAACGGGTTACCCGTTTCCAACCCGCTTAACCCATTTAATAAATGGGTTGTGTCATGTTTAACAAAATGACCAATTAAGGTTAACAATGCAACCCATTTAACTAAAAAAATGCATACATTGATTAAATTCACTAAAAACTCTACAAGACGAATAATATAAATAATTATATATAATTTATAAATAATTAAATCCAATAATTATAAAGCAAAATATTTCAAATTGTCTAATCCTATGATCAAATACTCTCAACGTCTAAAATTTCAGGATGAAGTTTAGCATAATCGGGTTATACGGGTTCACTTCGTGTTGGTGGGTTGACCGGTGGCCAACCCATTTATTAAATGGGTTAACCCATGGCTAACCCGTTTTTTAATCGTGCGCGTTCAACCCGTTTTATTTCGTGCAGGTTTCGAGTCGTGTTGTCGGGTCGTGTCGGAATTGACAGCCCTACCATGGATTGATGAACCCTTTCTCCACAAGACAAAAAGAAAAAATGTTTACCTAATTTTCAATTTTCAAATACTTAATGTCATCTTGGGTTTCTTTTGAAACACATTCTCTATTTATGTTTCCTCATTTTTATGGGTATTTCTAAGTTTTTGTCAAATATATTTATCCGTGATCTATATATTCAGATTTTCATTTATATGTTTTAAACTTTAATTCAGTTTAGTCTTTTCTATTCGTAAGATTAATTCACAACTTTTAATAATAATTGATGCAATTTAATTACTGGCAAAACTTATTTTTAAGACATTATACACATCACACGTATGTACACCAAGTTAGCAACCCCACATACATCTATTTTTAACTCAATGAGTAGTGTGAAAAAAAAAATTATACAACTTAACTAATTAATTTAGATAAATAAAAATGTGATTACCAAAAAGACTGCATATCTCCTTATTTTGATTCATAAGGAAATGTTATTACCAGAAAAGACTATATATCTTGACCTCTTTTACAGTTAACATTTTTCCTATATGTTTTATTGGCTGATAAATAAAATCACAATAAACAAAACAATAATTCCTAATTAGGCTAGGTTTCAAACTCCTTTTTAAAAAAAAAAATAATAATAATAATAAATCTGAAATGTGATTACCAAAAAGCTGCATATCTCCTTATTTTGATTCTTAAAAGAAATGTCATTACTAAAAAAGACTGTAGATCGTGACCTCTTTAGAGCATCTCCAATAAGAGATGTCAAAATTTTTTGTCAAATTTAAATTTGACAGCTGACTTGGCAAATAGCATTTTGTGGACTTCACCTCCAACCCATCTGTCAAATCCAACCCACCAACCCAACCCCTTGTTTTTTTAACTTCCCCTTCTTACTGTTGCTTTGTTCATCGTTTTGGCTGGGTTTGCAAACAAAACCCAACCCATCATCAATTATTTATTAATCAATCTTTCTCCTTCTCACTTCAGCAATCTACCGCAACTTTTCTTTTTCATTTGTCTTCCAACGACTCCTCCTCTTCATCTTTTCCCTCTGTTTCATATTGAGATCATGAACAAGTTTTTTAGTTTGAGTTTTTGGGAAGCAGATCGAGATCAGAAAGATCGTCATGGCTGGTGAGTTCTTGTTCATTTATTTTCCAACAATTCTTTTCCATCTTCTCTTCCTCATCTATCTCAATTATCTGCAGTCTAAAGTTTCTTTGAGATCGACATACAACATCAATGTCGAGAAGAGAGAGAATTTCAGATACATATCAACATGTGGGATTTTAGATCGACATCGAGAGAGAGAATTTCATATCGAAATCGAGAGAAAGCTCTAGATCTTGTCGTGATAATAACGAATCTAGCCATCTTGGATTTCAAATCGAGATCGCGAAGAAGTTTTTCGGTTCAGGTTTTTGGGAACAGACCAATTCCTTTCTGGAAGAAAAAAAAAAAAGCAATCTTTGAAGACGATGAACGGATGAAGATGAGCTATTTGAGGCATTTGACAGTTTTGAGAGATCTGTCAAATTTGACAGATTGGGTTGATATGTCAAATACACGTAGGATTTGACAAATTTGTTGGAGTTGGTTTCACAGGCCTTATGTTACCGTTGGAGCTCCACGGTAGATTTTGACACCACCGTTGGAGATGGTCTTATGTAGTTAACTTTTTTGCCATGTGTTATTCACTCAAAGAAGTAAAAATATAAGGACAAAAAAGGTAATAAATTCGAACAATATCCAATGAATCCAACCATTTTTCTATATATAAAGGATGAAAAATACTGTTTTACTGTTTCTTATAAGGGGCGGAAAAGCCCTATTTGTCCTCACTGTTCCAGGATAATATCAAGAAGGCGGAAAGGTCATTTCTGACCTTGCTCTTCTCTGCATTGGATATGGATCGGGTTTGGAATTCAGCCACTCAGATCAAGAAATAAAAAAGCTTAGTTCAAAATTTTTTTGTCCTCACTGTCTGACTACAATATGAAATTGGTGAAAAAGTTAAAACCATCACTTTGAGCTTCATGCATGTGTTTCTAATCATGTTTATTCTATTTATTATCATTTTCCTTTTCTCTTTGGTAGAAGTTATCTGGGATTTTGATTTTTCATCTTTTTTTTTTCCGCATTAAATTTTCAATGTCTGCATCACAACTATATTTTGTTTATATTTTATTGTTTTTATTCTATTATATAAACAATTGCTAAAATGGCGGAGCATGACAAAACATTTATAAATATATTCTAAATCTTACACCATCTAAAACAAAACAATAGCACATTGGTGTGGACACCCACAATATGGTATACATTCAATGTGGCTTACAGCTGTCAAACAGAAAACCAGACATGTAGATCGATTATGGTGCTGACGTGAATTATACATAACCATTGAGGCCAACATGTTTAAGGACTATTCACATATCATCTCAAAGTCAGTAAAACCCATGTGCACAAATCAGTGAACCCATGCCGCATGCTACAAATTTACTGAATACTGATTACTGAAGCCATGCCACACGGTACAGAAAACAAGATTTGCCAAACAGTAACAAAAAGGTGTTTCCTGTACCAACACTTTCTTACCCTCAAATCCCAAGTATATAGACCACAAACACAACTTCTGTCCAATTTCGGAGTCTCCATCTTTATCCATAACGACTGTTAACCCACAGCAAGGTCATCTACCCATAGTTTTCACAGTTCAAGAACTCTCCATCCTTATCCATCACCATTGTTGTCTTTCAATGCCTTTTTCACAAATATCTTCCTCCCTTTTTCAAATCATCATTGTATTTAACACATGCATGTTTTGATTATTAGACAATCTACCTTCTTTTTCAATCATCTACAATACACTTGTTTACCGGAGTGTTTGCCTTCACTCTTACATACAAAGACAGCCGTGCTGTTCTTCTTATTACTTAGATCAGTTTAATTGTTTATTGCAATTTTTATCTTTACTGAACATGCCATTTTATGGCTATCATAATTGATAGTTTCACATATCCATGGCTTTGAATTTGTTTCATTTATTTTTTTGTCCTTCTCTCGGCTTTTCCACCATTATACATCACCATTTGTATATTTGTATTAATATTTTTTAATTTTTTTTCTCTTTGGTCTTTTTATTACTTGAAGAGGTAATATCTCAAATTTCACATCATATATCTTCTGATACCATTGTTATAACCATCTACCTCATCAACTTCACCTTCATAGTTCATACTTATTCTATTTTATAAATTATCTTTGCTTTTTGTTTTCTTTCTATTTTCTACCCTAAAAATAGTTGGAACCTATGAATATATTGGTCTTGATTTTCTTTATTGTTTCATTTTACCATACCATGTTAGCCAGTACTATTTCTCCGAATTGTAACAAACAACAAATCAGTTGTAATCAAGTCGCTGTAAGAAGAACAGCGAAGCAATGGCAGTAAGTCCATTTTAAATTATCTTTGTTCCTTAACTTCAATAATTTGTGAATATTAAGCACCATTTTTGATTTTACAGAATGAAGGAAATCCAAGACCGACGTTGATCCGAAACATAAGACCCTTTTCCCTGACTTTGAAGGTTAGAGTTCGAGTGTCCAGAATGTGGAGACCAAGAAGATTCCAAAGTGACATATACGACGGCCTCCACTATCTTCTAATTGATGAAATGGTAACTTTGCTGCAAACCATATAAAATTAGTTCAATGACTTGAAAATTTGAACCAATATGCGTCTCCAATATCATTATTAATCTTTCAATCTAATTTAACACAGGGAGATACAATCCATGCCAAGATTGATGAATCTGATTATCCTCATATTGCCAACACAATGCAACAAGGAGGAATATATGACATCTCTGTGTTTCATACACGAAGGGATCCTTCCAAATGCAAAGTTGCAAATCATGAAGTCCAGCTGTGTTTCAACGAATCAACAAAATTTGAACTGGTTGAAAACGTTGTCCCTCCAATCCCAGAATATTCATTCCACCTTCTTGAGTTCAATGAATTAGCACCACAGGTTCAACAGCAACCACTGCTCATAGGTAATTTCCAAATACTGAATAAAACGCTTTTATTTTACATTAATACATTGTGCCAAATATAAAACCATACTAAAAACCTTTATTTTTTGTCCCTCTTTTTTTTTTCTTTGTTTTAATTGTAGATATCTATGGCTGCATCAAATCAGCCACTCCGGAATACCAAGTCCCTATAAAAGACACAGACAAGATGGAATCAAAGCTTGAACTCATTGTTGAAAACCTAAGGTATATTGTATCCATAATCTTTTCAACAAATAAATTTCTCAACTCTGTCATTGGATGGGTGGACTTCATGTTTTGAAAAAATGTAGGAGGGAAGATCTCAAAATATTTCTATGGGGTGACGCTGCAAGAAAATTCAATCTGGACAGTATTGGAGCATCAGGTTCAGCAATACTTGCTCTGATCACAAGCTTAAGAGTGACAAAATTCAGACGTAAGAATTTAATATACCACATTACTTTTCTTCATCAGAGCATGCCCGAATTAGTTTTAAACAATCTAATATCATCTGTTAGGTTGGCTTATCTCACCTCATGATACAAAATTTTTGTCCTCTGTGTTCAAAACAATTATATCTCTCTTTCTTCACTTCAGCTTACATTGTTATAATGTAGATATTAATTTCTTTTCATTTGAAATATGGGTTGCAATTTAAAGGGATTCAAGCTAGCCTTTTCGATTTCATTGCGATGGTTGTACAGTTTAACTATGTGGGTGGGTTGGTTAGAGTATGTTTTAAAAGACTGGTATCGGAAATTGTCAGTAGCAAACAAAGTTTTACATGTGTGCATAGTGAACTGGGTAGGACAGTTTGTATCTTTTTGTGTTCATGAATCACCTGCACAGCAATTGTTTTAAAAGACTGGTATGGGGAATTGTCAGTACCAAACAAAATTTTACATGTGTACATATGTTTTAAAATTTGAACAGCAATTGGAATGGTGAATCCAAAATTCTGTCAAAGGGTGTAGACTCTTTACGAATTCTTAGACTAATTGGCGACAGAAATAATAATTTACATCGATACATGTTAAAGTTAGCAAGACAAATTAGCAATGTATTAGAGTATGTGATTGAAATTGTTTATCCTAAATAAGTTCTATGAAGAAACTTTGCATTCTAAGGTTTATCTGTTGGGTTGGAGTCTTTGGAGGGAATTGTTTGTCATTACAGTGGAATGAAAGTCTGGGAATAAGGAGTGATTGATAGAGACATTTAACAATTTCCCTCATACTAAAGTCTTTTTGGTTCGATCAAGGCGTGTAAATGAGGGTTTTCTCTACAAGCCTCGATCGAGAGCCAAAGAAGACTTTGCTATAGGTTGCAGTAGTCTGATTTATATTTGTTCCATGCTTTGTTTAAAGTTCTTTACATTTTGTGCTGTTCGATTGATAAAAACTGTTTCAATTTCTTCATAAACAATTGGTTTCACAATTTGCAGAACAAATTCAAGCATCAAGTACAACTCACTCTTGCATACTGATAAACCCACAAATTCAACAAACACAGGAATACTAATAGCAGTAATGAGTGACTACCAAGAGTTTAAGAATCCTTGAGCTACGTGCCAAGAGCTTTTGTCTGCCACACCTTGTATTCGGCATGTTTATGAGGCTTGTCTACCACACTTTGTATTTGGCATCTCAATCTTGTCTGCCATGCTTTTTGGCTTCTCTATGCTTGTACTCTAGTTTAAATACATGTTCACTCTTGTAATCAAATACAACAATCAATTCAAGCAATTCCATTTTCTTCATGGTATCAGAGCTACTGCTTAACAGCTCTTGATCCTTTGATCTCCAAAACCTTCCCTGGGTGTATGGAGTAATTTTTCTCCATGCACCCACGGGTCTAAACCAATTGCAGCATCTCCGAATCTTTCTTCT
The DNA here is from genome assembly GCF_002994745.2 of Rosa chinensis. NCBI lineage: Eukaryota > Viridiplantae > Streptophyta > Magnoliopsida > Rosales > Rosaceae > Rosa > Rosa chinensis. The sequence goes on along the minus strand of NC_037089.1, from coordinate 50,066,663 downwards.
TAGTTCAGCTTTCAATTCAACACAATCATGGCAGAAGCATCTTGTTTCAATTCCCCACCCAATCCCAACAACCCTTCTCCTCATATCTTCATCAACTTCTTCTGCTGATTGCAGCATCTATGACTTAGTTCAATCTCCGATGAACCATGCCGGAGCAGCGTCCCGATGAACCATGCCGAGCCATGCCAGAGCAGCGTCTCCGATGAACTATAACAAGCTGACTCCCTTTTCTTTCTTGCACTTCAATCCCAGCTCCATCCCATCGTCTGCAGATTTGAGGGGCCCTTTGGGTTTGTGCGTCTGCGGTACAGTGGATTTACTCTTCTCTCAAAATTCAACCTGTTGCACACTACTTCAATCTCTCTCATCTTTGGAGTGTGTCAACTCTTCTGCTGCTTCTTCTCTGTGTTTTCAGCCACTGTGTTTATGTCTACTTCTTCTCTGTTTTCTCTCCAATCTAGCCACTGTTGCCGATATCTTTACCGAAGTACTTCTCAAGCATTGCTTTGCAAATCTTAGTTCCAAGTTCCAAGCTGCTTGCTCCTCATCACCGCATCAGCTTGCGGGGGATAATAAGAGTACCTCTCAACGATCAGACAAAACATGCAAAAGACATTTAGGAGTTCAAGACCACAATTTGTATTTGGCATATCAATGTTGTCTGCCACGCTTGTTTAGCACATCTCTATGCTTTGTAGTCTATATATTTGTTATCCTTTGTAATCAATCAATTAATCAAGCAAGTTCATTTCTCTTCATGGTATCCACTACTTGGGTCTGGAAGTCCATGCTTGCCCACTCTCATTGAGCTCACATTTCCTTTTTTATCTCCATTCTGTGGCCTGCAGATTTGAGGGACCCTTTGGGTTCGTGCGTCTGCGATGCACACTAGCAACTCATCTACTTACTGCCAATCTTCCCTTCAGTACTTCTTGGGTCTGGAGTCCATGCTTGCCCAATCTCTCTCCTTTTCTTGTCCAGCCGGTGCATGATGTTCCTCCCTTGCTTCTCTGTTGTTTTTGTTTCTCTTCCCTACTTTTTCTTTTGCTTTATTCAAGTCTCTTCCTCACTTTGCTTTGTTCGTATCTTCTCGTCCCTGACAGTAGTCTGTTTATCTCAGTCCACCTCTATCATATATATATCTCCTCTGCAGCAAACTTTGCTAAGATATTTCACAAGAGTCTTACGGAGCATACTTATCAACTAAGTTCCAATCTGATAGCTCGATTACCGACCTTCAGCTTGCGGTGGCGTAATAGCAGTAATGAGTGACTACCAAGAGTTTAAGAATCCTTGAGCTACGTGCCAAGAGCTTTTGTCTGCCACACCTTGTATTCGGCATGTTTATGAGGCTTGTCTACCACACTTTGTATTTGGCATCTCAATCTTGTCTGCCATGCGTTTTGGCTTCTCTATGCTTGTACTCTAGTTTAAATACCTGTTCACTCTTGTAATCAAATACAACAATCAATTCAAGCAATTCCATTTCTCTTCAAATACCAAGCTGAGTAAGTTGTTTGACCACACCTAAACAACTATATTTCTCACACAAAACAATAGTGTTTTAATTCAGTCACTAAATTCCAGGTTCTCCAAGCCAGGAGACAGGGTAAAGACAATTCCTCCTCCAACCAAGCGATTAACACCAGAACAAGCCAAACAACAAACAACAATGACAGTCTCACAACTCAATGCATTGGATCCAGATGTATATACGGTATGAAAAGACAACATTTATTTCCGTTTTCATTTCAACAATCACACAGCTTCTAATCTTCAATTTATATTGTACAAGGAGGTCTACTGTACGGCTTCTATCCGTAGATTCTCCATGCATAGTGGTTGGTGGTACAAGGGTTGCTCAAGTTGTCATAAACAGCTCAAAAAAGAGAGGATGCCACTGCATTAAGCTGTATTGACCATGACACACAGATTCCTCTTCCATGGTAATCCTATTATAATTTTCAGACATTACTGTTTAAGATAGTAGATATATGCCAGTCAATGCCAATCGATATTAACCAATCTGATTCCATAATTTAATTTTAAAGCTTTAGGTATAATTTGCTTAGTCTAAATTTTATGGCAATTTCAAATATTAGTGTTTTAAACATTAGCCAATTGAAAATCAATCCCAATCAATGTTAACCAATCTGATTGAAATAAGTCACCATCTATACTTTTGATTTTAAAGGTGGTTTGTGTAAATGATTTTCTTAGTTTTCAAATTGCTATTATAATGGTTACTTCAAGAGTTGGCTAAGATTTAGTATCTGCTGAGGCCTTTAAGTATTGTAATAGCAATATAATTTTTTTCCAAATGTGATTCAGTGGTGTGTTCAAATGGTAGAGGAAGAAAAGGAGTAATAGATATGAGTTTGGTTTGGAGAGTAGGGATTGCAGGTTCAGAAATTTGTGTTTTTTGCTGTTGTGTTCTTCTTCTTTTAGTTTTGTTTGTGCTGGGGTTAGAGATATAGGTATTTGAGTGGAATGGTTTTATCAATTTTGGTAACTTAAGAACTTTGTATCAACTTTGGTGTTATATGACGATCATAATGAGAACGTATAGGGATGTGATGGTGGGATTATATATATATATATATATATATATATTTGGTAATATGATATTATAAGCAGCAGCAGCATATTAATTGTTACTATTGTAAGAAGCAAAGATTTTCACTATCTGCAATCTACAGTGTGTCAAAATTTTTATTAGCAATGTGTTTCCAAAGAGGCAATCTTTGTCAAGTTTAGTCATGTTATTCATTCAAGTCACGTCTTCTAACTTGAATTTGAGTTTAGGTTTGGTTTCTCCAATTTTGGTTATAGTTTTGAGTTTAGCATCATGTTCTCGACTTTGTCTTTTGATTGATACAGATTGTGATCTTTTGAGTACTTTGTTTGTCCTGCACTTTGCGATTTTGATGGTTGATTGAAAAATTAAAAGATAGAGATTTCAGTTTTTTTTTTTTTTTTGGTTTAAAAATTTTCAATTCCTTTTATGTTCTTTTTTTTCTTTCTGGTTGGTCAGTTTGAATATATACTATATATACATGAGCGCTAGAAACAGAGTATTAGAAATTTCAAAGAAAATTACGGATTTGGAAACAAAGATCTCATTAACTTTCATTAAACGAAATAATCTGATACGATTGGATGACTGTATAGAAATCTAATTAACGAAATAAATAGAAGTTATTTGGCTGTTCTTGGACATTGATTGTTAATGTTTAGAGATATTGTGCAGTTTTGTTCAAAATCTACAAATCGCTATGTAACAATGTGATGACTAAATGATGATCTCTTGGTTGTGTTTTTGACAGCTTAAGGATTAATTTTCAAATTTGACTTAGTGTGAAGATGTCCAAAAGGATTAACTGAAAAATAACCTTAGTATGTGAGGAATGGTTATGACCATGGACTATAATTTAAATTATGTCTGGACAAAATTGCTAGATACTTTTCCCATTTGTTTGTCTTTTTACTTTTTTGTCGTTCATTTCTTATGTACAATACCTTTTCTGCTCTCTTTACAGGTATAGAGTGGAGATGACAATTTATGACAAAACTAATCAAGCTACAGTCATGATCATGGGAACAGAAGCAGAGCAACTGTTTGGGATCAGCTGTAAAATTTGGTTAACAAACGATTCTACCCACACATGAAACTGTACCAGAAGAAATGGAAAAAGTTATTGACCAAACCTACCTATTTCTGATAAAGGTGAACTCTTATGGTCAATTGCTGGTAACAAACATCTTCCCAAATGACCAAGCTGCTCCATCATCAACACAAGCTGAACCAAATACTGCCACACCAGATCGCCTCTCATATCAAAGAAAGAGAATGACTGAAGGAAGCAGCAGAGCATTGTTCATTTCAGATTCTGAAAAAAGGATGAAGAGGTATATATTAAATCCTACCTACACTATCAAATTTTAAATAACTTATTTTACGCCTTCTTAATCCCTACAATTATTAATTTTATTATTCATTCATCTATTAAAAATTTACAACAACTTTAAAATAATACTTTACCTAAATTATATAACGTACCTTATCGTGAACATTAAATACTCTCTCCTTAATTTGCTTCCCAATATTTCTAACCACATCTACTTCTGGTTAAAGTGATGCGCAGAACAAGCACACTACCACAGTAGTGTCCTCATCAACATCATTATTCCCAGAGAAAGAACAATATGAAAAAAAACCGACTGAGTGAACCTATTTCACTCTCTTTTGTATCTTTTTGGACACGCAACAGAGTGATCAGTTTTCAATGCATCTGAATGAATGTCATTCACTGCATTTTGTTTATCTGCAACTATTGTAATTTAACTTTTTGGACAAATGCAGCAAACTGATCAGTCAAAATCCTTTGTACGATTGGAGTAATTGCTAGACTAAGTTACAAAACTAGCAATTTTTGTTATAACTCCAATTAAGCAAAGTTGAAACTCAATGTAATATATGTCTGTAAAATGTCTTTTACTCTTCGAACAATGTATGACACATTATATTTCTGATTTCATTCCTTTAATTTCATTGCACTGTTTATTTTAAATTTTGTTTATATATTTTCAAGTTACAAATATTGATATTCCATTCTGTTCCATTCTTCTCTCTACAACAGTCTAATATATTCATCATTCATCACATCATCTGTTTCCATATCTACTCATTTAAACTAACCATCAAATTCAATTATATACCTTTGTTTTTATATATCCAATGCACTCATTCACTCATAGCAATCTCTAAACAACACTTTGCTGACATTCTAACCATTTATTGCAGCATGATTGAAAATTCTAATTCAATTCTTTTGTAACACACATTACTTAATCATTATTACATAAATTTTCAGATTCAGCTTTCATAATGATGGATTCTGTGCTCCAAGCTACTATCATACATTCAAAAGATAACGATTCATCTATAAACCTATATGTAATGCAATTAGAGATAAAACTATATGTTTACAATTTCTTAGTTTCTTTGATTGGTTTAGTTTTCTGCAGTGGAGCTTTTAGTTTTTTTATTTTATTTATTTTATTTTATTGATATAGGAACAATAAGGTTCAGTATATAGAGCTGAGTAACTAGGTAGCTATTGTCAAATTTGAACAATGTGATGGTTTTATTCTGAGAGTCGTGATTTGAACAATGCGATATAATTATAAGAGCCAGGATTTGTCCAGAGCATCAAGGTCAGCCGCCAGCATTAATACCAAAAAAATTATAAGGGCTATCCTTCAAAATTTTTATTTGTTTTAAAATTGAACTATCTCTTTGTATGAATCATTTCATTTTAAAGATCCTTTTTTGTTTGAAATATGTGAATTCGGAATCTAATTATGAACATCAATACTATTTTGATTAAGCTTTAAATACTTCATTGTTGTTCATGTTGTTGTATTGGTTTTTGTTTTGATAACTGTGTGTATGGAACTGTCATCGGTTGATCTGCAACTGGTTAGAGTGAAGGTTCAGCTGATTAACTGTTAAGTTAGGACGAAAGAGGCTAAGGTTCTAAACTTCGTTGTGCTCTAAGGCTGCACTTTTGTATAACAGGTCTGTTTTATTAAAATTAAAGTTGAACTTTGTTTTTTAAAATATATGTAGTGATCAACTGATAAAAATTGAAATTTCATTGTCGGATTTTATTTTTAACTCCTCATACAACTATTTCTTCTCTACAGGAATTTGTCACTGAAGAGAATTGTGCTAGACCAACCAGGTGAGGGTTCTGTACTCTGATCGTGATAATTTCTGTTTATTTTGTTTTTAATCTCTCAAGTTGATTGTTTTCTAGAAAAAGCAATCCTAATTTTGAATAAACTTAATAGTCCAAAAATCATCATGATTTTAGACAATATTGTTAATCAATTCAATCTAAATCGATTAAGAAAAAGCAATCCTATTTTAGACATAAACTTAATAGTCCAATGAACTTTCTGCTGTATTCTTGGAGGGTGAAAGCAAGAACAGAGGAAAGACCTCTGTGTTGTTTGAAGATTTGATAGTTTAGGTTTGGATTAGGTGCGAAAGACCTCTGTGTAACAATTTCTCCTTCGTCGATGAAGGGTACTTGCGCTTATAATACTGAAGGCTTTGGATCTTCCCGGAAAATCTCAATAGAGAAGTTGATTCAATATGAAGTCCAATACTAAAGCCTTTGGATCTTCCCGGAAAGTCTCAATAGAGAAGTTGATTCAATATGAAGTCCAAACATCTGCTTCACTTCAATCATCACTTTTTCTCCATTTCATTCATAATAGTCAACCCGCAGCAACGCGTGGGCGATCTTGCTAGTGTTAATTAGAACATCAACCACTAACCCTCTCGGACCTACCACCCTTCATTCCTTGCCCTATTAATTCATCTCCCTGTAAATGAATTGTACCATTCACAGAACAAACCAATTGTTTAACTAGCATCTTTTGTGAGTAAGGGAGTTATATATATATATATATAATATTATATATATATATATCAGTCCGTCTCCCCTACGGACGTCCGTACCTTTTCTTAGATACGGATTTCCCGGTTTCCCCCACTTCTGGCACATTTCACATCTTAACCGTTCAGTTTTAGGTCATAATGTATAGATCACCTCTACAAAATTTCAGCCAATTTGGTGATCGTTAAGCATCCAAAACTGCAATTTACCATTATAATAGAACGGTTCCGGTTTGACAGATTCGGTCCGTTGTGTAAATTGCAATTTTGGATGCCTTAACGATCACCAATTGGCTGAAAATTTGCAGAGGTGATCTATACATTATGACCTAAAAACTGAACGGTTAAGATGTAAAAATGTGGCCGGAAAGTGGTCGAAAACAGGAATCCGTACCGAAATTTCGGTATGAACGTCCGCACCTGAGAAATATCCTAATATATATATTATTTTTATTTCTGAAGTGAGAGATGACTATGGAAATGGAGTTCAGGTCTGGAGTGGACGACGCATGGTATGCCGTCAAAATTTATACGGAAGACAATAGTGCGGAACGGCTAACAGTGAAGTTTTGCAACTTTGAAGACGAGTACGACGAAGTGTACGAGGCCCAGGACCTAACGTCAGCTAACCACATGACGAACTTCCTGTCGAGGTTCAGGCTTGTGTCTATTCAGGTGCAGGACTCGGAATGCCCGAACGTGGTGGAGGGCATGCTCGTGTGTGCCGCCGTTTCTGTTACACCCGACAATTGCCGCTTCTATGATGCTGTTGGAACCGGGTGAGGATTTCACGCTCATTAATATACTCTACGGTTTTCTCAAATTAATTTGATGAACAACCATAAAACATTGATTGTGATTTTGAATCATTAGGTGAAATGTAAGAAGCATCGAAGTGTGGAAGGAGAAGAAGAATGCCTATGCAAGTTCGTTCTATTCTGGAAACATTGGCCAAAGGGTGGAAGCCTTACGACTCAAGCCGTCAGAGATATCTGTAGAGTCCAGCCTCGGACGGAAGAAGTAGATCCACTTCTTGCCTTGTTTCTACAAACGACAAGGAGTAGGATCCAAACTAATGATCGAGCCTTGTTCCTCTTGCTACCTCTTCTACAGTACCTCATGAGGCCTCTTCGAAAGGTTTGTAGTTTGTACATATTTCCTTAAGTAGCGCTTAATTTGTACATATTTCCTTAAATCTTCAGAATGTTTTCTTAATACTTCACTATTTTTCATGACGTAGGAATAAGGGAAAAATGGAGTGAAAGGGACTAGAATGTGGAAGAGGTTTCATACAGTGACAGACGCAGAAACTTCTGACATGGGGGCCGAAAAAATGAATTAGATCAATATTATTCATTCTTTGTCAATAGAATGGTGAATAGTAAGGAGTAGCCTATTAGATTCCACGAGTTTATGAACCTATTTAACTATGAAAAAAAATATTTTTTGAGTTTTTTCTTCTTTCTTTTTATAGTGGAATATAAAAAATTATTTGAAATAATCTTAAAAACTAATAGAATTTTATTTATTTTAATTTTTTAAATAATTAAAATAAAATCAATTACCCAATACCATTTTTTCAGTTATAACTTATGAGTTCGACTCATGAAATATTAGTTATAACATTTGAGTTGTTTATCTGATAAAAAAAAAAATCAAATTAATTTTCTATTCAAATGAAAATTTTACAATCGTGCTGTTTGGCTCCAATTTTGTTGTAGCTGGTCAACAGTCCTTTTCTGCTCGGGCGTGCCAGCACCGTTCGGGTGCGGTCGTCGGGGTGTCCCTTGACCTGACTTCTTTCAAGCGATTGTGGACGAGGAGAGCACCAACCTCGTCGTGGGATTCTTTGTGCCTCATGGTGAGGACTTTTGCTGAGCTTCTTCAAAATCACAATCGATACTCGATGTTGTAGATCGAGCAGAGCGAGAACCACTAGGAAGTGAGGAGAACTTGCTAAAGCGTGACTTTAGCTTGGCTGGGTTGCTAGGGCGTTGTCCTTGCTTGGCTGGTTTGGGTTTGGTGGCACTGAAAGTCGGCTTCTGAGAAGACTAGGACTAGGAGTGTGATCACCGGTAAGAGAAAGAGAATGAGAGGAGTTGCTCTTAGAGAGGTTGCTCTAGAGAGAACTTAGATCATCTTAGAGATGTTTTGATGTTGTGAATGTGTGTTTTGTGATGAATTTGTAACCTCTATTTATAGGCCACCATGCCAAAGCAGTTGGCATTAAACAAATGATAGTGGAGCACTAATTGGAGATAGTGGAGGTGGAGGTGGAGCACTAAATGGAGATAATGGAGGTAAAAATGATGAATTTTGGAGTGATTTTGAATCACTTTCGGCTCCTTTATTCCTTCAATTATTTATCCAACAAGACTTCAAAATGAGCCTTCGACTTCTTCATAAAAAATGTTCCACTATGAGTCTAGATCATCCTGGTAAAATTTCAGAATTTATTTCCATGTGGTTGGGCCGGAAATGCTGCTGGACCTCTTACAGGTCCAGTTTTCCAGTTTTGCTTCTGTAAAAGATTGGACTGATTGTTTGAAGGCCTTCCACTCAAATCTAGCTCTGGCACTCTTCATAAGAAATGATCATTGGGCTTTCTAGATTTAATCTGGAAAGTTTTAGCTCATTTCGATTTCATTTGGTTAGTTTTAGCTCCTTCCTTGTTTAGCTCAGTTTCTCCTAGCCGAAGTAGGAAAATGTGCTAAAGTTGACTTTTCATACTTCCATAGTAGGCTTTATTTAGCCTCTAAATATATATTTCGAACTTGTCGACAATATATAGCTTGAGCCACTGACATTGGCTCAATTTCTCCAAGACGTGCCTTGTCAGGCCAAAATGCTCATTTTGGGTCCAAACATTGCCCCCAGACCTCGAAGTCAAAGGTCTTCGTCTTGACTGAAGAGGTCTTGAATCAGCACTACTCTTATAATGTTGTTGAATCAACACTATTCAAAGGTCTCCGCAACAGGCTTGGTACCGGCTTAAAATAACTGTCTTGACTGTTTCCAAAGCCACTTGTACTTGCTTGACTGTTTCCATATAGGCCTCTAAATAGGCCATAAAGCTTGAATGCCACTACTAATTGCCTTTGTCATGAACTGACGCTTCCTTTGCCAACTTTATTGCCCCCATGTATCTGATCTCTGGTATGCAGTGAATTGGTGAAAGTTGGACAGGTTGTAGGAGATCAGAACTTTAGCCTGCCCTCATGTGAAGGAGACTGCTTTTGATCGCGAATGAGGATCCTTCTCTTCCTTGGTGGTTGCTTCGCCATGTGTATAGCAACAAGTATCTGCCTTGTTCGCTGGCTCTCTGTTGATTTTCTCAAATGTTGGAGTTGGAGCCGCTTTCCTGGCTTGATCAAGGCCTATAGTACTTGGCGACATAAGATGTAAAATAGCAAACTGTTTGCTGTCATTTAATCCTTTGCGAGTCTTATGCCGAAGAGGATGATTGGATCATGGCTATCGACATCATGACGTGTGACCTAGTGAAACCACCATACTTGCTGCAACTTTAGCATCTAAAACCGCATCGGTTTTAATCATGTTTTAATTAAAAAACATCAAGCCACTATGCTGGCCCTGCGGTGGTAAGAAAAGGTGGAATATCTTCACTGTCGCCTTAGATGCGATTCTCAAGATGGAATAATGATTCATTAATTATCAACCAGGGCCACTCACTGGCCCAACTAATAAATTAATCACCAAAATATCTGAGCTATAAATCGAGGTGTAATGGAGAAGTAATCCTTGCGACCTAGAAATGGCATCCAAGAAACCATTCGTTATCGATCAGGCAGATGAAATCACTGAGAAAGCCGCATTCAACTGGCGGACTAACATGAGTATTCGATGTAGACGTCAGACCGGAGAGGAGAGAAGCCGACTGATGGGCTTTGGTGGCGATGATAGTCAAGCAGTCTGGGTCCCACACCTCGCGATCGTTTGCCAGATGATGCTATGGCCTATTATGGGCTTCCCATCCGCCGTCCCATAGTGGCTCTTCGGCAGGTGCCTGGTGATTTTAGCAGTTGGGGACCAAGGAAGAAAGTGGGCTTCTGGCCTACCGTCGTCCCGAGGAAAAGGTTTGGTATCAGGAGGTCCGAGCGAGAGATTTGGCCCGATGGGATGCGGTGGGTATCACCCAAACCATCGATCTATGCTTCTGTCTTCCCCATAATACTAGCGCTGCACCGCTAGCCGCCGCTCTTTGCTTCTGGAACACCTCCAGCAATACATTCGATTTCCGGTTTGGGCAGATGAGCATAACTCTGCTGGATGTTCTTACCATCACGGGGTTGCCCATTGACTTTGACCCCTATGTGCATGGTCAGTTTGATGGCATTCAATTTTCTTTGAGAATGGATATGACTGGTCGAGGGCATCACAGCAAATCCTACCCATTCTGGCGCACTATTACTGCACCCAGCGTGACCATACAGGAGGTATCGCATTCCTGGAATTCTGGCTTTGCAAATTTATCTTTTGCACTTCTTCCAACAAACCTACTGGGCCCTGGAATTCTCTGGCCACTGCTCTCTACAATGGTATTTGCGTTGGCCTTGGGCAACCTGTATTGGGTGCGTTATATCGCTCTCTTTATAGAGCCGTAATGTGCCCATTTGATACCGACATTAGTGGCCCTTCTGGATCCTTGCCTTTTGGCTGCAGATTTATTTCACTCTCTTCCGTCGCGGCGATATTCCAAAGGAACCTCCAGTTATTCCCTTTTGGGGAACTGGCTTTGCCGCAATGTAAGGTATCGAGCTCCACCCTACTCCGAGTGTTTTATTTACTTGTACTTGCTGGGAGAGATGCCGGACCCAAAAATAGTCCTTTCTAGGCGATTCCCTCCTCCCCTTGATGATGGCTTTCTGCCCAATGGACGGGATCATAGTGAAAGAGCCCTCCTGGCCTTTCGTCGCGCCATCTCCTGCTTGGATATTCGTCTTGCCACTGATCGTAAGTTATGAGCTCTACGCCCCTAACCACTTTGCTCGCCAATTTGGGTTGGCCCAGTTGGTACCTGACCTCTGGTTGATTCTGCCAATTACTACACCTCTTGGCGGAGATTAGCCCCGCCTGGGTCTGCCCCTTTCAGAGTCAGTTTACTTTGATAGTGATTCCCCTTGGGTCAGAGCGCTATACCCCTCAACGATGTCGATGATGACTATGCTGATTGGTGGAAAGAAGTGTCAGTGAACTGTTGGGACCTGCCATGACGAACTCTTCGTCCTGATCTTTCGTGGCATGAGTAGCCTGGTCCGGAGGACCGCGAGATTCTTGAGCGCTTCTCCAAACCTGCAGAACAACCCCGCGACCTATTCTACCTTCTCGCTTATTGCGTCCAGGGATACAAATCCACGAGCCTAGGGCAACAGTAAGTTTTTGTCTTTCTTCACCATTCATTTCCTTGTGTTGATTTTCCTGCTCTTATTCCTGAGTGTGTTTTGCAGCAAACTACCAGGAGCAGGACAGCCTCTGTTCAGGCCGGGAAACAAAAGGCAATAGCAGAGGAGACTTCTGAGGGAGAGTCTTCACATGATGAAGATCCTGCTGGGTAATTTGGTTAAGAACGATCCCAAACTTGTATATTTGGTGCTTCCCCCTTTTGAGTTATGACTCTTTTCTCGTACAGGCCACTGCTGTCTTTGCTTGCAAACGCGATCGAGCTCAATTCGTCGAAGAGAGTTTTGAAGATGACGAACCTCTGGGAATGCGACTGGTAAACTCCGACCCCGTCTTATCCTATTTAAATTTTAAAATCTGGGCAGGATTTTTACTATGTATCTTTTGACAGGTCCGTCAAAGGACCACTGATCCTTCTTACCTGAGCGAGGCTGGACCCTCAGCCACTGCAAAAGAGCCAATTCTCCTAGTTCAAGCATCAACTAACCCTGTGGCACCTCTCCCATCTCCCACTACAGAGTATCTGCAAGGTCCTACCATTCTATAACGATCTCTGATGACGACTCCTCGGAGGATGAAAGCGTGGAAAGCCACTCTGAGACTTCTGCCGCTTATGAGGAACTGATGACGACAGAGATTCTCGCGGTACTAGAGATTCAAGAGGTGAATGAGGCATGGCCTCTTCCTCTTGGTACTACGTACCGATATTGACCCGACAGCTCGAGAGGTAAGCCACTATTTGGCCAATACTTTCCATTTCCCTTTAGATCCAACCCTGCTCTCTGACATTTCTGAACCTGATCAGGATTCTGTTTGTATCGAGGAGGTGGCAACAAACACTGAGGGTCCTATCAGCGGGACAGTCGCCCAGAGATGGAAAATGATACTGACGGTGGGGGTTCCCCCAAGTCTCGCAAATAAATGAGACAACCGTCGAAGCCGAGGGCCTGTGCTTGAATCTGCTCCACATGCCCATGGTGAACCGCGAGTTGAGTTTCCAGATTCCCCTGCGGATGAAGGGATAGACCAACCTATTGAAGATGAAGAAACTGAAGAGCTGTCCACCCTTTTGCATTGGTGGTTCGTGATCCTGTGGCGCATCCACCACCTCCTCCTACCAGATTCGAGAGATTGATGAGGGTGTTGGAGGTAACTCCTCCTTCTGCTGTGGATGAGGCTAAGATGGTGCTTCACGAACATCTGGGTCCTCGGGTATTGGAGACTGACATCCTCCCGCGAGTCTTGGAAGCTTAAGGTATCTTCGCCAGGAGAAGGTATTGACCCTGCAGCAATTTAGTGCTATTGATGATCTGTTGAATGAACTTGATATGGCCCGCCGACGTCAATCGGCCGCGAACGCCCAGGCTCGGGATGCTCAAGAGGCTTTAATAGTGTCTCTCGAGAAATGGACATCTCCCGCGATATTTTAAATGAACGATCCATCCGCCTGCGGGAACTACAAATCCAAAGGTCCGACTTCAGACTTCAAATCGAGGACCTCCAAGCCCATTTAGCCTTTGTTGAGAATGCGATTGTTGCAGAAGAAGCTCAACTCATGAGCCTTTGACTGCTTCTGAAGAAATGGGCCGCAACCTGGCCCGTATCAGAGATCGGGCCACTCAGGCCGAAGCTGGTGCTATTGAGGCGAAACGCCACGTGGAGGAACTTTGTTTGAAATTGAGCTTTGCAGGCCAATCTTTGTAGGCCCCCTCATAAACTGGTCGGTCTCCTCAAATGCCAATAATCTCTTCTTTTAATAGCTAACTCCTTAAAAACCGCTCCTCACATGCTACTAGTCCTTTTTTCCCGAGATTTGGAATCACTAATCTCGATTTACTGACATCGGTTTGACTCTTTAACCATCCATCCAAGGGTGGGGATTTTCCTGAAGTCCCTTTAAATAGTTGTATTTTGGGCAAGGAATACTCACAAATTTTCTGAAACATTCAAGAAATGGCCTTTCAGTCCTTGCTTCTCTTTCTCCTTCTTCACAAATCTTCCCCTCATGAAATGACCTTTAGCCTCTAAATTTTAGGCTTTATGGCGTAATCTTAAGCCTGGGTTAGGCCTTATGGCGTAATCTTAGGCAACCCCTTGTTTCAATCTGGAATCTTGCAACAACAATGCCAGGCTTCAGATTGGTTTAGAAACACGAGGGGGCTCCGAGTGTGAGATCCACGATCATGCGAGATCATCTTTATTAGGATCCCCCACTTGGAGCAAATCGGGGAAGGGAGGGAAGCCAAGTTGAGGTTCGTCTTTCCTCCTCTGTTTCCTTCCTTCTGGACCAGGCCCGTGTTGTGCCCTCCAGATGGAAGAGGCTTTGGTTCTCACCTCCTTCTCCCCCTTTCTCTTCTTGATAGAATCTTGGAGGGATGAGAAGGGATGGACTCTTTGAAGGAATGGGTTCAAGCTACAGAATGGCTGTTCCTGTACTTCATGTCCAGCTAATGGTGGTTACCAAGGCTAGAGGGGTGCAGAGACTCAAGCTGATATTCGTTCCTTCACTCTCTGCCCCTCCAGGAGATAATGGCGCGGCTCAACCCGGCGTTGGATTCCATAGCTGCTTCCAATTGAGGGGGCTTGGAGGCTCCATTTTCTTTTACTAGAGTCTCCCCTTCTCATGGATACTGGCGTTGGCCAAGCCTATGTTGTATTCCTCTGCCGTTTCCATGTAAAGGGGCGCGGGGGCTCCGTTACTCCTCTTTTTCCTTCCCTGAAGTCTGCCTTCCTTGAGATAATGGCGCGGCTCAACCTGACGTTGGATTCCATAGCTACTTCCACTTGAGAAAAGATTCAGAAGATATCCGATGGCTCTTTTTGTATTCTAGCCACTTTTGGCTTTGTAATGAATGTACTGCTTTTGGCCGCACAACCACTTTATGAATATAATAATATTTTCTTATTTTAAATATCCGTGAGAAACCAATAATTGTGTCTCGCAAAGCCTCAAATATGGCCCCCATAGTTGTATATTGAAAAATAAGAACTTTTAAAATATGTTCTGCGTCAAATCGAGCCTCGCGACGAGGGTTTTGAGAAAATATTTATCTTTTGGATCCACTTACTGGCCCCAACTCAATTCGCATTAATTAGCTATTGAAAACTCCACCGTGAGAAGATAATATTGAAAATGGAATAGTTACATCCTCGAAAACCGTTCGGTTCTCTCATGCGCCAATAATTCCTTCTTTTCCGAAATTTAGGGAACTTTAATCACACTTTACTGACATTTGACTCTTCTCTTTGACCGTCCATCCAAGGGTGGACATTTGCATGCCTATATCTCCCTCCACATTATAAACCCAAATTTCCAATCCCAAAATCGTTTCATCAACAACAATCTTTCTTAATTACTTATCATCATCAATCTTCCATTCTCACATTCTCTCAATCCATCATCAATGGAACCACAAAACCGGCATCCAACCGAGGATGGAGGAAGCAACAAAGCAGCCGAGAGTAGTCCTAACATGCATTGCAAGCAGAGTAATACCAGGTGGCTTCCTACTAGAGATCAGATAAGAATCCTCAAGGAGCTTTACGATGACAAGGGAGTTAAGTCCCCACTGTAGAGCAGGTTCAGAGGATCACTCTCCAGCTAAAATGGTACGGAGAGATCGAGAACAAGAACGTCTTTTATTGGTTCCAGAATCAAAGGGCTCGGGAGAAGCTGAAGAACAATAAGCTTACTTCGGATGTTCAAGTGCCCAAGCAAAGATCAGAGCTTGTTGGTGGATCCAATAATCTCAATTTTGGGTCAACTAGTTCTGCTGGTGTTGGTGGATCCATAATGGAACAACGAGGGGACGATCACCAGGAGATTAAAACCCTTCCACTATTTCCCATGCAAGTGAGGACATCTTGGCAACATGAAGACTACTTCCGATGGAGGTGGTGGTCACGGTGGTGGCTCTTACATTTCCCTTAAGCTCAGCCTTTCCTGCGAGGGCAAAGCTAGAAAAACTTTCCGGAGCCGCTGACTCGGCTTAGTAGCTTCGCGAGTGTAGGGACACTTAGAATTGCCCCCGAAGAGTTGTATTTATGACTTTTTTTTTTTTTGTTGCTAAATGGCCTTAGTATTGTATAGTGTTGCCCCCTAGTGTTGCTAGGCATAGCGAAGAAATGATTATGGGCCTCAAAAACAGGCCTTCATGAATGGGCTTTGCAAGAGTAGGAACACTAGAATTGTCCCCCATGTCTTATGCGAATAAACTGTCTACGACTCCTCTGAGTCCCAGACATTGAGAAAGTATTTCTTCAAGTATCTCCCATTGATAGGGTTATGATGGACATCTCCATCCAGGTCCTTGAGATGAAAAGCTCCTTTCCCTAAGATTTTATGAATGATGTATGGGCCTTCCCATCTTGGAGTCCATTTTCCTCGACCATCTAATTTTTCGCCAAGCGGGAGAACTGCTTTCCAAACCAACTCTCCTTCACTGTAATTCCTTCCCCTTGTTCGCTTGTCATAGGCTCGAGCGACTCGTTGCTTTTCCATGACCAAACTATCTAAAGCCTCCAAGCGCTTTTCGCTAAGGTCTTCATGTTCCTGCCACATAGCCTGAACGTAGTCTTCTCCAATGAGATGATGTTGCTCTTGGACTCGTAATGATTGGACGTTGACTTCCAAAGGTAGGACTGCGTCATGGCCAAACATCAAAGCATAAGGTGTAGTCGCGATAGGATTTCTCTTCGATGTGCGGTAGGCCCAAAGAGTCTTATAAAGGGTCTCATGCCATTGTCGCGGATTAGCTTCCAACATTTTCTTCAGCAAAGTGATGATGATTTTGTTGCTGGCCTCCGCTTGACCGTTAGACTGAGCATAATAAGGACTGGAATGGACAAACTGTATTCCCTATTCCTTTGCCAATTTATCAACTTCACCACCCATGAAAGCTACCCCCGGTCTGAAACAAAAATTTCTGGGATACCAAATCTGCATATGATGTTCCTAAATAGGAATTGTCGCAACGCACCACCAGATGCTTCTTTCAAAGGTTCTGCTTCGACCCATTTTGTAAAGAAATCGGTCGCGACGATGATGAACTTGTGCTGAAGTGATGAATGTGGGTGAATCATCCCAATTAAATCTAGCGCCCATCCCTTGCTGGCCAAGGCTTAATAATGGGTTGCATTGGAACATTAGGGACATGCTGGACCGGCCCATGAGCTTGGCAGTCCAAACAACCTTTAGCGAATGCGATGCAATCCTTCAAGATACTGGGCCAAAAATATCCATGTCGTCTGAGCAACCATCGCATATTTGGTCCTGCTTGGTGAGCACCGCAAATGCCGGAATGAACTTCGCGCATAAGTTGTTTCGCTTCACAGCCATAAACACATCTGAAGTCTATGCCATCTTCGCCGCGTCGTCGCAGCTCGTCACCTCTAAGAAAGTAATTTAGTGTAAGAAAACGAATCTTCCTGTCGGCAGTGGGATCTGGCTGCTTGAGATAAGCGATCAAAGGGATGCGCCAATCCACGTCAATGGGTTCCAGGGTCGCGACTGAGGTATCATCTGGAGGATCTCTTCTCTCGTCATCCATGAAGGAAGTGTGCGACGCTCGACTTTAAGGATTCTTTCCCGCACGCCATATCTCAATGTTACCCCTGTTGCCAGTTGGGCCAACTCGTTCGCTGCAAAATTTCGCTCGCGAGGAATGTACTCTAGATGTATGTTATCAAACTTGACAGGACCCGCCCCGAATTACACCCTGAAATCCGAGGTGGCCCTGTGGGGCCCACCTTAGGGATAACTCTACCAAAAATTCGGCAGAGTCACCTCTAAAATGGACTACCCAAAAACCTGTAAAACACACTAAACACTTCAAGCAAACCAACCTTATACTCCTGGAGCCACCCTGCTCCCAATTACCAACAACTCCACTTTCACAAAACACAAAACTCAAAAATACTAATCCCAAGGTTATGCAGAGCAATACTACACAGGGATATAACAGATGAGTAAAGGATCAAGTGATCCTACACTGCGGAAGTAGTAACAACTATGCCTCAAATGTCATGTACGCCCGACCTCCACTAATTCGCCTGCAAACTGGGCATTAGAAACCGAAAAGCCCAGGGGAAAGTAGACGAAAAACGTTAGCGTGAGTGGACAAAAATAAACAATTTAAAGGAAAAAGGATTTCATACTTTCCCACAAGTTTACAATATAAAGTCTCGATGCATGCAACGTTTATAAAACGTATTTCTTTAAACTCAAATCTCGTGCAAACCATTCCAGCCCCGCTGGATAAAATAAATCGGAATAGCCCCGCTAGTCAAATCATAATAAAATATGGGGAAGGACGTTCACCATACGAAAGAAGGGAGCCTTATTGGCTCGGGTCGGAGTGTCCCACACTCTTGAGCATCCCATGCTCTCCTCTACTCACCTACGAACACATAGTAAGTAGGGAGGAGTAATAATAGGCTAGCCAGTAATATAATATATATAGAACGACCCTGGGTATGGTGGTTAAAAACCGATAAATTCCAGTAAATCCTTTAGACTTCCCCATGTCCCACGCTGAATAAATGAATAAGTTGTCAATGAGGCATTCCCAATGCCAAACCGAAAGTCGGTAAATAAATATGGAGACTTACTCCATCGAAATCCCATTTCAAAAATCCTTTAAAAAAACTCAAATCGACGAATGAAAATATAATATGAAGTTCCGGAAATCACCTCGGAAAATAATTCGTCGAAAATCAACATCATTTATAAATTCGAATCCGAGCATAACAATTTCATAACCAAAACTCACAACCAGTATAAAACTTAAATACTTCATGAGAATCATTATTTAAAAGTAATTCCATAAGATAATTCACAATTATCTTTATATGCTCGGTAAATACGTTAATAAAATAAAACATGCTTTAATAAATAAACGCACGCATCACTTGTTTGAAAACAAAAGTCCACTCACAGTACTATTGGCAACCACGCAAACGAGTTCCTTCATCTAACCGTAGCTCGCGACATTGCCCTGTACACAATTATGTTTCCGTAAACGGCAATCCGATAAAATAATTACGAACTTAAACGAAATCCGAAAATCCCTATCTCCAATACTTCTCAAATTCAACCCAAATCTCTTCCACAATTCTAATTCCTCAATTTACATATTCCATAATGAAAACGAGGGAAATCCGACGGCCGGATTTCCCATAATTCCACCACAAAACTCCAAACTTCGAAAATTCACAAACAATTCCAAACTCCTCCAAAATTCACCAAACTTCACATATAAGCTCTATGATAATTATAGAATTTAACTAGCTAAAAATTGAAATTTATAAACTACCCTAGCCGCCGCTACCGCCGCCCACAGTGGCGGCGCCGCCGCCACCATCTCCGATGGCCACCAAAATTTGACAGTAGCACCTTCTCAACACACTGATTCAACTTCATAACTACAAAAATTCCAAATAACAACTAGAAACAGTCGAAATCAATTAATGAACAAAAACCCAGAAATCCTCAAGAACCCTAGAATTTCAATTCGTCGATTCGGCATCTACACAATAAATCGTGATACAAGGCCATAGGGGAAATGCTCAGTGATGAAAACCGAACCTTCGATGGCGAAATGGGGACCGGAGGTGGCCGGAAT